>NC_069368.1:69587500-72087500 GCF_021730395.1 Mercenaria mercenaria | reverse complement strand
TAGGAGGACTTTGCGCAAAGTAGGTAAATCAGCCCAATAGGCACCTTGATGAAATTGGACTGGTGAGATAAGGTCAAATGTATACATGTTTATTTGTAAAAAGGACAAATTCCACGATTATTAAAACATAGATATGTTAGCAGTTATTACTTTAGTAAAGAATTCTCAGAAAAAAATTGAGGGATATTTTGTAGAATAAGTTTAGTTTACTTGTACTTTGCTGGACGTACTACGAATAAAGCATATGATTATAAAACCATGGACTACCAAGCTTCGTTTACTTATATTAGTGTAAGATTCGTTGAGCACCTTTTGTCGTGTTGATATCCTTTGTAAGGTAATCTTATTTACAATATCTTTATTTCATTTTTGTTCTTGTATGACACAGATCTTGAGACAAAATATTTATTTCTGAAACACCACTGAAAGTGGCCAGTTCTCATTGTTTCACCGTGCCAGAAATGATAGCAAACTTTACGAATATGCATAAAACATAAAACGGAGAAGAAGCTGCAAATAGTCATACAAATATTGAACTGAAAATGCTATTTAAATACCGAGAATGAAAATGGAAGTAATACACTTCTAGGAAATGTTTTCAAATTCAAAATTAATATCATCATGGTCAGACCGTGGATGAACCAGTGGTAACTAGACAATATCTAATCTACACAAATCAACACTCTTCCATTTTAAATATTTTGACATGTGTTGGCACACCTTCTGATTTAATAATGATGGAAGTACTTTAATTCTCAAACCAGCATCAGAATATTACGTTAGTCTGTGTACATAGTACAACTCAACAGCACAGTACCCCCAAACCATTTATCCTTTCAATAAAACATTCAGTGAAGATTTTTCTATGCTCAAAATGTGTCATAGTGCGGTTTTATACTTGATCGATACAGGAAAATGACACAGGGCCCAATATAGAGGAACTATAACTCATAATCGGCCAAACAGACGAATCAAGTAATTTCTTATACACATTATATGGAACCCTACTCTCTAGTTTACAATTAGCAGTAAATAAGAGCTCGACTATCACATTGAGCATCGGCATTTGCTGCGATATTATAATCAAGAATTTTTTCGATGAACACCAAGATATGTATAGTTTTTTTTAAAGTAATCAAGTTATCATTGTTACAAGTAAATTATCTACAAGAGCACAGAAAGTGGACGAATATGCACAATATTATTCTTTTCACTGTTAATAAACAATCGTCACTGTTACATACTCAGTAGACATTGCAGATCATCATCTTTCTACGTTAGTGTTTTCATCTCCGAAAGGTATACCAAAATTAAACCTCTTAATGCATACAGAACACAGCCATAGTGCACATTAAACCAGTCTCCATTAAGAGGATTAGCCCTTGCACATGAAGTGTCATGAGTAGAATGATAAATCAGCCTTTATTTTTTTAAATCGAAACGCCTGATGACCAAACCGTTTCAAAAGATTATCTCCATTGATAATCTTTGGCCAGTACTTTTCATACGCACGCTCATTGTTATCGTTGTAAAAGAAACCATTTCAACAATAATTGTTTCATAATTGTATGTATTTGAACCCTAATACACTTTAAAACAGTTTAAAAGGACATTCTGCTTCTGGTAAGTTCGAACGCAATTTGAAAACTCACTTATTCCGGATATATGCATGCATTTTTCCTACAGTTATAATGTAGCAAAAGAAAAACAACAAAAAACATGTGTGAACAACAGTGTGCTGATTATCAGTGACCTTCATTCCTAACAATCACTTGGGCTACCCATTTATTTCTTTTCAATAGTTTATGTCCCTTCCAAACAAAGAACATTTGCAGCTTCAGTTTACACGTCATTTCTATGGATTCACTCACTACAAAACCCCCATTAGTTTTTATTTGAAATAAACGGCGCAATACTGGCATATTAGTATTATTAATGTCAATCCAGAGGTCTGGATTTTTAATCCCGGCCCAGGCACTGGAAATTTTTTAGATGTTCTTGAATGTCTCTCACCTAACTAACCGACCAGAACTGGATCGTCTCAGGAAAGATGGCTTCGTGTGTATCGGTGCTACACACCGGGCACGTTAAAAAACCAGATTGTCTATTTGCAAACAAATATGCTAAGTTAGACGGACATGCTTGTATCATATGAATTTCTCTCAGTCTGTTCTTTGGGCTTTCTCTCGCTCTGTCCTTCTGTTCAGATCGTTCTGCGTCTGAACTGGCATGATTTTGGCGCACGTACTGAGTGGCTGCGTATGTATGTAAAGCGCACCTGAACGTATTTATCATGAAAATGGCACTATATAAATCTGGTATATATTAAAACTGGAATAATCTAAATATGAGCCGCGCCATGAGAAAACCAATATAATGGCTTTGCGATCAGCATGGATCCAGACCAGCCTGCACATCCGCACAGTCTGGTCAGGATCCATGCTGTTCGATTTCAAAGCCTATTGCAATTAGAGAAACTGTTAGTGAACAGTATGGATCCTGACCAGACTGCGCGGATTGTAATGCTCGGCGGAATTGAATAACATAATGATATGAAAGGGTAGGTTGTAAATTCATTAGTGATAAAGATGCTATGTACAGCTCTGTTTTTTTTTTCAAACATATTTAAAGCAACAGTATTAAATATAGCAAACATATTCATGATAATTTTTGATAAATATAAACGCAACGCCTAACTTATTTTTATCAAAAAGTAAAGAAAAGTACTGTCAAACTTTCTATGGACAGAGCAAGCATGTTGTGAAATCAGGAATAATTAATCATCAAATTAATATTCATGACATGGTTTTCAGCGAATTAATCATGGGTAGAAAATATTAACAGTAAAAAATAAATGGTATTTGATACTGAAAATATTTGACATTTACTTGCAGTACTAGACCTATCTAAAAGACAGATATGTAAACATGCGCGCTTCATCAAAAACAACAACGAACAGGTTAATGTTGTGGAAAAATGAGAACAACGCGCGCATTAGAGTGAAACAAAGGTTGTGGTTAGTATACAGCCTGAGGTATGTGAGGATATATCATATAGACAAAAGAAATATCAAAATGGCTGATCAGGAAAAAGCAGTCGGAACCAAGAAAGATTCAGTAACTGTTGTAATAGCGATGGATGGAAGTGAATATTCGGATTACGCATTGCAATGTAAGTATTTATACGTTTTTGTTTCAACCATTTTTGAGGAGCTTTGGCAGACTTTTTGTGTTTTGTCGAGGTATTACTTTAATTCGCGGAAAATCTCTAATAGCATCTTGTGTGACACGTCAAAACACGGTCTGTCTTGCATGCATATTTTCATATCATAATTGTTTGTAACGCTGTGTCGATTTTATAGTTTATTTAAACATAACAAATCACTATAGTGCCTTTAAATCAGTTTGATTCCAGCGCAGTTTATTATGCCCGCTCTTCATTACGGAAATATTGAAACGCAGATTCGAACTTGAGAAAATATCTCAAAATTAAATCAAAATAAGACAAAAATCAAAATTAAAATTACGTCTATCCCAATTTTTCGTGTTTAATGATAAATATGTTTACTTCATGGCCGAGTAGTATAAATGTGTCCTGCATATTTTATATGCATGAAACACATTTAATATTCAGTCTATATTTACATTTTCAGTTTTATATTTATAGTTCGATTTTAAGGTCAGCGTTGTTTTTGTATTTTTAATAATGGAACAGTCCGTTATTTAGGTAGTTTTATTCAGTACGATAGTGGTTCTTACTTAAATAAGACAAGGTAAATCATGCTGATTTCCCTAATCAGCAGACGAGTCCACAAACAACTCTCAAACGTCAAAATCAAACTATACAATCATTTTGTTTGTTTTCAGTTTATAAAGACTGTCTCCACAGGCCAGGAAATAAGGTCTTAATTGCACACAATATAGAATACAAGATTGTCTCGCATCCTGGTAAGTATGCAGTATGCTATGTAGTAAAACTGACTCAGTATAGTTTGTATTACATTACAAATTAACAATCAATTAATCACATTAAAAGACAAGGGAAGAATAAAGTTATATTACATTGATCAGTGCTTGTAATTCAATAGAATGATGTACGGAATGCTGATTTCCTATTCTTGCATTCTTTCCAGTGTAGCATTTATGTTATCCGAATTGACATTTTAGGCCATTTACAAATGTAAACAAATAAAACAACAACGTCACTTTTGAAAATATTAGTGTGAACGGAGGAAAACATTTCATTTATCTACTATGGTATGACAGCAAATATATAACATGTACATGTATATACTGGATTAGCATGGAGTTCTAGAGCAAGAAGATCTGATGCATAATGTAATTGTTACAGAGTGGAATGGGTTCAGGAGAACTGACATGTTTAATGCTCGAATCCAGTAATTTACTGATGTAACTCATGTTGTACACGAAGTACATCAATAGAATATACAGTCAGACAATTCATTCACTGTAAATTCTCACAGTATCTTATGCGTTTACGTCCTTAATGAGAACACAAATACTGGGCATCTATGGGAAATACCACTTTCGCCAATAGATTTCTTTTCTACAACCTTAAGTCCGTTTACTTGTTTTTGAGACATTTGTCCATGATTAAAGCGATCCGCACATTATACACTGATTTTAAGACACCGTTTTTAGAACTATTCAACGCGTCAAATATTATACTTCATTTTTAGAAAGATGGTGACTGCCGTTTTGATAAATTTACACACGGGTTGCCATTAATTTATAAAACAGTTTACATTTCTGTATACGGACTCCAGGCTTTATTCTATCCAGTAAATGATGTTACGTCATTTCTCCCGTTTATCAAACGTGTAGAACTACATCTAGAATGAGGTATGGTACGTATCATACTAGTTTAACGGCTTTAATGTGCTTTTTCCATCGACCGTAAGGTGGTAGCCCAAAGGGTTCCTTTGTCTGTTTGTTTTGTTCTTCTTGATTGCATTTACCAGTTATATACACAATGATAAATGCACTATATTGATATACGTTTTTGTTTAGAGGAGGCGTGGCGTTCTTTGTTATTGTTTTAATCTTTATTCATGATGTACTCAAGCCGTGGCGGTGATGAACTTTAGCCGTGGTGATGAACTTTAGCCTTCTGTCGTGGAAATGATGCATTGTAGCCGTGGCAATGATGTACTTCAGCCGTTCGTGGCAATAATTTGCTTTAGCCTTGGCCGATGCATCTTTTCATTTTATACTTTAGCTGTGGCGGTGATGACCGGGGCTGCTGATTCAACACTTGTCACAAGAGAAATCGAACAAGCAGAAGTAAGGGCAGCTGAACTTGTTGAAAGGCTTAAACAAAGAATGACAGAATTACAGGTAGATAACCATCTATATTAGTACATTGCATTAAGATGTAAGTAAACAAAAGACATATATTACAAAGCAACAGAAGATAGTTCAGCCGCTTAAGTTGAAGATCTAAATGAGTCTCTTGTGTGGCAATGGAAAAACATAAGACCTTTAGAAAGGTTTATTTTGTGTGACAGGAGACCTACGAATAACATTTAAATACAAGGTCTCAAGAAATAGATTATATCCCACAATTACTTTCTTTCAGCTGCGTAATGATTTCAAGACCGAGGCGGTACTTCCATAACTATTTTATTGCATGCTGAAACAATATATTTGCTTGTATAAGAAACGTCCAAAAGTCCGCAAGATAAGATTTTAAAAGATTGTACTAAAGTTAATTTTTTACGATGCACATTACTTATCAGCATTGGCAAACAATAAAATAGTAATATCATACTAGATTCTATCATATTGTGAAAATATTTACTAATTTCAGGTTGAGGGAAGTGTTGAGAAAATCCACGGCGAAACTGGACCATCTATTGTCACCTTTGCAACTGACAATAAAGCCGATTATATTGTTGTTGGTTGTCGGGGTAAAGGGGTTCTGCGGAAAACGTTCACCGGAAGTGTCACTGATTATATTACTCACCACTCCCATGTTCCCGTGATTGTTGCAAGGAACATCGACCATTTAGAGAAACTTCACCTACACATGCCCTCTTTGAAGATTTTCAAGAAAGGAGATGGTCCAGGGTCTCCAAAGTGAGCAGTCTTCTCAGAACTCTAAATAATAACAACACAACATAAACATATTGAATAACACATTATACTCCACGAATGTTTGTTTACAAGTGCTTATTTCTTGTCTACACATAAATGGAATAGGTTCTAGTTCATATTCTATGTTCAACATGGGAATTCTTGAATGAAGTTTTTCAAGGGCAATTGTGCTTTGGTGGATTGTATATTGGTTGCGAGGCTCGGAAGAATGGGTGAATTACGCAGTGTAAATATTCATTAGTTCATATGATTTCAGTTTTTCGAATTTATTTATACTACCCGAAAGGGAAAGAATATATATGGCCTCGCTTCGTCCGTCCGTCCGTCCCGCCATTCTTGTCCGGGGTATTTCTCAGTTTCACTATCAAGCCTATTATCTTCATGTTCTGGTCAGATTTTTCTCTGAGTTATTGACCTACGATTATCTAGCATCAGTACAGTATAGGGCCACCCTTGTACCGAGCAATCCCTGACTGATTTTCAGCGAACTTTCATAGGAAGCTTCACTCCAAAGAGGAGAAGCTCATATCTTGTGCGTACTTTTTCAACAATTAATTGCTTCGGAAGCTTCACTACTTAGACGGGGTATATACCCAGTCGATGAATTCCACTTTATTCCGGACATTATTTTAGATATGAACAGGAAGCTGGGTAGAACCATTGACGTTACGTAAACCAGCTGGATGGCTTCCTCACATAAATAATTCTACACCCAAAGTAAGGTTTCGAACCAACAGCGGTGAGTGGCAAGGGATTCGTAGTCAGCGACTTTAGGCCCTGTTTTCGAAATGTAGACAAAGTACATTTAGTATTAATGAGTGAGATGACCGCATCTTATTTTATCACTAAGTATGTAACTTTATAGATAGGTGGTAAGAGAAAAGACTTCGAAATCGAGTCCAAGCCCAGGCCCAGCAACTAGATTTCCCACTTTGTTTAAAGCTCGTGTTAAATTAGAATTATGATATCAGAATTACAGAATTCAAAACAAGTGGTTTTACTAAATGTAACGCATTATTATGTTATTACAATTTTGAAGAAATAAAGAGACGTTTGAACACGCCATGTACCCGGATAATCTTAACTCTGTTCAGCGACCCTAACTCAGTGCCAACATGGCTGACAGAAAGACGATGTATGTAGTTAATTTTCTTGTCTTTTTTCATGTTTTTATGTGAGTATGCAATGTTAGCGTGAAACTTTTGATAGTCATAATATCCTGTATTGATAACATGTTTTGTGTACTAAATATTTCAATCGAAATGTCACATTATGTGGCCGGAATTCATTAAAATGTACTCAAAAAGTCTTCAAAATGAACATGTTTTATGTTTCTAACTGTTTTAAAGTACCAGAAATTGCAGTAAGACCTTACTTATTAAATGTATTAGTTCCATAAATATCTATTTGACAATGTTTAACAGTATCAAAGTTTGAAATTGATTTTTATAGCTTAAAAATTGTATTGATTATGAGGTAGGTTTAAATTTGGGGATAATTCCTAACTGGTATAAGAAACAGTGCTGTATAAATACAAACTTAGAATGGATAAACACCTAACCAAACGTAAACGGCTGTTCGTCTGTGCTTTTTTATGGACTGTTGATGCTCGAAGTTCTTTGATCTACCCACCCCTGCAGGGATGTTGGATTCCTATGTCCAACTTATCCGACTCGTGATTTTTTGCCGGCGGACAAGTGCATTTTTCATTCTGTGTGTTCGCGGAAAAGCATACTTTTTCAGGTATAAAATGAGAAAACATAAAATATCATTTAGATTGTGTGTTGCTTCAAGTGTATGGAGGTGATAAAGATAATGGGTTCTTTGACTAGGTCTCGCGCACACTGTAACTCGGTGACTATGATAAAATATCAGAGAAGATTTAGATACAAGAAGATTTATTTAACGTTGGATAAGTATAAACATATAACACTAGCTTAAAGCTATTTTCCGACAAACACATGTAAATAAGCTCAACATAAGTAAAACAGCTGAAATAAAATGCAAATATGTTAAAGCACATTAAAGCAAATAAAGCATCTGGCTCTAAGTAGATAAGAAACAAATCACAAATTATCACATACATGTTACAGCGCATTAAAACAAAATTGTACATAGGTACTTACAAATAAAAGGAAAAAGTAATTTACCACATACAGATTTAGCACATTTAAAGCAACATAAAAAAGATTAGCTGACACTACACAAAAATAAGAAGAGTCACATTTAAGAACATGCATTTAAAAAAGAACAACATAAAAGAAGAAATCATATACATGCTAAAGAGAACATAAGAACTACTTAAAGTAGCTGAAGAAAAATATTTGCATCATCAGCATATAGCATTCTGTAGCTAAAACTAAAAAAGGAAAACAAGGGTTACACACAGAGAACTAAAAGGACATTTAAAGACATCAGAAACGTTAACAACTTAAAAAAGTATTATGACAAGTTTGTAAGTAGAATTCCAACTGTTGAGACAATAAGTCACTGTCAAAGGAAATATTTGAGCCTGTAGTCAGCCAAATTAAAATCAAAAACACACAGAGATCGCAAGTATGACTAAAATAAGTCGGAAAGTTTTAAGAGTCTTTCTCTGAATTCATCTGGCTTTGCACCATTGCTTGGGCAGTGTTTCGGGCATGACCCCAAAAGATCCCGAACACTGCTTACGCGATTTCAGACTTTTATAAACGTGAAAAGGCAAATATTTCAACAGCTTATTTTTTACCACAGTTACTGTGATATGCTTTTCTATTTTATTGTCCTAAATAAAGAACTCGATCTCCAGTCTATTTGCGCTTTCGTGAAGGTTTAATATTACAAATCAGAGCAAGTGAAATTTGACTATGGACAAGTGGGTTTTTAAGTGTCCGTGGACAAGTGAAAAATGTAAGGATACCCACACCCCTGTCCCGTCAGTCCATGCATCACTCCCCCTACCATACCACACACACACACTTTTCTTCCCTATTTACCGTCTGAAAAATATCATATTTAATAATTAATCATAAATCTAATCCAATTTAAACAATATCAAAAATATTCCATTAGCACCTCTATAAAAATCTCTTACACTATACGATATACAAGATTTGAAACAAACACAATTCTCCTGAAACAGTGTGTGTGTGTGTGTGTGTGTGTGTGTGTGTGTGTGTGTGTGTGTGTGTGTGAGAGAGAGATGGAGGGAGAGAAGGTTGGGGACTACAGAACTACGAACATCGTTGGTATTAAATAATTTCTTATATAAATATAATAATTTTGACTTTTAGACTGAGTTATTTTGGAGGGTTTATCCGGATTTTTCCAAACATTGCTATTTGCATAATATTAAAATTATGAAAAAAATTTTGACTGTAGTGGGCATACATATAACATCTTGTAAAATTAATGACAAAGTTTGAAGACAATACCGCTTATAAAGTAATGTTTACAATAATCAGACCATTACATGTCGACTCATTCATTTCTATAGAATACTAGTCAGTTAGGTGTTTATCCGTCACGCAATTTCGTGTAAGTTAGGTTTTTATCCATTCCTCATGTAAACTGAGTTCGGTTTTTATCAAATCAAAGTTAGGTTTTTATCCCTTTTCTCGCTGTCAGTCCATTTGAACATGTATTGTGTCAACATGTAGTGGGTTAACAACATAGTGTAAACGGGCCTATAAAGCAGTATATCTTTGCTTTCAAACAACAAAATAGTCGAGGCATCAAAAGCATAGAAGTATTTTTAAAGATTTTTTGTAAAAGTTTTCATTGAAAAGGTTGCCTTGTTCGTCGTTTTTCCACCTGAAAACACAAGGATTGATATATTTAACATGATACATTTTGAAATAAATATATACTTGATCAATGGAGATAGATATAACAACAGAAAATTCCTTTATACATCGTAATTACACAGAAAACAAAGTTGTATCGGCTTTACATCCGCCATGTTGGCACTGAGTTAGGGTCGCTGAACAGAGTTAAGATTATCCGGGTACATGGCGTGTTTGAATGAAATTACATGACACAGTACCTTTACAATAAGTTAGTGCTTACGAAATTTGAACTCTCTTGGCATATTGCCAAGATCTAGCCTGTATGGCGGACGGAGACATTCTCCCATTACTTCTTCTCCGTGTTGATATATTTTCTAGTCATTTGGGACTAGTAATCATCATCATCAGCAGCATCATGTATAAAATAAATCGATAGTAGGATTGAGAATAATTTACAGATCGTTTGTCGTCACCTTTACAACTGACAATTAAACTGATTATATTAGACATTGCTTGCAAGACAAAGGTAAACTCCGTAAGACCATCATCGACTTAATCATTCAGAATTTCAGCATGTCCGAACATCGATTTGGAAAAATGTACTTAAACATCACCCAGACGCCTCCGCTTACAAGACAACAGCTTAGATACTAACATCAGTAACTTGCTTTTCATCCTTTCATGTCAAGGAGCACCTGATTAAACATCATGTAGCTGATCTGTCATATGACAAAAAGAATCAAACAAAGTCATAGTCATCTATTTAAAGCTGTATTTGTAATATATAGCTGCATAACAAAGTACACGTCATTTATAATCTAGTGTTGCAACTTCACGATTGAATACACAATAATGAACTTTTTTAAGTGTTTGTATTTAACGCATTGAAACAGTCCTGCTTTTGTAGGTTAACTACTAATGTCTTAATTTGACTGTGTATACATTTAATAGACAAATTATCATGTTCTACCTGTAAAATGCTATGTGCACTTCTGTTGACATCGACTTAATCGCGAAAATCGATCTGGAAAAATAGTGCTTAAACATCACCCGGACGTCTCTGCTTTAAAAGACAAGACACCAGCTTAGATACTCACATCAGTAACGTACCTGATCAAGCATCCTGTAGTTGATCTTTCGTATTTATCTATCAAAATTAAAAAATATGAGTCAGTTAAATTAAAGCGTACTCAACTGTTTAAAGCTGTATCGGAAAACCAAGTACACGTCATTCATTTACGATTGAATACACTACATAAACTTTTTAAGAGATTTATTGAACACATTAAAATAGTCCTAATATTGTAAGTTAACCAATGATATCTTATTTAAAATATTTAGCTGAGCGTATCTTTTATGAGTATCTTTAATAGACAAATTATCATGTTCAATCTGTAAAACGCTACGTGCACTTCTATTGATAATTTGTGTATTATTGAAAATTTAGTCGAATTTAAACACGCGCGCTGTTTGTAAGAGTGTTAAATAGTTAACGTTTATAATAAACATAAACTGAAAGAAAACAGAAAACATTCAAAGGAAGGTATGGCAGACTCAGGACCTGTGGAGAGTAGTGCCCAGTCGACGAAGGACGCTTTAACTGTTGTAATTGCCATGGATGGGAGTGAATACTCAGATTACGCTTTAAATTGCAAGTATATTGTATATTGTTTATTTCAAGTTATTTGACATTGTACTTAAACGGGTACATCTGATACCTGATGTCTTGCTAGACACATAGCATCATAATGTAGTTTTTTCAAATGAAAGATCTGTAGGAAAAGCTAAAAAAAAACACATTGTATATGATCGCCACGTATATGACCTTGAGAGATGAATGAAGGGATGGGTTTTTTTTTTCATTCTGCCACAGACATAACATGATTTGTGTGCATTTTAACGAATATTTTAAGAAGGTATCAGACATAGCTCATAAGTGGTTATAACTTAAAACTCTAGGATTGATAAAAGATAAACAAAGTCAATGAGATGTTAATCGGGAAATTAAAACGATAACAAAACTAGATTATAGATACGTGTGCACTTGAAATATGCACTAAAATAACAATTGTTTGCGGTGAACTAAAATATGGACAAGTATCATTCACAAAAAAAAAAATCAATTTATTTCTGTTTTTTCAGAATAAGCTGCCACTGCATAATTCTTGCATTTCTTAAGAAATGCTGTTATAAATTGCAGACGAATTATTAACCATACAAGCTACACATTTATAAGTTCAAATTAAACTGATTGTATGTCTTGTATCTTACTATTTATGTGTACTTGTTAATTTTCATTAAGTTGATTAGGTTGGATATATCACAAATTTATATATTTACTGAACATATATTTTATAAGTTTTGTTTGTTTCAGTTTATATGCAGTGTTTGCACAGACCCGGAAATAAAGTCTTAATTGCCCACAATACCGAATATAGAATCGTCTCAAATCCGGGTATGTACATGTTATCTTGAAAGAAAACACATATCGTAAATTACAAAGTCATCCAGTGGACCATGGCGACCTTCCTACCCATTTGCAGGAGTGTTCAATCAAACCGTACTTTTTTGTTTTTGTCGTGTTGAGCGACCTGTGGAGTTTCCACTTTTTTCTATTTTAATAAACTTGACATGTTTTTCAACAGATAAAATAACTACATTGTTGAAGGTATTGTCGGAATTACCTTGACGGCTCAGTTGAAAATCTTATTGTTGGAAAGCAGGCGGAGTGGGCAGTCCATCGTTTAGATACGCTCACATTCTTATGTTAAATTATGTATTGTTTGGACATATCAAAGTTTATTAAACATATTTTAGCTTATTTTGCAAGACTGTAAAATCATTCAATTTTGAATAAGGCTTCATGTTTGTCATGTTATGTTTGTTTTCTCCGCTAATCTTTAACTCTTTTAAAAAGAATAATATTAATTACTACTTTTGTTGTTTTGATAATGTAGATAGTGTTTTAAACTTTAGTTGATTATACACGCGTATCTCAAGTTGCCTGTGACTACAATTCTGTGATTATCTTATATTACCTCATTTCATTGTCCTTCACAAAAAAGTATATATATTTTTTTTCTTCTCCTTTCTGATGTAGCGGTGGCAGTGATGTCTGGAGGCACAGATATGTCAATGGTGACGAAGGAGATCAAGGCAGAGGAAGAAAGAACAAAGGAACTGATTGAAAAGCTGACGCAAAAACTTCAAGATCTGAAGGTAAATTTTGTGCCTAAAGAATAAGTCACCATTTTTGTAAAACTTTAAAAAGTATCATAAATAGAACGAATAGACTTCAGTTAAGTACTGATTACTATTATTATTGTTAAGATTAAAGGGTATGATACTGTCTTGTGCCAAGTACTTTCGGACAGAATATCCACTATACATATGTAAAGACATATTAATTTTGTTTGACATGAAGTATATTGAAAAAGATTATGTTTTTAACTTTTAAACATATTTACAGGATTGGACAAAGAAATGTAGGTTAATATAAACGCAGAGGAAATGTCTTCTTCATTCCGCCATGGCTCATATATCATCAAGTATTATCTTGGCATTTATACGTTAGATAACTGGGCCTAATTATAACACGTTATGGCATATACAATTTCAGATCGATGGTAGAATCGAAAACATCCACGGCCAGACTGGACCGTCCCTTGTCACCTTTGTTACCGACAATAAAGCTGATTACATCGTCGTTGGCTGCCGAGGCAAAGGGAAGTTCAGGAAGACCTTCACCGGAAGTGTAACTGATTACATCACGCATCATTCCCACGTGCCTGTGATTGTTGCCAGGAATATCGACCATCTGGAGAAACTTCACCTCCACATGCCGCCTTTCAGACATCACAAGAAACACGATGGTCCTGCGTCTCCTTCGTCACCCAAGTCACCAGAGTCACCCTTGTGTAAACAGTAAACAAAAACAACCCCAAATGCTTGTGCTTATTGGATTTTAGAACAAATGGTCATGTTAAAGACAGCAAGATAGACAACTCTTTATGACTTATTTCAATCTATTGTCATAAATTATCGTTTCATAAATGTTATCCAATGGATCTATTTCCAGAATTGTGCAAAATTATCCAAGAATATGTTATATGTGTGTTTTTTAATTAAACATGTTAATATGTTCAATTCCGCAGGGCAGACAGTTCTTCAGGCTATTTCAATTTTATGGCATTCCTAGTTTATGTATAAATAAAGCATCAAATATACAATTCAGTGCTTTTGCATTTTCATAAGTAAAATTGTGACGTTATGAAAAACAGAGAAAAATGATGTCATGGTGGCATAAATCTATGAAATATAACACTCCATGTATCTCACGTTGATCATTGCTTCATTTACGGGTTTTAAATACAATAAGAAAACTGTTTTAAAAATATGGTTAATCACTCAGTATTGAGCTTTGGCTGCACTTTAAAATATAGTCTTCCTGGTTATAGACTTGTTTAAATGCAATGATCATGTGTAATGAAAATGTACTTGTTGAAGGTCTGGTAGTGGGTAGTGGGCCAATGGACTTCTGTTTTCATTAGCACAGTTGGTGGTGGGGGTGGGGGGAGCTAATCATTTTTATAGTATGATTCCAATAAACCGGGGTCATTGTTTACTGGAAAGATAGTCTACCTTATAACTGTATCGGTATGTAAGAGGAGAAAACAGTGCATTAATCAAACTTTATTTTATAAATATACGATAGCTTAAAAAGAGCATTTGTCCGAGATGTGCATAAATACTAAAATGAATGTCATGGTGGCATAAATCTATGAAATATAACACTCCATGTATCTCACGTTGATCATTACTTCATTTACGGGTTTTAAATACAATAAGAAAACTGTTTTAAAAATATGGTTAAACACTCAGTATTGAGCTTTGACTGCACTTTAAAATATAGTCTTCCTGGTTATAGACTTGTTTAAATGCAATGATCATGTGTAATGAAAATGTACTTGTTGAAGGTCTGGTAGTGGGTAGTGGGCCAATGGACTTCTGTTTTCATTAGCACAGTTGGTGGTGGGGGTGGGGGAGCTAATCATTTTTAAACCGGGGTCATTGTTTACTGGAAAGATAGTCTACCTTATAACTGTATCGGTATGTAAGAGGAGAAAACAGTGCATTAATCAAACTTTATTTTATAAATATACGATAGTTTAAAAAGAGCATTTGTCCGAGATGTGCATAAATACTGATTCACACATTTAAATTTTCATTTTACTGCTTTCTGAATAAGGTAAAGAACATTTGGCTAACACTGAAAAGCATAATACTTCTCATTGTTAAGAAATAAAGCATAAAAATGTACACTTTATGCTAGTTATTATTGATAGAAATGAAACACAATAGTTTGATTTTATCTTTTATGTGATATTCCAATAACGGTGGTTCCACGTTTATGATAAAATCATTTTTCCGTTTTTTGTAAGTATTGTATATAAAGGTAAGATCACCTCCACTGGTATTACCTTTTTTCGTTATTCTGATACTTGCAGACATTGTCAATAAAACCAAATTAGCCAGTTTACACTTTACATGGAGTTGATCATCATCATCATCATCATCATCATCATCATTATTATTACTATCATTTTTCTACATTCACTGAAGGAAAATTTATTTCTAAAGCAACTTTCAGCTTGCAAAACATTTTTAGAGAAACGGACAGCACAAGTTCCTACTCCACCACCATGGACCCTGTCTGTTTTGAAAAAAAAATTGTAATATTTCAAAATGTTGAACACACTCAGTGCATTTAGAAGTAGATTGTATTTTTCATGCTGAATAATAGAGATCTTCAACATATGTATTCCGAATATACCGACCTATTGAGACACACTAAATACGGTCTGTAACATGGAACTTTACTGGATGAAAGGGTATCCTTAATTATATTATACATACTTAGATATGCTCACTCAGATAGATTTGAAACAAAACGATTCGACATGACACTTAATATGTTCTAACTAACATTTAAACATACATATCACAATCTGACACCCTAAAAAGCAGCTTTCAATATAGTTTAGATATTGATTTATTTAAAGAGAAGTTTTTAATTTATGAAATATACTGTACACAATTGAAGGTTTTACTATATAACATTATCAATCATGACCATGACTTTTTGAAATTCTAGATATAAAACATTTAAAAATATCAAATGCAATCCATTTCACTTATATACATTCAAGGACGCTACATAAACTGGAGAAATCTACCGTCAAATAACACATTTACAAATCGTCCAAAAGAGATCAGACTTAAGTTTGCCGTCAGAAAAAAGTTATATATATATAATGTATATATATATATATATATGAAGTTAACAATGCTTTTTAAGTACTTCAACATTTACAAATAACAATATAACAACACATGAACTTGACCTGATACACAGTTGAATAGTGCATGTTCCTATTTAAGGACAATTCACTATAATTACTTTGAGCCGTGCCGTGAGAAAACCAACATAGTGGCTTTGCGACCAGCATGCGCATCCGCGCAGTCTGGTCAGGATCTATGCTGTTCGCTTTTAAAGCCTACTGCAGTTAGAGAAACCGTTAGCGAACAGCACGGATCCTGACCAAATTGCGCGGATGCGCAGGCTGGTCTGGATCCATGCTGGTCGCAAAGCCACTATATTGGTTTTCCCATGGCACGGCTCATATATTGTGTGAAAGTATAAAGTATTGTTGTGTAAGCTTACGTATAATATTTCCTTTGACGAGTCCATAGAGGATTATATTGCTAATTGGTTAATACTTGTCTGGTGTGTAATTAAATGAATGGAAAAAGGTCGAAATCCTTAACAGACTTTCGAATTTTTACCTGCATTAAGGACAAGGTTTAACAACAAGTTCAAGTTCAAATTTTATTGGCAAATCAGCAAATTACTTGCCTTTGGCCATTTACCTTATAACAGAAATATGGCAAAGACACAATAATGTACATATACAATATATACATGTACACATAAATAACAATATTTTCACTAGGAAACAGTAATATTTGACAGGGTATTGTTGCGTTGAAGCATAGCTTCTTTTATAAATTTACAAATGTTTAAGAGATGTTTCTTTTTCACACTTGACATAACAACAAATATGTTGTGCGAATCAATTAAAAATTCAAATACATATATGATATTCGTTTAATAATTTGATACTTTCTCATGTCCAGCTTCGTCGTTCAGATCATCTATCAAAACGACATGAAATCCTTTCTTTAAATTTCATGCCACAATTGCAAAAGTATTGTTCAGACAAAACTTGAAAATGGGTATCACAAAAGGAGATAATCAAAACATTTTCCAGATATAATTGTCACCTTTTCTTATGTGAATCTGTAAACACCTATATCTCATAAAGAAGCTGCAATAATTTTCTTCAATTAGTTTCAAAGTGTGTGACCGAGCAGAATTGTTTGACTGACTGTCACTGACATATGGACTGAAATACCTCCGCAGGGAAAGTGAGACCCTTGATGTTGCTTATTATAGTTGATGATTTTTGTTCTTGGATTCCTACAAAAAGTTAAGAAATTGTTTGCTTAAACTATTTCAGACTTAATCTAACAAGCACATATAGATGATTTACCGCCTTTCGTGAAAGAAAGTAATCAGTAACTGAGTATGTTAGTGTAGAGACGATACGTTATAAAGTAGGTTTTCATTTTAATAGCAGATTATCGAAGCGAATCTTCGAAAATATCCATGTATACAATCGGCATTTGATAATGCTCTAAAAGATCTGCTGACATGTTTTGAGATTAGATACGCAGCTAACAATAAATACAAACTATATGGCATTTACAACCCTATTAGAAATTAAAAAAAAACAAAAAACAAAACAACAGGAGAGTCATAATAGCCCTTTTGGCGCTCACCTGATCATGATCGTAAATATATACCATGGCACAATGTATCTGATTATTAGATTAAACAATTTTGTTATCATCCTAAAATATGATAGGGACCTGGTTAGAGTGGCACTATTTTCAAAAAGACTACATTTGACCAAGTTTGATGAACATCCATCAAATACTTCATTACTTACTTCTTACTTCTTCAAACTTGACTCAAATCTCAGTCAAACCACTCTGATTAAGTTTCACAAAGGACGGAAAACAAAATCTTTGTAATTTTGTTACCTAATATTATCCAGTTTCAAACCTGACCTAAGATTTCTTAAATATAAACATTTTGACACTGTCACATGAAAATCAGGTAGAATATATGGAACTTGGTGGGGGTAAGAGTGAGGTTGGGGGCGCACCATAAACCGATTCAAGCTCCCCAGTGGTGTTTTTGCCATTGACTGTTTCAAGGCGGTGCCCCACTGTGTTCCTTTATTTGTTCGTCTTGTCCCCGTGTTTTGCTTTGTATGCGAGTGCGTGTGTGTGTGCGTGTGTGTGTGTGTGCGTGTGTTGGCAGTGTGCACATATGCGTGCTGTGAGTTTCGTTTCGGGGCTGTTGCGTTTTTGGAACATGGCATTCCCTGTTTGATATTAATCCTTGTTTTTCTAGGCTGCTACCGTATTGTCATAGTTAATGATCTTCTAAGATTACAAAAATTTCAGTAAGACTAACATTCTGATACTGTGTCATGAAGATGAGTTAGAAAAAGTGAGATCTGGAGTGTTAACAAAGTTTTCCTATGAATTAACCTGATGTTCATTTTTTTTAACTTTCAAACATAACCTAGATTTCATAATCATTGATATATGACAAACATTCTGATCATGTTTCATAAAGATCAAGTATAAAATATACCCTCTAGGGAGTTAACAGCATTTTTCTATGATTTCACCTAGTGATCTATTTTTTGACCTCAGACAGTCCAGTTTCAAAACGAACCACAATTACATACATTTTTTGTACTTATATTCTGACAATTTTTCATGGATATTATTTTGACCCCAGATAACCCAGTTTCAAATTTGACATCGATTTCGGCAAGATAAACATTCTTACTAGGTTTCAGGAAGACCGGATAAACTATTGACCTAGTTTTTAAGTCCAGATAAATTAGTTTCAGATAAGCTTGATAGGGACAAACATGACAAAGTTTCATCAAGATTGGACCAAAATTGTGACCTCTTGCGTGTTTATTGTAAAAATGTTAGCAGATACAGATACGAACAATTTATTCAAGCATAAAACATTTCATGACAATGTGTATAGCCTAAAAGTATATAAACCGTAAAATGTTAGCGAGGACGACGACGGACTACGGACAAAGCGTGTCACAAAGCACACAATGAACATTGTGTTCAGGTAAGCTAATCATTTGTGAAAGTAAGAAACGCAAATATGTCACGTAGTTTGGCAGTTATCGAACGCAGTAGACCACAAAGTCATTTAGGCACTGGTTTACCTTACCGATGATTGAAGTAATTGCCGTTCATTATTGTTAAATTTGTAATTCCATATCATTTATTATTAAAAAATATTTGACATTCAGTACTAACTAAAATCTATAAAAGTTAAACTATCTTATATATTTTCGACTTAACTTGTTTACAATGAAGAAACAAAACTGAAATTAGGCTTTGGATATAACTTGTTTGTATATAAGAAAGAAGAAAAAAGTTTTTGTTCTGAAAAATAATTGTTCTGTGACAACTCATTTGGAAGCATTATGGCCGATTCAAAATTGTTACTCACCAGTAGCCCTGTACCGAAGAAGGATGTAGTAACAACTATTATTGCGATGGATGGGAGCGAGTTCTCAAATTACGCTTTAAAATGTAAGTGTTTTATTTTCACAATTCTATAGATATAACACTTTGTTACACGTTTTCAGGGAGAATGTTTTATTTATGAAAGAGAAATATATATGAAAATATAACTGTTTATTAAAGGGTTGACAAGAAAGGATCAACCCTCGTTACATATTTTATTCGTTTTAAATGGAGACTTTTCACTGAGTCTCGCAATATTCATGACTTCCGTGTCAAAAACACCAAGATAATAAATAAAAACCCGATATAATTTTCAAGTTCAGAAAAGAAAATATCTATATTTCAATTCTTGCTTTTTATGCAGATGATGAGAAAATGAAAAACCACTACACGTATAAAAAATTGCAATAACTCATAAAGTTAAATATTCAGATCACAAAGAAAAAAAGCATTTGTTTCTAACTATATTTACGATATTTGTATTGAACAAAGAGTTGCTGTTCTTTTTACTTCAGTTTATGTTGAATGTCTACATAGACCAGGGAATCATGTCATATGCACTCATAGATCTGAATTTAAATGCATCACAGACCCGAGTAAGTATTTTAGAGACCATATAGATTCCTTATGAGATATAGGTGTTTACAGATTCACATAAAATCAAGGAAAACACTATCTAATTTATTGTCGAGTTCAAAATCAATGCAAACATTAAGGTAATATGCCATTAAAAATATAAGCCTCTTTTGGTATCCTACTTCCAAGATCTGCACGAACAAGTTGTTTCATGTTTATTCATATCGAATGTTGCCCATTCTCATTTATTCATGTATTCAAGCGGCTGGCAATATGTCTGAGGTAGTTATCGATTGTTGCTTGATCATATATTGTTCATGTTTTCCAGCGGCTGGCAATATATCTAAGGTAGTTATCGATTGTTGCCCGTTCACATGTTGTTAATGTTTTCTGGCGGCTTGCAATATGTCTGAGGTAGTTATCGATTGTTGCCCGTTCTGATGTTGTTCAAGTTTTCTAGCGGCTGGCAATATGTTTTAGGTAGTTATCGATTGTTGCCCGTTCTCATGTTGTTAATATTTTCTTGCGGCTGGCAATATGTCTGAGGTAGTTATCGATTGTTGCCCGTTTTCATGTTGTTAATATTTTCTTGTGGCTGGCAATATGTCTGAGGTAGTTATCGATTGTTGCCCGTTCACGCGTTGTTTATGTTTTCAAGTGGCTGGCAATATATCTGAAGTAGTTATCGATTGTTGCCCGTTCACATGTTGTTCATGTTTTCTAGTGGCTGGCATTATGTCTGAATTAACTACTGATTGTTGCCCGGTCACATGTTGTTCATGTTTTCAAGCGGCTGGCAATATGTCTGAGGTAGGTATCGATTGTTGTCCGTTCTCATGTTGTTAATATTTTCTTGCGGCTGGCAGTATGTCTGAGGTAGTTATCGATTGTTGCCCGTTCACATGTTGTTCATATTTTCCATCGGCTGGCAATATATAAGAAGTAGTTATCGATTGTTGCCCGTTGTCAAGTTGTTCATGCTTTCAATTGACTGGCAATATATCTGAGGTAGTTATCAATTGTTGCCCGTTCTCATGTTGTTCATGTTTTCTAACGGCTTGCAATATGTCTGAGGTAGTTATCGATTGTTGTCCGTTTTCATGTTGTTCATGTTTTCTAGGGGCTGGCAATATGTCTGAAATAACTACCGATTGTTGCCCGGTCACGTGTTGTTCATGTTTTCTATCGGCTGGCTATTAGTCGGAGGTAATTGATTGTTGCCCGTTCACGTGTTGTTAATATTTTTCAGCGGCTGACAATATGTGTGAGGTAGTTATCGATTGTTGCCCGTTCACATGTTGTTCTTGTTTCTAGCGACTGGCAATATGGCTGAGGAAGTTATCGATTATTGCCCGTTCGCATGTTGTTTATGTTTTCTAGCGGCTTGCAATATGTCTGAGGTAGGTATCGATTGTTGCCCGTTCACATTTTGTTCTTGTTTCTAGCGACCGGCAATATGTGTGAGTAGGGTATCGATTGTTGCCCGTTCTCGTGTTGTTCATGTTTTCTAGCGACTGGCAATATGTGGAGGTATACGTAGGTATTGATTGTTGCCCGTTCACATGTTGTTAATGTTTTCTAACGTGTGGCAATAAATTTGAGGTAGTTATCGATTGTTGCCCGTTCACATGTTGTTCATGTTTTCCAGCGGCTGGCAATAAATCTGAGGTAGTTACCGATTGTTGCCCGTTCACATGTTTTAATGTTTTCCAGCGGCTGCCAATATGACTGAGGTAGTTATCGATTGTTGCCCGTTCTCATGTTGTTCATGTTTTCTAGCGGCTGGCAATATGTCTGAGATAGTTATCAATTGTTGCCCGTTCACATGTTGTTCATGTTTTCAAGCGGCTGGCAATATATAAAATGTAGTTATCGATTGTTGCCCGTTCACATGTTGTTCATGTTTTCAAGTGGCTGGCAATATATCTGAGGTAGTTATCGGTTGTAGCCCGTTCACAGGTTGTTCATGTTTTCTAGCTGCTGGCAATATGTCTGAGGTAGTTGTCGATTGTTGCCCGTTCTCATGTTGTTCATGTTTTATCTAGGGGCTGCCAATATTTCTGAAGCAACTACCGATTGTTGCCCGATCATGTGTTCTTCATGTTGTCTAGTGGCTGGCAATATGTCTTAGATAGTTATCGGTTGTTGCCCGTTCTCATGCTGTTCATGTTTTCTAGGGACTGGCAGTATGTCTGATGTAACTACCGATTGTTGCCCGGTCACGTGTTGTTCATGTTTTCTATCGGCTGGCAATACTCTGAGGTAATTATCGATTGTTGCCCGTTCACAGGTTGTTAATGTTTTTCAGCGGCTGACAATATGTCTGAGGTAGTTATCGATTGTTGCCCGTTCACACGTTGTTCTTGTTTCTAGCGGCTGGCAATGTGTCTGCGGAAGTTATCGATTGTTGCCCGTGGTCAAGTTGTTCGTGTTTTCTTTCGGCAGGCAATATGTCTGAAAAAGGTATCGATTGTTCCCGTTCACATGTTGTTTTTGTTTCTAGCAGCTAGCAATATGTCTGAGGTAGTTATAGATTGTTGTCCGTTCTCATGCTGTTCATGTGTTCTTGTGGCTGGCCATACGTCTGAAGTAGTTATCGACTGTTGCCCGTTCACATGTTGTTTATGTTTTCTAGCGGGTGGCAATATATCTAAGGTAGTTATTGATTGTTGCCCGTTCACATGTTGTTAATGTTTTCCAGCGGCTGACAATATATCTGAGGTAGTTATCGATTGTTGCCCGTTCATATGTTTTGTTCATTTTTTTCAGCGGCTGGCAATATATCTGAGGCAGTTATCGATTGTTGCCCGTTCATATGTTTCGTTCATTTTTTTCAGCGGCTGGCAATATATCTGAGGTAGTTATCGATTGTTGCCCGTTCATATGTTTTGTTCTTTTTTTCCAGCGGCTGACAATATATCTGAGGTAGTTATCGATTGTTGCCCGTTCATATGTTTCGTTCATTTTTTTCAGCGGCTGGCAATATATCTGAGGCAGTTGCAGAAATGGCTAAAGACCTGAAGGAAGTTGAAGAAAAATCTGCAGACTTTGTTGTGAAACTTACAGAAAGGATGAAACAACTAGGGGTATATTAAACAACTCTGCTATATTATGAATATGTAAATTGATTTCCTTAGACATGGTCTTTCCGTCTGAAATTGGATAAAATTTTGACATTCAAAGTATTTACTAGTTTTTCGTCAGCTTTGAATATTGGGTACCTGAAGGGAGTCTTATAAAATTAAGATGTTTCCTCTGAAACTCACTGAAACTAATATGGATCCAGGTCAGAATAAAAAAAAATATTTTCGTTACTTCAACAGCCATACAAATTTAATATTTTAAAGTGACGTGACAGTGTCAGTATATGTTTATCATTACATAACACTCTTTGTTCAGTATTAGGGAAGACCATTTCCACCGCCTATTTTTAATATTTAAGTCTGCTAAAGAAAAGTGCAGGATTAATTTGTAAGTATTGAACTTGTATAGTTATAATGTCAATATAAACTATAAACTATGCAGTATACATAGGGGTGGGAAAGGGGAGATGTGCGTATATCTATATGTGTGTTGATAAGATCATTATGATAATTTTATCCAATCAAACTATCTAGAATTCAGCATTTTCCTTTTGAAATACAACGTATTCAAAAATATGTATGGTACCACTTTCGAAAAGATATGCAACCTTATAATAATTTCTACTAACAAACATTTTTCCAAGGCTAATTCGTCATTAAATAAATTACATCTGGAGTTACTGACGACCATGTTTTCAGTGTTAAAATCCTCCAGCATTCAAGATTTGGCTTTGGCAAATTTCATAATTTTCCATGGAAGGAACTCTGTATCCTGTGCCCGTTTCCCTTACTGTCATTTTGATTCTGATACAACTTATGTATGAAAAGAACTGGAACCACTGTCACATACATGATGGTGATGAATCAGGTCTGAAAATTTGCGTTTGCTGTAATTATCTTTGCAGTTATAAATGTTTTGATGCCAATTTTTATTTCGATGTAAATGAGGTGTGATACCAAATATTAGTCCTGTCTTTTTTAAGGTATCTAAAAGTAAGATTTCTACCACTTTAGGGGTCGTGTTTGAAGTGCCCCTGAATCAGCTAGTGTATCCGCAGTTTTATATATGTAAAGGATGTGTGTAGTGGCGTTTTCAAGTGTTCGGGGACTAGGGTGGGAGATAGTATAAGAGGAGGAACCTTATCTTGCAGATATGTGCATGAGGGTCCTCCCCCACAAATTTGTAATATATTTTAATATCTAAATCCTGCATTCTGGTGATTTAGAGAGAACAAACTGAAGCTTCAGACAAATTTCTAAGGCAGTATTTTTTTGTACGTTATAGATATTGAAGTCTTAAATACTATTTCTTACATTTTACTTTTGTTCTGTCTATGTGTTTGAGAGAATTTTCAATAAATTATTTGGGTTTTACGCACTTTGGAAGAAATTGTATGCTCGCTTCGCTCACAAAACATGGTATCGATAACAGAAGTGTAACAAAATATACTATTACTCTGAACATAACCCTAACCTAACCCTAACCCTATATTCTAGTCTTCAAATTCTGCAAAAATAATATTCTGGGTTCATACAAAACAAAAGATATTGTCTTGCTCTATCGAGATAAATCCCAGTCTTACACACTTCCAGAAGTTAAAATGGTCGGCTGCGTAAATGAGACAACTTCTTCAATTATTTAATACATTAGCTTGTAGAGATTTGTACGAACACAATAAGACAAACCTAGCAGTATCTTGGATGAAAGAGCATATGCGTCTTATTGTTTTCCTTTTTATCTTAAACATAAGATGTTGTTAGAAATAAGGTGATATAGCTTGAGTAAAAAATACATATTTATTTTCGGCTTTAGAGTTCAACTTGTTATATCCTAAAATTTGGCTAAAATTGGTAAAGTAGGTCTAAAGAATTGATCGTCTACGATACAGTCATAACAAAGACCATATTAACGCGCCAGACAGCATTGTACAGATGTGAAAAGATCCTTTGGAAGCATAGAACCAACCAAGCAACATAACAGCAGATTCGGTTTTTGGCAGTTTCTGTGAACCACAGATCACCTCTCTAAATTCTAATTTGTTTAGTTCTTGCCATTGTTTTCTCGTTTAGGGCAAAGCCATGATTTTATCTGGGGACCATACGCCGCTGTTCATGGAATTGCACACTGTGTATAATTGAAGGTTCCATGTGCACCGCCGTATGATTACACATGCGGATGTCTCTAAATTATATTCTGGTACTTATAACATACATGTATGTAAATGTTGAGTTCTGCTCAACCCGGGGCTAGAGGGCGTGGACGGTATCCTGCATTTCCACTACCGTCCATGAACAGGCTCAATCAAACCGAGGCTGCAACATTTTCATTTATGTTATGTTGGGCGACCTGTGGTTTTCCACTTTTTTTATTTTGATAGAGTCTGTTAATGAGAGGTAATGAAATGTGCATTTGTTTAGAAGAATAGGTTATAATGATATAAAAGCAACCGTTTGCTCACAAATAAAACCAGTCAGAACAAAAAGACGATTAACGTGTCTATCTTTATTTTCTTTTTTTATTGTTTTTTCCCCAGATAAATGGAACAATCGAGCGTATTCGTGGTGATGCTGGACCAGCTATTGTCGCCTTAGCCAAAGAAAGACACGCGGATTATATTGTCGTAGGGTGTCGTGGCAGGGGTAAAGATCGTAAGACTTTTACTGGAAGTGTAACCGACTATGTAACACATCACTCACACGTGCCTGTTCTCATTGCAAAAAATGAAGAACATATGGAGCAGCTTCATTCACACGCGCATGCGCATTTGAAACATCCAAAGAAACATGATGGTCATGCCACACATACAAAGAAAGCCATCCATAAATGAAGGTTACTTCTTCAAAATAACATGCGCGAGTATACAACACTGTGTGTCCTATATAAAAAGAATTTAATTCCACTAGACAGTTTTAGCTATTTAATTGCACTTCGCATAAGTATACTTCAAATAAATGTTGCCTGAAATCATCAAATCATATCTTTCTAATTTTTTTTGTGTATTTTGTTTATAAAATTTCTTTAATGAATACTTATGGTGAGTATGCAAGGAACTTCGGTTTCGATTTTAGTAATGACAAGAAATTATGTTTTGTCTAGTATTATTTTATTCACTGCCCCAACTTTTGTCGGAAACACACGGACGACCAATTTCAGATATATTTCACTGTCTTTAGAAGAAAAAAACAAATCATACTAATTGATATTGTAAATAAAACTGTAATAATTAGATGATTAATTGAGTTTGAGCAAAATATTCTTACATTGTCCAATATGCATAACATAAAATAAAGTCCAAGCATAGATCTTACAGAAGTTTAAACAAGAGGGTCCAGATGGCCCTAGGTCGCTCACCTGAGTAACACACCATAACAGTGTATTTTAACATGGTTGACCTCGTGTTTTCATGGAAACAAATACTTTGGCCAATTTTCATTAAGATTGGACTAAAAATGTGGTCTCTTGAGTTTAAACAAGTATTTTTTTAGATATGACCTATGACCTAGTTTTTGACCCCAGATTACCCATATTCAAACTTGACCTTGACCTATTTTTTTATCTCAGATGACCCATTTTTGTACTTGACCTAGATGTTATCAAGGTAAACATTCTGATTAAATTTCATGAAGATCAGTTGAAAAATACAGCCTCTATCGCATACACAAAGTTTTTTTTTGAATTGACCTAGTGGCCTAGTTTTTTTTCATCCCACATGACCCATATTTGGATTTTACGTAGATTTTATCAAGGCAATCATTCCGACCAAATTTCATGAAGATCAATTGAAAAATGCAGCCTCTATCGCATACACAAGGTTTTCCTTTGATTTAACCTAGTGACATAGTTTCTAATCCCAGATGACCCATATTATAACTTGACCTAGATTCAATCAAGACAATCATTCTGACCAAATTTCATGAAGATAAATTGAAAAATACAGCCTCTATCGCATACACAATGTTTTTCTTTGATTTGACCTAGTGACCTAATTTTTATTTCCAGATCATCTATATTCAAACTCGACGTAGATTTCATCAAGGAAGTCATTCTGACAAAATTTCATGAAAATCAATTGAAAAATACAGCCTTTATCGCATACACAACAGTTTTCTATAATTTGACCTAGTGACCTAGTTTTTAATTTCAGATTACCCACATTCAAACTCAACCTAGATTTTATCAAGGCTATTATTCTTACCAAATTTCATGAAGATCGATTGAAAAATACAGCCTTTAACGCATACACAATGATTTTCTTTGATTTGACCTAGTGACGTAGTTTTTGACCAAAGATAAACCATTTTCGAACTTATCCTAGATTTTATCAAGGTAATCATTCTGACAAAAATTTCATGAAGATCAGTTGAAAAATACAGCCTCTATCGCATACCCAAGGTTTCTCTTTGATTTGACCTAGTGACCTAGTTTTTGACCCCAGATGACCCATTTTCAAACTTGCCCTAGATTTCATCAATATTATTATTCCGTCCAAAATTCTGGAAGGTCAATTGAAAAATATAGCCTCTATCGCAAACAAGGTTTCTCTTTGATTTTTTTTTATCTCAGATAACCCATTTTCAAACTCCTAGATTTTATCAGGGTAAACATTCTGGTAAAATTTCATGAAGATCAGTTGAAAAATACAGCCTCTATCGCATACACAAGCTAAATGTTGACAGACGACAGACAACAGACAGACGACAGACATCGAGCGATCACAAAAGCTCACCTGAGCATTGCTCAGGTGAGCTAAAAACGCTTCAATCTCGTACCAAAACCCTAGTGCAGCGTATATAGGAATAAGGTCAGTAATTCGGTCGAAAATGTGCTTCGAAAGAAGTCCATAGTAAATAGATCCTAATTTTCCCATTTTATGTGCAAATTCGTGTTCTAGAACGAGTGCTTTAATCACTTTTTCACTGCTAGAATACATTTGCATGAAATGAGACGGTTTTCATGTTTATATACCCCACATGGCAAATTTTGCAGATCGAAACCGGAAGTAGGTGTTTATTGTGCGGACAAGAGCAAATATGCGCCATTGTTAGGTTAGCAGACCACAACTGGCATTTTACTAGGAACTTACATGAAAAGTAGGTGTAGGAAAAAGTGATGTTCTATAAAGATACGTAAGACGACCTGAAGTTTTCGTTTTTTATATGAAACAAAGAAGGATTTGAATTACTGACCTTCAGCCTATATAAATGTGTGCGTCATGAAATTGCAAAAAAAGCAAAATATATAAGTAACTAAGACAAATCAAACGAAGAATCACACACAGGTGGCAAAAATACGAACGTGTATTTCAAACCGGTGCAAATAAAAGTTATACCAGCCAAGTTCTTCCACATGGTAAGTCACGCAGTAAAATGTTATACATTTACAATTACGAATGTATCTGTTCCTGTACTATACATTTAGATAATTCCATATTTCAAACAATCAAGGCCTTCGCAGTCCGAATGGTCAAATATCTAAGCATCTGAACGATGAACATTTAACCACCAGAATGCCTTGCTTATTTTCAAAACAGCATGCTGTTTAAAATATTTTGACGAGTCCATGTAGTAATTAATTAGTTCCGTCCGTCAGTAGAATTTACAACGTTTTATTCATTGTGGCATGTCTGTATGAACAGCTTGCGTAATTAAGCATTAACAGGATATGAGGCAGCTGGTCTGAATTGACTATACTTCTTAAAGCTGAATATTTTATTTTTTACAAAAACAAAGTTACCATTTTATCATTTAGATTATCTCTTCTTTGAAAGCTCAGACATGATTAAAGAATATACGCTATACAAATACTATAGGCATGTAGACACTAAATAGAAAAAATGGCGCGAAAAAAATGGTAGTCGCCTAATGGCGGATTCAAATAGTCCTTAGTTTTTTTGCTCTGTAGAGCTATTTTACTTATTTTCTTTGCAATTATTTGGCAGAGTTATGTTTGACATGTAGGTGGCATTTTAATAATGAAATAATAACATGACAGAATATGTCAT
Source organism: Mercenaria mercenaria (assembly GCF_021730395.1). Taxonomy (NCBI): domain Eukaryota; kingdom Metazoa; phylum Mollusca; class Bivalvia; order Venerida; family Veneridae; genus Mercenaria; species Mercenaria mercenaria. The sequence continues at coordinate 72,058,254 of NC_069368.1, read as the reverse complement.
GGAAACTTAGATCATACTACCACCACTACAATTTGGAGTCTCATTTTTAGCTGATTTTGCAGTTTGTGTGTTTGAATTTTTTTTCTTGCATCAAACATGGCCCCCACTTTTCTTTTGATTTTTATTCAGCACTGACAATATTCTTCAAGAAAATGCAAGTTACAGACATTTAAAATGGGTCCTGATGTGTGCTACGGCCATTGAAAATATAATGTCAATTTTAAACAGAATAAAGAACAGCTATTTAGTGTGTTGTAACGTATAGACATGAATTGAACCATACAATACTAGTAGATAAAACATTGTTTGGTGATTTCAGTAAATAAATTTATTTCATTGTAATTTTCAAAGCAATGTCGCATTTGAATTTTAATGTGAATTTGATATAAATGTACAATTCATATCTGTGATAACATTGCATGTCGTAAGTTATTAACAGAGGTCTCTATTTTTCATTATTTGATATCGGTATGGTAAGATTAAAAATAATTCAATAGAGGTAACTTATACGGCTATATTTTATTTAGATCTACATTTGAATACTTCAGTTCAGCGTTTTATGTTATCTTATGTAAGGAAGACAATCTGCTATATTATCTAAAGTTTGGTTGCTTAGTATCTCCATTCATTTGGAATGGTTGTTAGAACAATATATGTTCATTCCTGTAAAACAATGAGAATTAAAAAGAATTTGGATGTTTTTTTCGCCTTTCAGAAATGGTTAAATAAGTAATTTATAGGAATAGTTTATAAATAATAAATTTTATTAACGATCACAACAGCGGTCTTTAAGTGCCGTGTTGCAGCCATAAATATTAATTCTGGTCCTTTAGGATTGTGGAGAGCATTCATTTTTACTGTAATAGAACTCCGCTTAGGCTAGGGGACATGAGGGGTAATGCACATTTCATTACCTTTCATGAGCAGACTCAATCGAACCGAGTCTGCAGTTATGTTGCTTTGTTGCGTTCTGTGCTTCGAAACGGTTTTTCAAAGATTTTAGAAATATTGGCTGAGAATTACTGGATAATAAATGCTATAAATGTCAACGGACAAGAAATGCCACAAAGCACTAATGACGGAAGACTTGGTTATTTCTCTTGTCAAATACGTGCTTACGTTTTGTAAATTGTGTATAAATTGTTACTAAAGTAAATATGTGTTTTCAAGAAATGCATTGCAGTTTAGAAGTTTTTGTTCGGGTATGAAAATTATGTTGTTTGTATTTCTGGCTCCGAAAGCTCCCAATTCTTCAGTATGCTACGCTGTAGATATTGGAGTTATCTGATGGTCAGCTGGTCTGTCAGTTGGCAAATAATTCAAATGAAACTTCATACACATAATCATATAGATGTGTAAATATTCAAATGTCACAAGGTGCCAGACCGGGACTGAACCCGGGGCCTCGGAATACCGTTCCGATGCACTACCGACTGAACTACCCGGCCGCTTACACATTTTCTCCCCGCTTTAATATTCAAGTCCTATACCGTGACATACTCCCCCGCTATATGAAATTCGTCCCCGAATTTCTAATTGGATAGAGAACAAGGTAAACATGATCTCGGAATATATTCAGTCACGGTCCCATGTTGGGTGCCAAATGTCACAGGGTAAGAAAATGTACAGCCAGACAGGGACTCGAACCCGGGGCCTCGGAATACCGTTCCGATACACTACCGACTGAGCTACCCGACCACCTACTCATGTTCTCCCCGTTTTAATATTCAGGTCCAATACCGTGACACGTAATATATTTTGTTCAAGACTGGTCAAAGAATTGCAAAGTTATGTGCCGTAGGACTCCGACAAAACGGCTACTCTTACATAACTGGAACATGGGAGTTTGTGGCGCGAACTTCTTCCAAAAGTTTACAAGGACTCTATACACATGATTGTCATGAAGTGAAGATGTGCGTGACTTATTTTCTCTAAGGTCATTCTAAGTGTTGCATAGTTACTATATACAGTTTGCCCTGGTCCATTTGACTGAGACAAAACGTGTAAACAGGCATTATTGGTACCGGGGACTTTGAGGCCCAAACTCCTTCAACAGTTTCAAAAGGAATGCAATGATACACATGAAAACATTAAAATGTAGATGTCCACGGAAGTTATTTTTCAAAATACTGTACTGATTCTAAATTTTTTATATGAGCTGACCTAAAATCTATTCTTGCGCCTCTTTTAAAGAGCATTTTGTTATAATGTAACCATTCTATACAGCCTCCCGTTTAGCCAACATTTCTTTATGATGGGGGACAGAAATGATAAAACACAACTCCAGACCGAACTGAATGAAGATATAACTACAATAAGTAATGTGTATTATTTATTTAAAAACAAATATAAAGATGTTGTGATTGCTTAATGGTTATTGCTTTTATCATCCTCCGTACTACTGTTAAGCTACATGTGAAAAGAGGAAAAATATGCAAATGTAAAACATCTTGATCAAGTACAAAATTGAATATGATTCTCATACGCATACCGAGAAGTAACGACAACGCATTGTTATCTTTTTAATTCAGCTACAAATTTATGAATGGAGACTTCAACAACAAAATAAATTGTAGAAATATTCAAAGCCATAGAAACACTGTTTAAAAGTATATCAGGTAGTATGATTTACATTGACAGACTTTCTAACCAATACAATTCCGACAAAAATAAGTATTATTTCATTTACTGATTCTGCTTTTTCCGTAGATATTTTAATGAACACTTTTTGCAGAAACATGAGATTTCCGAATCATGATTAACATCTGATATTTCGTAAATTAGACAATAATCACTTATTGCGGGAACATGAGATTCCAAACACGACCCGAATCATTTTCCTATTAAACAAAGAAGGCTGAAAATTGTGTGTTATAATACAATATTTCATTTTCCTGACGTCAAATTATTACGTCAGAGTGTCAAACGACGTAGCGGCGCGCTGGAAAAGAAACCAACAGAAAACTGGCAAACATTATGGATGTCGTCAAGGATATAATTCCTTCGTATCCACGACAACTCACAAAATGAGATGTATTATTTCTTAAGCTTCATCGCGAGTTTCGTGTATTATTAGTATTTAATTTTCATTTATAATTAATAGTAAATCAAACTAAAACAAACTTCTAGTATGTTCATCGATAAAAGCACAAGTAGGAATACTAGCGACTATACAGTCAAACCTGCTTAAGAGATCACCTGTATTAAGCAAAATCCTGTGTTATAACACCATTAATTTTAGGTCCCTCCATAGTGCATTTCTTATACATTGTATTAAAAGACCATCTGTCTTGTAAGACCACTTTTTTGCTCTCCCTTAAGTGGTCTCTGTATTAGTCAAAACAGTAAAATGTTGATGTAAAAGCGAAGCAGCTTTCTTAAAAATCGCACTCAATAAATATCAACCAAATATATTGATAAATGATCAAACATTTTCGTAGTATTGATTAATCATAAAAGATAGTGAAGTAATCTGCGTTTTAAATAATAATATGGCATATGCGGAGGCAGTCCCCTTTAAAATTATTTCTAGTTTTTTTTTTTATAATTGTTTTTCTTTCTGTACGATATTTTATGTCCAATTTCTTTTCTTTTCTTGAGATGATAAGTACAATGTAATAGTTCACATATATCACATAACGACAGTATAAGGGAGGGCCCCAGATAATGTTGTAATTACTTCTGGTCCAACTGGTCCTTTTGCATATTTACATTTATGTAATTGTGTATGCTTGTTGTATGTGTTTGTGTATGCTTTTTGTATGTGTGTGAATAGAATATGTATATATAATATATGATATAAATAATAAAATATTATTAAACTAAAATTATTTCAATGTTAATAAGTCAAAGCTGTATTGCAGTCCTTTTCGAAAAATTATCATTTTGAAATATCTTAAGTAAACGTTTTTCCTGTGTTCATCTGATTTCAAAGAAACTGCTTTTCAGATGAATTCATATCTATACAAGGATACAGTTTGTAATTATAAATTGTATTGATTTTATCATTGCTTTCAACATTGACAGCTTGAGGCCCCCTTTTTCTTTTTACGAGGCCTCATTCTCCGTTTTTTTCTTTTTTCCTCATTTTTCGTTTTACAAACTGCTTACACGCAGTGTTTCGAATTTTCTACAAGTATGACAAAGTGAAAACAAAACAAAAATAAGGACAAAGCCCCAGTAGAATATCTGCATGCACTTAAAAGTAAAACCTGCATCAGTGAAATTTTAGTAGTTACTCATCATAAGATGTATATTGACTGATCCAATCTTGGAAGGCATTATCAGATTGATAGACGTCTCTAAAGACACTTATTGTAACCAAGCGTAGGTAGCAGACCGGAAGAATTAGAATCTTGTCAGCTCTCCATAAAGGGTCACTGGACCACCTTCGAAGACACAAAGTACACTTGGGCACTGTATTTAAACCAAACGAAAACATAAGTGGATTGTCAAGGATGATAAGATTATAATTGAATTTCGTGCTTTCTAGAATGACATTTTTCGCCTTTGAGAAGTTTACTTTCACAAGTATGAAAAGGAAAGTCAAAAAGAAAAACTTTGCATCATGACAGATGCAGTTGGCAGTTTTTCAAAAGTTGAATGAAATATTTGTTAGGACATTTAAAAATAGGAATTAAAAAAAAAATTACCAAGGGTTCACAATGGTGTACTTTATTTAAAGATATCATGTCGGGCCTTCAGAAGGAAACAAAGACAAAATGGTGATTTTGCTTCCAAAACAGGAGGCAAATTACCATATTTAGTATCAAGTTCCCTGTTCGGGAAATAGGGAAAACCCCAGACATCGTTTCCTAAAAGGAAAGTCTCCCCAACCGGTATAAATCAATAAAAAGCTTTAGAATAGGACGTTTGATATAATCGTATACAGAAGTTTGAACAAATTGATAACAGGACTTTCTTCGTTGTTATTTTCGGTCGGTGATATAATGATGCAAGAAATGAATGTTAGCAGCGGGTATTCATCTTTTGTAGAACGTGGGTCTGCTATGTATGACACTTTAGAACGAGCGGAAAGTGAAACTAACGATAGAAAAAATAAGGTACAAGCTGACGGACAGGGAACGTTTGCAGACGTTGCTTGGAAACTTCTTTGTAAAACGTATGTGAATTTTAAAGTTCGTGTTTGCGTAATTATTACTGTAACGATATTATTCATAACTACGCTGGCTATTCTGGTGTATTTTGCTGCGTCTCATAAACAAGAAGGTAAGTTTCACTTAATTGTGCTATTTTGGTTTCCTGACATTTCACTGTTAACATTTCTGAGACACAAACTTTTTATATTTATATTTTGCTTCAGTAAATAACTATTTCGATAACTAACGACAATTACGTCATTCCAACACACTGAATATATTTCTCTGTTGCCACCCATCCATTTGTCTGACAGATTGTCAAACAGAGTACCAATTTATTTTGGAAACATTTACTTATGGTCTTCATCATATAAGCATAGTTAAAGGCCTGTACGAGTACATACATACATTATGGCAGGCCAAAGTCACAAATTGTTTATGTATTTCAAATACATATATCACGGCAGGTCAACGTCACAAATTGATTATGTATTTCATATACTGCTATTGTGGCAGGCCAACGTCAGTAGCTGTTTATATGTTAGATCTGTTCAAAATCTAAAATTCTTTTCAAATGTTCATATTCAGGTTGTATGTTTCACATTCGTATTATTCTAATTCTCTTGATCAAACGGAAATATTTATAATATTTGATACTGTTTTTTTTTGTCAAACTGTAATTTCATGACGTATCTTTTATAACATACTATTACGCCACGCCACAACACGAGAAGGCGATAAATTATCCTTTCATTGTTTGGCCCTCTGTTGGACATGCACAGAAGGGATAATATGACAACATAAATGCCACCCTGATGAAAATAACTTTGTTAGTCTACAGCATTGAATAAAATAAGAAAAAAACATATACGATCTTGGCTCGGTAGTACAATAAGTACAATAAGTGTCTTTAGACTCCAGTAACGGAAACTTACCTGCGCATGTCAACTAGTGAAACAACGGCAATTTAATTTGTCTTGTTGTCGCGTGATATCCCCACCTGCACGACAGAGAATGTTACCTTGTCCTCGCCTAGCCGCTTGGCGCCGCGCCGGTCACACAAGGAACAACAACATAACAAAATGCTTGTAGAAAATTCGCCAACACGAGGAGAGATAAATTTGTCATGTCGTCACCCTCCTGTTATCGTATCCTCATGCTGTTACTTCATCAGGCTGTATTGCTGGTGGGGGTTGCAACGTGACAGGAAGAACATAAATGATTTATCGAACTGTCGTGGTGTCGCTCTGGTTGCGGCGCTAATATGCCAGAACTACATGGCAGAAACAAGCCACCATACATCTACATTGTCAAAAGATAGCGATTTAATTACTTGGAATGATAATATAATAATATTAACAGGATGCTAATACAAGGTATGACGCAGAATTAGAAGTAGTTTTTCAACTTAATTCTTGTCTGTTTCTAAGAACCCTCAACATGTCCTGTTAGAACGTAAACATCCTACTTGTCCATGTAAACCAATTTCTCTTTAATTAAAACGAGTCTGTCCATCACAGTTAATAAATATATAACACTGCACATGCCTTCTTAGCACCGGCTTAAGCAGTAACCTCTAATACAGAAACAGCGGACGGACACCATGAACTCAAAGGACCAGAAAATACATGTACATAATTTTTCGGTCAGCGCTTGACATTTTAGTACTGATGTTGTAGTAGTTAATAAACGTATTAGAAGATTCGTTGGAAGCAAGCAAATGCAACCAAGCGAAACAATAGTTGACTATGTGAGATAAAGTCTGTTCATGGAGGTAATGGAATGCGCAGCAACTTTTACGCTCCCTAGTCATTTGCGATTTTCATCGAACATATTTTAGTAAGTTTCTAGTGCGGTGTTGGTTGATGTCCCACGGCTAATACATACTTATTTGTGCAGAATGTTTACATATTAATTCAGTTGTATGTATTTCAAGGTATTTGGTAACCATCAAGAGTGGTGTTTGTAAGGAGCCAACATATTATATTTTTATGCCCTCGAAGGGGGCATATTAGTTTTCAACTGTCCGTCCGTTCGTTTGTTCGTTCGTCACAACGTTAACTTTTTGCATGAAGGCACTTTACTCGCAAACCACTGCACCCATGACCTTCAAACTTCATATGCTGATAGAACTTATTGCGTACACCATTCCTATTGACTTTGGGGTCACCAGATTAAAGGTCAAGGTCACAGGGGCCAATGTTAACTTTTTGCATAAAGGCACTCTACTCGCGAACCACTGCACCCAGGACCTTCAAACTTCACATGCTGATAGTACTTATTGAGTACACCATCCCTACTGATATTAGGATCACCAGGTCAAAGGTCAAGGTCACAGGGGCCAACGTTAACTTTTTGCATGAAGACACTTTACTCGCGAACCACTGCACCCAGGACCTTCAAACTGCACATGCTGATAGTACTTATTGAGTACACCATCCCTACTGATATTAGGATCACCAGGTCAAAGGTCAAGGTCACAGGGGCCAACGTTAACTTTTTGCATGAAGACACTTTACTCGCGAACCACTGCACCCAGGACCTTCAAACTGCACATGCTGATAGTACTTATTGAGTACACCATCCCTACTGATATTAGGGTCACCAGGTCAAAGGTCAAGGTCACAGGGGCCAACGTTAACTTTTTGCATGAAGGCACTTTACTCGCGAACTACTGCACCCAGGACCTCCAAACTTCACATGCTGATAGTACTTATTAAGTACACCACCCCTACTGACTTTGGGGTCACCAGGTCAAAGGTCAAGGTCACAGGGGCCAACGTTAACTTTTTGCATGAAGGCACTTTACTCGCGAACCACTTCACCCAGGACCTTCAAACTTCACATGCTGATAATACCTATTGAGTACACCACTCCTATTGACTTTGGGGTCACCAGGTCAAAGGTCAAGGCGCTGTGGGGGCATTTGTCACCATTAGTGACATCTCTTGTTTGTAGTATATAGCTATTCGTAACCAAGAGTAAGTCCTAAATAATTACTAGTACATCACATAAATCACACATGTGGTGCAATGCCTTGTTCCTGATGTGGAAAATGGTATGGCAGTCCGCGATATGGATGCTAAACAAAAGGCATACCTAGACACGGCTACAGTCACCTGTGTGGAAGGATATCGAACAGAGAAACCCAGAATCATGTGTCAAGCCAGCGGTGTATGGGAATCGTCAGCTTGTCAAAAGATAGGTAAAATTTTTAATTCGACAAATCGAACTTACTCTTTGGAATCGTCCTTCATACAATAAGTGGAATGTTCAACCATTCTTAATACTGAATACTGAAATGAATGCATTGTCATATTACAATTAATAATTTCTTAATATTAACATTCACAGTGTGTGGAAGTGTACCAGCTGTAAGAAACGGCAAAGCAGTTCTTGATAACTCTGAACAGATGTCATACCTGGACAAAGCTACAGTCACCTGTTACGTCGGGTATCAAACGGCGAAACCCAGTATACAGTGTCAGGCTAACGGATTATGGGAATCGGTATCGTGCAAAGAGATAGGTTAAGTCTGAACTTTCATATATATATTTAACTGTTTTCGTTGTTTGTTTAGAGTTAAGAATTTGCAGTTCATACTTCAGTAAACGTATTTTTTTACAGAAGTCGCCCGCTATAACTTAAAGGACAAGCTTACAGTGTACACTGTTATAACTCTTTCATTTAATTATGAAATTATGAATCGTCCATATGTTAAACGAAATGCGTTGGTCAGAACGTTTATTGAAACTGCAATACGGGCTTAATATTGCCACAATAGGTCCCTTCAATACATTTTAAAACAGTCATGTGTGAAACTAAATGTTGCAGTCTACGTTTTCAAATATGTGCAGAAGTTTTAGCATTGTTTTGCTTACCATTCTTCTTATTAGATGGTAGTGTACGAAGTTAAAATATTACAAAACTTCATTAGAATAAAAGCAATGAAGTTAGTTTCATGTTTAATGTATGCAAATTATATTGGAATGCTAATTCAGTATTTGTTTCCCTGTGTTTATATTGTGAATTAATTATACCTTGTAGTCCGGGAGATGAAAAATCAAAAGACGCATTCATCCACCTCTAAATAAGCACTTAGCTGTAAGCGCTCGGCTGTTATTGTTCAACATTTCGGAATTAACAATTAGCATTTATTTTTTGACAATTGCTATGAGACATTTCTTTTTTTGCATTAACTACTTTGCATTACATTGGAATGTGCTTTCCATAAAATATAGCAATTTAGAAAAATTACCTCTTAACTTCTTTTGTGGAACTTGTTTTTTGTTTACAGCCGAATGCACCTGAAAGTATGCTAAAGGTAGTAAGAGATTTATTTCCCCCAAATATATTTGATACTGTTTGGAAAAAGGACCTTATCAAGCCATAAAAATACTCGTTCGATCACATACAAATCAACGTCGAAGTTATTTCTTATTTTCATATCTAGCCCGTTTGTAAATGTTTTAGGGTTGGTAATTGGGAACACAACGTTACTCTGTATTACGAATGTCATTGAGATCTTACAAACAGCATTTTCTAAACAAACAGAAAAAAAGTCCCAAAGAATAGTTCGTTCTCCCTGCGTATGACGGATAAGTACATTTGCTGTACTTTGGTATTATCATCAATGATGTGATGGATATGCACCTCTCAAAAGCGATAACCCTAATAGAGTTATTGTACTTTGTTGTTGAATATTTGCCTATCTCGGCTATCTGCCTACTTTACTGTCTGTGCTGGCCTTTGTAATTGGGTCCAAACGTTTCAAGCATGTTCTTTAGGATGAATTCCGAAATCTGGCAACCGTTTATTAATATTATTGTTGAAGGTGAGTAGTTCAAACCAGGAATTAAAAACATAATTATTGTTTTGATAGGAATTGATTGTAAAGACACTTTGGAGAAGCACCCAGCGGCACCAAGTGGTGTATATAAAATTCAACTAAATACAACTAAATCAATCTTGACTGTTTATTGTGATATGGAGAAAGAAGGTGGAGGATGGACGGTAAGTTTAAATTTGTTAGGGAGATAGCTTTTAGAGTTGATAGAAAAACTGATATAGAACTTAATGTTACTTACATTTCATAAAGAAAATAAATGTTAGAACCCGTGACCTGAATATAGGCATTCTAAGATTTATTAATGACTAACAGCTTTAGGAAAAGCCCATAACTAACTTGAAGAAAGTAGATTTCAGAACCTTGATACTTCATGCATGTTGATAGAGATAATACCGTGAAGGTGTATTCAGAGGTCAGTTGTAAGTTACTTAGCGTCCATGGATATTAATTGCTGTGATACGAGCCTTACAAGTTGACAGATGTTTCTTCAAATGATTTACTAAAAAGTGTTTGTTCAGTCCTTCTCCCATGTTGCTTAACCAATGCCTATAGCGGAAGCTTAAGCTTGCTCTTCTACCACCAAAGCTAGATGTTACTGGCTAATCTTCACTAGCATGTAAATAATATATGAGCCGCGCCATGAGGAAACCAACATAGTGGGTTTGCGACCAGCATGGATCCAGACCAGCCTGCGCATCCGCGCAGTCTGGTCAGGATCCATGCTGTTCGCTGACGGTTTCTCTAATTGCAATAGGCTTTGAAAGCGAACAGCATGGATCCTGATCAGACTGCGCGGATGCGCAGGCTGGTCTGGATCCATGCTGGTCGCAAACCCACTGTGTTGGTTTTCTCATGGCACGGCTCATATTGTTTTAAGATTGCCGAGATCTCCGTTATTAACGATCACTATTATGAGAAAAATGTACAAATGCATTGCATGATACAAATGTATAATAGTAAAAGTTGTCAATGGCTGAATGGTAGTTTTCCTATATTTGCAAGGATTATAGATATTGATGTCTTATACATAGGTGCCAAAGTTTTGAATGGGTTTTAATAAGTATACTAACTAAATGTATTGATTTAATTCAAGCTTTTCATTTCAAATATCAATAAGTATACATTCAATCCAATTCAAAGTTGTTTGAAATTGCCGGACATCAGTGCTGTTTTGTTATACTTTCTCTGAACTTTCAGGTATTTCATAACCGGTTTGATGGTTCAGTTGATTTTTATCGAGATTTTTCTGAATATGAGAATGGCTTTGGTGATGTAAGAGGTGAATTTTGGTTAGGTAGGTAGTGCATTTTATTTTATTGTAAAAATTATATGGTGACGTTTGCGGCGCCAACCAGACTTTTATTCGTCATATGAGAAAATAATTCACAGGATTTATTTGCTATTGTCATATTGATTTTGCCTGAGCGTAAGAATGATACAATTGGTTTGAACATGATAACGACAATCTAAAATCTTTTGTATCAGGGAAACAGTTACTGATGATGTAAACTCTTATGTCACTTTTATACTTAGGATACCTTAAAGCCAAGCGTCGATTTTTCAAGTATGTTTTTCACATGATTTCAACTTAAATGACGTTTTTAGCCAGACTGCTCACAGAGTTCCGAATATGAACACGCTATAGGGCTTACGGAATGTCGGTGGTTCTACCAGGGTGCCCGCTCGTGATGAAAAAATGCACGGAGGGGCACCTGGGGTATTCTTCCACCATTAAAGCTGGAAAGTCGCCATATGACCTATAATTGTGGCGGTGCGACGTTAACACCACCCCCGCCCCACAAAAAAGTGTTAAAACAGAATGTCAAGTTTCAACCAGGTTTTCTGTTGTTTGTTTTTGGTTGCGGGTTTATCCCGCTACCAAAGTTAAGTGTATTTCTGACAATCATGTAGTATCTTTATTTGATTCCAAATCACATCCAAAGGAAGGATGTTCATGTGCTACACAAAGTAGTCCCATTCATGGACAATGCGGATGAATTATCAATGATCAAGTAGTTCTTATTCATCCTCTATCCATTCACACTGGCCATTTAGATTATATAAGATCTGTCAATGATTAGGTATTCCAGCCCATGGTGTAACTTACATCTCTGACTTCCAGCTGTTTCATGTAAGGTCAGGCAGAGTTTATCTTAGATATGAGGCACATTAGTATTTGTTTCTTATACATGTATATTTATAGATTTGCATTTTAAATGAAAATAATTCTAGCAAAACCCGCAACCACCAGACATCTCAAGGCTTTGATTCCTGTAAGCGACGCAGTGTATTCGTGACTGTCTTGTTTGTTTTATCAGTGATGAGATTCGCCAACTGCCTAAACTTTCCAATCATTTCTTGGCTAAATGAGTGAGCTAAGTTCTCTTTTAGTTAAAAAAAACAACAGTTCACAGGTTCTGACACCTTCGTGTTTCAGTTGTTATAAAACACCTAACACGTTGTTGCATACGCTTCCCTTTCTTCAGAACGATAAAAATGTTTTATAATGTAACTAGGAGTTTGTGTTTGGACATAGTTCAGTTTATAAAAAACTACATTTTATAGAATGTTCTGTATATACTGGAAGGCGTGACATAGCTTCGTTAGCCGGTACAATGTAACTATAGATAATTTGATATTACTATAAAATGCATAGTTAATGTCTAAACAATGAGTTTTCAAAGTTTTAAGATTTTAAAAACACTGACATGGCTCGTATGTTTCGATATATCTTTGAGTTAAAAATGTGGGTAGTTAATATTTGTGGTCTATGCGATGAAAAACAAACGAATAAAGTCCACAGTTTCTGTTGTTATGTTTTATCAATGAGCATGTGAGCACTCTAAACGACCTTGTTGTGGATGATGGTCCGATTTTCCGCGATACGTCTTCTAAAGTCTTAGATATTTAAGCAGTCATATGTATCTGGAACTAAGTACTTGATTGTTCGATACACTTCGGCCAAAAAGGATAGGACCAGGACTTTGATATTTTTATAGAATAATTTAAATATCATGTACTTTTTCATACAATAACTTGTCCACTTTAAGGATTGAAGCATATACAACAGCTAGTTATGCAAGATAAAACCGAAATTCGACTGGAAATGAAAAGGAATGATGGTGAAGAAGGTTATGAAGCATATCAAGACTTCAAGCTTTCAGGTGATGCAAATTATAAGCTATCAATCGATGTAGGCTCTGCAGACAGATCAGTAGGTAGGTTTAAATATTATTGTCACTAATTATTTCATCCAGATTTATTAAAATAGAGACAAGATAAGAATAACAAAATGATATATCACATGAATATCTGACAAACTTGTAGATCTATTCATTGACAAGTATTTTGATTAGTATCAACCCTTGTATAATTGAAATATGGAATGACGGACGCTTGCTTGAAGTAATTTGTCACGGTGTAGAAACTGAATACAGTTTTTTCACTCATTGGATACCCAATTAGTTGTTAAAGATAAACATATATATATATGTATTTATATATAAACAAAGTGCACGTCTTTTACTTTTTAGACACATTGTGATAATTTTGTTGTAGATAAGCCGAATCTGTTTGAAACATTTCAGGAATATCAGCCATATATTGTTTCGCCGGAAGCAATGGTTATTCTTTCGCAACATTTGATACGGATGCATTCGGAAGTTGTTCTTGTGCCGAACAATACCACGGAGGGTGGTGGTATGGCAGCACGTGTACAATGGTAAATCTTAACGGTAAATATTGTACTCCAGGAACATTGTGTGGTGATGGCAAATATCCAAAAAAAGGACACTATCATTACGGATTTTCTCAGTACGAATCTTTGATGACATCTCGAATGATGATTAAACGTGTATAAAATATACAAGTAATGTCAGTAATACAGGGGTGTATTCCTTTCTTCGCACTTGAAAATGTACTGCAATGTTTTATCAGCAACATTTGAATTAAGCTCGAGCCCGATTCCTAGATAAACCAATATTGGTATCACGCGAGAAGGTGTGGTCGTTGTTCAAGTTAAGCTCGAACTCACAAGCTAGCGGACTGGATCGCATATACGATCATGTGACATTAAAAGGGATATTATTTTCCTCCATGTAAGGAGAGGAACGTGAATTGTACATAAACCTACACTTACATATGCCATAGAACAGTATATAACTTCCTGAAATTTGTATATATTTTTTCATTAATTTTAACTGACGAAGCTTTATTTTACCATAATAAGAAATACAATATCATGTGTGCATTTCATTTTAGGACGTAAATCAATCAACCAGATAAGTTACTTATGGGCCGGGGAGCTGGGTATACTGAAGTCACGATTCAGATGAGAAAAATTGTCTAGTGTTCTAATAACTTGCTGTCATAAATGCAAATCACACAACATATCTATTTCATTTAAACAGTTGTGAAGGAATACACCTAGTGACTGTAACTAATTTTGCTATTATAAAACAGTTTTCTTACAAACTGTACATGTCCTCGTATTGCTGTGTTTATCTCTCATAAAGTTCTCAGACAGTTTAACCCTTTAAATTGTCTTAATTTAACATTTCACTGCTGCTTTTTGCGACTTACTTTGCGATTTTTCAAGACTGTGGTTCTTCATATGTTTGATTGCTCTTGATGTCTACTTATATTGTATGTATATATAGTTGTCGATGTTGATCACATACTAGTTTAAATATGTTCACGTAATTAACATTCATATACTACTGGCAAATCAAATTATCAGATTCGTTTGAAATACTTATCTGCCCATGAAGTTATCCTTTCTGTCCCTCAATGGAATGCAACCTAAGCTATCTGGGTATGTTTTTATAATCTGAGTCTTAAGGTCTATAGGTAACTTAAATTATGTAGTATAATATATTTCAGATGTATTTTTTTTTAATGTGCATATATGGACAACTAAAACAAAACCTATAGTTACCTCGTTATATCTCTATTAAGTACGAATTTTAAGGAGTGCTTAAACTATGTATAGCACAATTAAGGTTTAAAATAAAACAAAGCCATTCAGTAATTGGAGGCTGTACAAGTATGCTCAACTCACTTCAAATACCTCATCCCTGTGATAAATATGCTAGCAGGAGATCTCCACTGTCGGCAAGAAGCAGATGTCACAGAAAAATCCCTAGAACGAACTGTCTAGTATCACAGACTTCAAAATATCATAGTTTTATCATCTTGACATTTACATCAAAGCGTCGTTACTTTACATGTACAATTATTTTCATGTGAAGTGTTGTATGGAGGGTTGCGTTTTTTTTTGTCTGGTTAAAGGTCAATGCAAGTCTGAACTCAGATAACAAATAGTATGTGATACAGTTTCCTTAGGCAGGTAGCATTTAGAATAGAGTATCCGAAAATCCTCCAACTAACGTTTAGTTTAAAGTATTTCATTTTTAAAAAGATACAGCAACTATTTCTTATTTGCACGAAAGCAACGGAATGTTTTATACAGATGGTGCGAGCGTAATCACCGAGATTTTATGCCCGATTCATATACGGTGTTGGAGAGAGAATTATTTGCGATATTTTTTCCACCTTCCTTTTGTTAGGTATATAATAACAAATGTTATAATTTGAAAGACGGACAAGCCCATTATAGAAATTTAGTGGGGCAAGAGTTAAACTCAAGTCTGAATAATTGACCTACTCTGTACACAATCTTAAAAAGTTCAATTTAAATGCGTAACTCGATTGCTACAATATGGTGTTGTAAATGTTACATAAGAAAGATATCTGATAAAGACTTCTCCAGCTGCAGCAATTAAAAACTCTATTGTTTAATGTTTCTTGTATACAAGACTTCGTTTGTATGTAACAAGACTTTATTCATATTAACTATATTTTATCTTATTCAATGAATACAACTATAAACAATTCAAGCATGCTCTTAATGAGTGTTTCTAACGACTTGATCCAATTTTTCATAACAGTTCTGTATTTTTCTTTACTTCTTTTGTTTGGAAAATAATTGTTTATACATTTTATCCTCGTTGATCAACAGTCTGTCTGAGTAATGTAAAACATTCAGTTTTGTGCCATATATACTTTTTATTCGCTAAAAATGTACATTTTATTAATGCATCTATTCCATAATTGTAAATGCAGTACGGTATGGACTTAGAATCTTCTTTTTATATTGTACAATAAAGAATTTGCAGTGGTCAGTGAAAAAGCATAGTTTGTTATAATGTATACAATTATATACCGTAAATATGGTTAAATTTGAGCCGACACCGGTAAATCTAGCGTAAGAAGTCCTCAACATCGTTGACTGCGTTACTATTAGCAGCAGTGACATACAATACTAGAGTCAGAAAATTCCATCCACTATTAACTTACCAGTTTCATTATCTTCTAAAAATATCAACCAGCGGCACTCAAGAATATTCCAGAGCAATCCATCCTCTGTTAACATCACCAGTTGCATTATCTTCCCAAGTGACCTACCAGCAGTATTTCAGTAACTGTTAACTTACAAGCTGCATTGAATTTCTAAATTACCTATCGGTGACATCGACTTATACATACCTAAATTACCTATCGGCGACATCGACTTATACATATCTAATTTACCTATCGGCGACATCGACTTTTACATACCTAAATTACCTATCGGCGACATCGACTTATACATATCTAATTTACCTATCGGCGACATCGACTTATACATACCTAAATTACCTATCGGCGACATCGACTTATACATATCTAATTTACCTATCGGCGACATCGACTTATACATATCTAATTTACCTATCGGCGACATCGACTTATACATACCTAAATTACCTATCGGCGACATCGGCTTATACATATCTAATTTACCTATCGGCGACATCGGCTTATACATACCTAAATTACCTATCGGCGACATCGGCTTATACATACCCAAAGTAAAAGATTCTTCGGAATAAATTTAAAAGTATGAAATGAGATGAGATAGGAATAACTAAGTAAATATATATAAAATTCAATGCATCCTTCATTTGAGTGATAACAGACAGGACATTAATCAGTATTGATAAGAAACAAACAAGACAAAATATACCAGGAGATCATAATATCCAATAAAAGCCAAATCGGCCCTTTAAAGACCACCAGTTTACATTCTTTTTTTTTTTAATTTCTGGAACAAATGTGTATTTTGTCAAGAGTTTACGCATAGGCCGTGAATCCCATGAAATTTAGTATTTGGCGGGACATTACCATTTAAATAGACTGGACTAGATATGCCTTGCGCACACCACCTTCCGACATTATAGACGAATCTATGTCTGAATTATTTTCTTGCTAGAAATTTATGCTCGATCGAGGAAAGAAATTTATTTGTTAGATTTTTGTATGATTTTTGCATTACGATTTTTATTTGGTAAATTCTTCTGCATTCTACAGAATTCTGTAACATTTACTTTTCGGCATGTGATTTTAGCTAGTTTCGGTATGTCAGGATAATTTATTAAATTTTTCAGACTTTTGTAAATTAATTCGAAAGAGGAATCTAAAATGTTTCGTTTATATAAGATGTTAGATTTATACTGAAATTTGTATCGTGATAATTGTAAAGCACTGTTTCAAAAACATATGTAATTTGTAATTGTGTGCCAGTCTATAGCACATCTAATTAATGTCCGTTGTATTGTATGGCATTAGATATTATATGGATGCCAACTATGATATAACGTTTGATTTATATTGAATTTTGTTAATTTGTAGTTGTAAATAATAGCTGCAGTTTATCATGTCCGTATCTATAATGTTTCATCATATACTTTTCATATCTTTTTCATACTTTAATTTTAGTCTTTTAAGTAAGTAATTTTTGTAATAATGGAAGTAATTAGTGACGTATTTTAATCACGTGACGTATGAACTTAGTAGCACATGTATTTTGTATAAGTAGCACGTATTATTTATGGGAGCCTACGGAGGTATGGTGTACCCAAAGGAGCAGTTTTATGCCCTGACTTATTTGTTTTGTATGGTGCTTACCATATGTTATATATTTTAGCTTCTTCCGCCAGACAATTTTACCTGGTGATGTCATAACCCGGAAGTACAATGCCCGAGGTTCACTTGTCTTCACTCGCCTGGATGTGATATTCCCAGCGCAGAGTTTTCGTCCCATGAATGTGCC
This sequence comes from Mercenaria mercenaria, assembly GCF_021730395.1. NCBI lineage: Eukaryota > Metazoa > Mollusca > Bivalvia > Venerida > Veneridae > Mercenaria > Mercenaria mercenaria. The sequence goes on along the minus strand of NC_069368.1, from coordinate 72,040,154 downwards.
GTAAACCGCAAAGACGATGATTTTTGTTATCCTCTGAAGTCAGCTCAGGGATGCAATCACCTACCACCATAGGGAGCCAAAACGGAATCGACGTATTCACGGTTTAAAGGGACTTAATTTGAAGATATGTCATATATTCTTTTTGTGCTACTTAACGTTCGCAATTAAATTAAAGAACTGTGTCACGTCACTTTAAAATGGAACTGTAAGAACTTTGTATCTGGTGATACTGAACTTTGATTTTTTTTTCTTTTTTTCTTATAATCAGTTTTTTTTTTCATATCATCTATTCATTGTTAATAATCATCTTATGTAAATAAATTTGTAAATATTGTAAAGGGTGTTGATTTGTTCTGATGGTTACTGTCGCCGGTACGGCCTTTCCTGTCACACTAAAACATATAAAAATGTTCATATCACCAGCTTCTCTCGTTATATGAATGTTCTAACCTATAGTTAACCTTGTTAACTTTATCAAAGAAAATGGAAAAGTCATTAGTTAGTCTATAAATATTGAAATAGCAAGACAGGTTGATACTACCGTTATAGCATGTAATGCATATTGCATGTGAACGTACTAAACTTATTTGACCTAACCTGACTGATTATTAAAATAAACTTATTTCTTCGCTCACTGGGAAATAACTGTACATGTCTTATTCTAATGGATTGTTCCAAAGAAAAAAATGATTCAGCTTTACAGAATAGAGTGGTCGCAAGATTATGAGCTGGTTTCTAAATAAAGAAATATACTGTAACAGTACTTTTTAAAAAAGTATCTTGGCGTTTGAAGATCACGTTAAATTTGACTTAAAATGAAATAAACGAATCCTTTTTGAGCAATTCTGAACATGGATCGGAAACCGGACATAATATAAGCGAACATGTTGAACAAAGACTATGTATGTTGTGTGATAGAGGCCAGGTTGAAGATGAGACAGTATTTTCTTATTGAATGTTCTTCGCATAATAATACTCGTGTGATCTTTGGTGATATTTATATAAAGAAGACTTATCATGAAAAACTAGTTTATCTGGTTCAAGATTTTCCTAGGAAGTGCGTAAAGTTTATCATGAAAGTATATTATATTAGAAGACGTATATAACATTGAGAAACATCTACATAATATTTCCTTCATGTTAAATCAATAAAATAGATTACATTTTACACCATGTAGCTTTTTAATTGATATTTATCAAATTATAATATAAATGATTTTTCCTTCATCACGCTTTACTGGAACACTACAATGTTAATTTAGTAAGTGTACATGAGGCCTTTATTTATCATTTTCTCTGTCAACATAAAGACAGATCTGAATGTCATATATATTTGTATAATGTGTAAAGAATTCTTAATAAGTTAAACTGTTTTATTTATGTTCATTCAAGTAAAGACACGTTTCAATTATTACACTTTATAAGGTAACTTATCCCTCATCGATGTGGGTTCGAGCCTCACTCGGGGCGTTGAATTCTTCATGTGAGGAAGCCATCCAGCTGGCTTACGGAAATTCGGTGGTTCTACCCATGTGCCCGCTCCTGATGAAATAATGCACAGAGGGGCACCTGGGGTCTTCCTCCTCCATAAAAAGCTGAAAAGTCGTCATATGACCTATAATTGTGTCGGTGCGACGTAAAACCCAACAAAATAAATAAATAAATGAATAAAAATAAATAAATAAGGTCGCTTATAGGTTCATTGGGCCTTGTGTTCTTTAAATTCTTGTACATATATTTATGTTTATAAAGACTGAATACTTAGTCATTTATCTTCGATAAACTGTCCTTATGTATTTCAGACTAGCACCTATAAACTTCTTAGGGGCCCGTAAATATCCTACCGCCGTGTAATAGAAGTTAAGTACAGAAAGGTCTTAAACAAATGTTTAGTAATTTCCAGGATCATTTAACGCTGTACAGAGAAGTAAGATGTTAGTATTAAAGTATTCAAGAAGTAAATAACATCAATCTGTATAGAAATAAAAAAAACCATCTAGCCTGGAATCAATGTGTATGCTGGTTAAAAATTAACAAGGCAAACTTTATATCGAAACATTCTCCACGTTATCCTAAGAATTATGAAGTCATAGAATGTTTATGTAAAACAGAGTTCTGCACAAGCCGAACCTATGGGCGAAAGGGTTTACCGCACACTTTATTACCTCTCAAGACCAGACTCATTTAAATTAGTCTGCTATTACTTTGCTTGGTTACATTCTTTGCTTTTAAAGGATTCTCATAGATGTTATTCACTAACAACAGCTGGCTTTTTGTGCCGTGCGGCGGCCATAAAAGTTTCCCCGTACATTATCTCAGTGTTATAATATTTTCTTTTTCTTTTATATCATAAAAATCGAATCTTTATAATCTTTATATAGATTAGTGTTCCATTAACTCGGTGTAAAGGAGACGTCAGTGGCGTTGCACGATTCACCACCTCTCATGAACAGACACTGTCAAGTCGAGTCTGCTATTGTTTTGCTTGGGTACATTCTATGTTTTGCATGTAATTTACAGGTAAGAAATTTAGGGCGTTACCAAACATGAGATTGACGTATTGCATTACGTTATTATAGAGGGATTACTAGCAATTTATAATAAATGCAAAAGTTCATTGATATGAATGTAATATTTTGACTGGTAGGAAAAGACAATATAGACATTACAAGCTTATAGGTCAAGGAAAATAAGAAAGTTTTTAAAGTTATTTCCAGAAGACAAAATAAAAGAATTAAGACATAAACAACTGTCAGGACGGATTCATGACAGACATTACTCTTTTTATAACCTAAAAGAACCTTCTAAGCTCACATGCTGATGCTATCATGGAGTTAACATATGTTAAATTTGTTTGCCAGATGCAATGTATGTTCCTATTTATCATTTTGTTTACCACCAGATGTCAGTCCAAATCTCATTTCATCACAACAAAATGGAAAAGTCATTAATAAGTCAAAATTCATTGAGATAACAAGAAAGATATACATTGCTATAATAACATCTAACGAATATGGCACCTGGCATAAATTTTCTTTGTCATTACGTGTGTTTTGATGTTAAACGGCAAGCACGTCGGTATTGTGACATTAAGCTGCATGTCTGACATAATTCAGTATGATATAATTTTGCATTTCAAAGCATAATTAAGTAAAAAAAAACAAAAAAAACAAAAAACAAAAAAAAAAAACACACACACAAAAACGGGCCGTCACATGCCAGCATTAACATTAAAATTTGCTACCTTGTTAAAACTTAACACAAATTAACATGTTACCATTTCAGTAACTATGAAAATTAAATGTATATATTTAATTTTCAAAAGAACCTTTTGTTGATTTTGCATTAAAAAATAAAATAACAGTACTTAGCTTCACTTGATCGTTGATTTTGCCCAATAATAGACGTCAACGAGCCATTATCACAGAGGTGTTTCTTATATTCATACGCGCGTATTGTGGAATAGTGTTACCGTCCGTCCGTCAGCATGTTCCCTTTCCGGAATAAGTTTGAAATACAGATTTCGGATTCCATAGGACCTCAAAGCATCACGCGAGGAGGGAGTTAAGACGAAAAGTGAAGACATATAGACGGAAAATGGTTTCCGGATTCAAAAATAGGAAAATTGGAAACTCCACAGGTCGCTCAACACGACAAAAATAGTGTTGCAGGCTCGGTTTGATTGAGCCTATTCATGGACGCGGAAGTAGAAATACATGCTACCGTCCACGCCCTCTAGCCCCGGGTTGAACAGAACTCAACATTTACACATGTTAAAAGTACTAAAACAATTTAGAGACATTGCAGATGTGGTCATACGACGGTGCACATCTAAGTCATAAAGGATATAAGCTATGGCTTTCAGACTTAAGAAAATGGCCGAGTGAGACAAAGGAAACCTTCATTGATTTTGGCGTCAGTGGATCAAAGGTCAAGGTCACAGATACTTGACTTAATTTCTGGTATGGGTTTCGTTTCCATGCTCTTAAGCCAGAAAGTTTAACAGCTCTTGCTTTGAAACTTTACGTGGCGATTAAGCATCTCTTGAGTGGGATCTATGTTGTTTTAAAAATCAGTTAGTCATTGCTCAAGGGTACCGATATTAAACAATCAAATGTACATTAAAATCACTACCAACATGATACATTTACAACTTATTCTTAAATTATTCGACAAATCTATTTTTACTCTGTTAAAACCTTTCCTCTGATTTAGTAACTCATAGTTCTGTAGGTGATTCATAAACTAAGAGGAGAAATGAAAAAAACTGCTTCTACATATTATGTGATGAGATTCAAATGTCAATTAAGGTTTAGGAGTATATCACCAAAACACAGAAATATTTTATAAACGAATAACATCGTTACCAATATTTTACTTGACCATTACATGTTCTGCCGTACTGTGCCGTACTGAAAAAAATCTGAAAAAGTTGTCCCCCTTTGAAAATGAATGCCATTTGTAAAGAAATAAAAATAAACAATCGCTGAAAACTGTGTTCCACCTAGTTATGTGAAATTTCAACACTCGCACGCTATTACAAATACATCAAAACAAACATGTGTAACAGTTCCTTGAAAATGGTGAGTTTTTAAAAGCGCTTGACTGTCTGGAAGTGGGGCCTGTTTAAACAGTTCTTTTTTCGGAATTCAATGCTTATATCAGTATACTGACACTTGTTTTGTAGAGTAATATAAGTAATATACACGCTATCATTACAAAAACAACAAAACAAGTGTCCGTATACTAATATAAACATTGAATTCCGAAAAAAGACTGCCTAAATGGGACCCACTTCCGGGCAGTCAAACGCCTTCAAAAATTCACCATTTCAAAGAACTGTTACACATGTTAGTTTTGATTCATTTGCAATCGCATGCGAGTGTTGAAATTTCACATAATTAAGTGGAACACAGTTTTCAGCAATTGTCTATTTTTATTTCTTTACAAATGGCACTCATTTTCAAAGGGGGGCAACTTTTTCAGAATATTTTCAGTACGGGACAGTACGGCAGAACATGTAATGGTTAAGTAAAATATTGGTAACGATGTTATTCGTTTATAAAATATTTCTGTGTTTTGGTGATATACTCCTAAACCTTAATGTACAAATGAAGTTTCAAAAATGTCCAGGCTTTCTCTTGATCGTGTTCACAAATTGTTTTCCATCCACAAAAAACATCTATTAGATTCATTCGGAGTAAACGTAGGAGAAAAATAAGTCACATTTTATTAAGTCAGCACGATTTCAATAGAAATACTAAATTTGTAGGTAATACTTCGGTAACTTACTATTTAAATGGGATATAAACATATTTTTTTCCAATTTTTGAAAGGTGCTTAATTGAAGGACTATATCAGAGTGTTTGAACTTTTAGGAAAAGTTATAGGCTAATGGGTTTATTACAAGACTAATAATTAACATTGACCTGTAGTTTACAGTCCATTTGCAATTGCCTGTGTGAATCGCATGTTGTAATAAATAAAATCTCCTTTGGAAGCATAGAACGCAGCCTAGCTAACCGCATTTCCCTTGAAAACATTGTAGTAAAGTATCTATCTGTCAGCGTTTACTTTTTTATTTACTATGGTAGTCATTTGTACAAAGTTAATTCGAATTTTGACAATAAACAGCACGTTTATGGCCGGAAACAATTTTCCGAACACATGCGTACACATACGCACGCGCACACGCACATCACGTGTAACATTCCTTCATCCATCTTCATGAATAATGGCGAGACACATAAACGCCAATAAAAACTAAACAAAATCATGAAGAATTAGTTAGTCAATCTGCTTTGAAATAACAAGAGCTGTGATGATGCAAAAACGTCATTCGCTGCATATTGCACATAACACAAATTCCCATCGATACAACTGTTGGAAGACACATGGGTATTTGGTATTCAACTGCAATGTCCCATGCTGTCTCAAGTAATTATACACTTTCGCTAGTATCGCCTCTTTGAACGCTTAAACGATATCAGTTTTATAGCGCTTGCTCATATGTAAGATTCTGTGACGACTCCGATAGGATATGCAACCAGTGTACGATAGCGTAAATCAGTAAGTTTTCAGTCCTTTCTTTAGAATACTTTATATTTACACAAAAAACGATTTTTTTTAGTTTTAAACCCATTAAAAACTACACGAATAATCTCTTTCCTGCTGGTAACATTATACACTTAGCAAACCTTTCTAACTCAAAAACACATACTGGATATGCCACATTCTTAATATTTCCGGAGAGTAGAGTTTTGAAATTTTATGAAATATGATAAAAATATGGCGTAAATTTCTTTTAGTTTGTATTTCCTGTGAAAAATTTATCATGCGTGTCTAACAGACAACAGACTCAATTGTCCGCAACTCTCTCATTTCATTAATCAAGAATAAACAGTAGTTTTAATGTTCATGATATGTGTTTCAACTCCTTTTAATGACAAAAAGTAGTTTTACGTGCATTTTTTATTTGTATTTGGGGATAAAACAAGAAAACAATAGTAATAGAAACTGCAAAAAAACGTACTATTGAATCCATAATGTGTTTGAAGAGAAACTGAAAATAAGGTTTGAGGTTTTAACACTTTTCATTTTGAAGAATAAATGAATAACAACAAAATTACAGTAGCCTATGCAAGTACATTTATTCATTCATTTGGTGATTAAAACATTCTTTGTATCACAACTGGTATAAATATGGTGTTAAGAAATGATTTATGCCAGGAACATATTTATTATAAGTCGCTTAAATGAGAGCTTCAAGAAACAGAATTTTGTTTTATCAAGCGTAGGTCTTACTTTTAAAATTGTCATAATTCTTCACCATTTTAACTGTATTTAATACTCATTTTGATTTGGTTTTCAAATTGTGTTACATTACATATCAATAGCATATGAAACAAACTTTCGTTTTCGTAGTATATGAATAATTCTAACACGACCAGCAAATAACTTATATACACATGGGAGAAAATCAATTATTTTGCGATAACCCATGCGCGTGCAAAGTAGTAACGTCATCCTCTATGTATAGAATGATCCAGGTGCGTAGCACGAAGTGTAGTTCATGTCGTAAAAAGTAGTTACCACTTTTTCTAACACTGTTGATACTAATATGTCGTGTTAGAATCGAAATATCAAGTTCCCAAGTGTGATTTATCGTGGAATAACCAGAGTTTTTCGTTCTTAGGCGAAACAATATATCACTCAGGCCTACGTGATATATTCTTACGCATTAGAACTCAAAACACGGGTTATTCTACGTTAAACCACACTTGGGAACTTATTATTTCTTAAATATGCCAAAGGTAATGAAATCTCGAACGATGACGAGTAAAGAGCAACTCTCTGATCGTTTTAACAGATCAATTACGTTATTTCATTTGAACTTTCTGATACCAGTAACCCTGAAAGAATTAGCCTTTGATAACACTATTTCCAGTATCATGTTCCGCTCGTTCTGATGTTCTCAAAAGCTAGTTGCATTTGTTTGCTGTTAACAACTATACATCTCCTGTAAGCTACTTGGTTCGGATGGAATGAAAGTCCCAGGCTACTTTAAAAATTTGTGTCGCACAACTTACCACTCTTATTATGTAGCGATGGGGATAAGTGTTAAGATTTGGTAAAACAATATTCTTGTAAAATATAAATGATGATAAAGTGTGGATATATTAACTCAAAGAGGTAAGTTGAGAAGTTTTGATGTATAATATTGTTGAAAATACACTCACAGGTCACCCCATATTTAAACATATATTTTATCAAAGAATCACTATTGTGCTTTTTGGTACACATATGTAGAGAACAGTTGTAAAAACGCAGAAATAGAAATTATAGAAACGCTTTAGAAATAGGTAACCCCGAAAAAAATATCGTAAAACTTCTGGTATTCATATGTATCTAGCGGCTAATACCCAACATTGAGGATTTAAGAAATTAACAATACATAATTTAACCTTCAATTTACTCCGTTACTAAATGGCAGATGCTTGAAGTGCCTTTTCAGTAATTTTCTGACTATAAATTATTTTTCATCGGAAGTATCAACAATTCTAATTAAAGCAGTCTCGATAAAAAAACCCAAACACTAATACAAAATATCTATTGAATAATGCATGACATGGAAATAACATTTAAAAGTTGTAAGTGGCCAATTAATTGTTTTGAAGCGTATATTATTTATACTTCAGTTCTTATAAGTCTTTTATTGTATACACAACGCAAATATAACACCAGTATCAGTTGATGAAGTTATATTCTATGACAAATATATTAAAATATCAATTGTGTAAAACTCGATGTAATTATATAATCCAATGCGGCATTGATGTAAAAATGAAGTACATAAAATACAAATTAACTGTATCAGTATTTATCTGTAATGCACTGGATGCAAACTGAAACATGATATGCATTGTCTCATTCGACCCAGATGTAAATAGGTACTTTAAGTATTCTTAAAAAAGGGTCGCTCCCTCTTCAGAGCTTATGTTCATTTTTTCACAAAGGGAGGGTAAATCAAATTTGCCTGCATGTGAAATAGAATATTCTTTGTGCTGCGCTTCTGACTTCAAAAAAATAAGAATAATTATAATGTTAATTATTTCAATAGATTTCTTCAGTATTAGTGTACATTCTTTTGTCCAGATGCTTAATACTATACTCAATATGGATATTTAAACTTCCGCTCGGCGACAAAACATGTGAGGATAAAGTGTATAAAACCTTTTTCTCCTTTGATTATTTTCTTTATGAAGCCGGGATATATCACAGAATTAAGAAACGCACTATGTTCGACATTGTGATGATACACAAACCCTATAGAAGAGAAATGAAAGAACCTGAATTTTACAAGGCAGCAGTTACAATTTTTATCAAATTTTACAGGCTGTTTTTATCCTAAAAATGATTTGTCATATGATTTGCTTTTATCCATTCACTAACAGATACCTAAGTATTTCCTTATATATTATACATGATTTATATAGCACCCTTTTCATGATAAACATGTTTTCAAAGATGCTAATTTGGTCACATTTTTACCAAAGTGCTATATATGTTGCTATATTAGGCAGTCTGTTATCAAGTCAAGACTTTCATATGAATTAAGTGAAGCGGCAAATCATTTGAATCATCATTATTTTCCAGCATTATGGAAATAGCTATAGATGGCGACTTACAATTATTATAAAGCTTTCATGCCCAAATTGTATGTACTGAAAAAAAACTTTCATATTCAAAATGATATCCTCGGCGATATATGACCGTTTTGTGCCGATTCGCCATAAAACCCAACTCACTCACTCAAAATGATATCATAACAAAAATAATAGTCAAAACGTCATTGAGGTTTTCAATTAAAATTTTTGTTATGCTTTCTACATAAGCATCTCTTGAGAAGCGTACAGACAGGTTTTGTAACATGAATGCAATCGGTTCATAGAAGTCAACTCGGGGACTCAATTCAACATAGATGAACTTCGAAGCCAGACACAATGCTCTGCGTCTAATTCACCCACCAGGTGGCTAGCGAAATGTCAGTGGATTTTCCCAGTCTTCCGGGTGGGGTCTCTGAAAACTGTTTCCAACCTTTCACAATTTACTGTAGAAGTCAGCAATTTCACACGAACATTGAGCTTAACTATATAAGATGTTCCAGGGGTCCTGAAATATTTTCAGAGTCTACTTGTCCACGGACAAGTTGGGCACACAAATCCACTTGTCCGTACCAAAGAAGAACTTGTCCGTACTTTTTAGTTTAAAAAGGGAAGGATCAGCATTATCATTACTGAATAAACAAATAATACAAACATACACTTCTGTTGACTTCTATTTTAACTTATATAAAGTTTTTGTTAAGACTAGAACCATCCTTTTGAAAATATGTTATAACTAGCAAGCTTAGTGTCTAGAACATCCACTTGAAAATATGTTATGACTAGCAAGTTTAGAGACACACGAGTCTGAAATTCTATCAGTAAGACCATAGAAGTCTATCTTTACAAAAAATACCCCCTATAGTTTATTTTATATATAGGGGGTATTTTTTGTAAACATAGACTTCTATGGTCTTATTGATAGAATTTCTGACTCCTGTGGTAGAGAATAATTAAGAACACTTGAACACATGCCATTGACAAAAATAATCTCAGTATGCCTAATTAGAACGTCTACCCTCACTGAATACTGCACTGGTCTTTCAGGGGTCCTGAAATAAGCTGTCCGAGTTGTTAAATGTCAAAACAATCGACTCGAAAAATTAAGCCACAAATTTTGGCTACTAAACTTTTTTACATAGCGTAACCTAGCTAATGGATTTTCTGAAAATCAAAAATGAAAGTAGATAACGGGAATCCCCAGACTGGCACTCATTTTCAACTTTACGGTTTAATTTTCCAATAATGATCATTAAATGTAGTAAACCAGTCCACGTGTCTATAAATGGCTGCATACATTTTTGTTTTGATAATTTACGGGTCATAAATGATCACAAACAGATTAGATATTGCCTTTAGGCATGTGGAAATCACAGATGACGCCGATTAGTTTCGTTTTTATAAAATGTTTACCACGGAAATTTTACTTGTCCCCGGACAAGCCAGCTTCTAAAAACTGCTTGTCCGGACCGAGGAATCCACGAATCGGACAACTCGGACAGCTTATTTCAGGACCCCTGTGTTCTATTCGCAATTGATTTAATATTTCCTGGTTCTTTAGGATCGTGTAGTGTCAGGATACGAGTTATATGACCTAGGGAAGTGCCTACGCCTTTAGTATCTTGAAAAATGAAATGGGTCCAATCGCTAAGGTGACTATGTCTAAGACTAGCTGGCGAATGATGTAGAATGTCTTTTGTTAAAACGTATAGCTGGTGAGACCAAATATCTCATATATAGAATTTTCCTCTGGCTGCCTTGCCTAAATGATTCGTGTACCAATGATTCGTAAATGATTTCAATTAGGAGCTAAATAATTTCAGGGATCATGCAAATTACTAAATGTTTAAACTAACAATCTTCAGTTAATAATAATTAGCTCAAATTCCTATAGGCTGGAGACTCTATACTTAACTGGTCTTTTTGTTGAAGTTTCCGTCAAAAAATGTCTTTGAATCAACAACATACGAGTCCTATTGCATAGATGCTCGGCGTCTCTCTGCAAGTCTATATGATTGCCCTGACTCCTGGATGGCCAGCGCCTATAAGCTATCAGATGTAGCATTCAACTACCATATAGGTATAAGCCAGATACCTTGGCTGTACTTCGCCAAAAACGCCGAACCGTCTATAAGCTGGAATATGACGTACCGTTTGGATCAAAAGTCTGAAATCGCTCGAGCGGTACCATAACACACGTTGAGCGTGTAAATTTACGCGCTAAGCGTGTAATTTATACGATACGCGTGTAAAAAGAACGCTTAGCGTATAAATTTACACGGTAAGCGTGTAAATTTATACGCTCACCGTGTATTATGGTAACGCTCGAGCGATTTCAGACTTTTGACCCAAATGGTACGTCATACTGGAACTCTCCTACTATCTCAGTAGATTACCAAACTCTAGGTGTCTGTCTCAGCTTTCCGATGCTCGGTCTATATTTGCTATCGTCTACAGCATTCATTTACCCCTATGCACTGGCCCTAGAGCTCGAAACCTTGTTGAAAATCTGCAACTCTTCGTTAGTCTATGAACTTCAAACGTCTTCTTTTTAATAATTTATCCGCCCTGACAGGGTAGTTGCAATAACTTCCTTATCAAGGTGCTGGCATAAATTATTAGTTGAATCCTCGATGTGTCTTCTTCCACCGCCTGGATACAGAATGATCACTCTGTCATCCATCTACCTATTTATACATTAGCAGACGTAAGCTTTGATTGGTGCTATTTATAGCACTTGTATCTGATTGGTCCAAATTTATACATAGTATTGCACAACGAGTACTTGCTCTAACAAATATCTGGTTCCCTTTAATCGTTGTATATGACATAATGTGTGATGCTGGGATCCAGCTATCAACATAATGAACCAAAATCAGCCACAAATGACCTAAATCCTATTATTAACAGCAATTCAACAATAATTATAGCAATTATAGCATGAAAAGGGAGTCAAGCACTATCTGTGCCTATGTGTAACGTTATCAATATATCAAACATACAAATATTCTGACACAGAGTCAATACAATGGAAATGTTTTATATAACTCCATTAAGTCGATGCTATAAGTCGCAAGGGGTTTTGTACATTTCATTACTTGTCGTGGACAAAGTCAATCAAGTCTGCTATTACTTTGACTTGTTGCGTTCTATGTTTCCAAAGGATCTTTAAGATTTAAGGACTTTTTGGACGCAACAAGAATAGATAATAAAATCATATAAGAAGCAGGACAGGTTTTGCTGTGAGCAAGGGAGAAAGATGCAACAAAAGAAGCAATGCAAGTTATTGTGTATGCAATTATCTTGGAAAATCTTAAATAAATACTCACATAACAGTTTGGCAGTTAATTTATCCCACATGAACAATACACAGTTAGCTTTACAACGCAAAAATATCTTGCTGCTTTAGTTAAAAAATGAACACGAAGTCATGAGAGCTGTCTTAAACCATTGACATTACTGATTGGTTTGCAAACGGATAACTTTCATCCCGCTTGTTTTATGTAATTGATATGACATGTACTGAAATATTGCGGTATATCTATGTATAAATGACAACCTCACCCATTGATTTCAATTATATGAAGATTATACGCCCTATGGGTGAGGTAAAAGAATTTCACAGAACTGACATTTATTCCAGACCTAGGACAAAATGATTTATAGTGTAGATGTTGTTTACAGTTTCTGAGAAGGCATGTTATTACAAAAATTTGAAACACACTAGCAACTTATAAGATGAAAATGGTAATTAATTTTATTTATGCTATGACTTCATCTGCTAAAAACGATAAGAATAAATGCGATATCAATTTCATTCTAATGTGCAAGGAAAACTTGACTAAGCTAGAATATTTAAGGATATTCCATACTTTATATAAAAATAACAATATGGTTATGGAGTGTTTTATCTCTGCAAAATAATTGGATCTGACAGAGGTGCAGATCTTATAAAAATACACAGTCAAAAATGATATATTCACTGTAAATGCAATACATAGTTTTAATCTGATCTTATCTTGTATGGTAAAGATAGTAAGCTGTTTCGTAAAACAAGTAGATACGTAGTTAAACGTAAGTACATTACACCCACACAGATAAAAGTCGTTTATAACTGTAAAATATTAAAGATTAAACGTTTCAAGGTTGTAGTAACATCAGTTTTATTACTGTACAAGGGTGTTTTAATTTATGAAATAATTCACTTAGAAATAACAAAAGATTTTTTTGTATTGTTTTCTTTTGAAGGTGTAAAATGAAACGTTTGAGACGACATGAATAATAGCTTTTTTCCATGACCTCTGACCCTTACAGGCAAAAAAAATTAAAAAAAAGGTTTTGTCTTGTTTGAAGCATTTATTTAAAGTAACATTTGACAATTTCACGTTTGTAACTTGTAAAGTATATTAAGTGTTTCAGGTAATTTTTCTGTCAAAAAGTACTGTAACAGTGACATTTTGTATTTTGAACCAGGAGAAATCATACAGCAATAAAATTACTAGATTAAAATGGAGCATAAGCTAGTTCTGCACGTTTGAAACAAATATTCTTCAAAAGTGTATAATTTTATTAATTAATGTTTTTTTTTTTCAAAGTATCATTGTATCCCGAAGAGGTTCAGCCAATAAAAAGTACAGGGTCGTATTCTTGATTTTTCTAATTTCGCAAAATGCCGATTGGAATACATGCATTTATGCTAATTTTATGCTATCATTTTGAATTATTTTACATCAAAACCTATTAATTGTCAAAAATGACCTTAAGGATGTGCGAGCGTATTTTTTTAGGATATCCGCCATTTTGAAAAATGTTTCTTCGAATATTGCTTTCTAACAAAAGTGTTGCCAAAAATTAACGCTAAATAATTAAAATACGACTAATAATGTACCATTTAACCACCAAATAGATTCTACTTTTGCGAATTTTTTTTCACCCTCATTTTTGGCTGGCATTTGCCTAAAATTGACGTAAGATTTACAATGGGGTAGGGGTAGGTAATTTCAAATATCTATGAAAGAAGATCAGGCTTGGTTTTAATATTTCCCTGACTGATACATATAACGATAAGCTATAACTGAAATAAAACCTTTCAAGATAGCACTTTATTTTATCTAGAAAATATAGATTAAAACAAAAAGAACAAAAAATATCAAAATTCACCAGTTTTTAACAGTTTATTCTTAATAAATTTCTTAGATGCACGGTGACCCCAACCTTTTTGCTTTCCGTTTTGAAGCATTTTTGTGTGTCATTAAAGCTGCAAAATATTTTGAAAATCTTACCGTCAGATTTTTTTTGTAGATCTAAATACATTTTTTCCATTGAAAATAAAGTGGGTGGGGTAATTATGTCAGCTAAAAAAATGAAAGAGATTTGCCAGTGACATTTATGCTTATATAATACTGACATCACCTTATATTCATATTAACTTGTAAGACATGAAATCCCTATAACATTAAATAGGATATAGTTACAGTTTAAAGTGCGATCAACAGAATTGTGTCCTACGACAAGATTTGCACGCATGTCGATGTTCACAGCTTCCAGCCTTTCGTTTTTATATTACAGTTAGTTAAAGGTAGTGAGAGTTTTGAAAATATTCCTACACACACAGAGAACAAAGCTGCCTTTAAGTTATGGATTGAGTGGTTTTTGATGTGGCTGAAGGTTGAAAATATATTAAATCTTAATAGTTGAATATTTGAGTGTCAAATTTGTTTTCGTTTGGGAGAGATTGTAGCAATGGATATTGTTTTACAATCAGTTGTCGTGTGTGATGTAATATGATGAAGTTGATATGCCTTTATTTGTAAATATATCGTGAAAATAAGTACAAATGACAGAACAGTTTACATTATTAGAATCGTTAATTGTCTGCTCAACGTTCTGAGAAAATTTCCTATATGTTATACATACTTTTGCTTTCATGCGAATTCATCTTTTAAATATTATTAGTTGCAAATTCTTTCTTTCATATCAACAGAAAAGGGAAACTATTTAGATAAATGAGGCATATGTACGCTTCTCGATTTCTGACATTGACCAAAAATATTACGAAACTATGTACATGTATATGTTTTGTAAAAAAAAATCTTTGTATAGGCAAATTGAGCAAATGTTATTCAAATTAGAATTGTGACCAACATTCAACGGTACCAGTCAAGACACTGTGACGATTCATTTCCGCCAGACACTAAGAAAATGATATGATTGAGTTACACGTTAAGTTTATGTCATGAATCTATTCTAATATTAGAAGCTATGAGATTAAATCTGAAATAAATTTTATCAAGTACTAGTAATAATGTTATTATATAAAATGTATCTCTATTGGCGGTGGTCACAAATCATTCATTTTTATATTGGAAACAGTCAAGCTAACAAGGGCTCTTCATTGTTTTCAAAGGAATGAGAAAAAATCATATTGACTAAGATCGAGCGAATATGGAAGGTGCTGTAATTGCTTGACCGACTGAACCTGTAAATATTGGTGTACACTATTGCGTGCAGATGTAATGAATAAGGCAGATACCCCGTAAACCATTGTGTAGACGACGTTTCACGTAAAGTTTTCTAACTGATTTCTCTGTTAAACATTCCACTAATAGATCTGCTGGGCGCACTGTGTATTTGAACAGCAGGACCTTTGAACTTGAAGAATATTGTATAAAGAACCTTCCTTTTGCAGTAACTGGTCGGTCTTGCCCTTTCCTAAGTCGCTGTTTGATGCCTTTGAGATTTGACATAATATACCCTTGTCCCAAACCTGTGTTTATTTCATTAAATCTCCTTTCATCCGATTTTTTGTACATTTGGAAGATTTTTTGCAACATTGCACACTTTGGTCTTTTTGCTCTTTTACCAAAACATGCGGTACCCAACTTACAAAGACCTTTAATAATTTCAAGTTCGTGAATACGTCCCGATAAAATGCCCACTGATGCAGATATTTAGGAAACTGTATATCACGTGTCTTCTGCTACAGTGGCTGCCACAGCAGCCATGTTATGAGAAGATGCTGACGTTTTAGGGCGCCCTAAACGAGGTAGATCTTGGACTCTAGATTCTCCCTTATCAAACGCCCTTATCCACGAATAAACAGTGACTTTGGATGGGTTAGATTCACCGTAAACAGTTTTTAAGTTCTTGTAGAATCTTCTTGATTGTTATATGCAGGGATCAACGAATCGTAATATAGTACCTAATTTCCTTCTTACCTGGAGTCTTCATGCTTACGATAAAATAACACCAGTGTATATATGTTAGAACGCTATTTCCTAAGCTATCACAAAACCAGTTGAGTTGAAATTTTGAAACCCCGCATATTGTCTTTTTGTCCGTTATTATTAGCAGTAACTTGTATTTGCAGTATCTACCTTTTCAGTTCATATACTTACAAGTCAAACAACTGAACAAAAAGAACAGAATGCACGGTCAGTCCAATGTTTTTCCTTTACTTGTGACAAATTATCAGTATTTAAATAAACATGTCGTGCCAAGCTTGTCCCTAGAGTTTTTATCCGTCGTAATACTGATAAGTGCATAGTAGCTGCAAAATATTGAAATATTTGTTTACTTATAAAGTACTGTGGAAACCCGTAATGTGCAGCAATAAATTTATTTTATGTCATGCTTGTGCTAAGGCGATACTGGCGATAAGCGGCTTTGAAGACATAAATATTACACAGAGTAACTGGCGAATTGTCCGCTTGCGAATGACTGGAATTAACCAAAACGCATTCATTAACAAGCGGTGCGAATATATTCACCTATATTGTATATCGTCAGTAAGAGTTTTATTTTCGTTTCTGTTTCCACATATTATTTGATCTTGACAGAACAAATAAAATCCAAATAATGTTAACCACCCACTGGCGCCAGACCAGGAAGAAAATGCCTCTGTACATGTTATCTGTACATGTTATACCCTACCCCTAGGTATTCTATAAGAACCATGGTCATGAAGGGGAAAATATACTTACCCGTTTCAATCGAACATTTCTTAACTTAAACTCGCAGTTCGGTGAATGGGCACCTAGTATATTGAACAAGCGATAATTTATCTTCCATCGTGTACCAGTCACATTGTCTCAATATTCCATATTGCTGAGATTATCAACATATTTCATGCTTTCGTCAACGTTACAAAAAAAAAACTTGCTTGAACTTCCCTAATGAACATCCGGTCTAGAGGTCACGGCAGTGTGCACATGTTTGGCAAATGTAAACAAACAAAAACAGAATTAAAAAAGTCACAATTTTACACTAAAACTCGAAATGATGAATTAAATTCATCTTGCATATGATCCATACCGAAGAATATTCCTCCGGCCAATAATCGATAGCGGTCAGATTTTCTATATAGAAATAAGAAGGGCATGTACACATTTTACTTAATAACAAAATTACTAAAAATAAGAAACCTTAGGTGCAAACATATTACCAAAGTTCAACATTTGATTCATCACAAGGTTTTTTTTAATTAAATTTTATCTTAATTTTTGATTCGTTCTTCGCATGAAGTTTGATGCCATCATTTCGTCATTTTTTCCCTTCTTTGTTTCCATATAAAATGTACAAAAAGCTCATACATGCGTTTCTTCAAAGCATTTTTTGTATAAAACCATTGATATGAAAGCTTAGGTGCAAGAACTTTCCTACTCTCATTGAATTTATCTTTTGAATGATATTTATTTTATTTTTGTGAAATAAAAATTTGATTCGTTCTCAGACGGTTTATTTCCACTAATTTCGAAGAAAAATTAACTTCAGCGCGAAGTTGTTGTTGTAGCGTCATAAGCAGACGATATTATAGTATGCCGCGTGAACATACGGTATTGTGATCAAAAGGTTAAAGTAATGATTTAATCATTTAATGTAATTTTACTTCGCGAGTAATTCATTTTGTGTTAATATCACAAAAACAATATAAGATAAATATTGCATTTTAATACTTCGGTTCTAAAAAGAAAGAGATGCGCATTTCTTCTTATGTTGTTGTTCTCACCTTATTTCATATACATTTAAATATCAAGTTTCAGTTATGCCAATTAAACATTAAAAGAGATAGCTTTCCTATCGACCCTTGGATCACAAATGCAAACTGTCGTAAAAAAAGTAAAATACAGAACTTTTTGTATATTATTAAGTAAAATCTTAATAAATTTGAGTAAATAAATTTCAAGGTCCGCCTTGATCAAATTAAAGCTGGAAAATATGTCCGGAGCATTTTTTTTTTGTGTACAAGAATGTTTTTGCAATGTAAATAATATCTGCATTTAAAACAGAATTGAATTTTATTTCAGTAACTTAATGATATATTTTTGTTTTCGTGAACATTTTACCTGGTTTCATGATCTTTTCAGTTATCATAAATGTCGTCATGATTAACTTACTTTCATAATTTATTGTACATGTTCAATTCAAGATAATTTTACATGAAACAAATTTCTATATAGAAGTAATAAAATGTTGTATGCATCGCGCATAAATCCTTTTTATTGGACCTGTAATAAAACTTGCCAATTACCTCTAAATAAGGAACGTTAAAACAACACAGACGTTTATAATACTGATAAGGCTATAATTGCGTTTTGAATTTAATACGGGTATTTGTTTTGTAATTACAAGGTAAAATTATCATGCGATTTTAATCTTTTGCATATTTTTCATTTTGCAAACAGTTTTCATATATTGGTGGAGTTATATTAAAATGAATAATGTCTGCCTGAATATGGCAAAATACCTGTACCACGCTGATTGCCATTATCTTTTT
Organism: Mercenaria mercenaria; assembly: GCF_021730395.1. NCBI lineage: Eukaryota > Metazoa > Mollusca > Bivalvia > Venerida > Veneridae > Mercenaria > Mercenaria mercenaria. The sequence continues at coordinate 72,021,215 of NC_069368.1, read as the reverse complement.
TTTTTTTTTTTTTTTTAAATTTTACAAACATACGGTACCATAATTTTCGATTCATTAAACTTCCTATTTTGTCTATATGTTAAGAATTATTGAATTGATATACGTGTGATGTTCAACCATTTCAGATTAAAATAATTCAAAACCTACACCTGTGTAATTATAAATTGTAAAAAGCTGTTTAAAAAAAAACAAACAACAAAATAACTTATCAGTATCAGTTTATTTTTCAACGACAGCATATTTTATAGATGGGAGACGCCGTAAAAATATCAATGCTAGTGCTATATAAATATAAAAGGATGTGTCTTTGGGTACGAACCTCCTTTTTTCTAGAGATTAAGGGTCATTTACATTTCAGATTTGGTTGAAAATGAAAAAAAATAAATAAATAAAAGACTTCATCGATATTTGCCTTTAACTTGAATCTAAATGGTTTACAGATAGCAATGTTCAGCCGATTTGTTACATTGTTTTTCGAAAACATGTTAAAATATACATTCTTCTTATATAAGAATATGTATGAAAATAATTTTATATGAAAATATGGTTTTTATTGCTGATAGATATGGTCTATTGATATAAAAATTAATTTAATTAATATAAAATAACATGTTAAAAATGCTATGGTTCAGAAAATTACATATTAAACATTCATTTGATAAAAATGACTTCTTTTATTTCTAATGAAAAATCCCTTTTCCATAATTTGTAACTCCAGTGATAATTCAAGCTTGTTTAATTATCTTATGAAAAACCTTCTCTTTTATTACACTTGATATTGAAATAAACATCCAGGTGACAATACCCGGAGGCAGTAGATATCGACATCGCAATACCGGTCACCTGTTACCAATATATGTTACCAATACCAAATAGCTGTTGTCTCCCCTGATATCGATTTTCTGCAATATCGGTTATGAGGTCAATTCTTCCTCATGCTTTAATTTGAAATCGTACATTGGTCGTCAGCTGTCCTGTTTATTTTCTTCATTTTGCACATTTATGCTGCATTTTCACAGTTTAGCGAACACGTGTATTCAAATGACGATTGACATACATTTTCACAACAGTCAATCAGAATGGTTTTATAATCTAGAACGGAACTTCACCAGGGAAGTTCAAGCAAGTTTTTTGTGTAACGTTGAAATAACTGAAAACTACGCGTTGTTTTTCTAAGATAAAATGTATTGAAGAAATGTGACCGGTACACAATGGAAGATAAATTACCACTTGTTTGATATCCATAGTACACATTTACCGAACTGCCTGTTTTAGGTATAAAATGCGTGATTGAAACGGATTAGTATATTTTCCCCTTCATGACCATGGTTCTTATAGAATACCTAGGGGTAGGGTATAACATGTACAGATAACATGTACAGAGGCATTTTCTTCCTGGTCTGGCGCCAGTGGGTGGTTAACATTATTTGGATTTTATTTGTTCTGTCAAGATCAAATAATATGTGGAAACAGAAACGAAAATAAAACTCTTACTGACGATATACAATATAGGTGAATATATTCGCACCGCTTGTTAATCTAGAACGGAACTTCACCAGGGAAGTTCAAGCAAGTTTTTTGTGTAACGTTGAAATAACTGAAAACTACGCGTTGTTTTTCTAAGATAAAATGTATTGAAGAAATGTGACCGGTACACAATGGAAGATAAATTACCACTTGTTTGATATCCATAGTACACATTTACCGAACTGCCTGTTTTAGGTATAAAATGCGTGATTGAAACGGATTAGTATATTTTCCCCTTCATGACCATGGTTCTTATAGAATACCTAGGGGCAGGGTATAACATGTACAGAGGCATTTTCTTTCTGTTCTGGTGCCAGTGTAACCACCGCACTAAAAAGTATTGCAAGGAATTTGCTGTAATGCATAAAATACATCATATCGTTAACAATAGAAAACAGAAAGGAAAATGTTAATGTGCCTGTTTAGACTGACATAAGCATTAGCGTTCATACAATTGTTTATTTGCTTCTAGCATATTGTAAACAATGCAGTGCAAACCATAAAGTATATTATTATAATAAAATGGTAACTGTAAAGTGTAAAAACGTCTTCTCACAGTGTAGTGAATTTGCTACCCGTCACGGACCTTATCTTAATAAATTCCACAGCAATGATTTTCCAGACACACTCATTAGAATGTAATTTCGTTCACATTTTTGAAATTAACATATATACTCAAATACTGTCTGCAACATAGTTTGTGCATTTGAAGTAATGTGAAATAATTGGTTAATGTAAAAAGTGAATGTTCAAACTTAAACTGGTTTATATCTTAAACTGACATTGTTAAATGTTATTTTTCATGTAATGTTATTCTTTGCAAATGTCTTACAAAAAGTATAATTGCTCTACGGGGAATCAAGGAAAATCGGTATACGATGTGGTACCATCCTGTTATCACTGTTAAAAGCTGCAAGAAATTTCTAAAATTCACCATGCTCTTAACTAACTCTTATTATTTCGCATAGACATACAGTAATACGGTTGTTTTGCTTGATACGCTATTCTCTGGTCTCGGCACAACTAGGATTTTCAAAATAACTTTGTAACATAAAAACAAATGCAAAAAAGTATAATATTCTAAAAGATACATTTCTTTACTAACAGACAGATTCTCGCGCGCACGTGCTGTTAATACCTTCTCAGCGCGTTCCAGGAATAAGGTCAGTAATTCGGTCGAAAATGTGCTTTCGAAAGAAGTCCATAATAAATAGATCCTAATTTTCCCATTTTTTTGCGCAAATTTGTGTAGAACGAGAGCTTTAATCACCATTTTCACTACTAGAATACATTCTGCATGAAATGAGACGTTTTTCATGTTCATACACCCTACATGGCAAGTTTTGCAGATCGAAACCGGAAGTAGGTGTCTATTGCGCGGACGAGAGCAAATATGCGCCATTTTTCGGGTAGCAGACCACAACTGACTGGCATTTCACTAGGAACTAGGAATTTGTGATAGAACTTTCATGAAAAATAGGTGTAGGAAAAAGTGATGTACTCTAAAGATACGTAACGACGATCTGAAGTTGTCGTTTTTTATATGAAAGAAAGAAGGATTTGAATTACTGACCTTTAACCTCCATGGCAAATTGAAAATGTATCACGGTGCCATTACGGATAACCCAAAAGAAAAATGACGAAAATGTGATAAAAAGGCGCTGACATTCCCGCGCATTTCATGGACATTTAACGATGTTGATGAACAGTGTATTCTCTTTTAGCCTTTATGCACGTTTTACGCTAGAATAGCTTTAGTGCATGCTCATTTCATATTATAACATCTGCAAACATTCGGTAAATTTACAATAATAAATGGTAATAACTGCATTTATTTTTGAAATATCATAAATGTTTTTATTTTTGTGAATATTATGGACGTTTCTGTGATTTCAAAGTTTGATAACTTAATATGTATATTTTTGTAAAAAGTAGAAAATGTTTCTATAATAATCGTGACTTCTTAAAACTATTCTAGGAGGTATACCAGTAACATTGGGTTAGGTAAGGATTCTAAAAGCGCCGAGAGAACAGTCGCGCGAACAGTTGTAACCTGTCATGAGCACGCGACTGGTTCTTATCAATAAACTGAAACAAATGGCTGCATTTAGTATTGCCACTACTGAGAGTCTGACTGAAATTACTTTTTTTCTAACGATTTACTGCAATCTCTAAAGTAGTAAGGATATTAACGAAGCAAAGTCTTGCGAGTATGAATTGTTAATCAAGAGTTAAAATCTCAGTCAGGTATTAAATAACTAGTTATGCTGACATGGATTCTCATATCAAATGTAGGGGTCTGTGCTCAAAACCGTTTTCTTTTTGTTTCCAGATCTGTGAAATATTATAGAACAAACATGTTCTGTCCATACGAAGGTTGCAAATGCAATAAAATGTCGATTCTTTGGAAGTCCCCACCGATGTCGAAGATCCAGGAGGTATCTAGTGTTTGAACTGTCTGTCCCGTCGTCCGTCCGTCTATCCCAATTACTTGTGTGCTAAATTCCTCCAACAGTTTCTATTCCATTGGAATAAAAAGCCCACGTGCAAAACATATTGCGATAAAGTATACGAAAACTCTACAAAAACAGTTTGGTCAGATAAAAATTCTAGCGAAATCTTGGATAAGTTTAAAACTATTAATTACAAGGAATCTTCAGTCAGTAAATACGATTTACCACTTTGCCGCATGTTATTTTTTAAATGACAAACTAACAGGTCTGATTCAAAGACTTTTGCCAGGGAGAATGCTAAACCTCTCGCTTTCAACATCGAGAAAGCTTTTGTTACTAGTTTTATTGTTGAAAATTATTATGTATGGACCTGTGACGAAGTTTGTTAAGCCCTTTTCTTTATACTGAAAAACACTTACGTCAGGTTTGGGAATGCAGTTGTCTGACAAGTGATGGGTATTCCCATAAGAACAATCTGTGCACACCTTGCAGCAGATTTGTTTTCATCTATGAAAGATTTTATGTTGAGCCTTTCTCCAGATACATAGACAGACTGCATTTAATAATACATCACGCAATCTGGACGATATTCTTAGTTTGGTATGGATTATCCGCTTTTATTTGTTTTGCTCAATTAGATACTATTTATCCCCGGGAGCTCCAGTTAAATATAATAACTAACAATTCGGATACTACTTCTTCATTTTAGTTCTACATCTCTTTATTTATGTCAATGTTATACACACCAACATTTATGACAAGTGGGGTAATTTCAGTTTTAAATTTCCCCCATTTTGATGGGGATGTATCCCAGGCTACATCTAATGGGATATGTATTTCTCGGTTAAATTCGGTTTGCCAGGGCTTGAAGTCATGTGGACGTAATCAATATATTACAAATAAATTTCAGCAAGGCTACCGTCATTTTAAATTGATTTAATATTTTGCTAAATTTTACAGATTTGGTTTTAAAATTCAGGAGTAATTTAAAGACGCTTATGCGGAAAGGTATTTTAAAACTCGATTTTTATAGGGATGTGGTCATGGTAATTTTCAAACTGTATTTGTTGGAATTATAAAACGTTTTAAAAACAGAGGTTATGACCCAACTGTTTTGAGACACAGCACATGTTTAGTGTTCAACCGTTTTTCAGTTGGGCGACGGAAGAGGGAAAGTACTCTATGAAAGGCAGTTTTTAAATCCTTGCGAGTCTGAACTGTTTTGATTTCTGTCTTCTGATTAGCGGTGTTTCTCTTGACGCTGTGTCTTCTGCAAATGCATTATACACATGCGTTTTTGGTTTTTAGGTTTCCTTTTTTATATAAATGTACAAGAGCATTTTTGTGCTTTACATGCCATGACTTCTGTTGCCATTGCGTGTTTAAGAGATTCATCTAGCGGAAAATATTTTTATTTACACTGTCACGGGACGTTTGAATATGGTGGTTAGGTGCAAACCATCAACCAGTTTAAGCATCCCAGTGGTGTTTTTGCCACTGACCGTTCCAAAGCGGGGCACACTGTGCTATTTGTTAGTTTTGTCCGCGTGTTTGCTTTGAATGGAATGTGTATGTACGCGCGCGCGTGCATGCTTGCGTGCGTGTGTTCGCGCGCGTGTGTGTGTTGGTCGTGTGCACGTCCGCGGATTTGTATATATTGCCATGACTTTTCCTATTTGGACTTTAAAGTATCACTAACTACATCAGAATATTGTGTAGTGTACTCAACTCCTTCCACAGTTTCCACCAAATTGAAATGGAACTTGGTATACATCAACAGTATGAAGCGTACACGCGCATATTGTCTGGTCTCTATTGTCCGATTATCTTTTGCTGGAATAATTGTCCTTTTTTCAAACAAGCATTGTATGACTTACATTGGTTGCCGGTGAAAGCAAGGATTTAGTTTAAGATACTTTCATTCATGTATAGCTTTCACATTGTGACAGGAAAGGCCGTACCGGCGACAGTAATCATCAGAACAAATCAACACCCTTTACAATATTTACAAATTTATTTACATAAGATGATTATTTACAATGAATAGATGATATGAAGAAAAAAAAACTGATTATAAGAAAAAAAAAAATAAAAGTTCAGTATCACCAGATACAAAGTTCGTATAGTTCCATTCTAATGTGACGTGGTACAGTTCTTTAATTTAATTGCGAACTTTAAGTAGCACAAACAAAACGTATCTCTAAATTCAGTCCCTTTAAACCGTGAATACGTTGATTCCGTGTTGGCTCCCTATGGTGGTAGGTGATTGCATCCCTGAGCTGACTTCAGAGAATCAAAAATCAGCGTCTTTGCGGTTTACGGCACAACCATGGGACGAAAGCTCTGGCTGGGATAACATCCAGCGGTGAGACAGTGAACCTCGGGCTTGTAACTCGGTTAACTTCGTACAGTTTTAAATGTTGCGAAAATTAATATATGACAATTTGGGTAAGCCCTTTGCATACTAAAAAATTACGTCAGGTTTGGAAATGCGTTTGGTCCCTGACTTGTATGGGCTCCCATAAACATCGTGCACACTGCACAATTTGTTTCACTAAGATTTGACGTTCAGCTATTTCAAAATAGACAACTATTATTAATTACAACCAATCTACTTAATTTTAATTTGGTATGGAAAACGCTTTGAATTGTTTTGTCAATTAAACATTTATACGGATGAACTCCAGTATAATTTAAACTAAAAATTACAATATTCATATAGTTAATCAAACTTTATCTATTAATTTTATCAACTAATCTATTATAGACAAATGGGAATTTGTTTAATTTGCAATTTGATGGGGATGAATCCATATTACAATGAATGTATTTTCTAAATTGGGCCAGCTTGATGCATATGAGTAATATATATTACAAATACAATTCAGCAAGGCTTACCTCATTTAAAATGTGATTTATTTTTGCTATTTAAGTTGTTTTGAAAACAGGATATAAACCTTATGCGAAATTTTAACTCGATTTACAGATTTCATGTATTAAATATGTTAATTATAACTTATAAAACGAACGTTTAGACCCCTGTTTTATGACAAAAGTCTGGTAAAAATTTAATACAGTTCCTGGGAACGATAACTTGAGGCATAATCCTTGCCGAGAATGTTGATTTTTTTTGTTACGGTGATTCTTTGACGCATGTACTCTGCAAATGTTAATACAATCGTTATTGCATTAAGTCTACCATTATTAAAAATAAATTTTCTTACTCGATTCGATTGCCATAAATTTCTAGCGGAAAATATTTTTATAACATGATTCGACTTTAATAGGTGGTAGTGCGAAGCCATCAACCAGCTATTAAGCATTCCCAGTATCTTTTCAGGGGACGTTAAAACGGGCACATGGTGACTCTTTTTATTTTCGTTTTGCTTTAATGGAATTCGTATACGCCGGGGAATCTAGCTGCGTTGTTGGCGCGGTGTGTGTGTTGTGTGTGCACGCCCAATTTATATTGCATGTTTTTTGGATTAAAACACTAAATAACTCGAATATTGTAAAGTATCAACTCTTCACATTTCACCAATTAATGGAATTGTATACATCGACATTATAATACGTACTACAGGAAAATTGGGGGTCTTCATGGTCGAATTAATCTTCTCTAATAATCTAATTTTACAAAAAGATTGATGATACATTGTTTAAACAAGATTAGTTTAGATAGCCGTATGTCAATGTATGTGATCACATTGGCAGAGCACCTATGTATTTTACAGAACTGCTCACAGAGCATGTTCCTTTGAGAAAATTCTGAATCTCGTTATGTTAGCATTACACAAGAGTAAATCACTTGATACATTAAAAAATCTGTTTTTGAGAGACTTCATGGCATTGCTTTAATTTTTTGATAACTGTTTATATGCGATAAAAGCAGGATTTAGTTTTTAATTTCATATGAGTTTTACATTTCATCATTTATATTTTAAGGTTTACTAAATTAAATGTGCAACGCCATTGAATATGTCATTGTATAGAAATAGGCTTTTAATCAAATTATCAGTTTTCATTTTTTAATCTTTATAATGTTATAACTTTAACAAAACAGAATACTCAACTACTACAGTTTCCATCCAACTGAAAAGGAGATTGGTATACGTGGGCATTCTGATATTACCAAAACGTTTATGTCCATTTTTGTCAAGAGTTATAACCCTTATTGGACTTTGAAATATTATTACTACATCAGACCACTGTGTACTCAACTCACTACATATCCCATCTAATCTTAATAAAAATTGGTATACTTCATCAGCATCAAGTGGACATGCGCTCTGTCATTGGAACTCTCATGCCCATGTATATCATTGTATCTGATTGTAGTTATGACCCTTTTTGGACTTTGAAGTGTCACTGCAACATCTGAACATTGTGTTTTTCAATGTCATCCAACTGGGAGACACTTGGTATACATCATCAAGATGAATTCGTCATGCACATTATGTCGGAACATTCGTCACCAATTATTTTTCTCTCGAGTAATTGCCTGTTATTACTTCGGAATATTACAACCAAATCGGACCATTGTGAAGTCAACTTCTTTTACAGTTTCATTCCGTTTGAAGCGAAACTTGGTTTACATCATCAACATCAAGTAGACATGTGAATTCTATCTGAAGTTTCATGTCCGTTGTTTTGCATTTGTTCTGTAATTTACTTATTGTTCTATCTATCATTTTCAGGTGTCATGTGTTATGAAAAGCTGACATCATACTTTTTTATGCAAACTTTCCTTCAAATAAAAACAAACAAACACATATTTTAACAAAAAACTGTTTTTTCTCATATCGGATAATATGTATGTTCAGAACTAGAGTTTCCTAATCTGACACAATAAACATCTTAAACTAGTGCTGTGAAGTGGGGTTAAATATTTTGTTTTGAGGATGTGTTTATTGATTGCCATTTGCTCTTTCTGCATAGGGAAGTCAAAATACTTTTTACAACCTGTGGTTGTTTGATTCCTTCGTCTAGGAATCATTCGTTTTTGCCTGATGTAATTTATATCTGTAATGATAATTTGATCATCTGCATCTCTTTTTCGTTATATTTAAGAACTTGTATCAGCGATCCATAATGTCTAGCTGCGAACATGATCACTTTGTCATTACTTAATTTTTTTTTTTTGAATACATCTGTTTATCTAGGACAATCTCAGCACAGATTTCTGTGCGGTATGATTTTGCTTATTATATAGTCATTAAACCTCGTTTTTTTCGCAGTTTGAAAGATCTATATCAAATTGTTATTAAATGATTTATAATTCTATTTTTATTGTAAAACACCTTGTTTAAACAGTAAGTAATATATTATCAGACATAGTCATAAAACTCTTAAATTTCGTTAATTGTTGTATTAAAGTTCAATAACGAAATTTATTATCGGCCATTATTATCTTTATCAAAGAAACGATTCCACATTTCTTACAATTCAACTTGTTCAAAAACCCTTTTTCCCCTTCATTGAAAATGTACAAGTGGTTGATTTAATAACATCACGTATAAAACCTAACTTTAACACAGGTATGGACTGCTGCCGCTTCGCTTCAGAGAGATGAAGTTTAGATTATTTTACTTCGGAAACAAGCAAAAGCTCCCCAAAATTCCCCATAACAGAAAACACGCGGCTTCCAGTTTCTACCTTCATCACATGAAAAAACGCGATGAAACGGGACATGAAGGGTGTAGGTGAGCAGGATTCTTGTAACTTTGAAGCACGTTCCGGATACTCGTATTAAATCAGATAAAATATAGCAACACTTGTGCTTTATTCTGTAATATGGCAGTGCTTCAAAATGTTTTTTTTTGTGATCGCCTGTAGAATTAAAAGGCATTATCTCCACCCCTTTAAATCAAGAAAAACGGGACTATTTCCCGCACTTCCAACACATGCCATATACATAATTGTTTATTAAGATACAATTAAGAAATAATTTATAGCAAAATAATGTTTTAACACTATTTATGCACGATGGGCGGTTATACGTCGGGCGTAATAATTTCACGAGGGCGCAGCAGTTTTCTTCTCAAAGACGTCCTGCATGATATATGTTGTACTGCAGCCACATCTATAGTTCTAGAAGAGCTGCTTTTTATTATGTCTTAGATTAATCTATTATGAAATTACTTTACAAAACAAGTGTTTATCTCAGCACCTTTAACATAATGTATCAAGAATCTGTGTAAAACATAATAGAAGCTTATATTGTTTACATATTGTACTATACATGTTGTCAATGATCAAGTAACCTATTGAGCCTGATAAATGTCATTCATAAAGAACGTAAATCGGTTTTTTATGTAAAATAAAAATTACCATGCATTACAGAGAAGAATTTCATAAATTGCGTTGCAAATATTATTCTTATTAACAAATTTTCAGTCATAAAAAATATCCTTTGATATGAAAGTGATTTGCTTCATAAGGATTACTGGTATCACTTATTTTTTCCACCTTAGACGAAGTACGACCACTAGTGTCGTTAAAGACGATGCGTCTTAAGTGATTCGTTTGATATTTTCGCTGGGTTCATAGCATCCAGCTTATCAGTTACAAATGCAATAACAAAACTATTTATTAATGCCCCCAGTTACCTTCCAGGTACGACTATCCACAAGCGTGTTAGTAGTGCGACCTAGGGTCATGTTTCAATTCTACGAATTTAGCCTAGCAGTAACGCAGTAACACCTGTCCCCGACTAGTCTTCCAACTATTTAACAGATTGATAGCACAGCTGATCCTGTGGAGAATGGATTTGTCACCAACGAATATATACGATTTTCAAGATAGCACAGGACCGCCAGCAGCACTTTTATACTATTTCCGGACATAGCCGAACGTTACCTACTTCTCTGTGTGACTTAGACCTAACTTCGCTAACTCATACAGCACCATCACTCACATATATTATTATTCATTTTAACATTTAATCTTGACATAGTTATGTTAACAATTTATTTCTTCTCTGATCTTATCCACCCACACGCGTGATTGTATGGAGATTGTATGCTTGTGGTTTATGTTAAAAGCCATTTAGCGTAATAAAACATTACTTTGAGTAGGTAACAATGCATTTTGCGGCTACTGAGCATAAGCGGATGAACAAATGCAATTATATTGAAGTGTTTTATTAACAATAGACAAGAGTGCCATGAGACCCCTAGATCACTCAGCAATAGGTAATCATTTCGGAAGAGGGCTATGCAAAAAGTACTTTGAAAACTGACTAGCAAATTCAAAGGAGAACTTTTTCAAAATCTTTCAATCCCGAACATTTCTGTAAAAATATTTAAAAATACAACCAGTGATTAAGAAGAGATACATACAAGAAAAGGTGAACAAGCCACCTGGAGGCAATATGTTTTGTCAAATCGAAATTATTTGAACCCTTTGGTAGAGGGTAGTCCAAATAATACTTGTGTGGAATTATCCTAAATTTGGGACGGCAGTTTATGAAATATTTTTTATTAAGTTTGTACTATAACATATAGGGTAAAGTGGGCATGCCTTCTGACGGCTATATTTTAGAATAGAAAACTGAAATTTCAAAGTAGAGAATTACTTAAGGAGCATTTGTGCATAATTAGTTTACGAATTCGAGTCTGTTGTTTAGGAGAAGTGTTTGACATATTTTTCTATTTTTAACTTTGGTGGGTATATCTTATGACGAAACACAATGACTTGAAAACTCTTGGTAACGGGTCACCCAGGAAACTTTTATATTTTTAAATCAAATGAACAGTTTTTGGCAAGCAATTTTTTAATTTATGGAAAAGTGACGTCCTTCGGCAACCATCCAGATAATTTGAACAATATTGGTCGAGAATTTTTGTGAACTTATTGTGAAGGCGGTTGAATACTTTTAACAAGAAAATTTTAACATACACGTATGAAAAACACGCCCTTTGGCGGCTACGTTTTATAAAATTACATGGTTTTTGGAGATATTGTTTGAAGACTTTTCTGTTTTAGGTTTCAAACTGGAACATCTCTGTTCCACTATATACAAACAAAAACGTAAAATGCGACCCTCAATGGCCATGTTTTTGACAAATGAGAATACTTTGAACAATATTGGTAGAGGGTCTTCAAAGGAACATTTTTATAAAATTATTTCGACATCGGGTTGACAAGGCACCAGGTTCTGCATGAAACGTATTTTTATGTCAATTACAAATAACATTATGCTTTCAACAAAATGATTTTGTAAAACAAAGAAATCTTTATGATGTTCCAAAACTAACACTGTTACATGTTATAAGTTGTTTCATATTTGCAATTCTATTATTGTTTTTTTTAATATGTATAACATTATATAGGAACGTTGAACAAAATATGCTTGAGTTATTGTATGCCTGGATAAACAGGTATTTAATCTGTTTACCATAGGTGTTCAAATAGCACAATGACATATTTTAACCAAGAATATAAAATTTATCCTATAAAAATGGAAAATTGGTATATCATGATACATATCTGGGAGACGTTTTGTATGGGTGGCTGCGTATTTCGTGTCGATGAAAATATGGCCTTTGCTCTTAGTCAATCTACCGAAACAAAGGCAGACGCCAGTCAAGTAGGGAGTTTCATCCGGAAGTGTTTTTATCATGTTTTGAAAACAAAACAATGCCAGAAATAACAACTAACTATTACTCATAAAATATCATATTGCATACAAGGCAGCTTCTCTACTGTTTGTTAAAGGGAAGCTGCTATTGCTACGGAAAGATCAGTTACATTGATTTTTGAGGGAAAGTCAATATCTGCTTTTATAATTTCATAACAATTCTGAAAAAAACTTTGTCCAAAGAATATTTTAATGGTTTTGTTCTTAAATACTGCTAGTTGTTAACAAAATGAAGAATTGCTTATTATGCTAACTAGCCGTGCTATCTTGTAAATAAGTGGTGTTAACTTGTCAAAACAGTGTTTTATTATGCTCAAAAGCTAGTTATTACGTCAAGGTGTGTTATTAACTACGTGTCAATTTGTTAACTAACCATGTTATCTTGTCAAAGTGTGGTGTTATCTTGTCACAACAGTGTCTTATTATGTTGAAAAGCTATGCTATACTGTCAAAGTGAGTTAAGTTGTCCGAATCGTGTCTTATGATGTAAAAAACCTATGGCATCATGTAAAAGTGCCATGTGATCTTGTCTACAGAGCATGTTACTATTTTTGACAATTAAGCACCACATTTCGACAAGATAACGTCGCTTTTTAACATTGAAATACGCTTGGTAGACAAGATCATTCTGTACTTTGACATGAAACATAGCTTTTTAATATAATAAGGCACTGTTTTGACACCATGCTTTGACATAAGAACATGCCAAGTTTACAAAATAAAATACTATTTGAACAAGTTAACATCTCACCTTGACTTGTTTACATAGCATTTTTTCATATACAGACACTGTTTTGACAAATAACACTACAATTTGATATGACAACGTAGTTTTTCAACATAATAGCCAAGATCACAAGACACAATAACAATTTAGCATAGCGATTTAACATAACAGCACTTTTGGTAGACAAAATTATACGGTAGTTTAGCAAGATAACGCAATTTTTAACACAATAACACGCTAGACACGCGATACTTTAATAATATAATATAGCTTTTTCACAAAATAACACACTCTCCAGATAAGATCACACTTAATAACATGGCTAGATAATAAGACACTATTTGGAGTCACACTTTGACTTAACATCAAACATTTGAAATGATAACAATTACATCTTGATTTAAACATTATATACACACTGTATGCTGTTTTAGCAAGTAAACTCCACACTTTGACAAGATAACTTGGCAAGTTAACATAAAAGACACTATTTCGACGCCATACTTTAACTTAGTAACAGAGCTATTTAACATGAGAAAACACTGTTCTGATAAGTAAACATCACACTCTGGCCTGATAACTTGAAATGCCCAGGCGAACCCACAGAGATGTACCTAAGTGATTAACATGATTAAAGTTTAGCAGTATATCAACAAATCATATAAACTTTTCGTAGATAAGTAACGTCTTGAAAAACAATCTACCCGTCCAATACTATACCGTACTGTCTCGTATGGTTAGATGATTAAAATATTCTAAAAAAGTTGTACCCCTTTAAAATGTAATTTGAAAATAAGACAAAAATGCTGAAAACCATGTTAACCCTAGGTAAATGAAATTTCGGCCCTGGGATATTATTGCAAATGCATCAAAACGAAAATATGTAACAGTTCTTTGAAAACAATGATTTTTTTAAAGGTGCTGAAGTGTGGTCCCTTTATGCAGTTCCTGTCCTGAATTCAATGCATATATAAGAAAATATACCCGTTTTATGCTGTTCAATTTTCACGCAAAACAACTCTTTCTATCATTTAATCTGGTTTGACACGTTATTTTTTTTAAAATATGGAGCTAGTCGTTAATTAATTAGTAAGTTTGTTAATGGTATATAAAATCATGTACAGTTAAATTCGTACGGTCAATTGTATAGCAATGGGTCATATAGTGCGCTCAGCACGGGTAACAGTAACATTGTCCCGCCGTGGGCACAAAATATGTGTCAACAGTTAGGTCAAATTCAAGCACAATTAGACAATCAAAATAAAAGGTGGCAGACTACTGAGATGCAATTATTTGGTCAAAATGATAGAATGACCAACATTGAAAACCAGATGACCCAGTTAACTAGTATTAAAGCAAATATTTCACGCAGTAATGAACAGAGTGTATAAAATATGAAACAAAAGTACTGAACGCAAAAGTAACAGAGTATGATAGCACAATACATCAATATAGTGAGCTATGTGATGACGTCATAAGAATGAATTCAAAAATGTATCACGGTATAAAGGGTCTACAAAAACATATAGAGTCTCTCGAAACAAAATTTAGAACATGAACAAACAAGAGAACGGTTAATTGATTTACAGTGGCAGAGCATGAATGAAAATTTGATATTTGGTGGAATAGAAGAAGCCAAAGATTTTCGCCAAAATGGTGAGGACTGTGAACAGGTTATTAGAGAATTTCTTCAAAAAAGAAATGGGTTTCGAAAGGGAAATTAAATTTGATAGAGCAAACCGATAAGGTAGATATAAATTTGACCAAAAGTACCCTAGAGCTATTATAGTTAAGTTTTCTAATTTCAAAGACAAAGAGTATGTTAAAATGCGCGCACCTGCAAACTGATTGGAACTAAGTTCTGGGTAAATGAAATTGGCACGACAAAATGAAACAAATAAATTGAAATTATTTCCAGATAGACTATACATAAATGGTAAACGTATATACCCTGAGCAGTGTGACGACTATGTTAAAACACACCATGAAGAGATGCGAGGATATGAAAATCAACAACATCCACGAAGACAAAACAGAAATTATGCAACCGCATCACGGCAAGACAGTTATAAATACCAACAGACACGACAAACAAATGCACACGACAGATAATGGAAAACAGTGGACAGGTATACACATGACAATATGGAAAGTTGTAATAGACGCCAGGAGGGTCGAGCACGTAGAAACAGTTTTGGCCTCTTGAGTGATAATACTTTAGCACAAGAAACACCCGATAGAAAAATAACTTATATACAGGTAAAAGAAACGCGCGGTCGCCGCTTTATACTGAACTGACATTTAAAAAGCAGCGAGAAAACGGCCCAGACAATGACACGGTTTCTATTCCGTCAGATAATGAGTCAGCTCATTCAGTAAATCAGCTATCTACTAACAATGAAACTGATCAGAGGTCAGACAGCGCACGGGATTCTTATGCCAGCGATGTCAGTAGTTAGGACGGAGCGGGAACCGCTTTTGTTATCCAAACAATAGACGTTGTCAAAATAAACCTACTTTACTAAATAGTTTAAAGGTATTATCCATGCTAGGGGGCGTGGGCAGTGTTGCATTTTCCATTACTGCTCATGAACAGACTCAATCAAACCGAGTCTAGAATTTTCACTGTTTGCTTTGTTCTCGGTGCTTCCGATGGATCTACTTTTCAGATTTTATTTAATGCAAAATTATGTTACTCAGATTTTCTAGATTTCATTAATAAGTATGATATTATTGCATTTCAGGAAGGAAACAAAAATTGACGATATTGACAATATTTATGTACCCGGATTTTCTGCGTTTTTACACAATAGAAAGAAACTGTCCAGGTATAAATCTGGCGGAATTGCCTTATTTGTGAAAAATGCATATGCACCTTTTGTAGTTGTAGATCATGTAAGATCTAGCAATGTGGTATTATTCTTTAAAATTTCCCGTCTATAATTTGGTGAATCAGACATCAAATATGGAGTTATATATATTCCGCCATACGGATCAAGTTATGCTAATGAAGATCCGTACACTGAGTTACAAAATGAATTGTTTAGATATTGTTTAAATGATGAAAATATATTGTCGTTTGGAGATTACAACTCTAGATGTAGCGATAGACAAGATTTCGTAACAGTTGACAGTCTTTTTGTCTAATCTTGCAGAATTTGATGAATTGTACTTTGAAGAGACAGTTATTTTTAAAAATTTAGAAATATTTCATATCCCTTTAAATAGAAAGTCAGCTGATACCTCATTAAATGGCAATGGGTGTCAAATGTTAGATGTTTGTAAAGGTAATAACCTGTTTATTTTAAACGGCAGAGTAGAGCCAGACTACACCAATCCTAAAACTACATGTAGCAATGCAAGTGTTGTTGATTTTTATCAAATTCTTATGTCTTTAAGCATATTCAGGAATTGGATGGTTTTGATTTCTGTGATTTATTTTCTGATGTCCATTGCGAAGTAGCAGTAGCACTAAAATGTAAAGATGACGTAGATAGTCATGTTACAAATATAAATAACTATGCTAATGATATAAGTATGGAACCTGTTACAAAACTATGGGACTTTGATAAATTTGAGTTATTTATTGAAAATTTAGATATCTTAAAAATTGCTGAAATAGAAATTCGAATAGAAAATTTGGCATATAATAGTATTATTTCTACAGATGACTTAAATGATATTGTTACAGATATAGGGAAAGAAAGTCTTTGATAATAGTTCTAGACAGTCATTTGAAACATTGAATGTCAGGAAAACAAGCCAGATAAAATGAAAAATGTAATTAATACTAACCCTTGCTTTGATGCTTCATGTAGAAATGCTAGAAATGTTTATCACAACTAGAAAAGCTTATAATATGTATAAAACGGAATATGATAGAAAGCTTCTTAAAACAGTCAGTAAAAACTCTAAAAAAATCGATGCATTACGCAAAACATCGTTATACCCATTAAAGAATGGAAAATCTAAAGGCATTAAAATCTAGCAATCCGGAACTTTATTGGAAAATTATAAATCCTAAAGGTCAGGTAGCAGAAACAAGTGCAAGTCTAAAGGACTTGTTTGAGTTTTACAGTAACCTGAATACAGAGGACTTTGAAAACGAAACTGATGGTCCGTTTATTACTGAACACAATGACATTTTAACAGAAGAGATTAATTCGGCAATTACTGAAGCTAAAATATTAAAAGCTATTAAATCTCTTAAAAATAGCAAAGCTCCAGGTATTGACAATATGGTTAATGAACAGATCAAAGCATCTTCTAATATTATGCTTCCATTTTATTGTAAATTGTTTAATGTTGTATTTGATACTGGAGTAATTCCAGAATCTTGGACTATTGGTATAGTTAAACCAATATATAAAAATAAAGGTGACCCTTGCCTACCTGAAAATTATAGGCCTATATCACATTTGAGTTGTTTTGGAAAACTATTCACATGTATCTTGAATAATAGATTAAATTTATATGCTGAAAATGTACGACTAATAAAATCTTCACAGGCAGGTTTTAGAAAATCTAACTCAACTTGTGATAATTTATTTATACTTAAGAGCTTGATAGATATTGTACAGTCTAGTAAAAAGAAATTGTATTGTTGTTTTGTAGATTTCAAACAGGCATTTGACTCTGTTTGGAGAAATGGCTTGTGGTATGAACTGCAAAGGGAAAAGATAAATGGAAAATGTTTTAATGTCATGCATAACTTATATAGTAATGTTAAGTCGAAGGTGGTAACCCGTGAAGGCTGTACAACATTTTCAGTTGTAATGTCGGTGTGAGACAAGGCGAAAATTTGTCACCTTTATTATTTAGTACATTCTTAAATGACTTAGAAAATGTTCTATGTGAAAGAAATGCGGAGGGATTTAGCAAAAGTTTAAATGCCGAAAATTTGCATATATACTTGAAATTATTGATTCTTTTATATGCAGATAATACTGTGATATTTGCGGAATCTGAAAACGATTTACAAAATGCCTTAAATGTATTTAAATCATATTGTGACCAGTGGAAATTGAAAATTAATGTTGATAAAAACAAAAACACTCATTTTTTCGTAAAGGTATAACCAGACGAAATTTAAATTTTTATATTGGAAACAGTCAGGTAGAAATCGTCAAGGATTACAAGTACCTTGGCATTTATTTTACCAAGGGTGGATCCTTTCTTACAACAAAGAAATAATAACAATAATAATAATAATAATAATGATAATAAAATCTTTATTTAATGAAGGTAACATACAAAGTGTACATAACATGAAAATGAAACTTAAACGTATTTTATATATAGCGGACCAGGGAAATAAAGCATTGTTTTCTTTTTTGAAAAATATTAAACCCCTTAATTTGTCATATGAACTGCAAATAGATCTTTTTAATAAAATGGTAAAACCAGTATTACTGTATGGTTATGAAATTTGGGGTTTTGGAAATGTTGATTGTATTGAAAAAGTTCAGTTGAAATTTTACAAATATATTTTAAACTTAATAAGTCAACATCGTCATATATGATATATGGTGAACTTGGTATCTTTGCAGTATGTATTGATATCTACAGAAGAGTTATATCGTTTGGACAAAACTTATTAAATGATCTAATGAAAGTACTGAAAAATTGTCTTGTAAAGTTTACAGAATGATATATGAAATGAATATTTCAGGTACTGTAAGGTTCCAGTGGATCGACAATGTATTTATTATGTTCATCCGGATTTTCGGGTGTATGGTATAGTCAGAGTTTCTTAGACGACAAATGGTTAATTGAGTCAATTTGTCAAAAATTTAGAGACAACTTTATACAGAAATGGAATTCTGATTTACAAATTACATCAAGCACTAATATTTACAAAGCTATTAAAACTAATTTTCATAGAAGCGCTTACATCAATCTTTTGTCATCTAGACGTAGTCTATCTTTACTAGAAACCATAGATTACCCGTGGAAATTGGAAGATGGCAGGAAAAACCATCTTCTAAAAGAAAATGTACTTTTTGTAATAATGATGTAGATGAATTTCACTTTCTTTCTATATGCCAAAAATTTGTTAATAAAAGAAAAACATATTTGAAACGCTATTACTATGTTAATCCGAACATTTTCAAATGGGAAAAAATGTTTTCTAGCACAAATATAACTGTACTGAACAAATTAAGTATATTTGTCGATGTAATTATTAAGAACGTTTACGCTAATATATTATTGGGACATTGGAAGAACACGTACATTATAACCATTTGATATGCTTTATAGTATTACATACATTTATCAGGCAGATATGTATATATTTTATGTTTGTCGTTCTCCATTGAACTGCAATTTGTTAATATGATATGCCTCCATTATTCACTGTATAATTATGAAAATGATGCTTATGTTGTTTACTTGATGTAAACCTTAGTTGGAAAAATAAAGTTTAAATTTCATATAATTTTAAACGCCTTTCGAAAGTTTCAAAATTTCGTTTCATATATTCTCAGTTTGCTTATTAATACCAATGCATGCGACAAAAGCTTTAATGAAATAAGTACGCGTACAGTTCTGGACTTGTTTTTGTGTGAAAATAAATCAACACTATAAAACAGAATGCATCCAAGCAAGATAATAACAGAATTGAATTAACTGAGTTTATCATGCTTACTTTGATGTGAGAATAAACTTGTTAAAAATGTTGCATATAGTATTTTAGTTGATGGGATATTTCACAAAAAGAGACAGTGTATAAATTGTTATCCGAAGAAACAACGATTGTTTTGTTGACAAGATAATTTCTCTCGGTGACGCGTAAATTGACTTTGATTTATCAAGTGATACAAGAGAACATTATCCACAACAACAACTAGTTTCGAATATATTGTATACCTATTGCTTTGATAAATTACATAATTTTATTATATGCATCATCCAAACGACGCTTTATCTTAGGAATTTGTTTTTTACCATCATTTATTTTTCACAAAATGGATGCGAATTGCACGATTTATTATTTACCACTTAAATGAACATTCAAAACTTAAAAATAATCTTTTGTGTTTATTCATTGTGGAATTTAACCTTCTGCTGCAAGAGCACTGGCGGTAAGTCTAGTCTTTATGAAAATTTCGTCCACAGTTATGGTGGCACAAATCAGCCATCATACACAATCGATGTAAAGTTATAACTTTAGGTTTCATAATTTAAAAATTATTTACACACAGAATCAATCATTTGTGTTGTCAGTAACAATGAATGAAATTTATTTGTATGATAGTATATTATTAATTGTCTGAGTAAAATCATCGGACGGCGAGGGATTAAAGAAGACAACACGACCTTGCCTTTGATCATTGCCTTGTTGTGTCTTTAGGATCTGACATAAATTGTACTCTGTCACTGTGATGCACCAAACATATAATGTAAAAAGAAATGAAAAGCCCTTCCATAGAATCCTACTCGGAAATGATATTTGCTTCTTTTTTTTACAAAAGGTTATATTGTTACTGTAAAAGCAATGCTTTTACAATTCTTGTTGCAAGACACATCCTTAAATCTAATTAGACGCTCCTATTGTTGAATTGCAACACATATTCTCACATTTATCAAAAATGCCTTAAATAACTAATAATATTTTGTGATTGTGAGATAAAAATAGCTTCACTATGCATTATTGTAATGTGCATTATATATGTTTGTACTTCTACAAAAATGTTTTATGATTTATTTATTTTGTTGGGTTTTACGTCGCACCGACACAATTATAGGTCATATGGCGACCGGCCGTGCATTATTTCATCACGAGCGGGCACCTGGGTAGAACCACCGACCTTCCGTAAGCCAGCTGTATAGCATAACATATCTTCGTAAAACATTTTCCTGTTGAAAATAATACAGAGAAATGAAACAAAAACTAAGTCGATGCATAACACATTGTTTGTAACATAAAAGTATGGAAACTTTTCAATACATATAGAACTATAAAGCCTGGACGAGAACAATTTTTTTTCTCCACAAGAAAACAAATCGCAGTCAAACTGTATATAACTGGATAAAATCGGAGCGTAAAAAACAACAACGACAAACAGAGAAAATTGAAATACAAATCATTTTCTCGTCAGGAGTCATGGGTCGTTTCAAGAACTGTTAATTTATCATATGTCGTCAATTTTGGTCGTGCAAAGGATTTCCGTTTAGGTGAATGATCGAAACATTACAAAGCTTATATGCGTTCTATGCTTCCATAAGGTCTTCCACCGATTTTGTCAACTCTTACAATAGCAGGAATACTTACCTTGTACAGTGCTTTTTTCCCAGTCCTTTGGGAATCTATTCGATGTTACTGTATAGAACAGTTCCGCAAAAACGGCGCTAGGGGCGCAAAAGGGTGTTGCAAATTTCTTTACTTATCATGAACGTATTCAACCAAATCGAGGTTGGTATTATTTTGCTTGTTCTTAAAGATTTGATTAATTAGGAAAGCAGAATGTATGTTTCAGATGCTTACGAAAGTGATTAGTAAAAAAACAATGCAAAATTAGCACGGGTTATGTATAAATAGTTTTGTAAGTACATTTACTTATAGACAATGCCAATTTTCAACGCCCAAGTCACTACAAAGGTAACATTAGCTTGGAGCATGAAGAAGTAAAACAATGTTTTGCTAATACTTGGCTAGGTATTTAAAGAAACTGTAATTATGCAGTTATAAATGAATACTTTTATTTCTTGCGAAAAAAGATTTTAACACTCAACACCTTTCTTGATATTGACTAAAGGAATCTAGGCTTAGTACTTTTGTAATAATGTTTACTAGGTTTTATCTTGAAACAAGAGGGTCATGATGACCCTGGATCGCTCACCAGAGAAATATGAGCTACATGTTTCAAATGTCAAACTGATGATTTTTAGAATTTTTTTGGAATATTTTCTGATGTACAATCAAGTAACCCCTGGGGCGGGGCCAATTTTACCCCGGTGGTCAGATTTGAACAAAGTATGTGGAAGTCTACTAGGCAATGTAACATATCAAATATCTAAGATCTAGGCCTTCTGGTTTATTTTTAGCAAATTTATGAAGATTTCCCTATGTACAATCAAGTGACCCCTGGGGCTGAGTCAGTATGACCCTGGGGTGTCAAGATTTGAACAACTTTTGTAGAGGTCCACTAGGCAATGCTACATGTCAAATATGTAAGCTCTAGGCCTTCTGGTTTATTTTTAGAAAATTTTAAAGATTTTTCTATGTACAATCAAGTAACCCCATGGGGCGGGGTCAATTTGACCCCGGAGGTCATGATTTGAACAAATTTTGTAGAAGTCTACTAGGCAATGCTACACGTCAAATATCTAAGATCTAGACCTTCTGGTTTATTTTTAGAAAATTTTTGAAGATTTTCCTATGTAAACTCAAGTGACCTCTGGGGCGGGGTCAATTTTTACCACGGGGGGCATGATTTGAACAAATTTTGTAGAAGTCTACTAGGCAATGCTACACGTGAAATATCTAAGCTCTAAGCCTTCTGGTTTATTTTTAGAAAATTTTTGAAGACTTTCCTATGTAGAATCAAGTGACCTCTGGGGCGGGGTCAGTTTTGACCCCGGGGGTCATGATTGAACAAATTTTGTAGAGATTCACTAGGCAATGCTACATATGAAATATCTAAGCTCTAGGGCTTCTGGTTTATTTTTAGAATATTTTTGAAAATTTTCCTATGTAAAATCAAGTGACCTCTGGGGCGGGGTCAGTTTTGACCCTGGATCATGATTTGAACAACTTTAGTAGAAGTCTACTAGGCAATGCTACATGTCAAATATCTAAGCTCTAGAGCTTCTGGTTTTTAAGAAGAAGATTTTTAAAGCTTTTCCTTTCTGTTGCCATGGCAACCAGAGTTCTGCATGGAATTCAATTCTTCGAATAATTTTTGTAGAGCTTCATCCAAGGAACATTTCTGTGAAGTTTAGATGAGATTGGCCTAGCGGTTTATGAGGAGATGTCGTTTAAATTAAAAGTTTACAGACAACGGACGACGGATGACGGACAACTGACGACGGACCGTGACTGATAAGAATAGCTCACCCTGAGCCTTTGGCTCTGGTGAGCTAATACATTGACACCATTATTATGGGGTCCAGTGCCATGATACACCATAAAATATTTCGTTTTCTTAGTTACAAATTGGCTTAGCCACTTGAAAGGAAGTTAAAATGTTCTAAAACTGAATGTGAAATGTTTATTTTATAATGGAATCCTCCTTGAAATTGAAGACTATAAGATTAAACAAGAAATCAGTTTCATTATAGACAATGTAAAACCATTCATTTCAAGTTGTAAGTATCATAAGTTACGTTTTTCCTATATTGTTTGGTAATAGTGGAGTACATTGTAATATAAACTAACAAATATGCAACGGTATCATATCGTCGAACAATTCTCAGCGTCTTCCCTCGTGTTCAAATACCGAGATAATTATTTTTCATTTCCATATAACATGGGAATAATAGATAGGTATGCAAAAGATCAGACAACACAACTAGATGCTTGCGTTTCTTCAATTCCATAGAAACCAGAGAAATAGAGAAATAGATGAAGAATATACAAATTATTTTTATTTTGCCCCTTGACTTGTTTGATCGTCCGTCAGTCTTTCGCCAGTCTCCAAAAAAAGAAAATTGTAAGTTTCTAAGTACATTTTTTTTTCAAGAAATACATTTTATAAGTCTTAAAAACAATAATGAATATCCAACAGAGAACGCCACGTTCTAAATACGCAGCCTCCCCAAACGAAAACCCAGCACGCGGACGGCCACACGACCAACACGCTCACGCACACACAATAAACTCACAAGGACAAAACAAAAAAAAAATAAAGGAACACAGTGGGGCACCGTCTTTCAGTTATATTAAGAATATACAGGTTCTTCAGTTAAATTTTCAATAAGATGCGAGTCCTGTGGCAGTAAATATGACAAATTCCTCCCCCGAGACGAGGACGGGGCGTTGTGGGCATTGGGAAATGGAAGGGAGGGGGAGCTTTCATTGCTGAGTATTATTTTGTTATTTTTTTTGTAACACGGGAAAATTAATTCGAGGTAAATATGTTTATATTGCATTCGCCGGAATAATTCGCTTATTACGCTTTTAAACATTTAATTTGCTTTTCTGAACACTTTTGGTAAATTTTATTAATATTTATTTCAGCCCTTCCCATTTCAGCTCAGTAGGTAGAGCCCATAACTTCAATTTAGGAGTATGTATGTTTGAATCCCAGGCGAGGCGTATGTTCTCCTCGGTATTGACTGAAGACAATAATGTATAGTGTCATCCGCCATCAACCGTTGATATATATCATGTGGTGAAGTAGTCACCAGGTTAGCAGTTAGGCAGTGGTTATGTTAATTGACATTGACAAATATCCACATTTGTTCAGTTTTACATTTTGTGTTGATTGGTTACATTAATAATTGCATCTTCAGAGTTTGTCAAATTTGTTAGGCTGAAACACAATATTGAGAAGTATTTTCCTTCGACATTTGGACGAATGTATTTTTGTGATTGTCACAAGAATCGTAATTTTCTAGGTACATTTCATTAGTACCTATTAATGCCCTGTCTCACCATACTAGTTTGTTAACCATTTTGAAATTGAAGCTGTCATCAATGTTATAAGTATTTACTTTATTATTCCTATCTTATATCATACTCTGAAATATATTGACAGGAGTCCATCCATGTGATTAAAATGTATACACGTTTGAGAAACATTTTGTAAATGAAACTAGGAAGAAAATAAATATAGCCTTAAATGTTCTAGTGGGAATGTTAGAGGTTCATTTTTTTTTTACTTGTTTATCAGCATCCGTGTCATTTTTGTAAGCGAAATGGTGTTAAACCTTGTTGTCAGCAAGAATAAGAAAGTGAGACAACTCGTATACACGGCTTCTTACCTATGTAATCATAACAAGTATGAAAGTTGCTGCAAGATGCAGCAGAAGGAAACTCCGCGCCAAACAAAGCAGCGTAAGTAGTACTGATAGAACAGGAGATGATATAACGATACTGGTGTCTTTGTTGTAGACCCTAGGCAAATAGACAGTCTGATGGGGTTTCATGAACGTTGGAGAAAAAACATTGCCTGTAGTATGAGCAGGACCTTTATTGTTGTTGATACGCAGCAATGAATATTGACTAAAAAGTTCACTACTATAAACCTTTCTTATTTGCTTCTTAAACTTGTTTTACTCGCCTGTGCTGTTAAATCTGATGCCAATATTATGAGCAAGAAAAATAAAAATTTGAAATTTTGCAAATCGAAAGGAAAAGAATCGTCATTTACGACATACACTGCACTGCACTTACAAAAAGCCATCACAAATACTCCGCCTGTGGGCGCGGAGAATCAAATAATACCATTTGATTGCGGCCACATATCTTAGCAATTTTCATATGACACAGTAAGTATATGTTATAGTACAGTCTTGATTGCCTGCATTGAGAGGTACAGTATGACAGGTAATCAAAATTTCATCCCTCAACTTAATAGGTTTGAAAAGCTTAGTTATTTTGTTCATTTGAATGAGTCACGATTCACCTATGAACTGCACTAGAGTATTGTGATTGTTGGTGTGTGTAAATAATATAATGTTCAAAATATTGATCTAAACAAGAAAAGTGAGACTGATAATGGGGAGAAATACAGCTTTTATAAGATATAAATTTATTATTTGTTAACATATGCATTTGAGTATACATGCTATAAAACTGCGCAGTTTCTAGATGCAAAGGTTAATCAAGCTCTTTGTTTTATCATGTTTTATGAGCCGAGCAGTACGAAAAAACTAATATTTTATTTAACAATTATAAAACTGTCTAGTTATAGAAATAGCGATAATCAGCATTTGCTGGGAAATAAAGTTTTGAATGAGTTAGACCGTTAGTGAGTTGAAATGAGTCAGTTATTTTGAAAATTAAGGACATAATGTGGAAGAAAATATTTATTATACAGATTGTTTATCTGAGAAAAATCAATACTATTCTGAAAGAGTACTCACAATATCACATTATTTCGTTTAAATGCGTTCGTCAGTAAGTGAATAAATAAATTTAGAAATAAAAAACAAATGTTTTGCAATCTTCTAACAGATATTAGTCAATGGGTGTATGAGAGAAATTGACTTAAACAATTATCATTTCTTTTGTACAGTTTCACGTTGTTTTATTGTAAGAAAATGTCTAAAAGTAGCTAATATTTCCGGTTTATCTATTCTGTCCGTTAGATGCAGTACAAAAAAGGGCAATGTCAATTTCACGCAAATTAATTTTCATTTTTTGCATTACAAATCTCTACACGATCATTCTGTACGGCGTTAAGTAGATACAGTTATGTCTAAAATGTTACAACGTGTGTTAGACGTAATTTTTATGTCATCTTTAATCTCAGCTACTCGCGCATAATAAAACTTGGGTTCAGGAAAGTTTAAGAACGTGATACAGGTAAAGGACGAATTATGTGTATCAAGTGTTAAACATGCGTTGAGTGTTCTAAACAGAACCTTTGAGTAATACTAAGATAAGTTTTGTTCATTTGAATGAGTTACGATTCACCTATTAACTGCACTAGAGTATTGTCACTGTTGGTGCGTGTAAATAATATAATGTGCAAAATATTGATGTAAACAAGAAAAGTGAGACTGATAATGGGGAGAAATACAGCTTTTATAAGATATAAATTTATTATTTGTTAACATATGCATTTGAGTATACATGGTATAAAACTTCGCAGTTTCTAGATGCAAAGGTTAATTAAGCTCTTTGTTTTATCATGTTTTATGAGCCGAGCAGTACGAAAAAACTAATATTTTATTTAACAATTATAAGACTGCCTAGTTTAATGAAATATCGATAATCAGCATTTGCTGGGAAATAAAGTTTTGAAACAGTTAGACCGTTAGTGAGTTGAAATGAGTCAGTTATTTTGAAAATTAAGGACATAATGTGGAAGAAAATGTGTATTATACAGATTGTTTATCTGACAAAAAGTCAATACTATTCTGAAAGTGTACTCACAATATCACATTATTTCGTTTAAATGCGTTTGTCAGTAAGCGAATAAATAAATTTAGAAATAAAAAACAAACGCTCTTGTAATCTTGTGACAGATATTAGTCAATGGGTGTATGAGAGAAATTGATTTAAACAATTATCATTTCTTTTGTACAGTTTCACGTTGTTTTATTGTAAGAAAATGTCTTAAAGTAGCTAATATTTCCGTATCTATTCTGTCCGTTAGATACAGTACAAAAAGGGCAATGTCAATTTCACGCAAATTAATTTTCGTTTTTTGCATTACAAATCTCTACACGTCATCTGTACGACGTTATACCCCAGTCACGCATACGGCGCGGATAGGTACGTTTAGCTACGGATAGAAACGTAGTAATTCGTACCGATCCTTACCTGAGCCGTACGGATTGGTACGGATTGATACGGGTTACTACATTAAGGTACGGCTCAGGTACGGATCGATACGGATTACTACGTTTCTGTCCGTGGCTAGACGTAACTATCCGCGCCGTATGTGTGACTGGGGTATTAAGTAGATACAGTTATTCTAAAATGTTACAACGTGTGTTAAATGTAGTTTTTATGTCATATTTAATCTCAGCTACTCGCGCATAATAAAACTTGCGTTCAGGAAAGTTTAAGAACGTGATACAAGTAAAGGACGAATTATGTGTATCAAGTGTTAAACATGCGTTGAGTGTTCTAAACAGAACCTTTGAGTAATACTAAGATAAGTGTTGAAAACAGTTACGCAGTTGCTCGTCAGACATGTTTTTTTAATCAACGTACCATTCAATATTCGAGTCACTTGTGCCCATCTTTAATGACTTATGTTATGCAATAATGCTGCAATAACTGTCTCAATCAAGAGAGGAAACTCCAAAAGCAAGTTGTCAAAGTTCTCGTTGTTTCATTTCTAACAAGACTGATTAGTTCATTTCTATTTCAATAACTTGTCAGAGACTTTTATTTGAAAACATCTTTAATCTTCTCTTGTTGGAACAAGACGTATTGCCTATGTAAACATCACAGGTGAAACTCGGTCTGCAAGTGCTAATTGTGTTGCTTGTTTGTACACAATGCTTGGCACGAGTTTTCATGCATAGTATGGCAGGTGTCATATTTACTTTCTAGCATCTAGTTTAAGCGATACTGCTGCAAACAGTACCAATTTATATTACTCAACCAGCACAAAACAGACGCGACCAGGAGTAAAGCCTGGAACTAAGGCGCATTACAACTACGCCACATACCCCCTTTTATGAAATTAAAATAATATAAATTATTTGCAAATGGTGTTTTTCAGCGAGTAGATGCTAATAAAATATAAGCTTATATAAAAAGGGAAAAGATGTTTATCATTCAGTACGCACCGAGGTTAGAAAAGATAAAAGATAAAAGGTAAGGGTAGATTTCTCGGAAGCACAGAGGACCACAAACACAGCCACAGAGTCACGCATTTGCAAAGTGGGCCCACAACAAAAAGAAGCTGTAACGGAAACATATTATAGACGGATTATAGACGTTATGTTTTATCTGTCGCCATTTTGTATTTTGGGGCATTAATTAATATTAGCCTTTGACGATTGATTTGACTTGCGTATGCTAAAGAATTTTAAAGGTACATTTAACTTTCACGATTATGAACACATCTGCGGATGTGCATGTGCAAATGTTGAGTTATCCCCAACCCGTTGCTTGAGGGCGTTGATGGGAGAATGCATTTCCACTGCCGTCCATGAACAGGCTCAAATAAAGCATGTCTGCAATATTTTCTTTTTTTGTGTCTCGTTGGGAGACATATGGAGGTTCCTCTTTTTCTATTTTTATATCATTCATACCTTGCCTAAATTACTAACAAAAAGCTGTATTTTAATTACTGAAACATTTTAAATGTATCATTTGTAAAAGAATTTCTTTATTGTGCATAAATCAATTCAAAAAGTTATTGACCTAAGACTTCGAGAGTAATGTATCAAATGCGTTTCAATTAAGATAATGGTCTTGACGCCAATAAATCGTATTAATTTAAACAATGTGCTTACTCCTCAAGATCCACTTATTCTAGATATACAATCATTCACTCAGGCACGCTCTGAAGGTTTAAGATATTTCACACTTCGTTATTTACACATGAAATATATGTTATGTAAAAGTTACTGATATGCAATTTGCAAGAAACTAAATTAGTTGCTACAGAAGAGTTAGTTCATTTCTAAACAAATAGGATTGCGTTATTTAAAAATGCTTCAAAATATAGCATCTTCTAACCATGATATTTCTTTTAACATTATTACTCGACAGATGAACCTGTATTGCATTACTCGACTTGTTAGAGAAAATTTATTTTGTATATCATGTCGATGTACACAGTATGTTGCTAATACTGTTGAATGTCTTTCTTATTCGGCGTGTATCCAAGATGATTGTTATTTGTCTCATAACAAAAAACAGTTAGACCAATTTTGAAGACTACTGCAAGACATAACTTTTGGGTATACTTGAGGAAAATAACATAATAATGCGAACGGGTATTATTGGACCCATCACAATATCAAATCAACGGCAATCGCCAAACGATCCGAACTGTCTCTATGCAACTGGAAACATAACATTCGGCTTTGACCAAGACCAAGCGCATTAGGATCTTAAAAGTAATGATGTTCTAGACTTATTATGTCTCCCACACCACTGTGTGGTGGGAGACATATTGAATTAGTCCTCTCTCTCTGTGTGTGTGTGTGTGTGTGTGTGTGTGTGTGTGTGTATGTGTGTCCGTCCGTCCGTCTGTCACAAATCTGGTCCGCACTCTTTATGTCGAACATTTCTCATCCGATTTTCACCAAACTTGAACAAGACGTGTATGCCAATAAGTCCTCGGTCAAGTTCGATAACTAGCCAAATCGGCCCAGGCACTTCGGAATGATGGCCCTTGAATTACCGATAGGCCGCTTATTCCAAAACGTTCCGATAGGTTGCTTACTCCAAAACTTACTCCAAAACTATCAAATGTATATTTTCTGTGAGTAAACAGTATATAAAGACAGACTCACTATTTAGATGATTAGGCAGTTGTGGGAGACATGCGCTTTTCTCAAAAGAAGCTCTAGTTTTATCAAATATAGGTGTGTAGCATAGAAGACACATTTGTATGTTTTTACAAATATAATTTTGTCTAAATGCTTAAAGGGGCATACCCTATAACGAGGGGAATAGATACAGAGAACCTATATTATTAACTAAATGAACCTAAAATAACAAATGAATGATATTTCATTCAAGTGCACAGAAGAACTTGCATCGAAAATGCCATTTTAGGCACGTAAACAGCAATATAGTGACATTTTATAATAAATCGCTATCCACGCTTTTATTATACAACAACAACAACAACAACAACAACAAATATATCTGATTAAAATTTTACATTAGTAAGACCGATACATTAGTGAGACCGAAAGGTTTTTTTAAGAACAATAAAGCGTTCCAATATCTATCAAACGGTACCCCTGTTAGCTTGCTGAATGTTCTCCTTCGACTGCTACGCTTGTAGGTGTTGCGGTGGCCCAAAACCAAAGTGACAGAAAAACGAGAATTGTGGGCGAATGATAAGGTCCAGCGATCTGGGATCGGCGTCATTCGATGTAAAATTATGAATTCTCTGTAAGTAAATCAATTTCGGACGGTTTTCGGGTGCACCAAGTTAAAGGGTATGCCTCTTTAAAACAGTTACAAGTTAATGCATCTGCATAATTCTTTTGCATTTTACACATAATCGTATGGACATGAACATGTTTGCGATAGGTGAAAAAAGAATTACTTACGTTTTCCAAATAATTTTACTTCTGTGTCTTTGATTTTGAAACGGAGTATGGACAGCGGTGTTGACGACTGTGTTGTTTCTGAACATAATCTGATAAATGTACCATCTTGAGATTGACATGCACAGTCTGTTTATAACATTAGGCTTTACTGCAGGAACAAGACAAACCAGCTTAAAATCTTTGCACCTACAACGTCAATAATCAAATGTAACGATGAAGCAAGAAGAATGCAAGAATTACTTTAAAATCTGAAGTAGAAAAAACAAGCATCCGAGATAATATGATCGCAAAAACATTTCTGACACAACTGTACTGTTCAATGAAATAATTAGCTAGAGCTTCAACAGTGCAGATTAAGACCAGGTGTTTTATGACGGGGAACCAGTAGAGACGACATTTTTATTTTATTGCGATTCGTAAAAAAAAAAAAGCTGAAGATCGACAAGCAGTACTTTATTGAACATAAATAAAAAACGTTATGTACATATTTCAAATATTTAAACAAAATGAAGTTTACATTAGGTACAATAATATAAGCTTATTCCTTGCAAAATTAAATTCTGTATGTTGTAGTACACGATAACAATAAGCGAAAACTTGTTAATACAGCAGATATAGACACACTCAAAATGATTTCGAAGTGGGAGAATAAGCAGAGGATATGTGTTTGTTTCTTCGTGAATATGGAATATATCTCACCTAGAAGTGAGTGAATTGATTTTTTTTCATGAGCGCGTAAAACAAAGACATTTACTTTTTATTTTATCCTATTATTTACGTTGAAGTATGTTTTTTGATACTAACGCTGGGTTTCAAGTTTCCTTTAAACAAATGTATCTATATATATAAAGCAAATCTACTCAGACTAAAATTCGCTAACATTTCATTACAATATATCCTATTCACATTTTGCCTGTGGCAACGTTAAATGTCGCAACGCCGCTAAATGTCGCAACCACCGTTAAATGTCGCAAGGTTGACGTTAAATGTCGCATCCACCGCTAAACGTCGCAAAATCGTCTGCCGCTAAATGTCGCACCTTTAACGTTAAATGTCGCAAAAATTTGCCCACCGTTATATGTCGCAACACCAACGCTAAATGTCGCACAGCAAAATAAGGTAAGTTAAACAGTCTTTACAACTTAGAGATAAGATTGGGTAATGCATGCTTGATTTGGGAAGGGCTGAATTGACCTTTCACTCTAATCTGCACGTTTGCTTTTCAGTGGTTCCGTACCATACATACGTTATATATTTCATATCTGAAGGTTTGAGCTCTATAACGTGGTACTCGCCACAGTACTAAAATTATTTCAGGTCTGAACTATGTAATTCTATGGAGTCCTGTCTAGCTCATGAGACATTAAGCTCGCGCTCCGTATTGTCGCGCATTGTATCGCATGTCTTTAGTCGACCTTAATTTCGTTACACAACAGACTGGGGGCCAGAAATTGTTGATGGAGGAAAGGAGGGGGGAGTGGGGCGGGGGGGGGGGGGGGGGGGTGCACCAGTTTAAAACAAAAGCGTCACCGGCTACATGCGGTAGGTTCCTCTGTCCGTATTTGTGGGGAAGTTTTTTATATACAGGTATGAAATGTGGGCCTGTGGTGCATTTTTGTCTATTTTTTAGGTACATACTAGAGGGGCACTCCCCTTATTTTAGGTGGTTAGGGTCTTTTCCGCTTGACAATTCTGAAATACAGGTATGGAATGCTGGACTTTTATTGCATTTTTTGTTCAAAATTTCGGTGTATGGGAGGGGTTATCCCTGCCATTTTCGAGGGCTCAGGGTCTCTCCCCGGGAAAGTTTGAAAAACAGGTATAAAATGGTTACCTCGGGTGCATTTTTTGTCTTAAGTTTAAGGTAGTGGAGGAGTACTCTCCTCATTTTAAGGGGTCAAGGGTTGTTCCCCCTGGGGAATTTTGAAATATAAGTATAAAATGTTTGCCTCTGGGGCGTTTTGGGTCTACATTTTGAGAAAATATTAATTCCAAAATAGTTGGGTGCAACTTTGATGAGTATAAGTCACTAGTAAGTCAACAGGGGTGGGGTTTGGGTGGGGGGGGGATCGGGTCATGCCACAATCCAGGCCTGTAACACAACAGGATGTTCAACTACGCAACACGGAGACTGTAACTGTGTTTTGTACCAGCTGTAGAAAACGAAGATTTTCTATTAATTAGCCTTGGGTTCTATTTCTTTGTTTGGAGGTTTACATTTAAAGTCATAAGGTAACTATTAAGCTTCCATGGCGGAGAAAGATCCTATGTGGCACTCTGTACATTCTTTAAAGCGGGAATTTTGATATTATTTTACTTTTAGTCTCTTAAAATTGTTTGGTTTAGTCTCATTCCCCTCATTATCCTACTTTTCCGCCTACCCACACATAGCCCCCCCCCCCCCACACACACACCCCACTCTCCCCACTTCAAAAATGTAAATATATATATTTTCTATTAATTGTCTTGGTGTTGTGTGTTTGTGTCTTAGATTTCTGTGTCGTTATTCGCCCCGTTCCCAACCCATACCCAACCCCCATAAACATACAACACCATTACCAAATCGTATTTAGTTAGAAGAAACCTCAGAATATTTCTGTCCTTAAACACTGGCCCTATTAAAAAATAATTTCACAAATATTTTTCTTGCGTGACTGTTCAAGCAAGGTGTGGAACTCAGGTGAGCGTTCTAGATCCAACAAGGCCCTCTTGTTGCTATACGTAACAGCACTTATCATTAAGATAAACCTGTTAATTTTTCTTCCCTCAAAAAAGTAAATATACACAAGGAATTGATACTCATAGTGTCAAATAGGAAGTGCGATATTTAGCGTTGGTGTTGCGACATATAACGGTGGGCAAATTTTTGCGACATTTAACGTTAAAGGTGCGACATTTAGCGGCAGACGATTTTGCGACATTTAGCGGTGGTTGCGACATTTAACGTCAACCTTGCGACATTTAACGGTGGTTGCGACATTTAGCGGCGTTGCGACATTTAACGTTGCCACATTGCCATTCACTTTTTATACGTAATCTCTACAATATATTACAAATGTAACATTTATTCCTTCCGCCCACACGCTTCTGGTTCACGTAGAAAGCGAACAAGCATATTAAAACATTATTTAAAGCGGATAACAATACATTTTTCAGCTATAATGAGCACAAGAGGTTAAACAGATGCAATTTTTATTGATTCAGAAGTGTTTAATGTGTAACAACATTGGATACTTGTTTTTGTTTTACTTTTCAGCTCATTTTGTTTTATCTGTACTTAATGGTTGATATACGGAGCCGTTGACGAAACTCATATTTTTCGGCGACGCCGTCTAAATTCGTTTTCGTTACCTATGCCACGTGACTTCAGTTTGCAAATCAAACTACTTGATAACGCATTATGGATAATTTATCAAAATGGAAGATTTATGCAACACTCTGCCTGATTGGACGAGAGTGTCAATTTCTTTCACTCTGTTGATTGTGCTACGCTGAGTGAAATGTAGACAAAGCGTTTATCCTAAACGACGCTGTTCACAGTTTTAAAGCTAACTTTGGCTCAGTATATTTAGCAAGAATATTGATATAGCTCAAAATGATAAGTAAGTTTAATAGATATGATAAAAACCTGTTCAAATACCAACATATATCAAATTAAAGAAAGAGCTGAATATTGTCTGCGTATCACATGAATAAGGGTGTGATAAGAGTCTTTTATGTAGCGAAGTGCTTTTTAAAAGATTTTCCTTGTTACAATTGTCGTCTGTATATGAAAAGGTTTCTTGCTTTTGTGACTTATTCAGATTGCATATTAAAATGAGTACTTGTTTGCTTTGATATATTTGTTATAAATTATTTAACTGATTTATTATATATGAATATTTTTCTTTAGTATGGTATGCAAATATTGAACTCAGTTGAAATCTGTTTTATTATTATGTATATACAAACTTTGCTTATGAAACAGAAATATTGAAATAATTACAATTGTATGTTTTGCTTGACCTTCACTTTTTTATAGGTGTGACGTCATTGTCTAAAGATTCATGAATAGCGAATATGCATTTGTTAAAGCGGGATTAGTTGGCCTATTTAAAAATAAATAAAAATTATATATAAAAAAATCCTTTAATTGATTTTTTCTCATGTATTCTAATCAAACTTGATTTGTAGCAACTTTATTAGGCCCGCAGCCAACTTTGTTCAGCTGGGACATTTGACCCATTTTAGGGGCTGCTAGAGCTAAAACTAGAA
Organism: Mercenaria mercenaria; assembly: GCF_021730395.1. NCBI lineage: Eukaryota > Metazoa > Mollusca > Bivalvia > Venerida > Veneridae > Mercenaria > Mercenaria mercenaria. Next base: position 71,985,745 of record NC_069368.1, on the reverse strand, counting down.
ATGCCTTTATACAGCGTCTCATGAACAGCTTGGTGGATCTTTGTCATACTTGGTCTGGAGCATCATTATAAGGTCCTCTTCCAAATTTATTTATATAGGAACTTGGGCCCTATTAGGGACCACTATAGCTAAAAGTAGATATGCCTTTCTTCGCATTAACCACTAAAATGTAATGGATTTTTTTATCAAACTCGGTATGTAACAATATCGTAAGGTCTCCTGCTTTTTTGTTACAAATGGGGATAGGGACCAATTTAGCTAAAAATATAAACACGTTTAATGACCTCTTCTCATGAACTGCTTCATGAATCTTCATCAAACTACTGCTGTAATTTTTCGTCTAAGGATAAACGAAACAAAATTGCAACCCTACGAAACCTTTGCGAAAAATTAAAAGAGAACCATTTAAATTGTTAAAGTGCGGTGTTTAGTTTTGCAATTTGAAAAATGTTAGATGAAAGATGAATGTCAGATGAAAAATTCATAAACTTCTTTCCTTATTATAATTCGCCGACCATCATTTTTAAAGATATTTCTTGTTAAACTTAGCGTCGAAGAGACTCATCTAAATATTTTGCTTTGTTACATTTTACGCTTCCAAAGGAATCCCTCATAGATTTCATAGCTGGAATAGAAAGAGGTCTTAGGAGAAAGGTATTAGGTTACATACTATTTTAAGTGGCTATGTTTAGTACGAGATGATGTTTTAAGAGGCGATTAGGTTAAGAAAAAATACTCTCTTTATTTCCGAAAGTGTATATATATATATAATCTGTTACAACCTGAAATCTCCTTTTAGTATTCCGAAACATCGTTAAGGTGATGAGTTTAGAGATTCAAACGGCCAAGGGTTTCTAATGTTTGACTGTAGATTTATGATGTACGGAGAGTAACCACAATAGCAAAACGTGTTTGCCAGTAAGTCCTAGGCCAAGTTAGATAACTAGCCAAATCGGCCCAGGCACTTCGGAATGATCGCCCTTGAATTACCAATAGGCCGCTTACTCTAAAACTTACCGATAGGCCGCTTACTCCAAAATTTACTCCAAAACTAACAAAGGTATATTTTCTGTGAGTAAAAAGTATATTAAGACAGACTCACTATTTAGATGATTAGGCAGATGTGGGAGACATGCGCTTTTCTCCAAAGCAGCTCTAGTTTTATCAAATATAGGTGTGTAGCGTAGAAGACACATTTGTATGTTTTTACAAATATAATTTTGTCTAAATGCTTAAAGGGGCATACCATATAACGAGGGGAATAGATACAGAGAACCTGTTTTATTAAATAAATGAACCTAAAATAACAATTAGAAGAACTTACATCGAAAAACATGTCATTTTAGGCACGTAAACAGCAATATAATGGCAATATAATAAATCGCTATCCGCCATTTTATTGTACGACAACGACAACAAATATATCTGATTTAATTTTTACATTGGTAAGACCGATAACCGTTGAAAGTTTTTTTTATAGGATCTGCAGCCTCTTTCTAAACGAAAAGAATCTGACAAATGTCCATTTTGTAAAATACAAGTTGTTTCGCTTCCTTTCATTTTCTAAAGGAAGGTCCAAAATTAAAATATTCTAACGTTTTGTAAATAAAATCCCGTGAAATAGAACCAAAAGGTCCTGGAATATTCTGTTGTTTAGTTTCAAACAAAATGTCATAAATCAACCTTATATTTTCTCCGATAAATCTACCTGCAATGAATCCCTTCTGATCATTGTTAACTAGTTTGTCCAAAAACATTTTAAGTCGGTTCGAAATGACTGCCGAAGCTAGTTTGAAAATAACATTTAAAAGCGATATTTGTCTCCAAATTTTTAGAAATTGTCTTTTTTATTGGGTTTTGGTAAATAAGTAATAACCCCCTTTATGCCACTTTTAAAATGGGCAGTATGTTTTTTTGTTGTCTTTTTTCTCTATATTAAATATGTGTCAATAGAATATACACTATCTGCCTATATACCACTTTTTTCATCATAAACAAAATGTTTAACTTGCATCAAAACATGTTTATTAGTAAAATGATTATCAATATAAACTATAGAGGACACTTTACTTACTTACATGTAAAACATTTATAAGAACATGTAGAATGCACCCTTCTTACTTGTGTGCCACTTTTCCCATACTTAATTTGTATTACAACATGTTTGTTTGTAAAACATTTATCAGTATAAATTGCACAGGACACATTTCTTACATACAAGTAAACATTTATAAGTCAAAATGTAGAATGCACCCTACTAACTTCTTGTGTGCTACTTTTCCCATACCTAATTTGTATTGAATCATGTTTGTTTGTAAAACACAGTATAAGCTGTTGAGGACACCTCGTTTAAATGCATGTAAAACATTGATAAGTAAATGTAGAATGCATCCTACTTACTTATATGCCACTTGTGTGCCACTTTTTTCATGCTTAATTTGTAATTAAAACATGTTTGTTTGTAAAACATTTTTTCAGTATAAACTGTAGTGGACACTACCTTCATACATGTAAAACATTTATAAGTAAAATTGTAGAACGCACCCTACTTACTTATATGCCACGTTTTATTTTCTTATATGTCACATTACTTACCTTCATGTAAAACATTAAAGTGTTTTTAAGAACAATAAAGCGTTCCAATATCTATCCAACGGTACCCCTGTTACCTTGCTACCTTATTCCCTTTCGACTGCTGCGCCCGGATAAGCGCGTTGTAGGTGTTGCGGTGGCCCAAAACCAAAGTGATAGAAAACGAGAATTGTGGGCGAATGATAAGGTCCAGCGATCTGTGATTGGCGTCATTCGATGTAAAATTACAAATTCTGTGTAAATAATTCAATTTCGGACGGTTTTAAGGTGCACCAAATTATAGAGTATGCCTCTTTAAAACGGTTACAAGTTAATGCATCTGCAGAATTCTTTTGCATTTTACACATAATCGTATAGACATGTTTGCAGATAGGTGATAAAGGAATTACTTAACTTTTCCAAATAATATTACTTCTGTGTCTTTGTTTTTGAAACGGAGTATGGAGAGCAGTTTTTACAACTGTGTTGTTTCTGATCTGATAAATGTACCATTTTGAGACTGGCATGGATACTCTGTTTATAACATTAGGCTTTACTGAACCAGTTTAAAATCTTTGCACCTACAACGTCAATATTAAACTAGAAATTATCAAATGTAACGTTGAAGCAAGAAGAATGCAAGAAATACTTTAAAATCTGAAGTAGAAAAAACAAGCACCCGAGATAATATGATCGCAAAAACATTTCTGACACAACTATACTGTTCAATGAAATAATTAGCTAGAGCTTCAACAGTGCAGATTGAGAAAATGTGTTTTATGACGGGGAACCAGTAGAGACGACATTTTTATTTTATTGCGAGTCGCAGAAAAAAGCTAAAGATCGGCAAGCAGTACTTTATTGAACATAGATAAAAAACGTTTTGTACATACATCAAATATTTAAACAAAATGAAGTTTACATTAGGTACAATAATATAAGCTTATTCCTCCCTCAAGGACAAAAAAGCAATAAAAGTTGCAAAATTAAATTCTGTATGTTGTAGAACACGATAACAATAAATACAGCAGGTATATACGCACTCAAATTGATTTCGAAGTGGGAGAATAAATAGAGGATATGTGTTTGTTTCTTCGTGAATATGGAATATATCTCACCTAAAAGTGAGTCAAAAAAATTTCATGAGCACGTGAAACAAAGAAATTTACTTTTTATTCATCTTTATTTACGTTGAAGTATGCATTTTGATACTAACGCTGGGTTTCAAGTTTCGTTTAAATACATGTATCTATAGAAAGCAAATCTATTCAGACTAAAATTAGCTAACAATTCATTGCTTTAAATTCACGTACAATATAACCGATTCACATTTTGCCATTCACTTTTTATACGAAATCTCTACAATATATTACAAATGTAACATTTATTTCTTCCGCCCACACGTGTATTTTTACTGGGATAACATGCTTGTGGTTCACGTAAAATGCGAACAAGCATATTAAAACAATAACAATACATTTTTGCAGCTATAATGAGCGCAAGAGGTTAAACAGATGCAGCTTATATTTAAGTGTTTTATGTGTAACAACATTGGATACTTGTTTTTGCTTTTTTACTGTTCAGCTCATTTTGTTTTATCTTGTTTTTATTTCGATGTAAATTAGATGTGGAACCAAAATTTGTAGTCCTGTTTGGCGCCATATATAACCTATACTGTGTTGGTGCGCCGTAAAACCCAAATAAAAAAATAAATTGTTTTATCGGTACTTAATTGTTGATATACGGAGCCGTTGACGAAACTCATACTTTTAAACTTAGCGTCGAAGAGACTCATCTAAATATTTTGCTTTGTTACGTTTTACGCTTCCAAAGGAATCTCTTATAGATTTCATAGCTGGAATAGAAAGAGGTCTTAGGAGTAAGGTATTAGGTTACATACTATTTTAAGTGGCTATGTTTAGTACGAGATAATGTTTTAAGAGGCGATTCAGTTAAGAAAAAATACCATCTTTATTTCCGGCAGTATATATAATCTGTTACAACCTGAAATCTCCTTTTAGTTTTCCGAAACATCGTTTAGGTGATGAGTTTAGAGATTCAAAGGGCCAAGGGTTTCTAATGTTTAACTGTCAGGTAGATTTAAGATGTATGGAGAGTAACACAATAACATGTAATAAGACATTTAATAATAAAAATGCATTGTAACCATATATTCTAAAAATTTGTTCCAAGAAGTTCAATGTATGCCTTTTTAATTGGAAAAATATTAATCCATGATAATGCGGTTAGAACACATTGATCTGAGGTTGATCTGATACCACCTGACGAATATTGCATGTTGTATAAATTGGAGATAATAAATATAGAAGCTATGTAATAAAAAAAAAACATACTTAACCGTTAAAAGACTAAGGAGTTCCCAAAATTTCGGTTAAAACAAAAGGAAAAAATTATGCCTGTTTATTGATAAATATAAATATGTAATATATTTGACATAAATAAGATTGATTTTTTTTTCTATAAAACCTATCAAAGAAGTCTATTAGATACTGTACTCCTCATAGCTACGATGAAATACGTGTCTTGTGGTGTTTGGCTCCAAACTAAAGTTATGTTTTGTGTTTACGTTTTGTTAACTTAATGTTCTAATTAAGATAGAGATCTTGCTATAAGTTAAAGAAGTGGAAATATAAATTTCTTTTTTCTTATGTAAAACAATTGAATCTTGAAATAGAAACACAAGAAAGGCAAGGGTTTTAACTTTACATTAACCTATTATAAATTTTATTTCGGAATGATAAAAATATCTAACCAATTAATCTTCAAACAGCATGCTGCATTTTAACAATCATCTGTTTTATAATAGTAAAATATAATGAATTTCGTTCTTTATTGCTTTGACTTAAAGTCAGGGTAGATATATACATTGGCAACAAACTTCATAGACTTCATCCTTGCTTTGTCGGGCAGATATTTAAAAAAAATAAAACCTTTTAGAAACTGTGAGAATTAAATGGTATCTAATAAACTTTAGGCGCTTTTTTATTTATTAAATGCTACTTCTCTAAATACCTTTCATTTTGTTGTTGCCGTCTCGTTCTGGCCAATATTTCATATAATCTCGTTTAATAAAAAACATGACAAAAATAAATAAAATACAATGGAAACAGCATGTTTAAGCTATTGTAAAAATAATCTAATCTTCAAGACTATCTCTTGAAACCATACTTTGTACAACGCAATCAAATAGAATAACAAAACAATATTTTCATGTTTCGTTTAAATGTAAGAAAAAGCCTTTTTTGTTCTATTTAGTATTTAAACTGTTCAAATGCACAAAAACGGACAGTGTGAAACTTTTGTCCAAAGAGTCTACAATGGTTTTATTTCTTTCAGTGATGGTTTTAGTGGTCATTAAACTGCAAGTACACCTTACGTAATATCAGCTGACATAAGAAAATAATAGTTAGAGAAAGAGTATATCTAATCTTTGGCAGACAACCTAATTTCATCGCCTAATAACGTGTTATCTTTGGAATAACTATACTCAATTCAATTATTTATACCATTTCTTTCATTTTTTCCTCAAATATGACGCAATTCTAGCAATTTTGATAAGCTTTGAGGTAACCAATCCGAGCTTGTTTTTTTTCTTTCTTTTATTTTAACCTTTTCAACCTTACGCATAGGTATTGGTGCGAGGTCCGGAACAATTTTTGAATGCAGTTTATATGTAAACTGACGTTTGACCATAATCGATGTAAAGTCCGTAATTTATAAAGTATTTACATAACGTATCTGACATTTGTGTTTTCAGCATCATATTTAAAGAAACATTGAACAGTATAGTTGTATAAAACAGAAAAGGTGGTCGCCAAAGACGTCAAAAATGAAAATGCTGCAGACTCGGTTTGATTGAGCATGTTCACGTACGGTTGTGGAAAGACGCTCTGTAGCTCCGGACTGAGCAGAACTTAACTCAAGTATCAAACTACAGTTATGATACATCTGCATAAAACGATGTATTGTTAATTGACTAAATAAAAAAACTAAGTCTAAACTAAGCCACCGTAGATAATACAACATCATCTTGCCTCACATACTATGCAGTTCCATTTTGATCAGTTTCTTGTCTCTATAAGACACTAACCATGCAGTCTGTTTAGAATGTATTAATAATCATACAGAAATGACTTCATTCCCTGTCGCTTGACACATCTATCCGAATATAAATCGGTGTTTCTGCAAATGAAGTGCAGTAAAATTATGGTGCTATAAAATTTACCTTTGAATTTTGATAGACATGTTCATATTCAAGGGTCTTTTTTGCCGGTTAATTAAGTTGTCGGCTTCTAATCTTATGATCCTCTCCATTGTGTGTTAATTAAAACTCTACTTTAATGCATTTGTTTTCATGTTATTGACATAATGAAGTTAAGTGGTTCTACCCATGTGTCCACCCGTGCTAGAAGTAGACTTTCAGACTAGACTTCTGGCCAGTTACATAGCGAAATGGATTGGGTTGAAGTATATCCTGAACATCTATATATACATGGGAAGAAGAAGGATTGCAGTACAGGAAGCATTGCGTAATTAAAGTTTACTTATTGATTTCCGTTTGACGAGAAAAAAAGATTTTTTTTTCCGAATCGGCCTTTTACATCTGAAGCGTCTGACCAGAGTTGTCCCCTTGACCCAAAGAATGCAAATAGCTCTTTAGCAAAATATCTTTTTATTAAATAATTACCACAGCATGTTCAAAATTGTCTGAGAAAAAGGCGGGAAAGCTAACAAAATAAAACAAAAATTCAACGTAAGTGTGAAAGAGCCATTTCTTTACAAAATGTGATAACTTAACGAGTGAAGTTTATTCATGGAAATTGGTGAGTATGATAAGATTAAACAAAAAACCTATTTTATCAAAAAATAGTATAAAAACAACATGATTTATGATTGTTTCAATGTAGCTGATACATAATTTTTTTTGTAATGTCTGTCAGAATTAATGTATCCAGTGAATCTTTATCAATAGAGATATATACCGTGGTATCATATTGTCATAACAGAAAACAAATATCTGTATCCTCCTAAATACATTATGTTTCGTATTCAGATCTCGAGAGAATCGTTTTTATTTTTTTTATTTAGTTGTAAGCCAGTGTTGAAGCCTACTGTTTGCACCTTGTACATCTGTCAGTCTGCTGGTCCGTTCTATACTTTTCAGGGTACAATGAACTGAAATAATTATAACGTTCAGTTTAATGTTATCTAAAATAGAATCATATGTGTCATTTATTTTCCAGCCATCGTGGGATCTCATGTCAGCTTTTTTAAAATATGATACAGTAACTAGCGTTATTAAACTGTTTTCTACTGGAAATGAATTTGGAATGAGTCAAGACGTGAATAAGCTTAAATGAGTCAACTGTTTTGAAAATGAATTCAAGGACATAGCAATATATATGATAAGTCATCAACTCCCAAAGGAAAGTATAAGATCTTTCTAAAGACTGAATATTATGACTAAAATATTGATTCTTGAAAATAATTCAAACAATTCAAACACGGACATATACATCTCATTTGCATGTTTGACAGAAGTTACGTAAATTATCTGGATTTTGGTGGACATGATCACCCTGAGTAAAACTGTAATTATATGTCATGCCTATATTGCGGGATAGAACGAGACAACGAAACTACGGAAAAAAGATAAAAAGGAAGAAAGAAAAAAGTGAAATACTATTTTTTCATGTGACTGGGGCGAAAACCAGAGAAAACGGAACAAGTAAAAAAAGAAAATGTTAAATATCCTGCAATACAATATCCAACTCGAAAGTAGGATTAAACAGAAAAAAACATATCTGATAAAAATGGCTAAGACCTATTTCCAAAGTCCAAAAGTCAGTTGTCACAATTTTTTTCAGGCGCATTAATTCATATAGGAATAATGAGTTCAATTTTTTTTTATTTCAGCAGCTTGTCAAGAATCTTTATTTTAAATCACCTGTATGATTTGCTTGTTAAAACAAACCATTTCATATATAAATATTACAGGTGAAACACGGTCTACAAGTGTTAATTATGTTGCTTGTTTATACAATAATTGGGAAAACACATCCAAAACATGTCATTAAACAAAACTATTCGGAGAATACAGAATTTGTTCGCTAATACTACTGTTTAGAAGGGGCAAGGAAAAGTATAAAAATTGTTTAAGAATCTGGTTTGTGCCAGGGAAGAAGTTTGTAATAACACAAAATCTCACAACTTATAAATAACAATGTTGCATCAGATTCAATAACGGCTTAAGAAGTTTATAAGTACGAGATGGAGTAACGTGAGACCATTCCCTCTGTAGGTTCTGCTATTTGTATGTAATGATACATAATTGTATATTATGACTTTAAATGTTGTAACACGCTCTAACTGGTTCAAGTGATGGGAAAGTTAATAATGTACTGTTATGTAAGTAAGTAAGTAAATTCTTTATTATAGTGGTATGTTTTTAACGTTTCACAAATCATATTAAAATCAATTTAACACAACACCCGGCCCAATGGACCTATCAGTCACCTAGTATACAAATATTAACAATATTATATCACATGAAATTGTATATACAGATTCAAATTTGCTCAAGTTTATACATCAATTTATAAATATGTTTATGTATTATGAAGAACGGTGGTCTATCAATTATAAAAATGGCTTGAAGGGAGGCAACATAACATTCATCATAAGATCTTAGTGACTTATTGTAGAATGAAGAAATTCATATCTTTCTCAGCATTTATCAGACCTGTTGCGTACCGTGCAAAGATTTCATTTATAATCTAATAGCTAATTATCCTGGGTATTTCCGTATACACTTATTACTTTAACATAACAGAGAAAAGAATCTTATAACAGTATGAATTAAATAAGATACAATATACATAGACTGTGCTCTAAGGCTCCAAGGGTAAGCAAATGTTTTTGTTATCTAGTGTGATTCAATTAAGATAATAGTCTTGTAGCCATAGAATGCGTTTTAATCTAAATATTTTTTCTCTTAGAAAATTACTTATTCTGGAAATGTAAACATTGACTCGCACTTTTAAATCTATCACACTTAATTTGTTATACATGAAATAAGTATTTTGTTAAAATTTGCTGACTTGCAACTGTCAGGAAATTATGCTCTGTTTTGAAAATTAAAGATCATTTTCTGAGAGAAAACAAACCGTACTAGTGCAGTGGCTTAGATGGAGAAGAACTTTTAGTATATTTATAATGCCAAGAAGATACATTGCTTATAGGTGAGAGCGTACTGTTGTCGGAATATTACACATTTGTTTTAAAGAGAGCTTTGTATGAAATATTATACAATTCGAAAAGAACAGCAATATGTTTATTGGATGGTTCTAGCTAGAGTGCATTAAAAGAGTAATACTTCTTTTACACGTTTTCCTGCCCAAGGCGTACGCTAAAGTACGCTAGATTCTCTGTATATGAGATGGGCGATTTTTCCCCAATAATAGAATTTCTTCAAACTTTGGATACTGAAGGACAATCATCTATGAAACGAAGATATGCAACAAAAGACATAGGTCACCAGTATTGAAAAAGAGTTATCTGCCCTTGAAAACAGCATTACCCCCCAAAAATGCAGAGACTTGCGTACGCCTTTAAAATGTTTGTTTATTTTTATGATTAAAGATTTATGATATCTGCGATGACTTCTTGTATGCCTTTGTCCAGACGTGTCACAGATCACAGATCGAAATACAGTTTTCTCGTTAAATATAACACACATGTCTTTAAACGAGCGAATAATGTCGGATTCAATTCTTAGAAATTATAAATAATAGGTAAAAATTATCTTGCAATTATTCATATTTTAATTATTTTTTTTATCAGGAAAAATTGATAACATTAAAACGTGTACATTCTAAAGCGTTGCAGTGTAAAAGCACAATATATATAATCTTTTCGCATGTCACGAAAAATTAGTCATTTGGACTAATGATTTACATCCGTCTTCCATTTCATAAAAGCAAAGGAAATATAAAAAAAATACAGCGGATATATTGTAAGACAAAGTAGTTCGCTCAGTTGTAAAACAAAATAAAATCCTGTGAAGTACTGGCACAAAAATATCCTTTCACTAAGTGTAAACATAAACATACTATCAAATTTGATCTCTCCCTCATTCAGAGTCTCTCTAAAGCGAACATCAATATGCTTACTGCAATTTTATCTTTTCTGCACGTTAATTGGTTAGGATGGTATAAACAAAATTTCTGGCTATTTATTAAAGTCACGCCGCAAATTCTTTCTCACTTATTTTGCAGTGATAGGCAATCATGTCTACTAGATGTCGTTTAACAGAAGCTAAGCGGAGCTCCTGTCCTCGTCAGTAAGGAAATTGTAAGGATGAATAAACTTCTACTGGATGTGATCATATTGTGGATTTGGCAACTGACGCTGGTAAGTTAATTAGTTAAGAATTAGATCACCTTATAAAGCATGTGTATTCATTGGTACATTTTATATCAATTAATAATACATGTATTTATCACATGTTTGACTTAAAAGAAGGAAGATATGTCGATGTTTGAGCAGACAAAGCTAACATATTGCATTTGTGTCTTTTCACATTCAGTGAATTAATATTTCTTTGAATAAAAGTGAGCAGAACCTCGCATTTTATCGTTGAATGACCGATTCATGAGCTTTTAAATTAGTTTTACAATTCTAACAAAATGTCGGCTCAGCATGAATATATGTGAAATTTGCACGTCAATGTTGGAAAATATTGACGTTTCTATTGTAATATACACACAGATTGAAGTACTTATGTTATAATCATAGTTTCTTTTGTTGCTGTGGCATATGCATCAGTCCCCGTTACTTAGAAATAGCTATCTTATACCCCGTTATTGTAATGTGTATTTTGTATTTTGTATATTAAACTGTACATCGATAGTCGATAAAATCATATTATTGGGTATATCAGTTCAAGATTTTTTTTTCTCGTCTATAGATATTTCATTTCAAGATAGATTATGCATTTAAGCGAGATAATCACATTGAGAGATGGAACACCGTTCATTCCAAACAGATTATAATCGAAACACACAGAAAGAGTGTCGTTTAAAACTAAAACCTTTTTTTTTATTTTACTGGTCATAACGACTACAATGACAGACCAATAATTACTCTTTATGAGTAAACTGTATTTGTTTTAAATGCAATGATGAGGGAATTGATAAGAATTTCCAAAGATATAATATTGAGATTATGATTTAACAATATTGTGTAGTTTATCTCTGTATGTTCACATTTCATTTGAAATGTACAAGAGTTGACTTTTCTCCTCCCACTATAATAGAAAAACCATGTCTATTATATTTTAAAATGGATCTATATATTACATTTAAATTGATACTTAGATATTATTTTCAGAAATAAATATGAACACGTATTGACATTACTGAATGGAATGCACAACTTACCAGAGAAAATCACGTTTTCTTTTTATTTATGATGATGAAATATTTTATGCAGAACTTTTCTAACTGTTAGAATATTTCTCATGCTATTCATATAAAAGTTAGAAACAAATATTTCCTAAGAACCAACGCCTCATTCATAAAAAATAAATCATTTTATAATCTCGAACTGGCGCTGTAGAAACTTCCTAGACAAAAACAGCTTCTTTCTTTGTATTGAAGTCGTATGTTTTGCTAGATTAGTTATTATTAAAAACTGGAGGCATCTGTTTTCTCCAAAGTAATATTTTGTCAAACTTAGTCTGAAAATCGTTTAAGTACGATCTTTGGAAGATACTTGTTACTGCCTTTACAATTGCAAAGTTATACCTACTGTTTGGTACATTTTTGCCTTTTCTTTAACAAGGATTTTATCTGATTTCTCTCTAAACATACATCACCATAAAGAACTCCGAAACTTATCAAATGAGAGAACTTGTTTGTCATCTACTGTTCGATCCACATATTCCGCAATAGGCATTTTTGTGAATTGAGGCTTTATTCTGCACATTCCAGATATCAATTAAATATGTATCATTCTAAAATTCTCCGTTGGTGACAGCAGTATCTTTTTAAATTTTCAAAAGTTTATCTTCAAAATATGAATTTGATGGGATAGTTTTAGCTTTTCTGACACCAAAGATTAGATAAAAATCCATTTTAGATGTGAATGGATTGTCAAAATCTTTCAAGATATTTCTAAAACGTTTTTGATTTAAATTTGTGAGTTTGACTGACGTTTACAATGGGTGAAAACACATGAATGGTAATAAAATTAACATTTTTAAAGATGTTTTGATAATTCCTGCTTTCATCCTCAGAGACTTTTAGAATGATATATAGTTTATTTAAGAAAAGAGTTTCAGCTCAAGAAAAAAAAAACCCTGGTACGGATTATATGGTTGAAACAGTCCAGATAAGTACCGAGCAAGTTCTCTCCTTTGAAAAGCTTCGTGTTTTATCAAGTTGATCACACAAAATAGACTGTAACATATACATTGATGCACAAACCGACAGAAATATGCTATTTTCAATATTACAACAAAGAAATGTTTGCATTATTTTATCAATCTTTGCAAAGTGTATTAATATAGAATCGAAGCAATGATATTATTAAATGTACAACATAATGCATTTGCTTCTGCAAGTAGAAATCCTAAGTTTTCATGCACTTTTACCTTCAGTCATAAATTTTCTCTCTTTTTAAATCTGTTGTACGAAACACAGTTTTAGTCTGACTCAGAATATTAATGCAACATATTTTCTTTCACGATTTAAGAAAGAAGTAACTTAAGCTATTTTTTTATAAAAGAGACATAATGCACAAATCAATAGAACTGTTTAAATCCGAAATAAGAAATGAAATCTAGCTACTTTCATATAATGCACCTTTTGCAAACAGAGTATCGTATTTGTAAGTGTTTAACCCACATTTGGTACTATAAATACGTAGAAAGTATAATTTTAATTTCATCTTTTTCTTCTCGATTGTTGTACTTCTACTGTATTTGAACAAAATACATGTCCCTACATGTTTCCTGTCACAAGTTTGCATTTTAGAGGGGTAGTCTAGAGATAAAGGTGTCAACCGCTCGGGTTCGAGGCCCACTGGGGTCATCATATGACACCAATACTGGGTTTCCAGGAAACGGACTCGAGAGTCAATAGATAAACTTGAAGCTTTCATCACAATCGAGCTTAAATAAAGTAGTATAAAGTAAACGCAGTTTATGAGACTTAACTGAACGAATTTGTTTGTTACAGTCAGGTAATTCTTTTGCATGAATATGCGTTTATCCGTTTAGCCTATTTGTGCAATTGACAATCCTTTAAAAGGATTTTTTTATACTTGTCCGGTTTTGATCATGGGTCATGTTGACATACGCTAAATGTGATTTGTTTTACCTCACATTAGATTCTACAATTTTCATTGGTTAAAAGGTGGTCACGTGGTGACTCACTATATTTCTTTGGAGAGTCAGTAGATTTTGCGTCTATCTAGACTATAAATAAGTGGTCAATAAAACAAATCAATTATTTGATTTGGTTGTTGAGTTTTTTTGTTACTTGAAAACGGAAGTAGGGACCGGCTTCTGAATTGCGGCAATATGAGGATACCTGACTACAGCTTACATTTCATTGCTTACTTTCAATAGGCACTTTTCTTTTCGTTTTCTTGATGTCTTGTGGAAAGTAGATCTATGACTGGGTGATAATCTTGTAACTATATCAAAAATGTATCTGAAGTGACAGAAGTTTTTAAGAAAGATTTCTGTTATTGGTAAATTGATTAATTTAATCTTACTAAGTCGGACTTACTGCATGACCAAGCGTGTCCAAGTTGATACTAGGCTCTACCCTTTAAGACGTTTCTTGCTTGATATGTTCTCCTTTTTATTTTCTCTTTAAAAGTCAACTGATTGTTCACAGTCGTTTGCCAGAATAGATTCTGATTTTCTGAAAACCAATGTAACGATTTACATCCGGATAACTTTAAATGGTATACAATTTCTGTCGTACGATGCAAACATATTAAAAAGAGCTTGACATTTAATTTTCATGCTCTTCTTGCTTGCTCGCAAAAATACTATTTTATAATCTCTTTGGTACGTTTCTTTGCTATTAAAATCAGAATAAAGAAATTGCTGGCTATTTATTAAATAACCCACTATGGCTATATGAGTTGTGACAATGATAATAAAAATAGTTAATCATAATCTCACTTCCGATGATATATCATTCATAAAATCATTATTCTAAGACCTCATGATTTGTTAAGAAGAATGAAATTGTGACGTTATCGTGCAACAGAATTATTGTTTATACGTCACAGTTATTGCATCATAGCGTCATATATTTAATACTTATGCCTTCAAGGATGCAGAGGGTAACCCTTGATATCGTGCTATCGGATTTTGCCTTTGAATAAAGATGCGCATTATTTAGTTTTGACAACCTTTCCTTACAGACAAGTGAAAGACAAACTGCATACAATGTTCTTTTTTATAAATAATGTCTAAAAACTAAAAATGCACACTTTTACACCAATAAAACTTGAAGATGTATGTATGTCAAATATCAAAAGTAATTTAGACCATGTTAGATATTCACAGTAAAATGTAAAAGTCCATTAAAATACTATTTACGAATAGAGCAGTCGTCTTCTACATTGAATTTCATCTTCAATACAATTGTTACGTGTACTTTCAACAGGTATTCTTGCATAAAAACTACTTTTTTCACTGGATCCGCCCATGTATTAACGGGAGAAAAATCGTGTGCAAACAAGGCAATTCACGTGCTGTTAATACCCAATTTTTATTTTTGAAATGCTTTCCCAGGGACTTACATGTAATTCTGCGCAGATTGACATCTGGTATCTTTCATAAAAACCTCTTCTTGAAGCATTAAAGATGCAATCTAAACCATAGAATGTTTTACTGTATCAGTAACTAACACCAAATGCTCTGCCCCCAACATTGTTCGTACTCGTTTCTTCCCTTGTTTACTCCCCTTTTAGAACTCTGCGTCAATTCAGATTTTGTAGACAACCGTGAATGTTAAAGAATCGCGTGTTTACCTGTGCGATTCTTTGTTTTTAGGTATCACATTTATGATTTTGGAAAGTATCAGTCAGTATGTTTTTATATAATTTCTCGAAGAATTTATATAAACGGCTTGGAAACTTGACACTACGTTCGTACGCATCCGTACTCCAACAGCGTGTCCGTACTCAATATATCTCGAATGTAAAGTTATTATTCTTGAAATTGTGATCGAGTCCACCAAATTGTGAAATGATATGAACAATTATTGGTAATTTTATGTTTGTAATAATGAGAGTTAAAAAAATCGCTTTAAAACCTTCAGGATGTGCTTTTGATAGTGTTGTTTATTTCTGGGCCCTGGATACGGATATTTAAAACATGTTTACCGTTTCCAAGAACAACTGGAATGGTAAATAGAAAATGTACCGGAATCGTCGAGTCATCACATATGAAAACAATACATAAATCGTCGTGAAATATTTTTTTACGCCTTCGGTCTCGGTCACAAACAATCCCGCGGGCTTCTGCAGACGTTAATACACAAATAAACGTGTATTATCCCTACACTCATTCATAACTCCCAGGCTCTAACCTTATTGAAGCAACTTAACATTTAAATGTTGCTTTTGCATTCTATGTCTACCAGGCATTGAAGAACTTCTGTACATTTCAAGACTGTGAATATGCTTAAAATTATTTATTCCTATAGTCGTCATCTTTATCAGTTTGGAGAGTATCACCTGTATTAGAAAAATATCTAATATTTATGCCTCGTGAAACAGCTTCTGTAATCTATAACCGAAATGTTTACAAGAGATTCCACTTTGTGACATTGACCATTCAGACATTTTGTAATTAATCTTATTTTACCCGTATACTTCCATGACAGTCGATAATTACTTAACATAGGCTTTGACCAAGCCTGTACCTCCATTTTCAGCAGCATTAAGTGTACAGCGGCCAAATCCGTAAAAACATGCTGCACGGTTTTGTACCGTTGTAATACGCGAAAGCTGTCGGTAACCCCATACAGAAGCTCCATAGCAACAACACATAAATGTACTAAATACGTATAAAACATCAACTTGAAAGTTTGGTGTTAGGTGCTTGATACAATGTCACAGTGTATGTAGCAAACAGTGCGTCGGAAGCTGCAAGCAGATAAAGCAGAACGAGGACCGTTACAGAATTTAGCAAAGCGACTAGCTGATGTTGATCTAAACCTTTAAATAAGCCGACTCAGCTGCGTGAATCTCCATGTATGCGGATTAAGTCCCTCATGAACTTTGTTTACATCTAGAAACCCACCCATTTAAATGAAAAACTATAGGATACGGGTTTTTATATTTTGCAAATATTTATTTCAAGACAAGGTTTCTTAAGGAAAGGTCTTATCTTCGCACGTTTAAACTCCTTCGGTACACATCCTGTTTCCAATGATATCGTCACGGTTTTTGAATGTTTTTTTTTTTTGAAATGTAGAATGAATATTTCACATATAAATCATTCGAATGCGTGTACTGGAATATGTTGAGTAATATCATTATCAAGTATCGCCCTGATGATGTAATGAGAATTATAGGATATAAACGCCCAATTGATGAAGTAATAGAATTTCGTCTTGCATGTACTTTTCTAAACTCCTGCATTGTGAAGCCGCATAAATGTCACTGCGACGTTTTACAGAGGCTTCTGCTACTCCTAAACCTACTACTACTGCTGCTGCTGCTTTTACTACTGCTTATGCTAGTACTATTACTATTTTATATTGTTATATCATTATTTTATTATTATTATTATCATTATCAGTATATACTACTACTACTTCTACTATTACTATTACCACTGCTACTACTCCTATCTCTAAAGGTACCTTTGCAAAATACAAACCTTTCTCCTTTAATGTCTTTTATATGTTCCGAGGTTTCATTAGTGTTTATAAAAATTTATCGCAAAACAAAGAACATTGCATTAGATGCTATATAATGCATTAAATTATATCTTTACATGATAGTCCAGATATAGTCCTATTACGAATTATTATTACATGATCACAATTAAAAGACCCAGTCCATTATCAACAGGCCTATAACGACCGGTCATTATAAAAGTAATATGGATTTACAAGTACTGCGTTATCTTATTAATTTCTTACGAAATGCAGTTTTTCATCGCCGCCATAAATGTCAGTATAAGCGCTAAGTACATGTTTACATGCAAGTGAAATTATCTTATTCATTGTCATTTAATTTAAAACCTTTGATGTGAGTGATGATGTCATAAAAGTTATATATCATGTGCATTAACAAGGGCCCTGTTACAGATCTTCAGTCTGTCGTACTAGTGCTCGGACTGCGGTCTCGGCTCGGACTCAGACAAGGACCTATTGATTTATAACAGGACCATTGTAAATCATAGAATTACAGCACAATTGAGAAAATTAGTATTTGTTAAATTAGAATTTCACAACATGGTCACGTTATCTTATATATGTTAATAAAGATAATCTTCTTGCCTAGAAAAAAAGAAAAGGATTCCGTAGGTTATGATTCTTACTGACATTGTAGCGGCGCTGTAAAAAAATATTCGTCGCAAGAAATAACAGATTGTATTGGATCTAGTAGCAAGAATAAATTCCCGTAATGCTATTACAGGCCTGTCAAATAATAATGCAGGAGCTCGAATGACTGCATTTTCATATCTAAAACTAAATGTCACCAGACAACATGCAGATCTGATAATCGTTTATGTCGTCTAGGACTGCAAATTGTCCAGTTTTTAGTAAAAACCCTCGCATCACTGGTATTGCAACTAAATGTTAATTTTCTGTCATGAAAGATGATTTAGTATTTTATAATGATAATAATGTAAATGACAAATGTGTCTTTCTTATAAATGTTGAAAAAACCCCCCCAAAAAACCAACAAAAAAACACATGACTTAATCAAACTTATGTTTGAATGTTGAAATTACTAACAACTCGATCACTTCTGTAGATCATGTAAACTAGCGTAAGAATGCCATGATACAGAGAGTAAAGCTCATAGACACTCTTTTACAGACAAATGTAAATTTACTTCAAACTTTCATAATACATCGATGTTAAAGACACTTTAAACCCCTCAATCAGACAGGTAATACTGTGTTCGGTTCTTAGTTAATCTTATGTTCCAGTTGATAATTTTATATTTTTGTAAATATAATCCATTCTAGTCAGCATTTAATGCAAAGAACTCACTCTCACAATTTAATTACCCTGTAAAAAGTATGCTGACTTCCCATTGAGATGTCCTGAACTTTTTAAAAACACTTCACTTGTAAAAATCAGAGCTCTAAATTTGACCAACAACAGTAACTTTAAATAAAATAAAATCAAAGGCATACTCAAACTGATTGAAAATACAATTTCCATTTTCTGCAATTAGAGCATCAATTATAAAAAAAGAATATATTTACTTGAGTTCCATCTAGGCTCGAGAAGCAGGTTTTATTTTCTCCTCTAGATATTTAGTACAGAAGTATTGTTTACACAGTTTGAAAGAAAACAACATATTTTTCATTTTCACTATTAATCACAGAAAGACGGGTGTGATTTAGAATTATTTTGTATTTTTCCTAGCGAATATAGATTTAAGACATAGTTATAGTTGCTATGAAATTGTTTCTGATATGTTACCTTTATTGACCTGTTGTATGGCCTTGTTTTTTTTTTTTATTTCATGATAGTCACCTTATTTCAAGTACCATAATTAATAATTTTATCCCGCTTCTACAGTAGAAAAGTGGGTTACAACAATGATGAAGTTTCCCCATATTATAAACATGGGCGGTGTCTCCCGTTTGATCGTTAGCACATCCGGAGATGTGTCATTTTATCTCTTTGTTACGTTATTTGGTTGCTCTGCATTTGCAAATTTTCGGAATGTTCTGGTCTAACGGAATTTAACAGACCTATGGAACGTATTATATCCCCCTCTATCTTTAACATTTACTGGACTTTAAAGATCTAGTTTGTGTAATACATGGTGGATTTTGCACAGTAGTTTTGTCAGTGTTTAGCGCTCTTCAAGTGTTGGTTGTTGTATAGAGATATTTGTACACGGTATAACCTTGTAGACATCAGTAAATGTCACAAGCATTAGCTAGTGACCTTAAATATTTTCGTACATGTGCATATGTGTATGATGTAGGAAATATGGTTCATAAAACAATTAATGAGTACTGTATAACATACGCCCCTCTGTTCTTCGAGATAAGGCGTAAATTGATATCCATCAGTTGGTGCTACAAGACAGCGGATTTCTACAGATGCAAAGTCACATCTAGGTAGCAAACACCTGGCAGATAAAAAATCCCAGCTGATTAACAACAAGGCTAGGTGAGGCTGTTGAAAATACTCCATGGGGATGTCACAAAAGACAAATTCAATAGGATAACGAATCGCAGGATTATAAACACAAGATAACTCTGCCAACACGTTTCTTTCTGTACAGTAAAACAATAAAAGCAACACCGTAATCAAATCAATTCGTTAGCTAAACTAACTTGAGTGAAACAATTCAAAGTAAGATATCAGCTGAGAGTGATTGACAAATAGTGTGCCTCACTGGAATATCACGCCGTAGACTCGTGACATGATACTCCAGCCAGTCGCATTATACTGTCACCGGGTTGCCTAGTCCTAGAACTGTCGTCTTAATGCTGAACGCCAAGCGAGGAAGCTTCTATTTAAGTCTGGTATAATGACCAGGGAGCAAAGGTGCAAACTCACGACTTTCCGCTCTCCAAGCGGACGCACTACCATTAGCCTACGGAGGCGATACATTTACGGTATGATAGAGCTGAAAAGTTTTGTTTTGGGAGGCAGTGTTCTCGGAACGTAGCTGTTCCTATTAGAGCTAGGTTCCTGTTTTCAATAGTGCGCAGTCTATTTTCTACAGAGTACGATATGATACGGTATGATTTGATATAATATAATATGATATGATGATATATGATATGCATGTTTTCATTCATACCATCAAAGTAAAATTAATTTTTAAATGACAAAATCGCTCGTCTTTATCTTGTATAGGTCAATAGGTGGGTACGCCTTATTGTAGACTTTGATAGCGCTTACATTTATTCAAGACTTGTTGTATTAAAGTTATATGAAATATTTTAGAATAAGAATTATAATATAAGCACTATGTATGAATATCTAAAACAAAAAAAGCAATCAGGACTTTTAAACTCAGCTATTTCCTGAAACCGCATGTTGAAGAAAACTTGCATCTTTTCAATATACCGGTATTTACGATTTTGATGACAGTTAGAAATTGTTTTCAAAAGAAAACATAACTGATTTAAACCTTAAGGGGTTGACATAAACGAATCCAAATTTGACAAAAAGGAAATGAATTGTGCATTAATAGTTAAAACTTAATGCTTCCTAAAAAAAATGAGAGAAAGTCATGTCAGATATATGAGAAGGGCAACAAACTACACCGGGTAATTCTGTCAGAGTAAAAATAGCATTAAACCTACTAGTATTTCTATTTGGTGTTGCACGTACCCACATTATATGTTGTACTATTTTCACAAATTTTGATAATCTTACGAGTGAAGTTTATTTTCTGACTCACTTCGCTTAGTGATTGAGTAGTGAGATTATATGTACAAAGAGAAATAAGAGAACTGGTTTATCATTCATAAGCTGGGGGAAAGTGTGAGAGCAACATTAGTTTTTACGTTCTTAAATTATTTACCCATTTGATGTATGTTATTGCAATATCCGTCAGTGTTCTAACTTTTAAAATGTTTGACATAGTTACATTTGCATGATGTATAGTATGTATACAGTACATAAAGCGGAAGGCATATCAGGAAAATATGATACAGGGAAGCAACTATTTGAAGAAATTTAAATTGTAAATTATGGTTCTAGAATGTGTGCGCGAATGAAATTAATTAAAGTGATTTGAAAGAATATAAACAGTTCGGCTTAAACAATCTATTACTGTAATCTTATATTTTACATATATAAACTTTTAGTATTCAATTGCTTTCATTTATTTCGATATTATACATTGTATATATTGCCGGTAAGGTGTTTAATGCATTTTATTTGTACAAAGAAGATCACCACAATGCGTAAAAGAAGTAGTTTGGTCAAAAATATGCTTATGCAGTGTTTTCGAAAATAATTCATGGTTTTCATTTTAGCGTACTTGCGCGTAAACTGGGACCAGTGGGATATTTATTCAAACGAATAACAACAGTGTGAACAACATCCAGTTTAGCCAAGATCACAATAGCATAACTTTGCATTAATATCACGCATGAATATCGTCCATATAGATTATCACCTGGCAACGACATTTCATTGAGCCAACGTACAACTGAATGACGTTGTGTGCGCCCGTGACGTCACGTCCCAGGCGGGTTGTATAGCATAAGCGGATACGGCAGTTGTCGTACTATATATGCTTTATTGTATATTTGCGTATATAGGTGTTGTAGTTCAACTATATTTAATTGGAGACCTAATGACCTAATTTTGGTAAGACATCAGATAAAATTAAGTTGTTTGACTATTTAATTTGTTTATATATTGTGTTTATAAAACATTCGAAAAAGCTTAGGTGACCGGTTATAAAAGAGTAAAGTATTCCATTTACTACCGTTGTTACCTTTATATTTTATAGCAAATGTGACGGTACCCTCCTTAAAGTGTGTGTGTGTGTGTGTGCGTGCGTGCGTGCGTGCGTGTGTGTGTGAGCATACGTGCGTGTGTCTGTGTTGGTCTTTACGTTTGTTTTTCAACATATAAACGACGGTGTCTACTTGTAGACACGTGACATAATACCCCGTTTGTCACATTATATTGACTGACATCGGAACTATCCTCTTAATGCTGAACACCAAACGAGGAAGCTACTAACACCGTTTTTCACGTCCTTGGTATGATGCTGCCATGGAGCGAACCCATGCCTCCAACTCTTGAAGAGGGCGCTGTACCACTAGACGGTCCTCATTTAAGAAAATGTTATTACAAATAAGGCCAATGATATTTTTGTCAGTTTCCTAATGTAACTAAATGGAATAAAATATGTTTAATCAGCAAATCAAAGCTTGTCATAAAATCTGGCATCGGACAAAATTTGATACCTAAAGTATATGACGCATTAACAAATAAAACTCTGACCATAAAAAGATAAATGTCTTGGTAAGTTGGTGATAAAATGTGTGAAACGAATTCTTTTTAAAATTTAATGTTCATAAATTATATAATACTGAGTTTACACAATACTGAAACTAAACATTGCTTTCTGATAGAAACCTAGCGTTTTTTAATGGATCTTTTTGTTCCTTCAATAAAACTGTGTCATAAGATATGAAATTTGGAAAATGTCAAAACAAAAAACAACAAACAACAGTGTTTAAATATAAAAGTCACAGTTTAATATACCACACCTTGATGATTGACCTACGTGTATATGTTCCATACATGTTCCATACAAGACTAGTTAGATACAGATAACCTAAGTACCTTGCCATTTTAAGGGCTTGTTAAGGGCCCGTAACAGTAATATATTGTATGAATTGCTTGTTGCATAAAAGCTATATTTCCGATGCAAAAATCTTCACCTGCTAGTGATAAATAGTCGGTCGGATTGTATCTTAGTGATTGTTACCAAATATAAGGAATATATCAATAATTAGTTTCCAATCTGTATTGATGTATTGAAAATGAGATGTATACCTACTTAAATACTCGACGAGTTAAGACATTCTAAAACATTCGACATGGTCCTTATATTAGGAGTAGCTGCGTCATGTTCAGCTCGTAAAGTACACAAGCCCCCCATCCCCCTAAAATTGTATTGTGCGTAGTGTGAAAATGGTCTCTTGATCCAAATAAAAACTGTATGAAAGAGTTATATGAGCCGTGCCATGTGAAAACCAACATAGTGGGTTTGCGACCAGCATGGATCCAGACCAGCCTGCGCATCCGCGCAGTCTGGTCAGGCTCCATGCTGTTCGCTTTTAAAGCCTATTGGAATTGGAGAAACTGTTAGCGAACAGCATGGATCCTGACCAGACTGCGCGGATGCGCAGGCTGGTCTGGATCCATGCTGGTCGCAAACCCACTATGTTGGTTTTCCCATGGCACGGCTCATATTAGTTTTTGATAAAGAAATGTCTTTAATATAAACATTTATTATAAATATCGCTTATTTGATAGAGCATTTTGCGCTAAAGAAGCAATTTAACTTGTTGAAAATAGCTTTGATGTTTCAAATTTGCGTCAAATGAAATTCTCAAGAAAAGAATTAATTTTGATATCTATCATTAAGGGCTGCGTTTTTCTGGTCTTCTTGCGAAATATTTGTCTGAAATGAAAAATAATTTTGAATACTCAGAATTTAGGAAAATCTGATATTTATTATCTTTTACACACACTAACTGAACATGGGGAGAAAAGTTACTGGAATACCGATGAGCTGTTGATAAATATACCCTAAATAACTAAGCCCAATTAAGAAAATAGTGCATTCCTTCATGAAAATCAGTGCTGATTCTTGTTAAAATCATTAGCAGGTTTAAAACAGAGGTTTGTTTTACTTCACAGTGTCAGTAATTCCGTTATTAACGTTACAACTGCAGATTAACAATGATGTTTAAACTAAGAAAGTAGTTAATTCGTAATGACAATTCGTTATGGCTGAAGGACGCTGAAATAGCATAAAATTACACGTAAAAGCACGGAAGTTGCCGATTATGTGTAAGTGTTAACTACCTAAGTACATGTATTTAAACATATACTGATAATTTAGCAATATATATACTGGTCGGATCAAACAATTTTATACATTTCATGTTTTAGCAGGCTCAGATACAAAATCATATTAAATTTTCATTAACTTTTACTTGCAGTTTACAAAAGCAAAGGAAGCAAAGGTACATGTATGTACCTTTGCTGTTATGTTTATGGTATTACATGTTACAGTGTACAACAATATCTGTACTGTATGTGCCGATGTACTTCATCAATAGCTCCAAAGGTTCACGTATCACATTTAGTCTTCTATTTTGATATGTTCATAAGCATCAAATGTCAATTATATCAAGACTTGTATTAACATACTAGAGTACTTTTGTAGATTCCCTTGTCGAGAACTTGAGACGTGTATTACGTATGTGTAAACGTGTGCCTTTGGTGTTTAACGGCATACACTTTCGTTTCCTACTAATTAGTTCTATGATCGCGTATTATTGTCTAGAGTAATTAAAGGCCAATCTTTAATTCTTCATGCTTTCTTCTTGATTAGAGGTAAAATTCATTATTTGCATGAGAAGTTCAAGGTTTTACAATTGTGACACGTCTAAATAAACAATGATACAGTACACATGTGGAACATTTAATAAAATTGTAAAGTTTTGATCATTGCCTCAGTTAGATAGGCTCTTCGGACAGCAGTTAAAAAATGTTTATCTTATTGATGTCTTTAAGGATTCGGGAACGTACGTTTAACTATTGGAAGAAAAGCACTTCAAAACGTTATAATAAAAGTTAATATTGTATTAAAATGTTTTATTAATCAAATAAAATCAATTTGGACGTTTTATTTGACCGAGGGTGGATGTATTACTAATAAGTCGTATCTTTTATTTTCCCCCTTGCATTTACATCATGTGACCTGACCATACAATATATTTCCGTATTAGATACAGGAGGAGATATATTATTTACATATTGCACAGTTCAACTTGCATATAAACTAGATGCATGTCCCTGGGACATTGATAACCCTAATTTCCTGTCTTTTTACATGGTTTCATGACTTGAGGTGAACTATTCTTTAAGATATATGCAACAATATGCTTATAAAGCAATTAATGTGTATGTTTCAATTAGTCAAGGACAATGGCTCTAGTCTGGCTGAGTGAAATCGCAAACAGAACATCAGATGCACAACTTGACATCATATTTAGCAATCCTGTCATGTTTAATGTCTCTATGCCAAATATTTTGTGAGGTTCATGGGACACAAACTTGTATGCCCTTAATGCTTATTTTTGAATAAGTCAGGAGACCTAACTCTGGTCTTGCAGTTCACATTACATTACGTATAATATTCCAACATTGTTTCATAACTATATAGATCAAATATTTTGTAAGATATATGCAAAACAAATGTTAAGGGGACGCATACTTTGAAATTAGAAAAAAGTGGGTGGGGTATGATAAAATTTACCTGCAAAAAGTACAAGGTTTTGGTACATGAAATGGATATTGTTTCAATTGTTATAAGTACATAAAGGATTGCTCACTAAAATAAAA
This sequence comes from Mercenaria mercenaria, assembly GCF_021730395.1. Classification (NCBI taxonomy): domain Eukaryota; kingdom Metazoa; phylum Mollusca; class Bivalvia; order Venerida; family Veneridae; genus Mercenaria; species Mercenaria mercenaria. Next base: position 71,959,802 of record NC_069368.1, on the reverse strand, counting down.
ATGAGAAAACTGAAACAAGAAAGTTATTGTTGAATTACATAAGACTTATTGTGTACATTCAAAGTCAACAATTAAGACTTTTTGGTGCGAAAAAAATAGTGCTTCACCTTGTCCAAACATTTATCAATATCCTACAGATTCTAATTTAAAGAAAGAATGTGAAATATGGTCACTGTCTTGCTTTTCATTTGGCATATGTAAGCTAAAACACATTATTTAGTTTGTTTACAAAGTAGTGCATAAGAAAAGATACGGTGGTCAAGGAATGCCACATTCCAAAACTAAAAGAGTATATTCCCCTTAATACATTAAACATTTATCGTTACAGAAGTCTAGTGGCTTAAAATAAGGGCCTAGAAATGTTGCCATTATTAATTTTTAACTTGGTATTCATGAACTACAATGCACTTAAATATCAAAACACATTCAACAAACTTTTGAAAATGTATTGTCTTAAAAATCCCTAAAATAAGGTATGAAATTTGGTTGAGAGGTCCAATCAATGTGTATATGTGCAAAAGTAACATTCTAATCTTGTTCACAAAAGTTACTAATACACAGCAGGCATGTCAATGATCAAAACTGGACTAATATACAGTTATCCTCACTTTAATGTCATTTATAATTTGTCCTTGAATTCTCCACCATACTTTTCATAACTCTGTTTGCACGAGTTGCACGAGAATGCTGTCATTCACGTAAAAAATGGGGTCAAATAAGTTGTAAATGCAATATCATCTAAACGTAATTAATGGATTATGCAGTTCAAGATAAACTTTATCTCATAACGTAACGAACATGTATAATGTTGTAACAACAACTTTACTTACACTGATTTAAGTAGCAGTCGGTTTATAAGTGACTTTATTGATTCATTTTGTGTTTTGTTATTGTTGTCAAAAAGTATAACGGAAGTGCCTCACAACTGAAGCGGAAACCAGTTTGATGCGCAAAGTAGTCCAATGTAAGTAATATTTTCTGACAAATGTCTACAGAAATTAATAATTTTCTAATATTAAAGACGAATATCTGAATAGGATTCATTATTTGATAAGAAATTATAATCATCGACATGTTTTTTTTTAAAAATCGCACACGTGCTGACACCTAAGTTGTCTCCCGTTGTTTATTAGAGTTACCTTTCGTCCAGCGCAGTAATACATTTGCAGTGAATCGCCGAGAAGTCGTGGGAAAATTAAAAACCATGTAAATAAACTAAAATTAACCACCTTTTCAAGATGAATTTCAAGTGATCGCCATTATGCATTTAACCCGCCTGACCTGTGTAGCATCTTAGATATCTGTTCTAAGGTATTCATTGTGTAGAATGTCATGTTATGCCCTTGCAGTGCTAATCCCACTCTGATTTTTTTTGTTTACATTTTTATCAATGAGAAATATGGCGTCCATCCCGAGCTGAAATGATGTGGCGTTAAATTTTTACATGTTTAAGCAAACCTGGTGTGTTAGAAAGAGAATCTCATCCCTTCAACATTATTTGGAACACTGTTATTGTAAAAAACCTGTTATTTCCTTATACAAAAGCTTAATATTTTGTGTTGAATGTACTTTCACAAAGACCTCTGTTTTCCTATTACATTCATAGTACCACATCCTTATCCACAAAATACTGAATATTACAGGTGTCCATCAGTATTATATCAGTTTAGGAATATGTTTTTTATTTTCCCACCATCGATTTCTTGAATATGCACCCTTTCCGCATTTCTGTATGAACTATGAATGTAGCAATATGCGTCCCCTTAAGCACTTTGTGTTGTTTTTTTCACTAATTCTCATACCATAACACTGGCCTGACTGAAAGAAATTCCCAACAGAACTGCAGGTGCAAAACTTCACAAGTCATGCTATACAGTGTCACGTGTACCGAGCGTTACTTGATTAGTATAAAACTGATATAACAAATTGTTCTCAAGCTGCCTTGCTTCTGATTAGTTTGACCAATAATTTGAAAATGATTGTTTGAAACGTAAATCAGCTAGAAATCAGGCAGAAATTCAATTCAATATGTGGTCCTTATTATACAACAGCTGGTATCAAACAACCTAAATCATTGACCTTTTACCAGCTGTGTTTCAACACCTTGTCACGAACCACTCGACCTAGAATGAGTATATGGATTTGAACCCCCTTCAAATCTGAGCATACGCTGCAAGCATGAGGGACTGATCTTTCCACAACCCACATAGGTCCAAACCTTTACTCAGTTTCAAACCTTATGTCTATATAACTTTAAACTTCTGTATCGGACTTGAAACCTAACAACGTTTCTTCCCAAACCTGTGTTTCAAACCTCGTCTCAGACTAACTATAACCTTAAACCATCAGCGACCCGGACCAGTATAATAATCTTCTGCGAAAAGGTATTTCAAAAACCGATTTTTATGGGGATGTTGTTACAAATAAACTTCAGCAAGACTACCGTTATAAAAAAATTGAGTAAATATTTTGCAAATTTTACTTTGGAAATGAAGGAATTTCAAAACCCGATTTTTATTGGGATGTGGTTTACAAAATTCGTAAGATTTTTGGTTATGGTAATTTTCTAACTGTATCTGGTAAAATTATAAAACGTTTTATTAAAACTGTTTTGAGACACACCGCATGTTTAGTGTTTACAGTTGGACACTACGCTTCCTTCTTTGATTGTGTCTGACGGAAGAGGGGGAGGACTCTGTGATAAGCAGTTTTTAAATCCCACCTGGACTGAACTGTTTTGAATTCCGTCTTCTGGCCTGTTTCGTCGGGCCCTTAAGGGTGTTTCTCTTGATGCTCTGTCTTCTGCAAAGGCATTGAGTACATACGTTTTTGGTTCTTAAGGTTTGATTTTTATATCATTATACAGGAGTATCTTTGTGTTTACATGCCATGCCTTTTGTGTCCATTGCGTGTGTTAGAGATTCACCTGGCGGGGATTACTTTTATTTACACAGTTTTTGTTTTATTTAATCATATTTTATTGCTTCTAATTTAAATACAAATACACAAAGCATACAATGAAAAAGACAAGCTTATTTTTGTGACAGGATGGTCGAACCGGGGACAGAAACTGTACGAACAATTCAACACTCATTACAATATTTACAAGTTCATTTACAGAAAAAAATGAATATTTACAATGAAAAAAAAAAACTAAATATAAGAAAAGAGAAAAAAAAAAACTGAGCTAAATATCTGATGGTTTATAAAAGATGTTTAATTGTCATATTATTTATATAATGTCATTGTGACGGTAATACAGATGTTTCGATTTCACTTTGAACTTATTACAATCACAAATTAACAAAAATGCAATGCAAATTAAACGTAACACAATCAGTGTGCCCAATCACGTGATCGCGCTACGTCACTTTGTTCCCGCTACAAGCTCGAAAGTGAAAGTGGAAAGGTAAACAAAAATTATCAGGGCGTAAATTTTTTGTTCAATATATTGTGTAAATATCATGCACATGATTCGAAACCTATTTGAAAGTGGTACCCCCGGTTATACGATCTCCCCACCAAAACCTTCTCGTCCATTCTAGAAAAAAAGACATGACATTTGACTTGTTGTGAGAACAAATAATTGCTTTCCGTAAGAACATGGTCTGCGATGGACTTGTTGTGGGAACATTCCATAGAATGGCATTTTCTGTCCAATATGCGACTACGAATAAAAAAAACGAGCCATTTATGGTGTTCAGGTATCAATGGTTTATAGCGATGACCTATGCTATGAATTTTATCCACAAGAAAGTGTTTTTTGCAAATTTTCTCAGTGAGAACACCTCAGACCGCGTATGTCAAAAGTGGTTGAACAGGAATAGCGTTAAAACGAGGGTAGCACTTTCAAATAGGTTTCGAATCATGTGCGTGATATTTACACAATATATTGAATAAAAAACTTACGTCCTGATTTATAATTTTTGTTTACCTTTCCACTTTCGCTTTCGAGCTTGTAGCGGGAACAAAATGACGTAGCGTGATCACGTGATTGGGCACACTGACAATAGGTGGTATGAACGATAAATCTGTATTATCGGCTACCATACAACAAAACGGGCATTTTATAGATATGCAATATACTGGCACACAATAATTTTAAATTGCAATTAAGAATTAAATATACGGTACTCTACTTGGAAAAACATACATTTTATACAATACAATACAATGCAGTACCGGTGTCGCGTGAATATCACACGCGTGGTAATATTACCTCGCGTGTGATAATTACGCGGCGGCGTGAGAATCGCACGGTTCCGGGTATAGCCGTGATAATCGCGTTCCATAATTTACAACGAAAAGATTGACAAATACGATTTATGACAAAAATTACTTGCTAATTATCACGGTACACAATTTTCAATATAAATTTTACAACTTCTACAAATGAAACATTTTAGATTCCTCTTTCGAAATAAATAATTTTCAAAAATCAGAAAAATTTAATGAATTAGCCTGACATATCGAAACTAGGTAACAGCTTGCCGAAAAGTAAAATTTTACAAAATTCTGTAGAATGAACAAAAATTTACTAAATAAAATCACAATTCAAAAATCATACAAAAATCTAACAAATAAACTTCTTACCTCAATCGAGCAAAAATTAAGTTCTACCAAGAATACAAGAGTGACATTGTGTAATCAGACTGTAATGTGATGTGCGCTAAGCATATCTGGTCTAGTCAATTTGTTTCGTTATGTCCCGCCAAATATTGGATATTGCACGGGAATCATGACATAGCCGTGAGCTCGGACTATCATGGCGCGAAAGGAAAATGGACAATTTAACGCCCGTTATAGTGGTTTGGGGGATAAAAACATAAATTACTGAAGCTTAAAAAATATCAACTTATTTATTACTGAATTGAATTTAATGAAATTTATTATTCCTTCTCTTGAGAAGGAATATTATAGATCAATAGGTCACACTTGACTGAGCTACTGATACCGAAAGCTGTTGTCATTACAAGCTGGCCAATAAAACTCCGTGACCTTAGAAATAACCTCTGACGTTAGACCATTCTTTCCTAATTGAGGCGACTGTGACTGAACGCTTTCCGTGGATTACATAAACCCGAGGATGTTATTTCCTCCATTCTTGAGGAACATAACATACTTTCAGTCGGCCAGATAGACATATATCAGCATATTTAAATGTGAACAACTAAATATTATCGTTACCTTGAAATGCATAGTTAATATATGAAAACAAACCCCATTGCGACCCTCTAATTATGCGCAACAAATTCACACATCGAATCGTAAATGATTAACCGGGTCAATGTCTTATTGCCGTATTTACTCTACTGAAAGTGGTAACAGATTTAATTTGTTGTTGGATTTAACAATTTATGTTAAATAACTAGCGTAAATACTTACTTGAAATTTTTTGGCAGTATAAAACAGACATTGAAACCAAAATTTTACAAGATGATCATTTTATATTTATATAGATATGTGCTAGAAGGAACTTTTGCTATGCTTTAACTTGTATGGAAATTTAAGTTATCAAATACAGAAAAACATGAGAGGTATTTTATGCGTAAAATCTGACATTTGCCTCAATAACTCAAAAATTTATAAAAAGATGATGCAATACCTGTATTTATACTACAGATACGTTGAGGCCCGTACGTATGTCAGTTTGTGACAATTTTAACAAATTGATAACAGTATGATTAATTCAACTTACATAAAAGCAAAAGGGTGATCCACTGTGTTCCTTTATCCTCGTGTGTTTGCTTTGTATGTGAGTGTGTGTATGAGAAGTGTGCACATTTGGGTTTCGTTTAGGAGAGGTTGCGTTTTTGGAACGTGGAACGTGGCATTCCCCGTTTGATATTTATCCTTGCTCTTTTACAAACTTCGTAAGATTTTGGGTCATGGTAATTTTCTAACTGTATTTGGTAAATAATAAAACATTTTGTTTTAAGAGGTTACGACCCAACTGTTTTGTGACACGCCGCATGTTTAGTGTTCAGCACGTTTACAGTTGGACACTACGCTTACCTCTTTGATTGTGGCTGACGAAAGAGGGTGAGGACTCTGTGATAAGCAGTTTTTAAATCCAACCAGGACTGAACTCATTTGATTTCTGTCTTCTGGTCTGTTTCGTCGGGTTTAAACTCCCCAGTGGGGTTTTGCCACTGACCGTTCCAAGGCTGTTCCCCACTGCGTTCCTTTATTTGTTCGTTTTGTCCCGGTGTTTTTGCGTGCTGTGTTTTGGGGAGGCTGTACTTTTTGAACGCGTCATTCCCTGTTTGATATTTATCCTTGTTCTTTAGCTGGCCAAAGCCTTCGATATTTTGCAAAGTACTTCTCTAACAAATCAATCTAAGAATTCTGGATTAATTAACCGAAAGGTATGTAAAGCGCGAAAATGACCAATTCTACGATAATAGCAATCTCCCAATGTTTAATGACTCTAAGCCAAATACTTTTTGCGATACATGCGATACAAACTTCTATTCCCTTCATGCATATTTTTGACTAAATCAAGGGCCGTAACTCTGGACTGACCGACCGAAATCCCAAACAAAACCCCAGGTGCACAACTTCACATGCTGACTAACATTCCTGTGTGTTTACATAACGCAAACGCGGCGTCAATGTCACGGCCTCTGCTGCCCCTGGATCATACAATAAGCAATCATTCGCATCTTGAAATCAGTGTCTATTCTATTGCATGCTACGTCGAAGCGCATGTATAGATAACGTCCACGAATAGGTTTAATAGTCAAAGAGTTATCTCCTCCTATCAGCGACTATGTGTTTCATGAACGAAACCGTCTACTAAATCTAAAAACATTTATTATATCTTTTAGAAATGTGTATCAATTTTTAAGAAATCGAGAAAACTACTACAACAACCTATTCAAGATTTGGAATTAAGATTATTAATTTGGCATTTTGGTAATTTTTCTTTGCATACTCTAAAACATTCTTGGGATTTTTTTTATTGAACGCAGTGGTGATATGATTATATTGTAAAATGATATTTACGTAAGCAGTCAAAAGCCGTGCTGACATCAACATTTTAACATTCATTCCGTTGCTTGAGTTAAATATACATGTACAATGTAGTTTAAATTTTTTAATTTGTGCAATTGCTACATGAAAATATACTTTTGCGTTTTGCAAAGTACCTTTCTAAAGTACAAAAACAATTCAAACTAGAAAATGCTTTTGTAAAAAAGCGCATGTCTCCCCCAATGCAAAGTCCTATAGGCAAGAAGTCAATAGGGGTCAGGAGCGAAAGTCAAAGAGACACTGAAGGTTGGCTGCAATAGGGATCATCTACTTGGCATGTCCAGTCATCCCGCTAAGTTTCAACACTCGTGGCCTAGTGGTTCTCAAGTCACTGTTCAGGCTCCTGTGACCTTGACCTTTGATCAAGTGGCCTAAAAAAAATAGGGGTCATCTACTCTGCATGTCCAATCATCCTATTAAGTTTCAACATTGTAGGTCAAGTGGTTCTCAAGTTATTTCCAAAAAATGATTTTACATGAACAGGCCACTGTGACCTTGACCTTTAATAGACTGACCCCAAAATCAATAGGGGTCATCTACTATGCATGTTCAATCATCCTATGAAGTTTCAACATTCTGGGTCAGTGGTTCTCAAGTTATTGATCGGAACTGGTTATCAAGTTGCAGCCCTGAGACTTGACCTTTACGGAGTAGACCCAAAAACCATAAGGGTCATTTACTCTGCATGACAACATCCTATGAAGTTTCAAACAATTCTGGTCGAGGGTTTCAGTTATTGATTGAATGGTTTTCCCGTTGTGCCCCTGGCCTTACTTTAACAGAGTCCCAATATAATGGGGCATCTATTCTTTATGATCAATCATCTATTAAGTTTCACATCTGGGTCAAGTGGTTCCAAGTTACTGCCCCGGAACTGGTTTTCAACGTTCAGTCTTAGACCTTGACTTTATGATGTGACCCAAAATCACAGGGATCTCTACTTTGCATGTACATTCATCTATGAAGTTTTAATTCTGGTCAATTTGGTATCTTTAGTTATTGATCAAAATGGTTTTTTAATGTAGGCACTGTGACTTTGACTTTGAAGAGTGATTCCATAATCAGTAAGGGCTCATCTAACTTTTATGCATCATCCTTCTAGTTCAAATTCTGGTCAGGTAGTTTAATTTTTATTGGATTGGAAAGTTTCAATGTTTCGGGCCCCTGTACCTTGACCTGTGATGGCAGTGACCCCAAATCAATAGGGGTCATTACTCTCAGGGACAATCACATGAAGTTCATTTCTGGATAAAGGGTTCTCTAGTTATTGATCGAAATTGTTTGTTCAATGATCAGGCCCTGTGACCTTGACCTTTGACAAGTGATCCCAAAATTAATAGGGGTATCTACTCTCATGACCAATCATCCTATTGAAGTTTCAACATTCTGGATCAAGTGGTTCTCTAGTTATTGATCGAAAATGGTTTTCAGTTTTCAGGCCCCTGTGACCTTGACCTTTGACGGAATGACCCCAAAATCAATAGGGGTCATCTACTTTTCATGACCAATCATCCTATGAAGTTTCAACATTCTGGGTCAAGTGGTTCTCTAGTTATTGATCGGAAATGGTTTTCAGTTTTCAGGCCCCTGTGACCTTGACCTTTGACGGAGTGACCCCAAAATCAATAGGGGTCATCTACTCTTCATGACCAATCACCCTATGAAGTTTCAACATTCTGGATCAAGTGGTTCTCTAGTTATTGATCGGAAATGGTTTTCAATGTTCAGGCCCCTGTGACCTTGACCTTTGACGGAGTGACCCCAAAAACAATAGGGGTCGTCTACTCCAGCAGCCCTACAACTCTATGAAGTTTGAAGGTTCTAGGTCAAATGGTTCTCCAGTTATTGCTCGGAAATGAAGTGTGACGTACGGACGGACGGACGGGCGGACACAGGGCAAAAACAATATGTCTCCTGGGGGAGACATAATTAACATTAATCTATATGTAAAAGAATATACTAAAAAGATGTCTAAAGCGATTAAGATAACAGTCTTGGAACTGTAGTTAATACTTCGAGCATTTTTCTTTTGAAGAGCAATCTGTTCTGTAATTGTAAACACAAGGAAGAATCACGTCTTCACCTTTGTACTTCACTATAATATATTTTACGTAAAACGCTGATTTTACAAATTCCTACAATTAAAACCATGCACCCGTTTCATAAACATCAGCAAAATTGAACGATTGTTTGCTTAAACAATAAACATTTAAATGTATCAAAAAGGGAATAGAGCAGAACAAAATGGAATCTGTCAGTGTTTGTATCCTTGAATGTTTTGTAGAAATACTTAGTTTATAAACTGTTCTTTTACTGAAACGTCCATTTTTCTGCACAAATACCTGAAAGGTTAAAAGTTTGGTGAAATTAATTAAATAATGTACCGTGTTCAGCGATAATCTCTAAAGAGAATGTACTAGTAATTCTTACTATATAAACTCTTTGTTTTGTACATTACTGCACAATACATGCTATTATAACAAATTTGAATTCAACGCGCTGTTATAAAGCCGTAAATGGCAAAGAGCGGACGCAGAAGTTTGGTGGTAACACTGTTTGACTAAGAAACCAGGGCTCGTGAGTTCGAGCCCCCGCTCCTCTAACAAAAAATACTAACGCTTGGATAACAGTCCCGTGTATGGGTGCTTTACACCTGGCACGCTTAAGAACCAGGAAAGCTTTTAAAATTGCAACGTCTTCTGTATCTTGCACTATGCTCTCACTAACTTCTGGAGGAGTCGCCCATATGGATTACCGGTGGCTTACATATTGACAACGAGCTGCACAAAGTGTAAGCTGGAGTCTTATTTATAGGTGTTACAGGACACACACCAAACGCTGATTAGGCTAACAGATATTACTGAAGATATTCCCACAGATACGCAAATTAATACAATTGAAGTCACTTAAAAAATTTTTAATTATCCTAGAGTTCTGTTGTAAATTGTATTTATATTCATATTTGATTGATACTTAGTTTACGAAATGCATATTATGAAAAAGAAGCGCAAAAACAGCATTGATGTGAAAATGAGACTACGTTTTTCATAGTTTTATCATTTTATCGTTTTAATCAATTCAGTCAATCACGATTGCCTTTTTTGCAATTCCATAAATATGCGTTTAATCTAACAAATACGTTGTTTTATAGGTACATACTGGAAATGTTTGTTTTAAATATGAAGTTACCAGCTGCTTCAGCCAAAGCTCTTTCTAAAATTCGATTATTCGTTTTGTGTACATCTTAATTTATTTTAATATACAGTATTGTTCAATTATCGCTGGATAAATGATAAAATCTACTTTTGTATTTCAGAATGAATTTAACAGACACTGAATCATTTATTACTTTGACTTCTTGACACCATTTCTGGGAAATCATTTTGTCTGTTTTTAGATACCACATTTTTAAAGAAACATCCTATATACATATGTAAGTTTATGTTCACTTTTTTATCCAAACTTCAATGAGAGTGCATTTAAGCTGGCATAAATCTTTCAACTGTTTATCTTGAAATGTTTGTTTTTTGGCTTCTGCAAAAATTGCATTTAACTCTTTGATCGAATGCATCGCTCTTTGCACACTTCAACTTTTTATTTACGATCCTGGGAATTTTGCCAACATTTATATCTCAATACTTTTCGTACGGCGAGTCATTTTCCTAACTTGAGTTTTAAGAACTTGAAGGACTTGGTGCTCACGAATGAAACTTTTCAAGTTGACTTTGACTCTCTGATGATTTCACTGATGAACAGTGCTATCAATCTTTCAATATAATATATTAACCTTCTAAACAGCATTAACTTCTACTTTCAAGGTTTTTAAAAACTGACCACAATTGACGAGAAATAATTATAAAAAATCTTCATTTACTGACACTCACAAAATAATACAAGTGAAGGTCATGTATGATATTTGTAAAACCCAAGGTAGAATATTGATTTTACACGTTTTTCAAAAGTATTAACTCTATATGAAACATGGTGATCCTCATCAAAAATATTTTTTACGACATGCTTCCTTCAAAATGTCGCTTCTTACGGTGGCAAAAGTTCATGCTTTGTGTTTACGTATCGTCCACTTCTGCCATGCATTTACTTACATTAACTAGATATTTTAACTTTTTACAGTCAGTCAGTTATGTTGTGTAAATAACAGGAACTTGTTACAAGACACACATGCAGGTCGTCTTAATATAAGTAATGCTTTGAAAGATGTTTCTCCTTACTGTATTTAAACAACAACAACAAACAAATAATCTTGTTAACGTAGTGTGGAAATATTTCTGTCTCCATGTCCCATTTTATTGTACTACAATTGTTCTCTTTTCATTTTATTCTTTTTTTACAATTACAAGTTAAGCCGTAATAAATTAATGACACATAACACAAAGATTTACACAAATCTCCCGTTTTTACACAAGCAAAACTACAGACAAGGCTTAATGGCAAATACGTTTGATCTATCTAACACCATGAACAAATCATTCAATAACAAGACCATTAATTATAAGCCATAATGTACTTGATAGTTTGATCTCACGCTCGTTAGCTAACATAAAGCTATTATTACTGAAATTTTATCTCTCTGGTAAGTCAATTAAACAAAACAGCAGGCATTTTATTTCAAGTTACGTTACATCTTCGCTCTCGTTTAAATTAAGCTTATCCTTGTCAACTGTTAACTTTCGTTATGAAACACGAAAGATGACTGTTTTATATAGTGGTATTATACTGTGGATCTATCTGTCTTCAAATTTGGTAAGTTAATTCGTATGTTGTTTACACACTTATTTCCTTTTTTTGTTGTCATAATGTTGCACATTATGTAATATATTATATGGGCTTTATACTGCATCATAGGGTCATTGTTGATTTAACAAGTAATCAGTGGTTTATCGCCTGATTTATCACGGTTCATTGTCATAAATGATAAAACATTAAACTAAATGCAACAGCAACGTCGCTACCTACGCTGACACGAGAGTGGGTACAATAGCTAACCTATTCTTCGAATAGCCGAGCATATAATAAAGTTCATGCTCTTCTCTGATAATAGGTTAATGCCGAACAAGGGAGTGCTGATTCAGTTTATAACAGCAGAGTGGATTTCCTAAAAACCAAATCCGACTTGCTATTGTCCCGGTGTGTTCAATCATATTCTCTATATATCACTTTTTCATTGTCATCGAAATCGGCATTATGATTTACGTTTACGAACATACAATGGAATTGTTCACCCCTTTTAATGCTCATAAAGTGTTTCCAATTATTATCAACGATAACTGTTCAGTGGAGAGCCAGTCTAATACTAGTGCAAGGCCGATTGATAATGGCTATGCGAGGCTTTTGAAGCTACTCAAAAGGCATGCCATACAGAAGTAATTCAATATGATAACAAGAAGCCTCCAAACACAAAAATTTAAAACGCAAAGAGGAAAACATGTTTATATTGTATGGTCCTTTGGGATCATGGAGTCCATTCGTGTCTATATAACAGAGTTCTACTTTAGCCTGTGCTAGAGGTCGTGATGGGGGTTGCACTCTCCATTACCTCTCATGAACAGACGCTGTCAAACCGATGAAACTGTGTTGTGTCCTTCTTGCTATGGTTAAACGTGTCCATTTTGTGTACAGGTTGGAAGGACGAAAGTTTAATTATAATGCTACTTTGTTGTGGATCCACATGTATCTGATAAATCTGGTAAGATAGTTAATGTTCCAGTTCCCCTTTTTGATGAAATGAGCGACATGAACAAGATATATAGCACTGTAACACGAAACAGTGGTACTATTGCGTTTTGGTATTCTGTACAAAATTGCGGCCGGTTTTAATCGTACTAAAATGAATTGAATTGTTAAGGAAAACTTTTAATGAATACCTTAAACTAAAATGAATACATTAGACTGTTTCTTTTTAGCTCACCTGAACTGAAGATCCAGGGTGAGCTATCAGTATAGGGTGGATGGTCCGGCGTCCGTCGTCTGTCGTCCGTCGTCCACATTTTTACTTAAACATCTTCTCCTCTGAAACTACTGGTCAGAATAACACCAAATTTGGTCTGTAGTACCTGGTGAGGTCCTCTGTCAAGTTTGTTTAACTGGGGGCATTTGACCCCTTTTAGGGGCCGCTAGAGCTAAAAATAGAAAAAACTTTCAAACGACTTCTTCTCATGAACCGCGTGATGGATATTCATCAAACTTGGTCTGTAACATCATTATAAGGTCCTCTTTCAAATTTGTTCAAATCGGCACTTGGCCCTTTTAGGGGCCATTAGAGCTAACAATAGAAAAACATTTAAACGGCTTCTTCTCATGAACCGCTTGATGGATCTTCATCAAACTTAGTCTGTAGCATCATAATAAGGTCCTCTTTCAAATGTTTTCATATGGGGGCACCTGGCCTCTTTTAGCGGCCGCTAGAGCTAAAAATATAAAAAAACCTTTAAACGACTTCTTATCACGAACCGCTTGATGGATCTTCATCAAACTTGGTCTGTAGCATCATTATAAGGTCCTCTCCAAAATTTGTTCAAGTAGGGGCACTTGGTCCCTTTTAGGGGCCGCTAGAGCTAAAAAAGAAATACTTTTAAAAGTCCTTTTTGATTTAAATTTTTTATTTTTTGTTAAAATTCTTTTTTAAATTGAATACTTTGTCACAAGCAAGATCTAATTAGGTCAAAGTCGGCCTCAGGTGAGCGACTTAGGCCCACTTGCGCCTCTTGCTTATATTAGATTATTTGTTTTTAACACATTTGCATGTATATGTGAAGTTTATTTGTTGTTGTTGTTGTTGTGTGCGTGTGTGTGTGTGAGAGAGAGAGAGAGAGATTGCAGGACTTCTCGCATGTGTATGAATATTTTATTAATAGATGACAACAATGCAAAATACTGGTTGTATGTAGCTTTTAGATTCAGTGGACGAAGAGATGCAATTGTTATAGGAGAACCACTGTCTAAAACAATGATCAAAGGTAAATCTAAATGTATATTCTTATTTCTTTAAAACATTTATATAATAAAGTTGTACAGAAAGTAAGACATTAGGAACGTATCAGTTAGAAATCTTAAATTCAATGTTTCAATATTCTAGTTAGTGTATTTAGATAACTCAGACGATATGATGGTATTATAACTTCGTCTCATAAGTACTGTATACGGCAAACACTGTCTTTGTCTCATATTTTACGAGAGGTACGTATGGTTCTTGATATTTTCTTTACTGCTCCACGTGCTTTGTCAGTCGGATAAGATAATGCATTAGAACGACGAATCGGGCAAGCTTATTATCAAGTAATGATCGTAGCCCAAAATGAGTAGATTCACCTTTGCCGGGTCTTACGTCACTTTTCCAAAACCTCTTTGATCAAATTCGGCGAAGCATTCCAAGACTTTCTATATCCTGATTGGGCTTAAAACATTTTCTTCCAGTCGTACTTGAAATTAACACAGTCTAAAACCGCTTATATACGTTTCTTAAAAATCTGAATTACTTTCTTCTACACATGTTTAATCCGCTTGACGGAATTGTACAAGAACCACTAAACGAAGATCACAATAAATTTTAATGTAAATGTCAGCTGATTGCAAAGTGCTTTTTTTCTTTAGCTGTCACTGTAAATTCAACACAATTACGTGCAAAATAACATAATTCAGCGTTTAAATTTAGGTGTCTGGACATGATAATTTGACATTTACATGATAACAAGACAATCAGTTGAAATAGAATAATGTCTAACAAAACAAGTTTCTATAATTTTGCGGAAATTCCTATAAATGAAACCCAGATAAAGCGTATATCAAATCTATGATGCGTCATACTTAGTCACACACAAGCATTAACGTAGTGGGCAAATTATACTCGGCAATTTCCGCGTGATTACGTATTCTCGTTAGACAATTCGGCATTCTGTAGCTCGACACGTGCATGGCTTTCTGTAAATCAAAGCCTTGAGATGTCTGGTGGTTGCGGATTTTGCTAGAATTATTTTCATTTAAAATGCAAATCTATAAATATATATGTATAAGAAACAAATACTGATGTGCCTCATATCTAAGATAAACTCTGCCTGACCTTACATGAACAGCGGGAAGTCAGTGATGTAACCATGGGCTGGAATACCTAATCATTGGCATATCTTATATAATCTAAATGGCCAGTGTGAATGGATAGAGGAAGAATAAGAGCTACTTGTTCATTGATAATTCATCCGCACTCTTCTTGAATGGGACTACTTTGTGTAACACATGAACATCCTTCCTTTGGATGTGATTTGGAATCAAATAAAGATACTACATGATTGTCAGAAATACACCTAACTTTGGTAGCGGGATAAACCCGCAACCAAAAACGGAGAATCCTGAAAATGCTCACGGAGAATACGTCGATTGTCAAAGTACGAATTAAACAAAATAGTCTGTTTTTTCTTTGCTATTATCATTCGATCATTTATTTATTGTTATAATTTTGGGATAATGTTTAGCATACGGGCAGTACTTTCTCATTTAGTTTTTAATCCCGCAGGCAAGCAGAATACGGAGGTTTCCGCCCGAGTACCCACCTTGGTCTGCAATAATGACTGGTGACAAGTCTAATATTGTTTTAATGACATCAACTGCCCGTATGACTTACACACCATCATTAAAAGAATGGAACCGCTCCATGCCGCTTTATTTACAGAGAATGTACGTAAGGCATACAAACGAAATGAAAGAGTGACAACTTTTGAATGCATAATATATAGTTATACCACGATTTGCTTGTCAAATGTATATAATTATGATATATCTTATTTTGTCAAGGATAATATTGATAAACCATTTGAAAACTGTTTAATAAAATCACAGAGGAGGCAGTATTTCAAACAGTTATAATGCGAACGAAATAACCACCAGGACAATCACGCAGTTCCCAGAGATTAGCTGTAAAAGACAGTAATTTATAGTACCTTTTCTCTACATACAACTTTTATAAAGGATCCTTGGTACATATTTGTAAATAATGAAATAGTTAGATAAAAGAAGTTATTCAAAAGCGTTCTTCTTTTTTTATATAAAAAGAATGTACTACTTTGTAAAATTAACGTCTCCGGACAAAAGTAATTAAAATTTTACATGTGAAGTTGTCATAAAAATTTAGGTTTACGGGGTCGTTGACTTATTTCGATCAAATTTGTGCTATTACCATTTGATGTTTGTAAACATTTCCCTTACTATATTATTACGTTTTCTTTTTTTATGTCCCCTCTTCATACATGAAAAAGTATGTGTTTTTCTCAAGTTATTTAACTTCGTGTAATTTGTAAAATATTGATGTCGTAAAGTCGTTGGTCATGCATTTTATACATTTAAAGTGTAAGCTTAAAATCTAGACTTAGAACTTGGATGACTACGGGCTTTGGTCTCAAGGTTATAACACACTAAATAGTTGTTGTTCTTTATTCTATATAAAATTGACCTAATTCCAATGACTGCAGCACACATCAGAACCCATTTTAAATTTCTGTAACCTACATTTTCTTGAAGAATATTGTCAGTACTAACTAAAGATCAAAAGAAAAGTGGGGGTCATGTTTAATGCAAGAAAAATAATTTCAGTCAAACACACAGTCTGCAAAATCAGCTAAAAAATGAGATCCCAAATTATACTGGTGGTGTATGATCTACGTTTCCATGAAAATTTTTGTAATGTTGTTATTTCATTATGAAAATGCTACCTACATGTCAAGCATAGATCTGTCATGTGATTTGAGCAAAAAAAGAAAATAAGGAAAATAGCCCTACAGAGCAAAAAAACTGAGGACTATTTGTATCCGCCATTATGTCTGTATGCCTCAAAACTCAGTTTTATAACCACGAAGCCTTACGGTTTGATTGTTTTTAATAAATCAACGATAAACCGTTCATCCTGTGGTATGTTAATTAAGGACTTATTCTGTATGATTAAGTTATACTAGGGGCTCGACTTGTTACCAGTGGAGACAACAAGTCGAAAAATCGAAGTTAGTCGGCATGGCATCTATTATTATAAAGAATGTCAAAAATGATTTCTCCCAGACGTTTTCCCATGGAGTACAGATATTTGAAAGAAGTGACTATACTTATCTTTGCAATCACTTGAAATTATATTCACTTTGGTTTTAGATTTCACAAGAAATAAAATGTTTAATGGTCTGTTGCCTAGCTCATTAAAATGTGTATGTGTCTTGTATAAAATCAATTTACGGACACATTCTGTTATCATTTCCATAGATACACTTTATATCATACCGGTATTTTATTTGTAAGTGTTAAAAATGACTTTGACAAACTGGTAAGCAGTTCAAACACATGTCATGTTTTAAAGAACCTTAAGGTGAATTCTTTCATGATATTAACTATATGTATATTAAAGGTCACTGGATAATAAAACACCCGGTTACTTAGAAGAGGAAACATTTTCCAAATGACACCATTACAAATGTTCTTGGTAACTCGTTACCACCTAAACTGTTGCCCCCGAGTCGAATATTCCCAGTAAACGAATCATATATTGTTTTCGCTTGTTTGCATCGAATTTTCTGGTCTAAATAGCGTGTTATCTTGCCATATCCCGTCGTGGCTCGTAAACAGTAACTTCGCTATTACCTCGTCTTACGAGGAAGGGGCAAAACAACGATAGTCCTTACGGTACACCGTAATCAAGGCTTCGTGTCGAAGTTGCACTCGTACTACTTTACATAAACAGACACGATAACATTTTATCTTAAATAGCTTTCATTTTATTTTTTGATAGTAACAGAGACATATTTCTTTATTTCAAGTGATCAATAGTGAATATATGTAAGTTATATTGCATTTATTAAAAATGACTGCAAGTTTCACAGTTAACATTTATAATAAAAGGGTTAGAAAGGTTTTGATTTTTTTTTAAATTTTAGATGTTATCATCTAAAAAGAGCAAAAATAAGAGTGGTAGGTTTACGTACCCATTAATTCAATGAACTATGTCGAGTGTTTTATTAATACTCAAATTTGGATTAAAGCGTTTTTTTTTTTAAAAAAAGTACATCAAATGCTTAGATTAAAATATTTAAAAAAATTAATATGCATAGCTGGGACAAATAAAATATCAGATATAGATAGGAACTCCTACTTAATCCAGCCGTTGTAAAAAAATAAATAATTACTCGAACTAAGAGCTCAAAAAACGTTAATGAAAATGTTATATTTAACGCAAATTGCATTTTTGAGTTTTTAAAGGTGCCTGATAAATTTGGATTGATTGGAAAACAGTAATTAATGTAGCATTTCAACTAAATGATTTCAATATTATAATGCAAGCATTTATGAACTCATCTTTTTAAAACCAGTGCGCCAGTGCCTCGTTGACATGCATTTTTGCTTTAAATGACATTTGGTTTTCACTCAGTTTAAATTTAAAAGTAAAAAGAATTTAATTATCAATAATTGATGCGGACGCTGACATGCATTTTTGCTTTAAATGACATTTGGTTTTCATTCAGTTTAAAAGTAAAAAGAATTTAATTATCAATAATTGATGCGGACGCTGGTTTTTATTGTTGTTATTTAAAATTGCATAATGAATAATTTGTAATGATGAATGGAGACTCCAAGTCTCATGCGTGCGAAGATAAAAAGCGATTTTTATTTGACTTCATGTCCAAGCATTTAGGGAGAAAGATTAAAATATGAATTTTGTCTCTGTAACACAGATTAAGTTAAAAAATACTTTAGAAGAACATTTTATTTTAGGAAGGTAGTATTGTGACATAAATATCAGTGTCTGGATGAACATTGGATGTCTTGTAAACAATTGAACGAGTTTATATATCTTTTTAAAATATAATTTTTCACCATGTTGACATATATACTTAATTTAGTGGATATATTTGTATTCTGATATGATCCGTTTTGGGATAATAATACCAATATTGGTAAGTACATGTATGTCTTTTTAAATTATACTTTGGAAAATCACTTGCTTAAAGAGTTGGCAAGGTACATATATTAACAATGGAGGCGTTTTTTGACCGAGTGTGGAAACCGCAGTCAAATTCCGCTCCGTCGGGATTTGATCGCGCTAGCTTCAGGTGTTCTATATTACTTCTGATTACAGTAAAAAACACAAAGGAAATAATCTCCATTTCCGCATTTACCTAGAACTTCACTCTTGCTGTATTCTTGAGTGGGCAAAAATTCCTTCTGCCTAATCTAACATTCATGACTTCTTAAATGGTTCAATAACAGTAACAACTGTCTATTTAAAGACCCATGAGGAATGTCAGGTTTAAAATTTGAAACAACTGATGCGTTTAATATCCAGGCCCCGCGTTCACAAAACATTTTTCGATCTCAGCTAAATTTGAATTTGAAATTTTAATATCAATTTTAGGAAATTTTCAAGGTTAAATTCCAACTGAAACTGACCATAAATACTAAATAGCCACTTGAACATAGTTATTAACTCGTAATTCAGTTTAAACATGCTGTTTAGATAGAAATGACATATTAAGTTTCATAATCAAACCCAGCTAAGACTGAAAATGTTTTGTGAACACGGGGCCAGGACAAATGTCGAGTTAAAAACAATTGCCCGGTTCAAGACCCATTCCATGACTACTGTCGGGTTTTAAGGCCACCAAACCTACGGCTGGGTCTAAGACCCATAACTACTTTCAGGTAAAAGACACATATAAAACTGTCAGGTTGAAGACTAATGACTAACTGTTGGTCTATGTGGCGTTAAATACCTACTCAAATTTCTGATTCAAGACTAAATTCTGACGTGTGCGAAAGGGTTTTTGTGCAGGGACTACTTCCACGCTTGAAAGGAGATTCCAATGAAGTTTAATACACATGGTCGTCATTGGGTGTATATGTGCGCGACATATCTTGTTCCGGGACGGACATTAATGGGAATGGGGCACTCATATACCCTTCTCTCAAGTTTTGGATGCGCGTTACTTCAACAGTGTTAACGAGGACATACATATAATCAGCATGAATAGTGTAGATATGCGTGACATACTTTTTCATGGAAAGACGAAGGTGGTGGCTCTCGTCCACAGTCAGCTGTCAAGTGTGATGAAAAAGTCGTAGTTGATACACAAGATAAACTGATTACATTTCTGAAATACAACAGAAATATATAAATCTCTTTTTGAAATGCTATATAAAATGTATATAAAATAACTAAAGTAAGACAAATGTATTGCTATGTGTACGGGTGGTCTTTGTACCCTAGGTGTAGGTACGTAGAACATTTCAGTACATGTGTTTCCGACGTGATGCCAACTTAATTCCGCTACAGTGTAATATTCCCGTTGGCAGGCCAGTAATTGAATCGGGAATCTGTTTGTTTTATTTCTAAAGCATAAACATATTAAATTCATTTATCATTTAAGTTATAGTATACTACATGTTTAGACATTTCCTGCTGACAAGAGCATATATTTCTTTTAAGAGTGCAACAAATTTATTTCACAACGATGTTTGTCCAGAAACAGACATTTAACGATTTTTTTTCGAAAACACAGTGAAGTGCTGTTATAGTTAACCAGTGACGTGCTCTGTCAGTTTACCAGTGAAATCATCTTTAGATAACCAGTGACGTTCTTTTATAGTTAACCAGTGACGTGTTCTGATAGTTAAACAGTGACGTGCTCTGTCCGTTTACCAGTTAAAATCATCTTTAGATAACCAGTGATGTTCTTTTATAGTTAACAAGTGACGTGTTCTGATAGTTAAACAGTGACGTGCTTTGTCAGTTTACCAGTGAAATCATCTTTTAGATAACCAGTGACGTTCTTTTATAGTTAACCAGTGACGTGTCTCTGAAGTTAAACAGTGACGTGCTCTGTCGTTAACCGTGTCATTCTTTACCAGTAGACTCTTTTTAGATAACCAGTGACGTGCTCTGATAGTTAACCAGTGACGTGCTCTGTTAGTTAAACAGTGACGTGCTCTGTCCGTTTACCAGTTAAAATCATCTTTAGATAACCAGAGTTTTTCTTTTATAGTTAACAAGTGACGTGTTCTGATAGTTAAACAGTGACATGCTCTGTCCGTTTACCAGATAAAATAATCTTTAGATAACCAGTGATGTTCTTTTATAGATAACCAGTGACGTGTTCTGATAGTTAAACAGTGACGTGCTCTGTCCGTTTACCAGTTAAAATCATCTTTAGATAACCAGTGATGTTCTTTTATAGTTAACAAGTGTCCTGATAGTTAAACAGTAAAGTGCTCTGTCAGTTTACCAGTGAAATCATCTTTAGATAACCAGTGACGTTCTTTTATAGTTAACCAGTGTTCTGATAGTTAAACAGTGACGTGCTCTGTCAGTTTACCAGTTAAATCATCTTTAGATAACCAGTGACGTTCTTTTATAGTTAACCAGTGTTCTGATAGTTAAACAGTGAAGTGCTCTGTCAGTTTACCAGTGAAATCATCTTTCGATAACCAGTGATGTTCTTTTATAGTTAACCAGTGACGTGTTCTGATAGTTAAACAGTGACGTGCTCTGTTAGTTTACCAGTTAAATCATCTTAAGATAACCAGTGATGTTCTTTTATAGTTAACCAGTGACGTGCTTTGACATCCAATTAATCATTGACATGCTTTGATAATAAACCGTTGTCGTGCTTTGATAGGTAAAAAGTGACGTGCTCTGATAACTGACCAGGGCGTGCTCTATAAGGTTTGTAAATTAAGAACAAAACAAAGTGTTCTATTAAAGGATAAACTATATTTTGTTTACAAGATTTGTTTATATTATTTTGAAAATTTAATCTGCATACATTATCCCCCTTAAGAGTTGTTCAGGTATGCCTTTTATCAATCAAATATTTGTTTAATTTACAATAGGGCACGTACTAAGTATTTTGATAAACATACCACGGGGCGAAATATGTCAAGCATTTAATATTTATTTTGATAGAGTCGCCTGCCTCCATTCAAATTAAACTTCGGTAGGAACATATTTATAAACATCACTTTCTACATTGATGATAGGCTGTATATACGAGCGTAATTCTGATACTTTTTTCAAGGAATTCATGTTCATATATGCCTTTTCAAAAAGGAAGTGACTAGGGGTCCGGTAACTCAATTAAGGCAACATTTTTGCTTAACCCTTAGCCTGCTGGCGGCGATTGGTTCTGCCTTTGCGACCAGTGCAGACCAAGATCAGCCTGCACATCCGTGCAGGCTGATCATGGTCTGCACTGTTCGCTATTCAGTCAGTAAATTTTCAGTAAACACCCCTTCGAATACTAAATGGTACTGCCCAAACTGAATGATGGAACAGTCCATTATAGAAATTTAGCAGGCTAAGGGTTAATATGTATTTGGTTTTACCTGAGATAAAAAGTGTTGAAGATAGAAATACGGATGCTTTCTCGGAACAAAGCGTCTGCTACTCATTTACCATAGTTCCTTCTGACACTTCGCCCAAATCCCAGTGTGCACGTTACATACATATTGATCCGTAAAAAAGCATTTCTTTTAGTCAGTGTTATTAACAAGGAATTAATGAGAACAATATATTTCCAAATATAATAAAGATAATTAATAGTAACAAGATATTCTGTTTAAATGTTTACATACAGCTCTAAAATAGATGTCATTGTACTGAATGCGGAATTTTGACCTAACATTATAAGCATTCACGTCATTCGGATGTACAGTTTTTGTATCAGAATCTATTATTTTTATTTCAGGTGATAGCCTACAATATCAGTGCGGAGTGGGCAGCATGGGGAGAATATGGCAACTGCTCGAGGCCCTGTGGCGGAGGACTTGCCAACAAGACCCGGACTTGTTTAGGGGCTTCGCAGACATGTCCGGGCACTGGTATACGTTACAAAGTCTGCAACACCTTGGTGAGGAAGATTCATATTTTGGAATTCAAATATCGAATTTGCGTCCGATTCAATGTATATTCACTTTAAAAATGCTTTCTAATTGCTTGGGAAGGTAGATATGGTGGAAAATTAAACATAACCGAGGAATAAGTTATTCTCAACTTCAAATAAATTTATTTTTGAATACAACAGATATGTTAACATTACAACGCGTAAGGCGACGTATTCTACCACAGTACTGAACAAAAAAGAACAACGCCCAATGTGCATAATACACCCCTTTGCAAATGGATTCAGCCATGACAGTATACAAAAGGATACGGAAACAATTAAATCAGGGCGCCTTGACATTGACATTTGATTTTCTGACCCCAAAATACGGAATATAAATTTCTCATGTAGCACAAAGTCTGGCGGCTGGTCGCTGCAATAGCATCATAGTTCCTAGAGAGTATCAAATTATTAAGCGATTTGTTAACGTTATTTCTAATGCCATTTTGACAGAAAAACTGCGATTTCCCTTGAAAAATACATGTGTCGCTAGGGGGCGCTTCTCAAAGAAAATGTGGACTCAGAACGTTTTAATTTTTTCTCCAAATGAAAAACAGGAGATGTTAGAATATACAGACCGAATATTAGTCTTATATCCCATACTTCGAAATTTTCGTAGGAAACCCGCGAACCACCTTAAATGTTTCAATATAAAATCTGACTATTTCATTCTAAAGTGTCAGTTGTACACAGTAATGTACGTCTCAAGTTACAGAACATAATAACATCGGCATCTTCCAGAAAGGCTATAACATCGACTGTGTAAAATTGGCCGAGTCAAAATGGGTATAAGCATCGACAGGGACAAAATTGAAATAACATCAACAAGGGCAAAATTGTTATTACCATCGGCATATTCCAAATTGGTATTAACACCGGTATGTTCAAAACTGGTGTTAACATCGGCATAGAATGTCTCAAATATAAGAGCTAAAAATGGGACTTCTGGAAATCAAGTGAATAAAAAACGACCTAATTTGAACAGAGTGAAGAACGTTTTCTGAGTAAAATAAAGTGCAAAGGTCAAGTTTACTTGTTTATTTTAGGGCTGTGGAAGTGAGGGCCTCTTTATCAGGGACAAACAGTGCCAGTCATTTAACAAAGTTTCCATCAAAGACAACTACTTTAATTGGGTACCGTACCATAGTTCAGCAGAGCCATGCGCACTTTATTGCCGAACTGTAGAAACTGGTTTCATTCTGAAAATGCAGATTCGTGCATGGAACGGGACTGCTTGCGGAAAGCATGGAGAAGGTGTTTGCATAGGAGGTCGCTGCAGGGTCAGTAATTCTGATAATGATTTATACTTCGAAAAAAAAAACAAGTATAAATGAGATAACTAAACGTCTAAGGCCTATTTGAAACGTAAATACAACAAATACATGCCAAAATTAGGTAAAAGAACAACTAACATTTTAAAAGTTAGTATTTCATCCAGCCCTGTATTTACCGGTCATTAAATCAAATGATACATAGTCTGCGATGGCAAAAAAATGACTTCCTTAATTCTAACAATCAGGCGATAAATTTGTTGCCCCGTTCACATTTAAGAATGATTTTGCTATGAGTTGACATTTGAATACATTTTGTGTAATTTTAGTAAACAACAGGTAACGACAGGGCTTACTGATCAAACAAAATTAAAGTCCGACATACCGTCGAAAGTGTGGTAGGTGATAGCTATAGCAGTAAACTAGAATTTCGAAATTGAATAAGTACCATTTGGCAGAAAACTGTTATGGTTACCTTTTATTTACAGAAAGTCGGCTGTGACGATATCGTCGGCTCCAAGAGAAAACTAGATCCTTGCGGAGTATGTGGCGGCGACGGAACATCATGCGACACAGCACGTGACCATAAGAAACAACATCACGAAGCTGACGTCAAACGGTTTCATTGGGACATAGGATGGAGTATGTGTTCCAAGACCTGTGGGGTAGGGAAGTGAATCATGTTGACTTGGGACAAATTAGAATACATTAAAGCTATCATAATTCATCAGACATCCTTTCTTTAATTGTTAAAAGAAATGAAAAAGACGTGTAGTCAGAAAAATGTATGTGCCATGTGTGTTCTCCGAATTTATTCTAGAAATTTGTGAAACATTAAAATAATAAATAGTTGAAGAATTGGACTCGGGCCAAGGTTTTGCTACTAAACATGCCCAAATATTACATACTGTCTTTTCTCTTTCAATGCGTATTATAGTTATTTCTGTCAAAATTCAAGCAGACAGGTGTCGCTTTTTTACAATATTTCAATAGATATGACGATAGATATAATTAAATAATTAAGCTGGAGAATTTTACCATGTTTTTTATTTTGATAAATTCTATGTCGGTAGTTGCTTTGTAAGCACAAAATGTCGATTGAATACCAACTTTTTCACCTATAATCACACTATAGATTCATGTAATTATGTTTTTAGAAAGGATTACAAGTTCCGTATGAGGTGTGTAAAGACTCAAACACGGGACTAGAAGTCAGCTCCACGTTCTGTCCAAGCCTCGCTAAACCATCCCTTCCAAAGACCAGAGAGTGTGAGGAAAGTTCCTCCTGTGCTTATAGGTACCTGTGTTGATCAGTGTTTATAAGTACTGTATGACCTTTGGTGATGACACTTCCAAATAGTAAACACCCTTCTACAATTCTACAAGGGCAGTCACTCTCTCCTGTATGTATATTGGAAACTTTAAAAATCTTCTTTCAAGAAGCTGTCGGTCCAATTTCAAGATTACTGTACACAAATGTTTCTTGGATGACTCTCTACGAAGGTTAATTAAGTTATTCTGATTCGTCAAAAAATATAGCCACCAGAGATTAGATTAGCAAACACCTCCTAAGCCTTTGATCAAATTTCAAAAGCATTAAAAACGATCTTGAACTGACCCTGTGCCAGTCTTGTTTAAATTTTCATGTTTGTCAAAACCATTGCTGCAAGGGGGAGCAATTACTTTTCCCATATGCATTTAGTGGAATGTTTTGGAAAATTTATACTTGTCAGAATCTACTGGCCTGATTGTAAAATGATTTTACACTTACGTTCATTGGGTGAACCTAAGATTGTTCAAATTACTTAACTAATAGAGCTAAAAATAATTCGCTAAATGGCATCTCTTCCTAAATCACAATTTCACAGAAATGTAACTATGGTGGCACTAGCTTAAATTTTTAAAAGTCAAGTTGAGTTGACACAAAAAGAAACATGATTGTCAGAAATAAAGAAATAATCACTGATAAATATCATCAATAGATACGTTTTACAATACTGTTTTGGTTTAGGTAAAATCCAAATAGGTAACAGTACTGAGACGAAACGTTAGGTTATAGCATATAGGTTGTAAACCTCTAAATGTATCATTTCTGTTAGCGGTTCATATTTCAATATTTATTACAGGTGGCATACCTCTAAATGGGGACTATGTAGTCGTACATGCGGAGATGGTTTCAAGTATCGCCGAGTGGTATGCCTCAAACATCATAACTCCAGCACAGAGCACGCGCTAGACCGGAACTGCATCGATGTGAGACCGGAAGGAAAAGCTCCGTGTTACCTCGGGGACTGTCCCGAATGGCAGACTGGACCATGGTCTCCTGTAAGTATATTCCATCACTGTATTAAAGTAGTTTTGCGCGTTTCGGTGAAAGAAAAACTCTGCAATGTAGATTTTTAAGGCATCATGATAATGAATAAATGCTAATAAAATTCAGTTAATAAAAAGGTAGGATTGTGTGCTTGTTTTTGTTTTGCTGCACAGTTTTGAAAAAGTTGTTTTTAAGCAAGTTATTACTTTGATGAGAAAAATCCGACATTGTAGTTTTAAATAAACTTTTCGCAGATATAACTTGATCTATTTTCTGTAATACAAAATACTTGTATGCATATGTACCTAATAAGTTAATGTGCTTAGTTTCGAGGTAGTTGTCCGTGATTAGAGAATGCCAAACTTGAAGCTAATTTCATGCAAATATTTGGAAATATTTCTATTCGAACGTTTTTGGCTCAAATATTTAATCTTCAGAAAGATAGTGACGTTGTAATTAACACAGAATTGGTCGTTGGTTATAGTCCCGATTTTGGTGGAATCGCTTAACTAATCACACTGTTCATATGGCCGTCCATCCGATTGTCTGCCTTATTTGTCCGTGACCAGGTAGACGTAAGCTTTATTTGACGTCGCATTTAATCAAGTGACAATTCTTGTGCAACAAAGTTGATATCCAGTAACAGATACATAGCTGGGCTTATTTTACATCTTTTTGTCCAAGTCAGAACTTCTGAAACCACTTATTGGAGTTTGTTCAATCTTATTGACAGAGGACATTGAGGGAAAGTGCCATAGCTCTACCTTGCTTTCTTTTTTTACGTATCTCCTTTCTTAAGTTAAACTGTCCTTGACAAACTCTTAAAAATTCTTAAGCGAATTTATTAAAACTGCTTACAAAAATAGAGGACATTATTCTCCTTTGTCTCCTTTTTCAATAATCACCTTTGTCTTTTTATTATACTTGCATAAAGATTATTTAAGAAATGTTCAAGCGGTTCGATTCATATTTCGCACTTTGATACCGGACATTTAGTGGAAGCGCAATTTCCATGTACCATAACTCTGCATTGCTCAACTGTATTTTTGTCTCCTTATCGTATTGTATTATGCTTGTTTGAATTACAACTGAAGAAACGTTTGAAGAAAGTATGTTTATATTTTACACAGTTATAGAGTAAATGGAGAGGAAAAGCAATATTGTATGAATAAAAGAACGGTTTCCAAAAATTAAGACGGTATTTAATAAGCCTTAATATCTATTCTAATCCTGTTTTAGTGTTCTGTATCTTGCGGATACGGTCAGCAGAAACGAAAGGTTGTTTGTCAAGCTTCGTTGTCAGAGTTATGTTACACCGAGCACAAACCTGCAACCGTCCAGAAATGTTACGCCGGAAAGTCATGCGATTTAGGAGGCTTCCAGCAAGATGGTAAGAGCGCATTGTTACACATTATAGAGCTTGCGCCGTATACAGGTCACCCATAAGCTATATTCAGTTGTATACGTTGGATATACACATTATGCTTTTCAGATAGGTCTGTCGTCTTAACGTATATAGCTTGCATGGTCAGAACGAGGCGTTTTATATTCCATTACCAAGAATACACATAGCATCGTTTGCGATGGTTAGCGTTCCAAGAATTGACAGTGCTCGTAAACTTCTGAGAAAATCAGGACCACACAGCGGTCTCTGCATTGCTATAAAAGGCATTATTAACGAACCAAAATGAATGGTGTTATGCATGGTTGGCTTTAAATCAAATAGGAATAAGGTGGTTTTGCATTACCGACATATGGTACAGAAATGGATGAAAGTGTTGCTCATAAACATATGTTTCACATATGACGATGATTTTGATGACAGTATGTTTCATACATGATGATTACACATAACGGTCATATATGACCACGGTCTTATGTTACACATATCACGATTATTTAGATGATGACGTCGTGTTTCACATTTTATGATGACTTGGTCTCACACAGGATGATGATTTTTGTTACGTCTCGATTATTGATGACTTGACATAATGATGATGATAATGTTATGTTTCATGTAATGATGATGATGATGTTATGTTTCACTTGATGGAAATGATGATGATGTTATATATCACATGTGATGCTTATGGTGATGATGATGTTGTTTCACACGTGATGGAGATGATAGTGATAATTATGCTTCACATGTGATGATTATGATGATGTTGATACGTTTCACATAATGATGATGATGATGATGATATGTTTCACATGTGATGAGGATATTATGTTTCACATATGATTATGATAATGATGTTATATTTCACATAATGATGATGATGATGATGTTATGATTCAAATAATGATGATGATGATGTTATGTTTCACATAATGATGATCATGATGATGTTATGTTTCACATAATGATGATGATGTTATGTTTCACATAATAATGATGTTCTTATGTTTCACATAATGATGATGATGATGTTATGTTTCACATAATGATGATGATGGTGATGTTTTGTTTCACATGATGATTATGATGAGGATGATTTTATATTTTACACGTGATGGTAATGATGATGATGTTAGTTTCACATAATGATGATGATGATGATGATGATGATGTTATGTTTCACATAATGATGATGATAGTGATAATGTAATGTTTCAAATGATGATTTTGATGATGATGAGTTTATGTTTCACACGTGATGGTGATGATGATGCTGTTATTTTTCACCTGTGATGATTATGATGTAATGTTTCACATGATGATGATGATGATAATGATGATAATGATGATGATGCTGATTTTATGTTTCACATAACTAGGATGATTTTGACGATGGCTTTATGTTTCACTTATGTTGTTTTGGATGATTACGTTACACATTTGGTGTTTTGGTTTGAAACTATGTTTCTAACACGATAATAAATTTGATAATCACGTGTTCAGGTTTAAAGATTGAAGAAAACAGTAAACCTGTTGCCATGACCCACCCTGTCGTCTGTGTGCATGATTTACAATGTCCATTAGTTGAAAGCTATGTTGATATGCATTTTCGAAAAGAAATGCATGCCCGAAAATACATGTCCGGCGGTAAAGTGCACGTCTGCCGAGACGTCTGCAAATATGCTTGCTACAATTTAAAATTTGATAATTCATTTTATTGATTGTTGATGACTATTAGCGATGACGACGCTGATGATGGTGATTATGACGCTGCTCTGTTGATGAAGGTGGTGATGAACACAATGCGTATCACTATGGTGGTGCTGATAGTGATGATCGTTAGAAAAATAACGATGATTATGGTGGTGGTTGTGGATGTTGTAGTGGTGGTGGTGACCATGCTGCGGCTGCTACTGTTGTTGTTGCTGCTGATGCTAATGGTTGTAATGCAGACGAATATAACAATGATGATTATGATGATGATGTTGTTGACGACGGTGGTGATAACGTAGTGTTCAATAATGATATTGTTGATTCTTAATTACAACCTATCAAAATGAGCTATTCATACGGGGATATACAGCATCTTGACGTATACAGCTTACGGCGAGCTGTATTCAGTGTAAGCTATATGCGGTTTTATAGTCAACGAATACAGCTCACTTGTGAGCAGTATACGGCGCAAGCTCTATACGACGTAACAGCGCATTTATGTTGATACTGCTTTAGGCTAAAGGTCACTAGTTAAACTCCATATACAGAACCAATGAGAAAGACCACTTTAGAGCTGGTTTATTTAAAACAAGACAGTAATAGATGCGTTGGCCGATTTCTGCCTGCAAAATGTTGACGCGGGCAAAATGGTTGTGATATCTTTTTAATACCTACACAAACTTCTGCTAAAGGCTACTTGTGAACAGAGACTGCCTATGTTTAAACATGTAAAATTATTCATAACCTGTGAAAAAAAAACACTTTAAAATAAAACTACACTTGCTTTCCCACATTAGACCTTTATAATACAGAGTTGACGGAAGCGTGTAGGTTTATACGTAAACCATTAGTGTGCAAGACATATTTAAAGTACTTTGATGTTTGAATTGAAACAATAATCATAAGGTTTATTTTCTGAGTGTAAAGGTCCTGTGACATTAAATTATTGATATTCTGTGATGTTCTTGCAGACTACAAAGTCTCTTATAACTCTATGTAGAGTGGCAGTGTGCTTTTTTTAACTAGTTTTATCTGTGATATTTGTAAATATGCATGTATTGTATTGTCACATTGAAGAGACTATAATAAAATAAAATAATTATGTCATTAAGTTTAATAACATTCCTTAAGGAGAGAACAACAATTATACACACGGAAAAAAAGAAGTTGATTAGGCGGAACTGATGGCTTTTGAAATACATTTTGTTACTTCAAAATATTTACTAAACTGATGAAAATTGATTACTTTTATTGTGTCATCAGACAAAATTGATTTTAACGTAAAAAATAATTATTTTGATAGGTTTTGCGTCATCCTTTTACATTGTTACAAAATAAAATTGCTTTTAAGGTAAACAATAATTATTTTAATAGGAAAAAATGCCCATTTTCCAGTTATATGTTTTGTTTCGTGCATATCGAGCCAATAGAAAGATTTTTTTGATATCGTTTTAAGTTAGATGTTGATTTTATAAGACCTTTAAAGGCTACTATATAACACATTGATAATTCAGTATTAAAGGTTCATATGACTTTGTCAGCATATAGCAAATGTCACCCTCTTACCGTAAATTTCTTAATCAAGATTTTGGTAAGGTTATAATCATGTAATTTACGAAATCCACAGCGGTTTGTTTGTAAAGTGTTGAAAAATATAATATCTGTTTTGTAAAAATATCACTTGATAGGAAATTAGGCGATGTCTTTCCGATCTTTCATGGTCATTTCGGGTTTTTCCGCGGAAAACCTATTTTATCATCCCTTGATATTTTGTTAGGAAAAGGAATCCTTTTTTCCCAAAATAACAGAAGGGGGCATTATAGGTAGAGCGGGGAATTATGGGTATGGGTAAACGAGCATCAACCAGAAGTAAAAGAGATATACAAGTTTGACGGATATTGCTGGTTTAATTTTGGACAAGGCTGTTCTGTTTAAGTTTGAATTTACCTGTTCCCAAGAATACGCAATATAAATTTGTAAAGTTACGACAACAAGTTAACATCCAAATGAGTTAAGGATACACGTGAAAGACATGTCTTATAACATTCTTCTCCGTGAGCTGTTTCAGTTTAAGGTGTATCTCTAAAAAT
The DNA here is from genome assembly GCF_021730395.1 of Mercenaria mercenaria. Classification (NCBI taxonomy): domain Eukaryota; kingdom Metazoa; phylum Mollusca; class Bivalvia; order Venerida; family Veneridae; genus Mercenaria; species Mercenaria mercenaria. Next base: position 71,928,057 of record NC_069368.1, on the reverse strand, counting down.
GAATACTGCGAGCTAGGTGTGGATTTATTTGATAATACTGCTTCTATCAGGAGAGCGCTGGACTTTTCCATTTTTAACTACTAATACTTCACTTTTATCTCTTTTAGATTCTTCCGTCTCAGAACACGATTTCTTTGACGATGCTAGGCTCCAAGATTTGTTCGTATTGCCAAGGTAACGCAAGGAAGTTTTGACATTTTAAAAAGTATATTTGCATAATTTAGAAGACGTCTTTTGGTTTTATGAAAAGGACAATCAGCGATACTATCCCGTGATTTGTGTATGACAGCTTTTTTATGTTCAGAGTTTTTAATTATGATTAGAAGTATAGCTAATCGACCAATCAAGTCCTTCTTTCCTTTTATTATTACCTTATCAACATCAACGTCTAATATAAAGTTATTTGCTAATTTAGAGTTTTCGGTCAACTGTTTATTTGCAGATTCGAGCTTTCTACGTGGGGTCCGTGCTCGGTGACATGCGGTGTTGGTTACAGGCATAGAAATGTCACGTGTATAAAAGACAGACAGCTAGTGCCAATTTCTAAATGTGAAGGTAGCTTTAATGATTTAGAACAAAGGATATTTAAGGTTAAGCTATGTCCAGATTACATATCTGCTAAATGAACATCTGTATAAACGGAAAATAAACATAATTCTGTGAATAAACAGTATTGTGTATTATGTTAAAATATTACGCAATTAATGTATAACCATCCACAGTGTGAATTTGTTATACAACTGTAAACTGTTTTAACAAAGGAATGTTAGCATGATATCATAATGCAGCTCCGCACACTCAGCGAATTTTTTATTTAGCCTAGATAAACCTTTGATCAGGATTTTCTATATGAGTGTATGTGTAATAGTTACATATACGGCATTGCCGCTGACCATTTAATTAAGGTAGCTTTACAGTTTCTTATAGTAATGACTTAAATCCTGCCTACGGTTTACTTCCGGATGATGTTTGGAAGCAAGACTTGTGTAGTAAATAGTTATGTCTGAAAGAGGCACGAAATTGCCCGGCGGAGGTAGAACGTATAGTGCCACCCTAAATCGCGATTTTTCGTAATTTCTTGCTCCGCCACCGTGATCTCGCACTTTGCTCGCGTATCACCTTCGCATGGTAGCAAAGCTCACCATGGCGGAACATGAAATCACAATGGCGGAGCGCAAAATCACGATGGAGAAACGCGAAATCACAAAATATTCACACTTATGCGCTTCGCTATTATGATCTCGCGCTTCATTATACTGTTCTTGCGTTTCACGCTTCATCATCATGCAAAGGCGATACGCGAAGAGAGAAATCACTGGGGCGAGTCATTGATTTAATTAATTGTCAATAGCAAGTGTTGATGGATTTCCAAGAAGTCACAGTGCAGTTAATTAATGCCTGTCTGAACACAGGTTCAGTTTCACACTGTATGCGTTATGTTTGTTGTCGATAAATAACGTATTTAGGAACTTTTTGAGATAGAATACAGTTAAAATAGATTGCATCTGAGTTCATTTTCAGTTGTTAATTTTACTTGCAGGAATCGAGCCTCACTCAAAACGAGAGTGTCATCAAGGCAAGTGTCCACTGACAACTTCCGGTGACGCAGCGTTCGTCTGGCGTCACCGGAAATTCATACCTTGCAGTCAGACGTGCGGACGTGGTAAATAATACCATTTTCTCATTGTCTAAGGTATTTTTGAGATCGTGTTTTTTTTTTAAAGTTTAGATGACAAAGGATTTCATTTTTGTCATATATCATTTTGAAGAGGTCTTAAAAGCTGTTATGAGTTTAAACGTGTGAGAGAAAATAAAATAATTGTCTGAATGAGAAACGCCGTGCCGTTTTTAAACTATAACAACAGAAATCAATTTGTGAACGAAAATTTCTGTCGACAGTGTAAGTTTGCAAAATTCCAAGCTTGATTACTGTACAAAATGACGTCATAAGAACTTGAGTACAACAGTGGAAAACGTAGCATCGTGTGTCTTACATATAATATAAGCCAGTGGGTATATCATTCCCTCCCCATAAAAAAGTATTATTGTGGACTCATTAAATGCGTTTTTCTTTTGGTACAGGAACACAATCCAGTACACTTGAGTGTGTAGACGTAGTCAGTGACCGAACTGTAGCCGACTTCCTGTGTGAAAGTTTAATCAAACCAGGCTCGATAACTCAATATTGCAACGCTTTTGACTGTCCACCAGCGTAAGTATTTGCAAGGACATTTTTACTGTATTTCAGCGTAAGTGTTTCGGGGCAACTGTTTGCTTGAGGATTTAGACTGCCCTACAGCTTTAATATTTAGAAGGACATGTTTTGCCTTCAGCATAAGTATCAACAAAGAAAACGCTTGACTGCCTTCAGCGTAAGTATCAACAAGGAAAACGCTTGACTGCCTTCAGCGTAATTTCACTGCACTCTGCATTAAGCATTTGCAGGGATAACCAGCGATAAACCACTATATGCCTCCCGCATCAGTAGATGCTGGGGACATAATGAAAATAAACAATTGCTGAAAAGTACATTCCATCTAGTTATGGGACATCAGTGCAAATGCATCAAAACGAAGATATGTAGCAGTTCTTTGAAAATGGCGAGTTTTGAAAGGCGTTGAACTGTCCGAAATTCAATGTATATATCAATTAACTGACCATTTTTGTGCAGAGTAATATACATGTTTTATATGCTGTTGCTGTTCAATATTCATGTGAAACAACCATTTCTTTCTATGATTAAGTGTTGTTTGATTTTTTTTTTCACAAAAAAAGGTTAAGCGTTCACCACAATGTCTCCTCGACATATTTCAGTAGTTTCTCCTGTTTACAAAATCTGTATGAATTTAGAACATATTATTGCGAAGATAATTCTGTTTTATGAATATGTTTTCAGCTGGCATGTTAGCGAGTATGGCGTATGTTCTGTGCCGTGCGGTGGAGGAAGACAGTCACGAGACATTGAATGCGTTCAGATGACATCAAATGGTGACATGGAAACGTTGCCATTATACAGATGTCCCGATCCAGTTCCGCTATCCGAAAGATCTTGTAATCTTAAATTTTGTCAAGCAGAGTGGAACACGGGAGCTTGGGCAGAAGTATGGAATGCTTTGCTGTTAATATTTTTTGTCAAGGACTTTGATATCATATCTCAATTAAAGTAAGATTTGCATGTTTGACCTTTTAAATTAAATATCTCGTAAAGCATGCGATTGCTGTCTACTAGTAATTTATAACCAGAATGGTTTTGAAAAAGCGTTTATGTATACATCCTATAACACCCGTGAATGTTGAGGGAGATAGTGTTGGCGTTGTACCTTTGTCCGTCCGCATCTATCCGTCTTGCAGCCATATCTTTGCCATGATTAATTACATTCAGTTGAGAATTATTGCTTTCCTGAGGATTTCTACTATTGCCGTGATAGTAAATTATACTGTCCCTTATTTGTTTAAAATGATCACTTTTGCTGATATATTCGTCATGTTAGCTTAATTTGGTTTTGTATATAATATTTGTATTGGCCTGACTGTACTTCACTTAATCGAGTCATAATCCTTACATTAGTTATACAGTCAAACCTGTGTTAAAGACCACCTCTGAACAGAGACCACCTGGCTCTAAAGACCACATATTTTATTTCCCATTTTAACATTTACAGTGCATTTTAATCTGTGAATAAAGACCACCTCCCAATAAAGACCAAATTTTGGCTCTCCCAGGGGTGGTCTTTATAGACAGGTTTGACTGTAATCCTTTTTTGAAAATCGCTGTTGTTTTCCGTCCAGTTCCAAAAGATTATATCTTAATAATGCGCCAATGTCATATTTAGTTGAAATTGGTGCAAATGTCTTCTCACCAGCTCGATTTGCAAGACAGGCGGACAAATCTTTCCGTTTTTAAGAGAAAATATTTTTCTGTAAAAGAACTGCATAGTTTATATAATTTCAATACCATGCCAATAGATTCACTTTTTGAAACAGTAAATTTATAAGGACACAACCCAGTATCTTACAGAAAAGCATGTCTTGGAATGAAACACTCGTAGAAGAATTCACGGTTTTATTATTCTTTCAGCTACTTTTATTCAATGTTTCAGTGATTTCACAAGGAGAGGACAACCGTAAGCTGATATAGCGTTCTGTCCAATTCCTTAATTAATTGTTCTGTAAATGTTTCATGTATTACTGAAATAAAATATTTTTAAACTAATGTTTCAGTGTTCGGTTACGTGCGGCATGGGATTTGAATCTCGGCCAGTGTTTTGTGTGAAACATGTGACGAATGATTTACAGGTGAATGTATCAGATCCAGAGTGCTTCGGGCCACGCCCACCAACCACGAGGCCCTGTCACTTTGGAGACTGTTATGAATTACAACAACTTCCGGAAATAAAGGAGCGAAAAGGAACTTTTATTCAAACCAAAAGAACGAAAAGAATACCACTTTATGTTGGAGAGAAGGCAATTATTTTGCCTAATCAGTCGGTAAAAATTAAATGCCCGGTGAAAAATTTTCAAAAGAAATTAATTTTCTGGACTAAAAATCGCCGATTGATCCCATTAGTTCCGGGACGTGTTCACGTTTCTTCCAAGGGTGCGCTTAAAATAACACGTGCAGATCCAATACTTGACACGGGAATTTTTACGTGCAGTGCGGGATTGCTTCATGCATCTGTAAATTTGACGTTTCAAACAAAACGTGAAGCAAAGTTGCAGTCGAATAAAATTTTATATACAATTTTCCATGCGAATTCTAATGAAAGCAATTTTCAAGCCGATGGTGCATCTAAAATGAAAAATACAAAATATTTGCATATTAATTCAATAGATGAGAGTAGCGCTTATGATTATTCTAGTTTTACCACATCAAATTGGACAGAGTGTTCTGAGAAATGTGGATGGGGTACACAAACAAGAATAGTCACGTGTAATCACGTGACAGACAGGTTTATAAGACTTTTACCGGAAGAAGAGTGCTTACAAAGAGGTCTGGAAAAGCCTATGTCCTGGAGAAAGTGTATTACTGAGCCAGAATGCCCAACCTGGATGGCTGGAAAATGGTCAGAGGTGAGTGTGTTTGTCACAATTTGCCCATAACTAAACTCGATTTATTTAAGTAGCTTAAACGACTCCATTTATATTATGTACATTGTCCGCAGAAACTATTTTTACGTCACTAAGAAAGCACTACTGTTTTATCATTCATTTTGCCGTTCTTAAATACGTGTAACATTATACTAATCATTTTGACCCATTTTTACAAATGTCTGATACTACTTTAATTAAACCTCAGTGCACTGACGAAAATTGTGGAAAAGTAGGCCATTCCGTGCAGAAGAGAATTGTAACATGTCACTATAGGAATGGGACTCTGGCTAAAGCATATAAATGTAGCGGCGAACGTCCTCCTAGTCAACAGCATTGTAAAAATCCAAACTGCACAGCAGTATGGCAGACATCAAAATGGTCGGAAGTAAGTAACAAATCTAAATTACGCGTACCCGTACGTGAATTTGACTAGATATGTGTTTTATTTAATATTTTGGAATAGAGTACTCTACTTATGGATATGATCATGTTTAACAATGCTTTAAGCAACAGGTGTAACAATTGTGATTTCTATTTCTAGACATTACAACAATATAATAAACGTGTGAAAACAGTTTATATCATGCACGTCACATGTGCTATATCTATACCGTGTTCTTAATGTGTGTACGCATATTATACTATGTAAGTAACGTGTATTACTATTTTACACTAGAACGAGTTTAGTAACGTACGTAGGTTTCGTAACGTATATATGTTATTCATTGCTGTATGTTATTTAGTCTTTTTCAGTAACGTTTATAGGCATAGCATTAATGTAAGTAACGTGTCCATGCATTCGAGACCATGTATACTGGTTATTTAATTCTTGTAAAATTCAATAACGTATGTTTGTCAAATAAGTAACGTATGAACACATTGTATACCATGAAAGTAACTTAGGCAGTTAATATATAATGCGAAAATAAAATATGCAAGTTGACTGCCACAAACGTAATATATGCAGACTATGAATACCATATGATTTAACGCATCTAGACATTGAATACCGTTAACGTAACGCATTTTTGTAAAACTGGTCCTCCATGTAACACGCATAAGTTATGTACAGTCGAGACTGTTTTAAGAGACCGACTTTGGGAAGCAGCGAAAAAGGTCACATATGACAGGGAGTCTCTTAAATCAGTCTCACTTAACAGGATGACGCTGGTTTCATATATTTTTCCAATTAAAGTACATGAATATCGAATACTTATATACTGGCCTCTTTTAAGGTAGGAATGGAAAATGATTAAATACTATTTCTTTAATTGCATATTGATAAAATATAAATTTAAAATAATTTGCATCATTCATATGATGTTGATAAAACAAATTTAAGCTCATGATCTGGCAAGAAAATAAAGGGGAGCAGTAAAATATAAGTGTTCCATTTGAACTATTTACACACTGAGGTTTATGATATTTATATTTTTGTGTACTAATTGTTCATTGACATTTATTCGATTATTGACTGCATCTTTAATCTGTGTTTTACATCGTCGTTTCCTGTTAAATACCGCCATATTTTTGTTTTACCAGGAATAAAGTTAATTTATGCACCGACTCCGAATTCTTCAGCGACTTTATACGCTGGTTTTCCCTAATCGAGCAATTCAAGTGCCTTAACACGCTGTTCTAATGTCAAAACAGTTCTTTTTTATGTTTTTCATCAGCCATTTTTTTTTTGTAAACAAATAAGTTCTCGTCTCAAACAACTTCACGCGAGATAAAGAACGGCAACTCTATCTTGTAAAATCTTGCGAGGGAGCGTCTCAAAGTCGCTGAAAACGGTCTAAATATCGATTCGGGAGCCTGATTTCACAGTCGCTTGTCGCGTAAGGCAGGGGGTTGCTTAATTCAGGTTCTTTTAATAGTAAATTGCGTCCGGAGCATAAAATAGGGTCGCATATGACAGGGAGTCGCTAAATTCAGGGGTCGTTAAGGCAGTCTCGACTGTATTCCATGTAAATAACGTATGTAGTAATGTTTATCATGTAAGTAATGTACTAGTATGAAAGTTATTTTGTCATGTAAATGACATATATAGGTTATCTGTGCCATGTAAGTGATCTCTGTAGGTTTTGAATGTGATTTAAATAACAGACTCTGGCTATAAAAGTAACGTATATAGTTTATACATCCCTGATCCAATCGAGTGAACCACAAACATGGGGTGAAGTTTCGAAAGCAAAGATAACTGTACAGTAAAAAAACTTCTTTTGCAACTTCCGCATCAGATATTTTAAAATATGTGACAAGGGATGTTACAGAGGGTGTATCTTGCATTTCGACATCTATGGCCAATGATGTGACAAGCGAAAGTAAAGAAGTTATGCGTGAAAAAGCCGAACCAGTAACTCTATGTTGACGGTTAAAAAAGTTGCGAAAAAATGTTAAAAGAGATGGCACTCGAAGCACCGTTGGTTGATAGTAGATCCCAGTGGCCATAAATAAGTAACAAAAAGAAGTGTGTATATTTATAATATGTTAATAGTATTTTGGCAAATGAAGGCATAGACAGTAATTTTATATATGTCATGCAAGTAACGGAAGCAGGTTATGGTTGTCATGCCAGTAACGTATGTAGGGTATTTATACAGTATAATTAACGTGTGCAAATTTTGAATGTTCTGCGTATTATTCAAGTAACGGGTCCAGATTATGCATGTCATTCAAGTAACGGATGTAGGTAATATATGACATGCAAGTAACAGATGCAGATTATTTCCCTTGCAAGTTAAGCATACATTACAATTAGCGAATATGTAAGAAACGCACGCATGCTAGGCATATCATGTAAATAACGTAAATATAATGATTTTAATTTGATTGTCGCCATATTTTGCAGTGCACACCATTATGTGGCGTCAAGAGAAAAAAGTTACGGACGTTAAGTTGTGTGTGGGTGACGACCAAACTTCCAGCATTTAATGTGTGTAGAAATAAAGCCAAACCATCTGTCTCAAAACCCTGTAAACCTGCGCCATGCAGACATAGTAAGTGAGACTACAACACATTTTCAAATGAATATATAGATGATTAATGATACACATGTATACGTTGACGTCATTAAGTCTCTCATTATATTCTAGTGGCCTCACGATTTTAACCACCACCTCGGAATTGACAAACACTACTTTTCATTGAAACTGCACTTTTAATCTATCTTTAAGCGTTACATGTTCAACCAATATCGGATACACTTTTTTTTTATTTTTACAGGCACATGTGTTGACAGTTCCTCATATTGTGATTTAGCTAGACAACTAAAGATGTGTAGATATCAGAAATTCCGCCGGAAATGCTGTAAAACATGCATTAGAGCCAACATAAGCTAGTGCTTGTGTAAACAGTTCCCAATACTGTGATTTAGTCGAACAAATTTAAAGATGTGTAGATGTCACATATTCCGCCGGAAATGCTGTAAAACATGCATTAGCGCCAATATAAGGCAGTGCTTGTGCAAACAGTTTTGCATACTGTGATTTAGTCGGACAAATTAATTATGTGCAGATGTCACAAATTCCGCCCCCAGAAAAGCTGTCATATGCATTACAGTGCCTGTGAAAATAGTTCCGCATACTGTGATTTAGTCGGACAAAGGCTTAAACATGTCTTAGAGCCAAAGTCAGCCAGTGCTTTAGTAAACAGGTCCGCATACTGTGATGTAGATGAAATTTCATGATGTGTAGATATCACAAATTCCACTCGAAATTCTGTAAAACATGCATTAGAGCCAGTATAAGCTAGTGCTTGTGTAAACTGTTCTGCATACTGTAAGCTAGATGAAAAATTCCTGATGTGTTGATGTCACACACTCTACCAAAAATGCGGTAAAACATGCATTAGAGCTATTAATAGCTAGTGCTTGCGTAAACAGTTCTGCATACTGTGATTTAGACGTACATTTTGAAAGATTTGTAAATATAAAAAATTCCGTCGGCGGCGTTTGTCAGTATTGCTGAAGTTGTTGATGTACATGTATTGACCTTGCCTAAAAGGATCATTTCCTTTATTTTAGATCGGTGTTTTGGATTAATAAGTCGTAATTTGTTAATCTGATCTTATTCTTACTCCTCCATTTCATGGAAATGATTGTTTTCTTTTACCTTGACAAAGTAATATAGAATAAAACTGATAGTTTAGTTTATTATTTAACATGCTATGGGTCAGAAATTTAGACTTAAAAGTCTTCAAAGCTCGCTGCAACAATGTTTGAAATTCATTTTTCAGCTGAAAGCTTTTTGTGCTTAAAAACTTACTTATTCTACTATCTGATTCCATTTTGAGTTTGCCATCGCATTCAATATAGAGGATTGAAACTGGCATTTTTGAAAGTAAACAGAATGTGAAACACAATTGCCTGGTGCACTCTGTAAACTATTAGGTAACATTCATCAGAAGAGCCACTATAGACCATTGTTTTTCAACAAAGTATCAGGATGGTACGTTATTGGAAGACAGATGCAATATGCTAACTGAAACGCATAAATTAAAAAAGTTAAATGATAAATGTGGATATATACATCATCTAAACTTTTATTCGAATACTTACATGCATTCATTGTTTAGAGTAATTGGATTTAGATAATTCACTGGTAACAGTATGAGCTGATGATGTTGCTGCAAACTAACTATCCCAATAAGGCGGCAAAATGCACGAGTATAAACATTTTCAATTAGAAACGCAACCAGCCATTGCTTTAAATAATTGACATGTTAACCTTGTAAAATGTAATGTACAAAAATGTTAAACTAGTATTTCAATAATTCAAGACTATTTAGAACAACTGACATGTTTATAGAACATGTTCTCTGCTTGCAAGTAAAATAGGATTTTTTTATATTATTTTCCTATAATACTATAATAAATTATGAAAAAAAAACCGTTTCTTGTAGAGTTTAAATGTCATGCTAATAATATAACCAGAATTGTGTCCATAGGACACGGATGCCCCCAAATACTGTGCCATCTTCTAAATAGCAAAGTTTTTAGTACAGACCATCTTCACATAAAGGATGTTCGGCTAAAATCGAAGCAAATTGTATTCAGGTAAGGTTGTGCATCTGAACAACTTTGAATCCATTCCTTCAAAAAGTTTATGAGGAGGTGAACACACCAAATTTCTTCACTGTATTGTGAAATTAAAAAAGGGCCATAATTCTAGAAAATATAGCCACCGAAAAAGTCCATTATTTATGGTCATCTTCACATCAAGGTATCCTTTTACAGTGTTTGAGGAGTTGTACACACACGAGTTTCTCTATATTCTATATATCAAAACTATCAAAGGACCATAAATGCGGTCACTACCAAAGTTCCTTCCTTTAAGGTCATAATCATCTGAACACCAAACTTGTTAACGTTTGAAGCAACTCAGGCTAATAGTGTGGGAGGAGTTGGACACACAAGATTTCGGGACGTACGTACGTACATACGGACGGACGCATTGACAGTAGCAATGCTATATGCCCTTACATAAATATGGCGGCATTAAAAAAATGAATTGGAAAAATCTGATTACAAGTATTTCATTGAAGGGAAACAACCCTTCATGGCATGACAGGTCAGTGATAAGATTATTTCCCTTCGACAATGCTTGTCGGAACTGATATTGCAAAACCGGACCAATCAAATAATGTACAGGACAAAGGCGTAATATGAAAAAGAAAATTCTATTGTCGTTTAGATAAAGAAACGCACACCTGTAAGCCATCGGATACTTGGCCTAACATTAAAGAATTCTACATATAAAACGGGATTTCAAACACTCAGCGACGAGTGCAATCTGACTGAAGTACTTGATCTTCTAGACGAAGATCTGAGAACGACCCATTCACATATGTCTTCTGTATATTTTGGATTTCAAGTATTGCTATTTTTATTTTAACCAATGAAACGACTTGTTACAATGTCAAAGAGTAAGAAAAATGTGCAGTTATTCCAGGGCTCGAACTCGGGACCCCTAGATTACTAAGCTAGTGGCCTACCGACTGAGCTAACCAGCTATCTGACACATTCCGACATAAGAATTGTAAATATCAAAAGTCAGTGCTACAGGTAGATTTGCTAAATTTTGTAAGTTAAGCTCTGATTGGCTAGCGAAAGGGTCGTCAGAACGAGGCTATGAATAGGTCGTTCTCAGATCCTATGCGTAGCGTAATAGGAGATGTACTTTAGTCAGATTGCGACGAGTGGTAATATTAAGCGGTCAAGTCAGTGGCATTAGCCCTCCGGTGACGGATGTCCCATAACATTCTTTAAAACCCAAACATGATGTAATGATTGAAACGATTACATATCAAAATTAATAAAATGCATGATAAAATAACATTTTGTTTGAGTAAAGAAGGTAATCAGTGAAAGGAAATGGTCAGTTTTACTAACGTTACTTATTCTGTTCAGTTTGATGTTCTTCATCATGAGTATACATTCCCGCCACGTAAGGTGGAACGATTATTCAGACATCCAAATCACAATTTTGGCTTGCAGACGACATATCTATCAAAAAGTTAACGCTATAATTTGCATATGAATTGTATATATGATGCATTAATGTGCCATTTTACGACACAATGTCTACTTTGAATTATATGTCTTTTTTTTTGCTGTCTTTAGGTATGTAATTGTGTTCGTCTTCGAGTATACAAATGATCAGAATGCTGAATGTCTTCAAGTTTAGACACACTCCTTTTTAAAGTTGGTTGTTTATTCGTAAAATACATACAAAAATGCCTAAGTCATACATTTCTTTGACCTTGACAGAGAACTAATTAATCGTAAGCGGATATCAATTGCGTCTTATTTTTGACACACATTTCCTAATTTATTTACAAAATGTGATTACTGTCAATATAATGCAGATGGCCTAGAAACCTACACACTTTTTCTGAAAATCATTGACGTTTATATTCTAGCAATAGGATTATAAGTCTGATGCGCATGCTCTCTCTGTCTGGCACTTACATTTATTTTACCCAAAGTGCTTTTTTTGACAGAGATAATAGTTATCAAAGTAATGCTTGATATTGATACAAACATTTTGCTTACGTAAATTGAGTTGAGTTGAAATTAACGAGCTGACTCAATAAAACCAAGTCTGCTTTTATGTTGCTTTGTTGTGTTCTATACTTCCAAAGGATATCTCCAAGGCACACAAGGTCCCCGAGTTAAATCCTGTTTCTCTCACGTTTTCGGTTCAAGTCGAGTTAGGTGTTCAGTCTACTGGAAAATAGATCTTTGTTCTAAAGGAGCATATACTTTTCTTTCTCGCGTAGGCTGTATTCGATTAAAGCGAACTAAGTATATCACCTCAATGTCATAACAAGATATGAATAAGTCTTAATTGCTGTCAACAGTAATATTTAAAATAATTACCGCCAGGGCTTTTTCTTTGGCCCTTTGTTAGCTCAGTGAACTGATATGTAACTAAGCATATAAGAAAGCGACAGGAGGGCACATTGTTGATTTCAAAATGTTTGTAATTGTCTTTGGACGTATATCAGCCCAGTTTCTTGCAGAGGAAACTACAGAATTAGACATAGCCATTAATATTGTTGGTTTAGTTTCCTTTCTTTCAATGTAACAACAATCAACTTATACATGTGTCAAAGAACAATTTATTGACATTTCTTTTTGACTTACTTAATCCATTTTGGATCTTTTAAAGATTGGGTTTGGTAAAATATGTGATACTATTTGTAACTGCGAATGCCTACGTGTTTAGTGTAAGTGTACATAGTGTGTAAATAACAACATAAGATACATCAAAGACTACATAATACTTTTGTCCATTGCCTGCCACACAAATGTTTATCAGCATTATATCCCAAGTATATCATTCGTCTTTTTAAAAGTTCATACAATGTCTCATAATACCAATTGTTTGACATATACTTCGGGCAATTAGGCTTCTTAAAGCGAGAAAAGTTCCACAGCACAAGGGCGGAGAGTCCCGCCGGAGGTTCCAGTAGTAACGGACTGGGTATTCATGGAGACGTCTGCTCGAATCCCGACTCGTGCCGAAAATCTCTGCAGATAAATCTGACACAAATACAAATGTTTAAGCTATTTGTATCTTTCACAGCATTATGTAATGTTGTTCAATCCCTCCTACTTACAAGTAAGCTTGAATAATCAAACTAATCCTTAGTTACACAATGCATCTCAATGCAGCGCCCGAACTCCTCCGAATTAGCTGGAAACGAGCCTATAGAAGGTCTGACGGCCTATTACAAATTGTTACGACAGTCCTAAATATGGCAGCATCGGGGGTGTCTCACAGTTTTACTTAACACATGTATATTTTTTCCGGTCACAGGCCGGTATTGATTTCATTTTTACTTCCTGTTTATATATGGGATGCAGGTCGTTTAACAGCTGATTGAAAGTGTACATTTTGATTGGTTGATGAAAAATTCCACATGTTTCCGAATGAAATAGATAATATTTTCTTAAAGGGTGTGCAGGTGCTCTGAGTTGTATTGTTAGATAGTATATTCTGTTGCAATGCTCCTGTAGAAATAGCTTGTAAAACGTCGTAAACCTGAATCCCCTGTGGCAGAGTTCGACTTTGCCTCTCTGATACGGAGTCATCTCCCGTAAACGATTTACAGTCAACTCATCCTCTAGCCAGCTCGTCCCCAAGTCAACTCGTCCCCATTTTGGTCATTTCATATCCCTTGACGATTTAAAAAATGGTCTACATATAAAACATTAAAAATTTAATTTAAAAACTACATTTTGTTTTGCTTTATAAATACCCGATCGTATGTAAAAGTGCAGAGTGCATGCACGTTTGGAAGCTTAAAGTGTGCAATGACTAATGCAGTCATGTATCTTTTTTAAAGATACTTCTTCTTTCCAGATCAGTTTGGCGAGATCCGACCAGGCATTAACAAAAAAGGAAACAATATGTTAAATCTGTACTAATTCACGTCTTCAGGCACGTAAATAAAAAACGAGAAAAAAATGTCAGAAAACAACGCTCCTACATCTGGTTTATTAATTCGTTTTCCCAGAGCGTTTATATAACAGGAAAACCATAATAAGACATGATTTGACAAAGCGAATCAACTTGGCCCTAGGGCATAACAATAGATGTATTAGTCTTATTGTACGCAGCAATGCCTATTAGATATACTTAGCGCCGGGACAATTTGTTCGGCCCATTGTTAGCTAAGTGAATTTACAAGAAAGGCAAGCTGATTAAAACAGTGAGAGAAAAGCACACGGTAGATTTCGCCGGCGGCGGGAGAATTCAATTAATTTGTTTGCAACTGTCTTCGGGAGTTCTTTGAAAGACACATATCAGTCCATCCATTTGTAACAGAATACAAAACTCTTAGTTAGATAGAAGCTGGTAGTTTAGATATGTAGATTTCATATACAAATGTCTGAAACATAAATTATTTGTAATTTCTGATGCATCTTATTTACCTAAAGCCGTCTGTAGTATAGCGGTGTCAATGCACCTATCTGGGTAGCTCAGTTTACTAGAATAAATTTGGAAGTGGCTGATTCGAACATGTTTACGATTGACTGAAGAAAACTGCATCCTTTAGATCATGGAGAACATTCGATTTACTGAAACAGAATTCCGCTCAAGATGGTGACAGGGGTGAGAGAGGTGGTGCTCATTACCGCTCATGGTCAGTCTCAATCAAACCGAGTCTGATTTTATGTTGCTTAGTTGCATTCATTGCTGTGGATGCTGTGGATGTAAGATATAATATTGTATTGGTACCTACCAAAACTTATGGAAGGCATTCGATGTACTGAAATAGAATTTACCTGAGCTGATGCTATGGGTCGGGCGAAAAGGGCATAGCACATCTTAGTACTTCTTTAAAATGTTACATTAATGGAACAGAAATAGAAGGACAACGCTCCAATAATTTGCTATGGAATTATAGATATAATGCATCGATATGCTTTCCATTGACTCGACGGGCGTTTGGTTTGAATGGTCTCAAGGCATGTACTTTTGTTCGTTAAGGACTCTAAAAAAGATCGAGATGCTAGATTCCTTGAGCTAAAAAACTGTATTAATGTTATGTATTAAAGTACATTTCTGCTACTGCCTTTCTCCGATATATCATAGCATGTTCCTTATTCGCTGAACGCAAACGCTTTAAGCGAATAATAAAGTACATATAAGCAGGCAATTTATAATTCATTTACCAAATTTTATTGTCAATATGATGTAGACTTCCTACTGACCTAAGCATGTATTACCGTGTTTGCTAGTAAGGTCATCCCTTGATGAATCGTGGTTCTTTTTTATTATCTTGTTTGATTTTTTTCATCTAAGTCACCCACTTTATGTCATACGGCGACATTCTTGCTCAAAACTTAATTAGTCCTCAAGAATATAGTGTCAGGCAGCTGGGTAGAACCATTGCCTTCCACAATGCCCCTTACATGAGACAAATCGACTCACTGCGTGGAGCTCAGTTTTAACAGAGAGGATTTGAACCAGCGACATTGTTCGTTGACAACGACGGCTATTAAAACGTTTGCTATAAGAAGTACTCAAACTGTCAGTATTTATATTCCAGATAGAGGGAGCATGTACATTATAATGAAACATGTCTACAGAGAGAATAAAATATGAATTTGAGGGAGAACGGACCTCTCATTTCTCGACAATTATGCATAACAACGGATGTTATATAGCCACGATAACTTTCCTTTAAACATAATTAAACATGAATTCACCATTAATTGTAAATAAATAAAACGGAGAGGCTTACCTAGTTATAAAGACAACAAGGCTATTGCAACCCTCATAGGATATACTACGGCGTAGTTTCATTGTTTCATCTTCCATACTTCTTTCACAATGGTCAATCCTAATTAACTCAGCATAAATAAAAAGGTAAACGTATATTGAATATATAGAATTTCGAGCCTTACGGCACATTGATACAAAACAGGAAAACAACATCTGATGACGTTCGTACAGCTATTGGCTACAGAGAAATTTAGATACCAGGGTGTAATGCAATGTGACAAAACCGAACAAGATTGAGTGTAGGTCATAACAAGTGATGAATTAGTCCATTCTTATCGCTGTGACAATTTGTTTTGTACATTGTTTGCTAAGTATATTGACAAGAAAGAAAGCCAAGCGTATTAATACATCGAGAAGAAGACACACGGTTGGATTTTGCCAGTTTGAGGCTTTTCTTCTTTACGTAAGTTATAAAATGTGGCTTGATGTTCAGCCATCCTCAGTCATCCTTAGCTACACTTACATCTATCATACATAATTGTGTCTGAAAAAAAAAACATGTTAGGAAATTCCTTAAGTTCACTTGGCATGAACTGCTTTAATATCTTCTGGGCTGTCCCGACGGGCCATAAATGGTGTTGTCTTTTTGCTCTGCCTTCTGCAAAAGTATTGTATACATGCGTATATGGATCGTTAGCCTTTTAAAATGTTGTACTCGAGCTGTCTGTGTGTTTACATGTCATACCTTTTATTACAATTGTGTATTTTAGCGATTCCTCTGACGGAGATTTCTTTCATTTACACTGTCTTGTTACTTAAGAATGTGCTTGGGATGATAAGTGATAGATTGTGCACAATTAACCCGTTAAACTCTCTAATGGTGTTTTGCCCTTGGCCGTTTGAAAGCGAACCCACTTTAGTTGTAGATCCTCGTTATGTTCTTCCTTTTATCAACGTACACCGTGGCCTAGTAGTTTAGTCATCGGACTTGGTAACAGAAGTAAATTGAATGAGCCTTATTTGAGGCAAAGTTATTAAACATTCAAATTTCTTTAAGACCTCGCATTTTTGAACCGTTATTGTCTATGTTTTATTTCTTAGAAATATTCTAATATATGTATATGTATTTATGATAAAAATCCATAAAGTGGATAGCAAATGCTTTTGTAATAAGTGCAAATACACAATATGGGTGAAACGCAAAATATGTGTAGTACATCTGTACTTATTTTTTCGGCGACGCCGTCTAAATTCGTTTTCGTTACCTATGCCACGTGACTTCAGTTTGCAAATCAAAGTACTTGATAACGCATTATAGATAATTTATTAAAATGGAAGATTTATGCAACACTCTGCCTGATTGGACGAGAGTGTCAATTTCTTTCACTCTGTTGATTGTGCTACGCTGAGTGAAATGTAGACAAAGCGTTTATCATAAAAGACGCTGTTCACAGTTTTAAAGCTAACTTTGGCTTAGTATATTTAGCAAGAATATTGATATATCTCAAAATGATAAGTAAGTTTAATAAATATGATAAAAAACCTGTTCAAATACAAACATATATCAAATTAAAGAAAGACTGAATACGGTCTGCGTATCACATGAATAAGGGTGTGATAAGAGTCTTTTATGTAGAGAAGTGCTTTTAAAAGATTTTCCTTGTTACAATTGTCGTCTGTATATGAAAAGGTTTCTTGCTTTTGTGACTTATTCAGATTGCATATTAAAATGAGTATTTGTTTGCTTTGATATATTTGTTATAAATTATTTAACTGATTTATTATATATGAATATTTTTCTCTAGTATGGTATGCAAATATTGAGCTCAGTTGAAATCTGTTTTATTATATATATGCAATATAATGACTGAATCTCATTACTCTGAAATGAAGGTACGCTGCATAAGTTTATCTATGTGATATGACTACGGTCAAACTTTGCTTATGAAACAGAAATATTGAAATAATTACAATTGTATGTTTTGCTTGACCTGCACTTTTTTATAGGTGTAACGTCATTGTCCAAAGATTCATGAATAGCGAATATGCATTTGTTAAAGCGGGATCAGTTGACCTATTTTAGAAATAAATAAAAATAATAAATAAAAAAATCCTTTAATTGATTCTTTTCTCATGTATTCTAATCAAACTTGATTTGTAGCATCTTTATTAGGCCCGCAGCCAACTTTGTTCAGCTGGGACATTTAACCCCTTTTAGGGTCTGCTAGAGCTAAAACTAGAAATGCCTTTATACAGCGTCTCATTAACAGCTTGGTGGATCTTTGTCATACTTGGTCTGGAGCATCATTATAAGGTCCTTTTCCAAATTTATTTATATAGGAACTTGGGCCCTATTAGGGACCACTATAGCTAAAAGTAGATATGCCCTTTCTTCGCATTAACCACTAAAATGTAATGGATTTTTATCAAACTCGATGTGTAACAATATCGTAAGGTCTCCTGCTATTTTGTTACAAATGGGGATAGGGACCAATTTAGCCAAAAATATAAACACGTTTAATGACCTCTTCTCATGAACCGCTTCATGAATCTTCATCAAACTACTGCTGTAATTATTCGTCTAAAGATAAACAAAATTGCAACCCTACGAAATCTTTGCGAAAAATTAAAAGAGAACCATTTAAATTGTTAAAGTGCGGTATTTAGTTTTGCAATTTGAAAAATGTTAGATGAAAGATGAATGTTAGATGAAAAATTCATAAACTTCTTTCCTTATTACAATTCGCCGACCATCATTTTTAATGATATTTCTTGTTACAATTTGCTCTTGATTTAATTAGAAATATTTGCAGTTTTTACATGCTTGTACGTGTTAGAAAAATAAAAAAGGTGGAAAGCCACAGGTCGCACTACATGACACAAATGAAAATGTTGCGGGCTCGGTTTGACTGAGACTGTTCGTGGACGGTAGTGGAAATGCAAGCTACCATCCTTGAAACATTATATAGAGACATCCACATATGTATCCATACGACGATGCACATGGAACTTCCAACGATACACGGAGTGCAGTTCCATGAAAAGCGGCGTATGGTCTCCTGGTAAAGTAATGACTTTGCCATACACGAGAAAACAATGGACAGAACAAAACAAAATGGAATTTAGAGAGGGGAACTGAGCTTATGGAGCCTGCATATCACAGAAACTGCCAAAAGACAAAATTGAAAAAGCAGGTACCATATCCAAGGGGTCATTAAACAATACCCAAAGCTACTAAAGCAGGAGTACTGGAACCACCCAAGCCGAAATAGTCAAGCTGAGAAAATATAACATCAAGGACTGAAGGTACGGGAGACTTATCGCGGCCGCCGCACGGCTACCTGATAATTAAATATAAAAAGTGGAAAACACAGGTCGCCCAACAAACACAAATGAAAATGTTGCAGGCTTGGCTTGATTGAGCCTGTTCATGGACGGTAGAAAAAAATTCAAGCATCCAAGAAGTGACCGTCAAGCGTAGTTTACAGATAACCTAGTAGTAAAAACGACATATATGCTATAGAATTTCACTTCATGTTAACTCATTTAAAATGTGAGTGTTTATTAATAGAGAAAGTTCTTTAAAAATGAGAAAAACTATTATTCTATCAATAAATAAAATTTTACAAAGTAAACACATATAACTTATCTTATGAACATATACATGGTTAGAAGTGAACTTGTATAAATATCATTCAAGTAATGAACAATTTCTGATGTTAACCAGACACATAAATTGTGTTAGATATCATACATTTTTAATTCAAAGATGTCTCTTAATATTTTGATACCATGTCTATCCGAATAGTACAATATCACAAAGAGAACAAAACTATGTAGCAGCACTTTAACTTTATAGTTACAAACTCTCTATACGAAGATAATAGAAATTATGTATGTAACTGGCTGGATGTTGCTTCAGCAAGAAATGATCTTCATGTTTTTCCCTTTCGTCTGCTGAACTGTCTTACGCAGTTTGGATAAAAAAACATGGTAGAACCGGCATATAATTACCTGATTTTTATAGTTAAGCCACAACAGTTACTCGACTGCCGGATATCCCTACCTGCATCAATAACCAGTGGCATATAAATTTATTAGTACATTTTATTTGTACATGCATACTATATAGCAGACATTACAAAATAGATAAAATGAAACGAGAAACATTCTTTGTGGCAGTCCAGCGTACATAAAGCGTAGGAAATTTATTCAATAAACAGAAATGACGTCACTGCCTTCTTCAAAGACACATAACATCAAAGTCCCTTTTTGTATATGATGTATAGCATAATGTTACTTTCTTCCGTAAACCTTTTTTCTGATCATAAGGAAAGAAGACCAACAATCAAGATACTTGATCATTCTCACGTAACATATATATAATCGAAGCATTACTCTAACTCGTTTGTTAGTTGCCATTACCAGCATGACAGTTTTTGTCGGTAAGGGTTAACACACCGGAAAAGCCTGACCCTTGTGCATGAAATAATGTATACATCGATGTTCTACAACTTCTTGAATTGTAAGGTTATTTAAGTAATATGAGTTATCTGGCCTTTTTTTAGATTCCAAAGATACTTGGGATCAGGGCCTCTCTACCTTCTATTAGCCAATTTTTGTTAGCATTTTAAAACGAACTGTGCATAGTTGGCAATTCTGTTTCAAATTCAAAATGCTTTGGTTAATGCTCTTTAGACATGAAAAAAATCAAGTGTGAAATTGATACTGAAACAATCGAAGGATCCGTAACTTTTCTGTCAAATGAAAGCGGTTTTGACAACTGAAATTTAGGTTTCGACGACAAATCGATAAGTTTCTTAAATTCTTTCGAATACTTACCTGCGCAGTATATGCAAGTAGCAGATTGAGCCGCTTGTCTAAACGCCATTGAACCGGATACTTACTACACAAGGACTGCTTACTATGAAACTTTAAATACATCTTTCATTCTTATGTCCTAAACATTGTATTATAAACAAAAAGACCTGCTACCTTTGCAATAATCCCCATGATTGTTTGATTCCTGGAAATGGCGAATGCTATTAACTATTATGATGCGCGCATTGCCACTAATGTCATTTATATTGCTTCATAAATTGTATTAAAACATCGCAAATCCGTATTCAAGGGAAGTAAATCTCTTTCAAATAAGCATCGAAACACACGAACACACTTTCTCATCAAAGCCATGGCGACGCGTGCTGTAACCGGACATACACCATGTTTCTAGGCTTTCAGTTACCAGATGCCTAACATCTCAGATTGTATCACAAGTTGATTTGTTTGTCACCACAGATATTTTATGCAAGGAAAAAAAGCAGTCCGAAATTTTGAAAATCAAACAGGCAACTATCACTTTGATTTGCGGTCCGTAGCAATGTTGGCATAAAACTGACACTTAAAAGGGAAGAGTAAATACATGGAATGAAGTCTTGTTTTGGTGCCAGATTCATGGGATTAGCAACTACTGCTTGAAGAATAATTTGCTAGGTGAATAGAGATAACTAAATGTATTGTCCCTCACCTTCAATATTAGGTCCGTAACCACTACGTTACTAAATGACATTTTTTGTCGGATTTTGAAAAATCTATCAAATGAAAGGCCATCAACTCGTGGCTGTAGGACTATATGTTACAGTAAATTTATGTCTTGGTTATAGGTTAGTGGTCACCTAGGCATTTTATATGTTCACAAAAACGGAATTTGAAATTATGGTTTTTATTAATCATAGACCTACTGTAATGCTACTTTTATTTGTTTGTTTTGGTTTTTACGCCGTTTTTTCAACAGTATATCAGTTATGTAACGGCGGGCAGTTATCCTAACCAGTACAAACCTGTTCTCCGCAAATGACTGCCAACTTCCCCACATGAATCAGACGTGGTGGACGAATGATTTCAGACACAATGTCTGCTATCAAATCGTCACGGAGAACATACGCCTCGCCCGGGGATCAAAATCACGACCCCGCGATCCGTTGATCTGCGCTCTGTATTTCTACTATAATGCTGTAAATGTAATTTCAGCCGTGAACACGTCCTCTGCACCCGATACGTTAGTCAGAGCCTTCTTATAGTATTTATATTACTCTCTGTTAGCAAAGTTTAAAACAAATTTATTTTAGCTTGATTGTGATAGAAGAAAATAGTTCATAAAGTAGCAGCTGGTTACAGCTTTCAAACATAATACGAAACCTTTCCATCATAAAAAGTGGAAATTTAATAAGAACGAATTTATTGTGTAAACAACAAAATAATAGAAGGCGAAAGCATCTGATATTTTGTCAAGAGAAGTACCCCAGAAGAAATAACTAAAGAAAAGAATATTTCTGACAAGAAGTCAACCTTTATGTTGTATATCATCCTGTCTGAGACGTTTTCTATTACTGGTAAGTATGTAATGTATCAGATTTTCATCGGATGGCGCCGGGGTGTCCTTTGTAATACTTACAGTAGCATAGAGCAAGTTGTATTTAATGACGTCATGTTTGTTTGATAAAGATATGAATATGTCAAAAAAGGAAAGTTTCATTTGAATAGAATGTGCGTACAATCGCATACTTAAAGAAAACTAAATCCATCACATATTTCGCAGGGTCGTCCCAAAATTTAACTACAAAACGACTGGTTTGATATTTTTCTCATACCCTTATGTCGACTAAATTATGATTATATTGAAGGGCAAAAATAGTTCAAACGTTTCAGCGTGATCATGGTTAAGCCGACATAGGGGTATGCGAAAAATTATGAGACAAATCACTATGTAGTTAAATTTTGTAGAGTACTTTATATATCATTCAATAATAATTTACATAAGTCATTAACTTTGGAATATCCATTATAATGAACGTAAAATACTTCACTATTTTGACCATATATGTAAGATTTTCGACCTAGTTCGAGCCCCTACCATCGGAACATAAAATACATATAATAGTAGGTATATATCCTGGATACAGTTTGAAATCTTGAGCAGTTCTAGAGGCTAGGGTAGGTCATATATTTATGTATAGCAGTATATATTCAAGTCCATACATGCTGGTTATAATATGTGGATGTGTCGGTACATGTATCTGCTTTATAAGATTATATTGTCTAAGAGTCAATAAAACTAGCCCTTTAGCATTTCTAGCCTTTGATACACAGCCACGGATAAAATTGCGAAACATGTCTGAATTTCGAGTTAGATTTTCACTTTTTCTTCTTTACGACCTGGAAGAATGTTAAAGCTGATAGAATGCATACTACTACTACTACTACTACTACTACTATAATAATAATAATGATAATAATAAATGTTAATTATAATATAGCGCATCTTGACCGTCATTCTAGTTACCACTTACATCTGTCAAATATCTTTTTGCATTGTTTTATTTACGTTGTTTTCGGTAAATATTAAGTTTTTTTTTAAATGCAAGGAGGAGATAACTTTTTATTTAAAAGTTTTGTTATTATACTAATAATAAGAAAAAATTTTTTTTCAATTTGAACAATTTCTTCTTGTTTCTTTTCTTCTTTAAAACAAGAGCTGTCTCCATAGGATGACACATGCCCCCGATGGCACTTTGAATGAATAGTTATGGCCGATGTTAGAGTTTAGGACCTTATGCCTACGGACCTGGGTCTTGCGCGCGACACGTCGTCTTACTGTGCCACACATTCATGCGTAGTTATTTTAAAATCCATGCATGAATGACAAAGATATGGACCGGACACGCCCATCAATGCACTATCATGAACTATGACCTTTAACGTCTAAGTGTGACCTTGACCTTTGAGCTACCGACCTGGGTCTTGCGCGCGACACGTCGTCTTACTGTGATACACATTCATGCCAAGTTATTTGAAAATCCTTCCATGGATGACAAAGATATGGACCGGACACGCCCAACTATCATGAAAAATGACATTTAACGTCTAAGTGTGACCTTGACCTTTGAGCTACGGACCTGGGTCTTGCGCGCGACACGTCGTCTTACTGTGGTACACATTCATGCCAAGTTATTTGAAAATCCATCCATCGATGACAAAGATATGGACCGGACACGAAAATTGCGGACAGACTGACAGACCGACAGACTGACAGACGGTTCAAAAACTACATGCCTCCCTTCGGGGGCATAAAAAGTCATGCTTGCCATAAATGCTAATTTTTAAATGAGTAAATTAAAATTAGATTAGTGAACTACTTATCGATTCACATATTGCACGAACGTTCCATGTATAGTTACTAATAATATGTATAAGATTGCTTCACGGTTTCAAATTAAAAAATGCGGTGTTATTAATGAAACAACTTTTTTCGCACAGGCATCGCAAACTCGTGCAGTAACTGTACGAGGATTGTTCAAATATAAATGCATCTAGAACGTTATCTCGCTCAATAATGCGAAAATCACGAGGCAATTAAAATTATTGGGTAGATAAACATGTTAGCTTTACATTGATACCCCACCCCACCCATTAAAATCCGTTCACTTTAGCTGTGTCTATCGCTCGCTAAACATTGCCTACTCGTCTATACTAATACAAAAATGGTTTGAAGAAGGTCAGCGTACGCCGTTGAAATACGGTCCTATATTAAGAATCGTTGTATTCTTGGCATAGGGTGTAAAGACATTTTTGATGATATATGTTCTGTTTATGGGCATAATGAAATGTCTTTTTCGACAGTTATTCGTTGGTTTAAGAAATTCAAATGTGGGTTAGTTTCAACAGAAGATGCACCACATGGCCGTCGACCGAAAACAGCAACGTCTGCTAAGATGGTTGCTAGAGTGAAAGAAAAGTTGCTACTGATCCAAGATACACGCTAGGCAAATAGCTAGTATGGTTGGCATCTCATTAGGAGCAGCTCATACAATTCTGAAACGTAATTTGAAAATGAGAAAGATCTGTGCCAGATGGATTGCCCATCTGTTGACAGATTAGCAGAAAAAGACACGCGTGCAATGCGCAGAATTGTTGCTTAAACAGTTTCCAAATTATAATGCTCGGTCTTTCGCAAATGTTGTCACTGGTAACGAGCCATGGGTTCACTTTTTTAAGCCCAAACGAAATATTCAGAACAACAAATGGGCAATAAAGTCTGGCAAAAGACCATGCATTGCAAAGCTGACCATGAGTGTCAAGAAGGTAATGTATGCCATATTCTTCACAACTCAGGGTCCTGCCATTCAGGTTTCTGTACCTAAAGGCAAAACCGTAAATGAGAAGTTTTACAAGACTAAAGTTCTTCGAGAACTGAAGAAATATTTCAAAAATCGAAGACCCGCAACTGGTTTAGCCAATGTCAGATTGCTACATGACAATGCGTCATCGCACAAGTACAAGACTTTCTGAAGCAGGAAAAGGTTGTTGTGCTCCCTTACCCTCCTTATTCGACTGACCTTGCCCCGTGTGACTTTTTTTTTGTTCCAAAGGCTGAAAAATACCTTTCTGGTCGAAAATTTCTGCAGCGCAAACACCTCGGTTCTGCAATATTCCAGTGTCTTCATAGTATACCTAGAAAAGACTATGAAAATGCCTTCAAGGACTGGATTAGAAGACTGAAACTTTGCATATCTGTTGGAGGTGAATACTTCGAGCGGACCAAATGAAATTTTCAGTGAAATCTATCAAGGATACATTTTTATGTGCTTAGATGCATTCATATTTGAACAATCCTCGTATATGATATGATAAACCGCGATAAATTACACTGCCAAATTTTCTAATCTACATCAATAGCAAAACTAAAGCAGCATTATTTGAAATAGTAAAAGAGGGGAAATTAAATAATAACAACTCTATTTTGACACCTTTTGGAAATCGAGAACTTATACAAGAAACATACGTCTGGAAAAAAGAAGGAATTATTTGAAAAAGTTTTGACACTTTGTCAAATTTTCTTTTAAAGACTATAATTTCTGATACATTCCCTTTTACTGGTAAGTATATAATACACATAGTACAAGCATGATGTGCCCGATGCTGAACACGATACCGGGGATGTAATTACAGATTAATATACTGTTCATTGTTAGTTAATTCCAATCCGAAGTGCCTTATTACTTTGCGATACATATGCTGTATGATTTGAAGTGAATTAGCAAGCTTTTCTAGTTCTTGTGATTACTCAAGCATGGTGACAATATTTTAAAAACTTAATTGGATTGACCATCAGTCGATCTAAATATTATAAATGGTACATGATGACCAATGTACACCTTTCAAAATGTGAATGTCTACACAGAGGAGTATTTTATTTATATGTAAATGATCATTTTCAACTTTGAAATATCAACATAATTAGCTATAGTATTGCAATTACCTGAAATAAAGGAAATTTCCTCTAGTCAATATGGATCATTAATAAATAGGAAGTTTGATTTGAAAATGACGTGATAAAGTGTGATCTTTTATCTTTTTTACAAAGACATTTTTTGTACAAGTTCTTTTATTAGGTTTAGGAAGAGTGTATACATTTCAGTTTGTATGTTGCAAGTGCGATATTTAGCAATGCTTATATTCTACATGACGACTCCATAGCCCGAAGACGTCAGTACATAACCTCTTGGTCATCAGGAGAATTAGTCATTTAGTCATTTAGTTTCGGCTTAAGTATAAGTATCCGGCTGCTTTTGACGCAGGAATACAAGATACTGAATATTACGAAAAATATTAGGAAAAAAAGACGTCGCCTCCATATGAGCAATCACGGTATAACGAATTTACCAGCACAAATGCATAACAAAAACACTTTTAATTACACTTGTTTCAAAATCCTCACAAAGTCTCAAATGTAAATAGTGCTTTAAACGTCATAAATCTATTTTGTCAGCTCCTGGAAGCAGACATCAAATTTATAATATGCATAGTTTCAATATACAAGGAAAATTCTTCCGAAGAAGAAGAAGCTGTCTGAATTAAGAGCAGTTTTTTTCTATCGAATATAATCTTTTTTGAGAAAGCTCCTAAAATTATTATGAAACATGAACGATTTTTATGGAATGGCGTCAGAATGTCGTATTTTTGCTTTTAGTAGCTGAAAGCTTGTCAAGTTGAATGATGCCATGTTTGCTTTATAAATACAAATCTTTTGAAAATACAATGAAGCTATCAAACTATGGGAATAAAAAGAATGAAACTTCTTTATTTGTTTAATGAAAAACCAATAATATTAACGTCCTGTGCACGCACTAGAGAATCTGATATAAAAGTAGAGGTTCAGTAAAACGGATAGCTCTTCTCCATTCGCAGTAAATAAATCAGGATTTACATGCACTTAGTGTTCATTGTAATTCATGATTGTTCGATGGAAACTTGTAACAGCACTATTTACAGCACGATTCGTGAATTGTCTGGAATGGTTATAACACCCTACAAGTATGTTCAATAGTTGACATGTTTCAAAATCACACTCACCTTTAACGAATTTGAAATGTTAATTCGCATTACATATTCTTGAAATATTTAAATTCTTTATTCAATTTGACAAAAAAACAACAACAACAAAACAAACAACAACAACAAATTAAACAACAACAACAACAACAAAATAATGACATGTTACTACAACCAGCATAATTTTCAACATTTGTCTTCTTATCAGTTTGATTAATAGGAGGAAAATTGGACTTACATACTTAAATATAACACTTTATTTCACTATGGTATGAATGGATAAAATGCATCACAAGAAACTGAGGTAAAAATGTAATTCCAATCGACAAGAATTACTTTTCAAGTAATATTGATACTTGACGTTTCTTGTTTTAGATTCAGATATTTCAAAGTTCATGTTATGTCGGATAAAGAATCACTAAAACAGCGTCACCTACATAATCAACACTTTGAGGTATCTATTTGTCTAGAAAACATACATTTCGCCACCTCATAATTGATGTCATTATCCGGCTAAATGATAATTGTATGGTGACGAGACGGCTATTATATCTAAATTAGCTGTTTATATGGTTTCAGGGAGAAACACCAATATTAACCAAAATAAAACAAAGCCGCCTAAACCATTTGCGAGAATACATAAGCCAGTGGAAACATTCCACGTACAGTAAGTTGACATGACAATCTGACTAAAGTACATATCCTATTACGCTACGCATAGGATCTGACAACGACCTATTCATTGCCTCGTTCTGACGACCCTTTCGCTAGCCAATCAGAGCCTAACTTACAACATCTTGCAAATCTACCTGTAGCCTTGACTTTTGATATTTACAATTCTTATGTCATAATATATCAGATAGCCGGTTAGCTCAGTCGGTAGGCCACTTGCTTTGTAAGCGAGGGGTCCTGGGTTCGAGCCCTGGAATAACTGCACATTTTTCTTACTCTTTGACATTCGAACATGTCGTCTGATTGGATAAAATAAAAATAGCAATACTGGAAATCCAAAATATACAGAAGACGAATGTGAATGTGTCGTTCTCAGATCTTCGTTTAGAAGATCAAGTACTTTAGTCAGATTGGTTGACATGATAAAATGTTATAATTTCTAGTACTACAATAGTTTTACAATGATTTGATATTTTCGAAATATACAACATGACATACAAGGCTTTTGTGCGTGAAAATAGATCCAGAAACTAAAGATTTCATAATTAATTGCTTTCTTAAATAAGGTTCTCTATGCCTACATGGAATTTGTAAAATTAAAGAACACAGACAATTAAATAAAAGCAATACGGTTTACGCTTATTGTAATATTTTTCACATCTAACATTGCGATGATAAAAATACTGATCGAAAAGAAGAAACTATTGCACAGATATACCAAACATTCCCTAAGGCTTATGGAAACTTAATTTTTCTGAATTGTGAGATGAAGAAAAGATAAGAGATGCGATACTGTACCTGCAAAAACTGCAACATTTGTGTTGTTGTGCAGCTTGAGGGTTTTGCAGGTGATATTTGATATATTTATACATGTATACATAAAAAATCGCGGATTTTAATGAAACAATCATGACCTGATTCCTTACGAAGTCACAGGTACATACCTTTTGTTATTGAATTACAGATTGATCTAAACACAGACATGCTGGGCTAAAGTCAAAAAGTGATATAAAAGCATAAAACTTATTGAATAGCTTGTCGATAAATATATATTATAAAGTTCTGGATATACGAAAATGTATGATTGTGAGTTACGTTGATTACACAAAATATTGTCAAGGTATTTATATCCCAGCAACAGAAACATACAAAGAATATCCTGCTCTGCTTCGGTTCTTTTGTCGAGAAACTTGTACGGCCAGAATATGACATTAAATACTTGTGTTCACTAAAATCAACATACAGTTTTAATTTACACAATAAATAAGATAACAAGAAATTTGTATGAACCGCTCTTAATAATCAAGTCAGTATCACAGGAATTGTCGAAATGCAGTGAAAGTAAAAAGAGCAAGAATAAATCGAAAATTTCACATTTAGAAGATTAAATTACAGATTCAAACAACTCATGAGCTAGCCCTAGAGATATAATACAAGTTAACAACATTTCTGCAACCAGTCGTAATGATTAAGATAATTGATTAAACATGTATGAGTCACATTGTATATGTTCACTCTGCATTCAACTAGTTCTATCACTGACGACAACGATGTATTAATGTTACACAATAAAATATTAATTGCCTTTTCATAACGCATTATTTTATTGAAGAGAAAAACATAAATGCCCAGTTAACTAACGAGTTGTCTGTAATATTGAATTAGACACTTAATAAGTTTTCTGTTTCGCATGAGAAGTAACGTTAGTTCGAATCCTTAGCTAAACCGCAAATTGTGTGTAGTAAATGCATCTGGTATATCGAACGGAAAGCTTTAAAAACTGTGAGAAAAGTTGCTGTGGGAATGAGGCGGGTAGGAGACACTAAACAGTACAAGATTTAACGACAAGTAACGTCATTAACACTGCAGTATCTTTATTCCTTACCAAATTTTACATGTTTTTGAATTGAATCTAACATGCAGCCAAAAGTTTTGTCGAAAGTAGTTTTTCCTTTAGTTTAGTTTAGAGACATACAAACACAATTTAGGTCACATGACGATTTTTTTCAGCTTTTAACGGTGGAGAAAGATCCCAGCTGCCTGCCCCTCCGTAGATATTGTTTCAGGCATTGGCAAATACCTAGGCGGAACCAACAAGCATTCTTAAGCAAGTTGAATGGCAATTTACGCTAAGTTTTGAACTCAAATTTGCTAGGGGCAAGTGAATTGATGTCAGTGACCTTACCAACTTGGCAACCTAGACCTCGGATATTCAAAAGTAAGCTCAACTTGAAGAACGATAGGAGTAAAATGGCTCTTTCAGAGGAAAACGTATCATCGCACCAGTTAAAAGAAAGCCATATTTTTAAAATTTATTTACTTTAACGCGATTCTTCGTGCACGGATTACTCAAACATATTTGTTGCATTCATTTTTTTTCATGAAAAAATACGACAGAAACTTATTTTAAATGAGTTAACTACTTCACATTCGCAAAAAATATAATTCATTATGTATTTAAAAAAAAAAATAAAGCACAATCATTTGAAAATACATTTGTCGATCTCCAGCTTCGTGATTTGCATATTGATTAAATCTAGACAAATACTCAAAACGTGTAATGATAAATTAAACGATACTTTTCCTATAAAATACAAATCTTATGGCTAATATAAAAAACAACATGTGTTTGAATTACTTCAAATGTAAATGAGATAGCTGTTTGTGTTTGAAATTGAGCTGTTTGAACTTTTTTAAATATTTTTTTTTCTTGAAAACAAAAATGGAAAAAGATTTGCTTCTCTTTGCTGAAAATCTTACCGTCAAAATAAATTGGAAAGTGTCGCTTAATACCAAACGAAAGCTGTTGTATTGAGAACAAAAACCACAAGAACCAAAAAATCTATGCTGATGCCTTCAGGAAATGGAGAAATAAATAATATATACTTGCAGGAACGTATTGTCAACAGAAACGAAAAAAAAGGAGATTTTCTGACCTGAGGTCAAATTTTAATTGAATATTCTCGTTTCTGAGAGATTTTTCTATTACTGGTACGTATATAATGTATATGGCGACTGGATGTCTCTTGTAGCAGCCAGGTTGAATGACGGCTGTGATAACAATTCCTTTGAACGAAGTTCGTAATATTATGTGATTTCCTTTATTATTTCAGTAACAGGGGTTTGTCTTTATGCTATATAAAAACGTGTATTTAGTTATATATGATTAATGGCATTTAAAGCACTTTTATTATTTTAAATGTTCCGAAGTGTAGAAACAAAGATCAGACCAGAAAAAAAACTTGAAACGTTGGTTTATGGAATTTTGTTGATGAAAAAGTTCTGAAGGGCGGCGCTTTAAATCTCAGGAGTAGCGACTTTTCATTAATAATATGAAATACAAGCATTTGAATCAAGCAGATGTCACCGTAACTAGTGAATTTTTAGCCATTTTTCTGCATCAAAGACTGGCACTTGATTGAAAGTTTTGAATTTACCAATAGGTCAGCGTTTTATTCTTAATTTAGTTGCCATGGTGCCTTAAGCATGAAATCACTGAAAATCTGAAATCTTTGAATATATTAATATGAAAATAAAGAACAGAATTATATAATTTTGCGTAGTCTTTGGCAATATTTTTTCCAGCTTTGATAAATATACTTTACATTGTATAGGTCTTAATAATCTAATATTTTCTATTACTTGGCTGTTAATCTGCCTAGTCATGTGTATTACTTTCTAAAACTATTTATTTTATCAGCTTTTATTATCATTTTGCATTTTTTGATTCTATATGAAAAATTATATAATTTACTAAAATAAAAAATAAAACCGGTACATCTTACTGTTTAACACATTTTCCTCATCTGTACTTCTTTCGGTTTTACTGGATATCGTAAAACTAAAAGGTTACTATTTATCTTAGATAACTGATTTAGCATTTTAAGTAAACTGTCAGACTAATTTTAGTTGTTACGTCATGAAATAACAATTGTTTGTTACTTAAAATACTAAAGGAATTAGAAAAGTAAACCAGCAAATATTAACAATAACAAACTTTATTTTGAAAAATAACATTTCAAATACCTTGAAAGTGTTAACTAGCCGTAAAGTCCAAATATAATATACAAAAATAGTCCAAATCCTGTCCTGGTCAATTCAAATTCATGTCCAAACTGGTCATATTTTGTTATTACGAAATACATGATTTTTTTTTTCAATTACATCTAACTTAGGTTCTACCTGTCCTCAAACAGCTTATTACTGTAAACATCATGGAAGATTCCAGCACTTTCATGTATAACCAAGAATTAAGAAGAAAACTATGAAAAACAAAACAGAATAACCGGCCCAGACTTAGAATTGTGTTAACACCCCGTTTATCGGTATTTGTGATGGAACCTTTTGGAAAACAGTAGAAAAAATAACGTACTAACATACATGATGTCTGTAAACTAGGACAGGCCTTACAATAAACACTGAGTCATCAATACTTAAATAAATAAGAAAAACTGAAGCATAATGGGGAATGACATGTACAAACCATAGTGAATTGTCTTTAAAATGATACAAAATATCGAATTATTTGTAATATTTTGCATCAATTTAGATATATATAATTATCATGTCAGCATTTTTGTATTTACTGTAATCTATACAATACGTTAGATATGTAATAAATTTAAAATTTATTGCATTCTGAAAGCGCCTAATGGGTTATTGTCTACGGGATGTTATTTCGTTGGTAATAAAGATTGCTACAGTGTTTAAAAGAAGAATTATGAAGCTGATTCATAAATGATAACTTTCCACATATATGAAAAGGTCTTGCGGTAGACAAAATATGACATGTTTCGTGCAGCATATAACATAAAGTTTTAACACCGAACAAACAGTTTTAAAAAGATCGAAACAAATTGGACTATAGTACATTCCAGCGCATAATGATTTGTTTTGTCAATAAGACAACAACAACAACAACAAACTTTATTAGCAATATCGACATAACATGTCTTTGGCTAATGAACAGATATAACTATAATAAATAACTACATGCACATGAGTAAACGTTACAATTATATGTATAATAAAAGAAATTCATATCAATAGACTTAACTATAACGTTTCTGCCCTTAATTTATATGACACGTTGATAAATTTACAAATATTTATTACAGTTTTCTATTTTTTTTATCTCATTAATATGTTGAATTTCTGCATAGTAGGCCATGAAAGACGTGGTATGTATTTTGATCGAATATTGGAATATTTGCCGCAAGTCATCAAAAAGTGATTTTCTGATTCTACAACATTATAAATACAATTTCTACAAATTCTATTAGCTCTATCGGTACCAACATACCTTCCTGTTTCCATAGACCGGCTGTGTGCTTTAAGACGAAAGCATTTAAACAACTTTCTGAGATCATTTTTTACAATATCAAGATAAGGCTCATATCTAAATTTGGTTTTGAATTCTGCATAATAATCCAGTTTTGACATATTATTGATATCAAAGTACCAGTTCTGCTTAAATTGGTCTCTGAGACGATTCTGTAACATTGGAAAATAATTTATATTTTCATTAATGTTGTTCCACAAATTGCTAAAAGCTAAGTCATTCAATAGTGATTTCACATGTTTAGCCGAATTGAAACATCTTGGAGTGTCAATATAATTACACTGCATAGTAAAAACATGGTACAAATTTTAAAGTGAATCTTTATTATTCATCATTTTCAGCCAGTACTTCAAAACTCTTTCCTTACACAGTATAGACAAAGAATATCTTCTTAATTCACCAAGAACAGCCATATTTAGAAGTTGGGGCCCGGGTTTAACACCAAGGTTTTTTGCAGAATTTCAAATGAACCCTATCTATAGATTTGGTATCATATACACCCCATATCTCTGAGCAGTAGAATAAAATCAGTTCAGCCATGCGATCTAATAATAAAAGCTTTGTTTTCAAATCAAATTTAAGCATAGAAAAGATTGAATATAAACCATGGACTGGTCGGACAAATATTAAATTGCCTCCACCATTGATCCATTACTGCTAAACTTTACCCCGAGGTAACAAAAGAGTCTACTATCTCTAACGGTTCATTATTAATACACCGTTGATAATTTTCTACTTTTCTTCGTTTTCTAAAAATACATATTTTTGTTTTATTAATATTGATCTTTAATCCCCATTAAACAGAATATACATATAAACTATCTAATTGAGCATTGAGGTTTTGTTTGTTCGTAGTATAAAGTCTGCAAATAACAACATAAGAATATATAATTGAATTAAATCAGTTTCAGACAGGGAATTAAAATCAAGGTTTGATGTTACATCGTTAAGGAAAAGAATAAAAAGTATCGGCGAGAGTGGTTCCCCCAGTTTCAAGCCAAGCGACATCCTCGAAAAAATCAGACATATTTGAGAATACCTTAATACAGGCTGATACATGTTCATAAACAGATAATAACATTTTAATCATTTTACTACTCACTCCAATGTCAAGTAGTTTATACCACAATATTTCTCTGTCGATAGTATCAAACGCCTTTTCATAATCTATAAAGACACAATATAGTGTTTCATTAATTGACAATAGTTTCTGAATAATACTGCGAAGGATGAATACACAGTCAGAAGTACTTCAGTTATTACGAAATCCAAACTGGACATCACTGAATTTAGACTGACTCTCACACCAGTTATTCAGTCTGCCACGTAAAATAAGAGAAAAGATCTTTGCCATTGTACTTATACGCCGACCGGTGCAGTAGCAGGCGATATGGGCTGGACACCGCCACTCGCTAGACAGTGGATTAGCATTGATAATTTCATTGTTCGTATGAGTAAAATGGATAATAAACAGGTTGAATAAAAGAATTTTTGTATATCTAGACAAGATTGGTAACTACAGATGTAGGAATTAGAATTTTAGAGTTAAAACATTGTTACGTAAGATGAATTGTTCAGAATTTATTGTAAATAATGAGACAACTATTAATAAAAGAGAACTCAATACCAAAGTTACAGACTACATAATGAATGATTTTAAAAATAATTGGTTACAAAATGTCAATAGAATTAATGGAATTAATGGAAGAGGAGGTAATAAGTTAAGAAAGTATAAGTTAATTAAACAGGATTATGGTGTAGAAACTTATTGTAAACTCATTATGTCTAGATCTCACAGGGCTGCCTTTGCAAAATTTAGAGCCGGTGTTGCCCCGTTGAGAACTGAAACTGGGCGGTATGAAAACTTGCCTGTTGCTGCTTGAACGTGTCCGTTTTGTGTGTCTTTAGTTGAAGATGAAATACATACTCTGTTCTTTTGTCCAATGTATAATGATCTACGTAATTTACTATTTGAAAAAGCTGTACATTTAAATGTAGATTTTGGAAATATGACAGAGGAAGAAAAATTCATACTTCTGTTTACAAATGATGATATTATAAGAGATTGTGCAAAAACCTGCTTTTTAATTTTACAACGGCGTCAGACATTTTTGTGCAAGTAAAGTGGGAGAATGTTGTGGGAGAATCAAGATTGTTTGTTGTCTTCTTATGAATGCTTCGGGGCAGAATGAGTCGGAATCTTGGTTTCTCCATGATATTGTCCTCACATGTAGTACATATTTCATAATGTACATGTGTACATAGCAATAAGCTTTTAGATAGTACAATATATCTTAGTGTATATAGAAGTGGTTTTAATAGAAGAATTGTTTTAACGATGAATAAATGTATAATGTATAGTCTCTAATAGTTCTATATAGAACAGTTATGTACTATTATATGTATGTTTGTAAATGTATATTGTTATTGTATGTATGTGATAGAGACTCTAATAAACAAATAAACTAAACTATAAGAATGTAATAACTAAGAAATAATTTATAGCAAAAGAGTGTTTTAACACTATTTATGCACGATGGGCGGTTATACGTCGGGCGTAATAATTTCACGACGGCGCAACCCGAGTGAAATTGTGTGTACGACGTATAACCGCACGAATGTATAAATAGTGTTAAAACACGGTTTTGCTAATAAAATATTTAAGAGTTTCCTTTTGTTTACATACTAACTTTTGTGAGCATGGAGGGTTTTAGTAAAATTTTGTTGGAACTGTGCGTCCAAGTTAGTACATATTATAATCGAAATAATTGATACTATGAATTGTTTCGATTCTATGTAGTGTGTACTGGCTTGGTCGTACAGTTTTGGTAGAGGTTTACTAAAGCGTTTTAGCTACTTGTGAATACTAAGATTATAGTCTCTCATATTTCTGATTAGAAAGGTATGCATGTTTTAATGCCTGATGTTATTTTAATATGTATGTGTTTGTATATCATGCAAAGTGAGACTTTAATAAACATATCTTCTATAAGAGAAAATCCTATATAATTACTTGGGTCAGACTTGTGATATTGAATAGACATTTCATGGTTTGTAGAAACAGACTCATTACTGAAGGTATTATGGGCCTATCGCCTCGGGCATTAGCTTTTGTCTATTTAGTTTGTTCTCTTGGATAACGTAGTCACTGCTTACCATTTTTCGAACGTCGCAAAATTCTTTGTGATAGCAGAATTTCTATTGTATTCAGTAATGTGATAAATCAACTGTCATTAAAATGATTAAAACACGACTATTTTGAAAAAACTATTGCTTGTTTTATCTTGTTTTATCAAGACATCTTATTTCAGTTTTGATGTCCTTTCCTAACCTTGCAAACGTAGGTCAGGTTAGCAAAATCATAAAGATTATGCACTCATGAGTAAAAGTAACTAAGCATGTCCGAAGTATCGACTATACAATATTTTTTCCAGTTTTCATCAACTATTCCACCTGTGTATCCTTAGTCGCGAGGTTGGACTTAGTAGCTCATGTTCGAATCCTACTAAGATTGTTTATGAAACCATCTAGCTGATTTACAAAAGGACAATGGTTCTATTTACGTTCCCAGCTGTTTCTGACATAAAGGACGGGTGTGTGTGTGGGGGGGGGGGGGGGGGGGGGGGGGGGTCGTCAGAAAGTTGCTTCACCAATGAAATTCGGCTGTGACTTAAAACAAAACAAAACAAAACAAAAAGAATATGAAAATCAACACTTCGCTGATATGCTTAATGAAGTGTCGCATGTGTAAAGTATTTACTTTCTATCCATAGAACGTACAAGGAATGCAAGTTTCTGTTTTTTTGTTGATGTGATTGGTACAAGAACTAATAATTCGACTCTTTTTCATCTGATTTTGTTATCTAGAGTATTCTTGGAATGAACGTAAGAGTTTTACAGAAAAAAAGATGAAACTTACTTTTAAACATCCTTAATAACAATTACTGTTTTTGCTTACTTGTTGCTTAATGATATAAACATGGTGAAGTATGTATTAGCTGAGCTAATGAACAATTATTATGCTAAATTATATAAATGAAAGAATAAGTAAATATCTACTTTATTTTTACAACAGCAAAACCACGCAGCAAAAATTACAATCTATTTTGTGAAGATATGTTTTTCATTGACAGACATGCATTTAGATGCTTCAAATACAAATTTGATGTCAACATCCGTATTCTTAATATGTATGGGTACAACTGTTGTAATTACTAGTAATTGTTTTTAGTTTTTTGTATTAATAAAATGCACATTTTCGTCATCATGAATTAACAGGAACTTATCTGACGAACCCCATAAAATAGAAATAGAACTACATAATATGTTTAATGTTTTTTCCCTACTTCTTTAACGTGCCAAGTCAATAAAAGTACGGACACATTTCTTTGCTATAAATGACAAACCGGATTTATTTCCAGTTATCAACGATACAGCGACGAAAAAGAAACAAAGCTTCCACATTAGATCCGCTTCTGAACTTAAATGACATAAAATAATCGAAATGATAAATAGCAGAAGAGTGTTAGAAGAATTTGGTTATACGCCGATCGGGCCTTTGTTGCGTTTAAATTATTAAAACAAGTTTCTGCAATATATCTTACAATCGAAAACCCGAATCAATCTTGGGGAGGGCTGTCATGTTGTGTGCATGACAAACTAAAATGTATACATTAGAATTAAAAAAAAGTATTTTCGGGAGGGCTGTTGCTAATTTTGTTAAAACTCCTTGCCCGACCCATTTGACCAATATATAAGTAAATATGGGCCGTACATGACAAAACCTGTATTTATTTTAAGACTTACAATGATTTTAAATAAGTCACTGAAGGCATTTAGAGACATGGCGTTAGGATCTTCATGAAAGCAGTATGACGTGGTCGTGCATGACGTGTATTTTATATGTCCCTTTATGCGACTAGTTACACGTATCACCAATAAAACATCGTACATTAGAAACAGTTTAACATGTTTTTACTGAAAATAACTTGTGTATCTATACTGTACCTTTTATATCTATACATACACATGCATCTATTTTATCAAGGTGCAATGATACTTTGGAATTTCGTTTGCCACGACAACACAAATAACATTTATATGTAAAACAGTGGTATAATTTAATTTGCCTTTAAGTTAGATATCTGAATTACAATATACTGGTTTCTAGTTTCTGCATGAACATAAGAAAAACGATGATTTTCCACTACATTTTATATCATGTGATACAGGTTTTCTCATGGAATGGCCCATATGTACTTTTAACATTCATGTAATAGATGCAATAGCAATATAATCAAATAGTACTGTTCTCATATTACTGTTTGATTCCCATTTCTGGTCGACATTGCCATTTTCATTATCTCATTTTACTCCTGTTTCTTAGCATAAATGTGTCCAAATGTTGTAGATATCTTTATAAAAGTAGTCTATCTCTTATAAACAACATAAATCTTGATGAATAAAGCTGATGTTTAGCTGTCAAATATATGACATAGTGCGAAAGAACCAGAAATGTCAAATATATAACACTGTGAGAAAGAACCAGTAAACTCGCATTCTATCTGAACAGCAAAGTAATAAAATTGCATTTTGCTTTGGATCTTTCATATCCCTAGGACGGCCGGCACATATTTATGCAATCTCACCAGGCATATATATGTTTCTGACAGCACAGAAAATGACGCCACTCGACCTTCAGCTATTTCCGGAAGTAAAGAAAATGAAAGTAGAAATGCTAAACTTGAAAACGAAGGCCGTATTTTGATTCGTAGATAGTCAGGGGTCACCCCCTATTGTTATTTGGGAGTCAATTTTCAGCATTTTCTAACGAATTGAAATTCCTGGGCTTTAGTACGGCATGCCAGCTTTTCATCTACGAAAGGATATTTGAGCTCGGGATAAACACAAATCCCACAGGGGTCCGTAACGGACCAAATGACATTGATAATTTTGGAATTTCATCAAATCACTCAAAAGGACGTTTTTGATGTTGTCTGAAAGTGTCAATATATGCCTCGGATGTAAGATATAACCGTATTTGAGAGCTGCAGACCTAGACATTCCAGAAATATTTTCAAAATAAATTTCGTGTAATAAATGTTGACTCTACGGAAGCGTGAAAGGGCCATCAGACGCTAATACGTTTTATTACGTTAAGGCTGCGGAAAGGATATGTTTTAACTTATCTCTGTTGAATATACATCTTTTACTAAACACTGTGTAAACTGTAGTAGATGTAGATTTAGAAACTGAGCTGCTTGATTTGTTTCGAAACACACCAGTTGGAACCCCTTGTATGTCGCTTAAATTCCATAGGTGTAGAAAAATGTTGTCATAAGAGTCTGTCCTAGTATATATATAGAGAGAGAGACACTCAGCATAAGTTACCTAAAATAATACAC
Organism: Mercenaria mercenaria; assembly: GCF_021730395.1. Taxonomy (NCBI): domain Eukaryota; kingdom Metazoa; phylum Mollusca; class Bivalvia; order Venerida; family Veneridae; genus Mercenaria; species Mercenaria mercenaria. The sequence continues at coordinate 71,888,419 of NC_069368.1, read as the reverse complement.
TCAAAATCGGTTGTACATCGCTAGAATAATTCATTCGGGCTACACCCTCGTGAAATTATTCCGCGGACGTATGACCTCTTTCCGTGCATTAATTACGTTAAAACACGGATTTTCTATACATTATTTCTTAAATGAAGCACTTTTGTTTGTTTTATTGTCGCAGAATTTTTGTATTTAATATACAGTAAGCTGTGCTATTTATTTGTACTGTTGAACTGTTGTATTCCAACGCGACGGGACCAGCACAATTTGTTCGAGTTATCGGTAGCTCGGGCCATCCAAAATTATACACTATATAGGTATTTTTTCCAGGACCTGAAAATGAGTTCGAGCAAAGGGTAGCATTCGAATCATCCGAGTTTCAGTTAACTGTACTTAAAAAATGTATCCAGCTCTTCTTTGAAATTTGACGACCATTAAAGTCAATCGTTATAGGTCATATTACGTAATTATAGTCTAATTTTTCAGCCGAAGACATATTCTTTAAGAAAGATGAGAAACAAAAACACTTGTTCTAATGTTCATAATATAACCAAACTTCAACATATAAAGATCATTTTGGCCAAAATCTGGAGGTCAGTTCCTTTAAAGTGTTTATTGAATTTAATGCATGTTTCAGATATATTGGCAAGGCAAAACAATTTAAATGGGATACATTGGAAGAAAGCATAAAATACAAATAAATGATAGCAGTAGAAACTGGTATAATTACATTAATCACCCCATGCCCATTTGTGGATGTCCATTAACAATAACCGTTAATCAATTTTGCTGCAGCGCATATACTTCAGTCAAGAGACAAACTTGATAAATGTTATGCACCCTTTCAGCAGATCGTCTTTTAGGGTAAAATCTCCATTTAATAAATTAGTCTGTAAGAAATCAAAACTGACATGATTTGCTAACAGCTGAAAATTACACAAATCAATTTGACCAAATAAAAAAGGAGGTTTCCCTGACCCCTACATATTGCCACATTGTAACAAAGTAATAATACAAAAAATCTCCATAATGGTACCGACAGAATGGAATAACATATACATTTAAAATATCCACTAATAACTCAAAGAAGATACATCATCCGCAAAAATGACTTACTACATAAAAGACAAAACTGAAATCATAAATTTAAAACTCAAGGCAGATGACCATTTGATCTTTTTGTTTGTAGGGGGTTTAGGGATTACATAGAGCCATTATATATTTTGCTTTGTACGTAAGTCAAATGTGTTTGCCGCACTTATTGTTTTAGAGAAATGGAAAAAGACAAAGTTTCGATAATCACGCTATTTATATACATTCTGTACTGAGTATCATGCGTAAGTACGTGAAAAAGTTTTTGTCTTATGAAAATCATCTGCAGGTCCGGACCTTTGGGCCGAATAAATATCTTTGCTACTGGCTAGCCAGTATATAATTCCGAAGCCAATTTAAATGAAAAATGTGTGATACATGTATACATCTTTTTCAAATTGTTATTGGTTTAGGTGAAAAATAATTATAAACTTCAAAAAATCTATTCAGGCATAATGCAAACTACAAGCAGTAAGATATAGGTTCTGAGATAGGTAAAACCACTGAGTGGATGGGAACAGAAAGGGATATAACTGATTTTATTATTTTAATAAATGTATATAGTTTATGCTGTTAACTTTTCGTGTAAATCTATTTCAGTTTTAAGTATTTTATAACTAAAACATTTCGTCAGAGAACAGGTTTATTGACCAGATTCTCCGTTTCATCTTATAAAAATATTACTTATTCCGTAGTTTGCTTGTGAAGACAAATTCTTCTGAAATGATCTTAGTTTGATCTTTTATACATGTATGTATACTGTACAAGTTTGTGTGCATATATTGATATTTTATATATATCATGATGCTTTTAGAATTACGCCGTGCAGCTTAAATTCTTAGTCGACCTTGCACTTTTCTTTAGCAATGTTTAATAGCATACGTTGATGACAGAAAAACTGTTGTGTTCCTCCTTGAGGTTTAGCCCATAAAAATATTTGGTAAAGTAACAACATCTTTACCAACAATCTACCAATCCAATACATATCCTTACGGTCTCGTACAACTGGGTCCTTTCTCAGAAAGTTGCTAAAAAGAAGGCATTGTTTTTCTGAAAAAGTTCGGCACTGTGGTCAGATAGAGAAATATCTCACTGATGATTTTCGGTATTTCACCAGGTAGCATAAAATAAATGGAAAGAAATGCATCATTATTATTTTTTTTATTACATAATTGTGGTATGCAGCACTTAGCAAAAAAAAAAAAGGCGGTTTGTCTTTACATACCATATCTTTATGTGCATTTAACATCCCTAATTAGATTTATAATTGAGTTTCTGATATTATCGACAAACTTCCGAAAGGAAATGAGAATTAAAAACTGTCAAATTTGTTTTCTTGCTAGAATAATGTCTTTCCTGATATATATGTGATGACAAGTACATTTTGCCCAGAGAGCCGCGAAGGACAAATTATCTCGATTTATTAAATCTCCCTACAATCTTAAAGCGTGAATTTAACGCATGTTTTACATGTATTCGCAAAGCAAAACAATTTGCCTTTGGTCATTTGAAAGTGATACAAGGTAAGTCTAGAAAAGACAACAAATAGATAATAGCATTCGAAACGGATGTAATTACAAAAATTACTCTATGCCAATTTGTGAATGTCCATTAACAACGTTGCCGCAGCGCGTATACGTCATATATAAATGTTGTGTCATCAGAAAATTACTGTAGCTAACAGCTGGAAATTACACGTATCAATCTGATCAAATAATGAAAAGTAGTTTTCCCTGACCCTTACATACTGACACATGGTGACATAAGTTAATAATACGAACGAAACGAAAAATCCCTTCGGAAAGGAATAACACATGTATTTAAAATATCCTCTAACAAATTAAAGAACATCTGAGCCAAACTGTTTTGTTTTTGTTTTGCTTTGTATGAAAGTCAATTTTGTTTTTAGAACTTGGGGAACGCATTTATTTTTCAGAGAAAATAAAAAAAACGGTAAAGTTACTTTTTATTCAAAATATTGCTGGCTTACTGAAGGTCGGTGCCCATCGTAACGAAATAATAATGCACGGAGAGGCACTGGTGCCTTCCTCCACCATCAAAGCTGGAAAGTTAAACCCTAACAAAAATCAAAATATTGACTTTCTTAGCTCTATAACTAATAATCAGTCTATAGGTATACATTATGTACTGAGTAGCCTGCGTAAGTACGTGACAAGGCTTTCGTAAACCCTTTGTTGACTTAATTCACTTTGGCCCATATTTGTAAAAAAATCATGTAAAATAAGCAAAACATGGTTCAGTTTTGTTATAAACGTATATGTATAAGTTATACCTCAAAATTGAATGAGCAACCATGGACGTAGCCAGCCTCAATGTGATTCACAGGCAGACGTGTGCAGGAACAAATAAGGGGAAACTTTTGAACATACAATAGATACAAAACAAGTCCTTAGTTGATAGATATATAATCAAGGGAAAGTGTGGTTTGATGGGTTTATTTTCCTCCTTCACAGACAACGGCCGGCCTTTGTGTCCCGTTTTTCTTCCTTGAAATTATACGCCTGTCATAACTGCTGACGTAATTATATCTCTTTGACATTATTTCGTTAAAAGCTTCTACATCTGAGATATTTAACACTATGTAGTACACCTACTGAATATCCAAGTCTTCATACATTTTTATCGTCACAGTTACCAAATATGTATAGGATCGTATGGCAAAATAGTTACTTTGATTTCCTTAGTATAATATAAAAAATAAAATCCAAACGAGAATTTTCATCTTTAGGTTTCACTTGCACTGAATGCTATTCTATTTCTGGTTTTAGTGCCGTGCAGTCAGAGTACAAATATATACACATTAGGATATGAATAAAAACAATGAAAAAGGGGCATAATCGGTTATATAACGCGAAAAATCTGTTGCTGGGAAGGTTGAAAAATATATTACAACATCATTCATCAGTAACCATAACACACAAATATATTGCTGATTCATTTCCGATGTTTGGATAAACATGGAATATACTGGTAATAATCAGTTGGAAACAATGGTAAACTATGTTTGATGAAAACTGAGACAAAGCACATCTTTCCCAAAGTGTATAGTTAGAAAACCTCAGCAATATTATTAGTTACACTGCTTGTTGGTGACAGGATACGGGATATACGCTGTCGAGGAAATCCATATCAGGCGAGAGCGAAACACGTTACGATGAAGTCAAAGTTTTTGTTGTGACCAAGAAAAAGCGCTTCTATATTTCATCTACTCTTTTAGATTAAGAGCATAGAATCGAAATAATTTATAGCAAAACCGTGTTTTAACACTCTTTATACACTCGGGCGGTAATACGTCGAACAAATAATTTCACTCGGGCTGCGCCCTCGTGAAATTATTGAGCCCGACGTATAACCGCCCATCGTGCATAAAATTAATAGTGTTAATGCACTCTTTTGCTATAAATTATTTCTTAAATAACCCGGATTTTCCGTTCATATGCGAAACAATATATATTCTTACGCATAAGAACTCAAAACACGGGTTATTCTACGATAAACCACGCTTGGGAACTTATTATTTCTTAATTATGCAACAACGGTCAGCTCTCCTGGACCAATACACAACTAAATTGTTCCAGCTTGAAACTAATTACTTCTCAGTGAGTAAGAAGTACAGGACTGATTTTAGACACACTATCTTCTGTCAAAACGTGATACAGAGCATATCCAGGATATGAATTCAAGCTCCTGCGCTTTACCCTCAAGTCTAGGTCTTTCTTGCGCAGTGGTTCTTCAGGTATTAGGGAAGTCCTTCTTCCTGCTCACCTTAGTAGAAAAATATGGTTTTGCTGTAAATATGCTCTCTCATAGTGCGTAGTAAACAATTACACAATAGTTTTTCCCTCTTGTTTTTTTGTTTTAAAAATTATTATTATTGTTTGAGTTGTCATATTTCTTTCTTTTTGTTTCGTTATATTTTTAAAAGCCTATTTACTATATTTTGATGTTTAGCTATCAATGGAATATTTACCAATATCAAATGCTCGACCGGATACCTCATGAGGTCATACCTTTAATTTCAAGGCGGTATATTGATTTTTTTAAAAATTATTTCAACGAACCTAACATTTCTGTAGTTATTAGTCCCCACCTCTGTTCAATGAACATTGAATACATGACTTTGAAGACTGTCAGATTTTTATCATACTCGAGTACCTATCTATTACATTATTTATTACATTGTTATCAAATATTAAGACCATATAACTACTTTGCAAAGGAAATGTTTACAATCATGAACAAAGTAATTACGAGCTAATTTTCCAAATCATTCTTTGCTTGTCAAAAGATAAGATGCACTCGCTTCTTTTTACCTTGTTTTATACATCCGGAAAATGACAGAATATATTCATTATTATTAAATATTCTATTAATGTGGCATTTGTTATGTAATTGACGACAATATCAAATAAAGATAACAAGATGATTTGGAAAATGAGACAAAATGATAAGAGTAAAGAACAGTAAATCACTTTCCTGATATTAGTTATCGAGAGGAAATTTGATTTTACCTCCAAATTAAAAAGAATAAAAATATCGCAATGATAACGGGAAGCCATTCTCTTTGTGCTTGACATATGTCCGTATACTGTTCTCAACAGAATAAAATGTCTTTGTAGAATATATCAAACGATCATATCATATTTGGAGTTTTTTCATCTGTGCTTACAAAATAACAATTGCAAACAAACATCGAAGGTTACGAGAATAAAATGCATTGTTCTGCAAACCTTCATAATAAATTATAATTGCCAGTAATCATTGATCAATATTTTGAAAATAATATGTTTTTCTAACGCACGACAACGCAGTCACATTCTTAGAAGAACTCCCTGATTGTGTTAATAACTACTCGACTTGTTGCACGACCTCTGGAGTTTCCACTATTTTGTTATCAGTAGCGTTGTTATTGCCGTTCGGTAGGCGTTTCTGCTCGTACACTCAGTCACTGCTAGTACATTTCGATCTCTTTAGATCGTTAAGCACATCATATATGTTGTGTTTGTGGTTTGTGTTAGTTTTGCAGCGTGAGCATTTTGGTATGGGTGGTCCAAATATTTCAACATTCTTAGATTTAGATGTTGTTTAATCACCCTTTTGATGTGGTGTCTGCTTTCTAATTTTGTCTTTTGACAGTTGATATGATATGCAGGCTTCATAACCCTAGATCCCGTCCCTAAATTCTAGCTGTTTAGTTCTGCCATTGTTTTCTCGTTTAGGTCTAATCAATTATCTTAACTGAGGTTCATACACCGCTTTTCATGAAATTGCACGCTGTCTAGTGTATCATTGAAGGTTCCGTATACGCATCTGAGGATGTCCCTAAATTGAATTTGTAATGTGCAAATGTTGAGTTCATAGACGGTGTGAACGGTAGCATGCATTTCCACCGCCATAAAAGGACAACATACATACACACACACACACACATACACACACAAACGCGCGCGCGCACAGACACAAACAAAGCAACACACGAGGAAAAACGAACAAACAAATTAATGCTCGGATGGGCACATGGCATTTTCCTCCACCATTTCTGAAAAGTTGCCATATTACCTATATTTGTGTCGGTGCCGACGTTACACCCACCCAAAATACTGAACACAGTGGGGCACTGCCTTGGAATGGTCAGATGCAAAATCAACATTGGGGAGCTTCAGTTGGTTTATTGTATACCTACCCTCACTCTTAACACCCACCATGTTCCAAACTTACAGGACAGGGTAAATAAAAGTTATCCCCGTCAGTTGAATCCCTAAAAACAAGGAAGAGTATCCAACAGGGAAAGCCACGTTCTAACAATGCAGCCTCCCCAAACGCGCACACGATCAACACACGCACACCACAAACACACACACACACAAAGCAAACACACAAGGACAAAACAAACAAATAAAGGAACACAGTGGGGCACACGCAATGGCAACATAAGGCATGTAATGAAAAACACAAAAATGCAGACTTTAAGGACCAAGAAACGCATATTCTCAATGCCTTTGCAAAAAAGCAGCACCCTTAAAGCATGCAAGAATCAGGCAAGCCTACAGATTCAATACTAGTGATGCAATTATTTTTACGATAAATTCTTAGTACGCTGTGCCCTTCTACGTCAAACAATAATGCAGTTATTCTCTATTGAGTTACTGGAGTACATTGCAATAAATAGGTATTCAGAGACCAACAATTATCACCCTTTTACAGACGAAATTACATTAATCAATCTATGTCCATTTACAAAATATCTTTACATCCACTTATTGGCTGTAACGTATGTACTTAATGGCAAATACGTTAGTCCAAAGATTTATATGTTTTAATATTTATAACCCGTTTAATGTATGCAGAGAGTGTTTTATGAATATCATATGAATAATCAATGAAGTGCATTTGATTTTCAATTAATAAAATTAAAGCGATTTGACAGTAGTTATCTTAAGAAAATCATAGGTTGCTGAGTTTCCTTTGCAAAGGAAGTAAATAAATTGGGAATTTAAGCTTAACATAACTTATAAAATTTTTGTCATTATTTTTAACTAAAATAATAATAAAGTATATCTCGTCGATATTAGTTGCTTTTTTATCAATTTGCCTCAGTTTTGTATTTCAGAGTATGTGAATTCACTTACTGACGCAATAAGTCATAAGAACTTTCTTATTGGAATTTTTCTTATGGCTTACTCCCGGGGTACTTTTATGGCTCACTGCATATGTTAATTATGCAGGTAAACGAATTTAGCTTATTGTTAGAAATTTCTTACAAAGGTAAAATTTAGTATACAATTTCAAATCAATAAAACGTAGTACTACGTAAACTAGAAGGAAGCTACTTATGCCCACTACGGTTACGCTTAAATTTCGTATGTTAAGATCGATAGATTACACGTAACAAGTCTCACTTGTATTGCATGGGGAGACTACAAAAAAAAAAAAATAAAAAAAAAAAAATAAAAAAAAAAAATAAAGTTTAAAGTTTACGCATACTATTTCATAAGATTCGCTCTCGTTTCTAGATGTAAATATATCCAAGGGAGAGAATTTATGTGTCGAAACTAACATATATGTGAAAGAAACTAATAACCACCAGTTCTTGGATTATACATCATGTCATCCCAAACAATGTAAGAACAGTATTCCGTATAGTCAAGCAAAATGCTATAGACGTATAATATCAGATGATGAAAAGTTCAAACATTCATTATCACAGCTTCGTGAATTCTTCGTTGACAGAGGTTACCCACATGATGTGTTAGACCGTGCCTTCCAAAAAGTAGTCAATATATCTCAGCAAGAAGCTTTACAGACTCAAATTGGGGACAAAAATAGTGTAATTCCTTTTACTATTGTGTATGATCCAGCGCTTCCACGTATTGGTAACACTATTAATAAATACTGGAGTATTTTGAACCTATCAAAAAGCTTTACAACTAAATCCGTTTATGAGAACTGTAAACCTGTTGTTGCCTATAGACGTCCGAAAAAATTACAAGACTATTTGATAAGTTCCGAGTTCAATAAGCAAAGTGATAAACTTTATCTCTCACAGAGATGTAATGGTAGCCGATGTTCGCATTGTACCAATATCGAAACAGGTTCAGAATTTACCAGTCAAATGACTGGTCAAGCATGCAGTTTACATCATAACGTAAACTGTAAAAGTAAATGTGTAATTTATTTGATTACTTGCAAAAAATGTGACAAACAGTATGTGGGACAAACTAGGCAACCTGTATCAAAACGCATGAACAGTCACCGATTTGATATTAATAGTTTTACTGACCCTACTTTTTCCTCAATGGTTGCATCACATTTCAATTTTACGAGATCATTGCTTAAAGGACTTTTCTTTTATGCCTATTGATGTTGTAAGAAATGACATTGATCGTCTCTGCAAAGAAACAGTGTGGATACATAAACTGAAAACGCTCTATTCAGATGGTTTAAATTCTAAAGTTTTATTTGATATAAATTGACCAATTAACTAATTGTATTGATCTACATATATAGATATGTAATGCCGAGTATATCGTTGTTTTTTCCTATTTCTGTTTTTTATATACATAAGTATAGGAATTTTTGTATAAACACTATCCGACAATTTACTCGGTATGTTTGTTAAATCCGTTTAAAGGAACGTTATTTTTAATTGATTTAACATTGTAAATAATGTAGATCTAAACTTTGTATACATTCTACCGCCTTTTTACGCGACGTTGTTTAACGACGTCACGTCCGTTGTTTTTATTGTTATTCTTCCCTGAGGAAGGCTTAACGCCGAAACGTTGGAAGTTAATAATTATCTATGAACAAACGCTACACGTGTTGTTGTTGATTTTTCTTAAGATGGTGAGACTACAAAATTCCGCAAGCAACTAATTCTAATCGACCCCACGACAGGAGTCATATTTTACCAGCATTCCTGTCTGGGTCGATACTGCTGGAAACAGAACCAGTTTAAGTGTATCTGTATTTCTCATTTATCAATTCGTATAAGCGACATTTAAAAAATGGGTTGAGGTATTAAACTTAACCAAATTATATGATTGCAAAAGGTATAATATCTCGGCCAATTTTGATAATTGGCTACTTCTGCCTGGACAATTTTTAGTTATGGCCCTTTTATTGCAAAATTTGGCCAGATTAGCACTGTATGCTCTCTAAACTGGAGTTCAAAGCCTTTATCCGATCTTCATAAAATTTAGTAAGAATTTATATAGACATAATATCCCGTCAAAGCTCGTTAACAAACCAGATTGCCCATGACACTTTGTAGTTATGGGCCTTTATTTGTCCTTTTGAGTGCTTCAGTAACATTGTTTTGACGTGCGTATTGTGTGATAGATTGTCACTCTTGTTTATTATTACAACTCTTATTTTGTTCCGTATTTACAAACTGGATTTTTATGTGAACTGAGTATACATACTCCACGTGGAGGGGGAAGCATTATTCGGATTTAAAGTGGTGTGTTACACGGAGGAGAGCTTTATGCGGTCTCAAATAGCTACTCTACAAAAAAAACTTCCTGCTGTTAATGTACTAGTAATACATGACAAATTCACAAACGAAACGTCCAAAACAGTTCCCCTCAGGCTTATGAGTGGTTGTTAAAACATAGGAGTTGTTAAAGTGAACCATTACTGATGAAAGTAAACTTAAAAGGAACTAGAGTGTTATTGTCACAAAATATATCTATCTGACACTAGCAATTTGCTACAACTGAAAATCAGTTATTAAACTCATGCAAGGAGTTTTGTAGAAGGATCTTGAACAAAATTACTCAAAGAAAAATAACCCGGAGCGGAACTTGCCGAGAATGTGCACAGTTAGACAATCGAAGGTTTATCAAAGTCCAGAAAGATGTTATGTATTAAATTCGGACAAGAACCTCTATGTACAATATATGTATAAAAATCGAAGGGTCATTACTCATTATTGAAAACTTATCTTACCGGAATATATTTCTTTTTTCAGGATCAGATCATATTTGTATTATTCTACATGATTTCCTTTTTTCTACTTTATTGTTTCTCGGTTAAAACTCAACTGTTTGAAAGATTTAGCCTTGTGTTGGAATGGCTGTAACATATGTTGGCATTATTCCATAAATCCAATAATGTATCCTCAAATACCTGTTTAAATATAAGCCATGTTATTGTTGCTGTTGATGTTGTTGTCTACTATAAATACAGCGCACTGTTTTCTCCTTGCTGGTCTTTATTTACTTGGTGGTCTTTATTCAGAGGTGGTCTTTAACACATGTTTGACTACAGTGCTTGCAAATTGACATATTCAATCATATGTCTTTTCAGTTAACCGGAGCATAACCGGATTTTTAAGTATAATAGGTTTTCCCGATTTTGTAACATGCTGATATTCTCCGCCAGAGAAATATACTAAGTGAGAACCAACCATATCCCCACTCCGGCCTTGTAATAATGTCAGAACTTTGTTACACGCAGCATACCTAGTAATAGCATACTGCCACATGTTCTCGATAGTTTCTAACAACTGCAGCATTAAGCTATATAAAAAATCATATGGCGTGTTGCAGCAGTCATTTCCCAAATATCGACACAAGTGTTGAGTATGCTTGCTAGAAATGAAGACAAAACTGGACAAAGACATAAACAGGATATATATCCACGTTTCAGGGATGCATCTGTCTCTAAATGAAGCCCTACAACCGTTATACATATATGGTTATGGAATAATTTAAGAATATACATTAACATATTTGCAAGGAAAAACATGACGATAAAGAAGACAAACAAAACATTAGAACTCAGCGGGGCACCGTCTTGGAACGGGCAATGGCAACCCACCACTATGAAGTTTAAACCCGTTAATGGTGTGCAGCAAACCTCACTTTTAACCCCTATCATGTTCCAAAGTTTCAGGACAGTGTATTTTAAATAAAGGATATCTTTACTAGGTCAATCCCTTACAAACATTTCATGCCGTATTACTCCAATTCAAACATTAAATGCATTATAAAGAACCGATTTAAGGTGTAAGATGTAAAATGTGTATTTCTAAGTTAGAACAGTTTGCTACAGACATCCTTATTTTACACACTCTTATTTCAGTAATTTCGGATATAATGTTTTATTGGAAATATGATCACATTTGTATCATTTCGTGAGATCATTTTCACACGGGAAAGAAAAAAAATGATAGCAAAATGTTCAACAAAGATACACGTTATGCTAATCGACTTCATTACACCAAAATTAGTTATGTTTGTTTAGAATATTCGTCCAATGTTTTTCATCATTCGTAAATTTGGCAAGCCTTTTCAACTTCTATATCCTTAAAAATGTTTTAATATGTAGACAAATCAGGGACACGGATCCAGTAATATTGGCTACGTCCCCAGTATGCAGCCTCTCAAAAAAAAAAAAAAAAAAGAAAAAAAAAAACCAACAACAAAAAAACCACCAACAACAACAGCAGTGTATGGGTACACAATGAAAAACAAATATACTGAAAGGGTAAAACGAACATGTTTAGAAGGATTATATGAAAGCTTACAGCTTAAGATATTTAAGATAACAATTAAAAATGAAAAAAAAATATTCACGCTGGAAATGTTACCAGGTGTCTGAAAATTGACATAAATAAAACAAAACGTTCTTACGATTTCCCTTATTGGTTGAAGTTAACGGTGACGAAAATAAATTTTAGTATCTAAGTGTTTTAAGTGTCTTTTAATGATAGAAAAATACCTATTTACGAATGATAAGCACATATCGCTGAATTTTTTTCATCAAACAAGCTACGATAAAGATGTGGCATTGTGACAACAAACAAACCAACGACAGTAAAAGATAACTAACGTAAAATCAATAGCAATTTTCTGTTAATTTGAAATCTCTGCAGAATATTTAAATGTCTGCCATGCATTCCATTGATGTAATAATTGTTATATACTACTAGGTACATCCTGGTTTATTTAGCTGTTAACGTCTCACAAGACACGGTCAAGATGGATTTAATGTTCTTGTCAATACTAAAACCGGTTTGTGTAATTAGAAAACCTTAGGGAATGGGGTTAAAATAAAATGAAGTTTAAGATATACTGAAGCGTCAACGTATTTTGAAATATACCTCTATAATTTATCGTAACAAGTTGTACACCATGACCATTTTCTAAGAGGGATAACACCACAGCGAAAAAAGTAAATGTTTAAAATTAATTATTCCGTCAGATAGCATTAAGGCCAGAAATAAATGTTTGTTTTTGGTGACCTCATATAAAACGAACATTCAACTACAAACAAGCCAGCGTCAGTAAAAGATAACTAATGTAAAATCAATAGCAATTTTCTGTTAATTTGAAATCTCTGTGGAATATTTAAATGTCTGCCATGCATTCAATTGATGCAATAATTGTTATATACTACTAAGTACATCCTGGTTTATTTAGCTGTTAACACTTTTAACAGACTTTAAATCTAATTTACAACAAAAACAATCTTTTATTGATCCATCAGTACTGTTCAACCGACAAGTTTAATGAAAGCGTTATTTTTATTCGTCTCACAAGACAAGGTCAAGACATGTCAATACTAACACCGGTTTATGAAATTAGAAAGCCTTTGGGAATGGGGTTAAAATTAAATGATGTTAAAATTGTACAGTTACGCTGACGTATTTTGAAATAATATTATACACTTTACCCCCATAATCTTTCATAACAAGTTCCACACCTTGACCATTTTCTAAGAGGGATAACACCACAGCGAAAAAAGTAAATGTTTAAAATTAATTATTCTGACAATACTACTAGTATACAAAGGTATTTATCATCTTTTCATAAAATATAATTTTATATTAAGGCCAGAAAAAATGTTTGTTTTGCAATTTCAAATAAAACGAACGTTCCACTTGGTGGGATGAGTCAAGCTGTAAATATTCTACAAACTGTACATATCCATACTTAATATTGTGTAAATAAATTGAAATATCAATGGTATTTGATTTTATATTTATTCACAAATAATCATTGTTGATTTTACAACTCGTGTACGTAATACATGTCAATGCATTCTGCAATTGTATAAATTGATGTTGGTTGCCTAAAAGAGACTTCACAGACACAAAGAGTTCTCAGTAGGAAAGGCTGACTTGTAGAAATGACCTTATGTTATAAAAAGCAATTTATTACGTAACAATGACCAGATAATAAATCAAATCTATATATTGTTTGTTCTATTGAGTGTTAGGTCACACCGGCACAATTGTCCACTCGCCAAACACCCAGTTTAGCCGTCTGTAAGGTCATATGATCTGGAAATAGCAATCATTCGACAGACAAAATTTCAAATTGTGGACACGATAATACTGAAAGATTTCCGACTAATTATATATTTTACAACCTTATAGGTTTAAGGTAGTAGACCGGTAACGAAAATCATCAAGTTACGTATTCTCCAAAAGCTTTTCAGCATTTATTCGTTATTCATGGAAAGCAATGATCATGTTAAGCTATAGTTGCGTCCAAAGAATGTCGAATAGCTTACACATACATAATCAGACGGAAATTAGGGAGTCATAACCTATCCACTACCTTAAAATGTTGTTATTACATTTGATGACAGTGACTTTTTGTGGAACACTATTTGCAGCAAAGTACTCCAGAACAGTCAGAGAAATGCTTCAACATGAGTAAAGCAGAAGAAACTTTTTCAAAATGATTAATTGAAATGATGAATATAACAATTTTCTACCTATGTTGTTACACACATGCGATACCAATTTAACTTTTTGTAATTTTACATTGTTGGATATACATTTTACTTTTAATGTATCAAAAACGAAAATGTTGAAGGCTCGGTTTGATTGAGCCTGTTCATGGACAGTAATGGATATGCATGCTACCGTCCATGCCCTCTAGCCCCGGGTTGAGCAGAACGCAACATTTACACATGTCATAAGTACAAAAAACAATTTAGAGACATGAGATGTGTTCATAAGTCGGTGTACATGGAACCTTCACTAGCGTGTAATTCCATTAAAGAGGCGTATGATCCCCAATTAAAATAATGGGTTTGCCCTAAACGAGAAAACAATGAGCAGAACTAAAGAAAGTGGAATTTAGAAAGGGGAATTTGTGTTAATCAGGGTATCATCATTGTGAACAAAAAGTAAGTTTAGCTAAAACGCAGACACTTTATATTTGAGGTAATGTTTATTATTGTCGTAAAATTTCTTGAAACGAACTAATGCTTTATTTTACTTTATTTTGATGCACTACTAAACTTTCTAGCAGGGCCTCAGCAAACCTTGTAAAATAGTTGTCAGTGTAAGCCATGAGAAAACTGTGCATGTTGTATATGAATACAAAGCGTGTTAAACAAATGTAGGTAATATTTTGTGTGCCTGATCAGTTGTTGGGGAAAGGACCTATTTGTTTTCTTTTCTTCACGGTTTACCAATGTTTTATGTTGGCTTCAGTTTATCGGTCAATTCAGGGATGTTCCCCTTAGATTGTCTTGGGTAGGTACCATCTCTAGACGTCGTTCCAATTGTAATTACATAAAATATGTGTCATCTTTGACCAATGAACTTAGGTACGTTGCGATTATGAACATTGAAAAAAAAGTATTAAAGAAACAACATGAATAGATATTTCTGGTGTTCAATTTTAATGGTACAATATATACGTCTATTATCTTATTTCAGTCTCAGACATATCTCAATTAATACGTAAAAGTAGTTACAGCCAAAAACAGTTGCAAACTAAATAGTCTTGCTCACTTTATGAAACGAATTTCAGAAATGATTGACCGAAGGGTGATACTTGTTGCTATTCCACATTTATTTTGTGTGCCATTAAAGCTATATATTAAAGTGACTGGGCAGTGTTGCATTTTCCATTACTGCTCATGAACAGACTCAATCAAACCGAGTCTGCAATTTTTACTGTTTGCCTTGTTCTCGGTGCTTCCGAGGGATCTACTTTCCAGATTTTATTTAGAAGGTCATACGAGTGATGTAAATTGTAATGTTTGTATTCATCCTTTACATTTATTCTTCTGAAACCTTTTGGATAGCTAAATACTCGTCAATTAACAGTACATGTATTGTTAACCGAGAAATTATACCAATTGCAAACAGGAATGTCCGTAGACCCTTCAAGATATTGTAAAGGAACAGTGCTTGTACTTTTGTTGATCACACGGTATATTACATGGCAACAAAAGTGTCTGAAAGAACAACTTTTACAATTTCACTGGAAACTAAGTATCTGCTCTTTTATCTTTTGCTCTTTGAGACTTCTTTACGATCTAAACAAAATCAACATACCAACTTTTAATTTACAAAACCAATACAGCAATGAATGAATTTGTTTGAATTGACAGACTTTCTAAATCCAATCGGCTTCCCAGCAACTGTTTGAAATGCAATTGAAGTAAAACAGAGCAACAATGAATCGAGAACATCACATTTAGGAGATTAAATTACAGATTGAAAACATTTCATGAATTTGTCCTAAGAGATATAAAAGAAACATAATTGCTGCATCCAGTCGTAATGATTAACATAATTGATTAAACAAGAATGAGTCAGAAGTTATGCTGTATCCATCGTTTGTATTATACAAGTTTTGTCACTTTTATGAATGTTATTCAATAAAATAACAATTGATTTTCAGGAACTCATTAATGATGTTCCTCGAAGTATGATACCGTAATGCCACTCAGTGATTCTTTGCTGTAGTTTTATGACCAATCAACTCATAGAATGTCAGTGTGAATGCTAGTTCCGTCTATGATCAATTCATTTCTGTCATACGTATGTGTCCTCAGTCAGAGCTTAATCCAACGAAATAAGGCATAGAGTATTTCAAAATTTCCACAATACATTTAAGAAATGAAATGATTTTTTTCGGTGTTCAGGCGTAATGAATGACAGAATAGGATCGGCAAATTCACGAATCGCGCTAGCGATCCATGTTTAATTTGCCGATCCTATCCTGTCGTTCATTTCGCATGAACAACGAAAAAAATAGTTTCATTTCTTATATTTACATTATATTTCCTTTCCATTTTAAAACAAGATAATATTATAAATTGCACACATTTTGTTGCATTTAACATTAAAATCAGCTTCCCGGGCATTCTGTTCACCAGACGGAACAACTGCGACGTCATATAAGGAACGTTCTCCCTGACAATACGCGGACGTCGTCAAAACAGCGGTCGGTTGTCACTAAGCATCGATGACGTAACTATTGCGCCTTTCCTTTTGTTGTTCATATGAAATGAACGTCATAATTTTCAATGGAAAAGAATAGGGCGAATGAAAATATTTTAAAATGCCAAAGAAGTTAGTAAATAAAAATATCTTATAGTTCAGCGATCACTTTGGACGATTACGTAACGTGAAAGGAAAAAAACTTATCGAGTCGTAGTTTATATGTTGGTCGGGTACTACGTTTACATATACATACAGCAGTAACTTTATTTTGCATGTATACGATATATGAAAGTTCAATCTACAGGAAAAAACAAAAGAACAAGGAAGAATGTCCAACAGGGAAAGCCACGTTCCAAAAACGCAGCCTCCCCAAAGACACACACACACACACACACCCACACACTAGGGGTGTAACGATACATCGAACTATCGATGCATTGCGATACTAAGTGTCCCGATAGCATGCATCGATAGAAAAGTCACGATCCAATAACAATCGCCGATAGTTCCTTCAACAATCGATAGGTTCGATAGTTTTGAAATTTTAGTAAATACAGAAATAATTTATAATTTATAAACCAAGAAACAGAGCCAGCTTTCATTTGCGCCTCGGAAAATGTTTACGTCTCCATTACAATAATTACCCTCACGGAATTAAACTACCATAAAGGACTGAGAAGTCTGGGAGATAATTAATAAATTTAGTTTCTTAGAAACTTTGATTAAATATATTTAAATAACCTGTTAATTTTAGATGAGAAAATGTACTATGGACATGGAGAAAGAAGGCTACTTGTATTATACAGCAAACTGTTCGGTAGGGCCCTTCATTTAGTGCTGGTACACCTTAACCCGATCCGTTAATTTTCGTCTTTTTCGATGCTTTGGGTTATTAAACATGTTGCCATTCGCAACAAAATGGCCGATTCGTTTGAGTATACCTTGCATAGGTTTATTGTTTTACTTATTGTTCCAAAGCCAAGGAAGGCAAGAAATATTTAATGTTAGAATTATTTCTGTCCGTTTCAGTTATACAAACATCTCAATGTGTGTTAACAGCAATTATAAACAGTGTCGTCTCTTACACTGTGTAACAATGCCAGTTGTTAGCTTTACTGTATAAAATATGATGGCCGATAACTATTGCAATAGTATTGCAATAGTAACCTGCAATAGAATAGTATCGCAATAGTTTTTAAGCAATATCAATAGTATTGCAATAGTCAAAATTGGCCTCAATAGTCACCCCTACCACACACACACACACACAAAATAAACACACAAGGACAAAACAAACAAATACAGGAACACACTGGGCACCGCCTTGGAACGGCCAGGGCCAAAACCACCACTGGGGAGTTTAAACCGGTTTATGGTGCACCTAACCTCACTCTTATTCCCACCATGTTCAAAAGTCACAAGACTGTGTAAATAAAAGTTATCCCCGCCAGGTGAAACCCTAACATACGTAAAGACACATTAGCTTTTTCTGTAATTCTGATATTTCACTGCTAGCGCATTTTGTTATGTTAAAACATTTCTTTTGAAATAATGGTACTTCGGACTTACAATAGGCGTTATCTGTGCATTTCGTAAATAAATAGAGAGGATCGGTTCTAGCATGGCTACTCTGATATCGCATAACTGTAAATGTAATTTCTATTGTAGATATCATATTGAGAAGAAAACGATGATGTTTAATTATTAATTTTATTAAACTCCGTTAACAAGTACATAAGTTTTTGGTCTCACTCGTCGTCTTCATAACTGCTCATTCCCAGCATTCTAAACAACTTGGGAACCAGCTGATTGTATTCCAGCTGGTTTTCGTGTATGAGTGAAGCCATTGGGCTTTTCCTCTTACATGTCTGTTGTGCATTTGGTACTACGTGTCCTGGTTGACAATGTTCAGTTTGCTCATGAACTTCTCTTGCAGCAGGTTGATCTCGTTGCTTGCTAGGTACAGTTGCTGGTTGTTGTTTTTGTTGATGATGCTGTCGGTGCTTCGGTTGAGGATTCACGCCGGATCCAGCCAATTTTCTCAGAGGGGGTCCGACCGACCTTTAATGTACATGTGTATTTATACACTGCAGAATTTGACGTGTTTTTCGTGAATATTAACCGTTTAGAAGTACAGGGTTGTCAATACGTTTTTGTTGAGCAGGCTGAAATAGAAAATTAGGTGACAAGCTAGTGGGGTCCGGGGGCATATCCCCCAGAATTTGTTTAATTCAGCGCTACATTTCCTGCATTCTGGGGGCATTTTAGGAGCATTTAAGAACATCTACATTAGGATATTTTACATACAATATAACCCTTATTTTCTCATTTTTATGAGCTCTGAACTTCACCTGTTTAATTTGGGAAAATTAATAAAATTAAGTTTTCTTAAAGGTAAAATTCTTTATTATCATAAATATGAATTACGTCGGGGTCGTATGTAGCAGCAGCCACACACACTTTGAATGCGGTCCTAATGTTTCCTTTTCGAAAAAAACATTTTCTTTCCTTTTTGTGTTCTTTCCTTTTTAGGATTTTCCAGGGGGGATCCGGACCCTCGGACTCCTCCCTCTGGATCCGCGCATGGAATTTTCTCCGTCATTGTCGTCGTCAGATAAATCTGCAATTACCTGATCGCGTATGTCGGAGAATTCTGGACGTAAACTAGCATATACTGTTTCTACTAAACGTCTTTCTGCTTCTACTTAAGACGTATAAAATGTCCAAATGTGTTGTACACTAAAACATGAAATGAGCCGCACCATGGGAAAACCAAATAGTGCATTTGCGACCAGCATGGATCCAGACCAGCCTGCGCATCCGCGCAGTCTGGTCAGGATCCATTCTGTTCGCTAACGGTTTCTCTAATTGCAATAGGGTTTGAAAGCGAACAGCATGGATCCTGACCAGACTGCGCGGATGCCCAGGCTGGTCTGGATCCAGGCTGGTCGCAAATGCACTATGTTGGTTTTCTCATGGTGCGGCCCAAATGAATCTTATTATAAATCTCAATTTTACTGTTATTGTATCCTTGTAGTTTTTGGTAATTCATGAATTTAAATAATTGATTATAAACAGAAGGCCACATGACCCTGTATTGATCGCTTGGTCTTTTTCTACTGCTGTTTGTTATATCTCTTACACCGAGCAAAAGTGACCAATTTTAGTAGTCGTGAGAGAAGTGTAAACAAGGATGATGCAGACAACATTTTGTAATAACCGAACACATGTGTGTTAGATGTTATTACTTAATCAATTGATGGATATCTGGAATTGATAGTCATTGCCGTGTCGTATTGCAATACATTCTGTGAATAAATACAGATAAAATCATCGTCGTAATGTCGCACCAAAATTTCACGTGTCCTATTGTTCTGCTGTGCGTCATGGTACAAAATGTAGCGCGTCGTATCATTGCCGTCAGAGGACTCCGTAGATGTTAACAACTGCATATGCATTTTGAAAGTTTATATTAAAAACAAAACAAAAATGAAGTACCGTATTTCTGGATCAGATATATCGCCTGCTGGGATGGTCAGTAGTTCCCCAAACTTTGGGGACATCCTGTCTCTCAACTGCTTAGAACTTCTGGTCTCGTATAGATCTCTGGCTTGTGGGAGTAACTGCTGGAGGGTCCCTTTAACGTCATCCAATACATCAGTTCATTTGGTTGGATGTTGATTACATTTTTGTAAGAAGAGTTTCTACTTTCGAGACTCTGACAGTCTACTTGCGCCATTACATCCGAAGGAAGAGATCTTTTCCGCATATTTAGCGAAAATCCTTTCCAGTTCTTTCAAATCACTAGAGTAAGTCCTGAAACATTTATTCACTTAGTTAATTTGATCAATATTAGTTCTCACCGAGGACACAAACTATCCAATCAAAACTTTGGTTAAGAATATACCCATCTTATCATTTGCTGTCCGCCCTATTCAACGTCGGAGTATCTATAATATATAATGAGATGCACAGTTTGATAACTTTTTTTGAGAATAAAAACTTAATGGCTTTGTTAAATGACCAACTATGGAGGTGTGGCGATCAATGAAAGGACACTGGGAGAAAGCTACGTGTGTGGTAGGTGCCATCGACTGGAACTAACATGAAATCCACAGACCGAGCAATGAACCGCAAGAACAATATAACTGGATATAGACACTATCATCCATTGCATATTCAAATGTTTGTGGATTGTAAGTATGGGGGATATTGTTAATGTAGACAGTGGGTGTCTCGGGCATAGGAATAATGCACATCAGTATGCTTTAATGATTTAATGACAAGAATTGGAATTGTAGATATTGAATTTCCTGCAGAATGCATAGGAATTTCTTGCAGAATGTAATTTTCTTGGGAATAAAATATATCATAATGGAAATACTTTTTTGACTCCCTTTTCTACAGCTCAAATGGCACGGAAGGGAGAAAGAGAACGCAGGAAATACCACATGCTGTGATGTTACATCGTACAGGGTGTATGTTGAATACGCTATAGGCGAGATAACATGTTACAAAGTATAAGCACAGTCTGTAGGCATCCTAGACATGTTGAGTGGAATAGTTAAATTATGCGCAGAACTGGCTTCCAGAAGAAAAGAAATAGGTTTAATAGATTGAAATGATTGAAAATTGTTATTACATGGACTGAACATGACCTCATGTTTTTGAAGTATGATTTTATAAAACACTTTTATAACGAAATAAGATTGACTGTATTAAATAAAGACACATACACAGCAAACGTATATTTTCTGTCTTATTAACCTGTAAGTATTTATAGAAAACTCCTACTGTAAGACCGCAGCCAGCGTCGAAGTAAGCAGAAAATCTCTATATTTCCTGGCGATTGAACTATGTATCTATGTATCTTATGTCTTATAAAGGCATACCAATAAAATGATGTTCAATTAGGTTTGATTGGTCAGTACTTATAATCACCATTCTAACACGATTTGTTTTCCTATTAAACAAAGAAGACTGAAAATCATCTGTTATTATGTAATATTTTTATATTAGTCTTTAGGTGCTCTTAGGTCTGGACATAAAGCAATCTAATTATCGATATATTCAAACAGTGGACATAAAGCAAATCATTACGTGAAGTTTTCTCGATTGATGTAACAATTTATGTTTGCTTGCTGCTTAGTAATATTGCTCGTCAAGACGAACAACGCGATATAAATATCTCATTTTGAGGGAAATAGAGATAGAGCACTATTCGAATCAGACGAAGATTTGCTCCTAATTGTTTTACATTTATCGTGTTGAAAATAGAGGAAATCTTATATATTCATGGATAGACATTTGGCCTGCACATCCATGTTTTAATATTTAAAGGATTCGAAAGGGTTTGTTTAAGAATATAATATATATCAGAACCATGTATTAGTATCACGGCCATGAGACATAGTTCTCCTGTATATCATTTCAATAATAATAACATGTCTTATAATTAGGTATACACGGCGCATTAATGGCTCGAAAATGTAAATCGACGTAACTTCAAAAATATATCAAAAGTGGAGAGGTTACAAGTCCCGCGGGAAAAAACATAAAAGTGTACATCAAATATAATAGGTCTTTTGTTATTCGAATACATAGAATTGAAGATTTTCGCACAGATACTTTAAAAATATGACTATCCTGCATTGAAGAAAGCCGTGCTGAAGCGTTATCAATTAACAGAGGGAGGTTTTAGATTGAAGTTCAGGGAATGCAAGCCAGAGCGTGGGGAAACTGTTTTTCAGTTTATAGCATGGCTGGATAGGTATGAAATATGTTCAATATGAATCATTTTTACACATGATATATAAAGTTTTTATTCTTTGTAATAAACTTCCAATGATGGATTTAAAAACTGGAATGTATAAGAATATACAAGTATACTTTATTTACATGTTTTTAACACTTCAAGTGAAAAAACTTTTCAAGCTCACGTATAATACGCTCACACTGGTGAAATTGTTGACTTAGAATGCGTTGAGATAACCATGTAATAGCTGCATGTGGGGTGGAGAAACTATTCGTAAGGTAACGACATTACCTAAAGTACCGCTGACAATGTCATAAAATCTTTAAACCAAGTTGTATCGATGAAAATAAAAATAATTTCTGGCCGTTTCGTTTCATGGTTTGCTTGGCCTAGATAAATTCCCGAAAGCTGCTCAAATGTTTTGCTTGAATTATATATTACAACTCTATAAAAAAAAACTTACATAAACAGTAAATAGGCCAAACGACCGTATCTGTAGCGTACAAAAATCATTTAGACAGAGAATACTAATGAATGTTTGACTTGTTGTGATGAATTCTAATAAATGCGTGACTGTAATTGCGATGAGTGAGTTTTCTGTATCAGTCCACATAGAGCGGAAACGCAGTACTTAAAATAAGATTTCATTCTTTTGTTTTGTCGTATTTATATTGTTTCACAGTAGTTTCAAAGGAATTGTAATAACCTCTTTCTACTTCATTAGCCTTCGGCTACTCCAAGAGACATCCCGTCGCCGTCCCAAAAGAAAGCTTACGTATTGTATACTTACCATTAATAGAAAATGTCTCAGACACGATAATTTTCAATAGAAAATTTGACCTCAAGCCAGAAAGCCTCTCTGTCTTTTCTGTATGTCATCTTGTCAATATATATAATTTGTTTTCTATTTCTGAATGCGTCAACATAGATTACTTGTTATTAAATTTCCTCGTTTGTTGTTTTCTGTAAAACAGCTTTACTTTGATATCTGTGACATCCTCCAATAAAAGGATTGACATAATAAGAGGGTGTAATTGAGAGTACTGAGAAATAAATAATTTTCACATTTCTAGTAACAAACCTTCAAATTTTCGAGACATATTTATTCAGGTTTCGCCACAAACTAAATAAACAACCTTATTAAATACACGTTTCTATTCCCCGTTAAGTTACACTGGTACCGGAAACGTACGGAATCCTGTTGGGCCATTTATAATGTCGCCGTCGCGTTTGTGGAGTTGACACACGACAACGCGAAGTGACATAGCGACATTACGATGTGACACCCGACAATCGCAAACGACGGCGACAGTCCCAAACGACAGTGTCGTGATATCCACTTTGAAATATCGCCTTTCAAAAGCACGATATATCGCGATGTCACTTCGCGTTGTCGAGCGTCATATCACATTGTCGCTATGTCACTTCGTAATGTCGCGATGTCACTTCGCGTTGTCGTGTGTCGACCATGCAAACGCGACGGCGACATTATAAAACGACATGCAATAATCACAAACGACGCTCGACAACGCGAAGTGACATTTTCAAAATGTCGTATCGTATGTCGCGTGTCGCGGGTTTGAGTGAGGGTCGACGCGCGACAATTCCAAACGATACACGACACGCGAAGTGACACTCGACAATACGAAGCGACATTTTCATTATGTCGTATCGCATCGTCGTGCGTCGACCGGTGTTCACTTGGATAAATACCGGCATATCTTGGTCGCATTTGTTCGAAAAATTCATCAATTTCATTTTATTATTAAAAGCGTTAAAAGTAAGGTATCAAAGTGAAATTTCTTTTGACAAGTAGTATTGCCTTAACGAATATTAAAAACAATGTTCCTCCCCGAGGGCACCCCATTTGCTGAACATTGTCATTTTTGGCTTAAAATATTAGCAGTAAAATAAGGAAAAAGTGCTTATAAAATATTTATTTTGGGTAAATAACTGCAAATAAAAACTTGTTTTGATAGAAAATGACAAAATCTGAATGTTTGTGACAAAAAAGACAACATCTATTCGTAATAAATGATACCTTGTTGCAAAGAACAAGTCAGTACCTAGAGAAAAGAGGCCACGTCAGGTTCGAACCCGGTCGGCTAGGGGTCAAGGTCATAGGTCAAATTCCGGTAATATTCTTAAAATATGAACTTGTCAGAGCAATCAAGACGGTCCTGAAAACCCAAGCACTACCTTCAGTCCAATGACACCATTAAAGCAATTCTCACGGCTCCCTGAGTGGGTCCAGCTTAGTCTTAGCCAGCACCCTACCGCATATAACAAGTTTGATCATTTTCTGATACCTGTCCTATTTTTTAAATTATTATTATTGTAATTTATACTGAATTTCAGTTGATAATGACACTTTGTTAGATTCTGACCCTTGTTCGAGTCTCTACACCCCAGGTACCTACCTATACTATATATATATATATGAATATGTTCGTAGATGACTTGGCTTTACATTTAAACTACTTACAAGTCCATATGATGCCATCATGGCTCAGGACAGGTATCAGAAAATGATTTAACTTGTTATATGCGGTAGGGTGCTGACCAAGACTAAGCTGACCCGACACAGGGAGCCGTGAGAATTTTTCCAATGGTGTCATTGGACTGAAGGTAGTGCTTGGGTTTTCAGGACCGTCTTGACTGCTCTGACAAGTTCATATTTTGAGAATATTACTGGAATTTGACCTATGACCTTGACCCCTAGCCGACCGGGTTCGAACCTGACGTGGCCTCTTTTCTCTAGGTACTGACTTTTCCTTTGCCACAAGGTATCATTTATTAAAATCGGACATCAGGTTATGAAGATATGGCTTCTCAGACAAGGACCACCCCTCTATTTAATATATGAAGAAGTATGCATATTTTCACGAAAACTGATACATTTTGAGACGGTCCTCCGACGAAATCGTCGGTGGTAAAATTATACAAGTTACATATCCGTTTAGACAATGTTTGAATTTAATATATTAAAGTTATTACATTAAACTATCTTGTGTTTGGAACATTCCACAATTATTTGAAGTTAATGAAAAACACGGACATTTTCCGTACGGAAAAGTACGGAAATATTTTACCTTTTCACCGGTTGACGGGCAACATGCGATACGACACTATAAAAATGTCGCTTCGTATTGTCGAATGTCACTTCGCGTGTCGTGTATCGTTTGGAATTGTCGCGCGTCGACCCTCACCCAAATCCGCGACACGCGACATACGATACGACATTAGGAAAATGTCGCTTCGCGTTTTCAAGCGTCGTTTGTGATTATCGCATGTCTTTTGATAATGTCACCGTCGCTTTTGCAGGGTCGACACACGACAACGCGAAGTGACATCGCGACATTACGAAGTGACATAGCGACAATGCGATACGACGCTCGACAACGCGAAGTGACATCGCGATATATCGTGCTTTTGAAAGGCGACATTTCAAAGTGGATATCGCGACATTGTCGTTTGGAATTGTCGCCGTCGTTTGCGATTGTCGGGTGTCACTTCGTAATGTCGCTATGTCACTTCGCGTTGTCGTGTGTCGACCCCACAAACGCGACGGCAACATTATAAATGGCCCCAACAGGATTCCGTAGAAACGTCAATATGTTTCCATACACTGACGCCTGAATTTCATATCGGGTGCGTGACGTAATTCAGTGTTTGTTCTTGCACTATTTTTTCTATTTAGTTCAGTATTGTCAATCCTATTCAGGCTATTGAACAAATTTATGATATTTACATTATATTTATACGTGTAAATGTGTATGTAATAAAAAGGTTATTACCTTTGCATCTGGAAATATGCACTCGTTCTTCAGCGGAAGAATATTGCGCCCCTAAAGTCTCGCAATATTTCCGCTAAGAACTCATGCATATTTCCCGATACAAAGCTAATAACCTATAAATATGCAATTATGCCCAATCTCTAAAAAAAAAAAATGAATCTGCGGAAAGTGAACGTTTTTAAAAATCAAACTTAATGAGAATCTACTGAAAAAGAGGAACATATAAATATTTTTGCATCGTTTTCACCCAGAAAGAAGGGAAATAGCCTGATATTAAACTTTGAGATCGATTTTCCGGAATATAGGAAATAGATTTAGATGTAAGCGTGCACGTTTTTGGTAAATTGCACATTTAAAGTGAAATTTGAAGAATACCACATCAAAGATCTGACTTGATCACAGATCCCAGCGGAAATGTACAATATGTGACTTTGTTATGCGAAAAATTAAATAGAGGATTGTTTGTTTCAGTGTAAGATTGAAATATCTTTCACGAGTGAACACCAGATGCAATATTTTCACGAGTGGCATAGCCACGAGTGAAAATATAAGATATGGTGTTCATGAATGAAAGATATTTTATCTTACATGTAAAGCAATCAAATTTTCTTTTTATTTCATGTTTTGACTAAATTTACCTATTTTATAATTTTTTACAAGTGAAAAACATATTTGATATTTTTCACTATAAAAATATCGGTTCTATTTCATTCTCTCTGAAAAACATGTAATAAATCGTATTCTTCACATTTGTGAAAAAATGTGATATTGGAAAATAAAGTAAATATTTAATATATGGGTTTTGTTACAAACAGAAATAAAATGACATTGTGGCATACATAAAGGCTAAATTGCAGGTCAAATGTACATGTACGTCAGCTTGCACCATACGAGGTATTTCTGTGGGGCACTTCTCAGAACAACCTAACCTACCAATTTCAGTTATGTCAGCATATCCTTGAAAGATCAAAACCACGAGTTGCAAAAATTAACCGGCCCTGACCTGTTTTTTTCTATTTGTTAAAAATTCTCTGGAGTCTAGTGTGACAAATATATATTATACGGTATACTGACAACTTTCGTGAAAATTATGAAAATTACGAGAATGACTAGTTAACTTGTAATATGAATCAACATTACAAATAAGAGCTGGACAAATCTATGATTATAGTGATAAATTTGAGAATTCGTGGTACATGTAGGCGCCTATTTAAATTTTGGATAATTACCATTTCAAGAATTTGCTTTTAGGTGACTTTGTTTTTCTGAATTTCTTGAATATTGCTTTTGAGGAAATACAAGTAGCCTCATAACATCTCTTTCTTACGTCACTGACTTCTCAAGAACACCGCAAATTTATCAAAATATTTCAAACATTGCTCAAAATAGACACGTGAAGCTATGGACACCGTTCTTGTGGACATCAGCTTACGTGTATTTTAACTACTTATACCTTTTTTACTACATAAAATCCAATGCATCTACAAAATATGGAATACTAAATCCAAGTGATCTACAACATAATTATGGAACACTTAATTTCTATTAATGGATCTACAGCATATGGAATACTTGATTTCTATTAATGTTATACACGGACACAAAACAGGTACGGCTTTTTAATCATTTATTTTTTCTAGTGAATTTCCGTATCTCCCTTTTACAGAGTAGGCGCCTATGATAGCAGAGGACAGTCGTCTGCACAGGGTACTCAAAATTCTCGAGGGAGACATTGTTCAAATTATTTGAATTGAAGATAGCAGTTTTATAATACACAGGCATTAGGGAAGTCTGTGCACTATGTTATGAATATATTCTTCATATATAGAGTTTTTTTTTTCAAGAAAATCTTTTCCATTCGTACAAGTTTAAGATGTATCTGTAAAATGTTCTTTTGGAGAAAATATTTATAACAATTAAAGAGTTATCACTGAAATTGTTTTTTAATTTCGGACTTTAAAATAACCTTAATATAAAACTACAAACGGCTACAAGTGATTCAATGGATGTTTTAGGAATAAGAAGGAAGAAAAAGATTATTACGAAATTATGTGATAACAACCTTTGATATATATCGATCAGTGAAATCATGTGTTTTACTAAAAGAAACAAACTGACAGACAAACAAACAACAACAATAAAGTTGATAAATTACTTTTCAGGTCCTCCAAGTATTATAATTCTTACAAGTGCTTATTTTCAAATCTGTTGAGGCCTTCTTTGACGAAATTTATCTTTAAAATTTCGTAAACGAGACCGTGGTTATAAATGCAAATTTTACAATAAAAAAATTAAACACGTTGATTTATTTGAAGATCACCCATCATTAGACGACAATTAGAGAACTTTGGCTGATTTAGAGGTTTTTATGAGAAACATATGATAAATAAATACGAGATAAGCTTATCAGAAACCAATGGTGGTATCACTGTATTCATGCCTCATTACCGTTAGATTTAAGCTTCTCGTTTGAGACTATATTTCTGATAAATGTTGCATTACATTGTTATTTTGAGGGACATTGCATTGTTATTACATTGTTGTTTTGAGGGAGTAAGATTGATTTAATCTTTGTTGTTTCTATTTTCAATGAAGACAAGACTTGTATAAGAAAGATATGAAAGTAATGCACCTTCAAAACACTCACACTGCTATGATAGAAAGTTCATAGCAAATACAACAAGTACAGATTTTTCTTTTTCCGCGAGTTGTAAGTCAAAGTGACACAATATATGACATATGGTAACCTTAATGGAGGCAAGATTTCTGGATGTGGGAGTTGTTATTATTTCAGGTACAGGCGTGATCTTTTCAAACACCGTGTTTGAGAAAAAGTTACATCACTTTATGATTTATGGCATATGAAGCAATGCTGTCATTTTCATCTGAAGATATTATTTGTGCAATGCGAAATAACTGTTTTTCGAACTTACTACTCGCTGTTGCTCAAATACAACTCTGAAGCTCTGAAGACACTTCGTATCGCCAAGATCAAATGAAAGGATTATTATTTAATTTAAAATGAAAGGATTATTATTTAATTTAAATATGTACTAAGATAAGTTGAATCTCTTTAGTGTAAACCGTGATTATAAGCTGGGAATAAAAAATGTACATTTATTGTACAAAAACAAATTACGTCCGATTTACCCCTATCGTGCCCTTATGCAAGACATTTTCAGTCATGTACATCAGGCGCCACTTAAAAAATGGGAAGATATTTCCTTTGTCTCTTTTTCGTCACAGTATATGTCGTCTGATAGAGCGGCAGCGACAGAAAAGTCCTCTCGTTGTGCCATCATATGTCGTCTGCTAGAACTTAAGCAAGAAAATAGTCCACTCGTTGTCCAAGCACTTGTCGTCTTTTGGTGCGTCAGAGAGAGAAGTCCGTCGTCGTCCCAGCATGTGTCGTCTGTTAGTCCGCCAGCGAGACTGTTCTAGAGTACAAGCCGTAGAATAGTTCATCCGCACTCGTCGTCCCAGTGGAGCGCCAGGGAGGCCTTGTCAGCATCTGCTGCAGCGCGCCAAAGAGAGAATAGACCGCTCGTCGTCCCAGCACATGTGTCGTCTGTTGGAGCGCCATCGAAAGAAGTCCGTTGTCGTTCCATCATGTGTCGTCATTTGGAGCGCCAGCGAGCGAATAGTTCCTTCATCTTGCCAGCATGTTATCCTCTTATAACTACAGTAGATGTAGATTAAATAATCATGTTAAAAGGTGTTCCTTTAAAACAACAACCCGTTTTACCTGGTAAAAGACTTATATCCCGTAATATGCATCATATTGGCATAATTAAAGTTATTTAACAGAGATAACTCCAGTCACAGTTGTAGATCTACCATTAGTATACAGGTGGTATATTAAGTAGAAGCGACATTAACAAAACTTGTATGCTTCTGTTGTTGCTGAGCGTATTGATCTCTTTTATCAATATAGAAACTTGGAAGCTTTTATTAATATAAACTTTTACGCTGAAAACGTAAAAAAAAAGAGAGTTCATAGTGATCCCCAGAACAGCCCGTTTTATATTAAACTCAATTTATGTTAATTTGTTCTGGTCGGGAACTGAAACATATATGAATACTTACTCAGTAAGTATCCAGAATCCCCATCTTGAAACCCTCGTGTGTCAAACCGGCTATTTCGACGCTGTAATTACAATAAATAGTAATATACACGAGTGGTTGGTGGTGGGGTGGGGAATGGGAGGCGGTGAACTGATAAATATTTCAATATTTTTAATGAGGTGCATTCTAAAAATCGGTTTGAATTGGGTCTAAAATGAAACTCGAGTAACATGTAATTATTTCATGGGAATATCTCACGATGAGATTCAGATCCATCAAACAATTACATTGTATTTATAGCTAGTGACTTATTATTTATGGAATAGAGGTGTATAACAAAGCCTCCATTTTCACAAACAAATCCCGCCTTTGATTACTTTAAAACGAAATAATAAAAGAAATTTAAACAATTTCCGTTTAAAGATGGTATCTGTCAGTTTATAAATAAAATGAAGTAGAATTTTAGATACACTTTTCAACCCCCTATCTCTGCTCATTTATCATTTCGACAGTTATTATTGTTACTGTAATTTATAATACGTTAGTATACTACTTATTGTTCAAATTCCCATCATCCTAAAAGCACCTTATGGTTATAACCTAAGTGATATAATCACACTTGTTATAAAGATGAGACTATTAATTGAATGAAGTATGATTAAGCTGAAAAGTCTGAAAATATATGCATAGGAGATGATAAATCATACTGAAAAAAGAACAACATGATGTCTGCAACATTTATCACAAAGTTAAGTTTGAACAGAACATGTTTAAAACTGGTACATTCGAGTTATAATTACGATATTAAATTGAGGGTTTTGGATTCCTTTACAGTAAATGCTTTTACCGTACAGTTTTAAGAACATTACAACCAAATCTATTACCAGATTTTATATCTATTTTCAGACAGCGTTGTGTAGGAACGATTGTGTCATTCCAAACACAAACATTGGTCAAGCGTCTCAGGCATATGTGTATTTTTCCCCAGTTAGCTTGTTCTCCAGGAAAGTGTGTAGGTGGTTGCAGATGTGTGTTGCTTCACTCTTCGGAATATATCACAAACAAATATTTATGGAAATAGAATTTAAAAATTCTTCTGTCTTAGATCTGCCTTATGTGTTACACATTGTGCCATTTGTTACCATTGAGTGTGTAAGGAACATACATGAAACTTTAGTTTTATTTCCACTGTCCTGCAATTTGGAACATGGTAAGGATGAAGAGTGAGATTGTGGGCCAAGTCTTGCCTCTAACCGTTCAAAAACGGTTTTAAATTATGCTGCCTACGCTGTCTATGCGTTTTACTTAGTTTCAGGTAGATATCTGTTAATATATACACGGACACAAATCTTTGAACGTGGCCATTCGTATTAGATCGCTGCTTTTTTAAAAATAATTCTATCTCATTTTAAGTAACATTATGCATCTTAAATTTATCATAATATTTGATTATTTGCTCCTGTTCAGAGTATTTTCGTTTTGGACACGTCAGAGTCCAACATTTTATCAATATACAATTCGCACATACTCCAATTTATCCTTGATACAGTTTCGTTACGATTAGTTACTATTGCGATCAAAGAAAAGTGACACATGTTGCCAGGAAGTCAATTGCTTTTCCAAGATAATTTTTTTCGATTAATCGGAAGGTTATACTTCTGTACAAGTTTCATTAACTTAGCTGTCACTATTTATGCTATATTTTCATTAACAATTTGTATCATGATAAAGCGCGAATTTTATACCGTAAATAAATGACAGCCTTTAAGGACTGTTGGCTGGCTTAAAGAAATCGACCTCTGAAATAGTACGGTTTACTTGCTCCTGAGTTCCGCTATGAGTTGAATTCTTTTAAGATTGTAACATTATTTACTTTGTGAGGCCATCAAGTCAATGGCTTCTAGGCGTTTTGTGGTTTTACTAATGTGCATAACATAAAGGGACAGAGGGGTCAAACTCCAACATGGTGTGACCTTAATGCAACAAAATAATCCACATTAAATTTAACATGCAGAAGTGATATGTCAAGTGGTATATTTATAAATTCTTTATTTACTAAGACTTAAAGTTGTATTACATTTACTAAATTAAATGATGAAATTCAGAAGATCCTTGGAAACATAGAATGCAACCACACACATTAATATCAGACGTTCAAAAGACTCCGCAGAAAATACAACACTGAACCTAAGGGACGTCACACGGCACTTAAAGACTGGTGTTGTGGTGGTAAATAAACTCTTTAAGAAGTGTTGATATTCACAAGTGTATGTACCAGTTCAAACTTGTTTTCATTTATTTATGTTATCTACAGTTTGCTCAAAATTAACGTCGTCGCTTATCAGAAATAAATGAAAACCAATACTTACTTTTAAGCATCCTCAATGTTAAAGACTGTTACTGTTTACTAATCACTGCTGAATATTGAAATCATTCATCAAAGAACTAATAGCCCAGCTGATGTACATATGTTATGATTCATAATAACACTTCTCTATAAATAAAATAGCTGCTTTTCAATTATTTACGACAGATTGGGCTTGCAGTTGTAAAAATGTAATGTATGATTGCATGTGGTTAGTCACATCTGGGAAAATAATGATCCCTTCGAAGAAGAGGGTAGACCGTTTGGTTTCCGATCAATAATTAGAGAATTCTTGTTTCATAATGGTCAAACTTCATATGATGATGCCTGTGGTCTGCAAATGGCCCTAACCATTTGGGGATAAGTGGTTCAAGGAGTGACCTCGAAACCGAAAACAATTTCCGCTCAGTACCTAGAGAACGTTTTGTCCTACATTCGTCAAACATCATAACATAATCATAATTGCCTACGTCAGAAGACGATCCTATGATTTGTTGGTTAGTATTACAAAGGTGTAAGTCATATTGACCTTGAGGCCAAAACATTTTTCGCTCAATAACTATAGAATACCTTGGCCTACAGGCTGCAAACTTCAAAGGATAATTGTCTGTGGTCAGAAATTGTATCGTTTTAGAAATCACTACATTAATGGTGCATTAGTTACTTGGAAACCCGCTGCTCTTAAGCGTCAGATGAGTGCCTATGGTAAGTGATCACTCTTATTATTTTGAGGATAGGTAAGTTAAGTTCAAGGTCACAGAGACCTTAAGACTTAAAACAGTTTACGCACAGAAACTAAAGAATGCTTAAGACTATATAGGGTGATTGCCTGTGGTTATGCAATTGTTCCTACTACGGTGGGGCTTAATAGGTCAAAGGTCAAGGTCATAGTGATCTCGTGACTGAAAGTGGGACATTACGTCATTAGGAGGCATGCGTCTTTACAAACAGCTCATGTTTTCCTTTTTTATTAACCTTCTTTTAATCATCTGTATGCTAGATGTAGGCCTTTCTCAGTTTACTGCAGCGGAAAGACAGGAGCAGTGGTGTATAACATGCGTGGTATGTCTAAAGTAGTGACAGATCAGGCTATGGAATTCACAATATTTCCTTGAAACATTGTAATTGGAGATGCAATAAATCATTATGTTTCATTTATCAGATATCATACTGAAGCAGCATACCCTGGAATGAAAAAATGTTTCTAGCCCTTTGTTTTGACCTTGTTTCAGTTCAAAACGCGTATTTAAGATAGTCAATATAGATATTTTAATTGTCCGTTAATATAATCTTTAAAAATTTCTTTCTCGATATCTTATTATACGTTTACATATACAGCTGAACCTGTCTTAGCAGCCACCTGTATTAAGCAACCACTTGCCTTCAGCAGCCAGTCAGCTAACTTCCCAGATTGACTTTTTATTCTAGTTTCAATTTATCTTTACCAGCCACCTGCCTTCAGCAGCAAGTCAGCTAACTTCCCAGATTGACTTTTTATTCTAATTTCACTTATCTTACCACCACCTGCTTCACAGCAAGTCACTAACTCCAGATTGACTTTTATTCAATTTCAACTATCTTTACCAGCCACCTGCCTTCAGCAGAAAGTCAGCTAACTTCCCAGATTGACTTTTTATTCTAATTTCAACTTATCTTTACCAGCCACCTGCCTTCAGCAGCAAGTCAGCTAACTTCCCAGATTGACTTTTTATTCTAATTTCAACTTATCTTTACCCAGCCACCTGCCTTAAGCCCTTGGCCAATAAACACTGAAGATTTCGTTTGTTATTTGATAACAACAAAACAACAAATGAAACCATGGAGGTATATAATAAAAGGGTCATTATAACAGCAGCTAGATCTGGAATTTTGTATTCGGCCCTCGTGCAGTTTGCCAGTTGGGATCACACGAGGTGCGTGTGATCCGATCTGGCAAAATCCACTCGAGCCGAATACAGCATCCCAGATAGAACTACTGTTATAATAACCATGTTATACTTACAGACATAAGATATAGATGCAACAACACTGACATAAATAACATAAGGTAATCAAAACGTTGAAATAGAGACCTTTGTGCTAGAAAGTAAACCATCTGTAAAATATTTCGGTTGACGTTGATAAATTTCAGCAAGTGTTTTTTTGTATGTTTTGAACGTGTTTGTCAGCTCTCCAGGAAAAATACAAATAATTCAGACAAAATTATAGTGTCGAAAGCATGTAATTACAGAGAACTCGGTCGATATTTTACAGGGGTCACAATGTATACTGACATGTATATTGACTGGCCTTTTACTTTATCCTTCTCTTTTCTCATCCGGGATTCGGACCAGCCAAGGTGGAATTATGAACTACTGTACGGTAAATGAAGAAGTTTTCCTTCAATCATTTTATCATTTACAGTTGTCGTATTCTTTTTGTCAATAGATATGATGCTTTTGCGTTACACTCAATAATAACTTGTTTTCAATTTCCTGAAAGTGTCAAAATAGATTCGGTGTTATTAAATTTTCTCTTCTGCTGTTTTCAATAATACAGCGTTTTGTTAAAATTGCCGGCATTTTCCGATATAAAAAACAAGGAAATTAGGAAAATGTGATAACGTGATTTGCAAAGAGAGAAATATATCTTATCCTTAATGTCATACTTGACAGAGAAATTGTTCATAACATTCAAATTAAATGAACAGT
Source organism: Mercenaria mercenaria (assembly GCF_021730395.1). Taxonomy (NCBI): domain Eukaryota; kingdom Metazoa; phylum Mollusca; class Bivalvia; order Venerida; family Veneridae; genus Mercenaria; species Mercenaria mercenaria. The sequence continues at coordinate 71,852,949 of NC_069368.1, read as the reverse complement.
ATCGAAATAATAATACAGCAATTATTTATCATTGAAAACGGCATTTTGGCTGTTTTGTTGATTATTAAGGCTGTACTAAATGAATTTAAAACTAGCAGGTTAGGTTCAATAAGTAAATCTTATACGTTAATTCTAACCAGTCAACGCACAAACGACAGTGCAACACATACCATAAACATTAACAGGAATAAAAAGGAAAATATGCACTTTTCCTAGTTTATGGTCGTAGTATCTAGTCCTTTAGCATAGGAAGTCAGCAATTTAATTATATGCGTCCATACTCATTACATCCAGTCGTGATTACTGTTAACTGTCCGTGATTGTGTTTCTGATATTATGGACCATTAGCCGAAAGGAAATAAAAGTTAAAAGTGTCAGCTAGATTTCGCGGCTAGTAGCTCTTGAAAAATATATTAAAATGATGTAAGGGCGATGTGCAATATGAAAGTAATGAAATAATCATTAAGGATTAATTTTCTAGATTGCTATATATCTGTCAAAAGCCAGGGATTAAGTAATCTTTTTAACGTGTTAATTAATTCTATTGTACATTCATGAAAACTATTAAAAGACGCTGTATCACTAAACCAATATTTCATGTATAAGGAAATTGTTTTGCAAAAAATTATCATGTTTAATGCTCTTATCATAAGCACAAAGAAAATAAGAAGATCGATTTATTGTCCAATATCTATCAAGCTAGTGAAATATGATTTACATTTTAGACGAAATTGCATCGATCAGTCTATCTTGAGGATGTCCACTTTCTGGGTGCAGCGCCTATACGTTAGTTATTGCTGTGCACATCCACGCAAAACGTCAGAAAATACTAAAATGGGGTAAAAAAATCCATTTAATTAACTGGAATATTGATAAATATAAGTTGTAAATTGATCAAATTATCAGTTGTTTACCCCTGACTACTATATCTTGACACATGAATGACGAATGCTCATATAATAAATAAATATACCAGACTTATAAAGTGCCTTTTCCATGATAAATAAGGGGCGTTCGTAGCCGAGTGGTTGCTTTTTTTCAAACCACTTGCTTCTCACCGATGTGGGTTTGAGCCTCGCTCGGAGCGTTGAAGTCTTCATGTGAGGAAGTCATCCTGGCTTATGGAAGACTGGTGGTTTTACTCAGGCAACCGTCCATGATGAAATAATGCACAGAGAGGCACCTTGGGTCTTCCTCCATCATCAAATGCTGGGTGGTCGCAATATGACCTATATTGTATCGGTGTGACGTTAAACAAGACAAAAATAATCATAATAAAAACGTTTACATTCAAAAGCAGCCAGTCAGGGCTCCAAATGCATCCTCTATTAGAGCAGACACAGTGCAAGAAGAAGCCTCTAGAACAAGTAGAGAGAGAGAGAGAAATCTTAGATACAAGCCGATCCGGCTAAAGTAGTTTAGCTCTATGCGAATAGACACTCCGGTTCTTTAACGTAATCGGTGTGTAGAACCGGTAAACGCAAAGCCGGCTTTCCTGAGAAGAACCATTACTGACCTGTAAGTTAGGTGGGAAGCACTGAAGGGCATCTTAGAGATATCAATGCCTGGGCATGAATTCGGACCTCGAACCTCTGGATTGACAGTCAAGCATGTTACCACTAGACCATTGGACCAACTTAAGATGCACGCGAAAACAAATCTCCATAATATAAATGACTGGCAAACATGCTGAACACATCCACAAACGCTTTTAAAGCAACGTTGGTATTAAGGTGTATATTATATTGTTAACCAATATTATGTACGCACACTTATTTTCCTTTTTATTTGTTGTGAAGTGGAGGTACGGACGGATGGATGTACAATGAGATTAACACAAAAATATTACATAATTTCCTGGAAATGCATCCTTTGAACATAGAATAAGTTTGAACATATTTATGTACCTGTATCAAGAATGAATAAAAACAAATATACTAATTTAGCGATTAAATGGGGCCATTTTCAATGTTCTAAAAATAAAATATCAAAGATCTGTTATATTGGTCTTTGCAGGCAAAAGTCATATGTTATGTGTAACTGCCTTTGTGCAGTTGTTTATACTGTTACTCCAGTCCGGCGAGATCTTTACAAATGACAGTCTACTATGTAGAATATTTATACTTGTCATCATATATACTGTTGGCTACAGTTTAATGTTTTGCCTTTGACAACGGAATCAACATCGACCATGATTACATATTAACAGTCGTAATTTTCTGATAAATCGAAATTGAAAAATTCAAAATGATGAATTGGTTGTAACATACTCGCTTCCAGTCTGTTTTATAAAACAGTTACTGTTTATTACGGAGTTCCTTTTCTTTTTGTTTCAAATTCATTATACATGTAAAAGTTATTCATTGAGTATCATTTAGTGTTTTTAAGTCATAACTATTGTTGACAAAAAAGAAAATAGGACTTACATGCCTTTTGTGACTATAGTTTATAGCTCAAGAACAAAACTATTGCATTTTGTATTGATTCCAAGATGATAATTGTACCTGCTTTACATGAAGAAGTTTGTATTTACAGTATAGAATCGACACCACCTAATTTGTCTTCAATTAAGATAAAACAAATGTAATATTGTTCGCATAAGTTGGTATGTATTTTAATTTGAAACAAAATTAATGTTGCTTCTGCCATGTAAGTAATTTGTCTCAAAATTGTACATAAGGAATCACTGAATAGAATAGTTGTTCTACAGTGTGCGCTATTACACCTTCATAGTGATACGGCAGCTAGAAGACATTGGGCATTACGTGTATTATAGAATATTGTTTTTGCACAGTAAATCATATTGCTTATTTGTTTTCATTTGTGTGTGTCCGTGTGTGGGTGCTCGTGTGCGTGGAGAGAGATGGAAGTGGAACATTAGGTAACAATTTAAAAGTTAAATCACGATCATGGTCATCAAAGTCATGGTAATGCAGTTTTTTGATAAGTCGTTACCAAATACTTGGTCGTTATTTAGTCGACTACAAATAACCTGTATTTGTTCTTTTTCTGTACGTTTGTGTCAGTTTTCTGAAATATTCTTGATGTTCTGTATTTCAAGCCAGTCTTTCTCCCTCATAAAATGTGTTTATACAGTGATAACTTACTGGGTGGTTTATTACCTTCTTCTTAGATAGCATCTAGCTATTGTGTTACATATTTCAAAGTCGAAATTATGGTCTCGTAGCATTTGCTATCGTAACTATATCTCTCAAAGAATATCACAATAAATGCTTTTTCATCTCCAGACTTTTGGAATATTAAGCATCACACCTACTTACAATCAGACTTTTCAACTGGTTTCTTTTTGCCACGCCAGTTTTAGGCAAATTCCACCCATAATTAATTATACGCGCTTTATAAAAATGAAAACTGTTTCAATTGTTGTATTTGATTACCCGTTTGAAAGTTAGTATAATTTTATTTCACATCATTAATACTTTTCATAAATATGTATGAAAATATTGCATTTGCTATGACAGATCGGTCTTTCGCCATGGCAGAATGCATTTTAATGGTTAAATAATTCTGCAATGGCAAGAAAATTTATCATGTTGCAAAATTGCCATGACAGATTAAAAAAAAAATCTTAAAAAAACGTGTTTTATCTATTTCTATATCATTATCTCATTTTTTAATTTTGCAATGGCAAAGAACTGCCATGGCAATTTTTAGTAAAGTGATTGGATTTTCATAGGAAAACTTGGCATAACATTTACAATATAATTTGATTTCATTATGGATAATATATGTTGATCTAGTAATGAATACTCCGAGTTGAACTTGACATGTATTGTTTGCTACCACAACATATACACCGCATTTTAGTGCAGATGTCACTATTTAGTTTCCCTTCATGTAAGTAATAAACAGCGGAATAATCACAAAGTAAAACGTAGGCATAAACAAAATCTTCTATTGTTCAGAAACTTTATTATATACCATTTGTTTGGTCCAACTGGAGACATTATTTTACTTAATAGTTTGAAGAAACGTTACTGTTTTACTTTCGATCACCTCTGATATCAGAAACACTATTGCCTATATTACGTAACAATTCATAAGTAGTATACTATACAACAACATTAATACAACAATATTAAGGTGCCTGACAAGATATGGATATGACAAGAATGGAAAATTTGTGTGCGAGGAAAAAATGATTTTGTCTAGATAATTTCATCTGAGATAATTATACATTAGGTCTCCAGGGACCAACAATTATTACCCTTTTACAGAGGAATGTACATTTACCACTTTGTGTCCATTCACAATGTCTTCTACATTCGCATACTGGTTGTTAAGCATATATATTCCCGATGTGGTCGTTTTCTAAATATGTTAGTTTTAAGGCAACATTAATATCCCTATTGCCTTTCAGCAAAACATCAGTAGAAACTTTATCGTATATAAAACCCTACTATGAAATTTAGCTTTCATCATATCAAAGTATTGAACATGATTTGTTGCAATGCTCTTGTTTTTTTTTGTTAGATTTAACGTCGCAATTTGTTGCAATGAATTTACGGTTAAATGTTATATCATATTATTACATGAGGAAAAAACTAAAAGATGATAAATGAATTTTGTAAGACGTTCGTTTATTCTTCCAGGTTTTAGGTCACACCGAGTCACAAAATGCCAGGCAACTCTGCCTCTAAGATCACGTCTTCTGAAAACAAACAAAGACCCGATAACACTGAATGATTTCCACGGCGACTTTAACCAGCATTTTTCTTCTGTACTAATCAACATTGAGAATATTGAGAATACTTTCTTATAATAAGTCGTTAGTAGACTGTAAAATACCTTTTTTGGAGGAAACAACGTTGTTACAGTAAAAGCCATAATCAAATGTGTATTGCGGGCATCCGACAATGATTTAACTTAGTTGTTTGACAATTTAAAAGACTTCGCGCAGACTACCGACTCTGTGACAAGTTTTCTCTTGTCTGGTATGTTTCAGTGTAGATGATAAGGAAATTCTATGCATGTATTTCAACTTCTTTTTTTAAAAGAACGTTCTTATTTAAAAAGAACGTTATCAAATGCAATTCGTTTTAGGGTGACTTTAAGAATAAGTTTAGATTGTCATGCATTTGCCTCTTTGCGCGTACTCTATATTACTTTGTGGATTCTAGCATTCTCATTGGTTAAACGGTGGCCACATGGTGACCCTCTATGTTGTTGGTTTTGTGCTTAATGTATTAGACCCCTTTAATTATAGTAATATTTAGAAAATGGTATTTACTTGGTATATTCTTAAAGATGACATTGTTTCGCACTGTGTTGCAATTTTTAAACAACTTTTAACACCGCCCCCCCTCCCCCCATTTATTTTATAAATTTTGTATAATAAAAGATACTTCCTCAAGCTCAAGTAGAGACAAATTTCAAAGTGATGGCCACTGTCCAAAACATTTGCAGAGAATTCATTACAATAAAAAGAAACATCAACAATTATAAAACACAAAATAAAACTGTCAATATCATTTTATCTAGGGTGCCTCAAGTAAAAGGATTCAATGAGACAGAATTCTAACTCCAACATTGAAAAATTAAGGTCGAATCCTGTTGAACTGTTTTAAATTTTGCTGACTTCATTCAAAAATAATCTTAGGGCAGAAGTAAAATATACCTACATTTCTTCCACAATATGTAATCGAAATAGGCAAAATAGAGAACTTTTACCGCATGTAGTTTAGTATTTTTAAAGATGTCTAACTCTGTCCCCTTCTGTTTCAGAGGTAAATTCACTTTGAACAGCAAGAAATCACTTATCAATTGAAAAAGAATCCACTTTTGTACAATAAATCAATAATAAATCTTGAAAAAAAAAAAACTTAATAGAAGAAAAGGAAAACAAGGAAAAAATTGGTCCCAGTGGGACTTGTACCTATGCCCACCTGAAAAATTTAAGTCAAAGTAGGTTTATGGTAGGAATTGAATACTCTTCAGTAGGAGGTACACTATTATGGATCTTATACCATAAAATAAGTGGTCGATAAAACAAATTAGTTTTTGGGTTTGTTAGTGACCATCCTGGGAATATGTGGTGTCAGTATGATAAGTACGGGGACTCAGCTAAAGCCTCCATATTAAAATGTGCAATCATATACGTGTGTGATCTTATTCCTGCTGCTTTCATATTCTCCGTTTCATTTCTTTACTCGATTGTAACTTCAATAGTTCATAGATAAGACGTTCAAATAAACACTGACTGACTGTTAGCTGCAACGAGAAATTTATTACCAGCTGCAGTAACTGCATTTCGGCTGACACAAATATTCATTTCTAATAACCTTGCTAATCTCAAAGTTATGTTTTGAATATTTGGCAAAATTTTGATTAACACGAGTCATTCGTCTAATTTACACTCGGCAATGAAGCTCAAGTGTGTTTAGACTAATTTTCAGTGAAATTCGTGAATGTAAAAAATGACACTAAAGAAAATACTGAGTGTAAGTACAGGTTGATTTGTTTTACACGGCTGACATACGGCATTTGCAGGCTGCTGTTGTGAAGGTATATTTTATCTTTTGACCTTTATGACCATTTGCTACATTGTTGTATGGTTCATTTGATGCATATAACACGGAAATTGGCTAACTTGTGAACATTATAGTCCTTATTTAGTAAAATAACAGTTGTTGCACAAATGCGAAAAAAAACCCCCAAAAATAATAATAGAAGGTTATAAACCCTATTCAAATTCAAATCTTGACTGCAACACTAATTTTACAGTAACATGGTTAATTGATCTTTTATAACCTGTGGTTGGAGCCTATATTTATTGGTAAGGCGGCATCCCCTGACAGCATCACATATGACAATCCCCAACATCTTATTTATCGACCTTTGATGAATGCTTTATTTTTGTAGAATAAATAAAAGCTATTTTACTGTCCCAGACAATTCAATTATTGTCTTAAGCTTGTAAAGAAGAGATAAAACTGAAATTCTTGCAGGATTTGTTGTTGTTCTTAATTACCCTTAGGCCATCTTCGTTTCGTCACTTGAAGTGTTTACTTGCAACTCAATTCCAATTATTCATCTAGTTTATTCAAAGTTAGCTATCCTGCTTTTCTATTGTTACTGTAAATGACAGTAGACATTATTTAAATTAAATTCTTCTCGATCGATCGTATTGCCTGCATCTTAACTTCAAACTGATTGGCTGACTGGCAATAAAGCAAATCATTGCGCTTGATAATTGATCTTCAGTTAAAATTGTCGGGTTTCTAGATGCTTATTCACTAATATTTTAATACAGATAGCTAAACGGTGTAGGGCAAATTCATGATTTTACGTGAAACAGCATCTGCAAAATCACGAATGACAGGTTTGGGCATGAGCCCATAAGGCAATTGCACAAACATAACCGATAGAGAGTATGCTGATGTAGTTTCAAAATACAAATGTGTGTTATTGCTGTTCTTGCATAAAACAGTTTATTTTATTATTATTTATTCATTATATTCTGACTGAAAAGTAAATAAAATGAATTGTCCGCATCTATGGATCAACGCACGTGTACCCTAATTTAGTCTGGTTGTCCGCGAGGCTATACAGTCGTAGTATGTATTTAAAAATAGTCAGAAAGACAATTACAAACACACTTACTGAATTCTTTTGCCGCTGGAAATCCGCCGTTTGCCAAGTTGATGAGAATTTGCCCATTTAATCAGCTTGCTTTTTGTGCATTCATACACATTACAATGGAGAGTTTATCCATGTGATAGGTACGTTTATTTTTACTGAATAAAGCCAGTATTATTTGTATATGTATAATTCCGTCGGTTTTTGTGGCCTGGTGCTCTAGTTTTAACATGGTTGACTGTCATTCCTGAGGTCCGGGGTTCGAATATAGGTCTAGGTCCAGGGACTGGAAATTTCTGAGATACTCTTGAGTGTCTCCCACCTAAGAGGCTAGTACTAGTTTTACCAAGGAAAGACTTCTTCGCGTGTATCGGTGCTATACACCTGGAACGTATAAGATCTTTTCGCAAAGAACCAGACTAAGTTAGCCATACTTGTCTGTGTCTAAAAGGACTTCTCTGACTTTGTTCTGTAAACGTTGTCTCGCTCTGTGTCTGTACTGGTAGAGGATAAATTTGGCGCCCTGATTGACAACCTGTGTAAAACGCCTTTGAACTGGTCTGTTATGAACAGAGCGTTTTATAAATATAATATAATATAATATATTGTGTAGATATTCCTTCATTAAGAACCATATAGTTTTATTTTGCTAATTTTAAGATATGATTGCTCATTAACCAGAAGGAAGGAACTTCTACCAAGTCTTCTGATGTTTTGTCTTTGTGTTTATTGTATTGTGAACTCTTCTCCTTTCCTGAAATGTTCTCTCTGCATCTAAATGAAAAGCACAAAGTTTGAACATGGTTTAATTTTCGTTTGAAAATAAAGCTGTATTTTGCGTTGTAGATAATTTTCTCTAAATGGTTACATCAAACAACTTGCCTTTTTTGATATTCTATTATATTTGTCTTCACTTTCATTCTTTTTTTTTTGTTTAATTGTTTTTTTTCTGTGAGATCATCCATCAGAAACGTTAAACATAATGTGTTTATCAGTGATATCAAACGTTTACCTGGTTATATCCAAGAGGTCGTTCATTTAATCCAGAGTCGAGACAATATCTTTCATGATTGTTTAGGAGAAGATATTTCCGATGCCATATGTTTTTTTTTTATTTCTGATTATAAATCGTAATAAATACAAACAAGACAACAACGTTAAAACATGTGACAAATTCGTAACTAAAAGGAAATGGACTTCGGGACATAAGAATTAATATTTATTTCAGATGTTCCACCCAAACATAGGTATCTAGAGACCAGCTATTATCACCCTTTTACAGACGAAATTACATTAATCAATCTATTTCCATTTGTGAATGTCCATTAATAATAACCGCTATAATCTTCTTAATAGTTGTGTGTATTTCATGTTTTGTGAAATGATTTATATCCGCTGGAGCCTTTCAATAAAATATCTTGGTCTTAGCAATCCTTTTAAGAAACTGGACAATTGAATATATAAGTAAGTACTTATTTAATATTATATCATTACGCGAATGAATATTTGCAAGGCTATATAACAGATTTATTTTAGGGGATTTTAAGTAATATCTTGGGTCATTTCGCGACTTATTCCAGGCTTATTCCAGGCCGTGTGGGGCACTTGTATGGAATCACAGGCCATTCATTAGGCATGATGATAGTGTCCGAACATAATAACCCGAACATAGCTTGAACCCAGGGACATGAGTGGCAAATTATTTGAAGTCAGCGATATTGACCTCTTGACTAAGGATGCCCCAAAATCCACATGAAAGTGCTTTAAAAACAATAAACTCACCCAAAGAAAAACAAATGCAAGCTTTGTTAAAGCACCAGTCGAGAATGAACCGGACTGAAAGCAGCTTTAAAGCCTTTTAGCGATATACTACTTGAAAATGAGTTGATACTTCTGTATTATTCCTTTCAAAGCAGTCAAGCAAAATATTTACTGAACTGATTTGATGGTATTTGTTCATGCGAAGAGAATTTGCAATAAGTCTCATGCCTATTTGAATCGTCTTTGAATAAAAATCCGTCACAAGTAAGTGAATGAACTCCGTAATACGTAAGGATTAGATATATTAAAAGCGATGTGTCATAATAAAGGGTGAAGCTTTTTTAGGTGATTTACTGTTGTTTAGAAAATTGATCAATTTTATTAGAAAAATCTTTGGAAGCAAGGGGCGCAACCTAGTAGAAATGCGACTGATAATTATGTCACCCATGTGTAGCTGGGGAGACAAACTGATTTAGTGTTGTTCATCCGTCTGTCCGTCCGTCCGTGCGTATGTCAAAAAGTTTGTCCACGCAACTCCTCCGACACATCTGGATGGATTTACACCAAACTTCACAAGAATAACCATTTCGTCGGCATTTTCCAGTTTGATGATTTTCATTTACCAGTCATACGTGACCTCCGTATCAAATATGATCTTAGACCAAAGCATTCTCTAGTTATTTGGCAAAGAAGTTCTGCTGTTCTGGGCCAATGTGACCTTTGACCTACTGACCTCAAAATCAATAGGGTTTATCTGCTGGTCATTATCAACCTCCCTAAGTTTCGTGATCCTAGGCTCAATCATTCTCAAGTCGTCGTTCGGAAATGGTTTCACTGTTCCGGATCACTGTGACCTTGACCTTTAACCTACTTACCTCAAAATCAATTTGGCTCATCTGCTGGTCATGATAAACCTCCCTATAAAGTTTCGTGTTCCTAGGCCCGAGCTTTCTCAAGTTATCGACCGGAAGCGGTTTAACTGTTCCGGCTCACTGTGACCTTGACCCTGACTTACTGACCTCAAAATCAACAGGAGTCATCTGCTGTTCATGCTTAACCTCCCTATCAACATTCATGATCCTAGGCTCAAACGTTCTCGAGTTATTATCCGGAAACCATTTAACTGTTCCGGAAACCGATTGGTGTAAGGAACGACCGACATACTAACCGACCGGCCGACATCTGCAAAAAAATATATCTCACCTTCTTCGAAGGGGGACATAATAACTGAACCAGAACATGCAAACAGTATAATCAATATGACTTGGCACTGATCATACCTGTAAGGTTTGGTGGAAATCAGCTAAAAGCGGCCAGAACATCATAAAATGTGATGAATCAAAGGCCGTAACTCAGCACATCAAAACTTGTAGACAAAATACCTAGCCATGTATTCATTTCGTTTAATCGCACCGATGCCGCACGCAAACATCGTTAACAAAGCCACAGTCACGTAAATGAAAAGCTATTTTACAGTTCCAGACAATCCAATTATTGTCCAAATCCTGTAAAGAACTGAAACACAGTAATCCTTACAAGATTTGATATTGTTTTTGATTTCCTTTTGGCTGTCAGCTGTTGGTCATTTGAATTGTTTCTTTTCAATCAGTTGTCTAGCCGATATACGTAGAATATGTTGCACTATAAAAGTATCTATTCACCGTATATATGTATTAGTGACCGATTCGTTATCTCTTTCAAACAAATGTTTAAATCTTTACATATAAACAAATGACATTTAATAAAGCAATTCAAAATAAAGCTTTGGTGGACGATACATGAGTTTCTGAGTACAAATTAGTTTAGTTATCGATACAGTCAATATATATATTACATGTGTGTACCAGTTCTCATTGGTTAAGAAATTGGTTTCATAAAATAAGTATCTTCACATATCTTTTGGCAACGTTGCTACACGGTTTAAATGACTTGCCGTTTGTATAAGCAATGGGGTATCATATTAGGCATTTGTTTTATATGTAATGAGTTGTATGGTTGACCAATGCGACACCATCTACCTCGGTTGTGATAAAAGCTTCAAGCTGATTTGAGTTACTCTTGAAAGATTGCTTTCTTGCTATTTTCTTGATAAACTAACACTTTGGAACTAATATACTAATCTCTATGGCATATTAATTGTGTATACACCTTCATGAAAGTTCTGTTCCAAAACAACGCAAAACTTAGAAAGCCTAATAGTGTGTTTGTATGTCAGCAAGTAGTTTTTTCTACCATTGACATATACCGACATTTTAGCGCACGTTATGACAGAGAATAACACTTTAAGAAATTTATTGACAAATCTTCGAAGATATTTCCTTTTTAAAATAAAGATCTGATACAGCTTATCATGGTAGAAAGATATAGGACAATGAAAGGAGTGAAATGTTGTACCTGTCTTCAATTTGTAACAAGGGTTACGGCTGTACACAAAAGTTCCGAAATATTCCGACGTTAAGGTTTTTGCATTTTTGAAATATTTTGAAAATGTAATAAATAAAGAACAAACTCATGACTAATTTTTTTGTCAGTTCTACTGAATATTAAATTTGGTTGAGGTCTATAAATGTGCGAAATAATAGGGATATTCTGGAAAAAATTTCAAAGAAAAGGATACTGTAGAAATCGTCTGTAAGTTTCAGACATTGCTGATTGAAAAAAAATGATGTAAACCATTCATATCCATTGAACAACACACGCTTATATTTATTTTAGACTGCTTTACGTAAGGCTAGACAATTGTATGCCTTTGAAAGTAGTCCAAAAGACAATTACAAACGCACAAATTGAATTCTTTCGCCCCTAGCTAAATCTTATCTTCTATTTCACCACTTTAATCAACTTGCTTTCTCTGGAATTTAGTCAGATTACAATGGGCGAAATATGTTAGCCAATAAGTACATCTAATAGATATATTGTTTTGTCCTGGAGCAGGTTGGATTGGTATTTATTAAATCACGTTTTTTTGTTTTGTTCTTGTTGGATTTTTAGTCAGTCAGGCTATATAGTAAATTCTTCAGCTTTTAGATGGTGCCGGAGGACCCCAGAAGTTGCTGTGGTCATTGTGTCAGACATGGGGGTGGGGGGAGGGGGGCGTGGAGGGTACTGGTTTGAACAACCAGTCCTCCGTAAATTGCTTGGAGGGCTTCTTTACATGAAATATTCAACACAACAAAAGAGGTTTGGAACCTACACGGATGAGGACAAGTGATTCGGAGTCAGCAATTCTAACCTATCGGCCACTGAGTCCCTTTTAATCACGTTTTATTCTGCCTGTCATCTTTTACTTCTGATATAGATGCATTTTTAAAAGTATTGTTATGTAAATAACCAGAAGGATGGATTTCTATTTATTAAGAATATATTTGAAAATTTATTTTTACTTTTATACAAATATGGAAAACTAAATAAATCAGTAACAAGTTGCAACCGATCCAGGAATGTACATTAACATTGATTAACATGTCAATCCAATGCTAGTTTGTTTGTATTTATAGTATAGATATACTTTGACCTTCATAAATGACCTTTGGGCGAGTTCATTAACTAAGGTGGATCTGGTATTCGGATCATCTCGACTGATGATTTACGTAAGAAATATGTATATAATGTAAGAAATTAACCGAGTTGCGATCAAAGTCTCCACAGTGTATTTGTAAGTGCGATTGCCCTGATACATCGCATGCACGCAACCTGTGGGTTCGAACCCCAACAAAATTTCTTTTTATTGTAATCTATTATGAATTATAATTCAAAAAGTACGTATCATATTTTATTGCCTGGACTTTAACATTTACTGTTGTGAATTATATTTTCTTCATTTTGTCCCATTCGTTTTCTTTTATATTTTTTTCTCTCAAAATTTATTTCATATCAGAAAAAAAAAATTATTTCAATTCACAAACAAGGTTAATCCTCAGATACGCTGGCAGTGTCGGTTTCTGAATAGTCCGTTGAATCATCAAGTTTAACGTAAATAACGACTTTCGTGAAAAAAGCTGGACAATATACAATGTAGTTATCAAAAAAGAAAAAAAGCTTACCTTTCCGGAATTCGAACCCACACCTACACCTAATACATTGTATGCTACGTTCACTCTAACCTACTGCATCAACGAGACAATCCTAACGTGGATCAATTTTTGTGTCAGTTTAACAAAATATAACAAAATAGGAAGTCTAACTTGTATATTCTTTGATAAACAACGATTGGCGCGCGGACCTTTGAGCGATCATTATGACGTGAATTATGACGTCAATTCTAATACGATCCGATTGTTTTCCTATTAAACAAAGAAGGCTAAAAACTGTGTGTTGGTATTCAACAATTAATTTTTCTGACATCAAAATTATTGCGTCATAGTGTGAGACTGGATTACATGCGAAACGGTGAAAGGAATCATTATTGTCCTAGAAAAAGAGGAAAAGAAAAAGGTCTTGCTTTTGAAACTATAGGAAGTTACAAACATAAATCGTATTGTTTAATGTAGATCTATATGAATTAATATTAATCAACTTATATTTATCGGAACATCTACGGACCATTTCATTTTGTTTAATTTGTTGGACATAAATTTGAGTTTAATCAAGAATTTCCTAGTAATTTAAACTTACTGAGTTAAATGTTTTTTTAATATTTCCAAGTCTTTGAATGTTTTTTCAGCAACTTTGAAATAGTGTCTAGTCTGGTGTTGTACATTCTTGAATAAAACATGTTCTTTATTTTCTGAAGGCATCTTGTTGAAGACTTCCTTCGTTTACAGTTTCTCTCTAGACAACCATACATATACAACAAGGTCTTTTTTTCAGGTGGATACTTTAGTGCATCGTTTTTCAAATTGTTATCTGCATTAAGGACGTGTATCTTCAGTGAAAACAACTGACAAGTTGCTGAGTTGAAGTTTTAATTTACTTTCGCTGTTTGAATATTAACTTGTTATGATCAGTCAATGTGTTGTTACAACTACTACATGTACATTTGAAAAGGTTCCATCGGACTTGAGTGTTGTACAGTTCCTATGTTTTGAATGGCATTGTAAAGTAACTTTGTCTGGTGACTCATTGTTAAGTTTGCAACTCATCAATTTGAATGTTCTGGAGAGGATTTATATCGATTTAGAGATCGTTCGTTCACAGGGATAAACAGGAAATATTTTAGAGAAACGCCTTCCAGTTGATTGATCAATGAAACAAGGCAAAAGAGCGAGATGTGTTACTGTTCAAACTTTTTTATCGTTATAATGCATCAGATTTTGTATATCTCATGAAAAGAGCATGTTGTCAGCTCTGAGTTCTTTACATTTATCAAAAGATAAATATTTTGAATTACATCAATGCCGTTTCTACATAAATTGCCGGTACTGCAACTGCATAATGAGAAAGAAATGTCTGTCATTAGCCGTGCTTGTATTTTCAAAGTAAATGTTTTTGCATTGCGCTACAGTTATCGACAAATGTTTTGTTACAAATATACAGTTGGTTACTTTCCAAGAACGAACCCATCTCAAACAAAAATAAGTACAACAATGTATGCAAAATATAGGTAAGGGTAATTTCAAAGAATATAAGACAATTGTGAAATATTGTAAGGATTAAAGTTAAAGTAAATAACCCACCAGTTACTTGTATATAGCTTTTATAAAATCAGGGAACATTGCATTAGTAATTGTTTGCCTGGTTTATTTAAACGAAAGTAATACGACAATTGTTAGTGACGTAAGCGTGTTCCATTTACCATACTCTGCACCAGCACTGATGTTTTGACATGTTTTCCATAATATTTGGTATTTAAGGACGATTTATGCCCCTTTTTATACCCTCTTTTTACTAAACCTTTAAAAATTGATTACATAACACTTTTTACCCCATTCCCACTTTCTATATCCTTCACATAACTAAATGTACATGTACTTGGTGACGAGACCGTCGTCTTGCGGATAGCTTGTTGTAGTGTGGCTCTGACAGTCTGATGTGCCTAAAGCATCCACGGAGGCTGCTCTTTTTTTCAAATAGTTAAAACAATATCCAATGTAATTAAAGAATGAAATGTCAAATTTATCCGATTGCACGCCAAGACTTAGTGCTAAATTTCTACAGGAAATCTTAAAAAAAAATCTAGAGCAGCTACCTTTCATACAGTCTATAAACATGATTTATATACTTATACTCGATTTATCAAGATCAATTTATAACATAAAGCATATATCTGAAATCAATTAGCCACATGCTGTAAGTTCACCACAGTATAGGACGGGATAAGTATTATTAAAGGAGAAAGTCGCCACAAAACACATTTTCAGTAACTGTTTATGATCCGCTAAATAATGATTCATAAAAAATACAGAAAGGAAATTGTTTTCAAGAATGCATTAGATTACTCATACAATTAGAATGAGTGTACATTTTTTTCAGATAATTATAAATAAATACTACACTCATTTCCTTTGTTTATAAACATTGTACAGCTGATACCATTTCTAGCGATAAAATCCTGTGTCTGGTCAACATTCATATTGCAATTTGTAAAAATATTGTTAAATTATGTAAGAAGAAACAATAATAAATATCCAACAAGAACAGTTACGTTCGTCGAGCAAAGAATAATCAAAAGAAAATCACAGCAGTGCGGTCCTGGACGCACACACGACCAACATACACTTACAATCACTTGAAAGACATCGATAAAACAAAACAAACCAAACAGTGAGGACGAGCGAACAATTAAGGAACCAAAATGAAACACATTCCTGGAACGGTCAGTGGTATGAACACCTCTGGGGAGATTAAACTTGATAATGATGTGCATCCAATTTCACTCGTTACCCCCACCATATTATAAACTCACATAAATGTGAACAAGATTTATCAGTATCTAAAGATTTAGGAAAGTGGTTGTGTTTAAAAGTTAAAAATTCATATCTAACGTTAAAATGTAGGCATGCTGTTTCCCGTTGAGTTTTTCAAGTTGTAACTAATTATAACATGATATTATTTATGATATCCTGTTAGTATGCAGCAAACTTCTAATGGATATAATCCACCGCAGCAACAGAAATGGGACCAAATAATAAACGATAACCGTTATACATTGTATAGTGTAATGCGTCGGCCAATGTCGAAAGCCTCGTATGTTTATTTTCGTAACTTTTCAGAAGAGACAAAATACTTTTTCAGGACAAATAAATTAAAGGAGCCAAACTATTTCGTGCAGACGTTTCAAGTTGAAATAGCATTATCAATTATACTTTACATTTCGTGACATAACCTAAATTTCTACTTTCATCAATTACAGCACATATAGGAGATTCTAGAAAAAGTTGAAATCTACTTAAAATTTACGTGATATACGACTGTTTTGAATTAAAAATTGAAAAGAATGTCCTTTTACGAGGTTTTAGCAGAATTTTCTTCTGGCAGTATTTAAAAAAAAAAACTACGATGAAAAAATATATATATCGGGATATAAGTATTGATCTGGTCTTAAATATCTTTCTTTTTCCTTGTTGGGTGATCCGATACCTGTTAGAAACTAAAAACATAGCAGGTTTCATAAGTGGTATTATATGATTTGTCACATGGCAAGTTTGATGGTTTCAATTGGATAGGATATCCAGTAATTTTGTAGACCATGCTACATATTAACTAAATTCTCAACTGCTGAAAAACATTTTTCTTTTACAAATTGAAAATGAATATACCGGGTTTTCGACACCGGCCGATTATAACATCAATACTGATTGTAGGTTTACTTTATATTGTGATGAAATAGCTATTTTATTTGTGGATAGAGGTCCAAGTTTCACATCTTTATAACTTTGTACTGTTCTCTAAAAATGTTCACCATGGTTGTTAGACAATAGATTGCCAGAGTATGCTTTTTCATGGCAACAAACGCAAACTTAAACAGGTGGAAGACTTTGGTTTAAAATGGACAAATGCAATAAAAGTTATAGGTTTCAAGATAGATTGTTTAGTCTTTTCTTATTGTAAACTGCATAGAGATTGATATTATAAATTTATCATAGATAGAGTAAGCGACTGAAAAATATTTTTGAACTGCGCTTACACACTCCAATAGGATTACACATCCTTTCCTAATAAAAATTTACAATATGCCAAAAGTGAACTTTCCTTGCATGATTATAGTTAATTTTTAGACCTGTTTCTGTTGAAAACGGAAATATGATAGTTCTGACTGAATTATATGTTTGATATTTACATGGAAATGGCAGTGTAATATAAAAGACATTTTATCTGGGTATTTTCTGGGTATCTTCATTTTATCTGCAACTTCCTACAACAAAATGGGAAAGCCGTACATTTTATAAGTTCAAAAAAAAAAACTCGATTAAGAGAAAACACTGTCGTTGAATACAGGAATAATTTATTAGATAATATTACAAAAATAAACAAGTTACTTGTCTTTAGAAATTGTTTGAAAAACTTGATCTCTCTATTTGATATTACTAAAAGAACAAAACACTTTAATTGATACGAGAAACGTTCGCCATAGTTTGATATATACTGGCAAAATATACGTCGTTATTGGTTTGATTTTTACTTACCTAAAAAGACTTTCTTTAGAAAAGCCGAAAAGGCTCGGATTTGTAATTTAAGTTTGGACACAGTTTGGACATCTTTTTTCTAAAAATCTACAATTATTTCTCATGTTCAACGTTTATTTTTCAGATCCATTGTGTTTCAAAGGTATTTCTTTGATTCTTTTTTATCTTACTATCCCACCAATATATTTGTGCTAAAAGCAGAGTTATTTCGATATAAATCCCTGAAATACGTATGATTTTGTGTAAATGAATCGATACTTTTCTCAAGATTTAATGTTTATAATGAAACTTCTTATCTTATAAATCACTTTGTTTATTTTCCGACTTGCTAATAAGGATACTAAACTTTAAACAAACAATAGACACAGATGGTGTATACATAGGGATGACCATGTCGTGTTAACATATGCGTCATTTAAGGAATTAAAGAAAATTGACAAAATAATAGCATTATTGTTTTCTTTTCAGTTCGGTCATTTCTCAAAGTAAAATAGATATCTTTATTGTCAGTGTATGTCTTTTGTTTGAAAGGAAATGTATTATATGTATCTAAATTATCTAAATATTTTTGAGAACATTTAATTTGTTGAAAATCGCAATCACTTCAAATAGAAAAATTGAAAGTCACAAGTTGCCCAAAGTCAACACTACTGTAATTACTAAACTCGCGTAAAAGTAATTTACATGTGTCAATGTATGTCTTTCAAATCGATTAGTATTTTTAGAATATGTATTGTTTTTTCGGTGATGTATGAACATATTCGAGAGGAAAAATCATTGAAAATAACTATGAATACAATTGCTTTTATTAAATATTTGTGTTTTCTGCCCGGATGAAAAAATCTGTGGCGAGTAAATGCTCCCATTGATTTTACCATAACTCTACTAATCATGTCAGTCTACAAGTTTACAGCAAATATCAACTTTATATCCTACCGCCATACTATCAATCATCCTATCTACTGATTGTGCTTGCACTAATGTTCTGTCGAAATGTTGGTGAACCGTGGTGGTCCTCTTGGGATGATCGATTAGTTTGTATAAAGCGTTTACTAGGAAAAGTTCTACCTTAAATGTATTTTACACTAAGTATTGTTTTCTTGCGTTTTGCAGAAAGCCACACAGCCCTTTTGTTTACGCATTTTGGCCGGCAAGTGGACATAACAACTGTAAATGGACATCAGCATTCGGGAATAAAAGAAACACTCGGTTTCTAGATACTTCTGCCTTTTATTCCTGTAAGATTCTAACGATGTAACTAAAATAGCTATATCTTTCTTCGGTTAGTGAAGGCCTATTATGGGATGTATCTGAAATTACTAACTGCTTTTAAAACACGGTTTGATTGTTGGATCACTAGTGTTGAAACCTTTTATCTAGTGCAACCAGTGGTTTTATCCTATCATACTATTTATATTTGAAAGTTAATCTCAAACTTACTCTCAACATATTGAATATCACCTTTTTCCTGTACCACTCATACATCGTTAGCATCATTTTTCTTCCGTACCTGACACTTACATTTTTAGAATACCGTCAATTTTAAAAGCACTTCTGCATTATCGTCGAATAACAACAAAAATTGGCAGTCTATAAGTATGAATCAACGTGTATCTTGAAACACTAAATAGTTCAGCCCAAATACATGAGTTTTGTTAATACAATGAGAAGTAGAAATCAAAGCACTTAGACTAAAAAGCAGCTTCGAATTTTATTTTTTGCTGAGTACCTATTTATTACTGTTTTGTATATAACATTTCCATTGGATGGAGTCAGGTTGCAGCGTTTATCTTGCAAATATAATATAGGCAATGAGGTAACAATTTTGCTTTTCATTTATGAAACTATTCTTCAGAAAAAAAACGAAGATATTTTTGAGCAAAATAACCTGGAGTGAAATAAGTAAGCATGCATTGATATGTTTTGTTATTGTTTGATGTCTAAGAAAACAAATTGAGCCTAGCTGAAAATTTCATTTGTATAAGAGTAAGCTTAGAGTTTTCGAAATGATCTTTGAACAATTAATGATGTTACAGAAGTAAAAGCAGTACCGCCTACGCGGAACGATTTACAAGTATCATTATATCTGTTTAAACGTTTTCCCAGAATAAAGCGTTGAAAAGTTAGAAATAGTATCAGATGAACTTGCACGCCCTTCAACAGGGGCTGCAAAAAGTCTTCTTTCACTGTTTGCCTTGTTCTCGGTGCTTCCGAGGGATCTACATTCCAGATTTTATATTCTATTATCTAAAATTGTTTCCCATTTTTCAAAAACAGATGAAAGCAGATATAGTTCCGTCCTGGACGAACTTTTACAGCTGTAAAGGGCCTGTACCTTTGTTCAATATGTAGTAGTGATTATTCTAAATTTACACCTATCAACATTGATTTTTTGTAATACAGTTGTAATTTTTATTTTACAGCGGTAAAACAATCGTAAAACAGTTCAAAATATGCAAATTCGATACAGCGGTTAACAGTCAGACTGTCATCGAACTTCGCCTAATTCAAGGGCCATAAAATCCAAGAGCGCCTGGGGCGATTTGAGTGGTTATCGAATCTGGCCGAGATATTATGCCCACAAACATTGTCAGCAACTTTGGTGAAGACCGGATGAAAACTGTTTGACAAAGAGAGCGGACAAGGCTAAATTCGCAGTTTTTGAGTAATTCAAGGGCTATAATCAGAGAGTGCCTGGGGCGAATTGGGTGGTTATTTGGCCGAGATATAATGCTCACAAACATTGTCAGCAAGTTTGGTGAAGATCGAACGAAAACTGTTCGACTTAGAAAGCGGACATGCTTTGGACTCTGACCGTCCGAAAGCCGCCAATCCGCCACGGGTGTTTACATAATACTGCCCGCTCTTTCAGAGACGGGCGTATGAAAATGAAAATGAAAACGTTGCCTAAAAATTATAGCAGTAGCAATGAACAAATGTTAGATGTTGGAAAAGGAGCATTACTTTGGGGAACGAAAAGCAGTGGTACAAAAAGTTTTGGGATGAATTGCATTTTTGGAAATGGTAGCAATTATTAAAAAAGACAAAATGAATCATTGTTAGAAAAAAAAAATATATATAGAATATACCGACAGTATTGAAATAGCAAAATTCATGGGTTGCAAAGTAGAACCTATGCATAAGATCTCGTTTATAGAAATAACTTTGTCATGAAAACATATAATGATGTTGCGATTATTTTCTTTAAACTTATCAGCTTTGTCAATTGTAAAGTGTAAATAATTAATATCGGTGCTTATAAATGTGCTTGTACAAATATATTTGATGTTTAAACAATTACACATACTCCATTACAATTGAAATTCCAATATTTAAAAAGATGTGGTGTCCCTCAGTTTTATACACCACCAAAATGCATTAAATATGGCTGAAAATATTCATGTTTCCATCCAAAAAGTATATACAGCTGTAATTTGGAGACAAGACGGTTTTACATCTGTAACTTAAAACCGTATTTTTTTACAGCCGTATTTTTAGACCTGAATATTATATACCCGTAAGTTGTAACAATATTTCTGGTCATTTTTCACTTCAAGATCTTCTACAGCTGTAAGTTTAAAAAAAGAAAGATCTTTTACAGTTTCTTTCGGGTTTATCGCCTTTTTTCAACAGTATTTCAGTCATGTAATGGCAGGCAGTTAACCTAACCAGTGTTTAGAGACTTACCCTAAGCCTTCTTTACACAAGGGAAACAATCCGTTTATAAAGTGAAATTGTTGAGTGAATGCCGTTTCTTAATCCTAATCCAGCCCATGTAATATCATTGTAAAGGAAAAGTAACCTATCTATGATAAATGCCATGTATGATTACACAGTTATGCATCTAACAGTCTTGAAATTGATTTCTTCGATTTTCTCATATTTCTAGATAGCTTTGACGCATATGTTTGGGTAGTTGAGATTGTTCTCTTTGCAGCAGTAGCCTTTTAAACATATTTCACCTTGTGAAATTCTTTGGGTTTTGACTTTAAAAAAAATCGTCTGTTTGTTGACAAATTTCACCACAAAAATGTCCTATTTTCTACGGAATTGCGTTAGGGCCATCGCCTTTGTATGTGTTGATCTGAAACGCGATACACGATAGTACGATGATGAAAACGCGAAATCACGAAACTACGATAACGAAAACGCGACAACACGATGATGTAAACGCGATACTACGATAACGAAAACGCGATAATACGATAGTACGATGATGATAATGCGATATACTATCGCGTTTTCACCATCGTACTGTCGCGTTTTCACCATCGTACTGTCGTATTATCGCGTTTTCATTATCGTAGTATCGTGATTTCGCAATATCATTATCGTACTATTGCGTTATCACCATCGTACTGTCGCGTTATCACCATCGTACTGTCGCGTTATCACCATCGTACTGTCGCATTATCATCATCGTACTGTCGCGTTATCACCATCGTATTGTCGCGTTATCAACATCGTACTGTCGCGTAATCATTAGCGCACCATCGCTTTCCGGTGCGAATGTGCATGCTAAAAATGAGAAGATTAGAAGTTATACTTTTAGAACTACAGCTCCTGCTCTAGCGATAGGGTGATATGCAGATTCGAACGCGGGTGCTAGTGTGTGAAAATCTTGATTTGTATTGATGATCCTCCTATAGCTACAGCTGCTAGTTAGTCAAAAGCAAACAATAATTAACATTTTCCATGCTTTTTTTAGCTTTCGTCAATTTAAGAGTCATTTACAGAAAATGAATTTAGGGAGACAAAGCGTGTTGGATGTTGAACAGGTTCAGAATGCTGTGCAGATATAATTTTACTGCATTTCTCATTCCTGTAGAATCATAAATAAAATGTCTGAGTAAGGGGGCGTTAACTCACTTTTGGTTGTAAACTGCTTTACTTTTTATTTTATTTTTGCAGAAAATTGCCAGACTTTGATGCAAACTATGTGCCATTAAAACTGCAAACAATATTCTTCGAATATTTGCGATGCTCCGATTTCAGTGTTGTTATGCGTCTTACGGAATTCAACATCAATGACCTGAGCTTTACAAGACATGCATTTGCTTTTCAGTGTTGAAATATAAACCATCATATTTGTGAAAATATTCATCATCATATTTGTGTAAATATTCATGTCAGACCAAAATAAAAACAAACAAAAAAACGCCCTGATCATCGTACAATATAACATTCTTTTTTTTCTTGTTATCATATACTATATAGAAAACTCAAACCGATTGACCTGCAGAGTTTTTGCCTCAGTACATATTTGGTTTTAGCTGAAAAAACTTTTTACAACCCATTAGCAAGTAATAGAAATCATTTTTAATTTCAACAGAGCTTAAATAACAAGATAAATAGAAACCAGAACACTGGAGAGGAAATTCTTCTGTGCGCATGGGCACCGGAAGGCGATAGTACGATGATGATAACGCGATAGTACGATGGTGATAACGCGACAGTACGATGGTGATAACGCGACAGTACGATGACAATAATGCGACAGTACGATGATGATAACGCGACAGTACGATGGTGATAACGCGATAGTACGATAATGATATTGCGAAATCACGATACTACAATAACGAAAATGCGATAATACGATAGTACGATGGTGAAAACGCGACAGTACGATGATGAAAACGCGATAGTGTATCGCATTATCATCATAGTACTATCGTATTATCGCGTTTTCGTTATCGTAGTATCGCGTTATCATCATCGTGCTGTCGCGTTTTCGTTATCGTGGTTTCGTGATTTCGCGTTTTCATCATCGTACTATCGAGTATCGCGTTTCAGATCAATACATTCAAAGGCGATGGCCCTAACGGAATTCCGTAATTTTCCCCAGGGCAATCAATTATTTGATCTTTACATAGTTTTGTATTCAGGCTGCTAATCCATGTGGCAAGTATGCATGCTTTTTTCATGATTAGAGGTAAAGTAAAAAGTGCATAGTTTCCATGAGGTTCTAGGTCAATAGTCACCTAAGCCTATCATAAAGTCTTTGCGGAGTTGTCTCCATTTTTTCTAAATATTTTATCCGGAATCATTTTTTTTCAGCTCAAATAACTCTTTTTCAGGAAATGATATTTTAATAATTTTTTCAGTCCTTGTATTTTGATGCAGTTAACTACACAATTATTTAATATAGATAGCTCCTACTTGAATTATGTATTTTCAGTTACAATGCCTACAGTGTTTCTTGATTCTGTACCAGTACAAATCTGTTCTCCGCAAGTAACTGCCAACTTCCCCACATGAATTATCAGAGGTGGAGGACACAATGTCTTTTATCAAATCGTCACGAAGTCATAAGCCCCGCCCGGGGATTGAACTCACGACCCCGCGATCCGTAGAGCAATGCTCTCACTATTGAGCTAAGCGGGCGGGCTAGATCTTTTACAGATGTTTGACAGTGCAACAATGGATACGTAAGATTTAGTTATTACATGAACCCCAGTTTAAAGTCGCATCAGCATGACTTTATTTTACAAAACAAAATAGTTTTGAATTACCTCAGACATAAACATTTATTCCATTTTGGTACAAAACAGTCTTTCTTCCTGACAAACCTTCCAATTGTGTCATTTATGATATAATCATTTGTCTTCACCAGTCTTGCTGCTTGGATTGATAAAGACTTCTTATCATTTTATTTTCAGAAATTACATGACTGACTTGGATTGTGCAACACTCAAAAAGTATCTTAAGTATAAATTCACTTCATAAATACACATTAAAAGTGACTTCGTAGTCAGAGAAATCAGTTCATTGAACAATTAAGATCAAAGGCCGAGGATACCCTTCGATTTGCAGCATTTGGATTAATCCATTGCTTTCCATAAGAAAAGAGAAGGTGATAACGATACGTTAGGGTGGGGCATCCGGCTAACAGTTTTTTGTTGTTGTTGTGTTTTTTTAATCAGTATAATGCATACAGTATTTTCCTGAAAGCCTTTTTGGTCTTTTAGTTCTTTGGTATACTTAGAACTTTTTCAATTTCATCACGTTGGTAATTGTTGTCAAACTTTCTGTCATTTCTCTGATATCATGGTGGTTTCTGTCGTCTTTTATGACATGTCTTTTTCTAAATAGCTAGATAATATTTCTGATTTATTTTTTGGTCATATACATATTATGAATATATCTATATAAAAATCACGTCTGACATTGTCAATAGAATGACATAGAATTAGATCCTTTGAATTACATTATAAATTTGATACAAATTAACAAGACGGAACATGAAACAGGTTGTATGAATAAACATATATGAAGGCAGACAGGCTAAAGTAGTAAATACAATATATGTATATGGCGGACTGGGTATTGAACACTAATATTTCACTTGTGATGCCAAAGAGGTTTAAATTAAGGTTTTTGTTTTTTATGGATGCACTTTGATATTTTTTCAAAACAATGGAAGAGAATGTTATATTTAGTGAAGTAAAGCTACATTTCAATATTATAGTAATGCCAGGTCACAGTTAATGGATATATATGCAGTAAGGAACAGAACAGATATCTCTTAGTTTAGTTTATACTAATTTGTTTTTGCTCGATTGTGATGAAAGCTTCAAGCTTATTGGAACCACTCTCGAGTCCGCTTCCTGGAAAAACCAGTACTGGTGTCATATGAGAAGTCATGGTCGTGACCCCAGTGGGGCTCGAACCCACGACCCCTGGATTGAGCGGCCGACACCTTATCCACTAGACCACCGCTCCCCTCAAATATATATAAGATATCTCTTAGAAGATACATGGTCCCTACTTTTCTCTTATGTTATGCCAGATTTTGGATAACTCTTCAAAATGAGGTCAGGACTGCACTTTAAAAGCATTCAACATCGAAAGGTGTATATAGCCAATCATCTACGTACATATACAATTACGAACTTAAAATGATGCATTGTTATCACTAAAAACGAGAGAAAAGTGTCAGAGAAATGCTTATCATAACAACCATCCATTAAATTCTTCAATTATTTGCAAATAATATATGATTTGCATTATGTTCGGACATAAGGTTCCAACATTTAAACGTATTCGGCCAATTATAATAGTACCTTTTAGAATATTTCTGTGTCAAATTTTTGTACTTGGAACATACTTATAAAAATGTTATTCATCTTCTGATATTTTCATATTACAATTGTTACATAATCTGTTTAAATACGTAGCCGTAAGGAAGTACGGGTTCATTACTTTAAAGGAAGCTCACCCTGAGTTTTAGGAAACACGCAGCGCTTAACGAAAACGAAAACTAAACAGGTAGCAATTATTTTTAATAATATCACCGCTTTAGATAATACGGATATCACTTGATCCCTTGAGGGAATACTGATTATATGCTGTATTCTTTGATAAAAGATTTATTGATTGAATCTATTGGGTTTATAGTTGTTACTGAAGACTCTCTTGAGACCCTAGAATCGTATAATCATTATAGTGTATTATACATTTGATATTCAATAAGTATGCAGTTTATTCTCATAAAGTCTAGAAACCTGAAAGCTCTAAATGGGATATTGTCTTAGAGATATAATTACGACAGTAATAAAGATGAGACCATCACTCCAAAGAATAAAAAACTTGACGCATTATCTATAAAATATTGGTGTAAAAGAAAATAAAACATCTAGCCACTTGTGATATAATAAATATACTTTATGATGGAGACAGTTGGATATAAAATGTGCGTTTGTTTGTCTACTTATAGATTGGATTAATATTCACAAAAGCAATCCTAAAGTACAACGTTTTGGCTCTATATCCGCTCGTACTTGTTTACATGTTATAGTTTCTAGTCTTTTGGGATCATTGTGTCGATTCAATGTGATTTTGCAGTAATGTTCCGCCTAAACCGGTGCTAGGGGAAGAGGCCGGGGGCCTGGGGGATGTTGCACATGTCATTACGTCTTATGAACAGATGGAATTAAACAGTCTGATTGGCTGCGTGTTATGCTTCTATACGATTTTCTGAATCTGATTGATATTTGTCTTTGAGATTTTTGCAGTAACAATATAATAATCATGATAATGAAACGTGATGTTCGCATCAATTTTGCTTTAGTATGTAATGCATCTTACATTAAACCGGTATGCAGTCTGACAATATCATACTTTATGACAGAGAAAATGGCACAAAACTTGTAAAGATTACCAACAAATACATTTGACGTGGTAAAGAAAGGGGGTCGTTTTGGGTAGGGGAAAACTGGATAGAAACAAAACCACACAGACTCCATAAAGCACAACGGTACAAGTATGGTTGCGCACAACACGCACGCACGATCACTCGCACGCACGAACACGCACGCACGCACGCACGCACGCACACACATACGGATTTTCGCGACAAACTGTCACACATCAATTAACTGTTCAGGATTATAACCAAAGGCATATTTTCCTTATTAGCGGCGCATTGTTCTCGCCTGAAAATAGAATGAACTTTCGATCTACAATCAGGTTCTCTATTTACAGGATTACTGCGAGAGCTCTAATAAAAGTAAAGATATCTTTGTTTATCATTTATATAAGAACAGCTAACGTGTCACTGTTATCACGACTGAAGATTGGGATTAATAGAACCATTTCCACATTTTGTAAAACATGGTGGTGTTTACGAAGTAAACTTAAAAGTTTCATGTTTGTATCTAAAATTAAAACGTTTCTCTAATTAAACATATCGCCTGCAAATCTGAAATCATGCTGCGTAAAATGAAATATACGCTCACTCAAGATCAGTTTAATATGTAATATATTGAAAAGGGCTGCTGGTACTTATTATTTTAAGCAGTAGTGCGCTGTTTTATGTTATCACTTGCTGCCTCGAGGGATTATAAAATCGCCGTAGAATCTCTTTGAAACACTAGAACAGGTAATAGTCTAAATGGAATACTAAAAAGTAAATTGTAGCAAATATATATTTCAGCTAGAATTATTTTAGTTAAAACATAGTTTGGTAATTTTGATATTTTTCGTCTCCGAACATGGACTACAAACTAAGTTTCATTGTTATGTAAAAGTATTCAAATTGATGAATCTATCACTTTACATTTGTACGAACGAAAGCAATTAGTTTAAGCTTATTCAGTGCAATGTCGTTATGTTTATTTTACTATGTACTTACTAAGTACCATTGTGGCTTGCTTTGATTCAAGTCTTTTCTTATACATTTAAACAATTTTGATACATACAAGAGCACAACTTTAAATAAATCCAGTTTTGATCATAGGTTATAAATTATCTAATAAGGTAGCATTATCAGTCATTCTTACTTTTCATGAAATATTCCAACGGGGAATCGCATACCAGCAGAGAAGGAAACAGGACAACAAACATTATTCGATGAACCAAGAATACACGACAGAAAAATGTTTCATCACACCCCTAAATACGACCCATAATAGACAGCGTATACAGTATTGGAGCGATCGCCAAGATGGCCCTAGGTCGCTCACCTGTGTAAGACACCATAACAGTGTAAACATGTTTTACCTAGTGATTTCATAGAGACAAATATTCTGACCAATTTTCATAAAGATTGGATAAAAACACGTGGCCTCTTGAGTGTAAACAAGTATTTACTTTGATTTGACCTAGTAACCTAGTTTTTTTTTATCCCACATGACCCAGATTCGAGCTTGTCCAAAATTTTATAAAAACACACATTCTGACAAAGTTTCGGGAAGATTGGAGCAATTAAGTGGCCTCTAGAATGCATGCAAGCTTATTCTTTGATTTGACCTGGTGACCTAGTTTTTGACCCCACATGACCCAGATAAAAAATCTTACGATATTTCATGCAGACAAACATTCTGACCAAGTTTCATGCACATCAAATGAACAAGAGTGTTTACAAGATTTTCCTTTGATTTAACTGGGTGACCTAGTTTTTTGACCCATATGACCCAGTTTCAAACTTGGCCTAGGAATCATTAAAAATAAACAGCCTAAAGCATCTGTAGTTTTTTACAGTCTTCACGGGATATTGTTTTAACATTGTATTCACATTAAGGTATTGGACCAATAATAGTAATGTTTAAAAATTGCATTTGCTTGGTATATTCTTAAAGTTGACCGTGTTTCGCACTGTGTTGCAATTTTTAAACAACTTTTACCGTGCCGTTTTTTTTTTATAAATTTTGTACAATTTATGGTATTTCCTTAAGCTCAAGTACAGACAAATTTCAAAGTGATGGCCACTATCCAAAACGTTTGCAGAGAATTCATTATACCATTAATTAATTTTGATAAAAGAAACTTCAAACTATTATTAGAAGTAAGAACTTTCTAGAAAAAAAGAAAAATGATCCCAGTGGGGCTTGAACCTACGCCACCCCCCCCCCCCCCCTGAAAATTGAGGTCAAAGTAGGTTTATGGTTGGAACTGAATACCTTCATTACATGGGAAATAAAATTATCGATCTAACTTTATTCATTTTGAGGCATGTTGCTTCGAGAGAAACTTAAACTTACGTGAAGGAGCAGTTTTGTAGAATAATCCGCGGCTCTACTTTCACAAAAAGCCTATGGATTTAATTGTTTTGTAAATAATAAATTCAGTTTAACCGGATATGATATCACTTGATTTATTTAGGGAATAGTAAATCCATTATATATTCTTGGAAAGAAGTATGACTTATTGAATCATTTGTTACTGAAGACTCTCTTGGGGACTCTAAAACCGTATCAAATAAATCAGATGAATTGGTCTGTAGGACATTTTAGATACTTTACTTACAGTAATATACTGGTTTAGCTGTCATTTTACCGTGATTAATCAAACACATAGGAATGCAACAATATGTCATTTCTCGTTTGCGTAACGTTTAGGTTAGCATGCCGAGACATTGAACGATTTCTAAATGACGAACCATTGCATATGTGCATTCACGTTGTTACACCTCTGGTTGAAATACATAGGTCAGCAACTAGCAAATTGTACAGTCCACAATAAGATTGATGTATTTACCAGATGATAGATGAATTCAGTAAGTTGATGAATTGCGTTTGCAATCATATACAGGGTTACCGCGTCGTGTTATTTTGGTCCTACTAAATGCTGAAAATTCATGGAACAATTCACTGTTTCCGATCGCTTTAGCCTACAGGAATCAAAATTTATAGGATGAGTGCCTGTGGTCAGTAAATGACCCCTGCTATTTTTGGGGTTAGTTGGTCAAGGTCAAGGTCGCAGTGACCTAGAGACTGAAAACAGTTTCCGATAAGCTTTGGCCCATTGGCATCATCAAACTTCATAGGATGATTGCCTTTGGTCTGTACATGATCTCTCTTGCTTTTGTTGTGAGTAGGTTGAAGGTCAAGGTCACAGTGACATTGAGACTGAGAAGAGTTTCTGCTATATTTGTTTTAGTCTACAGGCATCACACTATATAGGATAATTGTCTGTGGTCAGTAAATGATCAATATTATTTTTGGTGTCAGTAGGTCAAAGGTTAATGTCAGAGTGACGTTGTGACCGAAGACGGTATCTGACCGATAGATGAAGAAATTTTCGCCTACAGAATCTAACAGCATGATGATTGCCTGTGGTCAGTAGATTACCCCTATTGTTTTGAGTAAGTAGGTCAAAGGTTAAGGTCACAGTGATCTTGAGACTGAAAACTGTTTCTGATCGAGGACGAAGAACGCTCAAACTTCATAGGAAAAGTGTGGTTAGTAGATTACCCATATTGTTTTTTCTTAGGAAGGGGTTGTAGTGTACTATTAATTTCGAGATGTAACAGTCAACTCGGCGGTGCTTGCTCAGAATCAAAGCTTAAATTGACCTATACAGAAATCGCGAGGTCAGACTTCGGCTAAATAAGGTGTATTTCATTGTGGATATATTCTATTAAATTCGGACCTCTCTATAATTTTGTTATTAACTGAATAGTCTTACCATTGTTACATACAATATATACTGTAGAAACAGCTAATATTGCTTATTTGGAATAAGGACTGATAGAATGATGTATTGTAATAAAAATGCAAAATTGTCAATTCATTTGTGTTCACATTCAATTCGGGAACCTATATAATACATTGCACTAGTTGTCTGAGAGATGGGCCTCAGTATCAGATTAATGAGCTGTAACAGTGATATTTGTTATCGATAGTATAGGGCTTAAACGGCACTTATCTAGCTAAATGGAACATTTTTATGAAATTTGTTACCGAGACGGAAGATTTATGCCTATAAGCAAAACGTTTACGCAGCTTCGTTGCATTAAGGTTGTCATAATGCAGGACATTAGTTCTCTTTGTATTATTTACTGGATACGATTGTGGTTCTTATATTGTATTGATGAGGTTTTCTTTGTTAAATAATATGTGTAAATTCAGTACATTTAACCTATACAATGAATACAAGAATAAAATTCTGAATGACTTTAGTTTGAAGCATAGGTTAGAATTAAATTTTATTTGATGATCTAGCCCTTAAAGGTAATATTGCAATCACTTAGTAACGCTTTTGAAGAATGCACATACATTGCCATTATAGAAAAAACACTATCGGAAACACACAGAATACATACTACTTAAACTGTAACATAACTCATAAAAACAAAACAGAATGCTCGAGAATGTTGCACTGGACATGTCTGCAGCAATACAACAGAGGAATTAGATTTAGTTACACGCTGTCTAGCCTCACTGTTGCTCCCAACGTACATGTAGAAGCTTGCTCTTTTATTAGTGTAGCTTATTCAGTTACTTACACTACATTATTGTACACCGAGCCTAACGGTATATAAAGTAAAATTCAACATTTTCTACAGTCTACACGAGACAGTTTTTTAAAACATTTTATTCACAATTATTACCTATAATTAAGTATGATCTCTGGGCATGCGTTGAAGGAAACTTACTCTGAAACTGAAATAACAGTATAACTGTAGCATAAATAGTACTTGTACTGTTACAATATTGCATTGGGATAAGAGATGCGTTGAAATATTTTCGCATTTTCAATTAGCACTTGATGCATTTAAGGAACAGTAAATTCATTATGTGTTGTTTGAAAGAAGTACGGTTGACTGAAGCGTTTTGGTTGAAAACCGTTACTTACTGTTGGGATCACTAATACAATTTAAAATATATCAGATAATAGACATGTTTGATACCTTTTGGCGTTTTTAAATACTTTACTCTCAGTTTACGAATCATCAGCTTTTAAAACTGTTTATTTGAAACATTTCTGTCATCATTTTTCATATTTTCTTTAACGCCTTAATATAGATGTGATAAAGCAAACACTTCGGAATGAAGCAACACGACAGAACTCATCTGCATCTATATAAGGTTATTTCTAAACTGCAAGGTTCTTGTGCACAGCTATTCATATATTTCTCAATTGCCAGGTAAAGCATACACTTGTTGAATGAAGCAATATGCTTAATTATACATCCAATTTGTTCATTCTTTTAAAAGATCAATTGAAATAAAGAAGACAGCGTGGATTTATTTGAGGTGCTGTTCAATGTTCTGAAACAGACATAGCAAGTTGTGCAGTCTACTATGAAGATAATGTTTCGAAACAGAATGTTGTTACTAAACCAGTTTCCATAATAAAAGATGGAAAGACGAAACCACACCCACACACATGTACACGGACGCATGCATGCAAGCACTTAACAAGCACACACACACACACAAGTGGTCACAGTTGCAGCAGAAAGTACAACGTATTATATAAATATGTGTTCTCAATTAGTAAATCAATTAATTAAAACAGTTACCACGGTGGGGAAACCACGTGACTAAATCGGATAACGTGCACGCGAAAGTGCTAAAAATAGGCCCGCTTCAGGTATGTTTTTTCACTATAACTTTTTTGATCCGCAATTGTTTTAAACGAGATAACGTGCATAAACCCCGCAATAAAAAGCTCTCTCAACGAATATATGTAACTTGATAAAACTCCCTCCCGTTTTTACGTAATCCTTGCCCAACCGATCCGAAAGATGCTAAATATTTTGGTAACGAACACGTCTGTTCACAAGTTACGCACCTAGCACAGATTCTGCAGAGAATTTTCGCTGGAATTTAGGTTTAAAATAAAGGTTGTCATTGTCCAAAGTCCTGTACCAAATATTTAACATGACTATTCAGGAATATTAAAGATATCGTAAGACAAAGGGTGCGGTAACGTACACGTTCCGGTTTTCAGGAGGTGACGTACACGTCATTTTTCCCCCAGAGGGTAACGTACACGTCAAAAACTATTTATCATGCATGTAGAACCACTTTGTCTTTAAATGACTGGGAACAGGCTGTTTTTCTTTCGGTAGGTTAGTATATACAGAAATGCTACAGTGAAAATGAATAGCATTTGGAATTCTATGGTCTAATCGTGTATGTTATTTTGACAAGTAGACATTGTTAGCAGTTGCCATTTTAAATGTCGACTTTTTCTTTTCTCCAACTATCAAAAGTTAATTAGGTTTCTGGGAATAAACCATGTAGTTCTGTCTGTCAGCAGGGTTTAATCAAATCCATATGTTCAAATCTTCTTGATGACCGGTTGAACTGTAAACATTTTTATATTGTTAAAAAGATGCTGGAATTAGTATAAATTCTGAACGATAACTAGAACGATAGCATGCTTGATAACCATGATTTTTCTTTATTAAAACGTTACAATACAGAAAATCTTTTTGTTTAATATGACAGCATGCACCTTATTTGAATCATTGACAAACTGTTTGAGTTCTATCATGCATGGGACCATAACTATCAGCCAATAATATAAACACGTTGTCGTTTAATCGTGCGGGAGTAATGTTATTCTTTCTGTGGGTTAGTGACAGTTTGTTGGTCAGCTAGTTATTCATTTAGACCTCCTTACTGAAACAACATATCAGTATTGACCTAAATTTTGCATATCTAAGTACTATTACAATTAACTATTAAACTAAACTAAGCTATATTGGATCGCAAAAAAAGTTAGAAAATGTCGCAAAAAATTGATTTTTTTTTAACCAAGTACAGTTAACTTAGACAGATTTTGTGTCGCCTACTACAAAGTAGCTGCGACATATAGGGATCACTTTTCCGTCGTCCGTCTGTCTGTCCGTTGGCGACCGGCTGGCGTCCGTCACGCTTCTTGTCCGGAGCATAACTCAAGAAATAATAAAGGTGCTAATTTGTTACTTCATGCAATGATCTAACACAGTGAGAGGGTGTGCAGTATCAAAGAACCATAACTCTAGGTGGTCCCATTTTTCAATTATCTCTCCTTATCGTTATAAAAAAGACTTGTCCAGAGCCCAAGTCAAAAACTATTTGAAGAATTTGAAGATACTTTACACACTGACAGAGGAAGCGCAGTGTAATGGTCACATTTTTAAATTACCTCCCCTTATCGTTATATAGAAAGCTGGTCTGAAGCCCAAGTCGAAATTATATAAAGGATTGACTTGAAACTTTGCACATAAATAGAGGTCCAATGAAAGGAAGTACAGTGTCAAAGAACCATAACTCTAACTGATCTTATTTTTGAATAACCTCCCTATAAAAACTTGTCTGGGGCCAATGTCAAAACCATATAAAGGATTGCCTTGATACTTGATACATTGATAGAGGTCAGTGAAGCAAAGTGCAGTGTCAAAGAACCATTACTTGAGCTGACCCCATTTTTGAATCACCTCACTTTATGCATGAAAAGGAAAAGCAAGAAGCTTGACTGAAGCACAAGCCAAAAACTATGAAGGGTTGATTTTGATACTTTGTACATTAATACAGGTCAGTGAAAGATAGTGCAGTGATAAGGAATCATAACTCTTACTGACTCCATTTTTAATTACCTCTCTGTGTGTATAAGAAATTGTATGGAATCCAAGTAAAATCAATGATAAGCAAAATATAAACTTGTCAAAAGAAAAGTAACAAGTTTTTTTTCTGTTGTTATTTTTAGACAATGGGTCGTCAAAAAAAGTTTTTCCCACAACAGTGGTAGGTTCACGCTCCACTATGACTCTTCTCGTGCGCCTTTAAATTACTTTTTCTCCGAAAAGACTTTTGCACTCATTGCAAATATATTCATTCTCCGTGCTATAAATAGATAACAGTTTTACTGCTGTTACTCTCGGTAGCAACAATTATACCTATAATGCGTATTTAATACGTCTCTTTCAAAAGCCAGAATTCATTATGGTGCGGACAACTAAACTAACTATCGTTACTGGAAAGAACAAGTACTAGGCTTCCATCACCCGTAATCAGCTGTCAACTTTTTCACTCAAAGATACATGGTCAGTTGCGCATATGATGGATTTAGAGCAAAATAATTTCAAAATTTTATCATTTTACCTATTTATGTATAGATACACAAGAGCTGTAAACGTGTAATTATTTCCAAGCTAGGATAAGGACCGACGCTACTCATTTTCACTGTAGCATTTCTGTATATACTAACCTACCGAAAGAAAAACAGCCTATTCCCAGCATCTGCATCTTTTTTAACAATGTCAAAATGTTAACAATTCAGTCATTTAAAGACAAAGATGGTCTAAATGCATGATAAATAGTCTTTGACGTGTACGTTACCCTCTGAAAAACCGAAACGTGTACGTTACCGCACCCTTTGTCTTACGATATCTTTAATATTCCTGAATAGTCATGTTAATTATTTGGTACAGGACTTTGGACAATGACAAGCTTTATTTTAAACTTAAATTCCAGCGAAAATTCCCTGCCGAATCTGTGCTAGGTGCGTAACTTGTGAACAGACGTGTTCGTTACCAAAATATTTTGCATCTTTCGAATCGGTTGGGCAAGGATTACGTAAAAACGGGAGGGAGTTTCATCAAGTTACATATATCCGATGAAAGACCTTTTTATTGCGGGGTTTATGCACGTTATCTCGTTTAAAACAATTGCGGATCAAAAAAGTTATAGTGAAAAAACATACCTGAAGCGGGCCTATTTTTAGCACTTTTACGTGCACGTTACCCAAGTTAGTCACGTGGTTTCCCCACCGTGGTTACGTTGCTTCATGACGTTCTTTGTTAAATATTGACAACTGTCCCAAAATATTTCCGTTTCATCCTCGATCCCAATCGCACTTTGCACGGTAGCAATATGTAAAATTGCACCCCCTTTTAAAATAGCCCCGTTTGACCAACTCGCAAACAGTATTTTTAGTTATTCACAACAGCAAAGTTTTTAGTAAGCAGCCAAATGAATTCATGTACCTCGACTGTAGTGTAACATGTCATCACTTTTGTATCTACTTTTGATTTGTCAGTATGACATAAATTATATAAATGTCGGCCTTGACCCTCAAGTTCTACTTGATTAATAATTTATTTTGACCAGTTTGAACCAACTCTCGATCGACCACTGTTACCAAGTAACAAGAAGCAGAATACTTTGTTCGAGAGTTGGTGCTGTTTGAGAGCTGGTTACAACAGGCTATATTATTTCTTTTGTAAGAAATAATTTGCAATGTTTTGTTGTCGTAGTCATTTGCCAACTATTGAAGTTCACTAACCTGTCTGCACCGAGCACTTTTTTATTACCCTAAAAGATAATGATTCGTGATGGTTTTGAGCAAAACATATTATGATTTATACCACAAATAAAACTTGCTTGAATTGGTATGAAAACCCTTTATCAAAATGACAGAACTAATTATTTCAATTAGTTTCTGTGCGATACATATATTTGATAAATATTAAAATTACGAAGCAATAAATCTAAGTACTACAATTTAATATTCATAATTTCCTAATTATGTTTTTGCTCTAGGGACAGAAAAAACACAGATACGTCGCAACGAAGTGTAATGTTCGAAGCAAACCATTGAATTAGAATATAATTTGATGATAAGTCCGCCGCATTATTCAAGTAGTGCTTCTTACCGCACTGATGGTACAGGTGTCAATGCCAGTTATAGGAATTTAAGTTGCAGACAAATTTATTGTCTTTTAATTATTTATCATTATCGCCTTCTGATAGAAGTACAACAGTTGCCACTGCTGTAACCTGCAGTTTTCTTTCGTTATCATGCTCAGGCAGCTTCTGCAGTGTTTAAAATTATTGCTATGTTTCATGGTATTTTGAATATTCTAAACATCCATATTATTTGACAACGTGAGAATATATTTATCTTATATACCTTTAACTTTCATAG
This sequence comes from Mercenaria mercenaria, assembly GCF_021730395.1. NCBI lineage: Eukaryota > Metazoa > Mollusca > Bivalvia > Venerida > Veneridae > Mercenaria > Mercenaria mercenaria. The sequence goes on along the minus strand of NC_069368.1, from coordinate 71,815,879 downwards.
ATATAATGCATTTGAGCTTTCTGTGATTGCTCTATACAAAACTGTAGCATCCCAATAATAACGATATTAGTTTTAGTTTAATCTACCCTTACCTATTATCTTTTAGGATAGTAGCAAGTAGCAATTGTTTCAAAGTTTGTCGAGTTTCATTTCATTTTTATCTCATACGTGTCCGATCATCTATAATACATCATACAGTGACAAAATTAGTCAGATAATAAATGCTTATAAATATTTAAATCAAAATGTGGCTTAAAGTATAAAACTATTTGTAATGGCAGTATTCAACTGTGCATTTAAATACATCAGCTCTTACATGATATGATATCAAAGTTACTAAACAGGAATTTGTAAAGACGTAACTATATGTTTCCTTCACATGAATAATGCTGTATTTAAGTTCTGCTTTATCGACAATAAATAGCATATAAAAAAGCAAACGGAACGTAACATAACGCCCGTAAATCCGAAGGAGTGCTGCGTTACTGACAATTTACGCTCATGATTAGAAGAAGTTTTTTGGAATTATATGTAGAATATTTCAACAGGCAAATGAAATTGATTATTCTTAACAATATCTGACAGATCAGTTCTCGCTGATTTGTGTTATCACTTGCTGCATCGAGGTTTAATAAAAACGACAATAATAGCGTAATAAAAAGCAAACGAAACATAACATAACGCCCGTATATCCAAAGGAGTGCTGCGTTACTGGCAATTTACCCTCCTTTTCTGGGATTATATGTAGTTTATTTTAAACGGCAAGTGGTATTTATTATTCTAAACAATATCTGACAGATAAGTATTCGCTGATTTGTGTTATCACTTGCTGTTTAGGTTTAATAGAAACATTGTTTATTCTTCTAAGTAGTAAGGTTGATTAAATCATTAAAAACTCTCTAGATGCGACTGGAATTCGCGCCAAATGCATTATATATGTCCGTTTAGGATATGTACTCGACTTGTTAGAAGACAATATGTTTTCACTAAAGCCCCACTGAAAAAAAAATCAATCTTGTGGGTTGGTACTGAAGATTCCTTTGGGACATAACCGTATCAAATAAATCATATAATTGACATATTTGATATTCGGGTCCCCTTAGACGTTTTTATTACTAGATGACAAATGTTTGGCATTCCGTTCATTTTATTTAGTACGCTCCTGTCATAATTTTGTCATATATTCCTAAATGTCAAGATTCGCGTGCAGAGACATTGAAATATTTCTGATGTATTGAACATATAAAATCTATATATAAATCTAAAGGAAAGTGGCTATAAATGTAACAAGTGATACAACAAATAAACCAGGACTGAATTTGTATGAAAAATCTTCACAAAACTGACAGAACTAATTATTTCTTTTAATTGCTTTTCAACTAACTGCATTCGGTGAATTGCAGAAATGCACAAAAAAAATATTTCACTTGTCAATGAATTAGGCACTGCAATTTGAAAACTCATCAGTTTTGCCTTTGGGATTAAATAACATACAAACTTCGCAACCAATCATTCAAATATAATTTGAAAATGAGTCGAGACTTAATCATCAGTCAGTCATTGCTCAAATGTCGATGTCAATGTCAGTTATACATATAAAGACAGATAAAGCATTCATTGCTTATTAATAACTCATTATCATTGGCCGCTGAATGACAATTCAGTAATTATCGTTGTTTTATCTGTTGTTCCATTTTGTTTACCCTTATCAGATTATTTTGCTGACAACTTTGTAACATTTATTTTTGATTTCGTGTACGTATTACAGATTCCTTCTTCACTACACGGTACAAGTATAATATACGCGGTACAACTATTATTAGAAATATTGTTATCTGAATTGACTTTTTCATCACTTTAAATTTTGAACTTTAAAAATTAAATAAAAGCGTAACATATCAAAATATATTTTTAAGCAGCAGATCGTAAATTATATGCAGTCTCGAATTCCAACGGATCGAGCATTTTATTTCGAGATTCGACTTAAAATTATATTTTGTGCCCGTGTTTTCGTGACAGGACTTGAAATCGTAATCGAGATAGCCGGAATTTTGAGATCAGCGGACTCGGGATATCGAGTGTCAACTTTATATGTCTAAAGGGCTTTAATACATATTTTTAATGGTTCGGTTTAATGTGTTCGAAGTATTTTATAGTACTTGGACTAAGTCTTCTCATCTTTTCTGTCAGTTTGTGACCACACAGTACAGTCTGTGTATCTGTATAATAGATTTGTGATGTAAGGGGGTTGCATATTTCATTACCTCTCGTGAGCAGCCTTAACAGCGCCGAGTCTGCTAATAGTTTACCGTTTTTGCGTTTCATACTTCCAAAACATCTGCTAATTGTGCATTATGATAACTGCCACAAAAGAGCATTGAAGTGCAATTTTGCGGCTCGGTCTTAATTTATTGTTTATACTGATTTATGTTACGGGATTGTGAAGCATGTTCTAAAACTTATAATAATCATTCTGGACACCTTATTTCAGACGGACTCCATCGCCATGAGGGTATGAGAGAAGAGAAGCCAGTTTCCCTTTAAATGCTGAGCGGTAAGCAAGGAAGCTACTTGTATCATTTGTCACGTCATTGGTATGACACTATGCTTTCTGAACGTATGGGGTTTTGAGGGAGTGTGAGGCCTCTGATGAAATGTGTGACCATATCATTGTTTTGAGTACAGCTAAAATTTCAATAGAGTTACCTTACCTATTTTTCAGAAAAATATGACTGGTGGTTTTAACGTAATGCAGTGAATCATGCTGATCATACAGTTTACCTAAATTTCGCACATATGATCATGATTTCTTAGTTCATGTAAATAGGCATGCAGTTAAAAGGGCAATTTGCGCTACAGAGTATTGCCTCGTTTACAAGAAGAATTAACATTTTATTTTGATATGGGTATTTTGCCGTGTCTGAAGTCTGAAGAAGCCAAAGGCCACCACGCGAATTTTAAATGAAATATATTAAAAGATAATCCAATCTTGTACTGAGTATGACATACCACTAATAGATTATTAAACCAATAGTTATGTTCGGGTTTCGCCTTCTCGTACATTGATTTTACTGGTCCAAATGTTTCAAATGTTTGAAGATTTTAGATCACTACTAATGTAGAATATATAATATAGTGCAAATACTAAGCAATGTTTCAAAAGGGCTTATAGCATAAATTATTTCAAGCAACATCTTACAGCTTATTTCACGCGCAAGTCTTGTGTCACTTGTTGCCTAGCCTTGTTGCCATTTTATGTTAATTGAAAGAGTTGAATTTGATTTCATATTTCTATTGAAGAACTTCCGCATATCAAATAAATCATGTTTGTCTCAGTTCAGGACATGCACATTCAGTCACATTTAGATAAACTACTGTCGCAATTTCATTAGACAAAAATAGCCTGTCATGGGCTTGATGTGTGTCTATCATTGGACAAGAAATAGAAACATATGTATTGGCAAGCTTATAATATTGAATGAATTTGTTTGTTGTGCAAGTGTTTTCTTCCGCTGTTTAACGTCATTTCTCCAGTGTTATTTAGCTATTTGCCGGCAATAGTCCGGCCATAGGTACACAAACAAACGTTTTAAGACTCAATTTATTGCAGAAAATATATAAAAATAATGAGTCACATGAAGTATAAGGACGGTATTATTGTAAAGATGAAAGATGTTAATACGGTTTACTTATGAAACAACTTCTTTAAAAAGATACAATGTGTAATATCAAGCAATTACTGATGTGAAAGATAATATAATTCTTTTCACCTACCGGCTAACTTACCGTTTAACAAATAGATTTCGTTATAAATCATTAAATCATTGTGGTTATTCTAACCTATTGGACTGTTGTAAAACATTTTAATATTTAGTTTTAAAACATCTTTTGCTCTAAATTAATAGTCATTGTTGAGAGATAAGACATAGTTCTGTAACCGCATTTATCTTACTTTACAAGTGTTTGATTACCATTTTGTACAGAATGAATATTGTTTTAAAGAGAACTAAAGGACATTCGAACAGATATTACCCGTTGCAGTAACTAAGATGACAAGTTATACTTACTATTATTGGGCACATTATTATTTGCCGTTCTTGTTTTATTTTTTTATCAAAATGTACCTTGTATTAGTGTGTTCAAAAAGAACATTAAGCACAGTAGTGATATGACAATATAGTACCGGAAGTTGCAGGAATTATCATGTTCTAGTACAGTTTAGAGCATCAGTTTATTTTCATCAAAGGTGACTTCAAACGTGATATATTTGTTTGTCACTTATCTTGAAATAATGTAGTTCATAGATGAAAGAAAACGCTATATATTATTATTTTATAGAAGCATATTCCGTTGTCAAATACGCTTTACTGTAACGTCGCAGTAAAGCATGGTTTTATTCAGTGTATAATGCTATAATGTTGGGTTGTTGAGCATTGAGTACAGAAACTTAACATTATTGCTTTTCTTTTCCGAGATGCAAAACACACTTGAAAGGAATATTGCTTCTACTTGAGAAAACGCACAGGAAATGTGTACTGCTGGCAATCTATCTTGTTTAGTCTCTGTAGTTTTACTGCTTCTAAGTCAGTAACGGCATTATTTTTTTTCTATCCATTACGTTAAATCATATCAAAACCGTTAATATTGTTAAATATTGAGCAAGCGCGTTTACTTCGATAGTAACTTTTGAACTGTTCTGCTGGGAAAAAGAACTATTATTCTGTCAATACATTTGTCAGCTGTTATCTGATAGTTTTCCCGAATGTTTATTGGAATTAAGATGTATAAAGGGAGTCTGTTGGTTATGTAAGGATGAATAAACGAAGCGAATCCCTGAATGCAAGACAGACATTTATAAATTCCTTATAGGTTTAAAATAAACAGACATGTCAATTACAATTATTTCATGTAATTACAATACGTTTACTGTGTCTGATGTTGAATTGTTTGCAGATGCAAGGTACAGCATATACTCTATAGGTGTTGTTCTAGAAAGTTTGTTTTGTTTGTTTTGGGTTTAACGCCGTTTTTCAACAGTATTTCAGTCATGTAACGGCGGGCAGTTAACCTAACCAGTGTTCCTGGGTTCTGTACAGTACAAACCTGTTCTCCGCAAGTAACTGCCAACTTCCCCACATGAATTATCAGAGGTGGAGGACTAATGATTTCAGACACAATGTCGTTTATCAAATAGTCACGGAGAACATACGCCCCGCCCGAGGATCGAACTCGCGACCCCGCGATCCGTAGACCAACGCTCTTACCTACTGAGCTAAGCGGGCGGGCTGTTCTAGAAAGAGACCTCTGAGTAATCTATCTTTTTTCTTATAAGTAGAGGTATGTCCCTCTCCCACTTGTCAAAGAATAACATGACATGAATAAGAAAGCTGACGAAGACCTCAGTCAATCCGGAAATTTATCAGGTTTCTACTTTTATTTGTGTCAATTACCAACATATATCTTTATAATTCTTGCAAGTCTTGGAGCTTCACAATATTTAGATGACCGTGTTTAAGAGTTATTATTTTGAACTTCTTCTGTACCAAATACTAGCTCTAATATCGTGAAAATAATAACTAAACTTATAGATAAACACAATCACGTGTTTCGTCTGTATTTGTGTTGAAGAATACACCAATGATATTGTTTGTTTTGACTTGCACTTTCTGTGTTAAAGTGCATGCATTGATGTAAAATTATTGCATCATGGGATTAAGTTACATGCTGACGTAGTTATCTGTATAGATTTTAATATAATCTATGCTGGAAGGTTGACAATTGCACAGCAACTGCAACATACAAGTATGGTTTCATTTTAATGTCTACAGTATATATGATAGAATATAGATTCATTCAGGTATAAGATCATATGCACATTCAATTTAAAAACACATTAAAAATACAAATATCACATAAAGTAAGGTACGGGCTGTAAAAGATGAATAATTAGTAATAAGAAATTGAATTTGATAGCAACATATTAATACCATAAGATTTCGTTTTGCTGTTGGCTTACCATACATTTATATCTGTAGTATGGTTGCATAATGGAGCTTACGAATCAGTCAAAAGCAAATATGAACACGTGTACTCGTTTAGAAACCAGTACATCCTTACAAAAATCCTTCTAATTGTTTAAAGTGTCTAACGACACCTTGTTGCAGAGACGGATTCTGATGAAGCATGTTTTTCGGTCAGCTAGTTCGAGATATACAAATGAATTCTTATTATGGTGTGTTTGATAACACAATTTGCATCATTTGCTTGGTATAACACTTTTGAATTATCTATCAAGTAAGAACGAGATCAAAAATTTTCCTAAGGTTTTCATTACTAATGACATTTTTCTACAACTTCAACATTATATCCGTTTTTTTTTCTTCAGGAATTTTTCTGCTATTACATGAATTGTATTCTTTTAATTGTTTAATTCATGGAGTACTACGGAAGAAGACAATGCTCCTAGTATGTGATCAGGGTAATTTAACGAATTAATAAGTTATGCCTGTGGAAATGAAAATATTTACAACATTCTTCATAAACGGAACATTCGAAGTTTGAATAAATAAAGTTAACACTGTAAGTTCTTCAATGATTAGAGTTTATCAAATTACTTTCTTAACATTATGGATACAATTGTTAATAACTTGATGGATTTTTTTTATTGTTTTTTTTTTTCTATGCTTTTTATTCTTTTGCAAATAAAAGTAGGGTGGCAGTGCGTGTGTTTGTGTGAGTCAATGAGTCAGTGTGTGCACAAAAGTTTGTCCAGCTGATAAGTTGGTTCTGCATCGTTGAACGCAGAAATCTTTATAGAAATCACAATTATATTAACACGAAGTGTCGTTCATCATCCAGGCCCCTAGTCAAAAATATCATGTCATATTTGGAGGTCAAAGATTGATTTAGATACATAATCTTGTCCGGTCGATAACTTTGCTGTGCTTTGTAGGATTTCAAAATGAAATGACAAAGATAACTACCAATATTACATGACATGTCTCTTGCAAATTCAGATCCTAGCTCAAACGTGAAAACCACACTAAGAGATCGAAGATTATATTTGTCTGTGCACAAAATTTTGAATTTTGACAAACTTATGCCCCTTTTTAACTTTGATTTGTTTTTTTAAAGTTTTATAAAGTTTTTACTGGCAAAGCTGTAATTCAGAGTCAAGCACTGAGAAAGTTGAGCGTGCTGTCTTACAGACAGCTCTTGTTATGCTTAAAATTACTAAGCCTAAAGCAGCTGTAGCTTTTTTTAGAGTCTTCATGGGATATTTTTTTTAACATTTTCATTCGCAATAATTACTGGTAAATGAAATTATCGATTTAACTTTATTCATTTTGAGACTTGCTGCTTCGAGAGAAACTTAAACTTACGTGAAGAAGCAGTTTTGTAGAATAATCCGCGGTTCTACTTTCACAAACGGCCTGTGGAATTAATTATTTTGTAAATAATATTTTCATAAATTCAGTTTAAGCGGATATGATGTCACTTGATTTACTTAGGGAATAGTTAATCCATTATATATTCTTTGAAAGAAGTATGACTTATTGAATCATTCGTTACAGAAGACTCTCTTAAGGACTCTAAAACCGTATCAAATAAACCAGATGAATTGGTCTGTAGGACATTTTCAGATACTTTACTTACAGTAATATACTGGTTTAGTTGTCATTATACCGTGATGAATCAAACACATAGGAATGAAACAATATGCCATTTTTCGTTTGCATAACATTCAGGTTAGCGTGCCGAGAGACATTGAACGTTATAATTTTGGATTGTATTAGCTACAGTTTACATTCACGTTGTTTCGCCTCTAGTTGAAATAAATAATAAGTCAACGTAGGATTACTTGAGGTCCAAAAACCAACTAGCAAATTGTAGGTCTATGATAAGATTGCTGTATTTTCCAGATGAATATCAAATGGATTCTTTAAAATGGTGTTAATGCAGGGTTTTCTCGTCGTTACTAAATGCTAAAAATTAAAGAAACAATTTACTGTTTCCGATCGCTTTAGCCTTCGGGAGTCAAACTTTATTGGATGAGTGCCTGTGGTCAGTAAATGATCCCTGTTATTTTTGGGGCAGGTTGGTCAAAGGTAAAGGTCGCAGTGACCTTGAGACTGAAATAAGTTTCTGATCGATAACTAAAGAACGCTTTGGCTTTTTGGCGTCAAACTTTATAGGATGATTGCCTGTGGTCTGCACATGACCTCTTTTAATTTTGTTATCAGTAGATTGAAGGTCAAAGTCACAGTGACATTTAGTCTGAAAAGATTTTCCGCTCAGTAACTGAAATATATTTTAGCGTACAGGCATCAAACTATACAGGATAATTGTCAGTAAATGATCCATATTGTTTTGGGGTGAGTAGGTCAAAGGTCAAAGCCACAATGACGTTGAGACAAAAGACGGTATCTGATCGATAAATGAAGAACACTTTTGCCTACAGCATGTAACAGCATGATGATTGCCTGTGGCCAGTAGATTATCCCTATTGTTTGAGGGTCAGTAGGTCAAAGGTTAAAGTTACAGTGATCTTGAGACTGAAAACGGTTTCTGGACGAAGAACGCTTTGGCCTACAGATATCAAACTTCATAGGAATAGTATGGTCAGTAGATTACCCATTTTGATTTTTTATTAGAAAAGGGTTGTAGTGTACTATTTCTTTCGAGATGTTACAGGGGTACATTAAATATGTTACAGTTAACTCGTCGGTGATTCCTCAGAATCAAAGCTTAAATTGACCTATACGGAAATCGCGAGGTTAAACTTCGGCTACGTAAGGTATATTTCATTCTGGATATGTTCTATTAAATTCGGACCTCTCTCTATTTATGTTATTAACTGAATAGTATAGTCTACTAACCGTTGTTACATACAATATATACTGCAGAAACAGACATTGCTTATTTGGAATTAGGACTGATAGAATGAGGTATTGTAATAAAAATGCAAAATTGTCAATACATTTGTGTTCACATTCAAGTCGGGAATCTATATAATACTAGTTGTCTGAGAGATGGACCTCAGTATCAGATTATTGAGCTGTAACACTGACATTTGCACTTATCTAGCTAAAAGGAACATTCATTTCCACTTATGAAGTTTGTTACCGAGACGGAAGTTTTATGCTTATCAATATATTTAAGCAAATCGTTTACGTAGCTTCATTGCCTTTAGGTTGTCATAATGCAGGACATTAGTTTTCTTTGTATTATTTACTGGATACTGTTGTGGTTCTTTTGTTGTATTGATGAGTTTTTTTTGTTTAATAATATGTGTAAATTCAGTACATTTAACCTATAAAAGGAATACAAGAATAAAATTCTGAATGACTTTAGTTTGAAGCATAGGTTAGAATTAAATTTTATTTGATGATCTAGCCCTTAAAGATAATATTGCAATCACTTAGTAACGCTTTGGAAGCATGCACATACATTGCCATTATAGAATAAACACTATCGGAAACACACAGAATACATAATACATAAACTGTAACATCATAACTCATAAAAGAAAACAGAATGCTCGAGAATGTCGCACTGGACATGTCTGCAGCAATACTACAACAACAGAGGAATTAGATTTAGTTACACGCTGTCTAGCCTCACTGTTGCCCACTGAGTACATGTAGAAGCTTGCTCTTTTATTTGTGTAGCTTATTCAGGTACTTACAATACATTATTGTACACCGAGCCTAACGGTATATAAAGTAAAAATATAATTTTCTACAGTCTACACGAGACAGTTTTTTTTAAACATTTTATTCACAATTATTACTAATAATTAAGTATGATCTCTGGGCATGCATTGAAGGAAACTTACTCTTAAACTGAAAAAAAAAAAAAAACAGTATAGCAGTAACATAAATAGTTTTTGTACTGTTACAAAATTTCATTGGGATAAGTGATGCGTTGAAATATTTTCGCATTTTCAATTAGCACTTGGTGCAATTAAGGAGCAGTAAATTCATTATGTGTTGTTTGAAAGAAGTAGGGCTGACTGAAACGTTTTGGTTGAAAACCGTAACTTACTGTTGGGATCACTAATACAATATGAAATATATCAGATAATGGACATGTTTGATACCTTTTGGCGTTTTTAAATACTTTACTCTCAGTTTACGAATGATCAGCTTTTCAAACAGTTTATCTGAAACATTTCTGTCATTATTTTCCATATTTTCTTTAACACCTTAATATAGATGTGATAAAGCAAACACTTCGGAATGAAACAACACGCCAAAACTCATTTGCATCTATATAAGGTTATTTCTTAAATGCAAGGTTCTCGTGCACAGATATTGATATATTTCTCAATTGCAAAATTTAGCCAGGTAAAGCATACACTTGTTGAATGAAGCAATATGCTTAATTATTCTATATCTATTTTATCTATCCAATCGCGAACGTTCATTTGTAACACGTGGCCGTACAATATATTACGTTAATTGGACGCACGTGCGTACAAAAATCCTGTATTTTCTGTATTTGGACGCACGTGCGTACAAAAAATCCTGTATTTTCTGTATTTGGACGGTTCAACCACTGGCGCCAGACCAGAAAGAAAATGCCTCTTTACAGTTTATACCCTACCCCTAGGTATTCTATAAGAACCATGGACATGAACGGGAAAATATACTAACCCATTTCAATCGTAAATTTCTCAACTTAAACACGCAGTTCGGTGAATGGGTACCTAGTATATTGAAAAAGCGATAATTTATCTTCCATCGTGCATCAGTCACACACACACACACACACACACACACACACACAAATGTTCACAAGAGTTGCAGCACCAATTACAACGTATTTTATAAATATGTTTCATCATTTAATAAATAAATAAATTAAAACAGTTACGTCGCTTCATGAAGTTCTTTGTTGAATATTGACAGTTGTACCAAAATATTTCCGTTTCATCCTCGATCCAAATCGCACTTTGCTATGGCAGCATTATATGAAATTGCCATCTTTTTAAAATAGCCCCGTTTGACCAACTCACGGACAGTATTTTTAGTTATTCACGACTATAACGTTTTTAGTTAGCAGCCAAATAAATTCATGTATCTCGATTGTAGTGTAACATGTCATCACTTTTTATCTACTTTGGCTATTTTAATATGACATATATAAATGTCGGTCATGACCCTAAAGTTATACTTGACTAATAAAATATTATGATCAGTTTGAATCAACTCTCGATCTTGTTACCAAGTAACAAGAAGCAGAATACTTCAATATTTGTTTTTTTAAACAGCAAGCATTATGTCACAACAAAAGCGTGCAAAAATGCTTATAAAAACTTATTCGCGTCTAAATAAAAGTCAACAAAACTCTAGTTTCAGTGTTAGGGCACATGGTAATCTAATTTTGACATCTATTACAACCTTGCCACCTTTCTAGATTTCTTTCTTTCTTTCACCTTTCTACATGTCAAAGGATGTATATAAAGTGAACCTAGTCTGAAAGCATGTAGATACGTTATAAAGAAAGCGCGAGAAATATTTGTTATTTGATTTTCTATCAAATATATAATCAAAAGCATGCATTAACTCACTTTACGTACAGAATATAACCATTAGGTTTAATATGTTCCCTAGATATTGTGAAATTCGTCCACTACTAAATTGATCAAAGCTAGGCCAATATCTAACAATACGTAGACAAGTGATCTGCATTCTTTATACTTGGCTACCTTTTAAAATGTTAAACAGATGGGACTGATTAAAAATCAAAACTTTGTTCGAGAGTTTGTGCTGTTCGAGAGCTGGTTACAACAGGCTATATTATTTCTTTTTGTATGAATTTCTTGACGTCGTAATTTGCAAAATATTGAAGTTCACTAACCTGTCTGCATTAAGCACATTCTTATTACCCTAAAAGATAATGATCCGTGGTGGTTTTGAGCAAAACATATATTGTGATTTATACCACAAATAAAACATGATTGAATTGGTATGCAAACCTTTTATCAAAATGACAGAACTAATTATTTCAATTAGTTTCTGTGCAATACATATATTTGAATAATAGTAAAAATACGAAACAATAAATCAAAGTACTTCCCAATTATTTTTTTTGGCTCTAGGGACAAAGAAACATAGACACGTCGCAACGAAGTGTAATGTTCGAAACAAACCGTTGAATTAGAATGTAATTCGATGATAAGTCCGCCACATTATTCAAAGAGTGCTTCTTACCGTACTGATGGTACAGGTGTCAATGCCAGTTATAGGAATATAAGCTGCAGACAAATTTATTGTCTCTTAATTGATTATCATTATTGCCTTCTGATAGAAATACAACAGTTGTTACTGCTCTGACCTGCAGTTTTCTTTCATTACCATGCGCAAACAACTTCCTACTATTCATTTCAGCAGTGTGTAAAATTATAGCTATGTTTCATGGTATTTTGAGTATTTTAGACATCCATATTTAATTTATTTGACAACATGGGAATATATTTATCTTATAAACCTATAACTGTCATAGATGTAATGTCTTTGAATTTTTTGTGAAAGTCTTATTGCTCTATACAAAAATATAGCAAACCTATAATAACGACATTAGATTAAGGTTTAGGACGGCAGCAAGAAGTATTTGCTTCAAAGTTTGTCGAGTTTCATTTTTATCTCATACGTGCCCGATCATCCATAATGCAGTGACGTGACAAAATTAGTCAGATAATGAATGCTTATAAATATTTGAAAATATTTGAATCAAAATGTAGCTTTAAGTATAAAACTATTTGTTATTGCACTATTTAACTGTGCATTTAAATACAACAGCTGTCTCACTAAACAGGAATGTGTAAAATCGTATTTGTTTCTTTCACATTAATAATGCTGTATTTCAACGGTAAATTTATGCAAAAGTTAAGTTGACGGCAGCTAATCTGTTTAGTCATTTTAGTATTCCCTGATTCTGCACCAATACTGACTTTTCTCTTCGGGTTACTAACACCTTTCAAGGATGAATGACGTAGGACTTATTTTCTTCTAGCAAATCTAGCGCATTTGTCTCGTACGAAATGTACTCTCGAACTTTCAATTTAAAGTAGTATAACATGAGAACACTGATGAAAATTTAAAAAGAAGTAATTGTACAACATTCTTAAAGAACAACAGAAGACGCACTATTTAATTATGGCTGAACACCGGGAATGATAAAACCATTCTTCACCTTTATCAGTCTCAAATGGTGTTTTAAAATGAAATTTAACCGAGATTATGTTCATGTTTTATCGACAATAATAGCGTATTTAAAAGCAAACGGAACGTAACATAACGCCCGTACATCACGCTCATTTTATGGGATTATATGTAGTTTATTTTAAACGGCAAATGGTATTAATTATTCTAAACAATATCTGACAGATAAGTATTCGCTGATTTGTGTTATCGCTTGCTGCATCGTGGTTTAATAAAAACATTGTTTGTTCTTCAAATTAGTAATGTTGATTAAATCATTAAAACCTCTCTGGAGGTGACTGGAAATCGCGCCAAATACATCATATATGTCAGTTTAGGATATGTACTCAACTTGTTAGAAGACAAAATCTTTTCACTAAAGGCCAACTGAAAAAAGATTGAATCTTGTGGGTTAGTACTGAAGATTCTTTTGGAACATCAAATAAATAAGATAATTGACATATTTGATTTTCGGGTCCCCTTAGACGTTTTTATTACTAGATGACAAATTTTCGGCATTCCGTTCATTTTCATAAGTACGTTACTGTTATAATTTTGTCATATACTCCTAAATGTCAAGATTCGCGTGCAGAGACATTGATATATAAATTTTCTGATGTATTGAAAATATAAAATCTATTTTGTTACCTTAAAGGAAAGTGGCTGTAAATGCGCCAAAATAAATATTTCATTTGAATTAGGCACTGCAATTTGAAAACTCATCAATTTTGCTTTTGGGATTGAAGAACATACAAACTTTGCAACCAGTCATTCAAATATAATTTGAAAATGGGTCGAGACTTAATCATCAGTCAGTCGTTGCTCAAATATTGATGTTAATGTCATTTCCGATAAAGCATTCAGTGCTTATTAATAACTCATTATCATTGGTCGCTGAATGACAATTCAGTTATTATCGTTGTTATATCCGTTGTTCCATTTTGTTTACCCATATCAGATTATTTTGCTGATAACTTTTTAACATTTATTTTTGGTGTCATGAAAGTGTTACAGGTTCCTTCGTTACTACAATATACGCTGTAAAATTATTAGAAATATTATTATTTGAATTGTACTGTTACATCACTTTGAACTTAAAAAAAAGTCTCGAATTCGTAGGGATCGAGCATTTTACTTAGAGATAACCGAAATTCGACTTAAAATTATATTTTTTGCCCGTGTTTTCGGGACGTGACTTATAATCATTGTCAATGTAGCCGGAATTTGAGATAAGCGAGCTCGAGATATCGAGTGTCAACTTTACATGTCTAACGGGCTTAATACTTATTTTTAGTAGTTCGGTTATGTGTGTTTGAAATTTCTCACTTATCGGACAGAAAAATCTCTATTTTTAGAAATGCTGGAAAATCTTATCTCACATGGGCTATCCCACACTCCTGTGACGGACTTCTTCATGCACTGAATATACATATTATTTATGCAAAATAATTAAAAATCAGGTATGCAGACAGGTTAGTGAACATCAATATTTTGCAAATGACGACGTCAAGAAATTCATGAATTCATGCCGAAAATATGTCATCTAGTAATAAAAACTTTCTAAGGGGACCCGAAAATCAAATATGTCAATTATCTGATTTATTTGATGTTCCAAAAGAATCTTCAGTACTAACCCACAAGCTTCAATCTTTTTTTTTCAGTTGGCCTTTAGTGAAAAAATCTTATCTTCTAACAAGTTGAGTACATATCCTAAACTGACATATATGATGTATTTGGCGCGATTTCCAGTCACCTCCAGAGAGGTTTAAATGATTTAATCAACATTACTAATTTGAAGAATAAACTATGTTTTAATTAAACCACGATGCAGCAAGTGATAACACAAATCAGCGAATACTTATCTGTCAGATATTGTTTAGAATAATTAATACCATTTGCCGTTTAAAATAAACTACATATAATCCCATAAAATGAGCGTGATGTACGGGCGTTATGTTACGTTCCGTTTGCTTTTAAATACGCTATTATTGTCGATAAAACATGAACATAATCTCGGTTAAATTTCATTTTAAAACACCATTTGAGACTGATAAAGGTGAAGAATGGTTTTATCATTCCCGGTGTTCAGCCATAATTAAATAGTGCGTCTTCTGTTGTTCTTTAAGAATGTTGTACAATTACTTCTTTTTAAATTTTCATCAGTGTTCTCCTGTTATACTACTTTAAATTGAAAGTTCGAGAGTACATTTCGTACGAGACATGATTTTTCGCTAGATTTGCTAGAAGAAAATAAGTCCTACGTCATTCATCCTTGAAAGGTGTCAGTAACCCGAAGAGAAAAGTCAGTATTGGTGCAGAATCAGGGAATACTAAAATGACTAAACAGATTAGCTGCCGTCAACTTAACTATTGCATACATTTACCGTTGAAATACAGCATTATTAATGTGAAAGAAACAAATACGATTTTACACATTCCTGTTTAGTGACCTCGCCTTAACAGCGCCGAGTCTGCTAACAGTTTACTTTGTTGCGTTTAACACTTCCAAAACATCTGCAAATGATACATTTTGATAACTGTCCCAACAGAGCCTTAAAGTGCAGTTTGGCGGCTCGATCCTAATCTATAATATATACTGATCTACGATTGAAAAGCAAATTCTAATATCATTCTCGACACCTTATTTCAAATGGAATCCATCGCCATAAGGGTATGTCAAGAGAGAAGCCAGTTTCACTTTTAATGCTGAGTGCTAAGCAAGGAAGCTACTAGTATCATTTTTTTCACGTCTTTGGTATGACGCGGCCGGGGATCGAACTCACGACCTCCCGTACCCTCTACCATTAGGCTATCAGTAGTGTTATACTTTATGGTTCCATATAGAGTCTATTCAATGTTTGTAATAAATTGGTTTCAGCTGAAGTCGGTGCTAATGCGCGTTAGGGGTGTTGCACCATTTTATTACCACCAATTAACACTGATTTCTGAACGTACCGGGTTGTGAGGGAGGGTGGAGCCTCTGATATAATGTGAGACTTTATTATTGTTTTGAGTACAGCTAAAATCTAAACATTTCAATAGGTTCTCTACCCCTTTTTTCAAAAAAAAAAAATATCACTGGTGGTTTTGACGTAACGCGGTGAACCATGCTGATCTTACGATTTACCTAAAGTTCGCACGTACGACCATGATCTCTTAGTACATGTAAATAGCCTTAAAGTCGAAAGAATGCAATTTTAAGGTCAATGTGGGCTACAGAGTATAGCCTCGTTTACAAGAAGAATTAGCATTTTATTTTGATATAAGTATTTGGCCGTGTCTGAAGTGTGAAGAGGCCACCACGCGAATTTTAAATGAAATATATTAAAAGACAATCAAACTATGACATACCAATAACAGATCATAAAACCAATAATTATGTTTGGTTTTCGCACATTGATTTTACCGGCCCAAATGTTTCAAAAGTTTGCAGATTTTAGATCACTGTTAATGTAGAATAACTGCAAATACTAAGCAATGTTTCAAAGGGCCTATAGCATAGATTATTTCAAGCAACATCTTACAGCTTATTTCACGCGGAAGTCTGGTATCACTTGTTGCCTAGCCTTGTTGCCATTTTATGTTAATTGAAAGAGTTGAATTTGATTTCATTTACTTGATTCATACTTTTTATTGAAGAAATTCCGTAAATCAAATAAGTCATGTGTGTCTCACTTCAGGATATGCACATTCAATCACATTCAGATAAAACTACTGCCGCAATTTTCGTTAGACAAAAATAGCCGATAATTGTTTCGCTGTTCTAGGCTTGATATGCTATGTGTCTATTACTGGATAAAAATGAAAGAAATGAGTACAATTTATCATATGTATTGGCAAGTTCATAATATTGAATGAATTTGTTTGTTGTGTAAAGTATTTTGTTCTGTACGACAGTGTAACGTCATGTCTCTAATATCATTTCGCTATTTGCCGGCAGAATTTCGGCATTAGATACACGAACAAACATGAAAAGACTCGATTTATTGCAATGAATATAAAACAAAGTAAAAGTCTTAAAACAAGTTAAAGCATAGCAAAAGTTCCTTCTAGGGCACATCTATATAATTATATAATGATCATCTTGAAAAATTTTGGTTGCAATGTCTGTTTAAAATATTTGTCTTCAGTGCGCGGAACCCCAGGATCGGACACAAGGACAAGACCATTCTACCTTATTGACATTCCGTATCCCCCTGTTTATCACTGGCTATACAAACTTGACCCGGTCAATCCATTTCCACATGTTGCGTAAATTTGCTGCGCATAATTAGAGGATCGCAATGGGGTTCGTTTTCACATATTGGCAATGCATTCGAAGGTAACGATAATATAAAGTTGTTTACATGTGACTTTGCTGATATATGTCTGTTTGTACATATGTTATGCTCTTCAAGAATGGAGGAAATAAAAGAATCAATCAAACATCCTCGGGTTTAGTAATATGTTATCCACAAAGCGCATTCCTGAAGTGAGAGAGTCGCCTCAATTAGGAAATAATAAGTTTAACGTCAGAGGTTATTTCTAAGGTCACGGTGTTTGACTGGCCAGTTTGTAATGACAACAGCTTTCGACGTCAGTTGCTCAGTCAAGTGTGACTTACCGACCCTAAGTGTTCCTTCTCAAGAGAAGGAACAATAATGAGTCAAGTGAAGTAAAATGACGACATTATTGTTGAAATGAGAGACGTAAAACACTTTCTTGTTTTGTATTTATTAACGTGAACGCAAAGGAACATTAAGCACTGCAGTTTTATGATAATGAAGCAACGAAAGTTGCAGGAATTATCGTGTTCTAGTACAATTTAGGAAATCTGTTTATTTTACCAAAAGTGACTTCAAACGTCATGTTTTTGTTTGACATTTATCTTGCCATATTTTACTTCATAGATAAAACAAAATGCTATATATTGTTATTTCATTATACAAATGTATATACATATTCCGTAGCCAAATACGCTTGACTGTAACGTCTCAGTTAAGCATGGCTTTATTTCAGTGTATAATGCTATAATGTTTGGAATATTGAGCATTGAGTACAGAAACTTAAAATTAGTGATTTTCCTTTTCTGAGATGCAAAACACACTTGAAAGGAATATTGCTTCTACTTGTGAAAACGCACAAGAAATGTGTACTTTTAGACAACCATACGCAAAATTTATATCTTGTTTATTCTGTGTAGTTGTACTGCTTCTAAGTCAGTAACGGCATTATTTTTTCTATCCATTAAGTTAAATCATATGAAAACCGTTAATATTGTTAAATATTGAGCAAGCGCGTTTACTTCTATAGTAACTTTTGAAGTATTTGTCAGCAGAAAATTGCTTATTGTTATCTAATAGTTTACCCGAATGTTTATTTGAATTAAGATGTATAAAAGGGAGTCTGTTGGTTATATAAGGATGAATAAACTAAGCGAATCCCTGAATGCAGGACAGACATTTATAAATTCCTTATAGGTTTGAAATGAACAGACATGGCAATTACTCTAATTACTCTAATTTCATGTAATAATAATACGTTTACTGTGCCTGGTGTTGAATTGTTTGTAGATGCAAAATAAAGCATATACTCTATAGGTGTTGTTCTAGAAAGAGACCTCTGAGTAATCTATATTTGCTCTTGATTAATAGAAGTATGTCCCTATCCCATAAAAGAATAACATGACACGAATAAGAAAGCTAACGTAGACCCCAGTCAATCCGGGAGTTTATCAGGTTTCTACTTATAATAGTGTCAATTGCCAACACATTTCTTATAATTCTTGCAAGTTGCAAGTCTTCGAGCTTCACAATATTTAGATGACTTCGTGTTTAAGTGAGTTATTATTTTGAACGTCTTCTGTACATATAAATAATACTAGCTCTAATACAATGGAAATAATAAGTAAACTGATATATATATAGATAAACACAATCATGTGTTTTGTCTGTATTTGTATTGAAGAATACACCAATGACATTAAGTTTGTTCCGACTTGCACTTTCTGTGTAAACGTGCATGCATTGATGTAAAATTATTGCATCAAAGATTAAGTTATATGTTGACGTTGTTATCTGTATAGATTTTAATATAACCTATGATGGAAGGTGGACAAATGCACAGCAACTGCAACACACAAGTACGGATTCATCTTAATGTCTTCAGTATAGATAATAGAGTATAAATTCATTCAAGTATAAGATCATATGCACAATTCAAAAATACAAATATCACATAAAGTAAGGTATGGGCTGTAAATAATGAATAACAAGAGCTGTCTCCATAGGATGACACATGCCCCCGATGGCACTTTGAATGAATAGTTACGGCCGATGTTAGAGTTTAGGACCTTTTACCTACGGACCTGGGTCTTGCGCGCGACATGTCGTCTTACTGTGGTACACATTCATGCCCAATAATTTTAAAATCCATGCATGAATAACAAAGATATGGACCGGACACGCCCATCAATGCACTATCTTGAAATATGACCTTTAACGTCTAAGTGTGACCTTGACCTTTGAGCTACGGACCTGGGTCTTGCGCGCGACATGTCGTCTTACTGTGGTACACATTCATGCCAAGTTATTTGAAAATCCATCCATGGATGACAAAGATATGGACCGGACACAAATGCACTATCATGAAAAATGACCTTTAACGTCTAAGAGTGACCTTGACCTTTGAGCTACGGGCCTGGGTCTTGCGCGCGACACGTTGTCTTATTGTGGTACACATTCGTGCCAAGTTATTTGAAAATCTATCCATGGATGACAAAAATATGGACCGGACACGAAAATTGCGGACAGACCGACAGACTGACAGTCGGTTCAAAAACTATATGCCTCCCTTTGTGGGCATAAAAATTAGTAATAAGAAATTGAATTTGATAGCAACATATTAATACCGTAAGAGTGCGTTTTGCTGTTGGCTTAGCATACATTTATATCTGTAGTATTTTTGGTACACTGGCGTTCCTGTACCAGTCAAAAGCAAATGAACACGTGTACTCGTTTAGAAACCTGTACATCCTTACAAATATCCTACTAATTGTTACAATTGTCTAACGACACCTTGTAGCAGAGACAGATTCTGATGAAGCATGTTTTTCGGTCAGCAAGTTCTCAATACAAATGAATTTTCATTTATGTTGTGTTTGATAACACAACTTGCATTATTTGCTCGATATAACACCTTTGAACTATCTATCCAGTCAGTACGAGGTCAAATATTTTCCGTAAGGATATCGATATCATTACTTGACATTTTGCACAACTTCCTTTTATTTGTTTCGGGAAACTTGCTGCTATTACGTAAATTGTATTCTTTTAACTGATTCATTCATTGAGTACTACAGAAAAAGACAATGTTCCTATGTA
The DNA here is from genome assembly GCF_021730395.1 of Mercenaria mercenaria. Lineage (NCBI taxonomy): Eukaryota > Metazoa > Mollusca > Bivalvia > Venerida > Veneridae > Mercenaria > Mercenaria mercenaria. The sequence continues at coordinate 71,795,310 of NC_069368.1, read as the reverse complement.
ATCAGGGTAATTTAACGAATTAATAAAATATGCCTGTGGAAATGAAAATATTTAAAACTTTCTTCATCTTAAATGGAACATTTGAAGTTTGGATAAATAAAATTAACACTGTAAGTTCTTCAATGATTCGAGTTTATCAAAATACTTTCTTAAGTTTACGGATACAATTGTTAATAACTTGGTGGGTTTTTATATATTTTTCTATGCTTTTTACTCCTTCTCTTTTAAAAGTAGGGAGGCGGTCGTACAGTACGTAGTGCGTGTGTTTGTGTGAGTCCATGTGTCAGTTTGTGCACAAAAGCTTGTCCAGCTGGTAAGTTGGTTCTGCATCATCGAACTTTGTAGAAATCACCATCGTAATAACACGACCTGTCGTGTCATCATCCAGGCCCCTAGTCGAAAAGATTGTCATATTTGGAGGTCAAAGATTGATTTAGATGTTTGTGTATGCAAAAAATCTTGCCCAGTCGATACCTTTGCTGTGCATTGAAGGATTACAAAATAACATGGCACAACTAACTACCGATATTAGATGACATGTCTCCTGCAAATTCAGATCCTAGCTCAAGCTAAAGAAGAATACAAAGAAATGTGTATAAAGAAGCAAATTGACTATTAGAATAAAAATAGGTTTGGTAGAGTGGGATAGATTAGACGATAATCCATATTGCTCCCTTGTCAAAAATAAAATGAATGACAGGAGGTTATGATCAGACGTAACGGATGAAGTAAAAGAATGTTTTTTTTTCTCCTTTATATCAATGTTTTCAATCAATCATTTAGAAAGGATAAAACATTTGAACTCTGTAAATTACTCATTGAATCAGGTCACAAAAGGCATTTTTTTTCAATCTATATCGTAGCATTTATGAAAACCGCTGTCATACGAATACTAATCAATCGCACATGATGAATAACTCTATATCACATCTAAATGAAATTTCAGAGTCTAGTAATAACTCGTTTCCACGGACGAAGGTGATAAATTGAATTACGGGTGTAAGTTTTCAATTTCTTTGAGGCTGGTGTAATATTCCAGCGAGGAATATTTGGGAGGGAAAATCTCCTTGTTGAATGAGAGAAATTGAAAGTATTGTTAAATGTTTCATTCGCATTGCTAATATCTAAATGTATTTCCTAATTCTTAACTTGAAACTAACTATTAAGCAATACAGCTCCAATTTGGCAAATTTCATCCAACAGATAGGCTCGTTGTGAACACTTTCTGACAAATTCGTTTGTCAGAATGGTGAGTTCGCTGTTAGTCATTACCACTCAGGTAAAACGGTTTTAAAGTATTTTTTACCTTTAGTTTATACTATTTTATTTTAGGTCGATTATGAAACAAGTTAAACCTTTTTTACCTTTTATAAGCCAACTAAATGCAATCATTTTTCCCTCTCTTTATTGTCAGTTAGGTAGCAAGTAAATGTGTATATCTGTTCTCTTGTTTAATAATATCATCAGTCATGTAGCAGTTCTAGTTATTTTCTGGATGCCGACCGAGGACGTTTTCCTTCGCATTCTTACTTATTATCAGCTAGGTAGCAAGCTGTTGAGTGTATTCCCTTCTTCTTCATCATCAGTTAGGTAGCAAGTAGTTTTTTTTTTTACTTTTCGCAAGCCGACAAAGGACCATCACTTTTTCTCTCTCTTACTTATTGTCAGTCGGATAGGGTAGGGAATAACTGTATATTGGCTCTCTTGTTCATTATCAGCTAGGTAGTAAGTAGATGTTTTCAATTTTTGCAAGCCGACTGAGAAATGTTTACCTTCACGTTTTGATTTATTGCCAGTTAGTTAGAATGTATTTGTGTGAATACGTTGTCTTATTTTTACCAGTTTGGTAGCAACATCTTGTTTTGAATTGTCTTTATTACATATAGAAATCACATAAACACACGAAAATACAGAAACATTATTTGCCGTTCTTAATGATCATTAGTGCAAACACAGCTAATAATGAAATTTTGTTCTTGAAACCAGTTTGTTACGTATATAACTTTTTCCGATTAGTCGAAAGGCAAGGGTTAGAAACAAGAGTCAACAGCTGCAAAACGCCTTGCACAGGGGTCCTTTATTATTCTATTTAAGCAAAATACGGGACACTAATTCATTTCAAGCTAAGTGAATGCCTGGCAGCAGTTTTACAAAAGTTATCTTTCAACATAACAAAGACAGAGTATGGCAAACTATTGTAAAAACAGCATTCCTTTAGTATATCAGAGTTGTCTTCATTAGGGTGCATCTAAGTCTGTAAACTGTTTCGCATCTAAATCAGATTAACTGTTACCATATGGACTTTGGCATAATTTCTTAAACTCCTCATTTGCTTTCTATGTTGCAATTCAGTCTAATTTTAACAAGAAAACCAATTACTGACATATGTTCAACCTAATTTGATTACAAAAGTATTTATACTTGAAATTATTAAGTAACGCATTATATCTTCTTCCAATGAATTTTGAAGTATGATACTTTGTCCAAGTATCGTATCTGAACGAAATCAGTCCAATCTGTGACAAATGTGTGCCTATGTGTACTTACTGTGGTTAACTAATGATTAAAGTATGATTATGGGCAATATACTGCAGCATGACTTTCTCACACAAACCTGATTACATATGTACTGATTCTGTTTGCATTAAAAGTGCTTAAAGACTAAATATTGATCCAAAGTAGTACATGTAAAAGTTTTCTTTTCACAAGCCGGCCGGTGTCGGCGACTGACACGCACCAACCTGAAATACGTACGGCACATGCTACTTTTCATGAAATCTCTAAGCAACATTTGCTCTTTACCAAATTCTTCAGTTCAAGCACAGATTAAAATGTAAGCTTGGCACATGACAAAATATGCCCATTTTCTTGCATATAACCTTACATATAAGCATTCCCTTAACATGTACATTATAATTAGCAGTTACATTTTCAGTACTCTTTCCTAAACGAAATCTATGCTATGGTTTACATTTTTACCTAAAAGTAGCAGACGACACTTTTAGCTTTTCATTTAAAAGCAAATCAATATTTTTCAGCAGTTTAACGTATGTCCATCCATAAACAACATAAGACAAAAATCAAAAAATATATTATTATTAAATCTATCAACGAAAATTTCATATTATACCTTCTCTTTTATGTAAAAGTGGAAGTGGGTATATAATATATTTGTAAACTTGCTTTTAGTGCCTGTTGGGTCCACTTATTTGCATTATCTGAATTTTATTAACGTAAATTAGATTTCCTAGCCGATACAGCAAGCCATGACAAAACACAAACCGATGTAAAATATTGACAAGACATTAAATCAATGCCGAATCGGTCTCACAGGACACTTATTATAATTCCGTCCATAAATTCGCCCGTGGAACAAAACTAATTGATAACTGATTGTTTTTCTACATGTAAACATGATTTTGAAATTCACAACAGGGAATCATTCATTAACATTGAAGTAAACCAGAACGTGTAAGAACGAAATAAATTCGGTTATGAGTCATTTGTTCATAGTAACTCGCATGCATTTTAAATTCCACTAAGGGATCAAATCCAGGTTGTGTTTTTCGAGTTTGTTTATTCGGCCAACACAGTTTCAACTGTAGTCGATATTACATATCATGTATGTAAGAAGTTTGTGTGTGTTTGTTTCGTTTAAAATAAATGTATAGTTAAGCAAGTTATAAATGTGTACAACCACAACGAACTGGAAGCTTTTAACCCTTAGCCTGCTGGCGGCAAGTGATTCTGGCTTTGCGACCAGTGCAGATCAAGATCAGCATGCACATCCGTGCAGTCTGCACTGTTCGCAATTCAGTCGGTATCTTTTTGGTAAGCACCCCTTTCAACAGTTAATGGTCCTGTCCAAATTGAAAGATGGACATTATAGAAATTTAGTTCATTGTAGAAATTTAGTAGGGTAAGGGTTAAAAGAAATGGATGTAACACATGATACGTAACTTTGAATGTAGCTGTACAAACACAGTTGAAGTCAGTTAACCTCATTTGATTAGCATTTTCAGCATTTAAAGTTAGTATCTCAGATAAACTATATAAGGTATCCGATCCACAAATAGGTAAGATTTCGATGCCTGGTGACCCCATGTTTTTGTTACCGTTTGAAAGAGTTGTGTCTGCTGAACAAGAATTAGTAAATAAGATGACCATAAATAATATGCACGAATCACTACATCACTACAGACACATTTTTGACTGCGAAATGATAAATCTTACACTATTATAACTGGATTTCTGTTGAAATATCATTGAAGACTATAAAGTAAAAGAAATTCTATAAATATTTTTGTAATGTAATTTATATTTTCTTTTTTTAGCAGACAATACACTTTCAAATGATACCAAAATTATATGAGCTTATCAGGCATCAATATTTTATATGTTTTAATACTGCTTATTTGTGGATCAGAGATACGCATTATGTCTAAAAGCAATATAAAGTTTAAGATACGAGGGTAGTGCAAAATGTTATGTCAGTGGGGTATATATCTGAAGCGCAGCGTTTTATGAGAAATGTTGTTTTTTGCAACCATCGAAATATACCCTTTTCACTGAAACATATTTCGTAACCTTATTACCAGTCGTGTAATGCAGCATCCTTTCGGAATCTATTGGAGCTGCTAAGAAAACTTCTGAATTGATATTCTTCCTAAAAAGCACTTTCTTAAGCCTTGAAATAAAAAGGTGCCTGGAGTCTGAATCATGGACTTACGTCCCTTGCATGTTTTCGGACGCTACAAATGCCTAACATCCCAGAATATATGAGGAGGCGTTGTCTTAAATCTGAAACGAAGAGTATATTACTATCGTGCGGATGTGATGTGAATGCTAATCATACTAATCGGACCGATAACCAGTTAAATAAAGTTATGGGATTTAGATTGCCTCTGCTTTAAGCAATTCGCCAAAGATCTTTTCAATATTTTTGTTAATTTTCTTCAAGCAAAAACATACAACTTTAATGTGGCCATGTGAATATCTTGTTATATTATGTTCTATTGCAGGTAAATATGCGTTTAATGTTTCATTCGTTATATTCATATTTTTATGTCAGTCGTAAAATAGCTGTTACAGTGTTTGTATTGATTGAAATCAAACATTCGGCATATACTTATCGGAATATCTAGAGAGCAAACAGTTATAGAAAATTATCTTCTTTCGCTATATGTAATATGGGACACGTTTTGAAATAATCTATTTAGCTTTGATAATCATTGTTGCATACATACATGCAACGACGCAGGTATTAAGAGAAGTAAGAAATTTTGACAATTACAGTACAAACTGACCAACTGCAATGAAAATTTCAAAATTCTATTAATAAAATCCAACAAAGCCTTACTTTTCTGTGGACCTTTGTCTATTAAAAATTCAGACATGTCGTTAGTTTTTCTTAATAGTATTGTAACACAGCTAACACGTTAATACCTTGCTAAATGGAAAGAAATAGACAGAACGTCGATGTTTGGAAGTAGATCTCGTGAAAAGCTTCAGTGCTTCTAGTTGGTTAAAATGTTGTGTATTTCCTTACTGTTATCTTGTAATAATTACATGAACAGTAAAGTTAACTGAATGTTTTAGCTTTTTATTTGAGCTAATTACTAACTGTTTGTCTTTAGTAAAACGTGACTCTCTAAAATATGCTCAATTATTACACCAATGTTGTTTATACTGTTTATACAAAAACAAACGCTTTTTTTCTTTCCATAGAGTCAAAATGCTTAGTAAATATATAAATATTACGACTTTGAATTATGCTGTCTAAACATTATCTATTTTCAACGAACTAAATTATGCATATCCTACAATTCATTGCAACCTCTATGACCCAGCAAACAATCAGTAGCTATCTCTCGTATGATTGGAAGACAATACGTGGCTTTCTTTAATCGGAATAAACTACTACCTGCTTGTAAAATAAGAACTGGAAAGGATGCATATACCTATAGCATTTCGGCTACACTAAACTTAACAGACCAAACCAGACCAAACAACAGCAGAAAACAATGACGCATAGCTTCAAATATACCATAAGGCAATTAAAACTACAGTAACTAACGATTAAAATTTCCATAGGTTATCACACAGGTTATCACTTATGACTTGCCCGCCCGCTTAGCTCAGTAGGGAGAGCGTTGGTCTACGGATCGCGGGGTCGCGAGTTCGATCCTTAGACGGGCGTATGTACTCCTTGACGATTTGATAAAAGACATTGTGTCTGAAATCATTCGTCCTCCACCTCTGATAGTTTATGTGGGGAAGTTGGCAGTTACTTACGGAGAACAGGTGAACCTGTGAAGTTTCCATTTTTCTCTATTGTACTGGTACAGAATCCAGGAACACTGGTTAGGTTAACTGTCCGCCGTTACATGACTGAAATACTGTTAAAAAACGGCGTTAAACCCAAAACAAAACAAAACCTATGACTTAGAGTTGCACAATAGCATTGATCACTTTTCTGTATGAAGTTTAAATTACTATATAGCAAGTTATTCAATTACTATATAACAAGTAACACAGACACGCTTTTATTTCCCTCAGTATTATATCAAAATATAACAAGTTGTTGTGGTACAGAGATTTAACAACAGCCGAGTTTTCTTAAATATCGGCCATATATATGTATGCCCTGTTTCTCTGGGCTTGATTGCCCCGTGGTTGGAGTTGTCAATATTGTAAAGGAGACCATTTTCTAAATATCAGAGATATATTAAAGGTTCAATTATATGAAACAACCAGTTGCCAAATGCAAAATGACAAAAAATAATGCATAGTGCTATTTGCAACTATTGACATCCAACTGCTATTGTCAAATGATAAATGCTAATTGTTGATTGCGAAATGCAAAAACATTAATACCAAAAGCTGACCGGATATATCAATGCATCCTTTCATTAGTCATATGCATTTAAATAACTTTAACTTTGTTACAATCATTTTTCCTAAACATTTTATATTTAGAGTTACGGTACCATGTTCCAATGGCCGATGGAACATGTTGTGCTTTAAATCAGACTGGTAGAACATTGACGGTTTTCAAATAATTTAAAATAACATTCATTAGTTTAAGAAACACAGAGCTTAAACTCAAAAAGATAAAAGAATTTGACGATAATCATTTAAGAAATAAGAATATATCACGAAGGCCGTAGGCCTGAGTGATATATTGTTTCGCATAAGAACTCAAAACTCGGGTTATTCTACGATAAATCACACTTGGGAACTTATTATTTCGATTCTAACACGACATACTAGTATCAACAGTGTTAGAAAAAACGGTAACTACTTTTTACGACCGCGCTACGCACCTGGATTGGATGACGTCATTGCACGCGAGTGGTTTATTGCAGAATAACCCGAGATAGATTTTGTTCTACATATATGTAGGTTATAAGCTAGTCGTGTTAGAATTATCATTTGACCATAAGAATTACCGATTTGTCATTTAACAACTGCATTTAGCATTTAGTATACCGGTATGACATTAAGGAAGCCGATGCAGAGTGTTAAATGCCAAATGCTAAATGAGGAATATTTAATGCAAAATGCTATTTGCCAATTTGCCAAATGCCGATATGAAATATTGACTGTCAAATGGTATTAGACAAACAATAAATGCTATCTGTAAACTGAGTACTGCGAAATAATAAATGTACAATGCTTATTGCTAAGTGCTTATTAAGATACAATTGAATTGGTCAATGTATGAATGCACCCTTTAAATAGTCATTGGCCTTTGAAACATGACCTTGTCTCTATCAAAACCTTTTTATAAACATTTTAAGAGCAAACAGCTTCGATCAAATGTCCTTATGGTCGATAAAACATGTTACTGATCCAGACTGGTATAGCATTATATGTCTTAAATAATTAAAAGTTACATTCATTTAATTTATTGGTGGGTGCTAGGGTATTTATATATATATACAGTCAAACCCGGCTGCAGAACCTCCCTTGGGGACTGAAAAATGCCGGTATTTGTGATAACATATATTTTCGCAAGACAGGTGACGTGTGACCATAGTAAGCAGGTTATATTTTTTGGAGGCTGTCTACAGTACGGGTCTGACTGCATAAGGGAGTTCATCGGTTCTATGACAAAGGTAAATGTACCTTATGTGGGATAAGGCCGTGACTTTATTGTAAATTTTCAAATGAAAATTATGGCATATTGTAAATTTATAGCATGGTATATATGAAAATGATGAGAAAATATGAAAGACAAAGCTCCAGCTAAAATGCCTGGAAGCAACATAGCATCGCGAAGGTGCAGAAAACTATGAAAATAAGAGCAGAACATACCAGACCTAATAGGAAATTGTAGGTTCTAGTACTTCGCACTAATGAGAAACGTGACAAAGATGCTCTCACCGATCTCTATGATATAAGATGATAACTATAGATTTCAACGAATGTAATGCATTTTAGATTTTAGTACTAATAAGATTTACAATATGTCATACCGAAATGCACATTACGTGTATTGAGGGCCACTCAACATTTTATGAAAATAAAATCCGCCAAAACGAGGTATGCAGTGAATACACGTTTACTCAATAGGTACAGCAGGTCATTGACAAACAGTTAAAAGTCTAGAGCTAGAAATTACCTTTTGCTATGTACCTTAATTTTTTAAGATGTATCAAAATCTATGAAACTCGCTGCATATTTTACATATTGTATATCTTTAAATGTTACAATGTCATTCAGGTACATGTACATATTATCCAATAGTTCGATTACTATAAGCTAGGGTCATCATGAAACCTTTTGCTGAGGTTTCAGTCGAAATGTATTATCTATTTATTTTGAACGAACATCAGACGAACGGACGGACAGGCGGACGAATAGGAAACCAATAGCCATAAGACTTTCAATTAGAAGAGTCTTACTGCCACTGACTTGTTACGTCATAAACAGAATATGCTTGGACAGTTTCATGTGACGTCTTCTTTGCATTCATATTATTGAAATTATTATTCATATCATTATTGTTATTATGATTATTATTATTATTATTAACATTATTCTCATACTTGATTCAATTCTGTTTTACACCTATTTTCGATATTTCTTGATTATTTCGTTTTCCATATCAATGCATTTTTATAACTTATTCTTTTACATGCAGGCAGTTAATTAATGCATGCAACGGATCTAGATAAATCGGATCTAATAAAATTAACCAGGTACAGCAGTTACCTTTCAACACAAGGTGCCCCAATAGCTGCCGATCCCGACCATGCCACGCCGCTCCCATTAGTTTTCTGCAGTCCCTTATACCAGAGATTGACCGTGTTAATGCTGGTGTTACAGTTGCTGACGTAATGGATAATCCGCATCAAATCGTATAGGCTAGAACTGCGTCTAAAATTAATGTGTATGCATTTCATTAGCGTGTAACAAAATTGATAACCCAAATCCATATTTTAGTCATAAAGAAATACATTTAAAGCTGAATATTGTTCAAAATATAACAATAATCTGTATTAATTATATTAGTCCTTGTATATGATAATCTTTTGCAGAACGGAACCATGCAAAGTATTAGCAGATTCGGTTCGATTAACTTGGTTCATGGGAAATCACTCGTGGCACTCCCAAGTATAGTGTGGCTTATTCCATTTAGCTCAGAATGTTTGTGTTTTTATTTCTATAGCACCATTCTCCATAAGTTTCGTTGTTTTGCTGGATTTTATTCTTATGTAAAATACTCTCAGAAACAGTAACCAGATTTAAGTATGAAAAGCACATCTTACCTTACTTCGAACATGTCCGGATTATATTGTTTAACAGTTCTGAAAGAGCTTTGTAATTTCATTACAATGAATTAATAATATATCTATAAATCCGTGAATTATTTGATTTAAACATGACGCTTTCGTGCTTTAAGAAATATTTCTACGACTTAGAATTGTGACAGTATGTTATTAATTTTCATAAGCATCACTTACCATTTACTGTTATACATTACAACAGTTGAGATCTAGGTTACCCTAGTGATGTATAAAATGAAAATATATCTTACATTTCTTTCGATATCTAACAAACAGCAGCTAACCAATATGTTACATTATGAAAACATCCAATATACACGTATCTTTCTTGTCAGCTGTTAATGTTTCATGCCATGGTACGAACCCAACTGGAACGCTCTCTTGCCAGTATAGCTAATCAAGTTAATATAGCCAATTTCGTTCCTGGACACGTAAAAAGCGTAAGCTTACATTACCTTATTACATACCAATTTTCCCATGTGCAGTCTCTACGAACACTTTAACCATCTGACTGAAATACTGTTGAAAACGGCATGGAACCAATTAATTGTATGTCGCTCCTTTCTCATCGGATCTGTTAAGCTGTAACTAGACTATGCAGCATGTTTTTTTATCATTTGAAGCAAGATATTTAACGTATAATTTTGACAATTGGTAAGAAACAACCAAATGTATATTTCTATTTGATTTAATGACTTAAAAGTTTGTGAATTTTTTTTTTTAATTATATTAGGCTACAAAGCAAAATTCTTTGATTAGTCCTAGCGATACTAAATCATGTTACAAAATATTTCCGCAACAATGTACGTTAGAAATGCATAAACCTCAATACACCTCGGGTGAAACCATTACATGCATATTGTACATATGATTAAAGTCCATAAATAATAATGACCGAGAATAATGTACAGGAACTAACGTACTGCATTTTTGCGTATGACATGCAAACAAAATGAACGCTCGACCACACCCATGTTTTACCTGTGAGTGTTTGTCAGCTCACTATGTCTGTTAATTTTATTTATTTATTTTTTTATTTATTTTTTTTTATAACTAAAATTCACTTCAGACTGATTCAGTCAGAGATTGAATAAAACCAAATAGCCAATATCTTGCTGATTGTACGATGAACACGTGTCTCCATTACTTTCCAGAGGACATATTCAAATGCCGTATAAACAGAAAGTTCAGCAATCAAAAATATAAGCGCAGACATCTAAAGAAAATATATAATGTATACTCATCTCAATTGTGAATTCTCAAAACAGTAGCGCTGCAGTTTTCCGTCGTAATCTTCTTTAAATTTTTGTAAACGATCTGTCCTCTACGGATTTCCGATAAAGAATGTACTTGTCACTGCACTAAATTTGCCCATGAAAATCCCGTGGGATTAAAACTTGTCAGACTAGTATTTGAACTGATACGACTATAAATACAAATACAGGTGCGGATTAGCAGTGATGCGTTATGTTAGACAAGACGATACCCACCAAAATTAAAACAATTTATTTCATAAGAGAACATAAATTTACGAGTTTAAGAAAAAGAAATCATTAAATTCATAAAGTTTAAGAATTTAATGATTAGCATTTAGCACTTAGCAATAAGAGTTAACTATTTGACATTTAGAATTAAATATATGTCATAAGGCCTTTGGTATGTAGCATTTGGCATTATGTCACGTGCGTTTAGCATTTAAAATACCTGACATTTTGCATTAAGTAACTGTCATTCAACATTAAACATTTAGCATTTGGCAATTAGCATGACGCACGCATACAGCATTTGGTATGTAGCATTTAGCTTTTGGTATTCGGCATTCAGAATTAAGTAATCGGCATATAGCATTACATATTTGTCATTTAGCATTTGGCAATTTGCATGGCGCACCGGCGTTTTTAAGTGCATGATAAAATATTTGGAAAACAATAAAAACGGTGTTATCAGCCACATGAATTTAGAGTAATTCTAATACTGAATGTTCTTTTCAGGTTTTCTTGATGAATCACTTAACTTTTCTGGAATGTTTTTTTTTTTCATTTTTTTTTTTTTTAAAAACTCTAAGGATGATTAATGTTGTATACATCGTCTTTACAACGGCTGAATACACACAAGTTTATCTATATAAAGAATACCACAGATATACCGGAGGAAGACAAAACATAGAAGATACTCTCACAAATAGTTTCATTTGTTTAAAATGCTCCTCTTCCTCGTTCATCATTTTGAACTGAAATACAGAAAGAAAATTTTTGCATTCTAAGAGGTTCCTAAATTTGATTAACAATGTACAAAATTTTGAGAAAGATATTTTCAAAAAGAAATCGAGTGACTCATTCATTAAAAAATCAAATTCATAATGTCTTAATCATATATTAGAGAATCTTGTTTAGTACTGGAGGAAGTCATAAAAGCAAGTAAATATTCATAAAAGAAAAGATAGGTTTGACAAGTATTTAAGACATAGAGAAAGTATATTAGTAATTCAAATATTTCGTGCATTGCCCTCATAATGCATAGGTGTACGTTTCTAAAAGTGATCAACTGTTTAAAGCAATTTAGTAAAACCTATCCTTCAGGCAAAATCCTTGACAATTTTCCAATAAGTATTTAAATTCAACTGACGCCCTAACTTTTAACACTGAAGATGGGTGGGGGGATGGAAAACGGCATTTCACGGCAGAAATATTCTCTTAATTTCTGTCCAAAGTCATTATTTAAGGGTAAAATGGGCGAACTTGGCCGCGGTGATTGCTATTTTGACCACATGTAACTAACCATGATAGATACTGCTGATTTCGATATTGACCTGAAAATGATTGATCACGGTGTTTGTTCTTTTGACGGCAATAAGTGTTTGTCATTTTACTTCTGTGTTTGATATTGGATGCTTATCACTCATATCATAACACTTCCAATAACAGTGCTATGTGTTTTGTCGTTGGTGTTGTTCATTTCCTAACTAAAACACGAAGAAATGTTCTTAGCAATGAATTCTCTATATAATTCTGAGAATCAAGCAACTCTGAACACTTCGATCAGTTCCATAAAAGCCGTCAATTGCACATGATAAAAACCTTCCTGTCTTAACGTGGCGGATCTCATCTAGACCTACGTCATGTTTCAAATGCAAGTCATTTGTTTAACTTGTTTCCAGTGAAAACGATGATGAATTTTAATTGACAGTCGGCGAGTTTGTAATTTGTTATGATCTTTTAACGCTAGTTATATGGTGTTAAATGCATTAGTAAAAATGATCTCTTGAGAGAGATGAAAGCTTTGATATAGTTTTTATCATTCCTGTCTAACATTATTACATTTTCCTAACTCTTAAAACAAACTAACACCAGTCAAGCGATACTACAAGTTCAGTTCCTTTTTTTAAATGTTAATCAATACGCGTAATTAAATGAATGACAGTTTCCAGTTTAAAAAAATACATTGTCAATGTGCATTTAACTGATCATTTATCAGAAAAGTATCCCATGTATTGCAAGGAGGAGATCACCGATGTAGCATCATATTAAATGCAAATGGCTGATAGCGCTCAGTGTTCGTTTGGTTTGCTGTAAGTCCTTCCTGGTGATTAGACAAAAGACACAACGCTTAGTCTTACATGCTTCAATCGGCAAAAGTTGTTCTTACTAACAAGCTAGTATTTGTGCAACTGTCAGGTCATGACTGGTGCTGCTGGAAAACTTGCTAAATGGACCACCTGTGTTAAGTGACCGTTTGAACTGAGCCCATTAATTTCAGAAAAAAATAATTAAAAACATGTTTAAAAAATTTACAAAGTGTCCATTTGTTTTAAGAGACCAATTTTTGACTTTCTCTTAGGTGGTCAGATAATATGAGCTGTTATATAGTTTAGTCATATGAAAATATTAGGCTATGCGTAACGGGAAAATGGTCGTTTAATAACCAGTGTAAGTAATTCGACCAACAAATTCATTACAATTTCTAAATATTAGAGGAGTACGATGGTCCTAAAATATGTGTGCAAAGCATATTCTGTTTTAATAAATTTCTGGTGTCAAAACATTGAAATACTTTGAAGTATCTAATATGTACTTTTAAATTCACTATCGTTGGGTTTCAACATGTAGACTGACATGTAGCAAACAATTCATTTATATTGTTGCCTCACATAGGCAAGAGTCATGGCAGCTAAATCAATGAAACTCGTACGATAACTGATCAAGTCAAAGTAAATCATCTAGTAGAGCAATTAACCTTCTAACAGGATATGTCACTTTTTGTTGATCTTATTGCAAAGTTTTCATTTATCACTTTATTCAGGACTGCTTCAGCTCTATGATCATCAATATAATTGTTTTGTAGACGTTTTGGATATATTGGCTTTATTTCTTTAATTGTGATAATTGCATCCGAGGCCTATTCCAAACATTTTTCAGTAAGAAAATGTATGTAGATAATGGCACATTCCAATGTTATTGAAGTTAAAGTACCTAAAAGTGCGAACATAAATAATTCTTTAAAAAGTTATTTAAGGAAACGAACGACTGGGTTATGATTTCATACTTTACGTGTATGCACTGGGAAAACGTTTAATACCTTGATGTTCGTTTTACATGGCAGCTCAAACAAGAATTGTATAGCAAGATCGAAAAGCCATGTTTTCAGTTTTTCAAGCGTCTTGTAAGCTCACTTTTCATATTTAGCTAGGTTCTAATCCTTTAGTATAATTTGAAAAATCTAGACTTACTGGAGTAACGTACTAAAATTTAGACCAGTCAAGGACTTTGGATAGAAAGCCCGATGACACAACTCCTTTGAATTCTATTTAGAACATTCATAGCCGCAAATTTTAATAAGAGATTTTAGTAAAACATAGTTTATATTTTATTCTTAATAAATGTGCTTTAAAGTGATTTATTCTTGCCCTTTGTACGTTAAAATGATGAAATAAAAACGTGGAAAAACCACAGGTCGCCCAACTCACGTGAATCCTTGTCAACTTCAACATGTGTCTGTCTGTTCGTACGTAAAAATAGTTTTCTTTCCGTAAAACTACACCTCTGACCAATATTTAGCATTAATTGAGTTAATGATCCTCAATTCTATTCGAGAACATAACGGCGTTAAAAAGCAAGAAGCATGATGTTACTCGTTTTGCTTGCGACCTATGAGATCTTACGTAAACCTTATAGCATTTGTTCAATGATAAGATCATCTCTAGTAGAATCATTAATGTCGTGTTGGGCGACCTGTGGTTTTCCAGGTTTTCTGTTTCATTATCACAACAACGTTGTTTGTGTCATGTGGTGGCCGTACAAAACTCTCCCCGTACATTCAATCAGAGCTGTTATATTTCGATCTGTTCAGATCGTTCAGCACGACATTTATGTTATGTTAATGAAATGTTTAATCTTTCACCTTGTACATTTCGACTTGGATGGTCCCGGTGTAACAGTCAGTTTTTTCCCAGTCAGTTTCTTCCCCGGGGAAAAAACCGACTAATCAGTTTCTTCCCCGGGGGAAAGAACTGTCTCAGTTTTTTCTCCGGGGAAGAAACTGACTTGGCAGTTCTTTCCCCCACCTCCTAGTCAATTCCCCCCCCCCCCCTCCCTCCCAATTGCAACTGGTTACTCTCTATCATTCTTATGGGGGTAAAAAACTAACTATATAGTCAATTCTTTACCCCCTGGTCAATTCTCCTGGCTAGTCAATTATTTCTCCTGTTAGTGAATTGGAACTGGTTATTCTTAACTAGCCTGTTTTTTTTTTTATTTCCAACAGTCGGTTTTCATTAAAATTTCATATAAAACAAGAAATATGTTTCATATTTTGTGTAAATTAAAGAAATGTTTTTAAATTAATTTATTTCAATTTCTGTTATTTTTTTAATTGATCAATGGCCTTTTTCCTGTTTCAATTTCTTCTAAGGTAAAGAAATTACTGCTGGTCAGTTCTTTTCCCTTCTAGCCAGTACTTGACCAGTTAGGTGGGGGAAGTAAATTGACCGGTCAGTTCTTTCTCCCTTGCCAATACATGACTTATTGGACGGGGGGAGAAATTAACCTGTCAGTTCTTCCTCATAGCCAGTACTTGCCTTGCCATGTAGGGGAAGAAATTGACTGGTCTGTTATTTTTCCCCCGGCCAGTACTTGACCTGTCAGGTGGGGGAAGAAATTGACCAGTCAGGTCTTTCCCCCATTAGCCAGTACTTGACCTGTCAGGTGGGGGAAGAAATTGACCGGCCAGTTCTTCCTCACCCCGACCAGTATTTGACCTGTCAGGTGGGGGAAGATACTGGACAGTCAGTTGTTTTCCCCCATGCCAGTACTTGACATGTCAGATGGGGGAAGTAAATTCACCTGTCAGTTCTTTCCCCACTTGCCAATACATGACAAAAAACATTAATGAATTTAAAAGTTATAAAAAAGAAACTGATAGGTTTATTCAAATGAAAAACAATACCTATTTCATTAGAAATTTAAATGGAAAATGAATAGACACTTGTATCCCTAATAAGAATACCGAAAGTAACCAGTACTTAAAGTGAAAACTTTACTAGGGGGAAAGAACTGACTAGTCAGTTTTTCCCCGGGGAAACCTCTGACAGACTAGTCAGTTTCTTCCCCTATCAGAAAAAATAATTCCAAGGGGCGATTTATTTTCTTTTGGCAGTTTCTGTGACATGCAGGCTCCGTATCCTCAGATTCCCTTTCTAAATTCCAGTTTATTTAGTTCTCGTTTAGGGAAAACATGGAATTGCACACAAGTGTGCCATTGAAGCTTTCATGTGTACCGCCGTATGAACACATCTGCGAATGTCTCTTAATTAATTTTTGGTACTGGTAACATGTGTAAATGTTGACTTCTGCTCAACCCGGGGCTAGAGCGCGTGGACGGTAGCATAGCATGTTTATCAATGAAGGTTCAATGCATACAGCCATATGAAATACAACATAGAACGAACGTCATTGGGGGACAAAGAGCTATATCTTTGCTTTTAGCTACCACACCTATATTCTATTCCAGTCTACAATAGCAGGATACTGAAAGAAGTCTGGAAGATAATTACAAAATGATTTTTAAAATACTGATTTTTGTGTCGTTGGCTAAAGGAAATTCGAACTCTTACCTTATTCATACGGCATTAGTCAGTTAGTTTTATTTGTCAATTTACGAAGTTAACAATGGGACAAACAGCTATTCCCGTTGAAAAGTACGACTAATGAATGTCTACAGGATGGCTCATACTAACCTATTGTTAGGACCTAGAGCAAATTTTATTCGCTTTGATCAAATCACGTCTTTTTGTGTTTATCCTGATATATAAGTGGCTCCAGGAATTAGCGTACAGTATATATGTAAGAACAATTTTGTGAGTCTTTTATCAGCCAGAAGGGTCGAGTTACTATTGATTAAATCTCTCTGCTCTTTTCTTTCCCCAATTAATAGGAGTAGCGGTTGTAAAAGAAGAAAGAGTGTGAAACATGACCAGTAAAGTTATACATTATAATTAGGAAAGCCACAACCGGTGACGTCGTAATAAGAATCACAAAAGATGTGGAATTTCTTTTTTTCTATCCCTTAATTATACCTCCATCACAAGAATTTGCTGTCAATCTATTATGAAATCAAGAAATGTAAAATGATTAACGACTATTAATCTAAGGCAGTTTGAATTTATTTACAGGTATTATCAGTTGGTATCTTTTAAAAAGCTTTTGCTTTTATCTTTAGCAAGGGTTTCAAAAAGAAACTTCTTCTGACTTGTTTGAAATCAAAATAACATTATGGCTGAACAAAAGAAAATGTTATTCAGAGGTAATTTAAAAAAATAAGTATTAAATCGAAATATGTCATACCGCTTTAATTAAATCTAATGAAGTTAATTGTTTTGCGACCAATATTACAAAGGGAAGCTTCTTAATACTTGAAATTTAATAAAAATGCATGAATTTAATTAAAAAATGAAATATTAAAACTGCAGATTTATAGTTAGTCTTCCCGTATGATTTTATACATTCTTTCTTTAATCAGTTGGTTCATGTCAAACATAGACAAAGATAGCATAACGTTTTGTAAATGGGTAAAGCGGAAGTCAAATGTTGTTCCAAATTTTGAACAAATATAGCAGTTTTCTTTAACATACTATAGTAGAGAATTCTAACGGATGTCATGGTATTGCATAAGTTTAAAGAAGGGATACATTCTTAGTGTTAATGTTAGACATGCTTTTACAAGCAATTATAACAACTCAAAATATCTTTTATCTTGTCCACTCTCAATTTTGTATCCTTGCATGGATATTAAGTTTACTTGATACATATATTGATCATAAGATGACGAAATGTCGCTATAGGGACCCTGCCACAAGCTTATAGGTCAATGTCACACTTAAAGATTGCAAATTCTGCATCCGGTCTATATGTACAATTGTATAATTAAGTACATTGGCACAAACATTGACTATGATTTGACAATGCGTTACATAAGATTCCTAGACCCTAGACAAAAGGATAAGAAAATTTTTACGGCTATTCCTTTCGTGTAGATGAATATATATTTACATAATATGGCATAAACATTTTACCATTACAATCTGATGTATTTTGTGTAAGTCATAGACCCCTGGCCGCACTTAGAAGTCAAGGATTTTACTTCATTTACCTTTGTCCATTTTATGAATTCTGAATTATAGATCTTGGCAAAACATTAACCTTAATAAGACGGCATCATCTCAAGTGCAAGAATCAGACTCCTAGCATTAGATTTAGAGGTCAAATATGTTATGCCGTTTCCCTCACCTGGTCTATAACTTCATTTTGTATTCAAATATTAAGATTATACAAATTGTCACCATTACATCGATTATTATCACCTTGACTATTCGAAGAACAGAGAAAGCTATTCCACTGGCCCTGGCGTCGGCGCTGGTGTCATACATTGATTAAAGTTTAGCATGCAAAATCTCAGTAACAACTGTATGTATTAGATAAAACAAGTCTTCTCAGTCACCAAATCTACTGACGAAAAAAAGTAGTCAAGTTACCAATGCTCGGCCATTTTCATTACATTATTGCTAATACTGTTTTACTTAAGTTCTTCAGTTTTGATCAGAATCGTGTTTTAAAATGTACACCATTGTAGAAAGTAGGTCAAGTGATCAAGCGCCTGATTGATCACAGATTTCGGAGTAAAATAAGTGCGGTGCAACTAAGGCCAAACACCACTAATTTCACCAGATACGAACCAATGCTCGGCCACCCATTTGTAAAGCTTGTGAAAGGCCTGTGCTTTGTTTTTATTATATTTTCATGTTATTAATGTTTCTAGAACAAATTATGAGTAAGACAACAATATTTCGATATTTTGATACAGGTAAATACACATATTTAACCTACATGTATGTCAATTCTTACATTTTTCTTTCAATCATTATAAAACAAAGAAACAGATCAAGGGATGGATTAACAAAACCCTAGCTAAAATTTAACAATGAAAAATATCACGGTTAATAATCACTTACAACTTTCTATTAATTGTTTGTTTTATTATGTCCATATCTACAGTCAATGTGGATTAGTAATACATTATATTCCATTATTCTTCCTGACAATAGCGACAACACCAAACCCCTCCTGTAACAAGACTTGGGTGCGCACCATAAACCGGTTTAAGCTCCCCAGTGGTATTTTTGCCACTGACCGTTCCAAGGCGGTGCCCCACTGTGTTCCTTTGTTTGTTCGTTTTGTCCTTGTGTGTTGACTTTGTGTGCGCGCGTGTGTGTATGCTTATTGTTAGTCTTGTCCTTATGTGTTGGCTTTGAGTGTGTGTGTGTGTGTTGTTCGTTTTGTCCTGATGTGTAAGCTTTGAGTGTGTGTGTGTGTGGTGCACGCGTTTGCGTGCTGGGGGGTTCGTTTTGAGGAGGCTGCGATTTTGGTGCGTGGCATTCCCTGTTTGATATTTTTCTTTGTTTTTAGATCTACATCTACCTGTAGATAGTTTGGTAAACACTCATAATGATACCTTTTATCACATGTGTCGCAGCCAATCCAATAATACCCCTCCCTCGAACCAACCATACAGACAATACACAATGCCGTATCATCAGTATCATCTGCACCGGTGGATTGAACAGTGGCCTTTTGTACAACAGGTGCGTGTTTAAAGGCTTTCTTTTCAGGTTCCGACAAAACAGACCTAGCCAGTGTGAATTACCTTTTACCTTTAGATGTCTTTATTGGTACTGTGGAAGGTGGTTTCAAGAGAATATTTGCAAGTTCTGTGGCAATAAACCCATTTTTACCAGTGGGTTTTCTTTAGAGGACCCACAATGGTCACACTGGTCTACCACATGATTTTCAGTGGCAGATCTGGTTTTTTTTTTACATCACACTCAGTATTGCTAGGCAGAAGGACTGAAACAGAATGCAGTGGCAACTGTAGCACCAGTTATTTGGTTCAAAGCCTGAACAAGTAATTTGGGAAACAGTGACCTTTGAAGTGTTTTCATCCCCAAATAACCTATTTTTTGTTTGAGTACATGAAAATAACCAACATATTGGAGCTGTAATATATGAGAGGAGTGTGCAGGTAGGTAGAGTAGCTCAATGTTATGTTTTTAGCTGCATCCAGAAAAGATTTGGATAGATGGGTTATGTGGTTATCAAGTAACAAAAGAACTGGCCTTTTCTCACCAACATATGGGATAAAACACTTAGTAAACCATTCTACAAAGAGCTCTGTTGTAATATAGCCTTTCTCTGTTGATTTAAAGACCAGCTATCTGGCACACCATCTGTGTAACTGCGTGGAAGACACTGACTATAAATCAACATAGGTGGTAGAGTTTGGCCTATAGCTGATTTGGCATTAAGAATGCTAATATGGCCACTCATCTTAACAATAGATTGATAGGCACAACGTGTTGTTTTTGACACAATGACCTTCTTAGAAGGATGTAGCCTGCCTGAAAAGCCAGACTCATCGCAGTTAAATATGCGAGAAGGCTCGTGAATAATATTGAGTTTAGTCAGGGTCTCTTCAAGAAGATCAACGTAATGATTTACCGTGTCCTGTGTGACTGCTACCCTGTCTTGTTGCAAAGGATACGCGGTCCTAAGAGATATCTCTGGGTGGCGTTCAAGGTAACACCGTAGCCATTTGTCAGATAGCACAATATCGCACCACTTGCTGGTGAATGATGTCACGAGCTAAATGTTTTACTACTTGTCTGGACAATGGCACGCCCCTCGACGACATGTATTTACAATAGTTACTGAGAAATGACTCATGTTCTGCGGTTATCAGCCACCTTAAACCAAATGTTGTTACTTTATCAGCAAATCTGCCATTCAGATGACCCCTCAGTGTTTGGTATGGCATTCCTGTTTCATATGCAGCCTTTCGGATGGAGTAGCCATCGTGGTCTACGAGGCTCTTGCTCTTTGCAGCTAAAAACTGTTCGGGTCTATGGATGTGTTGGCCTCTATTAACAGCAGGCAATTTATCTGTAATGCAAATTGTATTGAAACAGAGTAACATTGGCGTCCATATATCGAAAAATAACCAAACACTGAAAGCAAGGTTTTAAAGTTTTATTTTTGATTAACAATAAAGAATTTTAGGTGGCCGAGCACTGGACTGGCCGAGCATAGGTAACTTGACGCTAACATGAACTTTATATAAATTGTAGCCAAGATTCGCTTGCGTGCAAGTACCTTTCACGCTTCACTTCAGTAAATAGAAACATTTGTTTGTAGATATGACATGTATCTTAACAATGAGTAAGACTTACTTTGGAAAAGAATTTATCCTACCGTTATGCATGTATCAGGCCGACATCTACTCGCCCTATAAAAGCCTCGGGTGGATATACTTTTTTCCAACTTGGTGGAAAAAAATTAAATTTAGAAAGATTTTTTTTTATAAATATGTAGCTCTTCGCATCATGTAAGGTTTAGTCGCACTAATTACCGCCTAAGATATAGCAATGCGACCCTGTCGGCAACAAAAACAATCTTCTCCACCTGACTGTGTTGTGTAATAAAGTAAAGATGCGCTCGTTTACAGTAAAATGTCGCCCGCATGATCCGTCTTAATCTGAATTCATAATTAGGCCTTATGTGTATATCCAAATGTTTGACAAGAACTTAAACATTCTGAATCATGCCATAATGTATGATCTCAAAAATCCAATGAAAGACAAATTCATGAAAGTGAAATTGTAAAGGTTTAAAATCGGCACAAAGAGTTATCAAACAGTATTTGGTGTTTACGGTCTAGCGTTGCTATTCTTATTTCTGGAAATAAATTAATATATATGTTACATTTCATATTGCAGATCACCTAACTTTAACAAGATGGTATTTCACAATTTATCATAAGATGTCTGGAAATCGTCGTTAAATCATTATATCAACTGTAAGTGGTGAAAATACAATAGGTTGTTAAGAAAATATCGGTGAATACTTCTAGTGTGAAGCTTATAAAATTAAAAAATGTACATTTATCTTCAAATCAATATGATTATTTGTCTCACCTGAATGTTTAAGGCATTACGCCCCTCATTTATTTAAATTATTTAGATTTTTATCAAGAAATTTATATTCAATATGAGGTAAATCTAATATAATGTTATTTTTGATAGGCATCTGACATTTCTGAACTCGTTAGCTTGAAAGCTGTTTCTTAAAGACAGCGCAAAAATTTCCAGAACTAAGGAAAATGAGGCAAGTTATACAGACAAAATATATTCATATTGTGTAGAAGTTTAATGTATTTCATCTTTAAAATGTATATATTTAGAACCATGACGTGCATAGATATTTCTTTCAATATGTCTCGTTCAATATGTAGAATTTCGATAACTGCCCGTAGACAGTCGTTAAGTAGGTGTCAAAGAATGGAAAAGGAGGAGAAATCGATTGCAGTTCCAGGAAAATAGCCAGAAACATACAATTTAAACAAAGATAGACCTCCATATACTTTAGAGTAATGGATATTCAAGTACTCTCTCTTTTCCGTAGACATAAAATAAACCATCTAGGAATCGGTTTCTTAAAGGAACCGTGTCACTAAATACGACATTGATGTATAATTATACTAACAACCAACGATATTGCGATTTTTTTATGGCGGAAACAAGGATGTTTGTCGAATTTATTTTACCTTAATAGCTGAAGGCATGCAAACGTTGTTCATTTGAACAGAAGTATGTTTTCTACCAGTATATGCATAGATGTATTATAAGATTATGTGCCTATATTAAATACTAACATATCAAAGAGAGCAGTCAGATTTATTTCAAGCCTAAGAATAACCTGAATGTCCTGCTCTGTAGATATAAATATAATCTTATTACAGCAAATAAAACAGATAAAAATATTATTTCTCAGTTTAACAGTCTATATAAAATAGTAGTTACTTTGCTTTGCTATATTATGATAAAATCACATCATGAACATTTGATGTGCAAACATGCGAATGCGTGTAAAATGGTCTACTTTTGACAGCGTACACAATGAAGATATATTTCTGTCTTCGTCCTTACAATCAATCAATGCCTTGAAATTGGAGGTTAGAAACATTTTTGCGTGTAGGAACAAGCCGATTATCATCCATAAGTATATTTATATATTTACTATATACTGAATATAAACGTTTATTTTAATTATTATTTATAACTATATGATATACAAGTGTCTAAACAGAACCTGTAAAATAACACATTGAATACACATTATATATGTTATACCTGAATTTCAGATTTGACTTCAGATCAATATTGGTCTAACTATTCGATAGGTTATTACAATCAATCGAGCGTTTTCTTTGAAACCTGCAGTGATGATTACAAAGCAAAAATGCCAAAAGTACATTATTTTTAACCATATAATGTATTTTTAACTAGCAATTAATCAACATTTGGCAAAAAGCATTTCAAAGGATATTTAAGTAGGCAAGGGGATGATTTAGGAACCTATATATCTAAAGTAGCGACATTATGATAAATAATCAAGTGTCGCGAAAGTAATGAGTTTTATCATACTTTTGAACCACTTTTACATTCGGCAAATAACAAGACCATGTAATTGTAGAACTTTTCAGGAAACTAACTCACAGACAACGGTGAGACGGCAACAATCGATGTTATTGCTACTGTATCAATACTCTGTATAACAATTACAATGGTAAATGAGGCTATTTTATGGTCAATATAACAAACACTGTAGTCCGTATGGCTTACTCACAGCATATTGTTCTGTATACAGCTCTAACTGAAAAACATAATGCTGTATTATGACTATGGTAAGAAGTCAGTATGAGATTTATAGTCGTCTGAATAGCAATCATGGTTGTCAGTTTGACATTAACAGCGCTCGTTGTGAAGCATCATGATACAATATTTACATTCACTATACATTTTGAGTATATTTTCGTAATAACAACATTGGTGAAATGATATAAAGGACAACCCTCTCCGCGAGATTGCACGCGTGATCTGACGTCACAAAAATCGTTCGAAAAAATATTTCAATATTTGACGCCAAATTTCTAAAGGAACATTTAATTATAGCTTTAACTATTGTTTTTCTGATGGTAAAGATCAAAACTGAATCAACTCGACTGTATGATTTTTACAATATTTTATATAAAACCAAGGACTGTCCTTTAGGCTGTCCTAATAACATGTCAAAAAGATCGATTTTCCGACATTAATTTAGATTTTCTGATACCCGTGGAAAGCAGACCACTTATTTTTGTAGCAGGCTGCCGTAAAATGTAAATTTAAGAATTGAATGCTATTTTGTGTTTGTTTATACGGTTATAAACCACATTGCGACTTCTTGCAAATCATCCGAGAAACGTCCTTGTCCGGGTATAAACACAGGTGCAGTATTTTAAACAGAAAGTAAGCCATATTGGTTAAAAAAAATGTAAACAGTGATACACTTTCTGGCTAACGGAATTTGATATCCGGGTAACAAATATCATTATAGACTTATTGTAGAGATAGTACCTAAGTTTTTCAAATCATAGGTTTGAAGTTAAAAAGCTTTGAAATGAAGACAAATGTCCATATATTTCTCAAAAACTGAAATATAGACAATATTTTAACCAGAAGTGCGGAGTTATGAGCATTTAATATTTTCATGATAACGAAAATTTTGTGATCAAGAACATGTAACTCTTCTTGAAAATGGAGAGCGTAAACATCAAAGGGACATAATATAGTCAATATTTTCTAATTGGGTGCATTTGATTTAACATTCAACTTTGATCTGGATTGCTAAATACTGATCCATGATACTGTGTGCTAAAAATTTAGAACATCTGGAACAGTCTATTAACAGAAAAACTATGCTTTAGCAGAATCTAAATTGTTAAGCTCTAACTGGGACTCGAACCCAGGACCTCTCACACCTAGGGCAGACACTCTACCACTTCCCTATAACAGCAGTAGCTAATAGCTATGCAGTTTAATTGCTAGATTACATTGCGTGAACTGGAACAATAATCGGTGAACTCCGGATTATCGGCGTATTCGCTTTGTTACCTAACGGCATTTTTTTGTGTAAAGAAAAAATATAATCTAATGCTGCCAACGTCATAATTGGTCAAATCTGCCCAAATTTCTCTGACGTGTTGTTCAGAGTATGAACTTACTAACTGGCAGTACCAGTGAAATATTACTTACACTGAATATTTTATATTTGCCCTTTTTGCAGCTGCCGAACGGCAAAGACGATAATATTTGTCCAAATATAAGTAATTATTTTACCAGTTTTGAGAGAATTTCAATTAATGGGAAATTACAGTTACAAGCTAAATACCTTTCTGCAACACATGGAGTCATTAGCATTCACTGTCAATCAGTATTATGACTAAGATCGACTGTCATTCATTCATTTCAAAGTTTCATAGACAGAGTCCGTTGTTTACATTTTTATCGTAACCGGTGCACTTGTAAAAATCACTTTAGTTTGAAAAATCAAAGTATGCGAAGAGCTATGGTACGGTCTCTACTTATTGTAACACTTTTTTTTTACTTCAAACGGCAAGTTAGTGCTCATATATGTAGTTTGAGTGTACTTTCAAAAGCCTAATATTCTATGTCGTAATTAAATAAAAAACAAAATTATTTTGATATATTTTTAAATGCCTTCCGTATAAAATGACATCACACTTAGTATATAAAATACCAATGAGGTATATGAAAGATGGATTTTCACAACAGGACACAATTGTGCAGATGGAAATATGATAAGAAGGAAGATAATCCCATAGGTGAATGATTCTGACTGAGTGATACGCTAATAGTTAAATCTCTTGTTGATTTTTTTCTTTGAGCGTTGTTTACTGTGCTTTATCTAATCTAAATTTGAATTACTATTATCTTGGAATACTTAATCACTGTATTGACAGCCTTGTCAAAACAATCGTTCCTAACATAATACAGGTTTACTTGCTTGTAGAATAAATTCAACACATAAGCATGATCTGCTGAGAATTTAATCTGCTCAGAATTGTTTCATACAAATGATGTCTCTCCATATAAAATGGGTCTTGTGTAACATGTCCTTGAGATTTAAGTTCTTTTCCAGTATTTTACTATCCAGTGCTGTTTGACAGAAAAGCCGTCGGTATTCATACAAAATTGATTTTTTAACAGCAAGTCAAACATCAGACCCACAAACCATTCATACATCAGTTGGATCCATGTTTTCTCAGAAAACAACTTGTCTGGTGACACGGACTTAATTAGTTATAAAATGGAATAGGGACACCGTTTCATAATCTAAATCATGGTTATCATAACGTTAAATCATTTCGACGGAGATACAGGGAAATTAAGTGATTACAAACATCTTAAATCAATGATGCATGTTGGCGCAGTTGGTTTCAGTGCATCAACATGTCTCTATCGCATATAAAATAGGCGTCCAAACTTCTTTGTTATTCAGAAGTTTTCGCAAGATTTCTGACACTCTTTGATTATCTAATATGGAATGAATCCAAGGAGCATGCATAAGGTTTGTCATTTGATATAAATAAATTTGGCATGAGTCGAATATTTTGTTTGGTCTCGAAATTTATCAAACCTAGTGACCTTGTTCATTGTTCAGTAAGGATGACGCGGTATGGGTCTTTTATATGAGACATGCCTTAGTAAAAGGACATGGGTGTCGTATACAGTTCATTCTTTACTAAATAACTAGTTACTTTGATGCACTTGAAATGGCATCTTAATGCCGAGGTAACAATCTCAGTTTTTTGCTACTTTACTTCCTTCGAGATATAGCTCCCACTGATTTCCCCTGACAAAAATATTCTGTTCATGGAATATATTCTATGAAAAGTCGGCATTTTACAAAATCTGTATATAAATCATGGTGAAAACGTTTAACTTCCTGATGATTAATAAAACAATCTAACCAGTTAGCTTTTGTCCAATTGACTCTTACGGGATTACAAACGCGCTCTAAATTGGCTGCGGTTCACGTTGCTAAAAGCATTATCTGATCATATGTGAAGTAATTGATAAAATAATGAGATCACTTTTTTTCGTTAAGTCTGAAACACGTTAATATACTTAATTAACGTGTATTGTTGTATTTCCATGGGTTAGAAATAGTGTACGTTTCTACTGAATCGACTTTAATTAAATCAAAAAGCTATGGCCATCCGCCAATTAATGCCATTTTTAAACACCATTACAACATTTTCGAATAACGTTTCTATCTCACTATATATTACTTGTCAATTTGGAAGGAATAATGGTTACAAAATTATAAGGAATTTAATATTAACAAAGAGATCATGTTATGGTTTTAATTCCCTGTCACTTCAAAATCTCCTTACTAATAAATATTAAAATTGCCGAAAGGCAACGACTGCTATTAGTTTTGACTATAAAGCTAGAATCACACTGCCCCTGATGGGCTTGTGGGTGATTTACGGATACCCATCCCCGAATTGCTCCGGATGTGTAAGAAAAAAAAAGGTTTTGCGAATTATCAATATCTAATGCAGTCGTAACAGAACCTTGATTAACCTTATTAGAACCGGAATAAAACCGTAATAGCTCATATTGTGTACCTGTGATTGTTTCCGGACTGTTACGATCTTTTCAGAACTGTTACGGATTTATTACGGATATATATATTATTCGTGACAAAATTTTGAGCATGTTCAAAACTTCGCACCCTTGCCCCGGGATGCCCCCGATTTCTGACGGATACACCAGATGATTTACGATTGAGGTAGGAGTACGGATGCTATCCAGAACTCATCCGCAAGTCCATCCGGAGCAGTGAGATTCTAGCTTAACATGTATCAGGTCTTAGATACTACAATAAAGTTCACCATATATATGCTTTGTTCTGACATACTTTTGTAAAATTCAAGTATTCATAATATTAGCAGATATAAAGTATTCAATGAAGGGGAATATGCGTTAACATATCAAATCGATACAAAGAGGCTATACGCCTGCGGGATATGAGGTCGTAGCCAGAGTGAATTTTACTCGTGGCTTATAATTGATTCGTATTCTTTCTGTATATTAGAATTATAGGTCTTTCGGTTGCAAACAAGCATGAATGACGCCAAATATAATAGGTCAACATGACGGCGTTTGACGGTGTTATAATACGGAAAGTAACATGCCTTGCTAAATAAAATTAGAAGAACGTATATATCTAGTAAGTTGTTCTACGCCCATATCGATACAGTAAGTGTGAACTTAGTATGTTACCGTCGTATTACATCATTTCATTTCTGGAACGTCGTTATATAACATAAAAGAACAAATCTGATAACACACTTTCTCTGCGTATGTATTAATTCAAAGAAATGTCAATGTGACGTCATAATTTCCATGATTTAACTATTCAGCTCTTCGCAGCTTGTTATCCGGAAGTTTGTTTGTAGGAATGTCATGACACTTGTAAAATCACATTTTTCCGAAATGTGCAACTTTGGATTCCTACAAATCAAGAACACTCAATTTATCATTATACTAGTAAAGGTCATCCCAGAATATTTTGATGCATTCTGTTGGTATAGATCTATATGTGTAAAAATTGACAACGCCTTTATGAATACTAAACCACGTGATTCTGCTGCGTAGTAACCACGTCAGGTTAATAACAATACGTGAAACCGTTTTCTAAAGGTTAAAAGGTATCAAATGCCTCCACTACTATTTTCTTTGTAAAAATAACAATGCATGACAGATTTTATCAGCGTTTCCAGCCTTTCATTTCTTTCGAGACTGGTTTGTCTTTAGGCAATAAAAAGAATATATAGGGTTGACCATAATGCAATGAAACTACGTCATAAAACTGAAACAAGTGATGACAACGCTAATATTGCGTAGGTGGACAACAGGTTATACCTACTTTCACTTTAATTTACCCTGCAGCTTCGACACAAATTTGTAAAATATAACGAAGCTTTAAATCATCCGCGGACATTCTTCGTTTCAATCAAGCATCAGTAAAGCTTATATCTAGCATAAAAGTGCTATTTACTAGACGGGCAAATGGCTCTATATATTGGTCCGACTGCATTTCCGGTGAATTACTTTTACAACATGATACATGAAACAGTACAGACCAAACAGGATAGTGTTACAGATAAAACATCGAAAAAGGATATAAATGAATGGCTACTTTAGACTAAGACACACTCTCAAATGAGTCAAAACTTTGAAAATACATATATTAAGATTACAATTAGTGTGTTGCAACTGCTGTGAGTTTCATGGAACAATTTAAAATCTATACAGATAATTACTTTGTCTTTGAAGTGCTAATTTTACATTAATTCTGTAATTGTTTCTACCATGATATATAACGTATTCCATAGACGCTTTCTTTGTTCAGAACAAATAAAACGTGTTTGTGTATTCTTTGATGGTAAAGGGGAGCAGAACATATGTTTGTGTTTGAACTATCATTTAAGCAGTATGGTTGCTGGTTTCATCCCATGAGAACGTTTATATTAATATACAATAAGTTCCACAAAAACATTGAAAAACTTTGTAATCAAAATAATTTTAATCCGGTAAATTTACAAGAATTGTAAAAAGCATGTATGTTAAAATTTAAAACAAATGAACAAAGATAAATTTTCTGATTTGCTTGTGTTTATATTGTGCTTTAAAAATCATGCTTGCAAATGGGAAGGTTATCAACACGACTTCTTTAAAGCATTAACATACATATGTTACTGAAATACCTCTTTTTAGGACAAGTCACTTATTTACATATAAACTGTTTGCTACAGATTAAATCTGTAAACAGTTCAACATTAGAAAAAAATATTATTTACATATTTTCATATAATTAATGGCGATTGTGTGTAAATTTCAAACCTATAACAAGTGTTACGTTTTTTTTTTGCGATTAAATGATTTGTAACACTCTCGGATTCACTTAATTCCAACAATATCACGGGTGGTAAACGCGCAATCCAATTCCCGCCGGGAATACGCTTAAAATGGGTTGCGCAACTTCCGGTGCTGGTGTTGCGCGTAAAAAAAGACGAAATTGAGGTATGTGAAGTTATGATTTTGCTTAGTATGAGACAAGAATAAATTTTCTCGAAAAAAGCAAAATGCTATTCGACACAAATATGATAATATATCATATGTGTAAAATATCTGGTTTGTAATTTATGATTCGGCTCTATTATCACGAAAACTCAGGCGACAAGAAGCGTGAAAAAAGTATGAAATCAACAAAAATGGAAGTTTCTGACCTCGTATGCCTAATCTGAGGACATCTGATGCTTTTTATGATAACTCAACTCTTTTGAAGTAACGAATATCATAATTATTTGCTTCAAATCCTGCTTACGGGGACATAATTGACAAAAAATCATCGGAAATGGGGTTGCGCACCGGGAATGGAGTTGCTCGTATACATCATAATGTATATAATGTAAACGCGCAACTCCATTCCCGGGGCGCAACCCCATTCCCGATTATTTTTTGCCAATCTTTCATCCAAAAGCAACATTTCATTCAAGTGTATGTAATATTCATGACTATTTTACACGCGTTTGACCATTAGAAGCATCATATTTCCAGAAAGAAGGCACAAGAGTTAGAAAATTTGCATTTTTCATGAATCCATGCTTTTTTGACAGCTCGAGCCAGCAGAGTTTTCGTGATAACAGAGCTGCTTCTTAAATTAATAAGTTGGTATTTCACATATATGATCTTTATTCATTTTTGTGTCGAATAGCATTTTGCTTTTTTCGAAAGCACTCGTAAATGTGTCATTATTTACAAAAACAAAAACCCACCTACCTCGATTTTGTAAATATTGATGCGCAACACCAGCACCGGAAGTCGCACAACCCATTTTTAGCGTATTCCCAGTGGGAATTGGATTGCGCGTTTACCGGCCGTGAATATGGTCTAATTTGTTGTTCATAACCCATTCCCTGCTGTGAGTTTCAAATCTGGTTGACATCTATGAAGACAACCAGACAACAATTAATCCTTTCAGCTGAAATAATTATTGATAATATTATTGTTTTTGTCCCAGGAGATCAATTCAAAACTGACTTAATGCCTAATGACTAAACGTGAACAATAATTTACATAATTGATGGTTTTGTCATGTCATAACGTATTTCGTATTTCTCTTGTTCACTGACAATAATGCAATTATTGTCATATGGCACACCCAACTCGTAACAACTCTATTCTACAGATAGCATTGCACTTCATGAACAGATTGCAGGCTATTTGGTGTCTAATGAAATTTCGGCAGCGGCCTAGTTGAATGTTATTGAAGGTACAATTCTCAGAAGAGAGATACATGCCGTATTTGGTACGGTTGGTTTGACCTCCAGAGAGTCTTCAATAACAAAAAACAGGAAGATTAAATCAAATTTACTCTTGTCAAACAACATAAAAAGCTTTGAAAATATGTAATAATACTCCTCGCAAATGAAAATGTAAGTTATTGCTCAAATAATGTCATCTGTCGTGTAAAATGTCTAACTCAGTGTTTACAATTCTTCTGCATTGGAAACGATACACCTAGGGCCATTTGTACCAAAGTACACTAGTTTTGTCTTAAATTCACGGACGTTTTAAACACATTTCTTTAATAAAATGTTACTTGTATAATGTATTTCTTCCATTAAATTTTATGACATAACTACCAGGTTATTTTCAGCTCAACCTCTAAAAATAGTCGAATATGTAAATGAATCTGTTCAAAATGATGTTCGCGAATTATCTTACACATTTGCACCTAAGTAGGCAGACTTCATGAAACGTGTACCTTTTTTAACAATTTTCTAATGAACGCACATATATAACGTAAAGAGGAGAGCTATCCTTGTTACAAACGTCACGTCGTTATATTGAGTATGTGTATTTTACATTGCCAATGAAAAATGTGCATTTTTGCGCTCCGTAGTAACATTTCCAGTACCAGCTGCCGCCATTAGTTGACGGATATATGTTTTCAGTGATCTATAATAGCAAAAGTTTGAAACATTGTATCCATTAAAAATGTGAGAAAATAGAAACAAAAACTTTTAAATATTCCATATAATTCGATATTAAATAATTCCAAAGTTGTATATTATACATGGTAGGGTTATCTACTTATAGAATTGATTGAAAATGTTTGTAGTGGTCTTCGCGAAAAACTTTAAACACGTCATATTCATACCAAAATAACAACAACTGTTAAACAAAGATTTATTTCTTCATTATTCTCGAAAACTGATCCTTACAATTAAACACGTATTGCCTTTTAAACAGCATGTCTTCAACATTATGATCATTTTATTGAACTTGGGAGGCATGCTCCTAAGTACGTAATTTTAGATCGTCGTAAAAACAGTGAGATTTAAAACATTTATGATAAAATAACCACTAATATAGTCTACAAATATGTTCAAGGACTTTGTCCAGTAAAACAAAATTAGGCTTCAGCTGTGGTTATCGTTTATGTGAAGACTTTGTTCAACATTTAATCGACGTACAATCTATGAGACTATGGGTATGGTAACAAGACTTATGTCTATGGTTGAAACATGAATAATGTGATCATGAACCTGAAGAGTCACGATTATCGGAGTAGGCAGATCTAGTACGTGTTGATTTCAAAAGAATAATATTATTAATGATTTTCAAACACTATTTTACGCATCAGTGCTCGCAGTTATTTCGTATCAGTTAATGCTTCAAGAGAATAATAAAAAATATTATATGCGCTTTGAAAGATGTAAGGCTGATTAGGTTTTCCTGTTTAATATGTGTCATTTAAGTCTCTCATGGGACACTTAGACCGTATCAGACATTTTAGAAGACGGTTCGCCCTTGACATTTCTCTTCTGTTACATACAGATCCAATACTGTACATCAAACGGCTGTGATAAATTGTTTTTAGTCATGTCATGCCATATTATTATAGTGCCACACAATGGATATTATTGCGTTCAGGGCGTAAGTAACTTAAACGACAGAACTTCATTGGTCTTGTGGGTACGATGTAGACTAATTAAGTCTAAAAATGTTGGTTCGAATCCGGCAACCCCTCCATATATGACGCCAGAACCAGCTTATCCTGGAACATGATAAGTACGAGTTCTTTCTTTGAATGTGATTTTCAACTTAGCTGCAATCATTTCAACCAACATTCGCTTATATCGTGCACATTTCTCTGTTTGTGCTTTCATTCGGGCAAAAGTAAATGTGGTAATTAAAAAGACAGAACATTTTATATATTGCCATTGTCCGCCGTTAACCTCTTCCATTCATCTGTACAAAATGTTTTCCGCACATTTCTAGGGTGCAGACATTGAGCTGATGTTTTGTTAAAAGGTCCATATGTCAGTATTAGACCATGGTTTTCTATTGTTCCAATTTGATGACATTTTGTGCGAAATTGACTCTTGCATTTTGTGTTTTGTAATCTACATTTATGTAAGGCATGAATTGCTTTTCAGCTTGCATAATTTGTTCCAGTTAACAATGGTTTTGTTTACTTTTGATGATGGAACAGTGCATTATTAAGGAAACGTTTACAAAATAAGTATGACGCAATACGATATATGTGGTATGATAACTAATTTTAGTAGTTCTGAATATTGGATAAACCGGAAGTGATGGCGTTGCGTCATTTATCCGGATAACGTAGAATAAAGCCTGGACTTGGCGTCCGGAAATGAAAATCATTTTATGAATTAATGTCAGCCGTAAGTTAATTTATTACCATTGCAACTTACATTTGTAACTATCTTTCTAAAGTTAAAATATGATATTAAACATCTGGCACGTTCATTAATTCAAAATAATGCCTTAAAACCAGCTTGAAATGTGCGGATCTCTCTTACATACCTGAAAAACAAGCACAACTACCCATACATTTTATTTCATCAAATTATAGGTCATATGTTTTTTTTACAATTGTGTAAAGTTTCATTTAAATCTACATTGCAGAAAAAATTGTATTTGCGAAAATGCTATGAAATTGTGAGTTTTCCCAAAGACACCCTTTATGCAATCTTGTGTGAGGTCCAAAGTTTTCAAATCAGTCTAGCAAAAAGTCAAGCACGCGACCCTCCATTTGCATACTGTAGAAAAAGTTTTGATAGAACATGTTAATATAAGCATTGTATTCTTTCTATTTTGTAGTTGCGGGTTCAATATCCGTTAGTGCCGCATTTTATCTGTATTTTATTCTGCAAATTGTCGTTTTACTCATAGCATTATGTGAATCCATGTTTTCCCATGAGATATAAATAAAGCGAAATAATATGAATAATATTAAAGTCTGTTGTTTTTTGTAATATCTTTAAAAAACACTATTTTTCTAGAACACACGATATGCTGTTAAAATAAAATAAATTATAATTGTATCTAATCCTTGCCTAGAAAAATATTGCACTGTGGACTCTGACTCCAGGAATCTACCGAAACAGACAGCGATACGTACTACTAATAAAGCATTATAGTGGTATTTTGTATTGAAATGGAATTTACTTGTACATGAAAAAAAAATGTAACACACTAACGTTATAGAAAATGAAATGAATATAATCACACCTCAAATTTTTCACTTAAAAAAAGGAGTCGTCCGGCCGTCTATGTGATAAGCCATTACGCAACCAGTACAACATTCTAAGAAGTTATAATTTGTAGTGGTTCCAATGTAAATAATGCAAAACTAATCACGCTGTTTTCCCTAATCGACAGGCTAGTAAATAAATTAAACTCTAGACAGTTAAATAAACTAACGGTTAGCTTTACAATTTGAGAAAAAAAATCAAACAACACCAAATCATAGAAAGAAGGGGTTGTTTCACTTGAAAATCGAGCAGCATATAAAACGTGTATATTACTCTACTGTAAAGCAGTTGTCAATTTACTGATATATACATTGAACTCCGGGAATGGACTGCATAAAGGAGCCACTCTTTCAGACAGTTTAAAGCCTTTGCAAACTCACCATTTTCAAAGAACTGTTACATACCTTCGTTTTGATGCATTTGCAATAATGTCCCAGTGCTGAAATTGCTCATAACTAGGTTGAACGTAGTTTTTTGCAATTGTATATTTTTATGTCTTTACAAATGACATTCATCTTTAAAGGGGGACAACTCTTTAAGAATATTTTAAGTATCCTTCGTACGGGTAGTATGGCAGAACATGTAATGGTCAGGTAAATTGTTGGTAAAATTAATATGTTGTTTGTTTATCAAATATTGATGTGTTTTGATGATATACTCCTAAACCTTAATCTAATAAAGTACAACTTTTTTCCTGTTCTTATTTTGTTGTTGTCATGATGCTAAACGCTGTTGTCGTTGAAATTTTTGAAAAGAAGATACGTGTTAAACGTTTTTGAACGTGTCAATTCACATAAAGGGTGCTAAATAAGTGTGGTATAATATAAAGTATATAAGTTGGTATTTACAGAAAGCACGCCTCGTACACGATTTTGAATGAGAAATTGCTATCACTATTCTAGTAGCTCAATAACAGATTTTATTCCTGATATCTTTACAGTTACGTTTCATTAATGTTATCAACGTTAACATGTCTTACGAATGTTGAGCCATAACAAATCAAGCAGTATTTTATGACGAAAAATCCCAACTGCCCAGGTCGCTTGTCTAATACTGTAACCATTAAGCCAAAGAGTCGACACCCTGATGCATTTGTCAGAGATTGGTTTTAAACGAGTAGGCTATACGTAAGCGACCTAACAATTCCCCTCTTCAAAGAAGTCATCATTTATGATTACGTGTATGACATTTTGGCATAGAAAGTGCCATTTTCGGCACGAAAGAAAGTCCATATCCTGGACGAGCCCCCGTTTTACGACATTTATCCATAACAAATCAAAGAGCATAGCATTTTATGACGAAAAACCCCAACTACCTGTAATGGTATTTGAACCCGTGCTTGTCCAATTCTCTAACCACCGAGTCAAAGAGTCGACTCCCTGACGCAGTTGTCAGAGACTTGCTTTAAACGAGCAGGCTATACATAAGCGGCTGTCATAACACAGATTTTATGTTAAACATAATTTTATGTTCTATATGCGTTGCCTAATTTCTGGTGAAAATTAAAAATGTTCATGAGATTACACGTGTTACCACCCCATCATTTTTTGTTTTAGTTTTTTGCTACTTATATGGATGCACTTGTATCTTAGAAACGAAAGCAAATCGTTTAATTGTTACTGATTGTATATTGTTTAGTAAAGACTTGTAGGAATTGAAATTTGATTGGAGTATTATCTTAGACGGACGATCTTCGACCCGGTTTCATTTGGTGTAAAAGCCAAACGTGTTGTATAGCTTGTTAACCGGTTTGACCAATCTTTGTTCTTTCATTTATTATTACTCTCCAAGAGATATGCATTGTATGACAATCTGTAAGCATAAGGGGATATTGAAAACATTTCTTACATATATGTAATGACTATCTCTACTACGTCTACAAAACTATCCAGTTCAGTAGTCTATCGAGCTTTAATATTTCCTCCTTTTATTCTTCTAAACAGTCTGCATTTTCCTTTTCAATTTGTCAAAATTCGTATTTGATCAATAGCTTACTAAACCGAAAAGAAAACCTCACGCAAACCTCTTCAATTCCTTTCTAATAGAATGATCAAAGGGTGTGAAATAGCTTGTGTTAACTAATGAATAACAAGTAGGTTTGTCGCCTAGCGTCTACACGAGAGGAAAATTGTGTTAAAATAAAGCCGATTACACTACCGTGCATCATTTATTTAACATGTTTGTTATCATTTACATTTTCTCTTGGGAGGACGATCTCACGAAATGAATGATGAAATTCTGATTTCTTTTATTTAGACTATTAGAATATCTCCGATGCGTTTGCACTAGGTTCTTTGCAAACAATGAAAACTTGTGAAGTATGCGCGGTGATGAATAATGCAATTCAAGAATGAAGTTCTTGTAAGAATATTTTCGTACATCATATCACCTATCAGTGTGACATGAAGTATTATTAATGGCATTGTTAATATACTTGCGGTGATTTCTACCATAACTACTTCACGAAAAGAACAGTTGTACCTGGTTTTATTACGCTAACTTCAAATCGCTTGTCCGTCTACGCTTGGAGTTCTATCATGGCTCGCTAAAGGTCCGTATTTCTACCCCGGTGAAATCAAGAGCCTGCAATAATCTCTGGAAAATAAAACGTGGAATCTTCCTCCGCTAATGATAAAAAGCTGGAAAATCGTCGTATGAAATAATGTATCTACTTGATGTTCAAAAGGACGAACAAAGAAATAAAAGGCCTGACCTAAGTCAACGAAAGTGGCGCTTTACTGATAAATCAGGCACATGTACAATCATCTGCTTGAGTATAATTGAAGACTGTTTGATAAATGTTTTAATTATACAAAAAATTTCTTACATGCTTCCTGTTTATTCTAGAACTGTCTTTCTTTCGTGCAACGTGTATCCGTCAAAATAAACACAGTGATGAAAGAAACGCGCCATTTCTGTAATTGTAGATTGGTTATAAATTCTAGACAGAAACTATATTGACGGACGTTTGAAACCTAGCCAGATAGGCCAACATTCGTGTTTTTATGCTGAATTTGACTTCCTCTCAAAATACCTTCAGTTTACCCACATAGATATTTGTGTTAATGTTCTAAACAGACGTTCAGTGATGTATAAAGACGTTTAAATTGTTAATGTTGTAATATATGGAATTTCAGTTTTATAGAAAAGCTGAATAAGAAATTTATTGGCAAAAAGTCCATGTTTTGAAAGATGTTTTAAGTTTTTTAATGACCCCGAAGGTCGGCATATTAAAATCGCACGGTCGGTCCGTGCGTCCGTCCGTGCGTGAGTGCGTCTGTGTGTGCATCCATGTAAATGCCTGTGCGGGCTGTAACTCTGCCATCCATAAAGTGATTTTGAAATATCTTGGCATAAATGTTCACCATAATGAGACAACGTGTCATGCGCAAGACCTTTATCCCTCAAAGGCTAACGGGATCTGATTCGTGTCCGGTTCATAACTCTGCCATTAGTGAAGGGATTTTGAAATTACTTGGTATTAATGTTAACCATTATAAGTCGACTTGTCATGCGCAAGACCCAGACCCCTAGCTCCAAGGTCAAGGTCACACTTAGAAGTCAAAGGTTAAAAAGGTCTGTTTTGTGTCCGGTTCATAACTCTGCCATTCATCAAGGGATTTTAAGATTACTTGGCATAAATGTTCCCCATAATGAGACGACGTGTCATGCGTAAAATTCAGACCCCTAGCTCTAAGGTCAAGGTCACACTTAGGGTTTAAAAGTCAATATGGTCTTTTTCTTGTCCAGTCCGTAATTCTACCATCGATGAAGGGATTTTAAAATTACTTGGCATAAATGTTCCCTATATTGGCTTGACGTGTCATGCATAAGACCCAGACCACTAGCTCCAAGGTTAAGGTCACACTGAGCATGTCAATTTCCGCGCAGCAAACAGCTGCTTGTATATTCCGTATATGAAATACACAAGATAAGGTGAGAAAATATATAAAAAGAATCCATTTCGCCCATGTGGTCAGGTCAAATTAAACTTTCCGATCTATAGGTATTAAATCGGTCTTAAACATCGTTTTCTGCTAGAGTTTGGAGGCAAATCATTATTTTCAATTATTGGAAACTGGTGCTAAAATGTAATTACCAGTGTTGGGCTGTAATTCATCCGACGTGGTAGTAATTTGCTTGAGAAATGTATTTGTTAGAGAAGAATTATTTAGAGAAAAGATATCGTTCTTCGTAAATGATTATTAATATTCATATTTAAATACAAACATTGTACATGTACCTATTGTTAAAGAATAGAAGCAGATGATTATAAATGATACTTTTGTACGTATCAATTAATTGCTTCGTGTCTTGCGGTACGTATTAAAAAGATAACACATATCAGGTCGTTGAGTAAAGAACGATCTAGTGTTTCCACTTTACTTTGTAAATAAACTTCCTTTTAAAAAGATTTTCTGAAATGATTAAAACGCATTATTCTTTATATTCATACAATAACAACAACAACAACAATAATAATAATTTATTGTAATCACAATTCACATGGTTTTGGCAATGAACAGAACAAAATGTTATTTAAACATAGCATGCACAAATATATGACATATCATTCTGTTGACAAAACAACACATTACAACATATTATCAATACGCACTGTGCGTTTCTTAAATGCATATTTTAAATATTTACAAAGGCGTACAACTGTTCTTGAATTTTCACTTTTCATTAGGTTAATAATGTTTTCAATAGTTGGCCAAGATTTATTTGACAAAATCTTGGCAGATATTTACATTTAATTTCTCTGTAAAATAACAGTAAAATCAGTAATCAGTTTTCTAAGAACGCGGCGCATTCATGCAGAAAACCTTACAATAAATTTCAGTTTTAGTTTTATGTTCCTTTTATATTGCATGCGCGTGTCGAGAAGTATTGACGAGTTTCCCAATTTAGAGAAATAGCAATCTTCGTCAGAACTATTGAATATGTGTCAATATAAAAGTCATAATATATTTTTCACGTACTCATACTAAAATAAATAGTAAACAATTATTTTTGCCAGACTCCGGAAAATGTTAATCGGAACTTAAAACACGTGAAATATTACGCCATTAATGACCACAAAAATCGAATATGAAATTTAAATGTCACGACTAAAAAAATGTTGACAGATGGAATTCCATTGAAGATGCGTCGAGTTAATAAATCTCCTTTTGAATTTTGTCTTATCGTCACAGTTTGATCTTTGTAAACCGTCAACTATGGTAGCAGTTATAGAAGTAAATATGTTTAAAATGATGAACTGATGACGTTGTGTCCTTTGGAATATAGCGAATAGCAAAAATAAGTATAAATACGGAATTCTAGCTTGTTAATAGCGAAAATTATGTACAAAAATAGAACAAGTCCACGAAAGGAGAGAAAAAATCTCTGTACATTACGTGCTTCGACAATTCGATCAGTACTTTATTAAATTGATATAGACAGTGTAAATTGAAATGACGTCACAAAAATGGTCAATTTCACATTTCGGAATTCTATTAAATATACATTCAAACATAATATGGGATGTAAAACCAAGTAGCAGTGTTTCGAAACGGCCTGTAAAATAATGGCTATAGATAATTCCGTTCTGAGATAAGATCGATATTATGTGAAACATAAAATATATATAGATGCGGCCACTTTGCATAACCGCCTGTTGTGAACAATTATGCTTTTCTACAAAGGCAGACAGCGATGCATATTTTAATAAGATTGTGCAGTTTCTGAATTTGGAGTTCTCATGCTGCAGTACAATTATTAAATGCCTCCAAATGCAGTGCAATTGCCAGGAAATATATACTTAATATTATGAGTCCATCACACATGAGAATATATTATAAGCTATCAATAAAATGCTCTTTGATTTATTTACTTCTGTTTCAACAATTGTTCACAAAAACATTCGGATTCTTTTAACTGCATTTTACTTATTCCACAGGACTTTATAGCGATAGGATTTGTAGGATTTAAAAGATAATCGGAATAAATGAAATGTTTGAATTTTCTAAAGTTCGATTTTCGCCTATGGAAAATCTTCCATCTCAATATATGCAGTACTATTTTATTTATTATGTTTGTTTTACATGAAGACAAACAGGTATTCTGAAGTTCACATTTTTTAAGAAGCATCAATCTTGTTTTTCGTAGAAAGATACATAATCAATATTATTGCCGCAGTCTTAAACAGTGATAAAAAGTTATTGCAGTGTCCACACCGTCTTTATTCTGCAGATATTTCTTTTGCAGTTTTTTTAAAACTTAATTTAAAGCTTTAATTTAAAACTTAATTTAAAACTTTAATTTAAAACTTAATTTAAAACTTAATTTAAAACTTTAATTTAAAGCTATATTCGTTTTGAAACGATGATTCTGATATGGTTGACTCATGTATCGTAATTAATAGAGGCCTTTTCCCCTTGTATATGTAGAAAGATGTCACTAAGATACGTTATGCCACACAGAAAGGCTGTATAAAACAATACGTGGTGGCATATCATTGTCTGTTGATTAGATGTAAGAAATGTCGTGTTAAGGGAAAAACAAGTTGAAATGTTTCTGAAAAAAAAGAACATTTTGCAAAGGACGTTTTGCAATGCTACAATTATATTCTAATACTTCCTAATATAAGTTTCACAATAAAAGAAAATCTCAATTTAATCACTTCGTGATATCGTTTCTCCCGGGAGAAAATCTCAATTTAATCACTTCGTGATATCGTTTCTCCCGGGAGAAAATGAAAGTGATAATAAATATCTTAGAAAAATTATTCATATTAACGCAATTGGTTTTATTACAACAAAAGTAGTCCCTCTTGTATAGACTAAGCTCCATCCAATATTGTTCTTCATTTCTTTACACAAGCTAATTCACACACTTTATGTTTATGTGAAAAGAATTAGGAAGCGTGCACAATGTATGCTCATTGGTTTATTAAATGTTATTGATTAGATATTTATCTTAAAACTGTAAAGCATAAAGTCGGGCTTGATGGAATATTTAGGTAATTATACGTATTTGTCCACATATGCTTGGATAAAATGTTTATCTCACTTTTGCTGGTGATGAAACGAAGACCATACGACAGTCAACTGAGAACAACATAATTTGCTATGCTACAAAACCTGAATACGTAGTGCAAATTACTACTCCGATTAATATTTGTTTCATACAAATTGATAACTAAACAATATATTTTTTTAAAAGATATGAGGTTATCTAAAGCAATGATTAGATACAATTTCATTTGTATCTAATTTTTAGCAATATAATAAGCTTATCTTTGCCGAACTAGTCAACAAGTAGCAAAATAGGCAAGTTTATTAGTAAACGTCTTGACAAGCTATTGAAGCAGCATTTGTATTTCATTCCTTCTGTATATTAATGACATGTTTTGCCTTTTAACATTTCATTGCCTGCTGCTGTTAATTAGCATAATTATGTAGAATATTGCAATTTTGAAAGTGAATCTGAATAGCACTGAAGTTGTTGATAGGAATTTTTAACATATGTTGTTATATTGTTATAAACTGAACGTGGCGTCTCTCTCTTAAATCATATTATTTTTGACTAATCAACCATTATTTGAAACATGTACCACACCGCTACTGTGACATCAAACAATGGCAAAATCAAGTGTAAACTGCATTTTCAAAATACCATGACACTGTGTATGATAGACCAAGTGGACTTTAGTTTAAATTACAAGGTAATGCCTTCATACTACAGAGACGTAGTAATTCTAAAACTAACAAGAGCTGCCGGAGGACAGCAACGCTCGACTATTCAACAGCCGTGTCAATTAAATGACTATTTAAGTCGAAAAGGGGGCATAATTTTGTAAAATTGCAAAATAGATGTATGGAACCTAAACAATGCATATCAGCTCATGACAATGGATAATTGTGTAAAGTTTCAATCCATTCCCATTAGTGGGTAGATATCAGCTTACATATAAAACCTTAACAAAATATTTCTAGGTCGAGAAAGGGGCATAATTTTGTAAAAAAGCAAATAAAGTTATGGAACCTGTGTAATATAAGTCAGTTTATCACAATGAATAAGTGTGTGAAGTTTCAATCCATTCCCAAAAGTGGTTATTGATATACCAGCTTACATACAAAAACCTAACCAAATCGGGACGCCGACGCCGACGCATGGGCGAGTCGAATAGCTCTACCTATTCTTTGAATAGTCGAGCTAAAAATTGAACAACATAATTTTTGTCAGACTAGTGATATGACATTAGATTATCCGAAACCGATAAATATTTCGGAATAGTCTATTTGATAGGTAAGGAAGTGCAATACTAAAGATATGATATGCAAACATTATTTTGTTTAATTTCTCTTCAGCTTGTAATGACTTTATAAGTAAAAGATGATAAGAATATCACAAAATCGATTTGTTCTTTCAGCACGACAGATAAAAGTGATAGCTTGAAAGTCGCCATTATGGCCTTAAATTGTGTCCATTAGGCACATACTCAAACGATTTTTTGTTGTTATTTTTCTGGTTTTTCAAATTGTTCTTTGTCAGTGGAAAAATATTGTCAATATTGTACAGTTTTGTCCTAATTTCTCAATCATAAAATGTTGTTATTATACAGGAACGGGATTGATGATGAGGATTCTTCTGTATCAGTAAATGTATGATACTCAGCCTCCTCTAGATAGAATTTATGGTGTGTGTCTCTAATGCAGACATATTATTATCCTTTACGCAACAGTTTATTTAAAGCATGTAACTACTAGGCTTTTAGGCAAAATATTTTACCCATTTTTAGTAAACTAGACCGTTCCAAATATAAATTTGCTAAGTCGCACTAACACAATGAGCAAGAAATAGTAAAACTACGAACAAATAAAGAGGTCTATAAAACCGGCCAGATTGTTTAAAACAGATATATTTTTTTCAAAATAAGCAGACACTTGTCACCTGAAATTTATAGAATTTCTCTTTAAGTGCCATAGCTCCGTATCTTGTACAGTATATAATATCCGATAATTGTGCAAATGAAATACTTTTAACACTGATCCTTCGAATTATTGTATTTTTGCAAGTTTCACATAATAGGTAAAAATGCGGGCGTTTTCTATCCCAAAGAGGTCAAAGACTCATAGAGTGGTATTTGTATACACACTTGCAGTATTCTTTACCATCAAGATTAAAGAGCAATCGAAACCAAACAACGAAAAAACAAATGAGCCGTGCCATGGGAAACCCAACATAGTGGCTTTGCGACCAGCATGGATCCAGACCAGCCTGCGCATCCGCGCAGTCTGGTCAGGATCCATGCTGTTCGCTAACAGTTTCTCCAATTCCAGTAGGCTTTAAAAGCGAACAGCATGGAACCTGACCAGACTGCGCGGATGCGCAGGCTGGTCTGGATCCATGCTGGTCGCAAAGCCACTATGTTGGTTTTCTCATGGCACGGCTCAAATGAATACGGTGTAGTCTATCCTCCACCTCAGAGACGAAAAATGCTCTGATAAAAGGGTCTTCTTCTAGCGATTTATTGTATAGCAGATCATAAACACTACATGTTTCTTCGATGTTGGTGTTTAAAGTAAACATCTCTTATCCCATTTTTTGATCAAAAAGCATAAATTGTCTGGATCTTGCAAATGAATGGAACGTGTGTGTCTAACTTATTACAATGACCGACTGCATAAACCATGCTTAAAGATAATAAGTAAGGTGAATCTCAGGAAATCTGTGATAAAATGTTTTCTTTCAGTTGAACGTTTCTTGGTCAATTTTAAGAATATAAATTTAAGAATACAAGTTTCATAACACATTGCAGAAATGATAAAAAACATACGTTCATT
Source organism: Mercenaria mercenaria (assembly GCF_021730395.1). Classification (NCBI taxonomy): domain Eukaryota; kingdom Metazoa; phylum Mollusca; class Bivalvia; order Venerida; family Veneridae; genus Mercenaria; species Mercenaria mercenaria. Next base: position 71,750,597 of record NC_069368.1, on the reverse strand, counting down.
TTTTATTGTTTGTTTAAGTACATACATGTAACTGATCCCCCTCTAAGACATAATTTCGTAAACGTTGTTTAAATTCTTGCTAAATGACGGCACAAAATGTGCCAAAATTGAAATGCGTACCGATAAGGTATCTTAAAGACATGTAATATTTTAACACCATTTGAATTTGGATACAACCTTTACAGACAGATTTGTTGGTATCACATACCGTGTGACACTCTATTAAGGTTACACGTGTACTTAGCAGTATAATCTGATTTGCCTAAGTCAATCTTTGACGCCTTGTGAGAGTGAGACCTGGATATTACAAATAAAAAAAGACTGGAGCATTTCAACAGGAAACGATATATATATATATATATATATATTACAATAAAACGATGTCGTTACTAAGCGACGTTGCTAACGTCAACAGTACAGTATTAGTCCTGAAGATCCCGTAAACGGGTGAAGCCGGTTGAGTTACATTATTTTATATAATTTACTTGTATTAGCATAATTAAATATGTAAAAAAATTCAAGGCATCTTGATTCATCTTTTTTCCGCTATTGAATATCCGTATTGCCAATCAATACATTTTGGATATATATATATAAGTACAGCTTTGCTGCAGAGGTCCATTTGGATTTGAATTACATGAAATGGAGCAAAACATTATTTGATCTATCGTCCGTGGTTCATATGTCCCTGTGAGAGTATTCAATGGAAAATATGAACCAAGAAGATCTATTTCAAAGAACCCAAAGTATAATGATTTTTATTCTAGTACTAGAGCATCAATTGAGGCAAAGACTGACTTGTTGCATATTTGAAATGTATTATGTACAGTTTTGTATTTGTGAAATTCCTACATTAGATCTAGAGGAAATACATTCGGTGTCTGCAGCTTATCTCTGGGCAAATGAATGTAAAATCTGTAAGAATTTAAACATTGGTAACAGTCTTATTTAGTAACTTTTAGGCATTTGGTTGTTAATATAAATAAATATCACGTAACTGGTAGAATTAGAAGAAAAAGTATTACAAACTAGTAAGTCCATGGGTAAAATTGTATTTTAATCAAACATATCAACGTTGATGAATTAGATATAAAAAAATGCATCTTCTTCAATTACAGTTGTTGACGTATACCTTACAATTACATAGTCGACGTATTTAGATGATGAGTGAGAGGCAGAAAATAACAGTACGACCCTTCTATATCCCTATAGTCAACAAATATCTGAAATAATACCGGAAAGGACACCTGCTAACCATTTAAGCTTAAGAGACGTCGAAACTAAAGGAACACCACCACAAATAAATACAATGCATTATATCCCCAAGGAATCAAAACTGCTGCAATAATTGTTTCTCTTTCTGGCTTCTATTAAACTGTGAATCACTGCAAAGCAGATCATAGACTGCTACACTCAATGTACTTTCGTGTTGCCTTTGTGAATTATTGTGTTCTTTAATTCCGCTTATCACGTCTTTACTCTAATACCGTCAGGTTACTGTATGTTGCTAATTAATATTAGGTGTGTGCCTTATGTCTTTATTGTAACATACATCACGTTCAAGGATGAAAAGAAAGGTGAACCTAAAAATATCTGGGAACATACGACTTTTCTCCAGCGATGTTTTAGCATGAGAGGTACAGACGGATACTTTGGCCGTTTTATGATTTTGTAAGTTAAATATATCCTGTTAGTCGTCTGTAGCCGAGCGGTTAAGGTCACCGACTCAACCGAAGTTGTGTTCACTTTTGCAATAACTGTAAAATTCTTGGGTAGAATAAATTAGGTTTGAGATAAAATTGTGATTATGATATTTATTAGTTAGAGCCAGTTTCGTCGGTCACTTTAACTGTATTTACTTGTTGCTCTGTCTTCTTCAAAGGCATTGAATACAGGAGTATATGCCTTTGATGTAATTAAGGATTGTTTTTTTTTTTATATAAATTTACAAGAGCAATTTCGTGTTTCATATAACATGCCTTCTGTTGCCATTGCGTGTGGTATGGGTTCTTCTGGCGGGGATAACTTTTATTTTCACTGTCCTGTGACTTTGTGACATGTTTGGGTAAGAATGAGGCTAGATGCTCCATAAACAGGTTGAAGGTGCCCAGTGGTGTTTTTGTTACTGACCGTATCAAAGCAGTGACCCACTTTGTTCCTTTATTTGTTCGTTTTGTCCTCGTGTGTTTGCTTTTTGTGTTAGTGTGTGTGTTGTTTGCGTGCATGTCCACGAGATGGGTTGCGGTTTGGCAGACTGCGTTTTGAAACTTGGGTTTCCCAACAAATTAAATTGTTATTCATAAATACATTCAAGATAGTTTGCACTCAAAACCACTCGTTTATATAAATACATGATAAAGTGTTACAATTGATTTAAGAAGGACTCTAGTTTTCAAGAAATATTTCGAGTTGTAAAAAGTTGTTTGTGAAGTTTCATTTGTGAAGTTGCTGCAAGATATGATGTTTCACATATTCATTTTCTGAAACAACAATGCCAGTCTTAGAAACCAAGATGGCCGTGCAATATCAGAAAAGACTGGACGTCGTGTAATGAAAACCTTGATCAAAAGTGAAATTCAACATAACGCATTTGATTAGTTGCTTTTTTCACATAACTGCTAAAACGTCTTTATCATGGTAAGTGTTAAAATGTTGATAAGTTGAAATTGTACAATAGTGTAACTGTGAGTACACACACCTAGTTAGCTCAGCTTCAAGCAGGTATATGTCACCTGCTCTGACCTTAATGTTATCTGAGGATCATGTGATGAAACCTGGAAATATCAGGTGAAGGGTAAAAGAAAGGTATACAGGATATTCGTTGTTTCACTAAAGATCAAACTATCCTTCAGCGTCAGGTGAGGTATTGTGTCATAGGGCCACATAGATAAATATAAAATCTTATGTTTTACAAGTGATTGAAATTAATACAATGTAGTATACATTTAAACAAATTCCTTAAGTCTGTTCTGATAGGTTAGTAATTTAAATTAACACAAGAAGTAATTTTTCTGAATTAAATCATTTTACTGCTTTTGCAGTATTTCATTATACATTCTGATTACGTTAGATTTTATTAAAAACGATTTCATGAAACTGTCCCCTCACCATGCCAATGATTTAAACAAGGTGTCATACCTTTCACCTTTAAAAGATATACTCAAATAAATAATCACAAACTAGGTTTTCCGTTCGTTATTTTGGTGGAATTAAGACGGTTCTTGAAGAAAATGTGATTTGATATATATGTTTCGATTTATGGAAGACCGTACACACCATATTGTTAATATGAAAGTCATATGTAGTCTTCAACCATTTGACCCTAACAACGTTATGCGCCACGTCAAACCCCCATGCTAGAACATAGTTTATTTTGGCGAAAATGTCACACAGATCTAAGAAATTAATGTGTTGTTGTTGGCTTTTAACAGGTTTGAAGTACATGTTCATCTTCTGACAAAAAAATGAGGGATTAGAGCGAAACTGGTCTGCATATAGAAATAGAAGCAGATAGACCAGTTTCGCTCTAAGCCCTCGAAATGAAGCTTTTTTCGATAAAATATCATACATCTTACATATTTCTGCAAGTGAGATTTATCAGTGTTATAAACAGCGTCAATGTATGACAATCTGACGTTATTTTTCAGTAATCCACTAAAATGCATGAAATGAATATGAATTGGTAATTTTAAAAGTAAAGCAAAAACTCAACGCTGGCATTGCTAAAATAGAGCTATTAAATCAAATATCTGATGATGTACTAGTATGTGCACTGCAACATACTATATATTGTAAGCTTCTCTATTATCATGATTATTTTATCAAAGCTTTACCTAACGGAAATGGGTGGAACCGCCTTGTAGCAATTATATGCAGCATCAGAGCTACAGTATTTCCATTGATCACTTAATTAAGAAAAGTTAATAACTTTAGTCGGCAGTCGCAGTGCCTGTAAAACGCATATCAGAAGTGTTTATATCATCAAATCGCCAAATAAAATAGCCTTTCATTTAATACACTTATAATTTATAACAACACTAGCAAATAGATTTATACAGATCTATGTTTGTTTGCTTGGATCATCTTTTGGTTACATGTCTAGTATACTAGAGTAATAGCAATCATTCTGTAAAACAAAGACGGCAAAAAGCATAATGGTACTTTCAGATGTGCTTTATAGTTTGTTTGAATCAAAGTGTTATGTTAAGCAATGAGGAGCGTGTATCACTGTTTGTATATTTTATACCACTATTTTTATTTTGGGTGGTGCAATTTGGATACAGCATATCTGATAGATTTATTGATATGCCAACTGTTTTATTTTATTATTTATAAAGCCTACTGGTCGTAACATTGTTACTCAATTTCCTTTTAGATCACAACATGATATAATTAGAAATATAAAAATACAGTTATTATAACACGCAGTCATAAGTCACAGTTATTTATGATTAAATATTACGGTCTCGTTTTGAGTTATGCGGATGAAAGAATTTTATGTTACTTATAATGATTATGAATGCCATAGTGTTGTGTTGTATAACCGTTAAAACAGAGTATGTACATTCGCCCTATTCTTTTCGTTTGAAAATTGTGATGTTTATTTTGTATGAAGAACAAAAGGAAAGGCGCCAAAGTTACGACAAGTCTGCTTCGGTATAGTCAGGAAGCACGTTATTTTGATGACGTCGCAGTCCGTCTAGTGAACACAATGGCCGGGAAGCTGATTTCAGTGTTAAATGCAACAAAATGTTAATAACACACGACACACAATATAGTCGCTTAATCTGGCCTTTTCATTTATAACAAAACTTCTCTTTGGTATTATTTCTTTTGGTTTTAGAAATAAATGGTTAGAAAAGAAAACGTTAATATCGAGAATAAAATCTGTAAAAATCCTTTGGAAGCAAAAAATGCAACCACGAAGAATAATAGCAGAGTCGGTTTGATTGAGTCTGTTCATGAGAGGTAATGAAATGTGCAAAACCTCTCACGGCCCCTAGCACCGGCTTAAGCGGAACTCATATGTTGAATGGACTCCATGATCCCAAAGCACCAGAAAATATAACAACACTGAATCGAAGTACGGGTAGAATTTTTACAGCCACCACACGGCACCTAAAGATTGCTGTTGTGATAGTTTATAAAATCTGTAAAAATATCCTTTGGAAGCAACGAATGCAATCAAGAAAAGAATGCAACCAAGAAGAATAATAGCAGACTCGGTTTGATTGAGTCTGTTCACGATTGGTAATGAAATGTGCAACACTTCCCACGCCCCCTAGCACCGGCTTAAGCGGAATTTTATTATATATATGTTGAATGGACAACCAACAAGTCACTTTTTTTATGAATATACAAACACATTTATGCCACAAGACGAATATATTATATATGTATTATCATTGTCAGCATCTTTATTAGCAATGTTCCTGTCAATCAGATCGTTATATTTGCTGTTAGAATTATCTAGTTTTGAAATAGTGATAACTTTAGTGTCAATATCAGTATGTTACATTGAGCCTACACGTATGTATTACAGTAATTGTACAGAAAACCATTTGCTGTTAGAATTATCTAATTTTGAAATAGTGATAACTTTAGTGTCAATATCAGTATGTTACATTGAGCCTACACGTATGTATTACAGTAATTGTACAGAAAACCATTTGCTGTTAGAATTATCTAGTTTTGAAATAGTGATAACTTTAGTGTCAATATCAGTATGTTACATCGAGCCTACACGTATGTATTACAGTAATTGTACAGAAAACAGCAAACGACAGGAATCGCCGTGTATTACATTCGTAGCATTCTTAACATAATTATAACGAAATCAGTACCGGGAAATATATTCCAGCTGAGAGAGGTGAATGACATCATAAAATCATTGCCGTAGTCAGCTTTGGAAATATTTACACCTTTATTTCGTTGGTGTCTCTAGCATTACAATTCTATGCGTTACGAATGCTCATTTTGTTTCAATTATCATTATTTCGTGTACATTTTCCGAGAAATATTTTAGTTCCATTCCATTTAACAAAATCGTACAAATACCCTAAAGAAGACTCGTGAGAGTCGAAAAGTCGGTTACTTTTTAATCATGTAATCAAACCTTAAAACTGTTTGTTCCACTTTTCCCACTTCTTATAGTATAAAATCGTAAAAAGTGTAAAGGGTAAAAGGGGCCGTATTCATAAAGCATCTTAAGTGTAAGTATAAGAAATTGATTATTTACTTAAGTATTACTTAGGTAAGAAAATTATTTTACGTAAGTATATTTGTTATTAATAAAACAACTTAATAGGTAATTCTTGGCTTTTATTGTGGACGAAAACATTAAAAAACAACGTTAATTTCAGACAGATACAACATGCACAATTATGTTTAAAGTGCTTTTATCTGAAAAACAACACTTTAATCGTACTCACGACGCCATTTTGTTTTCTGACTTAAGTCATTTCTTACGTATCTTAAGTTTAAGCTGTTTTATGAATAGGACTTAAGTTTTTACTTAGACTTAAGCTGAAATCCCCACAAACTTAAGTAAAATCTTCAACTTAAGTCAAAACTTATACTTAAGATGCTTTATGAATACGACCCCAGTACTATAAAATCGTTTACAATTATTTTGCTTACACTGTCACAAATATTGCAAAACCAGGCTCTTTCGCTCCTAAATAAACAACATTATTTATGAACCGTGCGTTGATGTTTCGCTTGACATAGATAAATTCCAACGAGTTGTTTATAACCTTGCATTATATATTGCAAATTGATTCTGATTTTAAAGCATTATTTTATTAATTAGTAAAGGCAAGAAAGAAGACGACGAGTTATGCCAGTCATTTATCACTAAAATATGGAACTGTAAACGTTTAATCAGGTGAAATGCAGCAAAGTTAAATGTTACTGTTTTATTAGTTATATTGCTGGGTGCCTTTTAATGGTTACGTTCAATATAAGTAGAGTTGATTGATTTCAAGCAACTTTCAACAGGTATAGTAATGGCAGGTTATATGTGACGAAAATATCAATCACATTTCTGGTGACTTTAAAAGGTATTTATATAATTACGAATGTTCGCAGTCATGTTTTTCTTTTGTGTAGTTATTGACGTGTAGATAGAATAAGTTAATGATTGTTTCGCCAACACATCAAATTGTAGCAGTTTGTTGAAGTAAAACAGATATAATCACTGGATGGGCCCTGTTTGCAGGTTTGTGTACAAAACAATTAAAATCTGATACAAATAGCAATGTTTTTTATAGACTGAACCGTAATGTTAGGGCAAGACAAATGCCTACACGAAGTTTTAATGATACGAACTGTTCCAAAGAGAGGTTTTCTTGCTCCCTATTTATACTAAACAAACTGTCATTACTTCATGCAACATGCATCCATCAAAATAAGAAAAGTGATAAAAACAATGTTTCATTTCTCTAATTGCAGATTTGTTATAAATCCTAGACAGAAGCTATATTGACGGACATTTGGAAACATTCCAGTAAAGATCAAGCCCAGACAGTTTTCTTGCAATCGTTGCAGTTTTCAGTCTAGTAGCATAGATACCTAAAAATATTGTATCACAATTTGTGATATTTATGTGTTGCGCAAGATGTCTAATATCCTGGTGAATGACCTGTTTAAAGTGTTCAGACAATAAATCAATTTTAATTAGAATAAATTGGAAACGACCACTTACACTAAATCAATTTAGTAAGAGAATGATTTGTTTTGTAAAGATTAAGCATGATGTATCATAATTTTCGTTTAAATGATAAATGTCCGTGTACAGCTGAACGTCGGATAAGTAATATTTCATATGTTCATTTAACACAAGTGTACCATTATCGTATGACGTTTAGTCAATAGCGGCATTGGGCTTTCAAAAGCTTAATATACAGGGGAGGCATCAATCAAGTTAACATAAAAGGTATACGCTGGAAGGATTCTTTCTAAGTGTTATGTTTCGTGCGTGAATGTGCCTTTTAACGACTTGTGTATGTTTTGTTTCCCGTGTGCTCGTTTGAAACACGGCAGTCTAGTGGGGTCTCTATCTTCTATCCGAAGCATCACTTATTTATGACTTTCGTATTAATATTGTCAACAAGTCCTGACAAAAGTAAATGCCTTTAAAGTGTTGTCATATTTCAAAATCTGTACTGTATTAATGTTTCATCCTAATACGTAATACATTATATTCATTTCAAATGCAACAGTTTGCATTGAATCATTCATTTAAAATAAGGTAATATTATGTTAATATGAATTCAGTTACAAATTCTTTGTTAATATGAAAACAATAAAGTAAATTCTTAAATTTAACCTGATAATCACAAATACTAGTACAAAATATTGTTCCGACGAAAACACGTTTACCTTACGTAGACAAAAAGAGATAGTACTAGTATCTGGGAGAAGTTAGTCTTATTCTGATAATTAGATTAGAAAACAGAAAAAAATGTGATTTACAAATGTAAAGAAATAATGTTCTAAAACTTGCTTAGAATTTAATGTTCTACAACGGCAAAAGCAGTGCCTGTCATTGTGAAGCGCCACAAAACAAACAAAAATCATGACATATGTCTCAAAAGTCCCGCCTACATAATTTCGCAAAAACCAACAACCCACAACAGTCTTATGATACCAGTTGGTTTATTTGTAATTTGTTCTGGAAATTTGCACAGTTTCTATTTGAAATTATTAAAAGAATTATAATTAAATATTAAATTATTATTATTAATTGCTAATAGAAATTAGAATTGAACCTGTTTCATCTGACATAACAAGTACAAACTAATCATGTACTCTACAAACAGTTACCAATAAAACAGAAAAAATACAAAACGTGTATGGGTCAATTGTACACTTGTATTTAAGAGAAAATGTAAAATATCAACAGCAACTGAGAGCAGCATTCAGCATTCTAATTACCTGACGAGAATATGACCCTGAAAAATATTTACTTTTCCCATATTCTAAATCAAATATGTTCCATACGGTATAGAATTACTGCGGCATCAGGGAAATAAAAAACGTAATTCTAAAAACACGCTGCAAAAGCAATTATAGCAAACATTGCATCAAATACCACTCCACTTACTTTCGTAACGGTATACCTAGATGGACTTGGTATAAGGCTCTGGTACATTTTATATAATTTGGTAACCAAAATTAGTCCATAGTATGACATATCTTGTTTAAAATCAGTACGAGACCAAATTTGCCAGGTGCTATGTATATTGAAATATTTGGTTCACGAACTCGATTCTTTTCAAGTGTCACAAGTGTACACTGGGGGTCATGCTGAGGCTGCAAAGATGAAATAAGTCTATTCATACATTTTTTTGTCGTTTTTCTCCGACAGATGTTGAAGAAAATGTAAGTAAGTATGTAGTACATAGAATTGATTTCAGCTCTCCGTACGAAACCACTTTTCCTCAATTTGTTGTATAGCGATTTCCTAATCCTTTACACGGATTATACCGTAGAAAACAATTTTCATCTGACATTTGGCGGAAATGCAAACAGTGATTATATTAAGATACTTGACAATAAAGAAGTAGGCATTGGGATTGTTGCATGGACATCCGCAAATTGGGATAAATAAACTAATGTATTTTGTCCATTACAGGGTAATAATTGCTGGTCTCTAGATAGCGGTACCTTAGAATTGTAATTAAATACAGCAGCACAAAGTCAATAAAAATCAAAATGCTAAAACGGGTTGTGCATGGAGGCTGAAAACTTGTTTAGTTTTAATTAATGAAAATGCTATATACGCTATTTTGTACAGTAATTGTTGATAAATAATTAATGTTATTTTTCGTAAGCACGCACGGTTAGTCAATCCTGTCAATATAAGGTAACGTGCCACAATTAATCAAGCACGAGCAATTCACATGTGTGGTCCTTTTATTTTTAGATTCAATCCTTCACAGATAACATAACTCAACGAGCAACGTACAAAAATATCCACCCTTCTCAACTCAACACATTTTCGAAGAATCTCTGTTGCCGCCTTACATATTTTCCAGAATCACACACCATTTCACGCCACATACTACCACGCCAATATACAGTGTCTTTGTTGACAAATACCTTATCAAGAACTTTCAAGCTTACAATCAAGTGTACACAGGAACCATTGTGGATTCTGTGGAGCTTGACTGACATGCACATATTATTGGGTATTTAGAGCGAGCGTTCTTAAACGTTAGAGGTGGTCTTGACCTAAATGATCGGCCCACCCATTCTCCTGTTTCTTTTGTGAGTGAGCAGGTTAGCAGCGTTGCGTGACCCATACCCAGCTACTGTGTCTGTTATACAAATACAAAATATATAATAAAGCCTATTATATAGTAAATGAAAGAAAGGCCACAGAGAGGCAGCAGACATGTCAGTCTGATTAACACAATGTTAAAATGTATAATCATTAAGATCTAGTAACATTTTTAATAACCCATTGAATAAAAATGCCTGTTATGTTCTTGTCACATATGTCTGAACTGAAACCATAGAATAACGTTTGAATATAGCTTTAAAATATATAGAAAAAAGCGCTAAGACAATAAAACTAGCAGAAAAGTTTAAAATTCTTTAACTTGAAATTCCATCGTGATCTTTCTTGAATTTTATGTCTACTAGGCTAAATATTGCCATAACAGCGGTCCCTACATCTACCTACCTATTTACGGAATAATAATCGTCCTGTGAGGAAGCCATCCATCCAAAATGGATGTGGTATTGGGTTTACATCTACCATCAAAACGTCTCCCTATGGCCGTTATTGTGATGATGTAATGTTAAAACAATACTTCAAAGCGTTAGTAAATCAAAATGAAAAAGCGATGTTGTATTCATTTTACTTTGATAGATTTTGATAAAAATGAATTCATGTCATTCCGGTACAAAAGGTTCTTTTAAAACTTCTTCTGCTCGTGATATTTTATTGGTAATATAAAATTTACTTGTTATAGCTTGGCATTCAAAAAGTGTCTTATTACTAGACATGGACATCATAAATACATTTTAACAAATTAATTTGTCCCAACAAAGCAAAAATTGATTGAAAGTAGACCGCTCATATAGTACTTATAAACCAGCGGCTCTCATAAGCGAGACTAAGATATAATAATTTCTGCTTTGGAATCAGTGCCGGATAATATAAAATAACCCGTGATCATTTCGTCGTAATGTTAGGTATGCTGTGAATGCAATACACAACTGTTCATGTCTCATACAGACAGCAACATTTACCTGTTGCAGACCTACATCTAACATATAGATCACTATACGTAGGTAAATGGAGAAGATTTATCATGTTTTCAAGTCAAGCTGAAAATAATAACTGATAGAATGAACCATATATCCCTGCGATATCAGGGTCTTCTACATGGAACCTGTTTGCAATAGTTTCATCATCTTGTTGGCGTTATTCCTTTACACAAATGTACTTTCCTTTCGCTTAGAAAGAGGTATTTAAAAAAAAACGTTTCTTTTGTGTTCGTTTATTACGCTAAGAAAATAATAATTCCTACTACACATGTTAAAATGTTATCAGCCTTCTGCGACCTTTAATGTTGCCGGCATTAGAATATATTACAAAGTTTAACTCTGAAAACATGATAAAACATACTCCACTAACAAAATCCACAAATCGATTAATATTTTGAAATAGAAAAAGAAATTTCACAAAAATGAAAATGTTGCAGATTGAGCCTGGTAAGTCATTTTAAATGAAAACCCTTCTGAAAAATATTATGTATCAAAAAAAGAAAACCAAAAAACAAAAAAAAAAAAGCCAATAAGAGTTGTTCGTAAAACACATTTGCTCACAAAAAGATCTTTTGCAGGCAACTGGGAATGTAAAATTGTATGCCATTATCTTGTCCTTTGACAATTTGACCGAAAAACTAACAGAATCATCTTCTAACTAGAGACAATAATTATAAGAAATCTGAATGTAAGAGGCCTAGTTGTATTAAATTGTTTTCAATTTCAAGGACACTAACTGAAAACTTTTCGGCAAACTCCTGGTGGACACAACCAATACTTCTATCAATTTGACGTCATTTATTGATAGAGAGATAATCATAAGATACCGTTTTAGTTTTAAGGTTCTTTGACCCGATGGCACCAAAATAGGTGCATTCTTTTGCCAACATACACTATTTTCATGCAGTTAAAATGTAGTTGAAACAAGCGCTCCTTTGTTATCAAGCGAAAACTGTTTTTTATTTCAATTACTAGCATAGACCAGTGATCTAATGACCCGAAAAGAAGGAGTCATTTCCAGACTCACAAAGTTTGAAGGCAAAAAAACCGTTTTCAGGCTAAAATGCTACTTTGACCATAACCTTTTACCAATGACACTGAAAACAACAGAGGACATTAACAGGCAATTGTCTTGTAAACATGATAAGTGTACGTCTAAGTGTTTGTAGTAGTGAAGTGAAAACCGTTTTCATTATGTAGGCCTATGTCACCACTACCTTTAACCTTTTTACACCCAAAACAAACCAGATAATCTACTGACCACAAGCAGTTATTCGTACAAGCTTTTAAGTGTGAGGAAGGTCGATTATTCTATAAAGTTCGAAAGCAGTAGATAAAATGGTTCATTAGTCAATGAATATTTATTTCTGAGGTCAGTGTGGTCTTGATATTTTACCTACTAATTGCAAAAATAGAAATAATCCCTACTCATCTGCTAAATATTCAATGAACATGACAAATGTTTTCTGGTTATTAAGCGGAAACAATCTGCAGCATCAAGATCATTGAAGCATTTGACCTACTAAAATCCTCCAACCAACCCCTTCAACAACAGGGATCACCGATTGAGCACAGGAAATCATCATGTTAGGTTCTCTTCTGTATGTTCGAGCATTCTTTAGGTATTCATAGGAAATCAGATAGTCCATCCACAGGCAGACAATGACAGACCGAAAAAAGATACCACATCTTCGAAGCAAAGGCGCGTAATAGAATGATAATAAGGAAAAGATGAAACACATTATTCATTATCATGTGTCTGTTAATGAAATAAAAAAACAATAAACTATCATCGCGTTATTCAGACTGAAGACCAATTACCCAACCCAACAAGAAAAAAAGGTACCATTCAACATTCAAAATATACTGTAAAGCAATTGTTGTAAGCATAATTTTGCTAAACATGTTCATTGTTTTCAAAGTAAAGAGAACAACTGTAAATACCATTACATTTATTACCGCCTTTGTTTCAAGTATGTTCCCTGTCCTATGTAAACGAACTTGCATCTGTTCATAATAAATTACACGGGTTGCTGTACAGGTTAAGTGTTGTAATTTTTGTGAGAAAAATACACACATCTTAAACAGGCGCTGCGGATTGAATTGTTACTTATTATCAACAAATATTTCTACAGTTTCCTCCAAAATTTCTACTTTACAAAAATACAATTGATCAATATTTTAGCCCACTGCGCCATGTATATGGATTAATTATGTTATCTCATCCTATCTGAAGGTATTGAGTGGAAACCATTACCTGTTTGTTGTTTGTTTTTAGATTTTAGGAACAATGACCTTTACATGGATCCAAGTCGTCTAGTCTACCGTGTTGTATCATTAGTTTATGTTAAGAAATATTTATATAAAGTAGATGTGTATTGATTCATAAATTTAAAGATACTGGGTTTAAGATGTCACACTATATTTGTTGCAAATTAACGAAATTACTGTATCATTCATATATATTTCTCTATCAGTTACGCTACAAAATTGCCATGACGTTAAAGTAAATTTACGCTCGACGTAAAATATACATGTATTATATTTCACATGACCAATGCAAATATTTATCATTAGTTGATTCATTAAGACAAAATGCCTATACGTACGCTCACACACTTTCTAGAACCGTATAAAATGAATTACATAATATTACATGATTACATGATTCCACTCTCTTATCCATCTCAGCTACTGCACTTACACGGTCAAATAATTGTGTGTCTGCTTTTCAGTTCTACTTTGTTAATATATCAAAATTTTGCTTTTGAATGTATGAGTGTTCAGCCGCTCGACCTGGTGATCCGAATTATTACTAGCTTTGACTAGACTAACTCTCAAAAGTAGCCTTTATGTGAACTGTTTAATTTTTCACCTAAATTTATCACAGTCAAACTATCTGAGAGTAACGCTAAAAAGTAAGACTGGAAATTCCGCATATTAAAGTAATTGAAGCAAGCATTGTATTTCCTATTGGCACCAATAATTATATTTATATCCTTCTAGTGTCTTTATAGTGTCTTAACAACACTGCCAAATTAAAGTTAATTGTGTTAAAAAAGTAAATTTGCTTAATTAATCCTACTGTAAGGTGAATACTTTCTCTCTCCTACTAGTAATGTCAAAATTATCTTAAGAGGTGGATGTATAGGATGGCTGCCAATCACACAAGATCATAAAATGGCAGGTGTCAAATTATATGAGAACGGCACTGAATTAGTTTTAAAAATTGCGCTTTGTCTCATTTTTCTTATGATATTCATCTTTAGAGCCTTTGAACATGATTTATGTATTCAATTTATCATACAAGTATATAACACAAGGCACACACCTAAAATCAATTAGCCACATGCAGTAAATTCGCTGTATTAGATTAAAGATGCGATAACTGTTATTAAAGTATCGACTTATTTCACACACAGAAACCGTAAAGAACATTTGTTGTGTTTATGATCTGCTGTGTAGGGATTCACAGTCTGATAAAAGCCAGAGAAATATCTCAAAACGCTGAAACAAAATGCTGCACCAATTGTTTTCCTGGTAAATATACTTCATTGTATTGCTTCGTTTGATTTAAGTCACAGTAGACACGGGATGCTTCCCGCGGGACAGCACAATGTGTCCCTGCAGATATTCAGACATTTGCTGATACACTGCGATAGAGAACACATAGATAAGCCCTAGAATTTCTGTTTAGTATTTGTAATGAAGTAGTATGTTAACTTAATGGAATTATTACTTGTATACATTTAGTCCAAATAAGCCCACTCTGATCACTGTATTTACGTTTCTTATATACGGTTCAATTCCAGTTCAAACGCAAGAAGTCAATACTGTTGGCTTGCAAATGAGAAAAGGTTGTACAGATAGGTTAAGAAGAATTATGACCTTTACTGACTTAATTCCAATTCAAACGCAAGAAGTCAATACTGTTGGCTTGCAAATGAGAAAAGGTTGTACAGATAGGTTAAGAAGAATTATGACCTTTACTGACTTAATTCCAATTCAAACGCAAGAAGCCAATACTGTTGGCTTGCAAATGAGAAAAGGTTGTACAGATAGGTTAAGAAGAATTATGACCTTTACTGACGTTTTACAATGGCTGTTTTTTATCAACTTATTGTCTTTTTCTATGGAAAGCCCAAATGACTCGATGATATTTTGAGCGTTTTAGTAAGAATGACGTTAAATTTGACTCAAGGTGTACCCAAACTACTTAAAAAGGTTATGCAGTAAATTAAAACCACAGCCAGTCCGCTGCCATTCAAAATTTCTACTTTGCAAATAAACATAGACCAATGCCTTAGCCAACTGCGCCATGTATGTGGATTTAAGTTATCTCATACTTTGTAAAGATATTGAGTGGAAACCATTTTCTTTTTTTGTTGTTGTTTTTATTTGGATTTTAGAAACAATGACCTTTACAGTGACCCAAGTCATCTAGTCTACAGCGTTATATTATTAATTTATATTATTAGTTGATGTTAAGAAATATTGAAACAAATATACCCTTAAATATAAAGTAGATGTGTATTGATTTATAAATTTAAATATAAATGTACTGGGTTTAAGATATCACACTATATTTGTAGCAAAGTAACGAATGTTACTGTGTTATTCGTTTCACATTTTCGTTACAAAATTGCCATGACGTTAAAGGAAATTTACGCTAGAGTTTCAAAATAGAACGTAAAATATACATGTATTATATTTCAAATGGCCAATGCAAGTATTTATCATCAAATAATATGACATGGCTTTTATATCAGCTGAATATTTAAGACAAAAGAAACTATTCCATGATCTTTTACAGAAGTAGTGCCGGTTCTAATGTCAATACGTACTCTAACACATTTTCCAGAACCGTATGAAATGAATTAAACAAGGCAGTCTGAAAGACAGCTAAATCCCCCGCCACTGCTATGGATAGTGAAAGGGTAAAACCTTTGATTTTAGCTGTGACCTTGACCTTGAACTGACATAGCTGACTCATGAATTCTGCACAACGTCTTGATGAGATGATCATTTGACCAAAGTTTCATGAAAATCCTTCAAGGGGTTTAGGAGATACAGAGCTGAAACCTTTGACCTTCAGTTGTGACCTTGACCTTGAGTTGACATGGCTGACTCATGAGTTGTTGATGAGGTGATCATTTGACCCAAATTTGATGAAAATCCTTCAAGGGGTTAAGGAGATACAGAGTGGACACCAAATGGAAGGCTCAAACCTTCAACCCTTAGTTGTGACCTTGACCTTGAGCTGGCATGGCTGACTCATAATTTCTGCACATCGTTCTGATGAGGTAATCATTTGACCCAAGTTTTATAAAATTCCTTTCAAGGGGTTTAGGAGATATAGAGCGGACACGAAATGGAAGGCTCAAACCTTTGACCTTCAGTTGTGACCTTGACCTTGAGCCGATATGGCTGACTCATAAGGTCTGCACATCGCCTTGATGAGGTGATCGTTTGACCCAAGTTTGATGAAAATCCTTCAAGGGGTTTAGGAGATATAGAGCGGACACAAAATGGAAGGTTCAAACCTTTGACCCTAAGTTGTGACCTTGACCATGAGCCGGCATGACTGACTCATGGGTTCTGCACATCGTCTTGATGAGGTGATCATTTGACTCAAGTTTTATAAAATTCCTTCAAGGGGTTTAAGAGATATAGAGCGGACACAAAATGGAAGGCTCAAACCTTTGACCTTGAGTTGTGACCTTGACCTTGAGCCGGCATGGCTGACTCATGGGTTCTGCACATCGTCTTGATGAGGTGATCATTTGACCCAAGTTTTATAAAATTCCTTCAAGGGGTTTAGGAGATATAGAGCGGACACAAAATGGCAGGCTCAACCCTTTGACCTCTAGTTGTGACCTTGACCTTGAACCGACAAGGCTGACTCATGAGTTCTGCACATTGTCTTGATGAGATAATCATTTAACCCAAGTTTCATGAAAATCCTTCTAGGGGTTTAGGAGATATGGACCGGACACGATTTTGTTACGGACGGAAAGACGGACGGAAGGACGGACAGACGGACGGAAGGATGGACGGAAGGACGGACGCAGACCATTCCTATTATCCCTCCGCCACGGCGGGGGATTAATAATATTACATTATTACATGATTCCACTTTTTTCTTATCCAACTCAACTACTGCATTTATACGATCAAATAATTATATATGTCCGTTTTTTAGTTCTTCTTTGCTTAAATATCAAAATTTTGTTTTGGAATATACGAGTGTTCAGCCCCTGAACTTGGTGATTCAAATTATTATTAGCTAGGACTCGACTAACTCTCAAAAGTATGCTTTATGTGAACAGTTTAAATTATCACTTGAATTCCGCATATTAAAGTTCCAGCATTGTTTAGTTAAACTCGCAAAAAATTGAAGCAAGCCTTGTAATTCCTATTGACACCAATAACTATTTCTATATCTTCTAGAATAAGCGTGAATAGTGTCATTATAACACTGCAAAAGTAAAGTTAATTGTCTTACAAATTTTAAATTTGCTTATTCAATCCTACTGTAAGGCGAAGGCTCTCTCACTCCTACCAGTAATGTCAAATGTATTTTAAGAGGTGGATGAACAAGGTGATTTTATTTATGTTATACAAATGGCTGCCAATTACAAAATATGTCACAGTATATGGGAACGGCACTAATTTAGTTTTAAAAATTGCGCTTTGTCTCATTTTTCTTATGATATTCATCTTTAGAGCCTTTGAACATGATTTATGTATTCAATTTATCATACCAGTATATAACATAAGGCACACACCTAAAATCAATTAGCCACATGCAGTAAATTCGCTGTATTAGATTAAAGGTGCGATAACTGTTATTAAAGTATCGACTTATTTCACACACAGAAACCGTAAAGAACAAAAGAACATTTGTTGTAAGTGTTTATGATCTGCTGTGTAGAGATTCGCAGTTTGATGAAAGCCAGGGAAAGATCTCAAAACGCTAAAACAAAATGCTGCACCAAATGCTTTCCTGATAAATATACTTCATTGTATTGCTTCGTTTTTATTTGAGCACAGTAGACACAGGGTGCTTCCCGCGGGAAAGCACAAGGTGTCTCTGCAGATTTTCAGACATGTACTGATAAACGGCGATAGAGAATACTTAGATAAGCCCGAAAATTATTGTTATGTATTTGTAATGAAAAAGTGTGTTAACTTAATGACAGTTTTACTTGCATACATTTAGTCTGAATAAGCCCACTCTGATCACTCTATATTATACTTTTATATATACATTTCACTTCCAATTCCCATGCAGATAGTCAATACTGTTCGTTTGCAAATGTAAAAAAAATGTTTTACAGAATTATGACCTTTACTGCCTTTTTACAATGTTTTTTTTATCAGCTTATAACCTTTACTATTTCAATGGAAACGTATTCAAGCCCAATTGTCTCGATTATATTTAGAGTGCTTTTAGGCGTGACCTCTTGATTTTTTATTTGTAAATTCAAAATTTAGTATACAATTTGCACATTTACGATAAGAATAAATAAAAATAACTTATATTCTGTATCATCAAAATATTCGTCCCAATTAACAAAGCAATCAACAAATATGCCCGTATACTTAAATTGCCATTGTAACTATTGGTCATATTATCATATAAGGAGTAAGTCATGTGTGTCGAAATAACTCATGCAGTATGCATTAGGAATACAGTACTGTCATGTTTGTTAAAGTCATAATGACAGCTAAATATTTACCTCAGCGTAGTTATGCGGAAGTTAATATGGTATATTACAGTCGCTAACAATAGTTGGTCTTCTGGCTGATAATTTAAATATCAAATAAGTATTGTTATATGCGTAGAATACTAGTAGTTCAGCTTGAGAAAAGTGTTGTCTTGATACCAAATCGATTCATTTTACCATGCAATTCAAAACATGGCTTGTAAAAGAGACTTCTTAGGGAGAGTATACATGTTCAGATCCCGGGGTCGTGAATTCTATTCCTGGGGAATGCCTCCACATCTGATTCGTGTACGGAAGTTATTTGTCACTTGCGATGAACAGGTAAGTACTGGTATAGAATCCAGGAGCACTGTTTAGGTTAACTGCCCGCCGTTACAAATCTGACATTCTGTTTAACCTTAGTCCTCTGCTGACAAATGAGTCTGCCTTTGCAACCAGTGCAGACCAAGATCAGGCCGATCATAGTCTGCACTGTTCGCTATTCAGTCAATACATTTTTAGTGAACACCCCTTCGAATAATAAATGGTACATTTGAGAAAGTTAGCAGGCTAAGGGTTACCACGCCCCCCCCCATCCCCTCCCCCCTCCCCCCAAAAAAACGGCGCTAAACAAAAACCAGAACAAACATTTATCCAAATGAATACTTAACGTTTCTCATCAGTAGCTTTGCAGAATGTTTTTCTCTTGACGTGACACCAAGACAACAGACATAGACAACGAAAAGGAATTCTAGGCCTTGTACTGTTGTAACCGCAAACAGTCCATGTACAAATAAATCATTGTCGACAGTTAATAGAAACCACTGGGACTATTAGATAAAACACTAACAATATTAACACCTTCAGTAGGACATGATGTATTCTATGTGACATACAGAATATTTTTGTGGCATTTTCTATAGTCTGTTAGTGTACGGAAACCCTTCTGGCGAAAAAAAGTTCCTTAATTCATCATATAGATTCAGGATGTCAATTCCAAATATAATGAAACATAAATCGCACAGCATCGAAAATATATGTGAATTTGACACACACATAACGTTTTATAACAAACAAACATTTATAAGAAGTAATCCTGAACATATACTGCCTTAATAGCTGTGATAGTACATGTAACTATTGTTTTGAATTATTTTGTCGTTGTGAGTTCGATATCCGACAGAGTCGCATTTGTTTTAGTATTTCATTCTATAAATTTGCATCAACATAGCGTTATGTGAATACATATATGTTCTCATGAGTACGAGAGATAAAAATTAAATGAAATAATAGAATTACACTCTATCACTGAAAATCTGAGACGTCGGAAAATTGGATCCCAGTCACCTATTTTACATCATTCCAAGTAGTTATAAAATATATTGCTTCAAATCTAAATAACTTTTGGCAAATCATGGCTATTCGATGGACGAGTCTATAAATTAAACCATTTAACGTCAAAATCAAACTATACCGATAGCGTCTGAAATAATATTCGATCATTTTTATCTAAATATTTTATCTAAATCAAACATTTTCAAACTACGATTAATATTTTATATTTGCATTTTGTTTGCTCTCACAGTAATGTTGGTTTATTTGATTTAGTATTGTACTAGTATACCTTTGGAAACTAAAATAAAACCTCTTAAACAACAAGAAAGATTCATCCACTGGCGGAGATTGTTTGAACAGTGAACTTTCCATTGGCCGCAACATAATACAAGATGTCCAAGGACAATGTCTATTACAATGCACGAACCTAATTTGATGACGGGACGTATACACCAAAACAATCGATTGTCTCTTGACCCTTCGAATATTCAGCATTTGGGTCATTAAATTTCAAAGGAGTTGATTAGCAGTCACTGCCACATTTACTTTCATCAAAAGACACGAACCCGTACTGTAAATGATATAACAATAAAATTCACTGTCCCAAATGCATTGTATGTGAACTATTTCTTACAACTATTTCACTCTTAATAATGTCGGTCAATGAACTAATTGGAAAAAAACTGTTTTTTTTGCACATCGCCAGCTGCGAAAAGATTTACAGAGGCTCGAAACTACACTACGTGTCAGTTTTAACTAGTACTACATTTACATCGTGTATAGTAATTTGACGATTATAGCACCATATTGTCTTCTTTTATTTTATCGTATCTGTTTTTATCTCTGGTGGTCTAGTAAGCAATGCAGATGGAATGGGTGATATTCTAAGACAAACAGAAGAAATAATTATTATCAAATATTGGAGCCAGTATAACACCCGACAGGTATATGGTGTGAAGGTCTGTGAAGCTAAAGCAGGTGGATTCAACACTTCGTTCAACAGAATCAATATAAATCATAATAGGTCATTATATATTTCTTATTCTGAATTCAATGTAGAGCCAAACAAAAAAGCCATATTCAAAGAACGAAACTATGCCTGTAACAACCATACTGGAGTGTTAACACTGTAAACGTTATCCTACAAAACGTACATTTGAAACTGCCTTTCTTTTAATTTCGGTAATAAAAGAACGCTTCATAGATGCTGATTAGAAGAACTAGTCTGATTACATAGCTTAACGACACGACATGGATTTCATTTCATGCTTGTGCGAAAATGCAGAATAATATCATTTGATATGAAATCTTTAGTCAGAAGAAACTGTATATACAGTTTTCCTAAACTGAAGTAAATATCATACAATCCGTATTTTATTAATCCAAGGGGTACGATATAAGAGTGAATGCTCCTTCGGTAGGACCTTCCTTCGTTTTACATGCAGCGCATTGATCTCATTTAAGTTATTTAACAATGTAAAATGTTACATTTAGTAGTGAGCCATTTAGTAGACAGCTTTAGTCTGATGATATGATATTTAAGTAAAAGTAAGATTTTACATTTTGTGCGTCTGTCAGTCTTTGTAGTGATTGTAAAAACGAAGGTAAGTGAACAACTTTAAGGCAAATAAAATAAATGCGTTCTCAATCAAGCTGAAAAGTAACTATGTCTAGGAATGACAACAATAAAACAAAACAAAAATAGAGCAGTTTATAATAACGAAACACCAAGGAGAAAATGAACACAGAATAAATAATAAGCATGATAATAATTAATGTCCAGACAAATCTATTTTAGGGATAATTTGATATAATGACTCCTCGTACAATAGGAAACACACCGGATATATCCCTAGACAGTCGTTTAGTAGGTGTCAGAGTTTCCGTATTGACAGAAAACGCGAACAATCAATTGCAGCCTCAGAAATACAGTCTGAAACACATAATAGGATATACGCCCGTCTTTTACACAAGCATTATAGCAACCCTCTGGTACCATGTATTCTTCTTCAAATGATTGATATTGAAATATGTAAGAACTGACACATTAAAAAACGTTGTGAGTTAATGATATTCATTCTTTTGATAATTTTATTCCAGCTGTATTTATTTAGGGAATTTGATTTTCCTTCTTGTTTTGCTCATGTGGCATCTAAGCGCAATTCAATAAACAAGAGGACCATGATGGTCCTGAATCGCTCACCTGTTCCAACATGACCCAGTTTTGAGTATGACGTCGTATTTTCTATTATTTGACATAGTGACCTAGTTTTTGACCTCATGTGACCCAGTTTTGAACTTGACCTAGATATCATCAAGGTGAACATTCTGACCAATTTTCATGAAGATCCATTCAAGGGTATGGCCTCTAGAGGTCACAAGGTTTTTCTATTTTTAGACCTACTGACCTAGTTTTTGATTGCAGTTGACCCAGTTTCAAACACGACCGATATATCATCAAGATAAACATTCAGACCAACTTTCATACAGATCCCATGAAAAATATGACCTCTAGAGAGGTCACAAGGTTTTTTCATTATTTGACCTATTGACCTACTTTTTGATGACACATGACCCACTTTCAAATTTGACCTAGATATCATCAAGCTGAACATTCTGACCGATTTTTATGAAGATCCATTCACAAGTATGGCCTCTAGAGAGGTCACAAGATTTTTCTATTTTTAGACCTACTGACCTAGTTTTTGACTGCACGTGACCCAGTTTCGAACTTTACCTAGATATCATCAAGATAAACATTCAGACCAACTTTCATACAGATCCCATGAAAAATATGGCCATTAAAGAGGTCACAAGGTTTTTCTATTATTTGATCTACTGACCTAGTTTTTGAAGGCACGTGACGCAGTTTCAAACTTGACCTAGATATCATTTAGATGAACATTTAGACCAACCTTCATACAGATTCCATGAAAAATTTGGCCTTTAGAGAGGTCACAAGGTTTTTCTATTATTTAACCTACTGACCTAGTTTTTGATGGCACGTAACCCAGTTTCAAATCTGACCTAGATATCATCAAGATAAACATTCTGACCAATTTTCATGAAGATCTCCTGAAATATATGGCCTCAAGAGAGGTCACAAGGTTTTTCTATTTTTAGACCTACTGACCTAGTTTTTAACCGCACGTAACCCAGTTTCAAACTTGACCTAGATATCATCAAGGTAAACATTCTGACCAATTTCATAAGATCCCGTGAAAAATGTGACCTCTAGAGCGGTCACAAGCAAAAGTTTACGCACGGACGGACGGACGCACGGACGGACGACGGACGCTCCGCGATCACAAAAGCTCACCTTGTCACAAAGGGACAGGTGAGCTAAAAAGTGGAAACTCCACAGGTCGCATAACACGACAAAAACGAAAATGTTGCAAGGAATATTCACCAACTTGTTTCGGGGGAGTGTCATTTTATTGACCATGTGGAGGAACGTACCTTTGACAAACGTACGGTCAAAGTAGAACTTCGTACGGGTTTATATAAATTTAGATGTAATCATAAAAGACACAAACGTTTGAAGAGTTAAGCGAATAAAATCGGATAAAGCGTGATAGTCATGAATATTTTTTGTCCACTAACTATGAAGATCATGAGAATTTTTTCAAATTCACTGCTGTCTGTTCCATAAAAATATCGCGTCAAATTTAGTTTTATTGTAATTTCGATTACGTCATTTGTTTATGTTCCTGAAAAAACAATCCACAGTGCAATTTATATGTAACGTTACTCAAACAAGTGTTTATCTATGTATATTAATGACATTACACTTTTATCAATGTTTACCGAAGTTTAAACTCTGGCCGCACGATCACTTTCAAGCCGTCAAACTGAATTACAAACATATCTTCGAATAGAAGCAAATCACATGTATTAACATATTACTATAAATGCATAATATTAGCTTTAAAGCAGCAGTATTATATCAAAGTCATTCTAACTATAGATTTGAAGAACAGAAAGCCATGATAAGAATTTTAGATATTACGATGTTTGATAGCAAGAGTCACTCCGGGAGAACTACGTTCCAACGTAAGTCAAGTCTCATCGATTTAATGTGCCATATCTCAACGATGAAGTTACGGTGTCGCTCCGAATGACCTTGTTGATTCATTTATTTTGTGCAATAAACAATTGATTCTACGTTTTCATAACTTAAAAGATGAGTTTGATGTGTGGAACTTATATTAGCTTCTTGCAGCATTTTGGAAGATACAACGAACTAGTTACAAATACACTTATGTAAGCTATATAAATGTTGCAAGGCCGCAACGATAATAGAGATTATGTGACAACGTCTCACATACAGTGTTGCAAAGTCTCAACATCACAATTACCATTTGAACTTGCAGAAAATTCTTTTGTTCATTTCATCTTTACGTCGAGAACATTTCTGTGACACTTTCATAAATGACTGGATGATGCGTACGTCTGAGAAAGGTACAACAGTTTTATCAGTATGACAAAATATGAGCCGTGCCATGGGAAAACCAACATAGTGGGTTTGCGACCAGCATTGATCCAGACCAGCCTGCGCATCCGCGCAGTCTGGTCAGGATCCATGCTGTTTGCTTTCAAACCTATAGCAATTAGAGAAACCGTTAGCGAACAGCATGGATCCTGACCAAACTGCGCAGATGCGCAGGCTGGTCTGGATCCATGCTGGTCGCAAACCTACTATGTTGGTTTTCCCATGGCGCGGCTAAAATATATTTGTCGTCATCATTTTACACGTTATAGTCTTACGCAGGCTGAAGTAAAATTTTTTGAACTGGATGCATAAAATCATATACAATTTCAGCATGAAAATTTAAAGGTAAAATTTATGCTCTACAATAGAAACAAGTATCTTCAGGTGTTCGCTATAGAATTACTTCCATTATTATCAAATTCCATAGCAATGTTGTAAGTTATAGTAGTTTATAATAGTGCATAATGAAGTTTGACATTTTTCACTTATTTCTTGTGAAAACAATCTGTTTTGTTGCAATAGATTCCTTTAAGAGATCTTGTTTGAGGGTTAATTTATATTCAACAAGATTTATAATATGATTTGTATGAATTTTACATAAATCATTTAAAATGACATTGTATATTCCGTGCACCCATTGTAAGTTAAAACGTGAAAGACCTCCGAGGCCAATGGTCGCTGACTTCGAATCACTTGCCCTCTCAACTATGTGCTTGAACTTTAGCTTTGGGTGTGGGATTTTTATTAAGAAATCCATCCAGTACGCTTGCAGTAAGTCGTTTGCTCTACCAAGATGCCCGTCCGTATATGGAATAATGATCAGAGAAGCACCAAGGACTTTCCATCACCACGAACCTTATATTTTTAATTGTGTAGAGACGTAGAACGCTTCATAGTTACTAAATGGCCTCAAAATAGCTTTAACATTCACACTTATTAAATAGTACGTGCATTCGTACGCCGGTAATCAATATTGTATTTATAATCAGGATCGTGAAGCATTACTTCCAGAACTTTGCAAGTAAATTGGCTATTTCGTAACAAATATTTTCGTCATCATGTGCAGATGTATTGCTCATTTTGTCCGCACATGATAATCATTATTACCTGCGAATGTCATTAGGAGCCTGAGACGTCTTAACTCGTACTCAAGTGCCCTCAGGACCGATATATATATCCAGTTCTTTAACACATGACTTCATTTTTTCCTGCATACCGTATACAATTATGCGTTTCTAACAGATCTTTTTTTGTTGCATATCGTATTTTACATATAATAATAGAAATTCAAAGCAAATAGAAATTCTTTATTTACAGTACTCTCTCTTTCTTATGGTAGAGTATGTACGCCCTGCGCAGGAAATTAACGTCCGTTAACTAAAGTTATAACGTTTCAGTAAAGCTCAATAACAAAGTTTCGGTTTATCCTTTGTAGCGTAATGGTATGTTCTTTCCGTAAAATAACGTATTTTGGGCCGAGAAATATACTACATGTAAAAAGGATGGAGAGAAGGTCTCAAGGTACCTGATATTGTCTTAGTTCACATATACAATACCATATATAATCAATGCATGAAGCGGCAGCTGTCATTACCAGCAAGATGGGTTTTGCATGCATGGACAAAACCTACGGAAACGCCAGTCCGGTGTGCAAGAAATATTTTTTCTTAATTACATACCTAAAAATATTTCCCTTTTTGTTTCAGTGGACCGCGATCGTGCAATATTTTTCATTATTACATACCTCAAATTATTTTCCATTTGGTTTCCTATTTAAAGTCGCGCAATATTACATGTACCGCTTCAGAACAAGTGCATATATCCACATACAAAGTTAATAACCTATACATATTGACGTTTCATATCAGGTGTGTGTCGCCAATTGTGACGTCAGTTTCATGGATGTCATCACGTTTTTAAGTTCTTTAACTAGGACATTTTCAGTTCAACTCTAGCTAAAGAACAAATTTTATATCGTTGCTATAATGAATAGTACACGTGAAGTAATGCGTTAAGTCACAAGACTTCGGTGAGTGTCAGTAACGCTTGCCTGTGTCGCGTTTAGAGTTAGTAACATCATCGGTTAGAGTGAGAAACATGATATTAAATAAATATTGCGTGTTTATGATAAAGCAGCTGCAGAAATATATTTCTAAGATTAAAACTGGCATTGACTTTAATCGATCAATGACTATGTCTGTAAATATTGCTTTTAAAAAAATGTAGTATATTGTTTTATTCTGGAAAATAGCAAAATGCTTTTATTTTCTTAATAACAGACGCCTGTTTTAAAAATCTAAAAGTTTTAATCAATCTATGCAATTACTTTTGGAATCTAAATTCATGTTCATGTCAAGACACAAGTAAATATAATCAAAGTAATTAATATATATGAAAATTGTATAAGCCGTGTCATATTGAGCGATACCGTAACCCGAAGTCGTTGAGATATGTCACATGATATCGTTTAGACATGACTTGCGTTGGAACGTAGTTCTCACGGAGTGAGAGTGTGAACTAATTTTCCAATGTAAGTGACGTGGTGCGCATTCGCTGAATTTGACCTGGCCTGGTGAAACCTTCAAGACCGGGTTAATTTAAAATAATAACCGTTACATATTCATTTTCATAAATTCCGGTATTATTTTACATGATCCAATAAAAGTTACTCATTTTCAATATATTACTAAAATGTCATGAGCTAAATTCTTATAAATAATTTATAGATGTCAATGGTTTCTGCTGTAAAAATGCAGATACATTTGGAAATATCATATCGTTCGAGCGTCACATGATAATACAAGAATATAAATATTTTGGTCCACGAGTAAAGGGAATGCTGCATCAAAGAGAATAATTAGGTTTTTGCAAATTAAGCATGGTGTTATCTTGTGTTGCATTACGACTGGCTTATTGTGATAAAAAAGGTTAAAGTATCATATAATGCAGAACGATGGATCAGTAATAATTCACTGATCTATTTACAGCTATAGTGTATGATATTTTAAATAGATAAAGATCCATTGTATGCTGACAAGCATAAAACAACTTCGATGCTATTAGTTGTTTCAAAAGTAAATAATCATGCTTAAAAATGCCTCAGTGCAATTTAGCGTGTACATTGTATGACATGGTTATGTTTTTGCTCTTCTTGGGTAATTTAATCCGTTTACAACTTTGCAGATGATTTAGGTTATGGTTTTGTTTGACGAATTAGAGTTCTTACTTAGTCTAAATGAACTTTGTTTGCTTATTCTATTTATTTCTTTCATAAATATAATTGCGTGTCATGGTTTTTCATGATTTATGTTTACTTTAAACATCTTCATTGGCAGCTCTCCTCTGGGTGAGAAAGAAAAAGTTACTGCATTAAGATAGGCATAAACATAACAGGGCATCACCCTGAAAGGGTCAGTGACAAACACACCATCGTGGAGTTTAGCCTAGGTCCGTGTTCCTAAATGTATTGTTAAGTTATTTAGATATAACATACACGTTCATACCAGCAGCAACTATTGCATTTGGGGAACAAAATGTTAGATGTATACGACTATATCATTTAGTGTGTACATAATTTCTTTATCATATTGTCTTGGTAATAAAAGTGAAAAATGTTGCTTTCAATGATCCAAGGTATGCAAAATCTTACTTCCTGAAGTTTCTGAATAAAATCGCGAAATGTTATTTTGACTATAGGTGAAATGTATAACTATTACAAACATCCAACATATATACATATGATATGGTCATTCGTATTAACATATGACACAAATGTTTGACAGTTTACATGCACTTTGCTTGATAGACCATTTTAAAATGTACTCAACAAGAAAGTGTACAAGAAGTAACAAAATCAAACTGCAACAAACCGTTGGCCAATTTTACACTTGTTCTCCGGTATTTATGTTAAATGTCAACAAGACCGAACCAAAGACAGGACAGGCGAAATGCTAATAAAAGTTTTTAGGGCACGGTTAGTCTTCATTCTGTAACCGTACTAAATTATTCTAGACTAAATATATTCCAAACGATATAAAGTTTTGCTCTTAAACGGCATCAACGATATAAAATGGTAAACACTGGTCTTCGAGGTACAACTGTAGTCTGAAAGAACACTAACTTTGAGACCACGCATTTTACTAGCGCAACGATCATTCTAAAAGTACTTGGTATAAGGGTAGGCCTAGAGGAAATCTGACTAGTCGGTGGTTTCGATAAACAAACTGAATCAAAATTTATTCAAAGTTTGACGTGTCCTCATTATAGATCTTGCGGAAGAATAAGATTTGATGCATTGTGTCTATCATTGTGTGTACATGGCCATTCCTTCAACGTGTCGTAAATGTACACTGTGGGGTTCGTGTCATTCACACAAAATATGGGTTTCCCTTCTCAAATTATTCTCGATTTTGAGAAGTCGGTTCATGTCTGAATGTCAAAATTATAGACGTTTGTTGGAAAATATTTGGTTGTCTAAGACCACTGTTACTGTAATTTAACCTATATATAACCTTATGTTACTATATCAGTTAAATTGCAACTCATTGTCCTCAGATTGCTATACAGCTTGAGCACAGTGTTTCAAATGTATTGTTCCGGTGAAAACAATATTCCTCTGACATTTGGCGGAAATACAAACAGCGATCATATTAGCATACTCGACATTCGAGTATACGCCTGCGACTAATAACTTGAATAAGTGGTGTTTCTCTAAGAGACTTCCATAAAAAGGCATGACAAAATTAAAGTTATTTTGTTGTCTGAAACAGGGTGATAATTGTTAGTCTTTAGAGATGTTTGTGTAATCAAATACAGACTGAAACACAATCAGAAATACGACTGACTTCCTACAGACCAATGCAATTACATAATGAATATTTTACAAATCACTGGATCCGTAAGACCAGCACCATAGTCATTGCATTTGACCCTTTAAAATATTCTTTGGAAGTAGTTCTAATGCTCTAAAATGACTATAAATGACTATAGAAAAGTAATTTCAAAAACTTAATTATTATAGCCAGCGTATTTAACACGGCACACATGTAAATTGTATCATGAATAAAAATGAGCCTTGCCTGAGAAAACCAACATAGTGGGTGTGCGACCAGCATGGATCCAGACCAGCCTGCGCATCCGCGCAGTCTGGTCAGGATTCATGCTGTTCGTTAACAGTTTCTCCAATTCCAATAGGCTTTAAAAGCGAACAGCATGGATCCTGACCAGACTGCGCGGATGCGCAGGCTGGTCTGGATCCATGCTGGTCGCAAACCCGCTATGTTGGTTTTCTCATGACGCGGCTCAAATAGTTTTAACCACGTGCGTTACATATTTTTACTTCGATATTAAGACAAGTTTATATTTCCAAAGTTGGCCATTTTCAGTAACAACATTAAGCAGAATGGCCAGCTTTCTGTCCTCAAAATTAAAAATAGGTTATAAACATATTTTAGTGAAGAGTAAGTATAAAGCGTCATGCTGTATAGGAAATCAAAACGTCGTTCATTCTGTATGTTTTGTTCATAACTAGGTCGTTAGACACACCTCCTATCATAGCAAATTCATAATTAATGCGTTATATTACATGACGCCAGGAGTATTTCTAAAAAGGGCTTGTGTGACGTTTTCACTATTGTACGCGCCGAATACAGACCAGTCATATCGCACAAACTTATAGTAGGTGTCATGTCATAAAACGATTTGTTGTATCCTCTGCGGTGAAATACAATATAACCCTGTGATATTTTGGGTATAATGTAAAGTATGTTAACATGCAGTGCATGCATGTTCCCGTCTCAGTAAAACAGATCATTAAAATTTATCTATTAGGTTTACAGATCCATAAGTATATAGCAGCTGATCATAGGAACAGTATTAGTGATCTTTTCGACTGTACCAAAGCATGCTATTAAGATGCTAATGATAATTGTACTTGCATAACTTCATCATCTTCTTTGCATTATTGCACTGCAATATTTCTTTTATTTTCTCATAGAAAGCGTTTTTCTCAATATAAAAGATAAAAGGTAAAGGTAGATTTCCCGGAAGCACAGAACACCCCAAACACAGCCTTAGAGCCATGCATCGCAAAGTACGCCCACAAGAAGCTGTGACGGAAAAATATTGTAGACGGGTTGTTTCAAAAATCCAACAACAAGTACATTTTAATTATATGCAAACAGAAAAAGGTGTTGGGGAGAGTGGTAAGGGGTAGATAAAAGGGTCAGGTGTTGGGAAGGGGGAGTGAAGCAATGACGAATATTCAACAGGGAAAGCCACGTTCCTTAAAGGTCCAATACTAAGGAAAGCGAAAATTTTAATTTCTTTTTAAAAAACACAGAAACTATTTCATTTTATTGGAAAATGAAAGTTGGTATGTAGAAATTCGAAATAAATCGCAGTATATGTACAATTATTTTTCTATGAAGTATGAAGAGAGTTAAAAAGACCTGGGGGGTCATTCTGTCGATTCATTGAAATTTCAACATAATACACATACATTTCTTTGAGTTCCAAAGACCTTCTGTAAATTTTGACCTGCCAATCTTCATTATTTAGTGTCTTGCAGAAGTCTATGCACTGGCTATGAAAAAAATTGCCAACTCACTTTCCCTTAGTAATGGACCTTTAAACGCAGTTTCCTTACACCATAAACCACAGCAACGCAGGCACCCGCGTACAAAAGATAAACACACACACAAATTACATACACAGCTAAACAGACAAGTAAGAAAAACAACACTATGGGGTACCGCCCAACACCCACACACGCGCACGCATGCACGCATGCACGCACGCACATACACATAAGCACATTTATTTGTTGCTGTTAGAGTTATTTGCCACTGGTCTTCACCTACTAATGCTGCATAGAAAATGTATGCTGAGGAACTGCAAATCAGTTTCCGTCTAAGAAATTGAGAAGATAATAAGCAAACGATAAAACGACATTTTCTTAAGCATGAACTAACATAATTTCAATGGCAAATTAAATCCTGCAATTGGCCTTAACGTGTCATTGAGATATTTCCTAAATATAACAAAAGCCAAAAAGCTCCACCAACAAGAGAAACAAAACAGTGTTCAAACAACATATTGGCAGGAAAATGATATACGCGCTTTTTGCGTAACACACCGTTTGTATTCAAACACAATATAGAGAATAACTGAAAATATCATTATATTTTTTGCCGTCTTGGATTTCAGAAAGATCTGTGTTTAATTAGGTATGTAAGCGACGGATGTCCTGTTTTAATGAACTTACATCTGTATGGCACGATTTGCAAGTGTTGTATTTCATATTAAGTGTATTCACACAGTAAAGCATAAGTAGGTTTGGAATCTTTATGAGAAAAACACACACATATTTTAAAGGCGGTACGAATTGAACTGTTATTGTTATCAACAATGGTTTCCATTTTTCCCGACATTAAGATGACCTATAGAAATTCTGGATTTGTATTCCTGAACAAATTTGTTTAAAGTAAGACCTTCGTATTTGATCATTGTTCTGATTTATTTTCTGAAGGAAGGACTTTTAACTTTTTCAGCACAGTGTGCGATATCTCAGATAACGCAGTACATCTTAAATATCATGCGTTTTGTGTATTTTATATCGTTATAACAGGTAATCATATAACTATTATGTTAGTTTAATATCTAAATAACTAAAATGGATGAACAAAATTGCTAATGTTTTATTTTAAAGACCAATTACCCCATTTCAAAGTAACCGGATATATATTAACCAATAAAATTTTATTTTGTATGACAACACAATGTAAAACGTCTCATATCGTCATCAGTAGGATTTACACTAAACTATCACATAAAATCATGCGCGCTGTTTAACCTTACTTCATCTTGATAACCTTTGTATATGTTTTATATAATAGATTTATCATACCAATAAATAACACAAGGCACGCACCTAAAATCAATTAGCCACATGCCGTATATTCGCGATATCAGATTAAAGTTGCGATAAGCTTAATTAAAATCACACAGAAACCGTGAATTACATTTATGATCTGCTCTATAGTGGTTTAGAGCTTCAGAGAAAAGACGAAAATAATGAACTAAAATGTTCCCTGTTAAGATACTGCGCTGTTTTGTTGTAGTTTAGATTCGACTTAAAATAACTATCGGTGCTTTACTTCCAAATACTGTTAGGAGCGGGTGACCACAAGGTGTTTTTACAGACTTCCAAACCCGTACAAATATGGATTATTGCAGTGCGAAATGTGGAAAGTGACGTCAATTGTTTTTCCAGAAAATACACCTAGTATGAAATAGATAACCACTTTCACGAAGATAATAATATACACCACAATAAATCATGCATAGTATAAATGAAATATATACCCATTTCTGTTTCAGATTAATAAAACACATTCCCAGATGATCTATAAAAAGATCGTTTGGAAGAATAGAATGTAAGTAAGCAAAATAATAGCGGACTCGGTTTGACTGAGTCTGTTCATGAGAGGAAATGAAATGTGCATAATTATTTTCCAGTTTGAGTTTTAATGAAGGTATTTGAAACTAATTCAGTTTTTAGCTTTTGTTGTTTGAATGTGTATTGTCAAGGGATTTGTCACATCGTAAGTGTCCGAAAGAATACAGCTGAAATTTTGCAAAATATTGTTAGACATTTAATCATCTTCTTTTGATATGAGTGTATGCAGGTGACGTTGTAGGTATCTACTATTTATTAAGTACGTTTTACTGTATATTGGTGAAAGATGTACGAAATGGTAAGCTAGTTTTCTATATGGATTGTCTAAAACGTGTAGATATTAACTTCCACTTACATAATCGATGTTTTCGTTCAAATTTGGAACTGTTATATTAATCGTTTTACCAGCCGTTCCTTGTTTACATAACGAATTTTCAAATGTCTTTTTAATTTTGAAAATTATTTGATTTATTACTTTATAAATATAGAATTGCTTTGTCTCGATTGAGATTATTTCCCCATCATTTACGAATTGAATCTTGGGATTATGGTATTGACAGAATAAATCGCTATTGCATATTTATAACTTGTGTTATACTACTCTGGTGAAATTGAAGAAGAATATAATTTTATTATAATAATGTTTCCTCTTTACGGAAATTAACCAAAATCTGTGTATTAAACCATATTTTTTATGTAAAAACAAGTGTTTTGAAATTTTCCGAACTTATTGGTGCTGTAAAATATTCAACGCTCCTGGAACAAAAACGTTGTTAGCGCATTAACTAGGGATCATACGCTGCTTTTTATGGAAATTCAGACTAGTGCATGATGAAAGCTACGTTCTGATCACCTGGGGCCAGAGGGCGTGAACGGTAGCTTGCATTTCCACTACCGTCCATGAACTTGCTTAATCGAACCTAGCTGAGATATCCAATGGCCATCTATTACAAAAAAAAAAATATGTTATCTTTAGATATTTGCTTTAAATGTTTAAAATCCTCATCAAATGTATTTAACTTTACTAAATATATAAATTAAGTTTGCATATAGAGAAATATTCATAATTAAATGTCACGCAGCAACAGCTGATTGTTATAAAACAGCCTGTGTTTTAGTGGTATTACATATTTATACTGTACAGCGTGTACTATTTTAAAATAAAAAGAAACCTAATAATAGTACTGTTAATACAGAAAAACTTGTTTATTTTATATTTACAAAAAACTAATATGAAGTAATTGTTCATATCTTTAAATATGAAATTTGGATCTAATATACCTTTAAATATCTATTTCCGATGTTTGCTTTGTTTGTTGTTACAAGGCCAAACGCTTTTGTTTGTCGGTAGTCGGTATGTGTAGATATTAAAGGAAGTGTTTCATGTACCGATGTGCAATTGTTTTGAAATAACTGAAATAAATGTTTATATATATATATTATATATATATATGAATACTTTAGAAAACAAATCCCTTCCTTTGCATCTCGGAAGCGTTTCCATAAACATCAATAAAAAGTAATATTTTTTGTCCATTTTCAACAAGTTCTTTAAACTTATCAAAAGAGCAGTGCATACTTTGAATCAATGTCAAAAGTTACTGACATATTTCACTTTATAAAATATTTGAATATACTTGGTTTAATAAAAAAATCATTTTAACATACTATCTTAAATTTAGCCAGAACTCTGTTCCTATCTAATACTTCTAAGACGTCATTAAAAATCCCTTTCAATATTTTGTTAAGCCATTTTATTTAAGAATGTTTCCTTATAATAATAATAATAATAACAATAAATTCTTTATTTAAAGAGGGTAAAATTCATTAAGTTTCATACATAACATACAAATCTTATTTTCAATGATGCCCTCTTACAAACACAAAACCATTTACACGTCACAGTCATTTCATAGAGCAGACTTGTAAAACGCATGTTAACAGTCACATAACAGTGAAATTCTACAATGTATTATTTAAAAGAAAGTTTCTAAGTAAATATTTAAATGAATTTACTGTGCTAGCATTACTAATTGCTTTTATCATTTTGATACATACATTGTAATCATGTAAGAATGCAACTGGCTTGTGGAAATGAATGAATAACAAATCGATTTGGACGTCTTATCAATATACTAGAAAACGAGAACATTGCACTGCAGGAAGTCGATTACTCTAAATAATAATGTGCATCATTTATTACACATGTATGTCTTCACTTTCACTATTTTACGGATCAATATTCTTATGGAATTTTAAAAAAAAAAACGCGACTTTCCTTTATTTTGAATATACTATCAGAAAGAACTATTAGGATACGATTGTTTACGTTGTATATCCAAAAAATACGCTAGTAAGAATGTACATTTTGTTGAAGAGTTATGTCTCTGTCTCATCTAGTGTACAGCTTTTGCTAATTTGTTATGCTTCTATTAAATGCTAATAGGAGAGTGTTGTCTCGATAACGGTAAAACATATTTGTGTCTAATTCTATATACACTTACTCAGACAAGTTTTAACAAACGACTGAGGTTAGCCTGTAGAGGAGATGTTTTAGTTATCATCAGCTTTTTAAGTGTACGGATTGCATGGATACAATTGTAGTTCGCTTCGTTAAAATAGTCCGTTCAAAATCGATGTCAATTTTGAAACTGCTTATTGCAGGTTTGCTTGTCATGGTTGCTATGTCTCCTATTTATGTTAATTGTCATAAACACAGGTTCCTTAAAACAGAAGTCCGTGCTTTTTCCCAGAGAAGGAAAACCCATCTAACCTGTAACAAAATTCCCAAGTTTTCCCTAAAATATAGATAGCCTAGACAAAAGAATTAAATAGTAAACATTAATTTCAATGATAAACTTACACTGTATAAAGTGTAATAGCAGACTGCAGAATTTCTTTCAACTTATATCATTCACAAAGTGACAAAGAAGTGTATTATGTAATAAACATTGAATTGACCTCATTTTTCACTTACGAATCAAAGAGGTATAAGTTCAGGCTACCGTTTGAATACCTTTCATAGTGGATGTGTTTAGAATAAAATGAGAGTGTTTGTTTATTTGGCAACATAACACGAAATTGTAGTATAAGTAGTATTGGAAGAGGTAAAATTGATATCGAATATCTATATCATTTATATCAAGACTACATTTTCAATTTTGCATATATTACAATGTTGTACAGCATCAACTTTAGTAGGTGGGATGAACACAGTATTTAATTGTTGTTAGGAGGGAGGGTTGTTTACAGGAACATGATGTGTTTAAATTGATATATAGTTATTTTGCCTTTAAGCTAATTTCCATGGCAGACGCAATTTAAGAAAATGAGCGAACTTTTTCACAAATAGCGGGATATAAACAATAGAAGCAATTCTAAAGTCTTATTCATTTTGTCATCGACCTTATTTTCACTTTATAAAACTATCGTCATATGAATTTAAAACTAAATCATCTATCAAAGTTTCATTGCGGTTCTATGGGAACACTTGTATGACTCTCAGGATTTACAGTTACTATTTCGTTACTAAGCAAGCGAAAACCGTTGACGAATTTTAAGTATTGCCCATGCAACTTCTGAGGACAATTTACCGATATGCATTTATAAATGTTAAGTTTTGTTTTGTAATATCACAGATACAATATACTGAATTTTTACATATCTCCTGGTCAATAGTTTATGCTATGTCACCAACCTGTATTGAAGAAATGTTTACTAGGCTACTAAGTCAAGAATGTAAAGATAAAATTGTGAAAATAGATTTCTGATATTATGTTTATAAAACATTTATTTAATGGCTATCTAGTCAATAAAAAAAACTATTTGACCGAGTACTGAAACAAGAGAAATGCAAAAGAAGACAACCTAAGATTGTGAACAATTGAAAACATCTGGAAGTACTTTTGAAATACGAGGAATAAATAATTTGCTTTGCAATTGACTAAAACGAGGAAGGAATGATTTTCGTTTAATACAAGGAATTGACTTTTTGCTTTGCAATTAAGCAAAACACAATATAAGTAATTTATGATGACATGCAGTTGAATAAAACGAAAAAGGAATGTTTTTCGTTTAATACCAGGAATTGACTTTTTGCTTTGCAATTTAGTAAAACACAATATAAGTGATTTATGAGGACATGGTATGTTTCAAGAATTTTTCATTGAAAGTCCTGTCAATAAATCGAATAAATAACAAGCCAACAATGGCAATATTATTTTTGTCATTCGATCCAGTTGGCAATAACTAATGACGTGCATGGTACATCAATACGTCTCCGGATTAAATTACTTTAAAGTCCAAGATGTAGACAAATGATAATTCGAGCAATAGGAGACTGTTTTACAATGTTTCAAAAGTACGTGATTAGATTAATACGACTCCGGGTCTGTTTAACAAAATGGATACGATTTATTACTCAGACCTTAATCATCGATTAATTTTAAAAGTTTACACATGCACTCCACACTTTTAATCAAATGATATATTTTTATTGAATGTTTGTCTTTTATGTGCGCCAATCTGTCTAAGCAATGATAGAATAATCATCTAAAAATCGTAATATATATCATCACCATGAAGTTGAAATCAACGAAAACTGGCCAGACATCCGCAAGTGTATCGTGCAATCGTATGAGAAGTGTAAATTTGAAAACTTGAGCAACTTATAATAACATTACTGATCGGGGAAAGAAATGATATGAGCAAAATATTCCAAAACAATCAACAAGCATGTGGTAGATTTGCGTCTAAGTTCTTCTGCATACAGATAATTTAAAATGATGACTCCTCGTATGGTATTGAAATGCCCCTAGACAGTGGTTTATTAGGTGCCAGAGAATATAAACTATAGCTGCATCAAAAATACAATGTGAACAAGATTTATAAATAACAGTGACCACAGGAATATATTATTGTTCAATGAACGATTCGATAAAAATATTAATAGGAATTTAACATGTTAGAAATAAGTATTAACTTTTATTTTGTAACAATGCATTTTTATAGTAATAAAATCTATACGAATAACATTACATATCGTTAGAATTGTCAAGAAAGATCCTTTGCTTTTGATAGTGCATCAAAACTATTCTGGGTGAAACCTATGCGAAGTAATCTCACCCACGGAATTTATCAAAGTTTTGCGACCAAATAGAAAATATTTTCTTTGATAGACAGGACACCGTTCAGGATCTAAATGATGTAAGGTGTATTTTGTTAGGTCCAAAAGTATTATATTTTGTTGGGGTTAACGTTAATAGCCATATGGCGACTTTTCAGCTTTTGATTGTGGAGGGAGACACCATGTGCCACTACTGTTTGATTACAAGAGGGCATCAGGGTAGAACTACCAACATTTCGTAAGTCAGCTGGTTTGCTTCCTCACGTGAGGATCTCTATACCCAAAGCGAGGCTCGAACCCACATTGGTAAGGGCAATTGATTCCAAGTCAGTGACTTTAACGTAGTGCCACTCCAAAAGTATTAAGAATAATGGATAAATTAATACCATGAATAGACAATGAATGAAAAACGCTTAATATATGAGTTAACAGATTTGCGTAGAGTCAACGTGTGTGGTTAGCAATCAATAGATATTCATAGTTTTATGACATGCCACGAGGGAGTCATTAATTTGTTGACAGTAATGTCGATATAAATGCATTCTTGTAAATTAATTCTAAGAATGGAGATAATAGCACACGTCACCAGGGCATACTTATATTAGATGAAACATGATACAACAGTTGACATAAGGTAAACACCTAATGACAGATGTCGATTTTGCCTCCGAGTTTGACTATGTACTGTTTAGTCTGATTATTTTACTTTCAATTTATAAAATGTTTAGTACACCGTCTAAACATCAGCGAGGGTAAAAGATGTTAAAGTTGTATGTCCTACCGTATAATTCGTTTAGTTCTGACGTCTAAAATGCGTTTATTCTAATTGTCAAGTTCATGAGTCAGTATTCGTGTACAGAGGAGCACGGTTAACCCACTCGGACGTTTTTGGATCAAATCAGCGTCCCCCGACTATTTATGATCAAGCGACGGACTCTTTTTGATTTTTATCAAGCCGAACAATTGACAATGTGTGGAAAAAAACGAAAAATATAAACCTAAACATGTGTAAGATTGCTAACTTTGTAAGTCCACGGAATAATGAAATATATTATATTCATCCAATTATTGAGATTAAAAAAATTCAAATATTTTGATATTTATTAAATATGGTGGTTTCTTTTGTGGTAGTCACGCTTCGATTAACAAAGAAAAATATATATTTACTATTCTATTTATTATTATTTTTGTATCGTTCTATTTTCATAAAAACAACAATAAATAATGCGTTGAGAGGTTTTACAGTCACGGATACTAGAACGTTTCAAGAAATGCACGCTACATGTCTTGAAGATACTTGAACCAGAACATCATTCGTAAAACAATTTCTATTGAAATATGTCATAGTTCTCTCTATTTTAGGTACAATAAAGCAAGCATGTCACTTTTGCTGTCAACATTTGGAGAAATACTGGCAGTCTCGGGCCCTTGATAATTTCCTTACCTTGCTTCCTATTCCAAGCATTGCAATATTTATATACCATTTACTTAAGTAGCATGTTTTCGGTACTTTTATTATTTCGTAATTCTTTCAATTTCAACACCAATTACGGAATACACTCGGACAAGCCTGAGGGACATGACTATTTTATTTAAAATCTGTATTTTTAAAGGTACGTGTAAGTACTTCAGTATAATAACGTCAGTTCTGTCGTGACTTTAATCGATTTTATGTGTCTCCTCATCACAATTCACTACATCTGACGAGAGTGGAATCATAAGTAGTCCCATAAACAGTCCTTCGCCGCAGGATAATTTAGTATTCATTATTTTGTGGTAAACATGAGCTTTTTGAACTGTTTTAATGTCAATACAATGATGTCCATCTCAAAGTGTGAGTAAGAAACAAACTTTAGACATATCCCAGGCATTTGCATTGAGTATATAACATGCATTCATTGCTATAAACAATTCTTTAGATCACACCTGTCTAAGATATTCTGATGAAAGTAAAGAAAGTCCTTCGCCTGATCATAAATAGTCGAGGGACGCTGATTTGATCCAAAAAAGTCCGAGTATCTTAACCACTTGATTGTTTGTCAAACAGTAACCTTTACACTGCATCTTAATACAGGGTTTGGAAGAACAATCGAGATAATTTAAGACGAAGCAGGCCGCAAAACTTATATACAATAGAAATGTTGAAATATTTTTTTTGTCAGATAAATGCACAGGTATGTGCTATAAGCCACAAAATGATAAATGAATCGCGTGACTGTGTTTAATCTTTACACATATACCTGATCAAATATACGATTTATTCATTCCCCTTAAATAGCGCCATTAAAAGGAATATGCAAAAATGTTTATTTGGATAACATAGTTGGCTTGTTGGCTTTGTTAAAACTCTTTAACGGGCCTAAAAGTTACAGAAAAATGAAACTGACTGCAAATTATTCAGCAATATTGGAAGATCAATATTATAATATATATTCAATAACTATTTGTAAATACTTAGTAGGACAATGATCAGATAAATAAATGGGTTGTTTTAGAAACAGGATATCAAACATTCCTATCAGCATGCCATTCTGAAGAAGAATTAACGAACATAAAGAATTCTGTACCGTATAATTTATATTTGGACACTCACGGTTATTTGACTTCTAAAACCTGACATGTTTTCAACAACGGTCTTTCATTATCACTCATCAAACCAAAGAACACCTTGAAAGTATAGGAAATCATTACTTGGATTCTAATGACTCCATTGAAACAGACCTGGACAGGAACTATTGACAACAAAGCAATCTAATTACACATTTTGGTGGCAGAAGCGCCTAGTTATTTCACAGTTTTAGATCCGAATCCGTTGACGTAATAAACCTGTCTGCACTGGTCAGTCTTGTTAAGACCTTACGAGAGTTCTAAGTTTTATTTTATCTCATGTTTGGTAAAGTTCATATTGTTTTCTATTCATGTTAAAACTAATATTATCCATTTTATAGTTTCTTCGCAATGAAACATTTATTGGATATTTTAGAGACGACAAGTGTATTTCATATTTTGCACTGTGACCGTAACCGATATATTTCACTGTACTATTCCAGTAATGCATTAAAACATGTTGTGATGCTAGTCTGTTTCTTTTCAGTTGTGAAAATAATTATCTGACTATAGCCTATCTTCTAAATCATAATTCTAAATCCACTGATATTGAAATAGGTATTACCAGTAACCCCCCATCCTATTTTTTTTTTCAAATCCAAGCTAATTCT
Organism: Mercenaria mercenaria; assembly: GCF_021730395.1. Classification (NCBI taxonomy): domain Eukaryota; kingdom Metazoa; phylum Mollusca; class Bivalvia; order Venerida; family Veneridae; genus Mercenaria; species Mercenaria mercenaria. The sequence goes on along the minus strand of NC_069368.1, from coordinate 71,708,980 downwards.
TTTAAATGACCAATAGCCATGTGATATTCCTAGATATATAACTGTTTATTTTAACTCGTTATTTTTAAGCTAGTGGGAAGGTTTCATTCTATGAATAATGCGTAATGTCCATCTTACAGTCTTTGAGCCCGATTTGCATAATTTCAGACCAGTATAAGAATTCAATATGTATCTTATAATTGTTTTGTTTTGTTGTTGTTGTTTTTTGTTTGATTTCATCGTGCTGATTTGACTGGTATAATATTCAATATTTCGCACCCGTTGACCTTTTCTGTAGTCCACTCTTTGCGACACTTACCGGAGCAATGATACATCTACTGCTTGTTTTCAAATTATATGTTATCAACCACGGCCACATTATATGCCAACCTAAACCAGTTTCAAATTGCATAGTATTTCCTTTGTATTTCTTCTGTATTTAGAAAACAAGCTTACAGGCTTAACATCTTTGAATATTTAATGGTCACAAAATGAATTACAGAAGGGAAGCTATAGAGTGCAGAAACTGTTTGTTTACAAGCAGGGGGTTAATCAGTTCTGCAAACATAAATCATCCTGAATCTCATATTGTGTGTTGCATGAAATTTGGATATATAGTGATGAAGAGGCTAAAAATTGTAACAAAGCGGAACGGCAGACCAGTAATATTTCAAATATTTGCCCAACAAAAGTGAACCGTGAGCGTATGACATATAAGCAATGGAAGCGATTCAGATAACGGTTGCGGCTTTCAAAAGCTTTTTTATGCACTAAAACCGCCTAAATCAAACAGGAGTAAAAGATTTATGACGCTATAAGGTATTTCGGAATTTTATTAATCGGACGTTAAATTACCGTGTTACAATTTGATTTTTTTGGCTCCATATACACAGTTCAGTCATTTTAGGTCAAACTTTATTGTGTAGATTTCCTAGCAGAGTGCTCATACTATGAATATACCGATGTCTGTTTTACAGATAAATGTGTTCGTTTTTACAGTCAGTTTACATTCCATATTATACAAGCACATAAAATATGAATAAATATTATAGTATATCGAGATGACTGTTTTACACATTGTTTTTTCGTAGCTATTAAAAACAAAAAGTTCGAGAATACAAAGCGCAAGTATTTTTACATGTCATAATCTGTATGCAGGAGGCCATGTACAAATAAACATTTGTTACCGTGGTGTTACGCCGGTCACACGACCATTTTGATCAAAGATAATATTGTAATATGCTGTCTGCCGAATGCAACATTTTATTGCGTTAACTTAAAGACGATTTTCTTATGAACACAAATTCTGTACCTTATATTTCATTACCATTTTCGTTTCTCCAGTAGCCGGTGAAAAATATAAACAAATATCCTATCTATAATAATACGCTATCCACATGACCATCTCGTCTGAAATAGCTTGTATGTGTTCTAGGAGAATTGACAACGAAGTTGTGTACAACACACACATCCAATACAGTACGTAGGAGAGTATTTTTGCCGAGCAAGAAAATGTATGCAAACTGTCCATGAAAGTGGGTTTATTTCCAGCTATACAATATGTGTGTGTATATTGTGTGTATATATGACATTGTGTGTTTGTATAAGTTTTAATATATGGATAATACCTTTAAACTCCTTATGCCTTACACTAAGTGTTAATTTCTTGCACCATTTTATTCACTTTACTTACTATGCAAAGTTTTCAGACGTCAATGGATGTTTGTATTGGTATGTCGAACAGAGAAATCTGGCGTTGGCAATTATAAACAGCGCGCGTTACACATTCTGCTTTTATATGTGTCTTCTGGTCTGCTTCGCGGGTCCTAACTGGTATGTCTATCATTGCAAATCATCGAGTACACGCCTATATGGGTCAATAGATTGAGTTTCTACTTTCATCTACACCAACATTATTGTGTTTTACCAGACCTTGTTGCTATTTTGTGTGCAAGTGATTTCACTTGGCGGAGATTACTTTTATTTACACTTCCTGTGACTTTGGAACATGATGGGGATAAAGCTGGTTGTGCACAATTAACCAGTATTACCTCTCCAATGGTGGTAAATGCAACGTCCTATTATGTTGCTTTATTGGTTCTGTTTGTCCTTGGTATGTATATGTTCTCTGGTTAGATATTAATTTAATTAAATGTGAAAACAATGTCAGTGACAATTGTTTAACAAAAAATAAATAAATAAACCAATAAAAAAAACTAAAATACTTTAATGATGGTGGAAAAAAGTAAAATTTAGCCTGTCTTTGTTTAACTGACTAATGTTGTTTATATTTCAGTTAATGATATGTTTTGTGAAGATATATAATAATATTTATATATTTCAACTCCTGCTGTAAACAAATTGCCAAGGAACAAAAAAATAGCCGGGTGCTCATTTCGCTATAATGTTATGAATGCTACAAATGCAATTCCCGACTGTTCTTGAAATATGTTGTCCTGTAGTCATACTGCAGCATTTTCCTGTAGTAGGCCAACATCATTATATGATGGTAAAATAGATGTATCACGTTTAATACTATCGAGGAATTTAAAAGCTGATACTATTAAGTAGTCACAGAACACAGTGTTCTTCTTTTTTTGTTTCCACTGTCCTGTAATACCACAGTCACACATACGGCGCAAATAGCTACGTCGAGCTACGGATAGAAACGTAGTAACCCGTATCGATCCGTACCTGAGCCGTACGAATTGGTACGAATTGATACGGCTTACTACATTAAGGTACGTCTCAGGTACGTTTCAGTACGGGTCGATACGGATTACTACGTTTTTATCCGTGGCTAGACGTAGCTTTTCGCGCCGTATGTGTGACTGGGGTATTACTGAAACATGGTGGTGATAATAGGAACTGACTGTGCTTCACACACATCGATTTACGATACAGTCTACAGTCTCTACATAATTTTGTTTAGTATAAATATATCTCTACATTTTATTTAGTCCATTTATCAACATTGTGCCAGTCAGTCCATTTCTTCTAATACAAGTACATTGTAGATAAATATTGCATGCTGGATTTATTTCTACGAGAAAATATAATGCCACCCAATGAACGGTTTGTTAGGTTTTTAGTTTTCTTGTAGCAAAAAAATCGACAATTTTCACGTTTCAGTGAAATTTATAGAATAAATATTTCAAGTGACCTATAAAAGTTTACATTAGTGGTTATTTCTGTTTTCATTTTACATATGACATCGACATTCAATGAATTGACATTATTATCCGTTTGTCTCTCAGACTGACGTATTTAATTCATGAACGATCATTTCTTCTTTTGCAATATTAAACTATATGACAAAAAGTAAAGAACAGTAACTGTTTTCAGATTCTCAGTACAAAGCTACATGGCAATCAATGTGTAACACTGAACGATTTAGAATGAATGATTCTCACTAAAATTTCGTAGATTTAAAACTTTTATACTGTTTTCAGACGTTCTTTTCTCCGCGTCGGCTAATGAACCAGTTCTTAACACAAAACAAACAGCATAAAATGCATGCACCTTTTTGTATATCACTATCAAAACAAATCAATTACGACTTGGCAAAGCAATTGCACAAAAACCCTTCTGTCTAAAGTAAAGGTAGCCAACTGAAAATACCTTCAGCAAATACCAAACATTATGGAAGAGTAACTTTCCACATACAATTTTTTAAATCCCAAGTATTTAATATATATATTTGATATATATTTTGATTTTGAAAAACTGGCCCTGTAAATCAAAAGTATTTCTGGCTGATAGCTCGTCGTGTAGTATATAAGCTATCTAAAATCAAAGACAGTAAAACAGAAAAGATAATATGAAAAAGAATATAGTAAATTGTTAATGGAAAAAGCAGCACAATTATATTGTTAATAATAAAAGCAATTGGTTAACCAGGGTTTCTTTGAAATTTGTTCCAACAAAAGCCAAATTTTCCCCACCCAGTCAATAACAACAAAGTGTTATACAACATTATTAGCAAAGTATTCTTTAATGTTATAATTGTTCGCGCATTTATGTGTAACTAATCGTTTGATTTCAAACAATTTACAGAGTACAACTGAAAATATCATTACGATTATTGCTATCCTGTTTTCTTCAGAAATAGCTGTGTTTAATTAGGTTTGTAAACGACAGATATCCTGAGAACACGACCTTACATCTGCGAGGAACGATTTAAAAGTGTTGTTAGAAATGTTGTTTACACTGACACGTTTGTAAACAAATAAGTGATAAACACAAACATCTTTGAATTTCAACAGGTGCTGCGAATAAAACCATTATTTATTAGCAACAATTATTTCTACATTTTTCTTAATTAGCACGATCAGTGGAAGTCTTTTTTATTATGTTTTGCAAATTACCTTAGATAAATGGACCATTATCCGTATTTGATACGTTTTGTCCCATGTATTTTGCAGGAAAAGTAGAGAAAGTACTATCAATAGTTCAACGAAAATAAAGTATCCATTCATATTTAGTACACTACTAATGTATGTCAAAATACGTTGCTCATTTATAACTTTGTAAGACATATTGACAAGGTACACACAACTAATGCTCGTTTTTTTCTAACTCCAACTTTTTTGAGATATGCAACCGTGGACAGTCCATACAATGGCCGATGAATCTGCAATGCATTTGTACATGTATTCCCGCATAAGTATACATTAATGAATGGATTATTAACTAGTTTTGTTAATTTTAATGGTTGGATATATTCAGTAAAGGTATTTTGATGCGCACATAGTCAAGTTTTATCCCTCTGAAATAAAGGGTAACCACTAGGCTTTTAGTCAAACGCCGTTCAGTCCATATGCAGTCGACATTTAAAGTGAAAGGTAACGTCACTAGGTTAGGGTTGATTAAGTCTTTGTAATTTTCGTATTGTTCATGATTTGTCATTTACAATGTTGATATTCATGCTGTTCATTTTAATCATTCGCGGGTTCCTAACTTAACTATTTTCGCACACCAGGGCCCAGTTGTTCGAAACTTTAACAGGGGATTAAGCTAACGGTTGATTAACTTTTAGGGTTAGTTTTCGACATTTTATAAGACTTAGAAATACAAATGTAGGAGTTAAAATTTATGAAATTTCAAAATTCTTTACAATAAAATCAAAACCTCTTTTACTTGTGTTTCCCACCAAGACTAGTGGTTTGAACCAAAAACCAGCGGTTAGTTTAACAGCCGTTTAAAGTTTCGAACAACTGACCCCAGTCTGGCATTTCCGATGATTTTACATATGCCGGCATATCCCACATGGCACCCCACGCTCGTGCTGTTAACGACAAATAACGATTCGTGCACTTTTTAGTTGCTCTTTGTTCCTTGCAGAATATAACTAAACGTCTTTCTACAAATGACCCCCAAGTGCTTCCTCAGTTGAAAGATTCTACATCCCAGGCGAGACTTGAACCCACACCGGTGAGGAGTCAGTGACCATAACCACTCGGCACCGTAGGCCCTGGCACGTTATATGTGTGCAACAAACAAGAAACGAGTAAACTGGAATTTACAAATCTCATTATTAGTCCCATACTGGTTGAAAACCAGTTTCGGGGACTATAGGAATGCGCTTTTCCGTCATTCCGTCCGTCCGTCCGCAATTTTGTGTCCGGTCCATAACTCTGTCATCCATGAAGGGATTTTAATATCACATGGCACAAATGTTCCCCATGATGAGACGACATGTCATGCGCAAAACCCGGACCCCTAGCTCAAAGGTCAAGGTCACAATTTGAGGTCAAAAGTCAACAGGGCTTTTCTCCTGTCCGGTCCATAACTCTCCCATCCATGAAGGGATTTTAGTATTACTTGGCACAAATGTTCCCCATGATAAGACGACATGTCATGCGCAAAATTCGGACCCCTAGCTCAAAGGTCAAGGTCACAATTGGAGGTCAAAGGTCAACAGGGCTTTTTTCCTGTCCGGTCCATAACTATCCCATCCATGAAGGGATTTTAATATTACTTGGCAAAAATGTTTACCATGATAAGGCGACGTGTCATGCGCAAATCCTGGATCCCTAGCTTAAAGGTCAAGGTCACAATTGGAGGTCAAATATCAACAGGGCTTTTTTCCTGTCCGGTGCATAACTCTCCCATCAATGAAAGGATTTTAATATTACTAGGCACAAATGTACCTCATAATACGACGATGTGTCATGCACAACTTTCAGACCCCTACCTCAAAGGTCAAGGTCACACTTAGCAGTCAAATGTTAACAAAGCATGAACAGGGTCTGTTTCGTGTCCGGTCTATAACTCTGACACCCATTAAGGGATTTTAATATCACATGGCACAAGTATTCCCGATGATGAGATAAAGTGTCGTGCGCAAATCCCGGACTCCTAGCTCAAAGGTCAAGGTCACAATTGGGGGTCAAAGGTCAACAGAGTTTTTTTCCTGTCCCGTCCATAACTCTGCCATCCATGAAGGGATTTTAATATTACTTCGCACAAATGTTCCCCATAAGAGACAACATGTCAGGTGTAAAACCCGGATCCTTAGCTCAAAGGTCAAGGTCACAATTGGAGATCAAAGGTCAATAAGGTGTTTTTCCTGTTCTATCCAGAACTCTGTCATCCATCAAGGGATTACAATATTACTTGGCATAAATGTTCCCCATGATGAGACGACGTGTCTTGCGCAACACCCAGTACCCTATCTTAAAGGTCAAGGTCACACTTTGAGATCAAAGGTCAATAAGATTTTCTTTCCTGTCCGGTCTACAACTTTTGTCATGCAAAACAGAATTTAGATATCAGTTGGCACAAATATTTCCCTGGATGAGACAACATGTCATGCGCAGGCCTAAGGTCTAATGTCAAGGTCACATTTAGAGACCAAAGTTCAGACACAAGAATGACTTTGTCTGGAGAATTTCTTCTTTATGCATGGAGGGATTTTGATGTAACTTGGTACAAATGTTCACCAACATAAGACGGATTGTCATGCGCAAGAACCAGGTCCCTAGGTTTAAGGTCAAGGTCATATTTAGAGGTCAAAGGTCAAATTCAAGAATGACTTTGTACGGAGCATTTCTTCTTCATGCATGGAGGGATTTTGATGGACCAAATATTCACCATCATGAGGCACCTTTGTTTTTAGAATTAAATAACGTCTCTTTGTTGTTACTATCAATAGATTTTATTGTAACATTTTTATTAGTGGCGGTAGACCACTTTCCTGTGGTACAATATGCATGTTGCATCCAACTTTTAGGTGTATTTTGACCTATCTCTACCTGGTAAAGAGTTTCTTGTGGACTTATATAGATTTTTTTCTTTTTAGGATTAATATATAGTACAATATTCTTTATACATCATTGACAGATATCAGTTCATTATGTTATAGTTCACTTGTTTTGATCGGTTAACACACGGTATAACAAAAATAAAAATGAGCAAAACAAACTGCATATTAAATATCTACAGGTATAGCAGAAGTGCATGTCCACAGGTATCCGTAATGGAAAAAGCAAAGACCTGCATTAAACATAATTGGAAGATGAGTCAAGAGATGCCGTTATCCAATACAATTACAGTATTCATGTTTTGTCCTTTACAATATTGGCATGAATGATGAATGTCCAGTCAATCAATGTAACCAATAAAACATTCATTGCTTTTTAATCGCTCATTATCAGAGCTCAGCGACAAGAGATACAAATCATTCTCGCTGTTCAAAACAGCTATAGTTTTATTCTATATTCATTGTTTAGACGAAATCCGTTTAACAAGAGGAGACACATGTCTGAATTGCTGAGTTGCTTTCTGAAGTGAATTATATAATGTTTTTGAAAATCTCTTTTATTTTCCATTTACGAAGACTAGAGAAATGTTAATATATAAACTATTGAACTGCTCCTGGCATTTTAAAGATACTTGATTAAGTTGTTTTTAAAACATTTTCCGTGCAATGCTGCCGATATCGTTTTTGGATACATTACTGTATCCCTTCGAAATCACTTCCCCTAAATTATGTGTGTATAAGTGAATGAATATTTTCGCATTCATCATGAACTATTTTTCTGTAAATATATCGTGATGTATAAGATAGATCGTGTTTAAAAGGTCCAATACTAAGGAAAGTGAATATTTTAATTTCTTTTAAAAAGCACAGAAACTATTTCATTTTATTGGAAAATGAAAGTTGGTATGTAGAAATTCGAAATAAATCGCAGGGTATGTACAATTATTTTTCTATAAAGTATGAAGAAAGTTAAAAAGACCTGGGGGTCATTCTGTCGATTCATTGAAATTTCAACATAATACACATACATTTCTTTGAGTTCCAAAGACCTTCTGTAAATTTTGACCTGCCAATCTTCATTATTTAGTGTCTTGCAGAAGTCTATGCACTGGCTATGAAAAAATTGCCTACTCACTTTCCCTTAGTAATGGACCTTTAAGTGACATTTGAGACATATACATTCTTTGAAATATATATACAGCGACTACAGCTTTTGCAGCTTTTGATTTCGAGCGCTTACCTATTTGATAGTTGTTTTTAGTGAGTACGTTCTATATCTAACCGAGAAGTAAGACATTGTTGATATGTTTTACAGCACGTAGCTATGTAAAAGTGATTCAGTTTGAGATGAGACATAGTAATTTTCTTTTCATTTAAAGTTCATTTGCGCAAAAATATACATTTTGTAACAAACGTTCGCATCCGTATAACTGATACGCGTAAACGACAATGACGTCAGACGCATTGTGACTTTACAAAGACGCACACAAAATTCCATTTCATTTTGTTTTTAGCAGCTTTACCTTACAAAATATTAGTTGAGTAAAGATATGAACAATGCGCGACTACAATTTTTATCTCTCTTTACCCGACGAAAAAACAAAAATTGATACAACATACAGTTGGAACTCGGTATGTTGAATTCCAGTGAACCGAGCGTTTATCGAGTTTCAACTGTATGTAAATAGATAGGCAAAGCTATATGATATGATTTACATCTTATTAGTAATTCCCAGCAGTTCAGTGAAAACATAAGATAAAATATTTATTACTTTGAATTAACCTGTTCAGTTCAAAGCTCAAGCACTGTACGAATCCCAAGCTGAGTGTGAATTTTGGAGGCAATTAAGGAATGTTGCATGAAATACATATTCAACATACTATTAATACATTGTATTATCAACTTTTTTTCTATTATTTCTTAGTTTTATTTGTTTCTTAGTTCAGTATTCTTTACATTTCATTTCATCTTAAAACGGTATCATATTGACTATTTAACAACAAAATATACAAATGTTGTCAAATCTTTGCAGGAAGGCATTTGTTATTCCAGATTATTTACTCCGATTTCACCGATGATTACATCTTCTTACAAGTCATTAACTCGGCTGTCAGTAGTCCTGCTATTCTATCATTTACGTGGTTTGTAAATATATCTCAATAACTATGTTCATTCTCTTAATTAAAATTAATTTAATGAAATATTTAAAAGAATCATTTGGAATATGAAAGGATACATCATAATACTTAAGAAAATGGTTCGATGATGTATTCAGTAAGTCCTTATTGACGATCATTTTGCTTTGAATAATATGAAAATGTTTTTCTTCTTGCTGGCGGTTAAACACATTTTAGTTTGGTGCTTCATTGCTTGCATAAATGTAAATGTTGTATTGTTAAGTATTAACAGTGCTCCACAGTTGTGATTTTGCCACTGACCGTTCCAAGTCGGAGCCCCACTGTGTTCTTTTATTTTTTTGTCCTCTTTGTTTTGTTGTTCTTCTTACAGGCGGTTAAACACATTTCATTTAGGTGCTCCATTGTTTGTATTTGTAAATGTTGTATTGTTAAGTTTTGACACAGCTCCCCAGTGGTGATTTTGCCACTGACCGTTCCAAGGCGGGGCCCCACTGTGTTCCTTTTTTGTTTGTTTTGTCCGCGTACGTTTGCTTTGTATGCGAGTTTGTGTGTTGGTAGTGTGCACATGTGCGTTTTTGGAACATGGCATTCCCTGTTTGATATTTATCCTTGTTTTTTTAACTTTGTGTAATCATATACTGTATCTGTACTCCTAGGCTGTATTTGTAAGTATAGCCATATTTGTAATCATAGGCTGCATTTGTAATTGTAGGCTGTATCTGTAATTATAGGCTGTATTTGTAATTATAAGCTGCATTTGTAACTATAGGCTGCATTAGTAAATTATAGGCTGTATTTGTAATCATTGCTGTATGTATAATCAACGGCTGTATTTGTAATCTTAGGCTGTATTTGTAATAATGGCTGTGTTTGTAATCAAGGTCTGTATCTGTAGTCATAAACTGTTTTTAATCATATGCTGTCGTTTGTTAAAGAAATAATATTGTAATAAATGTAATGTATACCCATAACATCTTGTTTATTGTGTCCTTTCTGTGCCATTTCCTTGTATTGCCTGGATTTCGTATATTCTAGCAGATATGTAAGACGTGGGAAATTGCAGACCATTGGCAAGAATTGAAACAATGGTAACGTGACCTCTAGGGACAAGACAATAAGTATGTACATGAGTATGGTGTCTTAACAGTACTAACTGATACTCTATACTTAATGTAAATCTAAACGTTAATTCTTGGCATGGATTCAGTTATGACCAACAAGGTAATTCTGTCAAAGACAATTTATATGTATGCATGCTATTTATAAAAACTAACAACAGTTTTGCAACTAGAGTATTGCAAAATATTAACTCCTTCCATTATATTATATAACACCAAGACAACAGACAAAGAAAATTAATTACTTGTAACAGACCCTGTAAAAACTGATCTATGTCGACAGGTGGTAGAAAGCACTGGGACTAAATAAATAAAAACTAACACCATTAACGACTTACAGTAAGAAATGGTGCATTGTTAGAGACAGTCGTCCATGGTGGTATGTAAAACTTGAATATGAAGGGGTGTTCAACATTTAACTGAACATTTTAAAATATAACTTTTATCAAGTTGAGAGTCATGCACGAGAGTTTCGACATGTGTGCGTTGTATTGTTTTTAGCATTTCAACGTTTGATAGATACAAGTACTTTGGTTCTAAATATTCACATTTTTTCATGCAAAATTAGGAGACAAATAAGAAATTATATCGATTGGGCAAAATTCAAATATAAGAAAAAACTGATAAATGAGCTACGGCATAACATTTCTTCAAGTGTCGGTAAGAGCCGGGAGTTATGATAACTTTGGAGTTTGTGTTCATTGTGTTTGTTTCTTTTCTTCTTTAACTTCAATAAGGAGCATTTTCTTAGCATGTAAAATCTAAATATGTCTACATTAGTAATAGGTTATTCAATGTCCCTATTTTATATGGATATGGTACTATTCCAACCATATTTTAAGTATTAATAATCAGTATTATTTTTATGCTTTCATGAAAAGTTTAATTTTGTTGGCGGGACGCCATAACGACGTTTGGCGGGGGGCCATGACGACGTTTGTCGTTCTGTCACTGCTACAGAACGAAACAAGAAATAGCATAAATCAGCCACCATAAACAAATGAACTGAAATTAACTAGACATGCTACACAGAAAAGTTTTTTTCTCACAATCTCTTCACAAGGAAACTGTGCGTAGCGTAGTCTGTTCCCAGAGTAATGTGCTAACTATTTGATATTTCGTCAATCTGCCGCGACTTGCCACGTATGTAGCAACGTATTTTTGATAGGGAGATGAATATCTTATAATTACTTATACGGTACATTAACACAACTCTGTATTTTGTTTACTGAGGGATACAATACGCATATGCGATAGAAATATTGTAAAGGATATTGTTTTGACAAAATCAAGTCATATAATAAAAGAAGAAAATCAATGAGTTACGAAAGGCAAAATAGTAAAAAACACCAGCACATCTGCAATTTATTTCAACGTTTATTCGAAAAATGTAAAAAGCATAACACTTGATACATGTTGCTGGAAATAGTTAGTACATATTCGCAAACAAACGTTTGGTAGGCTTCATAGATAACGAACGTAAATAGATTCCGCCGAAAGTAATAAACACATTGTATCTATCCTTATCATGATAGAACAAGCTACCAACTGGCTACTATAAAAATATGCCATTCATCAATGAAATGATACTATAAAATGTATAATCATTGGTTTCTTACAGCAATGATGCCAGTAGATATTATTTACTCTTTCACTCAATGACTTTGTGGCCGGAAAAAAATGATTACTGCAGTTAGCTTATCTGTTAAAACATAGCTCACTCATAGATTACTATCTGTGATACTTAAAGCGAAATATCGTCTCCTAAAGAACAGCGGAATGGTGTCGGTGCTCCGACATTTAAACAAAAGATAATAATGTTCAGACATTAAAAATGAATTAAACACACAAGTTTAGTTCTTATACCTTTATCATTTTATATCGGTATCAATACAAAACTTCAGTGACACTTAATGCCGCAGGTATTGCGTAGACGAGAACATCACATTCATAAAAAGGTGAAATAAATCTAAATCCTATTCGTTTGTTTAATTAAAAACGTTCTTATTTGTGATATGCTCATAGCTAGATAAGCATAACGTCTCAATTATTTAGATATTTAAGAAAAAGACACATAATATCAACTTGCTATATATGATTTCATATTATTGAAATGCTCTAGAGTACTGTAGATGTAATCATTTATATTAAATAAAGACGGAAATGAATAAGTATCATACAACCTACATGATATAAGAGAGAAGTTGTTATTTCTTTTGCAAGTAATTTTTAAGAAGCTACTCAGTTCAATCATAGCATACACGCTCTGTAACCATCTTTAACTATATCAAATCATATTTTCGGTGCAAATCTGAAGAAATATACATTGATACAATAGAATCTGTATAAAAGATCCTTTGGAAGCACACGACGCAACTAAGCAATATAACAGAAGACTCTGTACATGCACTGCATGGAATTGACCGAAATATCGCTCTTTTTGAGCCAGGTAACCTCAAGGACATGCATCATTAATAGATAATTATAATTACATGCATCACACTCAGTGGCAGAGAGAAATAAGCATGATATTAAGCCTGATTAGATAATGATCTGTAGATTGCTAATGATAAGGAAAACACATTTCTTTTATATGAGTTTGCAATAGGAATGCTTTGTTTTATATAGATAAGTAAAAGTAGAAAATCATTTTTCTTTTTAAAAACAACTTAATTTCCACTTTTAATATATGATAATAAAAGTCAAAAACAAAGGGTATGAAACTGTAACAAAGTTTTATTTACAAAAGAAGTGATTTATAAAGATATTTTACTTTAAGCAATTGTTAAAATTAAGAAATAATTAAAGCAGGAACGTATTTCGCACTTATTATACACGATGTGCGGTTATACGTTGGGTGTAATGATTTATTTCGAACTACATATAATGTTCAAAGTTTGCCTATTACTGCACTATTTCAAAACTGTTTCAAAACTTGACAACACCTTCCTCTGGGTGTTCTCCTTACACATGTCATAACATTTTGAATATTTTTTATACCCTGCATATTAATAATTGTACTTTCCTGCTATGATATTTGATCAAAATACATAAATTTTGTTTATCACCCTAAATAATCAAATTAAAGCACTGGCCCCTTGATTGCATAACAACAACAAAAAGAGAGAGAAAATAGCTAATATCAGGAAATTAATGCTATAGTCAGTGTACCTGGTTTCGCACACTTTTTACACACTTCTTGAAATACACTGAAATATGTGGAAGCAATTTATAATTTTGCATTTTCAGGCAGAAGAATAGATACATGGCTCTTTATTTATGCACTAGGTTATTCTTCATGTGATAACTGCTCACCTCTGGTAGCTCTCCAATATAGCCAGAAAGTGACCCATTATTCGGACATATTTGTACCCGGTTTCGCACACCGTGACTAAAAATTCTCTAATTCTTTGTACAATACGGATATTGGTTGAATCGAAATTGCACAACACTGATACTTCTGTAGAAACTGTATTTTTAGCTGTCATTATCATAATGATGTCGCTATAACATGCACAAACTAGGTACCCTCAGTGGTGTCTAATTTTATGCTGTTTCGGTGATACTTTTACTACATTTTTATATATCCTTGTCTTTTATCAGAGTGCCTGCGTGTCGTTTAGAAAACTATAGGAACATTCAAAAGGAGACCTGGTCCCTTGATTTCACCAGTTTAAATTTCTCTTGGCAAGTATTTCATTACAAGGAACGGAAACTTCTTTGGTGTGCGAAACCGTGAACTGTGCGAAACCGGGTACACTTACTCTACATTCCTTTAATAAGAATGATTTGAAACATAATTACTGACAGACTAAATGTTTTGGAAATATGAGAATAAGTTGTTTTTACCGAGTTTTACAATGAAAGTCGAAAAGCGTTTTTGAGATAGTTTAGAAACATAAATTCATATTCTAATGTTCATAGTATGACCAAATTTCAATTCTAAAGAAAGATCATCTTAGGCCGATATCTGAAAGCAAGTGCCTTTAAAATAATAATTATGTAGGTTGAAAAATTAAAACGACTGTGATTAAAAACATCTATCTTGTCACTTTGCACCAATTTAAGATATGCTTTGAAGGTCAAAATTATTTATATAAAAAAGTTTTGGTCATATTTTAATATTACGTGTAATCTTTAGGGTTGTTGATACACACACAGAATGAAAGGCAGAAGCCTGGCATTTATCTGTACAAACAATATGATAACATAAGATTAATTAGTATAGTTGCAGTGGTGCTGATTTTATAATAAAGTTAATTGCTAGCAATCATATGTCCTCAGTAAGAACCTAATTAACACCTTGGTGCGAGAAGGAAAAAATTTTTGTAGTATTTTTGTATTCTCTGGGCATATTCCATGGACTGTACAATGACATGAAAGGTATCGGAACGTGCAACACACAACCCTCATGTCCCTAGCAACGTCTTAAGCGAAATTCTATTATTGTACAACTGAATATTCTCCATGATCCCAATGAAGCAGAAAATCAACATTTTTTCCTGAAAGTTTCCAGTACAGTTCTATAGTTCAATCAAAGGTTTTATATTATTGTGGATAACAGGTAACAGGTTTACTTTGTATACCTTTTACATGTTTCACATAAAAAGTTCATGTTGAGATGAAAATAGTTATACTTCGCGATATAAACTTGTACAATTCATTTTTAAAGTTTTGCAGTTTCCTGATTTTGAAATAATTCTACAAACGCCAAAAAAACTGGAAACTAATTACAACTTAGTCGCCAGCTTCATGATGTTGCCAATTACTTTATCTAATTCATAACTTACCAACTTTCAAAATCTAAGTATTAAACGAATATAAAATAGTTTAAACGGATTCTTCCATCATTGATAAATCAAGCCATGTAACAGTTGCAAAACATTTACTAGGTAAATCGGAAGAGATACAAATGGTCGAATCATTGCCTCTATTGCTGAAGACATGGAGCAGGAATATGAATATAATGTGAGCTATGTTACGAATGCGATACACGACTGTTCCTGTCGTTCCTTGTTTTCCGCGAAATGACGGCAACATATATCTGTTGCTGGCTTCCAGTTCACACAGATAAACACACAGTGGGAGAAGAAGTTTTAATCTTTTACTACAGGAATATAGCAACCAATTATTGTAATATATTGATAGGCGAGGCGCTGTAGTTCATATCAGTCATGTCGATTGCAACATTGCCTGTTAGTAAAGATGCTTTTTTGCACGTATGCATCCATCATTATTCGTTATAAAACTGTGTTTCTTTTTGTGAAACGTTTTCGTTTGTTTTCAGTTTGTAGAAAAGGTGATTTTTATGGAATAGAAGTTCTGTCTTCTCATCTAATAAGTGATGATGCTGGAATACAGCAACCTTAAGTATATCAATGTCAGTCAATGAGCTTTTCTTGAAATCATTTAAAAAATGAACGGTAAGTATTATATCATGTTAAAACAATGGTAGACGTTTTCGCTATAATTAACTTATGTGTAATAAGTTTTTTGAATAAAAATATCTATAGGAAGTTCTATTGGAAGCATAGAACGCAATCTGAACGCATGGAATATACAGTTACTCTCATAACCCCTAGCACCGCTTAGCGGAAACTCCGTAGTCGAAAAAACAACAACAAGACAACATAGCAACGAGCAGACAATCCACGGCCACCTTAGGCACTTACAGACTGTTTTGTGGTTGTCATAAAGAAGATATTTTAACGCAGTACGCAAGCAGCCAACAATTTAATAGGAGGACAGAATAAAAATAAAACACCACATACGCTTATAAGAGGAACATTAAGGAATTTTGCTATATATACGGCTTTCGGTCTGAAGGAAGGCTAGTTTGAAAGCCGAAAGGAGGCAAAGTGTAGGTTAGGGTTAGGGTTAGTGTTAAGGTAAGATCGGTTCATTCATTAATTCAACGTGATTGCATTGTCGGACATTATTATTCTAGTTGGAATTAGGACTGCTGGATCACCGAACTCGAATTACATGTACATATATCCTTTAAAATAATTCCTGTTTTCCAAACAAAAAAAAAATAATTTCTGCAACAAATAAAGCCCGCATGAATTACAGTTGACAAGTCAGTTAAGAAATAAAATTAAAAGGCGCAAAATATGGTTAATATTAAGAAGGTTTATGTCACATTTAGAACATTCAAATGTTTCAGGAGAAGTAGAATTTCTACAAAGCACACGCAATGCTTAAAGCTGACGTAATTTGAAGATGAGTCAAGAAAAGGCCCATATATCACTCATGGTATTATTAATGCTTTGCCTTTTACAATTTTGATATGAATGTCAAGTGAATCATTGTTACACGATAAAACATTCATTGCTTTTTAATGACGCACTATCAGAGCTTACAGATTCGAAATACACCAACGTCCTGTTTAAATCTGCATTATTTTATTTCACACTCTTTTGTTTAGATAATAAGTTTTTAATAAGTTGAGACACGAGTCTAAATTTCTGACGTTCTTGTTGAAAGGATGTTTAGAAAGTTTGAAGAAACTTTCATGTACATATCGATTGTACAGTAATTCAAAATGATTACGAAATTGCAAAGACTACATTAAAAATAGGAAATGCAATGTTCGAAGAAAGGAGTCTCCACAAAATGTACCCCCTTATCATATACGACGAGGACGCAACGGATATATGAAGGAACACAGATGAAAACCGCTTTGGACAAAAAAACACTAGGTATTTGAAACTGGCTAAAGGTGCGTACCTAACTTCAGTCATAGCCAAACCATGTTCTAAAGTTAGAGTGTGAATAAAAGTAACCCTACCAACTGAATGCCCTACAGACACAATGGTTAAATGGGGTATGGTTAGTATAACAAAAATATTCTTGAAAAGCTATATATATAAACCAAGCGCAAAGAACTATAACGCATGTACCCAATCATACAGCATCTAGAGAAACACCAGGGGCTCAGGCGAAACAAGGAGAAGACAACAGCATCTAGAGAAACACCAGGGGCTCAGGCGAAACAGGGAGAAGACAACAGCATCTAGAAAAACACCAGGGGCTCAGGCGAAACAGGGAGAAAACAACAGCATCTAGAGAAACACCAGGGGCTCAGGCGAAATAGGGAGAAGAAAACAGCATCTAGAGAAACACCAGGGGCTCAGGCGAAATTGGGAGAAGACAGTCATCAAAGAATCGCAGTGGGATTTAAGGAGTGTTTCACCTTTTCCGTCATATACAAACAAAGCATGTAGCACAGGGTCCAACTGTAAAAGATTTAAACAATAGAACATAGTGCGTGTGTGAAAATAGTCGGTACAAAACCTGTTTTAATAAAATGTTTTATAACACAACAAAATTCAATTGGACTATTTTATAAACATTATCCTCCCCCCAAAAATCGGTTTAGGTGTGTATATACTTTCTCGCAGAAAGATTGTTACTATTCAATCGCAAGACTAAATCTGAACTAAGTTCATTAAAATGTACATTGACTGTTATGTTTTGTGAAGGTTATGTGAAGACATATCAATTCACACGAACATTGATCTCTGAATATTTCTTGTCAATGAGGCTTTCTGTTAACATATATTCAAAGTTTTAAAATTTTTATAGCTTAATTACTTCCTTGCAGGGATTTTATCCTATGCCTTAGCCTTTGTTATTGACTCCTAGGTACATTCTTCAAAGATTATTCAACCTAAGCTAGTATATATGTAACAATACACAAATAATACGTAGTTAAACATCCTTTTTCATTTTGATAGCATTATCAGATAAACAGATCAGTACAACGCATGAAATAATTTAAATAATTTACCAGATTTCTGTTGTCGCTATTATTTTTGAGATTCAGACACCAATTTACAGTATTCTCAGAAATTATTTTATTATGGTACATATTGCATATTGATTATTTAGCAATACAATCCTTGGTAAATTACATATATACTGGTGGGACGTCAATTACTTTTCCAGATAGGTTACTCGAATTTACCAGATGATTACAACTGCTTACAAGATTCATTAATTAGACCGTAATGTTTCACGATATGTTATCCTTTACCAGGTTATCTACAAATAAAGATATATAAATGAAACCATACACAATCCGAGATGGTGGAAAGTGGCTAAATGTTATTGATAGTTAATCAGATTTTTTTTGTAATATGTTGATGAACCGTAATTTGTGTAACTCATTGCTGCAGTTCAGCGCCTATTTTTTAGTACTTATATTCGGATGAAGCAATGTTTCGTTGTGTTTTGTTCATACGATCAATGTACCTAACATAACGTGTTATTGAAGCATAATATATAATTTTATGTCAGGCAAATGTGATGATTATGTTGAAATCAATCTCAATATTGATTAAGTGCAGTTTACTAATATATCAGTCTATCATTAAGATATGTTAGCGAATAGTTGTTATTGTTTCATTAAAGCTGTGAATTATAGAATAACTGCTGACATTTTTGTCCTATACTCGCTTTGACAAATTTAATTTATAAAGACAAATATTATGAACATTTTTTATTTAAATTAAATCTATTTCAGTATCTTATTTCATTGTTATTTGCAGGCTGCATTTTACCTTTTCGTTCGTTGCATACATGTTTTCTTACTACACAGAACACAGCATGCATTCTCTTTTCTTCTTTAGTGCTAGCCATATATAATGATTACAGGGTGTGAAATAGCTTGCGAAAACTAATGAATAATAAGTAGAGTTGTACGCCAAGTCTGTACATGGGGGAAGAATTTTGTTGCCAAATACGCTACTGTGCATCAATTATTTAACACATTTTTATCACTCACCTTTTTTGCTTAGGCTGAATAATCTCGAGGAATGATATAAATGCTAGTTTATTTTATTCAAAAATTAATAAGATTTGGGTGTAACTTCAATACTGTACATGTCTTTGGCAAAATGTTATCACGAATGATTTAAGATTTGTTTAGAGTTTGTTGAATTGTTGTGCGATGTCATATAACGTGTAAAAACATTCACTTATGCTCTTTTTTATCTAACTTCTGGTAAGTACTTAGAATGTTTTATGTCTTAATACTCAAAGACTTAACATTTACTTTGTATTCTATGCATTATGTGCGGCACTTTGGTCACAGACCATAGCTTTGACAGGAGACCTATTTACCATTCGCATTGCTTAAGTCTTCATGTGAAAATGAAATGACTATAACTCTAATTCCCTTCCTTGACTATTCAAGGCAATGTATGTATGTAAAACTGTTCCATGAGCATACAAACGGTGCTGCCCGCCTTTATTCATCCATCCGCACATCTTGTCTCAAGCCACTCGCTGGAAGTAATAAAATATTTTTGGACTGGTTTCTAGAAAATGAATTCCAATTAATTAATTCCATATACAAACTGGTAGCTGTGTTAAGTACTTCGCGTTATGCAGTTTATTGATATGACCCAGAGTTTAATTAAGCACAACAGTATAAGAAATGATGTTAACTTTTTCTAGACCTTTGCTACGAAATGATGTAGAATGTTTACTTTATTAGGGAACTCGACAGTATTAATAACATGATATATAGCTTTTTGGTGCAAAATTAAGCAATTTTGTCTTTTTTGCGCGTCCATCTGTCTAAGCAATGATAATAACATCGATGTAGGTGGTCGCCATAAAGACGAAGTAAACATAATTCGCTGTAAATCAAACTGAAAAACTGGCCAAACATTTGATTTTTTTAAGTCAATAAATTATTAAAGCTGCAGTTTAAAACTTTGAAAGATGGTCCAATTTACAATTATGGAAATAATCGAAAGGAAAAGTAGTTCAAATGTTTACCATTTGTTTATGTTCTTCCCCGAAATAGGTAACAAACCTAAGAACTGATGTTCAGACAAATCATTTTCTAGATAATATGAAATAATGACTTCTTTTACGATACGAAACACATCGAAAATGTCCCTAGACACTCGTTTAGTAGGTGTCAGAGACTTTCCATCTTAATACAGAACAGAGGGAAATCAATCGTAGCCTGAAATATATCGTCTGAAGCACGTAATCTGAATTTGCTTACATTAAAGTCAACGCTACTTGCACCAGCTACCAAGTCCATTTGAAAGATGTTGTTGCAGTTATGAAAGATATAACTAATGGTCACTGTTCATCCTTTACATCATGGCCTATGGCTATGGAAATGATTACTACATTTGCTGAAAACATAAAAATTGTGACACTTAAAAGTCAAATGATTAGTTATAAAAGCGTCGATCTACAACATTAAAGAAAGCTAATTACTACAAACGACATACAGTAGAAATTAATCTAAGTAAATTATTTACAGATGTGTTGATAATTTATTTACTTTATTACCCTATTAAGATTAAAACCAATTCCAGTGACATTTATGTAGCAGTTTAGACCTATCCTGTATTAAGTAGAACTATGACATTATAAAAGAGTATATTGTAAAGAGCCACAGCTTAATGTAGTTTATTTTTTCCGAAAAGGAGTAAAATTTAATCCAGTACGATCGAATTATCTTTGTCATCAGGATTTGTTATTTATTATAGCACGGGTTTTATATATTACAGGGGCTACAACAATTTGAGTCCAGCACTTACGCTCCTTTTTGTATCATGGACACGATAAGAAATATTGGCATTAAGAAATATTGGCATTCACTATGTTTTTCTTATAAAGAAAAAAATAAAGTTTTTTTTTCGTATAATCAACTTTGGTGCAGTAATATCAACGGCGACCTTTTCCGCGAGACTGAACGTGCGACTTGACGTAGTTTACAAAAAATACAATGATAATCACCAATCAAAATTTGGAAAGGAACATTCAGTGATAGTTATATCTTTTTCTCAAAGCTTATATCAAAATGAATCCACACGACTGTGCGGATTTTCTTGAAAATACTTAAAATTAAAGTTAGGAACTGCACTTTTTCTCGAAAGGATAAGTACAGTTTAACGCAGGATGTTTTTTTATTTTATTTTATTTTATTTTTTATTTATTATATTCTGTTTATTGTAAAGATCGATGGTCAATGATTATTTTATGATTTTCTTATATTATGGAAAAAGCTTGCATTTTTGTAGTTAGCTAAAATACAAATTAATTAAAATTAATTGTCGGTATTGTTATTTCCTGAGCGTGTACCATATTGGTACATCTGGCAAATCCACGAATCGCGCTATACATTAATATTGTTATATTTTTGTATTTTGTAATTCTTTTAAAACAAATAAGTGTACATACAATGAAACGTTTCGATAACAGCAACTTTCGCTGAAAACAAATGAAACTAACCCAAGCAGTTCCAACGAATGCTAGTCAATAAAAATCACGTAATCAGGTTTATGCATGCAACATACTGTAATAAAATGTGAAAAAAATTGTTTGTTGAACCGTTGCTCAATTTTGCTAATTCTTGACTACAAATATAGATTTATATCGAAACTTGTGACCACAGTAACAATCTAAGTTAGTACCACTGTTCTAAGGCTGATTTGACGAAATGAGACGTTAATAATAAAGGAAGCCTATTTCGCAGCTTTTTCTACAAGTAATTTGCTGCATTGTTATCAAGGACTAGTGCATATGGTAAAAATGTGTATTTAGCATTTGATATGTTATACAGCAAGATAAAAATACCGAAGTATTAGAATTACAGAGACTTTCATTCGAACCATGATATCTGTTTAAGCAAATCAAGTATTTAAGCATACTCGTCCATGCATCAAAGTTACAGGTTTAAGAAAATTATATAGTCAATAATCTGGTAATTTCCGGGTTCTTACCGAAAAAGGGAACGGAAAAGTTAGCCATTTGTTTACTTGCTCGGACATTGCGCTTTGCGAGGGTTGTTAAATCTTTAAAAGCGTTTATACAAAACATATTTCCAAACAAATCGTGCATTACTCGCAACCAAATCAAACGGACTGATAATTTGTATGCAACTATGTTACGAATTATAAGAAAAAAATCTGCTTCATGATTTCATGATTTATTTAATATTTTAATATGTTCAAGGTCTTAAGTCGAATTTAATGATACATATTAAATATCTGCGTAAGGCCAAATAATGCATGTACACGTTTGGCATTTTGTTCATACTTGTATTTTATTTAACCAAATTGAAATAAATTAAATATCATTCAGGGCATAATATATTATATTCTTACTCTGAAAAAGGGAGCCTACATTAAACAACGAAATTTACTAAAACTAGCACAAACAATATAACCTGCCATTAGCTCATTATACACAAAGCGACTGTAATTAAATCACACCTGTAATGCTATAACATTAATATCCCTCTACAGTGACTACTGTGTACTTAAAGCATTTACTGGCTGAAATTAACGCTAATGGAATTTTACTTTTTTTCATATTTATAGTCGTTTTATGCAAAACTTCAGCCAAGTAAATGTCCCTAGATATTGATGAACGTAGTACACACCTGCGTGACCGTGCTATTACGTTTACACTAAAATTGTCACTTTACGCGGATGGAAAGCATGTGCTTTAATTGCTTTGTCTCGTAAAACTGTTGTGCACTAGTTTTATATCCGCGTGTTAAATACCAAAATTAACAAATCTTCACTGTTTGATACATTGTTCGATGATGCATCATAGTTAACTAAAGGTAAAAGAAGTTGTTTCGCCTTTGATATTGCTTCCTGTGCATCACAAGTTTAGTTATTAGTGATACTAACGCTTGCACACATGAATTACTATTGATATCTTTACTAGACAAGGGCTGAATGTCCCTGGAATAAGATGTTAATAGGTACACAAAATAATGAAGTTGTTCTGTTTAACATTAATCAAGCCTTAGAATCTTAGAAAGGGTTTGTAAATATTAATGCATATCATTAAAATATTGAAATAAATAATCATTTGAAGATTTAAATCAATTTCGATCTCCAATTACTTGATGAACTCTCATTTTGGCAAGAAACGCCGTGGAAATCTATAGCGTAAAAATTCTTACACAGAGAAGACACCGATCTATTGTTTAGAAAAGGCGAACGTAAGTTGCAATTGTATTAATTAAAATCATAAAGAAAATGGTTGATATTTGTGATATAATATCATTTATTATTACATGATTTCTTGCATATGTCGATGTTTAAAAGTTTGTACTATATAACCGTTCCTTATTTAACACGTATACACAAGGTGCATACATATCATTTGAATAGATAAAGTACTGTAGGTCAAGTATACGTTTGTTTTGAGCATCTACATATGAGCCTAGCCATGGGAAAACCAACATAGTGGGTTTGCGACCAGCATGGATCCAGACCAGCCTGCGCATCCGCGCAGTCTGGTCAGGCTCCATGCTGTTCGCTTTTAAAGCCTATTGGAATTGGAGAAACTGTTAGCGAACAGCATGGATCCTGACCAGACTGCGCGGATGCGCAGGCTGGTCTGGATCCATGCTGGTCGCACACCCACTATGTTGGTTTTCTCATGGCACGGCTCATATTATTCTGCATAGTATTTGAAAAAAAAATCATTTAAATAATTAATATTCATTAAATCACACTTGATAACCGTATTTTTATCTGCTTTTGGCGGAGTAAAACAATTATATGCTCTAAGCAATTTTATGCTTTTGGTGGTGTCAGATAATTGATAAAATGCTGAATTTCTCAAACTCGCATTCTCCTTGAAAACATATTTTAAAAGAGCGTCAGTAGGAATTACTTTATTCTGAAATAATTTTTTGAGCACATATAGCCCCTTCTTTGATATGTTTGAATAGCAATCACAGCCTGTATCACTGAATGCATATCATCTGCTCATCAGGTCAATACAGTTGATGCTGTCAATAATTTGTCGTTTAGTGAAAAGCAAAAAGATTCATTTTCATTTTCATGTATTAAACATTAACAGTTACGAAGATTTTTTTCACATAAAAAATCTTGCATAGTATATGCGATCAATCATTGACGTTACAGGGATGGGTCTCAGTTTTACTTTGTAATCTTTATTCTGATTACCAGTATCACGTAAGTCTACTCGAACTACTCGATTAGAAAAACGACCTGATTACATGCGCGATTAAATCTATCGTATGATTTATTAATTAAATAATGTAAAAGGCAAAGGATGCTCTTCTATATCAAAGAGATGAAAAGCAACTAGAGTCACTTTTATATCGTGTTTTAAACCTACCCCCTTTTTATGGCAGAGAAACTGAGAGTAATGAGTAATTAGATATAGTAGGATAGGGCCCATTTAGTTCATCCGTTAATTTAGGGTCAATGCGTAACATAATTACGTACGCCTTTTTGATAGATATTGCTATTAACAGTCACTTTTCAGATAAAATTTCACGCTAAATATCATCCGTGTCTTCTAGATGATATGAAGTAATTTTTACTTTGAAGAAGTAACAAGGGGGATAGGCTTATTACTTTCGTTTCTTTCCTGTTTTAGTTTATTAGTTAATTGTTTTTTTATTCCTATTATTGGGGCAAGGACAAAAATGTATGTATTGTAAATACGTTACTCGAGTTAAATATAGTTTGTATAATGTAATATTCAAGCGTATGTTGTGATTTACAGGCACTTGTTTACACGTTAAATAAACTAACGACTGACTTTCCATTGATTTTACGGTTGTTGTCAGTGCAACACATCGTAAAAGAATTTCTTGTAGTTAGTCCTGCGCATATTAAGGCTTGTGATAGAACTCACTTCTTTGTCTGAAAAGTGCAAAACACACATCTGGAGCTATAAGAAGCTGAATGTATTTTGTTTAGTTCAAAAGTATTAAGAATAATGAAATCATGATTTAAAGGACAACAAAAGGTAGAAATATGCTTGGTAATAATAAAGAAATGGATTCGCATGTGAAATAAATACTCTCACACCTTAATAACATTCCACGAATAATTACTTAACATTTGATATCAGTTTCTGCCTTTATATTGATTAATTTTACGCTTTTTATTATACATAAAATAAAGACAAACGAAGTTGAAATTTCCTAATTAGCCACAATCGTTGTCATATTGTCTTAATTTACTAGATATTTTAATGGAGGATGCCATCAGTGTAAAACACAAGCTGTATTATTATAAATAGCATATATTAAATTCAGTAAAAGTACGCTAGATCCAAATTTAATATCTAAAATATGACAAATATGAAAAATCACTACATATGATATATGTTAACATAAACTTTACAAATTTTTGTCCATAAACAGAACTATGGCTTAGGCGTAAAATAGTACATAATACATATATAGGGAGTAAATCTGTTCTAAGAGCATATAGATAAGGAAGCATTTAAAACAGTTTCGCTCTTAACCACCTAAGCTATGTGTACTTTCTCTTAAATACTGGAAAAAAAACTATTATCAATCGATTGTTAGTGCCTGATATTAAATCACAAATGTAGCTCTACATACACAATCTGCATGTTAAGTTGTATTGAATGGGTTTGACAAAGATTTTCTACATTTGAAGTAAATATCTAAAGGTAAGATATTTCAGTGAAAGATGGACTGTGACTTCGCAGATTCCTGAAGTAATGACCTTTTTTGCACGATAAAAGAGACAGTACTTAAAAGACGAAGATTATCTAACCCGTTGTCAATGTTTTAGACAGGTAATATTTTTACTATGTGTTACCAGAGTTGTTCGAAAAGTTATACATCTTGGTCTGTATTGTGAAAACTATGCTCATTTTGTTAGAATAATCCTGTTAATTTTCACTAAATGATTTCGTGTCTGCTCCTTAACAAGCACACCGTACTGCAGGAGTCATTTTTGGATACCTCTTATACGGACAAGCTAGGATAAAATCTTACGTTCAAAAATATGTGTGTGATTTTGTAGTTGTTCAAAGTCCTATATATAATTAAACCATTTTTCTTCCTTTGCAAATATTTGTTTTGGGGTTTCTCATCAATTATTTCCTGCATTTTTTATTATCAGTATTGTCAGTATGTGTTTAACCTAAATAGTCACTACGTTTTCATTTAAGACTTCACCTAATGGTTAATGATGGATATAAATCAGCACTTTATTTATTCAAATAAAAAATATGACTCATTAAGATTTTTTCCTATAAAAAATTCATATCTTTAACTTTGGGATACCTACGAGGGGCGTTCAATATGTAATGTTACTTCGTATGTAGTTCCGTAACCGCTTGTTATTTTTAGAAGCGGCTTTCGGCACATTGTAGAGTAATTTATTGGCAACACAATGCTATATAAATTATAAAAGTCGGCAGGTTCAAAGTCAAAATATAATCATTACAATGAGGTGTACTCAGGTATACTAGACCATAATTATAATTTAGGTTTGTCCTGGGCATCCAGAGTCTCAGAAAAATAGAATAACTTGTAAAATCACAAAATTCTATCATTTGTCTACGAGGTACACAATTTGTGATGCGTTTATGTTTGTTTTAAACTATTTATTCCATTTTTAATTTTACAACACAACGAAAAATCTAAACTCGAGGTTGATTCCATCTGGAATGGGTGTTGAGAGCGATTAATCAAAATTGTAAGAACTAGTTTCGCAATTGAGAATTTAGATATTAGTACGAGGGATGTTCCAAAAATAATGGCATTTGTGTTTTATTTCGCGGAAATCGTGTCATGTGTACACAAAACCACCTCGTGTCGATAGAATGATTACTGAATCGTAACATAGGTAAATATCGCGCTCACACGTTCACTGACCTTGGTACAGTGTACATTGCTTTATAGCGTATTCAATTCACTTTACACAAAATGACTGGGAAAAGAGCTGAAAATGTGCTTGAAATTAGGGCCTACATAAAAGGTAGGTCGCTACTCGGCATGAAGCTTGTAGATATTCACCGTGAGGTGTGCGACATTTATGGGGAGGGTCAAATGTCTCGTAGGACTATTTGTAGGTGGGTAGCTAAACTTAGGACCGGACAGCAGCAACTCAAAGATGCTGCTCGCACAGATCGTCCTACAACAACTACGTCGAAAGGTAACATCGAAAAAATCCTAAATTTGCTAAAAAGGATGCCCGATTCACCTTAAGGTATAGGTCCATGTTTCGGAGAAAAAAAGTTCGAACGTCATCAAATCATAGAAAGAAAGCATTGTTTTACATGAAAATTTAACAGCATATAAAACATTTATATTATTCTACAAAACTTTTGTCAATTTATTTATATATGTATTGAATTTCGGAAAGGGACTGCATGAAGGGGCCACACTTCTGGACAGTTCAGCACCTTTAAAAACTCACCATTTTGAAAAAGCTGTTGAATGTCTTCGTTTTGATGCATTTGCAACATCGTGCGAGTGTTTAAACTTTCCATAACTAGGTAAAAGATCGTTTTTGACAATTGTTTACATTTATTTCTTTACAAATGACATTCTTATTCAGAGGGGGACAACTCATTAAGAATATTTTAAGTATCCAACTCTTAGGGACAGAACAGTAAAGCATGTTTTGGACAGGTAAGTTGTGTGTCAAGGTGCTATTCATTTATTTAAAAAATCTGTTATTTTGTGATATACTGCTAAACCTTAAGGCAACTGGCCCAAATGACAAACTTGTCGTTAGCACGAGTACATGGAATTTTGAAGAAACACCTAAAACTTAGAAAAATAAATGCAAGATGGATACCCCATTTGTTAACAGATGAACAAAAGAGGACCCGTGTAACAATGGCAAAAAAAAACTTCTGAACATGTACCTAAAATACAGCATAAAGGATTTTGATAATATAGTTACTGGTAATGAAACCTTGGTTTATTATTTTGAACCAAAGCGGAAATATTCCAACCGAATTTGGGTCACCAAAAATGCGAGACGCCCAAGTATTGCCAAACGAATACGAACGGTGAAGAAGGTTTTGTATGTATTTTTTTTTCACTCATAAGGGTCCAATCACTCAAATTCTGGTACCAAAAGGCAGTACGGTCATAGGAAAATTCTATAAAAAAAAGTTGTTCTAAGAAAATTGAAGAACTTCAAAAGTCGCCGCACCAAAACAGGACTTAAGTACCTCCTACTTTTGCATGATAATGCACCCGCTCACAAGGAACGCATTGTGACCGAGTTTTTTGAGTCAGAGAAGGTTACCGTCCTTCCACACCCTCCGTTTTTGCCAGACCTGGCCCCCTGCGACTATTTTCTGTTTCCCAAACTTAAATATCATCTGTCTGGAAAGAGATACAAATCGAGAAATGCCCTTGGATCTGCTATATATCAGTATCTGATGGGTGTTCCCATAGAAGAGTATGAACAATGCTTCCAAAAGAGGATTGACCGGCTCAAAAGGTGTATTCAGGCTGACGGAGAGTATTTTGAAGGGCAGAGCAAGTTAAAATGATCAGAACATTTGCAGCATAGGAGAACCGATGCAAGTGACATTACTTTTGGAACACCTCTCGTATCAACTTAAAATACAAGAATTTCTAAACGATGATTATCGCGTCCGACAAAACTACAGAGGCTTATTGTACTCACCTTATCATTTTTCGAATAAAAATATACACACTCAATTTAAAACTGTTATAAACTTTTTTATTTTAGTTTTCATATGTTTTTGTGAAGATCATGATTTGTTTTATCTGTTTAAACTGAAAATTGAACTATAGTTCTAGTTGTTGAATAGTAGAATCAAGGAATTGCATATTACAATCTCAATGTTTTGGACATAAAATTGTCCAGTATACCCGAGTACACCTCACTCAAATGATTATATTTTTACTTTGAATCTACCAATTTCAATAATTTATATAACATTGTGTTGCCAAAATGTGCCGAAAACCGCATCTAAAAATAACAAGCGGTTACGGGACTACATATGGAGTGACATTACATATTGAACGCTCTTAGTAGTTATATATATGGGGTTTTTGGCCCGATTTTGACCCAACTTAATTTTAACCCTTGACCTAAACCGATCAATGCTAACCAATTTCAACAAATTTAAAACAAATTTAAAACAAATTTTAACAAATTATTGTTAAAACCTATAGTAAAATATGATTAAACACTTCCACCAAATATTTGCCAAAATCCTGCCAAGTGGCAGCAATGTGGCAGTCGCTGCCAACTTGACAAACTTTTGGCAGAACGTTGGCAAACACAAATTCAACCAATCAAAAGTCTGCCATTTTTCTGCCAAGTGGCAGCAAATGTGACAATGTCTGCCAACTTGGCAAACTTTTGGCAAAACTTTGGCAGATTATTTTTATTGATAAAATGTAACTTATTTGATCTTATTTTGAATTAATAACTACATTATTAGTCTTTAAATAATTTTAAATACATTTGATATAGATGAGTTTACAGAATAAAATATATTGTTTGAAAGAAAGAAAATTTACTGATAATATAAATCCTCACTATGTTACAGCAAAAAATGGGAAAAGAATGTTAATGGCTACCTGCGCATCTTGTGGGAAAATGAAATCAAAGTTTGTTAAAAGTACAGGGGGTAATTTAGATATTCACAAAGCAATGTTACCTTTATTACCTAAGAAAGGTTTAACACTTCCAGGATATAATTATTGTGGGCCAGGAAATCCCCTAGATAATGGACCCCCCGTCAATGAACTGGATGCAGTATGTATGGACCATGATTTTTGCTATGACAGTGATGTAAAAAAGGGTACATGTGAACAAATGCTTTCCAATTTAAATAAAACTAAATCAAAAACATTTGGAGAAAAGATTGCAAAACATTTAGTTGTGAAACCTATAATTAAAACAAAATACAAACTTGGGTTGGGACAAAAACAAAAATCAAAAAACGGGAAAAGGGGGTAGAGTATACCCCCGAAATAAATTGGAGCGATGAATTAGCAGAAGAATTACACAAACTAATTAAAAGAAAATTTAGGAAACGAAGAGTGATAGTTAATGATATTGATGATACTTGGTCAGCTGATTTAGTTGACATGCAAGCTTTTTCAAAATATAATAAAGGAGTAAAGTACTTGTTAACTGTTATTGATATATTTAGTAAATATGCTTGGGTTATTCCATTAAAGAATAAAACCGGAGAATTTGTTACTGAAGCATTTGAAAAAATAATTTCTGAAGGACGATTACCAGTAAATTTATGGGTAGACGAAGGAAAAGAATTTTATAATAAAAAGTTTGAATCATTTTTGAATAAAAATAAGATTAATATGTACCATACATTTAATGAAGGAAAGGCTGTAGTAATAGAAAGATTTAATAGAAGTTTAAAAAGAATAATGTGGAAGTATTTTACAGCAAATAATACTTATACTTATTTAAATAATTTGCAGGATATGGTTGATAAATATAACAAAACAAAACATTCTAGTATAAAAATGACACCAACCGAAGCCAGTAAAAACTTAAATAAAGGTACTGTTTACTTTAATTTATATGGTAATTTAAAGATATCAAAGAGCAAAGCAAAATTTAAAATTGGTGATCGAGTTCGTTTAAGCAAACTTAAAAGACATTTTGAAAAAGGATATACACCAAACTGGACAGAGGAAATATTTATAATTTATAAAATTAATAATACAAATCCCAGAACATACTCTATTAAAGATTTAAATGATGAAATAATTCAAGGTTCATTTTATGAACAAGAACTTTTACCTACTACACAAGAAGTTTTTAGAATAGAAAAAGTTATTAGACGAGACTATAAGAAAAAACAAGCTTTAGTAAAATGGAAAGGTTATAGTGAAAAATTTAATAGTTGGGTACCATTTAGCGATCTTGAACAAATTTAATTTAGAAATAAAAAGTTTAATTATATAAATGAGCAATAAAAATCTAATTTCTAATAATAATGGAATAGAAACAATAGATCAATTAATTATTCACTTAACTAAACTAGCTGCTGCTTACAGAAAAAGTTATAAATTTTGTGGGAGAGTAAGTACTGGGTTATATATTACAGCAGGTGTTTTTGGTTGCTCAGCTGCATTAGCACTTGTTCCAACTATTCCTATATTTGTAGCAGTTGCTGGCGCTGTTCCATCAGTAATTACCATATTTACTAACAGACTAAAACTTGACGACAAGAAATTTTTTTTAAAATCACATCATCATAAAATAAAACAACTTATAACAAAAGCACGGATTGGAAAAGTAAATAAAGAAGATCCAAATAAAGTTATTCAGGATATTTTTACAATACTATTAGAAATGCAGAAAGAAAAAAATTATTCAACACCTCTTGAAATGCATATGAAGGAATTTAAACTTAACGGATATAAAAGTAAAAAAGAAGAAGAGCTGTATTAAATTTTACGTGTGTTTTTTAAAGATTTTTTTCTATAAGTATATTATATATAGATGGTTAATAGAAAGGTAGATAGAATGATTATGCCAAAATTATCTAGCACTTTAGGAGAAATAATGAATCCAGATAAAAATTCATATAAGAAAGTTCTTAAAAGAAGAAATGTTATTAAATATCGGTTAAATCAAATAGTTAGCGATGAATATAAAAATCATGTCATTGATAAATTACAAAATGTTATAGATCCTTATCTTCGTAAAAGAACTTTATTTGAATGGGACTGTGGTTGTCTATTAACTGAAGAAGAAAATGCTGAAAGATTATGTGATTGTCCCAGACCAAATAATATTCGAAACAATCCTAAAAAAGTTATTGCAACCGATTGTGACACTAATGAAGGAAAAACATATAAAAGCACTTATGCAGCATCCAAAGACCTTAATATTAATTCAGGGTTAATAACAATGTGCTGCAAAGGAAAAAACCAAGTTAAAAGTGGAATATCAAAAACCAGCGGAAAAAGATATAAATTTAAATATTTTAATTCATCTTAAACTTTATTTATTTTATTATTTTTTTAATCCTTTTTTCCTTAGTGATTTTTTTTTTCTAAATATAATATATAGATGGAAATCGAGAGATCTTCAAAACAATATTATAAGAAATTTGAAATTAAAATTACATATAGACAAGACCCAAAGAATCAATTATATTTAACTATAAACGACTCTTATGAAATACTTAAATCTGAACTTAAAACTTTAAAAGGTATAAAAATAAATGTTGTTTTAAAAATAACTTTTGCAAAAATGGATAAAACTGATACAATATATAAATCAGCTTATTTTCAATCAAAGGCTTTAGAAATTATTAACACAAACGAAATAAAAAAAACTTTACATCAAGCTTTTGATGAAATAATAAATATAATTGGTAATTGGATTTCTGAAGGAAGTGGCTGGAGAATAGAGTCAGTTGATACTCATTATATAAATAGATATAAGTATAATCCATTGGCTGCTTCAAGCTATTTAGAATTACCAAAACCATTACAACATCCAATGAAAGGATTAATAAATATAAAGAATGATGATAATGAATGTTTTAGATGGTGTCATTTAGCTTACAAATTTCCTGTTGAAAAAAATCCTCAAAATATTTCAAAATATAAAAAACATATAAACGATCTTGATTATACTGGAATTAAATTTCCTGTTACATTAAATCAAATACCTAAAATAGAAGTTTTAAATGAAATATCATTTAATATATTTGGATATGAAGAAAATAGTATTTATCCATTGTACATATCAAAATATCAATACGAAGAACACTGTGACATGTTGCTAATTACTAATGATAAAATAAACGGCGACTGTAAATCACCAGAGACCCCAGTCCAACATTATGTTTGGATAAAAGACTTTAATAGATTAATGTTTAACAAAACCAAACATAAAGAAAAAAAATATTTCTGTAAAAGTTGTTTACAACATTTTACAAATGAAAGAATATTAAATGAACATATTCCAAATTGTTTAGCTATTAATGGTACCCAAGGCGTAAAAATGCCAAAAGAGGGAAGTAAAGTACAATTTAAAAATTATCATAAAGGTTTAGCAGTACCTTTTGTAATTTATGCTGATTTTGAATCAATAACTAAAAAAGTTTTAACTGCTTTACCATCAACTGAATCTTCATTTACTGAACCATATCAAAATCATATAGATTGTGGTTACGGCTATAAAGTTGTTTGTTGTTATGACGATAAATATACTAAACCAACCCAGATTTATAGAGGTCCTAATGCAGTTTATAAGTTTATTGAAAAAATGCTTGAGGAAGAGGAATATTGTAAAGAAATATTTAAAGAACATTTTAACAAAGATTTGAGAATGTCTAAAAATGATTCAACCGAATTTAAAAAACAAAAGTTTTGTCATATTTGTGAAAAAGAATATATAGAAGATTCAATCAAAGTAAGAGATCACTGTCATATAACAGGAAAATTCAGAGGAAGTGCTCACTCAGAATGTAATATTAATTTTAAACTAACACATAAAATTCCTGTTATTTTTCATAATTTAAGAGGTTATGACGGTCATTTTATTATGCAACAAATAGGGAAATTTAAAAAAGAAATTAATGTTATTCCTAACAATATGGAAAGATATATGGCATTTATGATTTCTGACTTGGTCTTTATTGATTCATTCCAATTTATGTCTCAATCATTGGATAACTTAGTAAAAAATATTCCAGAATTTAAATACTTATCTCAAGAATTTGATTACATAGAATTATTAAAAACAAAAGGTGTTTATCCATATGATTACATGGATTCATTTAAAAAATTCAAAGAAACAAAATTACCTCCTAAAGAAGATTTTTATTCAATTTTAAATGAAACACACATATCTGATAATGAATACGAACATGCTAAAAATGTTTGGAATAAATTTAAAATTAAAACAATGGGAGAATATCATGATCTATATTTAAAAACTGACGTATTACTTTTAGCTGATGTATTCGAAAATTTTAGAAAACTATGTTTGGAGTACTACAAATTAGATCCTTGTCATTATTTTAGTAGCCCTGGTTTAGCTTGGGATGCAATGTTAAAAATGACTGGAATTAAGTTAGATTTAATAACTGATATTGATATGTATCTTTTTATTGAAAAGGGACTGAGAGGTGGAATAAGTTATATTTCAAACAGATACAGTAAAGCAAACAATAAATATATGAAAGATTATAATTCAAAAGAAGAAAGCAAATACATTATGTACCTTGACGCCAATCATCTTTACGGTTGGGCTATGTGTCAACCTTTGCCCTCTGGAAACTTTAAATTTATATCCGAAAAACAATTTAAGAAATTAATTGCAAAAGGTAAAACTAACTTTATAGTTGAATGTGATCTTGAATATCCAAAAGAATTACATAAAACCCATAATGATTATCCTTTAGCTCCTGAAAAAATAAAAATACCAGATCAATGGCTTTCTGATTATAGTAAAAATATTAAAACAGAATTTGAAATAGGAAAAAGTAATGTAAAGAAGTTGGTTCCAACTTTAATGAAAAAACAAAATTATGTAGTTCATTATAAAAATCTTGAACTATATACACAATTAGGGTTAAAAGTAACAAAAATACATAAAATATTAACTTTTGATGAAAGTCCTTGGTTAAAAAAGTATATTGATTTTAATACTCAAAAAAGATCTAAAGCAAAAAATTCATTTGAAAAGGACTTTTTTAAGTTAATGAACAACTCTGTATTCGGTAAGACGATGGAGAATTTACGCAAGAGGGTTAATATTAAATTAACTCATGATGAAAATATTTTATTAAAATACATAGCCAAACCTTCATTTGTTAGTTCAACGATGTTTAACTCTAACCTTTTTGGTATTCATAGAATAAAAGAAAGTTTGTTATTAAACAGACCTTGTTATGTTGGAATGTGCATTCTAGATTTATCAAAATATTTAATGTATGATTTTCATTATAATTACATTAAGGAAAAGTACGAGGGTAATTGTAAATTATTGTTTACTGACACTGATTCATTATGTTATGAAATAAAAACCAAAGATGCATATGAGGATTTTTATAAGGACAAAGATTTATTTGATAATAGTGATTACGATAGTAATTCAAAATTTTATTTTGATAATAATAAGAAAGTAATTGGAAAATTTAAAGATGAAGCTGCCGGCATTCCCATTGTTGAATTTGTTGGATTAAGAAGAAAAATGTATTCTTATTTATTAGAAAATGAAGTTAACATTAAAAAATGTAAAGGAATTAAAAAACTTGTTGTTAAGAAAACAATAGTTCATAAAAATTACAAAGATACTTTGTTTAATTCAACCCAAAGTAATCATACCTTTAAAGTTATTCGTTCTGATAAACACAATCTTTCCAGTTATGTTATAAATAAAACATCTTTATCATGTTATGATGATAAAAGATATATTCTTGATAATGGTATTGATACATTAGCTTATTCTTAAATTAATTAAAGTTTTTATTAAAGTTTTTATTAAAGTTTTTATTAAATTATAGAACCATAAATTGTTAACTGAATATTCATAACGTTTAAAAAATTAATATAAATAACATCATTTATTTTAAATTCATTTGCATAATTAATAGAAATAGATTCATTTTTTCTGTTATTTTTTGCATTATAACTTTGAAGAATTACATTTTCTTTATTTTTTAATTGTAATTTAGTTTCTCCTTTATCTAATTTAATTGCATCAACAAGAATAATTAAAATGCAATTAAAATTAATTCTTACATTATTACCTTTTTGAACTAAACCAGGACTAGCATTTACAGTTTTCCATTGAAATAATCCACCATCGGTATCTTGGGTATAACTTGTTAAAAACAATGGAGGTTTTCTTATTAATTGTCTTTCTATTTGTTTTTCTATTTTATTTACTTTTTCATTTATATTATTGAATATTCCCATTATATTAATTATTCCAGTTAAATAAATGTCCTTATTTATTAAAATAATTTATAATAGTTTGTTCATTTACTCTTTGATTATGAATTTTTAGTATTTTATACAATAAATCATACAACGGTACTTTATCTTGTAACATTTTAATGAAAAATAAACAATAATATCCGCAGAGTGTACT
The DNA here is from genome assembly GCF_021730395.1 of Mercenaria mercenaria. NCBI lineage: Eukaryota > Metazoa > Mollusca > Bivalvia > Venerida > Veneridae > Mercenaria > Mercenaria mercenaria. Next base: position 71,672,594 of record NC_069368.1, on the reverse strand, counting down.
TGTTTTGTCTTGATATTGAACATTGTTGTATTTTACATTTGGTATATACTTAATTACTTCTTTTGGTGGAGGAAGTCCAAATGGATCGAAATACATGTTATTTACATAACAAACCCAATGTGTTCCAGGACCAACAGAGTCGTCCAAATTTATAATTCCACACTCGTCCTTTTCTTTTAATTTTAATAAATTATTTCTACTAAACACACCCCTAAAGTTTTTAATTTTTAATTGTTTTACCCATTGTTCAATTTCAAAGTTAGAAATAGGTTTGTTTATAAATTTTATTTTTTTTTTACTATAGGAATTCGTCTGTAAGGTCTCCGTTGTGAATCAATCTGTAGTCCTTTTCCACTTAACAAAGATGTAATCAAAGGTATTCCTAGACTAGCAGCCAACATACCTAAAAACCCACCGTCTTGTTTTTGTTTTTGTGTTAATTTAATCACTCCAGGTCCTACTAATTGCTTTCTTTGATTAGGTGTAAGATATGGTGATATCATATTTCTCTTATCATTAGCTACTGAAATAATACCATTTCCAAGTATTTTACTAACACCAGTACTGGCTAGCCCAGACAAAGCACCAATGCCTAGAGGGGCTAATATTTTTGGAGCTATTTTTGCTGCCATTGGAAGAATTGTTTTTCCTAACAAACCAGCCAAAGCTCCTAAAAATCCACCATTTTGACCTTGACTGGACATTTGTTTTTTTGAAATTGTAATTTCTAATCCCTTCTTATTTGCAACAGCTTTTTTAATTTGATTAATTTGTGTTTTTGTTAAAAGTAAAGGAAAGTTTCCACGTAATTGTTCATGTTTTAATCTAAAAGTATGTGGAATTTTATTATTATAAGCTTGTGCTAAATTTTTCTTTTGTCCATCTGTAAGGTTAATTTTATATTCAATATAATTTGATGACATTATATACTTTATATTTATTTTAATTTATATCTATTTTATTTAAACAATAACAAGTTCATTTCCAATAGTATTTATTTCAACTGTTTCCTCATACAATACAATTGCGTAAACACGGACATGTGCTGCCGGCCGAACATTTAATTTAGCTGTTAATGTAATGTGTTTAGGATCTTCTGTAGTTACTTCCTTTTTATATTCCAAGTTAAAATGAACAAATCCAAACAAACTTTGAAAATTAAATCTATTTAAGAGACTTCCAGTAGTTTTGTTATTTTGTTTATAATAATAATTAATTACATCGTCATATATTCTTGATATACTTGTGTATTCTGTTTCTGGATAAAAAACACCATTACCAACTTCAAGACGACAAGATTCCAATGTACAATCATCATCTGCTGCATTAACTTTAAATGTATCTAATAAATGTGGATTCTGTCTTTGTGCATTACTTTTGTCAGGTCGTTGTAAATAAACAAATACATGTTGTGGTTTTGTTACACCAGCTGTTATTCTAAAAGTTATGTTCGTCTGTCGTGTATCAGTTGATTGTGTTATCATTTCCCGAAGGTATGACCATCTTGCTTTTTTAAATCTTTCAGTAGCAATTAGATCAAACCCAAATTCATTAAAAACCAAACGTGGAACCCATAGAACTAATTTTGTTACAATTACTCTACCAGGATCAGCAGCATTAGCTCTAAAAATTAATTCATCATCATCTGTCAGCTGCAGTGTTATTTGAATTTGACTTGGAGGTAAAATATTAGTTTCTAAACCCTGAAAAAATGAATAATTATTTAATGGAATCTTAGCATTTACCTCATTACCACCTTCGATTAATTCCTTTCTAAATTTAAAACCTGAATTATCAGCAACAGCAGCAGTATCAGTAGTATCTAAATAAATAAACTCATTTGTTCCAGTTGATTTTGCATAATCCTCAGACAATTCAACCAGATTCTTTACATTTATTACTTTGTATAAATTATTACAATCATAAACAATTTTTCCATTTTGTTTAACCACTAATTGATCAATTAATGAAGCTGCATTATTAATTAGAGCAATTTGATCTCCATCAGCATAATTATTACCATTAGCAAGCTTATTTACTTTAAAACTTACTTCAAAATAACCATTAAACCAATCAAAATATGAACTTCTATCATTAATTGTAAAGTGATATCCGTTTTTTTGTTGCTTAACATTATTTCCCAGGACAGATATTAATGCTGTATCTAATTGAATAGGAGTTAATTCATATCTTTCGCAATATTCTTTTGTTCTAAACATGTATATATTATATATTATTTTATTTTTTTATTCTAGTTTTTATTTTATTTTTTATTTTATTTTTTATTAAAGTTAAAACTTTATTTTTTATAAATTAATCTGTTAATACGTTTTTGTTGAGCTGAAGTTCCAGCACGAGCTAAAGTCCCAGATCCTGACAATAATCTATTTAATCTTATATTAATATTTTCCTCCTTATTATTTTTACTGTTATTCTTTTCTTGTAATTCCTTAGCAATTAAATTACCAACTGCCGGAGCAGGTTTCTTTTTAAGTTTTTCAAAAATTTTATTTACAACTAAATTTCCAACTTCTGTTCCAACCTTTTTTGTTCCACTTTCAAGTGCTGCTTTTCCTGCTGTTTCCAAAGCTTTTTTTCCAGCTGTGCTAATTGAGGATTGAATTAATTTCGTTAAAGTGTCAAAGATACCTGTACCGTGTATGATTTCTTTTCCCGTGTGAGCATCAACATAAATAAATATTCCTTTATTTTTGTCATAAACTTTCTTGTACATTATATAAAACTAAAATTTATAATTTCAAATTTCTTTTAATACTAATGTAAAACTTGTTTCAACCTCATTAAAATTAATTATTCTACCAAATACATCTGTAATATATATTCTAATCGAATTGATAATATATTTATTAATTTCAGAATATCCAACTCTTTGTGGTTCTTTTGTAAATGGATAAGCTCTTGTTAAATCTGCAGTACTTAAAGCATAAATAATATCACTGAAATTACCATCAACAAGTGAATTATCAATAAGATCACAATGAATGTAAATTGTATCCACAGAGTTAGTTATATTTGGTGTTTTAGTTCCCCATTCAGTTTTGTCTAATTTTTTTTCTCAAATCCAAGCAATGTATGAAAATTTGATATTTCCAAATCCAACTTAAAATTATCTGTAATTGAAATCAAAATCTTAAAACTACTTAAATCAAATTCCAAACTTATTGGAGCAATTTCTGGTTTATCAAATTCATAATCACCGTTACGTATTAATGTTTCCCTAATATAATTATTAATATCTGTGTAACTGTAAGAACCATTTGTAAATATAATATCTTTCCAATCCTTACCATTATGATAACGAATTCTTTTATTGTCATATTCATCACTAATATTATGCCAAGAGTAGGTCATAGTGTTAATACTATCCAAACCAACAACATAAATTTTATTTTTATCTAAAATTAAAGAACGACTAAATCTAATTGTAAAATCACTCGGAGTATTTTTGTTATCATCTTTTACTGTTTCAGAACTTAATACTATTTTTTGTTCCATTTATATATTCAAGAAAAATAATTTTTATATAACATTTCATGTTGTTCTGGTAAAAGAGAATTCATTTTTAATAGTTCATCAATTATTATAATACCTTCATTTTTTAGTTCTTCATTATTATTTCCAGCATTAATTGAACCACAAATTAACTCCAACTCATTAACCAATTCTTCTGGATTACATGGACAAACGTCATAACCTTGTCCCCTAATTACTTTTTTAAATTTCATAGATCTTTTATTGATAGGTAATCCTGACTTTTCTGTTAATTCTTTGAATATTTTTATTGAATGATTTGAATGTTTTTTATTATTGTTATATCTTTTATTAATCAAATCAATTAAATCATCATCTACTTTAGTGTTAATTACTTCTTTTCCAGTTATTCTATCCTTAGCAATTAATTTGTTTTGACCATAAAGTTTATTTAAGTTAATAATTAAATTACCATATTGCCCATTTGGTGAAACTTTATATGGGTTATGATATCTTATTCCTTTTCCTTTTCTAATTACCTCTGAGTCATCAATCATTTTTGATAAGCGTTCACCATATATTTTAAGATTTTTTTGTCTGATTTTAACTCCGAAACATACTCACCTGCAGCCATAGGTTCTGCATCTGAAAATTCAATTTTTTCATCTGGATTTATTTTACTATATTTATTTATATTACGAGTACACTTCTTTATTTTTTCGGTAACCTCTTTTCTTGTTTTTATCCAATCATCTTTATCTTTGTTTATTACTAACTCTGATAATACAGGTAAGTCCCAATCTGACAATACATCTTTATCGATATTTATATCTAAATTTATCACAAATTCTTCTTCTGATTCATCAGTTGTTTCACCTATTTCTTCTGCTAATTCTTCAGGAAATTCTCTAGTGTCTTCAAACTCATCATCTCCATCATTCAAACCCATATGATCTTTTGGTGGTAATAATCGTATTGGTTCTTGGAATAGCTGTGGTACACCCTGGTATGTTTGTATGTCTTTCATTTCATCACCTAGTAACGCTAATTGTTGTTTTATTCCAGGTAATGCTTTTAACTGACTTGATAATTGTTCTTTTTGACTTTCTATTTTTTCAGTAATTGGTTTATAAATTTCAGTATACATATTTAGATTTGTAGCTTTTCTTATTTTTTCTCTCATTATTTCTTCTCTAAGATCTCTCATCTTTTGTCCGACTAATTTTTTTCTTATTCTTATTTCATTAAGTTTTGATTGCATTTATATAATAATGTAAGATAATGTAAAATAATGTAAGATAATGTAAAATAATGTAAAATAATGTAATATTATATAAATGGAAATTCCAAATTATGATACAAAAAATGATAAATCCAATAACTTTAAACATTTTTATCCTTTTATGCCAGATTCATGTTTTAGAATGTTAATATGTGGATCTTCTGGATCTGGAAAAACAAATACATTAATGCATATACTTCGAAAACCTCTTATATATTATGATAAATTATACTTGTATGCTAAAAACCTAGAACAATCTAAATATCAGGATTTAATTAACAACTTAAGTCAAATTGCAAAAAAAATTAAAGTAGATCCAAATGAAATACTTGAATATTCAGCTGATCCCAACCAAATTGAACCTTGTGAGAATCTTGAATCAGAAAAACAAAAAGTAGTAATATTTGATGATTTTGTATGTGAAGATAAAAAGGTTCAAAATGAAATAACAAAATACTTTATTCAAGGACGCCACAAAAACTGTTGTGTTATTTATTTAAGTCAGTCTTACTATAAAACACCAAAAGATATTCGAATTAACTGTTCACATTATATTTTGTTTGAAAGTCCAGGTAAAACGGAAAATAATAGTATTTGTACTGAACAAAATATAGATCGTGATACTTTTGCTAATGCAATAAATCAAAAATATGATTTCTTATATATTGACAAACCAAGGAAGTTTTTTAAAAAAAACTTTACTGGTAATATATAATAATTATATAATGGGAGTTTTTAATGATGTAAAACAAATAAGTGAACCTGACAGTATAAGTAAAGTTAAATTTGATATTGATTTAAGTGATTATGCTACTAAAAAGCAATTCAAAAAGCTTAAAAAGGAAACGGAATCGTATCTTCACAGAAATAAGGAACTTGATAACACAATGAATAGAGCATTAGATATGGGAGGTAATGAAATAATCAACCTAGGAAATCCAGATAAACCCAACGATGCAGTTCCAAGACGGTTTGTGTATAAAAAAATTCAAAGTGTAATAGATGACTATAAACTTGAAGACATCAAAAGTATAAAACAAACACTAGAAGAAGAAGTAAAGAATATTGAAGAATTAACAAAAGATTTTAAAAAGAATTCATTATTAATTAATCAATTACAAGGTAAAATTGAAGAAGAAATGAAAGCTATGACTGATTCTATTAAAGAACTTGAAGAGAAATCTGATTTGACAGATGACAACATAAAAGAAGTATTTCGAGTCAATTTAAACATTTTATACACTCAAGTTCAAGAATTAAAAGATAGTATGATTAAACATGAAGAGCTAAAAGATAAGATTATTGAAGCTGAGAAAAAGTTACAAAATATGTATCAGTTAGAAATCAGAACAGAAATAAATAAACTAAATACTGAAATGACAAAAGGGAATCAAGATTTACTCGATACATTTTCAAATAAATTTGCAGAATATAAATCTGAACTGGAAAAGGCAGCTTCACAAAGAGGTGATGATCATGATACAGCATTAGATAACCTTAAAAAAGAAATTAATTCTAAAATAGATGACTTTAAAAAACAAATTCGAAATTGGATTAGTATTGTTGACAACCGTCACAATTTAAAATATGCAGAATTAAGTAATATTACAAAAAAATTACAAGAAGATATTAATGAATTTAATGATCAAATTAAAAAAATAACAAATGATTTGGACTCTGTAGTTGAAATATCAGCTAAACAAGAAGAAGCAATTAAGATAATTAATGATCAAATTAAAAAAATAACAAATGATTTGGACTCTGTAGTTAAAATATCAGATAAACAAGGAGAATCAATCACTGCTAATACCCAAGTAATTACTGCTAATACTAAAGCAATAACCGCTAATGTTGAAGAAATTACCACTAATGCTGAAGAAATTACAAAAGTAAAAAATGTTTTTCATAAACAAGAAACACAATTAGCTAGAACAAAGGCTACTGTTGACAATTTATCTGCTTCTGAAGTTGCCACAACAAAACGAGTTGATGATTTAGCTGAAATAATTCTTAAACTTAAAAAGAAAAACAGGAAAATAGAAGAAAAACTAGAAAAAGTAAAACATGAAGTGTTTCTCTTTGAATACTATAATAAAAGTTTTTATGATTACGTAAAAATGAAAAAGTATTTTAACCGTCATGGTGCTTGGATATTTTCAACATATGAAGATCTGGGCGGTCTGGGCTATTTAAATATATTTCAATTAAGACCTGGAATTATCGTAGATTATAAAGATTTTATAAACACAAACCAAGAATATAAAATAGATGTACTAGATGTGACTTTGAAGGGTGTGTTTATAGCCAGAAAAACCGGAACTTATATAATAGATATTAAGATTTTATTAACGGGGGCCAGGCCCATAGGTGGACCAGATAAACCGATTAAAAGCCCAATATCACATTTTATATTTAGGTGGTGGAATGATAGGTTTCGGGATGGTATTGATGATCTATTTTTTGGTAAATTTAGCAGTAATATAATAAATATAGCAGCTGAGGCAGCTGAGGACTTTGACACTGATCAGTTAATATCTATGTATAAGAAAAAAATTAAAATTTATTTAACACAAGGGACAATGTTTGACATTCATCCTTATGACGATTCAACATCTACAGAAATAACATTTTCACTTATGAAGGATAGTTACATTAGATTCTACATATCGGATGAATCTATACCGGATGGACGTGCCGATATAAGCAAACTTTTGGATTAAAGGTTTAATTAAAAGCTTAATTAAAAATTATTTAAAACTTCATTTAATTACTATGTGTACCCTAATAATATACTTACTAATTGAAAATAAGATCAAATAAGTTACATTTTATCAATAAAAATAATCTGCCAAAGTTTTGCCAAAAGTTTGCCAAGTTGGCAGACATTGTCACATTTGCTGCCACTTGGCAGAAAAATGGCAGACTTTTGATTGGTTGAATTTGTGTTTGCCAACGTTCTGCCAAAAGTTTGTCAAGTTGGCAGCGACTGCCACATTGCTGCCACTTGGCAGGATTTTGGCAAATATTTGGTGGAAGTGTTTAATCATATTTTACTATAGGTTTTAACAATAATTTGTTAAAATTTGTTTTAAATTTGTTTTAAATTTGTTGAAATTGGTTAGCATTGATCGGTTTAGGTCAAGGGTTAAAATTAAAATTAAGTTGGGTCAAAATCGGGCCAAAAACCCCATATATATAACTACTGCTCTTCGTATGTTTAAAGTCAATATCATACTGACTTCAAATTTCTTGCTACTCCCCGATGTGGATTCGAAACCTCTCTTACAGGTAAAGAAGTCATCCAACTGCCTTACTGAAGTTTGGAGAATATACTTTGGTGCCCGCCTATGCCTGAATCAATGCCCACAGGGCATCATTGGTCTTCCTTCGTAATCAAAAACTGAAAAGGTCGCCACATTGTCGGTTTTAAGTTAAAACCAACACAAATAGTGTCAATGTCAATTTCAGTAGCTTATTTCTTCGAGAACAAAAGTACAATTCCAAAAGTAGAAACTTGATAAGATTTTCAGAGAATTATTTCAACTTTTTTTGTTAAATTATGAAGCTCAACTACATCTAAGTAGCTTCTGCACCAAACGAGCTGGTGTATTAGCCTTTTATTGCTAGTGAATAAGACAGTATCCTTATCATAATTAAATAATTCCAGTGAACTATGCACTGAACTGACACATGCTCATATTGCTTATTCTGTTCAAACATCCCTCGAACTTAGAAAAGAAGTCCATATTTAATAATGATCTTGCTAACCCACCGAGAACTGAAGAAATGCAACAACGGTACATAGAATATGAGGTCTAGCCAGAAATTACTTCGATATGTCAGATAAAGTCAGGTCTGCTTTCTTTACACTTACATTTTTATTTCTACAGTAAGTGCATCTGTTGACCACGCACGAAGATTAACTAGAACGCGGTTAACATGTTTAGATAACGACATACTATAAGAATCTTAAATGTCTGTCTATGTAAGACAGGGTTTTCCCTACACGAAGGACAAAATGAAACTGGAAACCGATTAATAAATAGAGAGGTTTCTTACCCATGCTGTCCCAAATGTAGGGGAAATAGCTGACCATTACTTACAGACGTATAAAATCATTCTTCTTGCCCGTCATACAAAACTAGATCGCGGAGACAACTAGATTTTAGTATTTCCTGAAATTTGGTTTACTTTATGCCGTTAATATATGGGTTACCGTAGTGTTATACTGATGTCACTGAAAGTACAAGCATTAGATGGTACTACATTATTCATAATCACTGAACAACACCGTTTGAATTAACTTTAGCAACAGGAAATTAAACATCTCATTTTTCCTCATATAAAACTTTTATAAAATTCGTAAATTACTGTAAATCTATATTTTCACAAACGACTAGACTTGTCAAAACATTCCAGAAAATTAGATTAAGCTTTGCGAGGTATCCGTCTAGTTTTGTGCTGATTCTACCGCTTGTCTAGCCTCCTAAAAGGCATTACCTATTATTAGACCTTATTTTTTCTCTCTTTTTTGTTTAAATTGTAAAGCACAGTGCATGTTGTTGACTGACCTGTAATGCTCTCCCCTTCTAAACCCTACGGAAACGGACGGAATGAGTGATGTTTAGTCTTCCGACTTATCTAGCCAAGTCCTTAAAAGCTATGATCTTTGTGCGCTGACTTCAGGCACGTTATTGAATAAATTTGATGCTCTACGGCTTTCTTTATGCTGTCTGGTATTTGTCACTAATGTCAGAGCTTCCATGGATGACTTGCAAGAAGTCCAATATATACCCGTATAAACGCACAAAAATAGCATTCAGTTTTTATATTGACATTTGTTTTAAAGTAGCTTGCTGCAAAAATGCGCTGGCACGGTTATAAACCACATTGCAAATTATCAAAGAATCACTTTAATTCCTAATTAAATGACTCCATTTGAACTACTTCCTGTTTTAGATGTTAAATTTGCCATTTATCAAAAATAGCACTGGAATGTACTTACCAATTGTAAAAAACTTATTTTCTGTGAGCATACATTTTACGCCGGAAAGGACAATGGATTTATCAGGCTTAACTGTAATTACATGCTGTCAACACGAACATTTCTCCTACATTAGCTATTAGTATTCGTTATGTTTACTAAACACAAATCAAACATAGCTTCCCAGCCACTTGTTAGAAACGTTATATTTCCAGTGAAACAACTGGAGTTTTACAACATATTGACACTGACTACAATAGCTACGCGTGTGTATAAAAGACAATACTGCAGGTAATTTTTTCTGTACTACTTCTGCATCATCATATTCGTACCGCTGACTGAATTTTTGAGTCTGTAAAAAATTGAAGTGAGAGTTTTTGTTAGTTAGAAGAGAGGGAATTTAAACACAACGCCTTATCAGAAGTTCAACAACGCGTGCAAACGAGTTCAAACTTGTATTATTGAATACACATACTATCTACATCCCCTATAAGCCTTTGTCACACATTCACGTAAGGGCTCCCGAAGTAAATACAGATGTGGTCCGTGGACATCCGGGAGCGTACGTCTCAGTTTATTAAAGTCCGTTTTGGAATAGGGAACATCCGTGTACAGACTTTTTATCCGTAGTTACGGACAAAATCTCCGTAACATAACCTTACTAGTCTGTCATTACACTTATTAATTAGGATAGCATTAAACCGTATTTAGTTCGTCTTGTATCCGCGTGGTCTTCCTCGCACAACATATGCGGACATCAACGATCAGACTACGGGTATAATGGTGATTAGGTAGGGACCTGTACCGACTGGAACGATCAGTTAGATACTAAAGAAGTTTTAAGGCTTCTACAGGAATATATCCGAATGCGTCAGAATTTCACAGACTTTAACGAACCTCCTCCTCTACTTTCTGAAACATATGAAGGATGACACACTTTTAAATAAAACAGATGTCAAACAATAATATGCGTAGCAAAATGTAAATATAAACTTTTGCTAAAAAGATTTTGCATTCAAAAATATTTGTTTTCAATTTACAGGAAAATGGGATTTGTAATTCACAATACTCTACATTGAGCTCGATATGAAATATTCAATATCAGAAATAAAGATCGAAAACCTGTTTTTGTGTAACAATTTGTGTCACTGGCTCTTTTCTACTTGACTTTCTCCTGGGTCTGCTGGACCCGCTTGTAATTGCAACTTCCTTCCACGGTTCCTTCTTTACATCCTTGGGCAAAGCAGTACTAAGCAGTTCTTGAAGTTGTTAGCAGTTTAATGTCTTTGTTATGACTGGTTCACGACTTACGAATAGGTGGCTATTGCCGGAATACGGAACATGTCACATTCGATAACAGCCGGGCTGAAACTCGTAATTATCCGTATCAGTCCCAGCAGTCAATATCAGACAGAACTGACACTAAGCTTATTTGGTAAAATACTGCAAAGTCCCGCATGACCCAGATTCACACCGTTCTTAATTGTCTTTTGATTGACAGGTCTCTGACCTCAAATGTAAAAATGAGTATTTAAATTGTTCATATGTTCATATTCTTGTTTCCCAACATCAACATTTACACTTACATATTAAATGTCTTAATCAGTTTCTTAACGTTAAGGACTGATAACCCTAGCACAAGAAAAAATAAGGGTGAATCATCGCACAGATTAATGACACAAATGTCTAACGCTTTCTATTGAACTACTGCTATAGGAACTGGCTCACGTTTCGAATGACAAAATGCCTTTTCATATTTTATGCATACGCTGTTTGTTAAACAATTTACAACATAAGATTAACATCTGAGTTACAAACATTCAATTCACAATATTAGATTGAAGATGAGATAATAGTTGATGAAATACCAAACCACCTTTATACACGCAATTAGATTTTGTACAGTCAATTCCGGATCTGTTAGTGTAGTTGATAATTGAATACAGTCAATGATTCATACATGTTGTAAATTGTTGTATCCAAACGCTGTTCCTTAACGGTTCTTACACCAAAAATGATAAACAAAAAATTAAGTGTATACGCAGTGGTGTACAAATTTATACGTTTGGATTAATACATGTTATGGACGCTAGCGTTGGGACAAAAATAGATAACAATGAACACCATTAACACCTTTCAGTTACACACTATTTTTCATTAATTCAAACACATTAACTTAAGATCTTTGGCTCTTTCTGTTAGTGCACTATAAGTTTCTAGCATGAAATAGATGTATTTCAACTCATCAAATATAATATTCTTTATTTTCTTTCAAATACCTTTATTTATGTTGACTAAAAGAATATCTAAAACATGCGTGATACTGTCATTATAGTAATCGTTGTATAATTTACAATTTTGTATGAGATATTTTGATGCTTTTAAGATCCAGTTAGAAGCTTACGTAATTGCTAATGGAATAAAGACATATTTCAACGGTAGATATTGTTGCAGACATAACTAAGTGTCGTATGTGCAAAAAGAGACAAAAAGACATCCGTAATTCACAATATATGTAATGTAATAATTAGTGCATTTGTCTGAAAGCTGATGATATCATTGCATTGAAAGCAGAAGGTGGTGAAAGAAACATTAACCATCAAAATAAACATAGTTGATGGGGTAAGAAAAACTAATCAGAAATGTCACACTTACGTAGATTTATAATGTCAAAAGAATGTTCGTTATGACACCTAAACAGTAAATGATAGAAACATAGAATAATAATCTCGATTTTAATCACTAGTATAGAAATGCATATTTAATAAATTACTTATTCATGCAACGTTTGGTGAATAAATCGCTTGCAAAAACTAAAGAATAAATGAAAGTTTACACACGAGAGGAAAATTGTGTGGCAATTAAAGCCGATTACACTACCAAGTATAATTCACGTATCATGTTTGTTATCACTTTCACTTTCTCTTGGGCAACTTGGTCTTACGAAATGATTAAGATGTGACTTATATAATGAAAATCATATTAGAAGTAGAGGTTTCTTATGCACTTCGTAAAATAACATCTTAACAAGATTTTAAGACTTTTTGACAAGAAATTGTTGATGATATTGGTCGCTTGATATCTTACCATTTAGCAGAGTATATCCATATTAGTCTAAGTTCCAATCTTTTTTCCCGAACAGTCTTATGAAGACATCAAAATAACAAAATGTATTTCATTGTAATTTGTGTACCCAACTACATCACCCAGTATGTTAGACAGAATTGAAAGATTACCAGAACGCATGCTTGAATTCGAAACTAAGCAGTTTTCCTAGTCCCTTGTACGGTATCGAAACACTGTTCCTAAAAATAGCATTTGTTTTCAGCAATCAACATTATTGTAGCGTTTTCTTTATTTGGCGTGAAAATATGAATGACATTCATTTGAATCAAATGGATACAATCTATTAGTGTACTACATGTAGAAGCTTCTAGCATAACATAATTGTATTCTAATTCATTAAATATTTTTCATATAAAATATTTAATAAGGTAAATTGACTGTAAACGAATGGCACATATATCGCGCAATATCTGAAACACAGGTGATACTGTCATCATAGTTTCACGGTATAACGTTAAACATGTCGAGTGCTTTGTTAGATCCATTATGAGCTTTTAATAAAACCTATGAATAATTACATTTAACATAATGTTCTATATTAAACATTTTGTAGTGTATCAAACAAAAAGACAAAAAACATCATTTAATTAGTGTAATATAAGAATGAATATTGGCTACTGAAACAGGCGTGTGTGATAGGAATCAAGCTTTTCAAAAACGTAGTTTAACATGGTATGAACAATAACTAATAATGAATAAAGTACATTCACATAGTTGCAAATTTAAGCCCTTTGTACGTATGCTCCCTAAATCAGTTAAAAGTATAATCACTGAACAGTAAAAGAACCTATTCAATATGTTAAAGTCAAAAACATGTCACCTTCCAAAAATAATCCACATATCATCATATCAGTTGTTGATACTCTTTTTACCTATGTATACGTCGTGTTGTACAGTTGTAAGTCAATTACCACATAATATTATGTTATCTCATTTCAATCATCATAATTGTTTATACAATTTGCAGTGGTTCAGTAAATGGATTCAGTTGGAATAAATAATATCATTGAACACGGTGGACTAGGGACGATGGATGATAGACAAGAGGACCATCGACCCACTAAGTTCTTGTATCCTAACATCTTATCATGAACTAAGATTCGGATGAGCAAAATCATATAATTAACCAAGTACCCTTCATGCATAGCAAGTCTTTAGATCCATCATAGGTTGTTAATCAGATTTTGAATAATGTGATCAAGTAATGAACTAAACTTAAACAACTGATCATTTACACTTAATTGTGTTCATTGAGAGTTAAGTAGATGTTACATTTTCACTAGAAGTATTTTTAAAAGTTGATTTTCCTATATCGGTTTTCCACGCAGGACGGAGTAATTACAGCATAAGTTTTAATTCAATAAACCATAATTTGCCTTTAGAATGATAATAATGTAAGAACTAGTGTAATACATTTGTCAAATATTTGATTTGATCACTACATATAGCTGAAATTCCTCAGAAATTGCAAGTTTGTAAAATTATGATTACCTCCCTTTGCCTATCAGTAGGATGGAAATAAATGAATTCAGAAGCTACACACTGCTTTAAAACTTCCTTTCTGGTTCAAATTGTTGAAAAACCCAATTATCTATCAAAACAAAATGTAAACCTAGAAAATAGATTGAAGTCAAAAGTAATTACCCGCTTTGTTAAATACTGTCATTCATAACGAATTTCTCGAAAGGGATCTAGCTTATGTAAAGGGTCTTTTTGTTTCTTAAAATAATCCAACAGAATGTACGAAAACTGAGAAATGTCATAAAAAGTTCCTTAAGTTCTGTGGAATCCCAAGTACACCGGAAATACTTTATTGTACAAAATTATGAAACTGAATTAATTCTTAAAAGAAACGTAGCCAATTGTTTAAAGAGTTATGTTATGTTTTCTTATGAACTGGGAAATATATTGTAAAATACAGAAGAATAGCACATGTGGCAGCTAAGGTAAAGTATTGTCTTTTGAAAATAACTATAATTACAACTTCCTGCCTTGCAGATGAACAAAAGCTGTTATGTTCAAATGATAAAGGGTTAACTGAAAATGAATAAAACATTTATAGTTTAGTTTATACTTCATGAAGAAAAGAAGAGCTTTGAAACTGGTTGATAGATAATTCCTCTGATACTAATAACACTTTTATGATGACAACTAAATCACACTTTGTACTCAAGGAGTCATGCAAACATAAAAGATAAATGTTAATTTATATATCTTAAGAAATGTTTCCGGTAATGACACTAAAGTAGCGATATTTCATTATAACAATACTAAAGTAAGCATATACATTGGAAAATTTCTATAAGAAAAATTTGAAAAAGGCATCAGGCTACACCCTTTACCAATTAAAATGAATATGTGTTATTACAAAGCTTTCAAATTATAGAGAAATGCTCAAATGAAAACGAACCATTAGGAAAACTTTTACAACTCGTGCAAAGAGATATGTTCGCTAAAATTCAAGTTTGAATGAAATAATTATTCTTTCATCAATTCATAATGATTTGTCAATATCTTTTGTTGTCAGAATTACAGTTCAAAATAAAAACTGAAATTGAATTTCAACCATAGGGCGGTAGCAAGTAACGCAGATCGATAATGTGACCTGTTCATAAGTTCAGTATCATTGATCAGTTATTTCAAATTAAAGAATAACAATTTAAAGTGTTTTCATTCCTCTGTTCGGTTTGCTTTTAGACTTATGTTCTCTCTGGCAATACAAATCATATGAAGTGTCAGTATTGCTAATTATCTAATATGACATGCTCAAAGAATTTGAATTGAAACTTTTAAAATTGATATTTTATATATTAGGCCGCTTTCAATAATTTTAAATACTTGTTAATAAACATTCTCTGTCTTGCCAAAACTTGTTAAAATGTATTTAGTGTTTATTGAATCAGTAACGTTAAGTCATCTATATTGCAGACTAGCTTGATATGCATTTTGATGCTTACATTATTGACATTAAAGACAGTTTAATCTTTGAAATGTATCTGCCAGGTAAAGGTATTACATACACCTTTAGGTTAGATACAAGTCACAGTCATCTTCTCAGGGACAATATAGATTTCAAAGAAAAATTTTAAAGTAAAAGAAACATGTATGTCATTGACCATATTTTGTGAAGGACTTCTGACATTCAGAACAAAAGTGTACTTAGGTCTAATGATTAATAGTCAAAATTCCTGGTAATTCTTGCATGATGTTTAGTTGTCGGGTGATTCTTCATGTCATGGAATATCCTATTAAATAAAAAGGAAAAAGTACGAGTATAATCGAATGAATGCTTCTATATATCAAAAACGGTAAAGCATGTTAAAAAGACAGAAGTCTATGGTACAGACAATTAAATAACTTATAGCCATTATTCTACGGAGTGTTTACAAGAGCTGTGTATAGTTATAATTAACCTGTGTGAAAGCAGAAATTGGAAGTCACGAGCGAGTGTTTGAATAAATATACATTACTTTAAGACCGACTTGTCTTTAACTTACTCCTGTGAGGTTTAAAGCTGCTAAAAGTATATCATTTCATAATATCCGGAAGAAATTAAGACGTTAGTTGATATGCAATAAGTACAGTTAAATTATTAAATCAGTTCAATGTATTGGTTTGAGGATTATGTAAACATATTATTGACTGACGATATATTTACACAATTATGCCTACTGTTAAACTATGAAATGCGCAATATGATTTCAGCCATAACTTCGATATGATATTCCTTTGGTAAAGGACGGAGTTACAGAACTGGCTTTCCATGATTCAAGCGTTATGACTACATGTACCTGTAAGCAACGCCCTAGTCCTACATGTAACACTTTATGTACTGAAATTAACAGCAATACACGTAATAATACTTATCGATAAATTAATATAAATGTCGTTAATCTGCATGTTTAACAATTAAGAAAATATTATGCAATATAGATGATAGCTTGCATGAAATAATTACTCATTGTTTAAGTGCTTTCATGTCAAACTTTAAACTTTCTTAGTAGAACATTTAAGACGTATATGTTCACGTAAAATTATACATTTAAAAACCTATTATCTTAAGAGTTTCTAATTTTCATTTTCTGACTACTGCTCAAAAGATAAATGGTAAGGGTAGATTTAAAGGCTTATAATGACTTTGTTTAGAATGTGGCTGTGATATTTTGATATGTGCATAAAATACTATTTTCTTTATAAATCCTATTTTCAATGATCGTTCTCCCTTATATTTGACATAGGTTTGATTATTTGTTTGATTTTCGCCCTTATTGCTTATAACTTACAAGTTCAACTGTCATATTGAAAGTAGTGCTTTTTGATTATCACATGCATCAACTTTTAACTGTCTTGCTTTCTTATTGCTTAGTTCAGTTAAACAATGTTCTGTAAAAATATTCTAATATTAATATTGTCCTTTATAGTTAATTTTGAATAATTTGATATTTCTTATTTCTGTTGTTTTTATTCCTGTTCGAGTCATCAGCTCGTTTGTGGAACATCGATGGTTATGTCAATGGTACTCATTTGTGTCTCATATATTGTCTGGAAGTGCTTCAAAAGGTCTTCCTCTATCAGTTTAGATATAAGATCGCCATATAACCGAAATAATCTTGGTGTGTCTTTAAAATCAATAGATCAACATGTACTATGATAAATACCGGAATCAGTAGTACTGAGAAAAAGTAGAAACTGCGATTAACAAATTCATTCAGATCAATCAGTTACTTTTAATGTTGGTTATTATGCATTGAAATAGAGTTTTTAGGAGACAGTTTACCACTTGTACGCGACATATTGCAAAGGCACCGATCTGAAGATACACTTGTCAAGTTCAAAAATATTAAGAATGATGAGATCATTATTCAGTGGATACCTTAATTAATGATTAATTAACCGACGTATTTGTTGAGAGCAAACGCGGGTGGTAAATAGTCACAATTAATACAATTAATATGTCCATAATTTTATGACAAGCCGGTAGAGGGAGGTTAATTTGATGATAGAATTGGGATACTTTTCTAATTAATTCAATATAAACAGCCAAGTTAATAGTTACCGCTAAAAGGGCATATACATAAATCGGAAGTAATGATAAGAAAACGGTGAAACATAAAAAAAGTTTATTGAATAATGTAAGCATTACCGATGCGTGTGACTGCGTACTAACGTGTCATTTTCGATCCCAGCTAAAACCTTTGTGATTTGTGTTTGACGAAATACAATAAATTGCTACGGTTTATCTATTCTGAATTTACCCTGGTAACAAGGTAGCCTATATCCTTAAGTAAGATTTTGTTAATATAATGATAATCGGCTAGATATACTGCAGTTTGAGATCGTGTATTTTGTTGTGGGGCGGATGTTTGCAATCTGAGTACACGCAATATAATTAATTAAAATTACCTATAAACAAGCACGACTGATTTTTTACCAAATCTCTTTATCAAATTGACAGTCCCCGTTTATCTAATTTTTCCGTAAAATGCATGCATTGGTAATATGGTGGAAAAAATAAATAGAATATTGCACAATATGGAGTTGAAATTTCAGATTCTAAACAACTCATAAATGCTCATAAATGCTATTGGGATAGAGAATCGAACCCATTTAAGTACACGTCATGTTTTAAACAAAAGATTGTATTCAACCATAGAGTCAGATTAGATGAGACAAAAACAATTCAATCCTCACACTGACAGACTTGATGTTTTGTCCTTTACACTATTGCAGTTAATGGCATTTATTTTCATTTCAACCAAAGAAGCATCTGTTGTTTTTAGATAGCTCAAATTATGTGAATTCCCGAACGGCAGCTCCTATTGATATCTGCCATATTTTCAATCTAATTTCTAACTATATTTTCTTTGTATTTTGTAGATGACTGGACCCTTGTAAAACCAAATATAGTGTAAACGTGAGACACGTTTAAAGGTAAAGAATTCAAATGGTAATGGTAAGCTTTATTTAACGTCGTATATAAACAACAGACATTACGAACTATAAAGCTCTTTTGTGACAAACTGGATATCTGCCTGCCTGTGCTTATTATACCGTTTGTGCAACCCCTTTAATACTGATCGCAGCAAGGGAGCTACCAGTACCATGTTTCACGTTTCTGATATGATGCGGCAAGGGGTCCCTACCATTGTGCTTCTAAACTTGTTAAAATATTGTCTAGATTTTTTGTCTAGGGACATTTTAATCTTTATACGTATATCTACCTAAGCATTCACTCTGTCAACTTCAGCGATCATAACGTCCCCCATGTCCGCACAAGTTGGATCACTACGGTGTAAGGGGAAACGTCATGAGATGGGTACAGTCACTCCTAAGTAACCGAAAACAACAAGTCGTTCTTGATGGTGCCAAGTCAGAACAGCAGACGTACTATCCGGCGTTCCGCAAGGGAGATATTCGATCCGCTGTTGTTATTAGCCTTCATCAATGACTTCCCAAACGTGATCAAATTATCATCATCAAAGTTATTTGCTGAATACAGTGCAGTTTTCAAGGCGATCGAGAACGACCATGATAGACAACTTCTCCACGAGGAATTCGCGGCACCGGAAAAATGGGAGGAATCTTGGCAAATGAGCTTCAACCGCACTAAGTGTACTGTTATCAGAATCGCCCCTCGTTGCCGAAAAATCAAAGAAACCAAATTCAGTCTCGATGGCCACACACTTGAATTAGTTTACGCCTGCAATTACCTTGGCGACACCATCACTGAAAGCCTCACCTGGGAGAAACACATAGGCAACATCACAAGCAAGGCAATCCGGATACTGGGATTCCTACGCAGGAACCTGAGGGAATGTACGCCACCTATCAAGGAAGCTTCATACAAGGCTATGGTCCGCCCCTTACTTGAGAATGCAGCCACCGTCTGGGACCCACACCGGCAAAACCACATCAAAGCCATTAAGCAGGTTCAGCGTAGAGCAGCCCGCTTTGTCTTCAACGACTATTCTACGAAGACCCCAGGATGCGTCCCAAATATGATTAAAGAACTTAACTGGGAGTTCCTTGAGCAGCGTCGAAAACACCGTCGGTTTATCCATGTACAAGATCCGCAACAATCTTGTAGACATCAACGCAGACGATTACCTCCAATGCGGCGATGCGCGAACCAGGAGTCAACACCTGCTATTCCAGAAGCGAATAACAGACCAGGTACTGGCAAACTCTTTCTTCCCCCGGACATTGTGAGAATGGAACATTCTCCCTGCCAACACAGTATCTACGCTTACCCTGGATGAGTTCAGGTCACTCCTCGCGGAGTAACCTGACACTGCTTCACCAGACATGACACTGTACATAGTTTTAAAATTTTAACATTTGAGACACTGTGCGCCACCACCGCGTTGAGTCTCGTTGAGCTACGTACGCTCTTTAAAGAGCCCAGCTCAGTATATGGAGGAAGAAGGAGAATAACGGCGAGTCACAATGCCCGTTTTTATGGTACGGACAGGATAAGTTAATGCCATATTTAAAAATGGTACCAATAACTGAAGAAAGCTATGAAAGCATTTCATGACAGACTGATTTCATTTCTAAATTGTTTTTGGCTTCAATTCATAAATATTACATTATTGGTAAAATAATATCTTGTTTGTTTATTTCTTAACAACTACCATGGGCATATTTAACTCACCAAGACGACCTGCGCAGCGCACAATCTAGGCCACAAGGTCCAAGGTGAAGGTCACTTGCAGGTTGGAGGAAAAATGGCTCAACTTAGTGTTCGCACCATGCTGTCTAAACCACTTACAAGATTTTCATAAAACTAACATCAGATTTGTATTTTACCAAGAAGACGTGCAAAATGCTCAACCCACGTTGTTAGGTTCGAGGTCAAGGTCAAACTTAAAGTTTTGTCAAATAGCTCTATAACGCATCAAGTACCATTAACTGTTTTCTTTACCAAGAAGACGAATAGAGCACATTACTTAAGTCATTTAGTCGCAGGTCAAATAACCAATTATTGGAAAGATTTTAATCAACTACCATCAGTGTTTTACCTTTGGGGGTATAATCATATTTCATCCAGAAAAACGTTGGAGTTCTGCAGCAGAAAAACAAGTGTATATACGTCTTGATGATCGCTTATAATCTGTCTCTTTTTCTCTAAGGACTTCGGACACTTTCTATATGAATTTGCCTACTCCAAGA
This sequence comes from Mercenaria mercenaria, assembly GCF_021730395.1. Classification (NCBI taxonomy): domain Eukaryota; kingdom Metazoa; phylum Mollusca; class Bivalvia; order Venerida; family Veneridae; genus Mercenaria; species Mercenaria mercenaria. Next base: position 71,651,538 of record NC_069368.1, on the reverse strand, counting down.
GTGAAAAATAAACCACTAAAAAATAAGTATTTAATTACATATACCATCAAAATACATATTTGAGATTATTTCTTAAAGTCAAATTTTTCAATATTTTTTCATAAAATGGTAATTTTTGCTCTAAATAGAATTACGTACCCTGTTATATACATATAAAAGCTATTTTGCTTTAAAGAACATTGTTCCCCCCCGTGCATCAAAACCATATTTGACCAGCATATGTAGATATTAATAATACACATTTTCTGTGACTATTGTGTTGATGCAAGGGGTGGAACAGTACTTTTAAACAAAAAATATAACTACAGGGTGTTCCCAAATGTAAAGTAACCAATACTTTTTATATTCATTTTTAATAATTTGATAGTCACATATTTTTACATCTATTTGTAACTAATATACTATACAAATGTTTGAATGGGCACATATAGGCATGTTATACACGTAGAGTAGTGAGAGAAGCAAATACTGTTAATTCATCATTATTCATTGGGTTAAAATTTCATTCGCATATCCTGTTTGTTTGTTGTAGTAGATTGGCAAATGTGTGCTGTAAAATACTAGCAACACACCAGGTAATCTTCTGCATGCCCTCCTCGCGACGCGCACACCAGGATGTAATTTGTTTTCCATTTTGTTTTTATTATTATTATTTTTTTTTTTTGTATTTTTTATACATTTTTCATTTCTTTATTTCTTCATCTTTTTCTGTGCATTTATATTTATTTCTTTTAGACATATACTACATGTGACACGCATTCATCACTTCATGTTCTTCCTTCAGTAAAAACTGAATTGAAGATTTTCTTTGCGGCGGACTAGGCCTAAACACAACAAAAAAAGGGGCAATATGTGCACAGCATTTTATCTGATCCTGACTATAGTCTATCCAACAGAAATAAAGCTTGGCATTGATAAGCCTGTGTTGGTCAAGAACAGTAGCTTCTTTGCAGGTCATATCAGTGACGGCTTCACATTCAGTGTGATGCCACGAAAGTGATGTGTCAAGTCGCTTTCCATGCAGATGGCATATACAAATACGGCTAGACGCGAACACGAACTAAACGGTCCAGCCGAGTTTCAGGTGGAACTTTTAAGCAGCGACCTGCTTCAACTTTTCGAATATGTTTTGCCCACAACTTCAGCCCTGAATAGACAACATTATCTATAGATGGGTTGTTGTCAGACTTATCCGGATTTAACTTTTTCCGATCCAGCTTCCTTAGGCAAGCCTCAGATAGAACTGTCATTTCGGATACATTTTTATAACATGTTTAAGCGAAATGAGCCGTGCTATGACAAAACCAACATAGTGGCTTTGCGACCAGCATGGATCCAGACCAGCCTGAGCATCTGTGCAGTCTGGTCAGGATCCATGCTGTTTGCTTTCTATTGGAATAAGACAAACCGTTAGCAAACAGCATTGATCCTGACTAGACTGCGCAGATGTGCAGGCTGGTCAGGATCGATCAATGCTGGTGGCAATTGCACTATGTTGGTTTTCTCATGGCGCGGCTCAAATAATATGTGTGCCACTGGTACTTATCCTAAACAAAATCCCACCCTACGGCCTTGATAAGATTACTGACTTTTCTTATTATTAATGTTATACATCACACAAATAGCTGCCATCACTTATAACAGATATACAGACATGTACATGTACTTAAATAACTACCTGAACCACTGTGATAAAACTGACCGGTCACTTATACATGTATACCTATTCACACAATGTAATGCGTCAATAACTTTACATTATGAACAGTGTATAGATAAATCAAGTACAGGTTGTTTGGAAAAATATCGTTCCCTTTTTTATTTATTTATAGGATTTTAATCTTAAATTGTTATTTTTTCCTTAAATAAACAGATTTTGTCACTTTTTTCGACTGGAATTAAAATATTTAAAACTTCCGTAAAGTGATGACATTATATTTTCACGGAAATTTAAACATTTTATTTTTTCAAGAAAATATACCCTGGCCCAGATAAAATAAGAAAAAGATCTTGATAGGAACAGATACAAATCAGTTTCTGCTGTGATAAATTAACTAATACATTGGTTTATCACTGACGCGAAACGCTTTGGGTATTGTTTAAATACTTAAGGAGAAATTTGCATTTGAAATGTAGGCTAGAAGCATATGATAGTGTCCGAAGTCCTTTTAATACATGTGTTCATTTAAATTTGAAATCTCGACGTCAATGCATTGTTCAATACAACGACACACAAAAAGTGCGTTATTACTGATATAACTAGTATTGCTTGCAACAAAGCGGAGATTAAAAACAAAAATGAAAATTATATATCTAAATACTTATATGCGCACATACATCTCGCTAAAAACGCGCACGCTATCTCGAATACTCCTAATCAGTGTTTACGTATAAGAATGATAATCCAGGCAATTCCCACTTCAAACAAGCACTAAAAACATCAATTGTATATGATTTTCAGTAAAAGTATTTACTTTGATCAAACTCAGATATGGAAACTTTCTAGAAAAGCAAATTACTTTTAAAGCATCCTACCAAATAGGAACAGACACGTGTAGATATATCATGCATATGGTTTAACAATATAAGTTAAATCCTCCGGACTCGATGACTTGATTTTTGAATAAAATGTCCAAGGACTTAAACTATTCACAGATTACAAAACTGTATGTTTCAGATTTGGTTTTCAGAAAAAAAATTCTGCAGTAGCTGTTAGCAGTCATAAACCCAACGGTTTCTTTGGCATTACTCAACAATACATATTCGGTGTCTCACCATGGGTTCGAGCACCGCTCGGGGTGTTAAATTCTTCATGTGCAAGCAGGCTTATGGAAGGTCAGTAGGTCAACCCAGGTTCCCGCTTGCGATGGAATAATGCACGGAGGGGTACTAGGGGTCTACCTCTACCATTAAAAATCTGGAAATTTGCCATATAACCTTTAACTGTGTCTCAGTTTGATGTTAAATCTCCCCCGCCTCCACAACCACCCCACCCCCTCCCCCCCCCCCCCCGCAAAAAAAGGCAGTAATTTTTTTTGTTTATTGTTCAAAAGCCTAGTAGACTGAAAAATTTTAGTGGGTTCATGTCTAAGAGAAACAACGACTTGATTATGTTGCCAATACTTCAAAGAAGACAGTCGTTCCATTTTATGTAATAATGAAAGTTATAAATCGCAAGTTCGATAACCGATTGGTAAATATATCATATCAGTAATAAAAAGAGAAAATGAGACAGTAACCATATCTTTTTAACGATGTTTCCAAAGACATAGTCACAAAAGAAGGGGTCATGTCTGCCGCAGTCACACCTGTCCCAACACCTGCCCCCATCCACCGAGGCAGTATTTCGCGTAAAATCCAATAAAAAGAGGGAAATGGAAATCATTTAAACGGTGTACTTCTAAGTGTCCTCCTTCATTGTATGAAATGACAACTAAATGCCTTGTCTATATTTGAGTTATATTCCTGATAATAATAATAAAATAAATAAAAGAACAAAGTATTATTATAAAGCAAGGTTATCTCTCCCAATGTCCACTATCAATGTGTGAAATATGAACCAGATTTCATAAGTTCATAGTTCACAATCTTTATGATAAATATGCCAAACTGATGACTGGAAATTATTAAAATATGAGACACTGGGAAACGCGCCCTTGTATAACGCTTAATATCGTTTGTATCAGGTATGCAAAATTTTAGATAATATATAATTACATTTGATTTTAACAGCTTTAAACAGATCAAATAGTTAAAACACATATGTGCAGTAATATAGTGTCTGTTATCAAGCGCTACTTTTTTATTAAGTTCTTATCAACCGATAAGTATTGTATGACAAAAATATAGTTCTATATTTCATTAATTTTGACTTTATGCTCATAATGTCTCACTGGGGGAGACATATTGTTTTTGCCCTGTCCGTCCGTCCGTCAGTCCGAGCAAACGAGAGAACATTTGTTGGATTCTGAGGACAATAGGTAACGGTATATTCTATTCATTCCGTACTGTCCGTCGCTTGTTGGGTACTCGTCGCAGTTAATTTCCAATAAAAATCTCGGAAAACATTTCACCTTAAACCTTCAAACTAAAACGGGTGATAGGGCGTGTAAAGTAGATAATCCCTATTGCTTTTGGAGTCACTCAATCAAAAGTCAAGGTCAAATGGACCTGAACATGGAATGCCGTTCCTAACCAATAGCTTGGTGATTACCCACGCAGTATAGATGACCCGTATTGAATTTGGAGTTTCTCGATCAAAGGTCGAGGTCACAGGGACAAGAACACGGAAAACCGTTTCCGATCCATAACTTGAGAACCACCTGATCCAGAAAGTTGAAACTTCATAGACAGATTGCTCTTGCATAGTTAATGACCCCTATTTATTTTAGTAGTCAGTAAATCTAAGGTCAAGGTCACTGAACACGAAACATGGGAAACATTTCCAATCTATAACGTTTGATCTAGAACCTTTAATATTTCATAGGGTTATAGGCTTATGAAGTAGATGGCCCCTATTATTTTTAGGGTCATTCCATCAAAGGTCAATGTCACGCGGGCCTGAACACGGAAAACCACCACCTATCAATAACTTGAGAACCACTTGACCCAGAAGGTTGATACTTAGATACTTAATGAGATAATCGGACATGCAGAGTAGATGCCCCCTATTGATCGTGGGTTAAGTAGGTCAAAGGCCAAGGTGAAAGGGGCAAGGACATGCAAACATCGTTTCGTGAAGTTGCATAAATCGTTTCCGAAACTTCACGAGATGATTGGACATGCGTAGTAGAAGACCCCTCTTAATTTTGAGATCACTCAGTCAAAAGACAAGGTCGCATGGGCCAGAATATGGAAAACCGTTTCCAGTCAATAACTTCAGAACTCATCTACATAGAATGTGGACATAAATGTCTATATAAAAGCTATTAAATGATCGTTTTTGCCAAGAAGATGATCCCGACAGATTGTGGAGTCATTGGTTAAAGCTCAGTCACAAGGGAAGAACATTGAAAAATTTTCGATCAATAACTTGAGAACCTCTTAATTCAGTAAGCTGAAACTTCATTGGATGCTTTGACATGCAGAGTAGACTACCTCGTTTGATCTTGCGGGATACTTTTTCAAAGGTCAATTTCATAGGGGCAAGAACATGGAAAACCAATTCTGATCCATTGCTTGAGAACCACTTGACCCAGAATAATTGGACATGCCAGTCAGATGATCAAACTTCACAGGATGATTGAACATGCCGAGGAAATGACTCTTCTTGATTTTGAGGTTACTTGGTCATGGTCACAGGAGCCAGAACATAAAAACCGTTTCTGATCAATAACTTGAAAATCTCTTGACTAAGATCCTTGAAACTTCAAAAGAGTATTGGACATGCCAGGCAGATGATCCCTAATGATTTTGGGGTCATTAAGTCAAAGGTCAAGCTCACAGGGCCCTGAAAAATGAAAACAGTTTTCGATTCATAGGATGTATTGACATGCAGAGTAGATGACCCTATAGATGTTAGGATTTGTAGGTCAAAGGTCAAGCTCACAGGGGGCTGAGGAATGAACTTGTTTCCGATCTATAAATTCAGAACCACTTAACCCATAACCTTGACACTTCTTATGATGATTGACCTTTTAAGAATGTCTAATTTCAAATTTTCTGACTACTGCCCAAAGGCTTATAATGACTTTGTTTAGAATGTGGCTGTGATATTGTGATATTTGCATAACATATACTTTTTTCTTGATAAATCCTATTTTCAATGATCGTTCTCCCGTATATTTGACACAGGTTTGATCATTTGTTTGACTTTCGCCCTTTATTGCTAATAACTGTACAAGTTTATATGTAATATCAAAAGAGTGCTTTTTGATTCTCACATTTGTCATTTGAACAGCAGATTTATCTCTTTTTAACATAAAGATTTATGGAAATGTAAAGGTATTATTACTCGTACTACTCTTTTAGAATCACGACCCTATTGCATGCGCCAAGAAATATGCCAGAAAATTTGTTTATTAAATAAAATAAATGTAAAAGACTGCAGTCAAGTTGTGTCACTTATGTTCATAATTATCTTTAAATGACTTCTTTTCATTTTCGATTGTTTATAGTTATAAGATAGAGCAGTGCATTTTAAACATAGATCACCATCCGATATTTTTAAATAACAGTGTATTATTGCCGACATAGGCCGTTTTAATAAAACTTGTGTTTATAGTACTGTTATAATTTAAACATAGATCACCATCCGATATTTTTAAATAACAGTGTGTTATTGCCGACATAGGCCGTTTTAATAAAACTTGTGTTTATAGTACTGTTATAATTTCATAAAGATTGTAAATGTGGGGTATTTTCTCTCTCTCTCTCTGCTTTTTGCAGGATGCTGGGGTCAGCTAGGGTCGTATGTATTTCAACATGTAGCTTAATAGATCCCTATAGTATAAACTACCTAGCTGGCAAGGCTAATGCTATAATTTATGAGATAGCTTTCCATATTTGGTGGATAGCTCTCAATATTTTGTATAAAAGGGGTTATTTTCATGTTCTCTAGGCGGATTGGAGGAATTTTGAGGTAAGAAAAAAAATGGAAAACCACAGGTCGATCTACACGACATAAATGAAAATGTTGCAGACTCGGTTTGATTGAGCCTGTTCATGGACGGTAGTGGAAATGCAAGCTACCGTCCTCGCCCTTTGGCCTCGGGTTGATCGGAACTCAACATTTACACATGTTATTAAGTACCAGAATATGATTTAGAGACATCCGCAGATATATTTATACGGCGTTGCACATGGAACCTCCAATGATGCAGAGTGAAATTCCATTAAAAGTGGCGTATGGTCCCCATACAAAAACTAATGGTTTTGCCCTAAACGAGAGAACAATGGGTATAACTAAAGAAACTGTAATTTAGAGAGGGGATCTGTGGTTATGGAGCCTGCATATCACAGAAACTGCCTAAAGACAAAATTGAGAATATGTGAGAGAAAGAGAACTAATTATTTTGACAACTACAACTGTACATATTCATTATAACATGACTTTAGTGTAGATTAAAATGTATTTGGAGTTAAACTTTATGTCTAGTATATCTACAAACTTACTAGAAGAACAAGGAAGTATTCATTGGTTATTTTATTTTATCTTTTGTAAATAATTGTAGCGAGTATCAACTTTAAACTGTCTTGCTTTGTTATTATTAAATTCAATCGAACAATGCTATAATATTCTAATATTATTATTATCCTTTATGTTTATTTTAGAATCATTTGCTGTCTCTCTCTCTTCTGTTGTTTGTATAGATGGTTATGTCCAGGTACTCGTTCGTGTCTCCTATATTGTCTGGAGGTGCTTCAGTTTAGACAGAATGTCGCCATGTGACCTACATAATGTCGGTGTGTCTTTAAATTCAGAAGGTCAGCAAGTACTATGCTAAATGTTGGAATCAATAGTACTGAAGAAATATAGACACTGTGATTAACACATTCATTCACATCAATCAGACCAACACCGTATTTTATGTTCGTTGGCGTGCATTGAAATATAGCTTTTATGAAACAGTTTATCACTTGTTTGCAACATACTTGTTAAAATGTATATTGTCAGGTTCAAAAATATTAAGAATGATGCAATCGTTATTCAGTGAATAGCTTAATTAATAATTAATTAACAAACATATTTGTGGAAAGCAAACGCGGGTGGTTAATAGTCACAATTAATACATTAAATATGCCCGTAATGTTATGACAAGCCAGTAGAGGGGGTGTTAACTAATTCGGTATGAAGAGCTTCATTAATAGTTAACGTTAAAAGGGCATATACATAAGTCGAAAAAGGTGAAGCATGAAAAAATTTGATTAAATATTTTAGGTTATACCGATGCGTATGAGTCAGTACTGTTCACTTACAAATTTTGTTGCATATTTTTAAACTAAATAGAGCAAAGGGTCAATTGAAAAAGAACCAATTAAAAGATAAGAGTTGCTTTACTATTTAAATATCACTTTAAAGTTAATAAAAATATATGTGTCAGACATGAACTGAAAATAGTTCCTATATCATATAATGCCTTCGGCTCGGAGCTTAGTCGAAAGAAGGTTAGTACTTTTTGGTCTTATTTTCATGTTCAATGTCTTTATAAATAGCACATATGGCTGAGTTAAGGTCAATTCAATATGAGGTATTTTCAATGCCTTTGATGAGATGTAATTGTGGGTCATTTACAAACATATTAATAGGCCTCAACTGGACGTAAGAGTTATCTATCATTATTAGAAAACAATGTTCGGATGCCAGGGGCAGTTAGTATGTTCATTAAATATCATAACTTCGTTAACAGTCATAAATGCACAATGCATCTGATTATACTATAGTTTTCAACATTGTTTAACATCTCAAATATCAGTTGCATTGATTTAAACTCAATTAAAAATCTATACTTGTTTACAAGCCATTTTGTATTCTTGTAAATTTTACTTGCATACTTTACATTGGAAATTTATATTCCTGCGTCAGTGTTGACAAGTGGAAAAACAGCAAACACGTTTTTCCTCTAAATGAACTGTTGGAACAATAACCCTAATCTTATGAAGCTGGGCGCGTATATTATAACTCATTCTTACACGACTTGATTCATTTTCCTATTAAACAAAGAAGGCTGAAAGTTGTGTATTATTTATTAACAACTATAGATGTTGATCTCTTCTTCTGGATTGTCAATTTTAGAATAATAATCCATAAACACAGAAGAAACTAAGTAAACTTTTTATCGTATATTTCGGCAGTATCTCTCACTGCTTCCTCAGCGATGGCGTACTAATTTGCATCACGTGACGATGGAAGGTCACATGACCGAAGAAAAAAAACATGGGGTCAACATGTATCATCGCCCGTACAATTCCATCAGATCCTAACTGACCAAAGTAAAAGACAAAACCACAAAAAATGTGGCGTTATATACTACTCAAAATGTGAAAATTATGAACAGGACTATGTGGGCAAAACTGGCAGAGCATTAGACATTCGCATGAAAAAGCATATGGCTAGATCGAACTTGGCCATATATGAACACTGTCAACAAACTGAACATCATTTCAAACCAGAGAACACGCAGGTCATAACATCTGAGGATCATCACATCAAAAGGCGTGTCAAAGAGGCTATCAGCATCAAGCAAATGCGACCATCGCTCGATCGGGACGAAGGGCTGGCGTTACCTCCGGTTTACAGCTCTCTCCTTCGGTCACGTGACCTTCCATCGTCACGTGATGCAAATTAGTACGCCGTCGCTGAGGAAGGCAGTAAAATATACGATAAAAAGTTAGTTTTCTTCTGTGTTTATGGATTATTATTCTAAAATATTTAACAAAGTTCACTGTTCTGACGTCACAATTATTACGCCATTGCGTCAAACGGCATAGCGGCGCGTTGGAAAAGAAACTAACAAAACACAGGCAAATATTTGATGGACGTCGTCAATGATGTATTTATAAATCCTTGGTTACGTGTTAGAATCGAAATAATATATCTCATTTATTGATTTGCTCTTGAGTAAAACCATTGTTTGTCGTTCAGATGCGTATTATTATATCACTTTGGCTCAGCCAACTTGTATATCTTTCCAAACGCTTTTTGTGTTGTATAGACGAGATAAAATTCACAATTATGCAGACTTGTAATGCCAACTTTTAATAACAGATCAAAGAGATTTAATCGTGATAACTTTTGTTGAGTCTTCTGCAACTGCGGCTTGGACTGCTACCTAAAGAAAAGAAACCCACATACATTAGTGTCTTGATTAAAGATCGACTTATCATGTGGTTCATATTGTCTCATGTCACTCTAAGATAGACATTTGGGCTATTAAAAACAAAAAATATGTGCTTAAAAGCCTGTTTGATCCTCAACCGTGTTCATTTTCGATCCCATCTGAAACCTTTGCGTTTTGTGTTTGACACTTGAAATGATATGTGCTAGATCTGTTTGATGAAGGCCTGTCGGAGATAAGTGGATACCTGATGTTTTGATGTGAAATTATTACTGACTTCAGGCAATCATCAGAAACCGTTTGCTATCGACATTGACATCTGACCTACGGAGTCCTAAAAAACATGATTACTTAACTAATATAGCTTTTATTAACTCACCTTTATGTTTTGACTGGATTATTGAAACATTGTCCAATTTAAAGTATGCGCTCGCACTTTTTTGTCTTAAAGCAACTATCAAAATTAATTCATTAAAGTAAGGCTTTAAGTCAGATTTTGTTAATATAAAAGGCTAGATATGCTGCATTTTGAGATCGTTACTTTTTGTTGTGGGGAGCATGCTTGTAGCCTGAGCACACGCGATATTGTTCATTGAAATCATCTACAAACAAAACCCTTACCTTTCCCTTAACAAATAAAGCACGGCTGAATTTTTACGGAATCAAATTGACAGTTCCCGTTTATCTAAATATTCCGTGAATTGTATGCATTGGTAATCTGGTGGAAAAATAATAGTATATTTCACAATATGGAGCTGAAATTTCAGATGCTAAAAATTTCATAAATGCTACATGAATAGAGAGAATCGAACCTATTTAAGTACGCCTCATGTTTTAAGCAAAAGATTGTATTCAAGCAAAACTTGAGATGAGTCAAGAGTAATTCAGTCACCACACCGTCAGACTTGATGTTTTGTCCTTTACACTATTGCAGTCAATGTCATTTATTTTCTTTTTAACCAATTAAGCATCCGTTGCTTTTAAATAGCGCATTATCTGAGCTCAATTATGTGAATTCTCGAACAGCAGCTCCTATTGATATCTGCTTTGTTTTCAATCTAATTTCAACTTGTATTTTTTTTTTGTATTTTGTAGATGACTGGACAGATACCCTAGTAAAACCAAATATCTTGTTGACGTGAGACACGTGTAAATGTACAGAATGTAAATGTTTGTGGTAAACTCTTTTTAACTTCGCATATAATCAGCAAACATTACCAGGTAGAAAGCTCTTCTAAGATAAACTGGGTATCTGTAACAGATTCTTACCTTTGCTTATTTTACCGTTTGTGCAACCCCTTTAATACTGAGTGCCAAACAAGGGAGCTACCAGTACCATTTTTCACGTTTCTGGTATGACACTACCACTGTGCTTCTAAACTTGTTAAAGACATTTTCTAGATTTTTTCTTGGGACAATGTTAAGTCTTTCTACGTACTAGTATATCATATTCAGCATTTACTCTATCAATTTCAGCGATCATAAGGGTAAGTCACACTGCCTGTTACTGGATAAGTTTATGACATATTTAAAAAATGGTATCAATAACTGAAGAAATTCATGACAGATTGATTTCGTGCTTCAATACATAGAATATTACATTACTGGTAAAACATAATTTAACAAAAACTTTGTTTTTTTCTAAACAACTGTCACGGCGAATATATTAACCTCATCAAGACGACCTGCGCAGTGTACACTCCAGGTCACAAGGTCGGGTCCAAGGACAAGGTCACTTGCAGGTGAAAGGGGAAAAAAACAATTTGGTGTTCGCTCCGTGTTGTCTAAACCACACGTTTCTTAAAACATTAATTTTGTATTTTACCAAGAAGACGTGCAAATTGCTCATCCCACGTTCTTAGGTTCTAGGCCAAGGTCAAACTTCAATTTGTCAAATACCTTAACTCTGTGCCCGCTCCATATCTTATCAACCGTGGATTTTCATGAAACAATCATCAATTCGTACCTAGCCAAGGAGACGAGTACAGCACATAACTCAAGTCACTTAGTCGCAGGTCTCACATAGAGGCCAAGGATCAAATAACTCAACCTTGTGTCCCTCAATATTTTCCAAATCACTGGAAAATTTTCATCATTTACCATCAGTGTTTTACCTCTAGTGGTTTAATCATATTTCATCAAAAATACGTTGGATTTCTGCAGCAGAAGAACAAGTGTGTATGCGTTGATGATCGCTTATACTCTGTTTTTTTATTAATACATTCATTATCATGCGTTATTACTGATACACCTTATATTAGTATTGCTTGTAACAAAGCAGATATTAAAAATAAATATTTTAAGTCACATGTCAAACAACCTTGAAATATTTTAATAAAATTGGCAAATATTCAAGAAATGGTATACGTCTATGCTTCTGGTCAGAGTTAAAAGCCTTGTTCTTGCGTTGCATTAACAGATTGTTTAACCTTATTAATTTTTTATGGCTTTGTTTTATTCTGAAAGAACAAATATACATCATTTTTATTTGTAGCGCATTTAAGAAATCTTTTATTGAATAAAAATTTAATCCACTGCTACATTTTTCTCTTTTTAGGGTTCCTCTTGCAATAAAGGGTCGCTTCCCATCCCATACAAATACCGAAATGTTTTTTTTTCTAGCTGGGAAAGTCTAAATACATTGTATTTGTTTGCGCACATACATCTAGATAAAAGAACACGTACGCTACCTAGAATATTTCTAATCAGTTTTTACGTATAAGAATGATAATCCAGGCAAATACCACTTCAAACAAGCACTAATACAGCTTTTATTAACTCACCTGAACATGGCAAACAATATCTGATAAATAACTTGAGAACCACTTGACCCAGAATGTTAAAACTTCAAAGGATGATTGGTCATGCAGAGTAGTTGCCCCTACTGAATTTGAAGTTACTCGATCAAACGTCAAGGTCACAGGAGCAAGAACATAATCCATAATTTGAGAACCACCTGACCCAGAACGTTCAAACGTCACAATAATTTTTTTCTTACAGAGTATTGATTTTGGGGTCAGTAGGTTAAAGGTCAAGGTCACAGGGCCAGAACATGGAAAACTTTTTCCGATCAATAACTTGAGAACGTTTTGACCCAGAACCTTCAAACTTCATAGGGTTATGAAGTAGATGACCCCTATTGTTTTAGGGCCTGAACCACTTGACCCAGAAAGTTGAAACTTCAAAGGATGATTGGACATGCAGAGTAAAACACCCCTATTGAATTTAGGGTAACTCGATCAAAGGTCAATGTCACAGGGCATGAACATTGATAACCGTCACCGATCAATATCTTGAAAAACACTTGACTAAGAACGTTGATACTTAATAGGATGATTGGACATGCAGAGTAGATGACCCTTATTGATCTTGGGATCAGTAGATGAATGGCCAAATTCACAAGGGCAAGAACATGAAAAAATCGTTTCCGATCAATAACTTGAGAACCACTTGATCCAGAACCTTGAAACTTCACGGGATGATTGAACTTGAAGACTCCTATTGATATTTGGAGTCACTCCGACAAAAGTCAAGGTCGCAGGGGCCAGAACATGGAAAACCCTTTCCGATCGCTAACTTCAGAACCACTCTACCTAGAACGTAGACATTTCATAAAAAGATGGTTTTGCCATGTAGATGACCCTACAGATTTTGGGGTCGCTCGGTTGAAGGACAAGGTCACAGGGGCATGAATATGGAAAACTTTCCGATCAATAACTTGAGAACATCTTGACTCAGAAAGTTGAAACTTCATAGGATGCATGGACATACAGAGTAGATAACCGCTATTGATCTAGGGGGTCACTTTTACAAAGGTCAAGGTCACAGGGGCCAGAACATGGAAAACCAATTATGATCCATTACTTATGAACAACATGACCCAGGACCTTAAACGTCACAAGATGATTCAACATGCCGAGTAAATGATTATTTATTTTGTTATTTTGAGGTCACTTGCTTAAAGGTCAACGTCACAGGGGCCAGAACATGGAAAACCTTTCCAAATCAATAACTTAAAAACCTTTTGAATCAGAATCTTGAAAGTTCAAAGGATTATTGGACATGCCAGGCAAATGATACCTATTGATTTTGGGGTCATTAAGTCAAATGTCATGCTCACAGGGCCTGAAACAATAAAAAAGTTTCCGATTCATAACCTGAGAACTGCTTGACCTAGAACTTTGAAACTTCATAGGATGGTTAAACATGCAGATTAGATGATCCCTATATATGTCAGGATTTGTAAGTCAAAGATCAAGTTCACATGGCCTGAGACATGAAAATTGTTTCCGATCAACAACATAAGAAGCACTTAAATCAGAACCTTGAAACACTTCCTAGGATGATTGGCCTAATTGAGTAGTATGGACATACCCCAGGACATAAACATTGAAAAAAACTTTCCATATAGATGACCTAGATTATTGCTATTGTATTTCAGTCGCTGAGCCAACCATCAAGGTAACTTTGACTTTGGCTCCTGTCCACTATTGACTTCTTGCCTATAACTATACTTTAGGGATATGTGCTTTTCTACAAAAGCATCTTCCAGTCCTTCTTTGCAGTCGATAGTTTTTCTTTTCTAATTTTTGAAAATACATAGTTGATCAATTACTTCGAAAAATAATGAAATGCAAGTAAGTTTGAACGTTAACGAGGGAACATCGTGTTGCAGAAAAGCCGTTTTTTTACTAACGTGTCCAGTTTATAAACATGTCTCTTATTAATTTTTCAATTTCACCTTCTAATAGGAAACACGGGTTTATTGAAGAATAAAATTGTGATTTAATGACAGTTATATCAGAAGGAAGATTGATGGCAAGCTAAGTAAACTCCGAACACTTGTAAGAAATATTGTTTTACACCTTGTCTGAGACCACTTTTATTTTGCTCAATTTTGCCCTAAAAAATGTATTCTTCTTAGTCTAACTGCAAAAAAAAAAAAAAAAAAAAAATGAAAGCAACAGAACGGCTTCCATTTTAATTGCACCCCAATATTTTAGTAGTTACATGTATAAACTTTGAAATTAGGTGTAAAGTTCTAGTCAGCTTCTTTGAAACTTGCATTAACAGCTTCCAAAACATAGTTATATTAATTTCGAATCATACTTTTCTTTAAGTCCCTTTCTTGTTTTATGCGTGTTGTTGCTCCCTTTAAATTGTTTCTTGAAACGTACTGTCTAATTAAGGAACCTTGCAGATGAATATATATCAGATTCAGCAATTATGTCCCTATTCAAAGTGAAACTAGAAGATTTTTGATGTTTTCAATGTACATGTACTGAATTCAGCTTTAAAATTTGACTTTGAGGTGTTTTAATATGCAAGTCTTTTGGCTCTTTTCCACTTTGTTTGGGCAGGAAGGTCTAATACGGGGAGTAGAAACTCCGTATAAATCAATACATTTATCTGTATTATGCTGTCGTCCATACCTGTAAATATCGACCAGTCATTAGCGTTCGCCACTATCGATTAGCGTGTAATTAGCATATTACTTCATGTTAATCATGGAGCTATAACACTTTTGTTCAAAGGGTTTACCAGTCATATGTTAAGTGGCGATAATTAGATGATCAGAGATTGATCTAAAGGTAGTCCGAAGGAAAAACAGCATGCGACTGCATGTGGTGTTATGCTTAATTATTATGAATTAACTCGAGCTCACTTCCCTGAAGAAATATTTTACCACGTAACTTCAAACCTTTATCAAAGGACCGATTTTTGTTGGATTTGAATAAATAAAATGGAAAAAATAACCCCAGAAAGCTGACACTTTTCTTAAAATTGTAGAGACATAATTATAATTATTGTTTATAATGTCAGATTTCTACATACAGAAACAAACATTCTTCTTCAACGCAGAGAATGTTTCAAACGAAATTGTTGTTTAAACTCCAAAAATAAGTTTAATAATTTAATCTTAAAACTGATGTGTGAAAAATACAATGTATTTAAATGAAAATAACAGTAATTTTTTTTTAAAGGCCGACAACGAACTCACATTTAGTATTCCGAACTTTTAGATACAACTGCAGAAAATCATCTAGGTTTAACACGCATTTAAATGGTGAAGAACAAAGCAATATCATAAACAAATATTTTCAGGCAACAGTTTACAGTTTCGACTTGCTATTTTCATTAAAATATGTCCTAGTTTTATTGTTCTAAATACTCTGAATCAACAAGGCAAATATCATTAAAAAAACGACATATTTCTCTCTGGGTAAGACAAGCCTAAATTTAGCCATTTTCACATGGCGAAAAGTAACATTAATATAGATATTTTCCATTTAAAAACAGAGGCAGGCAATAATTTCATGGCAGAACTTTTGTTTGCAATAAAAAATTCAACAAATGCTTTCCCAGATTTTCACTGAAAGGACGAGGTAAACTGTAAGGCGTAAGTGTGTGAGTAATAGCAGAATAACCTACGGCATACGCTTCGATTGGACGACAGCATAAGATAAGATAAATGCCGCTTTCCAGTCCCCGTATCAGGTGTCACCCCGGTATAGAAGTACTTCCGGGTCGTTGTATCCTAGAAAGTAGTTCTTTGAAATTTTGAAGTTCCCAATTTAACGCTATCCCTACTTTGACATGTTATATTCCAAATGTATTTATTGATACTGTGTACATTTTTTGTAATTTCTGATGTCTTTAACAGTTGTTTTATGTGTGTTTTTCAGGATTATATTTCTGTGCGGAAGGATTAAAAACTACACCAGACTGGTGGCCATGACAGATGTCAGTGGGAAATTTAAACATGGACTAGATACTTTGATGTGTAGCAAAAAAGTTCATCGTTGATGGTGGTGTTTTTCTGTGATATATTGACTGGGATAGTATTACTCTTCAGAAATACAGAGCTGTCAATGCTGCAATTTTGTTGTGAAATTCACAATCCATGTCCAAACGTGCTTGTTTTACTATACAGCAAAGAAGGAGAAATTGTACCGGGCCGACACCTATATGGCAAATTCAGAAAGTGGAATATCTCAGCAACCATAGGGTTTACAGTCATGAAACGTCACACACTAGTAGCTGATAACAATACAAATCAGTGGCTAAAAGGATATTTCCAAGGTTTGTGAAATTTTAATTTTATTCAAATTTTAAAAATTCAGTAGTTGAATTTTCTTTGAAATTTGAGTAATAGTTGTCTCCTCTTGATTTGTCAGTCTTCTATTATAGTGCAAAGACACTGAACAAGCAGGAAGCTTAAAAAGGCTATATAAAAAGAAGACACATAGTTTTTCACTTTAATTTTAAGAAACAAATATAAATTTAAATTTCTTAAATTTTAAAAAAAAAATTTCTATTTCGCATAGCGTCTCTTTTCCGAAAAATTTATCAGTATATATATGTGAACATGTTACATAGTGCCGCAGTAGACCGTGGATGAACAGTGTCGTATGTGTGGAAGCTGAACATTTTGGACCGGATGGGTTTATAAATGAGGCTATAGTCGGTTTCGTAACAGGAGTCGGAGAGACTGATTGCTTGTCGGGCCTGGATCTCGAACCGGTCACGGTGTTATTACACTGATGTTAAAGCCAGTCAGCAGGCGTCTCATATATGATATGAAGAAATTGCGTGAATGTTCGTTCCCTTGCGTTTGAGACGCATAACTAATATTACACAAAATAATTATTTTTCTCATTTCAGTCACATCCAATGTGCTACCGGCATTTTGGCATTGAAGGACATTGCTTACCGGTGTGCCGAGTGCATTTGTCGGCATTATTAATGTATAACAAGTTTTCTTTACACTGACAGGACATTGGTTGTATTACACAGGGAATTACATGGAGGTTGCTTCAGTGTGATAAAATAGTTGTTGTTGTTGTTGTTTGTGTATTATTTTATTTATTCATTTGTTTTTTCAGTTTAGAAAATATTCCGAGCTTTCAGCTTCAGCCCGCATCAGGCCGTCGTCAGATACATTCTGCCTTGAATAGGATGCTTCTATTCTGATTTGCTTTTCAGGTTTACAACGCAGGTCTGTGTTACTAAGAAAATATTTAACGGGGCTGATTTCCTGGGTCGGCCTCGTGCAGTTTCCTTAATATGTATTTGTCCTGGTACTGACTGGAAACACAACTTGACGGTATTCGTATTTCAGTTTTGCTCGATTCATTCTACTTCATTCTTTAGATAGGACTTTTCCTGTTGGGACTTTTATTCATGTTTTTCTGTATGTTGTTTTTTCATAGCATTTATGTGTTTCAATTCTTTTAAATGTGCATTTCAGATACTTTGTTGTCTGTGCTGAAAGAGGTTGTCTGTTAATAGTTATTTTAGTATTCTTTTCACTGTTTCAGCTAACATATATGTAGAAAATTATTCAGTTGCAGTGCTTTAAATACAGACTTCCTGTAAAGTTCCTGAACCAGTTGATATCAGAATGATAAAGAAATGATAGATGGTACCAATCTGTGAATATTATGTCACTTTTTTCTATAGGTGTTCCTGATCACACTTAGAACTATACACACACACTCAGCTGTTTCTCAAGAAAGGCCGACACCGGTTCACAATCTTTCTTTTGTCATTTGCAGGCGATGAATTCCATATGTCAGAAGGAAATTTAGAATCGTACAACCGGTCAGCAGCTACCCATAAACCAGAACAACCTATTAAGTCGAGCGGGCAGAAGCTCTGATTCCCAGTGTAACACCGCAGAATGACGGCTAGTTTTCGGTAAGCGATTTACATGTTCCACCGGTGCATTGCCCTCTGGTCCTAATGTCTTTAGTCAGAACTGTAGCCTAAAATGTCAGTAACTGCTTGAAGGCAGGCAAATTTTGTAATGTGCTTTTTTTCTTCAAAATTCCGGTTTCCGAGCCAATTTCTCCGCAAAGTAGGTCTGATGTTTGAAATGTTTCTGCGGGACAAAATTTTCTTTGCGATGACAATGTCTTGTGTAACTTTTCTCGCAAAACCCTAAGTTACAAGATTTTATGGGAAAAATTTGGCTAAATTAAAAATTTGATAAGATTTAGGTGTCACCCCGGTATAGAAGTACTTCCGGGTCGTTGTATCCTAGAAAGTAGTTCTTTGAAATTTTGAAGTTCCCAATTTAACGCTATCCCTACTTTGACATGTTATATTCCAAATGTATTTATTGATACTGTGTACATTTTTTGTAATTTCTGATGTCTTTAACAGTTGTTCTATGTGTGTTTTTCAGGATTACATTTCTGTGCGGAAGGATTAAAAAACTATACCAGACTGGTGGCCATGACAGATGTCAGTAGGAAATTTAAACATGGACTAGATACTTTGATGTGTAGCAAAAAAATTCATCGTTGATGGTGGTGTTTTTCTGTGATATATTGACTGGGATAGTATTACTCTTCAGAAATACAGAGCTGTCAATGCTGCAATTTTGTTGTGAAATTCACAATCCATGTCCAAAAGTGCTTGTTTTACTATACAGCAAAGAAGGAGAAATTGTACCGGGCCGACACCATCAGTTGTTCCAGGTTTGGGATGCTCTATTCTTCCGGGAAATTTACTCTTACCTTTTTATGCTATCACTTCATTTCATAGGTATTTTCTTTGTTGAAAATTAAGAACAGTGGAAGATTAGTAGAACGCTCTCAAAATGAATTTGGTTCAAATGTCAAAACTAAGCAGTTGTCCTAACTCTCCGGTATTTTTATCTAAAACGCCGCACCTGAAAACATTTTTTTCAGTAATGACATTGTAGCGTGTACATCAGTTAGCGAGGATTTTAAAACCATCAGACAAAGACAATTAACAGCGTGTGCTGTCATGTACAGTTTTATACGTGTAGACTGATCTAAACCGACAGAGATAAGTCTAGACTGTGACAAAACGTAATAACATAAACACGCTTCAGTGTGACATGATGTATTGGCACTGTCATTTATAAGATCTTTGGTGCAAAAATGTTACTACAAGTTAATGTACGGAAAACTTCTAACATGAACTTAATTGTAAATAAATGTTTTTTCTTTGATGTTTAAAGGAACTAACCCACAAATGTTTGGCGAACAATAATTTCTTTCAAAATTCAAAAAAAAAGTAAAAATTCTTACGTGACTTAAGTAAGCTCAACAAAACAATTTAAAGCACAAATATTGATGTGGAATGTATATTAAGTTAAGACTACAACGTCCAACGAGATACTTGAAAAACAATACATATGCATAATGGAGATATAAAGATAATTTTGACAGATCGTGAAAACTAATGACAAAATTTGACAAGTGTACGATGACTCATGACCTTTTAAAAAGTTTGCCCTTATCTCTACCTTCCAGTTTGATTTTCTTCAAAAGGCATTTATACACAGTAACAAACAATTCGTGACTTATAACAATTAAAGAATATACTGTTAACTAATTGCCGTCTTTTCTATCAAAATCTCATAGGAATTCCTATTGTTTCAATCATCTGGCACTAATAAGGGCAATTCACAGGGTTGTGATTAGACAAAACACATCTCTTATTTTCACATAGTGGTGAGGATTATCTAATAAGCACATATACTGGAAACAAAATTTAATACCAATTAAGTATTACAAAAATGCTAAAATATCTCAGTTGTGACGTGTCCTTAACTCGATTTTTATACGCACGTGAAGCGAGACGTAGTGTTTGATTACCAGCGGCCGGCGAAAGGCGATCAGCGTCTACAAAAAATGTGTCCTCTCTTTAACTTCAACAGTTCTTATCCGATGTTCCCCCAAAGTTGGTCAATCCGTTTGTGTTTTTTTTTTGTTGTTGTTGTTGTTTTGCATAATATCTCGGCCAGGTTTAATATATATCTGGATTGTCCCAGATGCCCTCAAGTTATTGCTCATGAATTACTCAAAATTGCGAAAATTGACAATGTCCGCTCTTGAGCAGTTTTTATCTTACTTTTACCAAACCGGGCCAGAATATTTTTGGAGCTAGTCTGCTCAATACGCAGAGTATTGTAATAGTCAAAAGTAATTTGCTGTGACGGGCATATATTGTGACAGTTTGGCACTCTTGTTTTTATATCAATTATACTTGACTATATATCAAAACAAAAACTACTTATGAACTGACATATATTTTGTTTTGCAGCATCGTATGAAACTGTGTATTTACTATGACATTTGTTTCATAACTTTGCATATACTTCTCACTGCAGTTTTTAAATAGAATTTACAGTAAAGCTGGACCATTTGAATAAATTTTAGGAAAATACATCTCGGGATGCAGGTAATTCTGAAAAGCAGACTCAATTAGAATGTATCTTAGTACACATGTTGGAAGAATGGACGATTGATAAAGAACGATTGACAATGGGCACAGGTCGGTCCATCCACTTATCAGCATCTAGTAAACTAAAAGCTCATTCAGGACGTAATACAGAAATAAATAGAGAATATTAGGTTACTGTCTTATAAATTTAAATTTATTAAGTGAGTAAGAGAAAATATAAAAGTCGAGGCTCTGCCAAGACTTTTATTTTTTCGTAGACGAACTTAATAAATTAAAATTTATAAGACAGTAACCTAATGTTCTATTTATCCTACCTTCTGATCTAAAATCATTCTTTAATTAAAATTCAAAATTTACCACCAACTAGATCTGAGTCTGTCTTGCACAGAAATTAATACGCCCCACCATTACACAAACAGGTCTTTAAAATAAAAAAATTATAAAATTAGAGCCGAAAAACAAAGGCTAACCTTGTTCTGCTTTGTGTCTGACTTCTCTGTTCTGCTGAACATTAAAGAATAACTTTAATTTGCTGCCAAGTGAAGTTTTGTCCGAAGTTCAGTTGAATGTCGGATTGCCCATCCTCACCAAGCAAACGATTGACGAGACTTATATACATGCCATATCGCCGCTAACGAATAGGCAAACCGTTTCCTCGATGATTTTATTCAATAACACTCCATTACTGATGCAATATATTCCTAGATTGACGAGTAGAAAGCTAAAATTCTGAACAAACACTATACATGAGTCACTTTCCGTTTCTCCGAGCGTTTCCGTTATAAAAACTTTTTGTAGTAATTGCAAGTACGGTATGCATACACTATACATTTGTGATGGTCTCACATACCTAATAAAAGCGCGTTTATGAAAATAATTGCATAAATATGTCTTTTAGCAGTTATTCTCAAAAACAAGATGGCGTCGTTTTAAAACAAAAATCCAAAAAGTAGTCCGCCAAGCTTTATTAAGTCACTGACCAGATAAAGCAAAATTTATCTGACCCCTTGATTTTTGCCTTTATTTTGCATGAAGGTAGGATAAATAAGCTATTGGGGGCCTGATTAGACGAGATGTTGAAGTTGCTGACTTCAAACGGATGTGACTTCGAGCCTCCCTCGGGTGTAGAATTCTTCATGTGAGGAGGCATCTGGCCGGCTTACTGATGGCCGGTGGTTCTACTTGATGAAAAAATACCCTGAGAGAACATGAGATCTTGCCTCATTATCTATGAAAAGCTGTGACGAATGTCCTACAATTGTGTCGGTTTGACGTAAAACAAAAAAATATCACTTCAAGTTCAGTAAATCTCGTTTTAAAATACAGACGAATATTAAATGTGCTACTTGACGTGCAATTTTGTCTCTCAGTCTACGACAATAGATGTAATGCTGAGTTTACGACATTTATAATTGTGCAAATGAGATATGGAAAAACCTCAAAATAAATAGAACATTTTCAGTTTTGTTCATAGATATCAACAACAAACATTAAGCACCTAATGAAACAGAACAATTTTCTACGAATTACGTAATATCAATTCAGTCACTACCTTCACCGTGAATGGCTATCAATAATAATAATTCGTTAAAGCTACTTTCCACAGAACAATAAAATTTAATTACATACCTAAACAAAGGTTCTGCTTCTATATAAATGTGTGTAATTCCACGGAATGTAACTTTAAAGATAAATACTGTATACATAAATGGTATGCAATAAGATGTTTATCAGAAGGACTGTTTCTTGTGACGACACTAAAGAAACGATTTCATCACACCCATAGTGAAGTAAGCCAATTTATTGAGACACATCTATAAAAATAAAATAAATAAAAAACGTATCAGATTGCATCATTGAAAAAATGAATTGAACATATATAGTTACAAAGCCTTTGTGTATAGAGAAATGTCACAAAGAAAGCGTAGCATATCATTTTGTGACAAATGATTTATTCTACAAATTCCAGAGTATTGTTCATAACTGAAACTGTAATATATTTGTCAATAGCTTTTGTTTCCAGACTTACAGTAAAAAATCTTAATTTATTTTTCAATACAATTTACAATTAGATGTCAACCCTAAGCTGGTGACAAGTTACGCCCAACTATCAAGTGGCCTATTCATAAGTTCGCTTTCATTGATTAAGTATTTTCAATTTAAAACACAACAATTAAATGTGTGTTTTATATCAGTCTGCTTTGTATACAATTTAGAATGTTGTTCTCCCGGTCAATAAAATTCCTACAGTATGTAAATACTGTAAATTCGCTAATGCTTCACCCTTAAACAATTTTAATTAAATATTTTATTCAAGTGGTCTTGGGTAAAAACATACTGCAAAACACGTGTCTAGTTTTCAAAATTTCCGCTTTTTGTAAATAATATATTTAATGCTTCGATAGTATATAAGGATTTTAATTATTTAAATAATTGATTACTCTAGGCTTTCTTGCCTACTGGTCTGGTGTGTATATGAAAACTACTACAATTGATATTAACAACAATCTTGTTTGATATATATTTATCAGGCCAAAAGGTTACATAAGTATTTTTGTCTACAGGTCATAGTTATCTACTTTCAGTTTAGGTTTTTAAAGTAATGATTAAAAGTGAAAACCAATCAAAATTGGCATACAAATATTTAATCACGAAAACCAGGGAAAAATCACGCATGTTTTCCCTTTCAATACGACGGAATGACTTTACAAGCGTACATTTTGTCAATATTTAACATGGCCTTCGCTCGTCTAGTGGGTGTGTGATTTGGAAAGTAAAAGAAAAGCCTGTTGTTGACCAAATAGAAAGAAAAGCCAATAAGTCCACATTCACCAATAACGCTAAAAATATGAATATCCCCAAAATAAACATCAGAAGATACAGGTAAATATATAAACTTCCAGAGCAATAACCGTATTATCACTTGCTAAAATTTAGACGGAGGGAAAAAATTAAATCTTTCAAAAATATGGAATTAAGTTACAGGTAATGCAATAAACGTCCAACACAATAGCCATTATTCTAAGTGAAAAAGGGTGAAATAATCTCAAGCTGTTCCAATGAATGTCAGTCAATGAAACGCCCGTAATCAAATAAATGCATCACATTTATGTATGCATCTTCCAGTAATTTCTAAAACATTGTGAGTTTTCATTGTTAATGGATAAATATATATATGAAAAAAAAACACATTTAATGTATTATAAACAGACGGCAGGATAAATGTAATCTTTTCAAGAATCTGAAATAATGATAAATATACAGGTATGTGCCATCGTTCGGTTTTCTTACATCACTCTTACCATTTATAACCAAAACATTTTCGCGTGTATTTGGGTTTAGCGTCTTTTTCAACAAATGATCAGTCATATAAACGACGGTGTCTACTTGTAGCAGTTAGCGCAATGCCCAACTTTAAACTGCTTCCTCACAACAATATTGACAAGTGACATGATATTCCACCCAATCATATTATACTGACAGCGGGCTTACCAATTCTAGTACCATCTGAAGAAATAGTTCCATTTCCCACGTCTTTGGTATGACGATGCTAGAGGTCGAACCAATGACCTCCTGCACTCGGAGCGGTCGCTCTACATCTAGCAAACAGGCTGTTACTAAAAGAACATGAGCTTTTACATGAAAACGTAAATTCTTAGATTCTTAGAGAAGGCAGTATCTTTTACTTGTATTTGTGAGCATATAGTGATTTCTGTGTCGTTTGCAATTCGATAACAATGCACTGTCATTTCAAAATATTGCAACAGTGTCTTACCTAAAATTATTCTACTTAGTTTACGAACAGCTATATCGAGTGGACCAAACTTGACTTGCACGATCTCTTTTTCTGCAAGCATACTTTTGAAATGTAAAGGAAAGGAAAAACAAAACTGTTATACGGTAACACTGCTTGAAGTTGTCCTGAAATGTTATGCAGGGAAATAGTCAAGTACGAACTCTTTAAAATCTGGTCGTAATTTTAATAAAATTCGATATCTTTCGTAACTATCATACAGTTATTAAACTGAGAGTGACTACATCATATCCGTGTATAAAACGCATCAAAGAAGTTCAAAATTGTTGCAAAAAAGACCGGAGTATTTTTAGAGCAAAACGGCTGCTACAAAACAGCACATTCACGTGTTATGTTAAAAAACAAAATAACCACCACCGAAGGATATTTGTCATTGTAAAGTATTTCACCTACTGTAGACTATTTCTTGCTATTGAAATGTTAACAGACTTATAGTTACGTCATTGGAATTTTAACTTTGCGTGATGTCACAGACGTCAACGTTGGTAAATATTCCTTGTAAATACTCCAAAGATACATCTGATATACCGTTATCAATATTCGTAGACAGGTAAATATCACGTGCGTTCATTATTTCATTTTATTAAAGTAGAATTAAACGCATTTATTTTTTCAAGTAAACATCCAGCTGAAATAGATGTGTGTGTAAAAAGAGTGGAGGAAATTATAGCTTTTAATCTAATATACCAAACTCTTCCTGTTACCAGTACGATATAATAACATTCCAAAAATGACTTTTCTTATTTTGACTGGGACAGTCCTAACTGCACGCAGGAGTTGCTTCCCTTCAATTTCAGAAATCTCTACCTATAGGTAATGGAGATAATTGCGTAGAAGATTGAAGAAAAGAACTATTATTTCATTAGTCCGATTTCTTTATTTCTAAAGAATCAACTTCAAATACTTACGCGGCATTGTCGTTAATTTAACACATTTAAATGCACAGCAACCTAAAACTGCTTTTATAAAACATTCGCCAAAAACACACTATGTGCAGTAAGATGTGCATAATGTCACTTTAAGTCTATTTTACAAAAACGTTTGTCCATTATTGACTAATACAAGAATAATCTAAAAATGAGTCCTCCTAAACTGTAGTGGTGGTACATGACATCATCTTCCTTTTCAAACTCTTTAATGCAAATGTTTCATGGTTAAACAGGACGAAACAACGGAATGCACTGCTTGGCCGCGCGCAAACCAACATGATATATGGAAACATTATTTTCTTGCTTTTGAGTACGCTCTAACATACCAAAACAAAGTCTTTTTTTAATGCCGCGCACGCCAATGAGAAATAGAATGTTTCGTGTTCTGCGTTTTGTGTCCTGCGTTTCGTTATGTCACGTTGTTCGTTTCGTTTTGTCGTGTTGGCGCGTTGGCAAGACGAACACAAAACTTTCAGAATTTCGTTACGGAGTGTTAGCGTTCGTGCCAGAACGACACAACGAAATCTGCTACAAAAGCCACGTAAACGCAACCGCTACAAAACGAAATGTCCTTAATCAGCCACCATAATTTCCCTATTTAGTGTCAGACAGTAAAGGCGGCATCGCGTATTTCCTGTGTTGAAGAAGTAAACGACTATCACTTTTAAATCGACTATCACATCAGAAGCCAATTTAAATTTACTAGATAATGAAAGTCCTGATTAAATTTCATCTTAATTTCATTCGACGTCGTATAATTAACTAAATGGTTTCAAGAGTCAATTACAACATGATAAGCACCTCAAAACTATTTAGATCGATGCGATCGTAATTTGGAGATTTTACCTTAACACTCTTTACATGCAGGAAACTATCAGTTTCCATGCTGTTTTATAGAATATAGATTACTTATTAAACATCGTCTATTATTAGAAACCATATCCTTAGTATTTCAAAGCAAAGAAAAGTAATATATCTGTGCTACCTGAAATAATTGATAGCAAAATCATGTTTTAAGTGTCGTCTAATTATTTACTTTGATTGTCTCATAATTTTAGATCTTTGACATATTAGGCCGCTGTTTGTCCGCTTATGTGTGATGAATACAATATGGTTGTTGTAATGACAGTTAGATCTGGGATGCTGTATTCGGCTCGAGTTGATAATGTCAGGAAGCATCACAAAAGGCGCACAAAGGCCGAATGTGATCCGACCTGGCAAAATCCATGAGAGCCGAATACAAAATCCCAGATCTAGCTACAATTATAATGACCCCTTTATCATATACCCCCACCTTTTTGTTTGTTGTTTTGTCTTTAAGCGAAATTTGTTCATCGATGTTATTTTAAATGAGTGTAGTTTTTGTGTGCGCTGTGTATAGAACTATATCAGGTCATAAATATTAAACGAAAATAGTCCGGCAATATACAATACAAAAGGTACAATACCGATTTTTCTGCATGTTCGTACTTACGTATTCTTGACAAAATGTATATAGGTATGTAATAAAGATTGATATTAATTACTCACCTGGGCCCGTGAAAAGCTTGGAAACCCTGCTATGAAGCTATGATTCACGTTTTGCACGGAGCAAGGTAAGAACAGCAATGTACACCGACACAAAGTTACCGCACGATGGCACAAAGAAGAAAAGTGTAAAGGCAATATGCATCATTATTTCAATAACTGTTTAAGAAAAAAACCATTTTATAAGCTTTGACAGTGGCTATGACAGACTTTTTATATAGAAGTAAAGTCTTAGGTTGTTGCAAACACAAGTTTATGATGTCGTACATACACAGTGAGATTATTATGTTTTTACATAATAGGGATTTCGAGTCCTATCTGGATTTAAATATATCATACACCCAAGCCTTAACCATTATTTTTGTGTTCGATGTTTGGGCGCGAAAGAACGAGATATAGTTATATTTCCAAATTCAGAACTGGGCTCTGGTGTGAAAACCATCTGTCACATATTTAAGCTGTGTTTCATAGACCGAATTTTATATCAAATTATGGGTATGTTTGAGTCTTTCAAACTGCAAAAAGTTGTGATTTCGTAATCAGTCATGACATATCAAAATAGTCTAACGAAAATAGATCTGAACTGAATAAATGCCTACTTACAATCTGATGAAAACAGTGTCCTAGCAAGTGTATAAAACAAAACTTTTGAAAACACATGCACACAATTATTAATAGAAATTACCACAAACATGACACTGTGATTAAATTGCCGACTACCTGTATAACTTGATTAAGGTCAAAATATTTGTCATGTGTTAATGCTTGAATAATATAATAAAGAGATACACAATACAAGGCTTAACAGGATGTACTTTCTGCCTTCTATTATTCCTAGCCATGTAAATGTTTATCACCTTCCGAATTTCGCTAAGAATATTCGAGACAGTAATTTTGAATCATA
Source organism: Mercenaria mercenaria (assembly GCF_021730395.1). NCBI lineage: Eukaryota > Metazoa > Mollusca > Bivalvia > Venerida > Veneridae > Mercenaria > Mercenaria mercenaria. The sequence continues at coordinate 71,623,365 of NC_069368.1, read as the reverse complement.
TTCGGAAGCTGACTTTGCGGAAATGAGTTTTTCCAAAAATTGTCCAGCTTTATCTCAAAGAATGTCTGGGTGAGATCTACCGTTAAAGAAACTGGAAGCTCACGACTTTGACCGTACTAACATGAAAAAAAAACCTGTTGTCTCTCATATCACAATGACGCGCTTGTCAGTAGGACAGAAATTTGAAAATTATTAAAATCACAAGACATATCAAAAATTTATATGACTCCACATGCCTTACATTAAACTTGCGTATTTTGATTATTACATTTGCGACTCTCAGTATGGTATCTGTGGATAAAATATCACTTAAGCAATAACATTTGCCTACCAGTTGGTGAGATATGCATTGTCTGCCGCCATACATTTTGCCTACGTAATAGGGAAATGATTTATCCGGCTACACTATAATTTTGTGTTATGTGTCAACACTACCAGGTCGTATGATTTAGCTATTACTATGGTTTCTGGGAGAATTGACAAACATGTTCAAAGCCGAAGTATCAAACAAAACCACTAATCCACTACTAGTACTAGAAATTTATCCATGCCAAGCGTAACATTAAAGAAACGGTTGAATAACTGATTTTTTCAACGCTATGACATAATTTCAGATCATTCATTTTTAACTCTATCTACTCTGTGCGAATATATCCACGCGACCTACTTTGTAATGTTGAGTCTTGAAGATTAAGAAATGTAAATCTGTTGTGCAATTAAGAACAGAAAAAAAAAACATGATTAGCTTTTTTCCTGCGAATAATCGTGTGCAAACAATACAAATAGTACATTGTCAAAACTATGTTTGTGAGGAGGTATCCAGACATGCCTTTAACAAGAATGTAAGACATTCCTTCTGTCCTACAGAGTAACTGTTCATTTTATTTATGTAAATTAGATTTTTTTCAGTATTTTCAAAGCATACAGTAAAGTGTATGAATAGAATAGAATAGAATAGTTTTATTATGCAATAAACCTGACAAGATTCATGAGCATAGCATCATAAATTATACAATTCATAATCTAAAACATGGTATGGCAAGATGACAAAAAGTACAAATTTGACACAAGTTTCACTGTCTAAATAAATTGTTAAATGGGAGAGACAGCATGTATTAGATCAAATAGTGTTTGGAATAGTTGTTTTAACATAGGTTAATGTTAATATGCATTTATATTGTACAAAAATAGAAAGCTGAAAATTAAGACGACAGCTATACGTATATCACAAGTGTACGTCTACATACCTTTAGACCCTATTTGTATTATTTCTTACTTCAAAAGCTTTGTATATATAAGTGGATAAATTACGTACATCAGTGATATTATCACTTTTAAGTAATTGTAAAAACTTAAAAAAGCTAGGATGGCGCCAGAAATAATTTCTAAAATACTGTTTTCGGAGGCTTAAGAAATCCTGGCATTCTATAACGAAATGATATTCGTCCTCGAGTGCATTACACCTTGTACATTTACGGTCGTCATAAGGGATACTTTCTGGTTTTCTCCATCTGCCTGTTTCCACTGCAAGTCTATGAGAGGCTAGTCTTAATCTAGACAGTGCAAACCGACATTTTTTTATAGTTACAATATTCAGATATTCATTAAATTTGAAGTCAAATATATTTCTATAAAATATAGCTCTACTCGATTCAAGTAAACTTGTTCTTAAGTCTTGTACGTATATGTCCTAAATACGTTGTTTCAACTGACGCAGAAATATATTGACATCCCCTACTCCCTGTGAAAGCCAGACATCATAATAACCTAACCTTGATAAGATATGTTTAACCTGTGAAACCCAATTTATTTTCTCTGGATTTAACTCGACACAACTTTTTAAACAATTATAGACCTGTTTAATATATTTGTCTTCATTAGAGTTACAGATTTTCAACCAGTATTTTATAATGTTTAAATTTCTGCCATTTTGTAGATTCATTCTACCCGTATCTCCATAAATGAAAGAGTTCTGGGTTGTGACTTTAACACCAAGTAACCTTTTACAAAAACCTAAGTGTGTTCAACTTGTGACCCTTGGTTGAATCCCCATTATTCAGAAGCATAATTAAGTATTGGTAATATGAGTTTGTCAAAAAGATCAAGAGTATGCTTAGGTTGTAAGTCTGTAAATTTATATAAGTATTTATTCATTTTAGAAATGGCTTTTAGTGCTTGGCCTGCTAGCATCTTATCTGTCTCATTAAATGACCCGTATGAACTAAATAACACTCCTAAATACTTAAATTTGCTTACAATTTCCAATTCTTTATTCTTGTATTTAAATCTTATATTTCTGCTAAGTCTACCCCCTTTTCTAAAAACCATGATTCTTGTTTTCTTTTCATTCACTGTTAACTTCCATCTATCACAATACTCAGCTAAAACATCTAAAGACTTTTGTAACCCTTCCGCGCTTTTGGAAAAAAGAACGATATCATCTGCGTATAGAAGTAAACAAATCTTTATAGTTCCGATGTCAATACCTTCAATGCCTTTTAATAAAAATACTTCCTCAATATCATTAAGGTACATGCTAAACAGGAAAGGGGACAGGCTCTCACCCTGTCTGACCCCTAATGTACATACAAAACTTTCGCTTAATGAGTCAAAACTCTTGATCTTTGACTTAACGTTGTTGTACATAGATTTTATAACCTTCAATATATTTCCCCTCACACCGTATTTAATTAGTTTATACCATAAGATATCCCTTACAACAAAATCAAATGTCTTCTGGAAGTCTACAAAAGCGCAAAAAAGTTTATCGCCCTTATTAATACATAGACTTAATAAAGAATTTAGTATAAATATATTATCAATCGTGTCCACCCCTTTTCGAAAACCAGCTTGAGCCTCAATATAAACAAAATATTTCTCAGCCCAGCAATTCAACCTTTCATTTAAAATACGTGTGAATAATTTTCCTAAAGTGCTAAGTAGTGTAATGCCTCTATAATTTGCAGGATCATTTTCGTCACCCCCTTTTGGAATTGGAATTATAAACCCTTCAGACCATTTTTCTGGAAAATAACCAATGTTCAAACAGGTATTAAATAATTTATGAAAATAATGTATTAAAACATCCGCCCCATGTATGAACAATTCATTCAGAAATAAGTCCGGGCCTCCACTTGTATTTGGGCGTAATTGTTTGATAGCTTTGCGTATTTCATACATAGTGATTTCCGAATCTAGCTCCGCGAACATAACCTGCATTTCCCCATCTAGAAAGCGCTCGTTGAAGTACAAAATATCTTCATCTGCCTGGAAAAAATGATTTTCGGGATTATTAATTGACTTAAAATATACAGCAAAATTGTCCATACTAATGTTTGGTTTTGAAAGACTTTTTGTACACTCTTTTAACAGTTTCCAATATGACTTTGCATTTGATACTCTAGCTTCTATGAGTTTATTTGTATTTTGTTTACGATCATTAAATTTTTTCTGTCTGATGACTTTTTTATATTCTGATCTAGATTTAATAAGATTTACTCGATTACTCTCTGTTTTATTTAATCTAAACTTATTCAAATCAAAATAGAACTGTCCTCTCTTTAATGCACACTCGTCGTCAAACCAGGGTTTATGTTCTACATAATTGGAATTATCTGATGATTTCTGTATATTATTTTTAGTTTCTTTTCTAAATAATGGTGAACAAACGCCGTTCATAATATTAGAAAACTGTAATATATTACTGTCAATATCTGATGTACTGTTCGTATTATTCATACCACCAGTTAACACATCAATTGATGATTTAAATTTATTTGCATTTAATTTATTCTTATACTCATTTACTTTACTACCATCCCACCTGTACGTAAATTTAATCCTATCAGAATTGTCTGCCCCCGGAGTTTCTTCTATCGATCCAAAAATACTTAAACTAAATGTTATTGCGCAATGATCCGACAGTATATTTGGTTCATGTACTTAAAATGATTCAACTTTGTCCATAATGGTCTGACTACAAATGACGTAATCCACGACACTGCGACCGTTACGCCCGACATATGTATAATCACCGACGGCAGCGTCATCGCCTACCCGGCCATTCATAATTCGCAAACCACTTTCTTTACAAAAATCTATAAGGATCATACCATTTCTATTTATACATTTATCTTGAGTTATTCGGGGGTAATCATTTTTATCACAAATATAATCGTCTGGAAGAATATATTCATTTTGATCAAAATCATCATTTTCAACAAAATCGTTTAAACTACCTACTCTGCTGTTTAAATCACCTAACAAAAGAAATGTGCAAGCACCTTCAGTTTCGTTAGAAATTTTCACCATATCTGCTAAAATTCGATCATATACACCTATTTCTATGACATTTTCCCGGCTGCTACCTTCTGGAACAACATAACACAAGCATACATATAAATCAGTTTGTGTACATAACAATTCTTTAGAAAAAATTAACCAGAGGATATCATCACTTTCACTCTTGTATACAGTAACAAATTTTGTATACATGTCTTTTATAAAACAACATATTCCGCCTGAGTTTCTCTTTGTATTTAACGTTTTTAAATGTCTATGAATGCTGTATAATTTGAAACCAGAATAAGACATGTCCATTAAATCGTCAGACTAAGTTTCACATAAGAAAATAAAGTCGTTGTTTTTAAATAGATCTATTAATTCACCATGTTCCAGTTTATTTATGTTTTTTGAGATTAAGCACTGTATATTAAGCAATGCAAATGCTAAAGATCGTCTCTCCCCGTCGTCCTAGTGTCCATTCGCTACCGTTTCACCTGACTGATTTACCTGTCGAGAAATTTCGTCTGCATTTGTGGGGTTAACAGTTGACCTTTTGACATGGCTCACCTGTTGAGCGATATTCAGGTTATCTACAATCCTAACGTTTGCCGAACTGTTGAGCGCGGGAAAGATGGGAAGTCCTCATAACCTTAGGACGGCCAGCACATTTTTATGCAATCTCGCCAGGCATATGTATGTTTTTGACAACACAGAAAATGACGTCACTCGACCTTCAGCTATTTCCGGAAGTAAATAAAATGAAAGTAGAAATGCTAAACTTGAAAACGAAAGCCGCATTTTGATTCGTAGATAGTCAGGGGTCACGCGCAGGGGTCACCCCGTCTAAATGTATGCGCGTGGACTTCTTTTTTTTTTTTTTTTTTTTTTTGCTATTGGGGAGCCAATTTTCAGCACTTTATTACGAATTGAAATTACCTGGGCTTTAGTACAGCATGTCAGCTTTTAATCTATGAAAAAATATTTGAGCTCTGGATAAACAGAAATCCCACAGGGTCCGTACGACCAAGGTACATTGATAATTGGAACTCATCAATCCTCAATGTATTTGGTCTGAGATCGTCAGTAATCTCAGATTAGATATAACGATTGGAGCGCAGACTAGCATTTCAAATTTCAAAATATTTCGGTAATAATGTTTCTACGAAGCGTGAAGCATGCCTAATACTTTTAGTACTTGGCTCGGAAGGATTGTTGCAGGCGTCATTATAGAACGAGTGTTTGAAAGTTTCAACTATTGTGTCATCGATTAACGTCGTCTCATTTATTAGAATCATATTCACAGGAATCATGTTTAACGTGAATACAATTAACTTTATACTGACATCGTAATATATTTGAACGCTGTCTTTGTACAAAGCAAATATCCGTAATGAATTCAGCACCTAAACATGGCTATTATAATAAGATTAATCAAAATATGGCCTTCGGTCAGATTTTGTTCATTTAAACAACTTTTCATGTTGCATTTTAACGTCCTTAAAGTTAAAATGCATCGAAGCTTTATTACATTTGTAACATGAGCAGTTTATTACCCAAAGCTACAGCTCCTTCAATGTATTCACAAACAAAAATAAACCTCTATCCCCCCGGCTGAATTTCTTTGAATATCATAATCAAATTGACAGCCGTCCACGTGGATCTATTAAGCGTCCATGCAATTTATATGACTGAAATATGGTAAAAAAGTAATAGAAGTATTTCACAATTAGTAGTGCATAAATATAGTACAAAGAGACCATAAAAAATGCTAAAGTGATAGAACAAAGCATCCTGTTTAACACAGATGGTTGCATTCAAGTATATTGTATAATTTTTAGATGGGTCAAGGGCATTTCGGCCCTCACACTGAGATATTCACGCCAGTGCCATGCCAAATTGATTTGTAGTTCTTCGGAGCGACCTCATCAAAAATTTCATCCTTGAAAAAATACTAAAATTAACTCGCTTGTATGTCCAGAAGAAAAATGAAAAATAAATTGTGCTGCTCATTGGTTATAGCAAAATGATCAGTTAATGTAATTTAAACACAATAAAACACAATATTTTACATTTTGAAACAGTTCACTTAGACTTGAAAAACAGAATAGTATTACCCTACTTTACACTCTTTTCGCAGTCTTTGAGAACAAATTGTTCCGTAGAAACAGTAGTTAATGTTATAATAATTTTACGGAAATAATCATTTTAAACACATAAGAATTGGAAATCTGTTTATCTGTTTAGAGATTCATTGAAAAATGTATGCTAAAGTAACATAAAGTTTTAAATTAAAATATGTGTCAGGAAAGAATAATTGCAACTAAATATTCAACCTACGATTTCATTGCTGAGTGCTTTAGTTAAATGGACAGTTCGAACTCTGTTTGTATTCCAGAGGTAAAGATTACATAGATTTGACAAAAATGACATTTTATTTAACTAGTTCGAGCCCTGGGCGAGGCGTTTGTTTTCTTTGACGATTTGATAAAAGACATTGTGTCTGAAATCATTCGTCCTCCACCTATGATTCATTTTGGGAAGTTGGCAGTTACTTAGGGAGAATAGGTTTGTACACCGGTACATAATCCAGGAACGCTGGTTTTAACTGTCCACCGTTACATATCTGAAATACTATTTAAAAATGGTGTTAAACCAGAAATAAACAAACAGAAGTATGAAAATATAAAAAAAATGTATCCCGCTCGCTCCATGAAAAATATACCAGCCTCTCAAAAAAAAAAAAAAAAAAAAAAAAGAATGAAATAAAATGCCGCTCCCTCGTTTCATCATCTTAAATATTTTCCAAAGAACTATTAATCAATTGGAGTGGCCTAGAGGATTTTATTTCATATGCGTTGCATTTATTTAACTCATTATTGGTGTTCAATAACATGACCTATTACAACAATTCTTATTGTCCTAAGCTATGTTTTCTTTATGTACTTTGTTTTGACGGCTCGCCTAATTATCTTGTCTAAACAAAATGTCAGAGGTAGGATGTCGTTTGTTTGTACAAATGGATTCTGCTAAGTTAAATGTAATTTCAGAGTATTACGCTGCCCGAAGAACGAGAGTTCATGTCAAGTTCGGCTAAAGAACGCACAAACTACGTACCATCTATGCACCATCTACGTTTCAATTAAAGCATTATTGAAAATGTGGGATATGGAACATGAAAACAACCCTCACAACGAGTTTAAGCATAGCAAAAGTTCCTTCTAGGGCACATCTATATAAATATATAATGATCATCTTGTAAATGTTTGGTTACAATGTCTGATTTAAAATGGTCATCAGTGTGTGCAACCCCAGGATTGGACGCAAGGACAAGACCATTCTACCTTATTGACATATATTCGATTTTTTTTTAACATCCTGATGTAGTGATTTGATGCGTTAACAGTCTACATCCACGCACACAACAAACTTATTGGTCATTGATCAAGTAATTCATGGCTATAATTTAGTAGTATCTGTCCTAAATCTCGGGAGTTTGACATCCGGGCTTCGATGCGTGAATTTGTTGCGCACAATGAGAGGGTCGCAATGGGGTTTGTTTTCACATATTGACCATGCATTCGGAGGTAACGACGTATGTTAACCTTTGTGGCAAATAAGATGTTTGGCATGTTTCAACAACGCCACTTTTCCATCCTCGGGTTTAGTAATATGTAATCCGCGGGGCGCGTTCAGCCAGAGAGTCGCCTCAATGAGGGAAGAAAAATTTTAACGTCAGAGGTTATTTCTAAGGTCACGGAGTTTGATTGGTCAGCTTCTAATGACAACAGCTTTTGAGGTCAGTTGCTCAGTCAAGTGTGACTTACCAATTCTAAGTGTTCCTTCTCAAGAGGTGGTATCTACCCGTCCGCTTTAAGTTTCTGTTTTGTTAACAGCTCTGATATATTTGTAATAAATCGAATGCCAAAATATGAAAATATTACAAAAATATGATTTAAAGAGCACAGAGCATTAAATTGGAAACAAATATGAATAATTTACAAAAATCCAATTTGACTCTGTACGACTTGAACTTATATACTCTCAATGCAGCGAAAGAGGTTATCATCGCTTACTTAATCTGAATGGTAAGATTGAATGTAGCCAGTTCGGACTACTTTATCATTAATTATAATCCGCGATGTTCATAAATGACAATATTTTCTACAGCGCATGAACTTCTTTTGTATGTTGTTACGATTATGAAGTATGTTTATAACTGCTAGCAAGTAAACTCGCTCATTTCCTACAGAAAAACGGCCTTTGAAAGTAAGTTACAATAAAACAATTAAATAGGCTAGACAAAAGAAAACTGCAGTCAAGTGATCGGCATATATTCACAGGTAATAAGATATCTAGGAGTTTTACAGCAGAATAGAGTGTGTATATGTTCAGATGTTAATGCTCCATTTTATGATATGCTCATTTACACTATGAATAACCGTTCTTTTAACTGACTAAAATAACATATTGATTCCAACAAAGTTGCAAGAACTTCATAATTGAAACCACACTTATGATATAACATAAAAACTACTCGTCATTGAAACGGAATTTAAACACGTGTATGTAATAAATTAAATGTACAATATTTAAACAATTCCTGTTTGAAAGTTTATTTTCATAAATAAAATGTATTATTTGCAAGTTACACAACCAAATGAATGTTTGTATTTATTTTCAGAGGAATGTTTAAGAAATATTTATACAAACTATAGACTGCATTTGCTTTCAACCATCAGAAAGCAAACTGTTTCTTATGTGTTACTCAGAATTATTTAATCAATATTATATTTATTATGATCTATAATGATGTTTAGTATTTAATTAGCGTTTTGTGTGCAATTTATGAACCAAAAGCTTTTAGCGGTTTATTGTCTTAAAGATGAAAAGATGACGTCGGCCATAATTTCAAGAAGACCATCACCCAATTAATTGCCGTTTTGGTTATCTTAACAGATCATTATTACGAAAAATTTCCAGTAGCTTTCAAAACTTCCACAGCAACAATACCATGTTCATCCCGGCCCTTACATCTTCCCCATAACACCGGCGTTGTATACTAAATAAAAGTTATTATCGAAGAATGATTGTCTTACCTATGACAAAAGCAACACAATATACTAATAAACTATAAACAATAAAAAATGAATGTTCTTGAGTAACCGCTTTCACCATTATAATAGAAAGACGAAGTTAAACTTAAGAACGGACGCAAGTGAAAACTTGGATGAATTGAGCTTTATAACGATTTTTCAAGCATTCAGTATACATTTGCCTTGTCAGCAGTCAATAGGTCTATGTTTAAACAGACCAGATTGCGCAAATATAATTATATTTCCAATAACTTAATTTCAGTCATCCAACTACTGTTAATTTAATTCATATGAACTGGTACATTTTGTGTAATCGAAACAACGAAATCCAATATTTCATCAATCTCATTTTTCTTTGCAGTCAGTATTTTCTTTCCCGGTTTGTCAAATACGCATTTGGCCAGACGAGACGTAAACCTGATGCAAGCTTCTTGCAAACGAGCACAGAATGTGAAATAGCTTACGAAAATTAATGAATAACAAGTATGTTAAGACGCCAAGTCTATACTAGAGGCGAAAGATTTGTTGTAATAAACCCGGTAACAGTACTATGCATCATTCATTTAATATGTTTGTTATCACTTTCACCTTCTCTCGGGCCACACGGTCTCATGGAATGATGACAATTTGCATTTTATTTTGAAATAATGTCAGAAAATAGCTGCGCCACTTTCCCCTAATATGTATATACTAGATAGTCTTAAAACTGCTAGACAAATGTTTTAAAGTTTTCACACATATAATCCTCGCGTGACACTGTATGAATTTTGTTCAAATTATTCCAAGCACGACTACCAGAGAACGCTGTCATTTTTCTCTATACTTCTTAGTGCCCATTTATACAGAGTGTATACATAATTCTGATACATCATGGCTAAGGAAAATAAAAGGGAAAACCGTCAAACGACATCGTCTAAGCCGCTCTTCCAATTTTCAGAATTTCATAGAAACTTTCCTTACGTGACTCTCTCATTTTAAGCGATCCGGTAGTTTCGGTCCGTCATAAAACATGACCGCTAGTGGGCATGATTTTAAGATTTTTTCACCCAAATTTACCACTAATGACAAAAAATGATGAGATTTGTCAACAGAACATGGCCGCCATAGAAAGTGGTTCACTTTTCCTTATATCTTTATGTAGGAAACTGCCTTCCCGATTAAAGAAAGAACATCATTTTACACAAATATCTTAAAGGTGGCCTTAACGAAAGCTATTCCAATTTAATCCAATTCGCCAGAAAAAAAACATTAGAACAAACTCAAAACAACATTTCAACAGTTGGTGCAGTTTCAAACAATTTTATAGAAATGATTATTGTATCAAGACGTATCAAGAGTGTTTATATAATTTCGATTTTTCAGAACACATGGCCATGTGAGCTATAAAAAGTCTTCGTCAGCCTTCTCCTAAACAAGTGGTTAGATTGAAAGAAAATTGGAAGAAATGTTCCTTTGGTGATTGAAAACCATCTTGATTTGGCAAGAGAAAACGTAGCATCGCAGGCAAGTATACTTTTCCCTTTATTGCTCTTACAAAGAACCAGCAGGCCAATTGTTTTAAGTAATTTGGTGCTGTACCCATTTAGTTGCATAGGGCCATTTCTATGTATAAAATAGAAATAGTGGAAACTCCACAGGTCGCTCAACACAACAAAAACGAAAATGTTGCAGGCTCGGTTTGATTGAGCCTGTTCATGGACGGGAGTGGAAATGCATGCTACCGTCCACGCCCTCTAGCCCCATGTTTGCTGAAAACAACATTTTGGCAACAACACTGTAACGTGTACTTTAGTTCGCGTGCCTTTGTTAAACCCAAACACAGATAATGGAAATTAAGAATATGTGCTATAATGTACGCTTTTATTCCCATAGACAGATCGATGAACTGCGGTTTCTATTGCCTGAGCAATTACTGAAAGTAGTTTTGGCAAAGCGTTTTACATTTAAGTTTAAGATAGAATTTTATGTACGTAATATTTGACAACATGCATCGGTCTCCTAAATCGTATTTCTATTATCTTTAATTTTCTTTGTTATTTTATGCATATGCATGATTAATTGGCATGCTTTTTTTGTCATTGGCAACGCATAAACGAAGAATTTAACTACATTTTGTATAATAGAAGATTTGAACTTTTCGTATATTTCCCTTCATTTCAACATAAGTTGAAGCAAAAGATTTTTGTTTTGTTTTTGTTTTTGTTTGTTTTTTTCTTTGATAAGTTTGAATATAAAGTAACTCAGTCAAGCATTTCAGTTTCCGTATTCATGCATTAACTGGTAACTGTAGTTGACTAAACATAATTTATAAATGCAGTCAAGCTGGACCATTGGAACAAATTGGAGACAGGTCCGTGCTACAGACTACAGACCATGTGTAATTCGGTCAAGTAGATTAAAAGGGACGGTATTTTAAGTAAACGTTTGACGGTTGATGATAAACATAGAACCATCCATTTACTAGTATGTAGTATCTATCTTGGCTAAAGTTGGCTAAAATTTAAATGAAGAAGCACAATTTATGTTCGTTTATAATCTGTGGCATTTATTGTCTTCATTTATCTATTCATACATATATCTTTTTCAGATAATTTGTTTCGAAAAGAAATACTTCAAAATACCCCTAGACATTCTCTTAGTAGGTGTCAGAACATTTCCACATTAATAGAAAACCACTAGAAATCAGTTGCTGCCTCAGAATTACAGTCTGAACCATACAATCTAAACGAAATAAATCCGTCTCATTAAGAGGTATATTTTGTCTTTTTGGATCCCTATCGCATAAGGAATATTTTATTGATCAAAACTACAGTTCTGAACGGTTTCCTAAAAGAAACGCAGGCAGTAAAAGTGCAATAGAGTTGTATTAGTTGTTCTTTTGATCATAGTCTGTTTGGTTTAGGGGAATATATATTGCAGAAAATAGTAAATTTGAAAATTAAAGTGAAATATTGTCTTCTAAAATCGTTGTAAAGAGCTCGATGAAATTATAATATTTTGGCATTAATATGTACGATTATGAGAGGAACGGAAGATAAATAAAACACTGGCAGTTTGATTCATAAATACCCCCATAACAAATATTAAGCACATCGCGGAACAGAAATAGATGCTTTTATATAATTTGCGTAATCAATCTACAAATAGACTGTTACTCTGTTATAAACGGTTATCATTATTAATCATTTTTAAATTAGGTCATTTTAAGGCAATGACTCCAATGCAAATTGTAAAATCCAATGTTCGATTTTTTTATACATAAAAAGATGAATGTTAATATACATACAAATATCCATAAATCAGGAGAAATATTTATAGTAATGGCAAGTATATTAAAAGTTAGCAAAGCCATTGGAAAACATCTTTTAGAAACAATATGGAAGATGGGTCACATTGCACCCTTTTAACAATTGGAACGAATAGATGCAATTACAACGTTTTCTGACAAATTAAGAGAATTTTTGTACAGTTTAAAGTTGAACCAACACAACGTAAGTTTTGCAGCTTTGAATGGTGGCGGAAGAACCAGTGTACTCTTCCAGCATGGGCGTGCAGGAGGTATAACCACCGATTTTCCATTACCTGGATGGCTTGCTCACTAGAAGGATTCTGCCCTCTACCAGAGATTTTGAAAATCGTTGAGGGGCAAGTGCTTCATAGCCAGCGAATATAACCGCTTGGTCACAGAGGTTCCTCAAGAAAATTGTTTTAACGAAAACAAAATACCAGATAGCCTTATATATCATTTTTTCGACAAGTGATACTTCATATAAATCTAAAGTATTATTCCTTACTGAGTTTGCAATATAATTGTCATCATGTCTTCCAAATAAATGTAATAACTCTTAATCTATTACAACAATATAATTCACAACGGAATAAATTGGTAACAAAATACTCCCACTGGTAATGTGACCCATTCATAAATTCAGTTTCATTGATCAATCACATAACAATTAAAGGTGTTTATGTACTACTTTTGTTCTGCTTACAGTTTTTAGTTCTGTTTGTAATGTAAAAAGAAATCCCATGTCAATATTGCACATTCTCTAACGCAGTTAGTTTCTTCACAGAGCTTGAACTGAAACCTTGAAAGGGACTTTTGGTTATACTTATACCAAAAACGTGTTTCCGAATTATCTCTTTATTACAATATATATTGAATGCTTCAAATGATTTTTTTTTCATTTATTAGCGAAGATAGTTTTATGTAAAACAGAGCGCATGCGAACTGAATTAATAACGTTTAACCGTGTATCTCTGCCCGTTTCAAAGTAATATTTAAAAGTAATAAAACGCTCAAAATTAAGAGACAACATTTAGGTTGGAAGCTCGAATTAATTATTGGATGAGGCATGATTGTTGCTAAAGAAACATATGCTAGTCGAAAAGAGAACAGTATGAAAACAGGGCATCCACTCCCGAATTATTTTTTTTAAATATCGACAATTGACTGCACCTGTGTCAATAATGGATATAATTTTCTAATTATAACTGTATAACTCTTTGAAATATTAACATATCTACAGATACTGAACTAAATGTTGAAAATGTCATTCTTGTAAACGTTTTAACTAAAAACGTTTGCAATTGTTTTCTAGCTGTTCTAATGAATGTCAGTCAACGGCACTGCTGTACTGTACTAAAGGATCTAGATGTATGAATGCAAGATCCCTTAATTTCTAAACCAACTTAAGTTCTAAACTAACTTGCAATCTTTTGATCAACCATAACTAATCTTTTGTCATATATTTCGCCTGGTACAAATATCAAACGTATAACAAAAACGAGTCTCCATCGTGCTTTTCGTACATTTATGATCAAAACGGTGAACGGTGTCAACCATGCCATAGTCTCATAGAAGGCAAAATCTTTAACACGTACGTGCGAGTGTTGGACTTACGTGCCATTTACACTAACAGTACGGTGCATTGTATTTCAAAACGTTTAAACTGTATTCGTAGTTCCTCCAGTATGTAGAGAATTGATACATCAGATCTACCATGACCTTCATTCAAACCACAAACAATATCATAGCGTAACGTCATCCTCCCGGATAATACTGATCAACATCTGAACTCGGCATACGAAAAGGTAATAACCCTACGTATCATCATTACGTTGCCATCTTTACAGTGATAAAAGATAATAACAAAAATGTGGACACGTGAAATGAGTCCAAGCAATGCCTTCAACTCTGCATCTCAAAATAAGCACACGTATCTATAAATTGTATGTGACCATATAAACAACAATATAATGATTAACCGCTGTAAAAACTTACATTAAAATTCTATAATATAGAAAAATTACTGTTCGAAAAATGTCTTTTGAATTGTAATTTCCCCTTAGACTCGCAATGTAAGACCCCTTGCATATCAATGTAGCAAAAAAAAAGTACACGATCCTGTCGTTTTCTTTAGCCAAATTTTCTTATTATATTCTAGTTTTTGATCGAAATCTACGTTGAAGATCTACGAGGAGTTTTGAGACTAACGCGCTTCCGCAAAATCTATTACAGATACAAAAGATATTTTTTTCATAAAGTTCTAGGGGGATTCATTCAAATCCATGCAAATTGAAATATACAACACAGTAGGTGTGTTATAGCTGAGTTACGAACGTTTAAATAGATCACACTCATATGACTGGTGTTATTTTATCGTAAACATGGAGGCTCAAGGTATGAACTTATGAAATTATGTACTACATAAAATGAGTTGTTCTCTGACTATACCAATCAAGCAGAGTCTACACGAATTTAAACTGTTTACTGCGATTCTTCCCCATCAAAGGCCACTGTTTATTGGCGGGTAAAGGAGAATTTACAGTCCAAGATCTATTGCGTGTAGGGGTGCCTAAAACGTCAGTATCTTCAAATAATATTGATGCTGTAGCAGCCACTGTAGCGATAGACTTCACAAATAGCTGCATTAGTGGGCATTCATTGGGGACTGTTCATGAGATTCTGACAAAACACTTTAAATTATCGAAGTATGTGCAAAGCAGATACCCCATCTTTTAACCAAAGAGTAAAAAGCTAAAAGGGTGCACCGATGCAAAAACCTTATATTTAAAATGCAGATTAAAAGAGGTTAAATGAACTTCTCACAGGGGATGAGCCATGGGTGTATCATCCCGAACCTGAAACAGTGGCTTAGGAAAGGACAAGAAGGGCCAGTTATCGCAAAAAGAACTCAAAGTTGCGCAAATGTCGTCAATTCCAAGGGCCCTATTGTGCAAATACAAAGTGCACCAGCAGATCTATTGCTGGAAAGTTTTAGAGGGACATGATTCTAAAATCAGAAAACACTGCGTTAAACGTGCCCTAGAAACTTGTCTACGAGAGATCTGCCTTATTAATGACAATACAAAAGCAATATTGTACAGTAGTATTTAAAGTAGCAGCAGGTTAAGCAATTCCCACACATCGGTATTCGCCCGACCTAAGTCCCTGTAACTGTTTTCTCTTTCCAATACTAGAAAACGCTTGGTGGGCGTCGCTGCATTTCCAGACTTTCAGGCATTCAGGTCATGGATAGCCCGGGATGTAAACGTACGTTTATGTTAATGGTGAATATTTTGGGGCATTTACATTTAACAATATACTTAAATTCAGGTTTCTCTATATTTTATATGGACATTCCCGAAATGTATGTTCCGAATTTCCCTTATACGCTCGTACCTTTAGCATAAATACACGAATACTGCAATTGAAACAAAACTATTCTTTGTTTAAAACGTTTAAAGTTCTATATAAGTTTAGGAGTATTTTTCGTTAAAGTCTTTGGTAAGCATATTTTCAATATCGTATAATTTCAGATGAAAAAGTCTTGTTAAATATTTGAAAGATCAACAAATGTACAGATACTGAACCAAACGTTTTCATTTATTAACTCAAAATGAGTACAATGATTTCTAGCTGTTCTCGTGAAACTCCTTTAATGAACTAAAGGAACAAGATGTATGCATGCACCACTAGACGATGTAACGAATCTTTTGTCGGGTATGTCACCTCGTGCAGATACCAAACTTCATTTCTATCACGTATAACAGAAAGAGTCTCCCCCATGCAATGTCGACGGTCTAAACCATGTTATAGTCTCAGAGAGGGTGATATCATTAAACTGTACGTGTGAGTATAAGTGCTGATTTCTCTGAGTAAGGTACACTTTTATCTTTTTATGTTCCTGATAAACACATGCGCGATCACGCACATTGTAAAAACGTAATTGTCTAAATAGACGTGAAAGCACCACGTGTTTATACGCGAAAGCACCACGTGCATTCGATGCATTATTTCCTGAAGTCTATTTTTACATACTTTTGTCAATAATCAGTTGCCATTTATGTTGTTACCTACGGAAAGTTTTGACCTTACCGTCGCCGGCTGTTTTCCTCTACATTCGCTGTGAAATAAAATCAGACTTTACAAAGTAAATGCCCTCTACCGTATCGTTAAAATGTGGGACACACCCGCATTTAAAAACTGGTTTCTGGTAGCAGCAAATACAATTAACTGTAGAATGAAATTCGCTGATAGAATTTCCCTTCGATATCATTCACCAGTGACATTGACACGTCATGGTTCACGGCGGGTAAAATAAGATATTATATTAAGATTCATTTAGACTGATGTGTTCGAGTTTAATTGAGCGTAATGAGCCGAATACACAAAATAAATTTAAGAACTATCAGGTGGTGATGCTATTAAAATGATGCGTACCGTGATGTTATCGAAATTGAAGAAAAAATTGAATTCTTTTTTGGAGGTTGTAAATCATTTTCATGCTTCAGTTATTTGGTCAATAGACTTTTGTAAAGAAAATTGCCCACTTGTAACTAAGACGGGAGGTTATGCTTTGTTGGATAATTACGCATTACTTCAAAACCGATTTTCATTAATAGGGTTGTTTAAAGTTGCTACAAATAAATAAAAAAAAATGCTGTAAGGAGGCTTACGTTCGCGTTAAAACACTATAAATACAGTTCATACATTTGCTTGATACATTGTAACAGGTGGTTAATCAGAATTTTGGCAAGTTTTGTAATTGTTCAAAACTTTTACAAATGATCATTTACAACTAGTTATTTTCGATACATGATTAAATAAACGCTATCTGTTTTTTCTGGAGGTATTTTTTAAAATGAATTTCCAATCCTGGTTGTCCAACCATGAAAAAGGTATAAATTTGACAAATATTAAATAAGAAGTACTTTATTATATCAACGAGTTGCATTAACAGTTATGTATTTTGCCGAAATTCATTAGTCTTCATTAGTCTATGCAGGTTTGTTAAGTCATTATCACCTACATGTGTACCCTTGCCTATATTAGTTGCATAGCCAGTCATTGATTGAAAATGAATGACATCCGTTTAGAAGCCTACATTTTTATTCATATTAGTTGAGATACCCTATTTAGCATCAACTAAAAAGTACATACAATATTTTTTTTTAAAACCTAGTCAGATAAGGAGGTAATAACAATGCTTTATTAAAGCAATTCAACGTACGTTTTGATAGGAATCTAACTCTGTGTAATTGGTCTCTCTAGCCCTGAAATTAATCTGAAATAGAATAAAGGAAAAGTGAATAATGTCAAAAAAAATGTTGTAAAGTGAATGACCACCTTTAAAAGCTACAAAAGTGTTGTGTGTCCGTAAAATTAATATCTGCGTATTTGACAGCCGTAATTTCGTTAACATAATCATTTGGTGAAGGGTGGAATTACATTTGTTTTCATTGGTCAAATATTCTGACTTCTTGTGAGTGCCGCCTGTTGTTATGTCTTACGTCCTGAATGATGTAGAACATCAATCATTTACTAAAACAAATAGCAATGCGATTTGTATGGGTACCACACTTACTGTGTGTTTTTTCCGACTGTTGCAACATATGTTAGCATTCATGTGATGTCTAAAATGAATTAGCCCATAAAGTATCATTTTATTTCAGCAAAATACAGAGAAATAAAAACAGAAAATAAAACTGGAATCACACCGAACCACTTGACTATGATTCATTTAATTATTATGAAGAATGGCATGAAATTTACTATATATCAAGAAAACACTAACTTAAATGGCGGATTTATAAGTAGCATGCATAATTTCCCTTTAAAAGTGTATTACAGTCATGTGTTCACAATTCATTGAAAGCTTTTGCAACACAAAACAGGTCAAAGAAAACAGAAAAACTGTTGCCGAATAAGAAAATATTGTGCACTGTCTATGTTACGAGGAGTGTTCGAAAAGTTTTGTGTACTGTGGTCTGAAACCTTGAAAACTGATGGAAACGTGCATGTTGTCATTTCATACCCTCAAAATATTCCCCGTGGTGAGAAATGCATAATTTTAGTCTATGGATCCATTTCCGGAAAGCGTCACGGTAGGCTGATTTTGGTACACTATTGAGGTACTGACCGACAGCAGAACCGAGAGCTGGTCGCGATCAATATCTACGACCAGGAAGGAAGTTTTTCAGTTTCGGAAAGAGAAAGAAGTCGCATGGCACCAGATCTGGAGAATAAGGTGGATGTGGTAGCACAATAACTCTCTCCGACTTCAATCGCGTTACTGTACTAGAGGTGTGCGCTGGAGCATTGTCATGCAACAGCCGAACATGTTTGAAACCTGTGACTGGGCGACGTTTCTTGTAGTACTTCTTTAATATCTTTTTCAAGATACCGTCACGGCAGTACCTACCAGTTACACTTCTACCCTTTTGTACTGGAATTTGTACTACCTTCGCTGGGGAAGAATATGGCATACAAAACTTTCTTTGCACTCAAAGTGTGTTTTGCAATTATTGGCCTTTTGCCATGATTTGTGGCCCATATTTTGTTCCCAACCTTTCTGACAGGTTCAAAATAATGCACCCAGGTTTCATCACCTGTAACAACATTTGCAAAAACCTTTTTGTCATATTTTGGGAACATTTTTAGAAATCTTTTTGCAGTTTTAACACGTAGCAGTCAAAAGATGCGATACCCACCTAGCAGAAATCTTTCTAACTTTCAAGATTTTCTTAAAAATTAAATGAACTGTTGACAGTGAAATGCTAACAATGCGTGCAATATCGCGTACAGTATATCGAGCATCTTTTTGAAAAAAAATCTATTATTTTCAAAACATTTTGGTCACACGTTACTCTCTTTGGCCTACCTTATTTTGGGGGCATTTTCAACAGACTCTACACCACGACCACCTGGAAACCGTCTCATAAGACACTTTACTAGACCCATAAACACGGGTTATTTCGGCAACAAGCTCTTTCAAAGAACAGCCGTGTTTACTGCGAACTTTTATATATGACCAAATTTATTCAGTGTAACTTCCGAAAACCGGACCTTCTGAAAAACGGAAACCTTTGAAAACCGCACGAAACTCAAGGTCCCGTTTTCTCTGTTCTTATTTCTATATATTTTTAACTTTTAAAAACCGGAACTTCCGAATTCTGAAAACCGGACGATTTTTGAAGCACCGTTTATATTCTAACACTAAAATTGTCTTCCGAAAACCGAACAGCAAAATATTAGCTGGATTTAAAGTTTCACCTGATAATCAGATATTGATGTCAACATATTAGATCTTTTGTTTATCTATTAGCGGCACGCGTTTATTTTGACACGCTATATAATCACAATGACCATTTTATGCAAAAGTAAGGAAGTAATCAGCAATTCAACAAGTGTTTTCCATTCTCGCAGATAGCTAGTGTGTTTATAAAATTAAAAAGTATAATAATCTCCTTCTTCCTACGTGTAAGAAAACATAACTGTCGTGCACCACGTCCCATTTGCCTACAAACTTTCAAACTTCTAAATTCCGGAAACTTCCAAAATCCGAATTTTTAGGCCGGTCCGGAGGTCGTTCGGTTTTCGGAAGTTACACTGTATTTGTTATTCGTTATTGTTAAAACGGTTATTGAATGGATACATGTATATACCATTGTGTAGATATTGAATAGAGGTAATCAGCTGTATAAACATTGACATGAAATTCCTCGTGGAAATGGCGTGTCACCACAATACACAATACTTTTCGAACACTCCTCGTTCTTTGCAAAAGTAATAACTCGCAAATAAAATGTTTCCTCCGACCTATCTTAATAGTATGTTTGATAAGATATAGCATATCATCACGTAAAACATAATTTGTATACTGACTACTACCCAAGGGTATTATTACCAACACTACCCGTTTTTAATACGACTACTTCTCGTTTTTAATACGACTAAATTGCATGCGGGAAGAAATATCCGAATAATGTATTTATTAGATGAGATAATAGGCATGCATGCGGGAAGAAATATCCGGATAATGTATTTATTAGATGAGATAATAGGCATGCATGCGGGAAGAAATATCCGGATAATGTATTTATTAGATGAGATAATAGGCATGCATGCGGGAAGAAATATCCGGATAATGTATTTATTAGATGAGATAATAGGCATGCATGCGGGAAGAAATATCCGGATAATGTATTTATTAGATGAGATAATAGGCATGCATGCGGGAAGAAATATCCGGATAATGTATTTATTAGATGAGATAATAGGCAAAAGAAGCTGTTGTATATCAAGAAAATTACACTTTATGTCATGTTATAAAACGATTTCCTTTCATGATAGGCATATATACGGTAATACGATATAGCAGTCTTTTTTTTCAAAGTAGTTCATCCAATACATAACGGTCAGTGCGTTTTAGATGACTTCCACCGTTGGAATAAATGTGATAAATGTAGACTTTAGCATTAAGGTCAAGAAGTCAAAACATAAGTATATGTTGTATGTAATTATGTATTTACATGTAGGATAAATTACGTTATATCACGTAAATTGTCGAATGCCATTACTGGTCCGTACTTTACATGAGACAATTTACCGTGATACATTGTTTCTAGGGGCCTCCGTTGCCAAGTGGTTAATGTCACTGAATCACTTGCCCCTCACCGATGTGAATTCGAGCCAGGGGCAATGTTGGGCGTAGAATATTTCATGTGAGGAAGCCATCCAGCTGGCTTACAGAAGGTCGGTGGTTCAACCCAGGTACCTGCCCGTGATGAAATAATACACGGAGGGGCACCTGGAGTCTTCTTCTACCATCAAAACATAATACTGCTTAGGCTGGAGGCATTTAATATTATTCTTTCAATGTTCATAATTTAATAAAGCATCTGATTTTAACAGACTTTTAAAAAGTGTATTCTAGCCCAATGTCTGTTGTATATTAAAGAAAATACTTTTTGCATGGATTTCTAGGGGTTTCAATTGCCATGTACACTGAATATTTTCAACACAACTAATTTTGTTATAGCTGAGTTACAAACGTTTGAACAATCACAATCGTATACATGTTTGTTATTTTATCCTAAGAGTGAAGGCTCCAAGTAGGAAGGAAATTAAGACAGACACAAAGATGCGTTGTTCTTTAAATGTAACAACCAGATTCTGCAAGAGTTTAAAAGTGTTTACAACGGTTCTTCCCCATACAAAGCCACTGTTTATAGGTGGGTAAAGATATAAAAGAGGGAAAATCTGGATTTCAAGATCTACCGCGTGTAGTGTGACCTAAAACGTCAGCATCTTCTCATAATATTGCTGCGGAAGCAGCCATTGTAGCAGATGACTAGAGTTAAACAGTTCCCAAGATAGCTGCATCAGTGGGCATTTCATCGCACACTGTTCATAAAATTCTGATTAAACACTTGACATTACCAAAGGTGTTGGTAAGGTAGGTATTCATTCTTTTGACCATAGAGCAAAACGTCAAAAGGCTGCACGGGTGAAAAGTATTTCTAACAATCTACAAAAAAGCGGATAAACGGAGGTTTCAACTTCTAAATGGGGATGAGACATTGGTATATCATTTCGAACCTCAAATATGGATAAACAACAAACAGTGGCTTAGGAAAGCACATGAACAAACAGGTATCGCAAAAGATGATTAAATTGCTGCAGGATTTCCAAACCATCGTGCTAATGACAAACTCGGTGATTTATCTAAGAGTTGTCTTCTTTTAGAAATTAAAACTGGTTTGAAGTTTTCAGTTATAAGTAACAGTTGCAGGTCTTGCAGACAAGCTTTAGTACGTGAATATTTTTGATAGAGGAATCATCTCTGAATTGTGTCCATTGCATTACTGTTTATAATGCTCGAAATGTTTTACAACGTCGTTTAAATATCTGCCGACGATTTTTATATCATATTTTCTCTTCGTCTCGTGATAGGTACTTAGAAACTGAAACCATTTTAAAATTAACGAATACAAGGTTGAAATTGTTTAAAGTCGTTTTTGAGAAAAAAGTCAATGTCATACGAACGCCAAATTCGAGTAATCAAATATTAGAGGATTACTCGTAAAATTAAATTTGCATGCAAATCATGCGATATTTTCCAGTAGATACTACGACCGGAATACAGCATTTTTACGTGTTGACAATACATAGAAATATTGAATGCGGTGTTTTATTTAAAAATAAAGGAGATAAATGAACATAAAATTGAAACACCTACAGAATCAACTTTTTCACAATCTTAGTTCTATGACCTATGAGGCCGGTTTAGGGTCAGACTCTATCATTTTCCAAGCCCATTTTGAAAAAAATGGAGTCCTTATTATTTCTAAAGTCTATGATTAATTTTCCCTTTTAGGCAAGTTCAATTCAGTACCTTTGGTGCCTAGAACTAAACAGTATGTAAAGGTACAAATAATCATTTATGATAGATCTTTTACACAGGACCAAGAATCACATGCCCGTTCTTCAAGAGTAATAAGTTAGAAGGACATATAACAACGCAACATGACTGCATCGAGATATTTTTTAATAAAATCAACGACTTCGAATTTACATAGGATGTCAAAATATACATATATATGAACATAGTCTGTAAAATTAACGGAAAACTAAAACATAAACACATAAATAACTATGATGAGTAATGAAGTTGGAAAGTATAGTTTAAGCAGTGGTATTCAGGTATCTTCATATCTTCACCGACGAATTGTCAACATTGTTTTTGTATTTTATTATATATGAAATGTTGTATTATATAATTACAATTGAAATTCTTATTGAATGGATATGCTATGCAAATTATTAATATCACTGTGATTTAAAATGAAAACTTCGAAGACACACACACATTCATTTGAAGAACAATAATCATGTCGATATATTCATTTTATTCTTACTACGATATCAGTTTGTAAAATGATACATTTGTAAACTTCAATAATGATGTTGTGAATTAACAATGCTAGGAAAATATTTATGCTTACAAATCAAATAAAAATCCTGTATGTACATAGTTTATTGAGATTGTCACACTGAACATCTGTATATTACGCTGTTTAAAGTTAATAACCATTAATTCTCAAGAACCTTAAAATAAGACATTTTCACAAATCTTAAGATATTTCTTCTAAGAACTTTAGATCAAAACATTTTAGATTTTCAACGTTATCTTTCAAATAAATACTCTAAACACGCTCGAGTGAAATATTGGTATGTTGCCTTAGACATAACATTTAAATATATTTGCAAAACTCGAGTAAATTCTGAAATAGACAAATGATCCTGAGAACCTAATTATTTCTTTGTTAGTTTTACTGGCCGTAAAGTAAGTCTTATGATAGCAAACTAAATGTATGGGCAAACCTTCGTCAAGACTTTTGCCAGGCAATAAAAGTCTTCTACCGGTCATATCTGCTGCGATGAGAGCCATATTTTTTAGACTGAAACTTAACTAAAGTACCCGCATGCTGCACAACTAACCTACCATCTACAAGCCAATTCACCTGTTAAACATTTTTGTACTCTGAATGTTAACAATCTATCTTTTGAGGCTGACGGATGGACAGACAGACGGACAAATGTACTGATACAAAGTCAAAACCAAATAATCTGTATATTCAACAACATGTCAGGTTTCATGAAAAGCTCTTGTAAATTCATTCATCTTTGTGACTCACAGAATTACAGACATATGGGCGAACAGATGGAAAATAAAATAATGTGCATATTCAGCAGATTGTGTTAATTTAAAGTTTAATTCAGTTAAGATTTTTTTTAAGTTATTGCAGAATGGACATTTCTATCACATTTTGAAATATCTGTTGACATAAAGAAACAACGTAAAATGACATGCATGATATCCATATTATCATCTATGAAATTTATCAAGATTTTTCAAAATAAACTATAAAAATTGTATCTTTTAAATTACTGAAAAATCACTTTTTGTCATAGTTTTTAATTATTTGTTGTCATACCAACCACATTTAAAATTATAGCAACAAAATAGAAAAACACGCATAATTAACATATTGCTATCTGTCCATGTATAACGTTTCTTGGGGAAACATTTATTGCTGTATCCAAATCTGCTACTTTTTGTCATATTTTTGACTTTCTGATGCCAATCAACCATATTTCTGCCATAGCAACAAAGTGAAATGACATGTATATTCTTGGCCTAGTGATTTATCCATGTACAAAATGTCATAAAAATGTACTTTTAACGTTATCTCAAGATCCCACCCTGTGCTATTGGCTGACGGACGGGCGGCAAACCATACGTCCCTTCCAGAGAAACACTACGAATATATATAAGAATAATCCATACGCATGTTGTTTTGAACGGCGATCTACTCACTGCAACGTTTCTTTATTTTCATTACCCTGTGTCATAGCCTCCATGAATTGTATTGATTAAACAGAAGTTCACAATTATAAATTAAGGCAGTCCTGCACGTTTGATAACCCGGAAGTAATGGCGTGACGTCATTTATCCGGATAACATGGTATAAAGTCTGGACTCGGCATACGGAAATGAATTATATTTTATTAACTAATGGCAACTCGTGAGTAAATGTTTTAAAAATACAATGTTACTGTCCTTCTTAAGATAAAATATGATATATGAACTTCTGACATTTTAAGGAATTCCAAAATAAAGTCTTAAAATTAGTTTGAAATGTGCGGGTCTCTCTCTCATGGGCAAATTCTCAAAAACAAGCACATGGCCCTATACATTTTACTTCACCATATTGTACTTAATATGTTTATTTATGACTGTGACAATTTTCATTAAAATCTACATTGTAGAAACAATTATATTCGCGAAAATGATATCAACATTGTGATTTTCCCGAAGACTACCATTATGAAAACGTTCCCGAGGTCCAAATTTTATAAATAAGTCTAGCAAAAAGTTAAGTACTTGACCTTATTGTTTTATTTTCAGAACTTTCTTAGTATATTCTGAAAAATCAGAGTTTATCAAATTAATTCTATATCATTAGGACGGCCAGCACATATTTATGCAATCTCGCCAGGCACATGTATGTTTTTGAAAACACAGAAAATGACGTCACTCGACCTTCAGCTATTTCCGGAAGTAAATAAAATGAAAGTAGAAATGCTAAACTTGAAAACGAAAGCCGCATTTTGATTCGTAGATAGTCAGGGGTCACGCGCAGGCGTCACCCCGTCTAAATGTATGCGCGTGGACTTCTGTTTTTTTATTTTTTGCTATTGGGGAGCCAATTTTCAGCACTTTATTACGAATTGAAATTACCTGGGCTTTAGTACAGCATGTCAGCTTTTAATCTATAAAAAAATATTTGAGCTCTGGATAAACAGAAATCCCACAGGGGTCCGTAACGGACCAAGGGTACATCGATAATTTTGGAACTTCATCAAATCGCTCAAAATGTCATTTTTGATGTTGTCTGAGAGTGTCAGTATATGCCTCAGATGTAAGATATAACTGTATTTGAGAGTTGCAGACCTAGACATTTCAGAAATATTTTCAAAATAAGTTTCGTGTAATAAATGTTGTTTCTACGGAAGCGTGAAAGGGCCATCAGACGCGAATACGTTTTAGTACGTTAAGGCTGCGGAAAGGATATTGCAGAATTTTTTTTATCCAGACGTGCAGAACTACCTTTATGCGTCTTCATTCTACGAATGTCCAGTAATACGGGTTTCAATTATATGAAATGTACAAGGGCTTAAAATCTTTCTAGTAGGGCTAAATATTTTGCTTTTTGTGGACAAACTGTACATTTCCGACTCTGATATCTATCAATCTTAAATTATTTGCACATTTGACCCAATAAGGTGTATACTGAGTCTTTCAGTGAAAAAAAGTCCGAACAGCAAACGCGTGCGCTAGCATCGACATTACATTAAGAACTTCTACTTTGAAATCAGTTTATAACAACCTTCGTTCAATTATCACTTCGTAAAACAAATTTCTTTTTTTTATACGCCTGTCTCAACTATAAAAAATAATCCAAACATATACAAACATTATTTTGTGGAGAATTAGTAAAAGGAAAATAAGTACTTTGACTATAATTATTTAACAAAACTATTTTAACAAATGTTAGACATAAACGTGTTCTATGATACAAAATTTGGAATGCTATAAGGGATGGGTTTTCATCTTGAAAGTTTTATAAAATATACACAATATTATATTGTAGGACACACTAGCTTCGTAATTTGAGTCAATGTTTTTATCAAAATAGACACTCATGGAATGCCAAAACCAGCCAGCGGAATATATTAGTGACCTTATGACGAGAGCTCAATAAATATTGTTCTGACGAAGCGGTTATAGTTTTAACTACTGCCATAAGAATACACTCAGGAAGTATTTCAATCATGGTGTAAAATAGTATAATAATGTTATATGCTGTCTTATAAATGACCCATATGAACCTAACTGAATCACAAGGTAATGTACGGGTAACTGACTGGCATACCCATTTTGATTAGGACCGATGAATTATAGAATCAATGCGTTTTAAAATAAGAATATATCGCTTGTTTCGAAGTATCACATCTGCCATCGGATTAACATTGTAAATAAGGCTTAATGTTTTGTTTGTTTGTTTTGGGTTTCACACCGTTTTTCAACAGCATTTCAGTCATGTAACGGCGGGCAGTTTACCTAACCAGTGTTCCTGGATTCTGTACCAGTACAAACCTGTTCTCCGCAAGTAATACCAACTTCCCCACACGAATTATCAGAGGTGGAGGACGAATTATTTCAGACACAATGTCTTTAATCAAATCGTCACGGAGAACATACGCCCAGTCCGAGGATCGAACTTGCAACCCCGTGATCCGTAGACCAACGCTCTCACTACAGCTAAGCGGGCGGGCTTAATTAAAAGTATAAAAAAAAATCCTAAAATAGCTACAATGTCCAACTGTATCCCTTGAAAGTTTCAATACATCTATGCAACTTATCATTTACAAAGTGGTAAGGATATACCTTTAGGGATATTACAAGTGCACGTTATTTCTTACTGAAATATTATTTTCTATGATAAAATGATGGAAGCCTGATCAGCAAATACTTTTAACAAATAATAGTTTCCAGTCTGACAAATCGTATGTCCCTATAAACTTTTCTTACTGAGTTAAACAGAAACAAATATCTGTATTATTGGTTTGTCCTAACAAATAATTCATAAATTTCATAATATGATCATCATACTTCGTGAAATATACGGAGAAAAATGAATCAACTTGTAAACCAACTGTCAATAGTCCTTACAATTCACAGAATCATTATGACTAATGGTTAACGATGTGTGAAATATTACTAAAATCTTACAGACCGGAGAGGTTATTGTCCTATAACAAACCTTAGAGTAGTGACAGATTACCATTGGCTAGGCAGAAGCTTCTGCCAACACTTTATCGAATTACAAACACAGACTATTTTACACTAATTGAATTCACATTCCACGACCTGCTTTAATTTTGAATGCGTCGGTCAATGGTATAGTTGTACACTAATGTAGGTCATAATCACATGAATGTCTAAATTAAACATTTTTCAAAACATGTCAAATTAATAACTATCCAAATAGTCGTAATATCATTGTCATCTCCATAAGACTATTTAATGTAAGTGTGAAATGCACACATGATAAACGTTAGGATCCATAGAATATTGATCCCTCCAATCTGCAAGCGGAGCGTCATACCCGTTTTCTGTTTCACACGCACTAAGCATGCAGCTTCAGACATGTGTATACTTATTATTGCAGTGTAAGTTAATCAATGATACTGTTCTATAACTTCACACCATGTATACCCCTTTCCATCTATTAATTCATCACAGAACTGAATTGCTTCATACACAGTTTCAGCTTATGAGGTTAGTCTGTGGTGTCACACATTCTCATACAAACTTAACTGTATGACGGTTTCAGTAATTTGTAACTATATAATAGTAACTTGTTATTGCATCATACAGTCAAACCTGTTTCTCAGCTCTGTGACAGTAACATTGTCACAAAAGGCATATTTATTTAAGTTCTGTTACATATGTGTAGAGCCACAAACATACAACACAACATAGTCAATAGGTTTGTACACGTGTTGCCATTTTGAAGAAGAAATGCAAGGTTGCAAGCAGCGCTTGTAGACGCAGATGTATCACTGTGGTTTGGATTTGCTGAAATAAAATAACAGATATACAAAATATTATCTTAAATAACGTAAGTACATATTTCTTCCCGCTAGACAACCTTTTTCGACTTTCTATTACAAATATATTTCATTTTTTGCTAATGCTTGACATGAACATGCATGTAACTGCACTTAATATTAAACGTACAATCTTATTCTTAAAAAGTAGATAGCAGACAAAATAAAACAAAAAAAAAAAACACATGCATGAATAATACTCATAAAACTTTATGCTTTTTTGGACTATCTCACTAACACAAAATATTTTAAAAGTTAAAAAGTTACATGCAAAATGGCAAAGGTTATATTACATTAAACGAGCTGGAAACAAAAGCCAAGGTTAGCCTAATATTACTAGCATTATTATCTTTTGAAAACGCACACAAAGCGTACTCATTACAATAGCAAACCAAAATACAACTACCAGCGAAAGCTTTAAGTAAAGTAAGCGTTATTCAAGTCTTATAAAGTGCAGTATATTTTAAGTGCATAGAAAGTAACTAAATGACCTGTCGGGACTAGTATTATATTCATAACTAACTTAGAAGTACTAGGGCCGCGAGAGGTGTTATACATATCATTGCTTCTCATGAACAGACTCAATCACAACGAGTCTGCTTGTTTGCTTCGTTGCGTTGAGTGCTTTCAAATATTATTCTTAAAGATTCCACCACTAATAAGCAACTCGCCAAATATGTTCATTTGGTTCGGAGTATAAATACAACTATTCTGGCACCTTTGTTAGAGGGGCTTTCTAAGATATCTGAGAATTCTGTATTAAGACAATGACACTATTTTTGGTGAATATGACGCTTTCAAAACCAAACTAGATAATACAAGAATTGTTTAACTGATTACAGTTGAATACATTATTACCGTCATGGGACTGAATGCTGTCCTAATAAAGAGAATTTTCAAATATGTAAGTATTGTATTTTTAGCATTATTATAACTCTGTTTTATTCATTATGTATAATAAACGGAATGCATATAAATGGAAAGATTGGACGTGCTGTATTGTCTAAGTGCTTAAAAAGAAATAAATTCTAAATTTCAGACATGCACGGACGCTTACCATTTAAATTTCCACCACCTTTGTGAAGCGGATGGTAAAAGTATAATAATATATGTGTTCAGTGAAGTGAAGGAAAGGTATAATGATTATACATGGTACGTGCACTTCTATCGAGAAATGAGAAATACTGTGAATTCAGTCCAATGAAATTATGTTGTGGCAGAACGCACGCTTTATGACAAAAGTAGTGATGTAACAAGGGTAGATAATATAGCTTGCAAATAACAAGATATGTGAGTATTACAAAAGAAAAATAAAGCATTTACTCTAGAGACCTCCACTCGCAGAGTATGTACTTTTTGGGAGATTTTATTAATACTGAGTAACTATGCTGTTAGGCTATATATTTTCTGGCTATGCAACATGCTGTATGAAATGTTAAAGAACGGGACAGACTGAAGCCTATCACATGATCTCGATATGTTTTTAGAGTAGAGGATACATTTTTTTATTAAAGATGTAATATGTAATATCCAGATAATTTTGAGCTATGACTTAAATGTTTTAAATATATATTATAGAAAGAAAGCAAAACTTGAGGTGCATCCATAGGACACGGATGATCCCTTCACCCCTCCTGTCTCTGCGTATGGTTTCATGAATCTATGAGATTGTTTTAAAAGAAAACTTAGGTGCACAAACGCACATGCTGAATAATATTCTTACATAGTTTCATGGCTCTAGATGGAATATTTTAAGATAAAAAATGTATATGCAACACAAACGTTTAAACACTTAATGTGTACTTTGCACTAAGTAAAGAACCATAACTCTGGAATCACTGGGTGAAATACCAAACAGAACACCAGGTTCACAATTTCACACATTATACAACAATGCCGTAAAGTCAAATACTCTTTGAGATGTAGGCGACCTAAACCTTCATTCCATTTATGCGTATTGGATAAAGTAGAGGGCATTAGCTCTGACAGGACTCAGTGAAATCTCAAATAATACCCCAAGTTCAAAACTTCATATGCTAAATAATATTTCAATAATTGTTCATAATCCTTTGTAACTGTGTGCAATCCCAGTTAAAACACCAGGTGCACAACTTCCCATGCTGAATGACAGTCCTGCGAAGTTCTGGTTCAAATCGA
Source organism: Mercenaria mercenaria (assembly GCF_021730395.1). NCBI lineage: Eukaryota > Metazoa > Mollusca > Bivalvia > Venerida > Veneridae > Mercenaria > Mercenaria mercenaria. The sequence continues at coordinate 71,592,303 of NC_069368.1, read as the reverse complement.
TTTTGAAACACATATTCGAACATTTTGACGGGTGGACAAGGTCAAGTCTATGTCCGCCCCCCCCCCCCCCCCCCCCCACCCAACCCAAAATATAATAATAATAATGGTTGGGGACATAAAAGGAGGTTGGTTTAATTTACTGTGCTTCTATGGAGAATATACAGGGGCAGGTGAAACAGTTTTAAAATATGATAGGTGAATGTCGAACCTAGGGATGGTAGGTTTCATATCTGTACCGATAATCAGTACAGAAACTATAAATGTGTTAGCGATATGTAAGAGCTCAAAGGCCCAATATGGATCTCAAAAAGAGAATATAAATGTCCTCGTAGCCTTATGTTGAAACCTTATTTTAGTGAAACCTGGTGAAGTAAGGACAGTACCTCAATCACACCATACATGTACTAATTAGTAGTCTATTACGGTTGCAGCTAACAAAGCAAGCCTTGTGAGTTAAAATGAGTACTGGTTAAGGAACCAAATATATAATTGAGCCGTGCCATAGGAAAACCAACATAGTGGGTTTGCGACCAGCATGGATCCAGACCAGCCTGCGCATCCGCGCAAGTCTGGTAAGAATCATGCATGTTCGTAACAGCCTTCAATTCCAATTTTAGCTTTAAAACGAACAGTGGACTGACAATGCGCGATGGCAGTGTCTGATCTGTGTCGCAAACCCACTATTTGTTCCATGCAGCCATAATCTGACTAATTGTCAAAATTAAGTTAAAAGAAGATATGTACTTACCTCGCTTCATATGATTTGTTTCTGCTGTAAAAGAGAAAAGGTATAGTTAAACATTCATTGAATTAATCAAGAAAAGTGTAACTTATTTATAAGAAATATTTACATGTATGTACAATTAAACAATACCTAGAAACTAGAGAAATAGTTTATATGCTTTCTTCTAAAAACATCTTAATATAAACTAGAAATATATTCGTAGGACAGGGCTGTCTAAGCTACAGAGAGGTGTTAGGTTATGGAATTCTAAGCCTTGGTCAAGGAACATTTCACTTTATTATGGCGAATGTTTTATTATCGGTCCTTTAGGATCATGGAGTCGATTCACTTTTCAGAATCCGCTTAAGCAGATGGTAGGACATATGAGGGTTGTTGCATATTCCATTAGACTCAATTAAACCGCATCTGCTATTATTTCACTTAGTGGCTTTCAATGTTTCTAAAGGATCATATTATAGATTTAAAACCAAGATATTTGAATACCTATAAATATAGTAACTTTTTAGAAGCAAAAGACAGGGCAAGTAAACAAGTTTGATATCTTATCTAGAGTTGCTGGCCTGCCACTTGACGTCTTGTCTTATTACGGTGAATGCTTTCGCTGAAAGCGTTACACCAATTCACGCGTACAGAAGTTAAAGACCGTGCAATAAAACTGCCCTTAAATCTTCAAAATTGACCTTAAGCTTGGTTATGGGCCTTGCAAGTGAAACATCGTCTTTTTGTGATGAAAATGTGTGCCAAGTTATCTGGATATTCATCCATACATACAGATACAACAAACTGAAAAAATAATGACATCAAGTTTTAATCTTTCGGCAGGTGGTCTGAATTGTGGACCCGACATAATATCTCGATATGGGAAATAATTATGTCAACTTGTATTACAAAGTTTTAGAACGCGTGTTTTCCGAACACGCATGCAAATATACGGACGGCCGCACACACAAACATTTGTAGACTACCTAATCCCTTTATCAAAACAATAAAACGAACAAAAACACCTGATACTGGAGTCAAAGAAGCATCCTTCCTGTTATGCCAAAATATTATTTCTTTTCAAAAACAAGCAGGAATGTTGATAATTATCTTCCTAAATGAATTTTATTTAAATGGAATGTATGTAGCAAAATACATTTAAAACTACTTGTATATAACATGAAGAGTAATATTTCAATTAGTAAATATTGCACAAAACTAAATATACAACATTGATTTTAGTTTCAAAAACAATGATATAAATCTGGAAGCATGCATTTATAACAACCTTAAATGCCATTACGGTGCTAAGTTTCAACAGTCTTAGTTATCTTGCTGTCATAAGACACCCGAGCTAGAATATCTCTATGAAGTCTTCTACGGAAGTAGTTAAATTGTTGGTAAGAAAAAATGAATTAAAGTACTAATTATCCACAAAACGAATTGTCAACGACGTCATGGCAAGCAATCAGCCCACAATATGTAACGTACATTAAATGTTAGTTTTATATTGGCATAGCAATTGAGCAAAATCAGATATACACATGGGTCATTTCATATCGGCTAGTGGCTAAGCTGATCAGGGTTTTACTAATAGCGAGGACTAACTTGACCGGTGTTAATAACAGTTAGAACCTTTCATCTGAACGATATTTGGCAGAAAGTAAACATACTCCTATCTTAGTAAGTGGTTAGTAGAATATTACATAGCAAACTGGTTCACACGCTGAAAAAACTACTCATTTGAAAAATTAATGTCTATGAACTAGATGAAAGCTATGCTGAAATCCACAAACGACATTCAAAGCGATCAGATAGTGAACAGTAATGTTTTACGTAGAGCAAAATACTTGAAAGCAAACATAATATGTGCCACAATACATATAAAGAATGGCAGGAACGCTCAAAGTATAAAGGACATTTTAGATCATAATTGCAGAAGGACTGTCGATGGCTTCAAAATGAAAACTACTATTTATGATATGAACAAACAGACAGCGAAAGCATATTTTTGATAAAGGTGTACTCGATACATAAAACTGCTTATCGTTAATCCGGCTTTTAGTTAACTACTTTGGTGGAAACGTGACTCGGCCAATAAATCACCATACAATTAACTTAGAGGCACATCTACAACCTGTGATATATGCCGTATTCTTCAAATAAAAAGACAGAAAAGAAGCAAATAACATTGACTTTCTTTTGGGCATGAATTCCTTTAAGTTATTCAAAACTTTACGAATTCATTAATGAATGAAATATTCATTACATCAAAAAATGACAAATTCAGAGTCATCCTAGACGAGATTTTCGAACACTGAAAATTAAAACCTCCTGCCCGGCATGCTAAAATATATATGAACCGATCTGGATCCATGCTGGTCGCAAAGCCACTGTGTTGGTTTTCTCATGGCGCGGCTCATATATTTATATCAATTGCCACTGTGTTTTTGGATGAATATTTTATAGTAATGTCCCTCTGCATTTTCTACTTTTCTACACAAGTGAAATCATGTAGAAGACATGTTTTCAATTTAAATACAATACAGTTTAAAATTTGACTGTATTGCATATATTTTGCTAGTTTTGAGTAAAGAGCATCCTGCACAATGCCTTGACAACAGAAAAAAAATTAAGAGTATACTAGACTGTTTTACAAATACACAATATAAAATTACGAAGCAATTCGATTAGCCCTGTAACTGTTATACACTATCCGATTCAATGAGAGGAAAGCCAACAAATGAAATGCGCACAATATATGAAGAAAACTTTTTAAAAAAGCAATATGTTTAAAGAAATATACGCGCAACACACAATGGAGTAAAAGGCACGCTAGATTCGCTCCTAACAATATACTAAATTAGGTCTGCTTTCTATTAGAATAATACAAGTTATGTTAACGAAAGCACAACGACTGACGCAGGATTTTTATAGAATGTCTCTTACCAGATTTCATTACATTATGTTTATTTTCGTCTAATTTTGGAGGAATCTTTTTCCTTGATCTCTTTGCAGACCCTGTGAAAATTTGAAGTCTCGTGAAAAAAATCAAGGCATAGCTTTCTTCTAGATCTTGACATGATAAATGGAAACTCGAAGAGGTGACAACATTAAGCAGGTTATAAAGTTACAAGTGTAAAAAACCGACTTGTTAAATTTGTTATCAAACACCACAATAGACAGCTCGAAGTCCAAACGTTTTCTTAATGTGGAATGTGTGCTTTAAAGTATTGTTAAATCTTTAATAATGAATATTAAAGCACACACTATTACAAAGGTAATGCTAAATATGAATTTAACCAGCAAGAAACAAAGGAAGAAATTTAATAAGTCGGTTATAAAATAAGAAACGAAATATTCATACAACAATCATATTCTAGCTATACCTAAATAAGTTGATTCAATATATTTTTCATCCGGAGATCGTGGCCCTATTATCGGTCCATTCTTTCCTTGAAAATAATATTGAAATTATTTAAATGATTCGAAATAGTATTTTGTTAAAAAACTCGCAAGAATAATTTGAAGAATTTGAAAAATCGTACATATACCACAAAACCTTGCTGGTTAAATTCCCTTAAATCTTGCTAAAATACTATTTCAATTTCTCCGTATGCAAATGGCTTAAAGTGACTTATTCAAATAAGCCTTTACAAGTAAGCTTTCAAAAATGTTATATACTACAAAGCTTTATCCCATCCATGGTTAAAAAATTATAAAAAGCAAATGTTTTATGGTATAAAATAATTCATTTTCACAGTTTAAGACAGTAGAATGTAAGATGTTACAAGCTTTTGGTACACTTTTATTAATACGCCATTTCCAACAAAAATGCAATATATAATGTGAACAAACTGTTACGAATATAAGTTATTAACACAATATATTTCCAGCAAATGATTTAATTTAAAAGTTCTAAAAGCAACGGTATATTTTTCTTTGAGCATTTGTCTAAATGAAAACCTCAGTTTATAGGTTATTGACTGGCTTTCAAACAAGAACGGTGGCACGTGTACATACACTGGCAACCAGCTGTCCACCTTCAGCACATGTGAAACATTATTAGTTTATAATTTATACTTATTTGTTTTAGCTCGATTGTGATATAAGCTTCAAGCTTATTGGAACGACTCCCGATTCTGCTTCCTGGAAAAACCAGTACTAGTGTCATGTGAGAAGTCATGGCCATGCCCCCATTGGGGCCCGAACCTACGACATCTGGATTGAGCGGCCGACACCTTACCCACTAGACTACCGCTCCCCTTTAAAACATTATTCCAAATGCGGATCGCCAGCGATAATATATATAATCTGGATCTTGTGGTCAGTGTGTCTCCTTCAGTATAATAGATAATGAATGCAAATGAAACATTGAATTATAATAGTTTTCAGTGTTAAGCAAGTTTCCCATCACGGTGTCAGAAGGCAGCACCGTACCTTTTTCTTTTCCAACAAATCGTTTCATTTGGAACATTTTCACCTCAGAAAATGAATTTTTACCTATTAAAATGTTTGCTCTAAGGAAAAGAATTTGGCGAAACAGTAGTTATAGATTGGTATTACAAAAACTCACCATTTAAAACTATAACATTTGTGCTTGTGATGGCTAAATCTGAGCTTCTACAGATGTATACACCTTTATCATCCATATCGGCTTTATCAATTTCCATCTGACTGTGTAACATTTTTGTCTTTGCAATTCTAAACTTTGCGATACTTATTCCTCTATTTTGGTTCTGTTTAATTTTTTGTCCATCTTTAAACCAGTCTATATCTTCGGGCGGAAACATTTGTCCGGTAGCGTTACAAGTCAGCACTAGCTTTTTACCCTTATCAACAAACTGCGGACCATCGATTGAAATTGCTGAAAAGAAAATTATTCCGTTTCAGTAATACTACATCGGCTTCGCAAAAATGGAATTGTGGTAACAGAAGAAAAACATAAGACATGATACAATGTAGAAGCAAGGTGAGTGGTGTGATAATGAGAATAATGGCAGATAAAAAGGCATACATAAAATGAATACAGTCATTTGAAAAGAACAGAACAGGGACTGTGAAATGAACTCGAAATATAACGACATGTCTTTGCGAATAAAGTGATTGGCGTGCACTGCAGAAGCACGCCTCCAAGTAAAAGACATTGTGAAACATGGCTGTTGTCGTGGCGGATCCTAGATGCACATTGAAAACTGGTTTAACCGCACAGCTACTGCGATAAATTGTGTGGTAAAATCTGATTTGAATATGATGTACAAATATCAATACTTTTCCGTGAATTGTTAATTGGATATAGAATTTCTTTAAAACATAATGCAAGAAAGACATATATTTCATGGCTGATGCTAATCTATTCTGGGGGTACAAACTGTCTGTAAAAGGTGCAGGTTTCGGGAAATTTGCATTTAAAGCGGCGCAATGAATACATATTCAATACGTCTGTTTCTCCTCGCCATAATGATCTAGAAAATTATCCGTTTTCAAAGCCATATCTTTAAAAGCTTATAATGAAAAGTACTAGCCTGTAAACAAAACAGGAACGTTATTTGATATAATAGCAGGCCAACAGAGGAAAATATTAAACTAACCTTAGCGTTTAAAGTAAAATGTAAAATGTCTTAAGTGAACGACAAATGGGCACGACAAGCCGTCAGTTAGGCGACCAGAAACAGACGAATTTAACACGCTTATAAAATATAAATCATCGATTTCATCAAACGAATACATACCATCTCTTCTTGGAGCAGGTTCATCTGCAATTCGAAATAAATTGACAATTAGCTTTTTAAAAAAATCAACGTTGTTAAAGACGTTATAATGGACTGTCGTACCCGTTTCATTAGCCATCATGAGCATACTAAAACGGAGTCTGCTACTACTCTGTTTGTTTGAATTATCTGTGCTTCCAAAGATCTTCTTACAAAACTTATTACACTTATTTTAAGGATAATGCAGCACAGTTTAATCTGAAAATGGAATAATACTTGTTTGTCAACTACTAAAATTAATGTAGTAGGGTACATGTAAGTAAACTTATGATTATAATGAAAGTCCTGCACATATCCAATAGATACTTAGCTTAGAATACCCCCTTATATTAATAGCAACTCTATATATTAATACCAAGACAAAAAATAGTTGTCTTTTGCGGAGTAATTATAGCTAACCACGTGAATATTCCTTTGAATATTTAGATTACAAACAATTACCAAACAATATTCCATAACGTAAGACCAATCAGTGATGGCGAGGTGTAGAGCTTTAATGCTATCGGTGGTGCGAGATAGTATATAAACCATCTTTTTGCTTTATCTTTTCCTTTATTTTATGTTTTTTCATGTACTGTTGCCGAGTGTAAAGTCACACTGCTATTTTATAGCTTCTGATTGCGGGGGGAAGACCCCAGTAAAACCCTTGACTTACCGTATGCCACTGGATAACATTAAAAATTTTACACCAATAAAAAGGTTTCAAAACCGCACCATCCACCACATAACAACTAGACACCTGTTTTACTGCTATTCGAAATTGTGTTCTCAAGACGATATTATTCAAACAAATTTATAAATATTTAACAGCTCAATCATTGCATAATAAATGCTCTTTTGACACCTAATACAGAACGAATTAGAAAGTGTTATGCTATTCATTCAGTTTAAGTGTTAATGTTTAACACTTCTGTAACGAAAAATGTTATTATTAATTGTGCTTTGGAATCACCAAGTCCGTTAAATGTTATTTCAAGACTGTAATGGTAAAGCCAGTTCGTTTTGCATATGTCATGTCGGGTAATAAACAGAAATGTACAAACTATGTCTTCTTTTATTTGGTTTAGTTACGTTATATGCTTCCAAAACCTATTCGGACATTTTCTTCACATGGAGACATCTGCATAACGCTGTGTGATATGCGGATACTTCTTTTCCAAAAGATGAAAAGATTCTTGGAATATTCTGGTGACTTTTTAGCAAAGTTCAGTTGTCAAATGAGCTGTTAGATGTATACTACATCAATGTAAAAGAATATAAAACCTACCTAAAACATTGAGCTGCACATATTTTCTTAAATCTTCTTTTGTACTAATCTGACACTCGTAAAGGCCGGCGTGCCTGGTTTGTACATTGCTTATAATGAGATTCCATTCTTCCCGATGAGGTAGATGATCTATACTGATATCTGGGTCACTTACGAACACCATCTCTCCATACGTCAGTGCAAAGTTCTCGTTAACCTTCTTCCAGATTACCTGTGAGATGTAATTCAAAATCAATATGCATTACAAGGCTACTTTGAGTTTATTTGCTTCCATTTATATAGCTGTAAAAACACAAATCGTTACAAGTAAGTTGTGAAATATTAGAAATCTAGTTTACTTTCGTCTTTATCTGTCAAATACATTTCAAACCTATATATAGAGTTATTGTTTCAGTCCCCATTTTCACTATCGTTTGTTCATAAATACACGTTATATTGGAATGCGTGAGTTGCTACAACTAATGCCAAAGCTGGTTTGTATCGATGACTGTAAACTAACTTCACTATTCAATATCAAAATAATCTCCACCAGAAGCATTTAGTGTCTCCAACTCGGTTATTCTTAAAGAAAGGTGTTGTAACAGTTTTCTGTGAAAAGTATATGCGTTCTTATAAAGTATTTCCTATGCTAGATAATTGGGTAGGGAATTTTCGACGCTCGAAAATTATTCTTAGCAAGTATTACAAAGAATGCAATGAAGATAACTTATAGCAGTTATTGATATCTGTTGAAAAAGTTACTACACTAAAAACATAAATAATATTTATCTTATGTTATGTATCTTCGAGGTAAGAGCTTTTTATCAGAGAATACATATTACTGCGAAAAGTAAACATGTTATATAATGATATGTTACGTTAAGATTCCCTATATAATACTACTAGGCGCCAGCGCCATGAAACCAGACTTTCAAAGTTTGATCAGACACACTGAGTAGAATATAAATATACGGAATTCTAGCAACCGTACAAATTCTACGGACTAACTGAAGTTTACAACAATATCCAACCTTTTTTTCAATAACAGGTCAAGCTACGGATATTGAGCCGAAACCTATTTCTATTTTAGTAACACTGGCATTGACCTCAATGGCCCTAAGTGCAATTCCAACTCTTCCTAAGCTATCTACAAATCAAGTTCCACTACTATACCGGGTATCTCATTCCTTACAAAAATATTGATTGAAAACCGTTTTTTTTTTCTGTTTTCAGTAAAAATTGCCTGGATCCGACTGAGCCAAATACAATCACAAATTTTGCCTTGATAAAAGCTACTAACACACCAACTGTGGTTGCAAATGGTCCATCCAAACTAAAGTAATTGAGCGGAAACGATGAGTTTGATGTCAGCCGCTCAGGCGGACAACGACGTGCTTCATTCTAATAATCAAGCTTTTAAAATGAAAAATAGTATCCAGTGGTTGATAAAAAGGCTTAAAGTTTGTATAAAGCGGACCTATGATTCAGTATTTTGCTCATATATATTTGCCATACACATTAAATCATTATCGTACGACGTTTAATCAATTTAGGCCTCAAGATAACGAGTGAGGCTTTCAGAAGTTCTGTATGCGGAAAAGCATAAATCAGACTAAAATAAAAGGTTTGCTCCGCTGTTATTTGTTTCAGGATATTATATCTCGTGCGGTTAATATGCCTTTTTACGATCTGGCTTCTTCGCAGAATGAGATTTCTACGGTTTTTTTGCATCCTTTATAACTAAAGAGAATTTCTTTGTGAATTGTTTTTGCTAATTGCATTAAATTTCTTTGAAAAAGAATGACCATATAATACATCACCTTGCAATTTCAGAAAAATAGTCAAGTTTGGGATCACTATTTAATTAAACATGTTACTTGACCCTGACCATGGCTATCATAAACAAATTAAACAAAATAAAGTTTTAACTGATACTGATAAAAGGTTTGCTGTAAATAGCCGCCGGTTTCTTTTTGCCACGCCGGTATTTGGCAAATTCAGCCCATATTTATACGCGCTTTACAAAAATGAAAATTGCCTTAAATTGTTACATTAACCCACCTATTTTAAAAGTAGTATGTTTTGATATAATATCATTACTAGTTTTTTGTAAAGTTTTTGTAGTACGAGAAAATGGCAAAACGGTCTTTTGCCATGGCAAAATTATTTTAAATTGCCATGGCCGAATCTTGCCCTGGCCAAACCTTGCCATGGCAAAATTGCCATGGCAGAATCTTGCCATGGCAAAATTAAAAAACTAAGAAATTAATATGGAACATCATATTTCTACCTATACATACGTTTGGAAATAGTTAAAATCATTTTTTAAGAAAAATATAAAAAAAAATTGTCATGGCTTGCTTTTCTTAGTTTTTTAATTTTGCCATGGCAAGATTCTGCCATGGCAATTTTGCCATGGCAAGGTTTGGCCATGGCAAGATTCGGCCATGGCAATTTTGCCATGGCAAAATTCAGCTATAGCCATGGCAAAATTAAAAAACTAAGAAATTAATATGAAACATCATATTTCTACCTATACATACGTTTGGAAATAGTTCAAATCATTTTTTAAGAAAAATGAAAATATTTTCTTGCCATGCAAATGCAATTTTCTTGAACTTATTTACAAAAAACTAGTAATGATATTATATCAAAACATACTAACTTTAAAATAGGTGAGTTAATGTAACAATTTAAGGCAATTTTCATTTTTGTAAAGCGCGTATAAATGTGGGCTGAATTTGCCAAATACCGGCGTGGCAAAAAGAAACCGGCGGCTATTTGTAATAAAATGTAATTGTGAAAATCTCAAACCAAACATAGTTTTGCTATATGCATAAGGGAAGGACGCTAATGGTACTCTAAAAATTGTTATACACATACAACTACCTGTTTTGTCCCAAGATATTTTACGCAACACTGAAGGATCGCCCTATCACCCTTGTAGCAAGTCACATTCGAGGGTGTGTCACAATATTCAGGTAGTCGGTATGTAATGGTTCCGTGTATCACTGAAAATATAGGAACAAAATCATAAGTACATCTGGTCAAAAACGCTACATTAATGTAACCGACAAACTTTTTTTTCACCCCCCCCCCCTCACCGCCCCACCCCACCCGGCCTATATTGCAACATCCGCAAATATCTCGCGAAAAGCCTCGAGGGAAACTGCGGTTCGAACTTTCCCCGTTATTCTAATAATGTAATATATACTGCAGATTTTCCTTAGCACCTTTTTTTCCTAGATATGAAAATTATGATATAATATAATACCGTTAGTGCATTATTTGCAGAAATACAGTTGACGACTGCAAAAAAACGTAACATTTATTAATCAGTGCACATACATTTCAGTTTCTAGATATTGAATGACCTTCACGTGATACATACACATGTTAAACGTTTAGAGGAACTGCGTGTAAATCTTAAATGCGCAATCACAAAGGCTGCAATAATAACCATGTTGGATTTTTTTTATCTGTTTCAGCAATGTACTCTCTACGTATTTTGAGACAAAAATGCAGACGACTTCATTATTTATTTTTATCTTGATATGGAAAAATGTATGTATATCATAATGTCCGTCAACGTTTACTAGAATCTTGTTCAGAATATACCCACTTTTCTACTTATATGAAATAAAAAAGACTATAAAAATGCATTTCTTCTCATAAAAATTGGAACGAAAACTTTTAACATCCTCGAGTCGATGTAGAATGAACTGATGCTCTTGAAAAGAAAAGAAAATGCAGTTTTACCCAAGCTGTAATGTATTGAACAAATATGAACTGTACAGCTACATCAGTAACGTAACGACATCGATATACACGATCACAAATTATTTCTTGTATATATTTAGTCAGAACTGATATATAATGATTTCATCTCAGATACGACGAAGCAGTTACTCTTCTTTATTGTCAGTCGTAAATAAGATTATTTTTCCTTTTTAATAGATGCTATGATAAAAATCAGGTAGCCCCACGCATACAAAACTATCGTGACATTCTCTAAGAATATGGTGCTAGTTATCTCCTCCATTTGTAACAACTAGTATGTAGGAGTTTTCCATTATTTTCTGAAAGCTGATTGTTTCTGTGGAGAAAACACTGAGTCTAAATAACATCTTTGACATGCCACCATTTCATCAAATAGGCGAACAAGGCACACATTAGAAATATACGTCAGCAATTTGAAACATTTAATCTCATGCAATTTTGTCAACAAATAGACGACAATTGTCGATGTTTTATAATTTATCACGGCAGCACCATACGAATATGTAAATGATTCTTAATTTGGTTAGAGAACACCGCTTTCCAATCGTTTGTCTATAATACCATCGTAAATAAAAAAAAACATTTCATTCATGAAGTATGATAGTAATAAATATAATCAACCTAGAAAAAAATAATGCTACCCTCATATATCATTGTGTTGACAGAGATCTTCATTTCAAGCACGTGTGTATATATTCCAAAAACGTCTATAAATACAACCTTGTTTTCGCTGCCATTGTTATCAAAGACTAGACAATTAATGTTAAAAAGGTGTGCATGAATATTCTACGATTTTCTAAGCTGTTCTTCATTTAAATCTTTACTAGAGTTTAATATTCTACTGAATTGTACTGACTAGCTCAAATCCTAATACACATACCATCTATATCTGATTTTGCCATATCTTTTAACACAAAGCTCTTATAAAACTTTTAATAAAGCTACATCAATATGATCATTTTGATATGAGAAGTTCACTTTTGGAAACTAGTGCCATATTAATAATGATGCATTTGGCAAATATTGAAGATGGACGATACCGAGGAATATAATACAGAAAAAATAATGCAACACAAGAACACGTTGATGTGTGCGATAAATTGATATACATTTTCTTGACAATAACAGTCGTTCTTCATAGCAGATAATCTATAAGTAAGTGGAACAAAATTAGAACACACAAACAGGTTATCTCAGACATTGAAAACTTGTTGAGATACCGACACATTAATTTACGTCTTTCTCTCAGAATGATACAGCACGGACCGTGCACATCTGTTACTTAACATAAACCCATGTTCTTGCAGATTGCTAGACTTGTCATCACATTATAAGTGATTAAAAAGAGAATTGTTTAAACGAAAGTCATGCTCTTAAATGGCTGTTGCCAAAGGAAGATCGTCCTTGGAATGCAGACGTCAAACATCTCTTTCCACTAATGAAATGTTTATATTACACTTAAAACCAATGTTACCGCAAATTTTCACCATGCACAGCAAAACAATTCAATATTGTTATATTTTGTTATGAGGAAAAGCCATTCAGCTCGTTTTCTGTAAGGTAACTGGTTTTGCCCAAGTGCACTGTTACAGAAGCCTGAAAGAAGCAGTTTAAAACAAACACACCAAACAAACATATTTCTTTTAAATCACGAGGGCGCCCGAGTCACTTGCGCGGCATATGCAAAACTGTTGGACTACATTACCTTGTTTCTGTTTGGTTTAACATCACGATTTAAGACATACGGCGACCTTTTCCAGTTTATGATGGTGGATAAAGACCTCAGTTGCCGTTCAAGGCATTATTTCTTAAGGTGGTACCACCGACTGCCTGCAAGCCAGTTGGATGGCTTCCTCACAGGAAGAATTCTACAGCAAATGCACGGTTTCGAAACTACACTGGTGAAAAGTGTGTGTTTCGATGTCAATGACCATAACCACTGAGCCACGGAGGTCCCAGGAATACATTCAACACCAATTTAGCAGAAATGACTCCACATAAATTTGCGAACTATCAGCATACCTAATCTTTAGCATCGAATCCTATCCAGCAATTTGTGATAAATATCTATACTTGAAACATTCCGACGGAAAAGAAAATGGATTTATCCGGCTAAACTATAATTACATGCTATCGACACTACCATTTTGTCTGAATTAGCTATTTGTATCGTTTCTGGGAGAATTGACAAACATGTTTACAAAACATAAATCAAAGAGAGCTTCTACACACTTGTGGGAATTTATCTATGCCAAGCGAACGATTATACGGATGTTTGCAAAACAACTGGGTTTTGCAATGTTATGACATCGACTACAATGCGGCTATGTATATATACGACAACATAGCAAACCCCTATTCGGTAGAACAAATATGAGTTTATTAACATTTGTATTAAGCGTTATAAAGCAATTTACCTTGCACATCATCTTTTATGTATCAAACTCTGAATTTCCACAACCAATTAAATATAATGGAAGGTTATGCAGCATTTAATAGCAAAAAAGAAAAATACTTGTAATGAAATGAAATGAATATACGTGCATTTATACTTTACACAACGTTTGATTTCAAACGAACTATAGAGAACAACTGAAAATATCATTACGTTTATTGCCATCTTGGTTTCTCGGAAAGATCTGTGTTTAATTAGGTATGTAACCGACGGATGTCCTGTGTAAACGAACTTACATCTGTACAGAACAATTTACAAGTGTTATTATATATGTAAAGCGTATTCACAGAATGATGTGCTAAAAGATTTGGATAGTTTATGAGATAAACACGCACACCTTTTAACAGATGCTGCGAAAGAAATTATTATTTATTATCAACAAATGTTTAAACATCATCCTGAACTGAGATGATAAGAAGAAAATAGTTCTGATTGTGCTCACATTGCTAGGAGTAGGTTATAGACCTTTATCCGTCTTTGAAAGGTGTTCACACTTTTCTTCAGGAATGGTCACATGTTTGACTGAATCATATTATGTATAATTTAGTTAATGATAGTGATATATCTTTTTAAAAAGCATGGTCATGACATAAATTAACTATTACACCTAGATCTGATTATAGGTTATAGGCCTAATGCTCCACAGACATATTGCTTATTGCACATTTATTTACCTGATGGTTCCATTCACCTTAAAAGGCATTTGGGCTGTTAAAAAAGTAAAAAATGTACAACAGGGTTCCCTTTTCCTCCTTAAACCTAAATAGTTGTTTTAGATCTAACGTTTAAAAGATGTTTTGGTCGGTCAAATTTTCACAAGGGAAGTTTGAATTATATTTTTCTCGGACCATTTAGTTATATATAGTTCAAAATCGTGTACTTATTTTATAAAATGTATAATTTAATTTTCTGAAATACAAATAAAGCACGCCAAAATTTGTATATAATCTCTTTATCAAATTGATAGTTATCAAATTATCAGTCAATCCAATCAGTTTTCCAGTATTCACGCAATGCGCGCATTAGAAAAACGATGGCAAAAATAAAATGAAATATTTCTCTATAAGAAGCTTAAATTTCAGGTTCAAAACGGCTCGTAAAGATGATTGCATTGATAAAAAACAGAATCTCTACACGTGTGTGTTGTATTTCAAGTAAAGTATTGTATTAAAGCATACTTAGCAGATTAGTCAAGAGCAGTTCCAGTCTTCAAGATTTTATCTCTTACAATATTGACGTTAATGTCAATCTTTTCAGTAAACCAGTTAAACATGCATTGCCTTTGAATAAGGAATTGTCGGAGAACATACAACATTTGTAACTGTTGAATAGAACAGAACGGAACTGAACATCACACTACTAATTCAAGTTACATATGCTGTGTACGAGTGTGCAACGACATATGTGAATTAGTATCTACTAGTATTTACACATTACATGGTATTACTAATAAACCACCAGTGGCACGTAAACTAAAAGATTGGTTTCTAGTTCAGTTAAAAACAAGAGCTGTCGTTTGGCAGTGCACTCGACTATTCGAAGAATTGATGTTAGTATTTGGTCAAAATATTAAGTATTTTCTATGTCAAAAAAGGGCCGGGCCATAACTAAGCCAAAATCTTTGTCCTATTTATGTAGTCTTGCCTACCTATAGAAATTATGATGGTAAACAAGTGGTCTAAGTTTCAAAGACATGTCAAACAGTTTAGACAAAATATGGGTTGACTAATTTCCAAGTCCAAAACGGGCCAAAACTGAGCCAAATATCTTTGACATAGTTACATACCCTTGGTAACAGATTGAGATTTTGACAATGAACAAGTGTTCAATGTTATTTCAAAGCAAGATGTCAAATAGTTTTGACAGAACGTGAAGTTGTACGAAAACTGAATAAACTTACAAGTCCAAAAAGGGTCATATCCAGTCAAAATACTTGTTGACAAAATCATGTACTCTTGCCTAAGAAAAAGACTGTTATAATAAACATGTGATAAAAGTTTCAAAGCCATATGCCAAACAGTTTACACAAAATATGAAATGGTACGAAAATCTAAACCAAGATTTGTAGGTTAAAAGGGCTCATAATTCAGACAAAATCATTGACGGAGTTATGTGCTCTTGCCAAAAACTGGACAAGGTTATGGTACACAAGTGTTGTAAGTTTCAAAGCTATATTTCAGAAGGTTTTGTCAAAATGTGGACTGGTACGAAAAACTTAACCAAGGTGTGACGCCGGTGCCGACACGGACGCCGACGCCGACGCCGTGGTGAGAAGGATAGCTCTCCTTATTCTTCGAATACTCGAACTAAAAACAACTAAAAATATTTGGAAATGTCACACTTCTGAGTTATTAATCCAGGGAAAGTGTATGACTAGCCGCTGTAAGATCAAAACCTTACTTGAGGGGTAGAATTCTTTCATGTGAGGAAGCCATCCTGCTTGCTTAAGGAAGGTCGTTCGGTCTACCCATTTGCCCGCTAGTGCTTTAAAACTGTTTTGAGGAGCACCTGAGGTATTCCTCCAATAACAATAGCTCGAAAACCGCCATATGACCTTTGATTTTATTTACACCCTTTAAATGATATACATGTTATTCCTTAATTTCAGTAATGTTACAAATATCGACTTAAAGAGGCACCACAAAATAACTGCATTCTTTTGTATTTCCGTGATGATTATACATGCTTTGCATGAAGAAAATGAGAAATAACAAGTATCTAGTTATAAATTCACAGTGACATATATAAGGCCAAGACAATCTGTTTGATGTCTTAACATGGTATTGAATTAGTGTAGCGATATGTACATAAATCAGTGTATTTAGTTAAAATTTCAATTACATGTTCTTTCTACAGTGTAAGATAGTTATTCCTCTATATTTTTAAAACTATGTTGAAAAGACATGGACTGAATAAGTTTGCAGATGAAGTTTTGAAAACAGATTTATTTAGGAAGGGCCTGAATTGAGGTATAGCTGTATATTACCTGTATTATAAGAATGATTTTCAAGATTTTGTGGGTGAAAAAAGTAGGTCACTAGGTCGTGGTGGGTCTTTAAAGGAACTTTTCAGCGCGACGATACACTTCAGAAAGTTATATTTGTCGCTACACAGCTGATATTCAATTGGTTAGTCATGTGACACAACGAACATTAGAACTAAGTATGTAAAGATGTAAATTATTGCAATCATATTTATATACATGTTTATACGTACATATAATCGTCAAACAACGACAACACTCTCTGCGACTGGAATTGATAATCCCGAGATGTATAAATGCAGAAAATATGTGTCATCTCACAGGTTAAAAGCACGAACCAGCAAACGCTATTACAAGAACAATTCGAATTGTCTCAGTATTTCCATGACATCTACATTTCATATGATTTATTATAAACAATACACAAAACATACATCTGAAATCAATTAACAAGATTAAAGATGCGATAACTGTAATGAAACGACCCACCCATTTCACACCGGAACCGCGAGAATACATTTAGAGAAGCTGTTTAATATCTGCGATATAGAGATTCACAGTTTGATAAAAGCCAGATAGCACGGGATGCCCTTTAATCAGCGGTACTAATGTATAAGTCACATTGGCAGACTTTATCAGTGGCAAAAGACCACAGTGTACTGTCGTACATTATCTCGGACACCAAGATACATCTGTGAAGAGATACCGCGAATATTTCACAAAGCCTGCTTGCATATTTACGTTTGTGTCTCAAGAAATAGATAAAGATTTCATGATAAGCACCGGAACTGAGCTACTTTGATATTTGCGTTCTGACCTATTCCGCCGAGCCCTCAGTGACACTGTCTTCTGCAAAGGCATCGAGTACATGCTTATATCGTAAACTAGTTTTTCTGTTAATAACTATTTACATGAACAGTGTGTCTTTTACAAATTTTGTTTTTTTGGTGGGGCCACTGTGGCCAAGCGGTTAAGGTCACAGACTTCGAATCACTTGCCCCTCACCTATGTGGGTTCGGGGTTCTCGCTCGGGGCGTTGAATTCTTCGTTTTAGGAAACCAGCCAGTTGGCTTACAGAAGATGGGTGGTTCTACCAACGTGTCCGAACGTGATGAAACAATGCAAGGAGGGGCACCTAGGGTCTTCCTCCGCCATCAAAACTGGAAAGTCGCCGTACGACTTATAAGTGTGTCGGGTATTATTATAGTTTTTTTTTTTTTGTTACAAATGTCTGTGTAAAAGATTCAAGTGGGGAAATTATTTATATTTAGGATAATGATTTATGTTTTGAACATAACTTGCTAGTTTCGATTCCCTAGTGGTGTTCTGTCATTGAACATTCCAAGGCGTTGACCCATCGCGTTCATTTATCTGTCCGTTATGTCCTCGTTTTCCGTGTTTATTATGACTATGTATTTCAAGTATAGTTATGTCTTATGCACATTTACACATACTATGCTATGGTAATACAAATCGAAGATGGGGCTGCATTCTAGGAACGTAGCTTTTCCTATTGGTGATTAGTCGTTTGTTTATACTTTTACTGGTATACGATTTTTATATATATATAAAAGAGTGTTTTCTACAGTCACTTTTACTTTAGAACATGTTTCGTATCTTTTCCCAGAGAATTATATAAATAATGCAGAGGAAGTATCTAAGATTCGGCAACAGAAAACAATACCAAATACAATTTGGCCTTTCAGGAAACATCCCTTTACAATGTCCTCTGATTCGATAAGCGTGTTGTTATTTATTTTTCAAAGTTCTACTAGTCCTAGCGCTTATAATTTATTACTGTCTATGAGATATAACAACGGTAATACAGATGTGACAGTAACTTCAGTGAGAACAATCATACAAATATTAACATAGAAGATACTTAATCATCCATTTTAGTGTTCCTTGATGTATAAATCATACGAAAAACAAACTAAAACAACTAGGAAAACACACAGAAAAAAACACACAAAAAGATGTTACAGGACGAGAACTATGAGAACTAATTTTACGCCATTTAAGACAATGAACAATAAAAGGCAGTCAGTCTGTTTTGTGACGTAAACAACTTGTTTACATCTTCTACAGTTATTTATTATTTATAGTTACTCATACTGACAGAGCACATAATACACTGGAATCATTCTTGTTTTAAACACACTTTTTACCAATATGATATAAACAATTTGTTCACAAATAATTATAAACGAAGTGTTCCCTACATGTAGTTATTGAAGTATTAATGTTATGACCTGTATCGGTGACCTTCCCTACTGGCATTGCTAGTATATTCTTCCTAAATTGGACATTTAATTCCATGCAGAAAGTTGGCCTTACAGACAGGAAAATCATTTTTATCTTTCTTTTTGATTTCAAAATGAAGAATAATTTCCTTTTTTACATTGTCAGTAACGTAGATGATTCGCGCATCGCATCACTTAATTGTTGTCAGTTTCCATCAGATCACATTATGCAAACATTTTGAAGTAATTTTAAGTTAGTTGTCTGAGGACAGTTACTTAAATTCAAAATAATCAGATATATTTTCTTTACGCTATTTAAATATCTTCCTATATTAGATTGTATTGCAAGTTCAGTATTACATTATATCTGATTGTTTGCACATTCTTTGCAGCCAGCATACACGTTCTCAATTTGTCAAAAAAACAACATATCTGATCAATAGCAGTTTTAGCAGAAAAGTAAACCTCATGCAAGCTTCTTTAATTCGCGTCATAATAAATGATCATAGGGTGTGAAATAACTTGCGAAAACTAATGAATAACAAGTAGGTAGGGACACCAAGGCTATACACAAGGGGAGAATTTTGTTGCAATAAAGCAGATAACACTACCGTGCATCATTTATTTAACATGTTTGTTATCACTTTCACTTTCTCTTGGGCCAAAGGATCTCACGGAATGTAAAAATATGTTATACACTGCTGCGAATAATGACATATAATGCAATAGGAGTAAGAAAATCAAAGATAAGCCGTGAGGCACCAACGCATTCGGGTACCGAGTACCGAAATTCGAACGAGTTGTTGCATGGAGTACAACAATTCAACCGAGTTTTTGGTAGGCGTTATGGAGCTGCACTGCCAAAATGCATTCTTAGGTAAAGAAATATGTTTTTCATGAAGGTAAATCTTTAAAACACAGGTATCATTTTAGGGAGTTTCAACGCAATTTCTTCAACAAATTTTCTGTCAACTACATACAAAATTCTGGATTTTGGTTGTCATGTTGACAAGACGAACGTACAAAATTATGACACCGCTCTGCGGATTTTAATTTGTCGTGTTGGCGTCCTCTAATTGCCGTGTATTTTTGACTTCGCCCGGGAACGCATCAACGCAATAAACCGACTATTCGCCTAACAAACACGAATCAAAGTCTCTCCAACCATATAAAATCATCATTATCATCATCATTATTATTATTATTATGATTATTATTATTATTATTATTATTATTGTCGACTTTTCGTGTTAAGCCGAGAGGTAAATTTCTAGGCTTATACGATTTAACAAAGATGGAAACTAACTGTAGTTTCTTTGCATACACATTCTATCCAGTCTGAATAGACATAGACGAAGAAGTAAGACAGACAACAATGACTCCAACTGCAGCAAGTAAATTACGTGCCAATATGTACACAAGGTTCGCCATTTCAACGCATTCTGGTACGACCAAAACCCGACCGCCGCATTTTAGTACCGGGCACCAAAATGCGTTAATACCACATTGTGATGTAACATATGCCCGTACAGTAAGTCACATAGTGCTTCTGGCATCATTCTCAGCAGTGTATAGTTATAAATAATATCAGAAAGTATTAACCTTTAGCCTGCTGCAGGCGAATTTAACAGCCTTTGCAAACAGCTTGGAACCAGATCAGACGCCGATTAAATCGACGTCTGATCAGGGTCCAAGCTGTTTGCTACTCTGACAATATTTCTTCCAATTTTGGAGCAAATTGAATGATCTTTACAATTTTAGCAGACGACATTGCCAGCAGACGACAATTTATCTAGCATGCTAAAGGTTAAAATATTATGGTTTACGGTGTACACGTTACTTCGCAAGATATGTTACCATACAATTGATTTTGACTCTAAAGCTGAACTTATATCTAGTTCAGGTTTTCTCTAAATTAAGCTCTTTTTACTTCATGTAGTAATTGAAAGAGGTATTATCTTCATTTGCTTTATAAACCCTTTTATTGGCGACTGCTGATTGCTGACGCAGCCGACTTTATTTTGTGTTGGTGTTCCTTGGAGATCTGAATCGCGCGTGGTGTATATAATTCGCAAACAGGAAGTGTGCCTAGAAGAATAAATTCAAGTACCAGTCCATTTTTAGCGGCGGCTGTATGTGAACGGCACATCGGGTTGTTAACGCACGTTGCTGCGAAGGAAAAGTATATAGAGATATTTAAACACAACTCACAGCGATCTGAAAACTATATGGCCACGGACTTTAGTTTGTACATCACAATTATTTTGAAATAAACTGAAAGCACGTAGGGTACGAACAAAATTTGCTGATTTCAATGAAAATACGATAACTTATTTTTTCAAAACAAGGATTTTTAATCTGAATAGAGTATCGTATCTTCATTGAGATCAGCAAATTTTGTTCGCACCCAACGTGCTTTCAGTTTATTTCAAAATAATTGTGATGCCAGTTTTCTGTATCTCCCTTCATAGTTCATTTGAAAATTGTATCTTCTTGAAACTGAACCTTAATGATGGATATTCACAGTTCTGTATTATATATTTTCTGAAATAAATCTAGCAGATTTTAAACCATTACAGAAACTGGCAAAAGCTTTGCTTTGTTATTTGTTAATGTGAAAGGTTTTTGAACTTTAGACATATTTGCAATCTGAATTTCGGTAAATTATTCATTAGTATTTCCCCTGCCTGAATCAGAGTGGTAGCAGAATACTAGAATGCTCCTAACATCGATTTGGTTGAACTTTGGAAACAAAACAGTTGCCCTAAGGCCCTTTTCGTGACAAACAACGTTTACATTTTGAGACACCACACAGCAGCGTGATTTTGAGCTGCCGTGAATTTCTTTCACCAAGACAACAGACAAAGTACATTAAAAGTATGCGCGGTAGCATACAGTTTTAGACGTGCAGAATGATCTATGTCGACGTATATTAGTATGTGCTGGAACTAAACAAATAAAACGTACACCATTAACACTTTTCACTGTTCCATGTCGTAT
Source organism: Mercenaria mercenaria (assembly GCF_021730395.1). Classification (NCBI taxonomy): domain Eukaryota; kingdom Metazoa; phylum Mollusca; class Bivalvia; order Venerida; family Veneridae; genus Mercenaria; species Mercenaria mercenaria. The sequence continues at coordinate 71,570,101 of NC_069368.1, read as the reverse complement.
CTTTACTGACATTAATAAGATATTTGGCGGCAAAGTCTACAAAATATAAGTATACGCAAAGCTTTTCTCGTGAAAACAATTGTATCTTAATTCATCATAAAAACTTAAGATGTCAACTGACTAAAAGAATGCCTGAAACACCTCAAAATATTCAAAACACATGTGATAATAATATATATAAATCGCTTTATAATAAAAGCCAACATTTGAGGGACATTCTCGTGATTTATTTATACATTCAAAAAGATATTATAAGCCGTAGTGCTTAACTGATTGCTGATGGAATAAAGTCATATTTCAATTGTTTAACACCACGATAGTACAGTGACGTTCCTATTCCTTTGGCTTTTTTTTCTGACGGTTTATGAAATAATAAGTATATGATTCTACAGAAAATAGGAAATGATGAAATAATCGTTTTCCCGGAGAAAAATGAATAGGCGAAAGGCAATTTACACTAATGAAGAAATTCTGAATTATGCAGAAATAATAATGTTTGCTAGGAATCTTAAATGGTAATCAATCAACAAAACGGAGTAAAAATGTCAACATTAAGTTATTATCATCATAAACATATAAGTCATTGATAAATACAAACTTATGTATAGATAGTTCCCTATTTTTATAATACTTATCTCCCTTGCCAGAATTGGGTCAAACTTGTAAGATTACTGACAGTTTATCATTTCAGCAAAGAAATAGTAAATGTATAAGGAAACTTTTCGTAATCCGTCACAATATAGAAAATACATATACAGCAATAGCACAAAAAGTGATTTTTATTTACTACCTGAGAATCTCTTATTTACTCTGTAGCAGATTTCATGTAAATGAATGATACTCAAAATGGCGGTCAAGGGAGATAATGTGTGCTTTGTGAAAAGCATCTACAGCGTTGACCGGAATGTGCACTATTTGACTGATAAGTCATTTTGGTACATTGGTAGCTGCTAAAACATTAATACTGACACTATACAGCAGTTATATCTTATATTATATATACATACATCGTGTAATACAGTTATACGGGCAATTACCGCATCATACTGTATTATCTTATTTCTATCATATCTGTTTGTACAATCTCCGGTCTAATAACTGAATGCAGGTGGTATAAATAATATTCTGGAGCACGTAGAACAGATACATATCAAATATTTATGTCATTTATATACCAGCAAGATTGTCAGTCGAAGCTCCCAGATACTGTACAATAAAAAGCTGTAAGAGATGGGTTTAGTGAAAATGTCTCTTAATACACGTATCACTACATTCTGAATTACAAATACAATTTGTCCGTCAATAGATTCGTGATAATACTATATTACCTATAGAAACTCATATATATATATATTTGTGTATAATATATTTGACTGTATCAACTGTTAAAAAAAAACAATTATTGATTTCATATCATATAGCTGTTTCATACTTCCGGTTAATATTATTACATGATCCCTTATATAAATCGCCGGTCCATAGTTTGTGCTATTCACCGGTCAATAGTTCAACTTTAAATTTTGCTTAAGTCAAGACTTGAAGAAGGAAAAATGTCTTGTAATAAAACGCTTACTGAGTGACTTGTCGGTCCATTGTCAAAACAAAATACTGTCAGCCTTTCGGACAACTCATGTTCTATTGTTCATAATGGCGTTCGTTTGAATTTCTGTTCTTTATAACTGAAATTAATGTTTCAATAAGAAACCATTCAAAACATCCCCCTGGACAGTCATTTAGAACGTGTATGTTAATAGAAAACCACCATAATCAAGTGCTGCCTCAAAAATACAGTCTGTACTGCGCAATCTAAACGAAATAAATACGTCTCGTACATAAGAGTTGTATCTATCTGTGAGCTCCCAAGTGTACAGAAAATATATTATTGTTCTGTATTACGATACAGAATTGGCTCCTAAAAGAAACGCAGGCAATAAATACAACATAGTAGTATTATTTATTCTTTTGATCATGGCCTGTGGGTTTGGGAAAATAATTATTGCAGTAAGTTAATCTGAAATTGTATTGTTAAAATACAATGGAATAGTAAATTAGATACTTAAAGTGAAATATTGTCTTTTTGAAAAGATAGTTGTAAAGGCGTCGCTGAAATGTTGATGCTTCGGCATTAACAAAAAGATAATTATGTGCAAACGACTAGGGAGGAACTTTAGATGAATAAAACATTTGAAGTTCAGTATAGAATACACATTTAACACCACACGGAACAAAACATGTTTGAACCAATTTATGTAATGTTCAACCTTTATGGTAATATGTGATCCTAGGTGCTTAACAAAACATAACATTACTGAGACTTTGACGACATGACAATTGCAATTTACTATTCATGTATATATTAAAGGTACATGTTAATTTGCGTTCAATTAGCTATTTATCTTTCTGGCACTCAAGTTCGGAGATTTAACCTTATATATAGTATTAAGTAAATTCACTGCAGTACATCTAGAGAAACGAAACCAGACATGTAAAGTTTTCAAAAAGACGCATATATTCGTCTATAGGAACTAATGCTTTTTGCCGACATACTGCAAAGTCACCTGCCCGCAGTTAATTAACATTACAACGAAATGTTTAAAAGTGTTAAAGAGCACAAGTCTGTATATTTTATATAAAATGGCAAGAAAGACACACGTCATTCCAGTACGATGGAATTACACGCATAGCTTACGGGCATATTAATTGTTATTCGCAACAAACCTTTGAGTGTCATTATATAGAATTTCCTGCTGATGGACACGAAAAACGTTTGCATCTAGTACAAGAACTTCTTCCTATATCCAGAATTCTTCAAATTTAAGAAGTAGATATCTGGGAACTGCTAACAAGGATACAGAGGAGGAAATAAACGTTCTAAATAATAGCCAGTTTTATTGTGAATGGTATTAAATGAACAGATGAAATGATTTCCAGCTGTTCCTATGAATGCCAGTCAATTAAATTCCCGTAATCAAATAAATGAATCAGATTTATGTATGCAACATCCTGTAATTTCTAAAACAAGACGAGTTTTCTTACTTAGACAATCTTTCGATTTATTGTAGTTAAGAAGTATGGACAAAAATATTATATTATTAATTGTAAAGTTCCCAGATGGCGGTAATAACTCTTTAAAGGATCTGGAATAATGATAAATGATACGGAGTTATGTGACCTCGTTCAATTTCTAACCTCATGCACGAAGAGACACCTCGGGTCTTCCTCCACTATCAACAATTGGAATGTCGCCATATGACCTATAAAATCTTTGTATTGTATTGTATTGTATTGTATTGTATTGTATTGTATAACTGTGTCAGTGTGACGTTACCCCACCCCACCCCACCCCAAAAAAACAAAAAAACAACAACAACAATAAAACAACATTTCTGGCAGTTACAACCAAAACAACCTCCATCAAGCCATTTAGGTTTCTTGATAAACACATTGTAACCCTTGGCAAAGTCTTTGAAAGTGTCGTACATGAACCTGTGAGCGTAGGATGTCTGTATCATATGCCAAGTCCAGTGCACTGCTGCTACAAAATGATGCAGCGATACTGATGCTTGATTTTCATTATAATAATTAAAACGATTTGTTCACACATTTTGAGCGGCTTTTATCCCTTAGAAATCTCAAAACTGTTGGTACTGTGAATTGACAAGTAGTAAAACCTTCTTGACATATGACTTTTGAAGAGTATTCTAATAAATAACAAAACATGTTCTGCAGAAGAGAGTAAGCCGCTGCAATACGTCTCGAATAATCGAGAAAATAAACATTCATTTTGCCTTTTTACCAACATCTAACCTCTATATTCACTCACCTATCATTTCTCAGTGTCAAATGTAGATGATATTCAAGTTTTTTTCATATATATGGTTTTCATTTTCATCGAATGGTATGAAAATGAAATATTTCACTAGTGGCATATACACACATGTGTGAAGTATAAAAAATATGTTTTCATACTCATGAGATGAAAAGTAAAACCTATTCATGATAAAAACTTGATTTTCATGTTTATTATATACGCGAATGATTGAAAACGTCGTATGTTTACATTTAGAACAAGCGACAACAACAACAATACATTTTCCATACAGCCGAAATTTAGTCTTATTTTCGACAAAAAAAATTTGAAAATGTTACCTTCACTACATCTGCAAAGATATTAAATATGAAAAAGTAGTTGTACTACTTTCGTACAACTCGCAGTTGCCGATAATTCCGGTTTACTGTAATGGTTTTACTTTTCTGGAGATTTTGTTTCAAATCAAAAGTGAAACGGTGTCCTAATAAATAAACACATGTATTAACGACATCTTTGTAAATTATACATTTTGACTTGAAGTAGTTTACTTATACATTATCCACATACATTTTCCTGTTCAAATAGACAAAACTCACTGCCCAAGAATACTAAAATAGTTCCAGAAACTAAATGAAAATATAGAACATATGTCTAACTGCAGTGAAAATACAGAAAATATATTCACTGCAGTGAAATTTTCCCGAAAAAGTACATGTAAATACTCATTTATTAAATTGTCGATTTAGTTCTCTTCTTTTGTTTTTATAAGAGAAATTTGAGAGAAAATTTACAAAATCATGTTATACTTATTGGTACTGTTTAGTTTCTCAGCTTGAACATTTCGGTCTGGGTGGTTCCAATACTCCCGCTTTCATAGCTTTGGGTATTATATAATCACCCGATGGATATGGTGCCTGCTTTTTAATTTTGTCTTTTGGCAGTTCCTGTGATATGCAGGCTCCATAACCTCAGATCCCTTTTCTAAATTCCAGTTTGTTTAGTTCTGCTCATTGTTTTCTCGTTTAGGGCAAACCAATTATTTCATTTGGGGACCATACGCCGCTTCTCATGGAATTACATGCAAGCGTACCATTGAAGGTTCCATGTGCACCGCCGTATGAACACATCTGAGGATGTCTCTAAATTATTTCTGTACTTGTAGCATGTGTAAATGTTGAGTTCTGCTCAACCTGGGCCTAGAGGGCGTGGACGGTAGCATGCATTTCCACTACCGTTCATGAACAGGCTCAATCAAACCGAGCCTGCAACATTTTTCGTTTTTGTCGTGTTAAGCGACCTGTGGAGTTTCCACTTTTTCTATTTTGCACTAGCAGTAGCTGTATATTTCCGAGCTTCCATGAATTTTATAAGCAATAAACGTCTTTTTTAACTGGCATTCTAATTTTAAACTGAGTAAAAATGCTGGCAATAAAGTACCACATTAAGGGTTATGTTTTAGAAACATAATAACTACCACTGAATGATATAGGTGATGTTAAAACATTTCATTCCCTTTAAATTAATTATTGAAAGTGCTATTAATACGTTTAACTTAACGATAATTGCGTTGATGGAATTAATTGTTTTCTATATGTGCACTGTTCAGTCTTTCTGAACGCTCCTTAAGTAACTTCACATACGCTCATTAATTCATCTTATAGATTCTATTTAACATAATTTGATTTATACAAACATCATTAGATCTAATATATTTGTAAAATTTTCAAAATACTATCTGTTTATTCTGCAAGCCTAAACTATCGTTTTGCCTACGTTTTAAAAGAATTTTGTTAGCAAATTAGAAGTTCATACTTCGAAAATACAGGACCCGTGCAGTATCTTGCGTGCCAAAAATGAGATAAATGCCTGTAAGGCGAAGCTAACCCTTGCGGTCATAAAAATAAATTGACAAATGAAATGAGCTGATTCAATTTCATTTAGATATCATTCACCATCGTCAAATAACACGAAAATGTTAAAGGCGACTAATTATAAAAAGATGAATATCCAGAAAGTGTTTAGATTGATGTGCCCGACTTTAATCGAGCGTAATGAGCCGAGTCTTTCAATCAAATTTGAGAATATCAGGCGGCGATCTTAGTAAAATTAGATGCATACTATGATGATATGGAAATTGAAAATGCTTGAATTCGTTTAGAGTGTTTAAATCACTTTCGAGCTTTGATTAGTTTTTCAACAGAAGTTTGTCAAGATACGTGTGTCACATTTGTAACGATTCAATTAGGCGGTAAACTGAGTGAGAACTGAGACGGAAGGTCACGTGCTATTGACTTTGATAAATTAATACTCAAAAGGTAAAAAGCTGCTGGAAGTATAATCTAAAATTTGAAAAAATAAATAAAAACTGAAAGTGCATCCAAATACTTAATAATATGGACAGAATGGTAGAAAGTTTATTACCCGAGTTTACGTACAACATAATAAGCATTTATTAAGAATTCGTAAATTGCGGTCATTTGAAATTATTTAAGTAATATTGAAAAAGAGCTTCAGTGAGATAGTTCGAAAGACTTCACAAACCTAAAACTGATACCTTATTCGGTACTTGCACGTTTTCGGGCGTTGCTTTGTTCATATTAAAAGCATGTCATAGACACTCGTGACATAAATCAATATAGACGGAAATTTTTAGTTAAGTCGAAGGTAGCGTGCATAAAAATAACACCTATGGTTAAATGTTTACCTCTAACGTGCTTTCTAGTACATTAAAACGATATAACATATCATCACGTTAAATTATACATTTCAAAACCTATTACGAGTAAATTGACGCGCTTGATTTTTACATGGTAATTTTTATTCTGACTACTACTTAAGGGTATTATTACTCGCATTACTCGATTAGAATTACGGCCCGATTGCATGCCAAAAGAAATATGCCGGATGATTTATTTATTAAATAAGATAAGAAGCATTGATGCTCTTATATATCAAGAGATCAAAAGCAACCGCAGTCATGTTTAAAACCTACTTCCTTTTATTGTCGATTTACTTACAGTAATAAAACACACCGGTATAGTTTCAATGTTGTTCATCCGTTATCTTTGGGTCAATGCGTTATAGACTACTCTCGCCGTTTGCATTATATATTATAAAGTGACTTCACACGCTCGCTTAGTTTTTCTTAAATTTTAATATAAAAGTCTGATGATCGCGTAAGCGGAAGTTTTCATATCAAAAGCCTGTGTCAAGACTATTGAAAGAGAATATTTCATTTTGTAACTGTTTAAAGAGCCTTTTACTTATTGAAAACATCCAAAATGCGCTTGAAGCTGATCTTTTTTTTTCAAATATATTGAAGTATCTACTATTAACTATCTCATTTTGCTTTTTGTTAAATTTCATTTAACTAAATCATATACATGTGAATTTAGCCATAGTTCCTTGAAGATATGCTGAAACTAAACGTCTGGTTAAGACCGCTTACTATGCAGAATCGCTTGCTGAAACTCTCTGGCCATGATGCGGGGAAGCCATCATGCTGTCTTGAGGTAGGTCAGTGGTTCTGCTCAGGTACCTGCTGTTGTCTGAATTAATGTCCGAATGGATGGATAGCTGGTGTCTTTTTGCAACCCCTAAAGGCGCAAAAGCGCCAAACGCCGGTGTGTCTTAAACCCGAATAAAACAAAGCAAACTACAATGTATACGAAAAGCCGAAAGAGAACGTAACGACTTCCCTGTAAACAATGAAGCGAATCAGAAGCTCTAATCTCTATAGCTGTCACAGGAAAGTATTTTGAAAAGCAATTCGGTATTTTATCACCATCAGCTCTAAAAACACCCAGATGGTTTGGATAAACCTAAAACTGATTTGGGATTGTTTTCCCGCTGGTTGCTGATAAAATTCAATGGAATGGAATTTGTAGCAGGCAACTTTGTACTTTTATAACAGCTTTTGTCTTCTTATGACAGGGGAAAACGGTGTAAAATGTAAATTGTTAGGTTCAAACGTATTAAGGATGATGAAATCATTATTCAAAGGAGAAAACTGATTGATACTGAATTAATTAATTAGCAGATTTGCTGACAGTCAACGCGGGAGTTAAGGATTAACAATTAACAGAGATTCATAATTTTATGTCACGCCACTAGAGCGGGATTTGTTTGTTGACTGAAATGTTGGTTTATTCTTCTTATTAATTAATATAAATTAATTGTGAACGTCATGAGTTACAATGTATAAGTAGAAAATAATAACGAGCGCTGAATCATGGAATAAAATAAATGGAAGAATGTAGACATTGCCAATGTGTATGGCTCCACACTGTTTTATAGGTGACGCTGTATCAAATAAAGGCACAAGAAAATGTTGCCTAGAGCACAAATACCCAACAAGCAACAATTTCTTAGGACAAATTTAAGTAGCACGTTAGCTTATTTCTTTGTTTATATATTAGGGTAATACTACCCTCTCAGATATCATCTATTATTCATATACATTTCCAATAATCTAAATCTGCCATTTGCATGCGTGTGTAATATTGTAATCTGGGTAAGTTGTATATGCTTAAGTCAAAATAAACCTACGTTCTGTTCTGTTCTGTTCTGTTAAAGGACTTAGTACTATGTCTGAAATATGAGACTTTAGATGCATTTGTAAAATATCCACCTTAGTTAAAAAAAGTCACAATATTTGTCAGTAAAAGCAGAAAATTCTCATTTAAAACGCCGCTATCATAACACTATGTTATATCAGACTGCACTAAGAGCTGTAGGACCACATTTGTAACAGATCGCATTTGTAACTGATTTCGTACGTATGCGATCGCATTCGTAACAGGTAAAATGTGTTACGAATGTGTTTGTCCAACATGGGGGTTGACATGAGAAGCACATATGTATCATGTTGAGTATTATACTGCAAATGTTCTATCAGTTGGTTGTCATCGCAACATCATTAAATGACTGCCATAAGCACCATCACAAGTTAGCGTCGTCGTCGACGTCAAAAACTTCATAAAATTATTTGAGCCGCATCATGAGAAAATGGGCTTTTGGGAATCTTCTAGGCTCTGCAACCAGTGTGGGCATAGATCAGCCTGTGCATCCGCGCAGTATGATCATGGCCCACACCGTTTGCTGTTATTTCAAAGAAGGCTTATTTTACCTGAATATGAAGTTTTCTGACCCTAATTCAGATGCATAAATGCCAGGTCAGCCTTAATATAGAGTTTCCGGAAATTCACAAAATGCCCGAATGCCAATTTTCCCGTGACTTAGCTCAATTTTTATTATCATTTCTGCATCCACTGCCACTACCACTGTAATATGATTACAACTTCAGCTACTTCTACTGTTACCTCGACTAGCTGAAATGATCAGGTCACTGGTTCGAATCCGGTGGCACATACATTTGTAGCTATCTTTCGTTATCCAGAGCTGTCTCAAGCTGGGTGACAGACAGGAAGTTGCTATGTCCTGGGACAAATTATATACAATTTGTCATGGACGTAGTCGTTAGCCTTAAGTTTATGAGTGCCCGACCTTGTGCATGCTGCGAACTAATGTCTATGAGATTTTAAGAAAATACACCTTAGCTTTTAATTATCCTCACCCACTGAGCTCGCTTGTAAGGAAATAGGCCTTCGTTTATTATAATCCCGCCATGAAATAGCGGAGTTTGTGCGTTCGTGCAGTTATATGTAGGTTCTTGTTTGTCCTTGGTATAACTTCCCCATGCATTGTCAGATTTTCAAATTATTTGGTACAAATGATCAGCACGGATAGAAGGTTTGTTGCGATCATGACCCATGTTGCTATATCCAAGATCATGGTCACAGCTTTGAACTTAGATTTGTTTTGTTATTTTGCTGTACTATATACGTCTGTGTCCGGATCATAACTCGCATTAGTCAGATTTCCAAATACCTTGGTACAAATAACCACCATTTATTGACAATCTGTAGTGACCATATTACACCTATTATTGCAAACGACTCAAATTTTGGCACCCTGTAGAATGGTTTTGATGAATATTATGTTTGTTGGATTCAGAGCGCCTGTTTTCAACAGTATTTAGGTAATACATTTTAGGGCAGTGAATTTTACCATTGATCCTACAACGGACCAGTCCAAGATAATGATGATGATTATGATGATGATGATGATAATGATGATAATAATGATGTCAAAAATATCAAAATCAGTACAACAGTATCTTTATGTTAGTAACAAAAATCTTCCCAGCTTGAAACAGCACCGATATGCGAAAATCGCAACAGATACGTGTAGTTATCACCCGATCTCGAACGCGTATCCCTCGACACTCTAGTCGATGGTTAGTTCCTCCCATTAATATCAACTGAAATTATACCCTGGCTCATATACGAGTTTACACTCATACAATCGTTTACGGGTCTGGTAAAACGCATCGATACACGTAAAGTCTTAACTGGGTGGATGAGAGACACAATATCTCTGGAAATTCCGGCCCTGACTGGGAATTCAACAGGCTCCGCCGGTTTTGTAATCTGCAAAACTATCCACTGCACCTATCTCACCGATGGAGTTACTTGTGCCGCTCCTATAGAGATACAAAATAAGAGTATTTCCACACGAATGCAGACACCAAAACTCTCTTAGTAAATATAGTCAAATAAAGTTCACGTCGGGGTTTTGAATAGGACATATTTCATTTGATGTTTCCATTGTCGTCAGTATAAGTTTTTTTTTTTTGATGTTCAAAGTAATGCGAATTGACAAAGATAAACAAAACGAAAACGAAAAACCTATCTTGCAGCGAACCCGCGCACGCCGACGACATCAGGATCAGAACAATAGCCATGAGCAGTCTTCGAATAGTCAAGCTAGTCACTATTTAAAAGTAAATGTATATATACCCGGTGTTTTGCGAAAACAAGCTTTTACAAGACTTTCTATGTTAAAACTGCCTTGATCTTGTTTTTAGTGCATTTTATTTGTTGTTGAAGCGATACAACCTATAACAGTTGAACAGGGATTGTATGTGGTGTGCATCTTCCCCTTTAATCATACATATTCATATATTCATGCATTCAGTAAAAATGAAATTTTACAAACCACAACCGATATGGGAAATTTATAAGTGACATGTACATGTAGTACCATGCTACTATGAACTCACCAGTCATGATAACGGAATTCTTTTCAAGTTTGATTGCCAGATAACAAACCAGTACCAAGATATTAACATGGAAATATCCCTCTAAGCAACAAGAGGGTCGTCATGGTCCACTGTCGCTAACATGAGTAATGCTACACTATACATGTTAAATCTGCGATTTTTGCCATTTCAGGGGCCATAACTCTAAGACAAATGGCGTGATGTGGCTACTCTTCGAGGAAAAAAGCAAGATCTTAATGATATATAATTTCAATGCAAGTTTTGTCAAAACCAAATAATAAATGTGATCTATGTCATGTTTCCAATGCTAAAGTCAGCAAATGTTGTCATTTTAAGGGCCATAACTCCAGGACAAATGGTGCTATATAGCTGGTTTTCGCAAGGAACCGAGATGTTATAGATATATAATTTCTATACAAGTTTGGTCGAAATGAAATAACAGATATGGTCTCTATTGTGTTCACAAGACTAAAATAAGGAAATTTTGCCATTTCAGCCATTACTCCGAGACAAATGGCGCGATATGGCTGTTTTTTAAGGAAGTGAGATCCTTTATAAGTTTAATAAAATTAAATAATAAATGTAATCTCCATTGTGTTGACAAGGATAAAATCAGCATTTTTTGGCAATTCAGGGGCCGTAACTCCAAGTAAAATGGTGCAATACGGTTGTTTTTGAAAGGAACCGAGATCTTATAGATATATAAGCTGTGTGCAAGTTTAGTAAAAATGAACTGTGGTCTCTTTCGCGTTCACAAGGCTAAAATCAGTAATTATTGCCATCTCTGGGGCAATAACTCCAAGACGAATGAGGTGGTATGGCTGGTTTTTGAAAGGAACCGAGATATCATAGATATATACACGTTTTGTGCAAGTTTTGTTAAAATCAAATAATAAATGTTGTCTCTATCGTATTCACAAGAAAAATGTGAAAGGACGGACGGTCGGACGACGTACAAAGGATGATCACAATAGCTCACTTTGTCACTTCGTACAAGTGAGGTAAAGCATGTTACAAATGTGTTTCAGATGTAAAAATGCACTTTTTTGTTCATTTTTCCGATTGAAAATGACATGTGACAAATGTGATGAGATGTCACATCAAAAATCAGCATCGATCACATTTGTCTCAAAAATTGTTACAAATGTGCTTGATTTCTGTTACATATGCGATCTCATTTGTAACACCTGTTACATATGCGATCGCATTTGTAACACCTGTTACAAATGCGATCTGTTACGAATGTGGTCCTACACATGTGAGCTGTAATACTAAGTCTAAAACAGAGGAAAAGCAGCTCTGCAAGTATATAAATAATTTTCAAGATTTCCTGACTAAATATTTACAATTAATTTACGTTGATAAAGAGGTCACTTTTCACCAATAGATAAAAATGTTGTTTTTTTTTAAAAATAAATCGTACAAGAAACACCACTTACAGGCAATTTCTTTGAAAAATGAATGTAGAGATTTAAGAAAGTATTACGACAGGGGAAAACGGTGACTTTAAACAGTTTGATATCATAATCATTATTGTCAAACAAATTTGAAAAAAAGCAGACTTACATATAAGTTCAATAAATACATGTAATAAGAAAAAAGACACATGCTTTATTCAATTAAGGAATAGTACAGATAGATAAAAATAAACTACTGCAACACAAATGCACGGAATTTATTGTTTCACGTGCAATGCGGTTATGCATTTTTTATTGAACGTGTTTTCAGTTGTACAATAAACTCAGTGGGATACAGTTTCTGTTTTATTTTGCTTATTGTGCATTAACAACATCTTTACGACTAAAACATAATTCAATGCGGCAAGCTTATCCAGTGAGAGGGAACGAACTATGGGTGAAATATAAAAGATGTAGCCAATTTATAATCAATTTATAACCATCTGCACTAAAACGATCTGGAATGAAAATAGAACAATCTATATATATATACGTTTTCATAAAATGCAGCGAATATAAACAAAAATCATCCGAATATGCCTTTTCTGAAAAAGACAAACATTTTTCTAGCCTAATTTCCTGGCGGCAATATTTTAAAAGCGCGAAGATACTGTAGACATACTAGTTCGTTTAATATTTCCTTTCACATGTATTATACATTATATTTTTAAATTTAGTACAGAAAACTCACTAACAGACGAGAGAAGTTGTACTGATAGAATCATTACTGATACGACGTAACAGATGGGATATAAATTATTTAAGCTCTACAGATCAGATCAGAACCTCATCTATCAACAGTTCATGTCTTTAATAAAACAACTGACGTCATTTTTAGTGTGTAGGAACTTGATATTTTTAAACATTTACATTTACGTTTTGAGTTTAAAAGTTACTAAAAATTCAGTTTAAATATAATTTCATAAATGCATTTTTAATACCCTGTAAGTTGAGCATTTAATCTAAAACATCTTTTTCTCTATTTGTGTGCAAATTTATAAAGTAACAAAATCAATTCTTTAATATAAAAACAGGAAAAGGTGCGATGGGGTGGCCAGTTTTTTAACCGACAGCAGTAAATTAGACAATTTGTACGTCTCACTGCAAATTGATTTAATTTAGATTAATATGAAATAAGCGAGCTCGAGGAAGTCAACTTTCACAACAATTTTTACAAAGAAACCATCCACTACTCAGGAGCAACGGAAAATGAAATTTCGCGACAAACGATATATTTACTGTCTAAATGTTTAAATTTTGTGTTGTCATGCCTTTTAGAGCAAACATCATACTTTGCAAATTTATTGGGAAGTTGATGACATGGCGGTGTCATATTTTACTCAACGCGTTATCATGACAAATTCCAAAATTTATCTTTATAAGAATGAGTTTTGCAACTGACTGAAAACCCCTCTTATAGGATTTTTAAGTCATAATTAATTCTGAACAACCCCTCTTCATTGAAGAGAAACGAGTCTCTATCCACGTTCGCTTCCGGCGGAAGGTCTCAAATTCGTCACTATGTGTATTGCCGTAAAACTCAATTCTTCTTCGAGCACACATACACCTGCAGTAAATCCTTGTCGCTCTCTTTCTAACTACTTATTCTATAAGTTTTGAATTCAGATTACTGCTAACGGGTATCTTTTCACTAAACCCGCACTAGTCGATTAGAAAAACGATCTGATTGCATGCGCGATGAAATATACGGGATGATTTATTTATCAAATAAGATAAAAAACAAACGACACGATGCGCCACTATTTCAAAGAGATGAAAAGCATCTCGAGTCACTTTACGTCGTGTTATAAACCTACTTCCTTTTATGTCTGACATACTTCAAGTAATTAGATCAGGATCGCATTCATGAAGTTCATCCGTTATTTTAGGGTCAGTGCGTTCAACATTTAACACGCAATTTTATTGTTTTGGTAAGAATACAATTCTAATATTTACAGGCAATTTTCAGAAAACAGCTCGCTATTAAAACCAGTGACGGAATATGTATATGAAAATGACAGCATGAAATCAACTATTACGACAGTTGTGGACAATGCCGATGCATACGACTACATACTGCTAAACTGGGTAACTTTCAACATGGTTCCTGACTTTGATAAACCTCTTTTTTCAGCAGGTGTTATTTACAGATATGACCTACAGAATAATTCATTTAACAGTCCTAGCAGGATGAACGCAATTTCGAATGCCGGTAATCTAAATTATGTATATATGTATATTATATTTATATATCGTATTTAGCGTAGCCTTAACTTAACTGTGTACAAACATTAAAATATCTTCAAGTACATTATACATTAATCCAGTTAAAACGACAGCACACAGATATTCAATATATAGCAATTATAAGGAACTTATATTTTATTAAACTGTATCTACCTCTTATACATAATTACAAAGCTTAAAAACCAAGGTTTGATTAAAGTGCATTTATTAAAAATGAATGAATAATGTCTAGCTAGAAATATATACACTTATATGCAAATGAAAATTTCAAATCAGGGATAACTGACTGACACCAATCTAATTATCACATGATTCCTTATAAAAAAAAATACCAGTCCATAGTTCGCGCTATTAACCGGTCTAAAGTTTAACACTAAATTTTCAGCACAATATGAAAATCTATTTTTTTTGTGTCATGTTATAAAACACTTATTAAATGGCTTGCAGGGTCAATAGTGAAAACTATTGACCCTTGGTCCTTTGAACCTTGAGCAATATTTTGACTATTGACCGACAAGTCTTCCAGTAAGTGCATAATACAGGAATTAGTCTCACGTCAAAAAGGTATCATGTTTTAGAAGAACAATCTAGTCATCACAGGAAATGTCCATTATGTACAGGCAGCGATTTTAAACGATTGAAAGAGATGTAGTTGCTTATGCAGGTACGTTTTCTGTCTCGTGGTCACAAGTTAGTGATACCTGTGGCTGAATATACATAGGCTAAAACGGGATACTGAAAAGTTTTGCAAGATAGCATTTTACTGACACTTTCGTTAAAAGCTAAATTAAATGACACCACTTTGGATATCATCATAAGAATAAAAGATTTAAGAAACCTTCATGGTAACGATTTCAATTCCTAAAAAAATGGGTATCACCCAGATTTACAAGTAACTTAGATAATAAGAAACACAAATATGCTCACTTTAGTCTAGAAATCTGGTAGATAGATAAAAAGAAAGCCATTGCAACAAAAATGCACGGAATTTGTTGTTTCTCATGCAATGCAGTTATAATTTTCCGCAAGTTGATCATTTACTGTGGATCTACAATTAGCTCACAGTATGATGCAGGAAACTTATACTATTTCTGTTTGTATTTGCTATTCATGTCGTAATAACATAATGGGTGATTTTTGCAGCAAAAGTAACTTGATTGAACGAAAATGTTAATTTGTTTGATAATGAAATGCGAGTGAATGAGAAAGGAATTAGAGATAATACTTTAAAGATGTATTCAATTTATTGTTCCTGCACTGAAATAATTTCAAATCAAAAACATCATTATGCACACATTTAAAGTTAATTATAAAATGGATCTTTTAAAAAATGTGCAAATGCACAGGGCTTAAGATACTTTGAATTAAAATGTATTTGAATCAAACAATGTTGTAAAACAAATAAAAACAAGATATCCTTTCTCCTCGAGCACCCTAATGGCTGAATTCTAAACAAATATCCATGCTCTGTCACAATTCCTTTAACAGCAAACACAGAAAAGGATGATAGTGCCAATTATCTGAGTTATTCACAGTAAATATATCTCAACAAATTTCAAGATCAACCAGTCAAAACACTTTTATTTCGTTTAAGAACTTCAATTTGATAATACATATGTATCAAACAGTTTCAAAGTTACATCATAATAAGCAGAGAGGTAGGGACCAAATTCAGAAGAGTAAAATAAACATAAAGAAAAATCATTGATAATTAACGCATGACTTTTTTCAATTTTCAATTTCTAACACAGGTGAGATTCAAATGTTCAACATGACATTTTATAACATATCAACTCACTACATCTGTTTCTTTTTGAGCGTAACTTTACCATGTCACAAAGTTACATAATTTTTCGAATAAAAAAAAAACGCGAAAAAGTGCGATAAGGTGCAACCTCGTATTTTACTTCTTTTTACAAACTGCCAAGAAGCCTAGAAATGTCATTAACAAATTATCAGTAGTAAATGAGCCAAGTTGTACGTCCTACAGCAAACTGATTTCACATTAGATAGGAGACATAATTATAATAGCAGGTACTGAATACTTAGAAAAAACATGCTATTGCAAAGTAAATGTACACTCAAAGAGTAAGTATATAATGTCCCCCAAACATTGACTATGTCTTGGAATTTTGATAACATAATCATATATATTTTGTTGTACAGTTCAGCCTTTCTTAGTGAATTACGAGACGCGTGTTTGTTGTGCAACTAAACTGGATGAGCTGTAATCATCCGTAGCTCGGCACACACAAAGCGTTATTACGTATGCCTCTATAACAAAGAGCGATGACGTACATTCTTTCTAACTCGTCTGCAAGGAAGGAAATACCAAACATATTTTTAGAAGGACTGAATTAATGCGGAACTGTAGAAACCGACATCTGTTAAGTGGCTTACGAAATGGATTTTTGCTCAAACGTCAAAATTTCGGTTCAGTTATTTAGAATATTATGTCAAATGTTCAGGATTTTAGTTCCTAAAGACATGGTACATGTTAATCGTAATTCTATATATTTTCCTCATGTCTAAGTGTAAAATTATACATGTTTGTTAAGTTTAATTTAAGACAACAATAAATACTTTGAGGCGCATTATTAATTATTATAGGCAAAAACGATTACACCACATATAGACAGCCACGTTAAAAATACTCTGTCAAGGCATTATCATGAGTCTGCCCATTGCTAAAAGTGGGTTCTTTCTAGGCTTGTCGTGAACAGGGCAGCTAGAAATATGTAGGGTGTACTAATTCCAATTTCGTATATATTCCTTACAATGTATTTCATGCATTATTTATGTCATAAAGAAAACCACCATCATGATCCCAAGATTATGAGCATATTTTATAACATTTTTCTTTGATGTTTCCGGCTAATTAAACAAAATTAAAGGGAATTCTGTTCAATGGAAGTACAAACAAACTGAATATCGACATTTCTGCGGTGTTTCAATCATTTTTCGTCGAGTTTATTAATGCATAATCATTTTATTGATGACGGCTTTCTCGATACAATCCGTTTCGACGGGAAAAACTAACTTTTTTTCATTTCAGTGATGTATTTGTATTGTTGATACATCTACGTCATTGTTTCTGTTTTTGCAAGATCGTGCATTTATCAAAAACAGAAATTCGAGTTCCTGTCAAGCGTGACTGACATTTTACAAGAAAACACAATGACGAAATAATTTAACGCTTTAACGTTGCATATTGTTTTGAAACACTTTTCAAATCATTGAAACAAGCTGGCATTTTCTGTGGTCTGTACCATAAAAGAAACACACAAAATCACAGCTTGAACTAAACGTATTCAAATTAGATCTTGCGTATTGCTTTGCGTGATTCTAAAACGATGTTTTATTGCCTCAAAATTAAATAGGTTGAATACAAGTTGAATACAAAACAGTTATAAAATTCAACTATGACAAATAGCGTCCATATTTTAGTGTTGTACCATAATCGAGAACGAACAAAAATGCGACTCCCGCGATGCTAATTTACATGTGGATAAAACATATATGGTATTCTCACAAGGTTATTTATTCTAAGTTACAAAATAAACGGCTCTTCGTTTTAAGGCCTGCTTGAACAAAGAAAGAGCCTGACTTATGGCTTTTTTCATGGAAATTGTAAAACATTTATAAAATGTAATTTATTAAACTGGGAAAATATAAGTCTTGTGTTTGAGACATAGTCAAAACGGAGCAATGAAAAGATTAATTCTTTCAATGCACTGCTATGTATTAGCATATATGCACACTACTAAAAGAGCTGACATATTATTTCACGCCCCTGGTCCCAGGTTATTCAATGCAGATTCGGGACCATTATCAAATATTCAGTGTACGAATGCTTTGATGAAAGGGACACATGTCAAGACTTCATCTGTAAACTTAATTGATTAAATTCCACTGGATAAGAAAATAGACTCAACATACCTGCAAAATACAACTTTGTAAAACTGCTTTTAGAAGGACAGTTAATTAACTTACCTCCAAGCATGATGTATAAGATGTAATATATGGTCGCAAAGGGCGGCAACAAGTTATACCACGTGACCAAGTATCCGAATGTCCGTGTCAGCATTGTTGTCACATGACTTTGTTATTGTTCCATTTATCCACGTGCTCTTTTTCTTTTACTATTCCTCCAGCACATTTTCTATTCCATCTTATATCCACTATGACTTTATACCATTAATTCGTAACTAAAGCTACTCACAGATTAATTACTTTGTTTTGGTACACTTCATAGAACCGAATAATCTATTTCCCATTTAGTGCTATGATTTATGGGTTTTAGATGAATATTTTATTATTTCTTGTTTTACGAAAGATAAAAGAAATATCGTGTTCACTCCTTCATTTCATATCATCTGGTCTTCTTTCCTTTGAAGTGAAGTTTTTCGTCGTACGTATTGTTTATCTACCTGAAAGAAGGACAATAAACTCTTAAGTTTGCACACATCATATAATAAACATCAAAGTCACATTGTTTGTGCAGACAAACCTTTAAAAAGTATAAAGATAGTCACACATTTAAGCATTTCTTTAAGCGTTATTTTAGGACTGAAATGTTTCAAATTGAAAAAAAAAAAATGTGTCAACTGGCTCTATTACAAAATAGCTGATTTTATGATTCATAAACGCAGCTTGGGTTAATTAATATCTAAATTGTTTTTCTTCTTAGATAGTAAAATGTTTCCAACAATTTGCTTGTCTGTAGATCCTGAGCGGCAGGCAAATATTAGACGGTATAATATCTAATTAAATCACGAAAGAAGCCCTGCCTCAAGCTACAGAACAAGATTTGAGTTTGATCACGCAGGGCTAAGTTCATCAGATAATGTAAAAGTCGACAACGATCGTCAGCAACATAGTGCAATAATCAAGGTCGGGCTTGTGCCATTTGCAGCAAAAACGATTGTGTTCACTTTCTGAAAGAATTGTGTGGATATAGTGTCCACAATCTGCTGTAAAATCAGAGTACTGAGTATACCCGATCATTTTCGAAACTTGCAGTAATATTCTGCACAACTTTTTGGCAAAAAGTTCGTATGCTGCTTTGTACCACCTGTTTTCAAAGAGAACGAGATTGAGTTATGATGTAAACAGAACTATAGTAACAAGTATCTCAACAAGCATATTCATGCTGTTCGAAATCTGCATCATTATTCTTTTTAAGAAATGGATTAAAGATTGATTTTACGGACAAATCATATTATCAATATTGACTGGAAATTTTCATAATGATAACCACTAGCTGCAACTAAACATGAGTCAATAGATTATTTGGCACGATCAATACAGGCAATATCAGTTAGATAATTGAAAATTTTCAATCTGTTTTTATTTATCGAGAAATACGTGCCAAAATCTCACTTGTCTAGCCACACTTTATTGTCGAAGAAGTTGAGCTCTTGTGTATATTTTTATGTGACACTGAAATGGAATACACTTATAAAAAAAGAATGTTTTGTTTAGTTCTTTGTTGGGGTTAGTCGCAACGACGCAATTTAGGGCATATGGCAACTTTTCCTGCTTTTTTATGGTGGAGAAAACTCCCAGGTGCTCTTCCGGGTATTATTTTATCATGTGCTGAACCTGGGTAGAACCACCGAGCCAGATGCTTCTTTACATGGAACATTCTACACCGCAAGGGAGGTTTCGGACCAACAGCGGTGAGGGTTTGGGGCAAGTGATTTGAAGTCGACCTTAACCACTCGGCCCATAAAGTAAAATGTGTAAGTATTCCTATTCCATAGAAAAATGAAAAGGATGATTTCAATGCAAAAAGCAAGAAGAACATGGCAGGGCTAGATATTATAAATAGTACGATGAGTTATATAATTTTTTATCTAGCGGACAGTTCTGGTCTATGTTGAAAATAAAAGATCCTGGTGGCTCAATAACTCTTACATATGCAATAACAAAAATTAAAGAAATACAAGACGGCGGTCTTCAAGCATCCCGTTAAAGTTTCTTCAACAAATGTTTTCCCCCCACTTTATCACAAAACTGAAACTACATATAGTATATATGGTTGCCAAGGAATACTGGAGGTTAGCCTTAGCAAATAAAAGAAAACCTTTGAAAGGGGTCATGTAAAAGATTGGTACGTAATGATCTACGTAATATTATCTTGATTATATCTTTTCTTGGGCTACTGGTCCTCCACAATAAACGATTCATAGATGCATTCAAAAGACTGCTCTACGTTTGACATTTTTATTCTCTATTATAGCCCTTTACTCTTCACTGTATAAAGAATATAATTATATATGAACGTATGGCATAATTGCAAAACATCAGAATTATGCTTGCAAGTACGGATACTTTGTTATTTACTCTGAATTTATATCTAGGCAGCACCACATTTTGCACTTGGTACGCAACGTGAAGATGTGATTGATGATCTGGCAGGAAAAGGTTTTAGCAATTGATGTATCAATGTTGACAAATGTGCTAACATAAAACATGGAAAGGTATTTGTTTACGAGAAACTTATCTATTAATTGCTTAACTGGCAATAAATTACCAATATATTGCAGCATAAAAGCAGTGGGTGCTTATTTTATGTAGCATCTTTTGCATGCGGTATGTGCCCACTTACAGACAAAATGCATATATATTTTTTGATACACTGAAGGAATACCACATGTTAGAAGATCAATTAAATGTACCTAATGTTTGGTATACAGGATTAGTTTTGTAATGTTTGCACCAAAGTAAGCTTGAATCAGGAAGAAACAATAACGAAAGGGACTCGCGTATTCATCCACAGTCTGAAAATAAGACCTGATTCTTTGAAGTCATGAAGTCCAGTCTTATGTTTATGTTAAAAAAAATCCGTTGAAGTCGAATGCTAGTGTGATGCTAATATGCTTTTTTAGAGTGGGGGTTGCTTCCAAAGTACCTTCATAGATCTTTTCTAATTTTAAAACACTGGTATGTCTTCAGAATGAACAGGTATGAAGAAAAGTATGGACAATTCGAGGGTTCAACGCAATAAGGGCGTATCTACATATAATTATTATACAGATACGCCCTTATTGCGTTGAACCCTCGAATTATATAAATGTCCATTAACATACATTTGACGTTATCAAATGTTAGAGTAAATCTGGTAAGAATGTTACTTCATATATCATTTACAGGCAATGGTATTCAGAAGTAGACTCTATTGATAAAAAAAGAGAATATTTTAATCAAATGAAGCCTTGACAAACGGCATTTATACTGTCATAAATAACAAACTGTCTAGAATATACTATTTTCAGATATCTGTCTGTACATCTTTCCTTTTTTTATTAATTTCCCCTGCAGACAAAAACAAAAGAACAACAAAAACATTTTGAAAGGAACTTGTTTTGGATGTACTATAATCACAACAACAATGATGTGCAGTTAACTGAAAGGTACCCTTGCTGTGCGAGAATATCCAGTTATACAAAATATTTCACCTAAAATCTATTCTTATTTGTAAGCACTTTTCAACAGCAATATAGAAATATTTATTGACTGATCTTCTATTTAATGGGAAAGTATTTGGCATGAAACTATTTTCGACAGTTACAGTAGGTATAACATTCCACTTTTAATTCTTGCTTAATCATAACAATTTTCAAGTGTGCTTGCAGCAATATTTTTACACACCATAAACCATTTTAAGTGATCTTACCTTAAGCAGTCTAAGACAAAGAGGCTCTTCAATTATCTAATATCTTCATTATAAAATGAAACGATTTTCTGTTCATTAACCAAAGGCAAGTTATTGCCGATTTTTGCTAAATAACTGTGTTGTGTTATGTTGTGTTTGTTTTTTGGGGTTTAACGCCGTTTTTCAACAGTATTTCAGTTATGTAACGGCGGGCAGTTAACCTAACCAGTGTTCCTGGATTTTGTACCAGTACAAACCTGTTCTCCGCAAGTAACTGCCAACTTCCCCACATCAAAGATGGAGTACGAATGATTTCAGACACCATGTCTTTTATCAAATCGTCACGGAGAACATACGCCTCGCCCAGGGATCGACCTCACGACCCCGAGATCCGTAGATCTGCGCTGTCCCTATTGAGCTAAGCGGGCGGGCTTTATGAAACAGATCCATTATGTATGTGTAACCAGTATTATTTTAGAATAGCCAAACTATATACTACATCGTCCAATCAAATAGCATAACAACGAAATAAGCGAAATAAAAGGCATTTTCGAAGTGGTAAAAAACAAGCCGGTGCTACTAATCAGTACAAGGTGCAACGCCTATTACACAATACAAAGGAATCTTAGGAAAATTAGACTTCTAAAGAACTGTTAGATGAAGTGATGAAATGTGGCCGGATGTGCCACATAGGCGTGTTTACACTGATTTTCAAAGGAACGATATGTAGCGTTTTAACGACATAGAACATAATTTACGGACGCCGGAATGGGCATTAATTAATGGTGATAGATTACACTTGAATGTGGTGTTTAGCAATGATAATGCAAACATGCCGGTATAAAACTACAAACATTCACCAATATAATTGTAAGATCAAATAAAAAATATATTTCTAATTGTAGTGATCAGACTTTTGAAAATTCCAAAAGTAGAAAAAATGAGTCCAAAAGTAGAACACAAAGGAATTTCAAATGATTTATTAATTCTGTATTGATAAAATATATAGTATTATTGTAAGATTTATCGACATAATAGCGATTTCCAAGACCCCAAAGTGCCACATCAAAGCTATATCGGTGCAACTGGGTAGAACCACCAACACTCGATGACATCTTCACATTAAAGAATAAGCCAGACGAGTAAGATTCGAAACAAACGCGTTCGAATGGTCCCCTAATGAAGTATATAACAATTTATTTCATTATTTATGTTATATCAAGGCGACACCTACATCTGTTGGTGTATAAAAGCTTTGTTTAAACTTCCGCTTTTAATGTAAAAAAAATAACTTGGCGCAAATAAATTCAACAAGGTTTGTTTAATTATGATTATGTGCAAAATAAAAACTGTTTAACCGATGTTGCAGAAGAATAAGCCAGACGAGTAAGATTCGAAACAAACGCGTTCGAATGGTCCCCTAATGAAGTATATAACAATTTATTTCATTATTTATGTTATATCAAGGCGACACCTACATCTGTTGGTGTATAAAAGCTTTGTTTAAACTTCCGCTTTTAATGTAAAAAAAAAAATAACTTGGCGCGTATAAATTCAACAATGTTTGTTTAATTATGATTATGTGCAAAATAAAAACTGTTTAACCGATGTTGCAGCCCACAAAGATAACTATTTTCAATAAAGCTGCTCAGTTCAGCGACAAAAACCTCAAAATTTGCTGATAGAAAATGAAAAGCTGAAAGCCATGTTCTAATTATGGGTGTTACAATAGAACTGATGTGAATTAATTGTTCCAACTGCGAGCGTGTGTGATTTATATTTTCTGACAAGAATGAGGTTATTTCTCAGACAATCCTGATTATTTCCTTGAAAAATCATTCATGCGTCAAGGATTTAATTTGATTCGTACAGAAATTGTTCAGGCAGTCGATTTTATCCTATAAAATAAAAGATGTTTTACAAACCTTCGACATAAAGCGTCACAAAATTACTAGCAAAAACAATTGTTTTGCAAAGTTACCCTGTAAATTATGCGAAAGTAGTGAGCCGTTCGAGACACTTTTGAAATGAAGAGAACAACTTCGACAATCTCATAGTCCTTTGGAAGCCTGGAACGCAACCAAACAAAGTGATAACAGACTCGGTTTGATTCTGTCCATGATAAGTAATAAAATGTGCAACACCACTCACGCCCTCTAGTACCGGCGTAAGTGGTTTTCTTTCATTGTAAAACTGGATGTGCTCCATGATCCCAAGGAATCAGAAAATCTGAGAACAATGAATGTGTCAAAGTACGAGGCTGTTTTTTTTAACAGCAGCCACACCACACTTACACACAGCTGTTCATATCTGATACAGAGTTTCATGTTTTTACAGATTTCTGAATGTAAGATAAGATAAGATTAGATAAGATTTATTTAAACTCGTCAAGATAGCAAACAAGTACAAACAGATATATATTATTTAACCGTACATGATTATAAATATATTTTCGTCTCAATTCATGTAAAATATGAACAAGCAGGTTTGAATTGTCTCCTTTATCATTCGTAACTGTAGCAGTTACACATAGTACCGTATAACTCGTTACGATGAAGTATAAAAAACTTCACAAACAAAAAGATAAAGGGCGGAACTGTTGCTGTAATAGGCTATATGTAACACCTTAAAATGTGTTAATTAAGTACCTCTGGAAAGAATACAATTTGTTTTCTACTATGAGCCAAATGGTAGCATCAAAGCATTACGACGAACGCACTTACCTTCAGATTATTAGAAGAATATGGTAATTGTAGTTCATTTGTTTCCGAATGATCCAAGTCGATCATTTTTTGTATGAGTTTTAATGTCATATAAAACTTCTGTTGATAGAGCGACATATCGATAATTATTATATATTGACTAGAGTTTTTTTGTCAAAGTTTGACATTCTTATATGTAACACGCTTTTATATCATATTCTATCTCAAAATAAATCTATCGAAAGGGTTAGAAACTCTTTAAATATGGTACATAATTGAATGAATCCGAGGCCATACCAATGCACAATTTACTTTATTCTCGCTTACATGTAATACAAGTTATTAATAAGAAAAAGAATTTGTTAATAGGCCAACCTGTCCGTAAAGAATACACACCCAGGACAGTTTGTTTGTTTGCTTTGGGTTTAGCGCCGTTTTTCAACAGTACAGCGGGCAGTTAACCTAGCCAGTGTTCCTGGGCTCTGCAAAGGGCAAACAATGTACTCCTGGAACAAATTCATTTAACCTTGACCTTTACTGGTCTTTAGAATTTATTACACTGATAAATATAACAGATCGCTGCACAGAACGGAAAATCAATCCCAAGATACTTGTACAAATCAGATTAAATGTAAGTCGCATAATTCATTCAATCAAGAAAAGTGTGCCACAATAATCTTACAACCAGTGAGCTAATCTGGTAATCAATCAATCATTGAATCAAAGAGAATCGCATAAACCTTATTACAGCAAAGACCGACATAAATCGCAGAGATCAAACAGAACGTTACGTCTTAATAAATCAGTCCTGTCTTTTAAATCATTAAATCAAACAAACAAAAACACATTTTTATACTAATTTCAAAAACATTCGGTTATGATTACATTGTTGGTAGTTCTAACGATAAATCGCGATTCGATGTTAAAAAGGCTCTTAACGAGGGTTTGTACCCCAAAATTCACCATACTCGTACTTCTTTAAATCGTCGGAAAAGAAAACCATATTTGAGCTTCGACTTTTAGAAATCTCATTTCGTGCAAGACAACCTTGCCTAACATATCCAACTTTGTATTTTTATTTCATTTCTTGAAGTGCTAGAATCTGCACTACTTCAAACAATAATATAACGAGGCTGCATGCAATTGCATTCTTTCTTTTTTTGTTGATAATTATTGTTACTGTTAGGAAACTACGTTATCATTTGTAAATATTGCCAACATATGAAATAATTTGTTTCGAATTACAATAATTCGAATCCGCTTACAACACTTACCAAACCAATAAACATTCTAATTGCTTCAGATGAATCAGAAATGAGTTACTTTCGATTGTTCAAGAATAATTTGTAATCTAAAGTTACTAGAAATAAATGGCATTTATCAATTACTTCTGCATTAAATTGCTAAAGCTTGGTTATGAGTTAATTTGTTTAGAATAACCAGATGCGGAAACCGCCTATGTAAGTCTCAACAATTCCAAAATCAAATTCTAGTCGTGATGATACAATTTTCACTGTTTTTAGAAGCTGGTGTAGCACCGATTGCAATCTGACTAAAGTACATATCCTATTACGCTACGCATAGGATCTGAGAACGACCTATTCATTGCCTCGTTCTGACGACCCTTTCGCTAGCCAATCAGAGCCTAACTTACAACATCCTGCAAATCTACCTGTAGCCTTGACTTTTGATATTTACAATTTTTATGTCATATTGTATCAGATAGCCGGTTAGCTCAGTCGGTAGGCCACTTGCTTTGTAAGCGAGGGGTCCCGGGTTCGAGCCCTGGAATGACTGCACATTTTTCTTACTCTTTGACATTCGAACAAGTCGTCTGATTGGATAAAATAAAAATAGCAATACTGGAAATCCAAAATATACAGAAGACGAATGTGAATGGGTCGTTCTCAGATCTTCGTTTAGAAGATCAAGTACTTTAGTCAGATTGGCACCGATTGAGGCAAGTACCTACACTTATTACCCTTCAAAATTTGATTTGTCACACAAAATGCTCCCTTTTTATAATCTTAAATTTCACTGTTAATAAACAACGATTGAATGAAAACAACGTATTTATATCATATATCTACTTTGAAATTAATCCAAAATATATTTTTAGATGCTGGAGAAAAAATATTATTTTCAATAAATCGTCACTGTTGATAAATTCGGTAGCATAGTCACTTTATATTATGGTGATACACAAATACTACTGCCAAAATACTACAAATTTAGTCGTATGAACAGGTGGAAATGCAGCTCGGGTCACAACTAAAATATAGGGTTTCAAAAATATTTAATGTTCGCAAACTATTAACTATCTTAAGTGCACATTAACATACCGTGGCATGCCAAACTCATTCAGAATAAATGTGTTTCTTTTGGCAACATTGATCCGAAAAGAATAGCAACTATAAAGTTGGAAAATGATACTGATAAAATAGACGATCGGGTGACAGCATTAAATAGAATGCGTTGAATGAAGTCGGTAATAAAACGTATTATTTTCGTAAACTTGGTGTATTGATTGCCTGAACTCAGTATTTATTTTGGTGTTTGTTTAGGCCGTATTTATGTTTACAACCAATGTCAAAAATATGTAAAAATATAGACCAAGCAATGCTTTTAGAAACATTATCCTCCCGGCAATTCATTGTGTACTTAATAAATAAATTTATTTTATCCTTTAGAGCATTTCAAACAGAAAATATTTTATTCATAATAATTTTGTGATTTATGTCATTTTTCTGACTAATATGTCAAACCTTGCGTTAATTTTCAATTAAAATCAATAGTAAACAATTACGTACATTAGTCGACGCTTGAATTAAATTAACTGAAAATGACTGAAAATAGCTAAAATCTAAGGTTGAATGGGCTTGAATACAAAGGTTTTCGAACCCTTAATAAAAATGAATAATTACATTGACCCACACAGGAAACTTTGCTTTATCATGATTCACAGAGGTGTATTTTAAACGTTCTAGACCAAAATTCATCAACGTAGGAAAGCTTAAATCTAGACCTAGACTTCAGAGCGCCAGATAATTAATTTGTCATCTCTTTGTTTATGGCAAGAATGTATGATGCACGTGCATTCATTACAGTATGTGCTACTCTCCCAGTGCCAACTGAAATACGACAGAGCGTAATGCAAACATTTTCTAAGCTGTCTAAAGACAAAGAAGGTACAGCCAAACAAAATATAATGTGCATGAAGTTAGCAGCCTAGCGGCATAGAAGCGTGAAGTTAGCAGTCTAGCAGCCTAGCGGCCTCGCAGCGTAAGTGAGCAGCCTATACATTATTTTATCCACCTATACATTATTTTATCCACTTATTGAAGTCACTGCCGCGTCAGAGATGTATAAGCAAACTCTTGCATTAATATCAGACTGGGCTGTTTTTCTCACAGCCTTGCACATATCAACCTGTCCTTAAATGAATCATCATACCCGATTTTAATGCAGCATACTAGCACTGTAGCAATTTTAGTCTAAATTTCAGGTCGTTGTACTGAAACACGAACATCAAAGTAAAAGGCAGAATTGAATGTACATGTTTTTGTATTTATATTCACAAAGTATGCAATCATTAACATCAATAGAATCTTGGTTTAAGTAAAACTCTTATGATCATACAAGCTGAGCGCGGAAATCAAAGAAAACATTATCTATCAAATCATAAAGATTGGAGTTTTTTCAAACGTAGATATGAAACCGCTACATTCAAGTTATTTATTTCAATAAGAAAAATCAGCAACATTTTTTAAACATCAAGGCAATTAAATGTTGAAATGATCGGTAAACAAATAAGACAGACATAAGTGATATCTGCGCACTTTACTCAAGAAATAAACCCTCTTCAGACTGCTTAAAAGTACTGAACTACTTCTTTCAACAATATATTTCTAAATTCTTTACTCAACATGAAAATGAACATATATCTCTTACTGGCGGGAAGAAGCTTGTATGTAGAATCATGAACAGGTGGTATTCTGACTAATGTATTTTTTCAACCCACAATAACATCAGCTTAAAGAAATGATAAAGTTACATATTGCAGTATGTCAGAATGTAACAATTCGCTTACGAATAAGACTTTAACTCCATTGGGATAGTTGCGGTAATTTGAAATGGACAAGGTAAATAAGCACCAGGTGAAATATCAGTTAAGTAAATAACAAACAGTCTTCACTAAATCCACTTTAAACAGGTAACGAATGTTTCACTCCAATGTCTAAATTCTCGTAAAAAATATCAAATATAAGGTCAAACACTGGACAAAAATAAACACATAATTAAAACTAATTAAAACAGAGATTTTATTTCTACTTTTAAAAGCACTTGATACTAAAATATCCTTAAATATCAATGATACTGGCGACTTGTCAAGCAACATCACATGTACCTACCAGTTGTCTGCTCAGTCATTCCTCATTTCCCCCTATCAAATAACTTTGAATATTCCATCCTTACATTTTCAAACATTTGTTCAATTAACTGTATTCAACGTTGTTTTTGTAATATTTACTGAAACTACTTTAACGGTAAACTCCCTATGAATGCTAAAAACAGCTCATACCAATTTTGCCTAGAAATTATGGAATTATATAAAACATATTAAAACAATTTAACGCCTAGTTGTGCAGGTATCGTTTTTAATATTGAATCCAGAACTGCTTTGCAAATAAACATTTAACAGTGGTGGCACAAATTGTGAAAAAGCTAGGCGATCTCTAGGCATATATAAATTATATTTTTACATTTTTGCCTTGGGTGACAACATGTGGAGATGGTGAAAGCTAGTCACTAATCCATCATCTGTTAAAGATTATCCTTGAACCCAAGTTTGACAGAAAAGTCCTAAAAGTTAAAGACCTTTACATGTGTAGAATGCTTGGATTAACACCTTCCAGAGTAGTGTTTCTGTTTAAAATATATACACATACTTACCAGTGTTGGCAACAGAGGATTTTTCACGAGCGCAACCTTGTTGTGTACAAGAAGGAGATAATGTCTCATTATGAAAGAGTGGAGCTGTTGGTGTGGCTGGGGACCTTGCATTAAAAAATATCCTCTTCCGCCGGCACATTATGGAATACACTCAACCTTGGCCGGGGACTGGACTTACTTATTATTGACTGTAACCCTGTGAACTTTCTATTCAGATAACTGCCTCAGTAGCCTAGTGGTAGAGCGTCCGCTTCGAGTGCGGGAGGTCGTGGGTTCGATCCCCAGCCGCGTCATATCAAAGACGTAAAAAATGGTACTAGCAGCTTCTTCGCTTGGCGCTCAGCATTAAGGGGATAGTGCTAGGACTGGTCTGCCCGGTGTCAGTATAATGTGACTGGGTGGGGTATCATGCCACGTGTCTACGGCGTGATATTCCAGTGAGGCAGCACTATAAAGTTGGGCATTGTGCTCACTACCACAAGTAGACACCGTCGTTTATATGACTGAAAAATTGTTGAAAAAGACGTTAAACCGGAACAAACACACACGCACACAGATAACCGAGTAGGCTGCAAGCTCCTGATTTTCTTTTTCGTTATGAAGTAAACGGTTACTAATTATTGCATCACTTATTGCATTTGTAAATCTTTAATATTTGAATTCCCATCTTTTACCACCATCGAGGAAAACTATATTTTAAAAATAAACGAGTTGTCAATTCTCTTAAACTGTTTTATTCTTGATTGCCAAAAAGTAAAGTTATTATCTTTAACAGCAGGTACCTGATTTTAGAAAGATGGTGTATTGAGATCATTCAGCAATATGCCCTGTGTATACTTAAATATGCGTTTCTAATACTCGTGTATTTATAAGAAAATCCATCTGCTAACGCTTTTTTTAATAGGCAACAATAAAGATAGGATGCTTAACTTTTAACTATGTGTCTTGATAGTCAGACTGTTGAAACTATAAAAGAAATCTTTAAATATATTCAGAATTGTCTGAAGGTTTTAACATTTGTCTGGCGTTTAATACGCTTATCTTAAATTTTCGTTAGTTTTTATACATTTTGCAATATGTTTAATGCTCAACTTGTAAGCACGAAATGTTATCTAATTTATTATTTTAATTTATCTGATAGAATTAAATCAGTTTGAAATGCCTTTAATCTCGTATCCACATTCCTTGCCTTAAGTAAGATTTTACATCAACCTAAGCACTGATTTTTGACAGCATATGACTGATGTATTCTCAGGGTGGCGCTTTTTCCTCGTAAGGAGGGTGGCAATTTATACTTCCAAAGAATCATCTTAAGAAAAAATCAGCAACATTTTTTAAACATCAAGGCAATTAAATGTTGAAATGATCGGTAAACAAATAAGACAGACATAAGTGATATCTGCGCACTTTACTCAAGAAATTTTCAAATTATCAAATATAACAAAAATATTATATTGAACAGATTTACTAGAATATTATTATAATATAATAACACCATTATTAGATATAATGCGTCTATTTTACGATACAGCTAAGAAAGGATAATCCCTACAGATGTTGCCACTTCTTAACAACTTAACCATACTTAGATCTTGAGTCTGTAAATAATGAAATACTTATATAGGTTTAATGTACGAAAGTACTGCGTGTGTATGTTTCAAAAGAGTTGTATATAACGACTACATTCGGCATCCATTTAGTTGTTTATTTGTTTTATTCTACTTTTTTTTCGAATATGGCATGCAACAAAAACTCTATCACTGGCTGTATGTGCATGTAAGAATATCCGACCCTAGGGTAACTATTTATGCAGTAACTCGACAGAGCCTCATTACCGCCTAAACAGTTATTTTAAAGCTGGATCCTACAACCAATGGAAGAACCTTTTCGCAATACACGACGTCGGGTTTTCTACTACACATTTAGGATAACAAGTAAGATGAGCAAATTCATATAAACATGGTTTTTTTTAAATAAAATTTTAATGTTTTCTTGATGTGATTCTAGCATAAAAACCTCTGAATGCACATTAGCCCGTGAATATAAAATCAACAAGAACGTCATAAGATATGCTTTTTATCCTAGAATTTTCTACATTGACGCATGCGCGAAAGAGGTACTTTTACTAAATCCAACACAGGTAATCAGCACTTTGATCAACGACATGTATTTTACCAAGGTTATCTGTAAAAAGTACTTTATCTTATCTAATCTACGAGTGTGATATAATGGTTTAAAGAATCCATTATATCAAATACTTCTTAGGCATTCTTTTCAGATAGCTTTTCGGTCAATAATAAGTCATGTATTTTAAGAATATATTTCGCATTCCTTTTCACACTTAGCCTTACGGTCTAGAAATTAGTCATGTGCATTAAATGACAGGTTACATTATATCGCCCAGTTAATGCATTGTCCAGCAATGCATGTTTCAAAATTACTAATTGTTTTGACAACTGACTAACTGGATAAATGACAGGGTAATTATAAACACCCGGGCTTTTGATCACGCCGCATGACTCAAGTCACGAATCATTTCTTTCATAAGCAGAAGTTTTGAGACAAAACTTCAGTATCATTCTGGTACTCAGTTAGGTTAGATGCGTATGTTCGATACTCGCAAAATGAATTAGTTAGATTAGAACTGAGGCAATTAACGTTGAAGTAATTATGTCGAAGAATAGAAGTTCTGTTAATAACTGAGGAAATGTTAGTGAACTATGTTAGTGAATTATGAAGAAAGACATTGATGTATATATTATCTTAGAACTTAGTACAATATTAAATAGTAGTTATCATACAGAACAGAGTTGTTGTTGCTGGTATTTAGTAGAGTGAACCTTTAGTAACGGTTACACCACACGAGAAACCCAAGTGAGTGAGCAAACAAGACAGAAAAAGCGACACTGTCATAAATATTAAATGACTGAACGCCTTCATTCGACATGATCTATAGTTATAAATTAAGCATTGCAACGGAACACTCGCAACCTATTTTTGAAGAAACTAAGAAACTTCCAGTTGGAATTTAGGATATACATTTGGATTGTATTATAAAGGACAAATCGTGTAATTTACATATAAATTGTATACAAGAGTCTCGCTTGAGACAACAATTATCAAGGTAATTCCGAATAGATTTAGATGTATTGCTAAACTATTTGATCGCATTATCATCCGTAGATTAAAACCTGCTACCAGAGGTAATGTTTGAACTTTTGGCAACAAAACTGACACTTTTATTTTTAGAATATCTTTAGGTCTGATAGTTGAACAAACATTAGTTAAGATATAGTAGGTTTTCAAAAAGTCATGGGTTGCTAGTATAGACTAATTTAAAAGAGAAACATTATATCATGTGTGGTATTAACACGCTAGACTTCATTCAGCAAAACTGAAAACAAATATAACATATATAATTAAATTTTCCAATAATGAATTATTAAATATGTACATTTAACGTCATTTCTGTAGAAGAATTATGAACTGGTTTACACCAGCGTCTGTTCAAGACTTTCCTAATTTTAATTAAAACAATGAGAAACTCGGAAGCCCAGTGCGAAAATTGCTCCTGGAATGACATAAGGTTTCCGTGGATGTAATTGAAACTTGATCCCTTTTCTTGTTTGCCTTTAATCTGTCTCTTATGATGTAGAACTGTCTAGGAGCGTTCGGAACATCGGATTTCTGATTTGTGATCATAAGCTTATTATATCACACTTATAAAATAAACACGCGTTCTTGCAGCGATATTGAATATATGTTCATCCCTTTAATGAAAATAAGTTGCGTTACAATAACTTTTAGTTATGTATTAGAATAAGTGGCAAATTCCAGACTGGTTGTTTCCTTATAATAATTGGGCCGCACCATGAGAAAACCAATATAGTGCATTTGCGACCAGCATGGATCCAGACCAGCCTGGATCCATGCTGGTCGCAAATGCACTATGTTGGTTTTCTCAGAGTGCGGCTCATATATATTATAACATCAGCTATATTGCAAAGTCAAACTGTGCTGAGACATGAGAACACCTCTGAAAATAAAATCGCTGTTAAAGGTCCAATACTAAGGAAAGTGAACATTTTAATTTCTTTTAAAAAGCACAGAAACTATTTCATTTTATTGGAAAATGAAAGTTGGTATGTAGAAATTCGAAATAAATCGCAGTATATGTACAATTATTTTTCTATGAAGTATGAAGAAAGTTAAAAAGACCTGGGGGCCATTCTGTCGATTCATTGAAATTTCAACATAATACACATACATTTCTTTGAGTTCCAAAGACCTGTAAATTTTGACCTGCCAATCTTCATTATTTAGTGTCTTGCAGAAGTCTATGCAATGGCTATGAAAAAAATTGCCAACCCAAACTCCCTTAGTAATGGGCCTTTAAATGATACATTTTCTAAAAGATCTTGAAATTAACTGATTCTCTAGACTTCATTAATTATTTATTCCTGTTTAAGGAGAAGAATTAATTTTACTCGCTTACAGACTAATTCGAAGATTAACATACATTTGGATATTTGCCTCCTGTTAAAAATGCTAAAGTGTCTGTCTCTCTGGTTGTTTACGGTAAAACCGAGACATACAATAGATGTGGGTCGGTTTAACCACCACTAGAGTCAACAGCCGTTTAAAGTGGTCTAAATAACATCCAAAACTAATTTTCACAGTTTCTCTTTCTTTACTTATTAGTCTAGTACACGTATGTTGTAAATAATCCTGTCATATACTAAATTTCAACCTATTGAACAGTGATTTATATAAGGAGATATATAACAGAATGAGTTATCAATATCTTTGAGAATTTCACACAGCTTAGCTAAGAAAACTTTTCCAAATGTGAAATGTGTCTCAAACGGCCTTAACGCTTCATCTCAAACTTTTCATAAATTTAAGATATGAAGTGCAGTTATCTTTGTTTCTGTTGGGCATAACGTCACACCTACATAATTACAAGTCATACGGGCAAGTATCCAGCTTTTCATGATTGTGTTCCTCCGATCATTGTGTCATCACCGGCGGGTACCTGAGTAGAACAAATGACATGTGGTGTGCCGGCTTGATGGTTTCCTCACATAAAGAAATTTACGCCCAAAGTGAGGTTCGAACACACATCGGTGAGGGTCCAGTGATTCAAAGTCGGCGCCCTTAACAACTGGGCCGCGGAGGCCCATCTGATGAGCAATTATAGAAAGGGCAGTATAACCAATCCAGTTTTATGTATTTGCTGTATCTAGATTACACATGTAACGCACAAAAAAAAACAAAAAAAAAAAAAAAAAACGCGTATTGGGATATAAAACACTATAAAGTTTCTTTCCATTACAGTTTTGCATCTCAAGCTTCGAATACATATTGTAGATGGTTTTGTTTAAAATGCAATTAATGTTAATAACAATTCCATGTAATTTAATTTGTGTCATTGTCTGTCATAATACCCTTACTTTACCTCAGGTGCTTTGAAAGTTATAATCATTTATTTGAACTAAGCTCAGTGAATCTTCTAAATACGGAATAGTGGAAACCGATGTTAAATCCTAAAATAATCTACTCTAATGAAATATTTCTTTTGCCTGATTATTATTTCTAATCAACGTATTAACTACATTTTCTAATATCGTGTTGAATAACGTTCAAAATTCGAATAAATAACATGTCTTATGATGACTGTGTATATAAGGTGGAAAGACAGTATTGTAAAGAGATTTTCCTAGTTATAGTTCAAACATCTGATAGCAAATGTAGGTGTTCGTTTGATTGCATTGCTCCCAAACTACAGTCACTTTGCGGACGCCATACATGTAGTTATACTAGCTGTCATAGCATAATATTATACATCTTATACATTTCTAAAACAATATCTCTTACTGTAACATACCATCATATCAAATTAGTGAACAGTGACAATATCAATAGGACTAGAATACTCAGTACGAATATCCAGGAAATTTCACCGAAATATTTATAACATTACTTTGGCAAGATTAATGCAGCACATGTTTGCACCATCGTTCTGTCATAAATAACACGTGATCGCAATATTGCAATACGTTCGTTAACACCATTCATTCCGATTGGGTTTGTATCGAACATTTATTCTATAATAAGCTTTTACTTGAAAGGAACAAAGAAGATGAATATCCAATCAGTGATCGATGCTTCTCCAATGCTTACTCATTAAGTGCTTTTTATGTTTTGTTTCTGTGGATTTTTTTTTCTCGAATGAAAGGATATTTTAACGCTAAAAAAAAAAGAAACGTTTCGCTTTAAACTTTTCTTGTTAGTTCCCATTGCATGTACATTGTATTTTGTTTTGTTTATTACAAGACTTTGATAAAAAGACATATTTGCTTACAGGTATACATGTTGATCCCGAATACCTACTATTATTGAGTCAAAGGTCAAACCCATATACTTCTTGTTTTAGCAGTCAAAGTGTTACTGTTTAATATTAGGTTACCACTGCAATTTAACCAGCCTAAATCTACACATCGGTCTGAAAAATTAAATGACACAACAAAAATGACACAACAGAAGCGTTCTGTAAACGAGCTCAACAGACACGCAATGTAACCATTGGCTGTCCAAACGTTCTCAAGTGTATTCTATTAACTAAACATTTACATTCATTTCCAAGACACTTAACAATACAATTTCTACCAGAAATGATACAATTCATTGTGAAGGTTGGAATGACATTAAATAATACACCAGACACATAATACCAGTAACATGACGAGTTACGGTCATTATGTAAATAAGGAAAGACACATAGGGGTTCCAACTTTTATACTAAAACATGTGCTCTATCAAGTGCATGCTGTAACAAATAAATGGCATATCACAAAGAAAGCAGCAATAATATTAAGTGTTTAAGAATACGTTTTCTCTTTATAGTAAATATATTTCCTTACTGGCCACATGTTTCTAATTGTGGTATGAATTTTGTTGACAACTGATATGTTTTATTCATTTTCACAACAACTAGTGTATATGAAACGTATTCTGCATTCCAAAGATCTGTGAATGATTTGACATGCTCTAAAATACAATGAAACAAGAGACAGAATTTCAAAATAATTTAGTGTCAGTTTACTTTACTTTTCATATTCTCTATAATGATATGAATTTAAACATGACTCGCGACCATGATTAGCAAGTACCCATTCTCATTTAAACGTATTACCAATACTTATAGCCGTTTGAACACATCGTCTACCAAAACATATTAAGAAACTTAGAAACATCTGGAAAAGATACAAGCAACATTTTGACAAAAGACCTCAAATAACCACAACGAAAATTTCAAAGTTATTTAGCAGTCTCAAAACGTAACCAAGCATCGTAAAGACAACCACAAAACGAGGTGAGAAAGTGTAACCGATGAAGTAGACCCTTCCCTATAAACTGACACAACAAGAGCAATTTTCTCCAACAAATAGTTTCCTTTCCTCCACAGAAGTATACGAAACGCAGGCAGGTATGTTTCAATATATCAACCACAAGAATTCAGCATTTTTATCACGTTTTCTACCATGGTTACCTCTGTACGATTTTTTTTACAAATCTACGAAAAGCCGAAGATAAGACAGTGAAGAATACTTGGCACTGTTATAAATAATGAATGAAAATAAACACCTTAAGCCGAGATGATCCATATAAGTAAGAATAATAACACCAAAGCTACAAGCTACAATTCCCGACGCAGGCATGCCGCAGTAAACTAAATTATTGTGTATGTTTGTTATGTATCGCATCATGCTAGAACACATGAATTATATAGAAGTCTATTTTAGGTTTACATCATTCAATCTATATCACTCGATCAAGTAACGACCCTTTTAATTTACAAGAATACAAATGTCGCGGTGACAATCATTTCCAACGACACATGTTATACTAACAAATGACGTCATGATTGCTGCAGGATCTAATGGCTTTATCAAAGACAACTAAACAAAATTCCAGAATTTTGGCATTATAATAATTGTTAGAATATTTTTTTTGTTGCTATATTACTTCAGATATGCTGAAAAGTATTATAATCGCTAGTTTACATTGGTTTTACATAATATTGGAACAGCAATATTGTAATAATAAGTCAACCAAAAATTGGTCATTAAATTGTGGAATATCAACAGACAACTTGTAGTTTTACATGTTACACACGTACTTGTAATCTCTATGCACATAAAGTTGAACCAGAGAGGTCAACACCTTTTCTTACTGACGTGCAAATTTCATATCGGACGCGTGACGTCATTTTAATTTAAAACGTCATTAACGGTTATATTTATTATTTTACTCCTGCTACAAATTAAATAAGTATTATTTTTATAATGATACTAAGTTTAGACTATGTAAGAATTGGATTATTAGTTTTGCATTGAGGAGTACGCACTTGTTCTTTCGCGGAATAATACTGCGCTCCAAATGTTGCGCATAAATCGTGCGCAGATGAATTAATGGTTTGAATTGAACACTACTTTGTTTTTCAAGCTCTGTCTAGAACAATCTACAAAATAGGGGAAATGAAATTGCACTTGGTAGCCCGTAGCGAATGTGTTTTCTTGGGAAAGGCCACCTGGTGTCGACTGAAGCTCAGTATAACCATCTCTACAGGAAGTTCGTTGACTTCCCAATAAATTCAACTGATCTTAATATGTCTGGTGAGCATTTCTAGTGAATCATCAGCCACTTAATTATTTCACACTTGTAAAATAACCAGACCTCTCTCTAAGAGACATTGATTCAGGTTTTTCTGTCGTTTATGCGTTTTTCATTTTGATATAAATAAGTTATGTTACAACATATTCTACTTAAACGTCTAAAACATAAGGGTAAGTGTCAAAAGTCAGTCTGGTTGTTTCCTCATTCTATGTATCTTTCTAATTTCGTACAGAGACGAAATATTATGACAAAATAAATATCTTTGAATATAAGACTTTCAAATCACAGTTTCTGGTAACTGTATTTTCTTGAGAACCAGTCCCTTTTGTAAACCACAAATGATATGTTTAATAATAAAAGATCTGGAAACCAACTGATTTTTTAAACGTAATTATTTACAATATACACGTGATTGGATTTTGCATACAACGAGCTATAAAAGATGTCATAACAATTATTCGGTGTCTTTATTTAATTGCCTTACTCTACCTTTACTATTTTGAAAATAAATGTTTTATTTAAATACTATGTATGTTCTGGTTAAGAGTCTTTTTCAAAATATTTTTTCAGTCATGTAAAATACTGGCAGTGAGCACAATGTTCCACTTTGCAGCGTTAACAACAATTTAAGCGACTAAGAAATTACATCATGTAAAAATAAAGACGAGTACACACACGTTGTTTTACACAGAGTTATACTCGCTTCGGGATATGAAATGCCGGAATTTCTCATTTCATCGTAGTTTTTTCATTTCTGCCTTCTGGTAAATCTCAAAGTTATTTGTTTTTATTGAGCGAAGTGTTGCAATTAATGTAATTATCAACCAAATGCACTTGATAAACCGTTCCTGAAATTTCTATCATTGCTTCAAAACATTGTTTAATAAACTAATTTAATCACCATTTTTATGCTGATAAGAACCTTGATTAAAACAACTCTATCCTGTGTTTTAAGTATGGACTGCAGATGTCCGTGGTAAATTATTGCTCTGTTCGATAATAAGTAAACTGCTTTTACCTAAATCATTGAATATTAATATAATTATTTCCATCCTAGTAACAAATGACAAAGATTTTAAAATAATTTGATGAAGAACATTAATATGTTGGACAGGTGACTGTGTATAAATTATCAGTATGAACATGCATGCAAGTATTCAGCTTATGACTGTTACACGTGTCTCATCTAATTTCATTACATGTAAATCTTTCACAATTTTTAACCCACACGCCGGATGAGTAATGTACCTAGGACATATTGCAGGAAAGCTTCGTCATACCTAATTAGTTAACATTGACGATATTCATTAGAAAACTAAAAATGCCAAGGGAATTGTTGCACTAAGATATTTATAACCCAAGTTTGTCAAGAACAATGAAGCACATGGTTGCATCACATTTCTGTCATAAATTACGCCATAACACAA
Organism: Mercenaria mercenaria; assembly: GCF_021730395.1. Lineage (NCBI taxonomy): Eukaryota > Metazoa > Mollusca > Bivalvia > Venerida > Veneridae > Mercenaria > Mercenaria mercenaria. The sequence goes on along the minus strand of NC_069368.1, from coordinate 71,530,042 downwards.
GTATGTTCATTAATATTAGAACCATTTAGATCGACTGGGTCCATACTGAACTCTTCTTTTAATAGAAAGAGACTAATAAGGTAATTTTCCAATCAGCGATGGAAGCCCTAGTATAACCAATTAATTACGTGTGGCTATTTTTCCATGCGCACTGTTTCTAGTTTGATACTTTGACTTAAAAGAAACCTTCTTATTGTACAGAATGTCATATGGCAAATCCCTTCTTCACTATTGAAAGTAAAACGGTTCATTTTTAACATTAAAAGAAATGTTGAGCATTTTGCAGGTTAGATTTCGTTTACTGTAAGATTCCTTGTAGGGAAAATAAATTTCTATCGACAAATGATTTTATTTCGATTTTTATTTCATTCGGAAAGTTGAATAAACATCATTTTTATACTGCCTTACGGGGTTTTAGCTGTCTGAATGTGTTTCTTTAATAGCAGGCTAGTGTTTGTAATGCTGTTTATAAAAATCGAGTTACACTTCTACATCAATCCATTACAAAAGCTGTTGGTAAAACGTATTTCTTGGTAGACATGCATAAAGTCTTGTCTCAGGAGACATGCAAATAGACCATTGACTGTCGTAATTTTCCCTCGAGTGTTGTATTAACCAAACATTTACATTCATTTCCAAGTCATAACAACGAAGCAATGTCTACGATAAATGACACGATTCACTGGAAAAGTCGAAATGACACTGAACGATATACCAGATTGCAACAAACACACAAATCAACAAGATAATATGAAACAGATTAGTAGAACCATCATTATATATTTACACGTACTTACAACAAAACAATATACAGAACAAATCAATAAAACTTTAAATATTACTATTAAAGCAACTTTTTTTGAAGTATATGGTTGTTCTTGTAACCAAAAAATAGTTCGTGTCTGGTTGACGTCTGAATTAAATTCCAATCTTTAACCCTTCGGACAATCCATGTAAAGTTTTAATGCACGGTGTACCACAAGACCAAATAAACAAAATCAAAGGTCTAAAAGGCCTAAGAGTCGGCTAATGATTGATGTACTGGTAGTATAGTCTACCAGTTTCAGTTTGTTTTTAGTTTTTTTCCCCAAAAGAACAGAGATTTTGTTACAATAGATGAAATGATGAAATGGACATTCAATCGATGCCTAGTAAAACTTTGATTGACATTATACACGTATTTAAGCCCAATATATTTCTCTAAAATTGAAGAGAAGTCCGTATTTTCAAACACAAAGTCGTAGAAGCGTTGTTATAAACAGGTTACATGTGTTCGCCGACAAGTGCCCGGAATGTAGTTAGGATTCATCCTTGAAGTCTCTCGGAAGAATTAACGTACTGCACATATCTTATTCGGGTCATTTAAAATAAAGCTGTCATAATTCAATTTCATCGATGTGGTAAACTCTTTGATAAGAGACATTCCAATGCTTTCAGAGGTACCCGACTCAATTAAATACTAGCAGTATGTTCTGGAACTATATTTTGTCTTTCGCAAGATGTTACGCAAGCTTGGTAAGCCTGTGCAATTCATGAAATGCACAGCGCAATAAATTTGTTATTTGCTCAATGATTTTAAAGATTATTTTTTTGAAACGGACAGGGTAACAAATGGATCATTTGGCTCATAAGTTAATGTGCAGTGTTTATTTGAATTTGTGAACATCATATTTGCTATTTTGTGACAAAAGGGCATAAAATTAGTCACCATAATCATATGCGCAAATATATTACAAGATCCCGCAGAATCGTTATGCCTGTTTATGCTTAATGAGTTACCGCGGAAGAAAATACGTGGCTTTATTCGAGTATTGCACAGTTACACTTCATAAATGTGACAGATTACATCGTATATTGGTCATAGCAAATGGGACTGACATAACTGAACTTCATCCGATTATTGTTGCCTAGACACTTCCGACATACATGCTGAAGAATTTACTTTACTTCTCATATTTTGTATCAGTCTGAGACTCTGTACATACCTTTTGATCATACGGAAGGCCGTTCACACACAAATTTTATCAAAGTGCTAGACAGCTACTTAGAAATATCTCGGGAAAAGAAACCAGCTACCAAACGTGTGAAAAAAATAACATTTATTTTACAAAATCGTCACGTGACCAATCTCAAAAAATATTCTGGCTCGTCTGTGTCTCTTTACAGATGATCACAAACTGAGATTGGAAAGTGTTAGTGATGAGAATGTTCCGTTCAATACAAATTGAAACTCTGGAAGAAACATGAGCAGCATATTGGGTCGGGCACTTTTCCCCCTACGATTTAAATTTTTCTTTCCTCCACAGAAACAGACAGAGCAGGTAGCCACAAAAATGCAGAATTTTATCATACATTTTATCAAGGTTACCTCTAAATAATTTTGCATCACACCAAATCCACGAGAAAGCGATGGTAAGTCAGTAAATGAGATAGATTACTTGGCACTGTCATGAATAATGAATGACAAATGGAACACCGTAAGCCGACATGAGCCACGTAAATAAGAGAGTTACAAGGAAACATTGATATATAGCCTCAAAGTCATCGTAAAAACTGTCTTCAACTGAATAAAACTTCAGACTGTTTTTTTTTTGTGTGTGAAAGCACATGCCTCCCCTTACCGCTTCATTTAAACAGAAAGGTGAATTGATATGAGGACCAATATCAAACCATTATTATTCTGGAAAATAGAAAGGAACATGAATAAGCTTTATGTAAGAAATTATATGCAACCCACCACTACCAATCAGCAAAGTCAAACAAAGCAGTTTTTAAAGCAATATGTCCCCCGTGACGGCTCCGCAGAGACTAAAATATTAAGTATGATGTTACACTGACATTGACAACCCAGTCTTTTTTCTTGGTTTTTTTTTATTTTTTCATTTAACAGGGAAACGCCGACCATTATACAAAATTAGCCAGTTTTATAAAAGAGATATATTATATTACTTACACGGAGTGAAAGATTCCTTCATCTTATAGATTTTCCTACAGTTTCTTTTCTTTCTATTCTTATGTTTGTATTTATAATTTGATTCACAATTCACTAGATATGGTTAACCAACAATAATTCTAATACGTTTTTGTAATTATATTATCTCAATTTAATGATGCAATCTAAACTATTCTAAAATAGATTAGGAAAAACCAGACCTTTAAGTAATAATAACTTCTTCAAAATCCATTTCAACCCGAATTGCTAACAAATTGCAAAACTGGCCATGGTACTAGACATTCCTATAAAGTTTGGTTGAAATCCCATCAGTAGTTTCAGTGGAGTAGTCCGGAATTTTTTGTGTGGCAGATGGACTGACAGACTGACGGACGGACAAGACAAAATTCAAGACAAAATCAATATATCTCCCCACATGTGAGGAGACACACCCACTAACCACTCAAAACATGATGAAATATATAATTCTAATTGTGTGCCTATTGTGCACAATAAGACATTTAGAAAATAACAATAAAAATTTAGTTCAGTCAAGTAAACCAACAAGCGTATTTACACACAATAGCTAAATGCATAGCTAGGTCGCTAAACAAGGCAAACATGCCGCTGTAAACCAAAGTATTGTATACATCTGTTACGCATTGCATCAGGCATGCATGTAATATTTCATGTTATATACAATTTAATACAAAAGTAATTTTGGATAAATTTCCGAGGTATAGGCCCATCTAGTAACTTACGCTTACTTCACTTGATTTCCAATAATGTATTCAAGAAAGAACATTGCTTTTTTAAAACTATGCAAGTGTCAGGAGGAGAAATTTTCAAGGTAGTACATTTATCCTAGCAATTCCGAAGAGCTATAGACATGTAGACGTTTTGCTGAATGATTTTGATAGCATTATCATCTCGGGATCACATCTTGGTGTAAGAGATAATGTTTGAACGTTTGGTAATAAAAACAATCTACGAATATCAACATTATCACTTATTTTTAGAAAAATCTTTTAGTTGGATGTTTGTAAAAACATTCATCTGATATCATAGATTTTTAACAAGTAGTGTGACTGCTAGTATATATATGAGCCGATTTAAACGCCATAGCTATATGGTATTAATATGTCAGGCAAAGTTTGATCAGGAAAGGCTTTTAACACACACTTTTACGATTTTTAATGTTACTGTGGAAAATCTGTCGTTAACAATTTTAGCTAAAATTGTACTTAGTAGCAAAAAAAAAAAATATATATATATATAAAAAAAATGTTCACATGGAATGACACAGAGTATTATAGAAAGTTGAGCTATCGTGATACTTTATTATAAAGCTCTATTAATTGTCCGAAGATTAATTAATCTGGTGTCATATTATTTTCCCAGGAACGCCCAAGCATAAAATGTCTAGTCAATCGTCGATACTTAATATAGTAAACTTGTAAAATAAACAGAACCCCTCCTGCAGTGATATCAACATGGGTTTCTGTCATTCGTATGTGCTTCCGTTTAATGAAAAGAAGTTGTGTTAAAAGATATTCCAGACAAGGGTAAATGTCAAATTCCAGACTGGTTGTTTCTTTATTATATATCTCTTTCTCAACGTCCTACAGAGTTGAGATATGAGATATTAACTACCCCTGAACATAGACTATACAAATCACAGTTTCTGCTAAATGTCTATTATTGCGAAATTGTTATGCTTGGTATCTTCGAACACAGAGCTCTTTTAAAAGCGTTTTGTACAAGATCTTGAAGCTAACAAATGTTCCAGACATCATTAACTATTTATTCCTGTTTAAGCAAAAGTATTAATTTTGTTCACTTACGGACTAACTTGAAGATTTAACATCCATTTGGGAATTTGCCTTCTTTTGAAATGTTTGTGTTTCAGTATAGCAGATCACTGCTTTTTTATGATAGAGGTATTGCTATGGTGGATTTAAAAAGCTATATATATCGACAAAACAGTCTGTATATTTAACCAATTATCAAACGCATTCGGAATTTCAGTACAATTAAGCTGCGATTAATATTAATTGGTAAAACGTAAACATACTTTTTGAATTTGCGATTTTGGTTAAAGTACCTGCAACGTTTACAACGCCCCTCAATGTATAGAAAATTAGTTTAGCAATTTTTTGGCTCAAATGCTACGACTAAAGAAAGAACAACACGTGACTGTACTCTCGTGCAAAATGATATACGAGTACACACTTGCTCTCGTTGGGACATAAAATGCTGGAATTTCTCTTTTCGTCATAGTTTTGTTTTTTATCACTGATGTCTGAAAAATATTAAAGAAAACTTTTTTTGTGAAAGCAGGCTAATAATAAATGTACTTGATTGCTGAAATGGTTCAAACTTTGTGTCATTGCTTGTCATTTCACTTAGTTTAAGCATATTTATTTTTAAATTACAGTGCAACCTCTGTAGAGCAACACCCTTCGGGAGATACAAATGTTGACTGTTATGTAGAGGTTGTTGTTCTGAAGAGGTAAATTTGATAGTATATTTCAGCTTAGGGAAATTTTGAGGATGTTGTTATAAAGAGGTTTTTGCTTATGAGAGGGCCGCTCTGAAGAGGTTGTACTGTATATCAATTACATAATTTAGCTTATACACATTATCAACACTCACCCTTTCCAAAACGTCAAAGCATGGAAACGTCGAGACTGGTGTACAATTCTGCTCTCTTCGATTTTAAGAAAGCACAATATTTTCATCAGATTTTAGATTTAAGCTTATGATTTTCCATCAAAGTATTAACTTGATTCATTTATATGCCAAAAAAAAAAAACATTAAAAGTTGGGACGAATATTATATCAGAGTTAACTTTAAATGATTTAATATGTAGGATGCTAGGACATTTCGCAATTTTATAATTGATCATTTGGTAAGATTTAGCTATTTCTCTCAAATCGTTAATTGAGATAAGAGAGATACCAGAATTTTTACGGTGAGGCCCTGTGACAAATCTTCGTTATATCTTATTAGTGGACATTGATAATAATCAGCAGAACACAATGTCTGGGGAACTGCTGCACTAAGAAGTGTGAAGCATTATTTTGACAAGGCCAATTTGCAGCACATTTGTGATACTTAAGTTATACGTAATTACACTAAGTATGTTTACTGTTGGTTGCGGTCATGCTATGCTCCCGTTCTATAGTTTTTTTCTAAAGCTTTTACCCAAATGGGACTGGCGGGTATCTTATTAATTAGCTAATAAGGTCCTGGCGTTACCTAATCATGTGTTTAACATTGATCACCATTAAAACCAGGTGCATTTTGGTTGCAAATCAGTTGAACGGTCTTTAATTGCAAAAAGAGTAGAAAACAAGTCCGTGCGTGCTTGTGTGCGTGCGTCTGTGCGTGTTACAATGTAGGTGTTACGAGTAATCTTTGATCTATAAAGATATTGATTGTACGTAGATGAGTGTCATTTTCATAAAAGTATGACTAATAGCATTAATTGCCAAACATCGATATATAAATCCATGAAAATTAATGAGACACAATCGAAGCTGTATGCAATAGAACATAAAACCTAATCACAGAAGATACCCAAATAAATCATTGACAGTCGTTACATTCACCGTTAGCCTGCTGGCGGCAATTGTATCTGCCTTTGCGACCAGTGCAGACCAAGATCCGTGCAGTCTGATCATGGTCTGCACTGTTCGCTATTCAGTCAGTAAATTTTCAGTGAACACCCCTTTGAATAATAAATGGTATTGCCCAAATTGAATGATGGACCAGTCCATTTTAGAAATTTAGCAGGCTAAGGGTTAATATTCATTTCCAAGACAGAATAGACAGACGATGTTACGAGAAATGACACAATTCTCTAGTACTCCAGTTTAACAGTTAATGCTACTGGTTGTAGATATTTTGTACAGACAAATACTTGCTCACTGTTTGTTCGCATCTTACATCTGTCAACCGTTATATGTGCAGATCATGCAAAAATTGTTGTGAAACGTTTTATTGATAACTAACGTTAATTAAAAAATTGAGTGTCCTAATTCTATTACAGAAATCCGTGAATTTTGATCAACGAGGTACAAACTCAGCAGCAATCGTGTCTGTCCAGACCCCGCCGATGCTCTTCTAAACATTGAATTATTCATATCGTCTGTGATTTTGACTTTTTTATCCGGACTTGTCCCGGTACTGCATAAAATGTAGGGCGATTTTCAATTGAAAAAAAATGGATTTGGAATGTATACACAGGTTTCTCAACGGTTGGCTATAACTGATATTGCACTACCAAAGGTGAGTACAGTAGCGTATTGAATATACTGTGATAAATAAACTAATGACATCTGGACACCAGAAGCTGACTGGGTCCACGCAAGTAAGTAAAAATCTAGCCCTAGAATAACTATAGAATAAAATAGCACGTCTCTAAGCTAAGAATGATACTGATAATGTGTACCCAATGAACTAAAAAGTTAAGAACGGAAAAAAGCGTACGTTTTTCATTTTCATTCCCTTCAATGAAACAGATATTTATGAACTCATGTCATTAATCATAAAAGATTTATTTTCAATATCAACAGTATGAATCCAATTATTTTTACCGCAATTACCAATAAATAATACCGCATCAAATAATATGTGATATATTGTTATCTAACCTAAGAATCTCACTAAAGGTAAGATAGTAAAAGAGAAGGATTACTTGGAACGCTTGGCACCGTTATGAATAATGACTTACAAGTCACCTTCAGCCAGCATGTTCCACACAATTAAAGACAAACGTAGCACACCCACAAACTATATAGTATCGTGTATGCTCTAAATTCTTAAAAATGCCACACATACATGGCAATTATTTCATTCTTTCAAGCTGTTTACAGCAAGTCTATAAAGCGACAAAATCGAACATCATAGAGAGAGAGACACCGATTACACTGGACAGGCTGCGATTTATCGTTCGGCACTTCGTATCACCTTAACGTTTTAAATATTGTCGTCGGCACCTGCCTTAACGTTTTGTAACGTAAAAATAACATGAACATTTTATTATTGGAAACAATTGTCAAATTGTTTAACTTTTATGGGGGGTAATAAAACGATATTCCATATATTCTTCTCTAGTGTTGTCTGAAATACGAGCTCCATCAGCGTTAGTCACGCTTCGCATAGTACAGACATTTCATCACCTTAACACCGTTACGTATTCTGCATATTTCATTATGCATGGTACATCAGGAAAATTATCCTGGGTATTTTTTCAATTGTTTAAATGAGACGTTATTACGGTCTTTAAATAATTAACAAAACAAATGTCGATTATGCAATTGCTGTTAGATGAGCCGCACCATGAGAAAACCAACATAGTGGGTTTGCGACCAGCATGGATCCAGACCAGCCTGCGCATCCGGTCGCAAACCCACTATGTTGGTTTTCTCATGGCACGGCTCAGATGATTTACTACGAAAGGTGCCACTTTGAAACTTTATCAATTCTGTAAGGAATAGCCAATTCTAATACCTTATAACCCGGTAACCGATATGGCTGAAAGAAAAAAGGGTCTCATCCCGCGATCGAGTAAAATACTTTGACTTATGTGATTCCAATTTTTGATTAGAAGGAACCTACGGACATGTTTACTGGCACGGTAGACCGCCGACTTCCTTCGAGTTAGCTTTACTTCCGTCCAAGAGATAATTCTTCATTCCTTACAGGTCAAGGGGGCGAGGTGCAACTGATTTAAGTGCAGATATCTGGTCACTTAACATAGGATAAATACTTTCTGCAACATTCAAATGCATTTTTGCGATACAAGTGTACAGAAAAACGCCAGAAATTCTTGTAGTTCTCGAGACGAATGTGCATGATCTTAGAATAACCTCTGAAAAGTAATTTGCAAAAAAATTTCCATGTTTACTCAAATTCTACATTGAGCATCTTTCTTGCAATTAACATACTTCAGATATTCCTAAAAAGCTCCAAAACATCAGCTTTCTAGTCAATCATCCCAAAACTGATAAGCCACATCAAACCAATTCTTGCTATTTGATATTGTACTTGTCATTTACGCACTTCACTTATATATCTTTTTGTGCTTAACATATTTTGCCTTTTGATAAATTTTCTTCCGGCTTTGTATCATACAAAACTGATTTTGTTTGGGCTCTATATGAAATGGAAAGGATAGCAGACCGCAATGGTTAACCTGGCGGCCATTCATCTTAAATGTACACATAGCGGATCCGAAGAAGCTCCAGTCCTCGCTACACGTTCCCTTCTAAAGACGGGTTCTTCTGGTTTCTCCAAATCGGACTAAGATATGGTTCGAAAAGCTAAGGTTACCTAACATATTTAACGGACTGTTAAAACCTACCACTCACTACATCGTGTGTTATAACTGGTGGTCTTTTATAATCTCAGTTGCAAAATAATCTTACTTTATATTGCTTTTGTGAAAGAACGTTATTATTGCGATAACAGCATTGTTCAGTTGTTGTAATTAAGATAAAAATATATAAATGACATAAATTATCAGTTTTACTTAATAAATAAAGACGGTACATGTACAAATGCGTCCTTTTACGAAGGAAGCTTTTGTTATGCACATTATCTGACTGAACAAGAAATTGTTGGAAAAGACGCTTAACCCGGACGCACATTCTTAATATAAATGAGACATCAAGTGCTTGAAAATCAAATCTCTTTCCATTGTAATTATGTCATTGTGTACTTTTATAATGTTCAGCCCAATAATGTATTACTTTTAAATTTTGATGCAGAATACTATGGTTTATAGACCTAACGTAATTTACAGAATATAAGAATATATACAAGTCTTTCATTAATCGCGCTGTGATGGCTGATTAAGGACATTACGTTATGTCGCGTATAAAGCGTATATTACACGTCTTCATTTGGTTGAAAACATTAGACAGGAGGCTGATGGCTAATTAAATCAACACTAGCCGAATTCATGTCTATGTATCGACCCGTGCCTGTCCGAAATAAAACACGAAGTTTTATCTGAGTAGACATGCAATTAACTTTTCTCAGTGATTGTATTAACCATTTCTATAGTATTGAGACAATGTCTATATTAATTGTAAGATATGGAATAACATCAGCGGCTTAGTTGGTTAAATCAAACCGAAACGGTATATGAAAAAGAGAAGTTATCATTGTCAACATGAGCAAGTCGTAAAACATTACATTTTGAATACCCATTGTTTCGTATTCTAATGTCATAAAGTTTACGAAGGTTGGAGAATCTAATAAACTCTAATTAACACGGAGCCATTGGTGCTTTTCATAAAATATTTCCAGGTATAATTATTTTTCTTCGTTGACATTTGTCTCTCCGGACATGGGTTGTACTACTTTTAAGAGTATCGGAAACTGTTCTGCTACAATATTTGTTCTGGTTTAGTAAAAGGTTTTACAAATAATGCCAAAAACCCAGCCCGTTTGTCAGTTCTGTGAGCTACCATGTTAAAGAGAAAACTGTAAATTGAACTGTTTGAACTTCTGATTTTAAAAGCTCCTAAAACAACAAAACAATATTCAAAGATAATCCTCTTCTCGGTGTGAGTGCCACTCCCTTTGAACAGAAGAAACAATAATAAAATAAATCAATAATAATAAAAAAGTATTTTTGTTCAGAACAAGCATATCATGCCATTATGGCGTACCAACCACAACCAATCGTCAACGGTTAGATATAAATGATACTTCCGTCTAATCTAAAAACTGATCTATGGAATAATGACAAAGAAGGTATACACGTATGAATAATGAATGGCAATGGAACATTATAAGCTGACCTGTGACATGCAAACAAGAAATAAAGCGGTACCATTTTCCTTGCTATATACATTTACCTAGGAATAAATATGTAATAAAATGGCACACCTAGCAAGAATGTGCTAGATGCGAATGCCATGCAATAAGGAAAGGAGCGCCTAAACCCTTAACCTGCTGTATTTCTATAATGAACTTGTCCATCTTTCAATTTGGACAGTACCATTAACTGTTAAAAGGGGTGTTTACAAAAAAGCTACTGACTGATTGGTGAACAGTGCAGATCTTGATCCGACTGCACGGATGTGCAGGCTGATCATGATCTACACTGGTCACAAAGGAAGAATAAGTCGTGCCCAGCACAGCAGATTTCTTTGTAATACCAATAGTAAAAATCAAGCATTATACCAAAATTTACCAATTAATGATAAAGTTGTATATTCTTACTTAACCCTTAACCTGCTATATTTCTATAATGGACTGGTCCATCTTTCAATTTGGACAGTACCACTTATTACTCAAAGGGGTTTTCACTGAAAATTTACTGACTGAATAGCGAACAGTGCAGACCATGATCAGACTGCACGGATGTGCAGGCTGATCTTGGTCTGCACTGGTCGCAAAGGCAAAATCACTTGCCGCTAGCAGGCTAAGGGTTAATCTCAGAGAATCTGACGGTAATACAGTTAAACAGAAGGAATATTTGGCTCTGTTATGAATAATGAATGACAAGGAAGCACCTTCAGCCGACATGATCGAAATGTAGCTCACCCGCAAGCAATAATTCTCAATGTAAATGCGTCCCTGTAAACAAAATAAATGTCCATCTACTATGCATTGCTGGCACCTTTATTCTACCAAGTTGGAGGTCACTTAAAGACTGACTGCATATGTTTTCAGTCAGTGTTATTACTCTTAGGAAAGGGCCAATTCTAATAGCTGATATAAATTGTAGGTTGTCATAACCGCTTTCTCTTGATATGTGTGCCTCGCAACTGTATGGTGCATTTTTATACCTACGAAAATGTTTGTTTTAATTATGTAACAACCCTCCGTCTATTTTCGTCAGTTAACAATAACTTGTGGTAATACGTTCAGACAAGGACGGCCTCCTAAGAACAGCCGGCCGGTCTTCCCTACGCTAGCATACTTTTTATCCAAAGGAATTTCGTATGGTCGTGTGCTTGTTTTTTTTCTGCTTTTTTCTTGTTGTGGAATATTGGTCATTTGGTTAATTTGTACAATGGTCTTCTATGGGGAAGCTGCCGTTTGATAATAATTTCGCGTTAAGAAAAAGTTTAAAAAAATTAGATTTCAATGAAACTTACGGCTAAATAAAATATAAAGGTCCATATGCTTAATTTTTCACACAATTCGCCAGATTTTATATAAAGTCCTGACATTTCTGACTCTGAAACATTTAACACGCATAACATAATTGATTCCTGGTAAAACTTATGCTACCCTTATAACGGTTACCAGGCATTATTCTAAGTTTTCCGGATCAATGACGTTAAGCGGTCCCTTCCGGTTAATCAACAGAACTACATTACAAAAACTTTATTAGGTCTTGTTTAATGATTTGCTGAAAAATATGTCTAAATAATGATACAAATCTGATCTCAGGGTGTTCAATTCTAATTGAAATTATTTTGTGACGTACGTCTATGATCTTAATATAACCTTCGCAAAGTAATCTGCGAAGATTTCCCCAGCCTGTCTCAAATTCTAACATGAACATCTTTCTTGAAATTAAAGTAATTTTGATATTCTTGAAAAGATTCCACAATATCAACTCTCTAGTCAATCATCCAAAACGGATATGTCACATTGTAGAAAATTAAACAGACCACATATTGCGGTTTGTGATATTGTGCAGTGTATCGAGTTTCTGTCACTTATACGTTCTTACATTTATTGTAGGCGAGTTGATTCGCAGTATCTTGGAATTAATGTCAAAGTCCAGACTGAATGCTGTCTTTTTGTTCGTAACTATACCCGCTTTTTCGTATTATAACAAAAATGAGCTATATCGTTTTAGCAAAGCGCTCTGTATCTTTCCTTGGAACAACAAAATATTGGGCAAGAGCTTCCATCTATTAAAGTATGTGAAGAATGCAAATGGTTTTCCAAACCTCACGCTTAAGGCAACGTATTAATTGTATTCATCTACAAACTAATTCGAAAATTAAACATGCAACTGGAATGTTAACCTCTTGCAAAAATGTGTTCTTGTTTTGCATAATGCAAATGTACATCACTGCTTCGGCCTATACTACAAACTTTACAATTTGTTAATATGCTAGTCACTCAACTTTTAGGTCGTTAATTCGGTGCAATGACTTTAGGGTGACGACTACATATGGAACATAAGATACGGGAACTTGTTTTCATCGTACTTTTACATCTGTAAAATCTCATCGTCAATTTTGCTTTTTTAACCAGTTTGTAACTCATCGGTACATGTTTTACATTGTAGAATAGCTAATGATGAAGTATGCAACGTAATGTTTAGTACTGTTAGATAACGCATCGCACGTAGGGTCTTCGGAGGACAGGGCAACAAATCTTCGTCATGCCTAGTAAGTGAAAACTGTTGATTAGCAGTACCTGGAGAATTGAAGCACCAAGAAATTGGTAACTTATGAATTGGCAGGAGCAGCACTGCACATGTTTGCACCAACAGTCTGTCATAAAGCACGCGTTTGCCAAATTGTAATGGTGAATTCAAAACCTGGTTGATTAAAGCAAGTGTATACCAACTGACTCTTTTTGTCAAGATAAACACTGAGTCAGCTGATGAAGAACCTGTCAACCCAATAAGCAATCTAAAACATAGAATAAAAAAATCATTTAAATGCTTGTTTGATGCTATAAGTTAGTGAATCTACTTTAGCTTTGTATTGACCCATGCAAACGATACGGGTCTGGCCGAAATAAAACACAAACGTTATCTGAGTAGACATGCAATTAAATCATTGTCCCAAGATTCTCTCGTGTATTGTATTAACCAAATATTTACATTTGTTTCTCAGACAACTAGCCAGACAATGTCTCTCCGAAATGACACAATTTATTGTAAAAGTCGGAGCAACTTTGGCGGCATCGTTTGCATAGATCACCATGAACCAGACAAAATGATAAGCAGAAATGAAAATTAAAATGAAATTCTGGTCAATGTTTACGTCAGTTAACTGTAAAAAAAGAATGATCTGTGTTTGCTGCAGGGACAGTCACGATATCCAATCGGCTAAACTTAATTTTAATTTCAAATGACAGTCTGTCTTACTCGGAAACTTTACCAGCATGTCAGAAGCATTAATGTAAGATCTGTACATTCTATTCAATATATGAAATTACGACATGACTTCATATTGCTAATGCAATAATTTGGTAAAGTCTGGAATATTTCAACGGAGGAAATACAATTTTTATGGTTATTCATTGTCAGAATACCGGTATCATATGAATATACTAATTTGGTATTCTAATGTTAATTTTTTTCGTGAGAAACATAAACGATTTAACTGATACAGAACCGTTTTGGGATGACTAAAATTCTTCATGGACGGACTTTACATTATTGTTCACCAGATAAGTATTGCTATAAACTGAGATCATACACTATTTTCAGATCGCTGTTACTGGCTGAACTGTTCAAAAAGTGAGTTAGAAACCCGAACGCGATTAAGTTTGTCTTTAGACACTTCAGCGCTACACGTGCTGAATACATGTATACATTTTGATATTTATTTAATTTTATCAACTGTGTTTAGATTTTATTATCTATAAAAACTGTTTACAAACATTGTACTTTTAATTTCCGAAATCTTATGTGTTGAATTCGATCCAAACGGAGATTAAAACATTGTATATTACTTTAAATTAACGTGGTTAGGCGGTCGATAGTTCCAAATCCCTCTCCACCATGTGCGAAAATCTAAAGTTGAAAGTAAATAAGATTTACTTCACTGGCGGCTTGAGTAAAACAGTTTTTTTAGTCGACTAAAAAATTAGGATATAAAAGATATATTAAAACTAAGTAAATGTTAAGACATATGAAGGGATTTAAAGAAGAAACCCTTTACAATCACCGATATAAACGATTTTTCTTTTCTGGAAAATTCCGATTTCTTGAAACTTTCAGCATTAGTTTGGGCCAAAGTGACAAGGCTGAAGTGCGTTAAGTCTGAAACAACTGTATCATTTTTTTTTTAAACTAGAGGTTCATTAAGTGACTTGCTGCTATAAATGGAAAAAAAGGTCTACGGAAGCATCCACTTACTGTGGTGAATTGACAACAACCATAAAATCGAAGATTTAATCGCAGACAATCAATGAAAGTGATTTATTGCGCATGTCATTTTGTAAACAAAAGGAAGAATATTTTAAGCTTTTAGACGAGTGCGAATCGATCAATTCACCGTCTCCGTTGCGTTAAACTGTCTATAAACATTTAAACGATATCAATAACGCAATCATTGCGATGTTTCTAAATCTCACCCTAGGGTATTACATCTTTTGAAAATTCAGAAATAGTTCCTACATTTCCAACAAATAAGACCTACTTTCAACAACCAATGAATAACTCAGCGTAACCATTAAAACTTGCAGATCATTTCACTTTGCAATACTTTTTTCTGGATAAAGTAAAGGGAATATATCTGTAAGTACAGATAAAATGAAGACAAAATAACTTCGAAGGCATTTGATTACACTTGTGACATTATGTACTATGAGTCAATGAATCCTGACTTGTATCATCATAACCGTGACAAACGCATACATTTAATAATTCAAAGAAGAAATTACGTCATAACAATGGAAATTACAAGCATGAGTTATATTCACAATTAAGTATTAATAACAGAGCAGAAATGAATAGATTTGCATTTTTGTGGTGTGTTCATCCGCGCAATTTTACAGACAAGACACTTCATCCAAGTTTAAACAAGTATATAGTTTTCATAATGATAACAAATGTTCAAAATGCGAGGATACAGTCTTAGTACAAGGACCTACGATTAGTTTCTAAACCACTGCATCTGATTGGCTGGTTCCAGGCGCAATTTTGAAATTGACCAATGACTGGCACTGGAGACAGTATGTTTAGCCCTTTTTTTCAGTAACCGTACGCGTCGCGCGCGCACGTGCGTGTTTAAATTTGCTGCTTGACTTGTTAATCTTGCCTGCTGTAAAATATTGTCTTTCGTACATGTCGGAATTAGTTATATTAGCTCTGTAATTATGGATAATGTATTTCGTGTATAACCGTAATTGATATAACCGGTCTTGAACCTTGCGCTGCTGTAATCATTCTGTTACACTAACCCTTACTCTGCTAAATTTCTATAATGAACTTGTTCATCTTTCAATTTGGACAGTACCATTAGCGACTAATAGGAGTGCTTACCAAAAACGATACTGACTGAATGGCGAACAATGCAGATCATGATCAGACTGCACGGATGTGCAGGCGGATCATGATCTACACTGGCCACAAAGGCAGAATCACTCGTGTCCAGCATGATAAGGGCTAATTTACTGTTTTTAGTTTCGCCAACGCTCCTTTGTGTCTGAAGATCAGGATTCAAGATAATTGAACCTCGACATGGAAAAAACGTACAATAGCTCGTAATTTTCAAAAAATATTTGTTAAGACATATTTTATGAAATTATATCATACACTGTTTCGATTATAAATGGAAAGTTATGAATAAAGCGAAAGAATTGTAATGCCTGCAAATTATTTCTCCTTCCGAAAATGATGCATCGGCCGAAAAATGGTGCATCGCCCAATTTTTCCTATGTTTACCTGTTATTCTTGAAATGTATTCCAGTACAAAAAAAAAACAAACAAAAAAACGGGGAAAATAAATTTACAAATTGTTTTAAAATATTCTCAAATAAAAACGTCGGTAACTTAAATATACGTTCTAACGATTACCATTTTATACTTACTTTCTTCATTTCAAGGGATTATGAAGAGTTCCATTAAAATACAAGCAGAAAATATTAAATGGCTGCATTTATAAATCACAAATGTTTTACAATGTTGCGTGTGCTGATTATGTTACAGCATATCAAAACTTGAGCTTGACTACACTGTTATTTTTTTTCATAACCATACTATTTATTTAACAGCTGTCGTTATTATCATCATCTTAATTCTAATTCATAATCATCATTATTTATTTTGATAATTATTATTTTTATTATCATTTATATTATTATCATTTGAATGACTGAATGACAGACTGATAGAATGATAGATAGATTGATTAATTGAATGAATAATTTCGTTATAATAGTTTGATCTTTATAAAGTCATCTATTCTTTTTGTTTCGTTTGTTTGTTCGTTCGTTCATTTCTTTTTGTTTCGTTCATTCGTTCTTTCATTCATACATGCATTCATTCTTCGGTCGTTCGTTGTTCGTTCATTCATTCATTCATTATTTGACAACTTTTCATCATTTTATATATTTCAGACAGCCATTTAAAAACAATAAAAAGCTATTTTAAGAAAACCTTATTTATTTCGATTTTCTTCAACTTATTATTAAATGTATGTATTTCAAAGTCTTTTCTTATATATTAAAATATCTTCAAGCACCATAATATTTATTCTGTATTAAATTTTACAGCAAGGAATGGCTATATATTAGTTCAAACCCCAGGTATCAACGTGCCAGCACAACAGAGTAGCAATTGCTAGAAAAAATGATCTAATGAAAATTGCTGAAAATGAGAAAAAAACCTGGGAAAACTGTCAGGGTGCCACTGTTTATTTGAGATAGATTATCTAGATATGCCAAATCAGTTGCCCAATGGGCATAAAATTGACAATATGTATAACTATAAAACAATCTGCTTAAGCCAAAATACGAGGATCCCCCGCAATACAGGGAAGCGCTGCTCAGGTATAGGTACTTGAAAAAAAAAGAAGAAGAAAACACTCAATTTCAGAATTATGAGAAAAGTCGTATAAATACCAGGTCTATTGTTTCTCAATTTAACTCTGGCAAGTGTTCTGGGTAATATAATTTTATAGTCCTGCGAAGCAGATCAGCACCGAAAATAATTACCTGCAGATGAAAGGATGGCAATTAAAATATATATAAAAAAACTATTATATTTTATTCGAACAGTCTATTACTGGAACTACTTAAATACATTCATGATTTTGAAAAACCTATTTGTATCTTTTCAAATAATAAATCAGGTGGATTTTCTTTACCTTTCTTTCTTCTAAAATGCGAAAATGGGTAATGAAAGCGAACCGCTCCGTGTTTTTCATCTTTATACACTTAGGCATTAATAGTTTGAAACCATTAAACTTTAAAGTGTTCGAATTTCTTCTGGTGCTTAAATGTACCATTACTACTTTTATTGCGAAATATTTTCAACTGATTGCCAAATTATACAAAATACAATATCTTTACAAACGGAAACACAAAAGAAAAAATGTAGTTCAAGATCGGCGAGTTTGAAATAGAGTGAAAATTCTTACCCGTAAGAAAAAAAGCACTGATCAAAACTAAAAACTAAAGTTGTATTTACTTTCTCATTCCTTTGCATTGCTTCCGCATTTTTCTTCCGTTCTTAATGCATTATTAGCGTTTTTAACCACGAGTAAACAGGGATAGGCAGTTTGTAATTCAAAAATAAATTTCAAAGCAATCTATCATTGATAACAAGGGTGGGAGATTTTATATAGGCACCCAGTGGCTTCCATCATATTGTGTATATTACTTAATAAGAGAGCAAAAACAAATATTTAAGATAAAATTGTTACCCGCCAGGAATTCCGTATGCTTTTAAAAGTTAATCCAAAATCACTTCAAACGCCGCATGGAATTCACAATAAATTAGCTCTTCGTTTGAATTAATAAGATATCCCTTTTGCACATGTCACGAAATTTTAAGTAATTCAGCGTCGCCCCGGAGAAATTCAGCCTTTAACACAATCTTAATTTTTTACCGACTTTAATTCGTTTTAATCCAGAGCTATTTGCGGTTAATTTGTATTCAAGCTATTGTAGCCGTTAATTCAAAATAAATCAGTTAGGTATTCTTTTTCCACTTTAAATTATTATAAACATATCAATGGTAGTTCCGTCACACAATGTTGGGAATTGCAGTAATATAGCCCCGTATCATATAATGAGAAAAAAATCCAAATACATCTTTTCCCCTGTATCAAAGCTAACCGAATGCTTTGTATACAGCGACGGGGAGTTAAATATATTAGCGTTGAATAGGCATACAAGAGTATCGGAGTAGAAATAACATCGATAATATTACCGCGCGTTCATTCTGTTAACCAAGCAGATAACTGTTATAGCCTGAATTAATACTTTTTTGTTCTGGCTTTTTCATTAAGTTATTTTCATTTAATTCTTATTAAAAAGAAAAGAGGCTATACGGGCCATAATGTAATAATCATGTAATAACTTCATCACTTACTGACACAAATATGATTACCGTTTAAAACACTACAAATTGAAAACATTTGGATTTATAACTTTTATAATTGAACAAAGCATTTAAGTTACGTTTAATTAACGTTAAGAAGAAAAATTCAATTACGGGCTAAAAAATAATCATTTTCTCTGTCGATTCAATACATCAGAAGTCTTAAGCTATATCTTTTTTTTTAAAGTTTAACTTCTAAATTTCTAGTTCAGTTTAAAATGAGCTTATTTTCAGAATCAATTTCTTATTTGATATGTAAGCAGAACATTTCATTTAGAACTGAAGTTAGTTAAACTGAAATTATCAATGCGGGCGAGACAAGGGCTCAACTAATTAATCAAAATGCCAGTTGTTAACTTAAAAATTCAGTTTTTCAACAAATAAATGAAAGCTTCTTAGGCAAAAAAATCTGAGCTGAGGTGAAAGAAGTTTCAATAAAAAAAAATGCATCGCAAAAACACACTATACATTGCAGATGAAATTTTCATGGTTGTTCACACTAATGCAAAATACCTCGAGATTTATAATTATAATACATAGCGTATGTACGTTTCAATAATTTAATAAATTATTTACGACTTCAGGTCAAAATAAGATGTATCGTGAAATGGATTAGTGAGGTGAAGTCACTTATGTACAAAAAACTGTAGCTATACTTTTTACCGAATCTTATTAAGAAAAAAACAACACAAAAAACAGGGCACGTTTATTATATTACCCACTTTTTAATAATATATGGCACTTAGTAGAATAAGAGAAAAGGCATTAAAAGAAAAAATAAACATTATGTATTTGACTACATTAAATCTAAAAAGATCTAATTTTGCCATAATAAAATTATAAGAGATACTCCACTTTTATCTTCGTCACTACTTTAAAGCTTAATTTTCTCATAGCATAATGAAACATTATTACATTAAGTTGACAAAAATAAATATTTGTTGTCATAAAATATCATAAAAAACCTGTCTTCAATAGCACTCAAGTGTCATTAAGGAAAATACTTGGACGAGAATTTGTACTCTGTAATCAATATGTCACCGCATAATACCGTACAAGTGGTCGTAGAGGTACTTTTAGCAGATTTTTTGACAAAAGTAGCGGGCTCTCGATAAACACTATTATCTCTTACTTATTCTTTATCAATTTGACATT
Organism: Mercenaria mercenaria; assembly: GCF_021730395.1. NCBI lineage: Eukaryota > Metazoa > Mollusca > Bivalvia > Venerida > Veneridae > Mercenaria > Mercenaria mercenaria. Next base: position 71,509,684 of record NC_069368.1, on the reverse strand, counting down.
GAGTAATATTCTTAATAGGATTAATAGAGGTTTTACGCTGTTATTATATCAAAACAACAAGCTAGAAGGATCGTTGTCTACCAGTAAGGTTTTAATCGTACTGTGTAGTCATGATGGATTTTCTTAATGTACCGAAAAATGAGGAAAACACGTCATTAACCTGATAAAGTATGAGAAAGATAAACAGAAAGGAAATATCTTGGTGTCCACTTAATATAATTGATTAACTTTATTATCAAGCCGTATCAGTATTGACAAAGCCAGAAAGGTCAATACACCACCATAATGAATATTGCTTTTTTATAAATTGAAATAGGCTCAGTCCGCCAATACTAGAAATAGTGAAGCTTTAACAGTAAAAAAAAGCAGCAGTTGATGCTACGTTGAAACTCAGATACCCAACAAACATAAAAAATTAACACACTGTCAGTAACATAAACAATAAACACTCGTAACACTGGGAATAAGATATGTTGATCAAGCGGGCAACCGCGGACCATATTAATTCAGCGTATTCGATCTCGGAAGTCTGTGAATTGGTGAAACTGTAGCAAAATCGTTATTCCAGAATACTGGATATTCAAAGGTTGCAGCGGATTGAAGACATTTGGAATTGCACGGGAACAGGCTTATATTCAATTCCGGGATATCTGATGGCGTCTTAGTGATAAGATTATAAGATCCACGAATACTACTCTCAGACTCTCGCACTGGCATTTCCTCTGATTAACTGTGTCTATAGATATCGTAAAAAATGCACAACAATACAAGATTGGCAAGAATTGGATCAAATACCTATAGATGTAGAATATATGCAATTCCAAGATTCTTTCGTTACAAAAGGCAGAAAAAAAAGAAGACATGCCTAGTAATAAATTTACGCTGATTTTCCGAGATTAAAAAATAATTACAAGCAGATTATAACTGTATTCACAGCCGCTTTCCTATTACTTCTAAACTACGGTGGCCCATAGAAGACATGAAACATTTTTGTTATTTCATCGCAAAATTACGTCAAACAAAGAGGAGACATAACAGTTGCGTGAAATAGATAAAGGACTGTCAGATGCCGCACTACGAAAGAAAATTAAATACAAATAGAAATGACGAAGATCGATATTCTACAAGTTTTTATCTGTTGCGCTTTACGATAGCCAAATAACTCGATGAAAATGAATCTTAAAGAAAAAAATTCTACATTATTTGTTTTCTGCATCTATCTTATTAAGTACTGCTACGCGTTTGCGCACTGGCGTTGGCTTCGAACGGATTTGAAAACGGGTTAAGTCTAAGAACAGTCCATAGTTTGTTAGTCTATAAACATACCCTGTCTGAAGCAACCTCACACAATACAGAATGTGCGCGTACAAAATCTATTTACCTTTCGGAGTGGGAATCAAACTTGTAATATCCGGGTTAGTAACACGGTTTTTATCCATACATACAGACAAAACATAAATGACTTCAAAGTCGTTCTATTGGGGTCATTTTACTCTACTGTTGTCATCAGTAGAAAAAAACGGTAGCTGATTTAGTTGTAAATTAGCTTTTAGCGATAAAATTAATTTATAACACCCTTTTTAAACGGACAAAAGGCGGTCTGGTCCATAACAGTAGACAAATCCAGTGTAACTGTAGCCTCGAGTGGGTATTGTAAACACCTTTGTAGACATTTATCGTTTCAACAACACACTAATGACAATAGAAAAACTACGGGATGAGCCTTTTGGATGAAGCTTTCCTGAGGGCTACTTTACTTATCTTGAATGCGGAATAGTAAATTTCATTGCCGATGTGTTTGGTCATTTTTAAAGTAGTTTTCTGTAATAAACTTTTTAGTGGTTATATGGGCGGGAAGAAGGCGTGTATAGGTCCGGGTCAAATAAATATACAGACGTGCCTCTATAAAAACAGGTCCAGATTTAAGATCGATTTGATGTGTTTGAAGACATTTAAAAAGAATACGCAGAATCGAAATGAGAAAAAGAATGTTATGAATGTTTAAACATTAACTGAGAGTGTCTGAAAAAATAAAAATAAAACAATACTGCAAAATGACTTGAACCGAAATGCAAACAGAAAAGAAAAGAAAAAAGAAAAGAAAAGAATAGAATATTGGTCATCACTGATATATCAATCAAATATGCAAATATGACGCGGCATTTTAGAACAGTTTTGATTAACACGGATTATTCTTTAACCTTTACCCTGCTAAATTTCTAAAATGGAATGGTCCATCATCTAATTTGGACAGTACTACTAATTATTCAAAGGGGTGTTCATTGAAAACTTACTAACTGAATAGCGAACAGTGCAGTCCATGATCAGCCTGAACAGAAGTGCAGACTGATCTTGGTCTTCATTGGTCGCAAAGGCTAAATCACTTGCCACCAGCAGGCTAAAGGTTATTCCCAATTTGAATCTAATCTAGGCATGACTTTGTATAATGAAAACATCCCAGACAGCAGAGATATTACTTTTGGTTTAGTTTTGTAAAGTCCCACTTCCAACATTATATTACCTGCAGACGTCTAGTTAAAGTAAACAATGTTTCTGGATTTCCTACTACTAGTAATAATAACTTGTATGCCTGAAAGCAATTTCTACACGTGTATAAGACGTTAAGGAACAATGGTCTCAGATGTTAATTCCTAGATCTGTAAAATTATCTCGAAGAACAGTCGTTCCATTCTGAGATGGTACACACGACCGCCACGCTCGTCTTACTAACATGGCGTAAAGAAAATTATAAGAAGATGTTGAAATGAAATGATATATTGGGAAACAACATGGCATAAGCAATTAACGACGCTATTATTCAATGTCAATCCACCATCATAACTATACGGCCATTTAGTTAATTATTGCACGCCGTGCTGAGATTTTCCGGATGTTTCACAGCATTTAAAAGCATTTATTCCCATATTTTTGAGCTAATTTGGAATGATTATATCTGTTTGTAGAAGCTATCTGAATTCATGATTACATAATACAGTTGATGCATATCATAACTGGCAATTTCGGAAATTATTACAAAACATGAAACAAGGGAAAGCTATTCATAAATGTATTAACATTCTTTTATTTTATGAATTACCAGTAAATTACGAAAACAATTACGGTGCATCGGGGTATTTCTCCTTTGATGTCTAAAGTGCATTATTTACTGAAAACAATCATTTTAGAAATGATGTTGTACTAATTATAATAGAGTTTTTGTTGGAAACTGGAATGAAGATGACTCTTGGAAAAATGGGTAGAGAAAAAAAACAGATAAAGAGTGCAATGGAACTACTTGCAATTAAACATTTGCTTTTTCTTATTCAAACCCTTCGGTATACAAATACCTCCACACACTCCCCCTACCACCCCTCGCCCCCAACAAAAAAAAAAAAACAAAAAAAACAAACAGACTGTCTGAAAGAAATCGGGACATCTTCTACAATAACAACTCAGAGAAAGCCTACATACATATACACTTGGAAATGATATTGGCAGTGTCCGCGGCCTTCTTTGCTTTAATTGTATTAATTGATCGTACTAACAAAGAACGTGTGTACAAGACAGACGTATAATACGTGGGATATGTGCTAGCATCACTTATACAAAGGAATGTGTTTCAGGCAACAAAGTAAACAATTTTGTCTTTTCCGTATTAATTGTATGTCATAATCCATAGCAACATAATTATTTACCTACTTGCAGTTGCTCGAGAAATGTGGTCCTATTTTGTGAGTCTTTTTTGCAGAAACAAGTTCACAAAGTATGTCTCAATGTTAGCCATGTTTTATGTTCTTTTTTTGTGACTACATGTATGTACATTTTATATGTCAATAGGGAGAACGCAGGCCTGCGGATCGCGAATTCGATCCCCGAGGTAGGCGTATGTTCTTTGTGACAACTTGATAAAAGACATTGTGTCTAAAATCATTCGTATTCCACCTCTGATTCATGTGGAGAAGTTGGTAGTTACTTGTGGAGAACAGGTTTGTACTGGTACAATTCCAGGAACACTGGTTAGGTTACTGTCCGCCGTTAAATAACTAAAATACTGTTGAAAAACGGCGTTAACCACCACAACCCCACCACCAAAAAAATATATATAATATTCATCTTCTATATTCAGAATCGATTGCACTCATGTCCGCAGGAAATTCAAATTTCAACCGTCTTCCCCATGTCGCTATTTATATGAAAACATTTCAGCTGATTACCTACACGTAACGATTAATTTATCCCAAAAGTATACAAAAGACTCTGTCTATTGTGGATGACCCCCCCCCCCCCCCCGGCAGCGTAATATACAGACAAGTTGGTACAAACGCATGTTCTTCATGGGAAAAAAATAGAAACTTCTTTCAAAGAGAAAACCTGTGACCCCAAAAAACTGGAGCTCCGCTAAGCAATGGCAGAAGCTGTAAACCAGAAAAGGAGGAGGAATTTCTTTTAGGATGGGCGGGTGGGTGTGGTGGTTGGGGATAATGTTAGGGAGTGGGAGTGGTGGAGTAATCTGCACATCTCCTCATCACTACCTACCTATATTCCAAGTTTCAAGTCAATACCGTGAACAATTCTTAAGCTACGGGGAAAATTTGACATTAGACCAATACCTTGAATGGTTATTAAGTTATGCTTCGCGCACAAAATATGACGGACAGATAGACAAACAGACGAATATACTCACGTGCTTTCACATAATGCGTTCAAAACTTGGCATATAAGATGCAGCAATGACCTTTGAGCTTATTTTGTGACACTGAACTGTGACCTACAAACCCGTTTAAGCGCTCTGAACACTGTCTCGTCGCCTCCATTCTATATGTAAAGTTTGGAGTAAATACCATAGAAAATTATGCTCCGGACACGAAACATGACGGACGGACAGAGGCATGTGCCATCATATAATACGTCCCGCATTTCCAAGACGGGCATATAAAATGCAACATTCAGCAATTTTGTAACCCAATTACCAAAAGCAATCTTTTAAAATGTTTTTATATGTTATTCTCCTTTAGACATATTATCTAATATTTCTTCACATAAAAGTTATGATATTGGATATTGAATAATAAACTCATACACTCCAAAATACAGCAATAACCCCCCCCCCCCCCCCCCCCAGAAAAACAGAGCAGACATTTAAAATCATATAGTTACGTTTCTGTTTGTTATACTTGTTTCATGTGTTTCAACAAATATATCAGTTTTAGTTTCCTAATTTATTTTTCCGATAAAACATGTCTTTTCAAAGAAGATATTTCTATATTAATTTGCTTTCAGCATGTAGACGATGTGACTTTATTACACAGCAAGTTTATAATCTTATCCGGTGTTGTAATGCGTTTTCTAATAAAGTATGAATTGTTATTAAATTTATCTCTACCACATGTAAAGCAAGATTTAATTATTGCTATTAACATTCATGGAAGATTTACAGTCATGTCACAACTACCTGGGAAGATTTTGACAATGCTCTTTAAACGTGGAAACATTTAAGCATTCATCAAAGATTAGCATTCGTTTGATAAAAGCAGGTGTTGTATGTGAAATAATAGAAAGGTTGTGCTTTCAAAACTATTATAAAAATAGCAGCCTTCAACAGTAATATGATTTTCGAGTTTTTGTTGGAATTGTTGGCAATGCAAGCCTTTTGGTATGTTACTGCAAGTAATTCTCTCTTAAATTATATTATCTTTTCTCTTGACATAAATGTTATGATGAACATATAAATAAAATCATACTCTCACAAAATACACAAATAGAAAGAAAACAGAACCGACAATAACTATAACTTATTTCTATAAAACAATAAAAAGTACATACGTTTCCGGTTATATCACTTTCCAATAAATTCTATATACTTGTCATTGGTGTATTTTGCAGGACAGTGTTTTTTTTTCGTGTAATATAATATCTGTAGAATTCCAAGGATTGTTGCGTATCCCGGCGAATTCTGCAGTTTTTACAGTAGGATAAAATCACGCGTCAACTATATTAATTTCAGGTTCCTTATTTCTTAATCCTCCATAACTCCTTAAAGAAAACGTGGCTATAGAGATAATTTTTCCGGGGCAATTTGCTTACAGCATGTTGATGAAAATACTTCAATTAGTTAGAAAGTTTTTAATATCTTTCGGTGTTTTATATATATATTTTTTCACAATATTTACCTTTTTATCAAATGTTTTCTTCCATATTTACTGTAGTGGACCCCTAATGACAAATGACAAAAAATCTATATTCTCCGTGTGCGATTTCGATGAAAACGCATGTACGTGTTGAGCTATATTCAAGTTTTCCCTAATGAAAATAACTAATTATTTCCGAATAGGGTCTGTAAACTTAAAGAAAGATTTTCTTACTACTCTTTAAACGTAGGAACATTCTGGCATTCTCTGAAAATAAACTACGTGTTGTTACAGTGACAAAACGGCAGTCCAGGTGTGGTTAGTTTCGTTTATTGGCAATCTTTATGGTACGTATCATATGCGATACATACAAGCAATATCATATTTCAATAAAATATCATTAGTTCTTTCATACCTCCTCTCAAGGTATATGTATGTACATAACTTCAGCCTTTCCTTTTCCCTGAAGTAATGCAAATGAAAATTCACAACAGAGTAAACTTGAAAATGAAGTCACATTGTCCATAGTTCACGCGCAGGGGAGTATGTGCTGTGCTTCTTCTTAAATTATTAAACATACCTGAGGTTGAGGATGACAAGTTTGCTTTTTATCAATAAAGAAATCATTCTCACGCGGAAATAACACAACTCCCATAGGGGTCCGTAGATAACCATACGTATATGAAGATTTTTCGAACCTCATTAAATCGTTCTTAACGTCCTTTCTGATGTTGTCTCAAAGTATCAGCGTATGCCTCAGGTCTCAGATGTTTCCGTGTGTAAATGAGAGCTGCCGACTTGCACAATTCAGCTGTATTTTCAAAATGTTTATATTGTTTCTACGGAAGTGCATTCAGCAATTAAACTAATAAGTAGTCAGATTTTAAGAGTTTGTTCTCGAAGTTTAAAGGTTTCGCTTATAAATTTTGCATTTTAATCAAGATTTATTTAGTTTGATAATCTGATTTGATTTGTCCCCCGTGTATAAAGATGTTAGAAACGGTATCATAACGTTTCTAGTTAGATGCTTCGCAATATCTTTTTATTTCAAGATAATAGAAAAAAACTACATCTACTTTAATTATTTAAAACTCAGAAAAGAAGTCGATACTGAATACCAGCAGTGTAATTTGCATAATATCTATAATGATGATGATGATGATGATGATGATAAAATGATGATAATGATAATAATCATATAATAATGAAGGAATGTTTCGGAAATTTCTTGTTAATTTCGTATTCTTAAAGTACCTTTCCGTGCTATAACACATTCATTCCTTATGGACAACAGCATTATTCCTTTGCATCATGATAAAATAGGCATTACGGAACTGCAAGGATGTGGTCTGTGGCTCGAAACAAGATGCTATTCAATTCAAACAAAGGTCAAACATTCAGCCCATTAAATCTAATGGCATTCATAGTGAGTCTTGTGGCATGCAATTGAATCTAGAAAGCTTCATATTCAGTAACGGACATTACGGTCAAATCCTAAACGGATGCTTTTAAGGACGAGGGGGTGGCGACTATGAATAACCTTAAGCATATACAACCTTTTGTACTGTTGTAAAACGGCGTTAAACCTAACATACAAACACACCAGCTAGCTGATCGAATACTAGCTATTTTACCAAATAATATAAAAGGAACAAAAACGTTTCATCACAAATACGAAACTTCATGATTCAGATAAAAGAAATTCTTCTTTTATCCAAACATCAATGTAAACGGAATACACAGAACAAATTGTTTTATCTGCAAAATAAATAAAATGAAAGACCTGAACATAGAGTAATTCTAAAACAGTAAAAATATATTTATATGCAGTTCCATAATGGCAGCGTAATTCCGTGCATATTTTGGATATCGTAGGTCTACATAATTTTTGTTTGGAACGAAAGTAAATACATAATGAAGAATGCCTATTTCTGTTAAATACTAGTTCTATCAGCGGGAAGTTGCATGTAGAAAATTCGCTAAAGGAGACTGATAAACGACATTTCTTCGTAGCAGATTGAATTGTACAATGAAATACTTGCGGTAATGCTCTAAATAATATATTTAGATCTAGATTTTGTCTTTAGTTTTAAAAGAGAATTTTCGTTTATACTGCTTCATTTTACTGCTGTTGAAATATAACATATTTCATCGATGCTTTGCATGGATATAGCTCAGTACTTCAGAATGATATATTATATATCAAGTTAAATTTGTTTTGCAAACACTTGAGCTGGTTAGCGAAAATAATAATTTGCGCATAACACGAGGATAGCAAAAAAAAAAACATAAATCTGACTTGAGTGAGCCAGAACATGACGCCAAAACATGGCGGTGTTGAAAGTTTTGCACAACTCACAGTCTTACTATATATTATTTGAACGTATTTGAAAGGCAAAAACTTTATCTTGTATACATGTGAAAATCTTAAAACGTTTTAGCTTGTAGCCTAAACAGTTGTTTATCCTAATTACATGTATACATCTACCTACATTATCATTTAAGATGTTTACGTTATATTACTGCAAAGTATTAATATATTCTGCGATAGACATGTTAGTTTTTGTAGGTATCATTATGTATCTTATTTCAAAAATTCATAACCAGTTGTATGGCGTTGCTAATCTGTGCCACATGGGTCTAATGACCTTCTGGATTTAAGAAATAAACTTTGAAACTTTGGGACAAAATTTTAGGGATAAGTGAGAAAGGTGAACGACATTAACGCACACGTGCAAAACGTATCGCGTATATTTTAACTCAACACGAGTGCAAGTGAAACACAGAAAGTCTCAGTATTTTTGTGCTGTTATTTCATATTAACGCTAGGTATGTGTTTCATATAATTACATTCTTATTATAAAACATGAAACATGGGAAAGCTGTTCATAAATGTATTAACATTATTTCTATTTTACGAATCACCAGGAAATTACTAACCGATATAAACAAAAGAGTACGGTGCATAGCGGTAATTTTCCTTTGATGTCTTAAGTGAATTATTTACTAAAAACAATAATTTCAGAACTTTTGTAATAATCATAATTGATTTTTTTGTTGCACATAATATAAAGAAATCCTGTAAATTGAAACAGATTACTTAACTGTTAGCGAAAGGGAATCAGATAAAGAGGGGTAATTAAACACTTTCAATAATTTTCTGCTTTTTTTTACCCCAATACTTGCCAAAACTCATCGTACAAGACAATAACAGTAATGAAAGGTTAGAGAAAAACTCATACGTCGAGATCCGCACCGTAATTTTGGAAAACATCGAATGCATTGTCTCTGAACATCATTACATCAATAACAGCGATATTTGCTAGCATCAGTTATACAAAAGAATGTTTACTAGACAGTAAAATAGTCTATGCATCCGGTCTTACAATTTTCAACTCTTTTCGCTCGAAAATTTAGAGGTGTGTGTAATGCAGAGACGCTCGATATATTTCATGCACAAAGCATGGACTATCAACAACTTCCCAGACCAAAAAAAGTAATCGTTTTTGTCTTTAACATTAATTATTTGTGTCTTAATCCGAAACATGTTCCTAGTTTGTGTGTTTTGAAGATGTAAGATAACACACACTGTAAATGTGTGATTAAATTTCGGTTTTGATATGCTATGTAATAAAAGTGTAAAAACTATGTGAATGCACATTAAACCGTTTTATCCATCATCGCATCGCTTTCCAGTTAAACATTACCTTTTCCTGCTTTCATGCTTGTATGTTAAGTGAAAAAAAAATCGATCTTTTGATTTATCCGTCCGAAAAAAAAACAACCCTTAAAGACGACAATTGTATAGAGACAAATATTTTCATGCCAATTTGTTTCCTTTCTGCATAAAGGCGATATTACCGTATTTATTTAGCAAGTTCGCAATCCTTTCCGATGTTTTGATAAGTTTTTTGCAATGCGTAAATATTTGGAGTAAATACCATAGAAAATTATGCTCCGGACACGAAACATGACGGACGGACAGAGGCATGTGCCATCATATAATACGTCCCGCATTTCCAAGACGGGCATATAAAATGCAACATTCAGCAATTTTGTAACCCAATTACCAAAAGCAATCTTTTAAAATGTTTTTATATGTTATTCTCCTTTAGACATATTATCTAATATTTCTTCACATAAAAGTTATGATATTGGATATTGAATAATAAACTCATACACTCCAAAATACAGCAATAACCCCCCCCCCCCCAGAAAAACAGAGCAGACATTTAAAATCATATAGTTACGTTTCTGTTTGTTATACTTGTTTCATGTGTTTCAACAAATATATCAGTTTTAGTTTCCTAATTTATTTTTCCGATAAAACATGTCTTTTCAAAGAAGATATTTCTATATTAATTTGCTTTCAGCATGTAGACGATGTGACTTTATTACACAGCAAGTTTATAATCTTATCCGGTGTTGTAATGCGTTTTCTAATAAAGTATGAATTGTTATTAAATTTATACTCTACCACATGTAAAGCAAGATTTAATTATTGCTATTAACATTCATGGAAGATTTACAGTCATGTCACAACTACCTGGGAAGATTTTGACAATGCTCTTTAAACGTGGAAACATTTAAGCATTCATCAAAGATTAGCATTCGTTTGATAAAAGCAGGTGTTGTATGTGAAATAATAGAAAGGTTGTGCTTTCAAAACTATTATAAAAATAGCAGCCTTCAACAGTAATATGATTTTCGAGTTTTTGTTGGAATTGTTGGCAATGCAAGCCTTTTGGTATGTTACTGCAAGTAATTCTCTCTTAAATTATATTATCTTTTCTCTTGACATAAATGTTATGATGAACATATAAATAAAATCATACTCTCACAAAATACACAAATAGAAAGAAAACAGAACCGACAATAACTATAACTTATTTCTATAAAACAATAAAAAGTACATACGTTTCCGGTTATATCACTTTCCAATAAATTCTATATACTTGTCATTGGTGTATTTTGCAGGACAGTGTTTTTTTTCGTGTAATATAATATCTGTAGAATTCCAAGGATTGTTGCGTATCCCGGCGAATTCTGCAGTTTTTACAGTAGGATAAAATCACGCGTCAACTATATTAATTTCAGGTTCCTTATTTCTTAATCCTCCATAACTCCTTAAAGAAAACGTGGCTATAGAGATAATTTTTCCGGGGCAATTTGCTTACAGCATGTTGATGAAAATACTTCAATTAGTTAGAAAGTTTTTAATATCTTTCGGTGTTTTATATATATATTTTTTCACAATATTTACCTTTTTATCAAATGTTTTCTTCCATATTTACTGTAGTGGACCCCTAATGACAAATGACAAAAAATCTATATTCTCCGTGTGCGATTTCGATGAAAACGCATGTACGTGTTGAGCTATATTCAAGTTTTCCCTAATGAAAATAACTAATTATTTCCGAATAGGGTCTGTAAACTTAAAGAAAGATTTTCTTACTACTCTTTAAACGTAGGAACATTCTGGCATTCTCTGAAAATAAACTACAAACTACTATAAGCTCGAAAATTTAGAGGTGTGTGTAATGCAGAGACGCTCGATATATTTCATGCACAAAGCATGGACTATCAACAACTTCCCAGACCAAAAAAAGTAATCGTTTTTGTCTTTAACATTAATTATTTGTGTCTTAATCCGAAACATGTTCCTAGTTTGTGTGTTTTGAAGATGTAAGATAACACACACTGTAAATGTGTGATTAAATTTCGGTTTTGATATGCTATGTAATAAAAGTGTAAAAACTATGTGAATGCACATTAAACCGTTTTATCCATCATCGCATCGCTTTCCAGTTAAACATTACCTTTTCCTGCTTTCATGCTTGTATGTTAAGTGAAAAAAAAATCGATCTTTTGATTTATCCGTCCGAAAAAAAAACAACCCTTAAAGACGACAATTGTATAGAGACAAATATTTTCATGCCAATTTGTTTCCTTTCTGCATAAAGGCGATATTACCGTATTTATTTAGCAAGTTCGCAATCCTTTCCGATGTTTTGATAAGTTTTTTGCAATGCGTAAATATTTAGTAAATTCATTTCCATCGCTTTTAAAGAAATACTTTACTTATTAGTTTTTAAGTATTCATAAAGGATTAACGTTCGTGTAATGTCTGACTGTATATTGTTACAGATAATGCTTCTTGTCGTTATGGAGGTGACAAACCAATGTTTATTTGCTGATTGGCGGCGATTTAGGTGTGGCATTACAAAGCAGAGTAACATTTATTTGATATCTTCATTTGCATTGTCTATCGGCGTTAAAAGTGAGCGGAACTGTTATCGTTTTTGTTAAGATATCTTTCGTTATTTGTCTATTTTATTAAAGTAAGATAATTGATATTCTTTGATCCATCAGAAAGATTAAAAGGGCAATTATCAGTACCACATTTCCGCAGTTCATTTTGCATGATAATAATAATAATAACAACAATAATAATAGTAATAATAATAATAATAATTAAAAATTGTATTGTAATTTTCTTCTTCTCCTCCTTATTATTATTATTAATATTATTAGCAATACTTGCAGCCGCAAATCTAAGTATTTGATAAAATTTCAATGGTATTCCTCATGTATCTTGTTTTTCTTTTGTCATTCATAAATTTCTAATATGGAAATACCTTAATTCAGCTTTTGTTATTATACTCGATTGTGTTTGAATCATTAAGTTTATTTTCAGACTAGGATTATAAAAATCAAGATATCGTTAACCGGTATAATATGATTAGAGGTGATTTGAATTTTAAATTCATAGATATGTTGCGAGTTGAAGAATGAAAGAGGTCAAATAATAATTGAATTTGGTGTACAGCAGAAACTTGGATCTAAACCAAATTTAACGCAGTATCTATCAGAATTGAAAATCGACTTTGATATTCTTTGGTACTTTCAATCATGTTTGAAATTCCCGACGCGATTTTATAAAAAGCCCGTTACTGGAAATGAATTGTTTCGAAATAGATGTATCAATTATCTTGAATTCTAGTTCGTTATTATGCAAACATAATTATTATCTAGTTTTACTAAGTTTCGTTTTTCTTATACTCGTTTTAAACATATGGCTATGCCAAGGTTTGTATGACTATATTTGGGACAACAACTTTATACTTTTAAATCATAGGAAGAGCAGGAAGTTATGTCGAAAGACACTAAAATATGTTTGATCTTAGAATAAATTTATCCGAGACATTTTTTTTTCATTATTCATTTCAAGCACTTAAGATTTGGCACAAAACTCGACAAATAATTGACAGTCGGATAGCGATTAATCAGATATATGTAATTGTTCACCTGTTTTACAAGTGAGATACATTAAACGCTCAACAAATACTAATGCTTTAAGACCACCAATGTACCAATGTACTGCATTATTCTTAAAAAATTATAACTGGTATGTCTGCTAAACCGTACATTTACATGTGGGTTTTAAAAAGCGCACGCATGATGAAATCAGCTGTTTCATTAAGGTACAAACATATAAAAAGACGTATCATCAGATATTTACACATGAAAGCAAATATACTATCTATCAAAACGGCTACTGGAATGTGGATATTTAATGCACAGAATCAAATGTTATATCTACATAATATTTCATAGAATGAAAAATACTTTGTTTCTTAGTTGACCAGTTGATTAAGCAACAATCGCCCTGCCTAATGTGATGCTCTGCAGATCTTATTAGGATCTATACAATTTGTTGAAAAAGCATTTCTTTATTTCAAATTTCTTTGATTTATTTTTGTAACGTACTTCAACACCGTTAACCCAATATCTCTAAATACTTTCGATCGTATTATATCATTGTTTTCTTAATGTTAACGTGACCTAAGTTTTACTTTACATTGATTGCATTAATCAAATTATATATTGATCGGATTAGTTTTAATCTAAACTAAAGTTTTATCTCGGTATGTTTAAGAATACCGCAAAATTAATGTTATTTTTAATGCTAGGTTGAGCTGAAACATCTTTTTTTCCATCCTAATTTCTACAGTTCAGTTAAACACATCAATGTTTCAGAGTTTCGTACCAGTATAAAGTTTTACCCAGATGAACGAATTCCTTAGCAGAACCCACGCAGACGCTCAAACATCTGTAAAATCACCAAGGAGAACATGTACCCGTCTACTTCTTACTGTTGTAGAAGAAGCTAAACTGATTTCATGACATAACGAGTAACCACCACGGTTTTGTGGCATTAAAATTATCGCTTTTGTTGCACATAATATAAACAATTAAAACTTTACGGCTATTGGATTAGTTATTGCACGCCGTGCCAAGATTGTCCGGTTTTTTTCTTCAATATTTTATTGTACTGATTACAGGAAATTACCTATTGCTATTAAAACAAAAGATTACGGCGCATAGCGTTAATTTTGCTCTTAGGACTTGGTTAAAATATTTACTGTAAACAGCAACATCAAAACTTACATTGTAAAAAATTAAAATTAATTTGTTTGTTGTACATAATATAAAAGTATTGGGCGAGGATGCGCCGAAGAAAATGGAGTACTTTATCATCCTTGACAACAATAACAGGGAATCGAACTGTCTCCATAGTATGATCGCAAATACTTGCATTAAACATTTTGTTATACCAGAAAACAAACAGCAGAGAAAGTTGTAAAAGAAAACTTCCGTACGCATCAAATGCTGTCAACTCAGACAAAGCACGACCTCTCGGGCAACATGCCTGACTGATGTTAGACGGCAGGGTTTGCATCCGCCGCTGCAAACACAAATGTATACTTAGAAATAATACAGACAATGTCCGTGACCTTCTTCGTTTACATATACGAGTTGTTCCACGAGAAAGCCTGTTTTAGTGACATAAGTGAATTATAAATGATTTGTTTCTAAAGTCTGGAAATTCACTGTTTTTCTGGCACTTTGCAGTCATCGTAGAAAAGGCATATTTTAAGTCATTTTACAACAATACATTATTTCCATCGTCCTGACGGCCAATTAAAGCTTGCACCCTGTGAAAACAGAATGTTATTGATGAAACCAAAACTAAAAAGCTAAGTTCTTTAGTTAATGTTTTGCAACAGTGTCTAAATGTTCAAATCTATTATGCCAAATGATTGTCAGATTTACATTTATCCATAAATGACATAAAATACACATGAACACCGACGTCAAAATGCTTTCACGACATTCCTGACGCCACGTCTCTAAACGCGTTTGGTAAGCATTGTAACTTTTCAAATATTGAATATAACTTCTTTGAAAAACGAAATAATCTTTCTAATGAATAATTTCTTATTTCATTTTGATTGTTTAGTAATACAGGTTGTTATGGAGTGGCCCATGTGATTATACCAATTTGCCCTACCAAAATTGTTTAAGCATCAGATATATGCAAAGGAATGTGTTTCAGGTAACAAAATAAATTACTTTTTCTCTGCCTTAATTAATTGTATGTCATAATCCGGAACAGCATAATGATCCACCTACTGTCAGTTGTTTGAGAAATGTGTTTCTACTTTTACAAGCTTGCAGACTATGTCTCTATATTTAATTGCGACTTTGCTGTTGCATAATAATCGCGTACATTTTATATAATAAAGCAATAAAATACTGTATTTGTGATCTATGTTCTGAAAGGAAAGCACTCCCACCCGTCGGAAATTAAAGTTTCAGCCTTCACCTCTGTTTTCTTAGTGATCTCGATTTTACGGCGAATCGACACAAAAATGTCATATATCGCGGTACCCTATCAAGTGTGCTATTCATTTTATTAATGCTGATTACCTAAACGTAACCATTAATTAATCTCAGAACAATCTATTCTGGATAACGCCCTTCCGACAGAATTATTTACACGTAAATCGGTATATTAATAGGTGCTTCAATGGAAAAAGAGTCAACAAGTCATCTTTTACTGAACGAGAAGTAAGAAAGCAAACGCTTTGAATGATCTTGCAAATTATCGTCTCTTAAACAGTCATATTATTCAATTTGTCGTCACATAAAAGTTTAACAATAAAATCATGCACTCTCAAAATGCAGGATTAAATAAATAAAACACACACACACACACACACACACACACACACACACACACACACAAAAAGACAGAAAAGATATAAACTGAGCACATATGTTTTGGGTGTTTTATGTAAAAAAAAACAACAAACAACAAAAGCTTATTTCATAGAGGATATTTGTTTGTTTCAGTGAAATACCAAATTTATTTCACAAGTGAGCATCAAAAACTGATATTTTCACGAGTGGCGAAGGCAGGAGTGAAAATGACTTTTTTTGGTGCTCACGAGTGAAATAAAATTGATATTTCACTGACACAAACAAATTTTCTTTTTATTTCATGTGTAAAACTCTACTTATGTTGCGTAATTTATAAAACGTCGAAAATTGCGGGAAAGGTCAGCAGAAAGCACAACACAAATGACGTCATTTTAACGACATCATCGTCATTATGGTCCCCGGTATACATAACGCTCGGTAAACAATTTGACTTCAATCGCGGCGGAGGACCGGAACTAGTTCGGCAAAAACAGTGAAAAATAAAAATGATAATCTACTGTTTCAAAACTGTGGATTATCACTTTTATTTCACTGAGAAAACTCTATAATTCACCGGAAAACATAAAAAAATTACTTTATTCGTCTTAGATCAGACAGTTAATTGAAAAAAGACAATTTGCTTTTAGCATGTATACGATGCTATTTTATGCATCTGACGGGTTTATAATCCCATCCGGTGTATCGGTCTGTTTAATATGTGTCAACTGTTAACACTTTTTCCCTTTCATATTTGAATATTTTAACATTGCTCTAATTTAAGCATTCCTTAAAGATTATCGTCCGTTTGATGTGTACGTGTTGTTATATTTAACGCATTATTGCAGTTACGGAGGTGACAAAACGTAATATTTGCTTGATGATTAGCAACGGCCTAGGTGTGGTATCACAAGGAAATACTAAGATTCATTTCGTTTGGTAATCTGATTTGATTTGTCTCCCGGCTACAAAAATGTCTGAAAATGTTATTGAGAATTATGGTTATATGGTTTTCGTTAATTTAATGAATAATCAAGGCCTTCGAGTGGAATGGTTCAGAGTTCAGATGATTGAACCACGAGGGCGTTAGCCCAAATGGTTAAACATCCAAACATCTGAAATATGAACCGAGGTAAATTAGACGTTAAACCACAAGGAGGCATTGATTGTTTTCATTCTTACATGTTCATTTAAATATTTCAATGAAAATTATGATGGGCTTCATTGATCTTAGTAGTAATGAACTGGACGTCAAGCGGCAAGTTGACGTCATAATTGATGTCACAATGCTCTCATACCGGTCCGTGCGTCCAACGTTGTTTGTTGCAGAATATACAGGCTTAAACTTTCTTCTTTGTTTAACTAGCAGTCAAATGGAGGCATGTCAGAATCTTTCTTTTAGAATAATAAAAGTGTTTCAAACCATCAGAAATTATTCTTAGAAAGCTAAAAACATCGAGACAATTACACATGTCACATAAAACCATCAGCAGTGTAATTTGCATAACGTCAATAATAATGATAATTATTGTTATAGCATGAAAATGTAACGTTAATACTAACAGCAATAATTTGTAGTCGTATAATTATCTTCTATGTGTAGTATTGCATTGAGCGGGATCGGAATTCTATCCTGGTGCACTAATGAGTTACTTGAACATTTTGCATGCATTCATGTTTATGCATTTTGTATGCTGATGTGTATTGTGTCTTAATGCTTTAAGTAGCTAATGAAATGATTGTTTTGAAAATAAAAGAACGATCTCATGTTAGACGCGTCAATATGTTTACTGCAAACTGGCACAAGTCATAATTGCACAAAACGTGTTTTTCTAATTCAGATGTTCTGAAAATGTGATATTACGCCTTTTATTTTCATTACAAGAAGGAATGCATCTCTGAATATACAGAAAATATGTAAAGAAATTATTCAACGACATTAGCATCAAAATCGCTAGAAATATTTCTTATTCTCTTCTAGTACCTGCACTGAAAGAAACCATGTCCGTATACTTTCCAACAGAACCGTAGTCGCAAAAAGTGCTCTCAACTTCAATGCGTTTTTTATTAAAATCTGTTAAAATCAAGTCATGTGCGTGAATGTGACATGGCGGATTAGTGTTACAAATGTAACAATAGTCCTAGATTGATGCTATTTAAAGAGCTGAAAGAAGTTTTTTTTCGTTTAGATTTACGCAGCTTTCCGCTGTTAAATTTAAATATAAACGTTCATAAAAAGTTTCATTCCCCCGCACAATACCAGTACATCTTTCCAGTAATGATGTGTGATTAAAGCACAAAAATGCACATGAGAGTCAGAAAATAGGATCTATTCACTTGGTATCTCTTCCTGTTGTACTGAAACATTTTGCGATCTCATTACTGACCTTTTTCATAAATAATGGAATATTATCCTAAATTTGTCAAAAACATATATGCCACTTGACAGACATTTGGTCTTATAATAAAATATTTTCCACAGTTTGGAGAATACTCTTGCAGTTATTCTCAGGTATCGTATATGATATGCAATTTTGTCTTAATAAATACCGCCGAAACAGTTTACAGTTGATCGCAATGAGAACATAACTTATTAACTATTTGAATGTATCATTAAGAAGAGCATTTTTCTTTCGTACTCCAATGTATCATTATATAACTCATGCAAACAGTTATCTTAATATTAGACACGACGAGGGTAAAATTCTATAAAAATACGAAAACAAGATGGTTGTGATATACGACCGGAATGCTTTTTTTTTATAATTATCATGTTTTTTTTTTTTTGGTTGCGGGTTTATCCCGCTACCAACGTTAAGTGTATTTTTGACAATCATGTAGCATCTTTATTTGATTTCAAATCACATCCAAAGGAATTTGTTCATGTGCTACACAAAGTAGTCCCATTCATGAACAATGCGGATGAATTATCAATAATAAAGCACTTCTTATTCATCCTCTATCCATTCACACTGGCCATTTAGATTATATAAGATCTGTCAATGATTAGGTATTCCAGCCCATGGTTACATCACTGACTTCAAGATGTTCATGTAAGGTCAGGCAGAGTTTATCTTAGATCGAGGCATATTAGTATTTGTTTCTTATACATGTATATTTATAGATTGGCATTTAAAATGAAAATAACTCTAGCAAAACCCGCAACCACCAGACATCTCAAGGCTTTGATTTATATGAAGTAAACTTATAGAGCACTTAAAGTTCCGCAGATCTAACAAGTTCAAACTCTTGTTAGATAATGAAATTCCCTGCTTAATCAATACGAAAACTGATTTTTCCCTCATGGGATAATATTATCCCCTTTCGTATTTAACTACCGTTCCTTTTTGACATTTGTATACTTCTAACATGGTAATGATGCCTTATTCGACGACTGTTATTACATCCGATGATTATAATTGAGCCGTGCCATGAGAAAACCAACATAGTGGGTATGCGACCAGCATGGATCCAGACCAGCCTGCGCATCCGCGCAGTCTGGTCAGGCTCCATGCTGTTCGCTTTTAAAGCCTATTGGAATTGGAGAAACTGTTAGCGAACAGCATGGAGCCTGACCAGACTGCGCGGATGCGCAGGCAGGTCTGGATCCATGCTGGTCGCACACCCACTATGTTGGTTTTCCCATGGCACGGCTCATATTTGAATCTTTTGTTTGAATATGGAAATCAATTTAGAAATCATAAGCCAGTATAACATGGACATGATTAGAGGTGATTTGAATTTCAAATTCATCGATCTTAAGATACGTTAGGGATTAAACAAAATAAAGACCAAATATGTATTTATTTTATCCAACATAAAATGAGGGAGAAACGCGGTTTAACACTTAGCGTATTACTGATGTACTAACAGCATGTCAATATTTTGTGCTAAAGATTTGATGAATGCTTCCAAAATACATGAGTAAATTTTATCTACAACCATTGTTATGACTCGACCAGTAACTGACAGTAGCGATAACAATTCACCAGGTTATGTGTAATCTATAACTTACTTTGCCGGTGTTGTGCATTAAAAGATCAAGAAATATTGATGTTTCAATACCGCAAGATCATCGCATAATCTTCTAAATGTGTGTGTGTGTGTTCGGGTTTAATCTTTTTCAACATTTTTTTCAGTCATATAAACGACGTGTCTACTTGTAGCAGTGAGCACAATGCCCAACTTTATAGTGCTGCCTCACAGGAATATCACGCCGTAGACACGTGGCATGATACCCCACCCAGTCACATTATACTGACACCGGGCTGACCAGTCCTAGCACTATCCTCTTAATGCTGAGCGCCAAGCGAGGAAGCTACTAGTACCATTTTTTACGTCTTTGATATGACGTGGCCGGGGATCGAACCCACGACCTCCCGCACTCGAAGCGGACGCTCTACCACTAGGCTACCGAGGTGGTCTCTGCTAAATGTATAACTGGCTTGTCTACAAAACAAAACATTCAGATCTAGCTTGTATAATGCGCACACACAATAAACGATTATGCCATAATCGTAATAACTGAAACAGATCTAGTATTATGAATTCTCTTTGTATTCGATAACCGAAGTAAGACTCAGCACCTCTCTGCCCAAATTCTACCCAATACCTTTCTTCTTTACATATAACATGCAAACTAGACCTGTATGTTGTGTGAAGTGATTCATATGGAAGGAAATCAGTTAAGACTATGTATGATATAAAGATTGACAAAAAAAAACGTTTTCATGTTGAGAAGAAATTTGTTATCAAAATGTGTATGAAGATACGCATGTCTGTACAATGTACATAAAATTGCAATAAATAATTCTATTTACACATCCTTTACACTACACTGATATTTATAATCAACAGCCTGAATTAAATATGCGGATTTAGAAAAAATCAACAAATCAAATAACTAAGTTAAAAGATAAAAGGTAAGGGTATATTTCCCGGAAGCACAGAATCACAAGAAATGCATCTCTAATCAATATGAAAGATCAAGATTACCCTTTTACCTCGAGTTAACAGTATTGTTCCGGTGTCTTGTGGCATGTAAACGAAACAAGGAAGCTTCTTACATTGCAACTTATTTATCTTAAAAACTTAAACTGACAGACATGCTTTTGGAAGAGAAGGTTATGAGTATACATAATCTTAAATAAACACACTTCTTATCAAAGATAGACCTAACCTACAAGCCCAACTAATGAAAAATCATCTGTTTACAAAAATATATTTTAAAACAGTACATCAGACATATAATCAGATATATCCAACAACAAAATCTACTTTTATCAGAACACAACATTAAGATATGCTTTAGTTCCGTTACAATGTTCAGAACAAACTGAGATATCTACATTCATGATAAATGATCTAACAAATCAATGAAAGACCTTAAACTCAAACTGTTTAAAAATAAAAATACTTATTATTTTCCATTATGGCAACGAGCTCCATGCATATTTTTGATAAATCATACGATGAATTGTCATCTGACCAATGTTGCCAGCCAACCAAAAGAAAACACTGTTTACATTTAGGTAAACCATGTTTGTTTTGGTTTGGTTGAGCTAACGTTGAACCGACACAATTATAGGTCATATGGCGACTTTCCAGCGTTCATGGTGACTGAAGACCCAAGGTGCCCCTCCGTGCATTATTTTATCACGGGCGAACCACCAACTGGATAGCTTCTTAACACGAAGAATTCAACGCTACAAGTGATGCTCGAACCTACATCGGTAAGGGGCAAGTGATTCGAAGTCAGCGACCTTAACTTCTTGGACACGGAGGCCCCTAAGTTTAACCTTTAAACCTGGATTATGCATAGCTAGGTTTTCTATAAGCTGAGTTATTGTAACAGGTTTTATGATAATTATGCGATATCGGCCGCTGCTATTGAATCATTTTCGCATACCAGACAGTACTTTGACGAAGAATGTTATTAAATTGCAACTGTTTTAGAACATTCATCTGCATTTATATACATGAGTGTGTTATCTGAATGCTTCTAAGTGACAGGGTTTCTACTAGTTCACACATCTTTCTTGAGGTCCACGGAAAGTTTCAGTTCGTTTATTGTTAAAGTCAGGGTTTCAAGAACATGTAAAATGTAACTTTGGACGAAAATTTATCAATGGTCACTGTTCGCCTATCTGCAAATACATACGTTTTCGTAGAAGAGAAAACAATAATAACGAGCATATCCGAGGACCCCCATGTTTCGGACAAGCAGCGCCCAATATATATATACCTTATTCTACCATTACGAGGCAATTAAGTCAACTTGTATTAACCTAAAAATGAGTTTTTGGATTGCTATTATAACTTGTTAGTTTTGTTTTCAACTTGCATTGAAGTCACATATTTCAACGACGTTTTGTAATAAATTAAGGTCTTAAATCTTCGATAGCCCAGTAAATAGTGTGGTATCCTTTCATACTTGTTATAATTACATGTACATGATTATAAAAACATTAGGTTATAATATAAATTGTCCAATATCTCCCCGAGGTATTTTCGATATTTTTATCTTACCAAGTAGACTACATAAATTATACAGAATTCAAGATAGGTGAACGTTTTTTTTAAATACATGTAATGAAAATATCTTATATTATTAACAATGATACTTCACGTTTTGTCTTTTTGCTTGGCTGGATTTAACACAATATATTTTCAATATCACCGAAACTGTAACTTCATATATAAGAGCTTCCCTCCTAATATAAACTTATTCTCACACAAATTATTCTTTTAAAGAATCTATTCAGATGTCTGATCACTCGTCTCCAGGACCGAACACGCGAATTCGTGCTTTTCTTTCCGGTATATACGGGCGGTTAAAAATAAGCGCGAGCGATCTTATGACAGAAAAGCAACGTGACATTTAACATTCACGATGTAATGATTCTATGTCAATCTACCGTGGTTATACCATTATAACTTTATGGCCATTAAGATAATTATTGCACGGCGTGCTGGGATTTTCAGGATGTTTCTCGGCATTTAACAGCATTTATAACCCATATTTTCTGAGCTAAGTTTGAATGATTACATCTATTGTAGAAGATATCCGAATTCATAATTACATAATACGGTTGATACGTATCAGAATTCTCGATTCCGGAAATTATTGCAAAACATGAAACAAAGGAAAGCTATTCATAAATGTATTAACATTCTTTTATTTTATGAATTACCAGGAAATTACCAACTGCTACTTAAACAAAGATAATGGTGCATGGTGGTAATTTTGCTTTCATGTCTTAATTGCATTATGTATTGAAAACAATAATTTCAGACCTGATGATGAACTTGAAGAAAATGGATTACTTCACTGTCAGTATAAAAAAAATCAGGTACAAACAGGGAAACTGAAACTTCTTAAATTAATTGCCACGAACATAAATACTTGCATAAAACTTAATATAAAAATTACAAGAAAAAAAAAAGAGTAACGAAAGGTAAGATACAAGCTCAAACCTCCTCACTGTAACCTAAATGTTTTAGGTCAGGGGGAACTAAATCTTTTTTGGTAAGAGGCCACTTAATGTTTAGGTCAGGGAGAACTAAATAATTTTAGGCAAGAGACCGCTCAATGTTTAGGTCAGGGGGAACTAAATGTTTTAGGTAAGAGACCACCTAATGTTTTAGGACAGGGAGAACTAAATGTTTTAGGCAAGAGACCACTCAATGTTTTAGGTCAGGGTGAACGAAATATTTTTGGTAAGGGACCACAAAATATGGTACACATTATCCGCGAACTTATCATACGAGCACTGAACGTGTATACATGATAGGCGTATGATACGTGCGATATTTGCTAGCAGCAGTTATACAAAGGAATGTGTTTCAGGCAAAAAAGTAAACAACTTTGTCTTTGCCTTAATTAATTGTATGTCATAATCCGGAACAGTGAAATCATCTACCTACTTTCAGTTGTTTGAGAAATGTGTTTCTACTTTCTATGTGTTTTGTAGATGCAGGCTCGTAGACTTTATTTCTATGTTTAATTATGCTTTTACTGTTTGGCATAATGTACATGCACATTTATGATAAAATCAAACGTGTCATGCCTTAAATTACAAAAGTCATACTATAAAAACAGCTGCCGTAGTTGTACTTCTGATTGAATTGTTGGAAAACAAGCGTTTGGATAAGCTTTAGGTCTTCATACTTCGGCATATTTATTTTAAGGTTATGATATCTTTTTATATAGAGAATAATAGGTTAGTGCCGTAGATGAGAAAGTTTATCTGGCGAGGTGGAGGAGGTTATCGGGTGAGCCGGAGGCGAACCTGATAACGTCCGGAGCCGAGCCAGATAAACTTTTTCCATCTTAGGCACTAACCTATTATTCTATTTATCTTGTCATTACTTCATTTTCCGATATTTGGCAATTTATTTTACAAAAATAAGTGTGCGACAACCGCTTTAATGACGTCATATTCGTAATGACGTCACTAATATAATGACGTGATTACCGGCAAAATCGCAATAACTTCTTCGTTTTTGAATAAAAACTCATTATTTGACCACTCATTTTCTTAGTCCGGACATTTCCAACACAATGATGATGGTTTCGTTGCAAAATTTCTTATGACAACAATATCGATCATAAGGTCACATGATCAACTGACCGTATATCACTGGTCACATGATCAACTGACGGTATATCAAGAAAGATATACGGCACCCTGATATCGGGTCGAAAATACTGCAAGTGACAGGATAAAAAATTATACACTAACAGAATGACGCAATGGAAGCAGAACAAACAATAACAGTAAATTGTAAACATAAAAGAAACCAAAGCAATAGCTGACGGGAAACAAACCTGTAGAGAAAATAAATTCAAGCAAAATTTCATTCAGCATGTAGGGATTATTTATTAAGCAAGATTTCACCTACCTTTTTATGAATATCTTTTTCAGAATGTGTCAGTTGTTAAATTCTCTAACATACATAAAAACTACGCTCCCTTTAGCATGTCTAACTATTCGCTTGTTTATAAGGAAAGCATTCCTTTGTAACATTTCGACAGTAATGATGTCATAGAGAAATGAAATTTTCTGAAGTTAAGTTAGTATGTTATGTGAAAAGGAAATAAATAAAATATATCTTCTTTTTTTCTGAGACATATTTGTACTATTGTTCTAAGCCACTGTAGATTTTGGCACAAACACTCTACAAATAATTGACAGTCAGGGTAACAATTAATCAGGTATGTGTAATCCTTGACTTATTTCGCCGGTGATATGCATTAAACACCCAAGAAATACAGATGTTTTAATACCGCAAGATTATTGCACAATCTTCGAAATGTATATCTGGCAAGTCTACAAAACCATGAACTAGGCTGAAGTAAAAAAACAACAGCACAATAATGGTTTACGTGCAAGTACTGTCACTGATCTGGAAAATGATTAAGCCTTGTTTCAGCTATGTCCATCTACATCCATCAGTCATCCGAATTGAACGCCTCCCTCACCGTCTGCCGAAACATTTTTTATGCTAATAAAGTCTTTCTTTTTCTCTAACCCATACATAACTACAGTTTGTATCTTGTGAAGATGTAACATGATTTGAATCCACATAATTGATCTAAATGTAAATGCAAAATGTTCAACTTATAACTGAACTCTTATGTTTGTAGTGTGCTGTTTTAGCGTTACAATAACTAACAAAGGCATGCACTTAGGCTTGAAAAAATCTTCACTGTACCAACTGAAATAGCCGACAAATTGGAGCGTATACTGCTTAAAATTTTGGAAACAAACAATTTATAAAAGTATGCAAAGGGTAGTAAATTAGCTGCTCAGATATAATATTTGTTTAAATGAATCCCCATACATTTGTCAAAAAAAAATGGGTTACGTTGCAAATAGTATTGGCGGAATTCCGAAAACGTTTCGAAAACAACCTACTACGTTATTCAGGCAAACTGTATTTTTTTCTACAACTAGGGCGCAAAATTATAAAAATGTAAGGTTCATCAGCTCAACAGAGACCAAATCAACAAACAAAGGGCAAGCTCATGGAAGCTGTATGAAAAAACATGCAATCAGATATGGGAAAACCATGTTATTTCTGATGAGTCTTTGTTCTTTAAATGTAACAGGCGGCTGCGCTATATCACTGAAGAGGAATCTAAAGATAGTAATGTTTGATTCTTCCGAAATCTAAATGCTATATAGAAAAGTTTAAAATAAAATCTGGAAAGTAGATCCCTCGGAAGCACCGAGAACAAGGCAATTAGTGAAAATTGCAGACTCGGTTTGATTGAGTCTGTTCATGGGCAGTAATGGAAAAAGCAACACTGCCCACGCCCACTAGCACCGGCTTAAGCAGTATTCAATCTTCAAATCTAAATGAGTTGAAATCAATGATCCCGAAGGACCAGAAAATATTTTTGGACGACTTGTTGGCAAAGATGTGCCACGTCTTTTTTTCTAGAAGTGTCACTTAATATTTAATGTTTCATCCAGGGACCGCGTCTGGCAATACATGTTCATTCTTAAAATTACAAAAATAATTCGTTACTCCTGATGACTGAATTTCAAACTTTCTGTGCGCATGCACTATGACCTTTCAAATTGGTATATACGAGCAGCAGAAGTGCACTATCTAGACCCTAATGACTTAAATTTAATCTTAGGGGCACAATAATATTGACCAATTAACTATTAAAACGACTAAGCCGCCGTAAAGCTTTGTAACGGACGTTCTAAAACCTGCGTATTAAGAAGCTTTAATTATCCTCTAAACCTAAATTCACAAAAGTCTGTCGGGATGGGTTTTATGGTAAATGCATACACAGGTTAAAGAATCAAGCTACTTCTTTTAAGAAAAGGCGTTAAATTCGAGAAACAAGTAGGCTAAACGCATACAATTTACCAGTTGATAAAATAAAAAGTATAAAAACACAACCGTTATATCATCAGATTAAATATATAAAAACTCCGACTACACTCATTCAGTTCATTTATTACTGTGTAGCCTGTTTACATGTTTAACGGAAGTGCTCCATGCATATTTCGGGAAACTAGACTAAATCAATTTATCTGACGATGCCGGAGGCGATTAATTAATATATAATGATCAAGATGAAGTGTGTCTGTTTGTTTTAATGTCTATACTTATTTAATTAAGGGAAAAATCCACGAAAAAAAACCCCACAATATCTAGTCACTCAGAAGGCTAAATGAGTCTAATACTCTAACCTCTGTTACGCAACACTTCTGCATAACAGAAACTTCAATATAAAGGCAGATAATTGTTCCAATTAGACCGTTTCAATTATATGATAATCCCTCCAGAACAACCAAATTTCTTGTGCAGAGTTGTTATGCATTTGGTAAGGATTGTTATATGTTATGTATCGTGTTGTTAAAATGTCGTTGTTACTATGTATTAAATTTGTAACTTACTCTGCAACTCCTTAAGGCTCCGTCATCTTACTGCAAGCACGGCTATGCCCATTCTTCTTTCGGTAATCAACACCAAACACAGTACGTACGTCTGGAACAAACATCCATAAACAGTGTCTTATATTTTTAGTTTTAAACTTTGATTATTTTATTCGTTTTTAAGTTATTTATGTGTTTAATGTTTGATATGCATACTTACACTCAAACGTTTCTCCGGGGAACCATGGTAGACCTCTGGTATGCGTGAAGGTATTATCTCAATGTAGGGTTTTTGCAGGCTGACCTTTAGCAATATCAGAACAATGGTCTTTCTTGAGAGGTGGCTGATTGCACGACATTGACTGTTTGTCCTTCCAAAATACCATTTGATCAGTATATGACTGTATATAGTGGTAAAGGTGTTTATAGTAGTGAACTGTTTAGTCAATGTTCATTGCTGTGTATTCATAAGCTGTTTTCCTAAGTAGGAGGTGAAGAAAACAACAATAACAACAATACCCTCATAACACACTACACCAACGTAATCGTCAACATATAACACTGGGGGTTATAATTTTCTTGTTCCTTTTAAACTACTCCCGGTCATTCTGCTCACCTACGTGGCAAAGATGTTTCTTGTGTTTTATTCATTGTACATCTTAGTTCTTCCTCATCATTTAACTTGTAAGCATCATATAGAGTAGAAATTTATCAGAATATTGGTCTTGATAACATCTGAGCTAAGTTTGAAACTCAGTCATTTCGGATGAACAGCTACGTAGTCTACAACAAAGCCACCAGTATCGCTATATGAGCCATGCCATGAGAAAACCAACATAGTGGGTATGCGACCAGCATGGATCCAGACCAGCCTGCGCATCCGCGCAGTCTGGTCAGGATCCATGCTGTTCGCTAACAGTTTCTCCAATTCCAATACGCTTTAAAAGCGAACAGCATGGAGCCTGACCAGACTGCGCGGATGCGCAGGCTGGTCTGGATCCATGCTGGTCGCACACCCACTATGTTGGTTTTGTCATGGCACGGCTCATATCCTCTCCTGTTCTATCAGTACTACGTGCACTGCTTTGTTTGGCGCGGAGCTTCCTTTTGCTGCATCTTGCAACAACTTTCGTGCTTGTACAATGATGATGTTATCTCCAAACAGACTATTGACCAAAACAATATTGTACACTAACATCTGTAAAGATTTACCAAACTTTAAAGACTCGGATACCTGTTCAAGAAATAGGGTCATTTTCTTTATTCTATTTTACTAAATTAAAGAAATGGAACAGAAGGAGCTTTTCGTTGAAATGAATCGCGTTCTGGTAGTCGCAATATGACTGTACGGGCAGTCGCAAAAACATATGTCAAATCGTTAAATCGGACCATGAATCTCTAATTATCTTTACTTAGACCGTGGCAAAGATTAGTAACATCATACAAGAAAAGTAGAATACCACCTTTTGTGGCACTTATTAACTTTTATCATAACACTGCAAAGGTAGGTAAGAATAATTGTAAATATGTGTTTTAACTAAACATGTCAATATATTGCACTTAGTACAGCAGAACTGTGTACAGCAGAACTGTGAAATACGTATTTTACAATAAAATGTTCAAATATAAATGTATTTCCTACATAGAATATCAAACTAGGAGAACAACTTGTGTGGTATTTTGATTACTTGAGAGTAACGAACCTTTCGAAATATGAATAATAATACCAAAAATACTTCAAGCAAATATACATCACTATGTTTATTTTTATACCAAACATCATTTGAATACAACAAAGGGAAGTGGATAAAGTCATTTATCCAATCCTAAAATACCATAGGATAGAGAGAGAGAACGAGAGAGAGAGAGAGAGAGAGAGGGAGAGAGAGTGGAAAGAGATATATATATATATATTATAATATAAATCAATTCCATCAGTCATTTAAAGAGGTGAAACCATTTACTGTAGTTTCATTTCAAATTTCAGTATTAAGTTTTCTATCGTTTAAATCACTGAACTACTAATTAAAACAGAACGGATAAGAGATTTTCAATTAACATAAGTTAAGAGGGAAACAGAAAAACACTAAATCGCGTGCTCTTAAAATGCACTTCACACAGCGACGTTTTCGCCTAAATTTTGCATGTTTAATTTGTCTTAAATCATGCTCATGGCAAAACACATGTACCGTTTTCTTGCAAAGCAGTTTCTGAAATAAAAAATCTTTAATTTGATTACACAGTTTCTGCTTTTCCACTGCATCTGTGCCAGTAAAAGAGATCGAGATCGGACAACAATAACATTTTTAATCAAAGGCCTTTTGAGCATCCGTTTAACTATCTGCATTAGGGATACTTTTGTTGATATTCTTATAGAAATACTAACTTCTTAAGATCCATTCAAAGAAAATCTCAGAAATCCGAATCATTCATAAACAAGCAATTATGTATCGACCGTCTGATGCCAATAGCATCAAACATGTTCCCATGTTCCTTTAACCTTTGGTTAGACAACTTCAGTAAATATATAAGGTCGACAAAGTAAACGTTTGTGGTAATTAAAGAGATAATAGTGTGTTATTACGATGCCAGTAAGTAAATAACGTCAGGTTTCTCCACACCTTCTTTTCACGTTTTCAAAGCAGCCTTTAGGTCGCTTCAAGACCTTAACATATCAGATAAAGAAAATGATTCCAATATGTAAATTTATCAAACGATTTATATAAACATTTGAAATCTGATAACAAATTTTTCACCAGCAATATTTCATAATGACGTACATAAGCATTCCAGACTTCTCAAATTGTTTTGCCTAAACTTTTTGTTTCAATATGTTTCGAAGGAAAGTTTTAACAACAAGACAGATTAAGATTTTACAATGTCTGTAGTGTATGTTATTTAAAGTTGGATCCGGACAATCTCATGCCAGAAAAATAACCCTTCCACAGATTATGACGAAGTGGACACATTCCTCCCGCTATTTCAACAGGTGGGACAGTTTATGAAAATCTCTCCCGCTAACAATTCGTTCCAATGACTTATAATGTAGACCTCTGTGCCCTTCAGTAAGCAGTCCATGCCATCAACTGCCTCTTTTACAATGTGTGTTTAAAAGATAGAGAGTTATTGTATTTGTTTTATCCATCGATTGTCTGCTTAAGTCTTTATTTAATTGTTTACAGTACAAATTAAGGATCATTGTGCCTTCATAGCAGTTAAAATCATAGTAAATGTTTCATCAAATGACATCTGCTTTAAAACCGTCCAATAAAAATTGAAGAAAACTTGGTACGGATACTCTTTGTAAGAATTCTTCGCGAAATCACTCAAGTGGTTCCACTCGACTGTACACATGGGGCTACCACAGCTATAAACAGTAAAACAATACGTCCTTCTTAGTCTCTTGTCCAATATGTAACACAAATGTCCTTGACTGACTCCACAAAGGTCTCTTGTCCAGTATGTAACACAAATGTCCTTGACTGACTCCACAAAGGTCTCTTGTCCAGTATGTAACACAAATGTCCTTGACTGACTCCACAAAGGTCTCTTGTCCTATGTAACACAATGTCTGACTGACTCACAAAGTCTCTTTCCAAGATAGTAACACAAATGTCTTGACTGACTCCCAAAGGTCTCTTGTCCAAGTATGTAACACAAATGTCCTTGACTGACTCCACAAAGGTCTCTTGTCCAGTATGTAACACAAATGTCCTTGACTGACTCCACAAAGGTCTCTTGTCCAGTATGTAACACAAATGTCCTTGACTGACTCCACAAAGGTCTCTTGGAGGCATTATCTCCTTTTACTGTAAATTTGTCGGCTGCTTTTAAAATGATTTTAAAGAAAAGTTCCTTTCGTGTCGTATTATTCGTTCATTTCGCATGTACTCCAAAAAATCATTTTTATATTAAAATTATTATATGTTCTTTCCATTTGTAAACAAGGTAATATTTTAAATTGCACACTTTTGTTGCATTTGAAATTAAAATTAGCTTCCATGTCATTCTGCTCACCAGACGGAACAACTTCAACGTCATCCAAGGAACGTTATCAGTGCCTATAAGGGGAAGTCGTTAAAACAGCGGCCCGTTATCACTAAGCAGTGTTATTGTAACTTTGGCGCCTTTCCTTTATGCAGTTCATACAAAATGAACGTCATAATTTTTAATGAAAAAGAATAGGGCGAATGTAAATATTGTCCTTACGAGTTATCTTATCCATAAGGCAGTAAAGATGGTTTTAAGGAATAAAAGGCATGCTTAATTCATACTGTTTTCTCTTTATAAGAACTTTCAGTTTCAGATAACTTGAATGTAATATTTGTTCAGATAATGCCATTTACCTTCATCAATTATAAAACCTCAAAATTAATTGTTTTACCAGGAAAAGATACATTAATTGATGTATAAAACTTAAAAACCGACACCAATTTTTTAGGGAGACATTAAATTATCTCCTTTTCTCGAAAAGTGGTTTTCACTCAACTTGTAACTTATCGAATGAATAATTGAATCTGTTTTCCTCTAAAAGATTTTATTGATAATTACAGCTATCAGGGAGAGAAGAAGGAGGAAAAAATATTTCAGCCTCTTGCGAGTTTGTTTATTCCTTGCGCTGTTTTAATAGTAACGGTTCTATACTATAAAGGCAATCGTTACAAAAGCTGAACGGTATGACAACTCTTTTTTACGTCAGTAACTGTATCCTTACATGTACTTAGCATTAATGAACGATTCCACCTATCTTCCCGTGTTACCTGTTGTTTTGTACGGAAGCTAGGATTCGATACCAGATTGATACCGTACGAATTACTGCGTCTTCTGACTGCATCACGACTTGCACCGTCTAGATGTAGATGATAAAAAGGTAATACCCTAGTGCCTATTTTAAGCTTCCATACTTTTGCTTATTAATATTCTTATTCAGTAAGTGCATATGATTAAAGGGATAAGTATGTTTGTCATAAAATTCATTCGATAATTAAATAGTTGCACATGTTGCAAATGGGTCTTTAGAGTCTAAATCTAAATCTTAACTTCCAATGTTTTAAAGAATAATTAGATGGCGCAAATCATTCTATTTTCAACTAGACAGGCAAGATAATGCAAATTAGATAATTTTCAATGAGCTCCATAACTTGCAAAAATAACAAGAGCATGAACTTTTAGGGCACTACGAGATGAACAAGACAATAAATCAAGAGAACTTCTATGTCGAAGTAGGTCAGTCATATTCAAACATGAATACAAATCTGAAAAGGGAACCCTGTTATAGAAACTAAGCCCATAAATATAAAAGCCTTGTATGGGTGTGTACCACGACTTACATATGCACAACAATGTACATAGAGAAAGTATATATAATAGGCAACGGGGTAAAAAAAATCAAAGACAAATATCAAACAGGGAATGCCATGTACCAAAAACGCAGCCTACCCGAAACGAAACCCACAGCACGCAGACGCACGCACACACAAAGCCAACACATGACGACAAAACGAACAAACAAAGCACATTAAGAACACACAGTGAGAAAGAAGCTTTGACTTTTACGTAGCAGAAACAACACTGGGTTTTTGAACCGTACAAACTGGGCACACATCCTTACTTTCATGAATCCGTTGGTTTACCAGAACTCAACAGTTGCATATGTTACAAGTAAGAAAATACAATTTAGAAACATCCGCAGATGTGTTTATACGACGTGTAGGTGGAACGTTAAATGATACACAAGAATGCTTTCATAAAAAGCGGCAAATGGTCTCCAGATAAAAGAATGGGATAGATCTGAACGGGAAAAATATGGGCAGAACTAAACAAACTAGAATTTAGAGTTGGGATCCAATCTAATGGAGCCTACATATAATAGAAACTGTCAAAGGACAAAATTAAAATGCAAACACCATAGTTATCAAATGGTGAAACTATGAAAGCAGGCTATTGGAAACTTCAGATCCACAAAGAAGTACCACTAACATAACAAAAATGTCGTTCTGTGCGAGCCTAAAGGATTCGAAATATAACAGCTCTGATTTAATATTCAGCGAATTTTTTACTACCGCCACACGCCACAAACAAGGCTGCAGTGATAATAAAATAGTAAAAGTGGAAACTCCACTTGTAAAAAATGAAAACGTTGCAGTCTCGGTTTGATTAAGCCTGATTGCGGACGAAATTGGAAATGTAGGCTACTCTTCAATACCTTTAGCACCAGGTTTAGCAGAACTCATAAATCAGCACTTACCGGATACATGTTTCAATGGAATCTATAAGAATTTCATCTACCCCAATGTGATTGAACAAAACCCCTGAATGTTTCAATAAGAAAACTTCAACAAAAGCGGAAATAAAAAAAGATAAATGCTCTCACAATATTTCATCAAACCAAAACACCTTTCTTGAATTGCAAGAACGCGAATATATGCAATCACTACATTAATTTTCTTAGAACTGTTTTCTGGAAATTATTGAAAATATACTTACTGGCTTTTGCCTATAAACATGATAAACACATTTATCAGTATGCATTCAGTTCTTTATCATCCACCCATTGGAGTGTGTCAGGATGCAAACATACCATTATTTATTATGTTACAGAATGATTCAGACTGCCTTCGGTCCGTTATCTTCAGTTGATCTATTGACATTTTCGACACGGTCGTTTCAGCGACAGGACCTTGCAAGTATTTTGATATGATTGTAAGATGATTATATTTTCTGTTATTCATTGAATATGAGTCATCATAAATGTCGGATGATTGGAAATAAATTGATATGGACGTTACAAAATTTTCGCGCTACCTTAATATAACGTTTATTTTACGAGTTGTGATAGTATGAATGGTAACTGTAGGACAAACTTTATGGTATTCCTATCAGTCTGTTTATTCATTTTACAGGAAGAGTTACAGTAACAAATAAGAAATTATGTTTGCGAATAATCACTGTTTACGTGGACTAAATAGAACGTACATATACGTTTGTTTAATATGTTCTCATGTTATCACGGAATCTAATCCTTTAATACAAAACCAAGATTAAGGATAAAGTATCTCTTATACGGTTTTATTTTGTTTATCTAACCTCTGTAAACATTTCAGTTGTATTATATTGATTTTCATCACAAATTCAATTTTTATTTAATTTAATTTAATCTGTTGAAGTACTTGCTTTTCATTTTTATCGGCGTTTCGTAAACATTACAAATAATAGGGCTGACCTCGTTATAATTAATGTAAATATGAAGTCCAGTTTTATCTATACCAATTCAGTATACGTCTTCTCAAAAAATCTCACTTGAATGAAACCTGTAGCCAATAACATGTAGAAATCATTATGTTTCCTTTGATAATCTTTACCACGGTGACAATAAGAAAACTGGTGTCTCAGGAATGTTTCTCTATTTGATCACATATGCACAATCGTTCGAATACAAGTGAGCCGCGCCATGGGAAAACCGACATAGTAGGTTTGCGACCAGCATAAATCCAGACCAGCCTGCGGTTTCTCTAATTGCTATAGGCTTTGAAAGCGAACAGCATGGACCCTGACCAGACTGCGCGGATGCGCAGGCTGGTCTGGATCCATGCTGGTCGCAAACCCACTATGTTGGTTTTCTCATGGCACGGCTCAAGTATAAATAATTAAGCATCACCAACTTTCGGCTGTGTTCGTTGTATTGTCCTCGGTAAATGTCTGGAAATTAATGCTATGCATACTTTAAAAAATAATTGGAATGCAGATATATCTCGACATAGTTCTACAGGGAATATCTCTGCATATGTTGAAGAAATTCAGGAAACATATCTCGTGCAAAAGACATTTTTGTCGGCTTAATGTCACACCGACACGGTGTATGTCGTATGGCGACATTTGTCCAGACCCTGGGTGCGCTCATAATAAAATTTTGCTCAAGCCGGTGCTATCCTCTTACGTTTGTATTTTATTTAAATTTGTCCATATTGAAAAAGATCCTCAAACAAATTCTGATCGTACAGGCTTTCATTGTCCAGTAAAGTGGGCTTGACAAGCAAAGAAAAAAGAAAGATAAAATTATTGCAAAAGTGTTAAGACTTTTTTTTTTCTTTTTCATCACCTGCTTTCATCTAATAACTTGAATGCAATATTTGTTCGGCTACTTAATTTGTTTTTATAAATTGCAAATTCTGAGATTTACTTTCAGGACCAAGGAAAGATCCATCAATTCTTATAAAACTCCGCCTCAGATTTACAGGGGCACATTGATTTAACTCATTTGCCGTAAAGTGGTTTCAACACAGTAAAGATAGAATCGATTTATTAAATCTGTATTCCTCTAAAAGATATATCAATATTTGCAACTATTGGAGGAGTGGCGAAGAGTTTGGCCGCCAGTGTGATACTGTATTCATTGCGTTGTTACCCTAGTTAGTTTAAGCATTTATGATGAAGGCAAATTGTTTTATGTATTTCTTTACGACATATGACTTAAGCGGAATGACAACACTTTCAATAAAATAATATTATGTTAGTAAATATATCCCAAGATACAGTTATGAATGACTAGGAAAGCTCCTTTTTGGCATTCATTCATGTTCGTGTGCTGCCTATTGCTATGCTATATAATACTCCTACAATGTCTGCGTATACTCTAATTATTTTAATTACTTTTTGCGTCATAAAGAAATTAAGTACTTAGCATACATAGTAACTATAAACGTTATAAAATGCTTGTTAGAATCAAGATGTAAATCTTGGCTTCTGCAAATGATTTCATTGTTTTCAAAAATTACATTTATTGTGTAAATACCCAGATGTTCATTCGTGTTTCAAATAAATGTAATAATTATTTAGATATTATTCAGCATGCGACACATTTTCGATTACACTTGTTCTAGGTGTAACAAAATACACTGGATACATTTCGATTAGAATAATTCATAAGTTATACCTGGATCTCGGTAATTAGAGATGAAATGTAACACCTGGTACAGAGTTTTGTGAATCAAAATGCAATTCAATCATTTTCGTTTAACCTTTTTAAAAATCTTTTCTAAAACAACTGGCAAAGTTAACAGTATGTCTTTTCAATGTTGTGTCTAGCATTATCGGCACTTCATGTTCATTTATTCAAACCCGTATACAAAATAGCAACAACAGTTCATACAATATTGTAACATGGTTGATATATGTATATATATACATTTTATTTTATTTTATTTGAGTTTCATCCATTTACATGTATCAATTTACATAAACATATAAAATATTGCACATAAAATATAATGTAAATGGCCACTCTAGTAAGAGTTACAAGAGACTTTATACAAATACTACACCATTTTGATATATCATACAACGAGTTTTTATATTCCACTTGCAATTTAGTATATGTAGACATATGTTTAAATAAAAGTTATGAGCACTTCAGTCATCCAATATCACTGGACCAAATTCTTAACTATTCAATAAGAAAATATGCATAAAAAATGAAATTTTAAAGAAATGACTTTACCATACTAATCATCATTTCATACATACCATTTCATGTGTTACAATAAGTTCATGCTTTTAAAACATAAATGTTTTAAACGACTGGCTTCTGTTTCTGAGACAAAAAGGAAAAGAAAGTCTCACGAGACAATGTCTTTGATACAGGTCTAGCCGCTTGTAAGTTGTATGCTAACAAAAACGCAATTAATTATGTAACGCAAAGATTTTGTGTGGCATATAATCTGCCACTGATTCGGATTTTAAACATTTTGGCGTAACGCATTCCATGTTATTTCCACTCTATCTTTTGACAATTTCAGCAGTCACTTAGCCACAAGACCTTGTAAAGTTTTTGTATCGAAGTGTTTAGAAGGAGAACGCATGTTGCGTATTATTCTATACTGATACGAGAGTAGTTTGCGTGGGTAATCGCTGAATGCTGACTAAAATAATTACTGAACGCATCATTTTAAAACCAGTTATCATATGAATTGCAACATATATCAGCTGTTTATAATAAAAGCAATCAAAAGATCGTTCGATAAAAAGATTAATACGTCCCGGTAATTAACTATTGTTTTATTTCAAGAAGTGTTTAATATTTTCATATAAATTTTACGAGTATCCGCGCCTCTGCAATATAAAGTTAATTTTCTGATATCAGTATAAAACGTTTGCACACTATATTCCCATGTTATCATGAAATTTAATCTTTGAATACAAAACCAATATTAAAGACAAACTCTCTGAGTATTTGGTTTTATTTGTTAATATTCTTCCGCTGTGGACTTTATCACAGGTAATTTGTTGAAGTATTTACTTTTAATTTTTATAGCCGTTCTAGTCAATAACACAGATAAAAGGTCTCAATCATTTTTTGTCTATACATTTAATTTCACGAATTCGGTTCCTATTGAAATTCAAAAAGAAAAAAAAAACAACCGAACTATAGGTATGTATTTCTGAAACCATTATTATACCCAATTACTAGAATTATATATTTACTTAACCCTTATCATGCTGGACACAATTGATTCTGCCTTTGCGAGCGGTGTAGATCATGATCAGCCTGCACACACATCCGTTCAAGATCTGCACTGTTCGCCATTCAGTTAATATCTTTTTGGTAAGCACCCTCTTTAAAAGTTAATGGTACTATCCAAACTGAAAGATGGACAAGTTCATTATAGAAAGTTAGCAGATTAAGGGTTAATATACCTCGTTCGAATATATATATATTAAAGTTTATAAGAAATCTCTTGAAGACGAGGTAGAGGTTTACGCAGTTAATGGATTACATACATTAAGTTTGAATACATGTAGAAAATATCCATGATGTACTGATGAAACGAAATACATGAAACTTCGTCTAAAATCTCCGTTTTGCATTATTTTTTTTTGTCAGGTTCAGATTCCCTTCGAAACAATTTAGGCCATATGTCGCCATCCTGCTATTGAAGATGGAGGAAGACACTAGGTGTATCTCCTGGAATTGTTTCTGACATGGACGGGTACCCGAGTAGAAACAACTACCATCTGAAAGCCAGCTGGTTGTCTTCTCAGATGAAAAATTCTACGCTCAAAACGAGGGTTCAAACCTTCTGCCAGTGTGGGGCAATCCATCTTAAATCCTTAACCACTCAATTGAACAATCAATACCTATTTCAAAAGTAGGGTTGTTTTGTCTCAGCGATTTTGAAGGTAATTCATTTAATTAAATCGACACTAGTTTTAAATCAAAATAGCAACGTTAGAAATTGTAACATGTATACCTCTTTCTAACACAGGT
Source organism: Mercenaria mercenaria (assembly GCF_021730395.1). NCBI lineage: Eukaryota > Metazoa > Mollusca > Bivalvia > Venerida > Veneridae > Mercenaria > Mercenaria mercenaria. The sequence goes on along the minus strand of NC_069368.1, from coordinate 71,470,847 downwards.
ATTCTTAGTCTCAGCAACTTCGAATATGTTAATAGTGTGATCCTCGTTTCCTGTGTAAAGATGACTGTAGATAATTATTATACTTTGGTCGTGTATTTATCAATTCATTATAAGATTTATGGTAAGAAATGATTAGAAATGTAGCTGAAACTCAGTAAGCAACTGCAGATATCAGTTAAACTAAATGAAACATCCAAATCAGATTGTAAAAAAATTAAAAAGTATGTCGATGTTTCTATCGTAAAGAAAGATATTATAAACCGCAAATGTGGACGAGAGTGTCTTAAAAGCGATACAAATGTACAGTTTAAGCACATGTGCATACTATTAACCTCATAACAAATATGTAGCCAGAAAACCTGTAGACAATGGCAAATTTATGCAATCATATACTATCATTCATACTTAAATTGCTCATTTGCCGTGTCCTCATTTTTTTTTTGCTGAACATTCGATAAATATTAACAGACCTGAAGACCGGGGTAAGTATATATTTAGGCCTACGTAGAACTATGACTTTCTGTCGAGATAAAACAACGTTAAACCTTTCTTAATACAAGAGAAATTTTACCTCTTCTTTTTATTTATACCGAAAGATCATAAAAACCTGAGAATAGTTCCATAAAATATCCCGTAAATAAAATAGAACTTCTACTGAAGAGTTGTTGGATTTACAGAAAATTCCTCATAACTACAATTATTGAACTTTCTATTGTTAAAACGATTTTAGAAATATTTTCATGTCAGATTGATGAGAAAAAAACTTTAGACTGCGTGTTCCTAAAATGCATCATAACTTTTTCCTCTCTTCGCTGTAATTATATTTCACACAACAAGGAACTCGCCCGAATTTTACGTTTAATTCATTGGTTTTAATCATGGCTCTTGGCCATTTAGAACATTTTATCGCCTGCTCTTATGTGAGCATCGTAAATATTTCAGGAACGTTTACGTGTTATCATTTAGGAGAAAAAACATTGAAATTTGTCACCGGAAGGATATAACTCTCCCGTTTGTGTAAGAGTGATAGTCTCTCCCTTTTAACAAATATTTAAAACAGAAAATGTTGAACCCAGTACGACAACAATGAATATGTTTTAGGCTAGTTTTAGTTAATTAAGACGTCTTGACAGGCAATGGAATACGTTTCGCCGTTAGGAAAGTCACAGAGACATTTCATACCCTTAAAGATATCTACATGTCTTTTTATGTTAACTGTCGAAATAAGACAAGCTTACACCTTGTGCAAACAAACACCATGCAAAACTGGTCGTTCTGACAAATTTCTTTCATTTGGTTGCACAGATTCCGTATTTTATTTTACCCTTATTTACTTCGTACCATTTAATGAGAGAGCAACCCAAATCAGGAAACATACAGTAAATAAAACTTGATAAAAACATTTTTTTTTCTGCTTCTAAAAAATTAATGCTTTGCATGTGGAATGTGTTTGCTGCTTCCCGATTAAACAAGACACTAGCAATCAATTATGCAAAGACTGCGTAATGTAACTACTAGTGTATTACCCAACAGGCTCATTTAAATTATAAATGCAGCTTAAAGACCATAGCATACCACATAGTGACACATACCTTCTTTAACACACGGCTCGTATAAACAATGAAATTAGATAACAGATGTTTCATGACATATAAACAACCAAAATAAGATGTTTGACCAATGTCGTAAAATATTGTAGTAAAATATTTCGCCCAAAGGAAATCGCAATAAAGATTTAGCATTTATCCTGCTAAATTTATAAAATGGATTGGCGCGTCATTCAATTTTAGGTGTCTTGACTGAAAATTTACGGATGTGCAGGCTGATCTTGGTCTGCACTGGTCGCAAAGGCAAAATCACCTGTCGACAGCAGACTAAAGGTTAAACAAAAAGGTTTTGACATGTTCTAGACCTCTGGAATCCTGCGGTTACTTCAATGTATATGAATGAAAGAGTTCCGTTGTAAATTGTGCTAGGGGTGTGAGGCGTTTTTAATACATTTCATTGCCTCTCAAGAAAAAAAAAACAACTTTGATGATATTCTGCTTAAGATGCTTTCTATGCTTCAATAGGATCTGCTTATAATAAATACTATGAATATAACTATAACTTGATCACAAAAAAAATTGCAATAACAGAGAGGTTGGTATTTCAGGTCAAAGTTAATCAACTCATTTCCCATAGACCAACATTGTAATGTTTCTTGTTATGGGCCTGTCCTAACATTTAAACTTTTAATACCACCTACCCAAGATGGAAGAACTATCCAAGGCCTATCATAAAACAGCAAGACCATCACTTTCAGACACATATTTCTCTTTGAATTTGGCAGTGACGTTCTTTTTTATTATTTTTCATGAAATTGCTCCACGGTAAAACATGCATAACTATCACCCAAAATGCATCATTCCAAATAATGTTTCCCAGAAATCATGGATTAGAATTTTGACTTATGAAATAAGATAATTTTCAAACACGTTCAACACCTATTAGACCAATGGGAGACCATTTTACATCGAAATATACACGGCAGAATTCCGTTTTTCAACCAATCAGAGGCCCTATGACCTGCTTCACTCTGACCTAAATTCAAACCTATTTCTATGCTCTTGTGTTATGTTTTCACTATGAACACAGCAATTGAGTACGATCAAAATATTTGCCTGAATTAATATGATCGATCTAAATCACGTAAATTTACAAGACACTCGATTATGTTTTCGGATGTGTTTTTGCAAACACTTTCTGTCACGTGTAAAGATCAGCTAAGAGTGTCGTTTTGCAATTATTCCACACTCCTTATTACTGCATAACAGACAAGTTTAGGAAAAATGAAAAGAAATGATCATATCATCGCTCACTCTTATTCATAAAAACTATCAGTAATGTTAAGTAGATTCAGAGGTATTTTCGATGATTGCAATGCACAGCTTTAGTGTAGTAGCATTGCTACTATGCTAAGAATGTATGTGCATGTTTTCTTTGACGAGTGCTTAATCCTTGGTACACGATAGTGTAGCGCTGCGACGAGCTAACAACATTCGCTGTTCTGGCAATCGTAATTTGTGGACGAAAGACACGTTTTCGTACTACTTTCTTTTCATAAATTTCAAATTTAACTCTACATTCAACCTCGTTTGAACACTTGCAGCTGATGGCAACCTTTACATAAAGTGCAAGAACTACAATCTGACTAAAGTACTTGATCTTCTAAACGAAGATCTGAGAACGACCCATTCACATTCGTCTTCTGTATATTTTTGATTTCCAAGATTGCTATTTTTATTTTCGCAAATCTATTTTTGTTTGAACCAATCAGGCAACTTGTTCGAATGTCAAAGAGTAAGAAAAAATTGCAGTTAATCCAGGGCTCAACCCGGGACCTCTCGCTTTCAGAGCAAGTACGCTACCGACTGAGCTAACCGGCTATCTGACGTCTTTCGACATAAAAATTGTTGATAATAAATACCAAGGCTTTTTAAGAATGTTGTAACTTAACTTTTGATTGGCTAGCGGAAGGGTTGTCAGAACGAGGCAGATCCTATGCGTAGCGTAATAGAAGATGTACTTTAGTCAGATTGCAAGAACTAAGAACTGATTGCAGATCCACAGAAATATCCATCAATTGTTTTAGCGCCCTACCCCGACATGATTTATTTCCTTCTGCCGTAGAGTGGTTACATCACAGCAAGTAAAGTATTGACTTGTCAAATTTGTATTTCTCTAAAAGATTTTTTAATAATTAAGGCTTTTGTGGTAGCGTAGAATCTGCAGATAATTTTCTGGCCGCCAGTGCGTTAATGTATTTATTACGCTGTTATCCTAGTTAGTTAAAGATTTTATGATGGAGGTAATTGCTTTATGTATTTCTTTAAGACATTTGATTTCAGCGGGATGACAGCATTTTCATTAAACTAATTTTATGGTTGTAAATATACTCCAGGTTGTGGCTATGCATCATAAGAAAAACTGCTTTTTTTTGGCATTCATTCATTTTCATGTGTTAACCTATTAATATTATGATGTAATGTTATTCCGAATATGTATACCTACCATAAAGGATATGTTTCTTGAAATCCACAAACTTTCTGTCTGTAGGTATTAGCTAAATGCGTACATTATTAAAATGTCATTGTTAAAATCTAAATATTGAACTCTCATTGTGTTTTTCACTCCTGCCTAGGAAGTACTATTAACGGAATTTCTATCTTAAATGGTACTCAATAAATTATAAAGGAACGGTATTTTCTAGCGTTACTATACTCTAAACACGGATCCCCATGCGACTTTGTAATAGATATGAACATGTTACCCGCATGTCATCAGCAGCTCTTGTTTTACATGTCTTACACATAATGTTTTCACCAATCAAAATATCACCAATGGCATTAAAGAAACTTAAAATCTAATTCATTTTGCAGTTAAGACAATAAACTACAACCCAGTGCGCACTATAAGCCAAGGCATACATATATCTCCGAGAATAGCCTGTGTTCAGACCCTATGTTTTGTTCCCTTTTCTTCTCAAAACATACTCAGAGCCAAGACTGATGAAGTCAGAATATATAATAGAATTATTTTTTCTAAACAAAAAGATTACCTAGTCGGTAGCCAGACTACTCCGAGAAATGCGTTCAATCTTTTGAAAATTTCGAAACGATGCTCTAACTTTGTATTCTAGTTCTTGGATATGTTAAAAATAAACAATCCCGGCACACAAATAAAAATGTCTTATTCTAGCACATTCCAAGAACAACAGTTTGTTTTTACTTCAAAAGCAACAGAATGAACAAAACAAAAAGCAAAGGGAATAAAAAAAAAACATGTGCAGAGGAAATCAAATAATCTACAAGAAAATACATATTTCCGTTCTTCACTCACTAAAATTCCAGAAGGGCCCTTTCAGTGTTTGCATAATATACCAAGGACAGACTATTTTGCTGCTTTTAGTTCATGGAAAGCCCGGACGGAAAAGTGCGTTTATGTTTCGTATGTTATATGGACAGTTAGAACTGTCTGAATTCCCTGCATAATTATCACCTGGTTATGATTTTCAGTCATCCAGTATTCAATATGCGGCGATTTTGTGATGACTCATATGACAGGTTACCTAAAATAATTGTTACTACCGTGTCTGAATAGAACAATACACATGTTTCTCCCATTAGTGACACACACAATTCATAAGATTTATTCTTGCAAGATCTTATCACTGACAAGGCGTTCTTGAAAATATCAATAAATGAATTAAAGATAAACTAACACGCGTTCTGCTAATACATTTACGAGTCGGATCGAAGAAAAAATATTATTATTATTTTCATCATGGTACTATCCTGCTTGAATATCATTTCTCGTGAAGCAGAGAATCGAAGCATTTATTTTCTTTTCACTTTTCTCAGTGTTTGAGCGCAAAATGCGCAGATTGCATGTTTTGAAACACTACAATCTAAAAATGGTGTAATATATATATTTTCTTAGTAGTTACTATTTGTTTGTTCTGTCTTATACTATAAATACAACGGATAACTTATAGGCGAATCTCCCTAATTTTCAAGTTTGGATCATCTAATCTCGTAATTTGTTTTGTCTTCGAAGACGTCTACTATTAACTTAAATACTTTTACATGTAGACTTTGCAAGAGTCAGATTGTTATACTGACATTTTGTAGAATGTGATCACGTAAAGAAATTAATAATGTTATAACCATGTTGTCTATAACCTATTTAATGGATTTGCGTGCTGAATTTAATACGTTTGCAAAAAGTGAAACTGTCAAAAAGAGTTCAGGTTTTTAAAACCAATAATGTATGTAGAAACCGGTGTTACCGTTTACTACAAGAGTTCTTTAACACATACATTTTGTGTGTTATGACCAAATAGCTATAGCGCATATAGCAAATCAATATTTTGGCGATGGTTGTCGGTATACTTAATAGTTCGATGGCCTATGTACTGTTCAAGTTGAATCCCACGGCTGAGTAATATACTCCCTCTAAATCTGAATGTGTACTAAAGTCTGTTATAGATCCCAAAAGATGGTTGCGATTCATGCACGGTGTTAATTATCTCAATCCCCAATCTCCAAATTGTTTTTTTTTTCAAAATGGGATTAAAAGCTACAGATGTCTGTAAAGGTCGAAACATTGATACATAAAGCTTGTTCTACTTCTATCTGGATCTCGTCATACCAAAGACGTAAAAAATGGTACTAGCAGCTTCCTCGCTTGGCGCTCAGCATTAAGGTGATAGTGCTAGGACTGGTCAGCCCGGTGTCAGTATAATGCGACTGGGTGGGGTATCATGCCACGTGTCTACGGCGTGATATTCCAGTGAGGCAGCACTATAAAGTTGGGCATTGTGCTCACTGCTACAAGTAGACACCGTCGTTTATATGCCTGAAAAATTGTTGAAAAAGACGTTAAACCCGAACACACACGCACACACTTACACCATAATGATTTGGTAAATTGACACTCTATTAGACCACACTGTAATATAGGGATCAATATCGTAAACGAATGATAAAATAACATAAAGGTAGTTGACCTGCAGTGACAAGCGACAAATATCGAAGTATTCTCCGTATGGGATTTCGACATTCTCGTTGTTTTTTTTTTAACGGAAAGCCATATGTGCGTTGAGTTCTATTTATGTCCGAAGAAAGCAGACATGCCTAATGAAAATACGTAATCACTCGGAAACTGAGGAGTGTCTTTATGGATAATGTATTTTGAAAGTACATGATAGTAATGCACGCAGATTGTGCTCACACGCACTGTTCAAATACATACTTTAAGAAGCTTCAAGATCATAATATTACTTCCAATAGATAACTAAGGAATCAAATATTTTCACACGGTTTATATGTAAACAAATTTGCTCTCCATACATATGTTTTATAACATAAAGAAATATTCAAGTGAACTCAATTTTGACACGACATGGAGTAGAGCTGCTTGGTATATAGCCTCACTCTGTAGATATTTTGTTCAAGAGACAAACTAAGAGAATAACTTTTAACGCAGAATCAGTTTTATTTTATAAGTGCCGGCTCATTGAAATGAGAAAAGAAACGAAAAATGTGGCGTAGAAAATAGAACTTTCAACTGAGGACTATCGAGATCATGAGGTAAAAATGCAGCGGTTGTGATGACGTGGACACCGATGGTGAATGTGGGTAGTTTTTGGCTGATAAACAAGATAAATAAGGCATATATGACATAACAGTTGAGACATTTGATACTTTTGGCCATGTTAAAACTGACAAAACTAACATTTTAATAAAATATAAATTCAAGCAATGAAAGTTACACTCGTCACTTTGTTTGAATTGTAAACTCAAAAAAAATGTGCAGTCTATTCTACATGAACTCCCCGCCCCCCCCCCCCCCCCCAAAAAAAAAAAGAAAAGAAAGAAAAACATCGGATAAAAACTCAAAGAGTATGTATATTGATGCCAAGACCCACAGTTGAAGGAACAATTTAACCCGCAGTAATTTATCGGAAAACTGCATGATCATTGTAGTTTTTGCATGGTAACCTAAATGTTTACCCAAGAGGTATTTTCATTCAAGATGCGCATGAATTAGGAGCTGCGAGACGTGATCGATCTAGACCAGTTACAGTCTTTTTGGGGGATAAAAATGACGTTGAAAACCGTCTGCATTTAACTGAACGACACAAGTGACCTAGCAATAAAATGAGATTACCCAAGCCAGATATCGCATTTGGCCAAAATACAAAGACATGAAGTATAAAAGTCCTCCGCGCAATTTGTATAATGGTAACTCAGCCACACTGACAGCAAAGACGAACATGCTGTGTGATGAATTTCTTGATACGAAACACTTAAAAAAAACCAAAAAAACTCCAGGCACGAAAATTCATACGCTGTCAAAAAATCACAGAAAGGAGCACACCACGTTCGAATCCAAGGCTCAATTGTCTGAAGAGCAATGTGATGAACACATTGATCAGTGTAGCCAAAGTATGCATGCATGAATACGAAAAACGGAAAAAAAGAAACACACAGAAGACGTCATGTAGTTACAAATCACCGTATATACATATCATTTTGGATGTTAGAGGGGAGATGCATCGAAAATTAGAAGTAGGAGTAATTTCCATAAAATCAACATGATAGTTCTTTAAGTAGGTAACCTTAATGAATGTGGCTTTAAAATTAGTTAATATTTTACAACGGAATTTGTTACACTAAAAAATGACTACATTATATTTCTTTTAATTGGTACCTAAACATGACTGGAATGATGTTATTTTCATTGATGGCATATGTAACTCAAGCAAAACAAATGCAAAGAAAATTCGTTGGCATTGGTGCGTTTGTCTAAAACTGCATATTTCATTTAACGGTAGTAAAACAAACAGCTCACCGAATAGAACGAATATTTACTGTTTGGCAAAATACGTATGCCCCAATGCAGTCATGTTTTTGTAATAATTATGGATACGAAAAGATTGAAAATGAAATCTCAGGTATGCGTAATAAATATTCTTGATATTTATTGATATTTAACAGATGATTTAGAAAAGATAAAGAATAAGAAAAATGACTTTTATCATTGGTTAACTTCGTTAGATGGTTACTATAATGAATGACTTTAACGTTATTTGAACTGGATAAAAATAATATACGCAGATGGACATGCACTTCTTGAATATGATAAAGATATATCATTTCGATTCAAACGGAGAAGATAAAAGAAAGTCTCTACCTGCTGAGGCAGGAAGGAATAATTTTGGTTATATAAAAGCTATACACAAATTAAACTTCAAAACTAACAATAAAACAATTTCTTTCCATTCAAAATTTGTATAACTGGCACAATCTGTTAGCAGTTATGCATTTCTTAAAGACATATTAACCTAGAAGCTATTTGATTGAATCTAATAAACAGAAATTTATAACTTTAATAAAATTCAGAACTGGACATCGCCATTATTGTACTGAAACTTGAAAGTGGACAGGTACTTATACTCTGAAAGGAAGCGCACGTTCTGCAAGCAATTGTAATAACACAGGCGCTGTATGCCGTTTCTTACCGAAATGTCCATAGCAAGATATATGTAAAAGGGTATTACATCCCGCAGACCAATTTATTCGGGAAGATGAATTATGATACAATATTTGTTTTGAGTATCTTAAAGCTGTTGTTTGCATGTCTAATAAATCAAAAATATTTTCACTTAAGAGAAAAAGCAACATTTATTAAGCAATATTTTACATGTCGTTTAAACTCTTTCTTGCTGCTGTCGAATAATTGTCTACCTGAAACTAGTCCGAGCTGAGGTAACAACCTACCATAAACTTTTGTACCTATCAAACGGTTTTATATATTTTAGATTCTTTATTTCTGGATAGGGGAATTGTTTCTATTGCTGCTTAATCTGTTTCCAATGGTATTCGTTCTGGAGATGTTGTAGCATACTTGTATTATTTTGAAAAGAAGACTACGTTCGTATCACATCCCAGAAGTATATTTCAAGATTATATGTTTTTATGAAATTCACAACAAAACGTGTACGATTGTATTTCTATGAAACTTTCGTTCTCATAAAAATACTATTGGTCTGAAGAAATTCTGTCTACCGTAATAAGATAGTCCGTACATATTATACCGTCTACCGTGTCGTGTTGAGAAACAGTAATTGTAGCAAGGACTTTTGTCCTTTTGAAATACCGCTTTACTATCAATAACGTTCAAAATCACACATGAACAGTTAAGTATCAGGTACGACATTTTTACAAGCTTGATCGTTTTAAATTTTGACATAATGGAACGTTATCCACAAACGCTTATATACTATATGTTATCACGACACCTATCCCTTTAATACAAAACCGTGATTTAGAACTAACCGTCTGACTGACTGGTTTATTTCCGTTTATTTAAACTCTGTATTTTGACTTTCTCTGTATTTACTTGCTTTTATCGCAAGTTGATTCTTTTGATTATTTCAATCTAGACTGTTGAAATATTTATTTTATCCTTGAAAAGAGATTGTTGTAAATATTATTGATAAAGGGTCTAACCTTGTTTAATTTATGTTATTATAAAATCCACTATTATAATATATATATATACACAAGTTTCATTTATCCGGTCTCTATCTCCTCAAGCACACGTTCAATTCAAACAGCAATAATAAATAGTATAATCTAGAAATCACAATTACTATTATTCCTTTGATATCAGACAATATATTAGCCACAATAACTAAAGGGTTGTCTAAGGATTGTTTAGTTTAATTCACAGATATATTTATATTATCAACCACTCGCTTGTATGTTCGTTGTCTATAGCAAATCTCTTGGATGTATCTGTGATCCGTGCATTAAATATACTCAGTTTGAATACAGATACAACACTCGCGTGCGGTAAAGTTCCATAGGCTACTGAAAATACAAAATCTTTGAACAGAGATACGTTCTTACCTTGGATGCAAAGTTAGGGAAGCCCCCTGAGGGGAATTCTAACTTCAATAACCTCTGACTTCCAACATTCTTATTCTTTAATTCACGACGTCTGATTTTCCACTTCTTTATTTAGCACATGTACGTAATTTCTTCTAACTTAAACTTTCATTTCTTCTACGCAACTTCCATTTCTTCTACCCTTTTACCATCTACCAATTACTGCCCTTCTAACTTCCAATATCCTTACTCTTAACTTCATGCTTGACCATATATATGGAAGTAAGTTGGAAGTTGGAAGTCATACAGTCAGATGTAAGAAGTCACGAAGTTAGAACTAATCAAGTCTGGAGTAGTGCAGTAAGAAGTCCCTCCAGTGGTTTCTTCATAAAATTCTGAATGACACAGAGCTGTAATGTTTATTTGATTTGATCTTATAGAAAATTCAGTTCATATCAATGATAGCGTAATCTGCTTGGTAAGTTTCTGGACTGACTTTCGAGCAAGTTTTCATTATGTGAGGCCATGGGAAAGTAACCATATTTGAAGACATATTTTTCAAATAGGAAATTCCCTAAAATGCAGATTTTACAAACGTTTGTAAGTTGTCAATTTTTCATCATATAGTCAAATATAATGCAAAGGCCCCTGTGCATTATTTTGTGACATTTGTTAACCATGAAAATCATAAAAGACAACATGTGGCCTAAAGGTGTGTCGTTGTGACGTTTAGCCTTACAAAGCAGAACAAGTGATGGAAATCACGAATTTGATGCTGATTTTATTATCATATTACTTGAAAAAATTTCTGACGCACACAGCTTTTGGTATTATATTTCAACTCTAGAAATATAGTATCACTTCTGTTTTATCATTTCGCACAAGACTTTTAATTTAATTGTGGTACAGTTTTCCGTATATAGGTTCCGTGTGTGATTCTGTGTTATCCAGAATGTTTTATTTGGACTGCATTATCAAAACAATAAAATGATGCAGTATTTACTTTTTACCTTTTTACAGAAACTATATATGAGTAACAAATATTAAAGAACGTGGTAAGTGAAAACATACCAATTCAGGAAGGCTGGTATGAAATAATGTTGTGCAGATCATACCATATCCACAGTATGTAGACATACATTGTAAATAGTCTAAATCAGATAAATTAATTAATGGTGGGTGCTAGAATATTTATATATATACAGTCAAACCCGAGTGTAAAAACCTCCCTTGGTGACTGAAAATGCTGGTCTTTGTGAAAAGCTGGTCTTTAAAGATAGGTAAAGTGTGACTTTTGTAAGCCGGTATTAAGAGGTTGTATACAGTGTGGGTCTGGCTGCATTTGTTAATGGGAAGGAGCGAAAATATGTTCCTATGATATTCGATATCTCAAGCATGTTTTAGTAGTGAAGTTGGTTAAGGGAGCTCATCACTTTTGAAGACAAGGGTAAATTACCAAGTAATATAACCAACAACTAAACAAGATTATGTGGGATAAGGCCGTGACCTCGGTGCTTCCGAGGGATCTACTTTCCAGATTTTATTTATTATAAATTCTAAATGAAAATTATGGCATATTGTAAATATATAACATGGTATATAGAAAAATGATGAGAAAATATTAAAGATGAATGGAAGCAACATAGCAGCACGAAAGTGTAGAAAACTATGAAAATAAGCGCAGACTATACTAGACCTAATAAGATATTGTAGGTTCTAGTAAATCTCACTAATGAGAAACGAGGCGAACATGCTCTCAGAGATCTCTATGATAGGAGATGATATTTCAACAAACAATATTCTTACTAAGTTAAGTTAATACGAAATGAAACATAACACTTAGATCAAAATAGGATCCGGTGTAAGTTTAGAAAGTTTTTGGAAAACCAACGCACAAAACAAAATGAAATATTGATATGTTTTACTGTAATATAGGAACACAATAAAACGTGCATCAAGCTCGCACCAAGTGCGAGGGAAGGGTAATAGCAAACTATGCTACAATAAATAATATAATCCATCCAAGCGATTGACTGAGCTAACCAAAAGACTGGAAACATAAGACAAGAGGACCAAGGTCCCTAGGTCGCTCACCTGAGAAACACACCATAACAGTGTAAACATGTTTGACCTAGTGATTTCATGGAAACAAATATTCTGACCAATTTTCATTAAAATTGGAGCAAAAATCTTGAGTGTAAACAAGTATTATCTTTGATTTGACCTAGTGACCCATTTTTTGACCCCAGGTGACCCATTTTCGAAACTGACCTAGATTTTATCAAGGCTATTATTCTGACTAAACTTTATGAAAATCCAGTGTAAAAATCAGTCCCTATTGCATACACAAGGTTTTTCCTTGATTTGACCTAGTGACCTAGGTTTTAACCTCAGATGACCCATTTTCAAACTTGACATAGATTTTATCAGGGCAATCATTCTGACAAAGTTTCATGAAGATCAGTTGAAAAATACAGCCTCTATCGCATACACAAGGTTTTACTTTGATTTGAAGTAGTGACCTAGTTTTTGAACCCAGATAACCCGTATTTGACCTCGACCTAGATTTCATCAAGGTAATTATTCTGACCATATTTTATGATTATCCAGTGTAAAATGCAGCCCCTATTTGCGTACACAAGGTTTTTTCTTTAATTTGACTGGGTAACCTAGTTTTTGATACCAGATGACCTACATTCGAAATTGACCTAGATTTCATCCAGACAAACATTTTGATCAAATTTCATGAATATTCGGTGTAAAATGCAGTCCCTATTGCATACACAAGCTTTTTCTTTGATATGACCTAGTGACCTAGTTTTTGACCCAAGATGACCTTTATTCAAATTTGACCTAGATTTCATCAAAGCAATCATTCTGACTAAAATTCATGAAGATCAATTAACAAAAATACAGCTTCTATCGCATACACAAGGTGTTTTTTATTTGACTCAGTGACCTAGTTTTTGATCTCAGATGGCCCATTTTCGAATTTATCCTAGAATTCATCAAGGCAATCATTCTGACAAAATTTCATGAGGATCAGTTGAAAAATACAGCCTCTATCGTATACACATGCTAAATGTTGACAGACGACAAAGAGACCGGACATCGAGCGATCACAAAAACTCACCTGCTCAGGTGAGCTAAAAACAGGGGGCATTTACATGTCTGTTTCAACATAACCCAAGTGTAAGAGGTTTGTAGCAAAGTGATCCACAAATTATACAATATGTACGGACCTACATATACTAAATGCAACTTTCGACTGATCACTAATAATCGTATGGCCGGTAAGTTGAACAACCCTATTTATATAAGACACAGTCGATCCGTGGACCCGGTGGATGGCCGACCACATGGTCAAGGCCCCCTCTAATGGTTAAAGGGCGCCCGCCCAATAACACTAATAATAAGAGATGACCTACCGAGCGCGAGGTTGCAGATACGAGAAGGTCAACCTAGACAAGTGAACTTTTATTTTTGATACTGCCGTAGTATACAACAATCAAATATTTTGTGAATCATGAAATATTGCTCACAATCACAACAGGGACGAAATTAAAATGAAATTAGAATTGACTTAAGCCAAACCATTTGATATAAAAGACTTTCTTTACTGTACCTCGAATAAAGTTTGCCAATTTTTAAGCGCCATTTAAGTCACGACACTAATAAAATTAAGTTTATATACACATACACCTATTATGCAAACGTCGTACCATTCGAAATGTTTATAAATGAATAGTTTAAAAAATCAAGCTGGTTCTATTCAACCGTATTGTTCAATGATGATTAAATGTTCCAATAGCAGCATACAAGCAAACTTGAGTTTATACACACACAATGCAAAGAGTTTGTTCTCCAATGGAAAAGTATTGTATACCGTAGATTACGAAAGCGGCGTGACATGTTTGGTGCAGCAGTAAATTTGCCAGTAGCAGGGTCCTACGGCATGGTAAACCATTGTGACCCTGAAATATATTAAACTTGACGGCAGAAATGTGTTAAAACAACAAAGTTAAGGTAATGTGAATCTGGAGAGGGTGGGAGAGAATTTTTGTAAACGATCTATCCTCTACGAATGTACCTGTCACTACACTAAATTTGCCCATGAAAAATCCGTTCGATTAAAACTTGTCAGACTAGTGATTGAGCTGACATATAAACAGGTTTTTTGTTACACAGGTAACCCTGTTCTCAGCAATTTTGCTGCGCTTCCTGGGACGCCTGTTAGCTTGGGAATGTTTGTTTTCCGCAGAATAAATCTTGTCAATATTTACTACACTTCTCGAGGATAGCTGTCATTTAAAATTATGTCTGTGTGCGTGTGCCTTATGTATTTTTGTGATGTTTAATAAGTCTTAAGGCTTTAGGTAGGTAGCGAAAGTAGAAGTAGAGATCTTTCAGAATGGATATGAACTTCTTAACAATTTGTAACACATGTACCAAAAACATTTACACATTTAGAAACATGAATACAAACACTTTAAAAACATGCTTTTGAAGGAGGCATTATCTGAACATCAGAGCAAAAATGTAGTAAACAATCCTATCGAAAACGGCCGCTTTGTGAATAGACACATTGAAAGGCTAATCCAATTTTAAAACGAAAAATATATCCCATTGCGGCTATTGAATAAATTTATATACGATTGACAAACACATAAAAACTCCAAAGTAAAACAAGTCGATAAGAACAGAACAAGCACAAGGGGCAACACCGGTGATTAAAACCGGCTTTATTTCAACCATGTTTCACAGGTGTACCAGTGTGAATGAAAAATATCCCAGCGTGGTGAATTTCGAGCTAATGTTAACTAAGAACATAATATGAAAACCTGAACAATGCACGTATACAGTTAAATAAGAGAAAACAAAGAGAACCAAACTCGCAAGTAGAGAAACTATAACAGGCCCGAAAACAAGTATTAAAGCTAACTTGAAGAGCTTCCTATCATGCAGTTCTCTCCCTATATAGTTGGACACAATCAATGCGGATAGCGTTGCGTCCAACTGTAAAAGGACTGACCATTAAACATGCGATGTGTTCTCAAGTAGTTGGGTTATAACTTTTTAATGCAACTTTTAAAAATCTTCCCAAAAAACACTGAAAATATGCGCAACTGTAAAAGCCATAGGCACAATATATTCTTCCAGTTTACATATACTGAAAACAGTCTATAAACCTGCTGATTGCTACGTATATATATAGAAATTATACTTTGCTCAAACTTCGAAAGATAAAAAAGCCAGATTTTGACATATAAACATAGCTTGACAAATTATACGCCCTTCTGTCTTTTTTAATTCAAGACAAGTTACATAAAATACAGCAAAAGAAGTGGGACAATGTTAACCTCGGTAGATTTTAACTCTGTGAGAAAATTATTTTGTTAATTTTCAACATGATTAAAGTATATAATGAGATGAGGTGGTGAATTTACAGTTAAATCATCAAAAATGCCATTATTAAGATTCATATCACTAAAAGACATTTATTGTATGATAATATAAATTGAGAACTGATTGAAGAGGCTAGAAAATATTCATCAATTGTTTTAAACGCCCTACCCCGACATGATTTATTTCCTTCTGCTACAGAGTGGTTACATCACAGCATGTAAAGTATTGACTTATCAAATTTGTATTCCTCTGAAATATTTATTAATAATTACAGCTATTGCGGTAGCGTAGAATCTGCAGATAATACTCTGGCCGCCAGTATGTTAATGTATTCGTTTCTCTATAATCATAGTTAGTTAAAGATTTTATGATGGAGGCAATTGCTTTATGTATTCCGTTACGCCATCTGATTTCAGCAGTATGGCAACATGTTATTAAACTAATTTTATGAATGCAAATATATTCCAGGTTGCGGTTATAAACGATAAAAAAATGTTCTTGTTGGCATTCAGTTATTTCCGTGTGTTATCCTACAATTCCATTTTTATGATTATGTGTATATTCCAAGAAAGGATATGTGTCAGCGCTATATCAGATTATTCGAAATCACATTAAGACTACTTGGCAAATCATAAAGGTATTTAACACACAACGAAACAATCAAAATATTGAAGCTAAGAGTAGACTCCACCAAAGCATCGAGTACAGCTAACACAGTCAGAGTCACGTATCGCAAAGTAGGCCGACCACAAATAAAAATATTCAGACGATGGGTTGCTTCAAATATCCGTCATATATATATATATATACTAAAATATAATCGTCTATTAACACAATTATGTTTTAAAACAGACCTGAACTATACTAAAATATAATGTTCCACTTACACAATTATATTTTAAAACATACCTGAACAATTAATTACTTCTCTTTGAAAGTTGTTGTCACAAATGTGGTTTAATGTTGTTGATTTTTTTTTTTGAAGGGAGGTAAAACCAATTCTATTTTATTGGGCAATGAATAAGACAGAAATGATATGCACAATATCTTTAAGTGCGAAATTACTTCACTCATGCAACCTGTGGTAAATAGCTAGAAATGTATTCAAGCATAATTGCAGGCATAAACTGCCAAGTGGTAATGGCAACTGGGCTTCCAGAACCAAACTGAATGTTTTCCTCAAATAATGAGTTCAATCTTTTAATAGTAAATAAAATCGGAAAAGTAGATCCCTCGGAAGCAATCTTTTAATAGTAAGATTAAAACTTAAATCATCGAATTAAATGAGTAATGGTCGTAACAATACAAATGATGTCATTGTTAGAAAAATAAATAATCTCAACACTCAAAAAGAAAAAAAAAAGAAATGTTTTTTATTCAAGCACATTCCAAGCAAAGAACAACTTCGGAAGTAATGAAGTAATAGAATGAACAAAACATAAAGGAAAGGGAATAAAAACATTTACAGAGGAAATTAAATAAGCTACGAAAATACGTATTTCCGCCCTTCACTCCCCTAACTAGAGCAGTGCATCAGTGTCTGCATAGTGTACCAAGGACAGACTACTCTGCTGCTTTCATGTCATGGATAGCCCGGATGGAAAAGTGCGTTTCTGTTTTGTATGTTATATGGCCAGTCTAAAAATTGTCTAAACTCCCCGCGTAATACGCTCAATATCACCTGGTTATGATTTTCAGTCATCAAATACGAATTTATGATGACTCATGACAGGTATAACCTAAAATAATTGTTACTACCGTGTCTGAATAGAACAATAAACATGTTTCTCCTTCGTGATACACACAAATTTATAAGATTAATTCTTGCAAGATCTTATCACTGACAAGGCGTTCTTGGAAATATCAATAAATGAATTAAAGATAAACTAACACGCGTTCTGCTAATTCATTTACGAATCGGATCGAAGAAAGATTATTATTATTATTATTAATCATGGTACTGTCCTGCTTGAATATCAGATCTCCTGAGTCAGGGTCATCTCCACAGGGAGTCGAACCATTCATTTTCTGTTCATTTTTCTCAATGTTTGAGCGCAAAATGTGCAGTTTGCATGTTTGAAAACACTACGATCTAAAACTGGCGTAATCTATATATTTTCATAGTAGTTACTTTTTGTTTGTTTTCGCAAAATACTGTCTTATATGAATGGGACGGATAACTGTAGTCGAATCTCTCTTATTCTCAAATCTGGATCATTCAATCTCGTAATTTGTTTTGTTTTCGAAGATGTCTACTATATATTTAAAATACTCTTACACGTAGACTTTGCGAGAGGCAGACTGTTATACTGACATCTTGTAGAACTACGATTAAGTACTAAACAAATTAATAATGTTATAAACATGCTGTCTATAAACTATTTAGGGGATTTGATTGCTGAATTTAGTATGTTACTGTCAATAACAATTCAGCTTTATAAACCCAATTATTTATGTAAAAATTGGAATATATTTATAATGTACTTATTGCTGGATTTTTGAAGCAACCCGTCTACAATATTTTTCCGTTACAGCTTTTTCATATTGTGGGCCTACTTTGAGATGCATGACTCTATGTCTGTGTTTTGGGTGCTCTGTCACAACCTATATAGCTCCCTTCGGATTTAACTCCCCGGGGAGCTGTATTCGGAACACGTTTTCGTATATAGCTCCTTGGGACAGAGGAGCTGTATACGAACGCAAAGCATGTACAAACCCGACTCCCTTTACATGGAAAAATTAAAATACTATAACAGTAGTGTTCGGGTAATACAAAACATGATTTTCTTTAGCAGAGTGTTTTTGGATATGCGATTTCCCACACCACTTGGGAGACAGGTGGGGATTTATGAATTTGATTTTGTCGAGCCTTTCCTAGGTACATAGTCCCGAAAACGGATATAATTAGACCAGTTAGAAACATGGGTTTTTGTATCTGGTGTAGCAGTTATGAACCTGTAGTCCAAATACATACTCGACCATACTGTGACAGGCACGCACCTTCTGTACTATGTGTCAGAATAATCAAATTTGGAACAAACATTGAGTAGGTGTACCTGAAGATTTTTAATTTTTTATTCGAACTTGACGGAATAAGGTAGTTGCCCAAAACTGTCCAGAAATGTTGACTGGCAAATATTGGCTTAGTACTAGTTATGACCCTTGCATAAGAATTAAGGCATCATGTGTGAACTATTTTGACACTATCTGGTCTTTAAAAACGCGACATAACGAAATGTCCTAAATAAGCCACGTGGTTCATGTTGCATAGAAAAACCGAGGAGCCATATACGGAACAAAGCTACAGGTGTTCCGTTTATAGCTCCAGTTTTAACAAGGGAGCTATATACGGAGAATATAGCTCCGCATTAGCTATATACGAAAAGGTGCCCCGAGGAGCTATATGCAAAGGGAGCTATATAGGGTGTGACAGTGATCTGTGCTTCCGGGAAATCTGCCCTTACATTTTATCTTTTACTACTTACTACAAGAGTTCTTTAACACATACATTTTGTGTGCTATGACCAAATAGCTATAGCGTATATAGCAAATCAATATTTTCCGATGGTTTTGTCCACTCACTTTAGAGACCACTTCTTTGCCGGTATACTTTATAGTTTGATGACCTTCGTACTGTTTAAGCTGCACCCCATGGCTGAGTAATATACTACCTCTAAATGTGAATCCGTACTAAAGCCTGTTATAGATCCCAAAAGATGATTACGGCTCATGAACGGTGTTAAGTCATCTCCATCACTAATCTCCAAATTGGTTTTTGTTTTAATTATGAACAAAAAATCAATTTTTCTTTCAAATTGGGATAAAAATCTACAGATGTCTGTAAAGGTAAAAACATTGATACATAAAGCTTGTTCTACTCTATCTGGATCTCTTAAACGAAATCAACCTTAAGGATTTGGTGAATCCAACATGTTCGTTGACACCCTATTAGACCACACTGTAATGTAAGGATCAATAACGTAAACGAATGATAAAATAAAAGTAGTTTACCTGCAGTGACAAGCGGTAAATTACATTTTCTCCTTATGAGATTGTGACATTCTCGTTTCTTTATCGGAAAGCCATGTATGCGTTGAGTTATATTTATGTCCAAAGAAAGCAAAAATGCCTGAATGAAAATACGTAATCACTCGGAAACTGAGGAGTGTCTTTTATGGGTAGTCTGCTTAAAAGTACATGATAGTAATGCATGCAGATTGTGCTCACACGCACTGTTCAAATACATACTTTAAGCAGCTTCAAGACCATAATATCACTTCCAAGAGCTTACTTGGGAATCAAATTTGTTCACACGGTGTATATGTAAACAAATGGTATGTTTTATAACATAAACAAACATTCAAGTGAACTCAATTTTGACACGTGATACAGAGTAAAGCTGCTTTGTATATATTCGCTCTGTAGATGTTTCGTTCAAGAAACTTACTGAATAACTTTCAACATAGAACCAGTTTTATAAGTGCCGGCTCACTGAAATGGGGAAAGAAACGAAACATTTCAAATGAGGTCTATCGAGATAATGCGGTAAAACTGCGGCGGTTTTGATGACGCGGACACTGATGGTGAATGTTGGTAGTTTTTGGCTGATAAACAAGGTAGATAAGGCAAAGACCGCATAACAGTTTAAACATTTTATACTTTTCACCATGTTAAAACTGACAAAACTAACATTTTAATAAAACAGAAATCCAAGCAATGAAAGTTACACTCCTCACTTTGTTTGAATTGTAAACTCACAAAAATGTGCAGTCTATTCTACATGAAAAACACACACACACAAAACAGCGGATGAAAACTCAAAGAGTATGTATATTGATGCCAAGACCCACAGCTGAAGGAACAATTGAACCCAGATGTATATTTATCGGAAAACTGCACGACCATTGTAGTTTTTGCATGATAACCTAAAAGTTTACACAAGAGGGATTTTCATTCAAGGTGCGAATGAATTAGGAGCCCCGAGACGTGATCAATCTAGACCAGTTACAGTCTTTTTGCGGGATCAAAAGGACGTTGAAAACATCCTACCGTCTGCATTTAAACTAAACGACTCAAGTGTCGTAGCAACAAAAAGAGATTACCCAAGCCAGATATCGCATCTTGCCAAAATAGAAAGACATGAAGTATAAAAGTCCCCCGCGCAATTTGGATATTGGTAACTTGGCCACACTGATAGCAGAGAAGAACATGTGGGTGTGATGAATTTCCTTATATGAAACTGTTGTTTTTTTTACATCAAGGCACGAAAACTCATAAACTGTCATAAACTCTCAGAAAGGAGTATAACAGGTTCGAATCCAAGGCTCAATCGTCTGAAGAGCAATGTGAGGAACACATTGACCAGTACAGCCAAAGTATGCATGCATGAATGTGAAAAACGGAAAGACAAAAAGATGTTTCCTCTTTAAAAAGAAACACACAGAAGACGTCATGTAGTGACTAATCATCGTATATACATATTATCTTGGATGTCAGAGGGGAGATGCCTCGAAAATAAGAAGTAAGAGTAATTTCCGTAAAAATCAATATGGTAATTCTTTAAGTAGGTAACATTAATGAATGTGGTTTAAAATGAGTTCGTATTTTACATATTTTTTTTACACTTAAAATTACTACAGTATAATTATTCCTTTTAACTGGTGTCTAAACTTGACTGGAATGATGTTATTTTCATGGATGGCATATGTAAATCAAGCACAAAAAACAAATGCAAAGAAAATTCGTTGACATTGGTGCGTTCGTCAAAAACTGCATATTTCATACGGTAGTGAAACAAACAGCTCACCGAATAGGACGAATATTTACTGTTTGGCAAAATATGTGTGCAACAATGCAGTCATGTTTTTGTAATAATTATGGATAAGAAATGATTGAAAATGAAATGTCAGATATGTAATAAATATTCCTTTCTATACATGTCTGGAGATCTTAATGCCTCATATCGCTGAAATGTTACATTCTACTGTCTGCGAAGAAATTTTAGCGGAAATGCTGACCTTTATGATGACGCAATACAATATTCAGACCAAAAAGCATTAATGAAACATTATGATATAAACATAAAATCATCAACCTGACATCACAGGATAAGAAAAGGAGGAATCAATGTTATGAATCGATTAATGTTTAAATAAGCAACAAATTATTGACATTCAACAGATGATTTAGAAAATATTAAGAATAAGAAAAATGTCTTCTATGATTGGTTATGCAATAACGTCGTTAGATAGTTACTATACTGAATGACTTTAACGTTATTTGAACTAGATAAAATAATATACGCAGATAGACGTGCACTTCTTGAATATAAAAAATATATATCATTTCGATTCAAACGGATTAGTTAAAATAAAAGAAAGTCTTTACTTGCTAAGGCAGGGAGGAATGATTTTGGTTATATAAAAACTATACACAGATTAAAACTTCAAAACTAACTATAAAACAAATTATTTTAATTCAAAATTTGTAAAACTTGCACACATCTGTTAGCAGTTATGCATTTCTTAAAGACGTATTAACATAGAAGCTATCTGATTGAATTTAATAAACAGGAATTTATAACTTTACTGGAAATCACCACTATTGTACTGAAACTGGAAAGTGGACAGGTACTTATAATCTGCAAGCAATTGTAATAACACAGGCGGTGTATGCCATTTCTTAACGAAATGTCCATAGAAATAAATATGTAAAAGAGTATTATATTCCGCAGACCAATATCAATTCGGGAAGATGAATTATGATACAATATTTGTTTTGAGTATCTTAAAGCTGTTGTTTGCATGTCGAATAACACGAAACAAATTTTTAACGTCACTGAACAGAAAATTATTAAGCAAGATTTTACATGTCGTTTAAACTCCTTCTGCCTTGCTGTCAAATAATTGTCTACTTGAAACTAGTCCTACCAAACGGTTTTATATATTTTAAAGTCTGTATGTTGGGAGAGAGGAATTGTTTCTATTGCTGTTGAATCTGTTCCCAGTGGTATTCGTTCTGGAGATGTTGCAGCATACATGTATTATTTTGAAAAGAAGACTATGTTCGTATCACATCCCAGTGATATATTTCAAGATTATATGTTTTTATGAAATACACAACAAAACGTGTAAGACTGTATTTCTATGAAACTTTCGTTTTCAAAAAAAATCCTATTGGTCTAAAGAAATTCTGTCTACCGTAATAAGATAGTCCGTACATATTATACCGTCTGCCGTGTCGTGTTGAGAAATAGTAATTGTAGCAAGTACTTTTGTCCTTTTGAAATACCGCTTTACTATTAATAACGTTCAAAATCACACATGAACAGTTAAGTGGTAGGTACGACATTTTTACAAGTTTAATCGTTTTAAATTTCGACACAGTGGAACGTTATCCACAAACGCTTGTATACTATATGTCATCACGGCACCAAATAATACAAAACCGCGATTTAGGAATAACAGTCTGACTGACTGGTTTATTTCTGTTTATTTAACCTTCTCTCTAGTTACTTGATTTTTATCGCAAGTTGATTCTTTTGATTATTTTACTCTATACTGTTGAAATATTTATTTTACCTTTGAAAAGAGATTGTTGTAAATATTACTGATAAAGGGTCTTACCTTGTTTAATTTATGCTGTTATAAAATCCACTATTATAATATATATACACAAGTTTCATTTATCCGGTCTCTATCTCCTCAAGCTGTTTAATTTTAACAGCAATAATAGGAAGTATAATTTAGAAATCACTATTATTCCTTTGATATCAGACAATTAATCAGCCACAATAACACAAAGGCTGTACAATGATAATTTAGTTTAATTTTCTTATCAACCTCTCGCTTGTATGTTCGTTGTCTATAGCAAATCTATGGGGTTTATCTGCGATCCGTGCATTAAATATACTCAGTTTGAATACAGATATACAACACGCGTGCGGTATAGTTCCATAAGCTAGTGAAAATACAAAATCTTTGAACAGAGATACATTTTCATCGTGGAGGGGACTTCTAACTTTAATAACCTCTGACTTCTAACTTTCTTATTCTTTACTATACGGCGTCTCTGACTTTCCACTTCTTTACTTCTAACGTCATTTCTTCTAGCTTAAACTTTCATTACTTCTACCCTTCAACTTCATTACTTCACTTCTATCTTCCAACATCTTTACTCTTAGTTTCAAGCTTTATCATATATAAGGAAGTAATTTGGAAGTTGGAAGTCATGCAGTCAGAAGTAAGAAGTAATGAAGTTAGAATTAATCAAGTCAGAAGTAGTGCAGTAAGAAGTCCATCCAGTCGTTTCTTCATAACATTCTGAATGATACAGTGCTGTAACGTTGGAATTGATGCAGCATTTGATTTGATCTTAGAAATTTCAGTTCATATCTATGATAGGATAATCCGCTTGGTAAGTTCCTGAACTGACTATCGAGTAAGTTTTCATTATGTGAGGCCATGGGAAAGTCATTTGTTTTTCAAATAGGAAATTTCCTCAAATGCAGATTTTACAACGTCACTTAAGAGAACCATGAAACAGACAAGATGTGACCTAAAAGTGTGTCGTTGTGACGCTTAGTCTTACGATGGAAATCACGAGTTTGATTCTGATTTTATGATAATGCGATGTCGCTTTAAGTAGTTCAGATATGCAACTTTTAAAAATCTTCCCAAAACACCTTAAAATATGCGCAAAACTGTAAAAGCCATACGCACAATAAATTCTTCCAATTCACATATACTGAAAACAGTATATATACATGTACCCGCTAACTGCTATGTATATATATAGATATATAGAAATTAGACTTTGCTCATACTTCGGAAGATCAAAGCCTTTTGTAACACAGATTTTGACATATAAAAATAGCTTGACACATTATACGCCCTTCTGCCTTTTTTACTCCAAGACAAGTTACAAAAATAAGGTAAATGAAGTGGGACAATGAAAACCTCTGTAGATTTTAACTCTGTGAGAAAATTGTCTTGTTAATTTTCAACTTGATTAAAGTAATTAATGAGATGAGGTGGTGAATTTACAGTTAAATCATCAAAAATGCCATTATTAAGTTTCATATCACTAAAAGACATTTATTACATGATAATATAGTGCAAAAATTGAGAATTGATTGCAGAGGCTAGAAAATATTCATCAATTGTTTTAGCGCCCTACCCCGACATGATTTATTTCCTTCTGCTGCAGAGTGGTTACATCACAGCATGTAAAGTATTGACTAATCAAACTAGTATTCCTTAAAAAGATTTATTAATAATTACAGCTATTGTGGTAGCGTAGAATCTGCAGATAATATTCTGGCCGCCAGTGTGTTAATGTATTCGTTTCTCTATAATCCTAGTTAGTTAAAACATTTTGATGGAGGCAATTGCTTTATGTATTTCTTTACGACATCTGATTTCAGCAGTATGGCAACATGTTCATTAAACTAATTTTATGAATGCAAATATATTCCAGGTTGCGGTTATAAACAATAAAAAAATGTTCTTGTTGGCATTCAGTTACTCCGAGTGTTATCCTACAATTTCATTTTAAATTTATGTTTGTCTGATCATGTGTATATTCCAAGAAAGGATATGTGTCAACGCTATATCAGATTATTCGAAACCACATTAAGACTACTTGGCAAATCATAAAGATATTTAACACACAACAAAACAATCAAAATATTGAAGCTAAGAGTAGACTCCATGAAAGCATCGAGTACAGCTAACACAGCCAGAGTCACGTACCGCAAAGTAGGCCAGCTACGAATAGAAATATACAGACAATGGGTTGCTTCAAATATCCGTCAACAAGTAAACATTAAATAACATTTGTGACAACATTCCAAGAAAAGTAACTAATTGTTCAGACAGTTTTTAAAATATGATTGTGTAAATGGAACATTATATTTTAGTAGAAATATAACTAATTGCCCAAATATAATTGTGTAAATGGAACATTATATTTTAGTATATATATATTACAATATAATGTTTCATTAACACAATTATATTTTAAAACATACCTGAACAATTAGTTACTTCTCTTGGAATGTTGTTGTCACAAATGTGGTTTAATGTTGTTGATTTCTTTGAAGGGAGGTAAAACCAATTCTACCCTATTGGGCAATGAATAAGACAGAAATGAAATGCATAATATCTTTAATTAAATAAATAAATGAAATTACCTAACTCAACGCAAGCAACCTTTGGTAAAAGCTAGAAATGTATTCAAGCATAATTGCATAAACTGCCAAGTGGTAATGGCAACTGGGCTTTCAGAACCAAATTGAATGTTTTCCTCACATAATGAGTTCAATCTTTTAATAGTAAGATTAAAACCTAAATCATCGAATTAAACGAGTAATGGTCGTAACAATACAAATGATGCCATTGTTAGAAAAAATAATCTCGTCACTCAAAAAGAAAAAAAAAAAAAAAATGTTTCTTATTCAAGCATATTCCAAGCAAAGAACAACTTCGGAAGTAATGAAGTAATAGAATGAAAAAAACATAAAGCAATGGGAATAAAAAAAACATTTGCAGAGGAAATTAAATAACCTACAAAAATACGTATTTCCGCTCTTCTCTCACTAAAATTCCAGAAGGGCCCTTACTAGAGCAGTGCATCAGTGTTTGCATAGTATACCAAGGGCAGACTACTCTGCTGCTTTCATGTCATGGATAGCCCGGATGGAAAAGTGCGTTTCTGTTTTGTATGTTACATGGCCAGTCTAAATATTGTCTAAATTCCCCGCGTAATACGCTCAATATCACCTAGTTATGATTTTCAGTCATCCAGTATTCAATAAGCGGCGAATTTGTGATGACTTATATGACAGGTATAACCTAAAATAATTGTTACTACCGTGTCTGAATAGAACAATACACACGTTTGTCCTTAGGGATACACACAATTCATAAGATTAATTCTTGCAAGATCTTATCACTGACAGGGCGTTCTTGAAAGTATCAATAAATGAATTAAAGATAAACTAACACGCGTTCTGCTAATTCATTTACGAATCGGATCGAATAATGATTATTGTTTTTTCATAATGGTACTTTAGGTCATCTCCGCAGAGAGTCGAATAATTTATTTCTGTTCACTTTTCTCAATGTTTGAGTGCAAAATGTACAGTTTGCATGTTTTAAAACACTACGATCTGACAATGGTGTGATCTAAATAATTTCATACAAATTACTATTTCCTTCATTTCGAAAATATTGTCTTATATGATTACAATGGAGAATTAAAGTGGCAAGGGCCAGTTACGTATTTGGCCAGGGTACGTTTTTAAATAAAATAGACAGATGCACTTTAAAGGCATTAAATTCAACTGGTTATTTATGATGTTTATAGAACTGACGATTCCTGCGTACGAGTAGTTATTGTGTAAAATGAATATGTGCTTGAATCTATTTTCCTAACTCCGTGTAGACGGCCGGGTCTAAAATCTTACCTGAGGTAACGGAATTCAGATGAAATGGAAACGGTCATTCATCCATCCATCCAGATTCAACTCAAATTTGCGGAAAAGTAGACGGTCATTAGACACTTTTCTTCCCACCATTATTTTCGTCTGGTCACGTGCTTTAAAAATATACATGTGTTTTAGGTCAGTCATTTGCAGATAAAACGGTACAGGTCGCACAAGATGTGCATTTTGGGCCATTTTTGCCTGAAAATTTAGTGTCCTGTAACCGGCGTTTTACTCGTTTTTATAACAGAAACAACGGAATCGGAAGGCTAAAAATATCTCATAATGCAGTGCTAAGTATGTTCAATTCTCAAAATTTGGATTTTGTATGATTTTTTTTTTCGCACTGGTATCAACGCAGATTTTTGGAATTTTCAAATCTACTGTCCCTTGCCCCCATAGAAGGCAAACCTCTACCTGTGAAATTTATTTGGTTCTCAAGTCTGGATCTTGATCTCGTAACTTGTTTTGTTTCTGAAGATGCCTACTATTTATTCAAAACAC
Organism: Mercenaria mercenaria; assembly: GCF_021730395.1. Classification (NCBI taxonomy): domain Eukaryota; kingdom Metazoa; phylum Mollusca; class Bivalvia; order Venerida; family Veneridae; genus Mercenaria; species Mercenaria mercenaria. The sequence continues at coordinate 71,443,013 of NC_069368.1, read as the reverse complement.
TCAAACTTTATTTTCCAACTTAGGTTTACATCATGTAAACAACATAAGCATCATTTTCATAGTTATACATAGGGTAATGGCGGCATATCATATTAACAAATTGCAGTTCAACTCGAACATGTTGATGTGTTGTATTGACTAGAACACTTGCAAGAGGCAACCTGTTATATTGCCATTTTGTAGAAGTATGATTACGTAAACAAATTAATAATGTTATAAACATGTTGCCTATAAACTAGTTAATGGATTTTCATGTTGAAGTTAATATCTCTGCCAAAACATAAATTTTCAGTAAGAGATCAGCTTTAGATAACTAACAATTTATGTAGAAATTGGTGCTACTGTTTACTTTAAGCTATAGCGTATAAAGCAAATCAATTTTCCAGCGATGTTTTGTCCGCTTTTGAGACGAATTTTATTTGTCGGTATGTTTTATAGTTTAATATCTTTTGTACTCCGCTAGTTGGAGCCAATGGTTGTATGATATACGCCCTCTAAATATGAATCTATATATAGGTATGTCATAGATCCTAAAAGACGGTTACGATTCATGTAAGGTGTTTGGTTATCTCCATCCCGTATCTGGGACTCCATAGAAAAAAATCAAATTTTCTTTCAATCTGGCAGGAAAACTATCACCAAACAGAAATTTTTGATAAACGAACAACGTCGTTACCAATATTTTACTTGACCAGTACATGTTCTGCCGTACTATCCCGTACTTAAAATATTCTGAAAAAGTTGTCCTCCTTTGAAAATGAATGCAATTTGTAAAGAAATAAAAATAAACAATTGCTGAAAACTGTGTTCCACCTAGTTATGCCAAATTTCAACACTCGCACGCTATTGCAATTGCATCAAAACAAACATGTGTAACAGTTCTTTTGAAAATGGTAAGTTTTTAAAGGCGTTTGACTGTCCAAAGGTGGGACCCCTTTAGGTAGTCCTTTTCCGGAATTCAATGTTTATATCAGTATACTGACACTTGTTTTGTAGTTTTTGTAATGATAGCGTGTATATTACTCTACAAAACAAAGTGTCAGTATACTGATATAAACACTGAATTCCGGAAAAGGACTGCCTAAAGGGGCCCCACTTCTGGACAATCAAACGCCTATAAAAACTCACCATTTTCAAAGAACTGTTACACATTTTCAAAGAACTGTTACACATGTTCGTTTTGATGCATTTGCAATTGCGTGCGAGTGTTGAAATTTCACATAACTAGGTGGAACACAGTTTTCAGCAATTGTTTATTTCTATTTCTTTACAAATGCCATTCATTTTCAAAGGTGGACAACTTTTTCAGAATATTTTAAGTACAGGACAATACGACAGAACATGTAATGGTCAGGTAAAATATTGGTAACGATGTTGTTCGTTTATAAAATATTTCTGTATTTGGGGATATACTCCTAAACCTTAAATCAAAAATATTGTTTTATAAGCACTGATACATATAAAAATGTTCTTTGACTTCTATCTGGCTTTCTCAAAAGAAATCCATGAAAATCTCCTCTATCAATTTGGTGTATCCAACATGTTCGTTGAATCTCTTTTTAGACCACTCTTTAATGTGAAGACTGATAAGGCTAACATACGATAAATTGAAGGGTGCCGACCTGTAATAACAAGAAGCCAGTTACGTCTTATTTCTTCTTCGTATGAGATGTCGACATTCTTCTTTTTTCGGAAAGCTATTTGCGCTTTGAGTTTTACTTATGTTTTGTCTAACGAGAATGTGTTATCACTCGGAAACTGAAGAATGTCTTTACGAGTCATCTACTTTAAATTATACCATAAACGCATATAGATAGTGCTCATGCGTGTTGTTTAAATACAGATTTTAAGGAACTTCATGAACATAATATCTTGTTCAGGAAATCAAGTATTTTCACAAAGTTTATGTGTAAACAAATTTGCTCAAAACATAGGTTTTATAACATATACAAACATTCAAGAGAACTCAGTTTTGACACTTGACATTGTGTAGAGCTGCTTTTCCTCGCTCTGCAGCTTTTTCGTTATTTTTTTCCAACTCAAGAGACTTTTTTGAATAACGTTCAAACGTAAAATCAGTTTTATATAAGAGACAGTTGGTATTATACTCATTGAAATGGACAAAGAAACAATAAATTTGGCGTAAATCGGATATTTTGACTGAGGTCTATCAAGATCATGAGGTAAAAAGTGCAGCGGTTGTGATAACGAAGCACTGATAGTGAATATGGCTGCTTATTGGCTGAAAAGAAGGTGGGAAAAGGTGTAGAGGCTAAACAGGTAGGTCCTTTGATACTTTTGACCATGTTAAAACTGACAAAAGTAACAATTTTATCAAATATGAATTCAAGCACCTATCAACATAAATTCGTCACTTTGTTTGAAATGCAAACTCACAGAAAAAGCTTGAATACACATGTGTGAAATGCATGTACAGTCTATTCTACATGAACACGCAAAACAAATAAACAGCGGATAAAAACGCATCGTAATAATGATGCCGAGACCCAAAGTTGAAGAAGCAATTTATCAAAGAAGTATATGTATCGGAAAACTGTATGACCATTGAAGTTTTCGCGTGATAACCTAAAAGTTTAACCTAGAGGTATTTAAATTCAACTTGCGCATTGATTAGGAGGTCCGAGGCGTGATAAATCTCGACCAGTTTATATAGTCTTTTTTAAGGATAACAATGACGTTGAAAACATCCTACCGTCTGCATTTTAACTGAAGGGTAGAGCTGACCTAACAATAAACACACATTACCATGGCCAGATGTAGCATTTGGCCAAATACAAAGAAATAAAGTATAAAAAACCCGCCGCGCAATATGGATATTGGGAACTCGGCCAAACTGATAGTAAAGAAGAATATATGTTGTGTAATGAATTTCCTGATTAGAAACATTCTTTTTTCTTAATAAAAAATATCCTGGCCCGTCGAGTAGCGAACCCAAAGCTCAATCGCCTAAAGATCAACAAATTGACCAATATAGCCAAACTATGCATGAATATAAAATTGGAAGGACGAAAACTGTGTTTATTCATTAAAAATTACACTGACGGTGCCTTGAGTGACACATTACAAAATGCACATTTTACGTTGATTGTTAGGGGAAATGTCAATGAGTGTAATTCCCGTGAAACATAGATTTGAATGTTCTTTAACTAGGCTAAAACTATGAAGTAAGAAGTTCATCGATCTTGGTGGATATTTACTGTTTGGCGAAATCTATGTGACACTATGCAGTCATGGTTTGATAACAATGACTTACACGAAATGTCTCAAAATGAAATTTCAGATATTTTTATTTGTAATAAGCATTCCTTCCTCTACATGTTTGGAGATCTCAATGCTAAAACTGCTGAAATTTTACATTTTAGATTTTACTCTGTGTTATGGAGATTTTACTTATGTTGTTACTGAACTTGATGATGATGTAATCAACCCTTTAGTCCGGAACATTTCAGCATTAATATGAACCAGAAATCACAGGATAAAGAGTAATCAAAATTATGAATCAATTAAAATTGAAACAACGGCAAATCATTGATATTTAACAGAAGGTTAAAGAAAAATAAAGAATAAGAAAAATGGCTTCTATGATTGATTATGCAAGAACTTCGTTAGATTGATACTATATTGAATGGCTTTAACGTAAATGAACTCGATAAAAAAATAAAATATGCAGATGGGCATGCACTTTTACAAGATGATAAGATATATCATTTCGATTTCTTAGCTTCCGGGAAACAGATCCATTAGGAAATAATAGCAATATAACATCATATCTAACATTCAACTAGCTACATTTATCATTCTTTTTTTCTTCAGTTTCAGTCATACTTTGGTCTTTTCTTTCATCTTTTTGTAATACATGCTATAATTGTTTATTTCGTAAAAGTAATTAATTTTATGTAATAGTTAATTTTCAAGGGAAGGGCCGTTTACTAATGTTGGCAGAACTTGTGGACCAACCCTATTGCTATAATTCAACTGATTTTTAATATCGATATGTGCTGTAACTATATATATACATGTATTATAAGCAATAAAATATGTTTAAACTAAACTATCATATCGATCAAAATTCGTAAAATAAAATAAAGTGTCTACTTGATGGAGCAAGAAGGAATGGTATATGGTTATGTCAAAACTATACACAAATTAAAACTATAAAACTCAATATGAAACAAATTCTTTTAGTTCAAAAATTGTAAAACTGGCTCATATCTCTTAATAATTCTGGTAAATGTAGCAATTATGCATTTCTTAAAGAAAACATTAACCTAGAAGCTATTCAACTGAATATAATAAACCGGCATTTGTAACTCTAATACAATTCAGAACTAGAAACCACCTCTTTTGTACTGAAACTGGAAAGTTGATAGGCACCTAGAATTCTGAAAGGAATCGCACGTTCTGCAAGCAATTGTAATAACACAGGCGGTGTATTCCGTTTCTTATCGAAATGTCACTCTTTTAATTCTGATAGCAAGAAATATGTAAAAAACTATTACTTTTGCAGTCTAGATGAATTATTATACAATATTTGATATCATATTACTGTTGTTTTCATGTCTATCAACACGAAACAAGTGTTTAACGTCACTGTTACATTATCTTACAACAATTGTAGTTTGCCATAAGAGAACAAAAAACATTAATTAAGCAAAACTTTTACATGTCGCCTAAACTCATTGTTGCCTTGCTGTCGAATAATTGTCTACTTGAACCTAGTTCAACTTGAGGTAACAATCAAACATGAACTTTTGTATTTATCCAACGGTCTAATAATTATTACAATCTGTATTTGGGGATAGGGAAATTGTTTCTATAATTGCTGTTGAATCTATATTCAATAGATTTCGTTCTGAAGATGTTGAAGCATACTCATTTTATTTTAAAAGGACGATTATGTTCTAATCACATCTTAATGATATGTTTAAGAAAAAAAAACACAACCAAATATGTAAGGTTTAAAGTCTATGAAACTTTCGTTTTCATCAAACGCCTTATGGTCTGGAGAAATTCTGTCTACCGTAAGAACGTTTCGTGTTGTGAAGATGTCCTAAATACGTCTTTACAATCAATATCTTTAAACATCATGCAGGAACAGTTAAGTAGCAAGTACGGAATTTTTTATTGCTTAATCGTTTTGAATTTGGACAATAATGGAACGTTCTCCACATACTCTTGTTTACTATGTAATAGTTATAGTATGTGTGAGAGTGTGTTACGAGGATATATCAGAGCTAGGGGTACATCGAGGGTATTTTTCTCTGCACATATCGTCGAGGCCGGTAGGCCGAGACAGATATGTGAAGAGAAAAATAACGAGATGTACCCCTAGCTCTGATATATCCTCGTAACACACGAGCATTACATATTATAACTGTTTTATCGCATAGTTTATCATTAAAAATTATATATTATTTTCATTTAAATTTGTTTATTATTTTTACTATTTTGATTCCCTTTCTGCGCCTCGCTGACTGAAACACTAAAACTTCTGTTTTAGAAAATGTGTTCCCCAGATAAAAGTACCCAACAAATTTCTGCATTGGTTTTAAATCTTTGCATTTCATTGGCCAGACATATTGTAAAACTTGTTGTTTTGTTTGTAAAAAAAATCAAAGAAAAAGAAACATTTGAGAAATCTCAGAATTTCATATATTTCATGTATTTCTGAATTCGGCAATAACTATCAAGTTTTTGAAATATTCTAGTTTATTTATTCTTTTACTTTATAAATGTAGGTGTTTGTGACAATTCTTTCTCTGTGAACTGTAAATTGGAGCTAAAATCATCTTTTCTTAGAAAGGAAAAAATTATACTCCCTTGATAGGACCTCAATAGAGTAAAAGTGTTCCGATATATATCGGAACAGTTTTACTGTGCTGATATATATCGGAACACTTTTTTTCTTATGAAACTCCATAGAGATTTCCGTGTTGATATATATCGCAACAGTTTTGTAAGATATCAGCACAGTTTTGTAGTAATAATGTGTGTTACTATGTATAACATGCTGCAAAGATCAAAGGAAAATTGCCGCACTATGCGATAATTTATTTTATCATTGCCAAATAACCGTTGTAAATATTATTGATAAAGGGTCTTACCTTGACATATAATCCAATTTTATACATATACACAAGTTTCATTTATCCGCTTCCTGTCTCTTTAAGCACATATTCAATTAAAACAACAATGGTAGATAGTATAAGCTAGAACTCACTATTATTCCTTTGCTATCAGACAGTATATTTGCCCCAATAACACAATGACTGACCAACAATTGTTTTGTTTGTTTCATAGATATATCTATTTTATCAACCACTTGCTTTTAAATCCGTTGTCTAAAGCAAACGTATGGGGTTTATCTGCGATCCATTGATCAAATTTACTAAGTTTTAATACAGATACACAACACGCGTGCGGTAAAGTTCCTTAGGCTACTGAAAATACAATTCCAACATCATTGCTTCTAAGTTCAATGCTCATTACTTTTGCCTTCTAACTTCCAACTTTCTTTCTCTTAACGTCCAGCTTTATTATATGTAAGGAAGTAGGTTTGAAGTCATAAAGTAAGAAGTTATAAGTCATAAAATTAGAATTAATCAAATCAAAGGTATTACAGTGCTAAGTCCATCCATGGCTTCTTTTCACACAATTCTGTAGGACGCGTTTCCGTAACATTGAAGTCAGTGCAGAAGCTGATTTGACCCGAGAATCTATGACAGGATTGTGTGCTTGATAGTTAAAAAATGGATATTGAGAAGGTTTTCATTGTGTGAGGCTATGGGACAATTGACACGTTTTCGGACAGGATAACTCCTACTATGTAGATTTTAATGAAACGTTTGTAAGCTGTAAATTCTTTATTATATGGTCAAATAAAATGCATAGGTTCCTGTGCATTATTTAGTGATGTCTGTCTGTCACTTCCGAGAACATCAAAGTCAATATGTAACATAAAATTGTGTCGGCGTGACGTTTAGTCTTTTACAAATCAGAAAAATGCTGTACATCACAAGTTCGATTCTAATTTTATGATATTATTTGAAGTCATTTCTGACGAAGCTTTTATTATCATATTTTAACTTTCAAATTATAGCATTACTGCTACCTTTTCATTTAACACAATACTTGCATGCGTTTTCTGTACGTAGAGTCCAAGTTCTGTGTTAATCAGACACCGCTTCCGGTGTTACAAACGTGCAGTGTTACTTTGTTACTTTAATCGCTTACAACAATATTGTTAATATATTACATGTATTGCAATATAAAAACACTAAAAATGATACAGTATTAACCTTAGGAGCACAAAATGTAAAAGAGTAAGACATATTAAAGAACGTGGTAAAGGAAAACATCTCAATTTTGATCTAAAGATTAGGAAGGCTTGTTAGTCTTAGACTAAATAATCTGAATTAATACAGCTGGGCTTCCTGGGGCGTTTAATAATTGAATTATGAAAATCTAACAACACAAAATACGTAAACTTGTTCTCAGCCACTAATCTGCGTTTCCTAGAGGGCTGAATTAACACAAAATGTTAGCATGGGAATGTTTGTTTTCCGCAGAATAAATCTTGTTAATGTTTACTATAGTTCAGGAGGTTAGCTGTCATTCAAAATGATAACTGTATGCGTGTGTCTTATGTATTTGTGTGATGTTTAAAAAGTCTTAAGAAGCGGAAGTAGAATTAGAGATCATTCAGAATAGATAAAACAAATTCTCGACAATATGTAACATATGTACCCAGAATGGTCAAATATTTATTATACTTGTCTTACTTAGTAATTGAAACACATTTATAAACATGAATACAAACACTTTAACCACGACTGGCGTTTGACATAGGCAATTGTCTGAACATCACAGCAAAAATATAGTAATCAATCCAATCGAAAATGACAACTTTGTGCATAGCCACCTTGCAATTCTAACCCAAACTAAATCCCACTGCGGCGTATGAATAAATTTGTATACGACTGACCTTTATATAAAAACGAAAACAAAATAGAACCAGCCGACAAGAATAAAACAAGCACATTAAGGAACACCTTGGAACGGCCAGATCCGAAACACTAACGGGAAGCTTAAACCGGGTCATTAAGCGCAAATCGTCACTCTTTACTCAAAACATGTTTCAAAAGAGTTACCTTGAAGAACTTCCTGAACAGTCAGACACAATCAGCAGAGCTTTGCTTCCCACTGTAAAAGAGCACAGCATCACGCATGTCTTAAAATAATTGGTATTAACCTTCCAAAGACACTTTGGAAATATGCGCAAAACTGTTAAAGCCATATGCATCATATATTAGCTTTAAACAATATGAGAAAATTGTCACGTTAGTATTCAACTGGAATAAAGTATTAACTTGATGAGATGAAGTGATGGATTTACAGTACAATCATCAAAAGTGTCATTATTAAGATTTATGTCACAAAGAAATATTTATTGCATGGTAGTTGAAAGAAAAAAAAAAACATGATCGCGTGCCCCTAAACTGGATTAAAACATTTTTCTCTCTTCACTTTAATTACATTTCACACAGAGTGGATCTTGCCTGAATTTTGCATGTTTAATTTTTTAATATCACGCTCTTTGCTAATGAAAACCATTTTGGTGCCTGCATTTAGGTACAAATGCGTACTTTCTCTAGAAGTTTGAAATAAAAAAAACGAAGAGACATTCACTTCATACTCTCTCGAACATATTCGACATGCTACTCCCGTTTATACCGCGCTAGACACTGCAATTTTACTCTTTGAATTTAATGAACACTTTGACGACTTTACACGTTTCTGTCGTCAGCTTATAAAACCCGTGACTACTTAGTCACAACAATATTTTATTTATCATTCATAATTCATTCAATTTATCCATACGTCAACAAAGCGGTCTACAAACAATTTTAGCATTGATATTTCATTTGCGTCTTTACATAAACGGTACACGAGGTCGAAACAAAAATCCAAAACTAAGATAATTAATTACAATTTTTTGTTTCTGCTTTGCGTTGTATATTGCTCTTTGTGTCAATATCTAAATTAGAGATTGTTAACAATATAACTTAAATTAATGCTTCAAAATCCTTTAGAGTATCTAAATAAACATTCAAATCCATTATTAATTGCATTTACAAGCAGTTTGTTGATGTTCCTATTGAAATGAGACCTTTCACAGATTAACTCCGAGAAATCGGAATAACCTCCACCACCCGCGAACAAGCCATTCTAAAATATATCACTCGTTTGTTACAAAAAAAAACAACAAATATATTTGTTTTACCTTTGGTAAAACAACATTTAAAAATACGAGGCTGGATAAGGAAACGTTGCTAAAGAGCTAATACTGTCCCATTACGGTGCGTAAAAATACAAAATGTCAGACTTTCCAACGCCTCTTGTTCAAATGCAGACTTTAATTACACTTTAGGACCGTACTATATCAGAAAGAGAAGACACTTCAAAACAGCAAAGCCTGTGAATTGGATTATTATTATAAGGGACTTTGTAAGTAATTGGAATCAGATCTCATCATTTTCTACAGATAAATGTTATAATGACATACATATTATGCTTCTTTAACTTATTAGACCGACGCTCTGAAATATTCAGTTCGCTCAAAGACAAATTCCCAAATAAGGTTTGTTCTGCATGCCTTTGTGCCATTTAAAAGGAAAAATGCTTCCTCATTTTGATGAAGCAGAAAGATGTATCTTCTGTAATTAACAGGTGGGACAAAATCCCTCTTATTGAAATTGATCATTTGAAAAAAAAAACATCTCTCGCTAAAGCTCATCAAGGTCAAATGCGGTAAAAATGTAAGTTAAGATAATTATATAAAAGTATGGGAATATGGAAAATGTGGTATCTATTCCTGCTTTACGGCCTTTAGAAGTGCAACAGCAATGTAAAATAAAAAAAAAGTGGAAAACCACAGGTTGCAGGCTCGGTTTGATTGAGCCTGTTCATGGACGGTAGTGGAAGTGCAAGCTACCGTCCACGCCCTCTAGCCCCAGGTTGAGCAGAACTCAACATTTACACATGTTGTAAGTACCAAAAGGTAATTTAGAGACATCCGGGATCCGCAGATGTATTCATACGGCGGTTCACATGCAACCTTCAATGATGTACAGAGTTCAATACCATGAAAAGCGGCGTATGGTCCCAAGATAAAATAATGGCTGCGCCCTAAAGGAAAAAACCATGGGCAGAACTAAACAACTGGAATTTAGAGAGGGGATCTGTGGTTACGGAGCCTGCATATCACAGAAACTGCCAAAAGACAAAATTAAGAAGCAGGTACCATATCCAAGGGGGTGATTAAACAATACCTAAAGCTTTTAAAGCGGGAGTATGGGAATCACCCAGGCCGAAATGTTCAAGCTGAAAAATTAAACAGTACCAATAACACAACATAAATGTCGTGCTGAACGATCTGAAACCTTATGTGTTAGAGCGTTATCATGCAGCGAATTGAGGCCTGATAAAAATGGCCAAATGGCACAATATGTCTGTCCATCCTTTTTTAATAAAAAGGCGGACATTAAGCGGCTGGCAATACTTTGTCCTTTGCATTTTAAGTTCAATGTCTGATATCCACTTTGCATTTTGCCTTACAGACTCATTATTACAAAGTTGTAAAATACCTAGACTATTTCTTGAATGTTATAAATACGCTTTGTGTATAATGGTCATTTTTGATAGTCAGACCATCTTCGAAGTGTGAGAGTCCTTTAGGGATTGCAAATAATTGATGCTATATTCAAACTGATCATCCGAACTAACACCCTAACAGTCTACCACGCATTTTCTGATTTACTGATAACATTAAAACAACAGTGAATTTTGTAACTGCAGAGTCCACTAGTGGAACGTCTTTGACTGACACTTGCCATGACATGTAATCACTAGACCACCGGATTTGACATTCGGTCATTCCAATACATGTAGCATACTTCGTTATAGAAGCATGTAGCATTTAAACCAGGTTTACAGCGGCCTTAGTACAACCCTATTGCAAATGCATTTTCAAGCCATCAAAAGGTAGTGTGAAAGGTGCATACATAATGTTTTAGTGTTTGTAGAGAGAAATTAATTCTGAAACAACCCCAGCGCTGTACTTCAGTCAGTGCATGTGTTGCAAAATTAGGAGCAGTGTTATGTTAACTAACTTGGTGAGTTCGTTGTAAGCATTTATGTGCCATTACATAATTTTGTCGGACAATCTGAGCAACGCAGTCCCAACATAAAAGTAGAAAAAAACTCATAGTGTAAAAACCAATGTCATGTTTAATTTTATGAATTTCTATAAGAAACAATCGGCAATGTGATTAAGATTCAGCGATACATTTTGTGACTTGCTTCCTTGCCAGCTGATTATTCTGTTGCAGTGTGAAGCTTTAGTATAAATGGTAAAGAAATGCAAAAACCTGTTGGTTTCGGTGAGGCACGTGCTTCAAACGAAAAAGAGAACCAGCGTTGTGACGCAACGAAAACACAGCCGTCGTTTTTCTAGCTATCGGAATTAGAGTTTTGTTTCAATAGTTTTCAAAGCCGCATAAATCAAATCAAAATAAAATATTTATAAATGAAGGAGAAACGAAATATAACGAAATATAGAACATCAAGACAACCAAACATCGTTAAAACTTCTTTTTTACAGCTATGAATTCAATAAAGCTTTTATCTACTGTCTATTGAGCTTACAACACTTGCTTTCATACTTTCTGAATACTAACAGCAGATTGCATAACCACGAAAGATGTATCGATTGTTGTAAAGCCCAGACCATGATTTATAGGGAAACATTTAATTATCTCATTTTGCCGCAAAGTGGTTGTAACACAGCTTAGGATGTATTGACTTATCAAATTTGTATCCCTGTAAAAGATTTATTGATAATTACAGCAACAACAGGAGAGTAGGAACTGCATGGGATAATCTGGCCGCCAGTGAGGTAATATATTCATTGCAATGCTATCTTAATTTGTTAAAGGCAATTGCTTTGTATAACTTTTGCAGTGTTTTGAAACATCTCGCAGGATGCATTAAACGAACGATTCCGCTTCTAGCATATGATCATTTCCGCGTGTTCGTTTGTGTTCTGTTTTACTGATATTCAGACTTAATTAATAGGTGTTGAAATTGAGAGTTGACAATTATTCTATTCAGATAAATCATCAACATGTCAGTAGTTGTTTCTTGCTTTAATGTTGTTCACAGATCTGAAGAACTATAACCGGAAACTTTGTGTTTTCCTGATCAGCCATCCAGTCGCTTTATTAAACACAACACATTCAGGTATTTAAAAGAGTAGCCGAATACACTGGTTATAAAATCAGTATACTAGTCAAAGCACAGGTTTTCGTACGATATATTTACTGATATATTAAAGTTTTTCTAGCGCCAGCGATAAACAAGTGTAACGGTTCTAAGTTTTTCAGAGATATGGAGCCTTTTCATAGAGGTATTTGTAAACACCGTCTTGTTGCAAGCAGTTGATTGTAGTCGTCCTCTAAAACACACACAAACACAGTTACTGCCTTAAAGTAGCATACAAAGAATCGGCCACATGTGGACATTACCTATGATTGGGTAGTGGCAGATAATCCACAACGGTCTTTAATGTCGTTTAATGTGGACACAATTTATAGTGAAAGGAAGATACCCGCGTGAAGTTTCGTTATAAGGCCACTGTCTTACGGAGTGTGAATATAGTTCAGTTTGTTAATTTAAATAAAACATTTGTGTAAAAAAATGAGCAAACCTAATTAAGCGTTTATTTCTCCAACATGTCCATCGAAAACATACGTAAATGATAACTAATTTAAGCGTTTGAGCATTTGCAACAAAAATCATGCATACAGCAAATAAATATATATATTATTAAATCCCTTCCCATTAAAACTTTACAAAAATGAGTTTCTTGTCCAGCATCAATAACTTAAACTTAAGCTTGTCACAATTTATTGTGCTGTAAAAAAACTTCCTGGTTTAGTGACATATTACATTTGCATAGAACAACACTCCCCGTATAAGAATAATCAATACATATTTCACATGGAATCAAAAAGCAATCGTAATGACCGCTCTGTACTTTCAGTGTGATTATTATATGTATTTCTGATTATTTAGGGAAATGGAGGTAATGCAATGTTCCTGTTTACAGGTGTGCTAATAGCTGCTGTTCTAAATTGCCTTCTAGCGTAGCAATTGCAAATTATATTGTCACGTCATCATCATTTAACAACAATTACTTTCAATGAGTCTCAAGAATAAAGATATTCGACTTATGATGGCATTTCTAATTTTTTTATTCATGCAAGATAAACAACTGTTTATGTGTCAGCAATGCATGACAGCGTAGAATTATTATCTCAGCATACTACAATTCATCATGTGATATAGATTAAAATATAATTTTCCTTCATTCCGGCTAGTAGAATGCATATTATCTTCGTTTAAATATGCTGACATTTTCATCACGGTCGTTTCAGCGGATCTCAAACTTATGAGTTATGAGCCCTTTGGAAGGAGACAGGCGGCTGTATCATACAATACGAACATGACAAATGATATATTCTCTGTTATTCCTAGAACATGAATCATCAAAATGTCACCATATGCTGAATGGGCGATGATAAAATAATATTATACTGGACAGCATTGAACACATAGGAAAAAGTCAAGTAATTATCATACAGGTTGCAGCAAACACCAAGCCGCTTATTATTATGTATAAAAAACAGGTAGTGAAAACAAATTTATATACGTTCTCGAAATACACCTACGTATTGACCACACACTGCATCAAAGAATCCTTCATTATTATTTTTTCTGTAAAGCAAGCAAAACATATTTAGATAACACATAATATGTACACGTAATTTATCAAAATTTCAGTCATATTTTGTACGTCAGACAGATGTAAAATATGCACTGTCCATTAAGGTTAAATTTACGTTTGTTTGTAAGGTTAAGAGCCGTTTCTGACAGTATTTCAGTTACGTAACGGCGGGCAGTTAACCTAAGTAGTGTTCTTCACTCTCCCTATTGAGTCAAGCGAGCGGGCAGGTTAAATTTATAGTTACATAGTTACATCAATACAGATTTTTCATTTGAGTTTGAGTTTTTAAACACGTTATAAATTTCCTGCATGAACGAACAATCTCAACAAAGAAATCGAAATATGTTTGCATTTATTCCATCTAAAAAGTATATCAAAACTAAATCAAGAGAGCCATGATGGTCCTTTATCGCTCACCTGAGCTTAGTTGCTTGCTCCAACAAATTTCTTTGCTAATGCTTAAGAAACAAAAAAACTAGGTGAGTAGGTCATGGTAAAGATTATTCAAGATAACTACTGAAATCTGTTAAAAAAGTATACAGGTGGTCCAAATATCTTTGCTGTAGCTTTAAAAATAAGAAAGTAGGTCAGGGTTAACCTAGGAATTATCAAGATAAGGTCATAAATGTGGCCTAAAGAATGTAAACAAGCTTTTCCTTTGATTTGTCCTGATGGCCTAGTTTTTGACCCGACATGATCCAGGCCTAGAGATCATCCAGATAATCATTCTGTGCAAATTTGTATCAAATCAAAGCATAAATGAAACCTCTAAATGGTTAAAAGGGCCAAAGTAGAATATTTTGCCCCTTTTAAGGGCAGTTACTCTATAACCCATGAATCCATAATGGAATTTAACCGGGTTTCGGAAGGAACCGAAATCTTATTGTGTCTTAAGTTGTATGTAAGTGTGGTTAAAATTAAATTTAAAATGTCACTTCTATCGCGCTCATAATGTAAAAATTAATAAATTTTGGCTCTTTCAGGGATCAACAGGGGCCGTAACTCCGGAACCTATTGGATCTGACAGATTCATCATGGAATCCAAGATTTATTGTTGCTAAATCTATTTTGTATCAAATCAAACCATAAATGAAGTCTCTATATGGCTGCAAAAGCCAAAATAGCAAATTTTGTCCATCAAGGGGCCATAACTCTAGCACCGATGATGGGATCTGGCTAGTTTTCGAAAGGAACTGAGATATTATACCAATACAAGTTGTGTGCAATTTTGAATAAAGTTGGTTGCAAAATGTGGTCTCTATCATGTTCACAGGCCAAAAATAGCACATTTTGGCCCTTTAAGGGGGCCAAAACTCTAGAACCCATCATGGGATCTGGTCAGTTTTCGAACGGAACCGAGATATTATGCCAGTACAAGTTGTCTGCAAGTTTAATTAAAATCAATTGCAAAATGTGGTCTCTATCGTGTTCCCAAGCCAAAATAGCAAAATTTGGACATTTAAGGGGCCATAACTCTGGAACCCAGGATGGGATCTGGCTAGTTTTCGAAAGGAACCGAGATATTATGCCAATTCAAGTTGTGTGCAAGTTTGATTAAAATTGATTGCAAAATGTGGTCTCTATCGTGTTCACAAGAAATTGTGAACGGACGGACGACGGACAAAATGCGATCACAAAAGCTCACCCCGTCACTACGTGACAGGTGAGCCAAAAATGAGTGTCATCAAATACGAGGTACATTACCAATAAACATCTTCTTACAGAAGGAAGTATTTTATTTCCGTTTCAAATAAGGCTTTTAGTAAATAACCATCTCCAGACCTACAACCTCTGACTACCAAAACATTTTAGTCTTTTCAGTCTTTTCACTTTAGAAAAGTTTTGTTTTAATGCGAGGCTTAAAGGCTAAAATGACAACTAAGTATTTGTAATATGTTTTGGAATATTTAAGTTTTATATAAATCCTAAGGCTAACCTTAATAACATGCCAATTAATAAAATGTGATAACATTTTTGACAATTTTAGAGTATACTGTAGTCCTTTCAAAATATTAAAATACAGTCATTAACTGTAAACGTCATCAATGAAAGTTTTTTATCTGTATGTAAGCAATTTATGTAAACGCTTCATCGCTTTTAACTTCAACATTAATAGAATGATTTGGTACGTCTCTACTATAACGAACACAAAATAAAACTTAGCACAAACTTTCTCAGTATTTGGTTTTACTTGTATATTTAACCTCCATATTGGACCATCGCTATATTTACTAAAATTGTTATCGTGAGTACGTTTAGTGTGATTTTAACTTTATATCTTATTTAAATTTGTCTGTTGAAATATTTATTTATAATTTTATAAACATTCTTGTTAATATTTCAAAAAAAAAAGGTCGTACCTTGTTCAGGCTAATGTTAATATAAAATCCAATTTTATTTATATAAGTTCTGGTCCATATCTCCTCAAGCACATTTTTCAGTTACAAAGTTCAGAAATTATTTTAATTCCATTGATATCTTGCACTTTGTTGTAACCACAGTAAACAGCTGATGTAAATGTCTTAGGATTATTTCCTTAGTTTATCAAACAAACACTCGCGGCTGTGTCTGATGTCTATAGTAAATCTTTAGAGTTTGTCTACCATCTATTTAGTTTGAAATCGAATGCAGTTGCGTTCCACTGGACAAATCTCTGACGTGATAATCTACAATATATAAAAAAATAGAACAAACATTCATTCTGAGTACAAGAACATCCCGAATAAACCGAAAAGACATTGCTTTAAATTCTGTAAATCAAATATAACAATATATATTTTGCTTTTGAAAATATCGCTTTCTGGAGCTTTAAGCATATTGCAAAATCTATGCAGAACAACGTGGAATCGGGATGAACGTATAATAAACAGTATGGTCAAGATGCGGTGCGGTTAGTAAATACACGTCAAAGTTTATATTTTTCTTATCTTTCAGTATAATTATCTTTGTTACGAGAGTATTTAAATCGTTCTTCACATTAATAAATACACATATATCAGAAACTATCAAGTAACCTTAAAACTTTAAACCTTACCCTTACAGTACTTGTAAAATTTTAGCATATAACTATTTATCGAAAAGCATCATGTAGGTCCATTTCATTAGACCGTCTACACTGACTTTTAAGTATAATAAAAGAGCATCTACGAAATAAGGACTGTAATACATGCAGACCTGTTTTAGTTTGGCATAGTCTCTCCAACTATTCCAAATTAATTTGCTGTGTTTCCTAAGGCGCTTAACAAATATATAATGTTAACATTGGGAACGTGTGTCTTTCCACGGACGAATAATGGTCGATATTTAGATATTTCAGGAAGTTTTATGCAGACGAGTCTGCTCTTGTTTTCATTCAAGATGATAAATGAATTGTGCTATGCATTTGTTATTGAGTTCATCTCTTGTATGATCCCAAAAGTCAGCCTCCCGACCTAAAGACCGAAATATGTAAACGCGTTTCGTCCTAACATTACGGAGCAAAGCTGCTGAAGAATTCAGGGTTCATCAGCTCAACACAGTACAATCAATAAACACAGAGCAATTTCCAGGATACTGTATATGAAAATGTGCAAAACATAATCAAAAAAAAAAAAAAAAAAAAAAGAAAAAACAAAAACAAAAAAAAAAAAACACGATAAAAGAAACTGCAAAAGTATTTTTTTTCTGAGTTGAGTTGGAGGAGTAGGAGGGATATATCCAAAACAAAACCCAAATTGCACAAATTCAAATGCACACACTTTTAAAGCCATTATGCATGTTTTTTTTATCATGTCGAGAACCATAAATCCTGTCTGGCAAAATGGAATCTCAAGCCTTTTAATATGCTATGTAAGAACCCTTTTAAGTCAGATACGAGCGAGGCAAATTATAGGCCCTTTAAGCACAAAATCTAGGGTCATAACTCTTTACTGGCTAATCCCTCCACAAGATAACTAAGTCTCGGCGCAAACTTCACATGCGAGGATATTGATCTTTCCAACATCTTAATAGAACAGGCAAAATCAACCGCCCTCGTTCAATTATAATTAGCCTTCCAGTGAAACTGCAGTTCCTGAATTAAAAATATCCATAAATCAATTGAAAAATCTTACAGTTGTGTCGATCCAATTTTGATTTTTACCATCAGAAAGATTAGTTTAAGCTATAATTTTATGTTCTTTTTAACAATTTCGCGACGTCATTTTGTTCATGTGTTTCGTAAATGACATCAAATTGCACGTACAATCTCGCGGAAAGAACCGTTCTTGATGACGTTTCGCCAATGCTGTTTATACGAAAATAAACGCTTTTTTTCTTTCAAAACAAAATCAATAGTGAAAGTAAATACAATAATTTCACTTGATATGTGATGTTTCGTCACTATACCATAACTAGATTTACATCTAAACAGACTTTTGTGTGCAGCCCTATGGTATATAGGAAATCCCGGAAAAAAGACTCCAGAGTGGCACCATATCCCCCTAAAGACATAAAAAGACTTAAAATTGATCTTAAGGATGTAGAATCGTCTTTTTAACATTAAGAATTTTTTTCATACTCTGTGAGCTTTAAGAACATTTAATTTAGTTCCTAAGACAAATACGAAAAGAAAAAGCACAGGTCACTGAGCTCGCTTTAATTTTATAGGGCATTTTCTTCACCCACTGTTTAATCATTTCTGAATTTTTGTATACTTGAAAAAATGGGGGTACTTTATAAAACAGATCCCACTAAATATTATAGGGATTTCAGGTCTTACCAGTTACTAAGAATACAAGGTGATATCAGTTTTTAAGCATAAATGTCCCTTACAAATCTCATTATTTTTACAGGCTGACATAATAACCCCACCCACTTTATTTTCAATGGAATAAACGTATTTAAATCTACAAAAAAAAATCTGACGTTAAGATTTTAAAAATATTTTGCAGCTTTAATGACACGCACAAATGCTTTAAAATGGAAAACAGTTAGGATCACCGTCCATCTAAAGAGATTTATTTCGTAAAAATGTTTAAACACTGGTGAATTTTTATATTTTTAGTTCTTTTTGTTTAAATTTATATTTCCAGAAAAAAAATTAAGTGTTACATTGAAAACTTTTATTTCGGTTGTAGTTTATCAGTATATATGTCAGTCATAAAAATATCAGAACCAAACCTGATGTACTGTCATAGATATTTAAAGTTACCGACCCCTTTTTACCCAATTTTGTTAGAAAGAAATATTCGAAGAAACATTTTTCAAAATGGCGGATATACTGAAAGAAACGCACGTTTATCCTTAAGGCCAAATAAAAGAAACTGGACTAATGAATTGTAAATAGAAATTTCTATCTTGATGCGAACATTGTAGAACTATGGACAGGTTAAATATTGCAACGGATTTCAAGTCTTAACATTTGTTGCAATGAAGTGTACGTTGACCGTGCGAGCATCGGCAAGCATCGCAGTTTTCCAAATCCGCACGGACATCGTGCGATGCCCGTACGAGCTCTTCCGGGGCCCGTGCGGTTCCCGGACGGGGCTCTTGTGAGCTGCTCCCGACTTCGAAAATATCTACGAGTTCACAGAGGACTCGGGAGCTCAGTGTAATATTTTCACTGAGTCTCCGAGTCCTCTACGGGTTCACAAAAGTGAACGCTGTCCGTACGGATGCCGTATGAGTTTGCCAAAATTCGACTGAAAACCTACTCGTACGAAGCTCATAGCGTTCTTGTGACCGGAGTATAACTGGTCATTTTGATATTCTCCGCTTGACGTGCTTGACTTTTCATTGTGGTCATTATATTATTTCATAAATTTGGATATACGTCTAATTATGAAAATGATTCAAAAGTAACAGTCGTATTATCAAAGAAAGAAATTGTGTGTCAACCGTTTAAGTATTTAAATTTACAATTATGATTCAATGTCTTCCATCTTTCGAGGGTTTGAAACAACCACGTGTTAGAGAGTAAATTTATCCATCATCTATTCATTATATTATACTTTATCACTGAAAATAAATTCTTAACTTTCTTTATATTTGCACAAAAACTGCATCTTTCTTTATAACGCAACATTTTGAACAACTTTGATTTCTCAAGAGAAAACTTAATATTTGATTAATATATCCGGAAAGCAGGGAACCGATAATGAACTTTTATCCACACCACACCATCAGATAGAATATTTGTTTTTATGTTTGAAAGGTTTTTGAATAGATATTTTCTTGGATAATAGATACATAAAATACATATATTTGATGTAAAATGGAATAAATCAAAATATAAATCAGTAAATGACTCTTGCGTAAAACATGTGGCTTTTTAAGTGCTTACCTGGATCCTCTAGTAGTTTGAATGCGGTGCTATTCTTACTTCGTTTACTACTTCAAATAATAAAATACGCAGTACTTAAAATGTAATAGCTCTTAAAGTTTATTAAACAATTACCACACAAAAGTAGAGACATTTTCAAGTTTTACAAGAATTTGTTTCAACGAAGGAAAACATATATATAGTTACACCTTCTTTTACACACTTTTCGTGCAAAGAAAGTCATTCATTAAAACCGGCCAATCTTCTAAAAGCAAACTGAATGGTTACAAAAAAAGAAAAACACGAACGAAGCGAATCGGTGGCGTAAAGGAGCGAAAAACGCTTACGCATAAAAAAACTCCTACTGATTTTGATGACACAGAAAGATGCTATTACGTTTTTTTACACGTAGGCCAAAATCCCTCGTATTGAAATCAAACATTAGAAAAACAAAACATCTCTCGGTAACTCTTATCAATTTCAAATGCGGTAAAAATATAACTTAATGTAGTTATGATAATGCGTAAACGTGGTACCTGTTTATCATTTACTGTCTTTGGAATAGTCTGACTACCGACTAGATAATCATTTTTTTTAGAAAAAAATAATTCTGTTATTTATTCTGACTTCATCAGTCTTGGCTCTGATTACCTTTGTTTTGAGAAGAAAAGGGACATAATTATACAAAATTTGAATAGCCTCAGGAGTTATCTCCTGTGAACAAAACATAGGGTCTGAACATAGACTAACTTTGGAAGTACAACAACAATGTAAGCCCTTTGTACTACAGCGTTACTATGTAGAAAATTGAGGCCTCATAGGCCACTTTATGGTCGTACTTTTGTCCTTAAGCAAAACTAACTAATGTCTAATAATCACTTTGCGTTTTGGTTACAGACTCATTATTACAAAGTTGTAAAATACCTATGATATTTCTTGAATGTTATCGATACGCTTTGTGTAACATGGTCGGATTTTGACAGCTCACAAATTTCAAAGTGTGAGGACACTTTAGAGATTGTAAATAATTGATGCTATATTTAAATTCGTCATCTTAACTAACATCCTACCACGTATGTTCTAAATTATTGATAGCATTTAAACAACAGTGGATTTTGTCACTGCAGAGTTTAATAGTGGAACGTCTTTGACTGACACTTGCCTTAACATATATTTATAAACCACCGGGTATGACATTCGGTAATTCCAATAAATGTAGGATACTCCGTTATAGAGTAATGCAGCTTTTAAACCCGGTTTACAGCGGACCTAAGTACACCTCATTTCAAACTATCAATATGTAGTGTAAATACATACATAATGTTTTAGGGTATTTAGAGAGAAATTAAAATCTGAAACAACTCCAGTTCTGTACTTCAGTCAGTGCATGTGTTGCAACATTAGGAACGGTGTGATTTTACTTAAATTGATGAGTTCGTTGAAAGCACTTCTAAGCATGCAAGTGTCATTACATAAATTTGTCGGACAATTTCAGCAAAAAGAGTTCAAACTTAAAGTACAACAAACGAAAAGTGTAAAAAAAACCCCGATGAGATGTCTTATTTTAATAAAGAAACAATCAGCAATGTGATTTAGATTCAGCGGCACATTTTGTGACTGGCCTCCTTATATTTTTGATATGTTAAGAAATGCAAAAGCCTGTTGATTTTGCCGAGATATCTGCTTCCTACACAACAGAGAACCGTCTTTGTGACGCTGCGAAAGCTCAGTCGTCATTGTCCTAGTAACCGCTATTAGAGGAGGACTGGCTAGTTTGTTCATACAGTTTTTCAAACCAAAATGAAAGAAAAAGGTTCATGGTTTGTCATATATATAAAGAGAAATAAAGCCGTAGTTCGTTAAAACTTCTTATTTTAAAACGTTCTGTCTTTAATTATACCTGGTTCAAAATTAATTCAATATATTTCTTGAGTTTCAAACACTTGCTTTCATACATTCTAAACATTAACAGCAGATTGCATAACCAAGAAAGATATATCGATGGTTGTAAAGCCCAGGCCAAGATTTATAGGGAAACATTTAATTATCTCATTTTGCTGCAAAGTGGTTGCGACACGGCTTAGGATGTATTGACTTATCAAATTTGTATTCCAGTAAAAGATTTATTGATAATTACAGCAACAGCAGAAGTATAGGAACTGCATGTGATATTCTCGCCGCCAGTGAGGTAATATATTCATTGCAATGCTATCCTTATTTGTTAAAGGCCATTGCTTTATAAAATTCGTTAGGTAATCTGATTTCAGCGTGTTCAGCGTTTTGAAAACATCTCGCAGGCGATTCTGCATAACGTAGGAGCATTGGTATGTGTTCTGTAATAATAATATTTAGACTTAATAAGTTGTGATTTTCAATCTTTTTAATTAGTCATGTCTGATTACTAATCACACAAAAACAATAAAACATTCAATTTGTATATCAATAGCTGCAAATTAATTGTGTTTAAGACCATTTCATAGTCTCTACCTTTCCTTTCTTTAATATTTTTCACAGGTCTGAAGAGCAATTACCACAAATTTTGTTTTTTTCTTAACAGCTATCAAAATAGAAAAAAAATGGAAACTCCACAGGTCACGTTATTAAACACAACATATTTAGGTATTTAGTACATTTGGTAATAACCTATGGTAGTATTTCTGTATAGAACTAGTCTGAGTACAGGTTCTCAAACGATTGAATTACTGATATATTAAACATTTTCCAGCGCCTGAGATAAACAAGTGTTTCGGTTCTCAATTTTTCAGAGATATGGCGCCTTTTTATTGAGGCATTTGTAAACAATGTCTTGGTGCAAGCAGTTGATTGTAGTCTGTCCTCTAAAACTCACACAAACACAGTTTTTGTAATGTCTTGGTTCAAATATGTATTAACCAATGTATTAAGATGATTCAAGAATACATTATTCAAAATATTACAGTTGTCTCAAACTTCTGCTTTGTTAGATGTAAGTTGTTCATATACAGACAAGACCGAATGTACAAACAAAAAGCTACATTGAAAAGTGTATGCAGATTATACAGAAGCAATGATATCAAAATAAATAACGGAATACATTGAAACATTACCAATGATTGGGTAGTGGCGGAGATTAATGCGGTTAAATGTGTACACATTTTATAATAAAATGAAGTTGTCCGTGCGAAGTTCAGTTATAAAAAATCATCCGGTTACATTCGCTTTAGGCACACGGCAAGCCACTGTCTTGCGGAATGATATAGTCAAAATCGTTAACTTAGATGAGGTGTTTGTGCTTATAACAAGTAATTTTCTGTGTCTGTGTAATTCAATACTTTTTCTTAAAATCTTTACAAAAATAAGTTTCTTGTCCAGTATAAAAAAATTAAACCTTTTCTAGTCATGATCTACCGCTTTGAAAAATAGTTGTTGTAGTGACATAAACAACGATGAAATATAAGAATATATATTTAAAAGAAAACGTTTTTCGATGCTATGACAGCCGTATGTATAGCTCTGTACTTTCGGTGTGATTATTACATGTATTTCCGATCATTTAGGGAAATGGAAGCAGTGTAATTTTCCTTTTTAATCGAGTTAGTTTACATACGTGCTGATAGCAGCTCTTTTCATTATTTGAACGACGTATTACCACCCGAGTGTATGAATAGTGTTAAAGCATGCTTGTGCTATAACTTATTTCGATTCTACTATGTCCTTAATATCAAACACTAGATATAATATAGAAGCGCTCTTTCTAGGTCGCAACAAAAACTTTGACGTCACCGCACGTTAACGTGACGTCATTCTAGCGTAAGAGTGTTTAACAGAGACAAGCATATTAGAATATTTAAAGGCTCATGATGCCTTTGTTTAAAGTAAGTCTGCCACACGTTCTGTTATGAACATAAAATATATCTATTTCTTGTTAAATTCTATTGCCGATAAATGTTTTCTCCAATATTTGTCACAGATTTGAATATTGATGAACAGCGTAGAAAATACTATTGAATATTGTTCTTATTACCTCCCTTTATGACTCTTGCTGTAAAGGTTCATGTGCAGTGTTAAAAGTAGCGCTTTCCTAACTATGTAATTATGCATAACATCTATTTGGACAGCTGTTTCATCTGTTTTTACGTAAAATTTAAAGCCTTATGGAACTTTAATAACAGTTACTGTTGAGAAGAATAAAGATGTTCAATTCATGATGATATTTCTCATCTTTCTATGCATGCAAGATGAACGCGTGTTTCTATGCCAGCAATGGATGACGACATATAATTATTATCTCAGCAAACTACATCTCATTATGTGGTACAACTCATTTCGGCTGGCAGAATGAATACTATCTGGTTGATCTATTGATATTTTCGTCACGGCCGTTTCAGTGGATCTCAAATTTATGAGTTACGAGCTTTTTTTGAAAGAGACAAGCGTCTGCATCATATTATAATGATATGAAAGAATGATATATTTTCTGTTATTCCTAGAAAATGAGTCACCACATATTGAATGGGTGACGGTAGAAAAGTACTACTGGATATAATTAATCGCTTAAGATAAAGTCAAGTAATTAATATATAGGATGCAACAAACATTAAACCGCTTATAACTATGTATCAAAGAACAGGTTATAACAAACAAATTGAAATACGTCCTCAAAATACACCTACGTATTAATTAACCACGTATTGCATCAAAGAAAACTTATTTAGGTAGCACATATGTGCTTTTGTAGCAAATAAAATGAAAAGCTACACGTAATTTATCATAATTTCAGTCATGTCTTGTGAACAGCTCAATCAAACCGAGCCTGCAACATTTTCGTTTTTTGTCGTTTTGAGCGACCTGTGGAGTTTCCACATTTTCTATTGTACGTCAGACAGATATAAAATTTTGCACTGTCCATTAAGGTTAAATTTATATTTGTTTCTTTTGGGTTTAACGCCGTTTTCAACAGTATTTCATTTAGGTAATGGAGGGCAGTTAATCTAAACAGTGTTCCTGGATTCTGTAGCAGTACAAACCGGTGGTCCCGTGAAGAGCGTACACCCCGCCCAGGGTTCAAACTCCCGACCAGGAGATCCATGTAACTCTCCCAAGCGGACTGGCAGATTAAATTTATACTTGCGTAGTTACATCATTACAAAATTTATTTTGTTAACACGTTATAAATTTCTTCCATGAACAAACAGGCTAAACAAAGAAATCAAGATATGTTTGATTATTTATGCATTCCATCTTAAATACATGAATGGTACATTACCAATAAACAACTACGTACAATTCATTTCAGATAATGTTTTAGTAATTAAACTCCTCTAGAACGACAACCTCTGTCCGCAAAAACATTTTAGTTTTCTTTAGAAAAGTTTTGTTTTAAAGCTAGGCTTAATAGACAACTAATTATTTTTCATGTTCCTCTATCAAAGCTGGAATGTCACCATATGACCTACAATTGAGTCAGTGCGACCTTAAACCCAACAAAAAAAACAAACTTTGTGCCTCTTCTATAATGAAAACAAAATATGATTAAGTAGAAATTTCTCAGTATTTGGCTTTATCTGTATATTTAACCTCCATAGTAGACCGTTGTTTTCTGTACTAGATGTTTAGCATCTGTACGCTTAGTGTGATTTTAACTTTGTATCTAATTTAATTTTGTGTGTTGAAATATTTATTTACTCTTGTAAATATTTACAAATAAAATGTCTAACCTTGTAATAACAAATGTAAATATAAAATCCAACTTGATTTATATACACAAGTTCTGGTTCATACCCGCGTTCAAAATGCGGCTAAATTTATGTTCAAAGATCACTTTTATTCTATTGTCAATGATATTTTGAATGTGTTTTACAATTAAAGTAACTGTATCTAGCTTAATATCTAACAAACACCTGCTGCTGTTGTCTGGTGTCTATAGTAATTCTCTAGAGTCTTTCTGTCATCTACTTTGTTTGAAAAAAAATACCTCATTCGAATGCAGATAGATCACTGTCAGCCACAGTGACTGTCAACAGTATATGATAAATAGAACAAACATGTATAAGTTAGATAATACATACAAGTGTGTTACCTGCTGGTATCATCATGCGCATCTCAGGGAACGTAATTTGGGTAGCAAACGAGCTTCGTAGAGGCGAGTTTGCTATCAAATTGCGTTCCCTGAGATTCTCCCAAGCATGATGATACTTGCCGGTAACACACGCGTGTGTATTGTCTAACTTATTTATTGCATGATTAAAAACAGTAAAATTAAGACATTTTTAAATATCTTAAATTTAAATTATTAAAAAATATTTCCCCTCTTGAGACTCCCTTAGAAACATTTCATAATAAATCCAAAACTCCTACGCAGTGATCTCCTTTGCCGCTTCGCTCATTGAGCGTAGGAGTTTGAATAAATTCCCAGCCAGAAGATGGCGCTGGGTAAATTATGCATGCTTTACATCAGAGAGCCCTTTTTCAAAATTCAAATAAACTGCTGAATAAAAAGTAATAAAAAATTGCATAAATACACATTAAAACATTTTCTTTCAATATGTGTAATCATTTTTTAAAACAAAAAATTGTGAAGTAGAGTTTCAAAAAATAATTTAAACTGTCAAAAATTTGAATTTGAATTTGCCGGGAGGCGCTAACGAGGTCATATGAACCCTGGAGAAATAGAGAATGTAAACAATTCCCACATGGCTAATTTTATCAACAAACCTGATAAGCAGAAGGTTTCATGTATCAATGGAATTAACACCTAGAGCATATTGTAAAGCTTTGCCAGAAACGTAATTTTAAATTTTTAAACTGAATAGAATATCATAATCAATTTTGCAGTTATATTTGTTATGTTATTTAAAAAATAAAGTTTTAAATCAAGATGTAGAGAACTAAACTACAGACATACAGTAGTAAATTACTGCAAATAGCTTATCATTTTCAATTCTTTATTGCATGACTGCGGCATTTTCCTTTGAAGTTTTGAGCTTTCTAAATTCTGGTATCGCCACGGTTAGCCGTGCTTTGAATTCCGTTGCACACAGGTATCGCTCACAGTTTTCTCTGTCTGGGATGTAGAACAATACACACAAATTAGCAAGTGTTGCTGTGATAAGGTATTGAAAATGATAAGCTATTTGAAATAATTTATTACTATATTTCTGTACTTTAGTTCTCTACATCTTGATTTAAAACTTGATTTTTTAAATAACATAAAAATATAACTGCAAAAATGATTATGATATTCTATTCAGTTTAAAAATTCAAATTACGTTTCTGGCAAAGCTTTACAATAGGCTATAGGTGTTAATTTCATCGATACATGAAACGTTTGTTGATAAAATTAGCCACGTGGGGTTTGTTTACATTCCGTATTTCTCCAGGGTTCATGACCTCGTTAGCGCCTCCCCCACCTCTACGAGGCTCGTTTGCTACCCAAATTACGTTCCCTGAGATTCCCCCGCGCATGATGATACCAGCCGGTAACACACTTTTATGTATTATCTAACTTATACACATTACTTTAAATTATGTACATTACCTATAACAATATCTGTTTTGCTTTTGAAACCATTGTTTTCTGGAGCTCAAACATATTGTAAAACGTGGAATCGTGGTGAACTTAGAATCAACAGTATGGTCAACACATATTTAGGTATAGTAAACAGGATGTTGAAGAATGCTGTGCGGTTAGTAAATAAAGGACAAAGTTTATATCATTCAGTTACAATAGTGTCAAAATGACGATCCTTACATCAATGAATACCAAT
Organism: Mercenaria mercenaria; assembly: GCF_021730395.1. NCBI lineage: Eukaryota > Metazoa > Mollusca > Bivalvia > Venerida > Veneridae > Mercenaria > Mercenaria mercenaria. The sequence continues at coordinate 71,415,121 of NC_069368.1, read as the reverse complement.
CCATGATAGTTTTTGTATTAAATGTCATCAATCTCAGAACTTTAAACCTTATCCAAAATCCGTACCCTTATAGTACGTGTAAAATGTAAGCACAATTCGTTTAGGTTCAGTTCATTAACCCATCTACACCGACTTTAAGTATACAAGAACATCTACGAAATAATGAATGTAATACATGTAGACCTGTTTAAGTTAGCCATAGTCTTTGTAACTACTTTAAATTAATTTGTTCCGTTTCCTGGGGCTCTTAATAAATATATAATGTTAACATGGGAAATGTCTGCCTTTCCGTGGACCAATTATTGTCGATATTTAGATATCTTAGGAAGTTTCATGCAGAAGAGTCTTCTATAGAGGTCATTCTAAATGAGAAATGAATTGTGTTATGCATTTGTATAATGCTTGAATACTATAGTCTTGTTTGTACACGGAATCATTAGAAACAGTTAGCTAGCGGATAAAGACTGAATGAAACGACTAACACTAATACAATTCAAGGTTCATCAGCTCAACACCGTACAGTCAATAAACAGGGCAATTTCCTGTCGACTGTAAACACTGCATGGTAACTACAATGGTACCCGTGTTTTGATTTGTCCAATATGGCTACTCAAAGCAAAAAGCAATGGAACATTATGTAAGTTCTTAAAGATATTTAATACGTCTTGCTACGTTTTGTTAACAAACTCTGTTCAGTAACACTGGTAATGTCCAAATAAGTAATCGCCGGACTGACATGGAGGTCGGAATCGTATTTATCATAAATACATCTTATAAACTCATAGCAATTGTTCAATTTCGCGTCAGACGTTTCAACAATTCATTTTTATTATCTATAAAATCAAACTAGTTTGACTAACTGGATGTAAATATATTATATGGTACTTTCTAGTGTAAGTATGCATAAACTGTGATATGTACAAAGCACCTAAAATTCAAAAGGACACGAAACGTATAATGTCGTGAAAACATGAATGTAACAGTTTGGATATCAAGTGTACACCGGTTTGGATGACTTAATCTCTTTGGATGTTTGCGGTTTAACTGCTAATTTTAAAACAAGAGCTCGTCGAACACGAAATACCCCACCTTGATGCATTCAGTAATTGCACAAGGAACAGAAATTATATGCTCACTGTAAGCAAAAGTTCTACCATTCTGGTTTAATCTAACCTTTACCTTTAACTTGTTAACTTATTTAACTTATTAACAAGAGATTACATAGTGATCTTGGCGCCATCCACTGAGCCATTTTTGAATGTTCCAAATTCCAACACTAGCTCAAGGTAAAAATCAAGGTCAAATTTCATTTCGGTACAAAACAATGTGTATGTGGTCCAAATTTGAAAGCTGTGGCTTGAGAAATGTGAAAGTAGGTACTAGATCAATTTCAAGGTCAACGTTCATTTCGGTAGACAGAACTATGTAGAGCTTCAAATTTGGAGGCTGTAGCTTGAGAAATGTGAAAGTAGATAATAGGTAAAAATCAATGTCAAATTTCAATTCAGAACACAAAAATGTGCATGCGGTCCAAATTTGAAGCCTGTAGCTTCAGAAATGTGAAAGTAGGTCACTAGGTCAATCCAAGAGTCAAATTCTTTCGGTACATAAAACTATGCAGTGGTCCAAATTTAAAGGGCTGTAGCTTAGAAATGTAAAGTAGGTCACTAGGACAAAATCAAGGTCAAATTCTATATCGGAACACAAAACTATGCAAGTGGTCCAAATTTGAAGCCTGTACCTTCAGAAATGTCAAAGTAGGTCACTAGGGCAAAATCAAAGTCAAATTTTATTTTGAAACAAAAAACTATGCATGTGGTCCAAATTTGAAGCCTGTACCTTCAAAAATGCGAAAGTAGGTCACTAGGTCAAGATCAAGGTCAACTCATGTCAAGGTTCATCTTGCCACTCAAAACTATACATTTGGTTCAAATTTGAATGATGTAAGTTATGGACATGATGATTCTAAGTTTTTCCCTATATAAGTCTATATCAACCATGTGACCCCTGGGGCGAGGTCATATTTGACCCTAGAGAGATAATTTGAACAAACTTGGTAGAGAACCACTAGATGGTGCTACATTACAAAATATCAAAGCCATAGTCTTTGTGGTTTGGACAAGAAGATTTTCAAAGTCTTTCCCTATATAAGTCTATGTAAACCATGTGACCCCCAGGGCGGAGCCATATTTGACCCTCGGGGAATAATTTGAACAATCTTAGTAGAGGACCACTAGATGATGTCATATACAAAATATCAAAGCCGTAGGCCCTGTGGTTTTGGACAAGAGGTTTTTCAAAGTTTTTTCCTATATAAGTCTATATAAACCATGTGACCCCTGGGGTGGGGCCATATTTGACACCAGGGAAATAATCTGAACAACCTTGGTAGGGGACTACTAGATTTTGCTACATACCAAATATCAAAGCCCTACGCCCTATGGTTTTGGACAAGAAGATCAGAAACCGTTTAACTGTTCGTTGCCAATGTGACCTTGACCTTTGACCTAATGACCTCAACATCAATAGGAATCATCTGCTGGTCATGACCAACCTCTCTATCGACTTTCATAACCCTAGGCCTAAGCGTTCTTGAGTTATCATGCGGAAACAGTTTAACTGTTCAGGGTCACTGTGACCTTGACCTTAAACATACTGATCTAAAAATCAATAGAGGTCATCTGCTGGTGATGAACAACCTCTCTATCAACTTTCATGATCCTAGGCCCAAGTGTTTTTGAGTTATCATCCGGAAACCGTTTTACTATTCAGGGTCACTGTGACCTTGACCTTTGACATACAGACCTCAAAATCAATAGGGGTCATCTGCTGGCAATGACCAACCTCCCTATCAACTGTCATGATCCTAGGCCCAAGCGTTCTTGAGTTATCATCCGGAAACGGATTGGTCTACATTCCGACCGACCGACCGACTGACAGACCGACCAACCGACATCTGCAAAACAATATACCCCTCTTTCTTCGAAGGGGGGCATAATAATGTTTGTTTCTAAGTAACGTTTTCATATTTTACCATGGTACATGTTCAAATAGGTCTTCCGGCAATCCAAGCATGGCCTTCAAGCATTTATTTTATATTATTTTAAATGTATATGGTTATAAGATAGGGATGTTTAATTTAAAGAAATTTACTCATATGCTGATCAATATGAATGCTATTTTTCTAGTGTATTTAATCAAACTGATGTTACTGCTAATAATTTTGAAAACATTCTTTTCAAGATTTTTTTTTAATGAGTATACACATAACCTTGCTGATGACCAGAAAAATGTTAAAACTGAGCAAATGGTCAATGCATGCTGAAGATTGTTTCAATTCGCTACACACTGACGCACACTTCACAAATAATATTTGCTTAAGCACTTGCCCAAATGAACATCCTCGTGGAAGGCAAATACGTTAAGCGTCAGGTTTAATATATAGTGTTTGCTATACAGGGCTAACACCTTATCACCTTTCAGAGTGTTCTAACAGGTTTATACCCCAGTGGTGGATTTAATGACAGTTCAAAGGCGACGCCCAGACGTTTGTTTCTTTCTTTGTTCTCCGTTAAATATACGTTATAGTATGTCTATATATTCTGAGTATAGTTTACTAATGTACACATCTATATATACACTGCTGTAGGCGTTCGTGTTTTTCTCCTATTGGATATATTTCCCTTTTTAGCTCACCTGAGCAATGCTCAAGTGAGTTTTTGTGATCGCTAGATGTCCGGCGTCCGTCGTCTGTCTGTCAGTCTGTCGTCTGTCAACATTTAACTTATGTATGCGATAGAGGCTGTATTTTTCAACTGATCTACAGGGAATGATGAGAATGATGGCCTCGATGAAATCTAGGCCAAGTTCGAAAATGGATCATCTGATGTCAAAAACTAGGTCACTAGGCTAAATCAAAGAAAAACCTTGTGTATGCGATAGAGGCTGTATTTTTCAATTGATCTTCATGAAATTTTGTTAGACTAATTGCCTTGATGAAATCTAGGCCAAGTTCAAAAATGGTTTATCTGGGGTCAAAATCTAGGTCACAAGGTCAAATCAAAGAAAAACCTTGTGTATGCGATAGAAGCTGTATTTTTCAATTGATCTTCATGAAATTTGGTCACAATGATAGCCTTGATGAAATTAAGGTCAGATGTGAATATGGGTAATCTGGGATAAAAAACTAGGTCGCTAGGACAAATCAGAGAAAAATGTTTTGTATGCGATAGAGGCTGTATTTTTCAATTGAGGTTGATGAAATTTAGTCAGAATGATTGCCTTGATCAAATCTAGGTCAAGTTCGAATGTAGGTCATCTTGGCTCAAAAACTAGGTCACTAGGTCAAATTGAAAAAAATACTTGTTTACACTTAAGAGACCACATTTTTGGTCCAATCTTAATGAAAATTGGTCAGAATATTTGTTTCCACGAAATCACTAGGTCAGACATGTGTATACTGTTATGGTGTGCGTTCTCAGGTGAGCGACTTAGGGCCATCGGGGCCCTCTTGTTATAATTTCTTTTCTCAAGCGTAGCAATGAAAACACCATATGGAGAGGAATGGCCACAAAAAGCAATAGTCAGTACTATTCATCTTTGTAGGAAATGCAAGCGCACAGGCCCAGTACAACGTAAGATAGGCTGCGAGTGCAAGAATACATAAAATTGTCAATTATGCATGATAGTTTGTTAATTAGTAGGGCCCCCTTAAAAGCTTAGTTTCCTGTCTTTCAAAACAGAGCTTTTAAAGGGAAATGATTCTCTTTCACGACTGTTTATATACATCTCGATGAAAAACAGCAAATATCAAGTTTAATAGGGGGCAATAAAGATCGACTGTTCAAATGCCATGTCACTTAAGAAAGCAAACTGAATGAATCAGTGACATAAACAAGTACATAAGGACCAAGCATGTTGGCAAAACAGTCGTCGAAATTTCCTCCTCCTCTGATGCTAAATAAGATACCTGCTTACATACATGAACTTGACTATAACTTGCTAAGTCATATCAAAATAGCGCCTGTACACTGCATGTCGGATAATCAGAGTGAACAAGTGTTTGAAGTTTCATTTCATTCTTAAAAGTGATATGTGAGGTACCTGCTTACATACCAAAGCTACAGAAGTATTTGTTAGCTCAAGGAAGCGGTACAACTCTTGAATGAAGTTAAAGTCAGACTTGCAGATCCTTAATATGCATGTAAGATATCACAGTTAGTTCATTCTAACTATTGGTAGATAGTTGCGTACATACAAAAATGGTACAAAATCAATTTAGTAAATCGGGAAAAGGGTTATACCTTTGTTAAAAAGCAAACTAGAATTATGGAACATGTGATCATCACATTGAACAACTTAGTTTCAATACATTCCCACATGTTATTACTGATATAACATCTTACAAATAATCAACAAAGAGTACGCCGAAGTCGACGAAAGGATGCGTTCAGTGACCCTAATTTAAATAAAATCACCCTCGAGATGGTAGATGGAACACAGGTTTTCAAAATCGAACGACTAGGATATCTAACCAACCTGATACTCGAACGTATTTTGGCTGCTTTATTTAAACTGGTTTTTACCTATCTATCAGGACATCTAGTGATTCATTTTGAAAGTGTTCCCGGAAATAAATTCGTTATTAAACATAACACATTTTTATGCACCTGTAACAAAAAAATGATTACAGTAAGTACAGTGTTAACTTTGAATCGTTTATACACAGTTCTTCCTTTTAGCTTAGATATTAACTTTTATGACCTTCAGTTTATTTCTTTCCATAGATTTTATGCAATCTATACAACATGTTACCTGTGATATGCCAGAAATAAATAAAGAAGACAGATGTGATTGTATCTGGTTTTGTCAACATTGATACCGATTTTTCGAGCAGGAATGTGATTGAAGTTGCTGTCCAAACCGGTGCATATACTAAATCCAAACCGTTAACTTCTTTTCAATTACTTGTAAACCGTTACACACTTGATACATGTGATTGACTTACGATGGTATTCTTTCGCAAAAATACAATATAATAAAAAAAATAAATGTTTTCTTTTTTTCTTCTTAACTGATTTTTCTGATGATACAATTACAAGAGTTTTGATAACATCATTTAAAAGCTTGATTCCCATAATCTGCAAGTTTTTACCACTTAATACATGTATAATTAAAACTGGAATGATCTGGTCGTTTTTATATCGAATAACTTGAACTTTAGAATGAAAACTGAAAACGTAATCAATCTTTATGTAAAAATATGTGTTCAATCGTAGAAAATATCAAAACTTACTTGATGTTTTTGACATTTGTTTCCTCGGGAGAGGCCATATTGGACAGATCCAAACATACGGCTACCGATGTAGTTACCATACAACTCTTAAGGTTCACGGCTCTGTTTCAAGTAGTTTTTTCAGAAACAAGCGGGACAAATTTTAGGCCCTTTAAATGTCAAGGGTCATTTCCCTTTGATGGCTAATTGAATCCCCCTTCCAAATGAATAAATAAATAAAAAATAAAAATAAAATAAAACAAAAAGGACATAATACCTGGTTCAAACTTCACATGCTTAATAATATATTTATAAGGTTGCATATATATCATTTTTTCTTTATCTCGATACAGTTCAAAATCAACAATTTCAGAAACCTGACGAAACGATTGTGTGAGGTTGATTATCGTTTGTTCAATGGCAAGTTTCTTGTTTTATGTTTGGACCTCGCAATGCAGGTCAGGTTGTTGCAAAGGAAAGAAGAATGTTCATCAGATGCTTAAAAACTTTTGTTCCGATATTGAAAACTTTGTGAAAAGATGAGTTAGATCCAGTAATGCCAGGTGTAAGGGTCAATCAGTTGAAACTATATCAGAGTCTATGAAGTCAAAGTTCATTAATATTGGAGTTGATGGAAAGAAAATAACTAGATAAAGAGGGTAAATTAATGGGAGATATAGACCTCCCTGTCGTCATGATTCCTCATTCAGTTCCAAAAAGATCCTTATATTTAAGTTGGAATGTATTATTGCAATCTATAAGGTGGTCTACATCACATTCATGCAGATCGAAGGCAGATACGCAATAATAGCATTTATTTGTTATTCTTTATAGTAATCTGTAATACGAAAATGCATGTTCATATATTATAGAGCTTTCAATATTTGGTTTAGAATATACAACGACTTGGGCATTTAAAACAGGAACTTCTAAGCTTTAGTCTATGCATCTATCATCCAGGCAGTGATCTGTCATCACTGGCGCCGGTAATACAGTGTGTATCTTAATATGCAAAAACATAAAATTCTTAAAGCCAGAGTCATGTTTGTCTACTTCGAAGACAAAACTCATCATCGTGTGCCGTTGAAATGCACAATATGCTTTGATTGTTTTTATATAATCTTTCTGTATTACATATAATAGAGTTCTTGGAAGAATGCCCACCAATTAATATCAAAACATTTGTATATCTTACTTATACCGTAGAGCTTAATTTGCCTGCTTGTAACAAGTGTATATTTCATTAGTCCATTTTTTCCCATGGTGGAAACCGAAGCAAATGTCGTTTCTGAACTAATTCTAGTTGTTTGTTTAAATGTGCATAGTACCAACAAGTATCGTTTTTGACAAATACATTGGTTTATCTTAATTTCATTAAATTAAGTGGATTGTATTAACGCTAACGTTGGCATTTCTATGAGAGATGGTTATATAGGCGGCATATTTGCTTTCCGCAAACCAAAAGCAAATGCGGAAAAGCGTGAGTACTTTTACAGTTACCTGTAGAAGAACTGAAGCAATGTCCCACGCCTTTCATTAGTGTTTTTTTATGTACAGGTGACGTGAAAAACTTCTTAATAAACCGAAATGTTAATATATCGAATTTAGAAATAAGTCATGAATGAATCAAATGTATCATTGGCATGCTAATGAAGCCTCCTGTAAATAAGCAATTATGCATCAAATGTTTGATTCCAAGAGCTATAAGCCAGTGTTACAATCCATTGATAAACGCAAATATAAACACCGTCATATGGCTAAGGTATGCATTTAGATTATAGAACTCATTACAAAAATACACTTCACATTCCAACGATAAGGAGAAAAGATGCACACCTCAATTTGCTTTTGCTTATGCGACGTTTGTTTAAATACATTTTTTGGGTCTTTCTCTCTACGAAATAAGCATTTTCTTTCCAAACCAGTTTTGCTCGATATCAATGCTTCGCTTAAGCAAATGGAAACGGGAACAAATTTTTAAAAAATATGTTAGAATAATAAGAAGATACCTTGGAAATACTGAGCACAATTAAGCCAAGTAATAACATGCCCAGTTCAATTGAATAGAGAAAAGTGGAAAACTTAGCCTACCCTAGCATCGATAAAAAGAAGTCCATGCTCGGCTTCGACCAAATATTTTATCATTAGATATTGATTTATGTCTAGAAACTCGTCATCATGTGTATTTGATTTGGCTCAATATTTAAACGAAGAAATTAAACTGTGAATACTCATACATTTAAGTGATTAGAAATTAAACTGTGAGTACTCATACATTTAAGTGTGTGCAGAATTAAGCCTGACACCGCTTTATTTATACATTATATTATACATATATAATACATACATTTATCCTAGGGAGCTTCAGTTAATTAAAATTAACAATTCGGATACTGATGTTTCATTTTTAGATTTACATCTCTCTATTTATGACAATTTTATACATACCAAAATTTATGACAAGAGGGATGATTTTAATTTTAGTATTGTAAATTTTCCCCACTTGGATGGGGATGTACCTCAGGCTACATCTTATGGGGTATATATTTCTCAATTAATTCGGTTTGCCAGAGCGTGTAGTCATGTCAATCATTTCAATGAACGTAATCAATATATTACAGGTAAACTTCTTCAGCAAGGCTACCGCTATTACAAATTGCGTAAATATTTTGATAAATTTTATTGTCGTAATTCTGATTTAGTTTTAAAATTCAATAGTAATTTAAAGACACTTCGCGAGAAGGTATTTCTAAACCCGTTTTTAGGGGGATGTGGTTTACAAACTTCGTAAGATCTTGGGTCAAGGTAATTTTCCAAATGTATTTGGAAAGATTATCAAACGTTTTATTAAAAGAGGTTTACGACCCAACGTTTGAGACATACCATGTTTAGTGTTCAGCCCGTTTACAGTTGGACACTACGCTTCCCTCTTTGATTGCTTCTGACGGAAGAGGGGGAGGACTCTATGATAAGCAGTTTTTAAATCCTACCAGGACTGAACTCTTTTGATATTTGTCTTCTGGCCTGTTTCGTCGGGACCTTAAGGGTGTTTCTCTTGTTGCTCTGTCTTCTGAAAAGGCATTGAGTACATACGTTTTTGGTTCTTAAGGTTTGTTTTTTATATATTTATACACGAGCATTTTTGTGTTTTACATGCCATGCCTTTTTGTTTCCATTACGTGTGTAAGAGATTCACCTGGAGGGGATTACTTTTATTTACACTGTCCCATGTCCTCGGAACATGGTGGGGGTAAGAGTGAGGTTAGGTGCACCATAAACCGGTTTAAGCTCCCCAGTGGTGTTTTTGCCACTGACCGTTCCAAGGCGGTGCCCCACTGTGTTCCTTTGTTTGTTCGTTTCGTCTTATGTGTTGGCTTTGTGTGCGTGTGTGTTGTTCGTTTTGTCCTTGTGTGTTGGCTTTGGGTGTGTGTGTGTGTATGTGTGTGTGGTGCACGCGTCTGCGTGCTGGGGGTTTCGTTTTGAGGAGACTACGTTTTTGGTGCGTGGCATTCCCTGTTAGTAGTTATATATATGGGGTAGCGAGCTCAATTTTGACCCCCCTGACCCCTTGACCCTATTCTAAAAAATCCAATGCCGGACAATTTAAAACCAAAAAATAAACAACTTTTCATAATACTTTATGAAAACCTATAGTAAAATATGATTAAAGATAATTTTAAACACTTCCACCAAATATTTGCCAAAATCCTGCCAAGTGGCAGCAATGTGGCAGTCGCTGCCAACTTGACAAACTTTTGGCAGAACGTTGGCAAACACAAATTCAACCAATCAAAAGTCTGCCATTTTTCTGCCAAGTGGCAGCAATGTGACAATGTCTGCCAACTTGGCAAACTTTTGGCAAAACTTTGGCAAAACTTTTGGCAGATTATTTTTATTGATAAAATGTAACTTATTTGATCTTATTTTCAATTAGTAAGTATATTATTAGGGTACACATAGTAATTAAATGAAGTTTTAAATAATTTTTAATTAAGCTTTTAATTCAAAAGTTTGCTTATATCGGCACGTCCATCCGGTATAGATTCATCCGATATGTAGAATCTAATGTAACTATCCTTCATAAGTGAAAATGTTATTTCTGTAGATGTTGAATCGTCATAAGGATGATGTCAAACATTGTCCCTTGTGTTAAATAAATTTTAATTTTTTTATATACATAGATATTAACTGATCAGTTCAAAGTCCTCACTGCCTCACTGCAATATTTATTATTTACTGCTAAATTTACCAAAAAATAGATCATCAATACCATCCCGAAACCTATCATTCCACCACCTAATATAAAATGTGATATTGGCTTTTAATCGGTTTATCTGGTCCACCTATGGGCCGGGCCCCGTTAATAAAATCTTAATATCTATTATATAAGTTCCGGTTTTTCTGGCTATAAACACACCCTTCAAAGTCACATCTAGTACATCTATTTTATATTCTTGGTTTGTGTTTATAAAATCTTTATAATCTACGATAATTCCAGGTCTTAACTAAAATATATTTAAATAGCCCAGACCGCCCAGATCTTCATATGTTGAATATATCCAAGCACCATGACGGTTAAAATACTTTTTCATTTTTACGTAATCATAAAAACTTTTATTATAGTATTCAAAGAGAAACACTTCATGTTTTACTTTTTCTAGTTTTTCTTCTATTTTCCTGTCTTTCTTTTTAAGTTTAAGAATTATTTCAGCTAAATCATCAACTCGTTTGTTGTGGCAACTTCAGAAGCAGATAAATTGTCAACAACACCTTTGTTCTAGCTAATTGTGTTTCTTGTTTTAAGAAAACATTTTTTACTTTTATAATTTCTTGGGTATTAGTGGTAATTTCTTCAACATTAGCGGTTATTGCTTTAGTATTAGCAGTAATTACTTGGGTATTAGCAGTGATTGATTCTCCTTGTTTATCCGATATTTTAACTACAGAGTCCAAATCATTTATTATTTTTTAATTTTATCATTAATTTTATCATTAATTATCTTAATTGCTTCTTCTTGTTTAGCTGATATTTCAACTACAGAGTCCAAATCATTTGTTTATTTTTTTAATTTGATCATTAAATTCATTAATATCTTCTTGTAATTTTTTTGTAATATTTACTTAATTCTGCATATTTTAAATTGTGACGGTTGTCAACAATACTAATCAATTTCAAATTTGTTTTTTAAAGTCATCTATTTTAGAATTAATTTCTTTTTAAGGTTATCTAATGCTGTATCATGATCATCACCTCTTTGTGAAGCTGGCCTTTTTCCAATTCAGCTTATATTCTGCAAATTTATTTGAAAATGTATCGAGTAAATTTTGATTCCCTTTTGCCATTTCAGTATTTAGTTTATTTATTTCTGTTCTGATTTCTAACTGATACATATTTTGTAACTTTTTCTCAGCTTCAATAATCTTGTCTTTTAGTTCTTCATGTTTAATGCTACTATCTTTTAATTCTTGAATTTGGGTGAATAAAATGTTTAAATTAACTCGAAATACTTCTTTTATGTTGTCATCTGTCAAATCAGATTTCTCTTCAAGTTCTTTAATAGAATCAACCATAGCTTTCATTTCTTCTTCAATTTTACCTTGTAATTGATTAATTAATAATGAATTCTTTTTAAAATCTTTTGTTAATTCTTCAATATTCTTTACTTCTACTTCTAGTGTTTGTTTTATAGATTTGATATCTTCAAGATTATAGTCATCTATTACACTTTGAACTTTTTTAAACATAAATCGTCTTGAAACTGCATCGTTGGGTTTATCTGGATTTCCTAGGTTGATTATTTCATTACCTCCAATATCTAATGCTCTGTTCATTGTGTTATCAAGTTCCTTATTTCTGTGAAGATACGATTCCGTTTCCTTTTTAAGCTTTTTGAATTGTTTTTAGTAGCATAATCACTTAAATCAATATCAAATTTAACTTTACTTATACTGTCAGGTTGATTAATTTGTTTTACATCATTAAAAACTCCCATTATATAATTATTATATATTACCAGTAAAGTTTTTTCTTAAAAACTTCCTTGGTTGTCAATATATAAGAAATCATATTTTGATTTGTTGCATTAGCAAAAGTATCACGATCTATATTTTGTTCATCACAATCCTATTATTTTCCATTTACCGGGACTTTCAAATAAAATATAATGTGAACAGTTAATCCGAATATCCTTTGGTGTTTTATAGTAAGACTGACTTAAATAAATAACACAACAGTTTTTGTGACGTCCTTGAATAAAGTATTTTGTTATTTCATTTTGAACTTTTTTATCTTCACATACAAAATCATCAAATATTACTACTTTTTGTTTTTCTGATTCAAGATTTTCACAAGGTTCAATTTGGTCGGGATCAGCTGAATATTCAAGTATTTCATTTGGATCTAATTTAATCTTTTTTGCAATTTCATTTAAGTTGTTAATTAAATCTTGATATTTAGATTGTTCTAGGTTTTTAGCATATAAGTATAATTTATCATAATATATAAGAGGTTTTCGAAGTATATGCATTAATGTATTTGTTTTTCCAGATCCAGAAGATCCACATATTAACATTCTAAAACATGAATCTGGCATAAAAGGATAAAATTGTTTAAAGTTATTGAATTTATCATTTTTTGTATCATAATTTGGAATTTCCATTTATATAATATTACATTATTTTACAATATCTTACATTATCTTACATTATTTTACATTATTTTACATTATCTTACATTATTATATAAATGCAATCAAAACTTAATGAAATGATAATAAGAAAAAAAATAGTCGGACAAAAGATGAGAAATCTTAGAGAAGAAATAATGAGAGAAAAAATAAGAAAAGCTACAAATCGGGAAATGTATACTGAAATTTATAAACCAATTACTGAAAAAATAGAAAGTCAAAAAGAACAATTATCAGGTCAGTTAAAAGCATTACCTGGAATAAAACAACAATTAGCGTTACTAGGTGATGAAATGAAAGACATACAAACATACCAGGGTGTACCACAACTATTCCGAGAACCGTCAATTACATGGTCTCCTGAAGATGCGGCGGGGGAATATAAAAAATACAGGGAAATAAACAAAGAACCTACTGAAAAAGAAATTAAAAAAGTACTGGAAGATTATGAAAGAGAACAAGCTTTAAAATCGGCTTCACCAATAGATTGGGGAGATGAATCTGTTGGACGGGTTTCTCAAGATGAATTTAAAAGATTAGAAGATTATGGAAGAAAAAAGATGGGAATAACTGAAACAACTGATGATACAACTAAAGATACAATTGAAGAATCAGAAGAATTGGGAGCAAGACCAAAAGAATTTACAGTTAATTTTAATAAAAATATTGATTTAGATCTTTTAGATGAAAAACAATATTATACACCGCAAGAAGTGTTTAAATATTTTCACAGCAAATCTGAAAATCCTGATGAAAAAATGACTAGAAAAGAAGTAGAGGATATCATAGAAAATGTATCAGAGGATATAAAAAAATTGGGTTATGAATCTGGTGCAATAACTAGAAAGAAAAACAAAACAAGTTTAGATCTGAAGCGAAAGGAAGCAATTATAGTTAAGTCGGATAATTATAACAAATACAGAAACGTAATCAAATATATTCTAGAAACAAAAAAATATACAGGAAAAGGAATAAGATATCATAACCCATATAAAGTTTTACCAAATGGACAATACGGTAATTTAATTATTAACTTAAATAAACTTTATGGCCAAAATAAGTTAATTGCTAAGGATAGAATAACTGGAAAAGAAGTCATTAACACTAAAGTAGATGATGATTTAATTGATTTAATTAATAAAAGATATAACAATAAGAAAAAGCATTCAATTCATTCAATAAAAATATTTAAAGAATTAACAGAAAAGTCAGGATTACCTATCAATAAAAGATCTATGAAATTTAAAAAAGTAATTAGGGGACAAGGTTATGACGTTTGTCCATGTAATCCAAAAGAATTGGTTAATGACTTGGATTTAATTTGTGGTTCAATTGATGCTGGAAATAATAATGAAGAACTAAAAAATGAAGGTATTAGAATAATTGATGAACTATTAAAAATGAATTCTCTTTTACCAGAACAACATGAAAAGTTATATAAAAATTATTTTTCTTGAATTTAGATTTTAATTAAAGTTTTAAAACTTTATTTTTTAATTAAAGTTTTTAGTTATATAAATGGAACAAAAAATAGTATTAAGTTCTGAAACAGTTAAAGATAATAAAAATACTCCGAGTGATTTTACAATCAGATTTAGTCGTTCTTTAATTTTAGATAAAAATAAAACTTATGTTGTCGGTTTGGATAGTATTAACACTATGACCTACTCTTGGCATAATATTAGTGATGAATATGACAATAAAAGAATTCGTTATCATAATGGTAAGGATTGGAAAAATATTATATTTACAAATGGTTCTTACAGTTACACAGATATTAATAATTATATTAGGGAAACATTAATAAGTAATGATGATTATGAATTTGATAAATCAGAAATTGCTCCAATAAGTTTGGAATTTGATTTAAGTAGTTTTAAGATTTTGATTTCAATTACAGATAATTTTAAGTTGGATTTGGAAATATCAAATTTTCATACATTGCTTGGATTTGAGAAAAAAAAATTAGACAAAACTGAATGGGGAACTAAAACACCAAATATAACTAACTCTGTGGATACAATTTATATTCATTGTGATCTTATTGATAATTCACTTGTTGATGGTAATTTCAGTGATATTATTTATGCTTTAAGTACTGCAGATTTAACAAGAGCTTATCCATTTACAAAAGAACCACAAAGAGTTGGATATTCTGAAATTAATAAATATATTATAAATTCAATTAGAATATATATTACAGATGTATTTGGTAGAATAATTAATTTTAATGAGGTTGAAACAAGTTTTACACTAATTTTAAAAGAAATTTAATTAAAAACTTTTAGTTTTATATAATGTACAAGAAAGTTTATGACAAAAATAAAGGAATATTTATTTATGTTGATGCTCATACAGGAGAAGAAATCATACACGGAACAGGTATCTTTGGCACTTTAACGAAATTAATTCAATCCTCAATTGGCACAGCTGGAAAAAAAGCTTTGGAAACAGCAGGAAAAGCAGCACTTGAAAGTGGAACAAAAAAGGTTGGAACAGAAGTTGGAAATTTAGCTGCAGCTAAAATTGTTGAAAAACTTAAAAAGAAACCTGCTCCGGCAGTTGGTAATTTAATTGCTAAGGAATTACAAGAAAAGAATAACAGTAAAAATAATAAGGAGGAAAATATTAATATAAGATTAAATAGATTATTGTCAGGATCTGGGACTTTAGCTCGTGCTGGAACTTCAGCTCAACAAAAACGTATTAACAGATTAATTTATAAAAAATAAAATAAAAACTAAAATAAAAAATAAAATAATATATAATATATACATGTTTAGAACAAAACAATATTGTGAAAGATATGAATTAACTCCTATTCAATTAGATACAGCTTTAATATATGTCCTGGGAAATAATGTTAAGCAACAAAAAAACGGATATCACTTTACAATTAATGATAGAAGTTCATATTTTGATTGGTTTAATGGTTATTTTGAAGTAAGTTTTAAAGTAAATAAGCTTGCTAATGGTAATAATTATGCTGATGGAGATCAAATTGCTCTAATTAATAATGCAGCTTCATTAATTGATCAGTTAGTGGTTAAACAAAATGGAAAAATTGTTTATGATTGTAATAATTTATACAAAATAATAAATGTAAAAAATTTAGTTGAACTATCTGAGGATTATGCAAAATCAACTGGAACAAATGAGTTTATTTATTTAGATACTACTGATACTGCTGCTGTTGCTGATAATTCAGGTTTTAAATTTAGAAAGGAATTAATCGAAGGTGGTGCTGAGGTAAATGCTAAAATTCCATTAAATAATTATTCATTTTTTCAGGGTTTAGAAACTAATATTTTACCTCCAAGTCAAATTCAAATAACACTGCAGCTGACAGATGATGATGAATTAATTTTTAGAGCTAATGCTGCTGATCCTGGTAGAGTAATTGTAACAAAATTAATTCTATGGGTTCCACGTTTGATTTTTAATGAATTTGGGTTTGAACTAATTGCTACTGAAAGATTTAAAAAAGCAAGATGTCATACATTAGGGAAATGATAACACAATCAACTGATACACGACAGACGGACATAACTTTTAGAATAACAGCTGGTATAACAAAACCACAACATGTATTTGTTTATTTACAACGACCTGAAAAAAGTAATGCACAAAGACAGAATCCACATTTATTAGATACATTTAAAGTTGATGCAGCAGATGATAATACTTGTATTTTGAGCTCTTGTCGTCTTGAAGTTGGTAATGGTGTTTTTTATCCAGAAACAGAATACACAAGTATATCAAGAATATATGACGATGTAATTAATTATTATTATAAACAAAATAACAAAACTACTGGAAGTCTCTTAAATAGATTTAATTTTCAAAGTTTGTTTGGATTTGTTCATTTTAACTTGGAATATAAAAAGGAAGCAATAACAGAAGATCCTAAACACATTACATTAACAGCTAAATTAAATGTTCGGCCGGCAGCACATATCCGTGTTTATGCAATTGTATTGTATGAGGAAACAGTTGAAATAAATACTATTGGAAATGAACTTGTTATTGTTTAAATAAAATAAATTTTAAATATATAATGTCATCGGATTATATTGAATATAAAATTAACCTTACAGATGGACAAAAGAAAAATTTAGCCCGAGCCTACAACAACAAAATTCCACATACTTTTAGATTAAAACATGAACAATTACGTGGAAACTTCCCTTTACTTTTAACAAAAACACAAATTAATCAAATTAAAAAAGCTGTTGCAAATAAGAAGGGATTAGAAATTACAATTTCAAAGAAACAAATGTCCAGTCAAGGTCAAAATGGTGGATTTTTAGGAGCTTTGGCTGGTTTGTTAGGAAAAACAATTCTTCCAATGGCAGCAAAAATAGCTCCAAAAAATATTAGCCCCTCAGGCATTGGCGCTTTGTCTGGGCTAGCCAGTACTGGTGTTAGTAAATACTTGGAAATGGTATTATTTTCAGTAGCTAATGATAAGAGAAATATGATATCGCCATATCTTACACCTAATCAAAGAAAGCAACTAGTAGGATCTGGAGTGATTAAATTAACACAAAAACAAAAACAAGACGGTGGGTTTTTGGGTATGTTGGCTGCTAGTCTAGGAAAAACCTTTGATTACATCTTTGTTAAGTGGGAAAGGATTACAGATGTTTCTCAACGGAGACCTTACAGACGAATTCCTATATTAAAAAAATATTAAAATTTATAAACAAACCAATATTTTAACTTTGAAATAGAACAATGGGTAAAACAATTAAAAATTAAAAACTTTAGGGGTGTATTTAGTAGAAATAATTTATTAAAATTAAAAGAAAAGGTTGAATGTGGAATTATAAATTTGGACGACTCTATTGGTCCTGGAACACATTGGGTTTGTTATGTAAATAACATGTATTTCGATCCATTTGGACTTCCTCCACCAAAAGAAGTAATTAAGTATATACCAAATGTAAAATACAACAATGTTCAATATCAAGACAAAACAAGTATGCTTTGCGGATATTATTGTTTATTTTTCATTAAAATGTTACAAGATAAAGTACCGTTGTATGATTTATTGTATAAAATACTAAAAATTAATAATCAAAGAGTAAATGAACAAACTATTATAAATTATTTTAATAAAAAAGGACATTTTATTTCACTGAAATTTAACTGGAATAATTAATATAATGGGAATATTCAATAATATAAATGAAAAAGTAAATAAAATAGAAAAACAAATAGAAAGGAAATTTAATAAAAAAACCTCCATTGTTTTTAACATGTTATACTCAAGATACTGATGGTGGTTTATTTCAATGGAAAAAACTGTAAATGCTAGTCCTGGTTAGTTCAAAAGGTAATAATGTAACAATTAATTTAATTGCATCTTAATTATTTTTGTTGATGCAATTAAATTAGATAAAGGAGAAGCTAAATTACAATTAAAAATAAAGAAAATGTAATTCTTCAAAGTTACGATGTAAAAATAACAGAAAAATGAATCTATTTCTATTAATTATGCTAATAAATTTAAAATAAATGATGTTATTTATATTAATTCTTTAAACGTTAAAAATATTCAGTTAACAATTTATGGTTCTATAATTTAATAAAAACTTTAATAAAACTTTAATAAAAACTTTAATTAATTTAAGAATAAGCTAATGTATCAATACCCTTATCAAGAATATATCTTTTATCATCATAAAATGATTTAAAGATGTTTTATTTATAACATAACTGGAAAGATTGTGTTTATTAGAACGAATAACTTTAAAGGTGTGATTACTTTGGGTTGAATTAAACAAAGTAGCTTTATAATTTTTATGAACTATTGTTTTCTTAACAACAAGTTTTTTAATTCCTTTACATTTTTTAATGTTAACTTCATTTTCTAATAAATATGAATACATGTTACTTCTTAATCCAACAAATTCAACGATTGGAATACCTGCGGCTTCGTCTTTAAACTTTCCAATTACTTTTTTGTTGTAATCAAAATAAAACTTTGAATTACTATCGTAATCACTATTATCAAATAAATCTTTGTCCTTATAAAAGTCTTTATATGCATCTTTGGTTTTTATTTCATAACATAATGAATCAGTGTCAGTAAACAATAATTTACAATTATCCTCGTACTTTTCCTTATATAATTATAATGAAAATCATACATTAAATATTTTGATAAATCTAGAATGCACATTCCAACATAACAAGGTCTGTTTAATAACAAACTTTCTTTTATTCTATGAATACCAAAAAGGTTAGAGTTAAACATCGTTGAACTAACAAATGAAGGTTTGGCTATGTATTTTAATAAAATATTTTCATCATGAGTTAATTTAATATTAACCCTCTTGCGTAAATTCTCCATCGTCTTACCGAATACAGAATTGTTCATTAACTTAAAAAAGTCCTTTTCAAATGAATTTTTTGCTTTAGATCTTTTTTGAGTATTAAAATCAATATACTTTTTTAACCAAGGACTTTCGTCAAATTAATATTTTATGTATTTTTGTTACTTTTAACCCTAATTGTGTATATAGTTCAAGATTTTTATAATGAACTACATAATTTTGTTTTTTCATTAAAGTTGGAACCAACTTCTTTACATTACTTTTTCCTATTTCAAATTTTGTTTTAATATTTTTACTATAATCAGAAAGCCATTGATCTGGTATTTTAATTTTTTCAGGAGCTAAAGGATAATCGTTGTGGGTTTTATGTAATTCTTTTGGATATTCAAGATCACATTCAACTATAAAGTTAGTTTTACCTTTTGCAATTAATTTCTTAAATTGTTTTTCGGATATAAATTTAAAGTTTCCAGAGGGTAAAGGTTGACACATAGCCCAACCGTAAAGGTTATTGGCGTCGAGGTACATAATGTATCTGCTTTTCTTTTGAATTATAATCCTTCATATATTTATTGTTTGCTTTACTGTATCTGTTTGAAATATAACTTATTCCTCCTCTCAGTCCCTTTCAATAAAAAAGATACATATCAATATCAGTTATTAAATCTAACTTATTCCAGTCATTTTAACATTGCATCCCAAGCTAACCCAGGACCTACTAAAATAATGACAAGGATCTATTTTGTAGTACTCCAAACATAATTTTCTAAAATTTTCGAATACATCAGCTAAAAGTAATACGTCAGTTTTTAAATATAGATCATGATATTCTCCCAGTGTTTTTATTTTAAATTTTTTCCAAATATTTTTAGCATGTTCGTATTCATTATCAGAAATATTAGTTTCATTTAAAATTGAATAAAACTCTTCTTTAGAAGGTAATTTTGTTTCTTTAAATTTTTTAAATGAATCCATGTAATCATATGGATAAACACCTTTTGTCTTTAATAAATTAATGTTTTCACAATCAAATTCTTGAGATAAGTATTTAAATTCTGGAATATTTTTTACTAAGTTATCCAATGATTGAGACATAAATTGGAATGAATCAATAAAGACCAAGTCAGAAATCATAAATGCCATATATCTTTCCATATTGTTAGGAATAACATTAATTTCTTTTTTAAATTTCCCTATTTGTTGCATAATAAAATGACCGTCATAACCTCTTAAATTATGAAAAATAACAGGAATTTTATGTGTTAGTTTAAAATTAATATTACATTCTGAGTGAGCACTTCCTCTGAATTTTCCTGTTATATGACAGTGATCTCTTACTTTGGTTGAATCTTCTATATATTCTTTTTCACAGATATGACAAAACTTTTGTTTTTTAAATTCGGTTGAATCATTTTTAGACATTCTTAGTTCTTTGTTAAAATGTTCTTTAAATATTTCTTTACAATATTCCTCTTCCTCAAGCATTTTTTCAATAAACTTATAAACTGCATTAGGACCTCTATAAATCTGGGTTGGTTTAGTATATTTATCGTCATAACAACAAACAACTTTATAACCGTAACCACAATCTATATGATTTTGATTGGTTCAGTAAATGAAGATTCAGTTGATGGTAAAGCAGTTAAAACTTTTTTAGTTATTGATTCAAAATCAGCATAAATTACAAAAGGTACTGCTAAACCTTTATGATAATTTTTAAATTGTACTTTACTTCCCTCTTTTGGCATTTTTACGCCTTGGATACCATTAATAGCTAAACAATTTGGAATATGTTCATTTAATATTCTTTCTTGTGAAAATTCTGTAGAAAATGATTTACAAAAATGTTTTTTTCTTTATGTTGGTTTTTTGAAACATTAATCTATTAAAGTCTTTTATCCAAACATAATGTTGGACTACAGTTCTTGAGGGTTTACAGTCATCATCAGTTATTTTATCATTTATTTTATCATTTATTTTATCATTAGTAATTAGCAACATGTCACAGTGTTCTTCATATTGATATTTTGATATGTACAATGGATAAATTCCCGTAGGTTCTTCATAACCAAATATATTAAATGATATTTCATTTAAAACTTCTATTTTAGGTATTTTTATTTAATGTAACAGGAAATTTAATTCCAGTATAATCAAGATCGTTTATATGTTTTTTTATAATTTGAAACTCTTTCAGAATTTTTTGTTACAGGAAATTTATAAGCTAAATGACACCATCTAAAACATTCATTATCATCATTCTTTATATTTATTAATCCTTTCATTGAATTTTGTTAATGGTTTTGGTAATTCTAAATAACTTGAAGCAGCCAATGGATTATACTTATATCTATTTATATAATGAGCATCAACTGACTCTATTCTCCAGCCACTTCCTTCAGAAATCCAATTACCAATTCTATTTATTATTTCATCAAAAGCTTGATGTAAAGTTTTTTTTATTTTGTTTGTGATAATAATTTCTAAAGCCTTTTGATTGAAAATAAGCTGATTTATATATTGTATCAGTTTTATCCATTTTTGCAAAAGTTATTTTTAAAACAACATTTATTTTTATACCTTTTAAAGTTTTTAAAGTTCAGATTTAAGTATTTCATAAGAGTCGTTTATAGTTAAATATAATTGATTCTTTGGATCTTGTCTATATGTAATTTAATTTCAAATTTCTTATAATATTGTTTTGAAGATCTCTCGATTTCCATCTATATATTATATTTAGAAAAAAAAATCACTAAGGAAAAAAGGATTAAAAAATAATAAAATAAATAAAGTTTTAAATTATCTTTAAGAAGAATTAAAATATTTAAATTTATATCTTTTTCCGCTGGTTTTTGATATTCCACTTTTAACTTGGTTTTTCCTTTGCAGCACATTGTTTAAACCCTGAATTAATATTAAGGTCTTTGGATGTTGCATAAGTGCTTTTATATGTTTTTCCTTCATTAGTGTCACAATCGGTTGCAATAACTTTTTTAGGATTGTTTCGAATATTATTTGGTCTGGGACAATCACATAATCTTTCAGCATTTTCTTCTTCAGTTAATAGACAACCGCAGTTCCATTCAAATAAATTATTTTTAAAAGATAAGGATCTATAACATTTTGTAATTTATCATGATATGATTTTTATATCATCGCTAACTATTTGATTTAACCGATTTAATAACATTTCTTCTTTTAAGAACTTTCTTATATGAATTTTTGTCTGGATTCATTATTTCTCCTAAAGTGCTAGATAATTTTGGTATAATCATTCTATCTACCTTTCTATTAACCATCTATATATAATATACTTATAGAAAAAAATCTTTAAAAACGCACCTAATGAAATTAAAATTAATTTGAGAAATTTGTTTATATTATCTATATCTTTTGAATAAGATTTTAAAGTCATTTTTTCTAAATTGTTATCAACTGTTAAATTTTAATACCTTCTTGAAACATTCTGTTTAACCATTCTTCGTGTAATTTGTGTAGTTTTTCTAAATAATCTAAACCAACTTTGTTTTCTTCCGTTCTGTTTCTTTTTTGAAGTCTTTTAAAACATATTTCTGGGTCGGTTTTAACATAAACAAATCCATCAATTGGGTTTTTTCCATATGGTTTTATAATATGATCAGTTAGAAAAGATTGTATACTGCCAAAGCGGGGTGATTTATATCACCGTTTTTTTTATGTTGTTTTGTAAAAACGTTACTGTTAGTTAAATAACAACGTTCAAGGACAGAAACACCATCAAACTGTTTAGCAGAAGATAACATTTTTATATGACTATTTAAAGTTGTTAGCTGAAAAGGAAATAAATATTTAGAAGGTTCTTGAGCAGCAAGTTCAAAAAGATTATATGAATTTCCGCTTGGATCCATAACATTTTGCCATTCGTGAATTGGTTCTGGAATTATATTAAAATTAGGATTATATTCTTTAATAATATCTAAAAACGTACTTTTTTTCCCGATGCAATATTACCTTCAACTGATATATTTTTTCTCATTTATATAAAATACTTATAGAAAAAATCTTTAATAATCTTTAATACAACTCTTCTTCTTTTTTACTTTTATATCCGTTAAGTTTAAATTCCTTCATATGCATTTCAAGAGGTGTTGAATAATTTTTTTCTTTCTGCATTTCTAATAGTATTGTAAAAATATCCTGAATAACTTTATTTGGATCTTCTTTATTACTTTTCCAATCCGTGCTTTTGTTATAAGTTGTTTTATTTTATGATGATGTGATTTTAAAAAAATTTCTTGTCGGGTCAAGTTTTAGTCTGTTAGTAAATAGGTAATTACTGATGGAACAGCGCCAGCAACTGCTACAAATATAGGAATAGCTGGAACAAGTACTAATGCAGCTGAACAACCAAAAACACCTGCTGTAATATATAATCCAGTACTTACTCTCCCACAAAATTTATAACTTTTTCTGTAAGCAGCAGCTAGTTTAGTTAAGTGAATAATTAATTGATCTATTGTTTCTATTCCATTATTATTAGAAATTAGATTTTTATTGCTCATTTATATAATATATTTTCTAAATTAAATTTGTTCAAGATCGCTAAATGGTACCCAACTATTAAATTTTTCATTGTAACCTTTCCATTTTACTAAAGCTTGTTTTTCTTATAGTCTCGTCTAATAACTTTTTCTATTCTAAAAACTTCTTGTGTAGTAGGTAAAAGTTCTTGTTCATAAAATGAACCTTGAATTATTTCATCATTTAAATCTTTAATAGTGTATGTTCTGGGATTTGTATTATTAATTTTATAAATTATAAATATTTTCCTCTGTCCAGTTTGGTGTATATCCTTTTTCAAAATGTCTTTTTAGTTTGCTTAAACGAACTCGATCACCAATTTTAAATTTTGCTTTGCTCTTTGGTATCTTAAATCACCATATAAATTAAAGTAAACAGTACCATTTATTTAAGTTTTTACTAGCTTCGGTTGGTCTCATTTTTATACTAGAATGTTTTGTTTTGTTATATTTATCAACCATACCTACAAATTATTTAAATAAGTATAAGTATTATTTGCTGTAAAATATTTCCACATATTCTTTTTAAACTTCTATTTAAATCTTTCTATTACTACAGCCTTTCCTTCATTAAATGTAGGTTACATATTAATCTTATTTTTATTCAAAAATGATTCAAACTTTTTATTATAAAATTCTTTTCCTTCATCTACCCATAATTTTGTGGAATCCTTGCAGTCTTCGGGGACTTTTGTCCCTGAATTCTATCTTCAGAATTAATTTTTTCAAATGCTTCAGTAACAGATTCTCCAGTTTTATTCTTTAATGGAATAACCCAAGCATATTTACTAAATATATCAATACGGTTAACAAGTACTTTTTCTCCTTATTATATTTTTAAAAAGCTTGCATGTCAACTAAATCAGCTGACCAAGTATCATCAATATCATTAACTATCACTCTTCGTTTCCTAAATTTTCTTTTATTGGTTTGTGTAATTCTTCTGCTAATTCATCGCTCCAGCGGTAGCTCAGAGTTACCGGCTCTGCAGTGATTTCGGGGGTATACTCTACCCCCTTTTCCCGTTTTTTGATTTTTGTCCCAACCCAAGTTTGTATTTTGTTTTAATTATAGGTTTCACAACTAAATGTTTTGCAATCTTTTCTCCAAATGTTTTTGATTTAGTTTTATTTAAATTGGAAAGCATTTTTTTATCACATTCACTTTTACTTAGTCTTGAGTCATAGCAAAAATCATGGTCCATACATACTGCATCCAGTTCATTGACAGGGGGTCCATTATCTAGGGGATTTCCTGGCCCACAATAATTATATCCTGGAAGTGTTAAACCTTTCTTAGGTAATAAAGGTAACATTGCTTTGTGAATATCTAAATTACCCCCTGTACTTTTAACAAACTTTGATTTCATTTTTCCACAAGATGAACAAGTAGCCCTTATCATTTTTCTCCCGTTTTTTGTTGTAACATAATGAGGATTTATATTATCAGTAAATCTTCTTTCTTTCAAACAATATATTTTATTTTGTAAACTCATCTATATCAAATGTATTTAAAATTATTTAAAGACTAATAATGTAGTTATTAATTCAAAATAAAATCAAAGACCAGAGGCTTTGCCTCCGGGGGTCGTAGACCCACCTTACATTTTATTAATAAATATAATCTGCCAAAGTTTTGCCAAAAGTTTGCCAAGTTGGCAGACATTGTCACATTGCTGCCACTTGGCAGAAAAATGGCAGACTTTTGATTGGTTGAATTTGTGTTTGCCAACGTTCTGCCAAAAGTTTGTCAAGTTGGCAGCGACTGCCACATTGCTGCCACTTGGCAGGATTTTGGCAAATATTTGGTGGAAGTGTTTAAAATTATCTTTAATCATATTTTACTATAGGTTTTCATAAAGTACTATGAAAAGTTGTTTATTTTTTGGTTTTAAATTGTCCGGCATTGGATTTTTTAGAATAGGGTCAAGGGGTCAGGGGGGTCAAAATTGAGCTCGCTACCCCATATATATAACTACTCCTGTTTGATATTTTTCTTTGTTTTTTAACGTTTTAAGAGGAACTTTTTAGAAGTATTTTCTTAAGAATTTCAAGACATCGTTTGCCTTTTTAAATGCAAGCCTAGATGCATTAAACTTCAGATCATTTCACATTACTGCTGAAACGTAAGATTTGTTCCACCAATGACATATGCTTTCATAAAATGTAAACACTGATGGTTTATTTCAGAACCAAGACAGAAATTATCTATCGATTTGTGTAAAAGGCCATTAAGTTTTATTGAAACACACTTAATTAAGTTTCCTTGTGACAGCTAACCATGTAATATGTCGACTTACCAACTTTGTATGTGATTTATCAATATCTGTAGGTAGAGAAAATTGAGTGGATGTTGCAGATGCTATTTACGACTCCCGTGTAACAGAATGTATTGCGATTTTATCCTAGTTTGTTATTGCTCTTAGTTTTATTTTTCCTATATCATCCTGTGTACTATATGTTAATAAACACTGCTAATCTTTCACATCTTTTAGAAAATATATATTACATGGATTTCATATCTGTTCGTATTACTATACTAGGTGTGATAACGAGCCGTTTATTAAGAAAAATGAACTGGTGATCTTGATATTCTCTGCTTGGCATGCTTGACGAAATAGGTTGAACACCAACTTGTCATTATACTGTCACCTATTTCTAACTGTCAAAATGATTCAATAGTAACAAACGTATTAATAAAAAGACGAACAAGAGCTGTCCGTAAGACAGCACGCTCGACTTTTCTAAGTGCTAGAGCTTTGCCAGTAAAAGGGGCTTAACATAATCAGAGTTATCGGGATTGTTTCTTCTGGTGTAGCCTTTGATAGTAAATAAATATTCTAAGTTTTTCAAGTCGATAGCTTTGAAAGTAACAGAGATATTGGACGTTATATAAAACTTTAACCGAAAAATATTCTAAGTTAAAAGTGGGCAAAACCTTTGTCAAAATTCAAATCAGAGTTATGGGGATTGTTCTTCTGGTGTAGCCTTTGATAGTAAATAATATTGTAAGTTTTAAGTCAAAAGGTTTGATAGTAACAGAGATTTTGAACTTATCAAAATCTTTAACCAAAAGAAATCTAAGTTAAAAAGGGACATAACTATGTCAAAATTCAAATCAGAGTTATGGGGATTGTTTCTCCTGGTGCAGACTGTAATAGTAAATAAATATTTTAAGTTTCAAGTCAATAGCTTTGATAGTAACAGAGATATTTGACTTTATCAAAAACTTTAACCAACGGTGACGCCGACGCCGTCGCCGGGGCGTGTGCAATAGCTCTACTTTTTCTTCGAAAAGTCGAGCTAAAAGTATGTTCAGACGTTTTAGAATAGAATTTTGATTTCATTGTTTCTATTGTTCGAGGGATTGAAGGGTAAGTTTATTAATCATTTCTTTTGCAAACGTTAGATAATTTTGTCGCATTATAAATATCTTTCAGTTTTCTTTATGTTTTGTTTGCGCTAAAACTGCATCTTTCTTCATAACTCAACATTTTGATAACAACTTTGATTTCTCAAGAGAAAACTCAATATTTGATTAATAGATCTGGAAAGTAGGGAACCCGAAAATGAATATTTATCCAACCACATCAATACATATATTTGATGAAAAGAGATACTGAAAATGGAAAATATAAATTGGTAAATGACTGTGTGTAAAACACGAGGCTTTTTAAGTGCTTTTATTTACCTGGCTGTTATAGAACTTTGAATACTGATGCTATTCTTAATTCAGTTACTACTTTAGATAATAAAAGCAACAGTACTTAAAACTTTTCAAACATATGAAAAATTACCACAGAAAAGTAGAAACATTTTCAAGTTTTACAATAATATTTACAACGAAGGAAAAACATATGTCGAGGGCTTAGAGCGAAACTGGTCTATCTGTATATAGAAATAGAAGCAGATAGACCAGTTTCGCTCTAAGCCCTCGATGTGTAGATACACCTCTGAAAAGACCGTGGATTGACAAGGAGGTTGGAACAAAACGCAATCGATCCGGGCTTGATTGCCAATCGTAGTTCATCATGACCAGTGTTCAGTGCTAGGTGATTTACTTAAATCGGTACTCTTGCAGTACTGGCCACGACTGGATGTAAGGAAGATATATATCACACATGTGGCGGGCGCGGTTGGAAATATGCCAGCTAGATACTTTAAGTTTCAAACCAACAATACCGTGTGGGTAGTGAAGAGTGGCAACGAGCCAACTGCCTTGTAGACACAACATAAATGCGTTGAAACCACATTGTTGCCCTGACGCCTTGTTAAGTACACAAGAGGGTCAGATAATTTCTCAAATGAAATGACAACTTCCCATAACAAAGGAAATCCCATTAGTTGAATTGCGTAATTCACCCTGTTATGACTCTCTGCTAAGCTTAACAACGTATATGATTCTGATGATAAAAGATATAAATAACTATAAAGGACTTTACGACTCCAGAAAATGGATTGGTAGCTAACCATGTATATGCACTTGTTCTTTAAGTAGATGCGTCATTAAAGGGGAGAAGAATAAAGGAAAGTATAACATTACAAATTACATTGCAATGAAAATGTCAAAATCAGGAAAATAATGGATTATGAAAGACATGACACTGGATCTGCTTTTATATCAGAATATACCATGAATAAAAAAAAAGGTTTGTGTTAAAACTAGACTTTACAATTTAAATGTTGAGAGACAAACAGCTACAATTCACGCGACACATAGCGCTTACCATATGTTTTAAGCGTTTATACCAATATGCAACTAAATTTACCTAGAAAAACATTTTGGATTAACACATTAATTTGTTGTGGAGTGTGTCAATTTAGAACCCACAATCTACATCTTATTTACTAAAATATCAAAGATGTATTGAAGAAACAAAAACTCAGTTGGTATGATAGGTTTGACTGAATATATTCACGACAGGTAATGAAATATATTGAAACTGCATCCTCCATGTTAAAAGGATTTGTAAACTATACAGTGGTCACAGCATGACGTGCAATAGATGGGTTGCACATTATTCTTGAGACATTTGACAGCAACGGGCAGTAATAAGGCTAAGCAAAATCCAAAAGCCTGAAAATCTGGTGCTTACAGATAGGCTTTTCTTAATGCGCAAATTATTGGAGTCCGGTTCTCACGTCAATTTAATACCCTATTAAAACACGTCGTTCTTGTCAGTAAGTAATACCTAGCCAATTGACATACCTTTACTGCTAAAGACTTTCATTAAACTATCAGAAAACGAATATTAAATAAAATGAATGTCACTCAGGCAAACAAACGTTTGCACAATTCTCTTAATTATTTTATTAATTTATTTAAAAAGGAAAACACTCTCATTGTCGAGAAATAAAAAAAAAAAAAATAAATAAACGTATGAGGGGGGGAGGGGGTTTAAGGGGGAGTGGGCGGATTAATGCATGTGGGGTTGAGAGTGGGGAACAGGGTTAGGTAATATTCATAGCACTTCTCAAATCGTGTTATCACCACCCACCTATATTCAAAGTTTAAAGTTAATATCTTGAACAGTTTTGGACAGATTGGCCGTTTACCTACCAACCAAGTTAATCTGCTTTGCACATTGTCTCATTGTTATCTACCTACATGTATATGCAAAGTATGAAGTCAATAACAAATATAGTTAATTAGTTATGCCCTTGACACAAGAAATGCTGACAGATTTGACATTTCCAAAACCTTGATCTTTGACCTATCGACCTGGACATCCACTTATCGGCACTTATCTATATGCCAAGATTGAGGTAAATACATTGATTGGTTATTGCGTTATGCTGGACACGCAAAAAAAAAACGAAGAGCAAAACATTATTCTGAGCTTCATTTGTGACCTTGACCTTTCACCTACCGATTTGATACGCACTGTACATCGTCTTACCGCCACCTACCTATATGCCATATATTGAACAGTTATTGAGTTATGCTTCGGACACGGAATACGACGGAAACGGAAATTTTAGTGTTCTGAAACGACAATTGTACTCGTGTTAATCATACAAACAACTCAATTGACAGGCTGAAAATTCCATACGAAGTAGAGCTATATATATGTAATATATTTGACCTACTCTTGCATGACATTTATCAAACTTCTTTTATTATATGATTTTTGTTTTGTTTTTATTCGCACTGGTGTCAACGCAATTTTGTGGAATTTGCTAATTTACTATTCCCTGCTCTTTTAAAGCAGCAACAATGTGTTTGAAAGAAGTAGGGACACATGAGCTACCTTTTTAATACATCATAAAGATGTAACCTATTTTCAAGAACGGGTAAAAATGATTTACCTGACGCCCGAATACGCCAACGAAATTAGAGCATTTCCTTCTGAAGAAGGGAACACATTCCATAATGAATGAAATTCCATTTGTAGAATTATAGAATTCATCCGCATAAATTGTGAACTTAATAAACTGATATGATTCTGACAATAACATACATTTGCCGGAGATAAATTAACTTAAAAAAAAGAAAACTATGAATCCAGACAATTTTATTGGTAGGTAAAAAGATAAGTCCTAGCATAACGAAAAAAAAACACTATTTGCAAACGACAACATGGTAATTAAAGTATGCAATGAAAATGTTAGATCAGAGTAGAAGTTTAACAAATACACTGAGATAACACCCGATGTGCTTTTGTAAACAAAATATAAATAACTACTACGATGCGTTTAAGTTTGGATTTATGACTTTAACGCAACAAAATAAATAGTTACATGACACTTGCGACAACAAACTTAAAAAATGACAAGTAAACCTAATAAAACATTTTGATTTAAACATACAGTAATTTAATCAGGACAGGCACTTAAAGTGCAATTTGCTTGAAAACTAAATCATAAAAAGTACGTTCATGATAAATGGATTTAGTCAGAACATGGTAAAGATCAAAACGCGATGTTGCAAATTATCTATCAGAATTAAAAATACTTTGATTGTATGGGTTTTTTTTGTTTGTTCTGGTTTTAGCGCCGTTTTTTCAAATGTATTTCAGTTATAAACCGGCGGGCTGTTAACTTAACCTGTGTTCCTGGATTCTGTACCAGTACAAACCTATTCTCCGCAAGTAACTGCCAACTTCCTCACATGAATCAGATGTGGAGAACGAATGTCAGATGTGGAGAACGAATGTTTTCAGACACAATGTCCGTAGTCAGTTGTCACGGTGAGCATACGCCGGGATCGAACTCACAACCCCGCGCTGTGTGAATCTGCTTTCTCCCTATTGAGCTAAGCAGGCGGACTTTATTCTATGCTTTTCAGTGAATACTGAATTATATCAGTGAACTAAAATTGATATCTTAATTGTTTCAAAGCAGGGAAATTGAAACATGTTAATTGTAAATAACAGAGATTGTTTTGCAAAGTACACTTTCATAAAGATTCATATGCATATAAATACCTACACGATCATGAAGGCACCGATATAGTGTATAGGTACAGTGCATTATTATAATTGTTTAAACAGTATTATGGTATGAACTTTAACATAGTGACCGTTTTTATATAATGCATATATACCTCTAGTCTATTCTGGTCATTTAAGAAAAAAAGCACAACGAACACACCAAAGGACTTTATAATTAGCATCCATTTCCACTACCGTCCATGAACAGGCTCAATCAAACCGAGCCTGCACCATTTTCGTTTTTGTCGTGGAGTTTCCACTTTTTCTATTTTATAATTATTGTTTTGTGTCAGTGATTTGCAAATATTAGGGTGCTTTCTTTTAGCAGTGACTGAGCAATTATTGTTTTTCCTTACTATATGAAGAATTCCAACCCAGATTCTCTCAAATGTATTTCTGGATTCAGCAAGCTTCTGATCGTTCTGCTGTAACGGGATATTTATTCCTCCACTCACTGACATCTGAATCATAAATTGTGAAAACTGATGATTAATCACAGAGCCGCGACAAGATCCATAATTCTTTGCAAGAACCCATTGTTACACCGAATGACATTGAATTATTCGCGTTTCCTTTAAACAACAGACAGCTCACCACGTCATATCCTGGCGGATCAAATTCGAATGTGATTTAATAATGATTATAGCAACAGATGGAGTCAGCTTAGCTGCAGTTGCTATGCTATTTTGACGACAATGTAACATTATAAGTTATCATAAATTACTAAACAGGAACATTTTAAGTTGTTTTCAACGGATGAAAGTATTGACCTCCTGGTTCGATCTACCGAAACAAATGCAGTATATGACCTTTCAGTCAGGCATTTAAGGTGACAAAACAACGATAAAGTTATAACATGGTAAATTAAAAGTTTCAATCAAACCCCGGGCTGCGCCATTTTCCTTTTTGTTGTTTTGGGCAACATGTGGAGTTTCCACTTGTATGTTCTGATCTCCAGCAAATACAATATGTGAAAGATACCAGTACTTTGATATTATACTGAGACAAATGGATACTCTATAAACATTCTAGTACACAATTTAAAATTACAGCGATTGCAAACTAGACTGAATTAATCTGACAAATTGATGCAGATGCTATTCATTTTGTATCATGGTGTCTGTCTAGGTCATAAACCGACTTAAAGTGTTTCGCTAAAAGCAGAACATAATAATGATTGAAATAGAACTTTAACTGCATCCTCTGATCTGCTAATGCCTCTGGAAAGGAAGATTACATTACAGTGAATGAGTCAAATACAAACAAGTGTGCTGTATATGCATAACAATAAATTCTATAAATAGATCATTTCGAAGTAATAAACTGTACATTAGAATTGCTGAAAGGTGCGACACCTCCCACTATTCATATTACCGGCCTACGCGCAATTCTTTTATAGTAACTCCAAGTACGGACAGCCTTTTTACAGCCGGCATCTGGCACTTAAAGATTGTTCTTGTGATTGTTAATAATATCTATACAAAGCTCCTTTAGGAGTCTGTAATGCAATCAGGCAAAGTAATAGCATACAAAATTTGATCGAGTCTGTGTATGAGAGGTACTTACTAAGATGGGCAAAACAACTTCACGTCCCCTAGAACTGGCTTAAGCAAAATTCTCTTATGTACATTTAAGCTGAAAATTGGTTCAAATTTCTAGGTAAAATTTGTGAATGCATGAAACGAGTACACGAAACGAATGCCGAGGATTCACAAGTTTGTTATGGAATTGCATATGACAATCGTGGACGATTTAATGCATTAGCAAAGACACAATCGACTTTGTAGAATAACGTGGCCTATTTTCTTTTATTCCGGACCGAAACAAGAGTTCACTTCGCACATGTTATTGATTCGGTTTCTGTTACTTTTCGGTTTCCGTTTCGACGGAACTCCAAAATTGGCTCATTGGTCGTAATTCTTTCTATTTTCTTAGGTTTTGTATCGTTTCGGCTTCGCTGCACCTGTGAAATGGCATATGCAATATTTCGTTACAACAGCACAATAAGTTTCGATTGATTAGCATAAAACTAAATGTCAGACGTGCCGATCATCTCCATACGTCCTTTTTAACATCAATTGGACCTGAGCATTTTTATTCAAGTGCACATACACTGTTTTTATCTAATAAAAAGTATACATTGATACTGAAGGGGTAAAATGTCAATACATTTTTCTTGAAGTGTTTTGTTGTATTTTTCAGTTTGTCATAATAGCTGATTTCTAATCCCAGACGTTCGCAATAGTGTAACACACATACATTCATCGAAGTTCAATTACCGAGCATTTTGAAATAAATTGAGAAACTTTTCAGGAGTGTGACATATTTTAATCATTTCTTTTAAAAGCTTTTATCGACAATTACACTGCTTCAGACAAATTCAATAAATCTTCACTAATTGCTCAGCGGCTGACACTTGCTTTAATAAGTTGTGAACACCGATAATTAATAACAGGACCCATAAAAGATTTAATAGCCCATGGTAAAAACCCATTACTACTTTCATGAGTTACACTGAAAATTAAACTGAGGGTGGGTGACGACAAAAAATATAATATAGTAGAGAGAATTTATACGAACTAAATCACCGCCACAATGTACCAGACCAATTACGGCAAAGCGCCTAGCAGTACACACGAATACGCTTATGCCACAGCAAGTCCACTAACCTAATAAGACTAGTTTCGATGCTGCTTTATATACGAGCCCGAATTGTACTACATATTCGTACTGGTTCAACATTTACATATATATACTCAAATCTCTGTTTTCATGTCTCACAAATCAGTAGTGACATTTTAGTCTTTTTAACTGATTAGGACCAGAGAAGCTATATTTTCTGTCTCTGAAAGTTAACTGGATCTCGAGAATACATTGAATATATAGAGATAGTTTGCATTAAGGGATATAAGTCGACTTGACCATACGTGATATCCGCTAGGACAAGTTCGCATTATAAATTATTACATAGTAGAGAGACTTTATACGAACTAAATCACTGCCACAATGTACCAGACCAATTATGGCAAAGTGCCTAGCAGTACAAACGAATACGCACATGCCACAGCAAGTCCACTAACCCAATAAGATTAATATATATATATTGTATCTGTGGGCTAGTGTGCCACCTAGGTCGAAAATCTGCTTTGCGTGCGCGCATATTTCAAAACATGCGTGCACGTATAAAAATAGATTTTCTTTCTTTTTTGACAATAGAAGTTAATTTTATTAAGTGTTAGACTGTCATTCGAAGGTACAGCCATATATAAGAATATTAGTTAGAATGCTTAGAGCTCCAAATCGTTCAGATAATTCTTCAAGCATAAAGCTTTGCATGATTATAGTTTGACACCTTATCTTTAATTTTTGATCGAGACCCAAACCTCAAAACCAATATGGCGGCCAAAATTTAAGATGGCCGCCACATGGCTACAATTGCACAATTTTTATAGAGTGTGCTAGAATATGTAAAGTGAGGTTATTTCTTGTTTTAGCATTTATTAATATTACTAATGCATTCGACTTCATACCCAAATAAGGTTTTTGCCGGAAATATCATTTTTATATAAAAAATGTGACTTTTTAGTGGTTAAATGGGCAGAAAAATGTCATTGTTTTCTCTTATCAACACATTTAATCTTCTTTTTCTAGACAATTTAGCAACCAAGTATTACCAAAACTGTTTAGAGTCCAATCTGATTCATGTTGTATTGGTTTTACATGTAATACAAATATTGTTTACATTATTATTGAATAAAGGCAAGGCTAGATGGGTGGGGTAAATTGACCCTCTGTAAAGTCACGCAACATGAACAGTATTTGCTTATTATTTTAAACATAATACGAATTAATTTATGATTATGTGAACTGCATTACATGAAAATGTTACGTAAACACACTATTAAAGAAAAAAAAAAACAATATGTGGCATACTTTACTCAAGTTACTTTACCGTTTCATTAAACCCGATTACTAAGATATACACACGTACTTGTCGAGTACTTCTTTTATCTAACAACACTTTTAAATACATTACCTTTATATTAGGTTTAATTTTGAACAAAATGTCTATAGGAAAATATTGAATTACAGATATCAATATATATTGAGGAATGACTAAACAGTAAGGCTAAACTTAAAAGCTGCCAGCCAACGCAAACGTTTCTAATCGTCATATAAGTATGTTCAAGGGGTGATCCAGATTTACATGGCCTTTTTTTCCATAAAATTCTATATAGAAATATACCACACTGAAAATTGAGCAGTGTCTACTTTCACATATTATGTATTCTCTGCCTGCGAATAGAATTTAGCAGTTCTGTCAAATTACATTTTCTTGTAACAAGCAAACGCTGAGGTGGGGCAACCAAAAACACGTGTACATACACTGGAATTCAAATTGACATATATAGATATATATATCTGCTAGGGAACGTTTGTGCAAGTTAGTTCACTGAATGGTTATGTCAATATGTAATACATACGGAATTTCCACATTATACGCAGCTCGTCTCTACAGAAATTATAAAACAACACATAAGTTTGTACATTGCTTATCAAAACTTTAGAAAATAAGATATCAAAATTCGTTTAAAACATAACATAACATGACAGAAATTACAACGTCATTACAACACTTTCAGTGTATTTCAAAACCTTACCAATTTATGGTTTTAATAGCGTTGTCAATATCTGGTGTACACGCTTTAGAATTTGTAAATAAATGAAATAAAGTTTGCATATTTTAGAAGTGAGGTTTTTATTCTAGTATCTTTTCTCGTTTGGGAATTATGATGAAAATCTACGTATTTCTGGATCAACCCTCATTTTGTCAAAATATCAGTCGAACACACATCAGTATCATTAGTCAAGTCATGATATCATAAATATAGTATGTAGTCTTTCATGCAGTTAATAAAGAATATTATGTAAAGAATCATATATGTCATGATCCAAATTGGATGCACAGAGAAATAACAAAGCCCGTCTATATGTTAACTGCTTAGTATATCCGTCCAGAACAATCAGTTATAACTATTGGTAATTTCAAGGGATTCCAAGAAATCTTAAACAAACATTAAGCATAATGATACAGCACTGTCCTTCAAGATAAATGTCATAGGTGAGCACCCTAGCCATAAAGCATAATCCTAATACACAGGCAATAGCACTTTGCTTCTAAGCTTACTAGTGAATATGTTGTTAAATCAAAATGTCACCGAAGCTTTCAAAACGTGACAGACTCTTAAGACCCTACCACCAGCTTTAGCGAAAATCTATTATACATATAAATTGAATAGGCGTCTTGATCCCAAAGGACCGGAAGTAATAAGAACACCGAGTCAAAGTATGGGGGGGGGGGGGACTTTTTGCATCCGTCGTATGGCATTTTAAGACAGCTGTTTCGATAGTAAATAAAATCTAAAAGAAGAAGCGTAGAATGCAACCAAGCAAAAGAACTTGGTTTGATAGAGTCTTGTTAAGGGTGGTAATGAAATGTGTAACACTCTCACCCCTAGCACCGGTTTAAGCGGAATAGTAGTATACATCCATATTAAATGGACTCCATTTCCCAAAAGGACCAGAAAATTAAACAACACTGAGAACTTTGTAAACACTACATTATATTAAGTACCGTAATATATGTTGATTTTGAAGCTTGGGTCTCGATAAAAAAAATAACGTATGGTGTCACGCAATAAACATGCAAAGTGATTTGCTTGTAGAATTATCTGACGATTTTTGTAATATCACTCTAATACCGTGTTCAGACTACGTTTTTAATCCTACATTAACTTGGGGTTTTTTTTAAACTCGTTTGCGTCCACACTAAATGTGGTGTTAAACGTGAATGTTGTAAAGGTCAAGTCGTTTCTGTAATGTAGCATTAAAACTACCTCGGGAGGTGGTTTTAATACTACATTAAAAAGTAATGCTACATTATTTTACAAATGTGAACGCAAATGTGGGTTATGACTGGTTTTACAATCCCAAATCCACAGATCTTACCTTTTGGAGGAAGAATACCATGTGTTTCTCTTTTGTATCAAACAATTGATGCTGTGGCTGGCAAAAGTAATTGGACTGTTGTTGAAACAAAAACATTAAATTGCGATATAGAGTCATGCTGACGCTCAAAATGGACAATAGATGAAATGAACAGAAATTCTTAGATGAACACAGAAGTTTAAATATTGATGACCCGTTCTTGTTTCTGTTAGCCTCAATTCTTTGTAACCTTTTTTGCTTATTGCAAGATATTCGTTAACTTCCAACATTGCATGTATATATTTAAACCACATTTCTTTGCATAGTGTGGACGCAAACTAGATTATATTTTGATGGGTTTTGAATGTCAAATACCAATTATAGCCAATTAGTGCCTAATAAAAATAAAACCGTTCTGCTAGTGTGAACACGGTATAACTATATGAACTCCCCGAAATGTTTTTTTTTTTTTTAATAACCTATTTGATGTCAAAAAGTATTCTTCTAGTGATCTCATTACTTGCTATAATTAGGCAACATTCATCATCTTAAATCCCACTTTGATAAATCTTTCTATAAACTGGGTAGTCTTCTGCGTGCAAGTACTTACAGTAATTTGGGGTAGCCTCATGCGTATAAGCAATTAATCATTTAAACTGTTTTGCGTGAATATCTTTCAAATTCAACATTACAAATTAAATGTTGCAAAAAAATTGATCTTAATACATATGTCACCCTTCTTTTTGCTCCCAACTAGCTCAAGTATGTTATAGTTGTAGATGACTTGGCTACATGGCTGTATGAGGGGGTGGGTCGGATGACAAAGAATTTTTAATGTTCAATCATGGGTTTAATAATAATGTTCAATATGATTTCATTACTATCATAGATGTACTCTGAAAATATAAAACAACAGATAGTAAATATAAACAAGAAATAACAAACATCATTTGACAGATGACAGCTGTCAAAAAGGTAAACAAACGAGCATTACAATAGGTGTGGTGGCGCGTAACTGACCGCTCTAAACACAGTAATTTATAACTCGTAATAATTCATTAAATACATGAAATATCAATACAGAATTTCAGTTATATCAAGAAATATGATTACAAAGTACATAAATGCTAATTACCTGAATATATGTAGAATATATCCGAAGATATTTGGTTTTATTTGCACAGTATCAACAAATAAACGTTTTCAAAACATTGACCATTTATGAGTGACCAGATCGTGATTGGTTGGAATAAGTACACATGCATAAATATTAGTAAGATTAGTAAAGGAGGCGATGATTTACTTCCCTTATACTATATATAAATATTGGAGGATTTGGTAAAAGTACGGAACACCAGACAGGACATTAACGGGGAAAATGAAATAAAACAACTAAAACATTAAGGATTTATAGGTACCACTATTTACCCTACGACATACTCCCCTGCTTCGAAAATGGCGTCCCGACATTTAACATGCAAAATGAAGCAAACCATTTTGTATAAATGTAAAATAAAACGACTATGAAACAATGTTTTCTAAAGTAACATCACGTGAAGTATCAAAATACATTACACATGATACATAAATAAGAATACATGATATTATGTGGTGAATAAATAAATGAAAATGTGTATATCATTTAGAATATTTTGATATGTGTGAGGTTTATGTGTGTATTTTATTTGATATGCGGACGTAATCCATAATTCATATCTCCATCAGACCTCGAGATCACAATATATCACTATACTGTCAACATGAACATATTCATTCAAATAAAACTTTCAGCTCAATCCACATACACTCTGTTTACTGTTATTTCAATGTTTATGATCACTTTTATTAAAATATTTCTCTATGTACACTGTCTGTCACTAGTAAAAAATCCAATCCTTAGATTGTTGCCATCGTGGAGTAATTCGCGTGCGAATCGGTCGTCCGTATGTCTGTTCAGAAGACGTATCTATTGCAAAACTGTCATCACTACGTTGTCTATCCAGTACGCTCTCACTATATGAATTTCTTCTGTTTGGATATTGATCACTGCATGTACCTCTTCTAGCTGGGATAATGTATTTCGGTACTGATTTATTTGATTTGTCTTCCGGTGGAGTAGGAATGTCTTTTGCTGGCGATGATTTATCTGGTAAGTATCTGCACTGACCTCTACTTGAAGATCTGTGGAAGTATCTTCCAGGTAAGTATTATTGTTTCCAATCTGAGTACTTTGATTTTCATTTTCCAGGTTAGTATTTTGAACTTTCTTGCTTAGTGGTAGAAGCAGGTTTCTGTGTAGCGTCCTTGTCTTTTTTGCCTTAGGTGAATCTTTTCGTACTACAAAGACTGGTATATCCGGATTCGGTTGCTCAATAACCACGTATGGAGTATCTTCCCACTTGTCCGCTAATTTGCATTTTCCTCGGAGAGAAACGTTTCGCACCAAAACTAGATCACCTGGTACAATAGTTGAGGCTTTAGCACGAGTATCGTATCGCCTTTTGTTGGTCTCTGCTGTATGTCGTGCTGTTTCTTCTGCTCTCTTATATGCATTGGAGAGGCGTTCCCTGAGTTTTCGGACGTATTCATGTTGGTCTTTGCTATCAGATTCATTGCTAGGAAGTCCTAGAAATGCATCGACTGCTAGTTTTGGATGACGACCAAACATTAGGTAATATGGAGAATATCCAGTACTGTCGTGGATGGTCACATTGTATGCATGAACTAGAGGAGCTACGTAGGACTTCCAGTCAGATTTTTCATTGTTTTCCAATGTCCCTAGCATCTTTAGAAGTGTAGAGTTGAACCTTTCAACTTTTCCGTTACCGATCGGGTGGTAAGGAGTAGTATGACTCTTGGAGATGCCAGCTAGGTTGCAGAGATCTTTAATAAGTACCGACTCAAAGTTTGCTCCTTGGTCGCTATGAATACGAGCCGGAAATCCATAATGTACAATGAATTGCTCAAATAACACTCTGGCGGTGGTCTTTGCAGTCTGGTTCTTGGTGGGATAGGCTTGAGCATACCTGGTGAAGTGGTCGGTAACTACCAAGATATTTTCAAACCCACCCTTTGACCTTTCTAGACTGAGAAAGTCGACGCACAATATTTCCATGGGTGCCGATGATCTGATGTTCACAAGTGAAGCAACGTTTGGGAAAGTCTTTCGTCTGATGCATCTAGCGCACTGTTGTACTTTTTCCTGGATCCAAGCATCCATACCGGGCCAAAAGAAACGTTGTCTGAATAGGTAAGTAGTTCTGTCACGCCCTTGATGACCCAAGTCGTCGTGAAGAGTAAGGAAAATTTCTTCCCGTAGGTCCTTCGGTAGAACTAGTTGGAGGTACTCTTGGTTTTTCAAGACACCACGACGATACAAGACGTTGTCTCTAATCTCTAGCTTGTCCCATTCCTTGAGGTATTTAGTCACTGCAGAATCTGTTGAGCAAGTCCGCTTAGCGGATGGTCTTGTTCCTTCCTTTAGGTGAGTAAGAATTTGGGATATTGTAGCATCGTCATGTTGTGCTTTTCTCCAGTTCTTCGAGCAAAGAGATTCTGACTCTATCACATGATTGGGGATATCATCCGACGGAGACGATTCGACATCAGGTAATTTTTCTGGATTTACTAAACTATAGCTTAATGGTGCCTTCTGGATGTCAACAGTTGCAGAAAAGGTAAGTGCTTTTATTACTTCTTTGTCTATAGTTGTGTTGTATTCGTGTTTGTTTTGTTCAAACTGTCTTGATAAGCCATCTGCGTCGGCGTTCTGTTTACCACTCCTGTAGCTGATTGTGTAATCGTAACCGGACAGAGCAGCCAACCAACGATGTCCTGTTGCATCAAGCTTTGCGGTTGTTTGCACGTATGTCAGAGGATTATTGTCTGTCAGAACAACAAACTTGTTTCCGTAGAGGTAATCATTGAATTTCTCTGTGATGGCCCATTTTAGTGCCAGAAATTCTAGTTTGTGTGCTGGATAATGTCTCTCTGATTGTTTAAGGCTTCTGCTTGCGTAAGCTACGACTCTTTCAGAACCACCTTGTCGTTGGTATAACACCGCCCCAAGACCTGTTGATGAAGCATCTGTATGCACAATGAACGGAAGTTGGTAGTTTGCATACGCAAGTATGGGAGGATGAGTCAACTTTTCAATAATCGTGGTAAATGCTTGTTGTTGTTCTTCTTTCCAAGTGAATGGTACCTTTTTCTTTGAAATCTTCTGTTTCTTGTTTGTTGTGAAACCTATAAGTAGGTCATTTAGAGGTCTTACAATGGAGGCATATCCTTTGATGAATCTCCTATAATAGCCTGTAAAGCCAAGGAATTGTCTGACTTCTTTTGTTGATTTAGGAACTGGCCAAGACTTCACTGCTGCTATTTTATCCGGATCTGCTTGGATTCCTTCCTCTGAGACAACATGTCCAAGGTAAGTAACTTGAGTTTTCAGGAATTCACATTTACTACCTTTTAGTTTCAGGTTATGTTCAGCGAGGCGTGAAAAGACCGCATCTAGTCTATCTAGATGTTGTTCGAACGTGGATGAAAAGATGATTATGTCATCCAAGTATATGAGGCAATCTCTGAGGTTAAGATCCCCCATACACCTCTCCATCAATCTCTGGAACGTTGCTGGTGCGTTTGTGAGTCCAAAAGGCATCCTATTGCATTATGTCTAATTCGTGCTAAAAGAACTGGTAATGAAATGCAAAATAAGGGAAACAATCATAAAGAAGTACAATTAACACTAGCAGACGAATAAATTCAACAAAACAGTTACTCGTCACGGTAATAGAAGTCTAGACACGATTATTGAGAGCAAGCAAATTTTTTAGATCTTTGAGAAGTTGAAGTGTCATCTTCTTTATCAGTAATTAATATTTGTACAAAATAGCTGCTACTTGCATCCATTTCATTTTAGGTATTTCATACAGTTAATTCATGGTTCAGGAGTGTATGGGTTTTTTAAAAGTCATACTTAAACGTATAAATGTGGTGTTTTTAGTGATTATTATTATTATTATTAAATAATATTTAGTTCAAACCTTATTTCAGATCTTAAACTCGCACGTTTTCATTTCGGAGAAATTGATGTCACGCAAAAAGCAGTATGCATAACATGTCAATCACTGAAGCCCTTGCAAATGTGTGTTCTACACCGATCTGTTTGTCGTACAAGTCGTACAATTACAACCTTTACAATTTACTCCAGTCATTTTAGACCCTATTAACTTGCTTAGTAACATTCATACTATATTAAGGATTTATCCTATCCTGTCGTGTTTTTTCTGTTTAAATTGAATCGAGATAAACAGAGTAACATAGAAAAGCCTTAAGTATGTAGATCTATATTATTAAGACTGAAAGGGCAATACTTGATGAGCGTTGTAACTTTGGTTAGTTAGTACTCTAGTTATCACTTAACTCATAAAATCAATGCGATAACAACATTGTTTTAATTATATTGTACCAAACTGATTTAAAGTTCTGTGTAATATAAATCATTGGTGTTCACCGCGTGTCACCGTCGTGACAACAAACAACATACAAGAGCGTTGCATGTTCTAATACGACTTGAAGGGGGGTTCGTTTTGAGGAGGCTGCGCTTTTGGTGCGAGGCACTCCCTGTTTGATATTTTTCTTTGTTTTGATTCATTTTCCTATAAACAAAGAAGTTATTTTACAACAATTCACTGTCCTAACGTCACAATTATTACGCCATAGCGTCAAACGGCATTGCGGCGCGTTGGGAAAGAAACCAACAACTCCCCCCCCCCCACAAAAAAAAACAGGCAAATATTTGATGGATGTCGTCAAGGATATACTTAAAATCCTTGGTAACGTGTTAGAATCGAAATAAAATATCTCATCCAGTGATTTGTCGTTGAATAAAATCATTGTTTGGAGTTCAGATGCGATGGAATTACTTTATTGTCCCTAAAAATTTAAAACATTCTCTAAGTCTAAGAAATATAAAAAAAAACATCTTAGAAGCTAATAATTATGGAATTAATATTAATCCCATATTAAATCCCAATCCCATATTTAATCCCATATTTAAAAATTTGTATTCAATAATCGCGAAATTCAAACCCATATTCGTTTTAACTGTATTTCATTATAGGCAGCCAAATGATCAACTCAATTCAGATGATACGGAATATTTGTTCCTTCGCTGACATTAGCTTTCATAAATTGTGAACATTGATGATTAATTTGAGAACCAAGAAAAGGTCCATCGATCATTGTAAAAACCCATTTCAGTTTGACTGAAACACGTTGAATTATCTCAAACTGGCGGCAGCTCACCATGTTAATATATCGACTTATCAAATTTGTAATTTATCCATAATTACAGCTACAGGGGGAGTGATGGAAGCTGAAGATGCTATTTACGACGCGAGTGTAACAGAATTCATTAATTTGTTATCCTGGTGTCCTGGTGGGTTTTCTCCTACAAAATGCAATATATGGTCTACTTAATCAAGCATTATACTCTTAAAAGGGGGCCTCCGTGGCTGAGTGGTCAAAGTTGCTGACCTCAAACTTATGTGATTTCGAGCCTTACTTGGGGCATTGGGAAGTGTTCCTTAGACACTTCTTCTGATATTCAACGAATCTTAATAGGAAGCTTCACTCTCAATTTTTCTCAGCAACTACTTGCTGGAGTTCTAACAAATTTTTCATATTTCACCAGTACTGGTTATTCCAAGAAGTGGATTCGAGAGTGGTTCAAATAAGCTTGAAAAGTGAGCTTAAATATATCTTCGTAATCGAGCTAATATTTTGTTAGTATAAACTTATCTAAACCCAAGAAAAATGAAACTTTTTATATATTTGATAATCACGTCTTAATATATATAAAGTATCTAACATGGTATTGACATGAACTGCACTGA
Organism: Mercenaria mercenaria; assembly: GCF_021730395.1. NCBI lineage: Eukaryota > Metazoa > Mollusca > Bivalvia > Venerida > Veneridae > Mercenaria > Mercenaria mercenaria. The sequence goes on along the minus strand of NC_069368.1, from coordinate 71,370,942 downwards.
CATAGCCGTATTTCTTCCCTCTGGTTTGTCAACTTATAGTTTATTATTTTTCCTTTTAGTTTGTAACGTCACACCAACAAAGGTGACTTCCAAAGTTTCATGGTAGAAGAAGTCCCCAGGTGCCTCACCGTGCATGATTTCATCACGCACAGGAACCTAGGTAGAACCATCGACCTTCCGAAAGCCAACTGGATGGCTTTCTCTCAGAAGAATTCAACGCCTGTGTGAGGCTCGAACCGACATCGGTGAGGGACAAGTGGTTCTAACTTCGATTTATTCGGGATCCTTGAGACAATTTAATGCATCTTATATATGATAATAGAATTCCGCTTAAGTCAGCTGGGTGTTGCACTATTTATTTCTTCTTAGGAACTATCGATGTGCATGTCCTCGGAAAATCTGTACAAAGTCATTTAGCAGATTGATTCAGTGATCAACATTATTTCAAAACACAGTTTATTATCAATATGAATTGATTTATACATGTGTCGTAACGGGTTACTCTGAAAAGTGTCGAGCTTAATGCTACGTATACGAGCAAAAATCAAATAAAAGAATTCCGCAAATCATATGTTAGATGCATTGAAAAGAAACATCAAAACTGTCTTGCACGGAAAGTCATTCACTAAACACGACCGACCTTCTGGAAAGTAATTGAGTGGTTTTGTAACTTCAGGCCGAACCAAGTTACAGGCAATTTTCAAACCTAATTCTATTGTTTGGAGGGAGGAATGACAAATGTGTCAGCCATCCTGTTGACATAAAACCATTTTCCGGGCTGATCCAAATGACACATACGTTTTTCGAATACCTACAAAAATATAGCATTTTCCAAACATGAAGAGAACAACTTCCCTTGATAAAGGAAAATACCATTAGTTTAATGGCATAATTCACCTCCATATATCATTCTGTCAAGCTAAACATTGATAAGATTCAAACAATAAAACAGATTAATGAGCCGCACCACGGGAAAACCAACATAGTGCATTTGCGACAAGCATGGATCCAGACCAGCCTGCGCATCTGGTCAGGATCCATACTGCTCACTTTCAAAGCATATTGCAGTTAGAGAAACCGTTAGCGAACAACATGGATACTGATGCGCAGGCGGGTCTGGATCCATGCTGGTCGCAAATGCACTATGTTGGTTTTCTCATGGTGCGGCTCATTTGCTGGGGATAACTGAACTGAAAAATCCGAATTATATATTGATAGTTAAAAATGGTATGTCCCTGCACTTTAATTTAATTCATTACTAAAGTTCGCGAACAATAATAGGGCAATGAAAATGTCATGATCAGAGAAAAGGATTAAGAAATACATCAAGATAACACCTACTGTGCTTTTGTTAACACGGGTTTTATAATATAAATAATTACTTCGATGAATAAAGGTTTGCGTAAAAAACTTAACCACTACAATAAAAAGATTTACAAACCACGCGACAAATGTATTTGAAAATAAATCTTAATATTCTTTCAATTACGAATTTTGACGTTATGTTACATTAATTTGATTAAAACATGAACTTGAATTGCAATCTATAATAGATACTGTAATGGTTTCTTCACCATTGCTTTCTTCTATATTATTTTTGATGATGTCCACAAAGCAAATACGTACCAATAAAAATAACTTTCTGTGACTGATCATTAATATGATGGCTCTTGCCGGTAATTTTGCCTAGAGTGAACAATTTTAAGCGACAAAAATTTCTTGTGGCGTACTCGGTTTAACTGAGTTAAATGAAATGCGTAAAACGCCCGTTACTCCCTGTTACACCTCAAAATGGTAGCAACGCATTTTGGCAAATTCGGCCGAGCTTTGGTAGCGACAAAATGCGTTGCAAGGGTACATAATTATGATGTGTTAATGATCATGGAATGTAACGTATATTGGTACACAACTTGGACACTGGCACCGACGCCACCGAAAGGCTCTTCTCTTTGGAAAAAATGAAATAGTTGAGCTAAAAACTCTTTGGAGGTCCTAATGTGATATATGGTTCTCGATCCAAGTCGCATAAAGTATTTATCCTGAATATTCAGTTATAATAATAAGGCTCATGTTTCCAAGATACCAACATTAAGTCGAGTAATGGACATACACTTAATAAAATATGCCACTGAACCTCAACTTTAAAACAGATGTAACAATTTAGGAGCACACATTTGTGCATTCAGCCCAACGGCAATCCTACTTCCCAGGGTGTAAGAAATTGTTTTCCAGCACCAGGTGAATGTACGAGAAAGTTATGTCCGTTATACAAAAATACGAATGCCTGATATTTACTCGACAAACCTGTCCCAGGGTCATGCGATCGACGCATCAAATAATGGTTGTAAACAGTTGAGCAAATTTCCTTCAATATCTCTCATGTATGTCAAAGTTAGAGTTGCATTGACTTCTCTCACGTGTGTTCGAATGGTCCTGCTTGGCTGAATCTAGGGCCGCTATATTTTCAAGGTCAAAAGATCAAGGTCGTATGAGCAACTAAGTTCCATCATGACTCTCTTTGAAATAACATTGTTTATTCCTTCCATCATGACTCTTTGAAATAACATTGTCTATTCGTCACAAAATATTCTTTTTGTAAATCATGAGATTATTAATAATATGAAAACCGGTTTACGTCTGATGTGTACATATCCAACGCATTTTGGTACTACACTTTTGTAAACTACGAAATTGCGTTGAGTATAACGCATTTTGGTAGTGACTACCAAAATGCGTTGCCACAATTTTGAGGTGCAACAACGCCCTATAGAACACAATGATCCAAACATATCAAATATTTGCCGTGTAAAGACACATTTATGGCTGGATGTGTCAAAGTTGAACCAGTAGATAAAAATGTTATGATTACTTTATTTCTTTAAACATTTGGAATCCAATTACAGAATATTTTGTCTGAAGTTTTGTATATTTTCATAGACATGTAGTACGTAAAAAGGGTAGTATGTGTAATCCTCAATACACAGTATTCAGGAAAACAAAATACTAAAAAAGGAACACGTTAAGCTGCATCCTCCTCAATGGCTCAATGGAAGGATGTCCACGTTGAAAGCGGTAGGCCGGGGGATCGATCCTTAGGCGCGACATGCCAAAGACCTGAAAAAATGGCACTTGTCGCTAACTTTTCCTGGCATTTTAAAGGGTTGTACCAGGAGGTAAAATAAGCCTAGGTAAGTATCTGTTACTGGATACCTAGTTTGTCGAACAAAAGCTGTGTAGCTCATGTTGCCTGTTTACAGCGGCGAAAAACATGATGCGTAATACTTTAGTTGCAGTCAAAGGAGCTACTTTGCTGAGGCAGTGACAGGGAATAAGTAGACAAAGCTGATTTGTTTTCAATGTAGCACTTACAGAAATCAAAGCCGGTTGCCCTTTGAATATCACTTTGTTGTTTCTGTTTGTAAGAAGTCGTGCCCAACTATCTGTCTAGGCAATTCACTTTGAGTGTTAAATGCAGAAAATGATCATGACTGAACTAGTATGATAAATTGCATCCTCTGCTAATGTCTGTCTTTAAGCTATCAGTAATCGCAAATTACTTACAATGAATGTGACTTCAACATGCAAAGGCTTTATTAACGACTGCACAGACATGACATGTATATGTATAACATGCAAGATGAAGAATGCATGGTACACCGATATCACAATTCATTCCTCTTATGGTTACATTATAATAGGATAAAACTAGTATCTGAAATGCTAAATTAGAGTTTAGTATATTGTTCTGTTTCTTTTGAATGAGATAATAATTATGCAATTATTGCTAAACATGTAAATTAAACAAATATTCTTTTTATACGTCTTCAGTTTGCTTTATTAAGTTGGTTACTGCATTCTCAGTCCAACTTGTAAACAGTCCTTAGTTAATTCAAGATTATACAGAAGTATTAAAATTATTGAAAACGTCTTTCTTGGAGCTTTTTCTGATATACATTTCTTCTAGGCAGTATAGCTTTTGATATAGTATTTAAAATGTTATAATTAACATATTCAAGATTTTGTAAACATAATTTCAACCCTCAAACCTACAATATAGTGTAAAACACAAGTGGTACTTAAAGGGATTCTCAGGATGTTTTTCAGGACATAGATCCATGATTTACCTATACTAAATTCCTCAGTCTAAAACTATATGTGAAATCCCTAAATTTTCTAACCTTATCTATACTAAAAATGAAATTCAGGAAATAAAGACAGTAAAATATGACCACGAGTACGTAAAATAATGAAATATTGCACCGATGTCATCAGACTAAGAAATTATATCTGTTTTAATTAAACGCGTCAGTGAAATAAAAGAAACATCGATTTCACGATCATTAAAGGACTTTATTTTTTCATCACCTATTCCACTTGTGTATCCCTTTGAATTATACATTGCAGAAAAATAACAAATCATATTGTCCTTCCTTATTATTTTTTATCGACAACAACACTGCTCCAGACAAACTCGATTATTCTTCAACGGTCTATTTGCTCAACCGCTGACATTTGCTTTCATAAATTCTGAACACCGATAACAAATCACAGCACCCATAAAGGATTTATTGATCATAGTGAAAGTCCATTACTATGTTATTGTGTAACACTTCGAATACAACTGAGGGTGAAGTTAAATTTGTATTCCTATAAAAGATGCATTTACAGTTACAGTTGAAAAGAGATATTATAACAGATTATATTCTGATGGTAATCTAAGTTTTGCTGTGCTGTATTATGTTCTCTCCATGTTTTCTATTATTAATCAGCTTGGATTAGGCGGCTTCGAATCCCTTGAATTGGACATACCAGTTTAGAGAAAAGCAGACAATGCTTAATTAAGTGAAACTAGTACGGTGGTTTAATTGTCCATGAAGAAAACTACTCTAATATGCTGCAATTGAACATTGTTATAAATCACAGATGTATACCTTCCTACGAAACTACTCTGCTATCTTTTTAATTAACAAAATCATTTATTAAGAACCATAGTTTTTCCAGAAGCGAACTAGATACGAAATGCAATGCTAAAATTCTACATCCTAAGCTGTGATTTAAAACCACGGCGATGACAGACAAATGTCTTAGTCAGCGACTTATCCATTCGGTCAAACAAGCGCCTAGTATTCATGAGTATTTGACTTCATCATAATGGTTGTATGACCGAAAACAACTTGAACATTTACAAAGACATAACTGTCGATTATACGTCAGTCCTAACTATTAGAATAATTTGTATGTTTGATATATTGATAACGTAACACATTAAGCACAGATAGTGCTTGACCCCCTTTTCATGTTGTCATTGCTATAATTATTGTTGAATTGCTGTTAATAATAGAATTTGGGTCATTTATGGCTGATTTGGGTTCATTGTGTGGATGGCTGGGTCCCAGCTACGCACTTTATGTCATATACAAAAGTGAAAGGGAACCATATATTTGATAGAGCAAGTACTGGTTGTAAAACGTTATGTTTAAATTTGGACCAATCAGAAACAAGTTCTAAAAATAGCACGTCTGCTGGGGTATAAATAGGTAGATGGATGACAGAGAGCTCATTCGGTATCCAGCGGTTGAAGAAGACACATCGAGGATTCAACTAATAATTTATCCCAGTATCTTGATAAGGAAGTTATTGCAACTACACTGTCAGGGCGGATAAGTTATTAAAAAGAAAAATATTAGAAGCTTGTAGACTAAAGAAGAATTGCAGAATTTCAACAAAGTTTCGAGCTATAGGGCCAGCGCATAGAAGTTTTACCTTAAGGGTAGTTGAATGCTATATACGATAGCATATATAGGCTGAGCATCGGGAAGCTGAGACAGAGACCCAGAGTTTGGTAATCTACTGAGATAGTAGGAGAGTTCCAGCTTATAGACGGTTCAGCATTATTGGCGAAGTACAGCCAAGGCATCGGGGATATACCTATATGGAAGTTGAATGCTATATGTGATAGCATATAGGCGCTGAATATCCAGGAGTCAGGGCAGTCATACAGAGTTGAGAAGACAGAGGCCGAGCATCTATGCGATAGGACTCGTATGTTGTTGATTCAAGGACATTGTCTGACGGGAACTTCAACAAAAAGACCAGTCAAGTATAGAGTCTCCAGCCTATAGGAGTTTGAGCTGATTGAAAATTGTTAGTTTGAAACATTAGTGATTTGCCTGATCCCTGAAATTGTCTAGCACATAATAAGAAATCATTTACGAATCATTGGTACACGAATCATTTAGGCAAGGTAGCCAGAGGAAAATTCTATATTTGAGATATTTGGTCTCACCAGCTGTACGTTTTAACAAAGGACATTCTATTTCGTTTGTCAGCTAGTCTAAGACATAGTCACCTTAGGGATAGGACCCATTTCATTGTTCAAGATACTAAAGGCGTAGGCACTTCCCTGGGTCATATAACCAGTATCCTGACACTTACAGCCAATAATAAACTTTGATACATTTTGATATCTGAAGAGAAACTACCTGTTTGGTCCACCTTTACTGTATCGGGATATTTTTGCAAAATGCATTAGAAATAATTTATGATACGTATTTTAAGGTTATTAAAGAGGGGGAAACATATTTTTTAGTATTTCAAAAACGTTCGATGTGTTTTAATCTGTCATAGGACAGACGTTAAATGGTGTATCAATTACTTCAGTCATAACAGAACTGTCATTATCACAAATGTAACAGTGTGTTTTGCATATTAAACTTTCAGGATGCTTTTTTAGTCTTATGACTCATTTTGATAAAAATAACGTACCTTATTTTGTATCAATATTTTAGAAAGGGATAGTTGTAACTGAAACTAATGGTCTAACATGAAATCTTTAAAATGCAGCTAGTTCCTTTTCCACCTGTGAGAACCTGTAAAAAGATACATGATTTTAAACTTGTTTCAAACAGGAAAAAACTCATAGTTTTAACAGGAATATCATTTTTAAAGTAAGGTCGGCGCTAGTTGAAGCAATGAAAGATGTTGCAATCTCAACCCCGCCCGCTCCCAACACACACATACAAATACACAACCATCTCCCGAGTTTCCGTCATTGTGATGCAAAGCTGTAGAAAAAGTAATTGTTTAGAAAAATAGTTAGCTATATTGTAACATTTAAATGAACTGTGCAGATTGACTTTTTTAAAGAAGTTTAGTTAGTTCCGTTTGTTCGTAAGCTTATCTGAATAAAATCGAAAAGGTAGATCCCTCGGAAGCACCGAAAACAAGGCAAACAGTGAAAATTGCAGACTCGGTTTGATTGAGTCTGTTCATGAGCAGTAATGGAAAATGCAACACTGCCCACGCCCCCTAGCACCGGCTTAAGCAGTATTCAATCTTCAAATCTAAATGAGTTGAAATCAATGATCCCGAAGGACCAGAAAATAAAACAACACTGAGATGAAGTCGGGGCGACTTTTTACGGCCGCCACACAGCACTTAACACCCGCTGTTGTGAAGTAAATAAAATCTGAAAAGTAGATCCCTCGGAAGCACCGAAAACAAGGCAAACAGTGAAAATTGCAGACGCCGCCATCGGTAACCAATTTGGGCGACTCACCCAAAAGACTGCTAGTTATGTGAGTGGAAGAATAGTGCAAAATACAAAGTTACGACGCACAAACGCAATAAGCCCGCCCCACTCCCCCAACCCCACCCCTATCACTCCGGTGCCTTAGCCTGCCAGGTAGAAATCATCTGTACATGGGACTCTCATGCAAATGTTAGTAATTTTTAAGCTAGATGAGTGGTATCGAACTCACAACCGCTGGTCCCATAGTCAGAAAGTGCCACCACTTAGTTACGTGTCAAAAGATTCATTATTAATAAAATCCTTCTCCGTTGGGCAAACTGCGCAATACCCGTAGGCTTGTTGATTATTTTAGTCAGCTTCAAGCCTTAATCCAGAAAAGTACACCGTATAGCCTCACATAGGAATGTGTTTCGATTTGAAAACATACTTTCGTCTTCTTGCAAGAGATGTATAATGCTAACCAAAGTGTACGGAAAAAGACTAAAGTAGAGGTAAATATTGAAAATGTATGCAACTTCTAGCCAGATCTTTTACTTGGCCTTTTAATGCTAAACCAGTCAATTAGCACTCCGGTTACATGCGTCGTTTAGATAGGAAAAATTGCCTTATATTCAGATCGCAATAGGACTGGAAATTAGACAGAAAAAACATCTTTACATGGTTGCATAACACCCCCCCCCACCGCGAAATCTAATGAATCAGAGAGTAAATTTCAGCATGCATGCTGCGGCCAGATATAGCTATTACAAGTGATAGCATTTTTGTCTATCCTTCCTTAACCAATAAAGCTGATGCAAATTCTTTAGAGAAATAGATCAATGTGGAGACGACAGAACTAGATAAAAGTCAAGCAAATGAAACAGACCATAATGAACTGATGAATTCAACCAGCTGAAGTTGCCTTCACCATTTCCCTTACTTTACGCTAAACTGCATCCTCCTGCATTTATTTCCGGCTTCATGTGTGCAATGTTCGAATATGTTTTTATGTTATAAAATGAAAACGGAGTGAAATTTGATCAGAAATCTCACCTGCGTACCTCCATTAAAAATAATTAAATTTAATAAAATCATTGATATCTCTAGTAAGAATATGCATATATATACGGTATTTAATATTTGCTATGAGTAAAAAAATATCATTTATCACCAATTGATGTTAGTATAAAAGAGGCGGCTCATATATTTATTTCATTATTTGGTACTTTCAAATGTTATTTCATGAGTCATATGTGTCATTACGGGGCCATGACAAAACTTCAATTTATGGTTCATGAAAATCTATTATTATTCTTATATATCCAAGCCTCCTTGAATAAGTACATTACATGCATTTCGAGCATAAAGAAACAATCCTGTCAGTATGCCTTTTTATTATTAGTGGAAGACCTGTAGTATCAATTACAGAAAGATATCCTGCGCAGAAAAGTAGACCTTCCTGAAGCCATCTTAATTGTCATTAAACATGCACGAATTCAAAATATGAAGAAAAAAAGCAACACGGTGGTGCTCATTGAACCTTCAATGAGACACTACCGTGTAATTTTAAAAAAAGCGGCGTATGGTCCCCAGTTAAAATAATAGGTTTGCCCTAAACGAGAAAACAATGGGCAGAACTAAACAAACTCTAATCTGAGGTTATTTTTCATATCACCCTCTCAGGAACGCAGACAAATTGCGTACAAAAGTCAACTAAATTTTAAAGTCGACAAAGAACCATAGGTTGAAATAAATTCAACCAAAAGTTATCTAACTTGGATATTGCACAAGGTATTATAATTGGGAAGCATTTTGTGAAATTTCAGTCCAGTACTTAAGCTGTTACAGCTTGATAGGTAGTTGCACACAAAACTTAATCATGTTTTATAACAAAAAAAAATAGCCATAATTTGAATAAATTCGACCAAGGGTTGTCTAACTGCATTATTTCATCATGTTTGGTGACTAGGAAGTCTTGTGAAAAGTTTCAATTTAAAATATACAAAGGTTACTGAGATAAAAACTTGCACGCAGAACTTATACCAAGCTGTGACGCCATTGACTATACTGCCACCAACATCCAGGTGTGTAGAACAACCCACACCATTCTTCGAATAGTCGAGGTTAAGTTGGACTTTATAAATTAAATGTCACCTCATTTTCTGAAATTGAAAACAGTGAATATCATTGTTTATATTACTTACCGATCAAACTTACAAACATTCCATGAAATATCGATGATTTTGGACTAGAGATGACAGAAAATATCTTTTGATATGACATCCTATATTAGAGAGTAAACCATAAACTCTATATCACATTAGATAGTTTCTAAACGCAATTGTGTAAGAGAGTATGCTCGTCGCTTACAAGCAACCCGCATGATGCCATATATCACCTACAAAAATAAGTTGAAAATTTGTTTCTAAAGATATTCGGATCGAAGTCAGATCGAATTCCATGCGGAATAATCATATTATGACAGAACTGATGTTTGCTATTTTAAATCACCTGTCATTCACAGACGACATTGTCGCAGAGTGCAACAGAGTTCTTGATAATGGTGCCATTTATGTGCATTCAGCAAATTGAGCTTGCATGATTTTAAACTTTCCCTTTTTAGAAATGCATTAAATGAGCGTCAAGTTCAGAGAAAAGGTGTCCAGTTTCTTTTGAAATAAATAATGCTATTGAACACTGATTACACTTTATGAGTGATTTAATAATAAATTCATTAATCAAGTTTTATTTTTTTCTGCCTGGAAATGTGTATCAATTTCCTTGCATTTTATGAGTTACTCAGATAATTTAATGTACAATAGGTCAATTTGATCCTATCACGTATTTAAATAAATGACAAACTGACTTTTTATAATTCGGAGCTCCCTTGAAAGAAATAATGCTACATTGCTAGACTGAGTATAGATTTTGTTAATGTTTTAAACAGTTAACAATGTGGACGTCTTACGTGCGATTACATTTGTACATTCCCATTTTTGGGAATGGAGTCTTCCGACAAGTATCTTTTGAAGTTTGCAGAAACATTATTTACATACTGCGCGAGCGGAAACCTTTACTTCTAACCTACTGACCCCGAAGTTAAAATGGTCATCTACTAAACTAAGACAGTTATTTATGAGCATTGAAGGCAGTAGGTACAAGTGCTCTTAAGTAATTTAACGGACCTCCTTTAGTAGTTTCAGTATTAATGTGACCTCGACCTTTGACTTACTCATCCCCGAAACAGCAGGGATAATGAAGTTCAACGACCGAAAGCCAAATCGTTCTTTTGTTGTCGAGGTTAAATTGTTTTCAATCGCGATATTACTGTGACCTTGACCTCTGAATTACTGGTCATCAAAACAATGATGGTAATCTACTGACCGCTAGAGTATACTTTTATTTATCACAAAAACAAGATTGTTTACCGACTCACAGCCAGACCGACAGAAAAACCGACGTACATACTTTGAATTAATAAAGAAGCCCCCTTTTTAAGGAAACGTAATATTATCAATACATATATGTATAACAGAAGAGAAAATATTTTACCGTGGATCTACATTTCTCAGTTATTTAAACCTATTAGAGTACTACCTGTATTGAGGGCTTAAGAGCATGCTGACCCACATAATAGAGCAGCGGATATGATAGGCCACGTCAATATTTCTCAAATATCTTGTTTGTCTTAAAATGTAATAGTTATCTGAAGAGACTTCTGCTACAAGGTATACCTCTGACCTTCAACAGACTTCTTAAGATACTTGGTCAAGGCAATTTTGTAGTCAGACTTCAGTCTGAATATTTTGTTGTATCATCACTTTTTTTCTTTACATATTTTCATTTACATTGTCCTGCAACATAGATTGATTAAATGTGATGGAGTCGTATTCGGTGACCGTTTTACAAGGATATGATGCGACATTTACGAGGTACATCATTTTGTGGACATGTGGATACCACGCCGCCCTCCACTGATCAGGTGTTTGTCTGCATGAAAGGCAGTCCTAAAAGTCTATTTGGACAACCATTTTCATCTTCGTCTTCTTTACTATTTGGTCTCAAGTTACTATCATTCTCCACTTTACAGTTATTCATACTGTGTACGTATTGTAGGCCTTGCAGGAATGTCTCCCAAAATATTCCTTGCACGCCGGCGGTTTTTTTCTCGTGCTGGCACGCCCAAACCAGATGACTCTCATACTGTTGATACCGGTTCTTGCACCGATTATATATTTATATCTAAATAACTTGATATTTGTTCTTTGTTCCTTAAAACATATGTCTTAATTCAAACAGTTATCCAACGGAAACGATCATAACCTAATTTACAAATGATGCACTTAAAACAAATCGTCGTTGTGCGCCTTTGAAATGTCATGGCGACATTTCAGTTTATGGGGTTTATTTCCAGCACTTTCAAAACATTAGTTACTTAAAGTACATCGTATGCAATAAATACAGGCCAGTTTCAAGTTGAAACGATTGAGGATGTTCATTTTAATCAACTTGAAATAGGGACAAAAACTTCAGATTGCGTGCTCAAAACTTGCAACAGGATCTTAATTCCACTTTGATATAATTAGATTTCGCGCAATGAAAGTTTGGTCTCAGATTTGCATGTATCAAACTCGAACGCATTTATTATTTTCCAAGAAACAGCTTTTGGACATTTTATATCAGTTTCACTTTCTGTTATCTTTCTATTACCAGTGAAGGGTTTAAATACATGTATTTGTAATAGTTTTGATTCTTGTCAAGGGTTATACTGCAAATAATTCTAATCTGTGGATCCAAGGGATCCTGACAGTGTTATAGATCGGATTATTTTTCCACTTCTACGAATGAACGAAAGAAAACGCTGTTAGTCCGATACCATTCATTCAAAACGTTCGAAGTGAATAGTCAACAATTCACGTTAGAAAATCACATCTGACTCCTCGGAATATCGGGAAACATCAATATTTGTATTTAAAATATCTTCTGTCCGGGAATGCTTGTAAACTATTTTCTCATATGTGTCAGTAGGTATAGTTTCAGGCTCGAAACTAAAGTTTCCGCAAACAATTGAAGCAGTTTCCGACAATTTCCTCGTTTGAATTAATTTGCACACGATAAATTGAAACGTGTTCTGTTTTACATTCCAATGTAATGCAATGTGTTAGTTGCGACCACAGATAAGAAATATAAATGGCTAGTAACAACAAAGTTTAATGAATAAAAACATTGTTTTATTGCTAAAAATAGTCTGTTTCAATTATAGCGTCGGCACTGTGAATTATTTTGTTTGTTGGTGTAAATTCAGTAACGTATTTATTCTGAATATATGTATCCTGAATCATTCAAGAAAATTTACTAAATTAAAAATTCTTAATCTTCTCAACGGAATGAACATGCTCCTTTAAATTCTCAGTGAAAGGATTAAATTTTGAAACTGATACGGTTCAAGATGTAAGTTTTTGAGACAATTGCTAGTATGACCGTAAGGATAGAACAATACCGTCCTTTCAGCCTCCTGCGTTATCAAAATAACCACTGAATATAAAACACATTGTACAAAGAAAACGAAACATAAAGCTACCAGCCAGCTTCAACAATCCTTCAAGAGAATAAGTGAATTATAAATTTTCACATTGTTTATATAAACATACGCAATCAGACGCCATGTGTTATACAATGATGAAATAAACATTTCATAGACGCCTGAAAATGATTGGATCTGCAGCGTTAAATATCGTAGGCCTAAGTAAGAAATTCCGTCAAAATATAAATAAAATCTTTGAAATATTCCTAAAACCTATATTCTGTCGTGATGAGAATATTTATTATGATACTACAATTCAAGTTTTCATAGAAATGGTAGATATGTCGCGGTAAAGCCATAAATGGTTGTTTTACTGCAGGACTTACATCAGTCCAAATCTATGACTCTAGTTCTCTCCCCTGACGGTTTCTCATCGGCGTTATCGGCGAGACATGACTGTTACACAATGATGATTTTATGGCGAAAAGAAAAAAAATTCCGAATAGTATTTCCCCGTATGGGTTGGTGCAACGTAATGAGCAGCATTTCGCAATATCCTAAGAAAGTTTCCCACTGACCTATATCATCGATTTGTTTTTCGCCATTGATGACGTCGCACCCTTATTACGTCATTGTAGGAATAGGTATAGCTGTCAGATAGCAAGAAAGAAAAACACAAACTGTCAGGCCACGTCTTACTGAATAGGTGGAATGGAATTTGTTTTTCATAAGGAACTTCTGTTCACTAAACATATTCGAATACGAAATCTACTTTTTCGGTGAGATATAGATCTTTATCTTAATCACTTAATCATCATTTGCCAGTTCTTTTACGAACGCCAATATTACCGTTGGGGGACAAATCGAGCACGATCTGCACTTTGCTAAATGCCGTATCTGTTTTCTTTCTCTAAAAATTACATGCGGAAAAAGCTAAAAGAACTTATCTATTCACAAGAAAAATATATTGTCTGCAGCAAGTCAAAATATTTTACTCGTTTCTTATATTCTTGAGCTGATAATGTATTTACTTCTTGGAATCACTAAATATTTCGCATGTTTTATATGTGGCTAAGTTGGATGTAATATCAGACAAAAATGAAATGAAAGTGATAATTACGTCACGAAGTGGACTAGAATTACAGCGACTTCCAAAAGTGTCACAAAAACGTGTTTCATCAGTAATTGTTTCGTGAGCTACTAACCATTTTTAAACGGATTCGGCACATTTACATTTTAATAGAGAGAATTTGTTTCGGTAACATATTAAAACAAATTTCGACAAGTGAACACAAAATGTTAACATTTTCACGAGAGTCGCAACCACGAACGGAAAAATCAAAAAAAAAAATCCGATGTTGAAAGGTAAAGAAGATTTTTTATTTAGTACGGAAAACAATTTTCATTCAATTATTTTAACAATGATATATACATATATATACATGTATATATTATGTTTATCAAAATAATCTTTTGAGAAAGGTTTTCCATTATTTATAATTGATACTCTTTTGATTATAATTGCAATCAAGTAACTGTGAATGTTAAATTAACTGTTTAAAACAGTAAAATTATAATCTATCATTTTATTTCAATAATCTAATCATACATCATTACGAAACGATCGCAACTCTAAATTATGCATCTTATGCCCGTACAAACCCATGCTAAATCCATTAGTGTTTCATTAATGAGTTCAGTTAAAATGCAGAGGTGATTTGCCAATAAGTACGCAGTCGGTAATGTTCCATTCATTTGTCCGTGTGAATATACTTCAACACCTTAGAAAGCCGTTTTATACAACCAACCTTGCCGATATCTTTCCTAATTGCGGAGTATGGAGACACAGATAACAGTTAATGTAATGTTGTAGCCCTAATCACAAAGCGCTTAAACATAAAATGCACGTTACACGAAGGATAGTAGATGAATATGGCTGTTTTCTGTCATGGAAGGAGCAATCGACAGTGAGATATTATTAGTTTTTTAAATATCGACGATTTCCTATGCACAGTAAGCTGTGAACGTATATTACAGGTAAATGCCCAATCAATATGTCTATGTCACGGATAATACAGGAAATGGTTGTTATATATTACATGCACATCAGTAGTTTCAGAAAATGGGCTTGCATGGTTTATCACCTCTTCATCGCGCAGCATAACTAAGTCGGTTTATATACCAAGAAAGCAGTTTCCAAAAGCAAAACTCGACAGCAGTGTATGTACGTATATATGTACGTATACATGTATGTGTAAATGATAGATATTAATCTTACAAAGACAATGAACAACAAATGAACATTAATGACAGCAAAAACATAGAATGAACACATGGGGAACAGCCTTGAAATATGAAGTAGCAGTTACAATTTGGGAGCTTAAACTAATTAATTAACAAGCAAATTCGATGAATTGGTATCCCCCGCCGAAAGGGTTTGTGGTCAGGAATGGCAAAAAAATATATCCGGCAAAAAGTTAAGGATGTTACTAAGAAGCAAAAGAAGCAAATAATTTCATTTGTCAAAATCAATTTTAACAGAAAATGAATGCTATTTTTTGGTTGGGGGAGGAGGGGCAGCGGGGGTGACTGGGTGAGGGTACAAAACATCGATTATTGTCATTGATCATCGATGTTGATTATAAATATTGAAATATGGATGGAAAATTGAAAATGAAAAAAAAAATAAAAATGTGGTGGGGGGGGGGGGGGAGGGGGATGACTGGGTGGAGGAGTGAGGTGGGGGAACAGTACAACTTTGTATGTTGATAAATATTCATGAAAGTCTGAAAAAAATAATAATAAAAAGGAAAGATTTTTTTTTTTTTTGGGGGGGGGGGGAAGTTGGTCGGGGGAGGGGGTGTGACGAAAGCAAGGTGGTGACCAGGTGTGGGTACACAACTTCACATGTTTATAATAAATGTTCACGGAAAAGAATGAAAGAAGTGTTATGAAATTCTACCAATTGGTTGGTTTGTTATGTACAAATCTGTAGATTTTCAAATAATTAAAGGGCAATAACTCTAAGGGAAATTGACCAATCCAAAAACAACTTGATGGACATCACTGCAGTATGTTGGTTCATATTTATTTCAAGTTTCATGAAATTCCACCTGCTAGTTACTGAGAAATGGCTGCGGACGGACATTTTTGGGCATTTTTCATTAAATCAAGGGCAGTAACTCTAAGGGAAATCGACCAATCCAAAAAAAAACTTGACGGGCATCATCGCAGTATGTTGGTTCATGTTTATTTCAAGTTTCATGAAATTCTACCTGCTAGTTACTGAGAAATGGCTGCGGACGGACACACGTACGCACGCACGCACGCACGCACGGATGCACGGACGTGACGGACGGACAACGCCATTTCAATACCCCCCTCCCGATTTCATCGGCGGGGGATAATGACAAGCCCTCAGTTTGCACCTAAACCATGCTACAAGGTTACCGGACAGTCTAAATATACGCATGCATTCCCTGCTAGGGGAAATTCCTAGAGGTGATTGCAAGTCAAGCGAAAAAATTTACTATTTGCAAATTTAACTGCTTATTGCAGAACCTTCTGTTGCAGATAAATGCAAAATACCTCATAATTTTAAGTCTGTAGGTAAACTCATAACGTCTTAAAAATAATGATGTAATCTTGTGTTTACGTGTACTTTTCTCGTCTGTTCATGTTCTTTATCCACTTTGTGATCGCTTTATCACCGCATCCAAGGTCAATAGTCATCTTTCTACTTTACTGTTAAGACAAGGATAAAGATTCTCTGAAAATACACGTTTCAACAACTCGGCCTCCTCTGACTGGTATGGATCTGTCAGTGAACAGTGAGTGACTAAAACAGGGCTGTCATCGATAGAAACGATATCGATGTATCAACGATATTTTTTTGTCGATCGATTATCGATTCCCATTTTCAAAAATCGATATTTTACAGAGAGAAAAAACTACCCAAATAAACACTCAGACCCTAAAAAACAACTAAAGTTCACAAAATTGTAAATTTGGATAAATGCAAAAAAAGGAGTGAAGGCAAAATAAAAATGAAAGATGTTATTGATTTTTATGTATTTCTTTTATTTTATAACTACAAATACAACACAATCAAACAGAAATATGGAAAGTAGGCAATAAAACTAGAAATAGCATTTACAGGAAGGTATATAGTATGCATATGAAAAAATAGGTCGTTAATCTAACTTAATAATCAATATATCGATGTATCGTCGATATTTGTCTTCTGATATATCGGTATCGCCGATACGCCTAAGACCCAATCAATGACAGCCCTACTAAAACTCCACCTGGGAGGGGAGTTTAAATCTTTCTATGGTGCGCATAATACATTATGATTAACCTCTAACGATGTTTCTAGACGCAGGTATAAACAAAAAAAGCAAACCTGTTAAATTGGCGAGTCACTTGAAATAAATTGACAATGTCACGTTGCAACCTCACCGGAGTATGGTTTTATGTCATATTTTTGTCTTGAATTTATTTAATTATTCCAATATTGCAAATCCGAACTCACAAAACAGCCTTTCAAGTCGACTAAAATCTTATAAACCGACATGACCTTGAACGTTGTTTTCCATTTAACTTTTAGTAACAGAATGGAAAAATGAAAAGGGGAATTAAATGGGAAACATATGGGAAGCAATGGCTTCGAATTTTCAATTAATGCGATTTAAAACACAGGAAATCCATAATATATCGATGGCTCAGTGCAAAACTTTAGTATCCTGATAACATTTTATTTATATACTACTGTTGGGAACGAGATTCAGTATAGATTGTCCGGAGTACGGTATAAATAAACAAGATGGGAAACGGTAACAATGTGAAAATGTATGACTTTGTTTCCTGGTTATTTTGTTTTAATCAAAGCATCTACCAACGCAAAAGTGAATGTTACCAAAGCTTTATAGTTATGTTGACAGCATGTATTTGCTGTTTCATTTTACATTTTTGAAGTAAACAAACCTCGAAGTAGATAAAAAAATATCTGGCTACTAGTCCTCCTTTCTTGACCATCTTCTTACTTCTGATAGCTGAGTTCTCAAAATTAAAGATATTCTTAAAGCGTAACTCTGTGAAATATACGACTTTTGCTTGCAGAATGCCAAATAGAGTTGTAATAGAATTGTAACAGACATGTTGTTAATTGGTCCTAATATTGAGAAACTAACAAAATAAAATGTATACTTTTTGTTGGAAGCATCCTGAACAACCCTTTAAACAATAAGAACACTGAAAGTGTTAGACCATTACGTCGAACAAGAAGTAGTTTTCCAGTCATTTGTCATTTAACATCAATTGTAGATGATATAGATGAATCCTGGCCTACAGAAACGATTTTAAAATGACTTCACTATGCTAAATGATTTATAGCGTGATTATACTTCTATAATTTTTGTTAAACATACATAACATTCCGTTAAAAAACAACAACAAAAACTTTTGTTTAACGTGTCTGAGACAATAATACGGAACGTCTTGAAATAAACTGGTTTTGACGTCCTTGCCTGGATGGCAGGTAGTGATGAAAAAGCCAGGCCTGCATAATTCATGGACAAACACAAGCAAATTCTAACACACCTATCTTTGTGAAGTTTTCATTGATATAAACACAGCTGAAAAGCGTTCAGAAATTATTTCTTTAAGTTTCTGCTACGCATTGATTGACATGTTTTGACTAAGAAAAAAAAGAGTTAATGTTTAGAACATGTTGCAGAGCTTGAAAACAATGCGCCTCACCTGGTATTGGCATCGCTAGTGTTATGCATTAAGTAAATTAGTGCATTACAAATTTTAAAAACATTTAAAAAACCTCCTCCTAGAATAATAACAATAATAACAAGATTTGTTTCAACCTATAAGCTGCAGTGAGGACAACAAGTTTAAGTTTAATACTTAATGTATCTTACAAGTAAACTGATGAAGTTAGTTAATCATAAACTTCTTAGACCATAAAAGAAAAGAAAAAAGTCTATATCTAACTTTCATTGATATATGATTTTTCTAATATAGTATCCAGTCATACATGTGTATTTAGAGGTCAGACATATTTACAGTACTTTCGTACATCTTTACTTCACACATAGCAAAGCTTTTGACATTGTAACAATGAATGTATTGTACATCCACGAAGACGCCAATGTATTGTATGAATGTATTGTACATCCACGAAGACACCAATGTGATATCAGATTTTAAGAAGTCACTAATTTTAATGAATTTGCAGAGAAACGAAACTCTGAATTAATGAAAACATACTGCGGCTCAAACGGCTTTTCCGGAAATCAGAAAACCTACGGAGGAAGTATATGATTGCACACCAATTTGAGTCATTTAAATCAGCACGTCACATATACCGCTGTGAAATTAGTCTTGAGAAAAGGAGGACTCATAATAACAAAGCCATTACAATATCTGGACTGGAGCCAGGTGTTTTATTCCTACGCCAAATGGCAAAACGAAAATACACTTGCGGAAAAATGCAGTCTACTTTATGAACAAAGTCCAAAGTAAGACAGTCCCTCAATGAGTTTCAAAATTTCAAAGGTACCATGTTTTGATAAATTTCAAGATCCGAGAATGAAATAGGAAAACTTTTCGGTGAACTTATTATCGAAGCCTCAAAGTTAGACATTTCACTTACCTGTGCTTAAATTATATGACATGTTTATAGTTTTAAGCTATTGAATATATAGTTGTTTATAAATAGGCGATTGATCAAATAAAGAGTTTAGTATTTATTTTAGCTTTCATTATTTCCATAACTCATAGTAAGCTGAGTCAACAGTTTTCAATAAGAATTTGCACATGACGTTTTGTTCATGGGAGCAAAATTCCCATATTTTCCCTTAAAACGACAGACAACGCCACTTATTCTACCTACACTGTCAGTATAATTAGTCTGCGCTATCATTCATATTTGGCATTAGGTTCAGATTACTTGTAACAAAAACGCATATTTAATATCAACCTACCGGATTATGCAATTTTGTCTGAGCCTTTTGGAAATGGCATATTTTGGTGAATGCTCTTTTGTAAACGCAATTATACTGCTATTAGTGTTGTAAGTAATCTTCGTTAAAAACAAACACTGTTGGTTTTCCAACTCACAGACAAAACAACCATCTGCTCTGAAAAGAAGATTTATGTGTAACTAGTGAATGCCAGTGGTGATAAAAAAATAAAGTTGGTTTGCATAATACATAGCAGAATTCAAGAACATCAGGTATTAAAAACAAATTGATACAAGCTTAGGGCTGGAAACAACCTTTGGTTGATATCATTTTGATTTCAAAACTCCTTCCATTGCCTCTTAGAAAAAGAATCAAATAAAAAAAATGTTGAAGGTAGTTCCGTAGAATGATTTGTAATTGAAATATTAAGTGTGACACAAATAAAGAAGGGAGTTGAAACAGGACATAGGAAAAGATAATACGTTACGTTCGATATTAACATTTATCGATATTTACATTTATTGTTATTGCCTTATCCAACGAAATGATATGTAACATACACTGACATAGTCTGAGTTTTAACGTTTCGTTCGCATTCCTCTTTTCATTGCATTACCGACAATTGGCAATATCTAAACAGAACAGACGATCTCACAAGCTTTAAAAATTGCGGTTTCAGTTATAGCACTCGTAAAAAAATAAATCATTTGAAATTACCGGAAACTAATATATAATCAACCCATTGCACTCACTAATGGTAGTTGGTTCAATAACACTCTCAAAAAGTAAAGAAACTTCCTCTTTATAAAAAAAATCGTTACACTCGAGATATGCATTTCTATTTCGCATTTAATTGATATTTGATTAAACGTTTCTGCCACAATAAAGCAACGAATATAATTAATATTATACTTTATGTTGAGTCAGACGGAGATACATTCCATAAATAATAGTACATTTTGTTGTTTAATATTCATTTCGACCCGTCTCGACGGGTCGGTATTACGGTATGATATTTTTAGAAAAAGAACGAAAAAGACCGAAGCTTTCGAATCCCATGGAGGCTCTTTTTACAGTGATTTCTGAAAGAGCAAATGTAAAGGCACTGGCAAGCTGAGACCCAGCTGTCGCAATATATACCCCAAGAGACTCTTTCTAAATGAAAGTTGTTTCCTTTTGCGTAAATGGTTGATGGTATACCAGTATATGTACTTTGCAGATATTTCAGTCTCAGTTGCATATTTGCATAATGAACGAGCCGCTGACTAGCTGTTAATAAAAAGCTCACCTTGTCATGTTTTCTTTGCAAAACTATGAAATATATCTAGCAAAATGATAAGAATTACAGCTCCAAAAATATTACAACTTTAATGTATAAATGCACTGAGTTTTTGGGAAAAGGTTTCATTATCTTTTTTGAACAAAATAAAACTGGTTACGAAATGTTCTACAACACACTCGAATATCGTTTATACTTATATAAAAAATAAAATGTTACAGTAGCCAGCCGCTTAGCACGGTCTTGATTGTACTGCGAGGGTATTATACAATCGGATTGTTAAAAAAAAAAAACGGTTGAATAATAGTGCGTGTGTATGAATGCGGAATTACATAGCTTAGATTCCTAATAAGGTGTGTGGCAATGGTGGTCTCTATTGACTAGGTCATATAATAAGATTTTGTAAAACATAGAAGTTTCATAATGGCGTTACTGTAGCGTTTGCAACTTTAGGGCAATTATCATGCGGGAAACATAGACCCAGCGTGCTGCCGATCTGTTTATCAGTTCAATTTTACAGGTTACAGAATTTTGCCAACAGTTTTAAACAGTTGAAATATCTTCTAGCTAGGGAGCACGTAATTGTTATAAGACTTTAATTTAATTTCTTTATTTTTCATTTCATCTGATGAAATGGACAGCAGTTTTTGCTTTTTGTAACATCTTTACACTGTCCGTGACAATAGTTCTGTATTTACACGTTTTCCTTTTGCTATGGAGTAATCGATTTTTTGGCGATATTATAAAGTCGTGTATAATTCTATATTTTAGCGAGTTCGAATAATATGCAAATTGCAAAAAGACTTAGTTGCATGCTGTTTATTGGCAATTACACCATATCGACCTGGCAGTAATTTCAGTAATTAAATTTAATAGCTGCAGTAATTTTTTTTACATTAAAACTCATGTTAACACAAAAGAGAGCTAGGATTATTTACATGCTTTACTAAACCCTTTTTGATCTCACGTTTCTATTGCAATCACAAACCCTTATTTCATTGCTCGAGAATGCTCTATCTTTTTTTCAGAATCTTAAAATTATGTCTAGACAGGAACATTAACCTGACGCATTCGCCTTTTATTTACATTGTGTGTCTTTAATTTTTCATTTTGTTTTTAACCATAACACCACTTTTACCTTTCGTACGATCTTTCTTACTTGTAAGATGCGCAATATATTTGTAAAGCTGTGGAAAACTTATTAAAGTTCTTCAGTTGTATCAGTTTGTTTAATGGTTGTGTTAAGTAATTTTAAGAGGTCAAAGTAGAAGCCGATTGATGTTATTCCCTGGTTATGGTAAAATGTATCTCAATACTTAAAGAGTCCGCATTTTCGAATTCTGCGAAAATACGGTCAGGAATTTCACAAGAAGAAGAAAACTGTTCCACATTATGTCATAAGCTTTTCACAATAAAGATAATAACATGCTGTAATTAATCATGTTACGAACCGCTATGCTGTTCTTTTTCCAAATTTAATACGGCAAATTAAATTATATAGAAATAAAACCATGATTTCCCTTCTGAACATTTTTGAACATTCTTTTGAACAAATGAAAGAGATAATAAAATTTTATGCGATACAAAATTATCGTTATTCTTATCTTTTTTCTTTCACCAAAAGCTATTTCGTGACAGACAAGCATGTGTCGGCCAATTCGTTCTGAAATTCCGAATTGTTATTACTAAACTGTCTACAAAAGGGTATTGTAAACCTGCAGAACTAGAGATAAAGCTGGTGTTTCCTGATTGTACTAATTCGTCCAAATTGTGATGTTGTAGCACTGTTGAACTCGAACACGACTGCAAAATATCATATATTTTCTACGGTAAAATCTATTTACGGGGTGATATTTTGTTATTCATTTTGTTGTGATATCCTGATTTCATTTTACTAATTTTACTAAATGTATCTTGTGATATAGAATTTATTGAATAATATCACGAAATATGAATTAAGATATCATTAAATTTGTTTTGTGATATCCTAAAAATATTTAAAGATATAATAGCATGATTTACGGATATCGAATGATGGATATCCCTAAATATGAATGTTTTTCATATCCTTTATTCTGTCAAATGATATCTTTATTTTACTTTAAGATATCACAAAATGCATTTAAAGATATTATTTAATCATTTTAGGATATTTCAAAATATTTTCTTTGATTTTATGATATCCTAAATTCGATTTATGGATATCAAGAATTCGCTGACTACGAATCACTAGCCTAAGATATTTATCGAAATGGGTTCGAAACTTTGCTTAAGGTGTAAACTTTTTCAGGTTAGGAAGTTTTCCAGATGACTACGCTAGGTCGGTGATTCCACCCATGTGCCCTCCTATACCCGAAACAATGTCTGGGGCACATGAAGTTTTCTTCAACTATAAAAAGTCATATGACCTAAATTGTATTGGTGTGACTGAAATCCCAAGAACACACAAACTTTGTCCACTTTAACATCTTTTAACAGGTTTGTGTTTATATTTTCACCGGTAGCTATTTATCGACTTCTCTGTTTTTATGTTGACAAAACCCTGAGCAGACTCTCGCAATTAGCCTAAGCGCAAATGTCTGGATATTCAATTCAATGGGCAACAACCCAGTTGAGTCATTCGAAATAATCGACACTGACAAGTTTCAAAATCACAGGTTTATGGTGTACTTATCCAATAACACAGAGTTTTTCCCTGAATTTTGTTGATATGGTCATTCTTCAGACAAGGATTACTCATTCGTTGGTAACATAGCATACAAATACATAATAAATACTATCACACAATAGAATGAAGTCGAGAAAAACGAATCAGTTAGAGAAACATAAATGGAGAGAAAGGCAATACTATGGCGGAAAAACACATTTCAGTATCAAATGTCAGTGTTTATATATACACCGCAGTGGAAACTGCTCAGCTTTAAAACTTAAGAGCATCGAGATGTGACAATTTGAAATTTACGATATTACGTTTGAATGCAGCATGAATTTTATTTCAAGCCCTTTTCTATTCTTTCTTAAATATAACTTTTCAAAACTATTTTATTATGGAATAAATTTAATGTTTATTACACTCTTATTTATCATTTTAATTTTCGACTAAATATTTTTATCATATTTATGTGAGTGCTAATTGTGACTTTATTAATGTTTAGAAACCTTGAACGAATTTTTCTGTAGAAACTCTCAATGAATCTTGTTACTAATAGAATGGCGAAAACAAAACAGTAAAATGTCTCTTACCGGAAAAGAATACTGCTAAATTTTACTCTTGTAATATTTTGCTTTTATAGAGACATACTTAAGTCTACGCGTATGATTATAAATTGACAAATCAACGTTATAGACAGTATTAGAATACATGACATTTGTAAAAAAAATACAATATGTAAATAGTGTTTATACATGTAAACAAAACGAAATGTTAGCAGCGGCGTCTTAAAATTAGCAGTCATATACGAGTATAATAGGTGAGTCTCAACTTACATGTGACAACTTGATGACAATATAGTTACCGCTCCTTGTCAGTAAGGGACATAAAGATATTTATCTCTTTTATGTGCTACTCCTGCCACTCAATATTACGGCCACTTTGTATTTATGTTAATAAACTCATTAGATCAACGCCAGATCAGTTCGATAGTGAATGATTGTAATATGCATTTTTTATTTTTGTTAAGCTGCTGACAAGATCAATAAGAATGATCGAGTATAGTTTCAAGCATATTGTTGACATCTGCATGTGTCACAATGGTACAAAACACAATGGTAGTTTCGCTGTACGAAATAATGCAAGAATATCTAAATAGATAAGTGGTATGAAAGAAAGTGATTGTAAAATCTAAGAACGTTGAAAAGGAAAATAATCAGCTTCTCACACTAATGTTCTTAAAATTTGACTTTCAATATCTGTCGCGGTCATAATTTATGGTCAACATAACGGTCTGCTGTTAGACGTACATTTAGGTAGTTCATGGATTGAAAAGAGACGTTTATATTTTCTAAATAATTACTACAGTTTTTGATAATCCACATCACATTTTGGTCTACAGCAAGAAGTAACACAGATATTAATGTTTTACTTGTTGAATGGAAAAACATGTATGTATTTTCCTAAAACAACAGGGAACACACAACAAACCGTCAACAAGTATGAATCCAGCGATCTGTAATCTGTAATAAGCATTAACGTTTTTAATACGTGAGAATGCTGATGATATAAAGGTGAAATTTTCAAATATATTACTATCTTACGAGATGAAAGTCAGCTGCAATTAATCATAATGTGAAACTTTGTTCACACCTATCCTTTGAAATAAAATAAGCCAAATTCAATTTCATTCAAAAATCATTTATTTCCCTAGCTTTTAATAACATATCTGATGTCAAATTTGAGTAAGAGACGTACTAATCTAATGATGTACAAAATATGAAATCTTGAATATATATTTTAAATACTAGCATATGTTTTATAAAGACGCATACTGTAAACAAAAAGCCATTTCGTTAGAGTAATATTCATGTCTAGACAAAGTTATTAAAAGTAATGAACTTTTTAAGATTTATGATGTAAAAAACTCATCTTTTCATTATCAACTAATGTAAGTACAAAACAGGTGGTACTTGCATTTATATTATTATGTGGCACTTGAATATCTTATTTTGATAAACAATTTACGTGTGTAAAAGCAAAGCATCGGTTGATTGATAACAGACATTTAGTTTTCAAATATATGATACTGCATAAATCAAAGGAGTAACGCTACTGCACAGCACAAAAACAAATAACATTCTTAACCACTTGGCAGATTTAAATAAATCAATAGTCAATAGACGATATAGCATGAAAAAGGACAATAAAGTATTTGTGTTTAATGTGTTTTCAGACTTTAATGAAAAGTGCTACTTTCATATTACCTAAACAGCCAATCAACATAAATTGCTTCTGTCTCAAACCTGGTATCGTCGGTGTGTAGAGCAATTTACGTTGCACACCACCATTAAACTAACTTGCCTGACTTCACACGGCATTAAAGTATTCGTCGAAATATTAATTTTCACATTCAAAATAAGATATGAAATAAATAAATAAATAGATAAATAGATAAATAAATAAATAAATAGTGCATTTCGGAAAGTAAAATTATCAAATACTAAATTATAATTCTGCAATTAAATTTATCTACTGCGGCAATTAGATAATAGACTTGATTGTTTATAACAATGTATTTTTAATGTCGGCAACTTGGTTGATTAGTTTGAGCTCTCCATTTATAGAGCCTGTACAGAACGTGTAAATCAATGAAGGAATTGATATTCAAACTAAGAGATAAAGGTAAATAAAGTTATTTGGTTTTATCATGGAAGTTTACACAAATGTCCGTGTCAAAAAATGCCGACTATCTTTTCAAAGATCTTGTTTTGTAACTGCTTGAGAAGGGTGCAGTAAAAAGAAAAATATCGTGTAATTTACCTTTTAAAAGGTGAAAATCCGACTCATCTAATTCAAAATTTTTGAATAAAAAAGCAGCGACTGTCCGGACTAACGTTGTGAAAAATATTACATTCGCTGTAAGCCTCATATTCTCAGGTCCCAACGTCACAATATATTAATAACATATTGTCCATTATAGATGACTCTTGTCAATTCATTTCCTCCTACATGATAGATGGCTTACCCTTTCTATCTAAGGATTAACATGGGTTAACAATTTTCGACGCTTTTCTGTATAGCAACAGTTTGTTTGCCTTTTACGCGATATTTTGTGTTATTTATCATTATGATAATGGTTAAAATTATAAACTGAAATAAATAGAAAGCATTTTCCAAATCTTAACAAACAGCATTTACGTCGTATTCTCCTCATTTTGAAATGTTTAAGCAATAACATTGTCTTTTTGAATCTTGTCAATGGAAAGTGTTTGTTGATATCACAGTCTGTGCTCAACGTCTTGGACAGTATTGACAATATAACCATAATATATACTGTCAACTTTATATGACTCCAACATTATCAGAAAAAAAAGAAAAACAAACAAACTCAAATATAAATACATCAACTGAAATATAAATCTCTGTGCGGGGCCTTCTGTGGAAGATAAATGTTCAGCACTAACGTTGACATATGCAATCAGGTGCTAAATGTTTTACAAAGAAAAGATAAAAGAAGATGTCCGAGAATTACTTGACCTTAGAGTCTGGAATATCTGATGTTGAAAAAGTTGTCCTAATTGCTCTATAATTCTCATAACGTCAATAATCAGTTACTTTCTGGAAACTGAAATGTTACATTCAAAATACCAAAGAAATTATAGATATATCACAAAAGTACTTGTAGAAGTTTTATTCATAATCTAGAAATAGAACTTAAACTTTTCAAAACGAAAAACACAATAAACACAATAAACAAAGTCTACATACTGATTTCTTAAAGTAACAAGAAATTAATTTGCAAAATGCGAACTTTATCAACAATAATCTAAGTTTTGATATAAACCAAGTTCGGTAGGAATGACAATTCTTGCCTAAGGCATGTATGTACATACATTTCAGAACGAAGAGTACACAACTAGTAAATTTTGATTTTAAGTTTGGTAACATTAGCTTAACACTTGTGCATAGTTATAAATATCTTGGAGTTATATTGAATGAATTTTTAGACTATAGCGAAATGGCAAAATCTGTTGCATTATCTGCTGGACGAGCACTTGGTCTTCTTATAGCAAAGAGTAAAGCAGTAGGTGGTTTCCAATACTCAACATTTACAAAATTATATGATGCCACGGTTTGGCCTGTTTTAAGTTATGGAGCATCAATTTGGGGTGACCACTCATTTTCATGTATAAATGCCATTCAAAACCGTGCCATGCGTCCCTTCTTAGGTGTTGGAAAATATACACCTAATGATTGTCCAAACATTGAAATGTTTGATTTATTGTCAGCCGAATATATTGTAGATTTTGTTGAAGCGAAATTATTATCATTAGAACAAGACAAATGGAAAATGCTACTAGATAGGGATATTTCTTCTAGAGGTCATGGTCGAAACAAACTTCGTACATACAGATTGTTCAAAAATAACAATTCTGTTGAAGATTATGTAAATTTAATTTACCTTTTCACCATAGAAGTTCACTTGCTAAATTTAGATGTGGTGTAACACCAAAAAGACTTGAAACTGGTAGATATGAGAATATTGATATTAATGGCAGAACTTGTGTTAACTGTAATATGTGTGTGGAGGACGAAATTCGTGTTATTTTGAAATGCCCTCTGTATACTAATATACAAGAAGAGCTTTTTTTATAGAATCAATGAAATAAACAATCATTTTGATACATTGTCTGATCAGGATAAGTTATGTTTTATACTAAGTGATAAAAATATTGTTAAATATTCAGCCAAAACCTGCTTCCAAATTTTACGTCATAGACGCTTACTACTCTAAAATAAGTAACTGTATCGTTTGAATGTTAGAAAACAACTGTTAAAGTTTGCTTGGATTAAAAGGAGAAAGGTAAAAAAGGAAGGGAGGGGGGAGGGGGAAAGAGAAAAATTAGATTAAGGGTTATGGGGGGAGTGCGGGTGCTTTTTTTGTTTAACTAGTTTTAATTTAACGCAGTCTATATGTTGTGAACGTGAAATTAGACATTAACTGTACTTTTAATTTCGGGTTAATAGAATCTAGTGCAGATAATGGTATTTTGTAGTAGATAAAATAATTTTTATTTTTTTATTGTAATTCTCATTTAAGAATGGCTTTGTATTAATTTTTGTATAGTCTTTTTTATGATTTTATAACTGTATACAAAGATGAGACTATAATAAACTATGAGTTGAGTTGAGTTTAGTTGTATTTACAAGCATTGATACCTCAGTATTAGCTTACTCTCCATGCACTTCTGAGCATAAATGACCCTATCAGTGTTTACACAACTAAGACAATTAGGATATATTAGGATATGTTCATGCGTGTATAATTTACCATTCAGCTTATTTATTGAAAAGAAAACTTAATCAATCCGATGATGAAGCGAAGTATTTCACTCAGTGCTGTAAAGTCAAGATACTTAGTGTTTGCTTGTGAAAAAATTAATGACCAGGCCCGAATTTCACGAAAAAAACATAAGTAATTACTTAGTTAAATCTGTTATTTTAAAATCGTGCTATTGCTTGATTTATTGTTATTTAATGCTGATACTTTTCTATAACAATTTATTTATAGCTAAATTATACCATGATTACTTATTTCAGTCACACAAATATGATATTTCTATTTAAGCACGATATAATGAATTTAAGTATTTGCTAAAGTATATTTCTTATTTCCACACTGGCCATAGCTTTATCAGATCAAGTGGTTCCAACGTTGTTTGAGCGGTGAATTTTACGCCGATCAGATGGAGAAATATGGCCGATACTACAAATTTCCGGTATTGTAAGTATGATTTAAAGGAATTTCTACCCATTAAATAACGAATCAAATGAAAACGATGGGTGCACCTGGAGCGCAAATGTGTCTATGTTTTAGCACATGTATCCATTTAGCTGAGATTTGTGCCGTTTATTCAAACACTTCTGTACAGGTTGGCGGGGAAAGGAGATTTTTGTACAGTTTTTGACAATATCGCATCAAATATAGTGTTAATCGGGAACAAGTAACTGTTAAAACACTTTTTATGTAAAGGGCTACCTCTTAAAACAAAGAGTGTGTATTTTCATAGAATTATTCAGCGTTGTTTCTGAAAAATCGGCCGAAAACCTAATGCAACGCCGTTTCGAGTGGGTCGCTATGCAACGCAATCAAGTGGATACTGTTCTGTGTCTTACTTGCGAAGTCTTATCCGTCTTAAAAACAGTAATTAAAGCCTAACAATGAATAAATTTAGAGAGTTTTATAGCATTATAATGATCCCGCCATTTCTAATATATTGTACTTTTACATTTTATGCTCGCTTAACATTTAACATATTTTTGCGGACATTGTCAAAAACATCAACACAAAAACATAAAGCAAGGATGAACATCGAACAATATCATTAAGTAAATAATAGTAATAGTTTGTAAAAACAAGAACCAGTTCACGGATATTTATCTCCTCCACGAATGGTACTGAACGGCATACCAAAATCGGGTTGACTCTTTAAATCAGTATAGTTACCGACGGTTACTTTTTAGTCCCTTAAAACCAAAACATTGCGATTTCATTACTGATTTGTTTTGCATTTAAGCTGTTCATACAAAATAAATAAAACTTGGTCCATGATAAAAGTACTGATCAGTTGTTTGTATATATTTTCATCAATATTGCTGGTGTAGCGTTCATTTATTTTCAGAGAGATAAATCACAGAGAATGTTAAAATTCGCCAGGGAAAAGACAATATTTTATTTGTCCTCCATAAAACAGAAAAGACGTAATAAATCGCTATGGTCGCCGTTTAAAAATGAAAATACTAATGAAATACAGACACCAATGAAAGAAAATAAACGGACCAGCAATGCTAATAGAGACGTGTCATCAAGCAAACGATTAAGAGCGTTTTCTCCATGTCCTCAAAGTGAATAAAAAAACATACACACACAAAAAACCCCGAAACTCCAACTTCGAGCACCAAAATATCAAGAAAAAAATTCCTGTTCACAATAAGGTATTAAAAGAAAGAGTTTTATGTGATGAAATGTTTGAAGAATTAACAGAGGAAGAGACAGATTTTTTAGACATTGCAAGCGAAAAGGCTGTCCTAAGACAACTTTCTGAAGCAAAAGATACATTATTTTACAATATTTCTAACTTTTATCAAATCGAGTAAGTACCCGTTGGCAAACATCGCTTTTCTTCTTTAAATAGTACAACTGTTGCACATTTCTATTAGTATTGCTGGTCCGTTTATTTTCTTTCATTGGTGTCTGTATTTCATTTGTATTTTCATTTTTGAACGGCGACCATAGAGGTTTATTACGTCTTTTCTGTTTTATGGAGGACAAATAAAATATTGTCTTTTCCCTGGCGAATTTTAACGTTCTCTGTGATTTATCTCTCTGAAAATAAATGAACGCTACACCAGCAATATGGATGAAAATATATACAAACAACTGATCAGTACTTTTATCAAGGACCAAATTTTATTTATTTTGTATGAACAGCTTAAATGCAAAACAAATCAGTAATGAAATCGCAATGTTTTGGTTTTAAGGGACTAAAAAGTAACGAACTGTAACTATACTGATTTAAAGAGTCAACCCGATTTTGGTATGCTGTTCAGTACCATTCGTGGAGGAGATAAATATCCGTGAACTGGTTCTTGTTTTTACGAACTAGTACTATTATTCACTTAATGATATTGTCCGATGTTCATCCTTGCTTTATGTTTTTGTGTTGATGTTTTTTGACAATGTCCGCAAAAATATGTTAAATGTTAAGCGAGCATAAAATGTAAAAGTACAATATATTAGAAATGGCGGGATCATTATAATGCTATAAAACTCTCTAAATTTATTCATTGTTAGGCTATAATTACTGTTTTAAGACGGATAAGACTTCGCAAGTAAGACACAGAACAGTATCCACTTGATTGCGTTGCATAGCGACCCACTCGAAACGGCGTTGCATTAGGTTTTCGGCCGATTTTTCAGAAATAACCCTGAATAATTCTATAAAAATACACACGCTTTGTTTTAAGAGGTAGCCCTTTACATAAAAAGTGTTTTAACAGTTACTTGTTCCCGATTAACACTATATTTGATGCGATATTGTCAAAAACTGTACAAAAATCTCCTTTCCCCGCCAACCTGTACAGAAGTGTTTGAATAAACGGCACAAATCTCAGCTAAATGGATACATGTGCTAAAACATAGACACATTTGCGCTCCAGGTGCACCCATCGTTTTCATTTGATTCGTTATTTAACGGGTAGAAATTCCTTTAAATCATACTTACAATACCGGAAATTTGTAGTATCGGCCATATTTCTCCATCTGATCGGCGTAAAATTCACCGCTCAAACAACGTTGGAACCACTTGATCTGATAAAGCTATGGCCAGTGTGATTTCTATACTTCGTTTTCTGTAAAATTCAGAATATTTGTGTTTTGATCTATGAAATAGTCATATACGGTTCTGATATAAATGAAAAAGTTAATATTGAAAACGCATAAAGTGCAAGCAATTATTTAAGCTTTTTGTGAAGTTGGGGCCAGGTGATTATAAACATGACAGGGCATAATTAATTAATTTACTGACCTATATTACCTATTCCTACATAATATCTCATCTTTGGTAGCAAAGTTGTGACAGATATGAAACTGTCTCAATTATTTTCTAGTACCAGCTACCAACCAATCGGTTCATTAGAAACTTTCAACTTTTATTTCAATACTTAGTCTCATACATAATGAACAGTAAAGCATCACAGTAAAGAAAAACATTTCAAACAACATCAATGGCGGTAACATATGTATGTTTAGTGCAGCGATATATCAGGAAACGGCAGCCTAATTTAATATACACTATATAATTATTTGTTTCATGGATCATAAATTTATGTATTGTTTCTGAAGACAATTTAGATTATTTACCATCGAGATATAAATTTAAAGTTTATTTGTTTAATATTAAAATGTTGCAGCTTTCCAAAAGCTTTACAGGTTTCCTTCAAATTGATTAATATTCTTAATTAGATAGTATTAGGGAAACACCAGATGATCTTCTGTTTAACTAATTTCTAAGATTATGATTCATGTAACAAAGAATATACATCTATACAAATAGTTATCAGTACATAACAAATTTACCATCGTATTTGTACATATAATGTATTGTACATACAATGGACTAACAAAACAATGAAATAGTTCTCTTTCAGCATAAACGTATCAGACAATGAAATGGTATTTCAGAATATACAAACAATAGGGTACTATTTCAGCATCATATAACGGTTTCCCTTAAACATTTATAGTTTTCATTATCTTATCCATAAATAAACTTAACTTCCTAAGGACTTGATAGCTATCATTAGATAATAGTAATGCTCCAAATTTAATGATGTTTGGTCGTTGGTAGTACTTCTTGTCTATATATTTCTTTCTTATATCATTAAAGTGTGAACATACTAACAAATAATGGAAGTCATCACCAATATCATTACAGAATAAATATTTTCTTTCGTTTGAAGGTTCCAATTTCTATTGGTAAACGATGGTTTCTTGTTAAAAACGACATCACTCTTTTACATAAGTTTGTAGGTAAAGTACTGATTAACAAATAGGGATTTTTCAATCTTCAGCTGAACAATAGTTGCTACATTTTCATGAGTATCGCACCTTTGATTGGAAATACATAACAAACTTATGTTGAGTAAAACATAATACAAATGTTCTCTTCATTCCACATTACACCTGCGCAACGTCACGTACATATGACGACACAGTGTGTTCTTTTACAATTTTTGACTTCTGTGACAGTTCAGCATTTTTTAAATATTTTTTTACCAAAATCATCGTACTAAATTGATTACTAATGATACTGAAATTACAACAGGTAAAGTCAAGAAGTCCTATATCGGTGTTCAAGAAAACGTTTAAATATCAAACGCCATTCAAACTTTTCCCGGCACAGCAAGTTGATGAAATAACAAGTTGTTTGAACGTACTTGTTACATATAAGTATCATTTGAAATGGAAATTAATTATGAGAAGTAGTATAGCTTAAAGACCAATAAAAGATAATAATGTTTTTAGTTTTACAGTGATATAATAGTTTGATGAGACTAAGATACGAGGTTCATTACTAAAGTCTGGCTGCTAGTTCTATAATATTAGGACCATATATAGTCAGTAATGCACAAACAGCACAAAAAGTATATATGTCAATACAAAACTATGTTTCGTGACGCCTCATGTTCTAAACAATATCATTTGTTATACAAAAGCCGTAGCCTTAATCAGCAATTCGGAAAAAATCTGTTCTTGCCAAGTGTCAAAACAACAAACATCGGAATCTGGTCATAGTGTTTCTTTTGGAATTATAAGGATTCAGCTGTGTTTCATTTATGGGTTTATGTGAGTTTAACGGCAGTATACCATTTCCTCAGATCTAATTTTCTTACTTCTTAACATTCATATCGATCTGCACAATTTATCTTGAGACGATTTTTGTTCATAGACATGCATCTGCATTGTCTGATACTTAATTGCAGAACTGAAAATACTCACTGATCATCGTAAAAACCGATTACAGCTTTATCGGGAAAATTTTAATAATCTTTTGCTGAATGTAATATATTAACTTTGATGAATTTGTATTCCTGAAAGAATTCATTTACGAGTTTCGTGAACGTTGTTCAGATGATGTTCTGCATGCAAGTACATTTATATCTATGCTGTTATCCTAGCTGGTGATAAATGTTGTCATTAATGCAGTTGTTTTATATCTTTAATTCAAACGGGGGACGACTATGATACGGATTATATATGATATTGCCATGGCACTTTTAACACATCGCATTGTATACAAAACATATACAATATAGTGTTATTCCTTCATACTGCAGCAAATGTTTTAGCCTTGAAAACCACGGAAAGTTTTGTCTAGTCGGTTGTTAAAACGCTTCATCCCATCATCCTTAGGTCCTTTTGCTGAATCAAATATTACGGCAACGGATTGTCTTTACATTTTATCATTTAAAATGTTACTTGTATGGCCATATATATGCTTTTGTGCTGTCAATTTAAGGTTAAAGGCAGTTTTAAACACATGAAAACCATATATAGATTGTTAACATGCTGTCCTCATATATGAGCTCATACGACGATTACACTGCATGAACAAGTTGCAATCTTACGATGACTCATGTTTTAGAACACAGTGGTGTGATTATCATCTCTTGTCAGTTCTCACAACAATAGCGAAACAAATAGCAGTGACTAATTTTAAAAAAGCATTTCCGTAACGCACGCGCCGCTGTGGAATATCATCGGTTTGCAATTAGATTTGAAATATGAACTAACACAATGCGGGTCGATCGGCGATATATTGAATACCATTCAGATTCTTTGTATTACCTAATACATCATGGTATGCAATTGTTATATCCGTTTAGTCTTCATGCATTGCTGACAAGATCATTGAGCTTCAAAGAATATGGTTTCCGGCCTATTGTTGCCTATAGTTGTTATCTGCGTGTGTCACAGATAAAGACTCAATTTTACAAACAACGATGATGATTTATGTTACGGATTATGGGGAAAGTATTAATGTACGAATATATCCAAGTTAAGAGAAACTAATCATGAAAATGATGCCACCTAGATACAAACTGATTGAATCAACTATGACAATCATGAACGAATAGACAGAACTGCGATTTAGTTTCAATTTTTAATATTCAAATTTCAATGTTTACTGCGGTCATAATTCGCATAAAAGTCTGCGAAAAAAATATCGTATGTTAACAGTTTAAGAATAAATAGACACGTGGCCGTAGGACAAAGCATGCCTCCACATCCTGTCACTGAACATGGTTTAATGCTTCTAGGTGAATTATTTTTGACATACATGTACATGCTACAAAATTTTATCCCACTTAAAGTGTAATTTTCAGTAAGACAAGGACCATAACTCTAGTCTGTCTGACAAAACCCAAGGTGCACAACTTCACATGCTGAATACTTATATTGTTTCATTATGTTTGACCCGAGGTCAAATACATTTAAAGATACGTGCGGCACAAACTTTTATGCCCTTTTATGCATATTAATACTAGGTCAGCTGTGGTCAAGCTCAATGAAACCTCCAACAAAACCACAGGTGCACAGCTTCTTATGCTGAATGATATTCATGTAATGATTCTTAGTCCTAGGTCAAATACTTTTTGAGATACATGCGAACCAAATTTGTGGGCCCTTTATATGCATATTTTTAACTAATTCAAGGGCCACAATTCCGGTCTGGCTGTGTGAGATCCTAATTAAAACATCAGGTCACAACTTTACATGAATATCAATCATGTGAGGTTTGACAAATTCGGACGAACGGACGCACTTCTAATTGCCCTTACCAGAAAAAAAAAAAAGAAAAAAAAAGGCGATCGGTAACACCGACTGATGCTCCTAGAAGTTAAGGTAGCTTAAGGAGCTTTTCAGTCACGGAGGTTGTGTTAAGGAGAAATGTACCTGTGAGGTGGGAATATAAAAAAATGAAGAACATGCATTTTATTTTCAAACGAATATATATATTTATTGCAGAATAAAGCAGCAGGACGTTAGGTGACAAGAAGTTGCCGGTAATGTAATATATAGATGTCTGGAAGTAGCATGACAGTATTCTTGCCAGATTTTGAATAGTGTCACCAAATGGATTTAAAGCAAATATACACACTATCAAGAAAGAAAATGTACTTTTTTTTAAGTTAAAGAATTGGATTTGTACCGTGAATAAAATCCTACCTGAAAATACTGTATAATCAACCAATTACACTCAGTTCAATAACACCGTCTCAAAAATGCTCTTTTCCTAAAGCAACCATAAAGCAACGAAAAATATATTATTTTTTATAATGAGTCAGGCAGAGATATTAGTACTTTTGTTGTTTATTCATTTCGGCCCGTCTCGGCGGGTCGGTATTACGATATGATTAAAAAAAGAACGAAAAAGACCGAAACTTTTGAATCCCATGGAGGGTCGTTTTACCTTGATTTCAGTACGAGCAAATGCAAAAGCATTGGCAAGATGAGAACCAGGTGTTGCAATATATATATACCCCAAGAGACTCTTTCTGAATGAAATTTGTTTCCTTTTGCCTAATTGGATGATGGTATACCAGTATAAGTACTTCGCAGATATTTTCAGTCTCAGTTGCATATTAGCATAATAAAGGAGCCACTGACTAGCTGTTACGCAAAACTCACCTTGTCACCTTCTCATGTTTTCTTTGCAAAACTATGAAATATCCAGCAAAATAACAAGACGGACTACAGGAAACACAGCTCCAAAAATATTTAAACTTGTTAGTAATAATGCATTGATTTCTTGGGGACAAATTTTTATTATGTTATTTGAACAACAAAAAATTGGTTATAAAATGTTCTACAACACATGCACTCGTTTATCGTTCATACTTATATAAAAATGAAATGTAACAGTAGCCAGCCGCTTAGCAAACAGACCAAGGCTTGGTCTTGGACTCTTGATTGTACTGAGAGGGAATTCTACAGTCGGATGTTCTTTGAAAAAGCAGGTTGAGTAATAGTGTGTGTATGAATGTTAATTATATAGTTTAGATTCCTAGTAAGGTGTGTAGAAATGGTGGTCTACATTGACTAGGTCATATGATTATAATCATAGAAGTTTAATGATTGCGTTATTCTAGTGTTTGCCAGTTTATGGTATTTATCATGCGGGAAACATATACACAGCGTGCTGCCGACCTGTTTATCTATTCAATTTTACAGGTTACAGAATTTTGCCAACAGTGTTAAACAGTTGAAATATCTTCTAGCTAGGGAGCAAATAGTTGTTATAAGATTTTAATTTAATTTCTTTATTGTTTATCGTGTCATTTTATCTGATGAAATGGTCAGCAGGGTTTTCTTTACGTTGTCCGTGACAATAGTTCTGTATTTACAAGTTTTCGTTTTGCTACGGAGTAATCGATTTTTCGGCGAATGTGTGTATGGGATATTATGAAATCGTGTATAATTCTATATTACAGTGACTTCAGATATTATACAAAATGCAAAAAGACTTAGTTGAATGCTGTTTATTGGCAATTACACCATATCGCCTGGCTGTAATTCCAGTAATAAAGTTTCATAGCTGCAGTAATTATTTTTACTCAAAACAAGAGCTGGGATTATTCAAACGTTTCTATTGCAAACCCAAACCCTCATTCATTGCTTGAGAGTGCTCTATTTTTCCCCAAAAAACTTAAAACTATGTCTAGACAGGAACAATAACCTGACTCATTCGCCTTTTATTTACAGTATGTGCCTTTAATTTTTCATTTTGTTTTTAACCATAACATTACTTTTACTTTTCGTACGATCTTACTTACTTCTAAGAATTGTCATATGACGTGCGCCACCCCAATTTAATCGCTTAGCTGAAGAACGGACAAGAGGAAAACTTATTAATTTAAAAGTTCTTCAATTGTATCAGTTTGTTTTAATGATTGTGTTGAGTATTATTAAGAGGTCAAAGTAGAAGCCGATTGATATTATTCCCTGGTTATGATACAATGTATCTCAATACTTAAGAGTCCGCTTTTTCGAATTGTAAGAAAATACGGTCAGGAATTCAATTTCACAACAGCAACAAGAAAACTGTTCCACATTATGTCTGAAGTTATTCACAGTGAAAGCATGTTATAAGGTGATATTTACTGTATTTACTCATGTTACGAACCCCTTTGCTGTTCTTTTTCCAAATTTAATACTGCAAATTAAATTATATGAAAATAAAACAATGATTTCCCTTGCGAACTCTTATCTTTTATTTCTTTTGAACAAATGAAAGAGATAATAAAACTTTATTCTATACAAAAATATCGATGTTCTTATCTATTTTCTTTAGGGCAAGAACAGACTCGTGACATATAAACATATGTCGGCCGATTTATTCTGAAACTCCAAGTTTTTATGACTAACTGTCTACAATACACACAACTAATTACTAAGTATTGTAAATCTGCAGAGCTAGAGATAAAGCTGGTGTTTCCTAATTATACTAATTCGTTCAAAATGTGATGGTGTAGCACTGTTGAACTTGAACTGGACTGCATAATATCATATATTTTCTAGTGTAAAATCTATTAAGGGGTGACATTTTACTATTTATTCACTATTTGTGATAATGATTGAAAAATACAATTCACTGACGAAACAGTATAACAATTCCAGTATCAAATGCCAAAGTTTATAAATACAATGCAGTGGAAACTGCCCAACTTTACAACACAGGAACGTCGGAATGTAATACGATATTATGTTTGAATGGTATTACCTATAAACAGCATGAATTTTATTTAAAATCCTTTTCCATTCAATTTAAATGTAAATAACCTAAATATCACTTTTCAAAACAATTTTATAACGGAATAAATTTAAAGTTTATTACACTCTGATCTATCGTTATGATTTTCGAGAAAAGAATACTGCTAAATTTTATTCTTGTAATATTTTGCTTTCATAGACACATACTTAAGTCTACGCGTATGATTATCAAGTGACAAATCAACGTTATAGACAGTATTAGAATACATGATATTTGTAAAGAAATACAATATGTAAACAGTGTTATGCATGTAAACAAAACGAAATATCAATGTGAGTTTGTTAATTAACAGTAACAGTCACATACGAGTTTAATAGGCGAGTCCCAACTAACACGGGACAACTTCATAACATAGTTACCGCTCCTTGTCAGTGAGGGACTTAAAGATATGTATCTCTTTTATGTGCCACTCCTGTCACTCAATATTACCGTTACTTTGTAGTTATGTTAATAAACTCTTTGTCCTAAGTAAACAGATCAATGCCAAATCAATTTGATTCTGAATCATTGTATCATGCAATTGTTAAGCCACCATTCATAAATTGCTGACAAGATAGGTATAGTTTCCAGCATATTGTTCACATCTGCATGTGTCACAATGGTACAAAACGCAATGGCAGTTTCGCTGTATAAAATAATGTAAGAATACCTGAAAAGATAAGTAGTATGAAAGAAAGTGATTTCAAAATCTAAGACCGTTGAAAAGGAAAATATTCAACTTCTCACACTAATGTTCTTAAAATCTGACTTTCAATATCTGTCGCGGTAATAATTTATGGTCAACATAATGGTCTGCTGTTAGACGTACATTAAAATGTTCATAAAATTTATATTTTTCTAAATAATAACCAGTTTTTGATAATCAACATTTTGGTCTACACGAAGAGATAGCACAGAAATTAATGTTTTACTTGTTGAATGGAAAAACATTTATGTGTTCTCCTAAAACAACAGGGAACACACAACAAACCGCCAACGTAAGTATGAAGCCAGCGATCTGTAATCTTTAATAAGCATTAACGTTTATAATCCGTGCGAATGCTGATGATATAAAGGTGAAATGTTTTAAAATATTTTACTATCTAACGAGCTGAAAGTCTGCAATTAATCATATGTGAAACTTTGTTCACACCTATCCTTTGAAATTAAATAAACCAAACTCAATTTCATTAAAAACATTTATGTCTCTAGCTTTTTAATAACATATCTAATGTCAAATTGAGTAAGAGATGTGGTAATGTAATGATGTACAAAATATGAAATCTTGAATAAATATTTTAAATACTAGCATATGTTATGTAAAGACGCATACTGTAAACAAAACGCCATTTCGTTAGGGTAATGTTCATGTCTAGACAAAGTTATTAAATGTAATGAACTTTTTAAGATTTATGATGTAAAAAAAAGCCTCATCTTTTACATCATCAACTAATATAAGTACAAAACAGGTGGTACTTGCATTTATATTATTATGAGGTACTTGGATAATTTACGGGTGTAAAATCAAAGTATTGGTTGGTTGATAACAAATATATGATACTGCACAAATGAATAACACTGCCTGCATAGCGCAAATAAAAATAAAAGATTTAACCACTCGAATTAATTTCTGTTGGCAGATTTAAATAAATCAAAGTCAGCTTTTGCTGATATCTCATGAAAAAGGCCAAACAATATCATTGTCAGATTTTCATGAAAAGTGCTATTTTTATATTACCTAAACAGCCGATCAGCCTCAACTCAATTGCTTCTGTCTCAAACCTTGTATTGTCATTGTGTAGAGCAATTTTTCTATCGATGAAACACTGTTGGGTTTTTATGCCCCCGAAGGGAGGCATATAGTTTTTGAACCGTCTGTCCGTCTGTCAGTCTGTCGGTCTGTCAGTCTGTCAGTCTGTCCGCAATTTTCGTGTCCGGTCCATATCTTTGTCATCGATGGATGGATTTTCAAATAACTTGGCATGAATGTGTACCACGTAAAACGACGTGTCGCCGCAAGACCAGGTCCGTAGCTCAAAGGTCAAGGTCACACTTAGACATTAAAGATTTGTGCATTGATGGCGTGTCCGGTCATATCTTTGTCATCGATGGATGGATTTTCAAATAACTCGGCATGAATGTGTACCACAGTAAGACGACGTGTCGCGCGCAAGACCCAGGTCCGTAGCTCAAAGGTCAAGGTCACACTTAGACATTAAAGGATAGTGCATTGATGGGCGTGTCCGGTCCATATCTTTGTCATCGATGGATGGATTTTCAAATAACTTGGCATGAATGTGTACCACAGTAAGACGACATGTCATGCGCAAGACCCAGGTCCGTAGCTCAAAGGTCAAGGTCACACTTAGACATTAAAGGATAGTGCATTGATGGGCGTGTCCGGTCCATATCTTTGTCAACCATGGATGGATTTTCAAATAACTTGGCATGAATGTGTACCACAGTAAGACGACGTGTCGCGCGCAAGACCCAGGTCTGTAGCTCAAAGGTCAAGGTCACACTTAGACGTTAAAGGTCATTTTTCATGATAGTGCATTGATGGGCGTGTCCGGTCCATATCTTTGTCATTCATGCATGGATTTTAAAATAACTACGCATGAATGTGTGGCACAGTAAGACCACGTGTCGCGCGCAAGACCCAGCTCCGTAGGTCAAAGGTCCTAAACTCTAACATTGGCCATAACTACTCATTCAAAGTGCCATCGGGGGCATGTGTCATCCTATGGAGATAGCTCTTGTTTTTGTTACGTTGCATACCACCATTAAACTAACGCGGCACTAAAGTATTCGTCGGAATATTAATTTTCACATTCAAAATAAGATATGAAATTAATAAATTATAAATAAATAAACAATACATTTAGTTTTAAAAAGTAAAATTATCAAATACTGAAATATAATTCTGCAATTAAAAGCTCGTTTCTTCCGAACTATCTGCTATTGCAATTAAATAATACACGTGATTTTATATTACAATGCATTTTTTAATGTCGGGTACTTAGTTGATTAGTTTGAGCTCCATATATATATCCTTTCCGCGCCTGTAACGTAATAAAACGTATTAGCGTCTGATGGCCCTTTCACGCTTTCGTAGAATCAACATTTATTACACGAAGTTCATTTTGAAACTATTTCTGAAATGTCTAGGTCTGCAGCTGTCAAATACGGAAATATCTAACATCCGAGGCATATACTGACACTTTCAGACAACATCAAAAAGAACCTTTTTAACGATGTGATGAAGTTCCGAAATTCTTCATATACACTTGCTCCGTTACGGACCCCTGTAGAATTTGGGTTTATTCAGAGTTCAAATATTTTTTCTTAGACAAAAAGCTGAAATGTCGTGCTAAAACCCAGGTATTTTCAGATTGTTAAAAAGTGCTGAAAATTCACTCTCCATTTTTAGCAAAAATAACGAGAAAAAAAGAAGTCCACTCGCATACTTTAGACGGAGTGACCCCTACGCGTGACCCCTGACTAATAGACCAATGCAAATGCGACTTTCGTTTCAAGTTTAGCCTGTGTTTCTTTACTTCCAGGAAAAGCTGAGGGTTGTCTGATGACACTTATTGTGTTCTCAAAAACATACGTATACCTGGCGAGATTGTATAAAAATTTTCCCGTCGTGCTAAGGGTATCAGGATTTTTTTTCCCTAAAAATGCGTGTTTTCTAAATATTTTTAACACATTTATCCGAAAACAGACGTTTGAGACAAAATATTATTATAGATAAAATGCATTTTAGGAAATCTGTATATCTTTTTCGCGCCTGTAACGTAATAAAACCTTATTAGCGTCTGATGGCCCTTTCACGCTTCCGTAGAATAAACACGAAATTCAGTTTGAAACTATTTTTAAAATGTCTAGGTCTGCAGTTCTCAAATACGGAAATATCTAACATCCGATGCATATATACTGACACTTTTAACAACTTCAAAAAAGACTTTTGAAGGATGTGACGAAGTTCCAAAATTTTTCATATACCCTTGCTCCGTTGCGGATATAAACCAAGTTCGGAAGGAATGATAATTCTTGCCTAAGGCATGTATTTACAAGCATTGATACCTCAATATTAGCTTACTCTCCATGCACTTTTGAGCATAAATGACCCAATCTGTGTTTACACAACTAAGACAATTAGAATATAATTATCAGGATATTTTCTTGTGTGTATGATTTACCCTTGATC
The DNA here is from genome assembly GCF_021730395.1 of Mercenaria mercenaria. Lineage (NCBI taxonomy): Eukaryota > Metazoa > Mollusca > Bivalvia > Venerida > Veneridae > Mercenaria > Mercenaria mercenaria. Next base: position 71,327,412 of record NC_069368.1, on the reverse strand, counting down.
CAATGCTTCAACGTATCTATTGAAAAGAAACCTTAATCAATCCGATGATGAAACGAAGTATTTCACTCAGTTTTCTAAAGTCACCAATATGAAACTGTCTCAATTATTATCAACATAGTAAATAGGTTTTTTTTCCAAATGGGTGCAACATTTTCATGAGTATCGCACAGGTCTTTGAGTGGAAATACATAACAAACTTATGTTCACGAGTAAAACATAATACAAATGTTATTTTCATTCCACATTACACCTGCGCAACGTCACATACATATGACGCCACAGTGTGTTCTTTTACAATTTTTGACTTTTAGAACAGTTGGATGGCTAAACCTCTAACTGAGATTTCAACAATTTAGAAAATATTTTTACCCAAATCATCGTACTAAGTTAATTACTAATGATACTGAAATTACAACAGGTAAAGTCAAGAAATCATATCTCGGTGTTCAAGGAAACGTTTACATATAAAACGCCATTCAAACTTTTCCAGGCACAGCAAGTTGATAAAATAACAAGTTGTTTGAACGTGTTTATATAAGTATCGTTTCAAATGGTAATTAATAATGAGAAGTAAAATAGCGTAAAGACTAAAAAAACATTATAATGCTTTTAGTTTTACAGTGATATAATAGTTTGATGAGACGAAGATACGAGGTTCACTGCACGTTCTATAAAATTAGGACCATATACCGTCGGATTAATGCAGAAAGGAGACAAATGCCTTCTTTATTCATATGCAGATGTCTCCTTTCTGCATTAACCCCACGAATTATAGTCATTAATGCCGATATAGTCACACAAATAGCACAAAAAGTATATACATCAATATCTTCAATACAAAACCATGTTTCGTGACGACTCATGTTCTAAACAATATCATTTGTTATATGGAAGCCGTAGCCTTAATCAGCAATTCGGAAGAAATCTGTTCTTGCGTGTCAAAACAACAAAAATCGGAATCGGGTCATAGTGTTTCTATTGGAATTATAAGGATTCAGCTCTGTTTCATTTATGGGTTTATGTGAGTTTAACGGCAGTATACCATTTCCTCAGATCTGATTTTCTTACTTCTTAACATTCATATCGATCTGTACAAGTTATCTTGAGACGATTTTTGTTCATAGACATGCATCAGCATTGTTTGATAATTAATTGCAGAACAAGAAAATACCCACTGATCATCTTTCGCTGAAATTGGTTGAAGCTGAACAAGTAATATATTAACTTTGATGAATTTTTATTCATAAAAGAATTCATTTAGATATTTCGTTATACTGCACCTTGAAAACCACGGAAATATCTGTCTAGTCGGTTGTTAAATGGCTTCATCCCGTCATTCTTTATTTTCAAATAATTTAGAAAAAAATTAATCAGTAGATTATTTGAATAGTATATCAAAACCTACATATACTCATATATTATATATTTCTCATATCTTATATTAAGATAGTTCTGCACGTTCGGATTGAATTGTTTCTACAACGTAGAATTTGATTAAACTCTGATTTTTCAAAACTTCAGAAAAATCAGCAAATAAAAAAGATAGGGTCGTGTGCTTGGATTTTTGCTAGACTGATTTGAAAACTTTGGATATCACGTAATTTTTCATAGTTGGAGTCTATGGGAAAATCATAGCTTTCATAACATTTTCGCGAGTAGAAATTTTTCTACAAAGTAGATTTTATTGAAACCTCTCACCTCTTATAAATAAACCTATAATTTGGTGAAATAAAAAGTAAAGGTCCGTGTGCTTATTTTTGAGATAGTTGACCATGATTAATGTGAACCACGCTAATTGTAACATACTAGTTTGAATTATTTAACGTGTCAGATGTTTTAATATCATATTTCAATTTTAGAAAGGTAGTAACAGTGCCATTGCGATAAATTTATTCTACGTTTACGGATAAATGACGTTACGCCATCACTTCCGGTTTATCAAACGTGCAGAATACTTTAAGTGACTTTTCTGTGAGCAATGTGGATCCATTACTTATAATTGGTGGAACGTATCTTTGATTTTGCACTTTTCACCATGCACGAACACACATTTTAAGCAAGGTTCATTATTAAGTATTTCTTGGGATAACAGCAGACTGAAATTAATCATAATAATTTACATCCCACACCCTTGATTTCTTTTGTCCAGTTTAATGGAACTGAAATCCCATGTGAATATCTATTTTGTGTAAATGTAAGTGTTCGACCATCTATGCACACATTAGGGGGCCATTGAATAACTCTTTAAAAAGCTTGCGGAAAATGAATATGTTTATTCTGTCCAGAAGAATGACATACAGATCTGTCTAGGCTAAATTATTATGACAGGCTTTTAAAGTATCTTTGTAAAAGAAACAGTCACATTTATTATTCATAATGACAAATCTACAAAACTAGTGGTACTATAACTCCTTCAAAATGTCATGTGTCAGCTCCATCTCGAATGTCAAAATATATCTGTAGGTTAACCAATACGCTTAGGTATTTCGTCAAAATAAAAGTGATCCCAATGTTGACCGATGAAATTTATATTAAAACATTTTAAATATAAATTATATCAAAATCCTTTATTAGCCTTTACATCGTTTAATCGTTTCGTGTTTTATTAATTATCCGGAAGTTAAGATCATTTGTCGACATTAAACAACCACACTTTTAGCCATTAGTCAGTCTTAGCATAACTGGTCCAATAACGAAACATTCGGATATTGTTATAATGTCTCCAGAATAATTCCCTTATTTAACAATAAGACAAGGCTTATCGATTCCGATATACAACAAGTAAAAAACTGTTGTTATCAAAAATCTATCCACTGGCAAAATTTAGATATAAAGAAAAAACGAAAATATAAAAACCGCATTGGAGACACGTGAATGGCGAAAATGCCTAGTTTGCCTCGAACAGTTTCGAAATCTAATTTCTTACCCAGTATGCAATTAAAATAAACAGATTTGTGAAAAGGTTTAGAAAGTAAATCACGATGATAATCTCCATAATTTGTTACACGCAATGCCTCACTGAATTTACGATCTAATAGTGTATTCAGAACGGGGATCCCGTGCGATCGGAAAAAAGATTAATGGCGACATATACCAAACTATTAGACCATATCTGAAGGTCACAAAAAGACATGTCGCCATTCCGAGTTCCGCGACTGGACCGATCTATGACGTCATCAAAATGGCGGCCAAGTTTGAAAATATAACTTTGCGTAATTCATTATTTATTTATGTTACACAGCAAAACTGCATTTTATTATCGTTCGTTTTCAATCCTTGAGTATATGTTGTCAATGTAATAACAATATTGAAGTATAAAAACAATTAAATGATGTGAAATAATAAAAATACATCTTACCCCACCCACTTAATTTCAACAGATTATTTTCTTGTGAATATATTTGTTTGTTATATGCAATACCATCAACAAATACGAATATCATCAGCCAAATAGTTTTGTTACACTAGCTGTTTATGTGTGCTTTATGTCTCTGCTACACATGGACACTGTATCAATTTTCTGGCCCACCATTCGTATCGCGTTGAACTCTACAATGACTTTAAACATTCGCACAATCAAGTGCAATTATTAGAATTACTACCTTTAATCTAACTTTTCTTTCCCCGCAGATATGTTTTATTTTAAATGTTAGGATTAATAGAAATAGGATCTCAAAATTTTATTGAACATTCTAGTATGCATGTCTCTGTTAAAACACTCTTACGTTAGATTGAATCACGTTAACGTACGGTGACGTCAAACGTTTTGTTGCGACCAAAAAAGAGCGGTTCTATATTTTATCTACTGTTTTAGATTAAGGGCATATTAGAATCAAAATAATTTATAACAGAAACGTGTTTTAACACTATTTATACACTCGGGCGGTAATACGTAGTATAAATTATTACGCCCGACGTATAACCGCCCATCGTGCATAAATAGTGTTAAAGCACTCTATTTCTTAAAAAATGGAGTTTTTAAACAATAAACTTTCCATAGTCCATAGTTTGAAACGTTACCTCCATTTTTAGAAGATGTCGATCATTTTAGTCTGGTCTGTGGCAAGCGATTTGTGAGAAGGAATCTTTTCATGATGGGTATCACGGCTGGGTGATGAAACATTTGCCATCGTCTGGCACTCTGAGATCTCTTGAAAGTTCTGTGAAAACTTTATCAATTGTCAAGGGCTGGCACTACTTTTAATAATATTTTGGAGAATTTTCGTAACAGTTCTACGACAGAATTCTTGCTATCAGAAGTGTCTTTCTTGAAATCACAATTGTCAACGGCGACCATTCACATGTTTTCTGGAATATAGACAACCGAATAAGAAAGCGGTTGCCGCATTCATTATATACATTGTATTATTATTAACTATCTGATTCTAATGGGCTAAAAGTAGTCTACTTAAATATATAACCCTTAAAAGAAGTATATTAGATCTATACTTCTTGATGTTTAATATTATAATACACCGGCTGCAACCTGTAAATGTTATTAGTTATAACCACGAAATAGTTGCAGAAGGTTTGTGGGTGTATGCGTACATGTAAGGTTCGAGCACATAAGATTCTGTGACGAGTTGGAAACGTGACTGTCATTGACATATTCATATTGTCACTCTTGCTTTCCGCGAAAGGACCCAGAATCAACCAATGTAGAAAATATGCAATGTATTAGGTATGGACTTCCCAGAAAGATCTTGATTAACAAACTGTTACTGGTCATGTAAGTACCAACCTTATAGACGAGTATCATTTCCCCTAAAGATTTTAGCTGTAGAGGAAAGCTCTTGTATGTTAAACTTTCCGTCCAAAAACTGAATTGCTATGTATTCGTTTCATCGACAATAGTTTGGCATACATTTTGTACTTTATGTTTATTGCCGAATTTAGTCGAATTTGAAATATTGTAAGACTTTTTGATTGCCGTTTGTAATTTTTCACCCACAGAGTATTGGCCATTTTAAAAACTAATATTTGCGATTGCCTGTCTTGACAAAAAACAAACAGGCTTTTTTATACACCCGAAGAGAGGGTGGGACGTATTATGTTATGACGCCAGTGTCCGTCTTTCCGTCCGTCCGTATATATAAGCAATTTCGTGTCCGCTGTGTAACTCTTGAACCTTTTGAAGGATTTCAAAGAAACTTTTCACCAATGTTCACCACATCAAGAGTGAGGAGCGCATGTTTCGGATGGCTGGCTGTAATGTCAAGGTAACATTTAGGGGTCAAAAGTCATACCGTTGGGCGTTGCGGTGCTCTTGTTTTCTAAACGAATCACATTTCTAGTTAGTACTAGGGGCGTTTGTTTATTTTCAGTCACATTTGACTCTATTGCTTTAGCAACAAGAATTGTTTCGTATCTGATCTTAGCGCGGTCCATTGTGCCCCTACTGGTGCGGCTCTATCACAATCTTTTTACCAAATGAAAAGTCAGTCTATGTCAGAGAAATCACAATCATCATATTAAATGCGTTCTCGAATGGTAGAAAAGACTGTTGCATAAGCACAGGGACACATTTTACAACCATATGTTAAACGTATCATACCCGTATATAGTTTCCATATCGTGCAAATGTGTGCTACTAGAGCAGCAGACATTTTGATACATATTTACAGGTATAAAAGCAGTAATCTTTAAAATAATACTTAGAAGAAATTAACGAACAGATTTTAAAACATTGTCAAGAAAATGTAAGAAGCAAATTTATTAATGCGTTTCATTTCTGAAATGACTGTAAATGCTCCACCGACATCATGTCAGTTTTTACTGAATGCTGTGTATATTTTTCGGAGGAGCGCTATTTCATGGATAAAGGGTTTCGCGACTACACACCAATTTGAATGTCAAAACAACAGCAACGAAAAGTAGAAAGTAACTTAGAAATGTGAAAGATAATTAGATGTTGCTATACTCTTTTATTCTATTGTTACATGTATGTCCGGCTGTGTTAAATAGCAAGAAAAGGGGTCACTAGAAAGGAAATTGTTCACTCATTCAGAAAGATACGTTAAAAAGTCCAAATGTGGAATTATACGATTATTACAGTCTATTAATTTACAATTTTTGAAGGGTAGTGAATACAAGGCCCTGCTTTTGGTTTTAAGTTCGTCCAATCTATTATTACAATTTTCACTTGTGTAAGATTATAACAATTAGATAATTATCAACAGGTTTCTATTTTTGATAAACATATGATGCAGCATCAAAACATTTCCTTTATTTCACGTCCCTTTAAAGATGTACTATGCTCACCTTTTACATAAATATTTCATCATTGCATATTGATCTAAATATAGAAAGCCCTCATTAAACATCTTTACCTTGGCTAAATATATAAACTGCGTATACTGCAAATCATAAAAAAATGTCTGTAAAGAAACCACAATTTGCTTCAAACAAACTTCCAGAGTTTTAGTGGCGTAATATATTCATACTTCATTTATTTCACCTTCATTAGTATGTAGTTTTTTAAACCTTACACACTACATTTCATACTCGTAAACATGTTTATTTTATAATTCAATAAATGAAACGCGATAATTGTTAATATTTTCAAATATGAAAATTGCGCATAATGTATCTTAAATATTGTATAAATGACGTTCCTTTTATCAAAATAACATACTGCTAAATAATTATGCATGTGTTCGATGTAAACTACAACAAATTTCACTTTCAGCAACAAAAACAAACAACTCCTATCAATCATTTGAACATGAAGATAAATTTGATTTTTTAAAAATGGCCGCCATTTTGATGACGTCATAGCTCAGTCCAGTCGCAGAATTCAGACTATCGACATGGCTTAGAATGAACTTCAGACATTACGGAACAGATTGGTATATGTCGCCATTAATCTTTTTTCCAATCGCACGGGACCCAAAATATGGCTCTAAGCAAATACACTATAACATTTAAACGCCAAAATACCTTTAAAAAGCATGACTTTTATTTCAAATCAAATTCTATTTATTTTGAATATAAACCCCCTCAATATCATCTTTCAAAAACAGCTTGATAATGTAATGATTTAACAATATCATTACGCTAAGACTTTTTATTTTCGTTTTGCAGAATCAAATATTACGGCGACAGATTGCTTTTACATTTTTATTATTTTAAAATATTGCTTGTATGGCCACATAGTTTAGTTGTGTATATGCTTATGTGCTGTCAATTTAATGTTAACGGCAATTTTAAGCAATAGATTGATAACATGCTGTCCCAATATATGAGCCCATACGATGATTACAATGCATAAAAAAGTTGCAATCTTCCAATGACTCATGCTTTAGAACACAGTGGTGTGGTTATCATCTCCTTTCAGTTCTCACAGCAGCAGAGGAACAGAAATATCGAAATCTAACTTTTAAAAAGCATTCCCACAATGCACGCACCACTGTAGAATATCATGGACGGTCAATTAGGTTTGAAATGTGAACGGATACAATGCGGGCCGATCGACGATATATTGACTCCATTCAGATTCTTTATATTACCTAATACATCATGGTATGCAATTGTTATATCCGTTTAGCTTCCATGCATTGCTGACAAGATCATTGAGCTTCACAGAATGTGGTTTCCGGCCTATTGATGCTATCTGCGTGTGTCAAAGATAAAGACTAAATTTTACAAATAGTAATGACAGCTTCTGCTAGGAATTATAAAATGGTAATAACGTAGAAATATATTAAAGTTAGGAGAAATTGGGTTTATCGTGAAAATGATGCCTCTTATAAACAAACTGATTGTATCAACTAGGACAATCACATGTTAAGCAAATAGAAAGAAATCGCATTCTTATATTCAATTTTTGATATTCAACTTTCAGTACTTTCTGTGGTCATAATTCTCAAGCAAATTAAAGTCTGCGGAAAGAAATATTATATGTTAACGGTTTGAGAAAATAAGTTACGTGTCCATAAGACAAAGGTGTCCCCACTTCCTGCCACTACTCTAGGTGAAATATTTTTGTGATATATGCAACACAAACTTTAAACCACTTTAAGTGTATAACTCTGGTCTGGCTGATTCCTGTAATAATTCATACTCCTAGGTCAAATACTTTTTGCGATACATTCGCCCCAAATTTTAGGTCCTATCTATGCATAATTTTGACTTAGTTAATGGCCACAACGCTGACATAGCTGTGTAAAATCCCAACCAAAACATCAGGGGTACAACTTCATATGCTGAATAACAACCCTGGGAGGTTTGATGACTCTGGGTCAATTAAGTTTTGAGATATACGTTACACAAATTCGGACGGACGGAACCCTAAGTGCCCCCCCCCCATAAAAAAACACCCCCTCCCCCCAAAAAAAAAAATATTAAAAGAAAAAAACAAACAAACAACAACATAATATTTGTAAAATTTTAACGTATTTTTTTTATTTAAATTTGTTGATTTTGTAGTAAGTTATAAAATAATAAGGCATATTATTCATCTAGCAAAATTCTGTTGATCTCTTCCTTATTACTTTACTTCATTGCAGAATGTTCATCATACCAGGGTTTTGACTGATTCATTAATTCATTAATTTTTCAATCAATTTCACTGTGAATTACATTCAAGTAAACAAATAATTATACGTGTAAGTTGCTAAGTATTTCAGCGGCGATTGCAAGAAAAATCTTGTTGATACATATTTCTGGCATACCAGAGTGCTAACTATGCAGACAGAGAATGCTTTGTTTTATCCCAATGGACAGCGAAACGAGGCGCTAATTAACGGATAATATACTAATTGTATGTTATGAAGTATATTGTGGATGGCATGTGGCGTATGGCAGTCAGTCTGAATAAAACACAAGAACAAAGACCAATAGGAATGTCTAACAATTCTCAGAATAGTTTTCATGAATCCTTGTTTGTGAACCAAGGTTATAGAACAATAAATACGTAAGGTCAGCGCAAAGGTCAATTGTGTCCGGCTATCTAGCGTATCTGCTGAATAGGCAAGAATATCTGCAGAAAAAAATCACACAGAGCGAAACAGATGGGAGATGTCATTCAACAACCGAGAAAGAGTAATATCTCATGGACTTGGCATAAAAATGTGATGCATTTTTGTGTATCTACGTTTGTTTTTTTCTAGCTGAAGAGCATTGCAAAACTGTATGAGAGTAAAATATAAACATTATGTCTTTGTAACTTCATAGTCTGTTACAAAACATAAATGCCACATAAAGTCTTTGTGTACTGTTGAAACATAAAATCTTGAAACTGTTTTATTTAATTTAACGCCTATTTTTAAGTAAAACATATTCAATGGCGTTTTACAAACACATAAAAAACTACGTCTAAAAGTAGAAAAAGACAATAGGTAAGGGTGGATATCTCGGAAGCACAGAGCACCACAAACACAGCCTCAGAGCCACGCATTTGCAAAGTAGGAAAACATTTTAAAAGACGTAAGAAGTAAATGAGCATAAATATCATTGTGAATAAACTATTAAGTAAATATTGGACAAAATATCGGGCATTTTAAAACTTAAGAAGATAAGACTAATAAAATATCAAAATATTAAGATACAGTAAGATAGTTGTTTCGTTAGTAAGTAAGTAAAATGTTAATTACAGTGACATGTCCATACATTATTACAAACAACTGTAGTTTTGTATTTAACAGTGCTAAAATGCACATATTCGAATGTATTTACACAGTGAAAAGTAACTAGTTCATGTTAACACAATATCTTCAAAATCACAGTCACAGGCTCTAAATGAGTGCAAAGTAAACTCTAAAATAATGAGTTTTCAACTTCTTTTTGAAAACATCTAATGTTTCTGAGTTCCTTATTTCGAGAGGCAATTCGTTCCAGAGTTTATGTCCAACAGTACTAAAACTTTTGTCACTGAATGTTTTGTGCTTGTTGAAAGGAACAGCGAAGCACCCAGTAAAGGAATTTGAAGAACGCAAGTTCCTTGACTTTGTTTTATGAGAAGTTCTAAAAGATATTCCGAAGAATTTCCGACTGAACAATGATACACGTAGGTGAGCATCTTGAATGTGATTCAGGCTTTAATTGGTAGCCAGTGAAGACCACAGAGCGCTTGTTTGGAACTGTCATATTTTTTCGATGTAAGACAAGTTTTGCACACATGTTTTGAATTCGTAGTATTTTGTTTACCTCGCTTTGAGTAAATCATTTAATGTACGTAACAATGCTGATTCACAAGAATGTTTTGTCCTGTAAGCAGATTGGTTTTTGGGTAGAAGATTGTGTTCATTTAATGATCGTTGAGTCTAAACAGAGCTGCTTTTTCAATTAGGTTTGACAAAAACGAAAGGTTACTAACAGGCCTGTAGTTTGCAAATTCAAGTTCGAGTCCCTGGGCCACTTTTCTTAACAAAGGTCTTACAATTGCCGTCACGCAACGACAGATTTACTAATTTGGTGATAACAGGTAATAATTCACCTAAGTACGATTTTAGCACTTTAGTTGGCAGAATATCAAGTTCACGTGATATCGTCTGTAGTTGGTTTATAAGTTTTCTAACTTCTTCCTCACTCAGATCTTTAAGACTATCAAAACAAGGAATATCTTTTTCACACGGTTGAAAATTATTGAAATGTTTCAACGATTCTCGAAATATTTCGATTTTGTTCATGAAATGATCTGCAAATGTCTCTGCCAGTGTACTGTCATGTCCAGTTGGTATAGGGTTCTCAGACTTCGTACCAGTTGTCTCAGATACAAATTGATAAAGCTTTTTCCAGTCACCTTTGGCATTTAGAATTTTTTCACTGAGAGATGATCTTTTCTCACGTTTGAGTTATTTTTCGCAATTTTTACGTGCTGTTTTGAAGGCTTCATACAGATGTAATTGTTTATGTTTCTTGCACAAACGTTCAGATTTGCATGCCGCTTTTAAAGATGAAGGAGTTTTTTTTCTGTGAACCAGGTGTTTGGAGCGCGACGGATGATTGTTTTCTCTATAATTTATTGAGGTAGTACTGCACGTTCGAGTATTATGTGCCATTCCGTGAGCACTCCGGGAGAACTACGTTCCGACGTAAGTCATGTCTCAACGATATCACGTGACATATCTCAACGACGTTTGGTTACGGTATCGCTCTATATGACAGGGCTTACATAATTTTCATATATAATAACTACTTTGATTATATTTACCTGTGTCTTGACATGAACATGTTTTCAGATTCTAAAAGTAATCGCATAAATTGAATAAAACATTTAGATTTAATAAACAGTCGTCTGTTATTGAGAAAAAAAGAAAGCATTTTGCTATTCAACAGAATAAAAAAATATATACTACACTTTTTACAAAAGCAATAATTACAGACAGTCAATGAGTCGATTAAAAACAGTGCCAGTTTTAAGCTTAGAAATGTATTTCTGCAACTGCTTTATCATAAACACGCACTATTTATTTAATATCATGTTCCTCACTCTAACCGATGATGTTACTAACTCTAAACGTGACACAAGTAAGCGTTACTGACACTCATCGAAGTCTTGCGGCGCTTTTCGAGTAAAATATACCAGAAACCAAGATATCTTTGTCCAAATGAAAGCAATATGTACGAGGTGGCGCGGAGTTCACTTATACTATCGAATGCACACACCTTAATTATTATAAAGTCTGTAAAACGATTCCTTTGAAGCACAGGAGGCAACTAAGCAACATGACGTGAGTATGTAATTGTAGGTTATTAAATTTGTATATTGAAATATGAACGTGTTCTGCAGCAGACATATAAGAATATTGCGCGACTTAATGAAGAATGAATGCATATTTCTCGATGCAAATCTAAAAACCTTTTACAATTACTACACGTGTATTATTCATTATATCAATGATATAAAGTTTGTTCTTTAGCCCGAGTGGAACTGAAAATGTCCTAGTTAAAGAACTTAAAAACGTGACGAAATCCATGAAACTGACGTCACAATTGGCGACACACATCCGATATGAAACTGGAATATCAATATTTATAGGTTTTTGAATGTTCCCATTTTAATGTTCTTCGTAGAAAATATTTATCAGTGCATTTCAAAAGACCAAACATGTATAATTTTGAACACCTGTTTGCAAATAGAGATAGGACAATTTTACTTAAATTAGCTATTCTTGTGCAAAAGATTATGTCTGCATTTGATTAATGGTATACCACCTTCCGGGTCAACAAACTTCACATACTTAAATGCTCAATTTTTATACCATCCCATACTAATTCAAAGAATTTTTGTATCTGAGTAAGAAAATTTTTGTATGGGCTCTGTTACTTTTGGGCCGTCTCAGGGATTCGTTGTTTGGTTGGGTCTTGGCCGGCCTGTGTATCTGTGGGGTTTTGGTGGAGCTTAATCTGTCAGTTAAGACGTCTTTAAATTTCTGCAGTGAGTGCGGGTGTTTTCTGGGCTCTACTGGATCTGCGCGGATGCATGGCCTGGTTTTGATTCACCATGTTTGTGGGGTCGTTGGGTCGGTTTTCTTGTGACAGGGCTCATGCATGCTACTTTGAGTTTATGTTGATCACATTCCTGTTTTTAGTAAATGTTACTAATGTTTAGATGGTTCGTGATATTTGTTTGCTGAACTGTTTTGGCTGTTAATTTGTATATGTATATGCATTTATCTGTAATGCTGATGCCCTTAAAGGGCCAAGATTTGAAATAAAACTTGAAAACTTGAAAACTATTTACTTTGTATGTGAATATATGCCTTGTTCTGCAGCGGTACTTTAGGAAGGCAATATTATCCGTGAAAGAACAAGTGCATATACTTACATACACAATTGATAACCTTTTTATTATATACCCACTTCCAAATGATTACTTTATGTCTTAATTATCGTTTTGTTACGAAAAACGGAAAATACCAGAATTTCTTCGGAAATGTAACAAATAATTCAAACTAACGTGCATTAATATTTTCCGCGAAATTGACCTCAGCTTGTTGTCGCAACGTGCGCGTGGACACCATGGACGTCACACGATTCTTTCTATTACAACGTTTAGAAAACATCCACGTCCGATATGAAAGCGTTCCATGTTAATATGTATCGGTTAATCAGTGTAATTACCTGTTCATTACATGTGTACCAATAATATTGTAAGAAAAGTTTAAAGTGCAATGTTTATTGGTACTAGCATTTACTGCAGCTTTTCAGTTACTATATTATTTGTATAAGAGGCTATACATTGTATAAAATCAAATGCCTTGATAGTTTTCCTTTCTTACATAAAGCATAGTTTAGGGTTGGGAAAAAAAAACATTTCACGAAGAATTACTAAGAGGTTAATGTATGACTGGGTTGTGCTTTCTTGCCATAATGGCACGCCTATATGGCTTTAGCCCGAGGGCTATTATGAAACTATGTGTACCAGTATGGCTATAAGGCACAATCAGCCGTTTATTGACCTTTTTATTATAAACCTTCGCTTCATATATATCTTGGTATTTTCATTTCACATATTTTCAAAAACTTAAAAGCATTATTTGTATTGCTTTTTATCATTAGTGCCATTAAATATTTGACAATCGATCTGAAAATGATTCAGCGCCCTTTCAATCGCCATAATAATGTTGCCACATGACGTCAACATTAGAACACACTGGCAGCCGGTTACCCGGGGCCATTCTGATTATGGCGCGTGAGGCGCACTGCGCCATTATTGATGCATAAACAGAAGCCGCAATGACCGTTTTAAACGGCTTTTTTGTTACTATTTATAGTAACGTATATAATAAGGAAAAATACTGCACGATCCCGATCCATTGAAACTCAATGGAAAATAATTTTTGGTATGCAATAAGGAAAAAAAAATTCTTGCACACCGGACTGGCGTTTCCGTTTACTTTACCCATGCATGTAAAACCCATCTGGCACCCCCATGCCAGATGGCTCTCGTGTTGGTAATGACAACTAGCGCTTCATGCATTGATTATATATGGTATTGTATATGCAAACTAAGACATTATCAGGTACCTTGAGACCTTCTCTCCGTCCTTTTTATATATATAGTATATTTTTCGGTCCAAAATACGTTATTTTACGGAAAGAACATAACGTTACGCTACAAACAAACAAACTAAAGTTTCACTGAAACGTCATGACGTCACTTCAGCTTTCGGACGTTAATTTCATGTGCTGTGCGTTAATACTTTACAATAAGAGAGAGTGCTACAAAAATATACTATTTGCTTTAAATTTCTATTATTATTTGTAAAATACGGTATGCAACAAAAATTATCTGTCAGAAATGAAACGCTTATTTGTATACGATATGCAAGAAAAACTTCAGTCATGTGTTTACGAACTGAATAGAAATATCTGTCCTGAGGGCACTTGCGCCGTGGGCGGTTACGAGTTATGGCGTCTCAGCTTCCTAATACATTCGCACTTAATAGTTAGTAGTATTTGCGGGCAAAATTAGCAATACGCCTGCGCAAAGTGACGAAAACATTTGTTGCGAAATAGCTAATTTATGTGCAAAGTTCTGGAAGTAATGCTTCACGATCCTGATTATCTATACAGTTTTGATTACCGGTGTCCGAGACAATTAAATATATTAAGGTTCATGGTGATGGAAAGCCCTAGGTGCCCTTTTGAACATTATTTCATATACGGACGGGCATCTTTGTAGAGCAAACGACCTACTGCAAGCGTACTGGATGGATATCTTACATGAAAATCCCACACTTAGAGCTTAAGTTCAAGCACATAGTTGCGATGGCAAGTGGTTCGAAGTCAGCGACCATTGACTGCGGAGGCTTTTCACGTTTTAACTTACTGTGGGTGCACAGAATATACAATGCCATTTTAAATGTTTGTTGTTTTTTTCAAATCTATCTGCGATTAAAATAAATGCTTATTTTTGCATGACTTTCAATTTAAGAAAGGAAGATTTATTTATTTATTTGGGTTTTACGGCGCACCATCACAATATAGGTTATATGGCGCCAAACAGGACTACAAATTTTGGTTTCACATCTCATTTACATCGAAATAAAAACATGAGGTATGGAATCAAAATTTGCATACCTGTTGGAATCACAGAGTTACAGCAAAACCAAGTGTTAAAACCCTATTAGTCGCCTCTTACGATCATGCAAGGGTAAGGCAGTGGTTCCAATTAAGAAAGGAAAAGGGCGATTCACTAAAACGACAAAATGAAAGATATTCGAGTTATAGAACGACTTTTATGAATTGAGTTTGAAAAAGAAAAATTAAAAGTTAATGCAGTAAGCTGCATAAGTTTGGCATATCTTAGTAAATGCACAAGTTTTGTGAATCTAAAAATGAAATTGGGTGATGAAAACAAATCGAATTAATAAAGTTTTCAGGAAATGTGCTTGTTTAAAAAGGACGAGGAAGAAAGACATGTAGTAAAGTATAAATAATTAAATTGTAATGTTTTTCCAAGTATTAAAACCTGACAGGTTCTCTATCCGCTTTTAACGTAGAATGTAAACATTGAAATGCATAACATGTATGCACTTTTTTCAAAACTGAATGTATGAGTAATGGTTAAGCAGAACGCAACTATTGTGAAGGAGCCACCGACAATGCTTACAACATTCCATGGACTTTGATATAAATGAAAGTATTTCTATAGCGAACACCTAAACATAATTGTTTCTATTGTACAGCAATAACTTTACGTTTTAACTTTCATGCTGAAACTTTATATGAATTTATGCATCCATTTCAAATTTACTCCAGCCTGCGTATGGCTATAATTAATGTGTAAAATGATAACGACAAATACATTTGTCATACTGATTAAATTGTAGTACCTTGCTCAGACGTCATCCAGTCATTTATGAAAGTGTCAAGAAATGTTCTCGACGTAAAGATAAGATGTACATAAGAATTTTCTAAAAGTTAAAACGGTAAGTATATTGTTTAGACTTCGCAACACTGTATGTGAGACGTTGTCAAATATTGTCTGTT
This sequence comes from Mercenaria mercenaria, assembly GCF_021730395.1. Taxonomy (NCBI): domain Eukaryota; kingdom Metazoa; phylum Mollusca; class Bivalvia; order Venerida; family Veneridae; genus Mercenaria; species Mercenaria mercenaria. The sequence goes on along the minus strand of NC_069368.1, from coordinate 71,311,473 downwards.
ATCGTTGCGGCCTTGCAACATTTATGTAGCTTACATAAGTTTATTTGTAACTAGCTCGTTGTATCTTCCAAAATGCTCCAAACAGCTAATATAGCTTCCACACTTCAAATTCATCTTTTCAGTTATGAAAACGTAGAATCAATGCTTCATTGCACATAATATTAAATGAATCAACAAGGTCATACGGAGCGGCACCGCAACGAAATCGTTGAGATATGTCACATGATATCGTTGAGACATGACTTACGTCGGAACGTAGTTCTCCCGGAGTGGTGAGTAAATTTATTAAAACGGCAACGTTACTATATTTGCAAAGATAAAATAGGATATTGAATCGTTTGATAAGTTAAATAATCTAAGAAAAAGTCTTAAAATTAGCTTTTAATGTGCGGATCTCTTTATTCGTGGGCAAATATCACAAAAAACAGCACACGGATCTACGCATTTTATTTCACAATATTCTGAAGCTTAATTATGTATATTTACGTCTGAGAAGTTGCATTCAAATCTACATTGTAGAAAATTATGAAAACTTGTGTGAGGTTTTTTTTTTCAGATCAGTCTAGCAATAAAGCGCATAACCCTATATTTTTTACCTGCCGAAATTTTTATATATATTCTGAAGTTTCGAAAAATCAAGGTTTAATGTAATTCTACATTGTAGAAAAAAATACTCGAACGTGCAGTACTACCTCAATAAATATCCGATAATACGGCAAGCTAAGTCTCGACGCAATGTTTTTTATCTTTACTCCAAAAACAGTAATTTATATTTATTGCACAATCATAAGTTTTCAATAATTTGTTTTTCACCAAACGGAGTTTGAGAATATTTCATTAGGAAGGTCAACTTATTTCTTCCCATAGAGCCACTTCAGAAATATCAAATCAAACCATAAAATACGACAAAGAAGACATTTCGCAGAGACAATTAAACTGGAAAGGACGAAAAAAAAAGACACCAGACCTTTTTTTCGTCAATCGATTAAACCGTTAAAATAGTTAGTTCCTTGCGTATCAGACGAAAAAAATATGCCGTTCAATTACGGATACAGGTAATTTATTTGGAGATGCATGCTTTACTCGGCGATGGATATATCAAAAACCGCCAAACTTAAATAATCTATTATACATTTCTATCCAAACATTTGTTATACATTTATGCATTCAAGGGCCACATTTCTTCTGCCAGCCTTATTTGACTACACGAGAATTATGATAATTTTCAATGTTTCCTTTAAAATTTATAAAATAATTGCTAGTTTTTCAGTACCTACCAGCGAAGTATAAAATTTGGATGTTTTGCGCACTCAGAACGATATCGCCGGAAGTGTGTTAAACATTCATATCTGGTATATCAAGCAGGCATGAAAATCAACTCACGTTCTGGATAACTGTATATCCCATTAAAGAATTATCGTCTATTATCGTTATACCAGCTTGTATGCACTAACGAAAACATCTTACAGCGTCAAACTATAAAGCATTCTCTTACATTCGCAATAAACTGAATTATATCCTTACAGAACGACAGATATCACACCGACCATATACTATGCACAATGGCTGTCGTATACTTTCTTGAAATTCTTCAAATGAATTGATTGTCGATTTTAACAGACATACCAAAAAAAGCAAATTACAAAATATGATGCTGTACCTTTCATTAATACCTTAATGCTTACACTTTTAGTACCTGGACATTGATTGTATAATTATCTATGGAGTATATATACAGTGCAGAATGCTTCAACAAGTAGATTATACATGCCATGGAAAATAGATACTATCTGAAACGTTATGGTTTAGCAAAAATGCATCTTCATGATTTAAGAAAATAAGTTTTTAGTTACTATGTACGAAATAAATTCCTGTTCATAATGAATGATGATTAGCATGTGAAAGGACCTTCTAATTTCAAGAACAATTGTCTTTGGTCTGAGCTTATGCTTTGTCTGTGTTATTAGAGAGCAACCTAACTAAGAGTTACTGTTTTAGTTGTTTATGACAGCTTAAAACTGCTCCTACAATGTTTTCATTTGAACGGGATAAAATCCATTTATTTCCAAGATCGTCTTCTAGTAGTTTACGGTTATGTAAGCTTATTTTGAATCTATTGTTATACAAAGGGGACTAACAGAAAATCCTGTAGCATGTCTTGTTAATTTAACACATTCATTAGATACAGAAACAATTATGCCAGCTGTTCGGTTAGGAAAGTATGTCCCTTAAGGTACGTATCAAATAACTACGCTCCATCAAATAACAGAAAACTGACACTTAGTCAGAGATTTTCAGTTCTGATCAGAGATTCCATTTCAAAACAAAAACATCACCAACAATATAAAGTCTGTAACTGACATTCTGATCTAAGTTTTAAGGCATATTTGCATTCTGATGCGGTTTTAGATTGTTTTGATTTAGTTCAACATATCTGTGAGAGAACTGAACGTACTTGTTTCATGTTTCCATCTTCTTTTAAACATGATTAGTTTATCATATCTATTGTGTTGCGATTCTGTGCTGAGCAATCAATCTGTATGGCACACGCAGGTTAGATGAGGTGATACGAAAAGGCAATCTGAAAAAATACCAACAACAACAAACATAAAAGTGTGTTATTTCGCAGATATTCTGAAAATAGATAAGCCATACACTATGTCACTTGATTTGAAGTTCTTTGTTTACTTTACTCTGTTTAAAGTTTTGTCAATAATCAATAACAAATTCATAAGAATCAAAACCCCATCTTAGGTAACAGACAAATACAATGAAATATCAGCAGTTAAGATTTTTCAGCATCGATGAAAATATTAACTCGACATTTAAGATTCACTCGAAGACAATTTTCTGAATCATCTTCAAATTAGAACGTTTTATGCAAATATCGTCTAACATTGATAGATCGCTTCTGTAGCTTGTTCAGCCTCCTGACAAATATTCCGCTAAATAATTCATTCAAACTCGTTTTTAAGGGTAGTAAAGTCCGTATGTAAAATGAATGAAAGCGTTCAATTTTAAAATTACATTAGCAAAGACTGCTTCAATATTTCAATTATAAAAAAATGTACTGATACAGAAAATGTGTAAACGTTGCAGATAATATTTAGGACTCTTGCGTAACAGGGATTTTCCTAAATATTTCACGTCAAAACGTTGGAATTGTACATTATTTTAATAAAACACAGTGTCGAATGTTCTTAAAAATAGTGAGTTTTAAAAGGTGCTGAACTGAAAACTGAAATTCGGCCCATTTATGCGGCCCGAAATTCAAGCATACATCAATAAATTGGCACGCGTTGTAAAGAATAAATACATGTTTTTAAAATATGTACATGTATTGTATGCCGTTCAAATTTTATGCAAAACAAATCTTTCTTTCTATGATTTGGTGAAGTTAAAAATTCAAAACGTTATATATCCGTCGAATCCTTAACATTGAGCTATGACTGAGTATGCAACATACATGCGGAATCTAAACGACGTATAGAAAAAATGACGGTTACGTCTGGTGTGTGACCCTTTAACATCAACAGGTCAACGTTGTTTATAAATGTGTTCTACAAATATGTTTATTTGTAAGGTATAAATCCCGATACGATAAATTAAAACGTTTCAATACAGAAAATATTTTTTGTATAATACTACAGTATGCACTTAACTTCTATCATTGACAACCTTTTTGAGTTCAACGATGCATGAAAACCATAACAATCAAACAAGAAGATAAACATGCTGTCGTTTAAGTAGTATAACATATTTCGTTTACTTGTTTATGTGATATATTATGTCAGAAACCAAATTTGTACAAAGACTAAAGGAATCGATGTTCTTTCGCGTTGAAAATGTCTACAAATGACGTATCACATTGCGAGTTTCTGCTAACATTTTATGACATAATGAATTGCCATCTGTTACCTTCATATGTCATTTTAAATGGCAATGTCATACAGAGTCAATAATTCATAATGAGTTTTGCAGTTTTCGCATAGCATAAAGAGAAGCTCAATTATCAATTCACATCAACTCCCACTGCATCTTTAATGGAAATGTTGCAAACAAATTACAAGTGATGTTACCACACTGTAGAAATACATCAGATCTCAGCGCTTATTTTGCATAAAATGGTGATATCTATGAGAACAAATTTAAATAGGTGGCTATATAATAACAGAGCTTTGTGAAATTTTTAAACACCCTTAAGGTACTTCCGCCATCTTGAATTTAGAGTGACCTTAATTTGAGGTATGAAAATATAGTGAACCAAAGCTTTCAAATGCAGCTGTTCCGTAGCACAAAAACAGCTCAGTTTTGCAAGACCTGAACTAAAAGTAGCTGTATAAAAAGTGATACTAAAATTGGGAAATAAACAAAGCAGATATTTTACCTGTATTTTTCCAAATTTTTGGTTAGATTTATAAATCCTTTCAAAATACCTTATTAAAAATTCATGAATGGCAAAAGTTAGTTCAAAGTTTCAATTAGTGCATAGGAGAATTGTCTTACTGAACAGAACTTAACTTATTACAAAATCTGTTTTCAATTCTGACCACTTCATGTATTAAAACGAAAATACATTTGTACATATTGCTATTTTCAACATACATAAAAGTAGTGCAATGTGCGCACAATGATTTTTCTATGTATGGTGTACCAAACTGCCTAAAATTGTAAGAGAAGTCTCCGACTTAATGCGACCAAGATTTGGCAATGATCAAAAATTCGTTTAAAGGATTGTGCAAGTATAAGAAAGGTTTAATTTATTACAGTGGAATTTATGTACTTACACGCTGCTTATCTCAAGGAAAATTTGGAGCAAATGGAATTTTCGAAACTTCCTGCGGTAACTACCGAAATTACTTAACGTAACTTTCTCACACATACGTGATTTTATATTTATTAATTATAAAAACAATCGAAATATTTGTTTTATCACGATATATGCAAACATTTTAGACAATCTTGAAACATTGGGCCACAGTATTTCCGCATACTGGTTCGGGACAAGTTCGATGTGTATAGAGATTCCTTATTAGATGTTTCATGCGTCGTAAACTAACCAGTTTTGATCTATCGACTTTTTTTACACTATGAGAATTTATGCAGCATGTTTTTAAAAACGCAGTGAGAATAAATCGCAGACAAAAATGTACAGCCAAATATGTTAGGAGGTAATACAATTTGTATACAATTGTAGATAACTACAAAACAAACAAAATGCAATCAGTTGAACTTTTCAGGCGAAAATCTGATGATTAAAATCAGAAATATCTCAAAAGTTACTGTTCTTCGTTAAACAATAATATTTTTTCACACTTTCATAGATATAAACTGATAATAAATGTGTATTGAAATTCCGGCATAGAAATGGACACTGACTTTATATTACTGCTGTGTTGACAGCGGAAGCAGCGGTCCAGTACTAAGACTGTCTACGAAACCAAGGATAACGAGTACAAACATAAGGATCAGTGTTCAGTATACACCTGAAAATAATAGACTTGCTATTTGCCAAGTGCACACTTGTTTTCTATAGTCGTTAATATAAAGTAGACTTTGAAATATGCGCACACATGCATAATCTCATAAGCACTTCTTTAATGTATGAACCACCTCGGTAGCCTAGAGGTATCTAGCGTCCGCTTCGAGAGCGGGAGGTCGTGGGTTCGATCCCCGGCCGCGTCATACCAAAGACGTAAAAAATGGTACTAGTAGCTTCCTCGATTGGCGCTCAGCATTAAGAGGATAGTGCTAGGACTGGTCAGTCTGGTGTCAGTATAATGTGACTAGGTGGGGTAACATGCCGCGTGTCTACGGCGTGATATTCCAGTGAGGCAGCACTATAAAGCTGGGCATTGTGCTCACTGCTACAAGTAGACACCATCGTTTATATGACTGAAAAAATGTTGGAAAAGATGTTAAACCAGAACACACACACACACACACGCGCGCGCGCACGCGCACGCGCACGCACACGCACACACACACACACACACACACACTTTAATGTATGTTCTCTATAATTAACAAATAACTGGCTCAACTGAGACACCATACTTTAAAGAAAATTCAGTTTATTCACCACGAGGTTCAAAATGCACGGGAGTCTCGTGATAGTACATGCCTTTAATTTCACATGGTTAAAGTGTAAACAAATAGTTAAATTTGCTTCGTTTTATTTCTCACAGAAAAGATCGGACGGTTTTTGATATTGGAATAATTTTAGAACATATATGCATTTATGCAAGTTGAAAGTTGATCGTTTTCTACAGGATGTAAAACTGAAACAAGTAAGCACTTTTACTTTTTCAGCAATGTCCCTCAGGTGAACTTTGACACTGTTTACAAAGAGAAACCAGTTTTGTGTCATCCTGAAATGCGTTGTTCGGCTGAAACTTATAGTTCCCGGAAAAGTTCTAAAATGGTTTATTTTTGGGATTTTTGTTTTATTTATGTATTCAACACAATGTGCAATATTTCCAGTTTTTGAAAATGATTGAAATTGAACTTTATTTTAGAAAACGTTCCAATCTTTCAATAATATTTTGCCAGCGGATGCTTACAAATTTTAAGTGAAACGCCTTTCTTGTCCAAAGGTGGTGTGTAAAGCGAAAAACTATCATTACACATTGCGTTTATTCTTTAAATGTAAAGGATCGGTAACAGATTAAGGAGATCGGGCAGTGCTAAACTATTCTAAATGGATATCTCTAACCATGAATAAGGAGGCTTATATATTTCAGTAAGGAAATCTGAGGTAAAAGAACAATCATATATTTAATTCCTTGAAATAAACATGGCGGCGAAATATTTTAGAAAAACTGTGCACGTGTTTTGCGCATTAGAATGTTTAAAGACATTTTCTTGAAAAGGTAACGCTCGTGTGCACTATTTTGGCATTTCTTTGATTTGAAAATAAATATTTTATAGCAATTTAGATTGCATACGATACCGAAATTTTGCACCAAAAATGTTCACTCATTTTCTTCCAAAGCACTGTGGAGATAGGGTTCAGCGTAGCTTTCATGCTCGCAAGTTTACCTACAGATATATCTTTTCAACTTTTATCATATATTTTTTGTGTCCTTGCATTTCGAAAGCTGTTTCGAGGATATTGATTTTTCACATGAATTTCTAATTTCAATTTGCGGAAGTACCTTAAATATCCGTTTTAAATAACGTGCATAGATGACCGTTATGTAATGTTGTTTGCATAATTCACGAAACTCTTAACTACACGGTGTGACTGAATGTTAATTAGTTATAATTAGATTTTTAGTGTACAGTCGGCGAACGATAATAAAAATGGCGCAAAAATGCATGTCAGGCGAGTCTAACACAGATAATTTAGGTTTGCCAGTTATGGTAACTTGACATGAACAACCAAGATGGCGACACGAAATTAGATAACTTTTCCGCAAAATGTGCACAAAAATTGACTAGTTTTCATGGTGAGTTTCAGAATATTTGATTTTGTATTTTTATAAATTAAATGCATTTTTACAATTGTATATGTGTGTTTTAAATTATTAAAATGCATCTTTACGCCTCTGTAGCAGCATATCGTCTATAGGAGTAAATAATTTGACCAACCCTAATTTTGTGACGCCATCTTGTTTGTCCATGTCAAGTTACCTTATCACGCTAAATAAGATAGGCATGCGTATGATACTTGTCAAATAAAAATTAACATTTATTTGAATGGCGAAATAGCTCAGGTGGCTAAGCGGTCGGTTTTCAAATGCTGTGCAAAAAAATCCACAAGTTCGAAACTCGCAAGAGGTTTATTTTCTAAGAAAATGTTTTATTTAGCCATGCTTTATTTTTGTTCTATTTCAGTTTGATTCTCAGTCTTCTTTTTTTTATTATTTCTTATTACGTGTATAACTTTTTTCTATTTTCTTTTTCTTTTGTTATTTCAATGAATTTTTAATCAATACAATTTACAATTCATTTCATTTCCTGCTCGTCCGCTGTATTTGTTGCAGAATCGTCAGCAGTGTCCGTTTCAGAATTTTCACCATCAGAAGCTTTTTCAATGTTCGCCATTTCGAGCTATGGAATGCTATGTTAGTGTAGAATGCGGGGGTACTGTACTTACATTCCATCGGTATAATTGGATTTTTCACGAAAAACCCATGTATGCTGTATTTCCGTATTATTTTCAAAGCCATTGGAAAAACCGGTATTGTTTCTATGCTGCAAAAAAGTAAAAAAAAAAAAAAAAAAAAAAAGTTTACTGTAATTCAGTATCGAACTCAAGACCTCGGCTGTCATACCTAGCGACCTAACGCATTGCACTAATACAGTGTCTAAGTTTGAGATACTAATCCATATCGTCTATGCGTGATTTACCTTAACTGGTAAATAATACGGTCGACTGCATTTGTTTACAAATATCAAATTATCGTTCGATTACTGTAGAAAATAACGTTGTTTGATAAATAAACACAAGAAATGCACATTTATCGGGCTAAATAAATTTGTATTAAAACCTTTTAAAACCATAAACTTTTAAGCTACTGCTATAACGTGTATTTTTAATTAGGCTATAAAACAAAATTGACGACAGAATATGATTCATGATTATTGATAATACTCAGATATTTCATCTAAAAGGCTGCAAACATTTTAACATGTGAAACACGCGCTTGGTATTAAATTTTATCTGTTATGTCATTTGACGACCGGAAAGGTATACAAGCTGTTGTAGAGTTTAGAGTTTATTGTTTATTTCAGTCTCATACATTTACATGTTTACAGTATAAAAACATGACATATACATAATAAAACACAAGTAAATGGCCACTCAAATTTGAATTACAAGAGACTATATATATAAAATTTCTACATATCATATATTTCACATAAATCAATTCTCATATATTACAGTAAAAAGCAAGACATGTCTGCTAATCATAACACAAAGATGTGTCCTAAAATTTAATTAAAAAAAGGGTTATAAGACACTGAACCAGATTAGACAGGTGCACTAAATGTGCGCTAGTAAAAAATGGCTTAAAGAATCAAGTATCCCCAGTAATCAGATTGGTAGAGAACAGATTAGCAGATATCTCTTACTTAACACTAAAATACTGTAATTATTTAAAAGAATCTACATACAATTTAGTAAAAAAAATTATAAATTAATAAAAGCCTATATATAGCTATCTATACAGGTACATTAAACTGTGTTTATATTATATAAAGTATTACTTCTTTTTTTAAGTATATCATAACAGGTTTTTGCAACTAGTCTTATCAAATTTGGATGTGTGAATAACAGAACCAGTTTATCACCGTTTCGAGTCTTATGGGTGCAACACCGCACCTGAATCTAGACAATGCAGATCTATGAGAGAAAGGCATAAGCAACTTACAATAAGGTTCTACATTACACTCATTCTTAAACATTCTGTAGGTTCGTAACCTTATATGTTAGGTTTCATAATATCAAATGTTAAAGCAAATTTAAGATGAAGCACGTAAGCCTGACAAATAAAGTGAAATATTAACAGAAACATGATTTATAGGAAATACATTAGTAAACATTAGTAAACAATTTTACAAGCAATTGCAGTAAAAGCTAAAATGTTTTCTGCAGCTTTGTTTTTATCAGATCCATTTCTATTCCATTTAAAACAAAACCTTATAAGTAATTGGTGTAAAAGGAGATTCAGCTTTTACGTACCAATGACTTTCTTGGAAGATTTTATCGAATTGATGTCATTGTATCTAACACTTTCGTACAGAATGGATAAATCGCAGCGCAGTAATAGACAGGCAATTTCTTTGTCCTTTCGTGTGTTGCGACCAATATATATCTTGAATAATTATCTAAAGTACGTTGACAAAAAAGAATAATCTATCACAATTCCGTATAGACGGTTTTTTTTTTTGCGAGAAACAGACAAAAAAAAAGGGGAAAAGCTGACATAGGGGCTAGTCAAACAACCCTGCATCATCATTTTGGAGCCTTTTGAGGTTTATGTCCAAATATCATTTAAATGTTTTGTTGAATATAAGTAACTTTGTAGAAACTTCAATCTATTGCAACTGATATACAATGACATCTTGATTAACATTTTAGTATTTTAGATTTTTTTGTTCAGGCGACGTCAATCGAATAATTGCAGGTCAATAGCAATTTCCAACTTTTTGTCGAAAGGAATGACTAAAGGTGCTCCATGGACATTTTTATTTGCGGACAACGGGAATCTTACAAAACCATCGACATTCGGTGAGGTTTCCCCTTACAATAAAAGCAGAAATTACGCGAGGGTTTAAATTTGCTATATGCGCGGGGGCCCTAATTATCGCAAAATTAACTCGCGAAAATATTCCCCATTATTTAAAATTTTATTTATAGAATTCAATTTTACTTTCCGAATTTTAAAAACCTCGCGGTCAATTAAAAAATTCCAGTCGCACTTTGGGGGACCCATAAAAATAGTGCTTTTACGTAATAAACTTTTCTACACTACAAGCGAGGTTCAACCTGCAGCGGTGAGGGGTAAGTGGCTTCGTTAAACATTTTAAATTTTAAGTTTTTAACACAAATCTAATTTAATCCCTTTCCATTGAAAAAAGGGGAAAAACATATTATGTGGTCACTAAAATTTTTGAGCAACAAACTAGAGCTGTCTCAGGGGGGACAATTTATAACCCCACAACAGGGCCCTTGTCACAAAAGTAAGTATGTCAAAGTCGAACCCTCAAAAAAATGGGTTCATCTGCGGTCATGATAAACCACCCTTTTAAATTTTTGTGATCCTGGGGCCAAAGCGTTCTCAACTACGCCCGAATTAACCTACTGACCTCAAAACAATGGTGTCTCGCGGCTAAAAAAACCCTTTAAAAATTAACTTCATGTCCATGCCACCAAAATGGTCAAACTGTTCCGGATCACTGTGACCTTGAGCTTTGATTATTAACCTCAAAATCAATAGGAGTCATCTGCCTTACTATTAACTTGTGTGGTCCTAGAACCCAAACATTCTCAAGTTATCATCCGGAAACATTTAAACTGTTTCCAGTTTATTGTTCCCCCCGTCCATTGCCCTACTGCCCTCAAGTCAAAATTTTGATTTGTATTTTTATGATTTTTACTCGTGTCCCAATTTTTATGATCCTAGCCCTGCTTCTCAATTTTCCCATCAGGAAAACGTTTAACTGTTCCGGACATGTGCCCTTTAACCTTTGACCTCTGATCTAAAAGTCAAACGGGCCCTGTTTTATGATTTTACATCTGTGTATCAAAATTATGACCCTTTCCCCCCTGCGTTCTCAAGTACCCGTAAAGGTTTAACTGCCCGGGGAGTATATTAGAAAAAAACCGATTTTAAGTAAATCTGACCCCCCCCCGACCCCTTGTCCCATTCTATAAGTGGATTTAACCTTTGCCCTAAAATTAAAATCTAATTTGGTAAAACTTTATACCCTGAAAATCTTTTAAATTTTTTAGTTAAACCGAATAAAAACCCCTTTTTTTTAAACCCAAAAAAAAAAAAAAGATTTAATCTTTGGGCCCGGGACTGCCCAATGCTGGCAATTAAAAACCCACGGGTTTAAAACCCGTTAAAACCCACAAAAAAATTTTAAACATTGATATAGATATTTTAAACAGAATAAAATATATTGTTTGAAGAAAGAAGATTTACTGTAATAAAAACCCTATTATTTACAAACAAAAACGGGGAAAAAATGATAAAGGCTATTGTTCATCTTGTGAAAAATAAAATAAAGTTTTTTAAAAATACAGGGGGTAATTTAGTATTCACAAAGAAATTTACCTTTTTACCTAAGAAAGGTTTAAAACACTTCCAGGTTTTAAAATTTTGGGGGGCCAGGAAATCCCCTAGAAAAGGGGCCCCCCTGTCAATGAAGGGATGCAGTTTTTGGGACCATATTTTTGCTATGACAGGGTGTAAAAAAGGTACTTGATAACAAATGTTTTCCCAAATTTAAAATAAAAAAATCAAAAACATTTGGAGAAAAGATTGAAAAACATTAAGTTGAAAAACCAGTTCAAAACGAAATCCCGGGTCTGGGAAAAAAACAAAAGTCAAAAAACGAGAAAAGGGGGTAAGTAACCCCCAACACATGGAGCGATAAATTAGCGAAGAATTACACAACCAAATTTAAAAGAAAATTTAGGAACGAAGTGATGTTAATGATATTGATGATACTTGGTCAGCTGATTAGTTGACAGAAAAGCTTTTTCAAATTTAATGAGGAGAAAAGACTTGTTAACCGTTATGATATTTTTTTAGAAAAATAGTTTTGGGTTTTCCTTTAAAAGAATAAACTGGAGAACTGTTACTGAAGCTTTTGAAAAATAATTCTAGAAGGACGATTCCAAAAATTAGGTAATGAGGAAAAAAAGTTTTTTTTATAAAAAAAATTTGAATCATTTTAAATAAAAAAAGTTTAAAAATTGTACCAACATTAATGGGAAAGGCATAATAGAAAGATTTAATAGAATTTTAAAAAAAGATAATGTGGAAATTTTTACAGCAAATAATACTTATACTTATTTAGATAATTTGCAGTTTGGTTGATAAAATAACAAAACAAAACTTTCTAGTATAAAAATAAACCCCAAACCGAAGCTAGTAAAAACTTAAAAAAGGTATGTTTATTTTAATTTATATGGTGTTTAAAAAAATACCAAAAAGTAAAAAAAATTTAAAATTGGTGATCGAGTTCGTTAAGCAACTTAAAAGACATTTTGAAAAAGGTAACACCAAACGGACAGGGGAAATATTTATAATTTTATGGAATTAAAAATAAAAATCCCAGAACTACAAAATTAAAATTTTTAAATGAGAAATAATTGGGGGTTTTTTTAGAACAAAAACTTTTACCTACACACAAGAGATTTTAAAATAAAAAAAAGTTTTTAGACAGACTATAAGAAAAAACAAGCTTAAAAAAAGGAAAAGGGTTTATGGTAAAAAAATTTAATATTTGGGGTACCATTTAGTGAATTGAAAAAAATTTTAATTTAAAATATATTTTATAAAAATGGTCCATAAAAATTTTTTTTTCTAATAAGGGAAAGAAAAAAATAGATCATTTAATCATTCCCTTAACCAAATAGCTGCTGCTTACAGAAAAAGTTATAAATTTTTTTGGGAGAGTAAGTACCGGGTTTATAATTACGCAGGTTTTTTTGGGTTGTTCAGCGCATTTAGCACTTGTTCCAGCTTTTCCCTATATTTGTAGCATTTTGCGGGGCGCGGGTTCCATGTAATTACCATTTTTTACAAGACTAAAACTTGACGACAAGAAATTTTTTTTAAAAAGCACATCATCAAAAAATAAAACAACTAAAAACAAAAGCACGATTGGAAAAGAAAAAAAAAGAAAGAGAAAAAATTATTCGGGTATTTTACAATATATTAAAATGCAGGAAAAAAAAAAATATTCAATCCTTTTTTAAAACGTATTTTGAGGAATTTAAACTTAACGGATAAAAAAAGTAAAAAAGAAAAGAGTTATATAACTTAATTAAAGATTTTTTCAAAAGTATTTTATATAAATGAAAAAATTAAATCAGTTAAAGGGTAATATTGCATCAGAAAAAAGACGTTTTTAGAATTATTAAAAAATAAAATCCTAATTTTAAAAAATTTCCAAAACCCATTCACAAGGGCAAAATGTTATGGACCCAAGTTATAATTTCTTTAAAACCCTTTTTTGAACTTGCTGCTCAAAAACCTTTCCCAAAATATTTATTTCCTTTTCACAAACAACTTAAACACTAAAAAAATGTTATTTTCTGCAAACGTTTGATGGGTTTCTGCCCTTGAACGGTTATTTAAACTAACAGTACGGTTTACAAAAAAACATCACGACAAGGGTGTTATAAATGACCCCGAATGGGCATATCAATCTTTTTCTTAACTGATTAATTAAAAAACCAAAACGGAAAAAACCCAATTGACGGATTTGTTTTTTTAAAAACCAACCAGAAATATGTTTTAAAAACTCAAAAAAAGAAACAGAAGGGAAGAAAAAAAAAGTTGGTTTTTAGTTTATTTAAAAAACACACAAATTACACAAGAAGGGTTAAAAATGTCCAAAAAGGGTTTTAAAAATTTAAAATTTTTATAACAATTTAAAAAAAAAAGATTTTTAAAATTTTATTCAAAAGAATAGATAAAATTACTATTTTTTAAAATTTCTTTAGGTGCGTTTTTAGAGTTTTTTTTCTAAAAGTATTTTATATATAGATGGAAATAAAAAGGGTTTTAGATAGAATGATTATGTCAAAATTACTAGCATTTGGAGAAATAATGAATCCAGACAAAAATTCTATAAAAAATTCTTAAAAGAAGAAATGTTTTTAAATCAAAATTATAAATAGTTGGGCGATAAATTTTAAAAAATCATGTCATTGAAAAATTAAAAAATTTATAGATCCTTATCTTTTAAAAAATAATTTTTTTGAAGGGAACTGGGGTTGTCATTCTGAAAAAGAAAATGTCGAAAGATTATGTGTTTGTCCCAGACCAAAAAGTTATCGAAAAAACCCAAAAAGAGTTATTGCAACCGATTGTGACATAATAAAAAAAAAAAATTATAGAAGACTTACGCGCATTTAAAGCCCTTATAAAATTTTCGGATAAAAAAAAAGTGTGCGAAGGGAAAAACAAGTAAAAAGTGGAATATCAAAAACAAAAGGAAAAAATTAAATTTAAATATTTTAATTCTTTTTAAAGGGGATAATTTAAACTTTTTTTTATTTTTTTTTTTTTAATTTTTTTTTAAACCTTTTTTGTTAACAATTTTATTTTCTAAATATAATTATAGAGGCAATCGAGAGATCCACAAAACAATTTTATAAAAAATTTGAAATTAAATTACATATAGAAAAAGACCCAAAAGAATAAATTATATTTAACTATAAACGACCTTAAAATACAAAATTTGAACTAAAACTTTAAAAGGTAAAAAAATAAACGTGTTTTAAAAATAATTTTGCAAAAAGGATAAAACTGATACAATAATAAATCATTTATTTTCAATCAAAGGTTTAGAAATTATTAACACAAACAAAAAAAAAAAAACTTTACTCAAGTTTTGATGAAATAATAAATAAATTGGGAAGGGGGGTTTGAAGGAAGTGGTGGAGAATAAGTCGTTGATGCTCTTATAAAATAATATAAGTATAGCCATTGGCTGCTTCAAGTTATTTAGAATTACCAAACCATTACAACATCCAATAAAAGGGTTAATAAATATAAAGAATGATGATATCAAGTTTTTTGATGGGTCATTTACTTACAAATTTCTGTAAACAAAACATTTTGAAAGAGTTTCAAATTTTAAAAAAACATAAAACGATCTTGATTATACTGGAATAAAATTTTCCGTTCTTATATCAAATACCAAAATAAATTTTTTAAAGAATATCATTTAATATATTTTGGGTTTAAAAAAAATAGATTTTTTCCAGTACATATCAAAATACAATACGAAAACACTGTGACATGTTTTTTAATTACAATGATAAAATAAATGAAAAATAAATAATAAAATAACGAGATACTGAAAAACCCAAAAAACTGTATCCAACATTAGTTTGGATAAAAAGACTTTAATGATTAAAGACAAAAAAAACCAAAACCAACATAGAAATATTTTTTAAAATTGCTTACAACATTTTTTCAAAAAGAATATTAAATGAACATTTTTCCCAAAATTTTTTAGCTATTAATGGGACCCAAGGGGTAAAAATGCCAAAAAAGGGGGAAAAAGTACAATTTAAAAATTTCCATAAAGGTTAGCAGTACCCTTTTGTAATTTATGCTGATTTTGAACATAACTAAAAAAGTTTTAACTGCTTTACCCTCAACAATCTCATTTCTGAACCATATCAAAATCAATAGATTGTGGTTACGGTAAAAGTTTTTGTTTTTAGACATAAATATACTAAACCAACCCCGTTTATAGGGTCCTAATGCAGTTTATAAGTTTTTGAAAAAACTTAGGAAGAGGGAAAATTGTAAAGAAATATTTAAAGAACATTTTTAAAAAAGAACAAAAAATGTCTAAAAAAGAGAAGTGAATTTAAAAAACAAAAGTTTTGTCTATTTTTTGAAAAAAGAATAATAGAAATTCAATCAAAGTAAGAGCCACGCATTAAAAGGAAAAATTCAGAGGAATGCCACTCAGAATGTAAATTTTAAATTTTTAAAATAACACATAAAAACCTGTTTTTTTCATAATTTAAGGGTTAGACGGTCATTTTTTTATGCAAAAATAGGGAAAATTAAAAAAAAAATTAATGTTATTCCTAACAAATGGAAAGATATAGGGGATTTTTGATTTCTGACTTGGGCTTATTTTCATTCCAATTTTTGTCTAATCATTGGATAACTTTGAAAAAATTTCCGAATTTAAATATTTTTCTCAAGAATTTTAAAAAAATAGAATTAAATTTAAAAAAAAAAGGTGTTTACCATAGATTACAGGATTTATTTAAAAAATTAAAAAAACAAAATTACCCTTTTAAAGAAAAGGTTTTATTCAATTTAAAATGAAACTATATTTCTGATAATGAATTGAACATGCTAAAAATGTTTGAATAAATTTAAAAAATTAAAAAAATGGGAGAATATCATGATCTTATTTAAAAATGAGATTACTTTTTGGGGTGATTTTTAAAATTTTAGAAAACTAGTTTGGGTACTAAAATTAGTCCTTGTCTTATTTTAGTAGTCCTGGTTTTGTTGGGGGAATGTTAAAAAGACTAATTAATTAGATTTAAAAATGAATTTATATGTATCTTTTTTATGAAAAGGGGCTGGAGGAGGAATAAGTTTTAAATTTTTAAAAAGATACGAAAAGCAAACAAAAAATATATGAAAGATTATAATTCAAAAAAGAAAAACAAATACTTTGTACCCTTTACGCCAAAAATCTTTTCGGTTGGCTATGTTAAAACCCTTTTCCCTCTGGAAACTTTTAAATTTAACCCAAAAAAAATTAAGAAATTTAAATTGCAAAAGGAAAACAAAATTTATTTTGAATTGTCTTGAATATCCAAAAGATTTTCATAAAACCCACAACGTTTAACCAGCCCTGAAAAAATTAAAATACCCCATCAATGGCTTTCTGATTATAGTAAAAAAATTTTAAAAAAAAATTTTAAAAAGGAAAAAATAAGAAAAAAATTGTTCCAACTTTTAAAGAAAAAACAAAATTATGTAGTTCATTTTTAAAAATCTTGAACCCATTAACAAATTTGGGTTAAAAGTAAAAAAAATACAAAAATATTAACTTTTAAGAAAGTCCTTGGGAAAAAAAAAAAATGAAAATTTTAAAACTCAAAAAAAACTAAAGCAAAAAATTCATTTGAAAAGGGCTTTTTTAAGTTAATGAACAATTCGTATTCGGTAAGGGTGGAGAATTACCAAGAGGGTTAATATTTAATTAACTCTATGAAAATATTTTTTAAAAAAACCAGCCAAACCTTTTATTTTTTTGTTTTTCAACGATGTTTAACAAAATTTGTTTTGGGATTTATAGAAAAAAGAAAGTTTGTTATTAAAAAGCCTTTTGGGGGGAATGTGCATTCTAGATTTATCAAAAATTTATTTTATGATTTTCATTATAATTCATTTGGAAAAGTACGAGGATAATTGTAAAAATTTCTATTTACTGACACTGTCATTAGTTATGAATAAAAACCAAAAATCATAGAGGATTTTTTTTAAAGGGCAAAGATTTATTTTTATAAGTGATTCGATATAATTCAAAATTTTATTTTTTAAAAATAAAAAAGTAATTGGAAAATTTTTAAAAATGAAGTGCTGGGATTCCCCTTGTTTAATTTTTTCGGATTAAGAAGAAAATGTTTCATATTTATTTTTAAAAAAGAAGTTAAAGTTAAAAAAATTTAAAAGGAAATTAAAAAAACTTGTTTTTAAGAAAAACAAAAGTTTAAAAAATTACAAAAAATTTTTTTTAATTTCCCCCCAACTATCACCCCTTTAAAGTTATTTTTTTCAAATAAACCCAATCTTTCCAGTTATTTATAAATAAAAATCTTTATATGTTATGAGATTTAAAAAAATATTTTGATAAAGGTATTGATACATTAGCTTTTTCTTAAATAAAACTTAAAAATTTAAAAATGAAAATAGAACCCAAAATTTTGAACTGAATTTTTATAAAATTTAAAAAATTTAAAATAAATAACACATTTTTTTTAAATTATTTTTAAAAAATGAAAAGATTCTTTTTTTCTATTATTTTTTGCTTGAATTTGAAGAAATTTCATTTTTTTATTTTTTATTTTAATTTCTTCCCCTTTTTCAATTAATTGCATCAACAAAATAATTAAGATCAATTAAAAAAATTCTTTCATTATTACCATTTTTAAATAAAACCCGGGCAGCTTTTCAGTTTTCCATTTAAATAATCCCCCATCGGATTTGGTTTAACAGTTAAAAAAAATGGAGGGTTTTTCTTATTAATTTTCTTTCTATTTTTTTTACTTTTTTCATTTAATTATTAAAAATCCCATTTTTTTAAATTTTTTCCAGTTAAATAAAAACACAGTTTTTAAAAAGTTTAATTTACATTCCTTATGGGGAAAATAATTTAAAAGTTTTTTCATTTTGTTTTACATTTTAATTTTAGTATTTTTTACAAAAAATCATACAACGGGACTTTTTCTTTTAACATTTTTTTAAAGAAAAAAAAAACAATAATATACACAAAGCATACTTGTTTTGTCTTGATATTGAACATTTTTGTATTTTACATTTGGAATCTTAAAAAACTTCTTTTTTGGGGAGGGAAATCCAAATGGGTCAAAGTACAAATATTAAGTAAAAAACCCAATGGGTTTCCCGGACCAATAGGTCATCTAAATTGATTTTTTCCACACCGTCCTTTTTTTTTAATTTTTTAAAAAAATTATTTCTACTAAATCCCCCCCTAAAGTTTTTTAAATTTTTTTTTTGTTTTTACCATTGTTCTTTTTAAATTTGAAAAAGGTTTTTTTAAAATTTTATTTTCTTTTTCTAAAATTTTTTTTTCTTTTTTCTAAATTTTATTTTTTTTTTCTATAGGAATTCGTCTGTAAGGTCTTTGTTTGAGAATCAATCGTAATCCTTTCCCACTTAACAAAAATGAACAAAGGGATTTTCCCAGACTGCAGCCAAAAACCTAAAAACCCACCGTCTTTTTTTTTTTTTTGTGTTAATTAATCACCCAGACCACTAGTTGCTTTCTTTTATAGGGTAAGATAGGTGATACATATTTCTTTCATTAGCTCTGAAATCATACCTTTCCAAGTATTTTACTAACACCCGTACTGGCCAGTCCAAAAGGGCTCCAATGCCTAAAGGGTAATATTTTGGAGCTATTTTTTTCTGCCCTTGAAAATTGTTTTTCCTAAAAAACCCCTAAAGCTCCAAAAAATCCACCCTTTTGACCTTTTCTGGACATTGGGTTTTTGAAATTGTAATTTCTAATCCCCCTTATTTGCAAAGCTTTTTTTTAATTTATTAATTTGTGTTTTTGTTAATAGTAAAGGGGAATTTCCATGTAAATTTTTCTTTTTAAACTAAAAGTTGTGGAATTTTGTTGTGGGCTCGGGCTAAATTTTTCTTTTGTCCCCCTGTAAGGTTAACTTTTATTTTAAAAAATTTGATTCATTAAAATAATTTATATTTATTTTTTTTAATTTTATTTATTTTTTTTAAACAATGAAAGTTTTATTTAAAAAATAACAAGTTTTATTTCCAATGTATTTTTTTCAACGTTTCCCCATAAATACAATTTCGAAAAACATACTTGCAGGGGGAGTGTATTTTATTTAAATGTTAAGTAATTTGTTTAGGGTCTTCGTTATTACTTTCCTTTTTTTATTCCAAGTAAAAAAGAACAAATCCATACAAACTTTGAAATTAAATCTATTTTGCAGCTTCCAGTGTTTATTTTTTTGTTTATAATAATAATTAATTACATCATCATATATTCGAATACTTGTGTATTCTGTTTCTGGGTAAAAACCCTTACCAACTTTAAGACGACAAAACTAAAAAACAAACATTATCTGCTGCATTAACTTTAAAGTATCTAATAAATGTGGGTTTTGTTTTTTGATTTTACTTTTTTCAGGTCTTTTTTTAAAAAAACAAAAACATGTTGTGGTTTTGTTACACCACCGTTCTAAAAGTTTTATTTTAAATTTTTGTGTACGTTGATTGCTCATCATTTTCCCCAAGGGTTGACCATTTGCTTTTTGTAAAAACTTCGAAATTAAATTAAGTCCAAATTCATTGAAAAATCAAACCGGGGAACCCCAAAAATAAATTTTACAATTTCCTACCACACACAGCATTAGCTCTAAAATTAATTTATCATCATCTGTTAGTGCAGTGTTTTTGAATTTGACTTTGGGGGTATAATAATTGTTTCTAAACCTTGAAAAATGAAAATTATTTTAAAGGGGAAATTTTGATTTACCTCATTATTTTCCTGGATTAAATTCCCTTTTAATTTAAAACCTGAATTTTATCACGACAGCAGTACATATATCTAAATAAATTTAATTTGTTGTTCCCGTTTATTCTGCTAAACTTTGATAGTTCACTAAATTTTTTACTTTATTACTTTTTAAAATTTTTTCAATCATAAAAAAATTTTTTCCCTTTTTGTTTCCACTCATCAATTAATGAAACTGCTTTTTAAATTTGAGCAATTTGAGCCCATTAACCAAACCTAGCAAGCTTATTTACTTTAAAAAATTACTTAAAATAACCCTTAAACCAAACAAAATAGAACTTCTACATTTAAATTTTAAAGTGATATCCGTTTTTTTTTTTCTTTTTTATTATTTCCCCGGGCGATATTTAAAACTGTATCTAATTGAATAGGGGTTAATTATCTTTCGAAAATTTTTTTTCGTTTAAACAGTAAATTTTTAATATTATTTTATTTTTTTTTTTTAGTTTTCATTAAAGTTAAAACTTTAGTTTTTATTAAAATTTAAAACTTTTTGTTTTTTTTTAAAGTTAAATCTTTAGTTTTTATTAAAATTTAAAACTTTAGTTTTTTATTTAAAATTAAAAAAATTTAGTTTTTATTTAAAATTTTAAAACTTTATTTTTATAAATTAATCTGTTAATACGTTTACGCGTCCCAGATCCTGACAATAATCTATTTAATCTTATATTAATATCCTCCTCATTATCATTATTTTTACTGTTATTCTTTTCTTGTAATTCCTTAGCAATTAAATTACCAACTGCCGGAGCAGGTTTCTTTTTAAATTTTTCAACAATTTTATCAGCAGCTAAATTTCCAACTTCTGTGCCAACCTTTTTTGTTCCACTTTCAAGTGCTGCTTTTCCTGCTGTTTCCAAAGCTTTTTTTCCAGCTGTGCTAATTAAAGATGCAACTCCGCTTGAAAACAATTTCGTTAAAGTGTCAAAGATACCTGTACCATGTATGATTTCTTCTTTGGTCTGAGCATCAACATAAATAAATATTCCTTTATTTTTGTCATAAACTTTTTTGTACATTATATAAAACTAAAATTTATAATTTCATATATCTTTTAAAATTAGTGTAAAACTTGTTTCAACCTCATTAAAATTAATTATTCTACCAAATACATCTGTAATATATATTCTTATTGAATTATAATAATTTATTAATTTCAGAATATCCAACTCTTTGTGGTTCTTTTGTAAAAGGATAAGCTCTTGTTAAATCTGCAGTACTTAAAGCATAGATAATATCACTGAAATTACCATCAACAAGTGAATTATCAATAAGATCACAATGAATGTAAATTGTATCCACAGAGTTAGTTATATTTGGTGTTGTAGTTCCCCATTCAGTATTTCTCAATGCTTTTTCTCAAACCCAAGCAATGTAGAAAATTTGACATTCTTAAATCCAACATAAAATTATCTGTAATTGAAATCAAAATCTTAAAACTACTTAAATCAAATTCCAAACTTATTGGAGCAATTTCTGATTTATTAAATTCAAAATCATCATTACTTATTAATGTTTCCCTAATATAATTATTAATATCTGTGTAAACTGTAAGAACCATTTGTAAATATGATATCTTTCCATTCTTTACCATTATTGTAACGAATTCTTTATTGTCATTTTCATCACTAATATTATGCCAAGAGTAGGTCATAGTGTTAATACTATCCAAACCAACAACATAAGTTTTATTTTTATCTAAAATTAAGAACGACTAAATCTGATTGTAAAATCACTCGGTATATTTTTATCATCTTTAACTGTTTCAGAACTTAATACTATTTTGTTCCATTTATATAATTATTAAACATATCTTTTAATTAAAAACTAAAGTTTTAAAACTTTAATAAAAGTGTAAATTCAAGAAAAAAATTTTTATATAACATTTCGTGTTGTTCTGGTAAGAGTGAATTCATTTTAATAGTTCATTAATTATTCTAATACCTTCATTTTTTAGTTCTTCATTATTATTTCCAGCATCAATTGAACCACAAATTAACTCCAAGTCATCAACCAATTCTTTTGGATTACACGGACAAACGTCATAACCTTGTCCTCTAATTACTTTTTTAAATTTCATAGATCTTTTATTGATAGGTAATCCTGACTTTTCTGTTAATTCTTTAAATATTTTTATTGAATGATTTGAATGTTTTTTATTATGTTATATCTTTTATTAATCAAATCAATCAAATCAATTATCTACTTTAGTGTTTAATTACTTCTTTTCCAGTTATTTTATCCTTAGCAATTAATTTGTTTTGACCATAAAGTTTATTTAAGTTAATAATTAAATTACCATATTGTCCATTGGTGAAACTTTATATGGGTTATGATATCTTATTCCTTTTCCAATATCTCTGAGTCATTAATCATTTTTGATAAACGTTCACCATATATTTTAAGATTTTTTTTTTGTCTAATTTTAACTCTGAAACATACTCACCTACAGTCATAGGTTCTGCATCTGAAAATTCAATTTTTTCATCTGGATTTTTTTTACTGTGTTCATTTATTCTACGAGTACATTTCTTTAATTTTTCGGTAACCTCTTTTCTTGTTTTTATCCAATCATCTTTATCTTTGTTTATTACTAACTCTGATAATACAGGTAAATTCCAATCTGATAATACATCTTTATCAATATTTACATCTAAATTTGCCTCAAATTCTTTTTCTGATTCTTCAGGAAATTCTCTAGTGTCTTCAAACTCATCATCTTCATCATCCAAACCCATATGATCTTCCGGCGGTAATAATCGTATTGGTTCTTGGAATATCTGTGGTACACCCTGGTATGTTTGTATGTCTTTCATCACCTAGTAACGCTAATTGTTGTTTTATTTCAGGTAATGTTTTTAACTGACTTGATAATTGTTCTTTTTGACTTTCTATTTTTTCAGTAATTGGTTTATAAATTTCAGTGTACATATCCCGATTTATAGCTTTTTTAATTTTTTCTTTCATTATTTCTTCTCTAAGAGCTCTCATCTTTTGCCCGACTAAGTTTTTTCTTATTCTTATTTCATTAAGTTTTGATTGCATTTATATAATAATGTAAGATAATGTAAGATATTGTAAAATAATGTAAAATAATGTAATATATAAATGGAAATTCCAAATTATGATACAAAAAGTGATAAATCCAATAACTTTACACAATTTTATCCTTTTATGCCAGATTCATGTTTTAGAATGTTAATATGTGGATCTTCTGGATCTGGAAAAACAAATACATTAATGCATATACTTCGAAAACCTCTTATATATTATGATAAATTATACTTGTATGCTAAAAACCTAGAACAATCAAATATCAAGATTTAATTAACAACTTAAGTCAAATTGCAAAAAAATATAAAGTAGATCCAAATGAAATACTTGAATATTCAGCTGATCCCAACCAAATTGAACCTTGTGAGAATCTTGAATCAGAAAAACAAAAAGTAGTAATATTTGATGATTTTTGTATGTGAAGATAAAAAAGTTCAAAATGAAATAACAAAATACTTTATTCAAGGACGACATAAAAACTGTTGTGTTATTTATTTAAGTCAGTCTTACTATAAAACACCAAAAGATATTCGAATTAACTGTTCACATTATATTTTATTTGAAAGTCCAGGTAAAATGGAAAATGATAGGATTTGTACTGAACAAAATATAGATCGTGATTCTTTTGCTAATGCAACAAATCAAAAATATGATTTCTTATATATTGACAAACCAAGGAAGTTTTTAAGAAAAAACTTTACTGGTAATATATAATGGGAGTTTTTAATGATGTAAAACAAATAAATGAATCTGAAAGTATAAGTAAAGTTAAATTTGATATTGATTTAAGTGATTATGCTACTAAAAAACAATACAAAAAGCTTAGAAAGGACATGGAATCATATCTTCACAGAAATAAGGAACTTGATAACACAATGAACAGAGCATTAGATATGGGAGGTAATAAAATAATCAACTTAGGTAATCCAGATAAATCCGCCGATGTAGTTTCAAGACGATTTATGTTTAAAAAAGTTCAAAGTGTAATAGATAACTATAAACTTGAAGATGTCAAAAGTAATAAAACAAACACTAGAAGCAGAAGTAAAGAATATTGAAGAATTAACAAAAGATTTTAAAAAGAATTCATTATTGATAGTTGAATTACAAGGTAAAATTGAAGAAGAAATGAAAGCTCTGGTTGATTCTATTAAAGAACTTGAAAAGAAATCTGATTTGACAGATGACAATATAAAAAAAGTATTTAGAACTAATTTTGAAAAGTTATACACTCAAGTTCAAGAATTAAAAGATAGTATGATTAAACATGAAGAACTAAAAGACAAGATTACTGAAGCTGAAAAAAAGTTACAAAATATGTATCAGTTAGAAATTAGAACAGAAATAAATAAACTAAATACTGAAACTGAAAAAAAGCATAAAGATTTATTAGAATTAATTTCAAATAAACTTGCAGAATATAAATCTGAATTGGAAAAGCAGCTTCACAAAGAGGGATGATCATGATACAGCATTAGGACTTTAAAAAAGAAATTAATTCTAAAATAGATGACTTTAAAAAACAAATTCGAAATTGGATTAGTATTGTTGACAACCGTCATAATTTTAAAGTATGCAGACTTAAGTAATAATTACAAAAAAATTACAAGCAGATATGACGCAGCTTAATGCTAAAGTTGAAGAACATAAAAATGAACTGGACTTTGTAGTTGAAAAATCAGTTAAACAAGGAGAGTTAATTACTGCTAATACTGAAGCAATTAACACAGTTAATAATCAGCTAGAAAATTTGAAGAAACAACTTGTAGACCTGATTAATAATGTTGATGCACGTCACAATATAAAAGTACGAAGAGTTAAGTAAACTTAAAGGTTTATTACAAAAGATATTAATGAATTTAATGATAAAATTAAAAAAATAATAAATGATCTTAACTCTGCAGTTAAAATATCAGCTAAACAAGGAGAATCAATCACTGCTAATACCAAAGTAATTACTGCTAATACTAAAGCAATAACCGCTAATGTCGAAGAAATTGCTACTAATGATGAAAAAATTTCTAATAATTGGGAAAAAATTATAGAAGTAAAAGATGCTTTCTTAAAACAAGAAACACAATTAGCTAGAACAAAGAATACTGTTGACAATCATCTGCTTCTGAAGTTGCTACAACAAACGACTTGATGATTTAGCTGAATAATTCTTAAACTTAAAAAGAAAGACAAAAAAATAGAAAAAAAGGCTAGAGGAAGTGGGACATGAAGTGTTTCTCTTTGAATATAGCAGTTTTTATACATATGTAAAAATGAAAAAGTATTTTAACCGTCTTGGTGCTTGGATACATTCAACATATGAAGGTATGGATGATCTGAACTATTTAAATGGAATGGATTTAAGATTTGGAATTTTCGTAGATTATAAAGATTTTATACACATAAACCAACAATATAGTGTAGCTGTACCAAATGTGGTTTTGAATGGTGTGTTTGTGATAAAAAAAACCGGAATGTATATAATAGATATTAAATTTTTATTAACGGGGGCCAGACCCCTAGGTGAACCGGATAAACTGAGTAAAAGCCCAATATCGCAGTTTATATTTAGGCGGTGGTATGATGATGATGATCTAATTCTTGGTATATTTGGCAGTAATATAATAAATATAGTAGCTGAGGACTTTGACACTGATCAGTTAATATCTATGTATAAGAAAAGAATTAAAGTTTTTCTAACACAAGGAACAATGTTTGACATTAATCCTTACGAAGATTCAACATCTACAGAAGTAACATTTACGCTTTTGCCGGGTAGTTACATCAGATTATACATATCGGATGAACCTGCATCGAATACTGTATCGGATGAATCTGTATCGGATGAACATGTATAACCTGCATCTGATGAACATGCATTCCATGATAGAAACAAGCTTTTGAATTAAAAGCTTAATTAAAGTTTTAATTACTATGTGTACCCTAATAATATACTTACTAATTGAAAATAAGATCAAATACTTCACATTTTATTAATAAATATAATCTGCCAAAGTTTTGCCAAAAGTCTGCCAAGTTGGCAGACACTGCCACATCGCTGCCACTTGGCAGAAAAATGGCAGGCTTTTGATTGGTTGAACTTGTGGTTTCCCACATAACCATTTTTAAAAAATGCACTTGATTTACCTTTGACACAACAGGTACATAAAGGACAAGTATGTGTCTTACAAGTAGGACAAGCTCTCAATACACAATAGAATTGTATTTGTTATAGGGTAGTATTTGTTCTCCAGTTAAACTGAAACCTGATCTTTATCTTGATATGCACTGTCAATCAGGAAGTAAATACGCGGTGTATAGATATTTAAGTCAATTTTATTTCAGCTTGTATCTTTGATAAAGCCTGTGGGTTTTTAATTGTCCAGCATTGGTCAGTCCGGACCAAAGATTAAATCTTTTTTTTTGGTTAAACCAAAGGTTTTCATTCGGTTTAACTAAAGATTTAAAAGATTTTCAGGGTATTAAGAGTACCAAATTAGTATTTTAATTTTAGGGCAAGGTTAAAGTCCACTTATAGAATAGGGACAAGGGGTCAGGGGGGGGGGGGTCAGATTGACTTAAAATCGGTATTTCTAATACTACTCCCGGGTCGTTGTGACCTTGACCTTTGACCTACTGACCTCAAAGTCGAACCTGACCTGTATTTTATGATGTTACACCTGTATACCAAATTTTATTTTAATTTGTCAAGCTTTCCATGAGTTCTTGTCCGGAAACCATGAAAACCAACGGACCGACAGACACCGAACGACAGACGACAAGCTGATTCCTATATACCCCCTCAAACTTCGTTTGTGGGGTATTATTAGAATACCAGGTAAGAGTCAGGAAATGTCGCTGGATATTGAGGTTGTATAATCTGATTTCAGTGTGTGATCTTATATTTCTAGCATGCCCATGCCACTCAATTCAAGTTAATGTGTATATAGTATTACAATGTTGATTAGAATAAACATACGAATATGCCAGAATGACTTTTACACACTTTCTAGAGATTTAGGTGTCTTATGTTCTAAATTTGGTTCTATGCTTAGCTCTATCACTAAAGGCAGTGATATGCAGGCACGTACAATGTCATGTATGCGGAATAATACATATAACTGTAATAGTATAATAGATTAGATAGCGCTACTCTATCAGTATATTTAGTTATTTATTGATATTTTTATAAACAAGATGGCTACCCCACGTGACTTTTGGATACCGTACACACGGAGAAAAGGTAAAGTATTGCATTCCTTATAACTTGACGGATTTTCCTTAGACAAAGAGCGTCAAAGACAGCAAAATAAGTGCTTTCCTCCACACAAAGTATCTGCCATCAGTTCTCAGTACTGTACTGCACTCAAACACGTCGCCCAGCTGCGAAATTGTGTACGTTATCTAACCAGTTTTTAACGAAATGCAGCTAGGCAAAGTGTTTGAGATAAGTATTAAGAACTGATGGCAAACGAATCTCTATAAAATGCAATTACGTAAAAATGTGTCTGTATTTCGTTTGTCAATACATCACTATGTGATAACATGTGAGTATGAATAACAATAACAATTCTAAATGAATTGGAAGCCATTTCACATCTAGATAAGCAATTAATGCATCAAATTGTCTGCATTTTTATCTAGGATTCATTACAAGAAAATTAAATGGAAATCAGAATCTTTTTCAAACAAACAAATATATAGATTCTGTTTGATGTTATATGTTATTCTATCTGTAAATAAACCGATTCTATAAACACGACAGCTCATATCGTAAACATTAACAAAAGCATGCGTCAGTAACCCGTGTGAATATAAATACAATACTCAACAACATTTCTAACTCGATTCCTATTATTCATTTATATATCTGTCAACGAATAAAACTTGGACTCATTGTTTAATAAACATTCAGTTAGATAAAACGTAACAACAATAACAACTGGACGTAAAGTCATGGACCTCTAACAGTAAAAACATGACGACAACTTTGTGCTGGTCACTCTGCTGCAAGTAGTGCCATCTTCAAGATTAAACTATTTTGCTACCAACATTACACTCTCAAAAGGGTGATATATCCTAATCGTCTGCTATATACACTATTCTGCAAGTGTGCATCAGTAGATTGTCAGATTTCTATCTGCAACCAATTTGACCATGTTTTATGTAAATCAGGTGGACCATTATCCAAGTTTTTCAATGAATTGACCTAATGAGATAGTTTCTGACTTTAGGTATCCCACTTTTGAACTTGACCTAGATTTCATGTAGACATGCATTCTGACAAAGATTTTTTATGATCAAGTTGAGAAAGTGGCCTCTAAAGTGTTAACAAAGATTTTTTCTATACTTTGACCGTATGACCTATTTTTCTCACGTGACTCGGTTACAAATTTATCCTTCATTCAAAACAGACAAACATTCCTACCAAATCTCATTAAGATGTGTCCTTTTGGGTGTTAATACTACCTTTCTACGATTTGACTAAGTGACCTAGTATTTGACCTAGATAATCCAGTTTTAAACCTTACCAAGATTTCATAAAGCAAAAGATTTTGACGAAGCTTTATGAAGTTAAAATAAAACATGTAGCCTCTAGAGTGTTAACAAGGTTTTTCTTTGATTTGATCTAGTGACCTACTTTAAGATCTCATGTAACCGAGTTTTGAACTGGACCTATATTTGACGGAGGTAACATTCTGGCAATTTTTATGAGGATCAAATAGGAAATGTTGACTCTAGAGCGTTAACAATGTGTTTTCATGATTTGACGTAGTGACCTAGTTTTCGACATCAGGTAAATTAGTTTTGAACTTAACCTAGAATTCATACACTTTTAAGACAATCTTTCTGAAAAAAGATTTATGAAAATTGAGTAAAAAATGTTGCCTCTAGCGTGTTAAAATGGTTTTTCTTTGATTTGACCCGGTGTCCTAGTTCTTGGACGATGCACGACGGACGACGCACGACGACGGACGCCGGACACAGGGTGATTACAATAGCTCATCTTGAGCACTTTGTGCTCATGTGAGCTAAAATTTATCGGCGTGATGTACTTTTTTGACGCCAAGTTAATCCATAAAGAGGCGATGTCACGAACATGATTTTTTATCTAAAGGGTACAAAACATACAGACACTCAATTAGTATCCCTATGGGTATTAATTGCGCCACACTCAATGCTGATTTATTCCTATACAGTTATGAAGGAGTCCATTGGGACATAGTTTAATATTACTGAAGCTTTTAATGTTTAATGGAACCTCGAAATATGGCATTTCAGAAATGGTTAAACACATTTATGGGATGTAACAAGGTTAATACATTAGGATTTACATAAAAAAAATTGTTAATAGAAATTTAGATAAAATATGGTAAAAGAGACGATTTTAGTTTTGAAATTGTCTATTTCCCCTACCTGAATGGGGATGTCCCTAGAGCGACACCTACAGTGTCCGTACAACTTATTCGTTTTGCAAGAGCTTGCTCGAAGTTAGAGGTGTTAATTATAGAAATCTTCATATTATCAAAATGTTATTACAACAGGGTTACCAGCATCATAAACTACAGAAGGCTTTTATTAATTTTGCTTAAGCAAACCTTAAAACACATCTAAAATTTGGTCTAACACTGCCCATATACAATAGGGATGTCGTTTATAAACTATGGCAAATTAAGTTGATGGGTACATTGGTGTAATTATATCCAAGAATGACCATATTCAAATGTTTTACTGTATATAATTTGGTATTTTGTCACTAAAGGTAAAGCTTTTCTCGGCGGGGAGTTATTTTATTTGCACTGCCTTGTCTACCTTGTTGAAAATAGGGTAAGTGAAAGGCTGGCATTCCCTAAACGCGCTTAAACCCCAGTTTCCTTTATATAGGTAACTGACCATTCCAAGGCGGTTCCACTGTTTTCAACTTGTTTTTCGTCCGTTTCGTAGTTTACGTTACGTATATTATATTGTCTGTTGGTGGTGTTTCCCCCTCCCCATTGCCTCCTTGCATTTACACCCCCTCTTCTTTTACTAGGAGTGTGGTTAGGTGCCCACCATTTTTTGGCCACCGGCTTTCCTTTTGCGGTGCCCCATTGTGTGTTTTTTTTTGCTTGCCTTTTTTGTTTGTCTGTTTGTTTGTGCTTGCATGCGTGCTTGCGAACGTGTGTGCGTGTCTCGTTCACGTTCGTCTTAACGCTGCTGTGGTTTGCAGTGTAGGGAGACTGCGAGTGTGGAGCGTGGCTTTCGCTGCTGAATATCAATCCTTGCTTTTTCTAATTCCCACAACACCTCTTTCTCTAACCTCTATCCAAATATGTAATTTTTCATATATTTAAAATGTACTTGTAGGATCTTTGAAGCAATCCGTCTGCTTTATCTTAAAACTACGGTTTCTTTTTGTTTCTCTGGCTGAATTTTGGTTGGTCTATGCTTCCGGGAAATCTACCCTGACCTTTTTTTTTCTTTATTGTAACCATTACTACTAAATGAGGATACTTGTGATTATTATCGTTGTTATTTGTTACTCTACTAAAATAAACATTAAAAATCGTATCTAAAATAATAGATTTTAAAAAGTTCTCGAGTATATATGTGATGCCGACACCTTATTTTCAGAGAGTTGCTTAGCCGTCTAAAGACTTATTATTATAGAAGGAGAAAACCTGTCCTAATAATACATATGCCCAGAAGCAACCTGTGTTTGGAGTGAAATTGCTTATATCTGCATCCAACTTCATGCGAGGAATACTAAATGATTAGCGGTGCGTTTTATACACAATACATTGTATGGTAACAACTGGTCAATGTTCCCGATTCTGATTCTGATAATTATTTAACAGCCTTTATTGCTGTATAATTATAATATTGAATTAAAAGCGGTTGATGAAGGGCAATCGAATCTATCAGATATGAAGATCTTTTGAGTAGATCCTTCGGCAACACAGCGAATGAAAAGAAACACAACCAGCAGTCGACGGTTCTATACAGATGCCCATCCGTGCGTAAAACCTGTGTTCTTCCACCACTGCCAAAAGCTAGACAGTGCCATATAATTAGATTCTGTCGGCTATAATCCATCGAAAGAAAACAAATAAACAAAACACTATTTTTGTATTGAAATATTACATAATCTCTTCGTGATACCAACTGGACAAAATGATGATAAATATTTTAAAAGTATTTAATACACATGTAACGAAATCCCTTAATTTTAGTACGTGAATCAAACATTAAGTTTAAACAATTCTACTGAACATTTTCAGGAAATAAAAGAACAACACTTTTATAGAGCTGCATTTTAAATATTTCATTGTTCAAGGTTTTATAAGTAAATGTTATCAAACTATGTCGCAACAGGCTGAATGTTTGTGTCACGCCGTTTTACGCCGATGTTTATTGAAGTGAAATATTTTTCATATTCTTTTCAGTCATTGGTACAAATTGTCTTATAGTTCTTAGATATATTAAGCCAAGGATAATATTTTCATATATGGTTTGTGTCTATGGCAGCAGGATATATCATGTTCGCTTTAACAAACTCATATCCAATATCCGAATAATTGCCTAGGCTTAATGAATTGCATGTTACACAACATGAGTGTTTACTCACTCTGCTGATTAATAAATTAAGATTTGGCTCTTTATTATTAATGCATGGTTGTCAGAAAGCATACTAGTAATCTGTATCCTGTTTGTGATGATTAATGTATAATCCATTACATTTTGCCCATTGAATTATATTATTTTCTCCTAAGTACACTGTCGATATGCTGGACATGCACAAGCCTCGAAGAGACTTAAGGTCGGCAAATGGCCCGGTGTCTTTGGTTGTACCGAGGAGTCGAACAGTAAAGTATGGTTACAGAAGTTTCAAGCATGCAGCTCCAAAGCTTTGGAATGCCCTCCCAGCAAGCATCAGAGATTCAAGCTCACTGTCCGCATTTAAAAAGTCTTTTTTACGTATGTTATAAAAAAGTAACAAAATCTGAAATACTGTTGAAAATGGCGTTAAACCAAAAACCATGAAAGGTTTGTTTCGTGTTTAGAAAAGGATTGGTCTCGTAATGTACTTTAACGTTGAACATAATTTATGGATGATCTTGTTTTAATTACTATTCATTTTAATCTTTTACCAATATATTTTCATGTATGTATGTGTATGTATGTGTTCTTTATGTTTTTGTAAAGCACTTTTGAACGTACATATTTTGTATGAAAAGTGCTATATAAGTCAGTATAATAATAATAATAATAATAATACTAATCTGCTCATGCAATCGAAAAACAACGTAACAAAACAACAAATTCAACAGCAACGGTAACTTGTTAGCTATAACGCTCTCTCACACTAATCCTGAATGTCAAAGTTAATACATTTTATACATTTGAGCCGTGCCATGGGAAAACCAACATAGTGGGTTTGCGACCAGCATGGATCCAGACCAGCCTGCGCATCCGCGCAGTCTGGTCAGGATCCATGCTGTTCGCTTTTAAAGCCTATTGGAATTGGAGAAACTGTTAGCGAACAGCCTGGATCCTGACCAGACTGCGCGTATGCACAGGCTGGTCTGGATCCATGCTGGTCGCAAACCCACTGTGTTGGTTTTCTCATGGCACGGCTCATTTACATTTTGTACTAGTATCCGATGACAGTCAAACAAGTTGAAAATGCATAACCTCTAACAGATAACGTTTTACTTAACCGTAACTGATTTGCTTGTTAATCAATTCTTGTTCAAAGTGTTTAATATAACACAATTGTGTTTAGAAGTATTTTTACTTGTGAACATTAGCAATCGAAATTGACTATAAATTTACCTCAGGTTCTAAGAACAAAGGTTTGAAACATTTTTCCTACTTTTCGGTTTTTAATGTTATTATGTGTACAGCTCAAAATACAAGTTCTGTATTTGTTTGTCAACGCATTGTGTATGGTTAACAAAATCGTAACAAAACCCTTTTAATTTAATTCGGAATCTGTTGCACACCTAGATAACCAGTTTTCTGCATTTTTATTTAAATTACTTTGAATGGAAGTTAACACAGAAATTAGAAAGTTCTTAAAACAAGCAAATATCTGTTTCGTTTGATGTTTTAACTTTTAAATTAAATCTTGTTCTTTTTATCTCAAAATAAACCGATTCTATAAACACCGGAAACGTCTTCAAAGAAAAGAAAACACCAATTAAACACTTTTATATCGTCGAAATACGCGCAAACACTACTCAAAATAAACACTTTTTTGTCGACTCCTTTGTTTAAAAATCACTGAAAACGTTTAGGCTAAGATTTCTTTTATTTTACTTAGTAGTGACCTATGATGCTTTAAGATCTTCCTGCCGATTTAATTTATAATCTTCCACATAGATTTAAGCAGAGCTATATCTAACAGAATTCCGAAATGAAGGAAAATGGTGTAAAATGTCTACAACCAAAATACATATCAAAATGATTATAAATACCTCAACTATCGTAAATTGCAACTTTTAATAAATAAAGAATAGGCAGCAAATAATTACAAGCATGCGTTTCTATTGACAGAATCAAATTTTAAGGATCCTATTGAAACAACCTTTTGCTCATTTCTAGTTTGCTTTTTTTGCAAGTTAACAATGTCGATATATAGCACCTTACGAGAATTTTCAATTAAGATAACGAAAAAAATAGTTCATTGTCTAGATTTTGAATGTTTTCACTTTACATCATATATGTGAACAAATATTAGATTCACAATTTTCCTTAAAAATATTTTTCTTGATACCACTGATTATTATGCATTCGTTTAAAGAGCGTCTAAGCTGTTGATACTGTTTAAATTTTCGTAAAACCTAAATGGTGTTGATTTTATCTTCAAATGATATATTTCATTGTAAATGTCATTTTGGATCGTCTCACATACATAAATTGCTGTTTTGACATTACTGTCCCCGAAGATCCAGCTGGAAATTTCACAATATCCTAGCACGAATTAAAATGTTTGCGTTGATCCGTTATTGAAAATACGTAAATAAGAATTTTCTAAAGACAATAACATTTCCCCTATGAAATTAGAATAATTTATAGTATTTTCAAAATTCAAACCCAAAATCTTCACATTCACGTAGAAAGGTGTATATTAATCGAAAGTATATGAATTAGACAAAATCGTATTCTGACAGATTAACTAGGTCAGAAATATGACAAAATAGCAAATATTCAGCAAGTTCATCTGCTTGGAGGCTCAATAAATTTACCAAGTTGATATTGGCATAAACTGTCATCTTTTGTCATCATGAAAAATGAAAACAGATTTCAAAACAGTGAACCAAACGTTTATTTAACACATTTCGATCAATAGATGTTTACCAAATACAAATCACTTTAAAGAAAATGTTTGTCAAAAAACACTGTCATAGATTCAATACAATTGACCCACCCATTCCAAAATTCAAAATGTTTTTACTACCAAGTCTTGACATCTCTTGAATATGGTGTAGACGCCATGAGAAAACCTGTTGTGTTTTTTTTTTTGTTTTGTTTTGTTGTTGTTGTTGTGTTCAAGCAGAAACTACAAAAAAATGTATAGTAACTCATTTGTCCAAACTTAAAACGTAAGGTAAGACTTAAAAACAGCCAGAGCCACACATCACAAAGTTGGCCCACAACAATTAGAAATTGAAAGCTATTATAGTAGATGGGCTGCATCAGAAGTACATTTTTATTATATAAATATATGAAATGCGAGGATGGATTAAAGAAATGAGGGTGCAACGAAATTCATAGATGGATATTTAATAGCGGAAGCTACATATGTACGTTACAAGACAAAGTAAATTTGGTGATATTTTACAAACAAGAGCTCCGCCAAGCGGGGCAATATACGCCCGAAGGATTACATCATAGGATTGGAGCAAAATTTAAAGAACTTGACTGTTGTAGTCCAAAGGAGTGGAACAACAACAAAAAAAACTTCAAAAAACAAATCTAAATCCACAAAAAATATTCAAAGTCCACAAAAAAAATCCTTATCAGGTACAGGTATGTTTAGCACGTTCCTGAGTCTTCATTAGCACATGTTATGAAACAAAAACTAATTTAACAAGAGGGCCATGATGGCCCTATATCACTCACCTGTTATCACTGCACTTGAGGACAAGAAGGTCCTCAGAAAAAATATCTACAACAAAGGGAAGAAATTTAACCAAAAAGAAAAAAAAATTCTTACAAGGTACAGATATGTCAAAATACACCTAAAAGTTAGAGGAACCATCCATGTTGTACCACAGAAAAGTGGTCTCGGTTTTTCCCTACGGCCAATAATAAAAACGTTTCAAAATAAGCTATTTATAGTAACATAAAAGGGAAGTAATTAAAAAAAACTTATTGTAAGTGAACAAAAAGAGATCTGCCAAATAAAAACAAGAGCACTGCAATGCAGAGCATTATATACAAAGCAAAGTCATATAATGACCTTTGACCCTTAAGTGTGACCTTGAACTTGAAGCAAGTCATCCGGAACATGCGCTCTGCACGTTGTCTTGGTGTAGTGAACATTTCTGCCAAGTTTCTTTGAAATCCTTCCAGCAGTTCAAGAGTTACAGAGCGGACACGAAACAAACTGATATGACTTTTGACCCCTAAGTGTGACCTTGACCTTGAAGCGAGTCGTCCGGAACATGAGCTCTGCACGTTGTCTTGGTGTGGTGAACATTTGTATCAAGTTTCTTTGAAATCCTTCAAGGGGTTTAAGAGTTACAGAGCGGACACGAAACAAACTGATATGACCTTTGACTCCTAAGTGTGACCTTGACCTTGAAGCAAGACATCCAAAACATGCACTCTGCACGTGGTCTCGGTGTGGAGAACATTTGTAACAAGTTTCCTTGAAATCCTTCAAGGGGTTCAAGAGTTACAGAGCGGACACGAAATTGCTAACGGACGGACGGACAGACGGACACCAGCGTCATAACAAAAACGTCCCTTGGGGCGAAAAAAAAATTACTTGTTTTGTCATGAAAAAAAAAATTAAAAAAAAAAACTGCATCATTTTTAAAGAAATTAAAAAAACCCCTGGTAAAACAAAACATTCCGGAGCTCAGACTTTTTTTGCAACAATTGAGGCCAAAAGAAGTTTAAAACATTTTGAAACAATATTTCAATCCGCATAAAAAACCCATTTCTTAATGTCAGAGCCGGCCACATATTTTTTTCACAAAAGTTTGTATAGGGGGGGAAAAAACTCACTTGAAAAAAATTAGGGGTAGGGAAAATTTTTCGCCTACTAGTTTTTCACTGATTAATTATAGTAACTATTGATTGTCATAAATGTTATAGCCAAACCCGTGACAGAAATAAAAAATTCACAAAAAGGAGGGAAGGGGCAAACTGGAATTAAAGGGTAAAAGTGATTTATGTAAAAATCAAAAAATTGGCATATTTAAAAATTCATTTTATTCTTTTTAAATAGTTTGTAATCAAATCACTCATCTTATTTATTAATGGTTAATACCAAAATTAGAAATGCAAATTTTATTGCAAAAATAAAGGTCAACCCTGATAATTAAAGGGTAAAATTCTTTTTAAAAGCAAAAATGTAAAAATTTAAAATTCCTTAATTTTTTCTAACTTTTTTAAAGTTTCACTTTTTAGTCATGAAGTAATTCTTTTAATGTCTGTATGTCAGCAAAGCAGAAAGTGAAAAAATTAACCCTAAAAGCCAAGAGAAAAAGCAATATAAAGGGGCCCCAAAGTAAAATTTTGTGTGAAAAACGCATGAATAAGACCTGTTTAAAAAACAACAGATATTATTAATCATTATAATAATTGCCTGATTTTTTAAATTAAAATTCTCACAATACATAATACGAATCGTCTAAAATCAACAAGTTCAATGAAATTTTAAGGGTCAAAGCATTTCAAGTAAAAGAATAAAAAACATAGCTCTTGAACTTTTCTCTTTTAAAAAAACTTGTGATACAGTCAATGAACAGTCTTTTTTAATGTAAAATGTTGGGGCCCAGTCTGGAGAACATAAATTTTCAAAACATTCAATTTCAATCATAATATGAAAGGTCAAAGGTCAAAAAGTGAGTAAAATTTTGCAATAAACGCCTTTTTGTATAAATTTTTTTGTTTAAAGTATTTTTTTTTTGTCTTTCAGAACTGATCTTTGTTCTTTTACAGTATATATTTCAGAGATTTCATAGAGGAGACAAAAGTCAAGGTCAAACTTGGTATTAAGGGCGGGGGTTTTTTTGTGTAAAAAAACAAAATGAACATACTTACCATACTTTTTTAAAAAAATATTTTGTTGTTATTATTCACTTTAAAATTTTTTTTAATTTAAAACATTCCAAGCAAGGTCAGCAATGTAGGTTTTACCTAAAAATCAAAGCCAGCCCTTTTAACCAAGGGAAAAAAGGTAAAATTTTGGTGAAAATTTCGCAAAAAAGCATTTTTGCAATATTTTTCTTTATTGTTTTTGTCAACACTAGTAACTGACTTATTCATTTTCAAATATAAACAGTGATATCATTTTTTATTTGAAAAATCATCATTGTAAACCTGAATTAAAGGTCAAAGGAAAGGGGCTTCAAAAACTTGCCATTAAAAAAAGGGCTTGAAAAAGATGGAGACAAATAAAAATCCACGGCAAGTCTACACAGGCACCGTTGGGGGCCCCATAGCAAGTACGCATACACCTCAGGGGTAACTGTTTTCCAAAAACCAGACAGAAAACGGACGGGGTTCAAAATTCAGGCCTAAAGATAATTCTGAGCAATGAAACAACTCCAATAAAAATTGAAAGAAATTGTAAATCCCTTTGATCTTAGAGACAAGACGAGAGAAAAAAGCTCTTGTGAAGGGCAAAAAAGGGCAAAGAGACCCTTTCACCCCACTCCTTTCAAAGCTCGAGAGTAAACGAAAAAAACAACTGAAACACAGAACTCAACGATATCGTCAAAGAACTGCAGAAATGAAAAACAAAGCCGGACCAGAGGCAGAGCCGTTTGGCCCAGAAGGGTTCCAGACAATTCCCAAAACAGAGGGGTTTACCAAGTAGAAGAAAAGGGAAAACAACATCGGGCCCAAACAACTTTTTACCTAAAATGATCAATACCGCTATCACACACTCTTCATCCAACATATACCAGGTCAGGAAAAAAAGTTCAAATGCTGAATGGTGCATCCCTCAAATTTCTCTCACCTCTCATCCATTGGGCAAAGATTCTCAGACTTTAGAGCCGAACCAAGCCCCCACTTCGGCCACACCCAACTGTATGGGCGAGGAGAAAGGGACAAAATTTTGTTTTTAAAAGACTCCAAAGAGCTCTTCAACTCTCAGCGGTCCATCAGACATTTTAACGAGACAGCTCGGAAAGGGGCAAGCCGAGAAAGCTGGGGACAAACTTGAAAAGGGAAGAAACCAAAGGAAATCCCGTTCCAAACCCCCAAACTTCAAACAGAGAACTCAGTTTCTGCAGAAAAACAGATTTTCGTAAGAATAAAGAACATAAAGAGGAGCTACCTCCAAACATACAGTCGCCAAGCAATCAGCACAGCCAAACAACTTTCCTCCGTCAGCGCACTTACACGTGGCCAAAAAAAAACAATGAAAAACGGGTGATCAAAGACACCAAAACCCAGCGAAAAAAAGGAACAAATACCAACCCAATCCTGCAGAGCGTTTCTACGGGAAAAGTACGCCCAGGCTTTTACCCATAGACATCCAAAATAGACCAAGCTGTGGGAATGCCAGCGACAGCAGAAGCGGGAAATTTACTGCCGCATCTATGCAAAGCAATCCCTATTTTTAATTTTGTTCTGGAAATTTTGATTAGGCACCACTTGCAGCATTATGAACTGTTTTTTCCCACTGCCAAGGGTATATGCGGGGGACCAAGAGGTCTGGATGCGGTCACGATCATTTCTACGTAAAAGATTTTGGGGGGGCCTGATGTTTTTTTCCCTTTTTCTTCTACTCCTTACCTCCTTCGATCTTTGGAGCGCTTTTGCTAGGAACCCATTCATGGGGGACAAGCCCTGTTCTAGCGCTGCCTTTCCTTTCTGCATTTTTTGACGAATCGTTGAGACCCCTGTCGTTTCGTATGTTCTTAGTTTCCTCGGGATTTTTTTGAGTGGAGTGGGCATGGGGGGGGTAGTCTCTTGCTTTTTTTTCCTGCACAAGGGGCTTTGTACTCTCCTTATCCAAGGCCCAAAGGGGGGGGGGGGGGGCTGTCTTTTCCATTTTTGATTGGAGTTGTTTTCATTGTTTTGAGAATTATCCTCAACCTGAATTTTAAACCCTTGTCCATTTTATCTTACGGGTTTTGGAAGAAGTTCGTTGAGGTGGTTTTCTACATGCTAAGGGCCTGCGGTCCTGTGTAGACTAAAAAGGACAAATCATTTGCCCCCCCAACTTGTTAAAACCTTTTTCATATGGCGAGTTTTTTAAAGACCCCTTTTGACCTTTAGTTCAGGTTTTGACCTTGACAAATTTTCATAAAAAAGGGAAGAAGAAATCACGTTTTTATATAACTTGAAATGAATAATGACATTACTTGTTAAAAAAAACCCCCTAAAACAAAAAGAAAAACATTGCAAAATGCTGTTTTTTTTTTGCGAATCTTCACAAAAATTTGACCTTTTTGACCTGGAAAAAAGGGGGCTGGCTTGATTATTAGGAAAAAACTACATTGCGCCCTTTGGTGACAGTAACTTAAAAAAAAATTTTTAAAGGAATAATAACAACAACTTTTTTTAAAAAAGTAAGGGTGTACTACATTTTGATTTTTTACAAAAAAAGACCCCTGACTTTAATACCGGGTTTTGCCCTTTTGCATATTTTCTCTTCCAACATTGTCTGACAATAAAAAAATTAACAACGATCAGTTACTGAAAGACAAAAAAGATATTTTAAAACATAAAAATAATTACAAATAGGGAAAAATTTTGCAAAAATTTTACCATTTTTTGACTTACCTTTTCATATTATGATGAACTATTTTTTGAAATTATATGTGCAAACCAAACGGGCCAAAAACATTCACACAAAAAAAAACTGTACCTTGACAAAAACGACAAAAATTTTTAACAAAGAGAAAAGTAAAAGAGCTATGTTTTTTTTTTTTTTAAAATTGAAAATGCCCTTTTTCCCCCTTAATATTAATTTGAACTTGTCTATTTTAGACGATATTTTTATTACTGACTTTGTAACAAAAACATTAAATAATCACGAGCAAAAACTTAAATAAATACTATCTGATTTTTCAAACAGGAAGAAAATTCATGCGATTTTCACACAAATTTGACCTTGACCCTTATTAGCTTACTTTTGGCTTTTAGGGTACCTTTGCGCTGCTGTCGGGCCTGACATACAAACATCAAAACGAAATTAATTTCAGTGACTAATAAATGAAAACATACTAAAAAATACATAAAATTAAGGTAATCATTTGCCCAAAAAACTTTTTTGAAAATTAAAAAACTTTCAAATTCATTATCAGTGACCTTGGGAATTTAAAAAAATTGATTTACTATTATGGAACAAGAGATCTGCCAAATTAAAAACAAGAGCACTGCATGAGAGCATTATACACAAGCAAAGTCATATAATGACCTTTGCCCATTAGGTGAAACATGAACTTGATGCAAGTCATCTGGAACATGCCTTGCAACGTGTCTTGGTGTGTGAACATTTCTGCAAGTTTTTGAAATCTTCCAGCAGTTCAAGAGTTACAGGCGGACACGAAACATTGATATGACTTTTGACCCTAAGTGTGCCTTGACCTTTGAAGGAGCGTCCGACATGATCTTCACTGTTGTCTTGGTGTGGTGAACATTTGTGTCAAGTTTCTTTGAAATCCTCAAGGGGTTTAAGAGTTACAGAGGACACGAAAAAACTGATATGACTTTGATAAGTGTGACCTTGACCTTGAAGCAAGAATCCAAACGCGCTCTGCACGTGGTTCGGTGTGGAAATTGTAACAGTTTCCTTAAATCCTTCAAGGGCGTTCAAGAGTTACAGAGCGGACAGAATTGCTACGGACGGACGACGGACGGATGTCGGACAGCGGACACCAGGTCATAATTATAATATCACTGCGGGGTATAAAAAGTACTTGTTTTGTCAGAAACTAAATTAAAAAAACCCTGTCATATTAGAAGCAATTGTGAATAAAATCCGTGTTCTGGTACAAAAAAATACACGGTTACGTTATTTTGCAGCTTAACGTTTTCAAGCAGACCCTAAATATTCAAATATATAATGTCCGGTTAGTGGTATATATAGTTTGTCACGTAAATGCTATGCAATGTACACACCATGTGCAACGATAACGTCTTAAAACACACTCGGTGACACCATTGTCAGTATTGAAAAAACAAGAAAACATTTACCAATTCTCGCATTGGAAATATCAAGGAGAAGTCTTTATTCGTTTTATTTTCTTCTTCGTTTTTCTGCCACTAATACAGGCTATGTCATAGAGCGGCCAAATGCATACTTGTTTTTGCACAATCGTGATATTAGCGTGAACCTTCAAAAGTCAGGTGACCAGTTCAAAGGTCACCCTTGACGGATTTGGTTGCAATCAT
Source organism: Mercenaria mercenaria (assembly GCF_021730395.1). Lineage (NCBI taxonomy): Eukaryota > Metazoa > Mollusca > Bivalvia > Venerida > Veneridae > Mercenaria > Mercenaria mercenaria. The sequence goes on along the minus strand of NC_069368.1, from coordinate 71,269,323 downwards.
TTAAATAAACATTGCAAGAAGTTTTCAGGTTATATTGTAATTTTGATTCTTACTTTTTTTGCATCTGCAACATTTATTTGCACTTGTGAAATTCTGAATCTATAGGTATTTCTATATTTAATATTTCTAAATCTGATGAGTTTCAAGCTTTATGGATGAAATAAGGAAACTTGTATATCACTCAATACTTTTTTTTCTGCACACCTGGATCTGGATATTAAAATGACAGAAAAGCAAAGCGGATGTGCAACTGCCTAAAAATATAATTTAGCTCAAGAAATTCTCCTCGACAACTTGTGTAGAAAACGTATTTAATTATCATCATCATCATCATCATCATCACATCATCATCATTATTATTATTATTATTATAACTTTGTTCTCGCGATCTGACGTATGGTTTAGAAAATGCATTAACATTATGCCAAGTTAATGACAACTAACGATAGTTATGTATACATGCGATAATGCGTTAAATAATCATCCGAACTTGATGTTGTTTACAAACAATTAAATATTGGTTTGATTTTAATGACAGTAGCCATTGTAGAAACATAAAGATATATATTCATCAGTATTATCATTCTGTAGTAGGTGCTTGCCACACACTAAATTTAACGTAGTTCAGCACATTTGGGTCAAAAATGTTTCTACAATGTACAATTTGATTAAACACTGTTTATTCAAAACTTCAGGATATACTTAGAAAATTCGAGAAAATAAAAGATAGAGTCGAGTGCTCGATGTTTTGCCAGGCAGATCTGAAAAAGTTTTGACATCACACAAATTTTCACACAAATTTTGAAAATGGAAGTATATGGGGAAATCACAATTTTATTAACATTTTCGCTAATAGATTTTTTATACAATGTAGATTATAATCAAACTTCTCACAGTCGTAAACAAACATATGGCCTTTGATATGTTGAAATAAAATGTATAGGTATGTGTAGTTGTTTTTTTTTTTTTGAGATTTTATGTTTAAAAGAGATCCGCACATTTCAAGCTGATTTTTAGACATTTGTTTGGAATTATGTAACATGTCAGATGTTTTAGTATCATATTTAAATTTAGAAAGATTGTTACGTTGACGTCGTAATAAATTTACTCACCGGTTGGCATAAGTTCATAAAATGATTTTTATTTCCGTACGCCGAATCCAGAATTTATATTACGTTTTCCGGATAAATGAGGTTACGCCATTACTTCTGTTTTTTCAAACGTGCAGAACTTCCTTAAATCTTATTTCGTTATGAATTGTCTCCTGTTAGCTTTATTATAGAAGTCTTTAGATGGCAATGACATACAAGTCAAATAATTCATGTTTTTGCTGTTTTCATGTGTCATAACAAGAAGGCTCAATTTTCAACATGCATGTTTTAAAATGCCACAAATCCCCTATGCACTGATGAAAATATTTTATACAGATTGTAAGCGCTGTTAATAGCAGTTCAGAATATCATCAGATCTCAAAGCTGTATTTTGCATAAAATGAGGAGTTTATAGGGAAAAATCAATCGGTGATTCATTTGTACAATGTAAGAGTTTGCAGATGTTTTAAACTCCTTCCCTAGCAATTGCAAATAATATGTACAGATTTCAAAACATCCGCATCTTGTAAATATATAATACAAGCACCTACAGAGGGTTAATGAGAGCATTATAAAAACCTGTTTGCGAATGAGGATTGACGCACAAGAAAAATAGATATATTGAATTACAAGAAATATCTTTAAAAATGATAGTCGGCGAATTGTAATAAGGAAAGAAGTTTATGAATTTTTCATCTAACATTCATCTTTCATCTAACATTTTTCAAATTGCAAAACTGAACACCGCACTTTAACAATTTAAATGGTTCTCTTTTAATTTTTCGCAAAGGTATCGTAGGGTTGCAATTTTGTTTCGTTTATCCTTAGACGAATGATTACAGCAGTAGTTTGATGAAGATTCATGAAGCGGTTCATGCGAAGAGGTCACTAAACGTGTTTATATTTTTAGCTAAATTGGTCCCTATTCCAATTTGTAACAAAATAGCAGGATACCTTACGATATTGTTACACATCGAGTTTGTTAAAAATCCATTACATTTTAGTGGTTAATGCGAAGAAAGGCATATCTACTTATAGCTATAGTGGTCCCTAATAGGGCCCAAGTTCCTATATAAATAAATTTGGAAGAGGACCTTATAATGATGCTCCAGACCAAGTATGACAAAGATCCACCAAGCTGTTCATGAGACGCTGTATAAATAACATCTGGAAAGTAGATCCATCGGAAGCACCGAAAACAAGGCAAACAGTGAAAATTGCAGACTCGGTTTGATTGAGTCTGTTAATGAGCAGTAATGGAAAATGCAACACTGCCCACGCCCACTAGCACCGGCTTAAGCGGTATTCAATCTTCAAATCTAAATGAATTGAAATCAATGATCCCAAAGAACCAGAAAATATTACAACACTGAGATGAAGTCAAAGGCATTTCTAGTTTTAGCTCTAGCAGCCCCTAAAAGGGGTGAAATGTCCCAGCTGAACAAAGTTGGCTGCAAGCCTAATATAGATGCTACAAATCAAGTTTGATTAGAATACATGAGAAAAAATCAATTAAAGGATTTTTTTATTTATTATTTTTATTTATTTCTAAAATAGGACAACTGATCCCGCTTTAACAAATGCATATTCGCTATTCATGAATCTTTGGACAATGACGTCACACCTATAAAAAAGTGAAGGTTAAGCAAAACATACCATTGTAATAATTTCAATAATTCTGTTTCAAAAGCAAAGTTTGACCGTAGTCATATCACATAGATAAACTGTATGCAGCGTACCTTCATTTCAGTGTAATGAAATTCAGTCATTATATAGCATATATATAATGAAACAGCTTTCAACTGAGTTCATTATTTGCATACCATACTAAAGTCACAAAAGCAAGAAACCTTTTCATATATAGACGACAACTGTAACAAGAAAAATCTTTTAAAAAGCACTTCTCTACATGAAAGACTCTTATCACACCCATATTCATGTGATACGCAGACCGTATTCAGCTCTTTCTTTAATTTGATATATGTTGGTATTTGAACAGGTTGTTATCATATTTATTAAACTTACTTATCATTTTGAGATATATCAATATTCTTGTTAAATATACTGAGCCAAAGTTAGCTTTAAAACTGTAAACAGCGTCGATTAGGATAAACGCTTTGTCTACATTTCACTCAGCGTAGCACAATCAACACAGTGAATGAAATTGACACTCTCGTCCAATCAGACAGAGTGTTGCATAAATCTTCCATTTTGATAAATTATCTATAATGCGCTATCAAGCACTTTGATTTGCAAACTGAAGTCACGTGGCATAGGTAACGAAAACGAATTTAGACGGCGTCGCCGAAAAATGGCAAGAAATACATAGTTAGTATATTAGTTGTTTCGATTCACGTTTCTTGTGTTTATAGTTTTATTCCTTATAAACATGTGCACTCAAGAATTCAATGACTCCTAATTTGCGTTGTATCTTAAATAGCGATAATAAAACAAAAACTTACGACAGTTTATGATACAATGACACGACACATTAGCAAACATAACAAGTTTTATTCTGTTGCTCAAAACATTCATGCTGTCATTGAGAATTTACCGATGCCTAATTACATCGTAAAGCGGGTTAAAGCAAGTTTAACTCTCCAAGTTATATTTAAACAATGTCATTTATATTATGTCTAAACGATCCTTTGTAAAAACGTTTTAAAACATGGTTGTCTGGCAAAATGTCCATGTAAGTTCAGAATTGATTATCATGATAATGCGTCTAAGACTCGTATACGTTTTGAATTAAGATACGTGGGATACAAACTTTTATGCTCTCTTATGCATATTTTGACTAAGTCAAGGGCTATAACTCTCGTCTGGCTGAATGATATCTATTATAAAACTCAAGGTGCACAACTTCATAATAATAGTTCTCTTATGTTTCATAATCCTAGGTCAAATAATATATATCTTATGTTTCATAATCCTAGGTCAAATTATATATATATATATGCGACACAAACTGTTAGGACCTTTTATAAGTCAAGGGCTAAAATTCTGGTCAGGCTGTGTCAGATCCAAATTCCTGTAAGGTTTGATGACTCTGTGTCAAATACTTTTAGAGTTACAAATTACGATAACGATACAGATTCGGACGGACGGACGGGCGGGCGGAAAGGAGGCAGGACAGGCGGACAGAAGGATGGACAAGGGCAAGTCTAACGCACACTGAAATAGCAAATGGCTAATAAAACTATATCTGTATTTTGAATGTCAATGCCTTGTATCAGAATTTACTACAAACGAATTTTGAGAATGTTTACACTTACAAAAATAAATTAATTGAAATACATTTGAGCCGCATCATGAGAAAACCAATACAGTGCATTTGTGACCAGCATGGATCCAGACCAGCCTGCGCATCCGCGCAGTCTGGTCAGGATACATACTGTTCGCTAACGGTTTCTCTAATTGCAATAGGCTTTGAAAGGGAACAGCATGGATCCTGACCGGACTGCACGGATACATCAATATTATCCATTAACTGCATAAAATTGTCTCTATGGAATTACTTGATACAATATATGATTTATGCACATCCTGGCATTCTGTTATACTCACAAGATTGTCGTGTTAAACGTCTAACACGCTTTTAAAATATGTTTTAAGAATTTATCACGAACATGATAATAAAGCTTAATGTAATTTTAGCACATAAAATGATATAAAAGCCCGTAAGTATTAGATTGCATTAAACATAAATAATAAACGATTGAAGTGTTAACACATGTTGAAGTACTCTGAAATATGTTAAAATAAATAAATAAATCACCAAAAAGGCCGTCTATGGAAGAATATTAAAATATTTTACTGGTTGAAGTTTGGATTGGAATATCTGGATTAAGAATAACTCTTTAGACGCAAAAACAGTTCACCCGCACATTCTACCAATGACAGATTCTTTTCTTCGCATACTGCATTCTTCGAATAATAAAATAAATAATATACCTAAATAAATCATTTCCTTTTAAGCACTATTTAATAATTGTTCTGTACAAATTTACGCATTCATTCACGAAAGTCATTTTACACCCCGGAAAATCATGTCTGGCATAAAAAAAAGAATTTTCTGCAACTGTGTTTTCTCAGGTCTACTTCTTTTGAGGAGTGGTAAGAAAAAAAACGGTTTGGCTGTTTCCACGGGAAGGTTAACCAAACTGATGTCATTTACTGTAACACTCGCTTACAGGATAGATAAATCGTAGCATGGTAATAGATAGGCAATTTCTTTTGTCCTTTCGTGCATTGCAAACGATATATAACTTGAACAGCAGTATCTACAAAAGAAAAGTCTGCAGACAGACAGACAATTGCAAAGTACAGACAGACAATTGAGGTTAATCAAAAAGTCATTTTTTTCGTCATTTCGGAGCCTTTTTAGACCTCTGTAAGAAATCGAAATAAAATATGTGTTAATACGTGATTAGGAAAAAGTTTATAGAACATTCAATTAAATCGAAAGTAATATTCGAACCGCCGGGGTGGGGGATGCCGTGGATTTGCTCACTGACCGCGTCTTAACAAAGGCGTGGAAAATGGTACCAGTAGCTTCCTCTCTTAGCGCTCAGCATTCAGAGAGCAGCCCTAGGACCTGTGTATAATTTTATTGGGTTGGGTATTATATCTCGTGTTCCAGTGAGGCACCAACATCAAGTTTAGCACGGGACACCGTCATTCATATGACTGAACAATTATCAAAACCCATACACACAGGAATATACAGACGAATCAAATAGTATTATAACAAATGAAAACTACATTATTTGAAGCATACTGTCATTACTAACGTAAATTAGCAATAAGACTACTTGTATATCTTTCCTGGATTAAAATAAACAAATAATTGGCTTAACAATGATGGTTCATCTAATATGATTACTGTCAGTTAGAAGCATTTGTTGGAAAATTAGTCTATGACTTCGATATGCAAAATAGGACACTAGTACTCTATTTAAAATAATTCTTAATTACTATAAGACCTTTAAATATTTGGTTGGAGTCGTTAGAATAGCTTAATGTAATTAATCAATCATACATCGTCTGAAATTGCACACGCAGTTTGTATATCTATATTCAAATTTATGTTTCTTTAATATTTTATAAACATAAGGCTTTGTTTAAACGAGGCCCGCCAATACCAATAGACAATAACTCCTGGAACCTTTACTCATTCTTAATCAACAACAGGTCAGCAATTTACATTTTGCAACACCTTTTTAGGCAAATATGAGCCGCACCATGAGAAAACCAATAGAGTGCGTTTGCGACCAGCATGGATCCAGATCCGCGCAGTCTGGTCAGGATCCATGCTGTTCGCTTTCAAAGCCTATTGCAATTAGTATTCACGGGATACAAGACGTAATAACAATCATCATAGAATGTAAAGTGATTGGATAATAACGTTAGAAATTTAAAATAACGTAATGACATTGAATTGAAGATTTGGAAGTTTACTTGTTGCATCACTTATGTTAAACATAATTGGAATAAAGATATTTACAGAAGGTAAGTCCTTTGAGTAACTGAGATCAACAGACGGTATCTGCATTACGTTTGTCTTTGCTTTGTGAAAGAAATCACTATGTGATAACATTAAAGATTGTATAGCAATAACAAAACTAAATGAATTTGAAGTGTTTTCACATTCTAGATAACGTTTAATGCATAAAACTGTCTTCATTTTTATCTGCGGTTCATTGAAAGAGAATAAGATTGAAATCAGAATCTTCTTCAAACAAGCAAATAAATATTTTCTGTTTGATGTTAAGAGTATGTAACATGTTTTTCAATCACTTTAATCTCTAAATAAACCAAAGCTATAAACAAGTCTGTTCTAATTATAAACATTTGAAACAATTTTTTTACAAAAAATATGCCGCAATTCTCCGCGGAAAAATAAACACTTAATTGCTGTTTTTTAGATATCAGTGAAAGCAGTTTCGTTGCCAGCTCAAGACTAAATATCTCAAAAAGAGAACCTTAATTAAGGGAATGGAAATATAACATGGCTTTCATTAATGTCTACAATCAGATCATCGTTTTCTTTTATCATACATATATAAAATTACAAAAAATAATGCATAACATCGAAGTCGCCTTTACCAATTAGTTTTTAATTGAATGAAAGAAATGACGATTAATTATTACAAATTATCTTTACAACCAAGCAAAGCAAATATTTACCTTTATTCAGCCTTAGCAAATGTCTTTCGATTCAAACAGTAGATGAACATGAACTTAGTGCAATAAGTCCAATGTGTTATGTTATCATATAATGCCGATTTGTTTTTGTCTTATCAAGCTGGATTTTACTCTTGATTAAACAACACCGGTTGATCAAACTATATAGCTAGGCCAATGTTCGTGACTCAGATCATTGGGTACACATCTGCATTTCTGTATAATGGGTTTGTATGGGTCTGATGAAATGTAAAACACTTCATTAACGTTAAATTGTTCATCTGATTTTACATAATAGAAGACACACACATTGCGTCTCTAAATTTACCCTGTTATGTCTGATGCGGAGTATTCTTTCAGATAGTAGGTTTTTATCCAGTCGCAGACCCTAATCGACATTGGTCTTAAAACAGTCCATTAACATTTCATAGAAAAGATACTTGATAAATATATATTATAATAATATTTGCTTAGAATATGGACAATACTAACATAAAAGCTGTTACAACGGTAGGGTATAGTATCTACATACATATAACTTATATCTGATGAAAAATTACTTTTTAAAACAAAAAAGCGGTCAGGCAATATAGTGCCACAAGGGCTGCCATATGCGAGTCATAAACGTCAGGACAATCATATACATGCTAGGCGTACGAGGAATACAACATATTATTAACATTGTCAATGTCTGCTTGAAGTTTCACTTAATCCACATTTTCATTCACTAAGTTAACTGTCATCTGGTTGTTTTTATTGGCGATGTCACACTTAGTTGGTTGTTGTATTTCATAGTTACAAGATAATAATTCAGCATAGACGAATGTGTCAGCGTTTTAGTCTTCTCTTCATTTTCGAACTATTTTACAGGTCCGTTGTGTTCCGTTGTTTGAGGTTCCTTATAATTTACACTATACATCTCCTTTACCAGTATTTCCTAGTCATTTATATTCATGCATGGTTCCATATAATTCAGCCGTTAAAGCATAAAATAGTATTGTAGATGACTGTATTACTCATTTTACTCTCACCCCGATAGCTAAATTTATAAGTTAAGATTTAAGACCGAATACAAAGTCCAAAATGGCATTACTGTTATTGAAATAGTTCGCAGTATGTCAGTGATGTTTCAAAGCCAAGTGTCAAATACTGATATAGGTTTATCTAACAAATCAGAAAACATCTTCCATAGATAAGGACATTCCATTAGTTAAATTAAATATTTCACCATAAAAGAACTTATATGATACCGATACCGAGAATAAAAGACATATCGCCAAGAAAACTAGATGGCGAACTTTACAAAATCAAAGCAGTTTTTCACCAATCAACTATATTGTCCAAAAATAAGATATTTGTCTGTACTTTAGATGGATGACTTTAATGACAGTTTTAGTATGGCATGAAAATGTCAACCGACAAAAACCACTGGAAAATATATAGACATAATCCCACGTTGCTTTTGTTAGAGTATGGTATATTAGATCTACTGCGGTAAATAAAAGTTAGTGTCACACACTTCGATTTACGACCTGCTTTCCACAAAACAAGTACACATAAACAGTATGCAGTTTTGCCAAGGTCGTTTCATTTTAAATGCAAATGTGTTTGCCATTTAGATACTTTCTTTATAAAATATTTTGTCAAAATGACATTGATTTAACAGTTACTCGGAAAAATTTTCTTTTATTGTTATTAATGTAAAACTAAAAGATGCTTTTGTAGAAAAGCGCATGTCTCCCCCAATGCATAGTAATAATAGGCAAGAAATCAATAGGGGACAGGAGCAAATGTCCAAGAGACACCGATGGCTTTGAGCTAAGTGTTCATTTACTCGGCATGTCCAATCCTCCAAAGAAGTTTCAACATTCTGGGCCTAGTGATTCTCAAGTTATGGATCGGAAATGGTTTTCCATGTTCAGGCCCCTGTGACCTTGACCTTTGCTAAAGTGACCCCAATATCAATAGGGGTCATTCGCTCTGTAAGTCCTATCACTCTTTGAAGTTTGAATGTTCTGGATCAAATTGTTCTCAAGTTATTGATCAGAAATGGTTTTTCATGTTCAGGCACCTATGACCTTTGCTCAAGTGGTCAAAAACCCAATAGGGGTCATCCCCTTTGTAAGTCCTATCACTCTATAAAGTTTGAGGTTTCTGGGTCAGATGGTTCTCAAGTTATTGATCAGAAATAGTTTTCCAAATGTTGGCCCCTGTGACCTTGAACTATGGTCAAGTGATCCAAATTCAATAGGGGTTATCTACATTACATTTCCAATCATTCTATGAAGTTTCAACATTCTGGGTCAAGTGGTTCCCAAGTTATTGTTTGGAAACTGTTTTCAATGTTAAGGCCCATGTGACCTTGACCTTTGATTGAGTAACCCCAGAAATAAAAGAGGTCATCTACTTTGTAAGCCCTATCACCAATAAAGTTTGAAGGTTCTAGATCAAATTGTTCTCCAGTTACTGATTGAAAATGAAGTGTGACAGGAAGATGGCCCCTTTTACCTTGACCTTTGATGGAGTGATCCAAAGAACAATAGAGGTCATGAACTCTATAAGTCCTATCATCTTATTAAGTTTGAAGGTTCTGGGTCAAATGGTTCTCAAGTTATTGATCGAGAATGAATTTCCATGTTCTGGTCCCTGTGACCTTGACCTTTAATAGAGTAATCCCAAAATCAATAGAGGTCATTCACTCTGTATGTCTAATCATCTTATGAAGTTTCAACATTCTGGGTCAAGTGGTTCTCAAGTTACTGATTCGTAATCGTTTTCCATGTTCAGGCCCCTGTGACCTTTACCTTTGATGGAGTAACCCCAAAATCAATAGGGGCCATCTACTCTGCAAGTCCAACCATCCTATAGGTTTCAATATTCTGGGTAAAGTGGTTCTTAAGTTATTGATCGAGTATAAATTTCCATGTTCCGGTCCCTGTGGCCTTAACAGTGACCCCAGAATTAATAGAGGTCATTTACTCTGTATGTCTAGTCAGCTTATGAAGTTTCAACATTCTGGATCAGGTGGTTCTTAAGTTATTGACTGGAAATGGTTTTCCATGTTCAGGCCCCTGTGACCTTGACCTTTGATGGAGTTACCCAAAAAAACAAAAAGGGATCGTCTGCTACATACGCCCTATCACCCTAAGAACTTTGAAGGTTCTATGTAAAAGTGCTTCTCCAGTTAGTGATCGGAAATGAAATGTGACGGACGGACAGGGCAAAAACAATATGTCTCCCCAGTGTGTGTGTTGATGGGTTGTGGAGACATAAATATATATCCCTTCACATAAATAATTGGCATTAATGAATTTCAAGAACAGACACGTGAAATAAACTAAATTTTCTAAACCGTTCAGAAAAAAAATCAGGAAAAGACAGACCCTTGACTTCAAGTAGATACGCCTTAGACAGATTAATAAAAATCTAAATGTCACTTGTAATAAAGTAGATATAGTTTTCAATCTTACTTCACTGTAATTAAAACTCAAATAATATTCATACAAATAAAATACACTGACAGTTTTTCTCTAATCTATTAGTCATCTGTATGATTTCATCTGCTGATTTATATTAGGCATAGGGCGCAATAATGGAGACTCATGCTCTAAGTTAATAGAATATCATGCTAATGTTGTACATGTGTCTTCTTCAGTCAACTAACAAACCGTGTTGGAAACATTTAGATCTATATCTCATTCATAAAACCCATTATTCACAACATTATCATGATCGTGTCAGAATGCCAATAAATGACCCCAGACAACCTAGTGCGCATTCAGCCAATGCGTTTAGATATTTAGATAAAACATAGATCGGTTTCCATATTCCTCCACTTTCTATGTGTCAGCCGCATTGCAATGGTGACAATATTGTATGATGCTTCTATTATACCGATTCATTTTAACACAAGCTGCTTCGTTCCAACTGTAGTCCTACAAATAGTGTTTTAAATGTACAAATTATATGTTTATTAAAAGCATTTTATTTTATGATTATTTAATCCAGACATATTTAACATACGAAAAGCTTTTGGGGGTTCTCAGAAATCATGTATATGTATTTACACTCTCACACATTACAGATACCTGTGTTTAATATGCAACACATCGGCATGTAATTGAAAATATTTTAAAAGGTAAATAAACTGACTCCCTTTTGAGCTGAGTGGATGGGCGAATTGATGTTAAAATCCCTAATCAATAGCAATTCCGCTATCAGTCAGTTGTATTTAACTGCGATACAGAAGAACAATGGAAATGCTGACAAAAGAGGTTGTCAAACAGCCATATTATCATCATTTCATAGCCCATTGTGATCTCTGTTCGAAAATGATTAACTTACTTACCGAACAACGAGCAAATGCTTAGGAAGTGATAAATGTGACCCTATCAGTGAGGAAATATAGGAAGGAGTTCGAATGCGTAGAGAGCGTAGCACGAGTGATTTAATAATTGTCACCCTAGCGACAGCCTGAAACTTAATCACTGCAAACCTAGGAATATATTCATTATTTTGATTAAAAGTTCTGTACTCACTAACTGTGAACTTACTTTCCGCCATTACAATTCACACCCTGATTAAGCATTGCTTGACGGAGTGTTGAGGTGAATTTATAAACTTGTAATCTAACAGCTTGCAAACTTTCTGCGAATAGACGTTTTAAATAACTAAATGTGTGTCCATTGGACAAAGGTGCACCCGTTTCCTGTCCCTGTATATAGTGCCATGACTCTACGTGAAATACTATACATGCAACACAAACGTTGAAGCACATTTTATGAATTTTTCATTAAGTCAATGACCATAACTCTGGTCTTGCAGAGTGAAATCCCAAACAGAACGTCAGACGTTTTATAGCAATCCCTAATGTTTTATGACTCTAAGTCAAATACTTTCCTTGATACATGGGACACAAAGCATACACTTTATGCATATTTTTGACTTCGTCAAGGGTCATATCTCTGATCTGACCAAAAGAAATCCCAAACAAAGCATCAGATGCACGACTGCACATACTGAATAATATTCCTGTTATGTTTCATGGCCCTATGCAAAACATGTTTCAAGATACGAGCGACACAAACTTGCATACCCTTTAATGCATATTCTTTACTAAAAGTCTGAGTGAAATCTCTAACAAAACACCTGGTGCACAACTTCACATGCTGAAATATATTCTTGTAATGTTTTATCATCTTGGGTCAAATAATACCCTGATTTTATATACCAGCAGTCTGACCTGGCTGTTTGAGATTCCAGCCAAAACAAGTGCTGAATAACAATCCTATGAAGTGTGATGACTCTGTGTCTAACACTTTCTGAGACAGGCATGAAAAATTGGACGGATGAACGGACTGACAGACGGGCAGACAGTTTGACCTGTGAAAGCCGGACATCTTTAGCTCTGGCGGCCATTTTGTGCAGCGAAGCGGACATGTCGGCGATATGTACAACTAGGCATGGTACTGTCACTCCCGTGAAGTTTCGTCGGAATCGGGCCAGCAGAACACCAGACATAGCTCGGATAACTCGCACAATATGATTGGAACACGGTATTCCTATCATATTGTGCGAGTTATTCTGAGCTATGTCTCTTGTTTAAGATGTAACTTCAACACGTACATAAAGTATAATCTATCACAGTCTTTGCCATTATGAATTATTACGAGGGCTGTTCAATAAAAGCGTAGACTAATGCTATAACTTTTAACATAAGCAATAGTTTTAGCTACACTGTCTGCGTACAATATTTATTATATACGCTTTTCGGTTCAATCCAACATCACTTAATACATTTTTGAATAAAAACATTGTGAGCATTATTGGCTTCAGAAACTTATATTATGTAGCTCTTGCTAAGGATAATTTTCTGAAATAAGACATTAAAATTTGACTCTGTGAAGGCTCCAAATGTATGTTCTTGTTATGAGCTTGAATATATAATGTATGTGTGCATATATATACCAGTGTGCCTTTGCAATCGATCATGGAGGTAAATTTATTTTCAGCATGACATGAAGCAGATCTGAAAACAAAATGTTCAAATGCACTTTCCAGACTCTTCTCTCCATTACATTAACACACAAATAGCTCAAAACACAGTTTCTGTATTTCATTTGTCAACACTTAGTGTAAGAAGTCACTCTGTGATAACATGTGTGAATGAATAACAATTACAAAATCTAAATACATCCGAAGTCATTTCACATTTTGATAAAAAATCAAATGCATAAAAGTGTCTGCATATTTATCTTGGATTTACTAAAAGAAACTAAGATAAAAATCAGACCCTTCTTCAAAGAAGCTTACGTTTGATTTTAAATTAACGATTTAGCAATGTGTTCTTAAAATCTCGAAATAAACCGAGTATATAAACAAGAAGGATTCGAAACATTTTTTTCGACGAAACATGGCGCAGTAAACGTCAAACAATAACACTGCATAAAAATATTTTGTCGGAAATCAGATAATTCAGTTTCTTTGCTCACTTAAGACTCAATAGTCTAGTCAGAGGTAGCTTTGCGAATAAAGGAAGAATTTATTTGTTTATTAAAATATCTACAAGCAAATCACTGATTTCATTCAGATTACTTATGATGTTAGCTAAAGGAGACTTTTTCAGACTTTTTAAAGTCATTGCATCTTAATGAAATCTTTAAATGTAACGTGGAGGGAATTTGTGAATGAATTCTTTTGTATCCAGTATATAATGTTGTTAGACTACTGTTATTTGTTGTGTTAAATTACAAACGATGCAATCTCTAGTTTACCTGAAACTATAAAATATGACTTGATTATGCAAAATATGTAGTAATAAAATGTACAGAAAATGAATTAACAGGACAATATCATAAATTACCAATCTTCATTGCTATATATGGAGCTGCTATTTATGAAAAAATGCAAGCCACTTTGTTCCGTATTTACAATTAACGTACATGTAACAAGTAGTGAGACATATTGCAATATTTCACTGAACAGCATAATACTATATTAGTAAACTGCAATAACATTTATTGTTGTCGGCAAGTCCATATACAGAGTTCGGTTCATTCAAATGAGATTTGACAAATTAAAACTCTTGCCCAGTATCCATTTACATTCACCCCTATAGCTGAAATTATCTACTATCGTAAAAACCCATAGTGCCTCTCGTGCATGTCAATAAAACTGATCCTCTAGATACCAAATGAATTTTCGTCTTCTAAAGTCAAGGAGTAACCAATTTTACAGCCTCCCAACGAAAAGCAAAGCGATTTTTCTTGAACAGAAATAATTTCAAAATTAGCTGTCAAATAGAGGCAAATACTTATCTGACAAAGCAGAGAAAACCTACCCTGGATGAAGACCTTACCGTATTAGATGAATTAAAATCATTCGTTATTGTGTAATTGAATTAATATATAATACCTGTAATAAGACAGTTCACTTCACGTAGAATATTAATTGGAACCATTTAAAAACATTTTTATAAACAATATGATTCAACAATACATTTCTTTCGCTAAACATTTAAAACTGAAAACACTAACAAAACATTACTAACTATATGATTCAGAAAATACAATTATTTCGCCAAACAACTAAATGTACAAAAATATCTTATAGGTGAATATCTGAGGAATACAGAAATATCTAATGTCAAGGAAACGTCATATGATGAAAAAGATTAAAAAAGTTAATCGGCATTGTAAAACAACAGTGATGACACCCTTATTCGGATAATTATGCAAGCGTTTATTTGAAGTATCGGGGTTTGTACCGAGAAATTAGCACGGGTTCTGTAGCTTAGATATGGCGCTTTTCTGCGAGGTCGCGCGCATATTTCTTGATGCAAAGCTAACTATCGTTTTGTTCCGATTTGAGTTTCTCGTATAAATGATAAATAATTTATCATTCTGGCTGAGCAAAATTGAAAATTAATGACGTTTTAAAATTTCTGAATGCCGCGACACGCAATAATGTGGCGTAAGTAGTGGCGGCCAGGTCTTAGAAAACAGGAATACGCTTTAAACCGGTGCTAGGGGGCTTGGGCAGTGTTGCATTTTCCATTACTGCTCATGAACAGATTCAATCAAACCGAGTCTGCAATTTTCACTATTTGTCTTGTTCTCGGTGCTTCTGAGGGATCTACTTTTCAGATTTTATTTACAGACAAAAATCATAATGTGTAGCTAGGCTTCAGCGTTTAACGTCACATACTTGATACGAAATACAGGTAATATTTATGAATGTTCCATCGTTTCTTACAGAATACTATGATGTATTACAGTCTTAAGGGATTTACTCATATGTGACCTTTGATTTTAGGATAACCTTATTCTAATTGTTACGGGTCAATGAATTTACGTCCGACTTTATTATTATTATTCTTTATCAAAGCAAAATTGTGAGCTGAAATTGAGTCCACTTGTCATTGAAATTTGTTGGCAGTCTGAGAGATGACAAAAACGCCAATGAGTTAGAAAAGTTGGGAAGAATAAATACGTGTGTGAGTGCAAAAAAATATGGCGTTAACTTATCATATATGCAGCTGAACTTATTTTTGTTTACAAGCAGAAGAGATGCTATAGTAAACGAATACTAGCACTCCTTAAAATATCTACAGAGATAAATCCATAGACTTAATATTTTTCGTCGATATTGGACTTTTTTATAGTTCTGAACTACTTGACTACAGTGCAAGGAAACGAGTACTAGAAATGTGTCCATGGGACACGGATGCCCCCACTTACATGACAAAGGACACAGATCAACTTTGGGAAGACAATACGCGCGACAAAACATTAAAATGACAATTTATCCTAGGTCAGGGGCCATAACTCCTACACACCTGAATGAATCCGGACGCGAAACCCCAGGTGCACAACTGCACATGCTGGCCAACATTCCTGTAAATTTTGGTGACTCTAGGTCAAATACTTTTGGAGCTACGCCCGACAAAACATTAAAATGACCAATTTTTAACTAAGTCAGGGGGCCATAACTCCTACACAACTGAATGAATCCGGACGCGAATCCCCAGGTGCACAACTGCACATGCTGACCAACATTCCTGTAAACTTTGGTGACTTTAGGTCAAATACTTTTGGAGCTACGCGCGACACAACATTAAAATGGCCAATTTTTAACTAAGTCAGGGGCCATAACTTCTACAATACTGAATGAATCCGGACGCGAAACCCCAGGTGCATAACTACACATGCTTACCAACATTCCTGTAAAGTTTTATGCCTCTACGTCAAATACTTTTTGAGCTAGGCGCGACACAACATTCTCGGAAGGACGGACGGACAAGGGCAAATCTATATGCCCCAACCCCCCTACAAAGTGGGGGCATAAAAATGGAATTTGAGTGGAAAGAGAGAAAATATCAGTCTTCCAGCTCGTAAACTGCATTGCCGTCATTTCTACTCTGCAATGTAATCACACTGTACACAGGGGACATATTTCTAAACGTCTGAGGTAAACTGAATATAGGTTAGTTTATTTGGGAAGACTTTTGTTTCAGTGTCAGGCAAAGTCTTTGACATTCTAACAGAGAGACAAAGCTATATGTATGCAACGTCTGCTTGTGTTCATGTTTTTTCCGTTACAATTTCATTTTTTTTTTTTTTTTTTTTTTTTTTTTGCTGTGGGACTACTTTGCAATGCATGGCTCAATGGCTGTGTTTGGGTTCTCTGTGCTTACTAACATTTGAAAAATCTGAACTAAAACTCGGTTAATGGCGTATTTTTTCCTGACTGTATTGTTAGGCATGAATGAAATGATGGTGCCCTCTCTAAATCAATCTTAATCCAGGACAAATAAAACACACAGGTAACCAATCAGTTACACTAAATACCGAACTTGATCATTGAACAATATTAGCTGGACCTTCAGAATTTCTCTATTATTCCTTCTCTTCTTTAGCGACACTAACATATGTAAATACGTTCATATAACACTGTAGCAGTTTACTCACTTTAACGGTTTGCCCAACATTTCGGGAACAAATTTTAATTCTAACACGATCCGCAGCAATTGCTAAATGAACATACATGAAACTACGATAAAATACAGCTGTTCCATTTTATCCTACGATTGTAACATGACTCTGCCTCCGTTATATGCCGACTAAATACTCAACTTTTTCAGTGCTTAGTAGTAGCTATAAAAAGTACATCAAATTTTCTGAAACAAACAATTTCTAAGTAATAAATATATTTGTTCATATTTTTACCGTAAGAAAGGTTTCGGCCGGTCCAGGCAGTACTGATTAGTTTCCAGTTCAAAATCAGTGCATCTATATCTGGTCCTGTATTTTACCATTTCTCAAGTGTGGGCATCACAAATGTCAGCTAGGTTCTACTATAACAGTAAATATCTTGTAGTCCATGTTCCAATCTTCCAGACTCTATGTCGCAATGTTCTGGTGTGTATATTGCAGTGTCATTAATTATAAGTGTACTATTTTTAGAAACTGCATAGACTACATAAACTTTGAATACTGTATTTACTTCTGATTTCTTTCATATCAGACCTTAGATATTATTGAAAATAACATTTTCACAGCAGTAACTACTTAATACCTTAATCAAAATTTACTGAATATCAGACAATTCCATTATGCAAGGCTTTCCAAGCGTCGGGAGGTGACCCGTCGGATGACATATCGAGCTAAAATGTAGTCTGTAAAACGCGAAGAATTTGCTGGTTATAATCGAAATAATAAATAGGTTCCAATGATTTTATCAGATGATAAAATATGGGCAGTCGTTTGAATGCGAATAATTAAATCAATAGTGCGTAGCAAATAATTAAATCACGAGTGCTACGCACTCGTGATTTAATTATTACGCCAATATTTTATCAACTGATTAAAAATATTGACATATTCTTAAATACCACTAACTCGTAGAAAAAAGGGTAGTTTTACATGGAAATTGAACCGCATATAAACATCTGTATAACACTACAGAGCGATTGTCAATTTACTGGTATATACTATGAATTTAAGAAAAAGACTGCATAAAGGGACCACACTTTCGGACGGGTCAACGCCTTTAAAACACATCATTTTCAAAGGACATAATTATCATATCTTTGTTTTGACGCATTTGCAATAATGTCCCAGTGCTGAGACAATAAATGTTTTCCTTTATTTCTTTACAAATGTCATCATTTTTAAAGGGGGAACTTTTCGAGAATGTTGTATGGGACAGTGCATTGAAAGATGTAATGGAGAGATAGATTGTTGGTAAAGATGTTGATCGTCTATAATATATTCCAAATATTTCCGTGTGTTGATGGTATACTCATAAACCTTAATACTATTATAGAGGAAATGTCCTTTGACTTAATACTTGATATGAATTTATATGACTTTCCCCTAGTGATAATAAATAGCGTATAAGACAATAGAGACATTTCTGAAAGTTGTTTCTATTTCATCATGTTGCATAAAACAAGAAAACAGTTTCGTTTTTCCTTTTAAATGCATGAAGTCAAAGAACACTATGATGGAATTTATAATTTCTAATTTGTTGGCAGGTACAATTCTAAATCAATCGAAAGAAACAAAAAAGTTTTTCTTTAAATTAAACTAGATTTGTGACAAGGAACACTGATTCCCTTCATTTTATGTCACTCTACATGGCTTCATAACTCTAGGTGAAATATGTTTAAAATGTATGCAACATAACCTTTTTAGCACCTTATTTGTATTTTTTACTAAGTCAAGGGCCTTAACTCTGGTCAGGCTATGCTATATAGTGTGCTATGCACATGTTATGTAAAACAATCCTCTAACGTTTTAAGACTTTATGTCGCGTACCTTTTGAGATAGATGGGACACAAACATTTATGCCATTAATGCTTATTTTACTAAGTCAAGGGCATTAACTATACTATGACTGTGTGAAATCCCAATTAAACACACAAGTGTACAACTTAACATTCTGAATAACAGTTCTTGAGTTTCGATGACTGTGGGTCAAATACTTTTCTGAGATATGCACAACACAAATTCGGACGGGCGAACGAACAACTGCAACTCTAAGTACCCCTAACCCTCCAAAAAACTTAGGGGGCTGGGTGAGAGCGGTGCGGGGACAAAAACAAATAATAAGACACCTACTGTAATCACTTACGATCTGGTCTACGCATAAACATACGTTTGGCATACATTCAAAGAAAACTCCAAGCTAATCGGATTAATACTAAACGTCTTCAAAACTATGGTCATCAAATGTCTAAGAGAATGTGTAGTCTTGACGAGAAAAACAGTCTGCTAATACATGGCACATCCTTCGCTAATTATCAGAACACCCTTCAAAAGATGTTGTAATGATGGCACAGCCTTGCTATTACAAATATACAAACATAACAAATATTTTTGACTAATAATATTCCAATGTTACATTTTGATAGTTTGACACCTTTTGTCATGAGGTCTGCGCCACTGTAAAGGTCACTTACATATGTAATATATCATGTTGCCTACATCTTCGCTAAGCATGCACGTTCGTTTTATACACTCTATAGAAAAAGTGGAAACTCCACAGGTCGCTCAACACAACAAAAACGAAAATGTTGCAGGCTCGGTTTGATTGAGCATGTCAGTTTTGATATTTTAAATAAAATCACGTGCTAAATTTCCTTTTCTCTTATAACACAAAATGATCGTCTTGTTGTTAAATTGATAATTTTCAAAACGTTAGGGAAGTACAAACGTGCAAAGAGTGTCGATTTTTGACACTGATTAACTGGAAATTGAAATGAAATATTAAAAAGAAATGATTTCGTTTTACCATTTGTAACTCTTTGTTGACAATGAATATCTTTCATGCGATGAAACATGGAAACACTCGCCTTCTGTTACATTAATCATGGCTTTAGAAGAAATTACAAGGTTTCCTCTAAACATTATTAATCATCAAAATTTTCGATATGTAATACAACTTAATACTTCAATCCGATAACCGATTATCAATTATTCTCAAACATTGTTATAAAATATAGAAAGTAATGAAATTATTTAAAATTGCCCTTCTCGGTCCGTCCGTCCGAATTTGTGTCGTGAATATCTTAAAAAATATTTGACACAGAGTTATCAAATCTCAAGAATTGTTATTCAGCACGAGTTTTAATTTGGATCTCAAAAAGTCAGACCAGAGCTATGACATTTGACTTAGTCAAACATATGTATATGAGGGCTTAGGTTTGTGTCTACATATCTCAAAAAGTATTTGACCTATGGTAATGAAACAACCTAGAAATATTATTCAGCATGTGAAGTTGTGCATTTGGCATTTTGTTTTAGATTTCTTTAGTCTGACCAGCATAATGGCTATTGAGTGTCAAACATATGCATGAAGAGTCATAAAACATTATGGAATTGTTAAATAGCATGTGAAGTTATGCACCTGGTCTTCATTTCACATAACAAGACCAGAGTTATGGTCATTGACTTAGTAAAACCTTCACATGCATAATTATATCTTAAAAATATTTCACCTAAAGTCAAGTAACTATGTAGGAATATTATCCAGCATGTGAATATGTGCACCTGAGATTTTTTTATTTCACTTTGCAATACCAGTGTTATGGCCCGTGATTTAGTTAAAACAAAATAAAAGTTTGTGCTCCATGTATATCAAAATGTATTTGACCCAGAGTCATTAGAGGATTACCGGGTAATATATAGCATGCGAGGTTGTGCATCTGGTGTTTTCTTTGGGAATTCACTCAGCTAGGTCAATACTTTTTCAAACAAAACTGATACAGTACAAAGATAGGAATTATTATTTTGTTCAAGGGGATGCGGATCGTTCGAGGGGGGATTCTGGGAGTAGAAGTAGAAGTAGATTTGATTACGAAGAAACACGGCGAGGCTCGGGATGGTAACTGGCGGGGATACAATCTTGGTCGTAGATAGTTAGTTGTCGGGTTTTGGAATGTCCGTGGATGGAAAACCAATATAAACTCTGACAACCATATTTTAAGATCGTCCTGGATTTTATCACCTGACATTGACATTTTAGGTATTGCCGAAACTCATCTTACGGGCGAAAAAAATCTTACATTTCCTGGGTGTACATGGTATGGTCACAACAACGGTCTACACGAAAATGCGAGGACAGGTTCCAGTGGTGTCGAATGTTTCATCCATAATTCTGTACTTGTTGATTTTAATGTAGCTATTTTAGATAACACTTGTAAAGATATTTTATTGCTTCAGGTGTGCCTTAATACCAGTCATTTTACTATTTTACTATGCGAGTGTTACTTACCATCAGAAAATACGTCTAGATTGTTCGATGTTTTTGTTGTTGTTTGGTTCACTCTCTTCTGTATATTATTATAAGGATAATGGCATGCTATATATCTGCGGTGATATCAACAGCAGATGTTGCGATAATGCTGACATTATACGTGGTGTTGATGGTGTTATTGACCGGAAAGTGATTGATTTTAATGTCAATAAATATGGAGAAATTCTAATAGATTTCTTGATAAATACAAATATGTGCATGTTAAATAGTCGTTGTAACACAACTAATGATTTTATATTTATATCTACAAAAGGTAAAGCAGTTGTTGACTTCTGTTTTGTTTGGCATGGCACTTTGACCACTTTTGAAAATTTTGAGTGTCTGATCTTATCAGTAGGACGGGGAGTCTGGGAAGGTTTGTTCCTTCCTCTATGCCAGATAACTCTTTACTTACTTGGGAATTACACATTGAGGATGTATTGGCTATCAATAGTCAAAGTAATAACGGAGACATCAAATATTCAGAAAATTGTACCAAATAATACTGTAAAAATGTTCCCGATAACTGTTTATATGAACCTTAAGTTTTTGATAAAGTAAATTATACTATTTCAAAATTCGAATGTAGTCTACGTAGGCAGTCAGATATTGACTAAGTGATGTTTATTGAGACTGATGCAATATTGTAAAACAATGTGTGTTTAATAGTCTACCAGACAGAGGTAAAGCTTGGCGTTTGTTTCAGGAAGCATCGGCCAGAAAAACACTGTTGGTCTGATTAATTGTCAGATCTTTGGTCAGATATATGTAAAGCTGAAAATTATTTGTTAACTTGTAAAATTCGGGGTGGTAAAATTATACTATTAAAATAAAACTCTGTAAGTACCTGGAAACAGTTTGATCGCGAGGTGCAAAGGGCTAAATTATCCCACTACTCAAGCTTTTAGATGAATGTATTGTCCACCCTTCTGATTTTGGAAGCCGACTTGAATAATTGAGGTTAGTTACACCAGCAAAATTATATTTCATTGGAAGTGGGTATAAATGACGGTTCATTTTCCGATGATGTTGATGTTGGTTTACTAAATTGGAGAATGCATTTAGTTCTTTGTTCCAAACGGCAAGAAAATCTAAATGTAAAGATTATTACTAATGACAGTTTTGTCAATTCTAATGTTGAAGTACTCAATAATGATACTTCTGTTTCTTTCTTGCATGTTTAATTAATATCTGTTTTGACTATGGCACTGTGCCTACATTATGGAGTAAATGCATTATTACGCCTACACCAAAATCGGCGACTTCAGATGAAAGGAACCCATTAGCCTACAGGTGTATATCTCTTGCTCCGGCAATGTATAAACTGCATTGTTCAGTTTTGAATGCTCTTTTATCGTCATGATCAGAGGAACATAATAACATGTCGGATGAGCAAAATGGATTTTGCAAGGGTAGAAGTACTACAGATCGTATTTTGTCATTAAGAAATATAGAGCTAAGGAGAAATCTACTTCCTGCGCTTTTATTGATTAAAAAACAACAACCTTTGACACTTTCAACAAAGATATTTTGTTGGATAGATTAGCTAACATCTGTATTTTCAGAAATGTTAAATGCTGTAAAATCTATGTTGATTTTATGTCCTGTATACGAGTAAACCATGCTTATACTGACTGGTTCAACGTCAGCTGTGGTTTGAAACAAGGTTGTGTATTGTTTCCTTTCCTGTTCATTTTTTATCAATGATTTGACAATGTATTTGAAATTGTTTAGCATAGGTGTATCTATTGGCAAGGAAAATATTTGTAAAATGTTATATGCCGATGATATTGTTTTGTTAGCTAATTCCGAAGTTGAACGTCAAATTTTACTAAATGCACTAGATGAATGGTGTTCCCTTAATGACATGACGGTAAATGCGTCGAAAGGTAAGATTTTACATTTCCATCCATGTTCTGTATGATTCTGTTGTATGGCCCGTCATTGGTTACAGCGCCTCCATTTGGGGCCACAACTACCTATTCATGTATTGACGCTCGCAAACACAGAGAAAAACGTTTCTTTCTCGGCGTCGGGAAATACAAACCAAATGACGCGGTCGCAGATAATGTAGGGTGGAAGCCTCCATTTATTCGTCAGTGGAAATACGTTACGCTATATTGGGCAAAATAGCATTCCCTGGATACAACAAAAATCAGTAAGCGGGTAGCACCCTTTCAAAACGTTCTCGTATAGAAACTGGCCGGTATGAAGGCCTGAATGTGCCATTTTTGTAAAGATGTGGAAAGCGAACAACACGTACTGATTAAATGTCACATGTTAAATGACTTTTTTAACAGTTGCGTCATTTTGCCTAAATTTTTACACTTTTGTCACGTCAGGAAAAGTATGTTTTTTCTGTTTTCAAATTCTGATTTAACCAGGATGTGCCATAACCTGATTTAATCTTGCAGCGTAGGCAGGTCTTAACTTATAAATAATTAAACACATTTTGTTTTTATGAAAAGTGATTTCAATTTTATATTTCAGTTGCATTTTGTATTTCCCTTTTATTTTGCGCTGAAATATATTTGCTTATCAAATTCTCTCCGATCTAATCGAAGGGAACACGGATCCCAAATCACCATTTTTAAAAAGCGAGCAGTAGTACCATTCTTCGTTTTAATTCAATTTTATGGCAGTTTTTATGTAAGATTAGCAAAGATGTATTCAGTCTTTTATATTGTCATTATCATGATGTCGTAGAATTGTTCGAATGTTTCTCTTTTGCATACTTTAGTTTCTTATAACTCTTATGAAGAGTGGCAGTGTATTAATATCTATTGATCTCTATTCATGTAAACAGAATATAAAAAGGTACATTGATTAGACTTGAATAAAGATTATAATACTATTAATACTAGTATTGGCTCCAGACACATAGTTTGGTTTGGTGTCTTAATCAATAGTAATTCACCAATATGATCTGAAGAGACGGTTTTTGTTAGTCAGACGCATTAAATTCCTAGGTCTAACACAGAGCCGGTGGATATATTTCCACTTTCAGTTATTAGAATTTTAGGACGTTACAACATTTTCTGATGTAAAAATTGTGCCCCAGGAACTTTTAATAAAAAAGTTAATCTAGTTTAATCCACAATGCTCTGAATGTATGGAACACTGAGCCTCCAACTACAGTCATGAAAAGGGACAGATTGTTCTATAAAAATCATAAAAGCTCTCCCGTATAGCTCAATAGGGAGAGCGCACATCTAAGGATTTTCTTTTTTACCGATATATGATGCAGAATGAATCATACGGTATTATAATAAACAAAACTTTACTTATCACACCGAGACGAAGAAATGTCCAAGTTACATGGCTCATGATCTATCTGACAGACGGCAGTGTCAAATGCAGTTTTTGTAGAGTTATGGGTATATAAGAATTACGCTTAAGCCGTTGATGTGTGGGGGTTGGGTGGGGGTGGGGGCGCGCAATTTCATTACCTCTCATGAACACGCTCAAACAAATCAAGTACTATACTTTGTTGCGACCTATATTTCCAAAGTATCTTTTAGATAAAGATTTTGTCATTATATACTTCGCAAAATATCATGACGAAATCAAATGTTGGGAGTATTGAAATGAATACATTATCCCATTTTTAAAGGCAAAGCAAATTAGAGGCAACGCATGCGTAAGTTTGTATCAAATACAAGTAATTTGCTACGCTGAGGCAAGGTCCGAGTTTTTGGGCTGCCAAGCCAAACCGGCTTCCTGTTTGCATATTAGGTTACAGCTGGGTTGAAGTCATGTTGTAAGAATACAGATATATATCTTGTATTATATAACTGCTGAGGAATTTCTGTTACTGTAGGAACGTTCCGAAATTAGAGGACATTTTTATCGTGTACATCTTATAGCTTACTAGTAGTTTAACTTCAGTAATACGCTTTTAAACTAATTGAAATAAGATTAAAAGACTGCGTATGACAAATCGTATACCTGCTGTTACTCACAGATGAAAACCTTGTAGTCCTGTTTCATTCAGAGCTAAATCAGAC
Source organism: Mercenaria mercenaria (assembly GCF_021730395.1). NCBI lineage: Eukaryota > Metazoa > Mollusca > Bivalvia > Venerida > Veneridae > Mercenaria > Mercenaria mercenaria. Next base: position 71,243,741 of record NC_069368.1, on the reverse strand, counting down.
TTCTTTATGACGGACGCAGCGGAGATGGGAAGAGGTGTAACTGGACTAGGAGCATCATTTACAAGTTGCACTTTCGAAATATTTCATAAGCCTTCTATTTTTGCAGTGTCATCTGCTTTACGGCTGAAAATTGTAAAATTGTTCGGCGCACTGTGATACAAAAACAATTACTTAGGTACTTAAAATTTGTTTTATTGTAGATAGGAGAAACTTTACAAAAACAATAAACATGGTCCGCATCATCATACTTGTCTTTGAACAGCTATTTGGACGACTAGAGCTGCACAAATATAGGAAAATATTTGGCCCCGGAGGATTGTCTATAAGTGCCATTTTTCCTCGTCTTTGAATTCAGAAAATAAAAATGCAGATTCCATTGTTTTACTGAAAATCTCATTCTTTTTTTAGATTTTATCCTCCAGAAACTTTTAATGTTTTGGATCCTACTGAAACAAAACATTAACGCGAGCTGTTACACTAGGCAGTGTAATGAATGCAAGTTTAGATGGCAATACCACTGCGATACTTTCCGGATTTATAGCATTGGCCGAATGACAAATATAAATCACTAAATAGTAAATTAAATTTACGTGATTCAATCAAGAAGACAAGTGAGTACCGCAGAATTACAAGAACCCTTAAGTGATGATAAACAAAGATCAATACATAAGATGTCGGTTTTTTTAACAATAGTTCAGTTCATGTGAACACAGTTTTACTTGTATGTCCCAAACAGCGTCTCTGGTGAAAAATAACAATTATGATGCTTGTTTTTACATAACGTCTAAATTAGGGTTTTAGTTCAAATGTTAAGGTATTGGACACGTATTGACAATTGGCAAATTACGTAGTCGCCATTCTCCGGTTTTCAGGGCAAGCCATTAGCGAGTTGAGATGCATCAAACAGAAATGTTCGGGAGCTGTTACAAGTCCACTACCATAAACAGCACAACGTTTGAGCACACATATTTCCTCTTACCTCTCCATTTCCAACATAGTTATTTTACACTCTATAAATAATAAAGGTTTTACTTGTACATATGAACTAATTTTCTTAAGAAATGTTGTGTCGCTTTGACATATTTTAAATGGTGTATTCTCAAGTCTGAGTATTTACGTACAGCAAATGGCAGAATTCGTTTATTTACTTCATCCGTCAGTAATGTGTTTCTTTAACCTTTACCGTGCTAAATTTCTAAGACGGACTGGTCTATCATTCAATTTGGGCAATACCATTTAGTATCTGAAGGGGTGTTTACTGGAAATTTACTGACTGAATAGCGAACAGTGCAGATCATGATCAGACTGCACGGATGCAGGCTGATCTTGGACTGCACTGGTCGCAAAGGCAGAATCACTTGCCGCCAGCAAGCAAACGGTTAATAGGTTCAAATCACAGAACATATGTGACGTGATCACGCATAAGTTCACAACATTGTGGTATATAATGGATAAAAAATAACGAATAATTTTGACTAATATGGCCATATTTCTTATCTGTCAATTAGAGTCTTATGTGACAGTGACTTTGTTCATCTTCAACGGACACATGGCAAAAGGGGTAGTTTCCTTTTAATTGCTGAGCTCCAAACAAAGAAACTATGTTACCATTTTTGACGACTTAGGTAGCTAAGGGATAGAATTGCAGCGGATGTGCTACCGCTACGCTACCGGAAACGTAGATTTAAGGATGATCAAATAAAATGTACAACAACAACTTTTTTTACTTATTTCAAAATGTTTTGATATTTATCTAGGTTGAGTTATTTAAGAAAATATGTAAAACCAATAAGGTTGGAATAAAATCGGATTGATTCCAATAAATGAGTCCGTTTCATAAGAACTCGAAGCTATAGGCAATATATTTATTCTAGACGTAAAAATATTCATATGAACTGTTCAAACACTAATTCCATTCGCTTGAACATATCCTGCCTTTCGCAGCATCAAATATGGTGAACACAATAAATCTCAGGAAGAAAGAAAACTGATCATCATGAAACCACATTACATTTCTACAAAGAACGATTGCAGTTTCCTGCAATTGGTGAAAACGAATCTTTTCATGTATCGACTATCAAATTTATACTCCTATCAATGTGAATTTCAATATATTGCTACACCAGAGTAAGGAAGCTTCAGATTATTACATTTAGGCAATCATTCAAGTTTATGTTTTCATAGCAATTCTATTCAATGCTATTTACGATATGTTAGAACTATTGATCCGGTATTTATTCTGTCTAAAATATGTTTGTCACATAACTTTAGCGGAAACAGTGCAGAATTATAAACATATTTATCTTCGGATGAACAAAGCATGTCATGTAACTTAAGACGTTGCACCTTCAGACTTCTGTAGAGAATGTTATGAGTAATGCTCGTCCTAACAGATATGGCTGGATATAAGGCATATCGGATTCCATCTGACGCATTGTAGTACATAACAAATTATAATATGATTGTAACAACATCACAGAGCGCCATAGTATTCATTGTTCCGGTTTATTCATTATATTTCTTCAATTATCGTGTTTCACTAATATTAAACTGCAGTTTACAGGTTTTGAAATGATATTAACCGCAGCTGACATAACAATGACTGTTATAAAGGTTCTGAAAAATTTATCCAGTTTACTAGAAATTGTGTCTGCATTTTCTGCGGAAAATGATGTCATACATTTTTGAATCAATGCTACTCTAATGAATTAGTGATTAACATCTAACAACTGTTTTAGGTTGATAAATTATGTTTATACTTGAGAATATTGTAATCAAACCGAGCGTTTCGAACTCAGTATAAATGCAGTGTGGTATAGACTTCACATATTCAATAGTACTATCATCTTCGATATATCAAGGAAATAACACTGTTTCGTCCATGCTTAAAAGGCGACGGCACCACGAATTGCAAAGGTGAATCAATATCCATTTTCTGACAGCCATCAACTATTGAGTTTGTTAGTGACTCTCCGAATCCCATTCTGACCCCACATATTTCTGCAAAATACAGTACCGCTGATGTCAGTTCAATATTTTTTCTTTGTTTAAAATCTAAAACGTTTCTGATACATTAAATATATAGCAATAATTATGTATTGTAAACATGTTACTTACGACGGATCGGCACGAACGGCACGAGCAATTTTCCCGTCAAAATACGTGCCAAAAGCGGTTGTTTTAGGATACAGTAGTGGGACCGACGGATAGACGTATGCATTTAGTGATCACATTACTTCACTTAAACAATGCTCAGAAGAGCTGAAAAGGTAAAGACAGAATAGGTGAACTGTAATACTTTATTATTTATTAACAACATTTCATTAAAAACACTTAGTCTTTTCTTGAATACAATAATGCACAGTACATTTCATCTCATTTTTGCATGCCACTATCGATCTCATGAGTCTTAGAATTCGCTTGCATCGTTTTTATTTCATTTTACCCCTATATTAAATAATGTGCTGACCAGTCATTGTAACATTTGAGACCCCCACCCCCCAATTACGAACAAACGTCTAATCTTTCAACCAGATGCCATGTAAGACGGTCTAAGATATATAATCAAACCTGAATTCTATTTGTATCAAGACTTTGATAGTTTGTAACCATATCTAGTTATATGACTTAAACGTTTTCAACGAGACATTATCTATTTTTTCATTAGCACCATACAAGATAAAAAAAACAGTTATTTTCTCTACAAAATACATGTTGCCACCGACACAAAATACCTGTAAAAAATTTTGCTGTTTTGGTTTATTTTATAAAAGATATTTTTATTATTATTGACAAGTTTTTCTTAATTCTCAAAGTTAACTGCAGTCTACAAGGAACAAATACACTGATATTCCATTTAGACTTGGAAAAACAGAAACAAAATCTGTGGCCATTTAAACTGGATTAGCCATTGTTCTATCGTTTGCGGTCAAGGGCTGGCCATGTGTACTTGAAATCTGAAATTTGCTTTTTCCTAGCATGCCAGTACCAAGAAACACAACTGAAAGCTCTAAGTAATAAGTTACTTACCCCTTCCTGTAGATATACTGAATGCTGACAGGAAAGATCTTGCGAATTTCATTCAATTTGAAACAACAATAAACTATTAAATTCCACAAAGTAACACTGGGGTTATTAATTCCATACTGTATCATGTATGTGAATATAAATACACAATTTTGCGGACAGAATAATATTCTTGCATAAAACCTTTGTTTTTTGCCGATTTCGACCATGCACAAACAGGGGGGAAAAACGTGTACAAACAAGGAGATTCTCGTGAGCACGCGCTGTTGGTGAACGTTTTGAATATGCTGTTGCGGGTCCAACGTAAGCAAATTATGGATCCCGAATCAATTTTGGCCGAAGTCGAAAGGTCCTAGACTTGTGAAATCTTTTAATCTGCATTTTTATTAAAAATATCATTTTTCAACCTAACTTTACTTTAATTGTAGTAAGTGCTACCTCTCTTGATACGCGACTGCATTGACGTTCCGTATTATTGTATTATTACGCGTATTTGACTCAAAGTAAGTTTACACGCCGCGATTTAATCCCTGAAAATGATATGCAAACAATATTTACAAAAATACAATTTCGTTTTTCAAATTAATTTGAGTCGAGAAAGTTCACATGCTAACTTTAAATCTTACACTAAAACTTTAGAAAAATGTTTGTGTCTACTTTACACATCTATGCAGTCTACTGATGTAGTGATGGTGTGTAATGTAAAGCACAAACATGACGAAGCGTTAATTTTGAAGGATTTTTCCATAGTTAATGAACATTTGATGAACAGAAGGTATTTATTATATATATTTCAATCTATTTGTAGATTTCACCAAGCATGTTTGAGTTTATGAATTCAATATAAGTTGATTATATCGATGTTGGAAAACTTCAAAATTTTGTGTTTATCAAACTTTGATCGCGATGGGTTTGGGTGCAAAGCAAAATTTTCTACGTTATAGTCCTAAAGATTTCATTTCTAACGATATGAAGAATATAGGTATCGATACCAATATCTAGTGCACGATAATGTTTACATTTAAAAAAGCGTAAGGGACAGACTATCAATTTAAACCAAGCAGAACTGTGTTCACTACACCTGCAAATACTGTGGACAGGATGCCGTGTATGCCCTTTTCTCACAAAGTTCCTACCGATATATCGGAAAAAGTGGGAATCATACTTATTTTACATATATTTAATATTATAGAAATTACCACATCAAGAATGTCCGTTCGGCATGTATAAAATATGCACTGTTTCTGTTGGCCCTGGAAATGCATAAATAAAACATGTGTCAATAACAACCTGAAACGGCCGGCTTCGATCGGCAAATGTCAGCTGAATAGTCTTGTTTTTTTCGATATTTCCAGCACTTTAGTTGTGTTTTATGCAAGAATAGCGATAACACACGTTTGTTTCGTGAAACAACATCTGCAGAATCCCTCGGGCTATGTTGGTGCACGAGCCCAACCAATCCTTTGGGATTCTGCAGATGTTGTTACACAAAAAAAAACGTGCGTTAACCCTACACTCTCACACCGCACGGGGACCTAAGGCAAAAAATTCACACTTTCCTTGAAATCACACCGTCATTGACTATTACGCAATAACTCGTAAGTTGAACCTAGTACCATACCTACAACTATGTTAATAATCTGACCAATGAAATACCTGGTTACTGGGCTGGGTAATTAAAATTTCTAATTATGGACTAGATTCCGAATCTGCGATGATGCATATGATTGTACTGATACGTAAACTAAGTCTTGCTATTATATTGTACTCTGTAGAATTTGATTAAAATTAGCAATTTCTCGCACGAAATATGTGATTTTATCTCTTCTTTCACGTTTTTGATAAAGATTGTCCTTTATTAATAATGTGTGGTTGTTATTATTGGAATGTGGTCTCATGTTTATATGAAATGCAAACAACAAGTTATCATTTATGTCGAAAGTTGAAACAATTAGAAAATGCTGATCCCTGCTGGCGGCAAGTTATTTTCTTTTGAGACCAGTGCAGACCAAGACTGTTCGCTATTCAGCCAGTAAATTTTCAGTGAACACCCCTTTAAATGATAAATGGTACTGCCCAAATTGAATGATAAAATAGTCCATTTTAGATATTTAGCAGGCTAAAGGTTAAGCAACAATTTTTTTTATATAAATACTTCATAAGGAATTCTCATTTAAAGTCATCCTATACATTTTCTCAATCAATTTAGTCCAAGCATAACGATATTTGCGCTATACTGGAATATAAGACATTGGCTTTCATATATGGTAAATACAGTTAATTTCAGGACGAAGAGAAGACATTGATCTTTGTTAAACCCCATTATATTCCTGCAAGAAAACGACTGAAGTATCTTTGAAATAGTTGCGAAAAGCATGTTATGTATCGACTTATCAAATTTATCTATCGGTATGGCTACTGCTATGCAGAATGTTGAAACTTCAGATTAAAAGGGCTATCAATAAAAATGTGTTTTATTGCACTGCTATTTAGTGTTATTTATAAATTTATCATATTAATCATTTGACATATCATAAAGTATATTATTAAACAAGAGCTGTCCGTAAGACAGCGCGCTCCACTATTCGGGTATTTGACAGTAAAATGAATATATGTCTTAATAAGAGACCTCTGCTTTAAAAAGAAGATACACCAAGGGGCATAATTCCATCAAATACACAAATTTGAGTTATTAGGATTGTTAAAACACATGCAGGTTATGTCCAGAAAACGAAGTTTGTAAAAAAAGTAAGCATAAAAGGGGCATAATTCAGTCAAAAATACAAATCAGAGTTATAGGGATTGTTACCACACATGCAGATGATAATGATAAAAGATACATTTTAAGTTTCAAGTCTTTATCTTATATTGCATTAAAGTAGTATCCAGAAACCGAAAATTGCAAAAAAGTTTAAGTACAAAAGAGGCATAATTCAGTCAAAAACATAATTGGAGTTATGGGGTATGTATAGCCACACATGCAGATGATTATAAACAAACACTTTTAATTTCAAGTCATTATCTTTTAAAGTACCAAAGATATGTCATAAACGAAGATTTCGAAAAAATTTAAAATGAAAATAATTCAAAGTATAACTCCTTGGTGACCTTGACCTTAGGTATAATGGGCCCAGCCCCTACACATACTTAGTTTGTATGCTGGACAATGTTTATGTGAACTTACAGTATGATAAAAGCAAAAGTAACAAAGATATGACAGAAAAACAAAGGTTGCCGAAAAACTTTAACCTTAAAAATAACCTAAGTATAAGACCTTGGTGACCCTGACCTTCGGTATAATGGGCCCAGTCCCTATACATGCTTTGTTTGTATGCTGGACAATGTTTATGTAAAGTTAGAGTAAGATATAAGCAATAGTAATAAAGATATGATAGAAAAGCAAAGGTTGCCGAAAAACTTTAACCTTAAAAATAACCACAGTATAACACCCTGGTGACCTTGACCTTGGGTATAATGGGCTCAGCCCCTACACATACTTTTTTGTATACTGGACAATTTTTTGTGAAGTTACAGTAAAATTAAAGCAATAGTAACAAAGATATGACAGAAAAACAAAGGTTGCCGAAAAACTTTAACCAAGAGGGGTCACGCCGACGCCGGCGCCGACGCCGGGGCGAGTAGTATAGCCCCCCTATTCTCCAAATAGTGGAGCTAATAATGAATAATCTTTTTGATATCACCGTTTTCAACACGGCGCAGAATCACTAAAAATTTTATCTCTTGAACAACAAATAAAATGCCAGTTAAATAGATCGCTAACTTGTGCCTAAAGCCCGTGTGGAAATTCATTTTGAACTATTGTTCGATTGAGACAAAATCAAAGCGTCGAAGGATTCATTGTTCTGTTTATTATTCCATTATTTGTGATTCGCATATGTTTTACAAAATCGTGGATTTATATCAAATAAGAAGTGCAACGTTCCAAGAACGAAGTTCTCGGAAACTGTATTCCTAGAGGAATGTACAGTATGTTGTATATATGGTGAATTTCTATACATAAATCCAGCTGCGAGATGCAAAAGCGCTCATCTTACAATCTTGAATGTAATTTTCGTAAGATGCTTAATTATGAGCAGATTCACAATTCTTATATACTAATAGTGCCGTATTTTGTATATTTCACGTGAAATAATACAAGCAATTATGTTGGTACTCTTTTGCATAACTGAAATAGTGTTGAAGTACGGCGCTCAAGACCAAATCAAACAAAATCAATGCAGTCAGTAGCTTTTTCATTTGAATTGAAATCTGTTATACAATTTAAGTAACTTAATGATTTTTCGTTGTTTTTATGAATTAACTAATGCAAAAAAGGACAAACTGCAAATGAATAGCAGATTAACAGAAACGTAAATGATAATCGCTACGCCAGATTTAACATAACAGACCAGTGCAATAAATGTTTAAAAACCTCCAGACGAATTCAAAATTTGTCCAAGAAGTTTACAGTTATGTCAAACAATTTTTCAATGGAATATTTTCTTGTTGAAATAAGTTCGATATGTATCCACATCTTTCGAACAATTTCAACAACTACTAATACATCAAGTGCACTGCAGCAATATTCTCATGAAACCTCTTTTATTTACAACATGGCTGAATTGCAATTATTGTGGTACTTGCAAGGCATTGTGTTGTTGATGAAAGAAGCTTTACAAGAAAAATAAACTGGTCGATTCAACATTCTTGTCTAAAAATATCCCGATGAATCATCATTAAAAGCCAGAATATCTAAGAAATTCCTTCCCGTTTAGCATAATGATAGATCTGTGTCGTAGACATTGCAAAAATCTATCACATTAAATCATTATTCAATTTTAATTCTAAATAATATAGTACTGTAGGATGCACTCGAATATTCTGTCCATTGGAATCTTGATATCTTGCGACAGACAACAACCCTTTCTTCGCCTTAGAAGTAGTAATATTTGTTCTTAACTTGATAAACTACTAATCTGTATGGTAGTCGAGTTTTGCAAATCTCATCATAAACGACACATTTCAACTCATTATGATCTCGTTGTGGTGGGGTGGAGGGACAGAGTGAAACAACCAAAACAAATCAGAAAAATGTCGTTCTTTTGCCCCCGCCACAACTATAATTTTATCAATTTGCCGCTGCGGTTTTCCTACCAATTTGTTCCTGGCATAGCAAACAAGAAAACATGAGTGTTGTAATGTCCTTGATGGTCTCGCAAGAAAAATACCTTTGAAATTAAGTTTTGATACGGCCATTGTTTTCTGACAAGAGAACTGTTAATCTTAATACTGGTGGGTGAAGTGGAAAGGGGGCTTGGGAGCGGAAATGATGACACATGATACTATGACAACATCAAGAAATTCTAAATAAATATTTCGTGAAGGGATTGTTGGGGTTCTGTAGCCGGGGTAGATGATGACGTTATACTAAGAGGCAATATCTACAAGCACAGTAAACGGAAAGAGTATATCTGTTGATCAATATGAATAGTTTAACCGAGAAAGAGATTGAATGAAACACCTTTTTCGGTATTACATAGTTTAATATTGTAATCATACGACATAAAAATCCCAACCGATTCCACTATTAACATAGATCTTCCGGAGAATGATAATAAGGACGTTTTCGTCAAGCAGCGATGTTATGACTAATGACGCCGCCTATGTAAATATTATAACTGGTAAAACATAAGCTGCGGCATTATTCATGATTTTATTATTCATGTCTTATAATACCGAAAGAGAAAACTGTTAAGAACATATTTCAGTAAAACAAATTAATTTTAGCTTACTTAAGCTCTTATGAATGTACGTTAAAACATTAATCAATCACACTGGTCCAAATAGTTACAAGTGACAATGAAAAATCACTAGCAAGTAAATTAAATTTAGGTGATTAAATCAAGATGGATATATAACGAGAATATATCTAAATTAAAAGAAACGTTACTGAAGGACGGAACTACGCCGTTTCTTTCTGATAGTTTCTTTATTCGTTCTGTTTAATGATAAATGAGAATGTACTAGTAACAAGCGAAATTAGTTAATTGGTATCCCCCACCGAACAGGAAAATGGTTGTTAAAATTATTGTATCTCTATAAAACACAGATTTTTTTTTTCAAAGTGAATGTCAGTTTAGTACCAACGGCTCATTCTTTAGTAAATATATTTAGCTGAATCTGCATATATACATTAAGTTTATCCTTTCGTGTTTTTTTCAACAGTATTCCAGTTATGTAACGGTGGACAGTTAACCTAACCAGTGTTTCTGGATTCTATACTAGTACAAACATGTTCTGCGCAAGTACACATGAATCAGAGGTGGAGAATAAATGATTTCAGACACAATGTCCTATCAAATCGTCACGGAGAACATACGGCCCGCCCAGAGATCGAAGTTACGATCCCTTGATCCGTGATCTCCCTATTGAGCTAAGCGGGCGGGTTACTTTAAGTTTAAGTATATCATTTCTTACTAAAGTTATTAAGTAAATATGTTTTCTACCCTTACCTTTTATCTTTTGTATATTTAGTAACAATGAGTTTTACAAAAGCAATCCAATATGCACTTGTACTTTGATCTCTGTGCAAGACGGTTAAGTTGCAAGTTCAGTATTAAATTTATGTTTTGCTCCTTACTAAAGTTATTTACCCATTTTTACTTTGGTTATAATGACATAGAACTTGAACAAAGCAATTTATCCAAAAAGAAACTTAAAATTACCTATATACCAGTTTGGTCGATATTCCTCATGCATAAGTCTTGTCATTCTCAGGCAAATTTAGGGTATTTTCATAGATTTTATTACTGATTCTTGTTGGACTGCATTTCACAACAGTAGTTTACATTTCTATTATGTTTTTATTGAATTCATTAAGCAATATCTTAGATATACTGCGAAGAGAAAGACAGACGGATAGACAACACCTAAACTATATCCGTCCGCCATTGGCGAGGGGCTAACATGTGAAAGGTACAACTGATACATTTTGACATATTTCGAAGCGATAAACTATCCACATAATACCATAACCCCTAAAACAGCAAACTAAGTAATTTTCATATATTTTTGTATTTCAAAAGCAAGCAAATAGCACATGTTGTTTCAAACACATGCAAATAGATTATAATGATGACACAGATTAAATTTTTTACTTGACGATTAAACGATTGCTTGTCTAATCCATCTTTCAAAAGTGAACACGTAAAATACCTCAACCGAAAACATCCGAGCATATTTAATTGCAGTAATACGGTCTATGTGATGTGAAACAATTAATCTATTTTGTAATTTTCATGAATAAATCAATTAATTAATTAATTATTAATTAAGTAAAGGACAGTACTAATTTCCTTCAGCGTTTATTTGTCCCTACGTTGTTTAATCACACTATATACAATCGAATGTTAGTTTTTCAGTAGCTTTTTATTCAAAAAAATTAAATTTGTTCCTATATTTTATGTTTAAAAATATGGGCAAGAGTTCGGATGCGTTATAAATAAATCACGCGTGCGGACCGTGTTAGAATTCTGAACACTAATAAAAACAAATGGAAGTGATCTGAACAAGAGAAAAACAAACTGTTTAACCTACATTTACATGTTATATAGCCGTGATTGGCAGTTACTTTTAGAGTTGCTAAATCTAGGAGAAAAGAGGTCTCGTTATTTGTGAGAAGTTAATCTATATTTTATACAGAATTCATCAAAAATCAATCTGGACAAGTAGATATGAAGAGCCATTGTAGTAGAACCAGAATAATGATTTGCAAACCACAGATAATTAAAGCGTTCTATCGTGAAGCAGTTCATTTCTAAGCATTACAGGATAATCAATGCCAGGGCTATATAGTCCCGTGAAAACATTCATAACCGGACAACATGAGTTACAGTTATATATTTACATTCGCCCTATTCTTTTCCATTGAAACTTTTGACGTTCATTTCGTATGAACAGCAAAAGGAAAGGCGCGAAAGTTACGTCATCGCTGCTTAGTGATAACAGACCGCTGTTTTGACGACGTCCGCGTATAATCTGGGAGAACGTTCCTTAGATGACGTCGCAGTTGTTCCGTCTGGAGAACAGAATGGCCGGAAAGCTGATTTTAATGCTAAATTCTACAAATTATATGCAATTCATAATATTATATAGTTTACAAATGGAAAGGAAATATAATGTAAATATAAGAAATGAAACTATTTTTTTCGGTGTTCATGTGAAATGAACGACAGAATAGGATCGGCAAATTAAACATGAATCTTTGCCGATCCTATTCTATCGTTCATTTCGCATGAACACCGAAAAAAAATTATTTCATTTCTTAAATAAATCTAACTTCGTAAACGTTAATGGACAGTTAGTAGTATCAAAGTATATGATTGTTTGATAAAATTTATTATTATACAAAATTACTTCGTAGTATTGATATCGGAAAAAATGATGCATTTTATGATCTCAAAGTATGATTTTGTTGTGCTATATGTAGAAGCCATTTTCAAATTTCTGTAATAGTTCCACAGATAAAAAATAAATTCTACTGTTTAAAATGTTTCGAAGAATTAATAATAATATTTATGTTTATTATGTGGTAAAGAAATCCTTTGAAAGTATAAGTGGGCATAGCACCACTTTCTGGGAGGAATTCACAAGAATGGAAAACTGCTCTCACATGTAAGCTCAAATTCCAGGTGCGTCATTATAAATTTTGCTACGACGGAGATGTAGACTCGGTTGGCGTAATGTTTAAAGCACGAGCAGGCTTAGTAGCAATACTTTGAAAAGGAGTTTCTTTTTCTTACCGTCATTGATAATTTCCCGCTTTGGTAAAACTGCTATACTTTTTAATTGTTGTAATACGTAAACGGGAGTGATACCGTACATGTCAAAAATTCACAGCTGATATTAATGATAAAGAGATGATTCACCGTATGTTAATCCGTGCCAGTTTAATTAAATTATGTATGAAAGTACTAGTAAATGTTGAGAGGCAAATATTACTACAGCACAAATAAATCAAACTAAGATTTCTATAAGAAAGTCCTTTTTAAGCCTAGAATGCAACCAAGCATAACTGAAGCAGACTCTGCTTGATTTGGTCTGTTCATGAAAGGTAATAGAAATTGCATTACCCCTTACCCCTCTCTAGGATCGTCTTAAGAGGAAAATAAAATGTACAACGATTGTCCTGCAGGAAACAGAACTAGGAAGCAGATACTAAATATCAAGGGAACAAAATGGAGTAAAGAAACAACTATAATTAAATTTGTGAAAAGATCCTTTGGATGCATAGAACAAAATCAAGCAAAATAATAGCAGACTCGGTTAATTGAGACTGTTCATGGGAGATAATGGAAAGTGCATCACCCTTTACGCCCCCTAGCACCAGCTTAAGCGGTATTCTATTACAATACGAATGAATGTACGCCATGCTCCCAAAGAACCAGAAAATATAACAACACTGAGTCCAAGTACGGACTGCCACACGGAACTTCAAGACTGTTGTTGTGATAGCTAATAAAATGATTAAAACACTGGTAATAACTTCAAATAGAATCAAATATGTACTGAAAACACAATAAATACTTATTGATAATACGTGAGACTAATTGTTATCGTAATGAAATGGCTCTATTTGTGACAAACAGAGCTTTTGGCCTAATTTCAGATGTGACGTAAATTAAATTTATTGCGCATCTGCCTATAACAATTAGTATAGTTTAAGTTTAAACATATTTAATAACACACGAATCAAAATTTGTTTATAATACAAATGTAACACATGTTTGAAAAGCAGTTTAAATAACAATCGCTTTGAAATTAGAAGCAAAAGGGTGAGGCCACAAGTTCCGTCGGATATACGTACTGATGAAAGGTTGTTATAAACTGTAACTACTCAGTCACTTGTACGTCTCTCACAATAATAAACCCGAGGGTAATTTTCTACTAGAAATTTTTGGATCGCTGCGTCGAAGTGTATAACAATTCGTAAGTGTGACATTTATGCCAAAACATATTCTGTTGGGTTCAGTAGCCGGATGCAAAAATATGTATTTTTTTTTCGTACTTTAAAGTCACAGTTTTATCAATGACAGTCTTTTCACGAATATACAGGTTTTGTAATATTATTGAATTTACGATATGTTGAATTTCAGTTTATATTCAGGCCTTATAACGTTCAATAGATGTACTCATAAGTTTTCTAGGGTCGATAAGATACTGTAAATAAAGCATGAGCTTTAACGATCAATTTGCACACGAACTTTTCGTTCAGTAATTTAACTGTATTCTAAAACCAAATTACATGTTCTCAGACGGCTTTAAGAATTTAAACAGAAACACGATAAAAAGTAATACTTTCGTTTAATATGAACTGAATAAAACCCAAACACATGTCAAGTTTATTTAATTACAAATAATCCATTGGCAAGAAACCGTATATATTTGATAACCTTTTGGCATTGAAGATTTATATGTTGAAAACAGATCAACGAAAGATTTTTCCGTCTGGTGAACAGAAAGGCCGGGAAGCTGATTGTAATGTTAAATGCAACAAAATGTCTGAAGTTTATAATAGAATCTTGTTTACAAAAATGTAAATATAAGAAATGGAACTTATTTTACGCTTTGGCTAAAAAAAAAATATGTGTGGTTCAGGTAACATTGGTAAAAAAAATAGGGTAGGTAGGTAGGCTTTTTTTTTTTTTTTTTTTTCCCCTTCGATGCCAGTTGGTACAGACATAGTTGGTCACAATTCTGTGAGATATGCACATGGAAAGCATCTCAACAGTATATGCAATTCTAAGTGGCATTCTGTTGTAAATAGGCTACTACTCTATTTTAATAGAGAATTTTTATTCAAACAATCTGTCTGATTTGATAGTCTGCTTCATGGCTGGAATAAACTGTAGCATGGTTACAAACAAGAGTGTACAGCATGACAGTTAAATTGAAAAGGGCACCTGACTTTCTCAGCCAGACATCTTCCATATCCAGTTCAGACCAATTTTATAGTAGATCTACTGTCATACTAAAAATAAAATAAAAAATTGCCACTAACTCAGTGAATATTTCACATCCAATCAGGGGCTCCCCATCTCATCCAAGCAGAATTGAACAAAGACACATCCGAGTGTTAAAACCGACATTGAAATATATCAAATAAAACTGTCCATGTGCTTTAATATAAATACATTTATACATAAAAAATGTTGCAAATTTAATCGTTCGTACCTCGAACGTGTTTTTGTCATCCCAGCTTGCAAAACACATGAAACCGCCAGTTTTCGAGTTGTCTGATTGATTATGAATTTCCATAAATACATCTCCGACGAGGGACGAGTGAAAAATTGCCTTCATAAAGCGTTTCTGGTCGCCGTGAACACATTTTTCCACTGTCACGGCGAGAACACTAGCCGCTGCCATGTCGAAATCGTAATCGATAAGACGCTTGCATTGATTCGTATATTTTCGTACTCAATATTTTTCATACCAGGTTAAAAACCACAAAAAAACTATAAAAAAAGTGTTAGGGTCGGCGATGAAAAAATAGGGTCGGTTGGGTTACCTGAACCACACATATTTTTTTTTTATCCCTTTTCATGCGAAATGAACGCGATTTATGGATTTGCCAATCCTATTCTGTCGTTCAGTTGCATGAACACCGAAAAACATATTTCATTTCTTAAATGATTGCTTCAGACTGAATATGTAAACAAATATATATATCTCAAACCAAACGTTTGAACCTTATGATTATTTCAGATCCTAATATTTTCATAATTATGATTGTTTCTGACCTTATAATAATGACATGATAATACAATTTTCCTCATGCTAATGAGCTAACGATTAGAGACAAACGATTGTGTAAATGGTTTGATGAAATGTATATAATAAATTAATTCTTAATGATAAGAACTTTGTTTCAGATTGTAATGAATGTTCTGTCTATCCTATCTGAGTTCGTCTCATAGCACTCAATCCCGCCAAGAGTATTCCTTCATCATTGCAAGCATGGTCAGGACCTGTCTCAGCCAACCCTGAGACAATGATATTTCCCTGACGTTATATTTGTCGCTTCCTGTCAGTCTAAAACAGACTATCTACATGGCTAGATGACGCTATGTAAAAGTCAACACAATATGCTGATTAGGCAGAACCTACAGTCATTTCAGGTGGTAATAACCTGGTACATACTCCAAATTGAAATTAAACCTACATTCTAAATTTAATCGTACTTCCTAAAATGAATTTCATCATTTCATCTAAAGACATTTTAACTGTATTTGTTAACGAATTTGTTGATCCAAAAGGCAACGAAAAATAAAAAAATTCTATGAACCGAAAATACACCAATGGGAAGTTTAAAACGGTCAATAGTGGGAAAAAAACTCACGCGCAACCACCATCGTGTTCCAAAATTACAGTTCAGTGTACATGTGAAATATAAACGCCAAGTAAATCTAAAACAAACCCAGGTATTTCAAAAGGCACGATATTTTAAACACGACAAATCCGTTTGATAATTAACCGCAGATAATGAACATTACTAACCATGTACGCATATACCAAATGCCTTTGCAGACTGTAGTGTAGCAACAGAGACACTAATAAGGACCGATAAAACAGGATGAAAGAAGACAAATAACGAAGCAGCAAAGCCATTATTTTATCTGGGGACCATACGCCGCTTTTCATGGAATTGCACTCAGTGCATCGTTGAAGGTTCAATGTGCACCGCCGTATGAATACATCTGTGGATGTCTCTTAATTATTTTCTGGTACTTATAATATATGTAAATGTTGATTCTGCTCAACACAGTGCTAGAGGGCGTAGACGATAGCTAGCTCGCCTTTCCAATACTGTCCATGAACTGGCTGAATCAAACCGAGCCTGCAACATGTCGTGATGGGCGACCTTTCGTTTTTCGTTCTAGTGACCACAAAGAATTACTTATCACGGAGTCGCTAGTCTGCAGCCAAAACAATCAGAGATAATATGAAGCATCTAAGTGTTAAATCTTCCCTTCGCAGAAGGCAGCTCAATAATTGAAATTAAAGGTGATATCACATCCAAATATTTTACTATATTTTTAATTTCCATTTTAGATTTCTTCTAATTCAGTTATCAAAGAAAACATCTTTTATTTTAAAACTGAATAATTAAACGAACGAATTCATTACCTTTCATACACAGATTCAAACCAAGTATGCTAGTAATTTGCTTGAATGCATTCTAGGGGTTTTCTCATATATTATAAACTATCACGATAATAGGCGAAAAGTGCTGCTACACGGTCGTAAAATATCTTTTTCTTGTACATTGACTTTGTATTTTCTAGTTCTTTGGTATCATGGAGTCCAATCTATGCTATGTATATTAAAGTTCAGTTTTGTAAGGTGTTCGGTGAAGTGTGGGATGTTATATATTTCATAACTCTGCTAATATTTTGACTGATGTAAGAATATTCCTACATATTCTATAATCCTTCACTTTCATATAATTTCGCTACCTTTGAATAATTGGATATAGTATGATTGAAACCTAAGCAACAAAAGATTAGTTTTGTAGAAATGTTTGAAGTTAATAGCCGCAGTTTAGTTTGAAGTGGTGACGGAGTCTAGCTAGAGCCTAATTATAACAAACGATATTCGTACTTAAGAAATAAATTTTCGGAATAATTTTGGTTTATTTTCATTACATGCATGAGTTGCATCAAAAATATCAGTCTATCTAAATGCTGACATTTTGATTAAAGGGGAGTGTAAGTTTCTTGGTGAAGATGTCAATAGCTAGACAATTGGTGATACTTCAGTATGTAGAAAATTGCTTTCTGCAAGGATATATCTGTGACTGTAGTACAGGAGATTTTGCGATGCTTTTTGGGTACTAATTAACAGTATGGCAATATGTTGATGCATACACGAGTACAAGTCCTTGTTTTGAAGTAAAATTTCCAAATACAAAATAGCACTGAAAGGAACAAATTCAGATATTTAGTATTTGGACTGTGCTATGCATTGCTTGCTGGTAAACAGAGACGATGGATTAACAAGATGAATATAAGTTAATTACTGCAATGCTGTTGACTCATGTTATTTATGTTGTATATCACTATGTAACTAATTGCTACGTTCAGTGTTTTTCAATGTAATGTGCATCTCAATGAACCTCTACGTTAAGGGAAACTGTTTTTGTGTGCGTGGTTGATGTGGAGTTAGCAGCTCTCATAAATCATCATTATTTCTTGAAAGAACTTAGCTTTGTTAATATGTAGTCAATTACTGAGCTATAAATAACGAAATATGTGCATCTATTCTAGCATAAACGACTAGTATCAAATAAAATATATTCGTTGAAGTTGAAAAGAACATATCAAATACCGAGAACAATACACAATATTCATTTTTGGCAACATTCACTTGCTGCAATTCAAATCATCTAAGTAATCACTTAGATGTTTAGATTTTTCATCAGCTATGCCATAAAATTAGTTTTAAAAAGCCTGGTAACATATATTTGAAGATTCATCCGTCTACATTTAGGCTTAAATCTGGTCTATAGGTAACTGATGACTGTTGTAACAGAATGGCTGATGCAGTTTAGAAATATCTAGGACTACATGTAAAAGTACCATTTACAATATGCAGTAGAAGCTTTTAAGATAGAAAAATATCGAGGAGCAGCAATGTCGACGTTGATGACTTCCTCAAATTGTGATTGATGTATTTATAATCATATAAATGCTGTAAGGACATACATAATATGTATTTTAGATGCATCTGTGTGATCCACAAATGCCTTAATAATAACTAAGTTTGCTGCAGATAACATCATAACATTATGTTTATCACAGTACAATAACCTTTACATTATTAACGTAAATACATTTTATTAATGATGTGGGTGGATGTTGCATTCCTCGTGAATTTGATAGGAATACAGTTCGATTTCGTGTTTGGCATTTCGTTCGGTGTTTTGATTTTGCAGATCCATAACATGCCTTTAAATAATTTATGTTTAAAAACTCCCCAGAGTGAACAAAGTCCAACACTTTCAGGGAGGCTGGATGAAGGTAACAGTCATTCTGCCTTTGAATGTTTTTCACATACTATGTATAAATATTTCTCACGCGCATGCCGTAACTGTCTTATAATTAGCTTTAGGGTCAAGGACAGAATAGAATATTAAGATGAGTCTATGTCCTCTTATGAACCCCTAAAACACTTGAACACTTAAATGTATTATAGTGTGTAACTTTGATCATGCAGGGATATCCTCTTAATGTCAGTCAAATGAATGTCCTAATAATCAATTTACGTATTTGCTATTGAAGTAAATTGCACAAAATGTTTTATTAAATTAATTTTACCAGTACTTCCTTTCTCACCAGGTACGTCATTGGATTTACTGCAACTATTAAGGAAGTATCAAACTGTATCCTACTTAAAGGTCATATCTCCAGTTACAATACCAGAAGCAACACTTGCTTCCCTTGCTTAAAGTTCACTGTAGTATCAGCTTTAAAACCTATGCGTCTACGAATGTTTTTGTTAATAATCGTGCCTGTGTACTGAATAGGGATGATCGCTTGAAATTTACGTTGATTAAAACTAAGACACAATGAATTGTTAGACAGGTTATTTCAATTATCGGTCATTTTATATAAAAGCGTCATGATTTTCTGTTACAGTTTACTAGATTTTGATTTTGATTTTATGTAGTAATCAATTTGATTTCTTATGTCAGTAGAAAAATAAAAACTGTTTTACTATTGCTTACATCAATGTGTTATGAACCTGTAATTTGAAAATAATTTAAGCGATACTTTTACTGGGGGAGAAACGGTTCTCACCACTTGTCTGAAGTTATTTTTTATTGATTGAATAAACGTGTGTAATTGACTACTACTGATACATCATATGTCATAATACTGACGTCATGTTTACAGAAATTGCACATAATATAACTTTCGTATGATAACGACTATCGAAATATATTTGAAGAAAATAAAGCAAACAAATTCAAGGGATTAACAAGAATGCAAGAAAACCAAGGCAACTTAAATTTCCGATAGCTGTATTGTTCCAATAACGTGTACACTAATACGAAACAGTTCTTTTGCCTTCCCCAAGTCCTGGACAGAATATATAAATATGGTTAATGCCGCAATGAGGCCTACGTTCTGCTTTATAAGTTTGAAAATCAAAAGCGGTCTACAATGCATTGTTCCAGCAAAAAAAAACATTCAGTCGGATGATTTATCCCATCAAAAAAAGATAACGGATCATTTTGCTTTCACTTTACATTACTGAAGGGACGTATCATAGCAAGAATCTGCGTCATAAAAGCTCAGACAAATGAATAATATAAAACACGCTTAGGAAACTTTCATAACGGCCTCATGATTTTTCTTTATTTTTGGGAAGAAAAATAGTAATTTGTCAAAGAAATGATTTTTTCTCGTAACTAGAAGAAACACAAATGTTTAAAACGCATAAAACAGGATAAAGCATGCAAGGCCCCTCTGAAACGCCTAGTTTGACTTGTATTACAAGTATGTTTGTGATTGTCGTCGTGTAAAACTAGTCAGGAATATATCCTCCGCCAGCTAAATGTCCTCTTGATGTTCAAAATGTGCACATTAGCACAAAATCACTGCTAAACAAAGTTCGAATTAATTACTTTATGTTCAAAGTTTTGACTTGGATCAACATTTTGCATTAATACTTTTACAGATATATTGACATTTACTTTTGCTAAACATTCTACAAGGTATTCAAGTACCCTATCTTGTAATTGTTAATGTTGTGATTTTTGTTTTATTTGTTAATTAAAACAACTTTTCCTACGTTTCTTTTTCAATACAACTCTATATGTAAAGCTGACTCAGAAAATGTGTAAAACATAACATTTTGGAATATCAAGTTTGCATCAATATCTAAAGCCAATGTGACCTGTTAGCAATTTTCTTGAGTGTTTTCTTTTACCATTTATAGAAGTAGCAGTCCGGAATATGAGATTTGGAGAAGCATTTCTTGTGAACAAGATGGTTAAGAAAGTGAAATTTGCTATTGTTTCGGAGAGACTAAATCAGTAGATAAATCATAATATTTGAGCTTGGTTTGATAGGTGTTTCAGATATCTTTGGTAATTCGGTTTCAAAACTTAAGCAATATAGTGCACAATGACGCAAGTAAATATGAATTACCGTGTAATAATTCATTGTTATAAACATATTTAAAGATAATCTAGTCTAACTTCCATTATGAAGCACTCACATTGTTTGCTCCACTTCTATTTCCTATCATCTCATAGTCTTAAGAGTTATAAATTAAGAAAACTTGGTCTTAAGTAGTAAGGAATTATCGTGCTTAGTTATATTTCTACGTCTATCTATGATGCATTTACACGCAGAAGCAGTTTACATAAACAATATCAAAACGACCTGTTTAAATTTACACAAAATAGGGTTTTATTCTATTAAAAGGAAAAATCGAACAAAATACTTCGAAGTTGCTTATAACATAATTCTGTCCCGGATAATTGACAAATTTTGTGTAAATATACATATAGAAAAATAAACAAACAAAAAAAACCCACTGGGAGAGAAGTTGAACAGGAAAAGGAACATTCAAGAACGCAGCCGCTATACAACATCCGACATAGACACAAGGTAATCTGTAAATGTTTGTACGTGCATATAAATACAAATGAATGCAACAATAAAAATCTAGAATAAACATAGATACATACATACACATAGGAAATAGCAAGAGACCGTATTCGATAAACATTACTAGTAAATCGATTTGAGATATTACTGAATACGAAATTTATTTTTACAATTACTATTATTAACTACCTCCAGTAGGCATTTGGTTATTTGTACGAATTGGCAGCTGGCTATTTTGGTGGTTTTGGCGACATATTTACACATTTAATGTGTGGAATACTAATATTTAGATAAAACATTAAATAGATTGACTGTATTTTTTTTTTGAAAGAGGTATGTTGTCTTCGAAATTTGAATAACCAGGTTATTGAAAACTGGTGAGTGCGATGTTCCTTGTAGGTAAATGTAAAACGACTAATTTCGCGTATAATACTTTTTGCGGATGGTCTTACTTTTAATTTGCATATAATTCCTAACTGTGTTTGTAAAATTGAACAATCATTCCTATAAGCCTACTTTACGTTCACAAAATGATGGGTACAAAAAAGTAACGTGCATCTCCAATCAGAATTCGTAGGAAGTAAGCTTTGCTAATATGCTTTCAATTACTATGCTATAAATAATGATTCAAATGTACCTCTTTTAAGCTTAAAAGACTAGCATTAAATTATTTGAGAAGAAAAAATATACCAATGAATTGAAACTAAAATTACTATATCAAAATAGTTGTCATACCTTCGTTGACAATGAAAATATCTAAGTTATTGCATACATATTTAGCACAGTACTGAATTTATTTAGTTAAAGTCACTGATCTCTTGATCGTAGGACAACAAAAAAAACAGGAGAAATTTTTGATATCAGGAAATCACTGCTATATTTCTTAAAAAAGCTTTGGATCTAAGTTTCTGCCAGATTATATGTTATAGAAACATGTAAAATTAGTATTTAAGTATTTTTTCCATTTAAAATTGAAAAGCATTTGTAACTGTGTACCGGGGTTTATACTGCCTTTATTATGGAGCTTTATATTTAAGGAATACCAGCGTGATGTATCGGACAAAAAAGTAAAGGTTTTATTGCCGAGATGGTTCGGGTTCGATTCCCGATTCATCACGTTTCTTTAACTTGATTCTGCATTTTTAAAGTAGTGGAGAAACAAAACTTTAGGTTCTAAATGTTCCTGATATTACCAACATCAATTTTAATGAAAAATTCTTCTTAACCAAATTATGGTTTTTCCACTTTATTTCTAAAGTGTGAGATAGTTATTTATCTATGTTTTGAAAACTATACTTAAAAGAGATTGAATAAGTTTGCAGATGAAATTGGGCAAACACATTAATTGAAGAAGGGCCAATAATAAACAACCACCTTTCAGCTGAATTTTGTAGTATAGCTATTTCATGCTTATATTATCAGAATGATTTTCGTCACTTTTATGTTGCTAGTGGGAGTGTGGGGAGTAGGTAACTTGGCTGTTGTGATTTTTTTTTAACAATGAGACAATGATACAATTACCCGATACAGTCCTTTCAAGTGGCATTGATTGCTCCATAATTTCCGGAAATGTCGTTACATAATTATACAGTTATAAGCATCTCAAAATTTTGGATATCTCGAAGACATTTTCAAGTCTCGTCCCGAAAACACGTACACAAAATATCAATTTAAGTCGAATTTCGGTTACCTCGATGTAAAACGTTCGATCCCTTTTAATTTGAGATAACGAGTTTCGACTGTATTATACTGGAAGGTTGTTTAGTAAAGGCGAAAGGTTCACTCTAATTTAGAAATAACACAGATAATTTCTTCTTGTCTGAAATAATTATTGAGAAATAAATTTAAATTGATACAAATGCTACAACTAAATTTCTTAATACGCATTACTTGGTGCATTCATTCAATCTTTTGAAAGGCATTAATGATATGTAATTTTTCATCAAATACCAAACAACATTATGTTTAATAGACAATTATAACAAAAAGCACCCTTTTATATGTTTGATTAATGTCTTCAAACTGATGTTGTATACACACAAGTGCATTTGATTTTATCTCGAGAAATTGAAGGGTGTGAATTAGTGAATAAAATTTCGTTTTGTGTGTTTGGCATTTTGTAGGATGCATTGTTTTCCATTTCCATGTAATATTGAAAACTATCCATACTATCTTAAATATTTAAAAAAGCTAGAATGCAGGTTGACTGGTTTTTGCTTTGACATTAAAATCTAAAATGGAAATTACAATTATCTAGCACTTTTCTGCCAGTTTCCTTCCGCGCTATTGAATTCTGTATTCATTAACGATTGCGCAGATAATGAATGGCCTTTTTCGATTGGTTACTTTATAATGGAGCTTTATATTTAAGGAATACCAGCGTGATGTATCGGACAAAAAAGTAAAGGTTTTATTGCCGAGATGGTTCGGGTTCGATTCCCGACTCGATCACGGTTATTTAACTTGATTCTGCATTTTTAAAGTAGTGGAAAAACAAAACTTTAGGTTCTAAATGTTCCTGATATTACCAACTTCAATTTTAATGAAAAATTCTTCTTAACCAAATTATGGTTTTTCCACTTTATTTCTACAGTGTGAGATAGTTATTTATCTATGTTTTGAAAACTATACTTAAAAGAGATTGAATAAGTTTGCAGATGAAATTGGGCAAACACATTAATTGAAGAAGGGCCAAAAATAAACAACCACCTTTCAGCTGAATTTTGTAGTATAGCTATTTCATGCTTATATTATCAGAATGATTTTCGTCACTTTTATGTTGCTAGTGGGAGTATGGGGAGTAGGTAACTTGGCTGTTGTGATTTTTTTAACAATGAGACAATGATACAATTACCCGATACAGTCCTTCCAAGTGGCATTGATTGCTCCATAATTTCCGAAAATGTTGTTACATAATTATACAGTTATAAGCATCTCAAAATTTTGGATATCTCGAAGACATTTTCAAGTCTCGTCCCGAAAACACGTACACAAAATATCAATTTAAGTCGAATTTCGGTTACCTCGATGTAAAACGTTCGATCCCTTTTAATTCGAGATAACGAGTTTCGACTGTATTATACTGGAAGGTTGTTTAGTAAAGGTGAAAGGTTCACTCTAATTTAGAAATAACACAAATAATTTCTTCTTGTCTGAAATAATTATTGAGAAATAAATTTAAATTGATATAAATGCTACAAATAAATTTCTTAATACGCATTACTTGGTGCATTCATTCAATCTTTTGAAAGGCATTAATGATATGTAATTTTTCATCAAATACCAAACAACGTTATGTTTAATAGACAATTATAACAAAAAGCACCCTTTTATATGTTTGATTAATGTCTTCAAACTGATGTTGTATACACACAAGTGCATTTGATTATATCTCGAGAAATTGAAGGGTGTGAATTAGTGAATAAAATTTCGTTTTGTGTGTTTGGCATTTTGTAGGATGCATTGTTTTCCATTTCCATGTAATATTGAAAACTATTTATACTATCTTAAATATTTAAAAAAGCTAGAATGCAGGTTGACTGGTCTTTGCTTTGACATTAAAATCTAAAATGGAAGTTACAATTATCTAGCACTTTTCTGCCAGTTTCCTTCCGCGCTATTGAATTCTGTGTTCATTAACGATTTCGCAGATAATGAATGGCCTTTTTCGATTGGTTACTTTATTAAGGAGCTTTATATTTAAGGAATACCAGCGTGATGTATCGGACAAAAAAGTAAAGGTTTTATTGCCGAGATGGTTCGGGTTTGATTCCCGACTCGATCACGGTTCTTTAACTTGATTCAGCATTTTTAAAGTAGTGGAAAAACAAAACTTTAGGTTCTAAATGTTCCTGATATTACCAACTTCAATTTTAATGAAAAATTCTTCTTAACCAAATTATGGTTTTTCCACTTTATTTCTACAGTGTGAGATAGTTATTTATCTATGTTTTGAAAACTATACTTAAAAGAGATTGAATAAGTTTGCAGATGAAATTGGGCAAACACATTAATTGAAGAAGGGCCAAAAATAAACAACCATCTTTCAGCTGAATTTTGTAGTATACCTATTTCATGCTTATATTATCAGAATGATTTTCGTCACTTTTATGTTGCTAGTGGGAGTATGGGGAGTAGGTAACTTGGCTGTTGTGATTTTTTTAACAATGAGACAATGATACAATTACCCGATACAGTCCTTCCAAGTGGCATTGATTGCTCCATAATTTCCGGAAATGTCGTTACATAATTATACAGTTATAAGCATCTCAAAATTTTGGATATCTCGAAGACATTTTCAAGTCTCGTCCCGAAAACACGTACACAAAATATCAATTTAAGTCGAATTTCGGTTACCTCGATGTAAAACGTTCGATCCCTTTTAATTCGAGATAACGAGTTTCGACTGTATTATACTGGAAGGTTGTTTAGTAAAGGCGAAAGGTTCACTCTAATTTAGAAATAACACAGATAATTTCTTCTTGTCTGAAATAATTATTGAGAAATAAATTTAAATTGATACAAATGCTACAACTAAATTTCTTAATACGCATTACTTGGTGCATTCATTCAATCTTTTGAAAGGCATTAATGATATGTAATTTTTCATCAAATACCAAACAACGTTATGTTTAATAGACAATTATAACAAAAAGCACCCTTTTATATGTTTGATTAATGTCTTCAAACTGATGTTGTATACACACAAGTGCATTTGATTATATCTCGAGAAATTGTAGGGTGTGAATTAGTGAATAAAATTTCGTTTTGTGTGTTTGGCATTTTGTAGGATGCATTGTTTTCAATTTCCATGTAATATTGAAAACTATCTATACTATCTTAAATATTTAAAAAAGCTAGAATGCAGGTTGACTGGTCTTTGCTTTGACATTAAAATCTAAAATGGAAGTTACAATTATCTAGCACTTTTCTGCCAGTTTCCTTCCGCGCTATTGAATTCTGTGTTCATTAACGATTGCGCAGATAATGAATGGCCTTTTTCGATTGGTTACTTTATTATGGAGCTTTATATTTAAGGAATACCAGCGTGATGTATCGGACAAAAAAGTAAAGGTTTTATTGCCGAGATGGTTCGGGTTCGATTCCCGACTCGATCACGGTTCTTTAACTTGATTCAGCATTTTTAAAGTAGTGGAAAAACAAAACTTTAGGTTCTAAATGTTCCTGATATTACCAACTTCAATTTTAATGAAAAATTCTTCTTAACCAAATTATGGTTTTTCCACTTTATTTCTACAGTGTGAGATAGTTATTTATCTATGTTTTGAAAACTATACTTAAAAGAGATTGAATAAGTTTGCAGATGAAATTGGGCAAACACATTAATTCAAGAAGGGCCAAAAATAAACAACCATCTTTCAGCTGAATTTTGTAGTATACCTATTTCATGCTTATATTATCAGAATGATTTTCGTCACTTTTATGTTGCTAGTGGGAGTATGGGGAGTAGGTAACTTGGCTGTTGTGATTTTTTTAACAATGAGACAATGATACAATTACCCGATACAGTCCTTCCAAGTGGCATTGATTGCTCCATAATTTCCGGAAATGTCGTTACATAATTATACAGTTATAAGCATCTCAAAATTTTGGATATCTCGAAGACATTTTCAAGTCTCGTCCCGAAAACACGTACACAAAATATCAATTTAAGTCGAATTTCGGTTACCTCGATGTAAAACGTTCGATCCCTTTTAATTCGAGATAACGAGTTTCGACTGTATTATACTGGAAGGTTGTTTAGTAAAGGCGAAAGGTCACTCTAATTTAGAAATAACACAAATAATTTCTTCTTGTCTGAAATAATTATTGAGAAATAAATTTAAATCGATACAAATGCTACAAATAAATTTCTTAATACGCATTACTTGGTGCATTCATTCAATCTTTTGAAAGGCATTAATGATATGTAATTTTTCATCAAATACCAAACAACGTTATGTTTAATAGACAATTATAACAAAAAGCACCCTTTTATGTGTTTGATTAATGTCTTCAAACTGATGTTGTATACACACAAATGCATTTGTTTATATCTCGAGAAATTGAAGGGTGTGAATTAGTGAATAAAATTTCGTTTTGTGTGTTTGGCATTTTGTAGGATGCATTGTTTTCCATTTCCATGTAATATTGAAAACTATCTATACTATCTTAAATATTTAAAAAAAAAGCTAGAATGCAGGTTGACTGGTTTTTGCTATGACATTTAAATCTAAAATGGAAGTTACAATTATCTAGCACTTTTCTGCCAGTTTCCTTCCGCGCTATTGAATTCTGTGTTCATTAACGATTGCGCGGATAATGAATGGCCTTTTTTCGATTTGTTACTTTCAATACGCCAATCGTCTTTTATGTTTCATTGTGGCATACTTACAAAAGCAGAAGCAGGAAACCATGCATACCCTTTTTTGGAGATGTTTGGAGTTTCAGCCAGTCTCACAGTTAAATCCAAGCATATTACAGTCCCGCCGAGATAAGTATTAAAACTATACTCTTTGTGTAGAAACAATCCAAAACGTTTATGAATGTTGTATGATACTTGATTGTCCTCTGCATTGAACTTGCCCACAAAGTTACACTAAACAATTAAAAGTTTATAAATGTCTAGATCATCGTCACGACTTATCTAAATGGAAATTTTGAAACGACTTGTCTTGAGTCTTAATTCATTTATCGCTCGAAGAAATAAGACGACACATCAATTTTGTTTTATCATTCCAATGCTGTTTCTATAGAATGTCAATAAATCATTCGTCAAAGAGTAAGTTTTCTTGAATTATAGCAGAACCATCTTGCTTTCCAAGAGTACATGTGTTTTAGTGTATTTGAATTTTATAATTATTATCCCACATTCAAAACTATAATATATTTTACATGTTACTCTCCTGTTAAATGTACTAATCATGGGAGGCATACCTTTAGACAAACGGTAAGCTTACAGTTCGAACATTTGGAATAATCCGAGAAAATACAGCTGTAAGTATATAAATGCCTATGCGTAAATTAAGTTATTATCGCTTGAGATAGCTTTAGGTAGCAGGGTACACTTCGAATTTTGGCCCCCGTCAATATTTGTCATAATTAGAACTTCGTGGTTTTGAATGTCTGTAAATTAAGGTGAGAGATAATGATTGTTAATTTTTTAGAAAATGTATACAGCGGACACATGTAAAATTCTGATGTCAGTTGTAAAACTAACTGCTGGTAGCTTTGTATGAATCAATGAGGCACCTTTTCGCGGAAAATTCAAATCACGGAAGGGTTCTGTGCTTGTTGGTTGATACTCAGGAATATTTTCGCTATTTTGTGAAAAAACTAGCTGGATGGGCCCCCATTCTGTTTATATCCTGAAGTTCAGTAAGGACTATTAAATTGAGAAATACAATAAAATTGGGCATTGTTCTTGCAGCGGGATCATTGCAGGCTGTTCAAAAAGTGCAAAATTGATGATTTTGGCATGCTATTTTTCATGGATGGTGTAAAACTTTCGTTTTGATAACTTTCTTTATTCTTGTATGAGAATCCTGATCTTGCCATTACTTAAAAGCACAAAACACGAACGCAATTTATAAAATGGCCACCCTGATTCTGCTTATAAGGGAAGTGCAATATTGCGACTCGCTACATGTAAGACTGTCCGTGCCCAAAATTATCGAATCTAAGTGTACCCTGCTACCTTAAGGGAAATCTGCCAAAATTAAATCTCGAAAGAACTCTTAAATTTGTGCGGTTTCACATAGTTTAGAACCTCTTCTTCGATATTCTAAACTTTCTGGGGACGTAAAACTCTACCTGACGGCACAACAGGTAAAAAATATTACGGTATGGGCACATAAAAGCATAAAAGTCAATATACACGCATACTATTTTTTTTAGATTCTAGCTCAAGTAACAGGTTTCTGGTACAGTAAAAACAGCTTTTTTATCATTATTAACCCACACAGCGCATATTTGGCCCACCAGCTATGCATTTCGTCAATCAGGGGGATGTTCGGACGGTGGGGACCCCATGAAATAGGAAAATAGGAGGTGGGGACATTTTATTTTCGCTAAATGATGCAAAATTGCCCTTATATCATTCCTAATGACAAAATACGTTAAATCATGCCAGAAAATGTTAAAAACGGATGTATTTTACGTTCTTTGTCTCGTGGCGACAGTTTATAAATTTTGGCTAAATTTGCGCATTACGAATGGGCAAGTTTAGACTCTCTCATACAGACTTCCTTTCACGCTACTGAAAACATTTTAACTTGGTTTAATTTGCGAAAGACATATAAAAGTTCAGAACTAGTAAAACCCTGTTTTGTTCATTAACTGAAAAATCTTAAGGTAGCAGGGTACACTTCGAATTTTGGCCCCCGTCAATATTTGTTATAATTAGAACTTCGTGATTTTGGATGTCTGTAAATTAAGGTGAGAGATAATGATTGTTAATTCTTTAGAAAATTTATACGGCCTACACATGTAAAATTCTGATGTCAGTTGTAAAACTAACTGCTGGTAGCTTTGTATGAATCAATGAGGCACATTTTCGCGAAAAATTCAAATCACGGAAGGGTTCTGTGCTTGTTGACTGATACTCAGGAACATTTTCGCTATTTTGTGAAAAAACGAGCTGGATGAGCCCCCATTCCGTGTATATCCTGAAGTTCAGTAAGGACTTTTAAATTGAGAAATGCAATAAAATTGGGCATTGTTCTTGCGGCTGTTCAAAAAGTGCAAAATTAATGATTTTGGCATGCTATTTTTCATGGATGGTGTAAAACTTTCGTTTTGATAACTTTCTTTTTTCTTTTATGAGAATCTTGATCTTGCCATTAATTAAAAGCACAAAACATGAACGCAATTTATAAAATGATCACCCTGATTCTGCTTATAAGGGAAGTGCAATATTGCGACTCGCTACATGTAAGACTGTCCGTGCCCAAAATTTTCGAATCTAACTGTACTCTGCTACCTTTACTACACATTTCACAGCTTACGGACAGCTGAAGCCGTACAATGACATTTTACTTCATTAAGGAAGACGTAATCCGTGTTCTATCCATCATGTACATTAAATTGTTTGGTCAGATGGAAGATATTGCCACGGAAAAAATACACAAACAGTCGGCACAAATACCAAAGTATGAAGCACATAAACAATTTTA
The DNA here is from genome assembly GCF_021730395.1 of Mercenaria mercenaria. Classification (NCBI taxonomy): domain Eukaryota; kingdom Metazoa; phylum Mollusca; class Bivalvia; order Venerida; family Veneridae; genus Mercenaria; species Mercenaria mercenaria. Next base: position 71,212,864 of record NC_069368.1, on the reverse strand, counting down.
AGACGCAGTCATGATGCCTTTTAACTGGTGTTAGGCCAAGAACGCAACGTCTAAGCTAGTGGGCGTATTTTTTCTTAATCAGTGGGGTTTTTGTTTTGTTTTGTTTTTAAATGGAAACAAAAAATAGTCAAATTTGATTACTCTTGGGAAAATTATATTAACTGCAAACTTGAAAAGATATAGGTCACGCATTCTAAAACAACAGTTTGAATTCTATGAAATCATTGATATCTTAAGGGCCTAATGTCTGTGGTGTTTTTTTTTTTTTTAATATATATTTCGCGTGTTATTGCGACGGGTGATTTAGCGGCTGCAAAGATTCGCGGGAATACGTCGAAAACACGTAACAATCAGTCGCATGCAAATTACGGCTAAAACTGCACATAGATTGGAAAGATAACGAGTCACTTATCCCTACTGCATTTTTAAATCTGCCATGCTTTTTGATTGTAAGCGAAAGTACAACACTATAACAATCATTGTATGCTAGTATAGTTTTATGTTGACGTTTGTTGAGTTGTTGAGTTCAATTTATAGACTCGTCAGCCAATAAGGGAAATCATCATGATTTATTTTGCCTTATTCAGGCTATCTTACTGAATAACATTACCTAAATAACGTACCATTCCATTATTAAAAGTACAAAAACATTGCTGACCTTACAACCGAACTATACATGAAAGCAATTCAATATATGTATACGGATATTTTAGTAAACAAACAAGAATTGAAATACGGTTGATGCAAAGTATGATCCTAAAGATCATAACTGACATATCCGAATGAAATGATAACATATCATAAAACATAGTTTTTCAAGAATAACGCATACCTGTTTTCGTGAGAAATTGTGCAGGAGACCACCCATGAAAACTACAAATTTTTGCGTTTTCAAGGTAGCTGGTTGTTCAGCGACTTAATGGAAACACACAGACCGGAAGTGGCTAATTCAAATAAAGCGAAACCAGTACTAGGTTTACAGTAACAAGAACCGTTACAAGAAACAATTTCTAAACGAAATGGTACAGTGACGTTCTGCTGGTATTTCTTCATTTTGTGGAATAGAGCACACAGTGTTCGATGACTCAGAATATACGTTTATAACAAGAAGAGGTTTAGTCGGTGCCCATTTCACCAGTCCTTAAATTGTCGTGTTTTATTATATATCGTGTATATGCGACTAAATGATATTTTCTTTCACTAGCTTGGTATATAATGACTGTAAAGACAGGAAACATTGCATCTTCAAGACTTTAACATCTTATGATTGTTTGTTTTCGTTGTTTCTGTTCAGTACTATAATTACAACATGGCGACTTTCCAACTTTTGCTGGTGAAGGAAAATCTAGATGTCCAGCCGAGCGTAATTTCAGTCTGGGCCAGCGCTTTGGTACCATCAGCCAGCTGTGGATGACTATCTTCTACAGCCAATGCGAGGTTTCAAACCCGTGATAGGAAGCCCTTAATACCTTAAGAAGGACAATGTATATGTGAACAGACTAACATAGATTATGTCCAACCTATGCCGATGTTATATGTTGCCGTTATAGCGACTCTAACTTTTAGAGGAAAAGCTCTCTCTATTCTATTTATGGGAAGTTAATCTATATTTTATACGGGATTCATCAATAATCAATTTGGACAAGCAGATTTGAAGAGCCATTGTAGAAACAGAATAATGATTTGCAAACCGCAGATAATTGTATCGTTCAGTCCTCAGACAGTTCATTTCTATCTATCTGATAGATTCTAGGATCTTAAACATCTTTCTACAGTCCTGCCCTCTAAAACGTTGTATAGCAGAAATGCATTGATCCAAGATATATAAAGTGAACGTCATTGTAAACAATTTTCTGTTTAAACAGTTTTCTTCTGACTCCCTTTCTAGTGTATATCAGTACAATACAGCAAAACCGCATTCCGCAAGTACAGTTTGTGGAATCAAATCAATATGAAGATCTTTTGATAGTATAGAATGCAACAAAGCAAAATAATAGCAGACTTGATTTGACTGAGTCTGTTCATGAGAGGTAATAAAATGTGCATCACCCCTCACGCCACCTAGCGTCGGCTTGATCGGAATTCTATTATAATAAAACTGAATACACCCTATGACCCCAAGGGACCGGAAAATATAACACCACTGAGTCCACTGAATCTGTTTTAAACTCACTTCTCATCAATATTTAAAGTCAGTTCGTACAAATACGATGTTTGAATATATGAAAAAGTCCCAGTATTTTGACTTTTATCTTCATTGCTTTGCTGACAAATACTGAAGCAGAATTTTTGATATTAATATGAAATTATACTGTTGTCTTCAATTATCACCGACTTATGTAATTATATGAATCTTTATGTAAGCTGTTACATTAGCTTAAACCTTTTCAATGAGTCTCGTTTACGGTTACAAAAACATTTTGCTTCATTCATACTAGAGACAGCATGCATGTCTCATAAAATTCATTATTTTTAGAGGGAACTAAGCTCGGTAATTCTTAGTCAATAACTGTGCTATAAATAACGAAACACGTGCATCTCATTTATCTTAAACGCTTAGTATAAGATTAAAATAAAACACTTGCTGAAAAGAAAATTTACAAAATATATATCAAATGGAGACAGGAAGCCTTGAAAATTGCTTTATCTAAGTAATTGTTTACATTTTGCAACACCTGCCTCAAATTGTTATTGATTTAATTATAATTATATAGATGCAACAAATACATTTTAATAAGCATTTTGCGGATGCATTTGTTAGATCTTGACAGTCTTTAATACTATCTTATTTTGCTTCAAAGGACAACAAAACATGTTTATAACAGAATTACAAAATAATACGGTAGCCTTTATTCTACAAATTTAAATTATACAGCTGCATAATGACTATATGCCTCTGATGTAAACAAACACATACTTTTGTTTATTCAACAGATTAGATTGCAAATAATGAAATACAATTCGGTTTCATGTATTCTATATCAAGTTTACAGTTTTGTTTTTATATATGTTTTATACCATCAAAATACATTGTGGTATCATAAACGAAAACTCTCGAAAGTAAACAAAGTCCAACATTTAAAGTAATACTAGATTAAAGTCATTGTCTTACTGTATTGAAATTATGATAGGATTAATATTTGCCATGGATAACGTAACTTTTGTACACTTAGCTATATGGTTAATGCCATCGTGTATTCAGTACCTGTTTTGTTCTAGTTTTGTAGTTAGTTAGCGCATTTAAGACAACTATAACTGCTAACTCAAAGTAAAGACAATATCGACCTGGTTCTAACATAATATGGGTATGTCTAAAAATATGTTTCAATATCAGCAATAAAAACAAACACCTATACAATTGTGAAACTGATGAACAATGTTATTTATGATACACTTAAGTCTCAATATCTTGTAGTACGTAATTACAAAGTTGTCACAGGTTAAGACCACACTATCTACAGCATTCAAACATGCAACTTTGTCAATGTGTATTACAATTATAGTACTGTCATTGTGCAATGGCAAATGAAGTTCATTTTAGAATTATCTTGAAATACATCAAGATATAACTATTTGAAAAACAAGTATTTCTATGTCTTAAAATATCTTTTTCTTGTACTTTGACTCAATATTATGGATTATAGCATTCTAATATTTTGCTTGACGTAAGAATATTCCTATATATTCTATTATAACTTAGCCTTCGTTTCATAAAAAATTCGCTACCTTTGAAAAATAGGATATGGTATGATTGGAAATTGAGCAACAAAAAATAGTTTTGTAGAAATGTTTGAAGTTAATAGCCACAGTTTAGTTTGAAGTGGTGACGGAGTCTAGCTATTGCCTTATTGTAACAAACTATATTCTATATGACTCGTACTAAAGAAATAAATTCTCGTAATAATTTTAGTTTATTTTCATTACATGCATGAGTTGCATCAAAAATATCATTTTATCTAAAATAATGACATTTTTTTTGGGGGGGGGGGGGGGGGGGGGGGGGGTGTAAGTCTCTTGGTGAAGATGTCAATAGCTAGACAATTGGTGATACTTTGTGTCATTGCACATTTCAATATATAGAAAATTGCTTTCTGCAAGGACATATCTGTGACAGTAGTACAGGACATTTTTGGGTATTGATAAACAGTATGACAATATGTTGATGCATGCACTAGTACAAGTCCTTGTTTTGAAGTAAAATTTCCAAATACAATACTAAAAATAGCACTGATAAGAACAAGTTCAGGTATTTAGTATTTGGACTGTGCTCTGCATTGCTTAGCTGGTAAACAAAGACGAAGGATTAACAATATGAATATAAGTTATTTACTGCATTGCTGTTGACATATATAATTTATTCCTGTAGATCCCTATGTAACTATTTCCAAAGTTCAGTGACTTATAAAATGTAATGTGCATCTCAATGAACCTCTGCGTTAAGGGAAGATGTTTTTGTTTGCGTGGTTGATGCGGAGTTAGCATCTCTCATAAATCATCATTATTTCTTCAAAGAACTTAGCTGTGTTAATAAGTTGTCACTTACGGAGCTATAAATAACGAAATATGTGCATCTATTCCAGCATAAACGTCTAGTATCAAATAAAATATTAACGTTGAAGCTGGAAAGAACATTTACAAACAAAATATCAAATACTGAGTACAATACACAATATTCATTTTTGGCAACATTCACTTGCTGCAAATCAAATTATCTAAGTAATCACTTAGAATTTTGGATTTTTTATCATCATTGTCATAAATTAGTTTAAAAAGCCTGGTAACATATATTTGAAGATTCAACCGTCTACATTTAGGCTTTAAATCTGGCCTGTAGGTTACTGGTGACTGTCGTAACAGAATTGCTGATGCAGTTTAGAAATATCTAGGACAGCGATGTCGACTTTGATCACTTCCTCACATTGTGATTGATGTATTTATAATCATATAAATGCTGTAAGGACATACATAATATGTATTTTAGATGCATCTGTGTGATCCATAAATGCCTTAATAAAAACTAATTTTGCTTCAGATAACATCATAACATTATGTTTATCACAGTACAATAACCTTTACATTATTAACGTAAATACATTTGATTAATGATATGGTTGGATGTTGCATTCCTCGCGGATAAGATAGGAATAAAGTTCGGTTTCTTGTTTGGCATTTCGTTCGGTGTTTTGATTTTGCAGATCCATAACATGCTTTTAAATAATTTATATTTGAAAACTCCTCAGAGTGAACAAAGTCCAACACTTTCAGGTAGGCTGGATGAAGGTAACTGCCATTCTGGCTTTGAATGATTTTCACATACTTTGTATAAATATTTCTGTCTTATAATTAGCTTTAGGGTCAATGTCAGAATAGAATATTAAGATGAGTCTATGTCCTCTTATGAACCCCTAAAACACTTGAACATTTAAATGTATGTATAATGTGTAACTTTGATCATGCAGGGATATCCTCTTAATGTCAGTCAAATGTCGTAATAATCCATTTAAGTATTTGCTATTGTGGTAAGTTGTACAAAACTGTTTATTAAAATAATTTTACCAGTACTTACTTTTTTCACCAGGTACGTTATTAGATTTACTGCAACTATTAAGGAAGTATCCAAATGTATCCTACTTACCGGTCATGTCTCCAGTTACAATATCAGAAGCAACACTTGCGTCCCTTGCTTAAAGTCCAACACAAAGGACATAGGTGACAACTTCACTTCAGTATCAGCTTTAAAACCTATGCGTCTTCGAATATGTATGTTAATAATCGTGTCTGTAAACTGAATAGGGATGATATCATCGCTTGAAAATTACGTTGATTTAAACTAAGAAACTATGAATTGTTCGAAAACTTATATTAATTATCGGTCGTTTTATATAAAAACGTCATGATTTTCTGTTACAGTTAACTAGATTTTTATTTAATCTTGTGTAGTAATCAATTTGATTTCTGATGTCAGTAGAAAAATAAAAACTATTTTACGTTTGCTTACATCAATGTATTATGAAGCCGTAATTGGAAAATAATTTTAGAGAAAAGGTTCTCACCACTTGTTAGGAGTTGATTTCTATTGATAGAACAAAGGTATGTAATTGACTACTACTGATGATGACAGGGTGAACGGTGCACGGTGCACGTAATATAACTTTCAATTTACTAATGTATATGCTTTGCAGTCGAATGATTACGACTGTCGAACTATATTTGAAGAAAATATAGTAAACTTAACTGTAGAAAACAAATTCAAGGGGTTAACAAGAAAGCTAGAAAACAAAGGCAACACAGAAAGTAAATTTCTGATAGCTTAATTGTTCCAATAATGTGTACACTAATACGAAACAGTTCTTTTTCCTTCTTCAAGTCCTGGACAGAATGTATAAATATGGTTAATGCAGGAACCAGGCATACGTTCTGCTATATAAGTTTGACAAAAAACGAAACTACCAATAAAGCGGTCTACAATGCATTGTTCGAGCAAAAAACCATTCAGTGGGATGATTTGCTTGACCAAAAAAAAGTTTACGGATCATTGAATCTGTGTCATAAAAACTCAGACAACTGAATAATATAAAACACGTTGAGGAATCTTTCATAACGGCCTCATGGTTTTTCTTTATTTGTGAGGAGAAAAATAGTTTTTTGTCAAAGAAATGCTTTTCTCGTAGCTAAAAGTAACACAAATATTTTTTAAAAAACGCATAATACAGGATAAAGTACGCAAGGCCCTTCTGAAACGCCTAGATTGACTTGTATTACAAGTATGTTTGTGACTGTCGTCGTGTATAACTAGTCAGGAATATATCCTCCGCCAGCTTAACGTCCATCTTGATGGCCGAAATGTGCACATTAGCACAGAATCACTGCTTAACACACTCTCCGGATTAATTATTTCATGTACAAATTTCTGATTTTCCAACGTTTTGTATTAGTACGTTAAAATTTATAGATGTATTGATGTTTACTCCTGCTAAACATTCTACAAGGTAATCAAATACCCTATCTTGTTATTGATAATGTTGTGATTTTTGTTTTATTCGTTAATAAAACAACTGTCCTACGTTGTTGTTTTTTTTCAATACAATTTTATAATTATGTAAGGCTGACTCAGAATATGTGTAAAACATAAAATTCTGGAATAATAAGTTTGCACAAATAACTAAAGCCAATATGACCTGTTAGCAATTGTCTTGAGTGTTTTCTGTTACGATTTATTGAAGTAGCTGTCCGGAATATGAGATTTGGAGAAGCATTTCTTGTTAACAAGTTGGTTAAGTACGAGAAACTTGCTATTGTTACGGAGAGACTAAATCAGTAGATAAATCATCATATGTGAGCCTAGTTTGATAAGTGTTTCAGATATCTTTGGTAATTCAGTTTCAAAACTTAAGCAATATAGTGCACAATGACGCATTTCGTAAGTTAAATTGTCAAAAGGTAGGATAAAAATGTCCAAGTCTCCACCATTAAATGCGCACATGAATAATTAAATAGTTGTGTATATAAAATGTCAGTGAGCTCGTATCAAGAGTGTAATTGGCATTTAATTTTAAAGTAAATTGATAATTCCATCAATGTATTACATTGTAATAATTCATTGTTATAAACATAGTTAAAGATAAACTAGTTTAACTTTCATTATGAGGCACTTACTTCTATTTCCTATTATCTCATAGTCTTATGAGTTTTAAATCAAGAAAACGGTGGTCTTGAGTTGTAAGGTAATCTACATACAATATCTACACGCAGAAGTAGTTTACATAAACAATATCAAAACGAGTTGTTTAAATCTACACAAAATATGTGTTTATACTATTAAAAGGAAAAATCGAACAAAATAGTTCGAAGTTGCTTACAACATAGTTCAACTGTCCCGGATATTTGACGAATTTTGTGTACGTACACATATAGAAAAATAAACAATCAAACAAACAAAAACAAAAACACTAGGGCAGAAGTTGAAAAGGAAAAGCAACATTCAAGTACGCAGCCGCTACACAGCATCCGACATAGAAACAGGGTAATGCGAAAATGTTTGCAAAATCTGGAGTCCAGTTTAGACCACTGACACTTTACTCCTACAGTGTGAGATAAATATTTCTCGAAACTATACTTAAAAGAGACTGAATAAGTTTGCAGATGAAATTGTGAAAACACATTAATTCAAGAAGGGCCTGAAATTGACCACATTTCATCTTCATCTTTTATTATCAGAATGATTTTCTTCAATTTTATGTTGCCGTTGAGGGTGAGAGAGTGTGGGGAATAGGTAGCTTGGCTGTAGTGTTTTTTACAATGAGACAATGCTACAGTTATCCGATACAGTCCTTTCAAGTGTCATTGATTGCTCCATAATTTCCTTATGTCGTTACATAATTATACAGTTGTAAATATCTCAAAATTTCGAATATCTCGAAGACATTTTCAAGTGTCGTCCAAAAAACACGTACATAAAATATCATTTTAAGTCGAATTTAGATTATCTCGAGGTAAAACGTTCAATCCCTTTGAATTCGAGATAACGAGTTTCGACTGTATTTGACTGGAAGTTTGTTTAGTTTTGCAAAAGGTTCACTCTAGAAATAACACAAATGATTTGTTCTCCTCCGATCACTGCTGATACCGTAAATAAGTTTTGAGATATATATTTAAATTAATACAAATGCTACAGCTAGATTTCTTAATACGCATTACTGGGTGCATTCATTCAATCTTTTGAAAGGTATTATGATGTGTAATTTTTCATCAAATACCAAACAACATTATGTATAATACATAATTATTACAAAACGCACCCTTTAACATTGATAAATGTCTACCAACTGATGGTGTAGACAAACAAGTGCATTTGATTATAAATAAATCTGAAAAGTAGATCCCTCGGAAGCACCGAGAACAAGGCAAACAGTGAAAATTGCAGACTCGGTTTGATTGAGTCTGTTCATGAGCAGTAATGGAAAATGCAACACTGCCCACGCCCTCTAGCACCGGCTTAAGCAGTATTCAATCTTCAAATCTAAATGAATTGAAATCAATGATCCCGAAGGACCAGAAAATATAACAACACTGAGATGAAGTCGGGGCGATTTTTTACGGCCGCCACACAGCACTTAACACCCGCTGTTGTGAAGCAAATAAAATCTGGAAAGTGGTCTCTCGGAAGCACCGAGAACAATGCAAACAGTGAAAATTGCAGACTCGGTTTGATTGAGTCAGAGTTTCGTTTCGTGTATTTGGCATCCTGTAGGATGTATTGTTTTCCATTTCCATGTAATATTGAAAATTATCTATAGTATATATATATTATAAAATATTTTATAAAGCTAGAATGCAGGCTGACTGGTTCTTGCTGAGACATAAAATACTATAATGGAAGTTACAATGTTCCTTTCTGCTTTACCTAGCACTTTTCTGCCAGTTTCCTTCCGCACCATTGAATTCTGTGTTCATTAATGATGGTGCAGATAACTGTTTCAATGACCCTTTTCTATATGCCAATCGCCTTTTAGTTTTATGTTTCGTTGTGTTTGTCGCTGTCTACATGCTTACGAACGCAGAAGCTGGAAACCATGAATATCCCTGTTTTAGCTAGTTTCACAGTTAAATCCAAGCATATTGAAGTCCCACCGAGATAAGCGGAGATAAGTATTAAAAGTATACTCTTTGTGTAGAAAACCCAACACGTTTATGAATGTTGTATAATACTTTATTGTCGTATACTACACAATTAAATGTTTATTAATGTCTAGGTGATCGTCCCGCGTTATCTAAATGGAAATTATGAAACGATTTGTATTGAGTCTTAATTCAATTATCGCCCGAAGAAATAAGACGACATATGATTTGTTTTCATCATTCTAATGCTGTTTCTATAGAATTTCAATAAATTTTCGTCAGAGTAAGTATTCTTGAGCACAAATGTCTTGCGCTTTCCACGAGTACATGTATGTTACTGTATTTGAGTCTTATAATCATTATCCCACATTTAAAACTATAATATATTTTACATGTTACTCCCCTGTTAAATGTACTAATCATAAGAGGCATACCTTTAGACAGACGATACGTTTACAGTTTCAAAATTTGGAATAATCCGAGAAAATACAGCTGTAAATATATAAAGGCCTACGTGTTAACCAAGTAATTATCGCTTGAAATAGCTTTACTACACATTTCACAGCTTACGGACAGCTGAAGCCGTACAATGACATTTTACCTCATTAAGGAAAACGTAATCCGTGTTCTATCTATCATGTACATTAAACTGTTCGGTCAGATGGAAGATATTGCCACGGAAAAAATACACAAACAGTCGGCATGAAGCACATAAACAATTTTAAAACGCAGACATGATGCTTTTTTACTGGTGTTAGGTCTAGAACACGACGTCTAAACTACGGTGTGTAATTTCTCATAATCAAGGGTTGTTGTTTTATCAAAAAAAGAAAAAAATAGTAAATTTTGATTACTCTTGGGAAAACTATATCAACTTTAAACTTCAAAAGATATATGTCATGCATTCTAAAACAACAATTTGATATCTTAAGGGACAAATGTTCGTGGACTGTTTTTTTTATTTCAAAATACTTCAGTATTTTATAGTGACTTTGTTCATGTTTCAAGAAATACAATATAAATCGACATGGAACACTTATGAAAGAGAAAAAGTACTACGTTGAAAACAAACGAGTCATTCTGTCAAGTTCTATTGTATGCTGATATGAACATATTTTTACTTGTAGTACGTATTTGGGGAACTGATCAGTTAGATAAAATATTCTCTCAATAAATTCGCGTTATCAAATTTAAGCTGCCACACTATGCTGCTGGAATGTAAGCACGCTAATATTTTCAAAATCAATGACATAAATCTGATCTCGAACGATCTGAAATTAAATCTACATGAATTTATCAAGATGGCACGAGAATTTTCCTAAATACGGTAACCCTCGAAACTTTCGCGAACACTCTGTTTCGAGTTTTATGGCGACGGATGATTTAGCGGCTACAAAGATTCACGAGAATACGACGGAAAAACTAAATAGCTAAAGAATGTAACAATCAGTCGCATCGCATACAAATTACGGCTAAAACTGCACATAGATTGGAAAGATAACGAGTCACCTATCCCTACCACATATTTAAATCTGCTACGCTTTGTGATCGTAAGCGAAATTAACGTTCCACAATATAACGTCGGTAATCACAAATCACTGTAAGCAATTCAAAATACGGATATTTCAGTAAACAAAAAAAGAATGAAAATACGATTGATGCAAAGTATGATCATACAGATAATAACTGACATATCCAAATGAAATGATTACATATAATAAAACATCATTTTTCAAGAATTAAACCTGCATGTATTTGGGAGAAATTGTGCAGCAGACTACCCGTTTAAACTACAAACTTTTGCGTTTTTACGGTAGCTGGTTGTTTAGCGCCTTCATGGAAACAAACAGAGAGCGAAAATAGCTAATTCCAATAGAGCGTACTAGGTTTACAGTAACAAGAACCGTTACAAGAAACAATTTCGTTTAGTAACGTTCTGTGTATATTTCTTCATTTTGAGGAATAGAAAACATAGTGTTCGATGACTCGGAATATACTATTATAACAAGAACAGATACCGTCGGTGCCAATTTTGCTTCGTCAGTCCTTATATTGTAGTGCTTCTTGATATTTCGTGTGTATGTAACTAAATGCTATTTTCTTTCACTACCTTGGATTAAAATGAGTGTCAAGACAGGAAACATTGCATCTTCAAGACTTTAACATCTTATGATTGTTTGTTTTCGTTGTTTCTGTTCAGTACTATAATACTTTTTACAACACGGCGACTTTCCAACTTTTGCTGATGCAGGAAAGTCTAGATGTCCAGCCGAGCGTAATTTCTGTCTGGACCGGCGCTTCGGTACCATCAGCCAGCTGTGGATGACTCCTTGAAATGAAAATCTTCTACAGCCAATGCCAAACCTGTGATAGGAAGCCCTTAATATCTTAAGAAATACATTGTATATATGAACAAACTAAAATAGATTATTTCCTAACTACGCCGATGTTATGTTGCTGTTAAAGTGACTCTAACTTTTACAGAAAAAGCTCGTGGGAAGTTAATCTATATTTTATACGGGATTCGCCAATAATCAATCTGGACAAGTAGATTTGAAGAGTCATTGTAGAAACAGAATAATGATTTGCAAACCGCAGATAATTGTATCGTTCTGTCCTCAGACAGTTATTTTCTGTTTATTTCTATCTGATAGATTCTAGGATCTTAAAAATCTTCCTACAGTCCTGCCTAAACGTTGGATAGCAGAAATACATTGATGAAAGATATATAAAGTTAACTTCATTATAAATACCTTTCTATATATATCTGTAAAATACAGCAAAACCATATTCTGCAAGTACAGGTTTTTTTGGAATTAAATCAGTATGAGGATCTTTTGGTAGCATAGAATGCAACAAAGCAAAATAATTGCAGAATCGGTTTGATGAGAGGTAATCAAATGTGCAACTTCCCCTCAGGACCCCTAGCATCGGCTTGGGCAGAATTCTATTATAATTAAACTGAATACACGCCATCATCCCGCGGGATCGAAAAATATAACACCACTGAAACAGTTTTAATCTCGCTTCTCATCAACGTTAACAATGTTTAAATACAGTTCGCACAAATACGATGTATTTTGGCTTTTATGTTCATTGCTTTGTTGACAAATACTGAAGCAGAATGTTTTATATTAATATTAACTAATATTTTTGTCTTCCACTATCATCATGGGGCGCCCGTGGCCGAGTGGCTAAGGTCTCTGACTTCAAATCACTTGCCTCTTATCGATGTGGGTTCCAGTCTTACTCGGGGCGTTGAATTCATCATGTGAGGAAGCCATCCAGCTGGCCTACGAAAGGTCGGTGATTCTACCTAGGTGCCCGCTCGTGATGAAATAATGCACGGAGGGGCACCTGGGGTCTTCCTCCACCATCAAAGCTGGAAAGTCGCCATATGATTTATAATTGTGTCGGTGCGGCGTTAAACCCAACAAAATAAAATATTAAATATTCTACTCTCATCAAGTTATGTAATTATAGGAATCTTTATGTAAGCTGTAAAATTTCCTTAAACCTTTTCAATGAGTCTCGTCTACCATGTTTACGGCTGCAAAAACATTGTGCTTCATTCATACTAGAGATAGCTTGCATGTCTCATAAATAATCATTATTTCTTGAAAGAACTAAGCTCGTTAATACACGGTCCATTACTGTGCTATAAATAACGAAACACGTGCATCTCATTTATCTTAAAACATAGTATAAAATTAAAATAAAACACTTGCTGAAAAGACAATTTACAAAATATATATCAACTGGAGACAGGAAGCCTTTAAAATTGCTTTATCTAAGTAATTGTTTACATTTTGCAACACCTGCCTCAAAATTGTGATTGATTTAATTATAATTATATAAATGCTACAAATACATTTTAATAAGCATTTTGCTGATGCATGACAGTCCATAATACTGTCTAATTTTGCTTCAAAGGCCGACAAAACATGTTTATAACAGACTGTAGCCTTTATTCTAGAAATTTAAATTATACAGCTGCACAATGACTACAGTCCACTGCTGTAAACAAACACATGCTTTTGTTTATTCAACAGAGTAGATTTCAAATAATGGAATACAATTCGGTTTCCTGTTTTCTATATTAAGTTTACAGTTTTGTTTTTCATATTTGTTTTATCAAGATTTAACTATTTAAAATACAAGTAATTGTTTGTCTTATTCGATGATTTAGATTTATTTGGTTTCTATATCTGATACTGTAACAGTTGAATGTGTATTTCCTTCATCAGTCATGTCAATACAACATGGAGGTTACAGAATAGAAATGGTCCTCTACCATTTGTACATTACATTATTATATAACCGTATTTGGTAACTATTCTTACGATATTAACCTGGGTGGATATTAACCTTGCTATTTTTCAGAAGATAATACAGTATACGGATATTATCAATAATCAATTCGGAGTTGCCTGTATTATGCGTACTTTAAGTCTTGTAGAGCCCGCTACCATCAACCAATTCATTTCTATGTATCAATGAACAATCCCTATTCCGGCCGAAATGTTGCATATAATGATATATGTACATTAATAATTACTTGCTTTGAGATGTGTGAGTAGATCAGCCTGTGAAATTCAAAGAGTTCATACATGCGTTTTGGAAATAAAACCTTAAAAGTTTTACAGAAATTCTAAAGCGTTAAATATGACAACAGTCGGCGCTAAAATTATCAGAAAAAAAAAATGAAAAACAAAAAATATGTAAAAAAATAGTTACAGAAAGTCTGTTTTAATCTTCAGCTGTTAGTAGGTAGTAAAATCCTCTTTGAATACTCCTATATATAAACAGAAAAGTATCGCAGAAATACACATCGTATGGCATGTCCAGTCGAAAATAGCTGAACATAGACAACGTAATATACAAAAAGTTTAACATAATTCTCCTTTATTTATTTGCTGCAGATGACGAAGGGCTCTCCTTGTCGTGCCCGAAGGCTAGCTCGACCCTTCTGCCAAATATTTATATTTTACTGGTAGATGTGGGTTCTTTGGGTGCTACACACCTGGGATCACTTGTTTGTCCCAGTGAACAAATATTGAAACTGAAACAAAGCAATAATTATCTTAGATGATATATTTATTATTCTTATGTAAACTCTCTATATATGGATTTACATCAAGAAGGCAAGTGCAGTGAAGCATTTTCATTTATACAATACATTGAATTCCAATTATACATGTACACTTGATGTCCTAACAATATTACATGAAATACTAATTTCAGAACAATTTACATCAAAGTCATAAAAACTAATACACTTATAAATAAGCTCTGTAACTAAAGAAGTAAAAGTACTAACCTGAAACAAAGCAATAATTATCTTAGATAATATATTTATTATTCTTATGTAAACTCTCTATATATGGATTTACATCAAGAAGGCAAGTGCAGTGAAGCATTTACACTTGCTCTCGATTATTGCAATACAAAGACATAGATTAAAGATTAGTACAATTCAGGTTGGGGACCGGGGTAGACAAGGATAACGGTAATTTATTATGTCAAGTATAGGGTTATAGGATGGAAAAGATGTACGGATTTATAGTAAATAATATTTGGGTGAAATTGTTACACTGAATCTTAAAAGGGGTATACTCGATTTAATTACAACAAAAACAATTTAAGTATGCTTTAAATTTTATTTAAGAATATGTAAAACAATTAAATTCAGAACAAGACTGTCATGCCCTATGACTTACTCCCCCTGCTTTAAGAAATGTCGTCCCCGACATTTAACTCCCAGAGCTGAAAGAAAAAAAATCTTAAGTGTACAAGTATGTGATAAATAAAAACAAATAAGATTACACATGATATATCACTACTAAGGTATTTGCATGTACAAGTACATTGCAGTACCCTAAAATGACGTGCTTTTGTGTCAGAGACCTAAGCTGCAATCTACATAAGACATACTGGTAGAAGAAGGTCAACTAGCTCAAGGTAAGTATACAAGGTAAGTATAATTACTACTTTACCTAAAACTTGTCAACTAGATCAAGGTAAGTATACAAGGTAAGTATAATTACTACATAACCTAAGCCTTGTGTTACTACTAGTACTTGAGTGCTAAATAACTAATTACCGAAGGTAAGTATAATTATACTATATATAGGTAAGTATATGTACTATTAAAACATCTAGCTAAATACAGTACACAATATCATGCCAATGGTGTACGTGGTAGCTGGAAAAAAAAAACATCAGTGATATCGAGCTCAAATATCATTGAATGTCCAACAGGTAAGTAGCAATCATATAATACAACAATCATTTGCAGATGCAAATTTTACAATTACAGGTAAGTACTTATTCATGATCCACAATTTATCCAAGGTAAGTATCTACCTTATGGTTGTACTTATAACAATGTAATATGTTCTAAGAACATATAGATACATATACTTACACATTTTAAACATTAACTAATGCAAAAGTGAAATATACTCATTGTGCACACATACATGTAGTCAACAGAAATAAAACATTACTGACTAAAAGTTACAACTAAAACAGATAACAATCGTCAGTCATACTGCTGCCTCTTATTAATATGTAACAAAGTCCCCTCTGTTCATCCAGTAAGGATTCTGTCTTTTCCTATTTGGTCGCTTAGATGGTGTTGAAGCTGTTTCCGCTGGTATTTCCGATCTCACTACATCACGCCGAGTCCTTCTTGCAGGAATTACATATTTCTGCCCATCTCCTACTGGTATGTGGGAAGGAGACGCACTGTTGGTCTCTTCCGAAGTAGGTGCTGTAGTTGGTGCTGTAGATAAGGTTTCAATGTTGTCTTCCACATCATCGGAAGTGTTACCAGAAGGAAGGTGGTCATCGGGATCGTAGCCATCTGCTATGGACATGAAGTGAAGGAGAAGGTTTCGGTGTAGAATTCTAGATTTCTTATACCGAGCTCCTTCCCTTCTGACCTCGTACACGGGAATGTCATCGTGTACCTTGCGCACAACTACGTATGGTTGCTGCTCCCAACGATCAGCTAACTTCTGTTTTCCTCTGATCGATACATTGCGCACAAGCACAATATCTCCCGGATGTAGGACCGAACCTCGAGCCTTCTCGTCATATACCGACTTATTGGCTAGTCCTGCAGTCCTCGCAGTTTGGCGGGCCTTGTCATATGCGAGCTTCAGACGGTCGCGCAGCTTATTCACGTACTCAGTTTGTGATGCAGCTGAAATATCATCAGCTGGTAGCCCTAGAAAAGCATCAGCTACTAAACGAGGATGCCTCCCAAACATTAGAAAATACGGAGAAAACCCCGTACTTTTATGATGGGTTGCATTGTACGCATGTACAAGGGTGGGTACATGCGCCCTCCAGTCGGACTTTTGATACTCCTCTAGGGTACCCAGCATCTTTAGTAACGTCTGATTAAACCGCTCGACCTGTCCGTTACCCATTGCGTGGTAAGGCGTGGTTCTTGTCTTTTTGACGCCTGCGATGTTGTATAGTTCTTTAATCAGACGAGACTCGAAGTTCGGACCCTGGTCGCTATGGATGGACGCCGGAAAACCATAATGCAGTATGAAATTCTCAAAAAGAATCTTGGCTGTTGTCCTTGCTGTTTGGTTCCTGGTAGGATATGCCTGTGCATAACGACTGAAGTGGTCCGTTATGACCAGGATATCCTCAAAGCCTCCTTTGCTTCTCTCCAAGGACAAGAAATCCAAAAGACGACTTGCATTGGTGCCGAAGACTGTATCGGGACAAGTTCAGCTTTAGAAGAAAGACTTTTCCTTCTAATGCACCTTCCACAGTTTCTAACTTGGTCCGCCACAAATGTATCTAGACCTGGAAAGTAAAATCTTTCTTTAAATAGTGACGTTGTTCGGTCTCTACCCTGGTGGCCCAAATCGTTATGCAGAGCTTCAAAGATATCGATTCGCAGATTGGTAGGCAAGACTAACTGTAGTCTTTCGTGTCCATTAACAAGTGATTTTCGAAATAGTACACCATCTTTAAGGATTAGTTTTAACCAATCCCTTGTATATGTATGCATTGGTCCATCTGGCTTAGCCGGTTTGGTACCATTGTTAAGATGGTCAATTATTGTACTAATCACTTTGTCCTGTTTTTGGGCCTTTTTCCAATCTTTAGACGACAAACTATAACTGTACAATAAGTCATCTGGAATCGAATCTGACTGTTCGTTTGAAGTTACATCATCGGGCATAGAGAGGGAGTCACTTAAAGCACCATTAGTAAGGGCTGATTGGATAACTGCTTTAACAGCGTCTCTGGGGATGGTTGAAAGGTTCTCCTTTTCCTTCATACGAGATAGGCTGTCGGCATCCGTATTCTTCGACCCAGGTCTGTATTTCGGTACGAAGTCATAATTTGCCAAGGAAGCAAGCCAGCGGTGACTAGTGGCATCAAGCTTAGCGGTGGAACTTACATAAGTTAATGGGTTGTTATCCGTCACAAGCTCGAACTTCGCCCCATACAGGTAGTCGTGGAATTTTTCTGATACCGCCCACTTTAGGGCGAGAAATTCCAGCTTGTGAGCCGGATAATTCCTTTCTGCAGGTTTGAGACTCCTACTCGCAAAAGCAATGACCCTGTCTTTTCCATCTTGGGGTTGATAGAGGACGGCTCCAAGACCAGAAGATGAAGCATCCGTGTGCACCTTGAACGGCAGATCGTAGCTGGCATATGCAAGTACAGGCGGGTTGGTAAGTTTCTCTTTAAGTTTATCGAATGCTTCCTGTTGTTCCTTGTCCCATTTAAAGTGAACTTTCTTTATTGATTTTGTTGATTTTGATGTTTTCTTTCTATTTGCAGGTTGTCCAATGAGAAGATTGTTTATAGGTCGTGCTATGGATGCAAAGCCTTTGATGAATCGCCTGTAGTATCCTGCGAATCCTAAAAATTTCCGAACATCCTTCACATTTTTAGGAATAGGCCAATCTTTTACGGCTTCTACCTTTACAGGATCTGCCTGAATGCCATCTTCTGAGACTATGTGCCCAAGATAAGTTATTTTCTTCTTGAAAAATTCACATTTCTTCGGATTTACTTTCAGGTTGTACTGAGCCAAACGTTCAAACACTGTATCAAGTCGGTCAATATGGGAATCTATGTCAGAGGAGAATATTACGATGTCATCGTGATAAATTAAACAGTCCTTCAGGTTGAGGTCGCCCATGCAACGCTCCATCAATCTCTGAAAGGTTGCTGGAGCATTACATAGGCCAAAGGGCATTCTATTACACTCGTAGAATCCCAGTCCCCAAACCTGAAAGGCCGTTTTCTCTTTATCTCGTTCATCTAGCTCTACCTGCCAGTATCCAGATTTCAAGTCCAGTTTTGAAAAATATCTTGATCCGGCGAGGCAATTCAAAGTGTCTTCTATCCGTGGATGTGCATATGCATCTCTCTTGGTCCGTTGGTTGATTTTCCTGAAATCAATACAAAATCTAATCGATCCATCCTTTTTCCTCACTATTACAACGTTTGATGACCATGGACTATTAGATTCCCTAATTGCACCGACTTTTAACATTTCATGGAGATGTTCTTTCACTTCGTTAAATATCGCTGGTGGTATGCGTCTGTACGGTTCTTTAAAAGGTTTCTCATCTAACAATTCAATCTTATGTTTTACGGCTGATGTGTGTCCAAGATCTGTGGATGATTTAGGGAAAAGGCCATTCCATTTCTGAAATAATTTTTGTACTTTAATTTTCTGTTCTTCAGACAAGTTTACATTTTCAAGATCGACACCAAATGTTTTATTAAATTCCTCATCACTCATGGCTTTGTTTTCTTTTTCAGATGCAGACTGATGACATAGATTTGTTGGAGAAGAAGAGGATTTGCTTGTTTCTGAAATATCAGATGATATCGAACGGTTGTCAATGATCGGCATACTTCTAAGCACAGTGACTTCCTGCAGTTGGCAAATATTAGTTTTTTCTGTTATATGCATGGTTTTAGCACTGATGTTGCACAACCGTACTGGCACACGTGATGTTCTACCAGGATTATTCAACGAGACAACTCGTGGACAGACTACAGCAGATGTAGAATTTATATCATCCAAACATTCTGTTACAGCTGATTCTACATGTCTCTGCTTGCGTATGAAACCTGTTACAGTTTTGGTTTCCCTTGGTAACAATGTAATCTTTTTCGTGACTTTAACTTTACCAATTGTGGTCGCTGATAGTACATCAAATGATTCTTTCCATTCATTTGGAATAGTATCAGCTTCCTTCTCTTTACTTAGTTTTGAAAATTTACGAATTAGATTTGTGCCTATAATAACCGGTACTCTTTGGTTGTATTCTGTTTGTGGTACAATCAAAATTAGAGCAACAACTTCTTCGTCACTTAATGACGGAACTTTTACACCTAGCTCTATATAACCACTATAAGGCACTTCCTGTCCATTTGCACAATATATGTCAATATCAAAATCTTCTAGACTTCTTAGTTCAGGCCTATCAGTCATACTTCTATAGAAATTTTCCGACATTGTGCTTATCATACTACCAGTATCAATCAGTGCTTTTGTCACACAATCTTTAAACAATATTTCATGTTCATTTGCTTTCCCGATCAATCTTGTCTTTATCTGATTATCTTTTGGGACTTTAATTTCCTCTTTGCTTCTGCTGAGCCCTTCAACAGAAGCGCCAACTAGTTTAACTCTTTTTCTGAATTTTGTTTCTTCTCCTCTTTGACTTCAATATCTCCTTTCTTTTCCTCTTGCTTCTTATCGGTATCTGGGCTTTGCTCTTTTAATTTATGACTCCTATCGTCAAATCGATTCCTATAGCTGTTTGCTCCTCTGTTGTAATCCCTCGAACCATTCCATCTATTGAAATCCCTTGGACCATTCCATCTATTGTACCCACCATATCTTCTATTTCTATGCTCATCTTGTGGCTTACTTTCATTTTCTTTTCTATAGTCTTCTACCTTTTTATTTAATTCGGCCATTTGCTTCATCATAGCTTCAAGAAGTTCTGTCTGCTTATCCGCCGCATTTGCAGTTTCTTCTTGTTTAGGCAGTGCTATATCAGCCTTTATAGCACTAATTTTAGTTTCGTGTTCCTCAGCCCTTGCTTTCCGTCTGAGCATTTCAAAACTGTCACCGCTTTCAAAGGATGTTCTAACTGCGTTTTTGATATCCTTGCTATACAGCGATCTCCAAAATTTATCTTTAAGCATTTCATTTCTCTCATCTGGTGTTATTGACTTCTTGGTAGAAGCTTTTATCAAAATCTCTTCAAGTCGTAAGCCCCAATCTGCTATAGATTCGTCTGGCTTCTGTGATGCAGTATAGAACTCCGTGTAAATTGTCTGTTTGCTAGACATATCTCCAAATATATCTTCTGTCCTTTCTATGATTTCTTCAGCTCTAGCATTTGGATCTAAGTTTAACAGAACTTTCTTGGCTTGACCTTTCAATGATTTTCTAACAGCCTGAGTAATCATCTTTTCTGGGTACAATGCTGTAGCTATTAAACTTCTTATCTCGGCTTTCCACTCGTTTAATGTGACCTCACTCTTAGGTTTCGCTTCGTCACCAGAAAATGGACTAATTTCCGGGGTTTGCTGAATAATTGTCTCTTTCTTTACTTCTGGAACTAATTTCTGCTGAAGCTCTTTAACAATTTCTTCCTGTTTTCTAAGGTCAGATTCTCTCTTGTCTAATGCTTCGTTTTTAGTGATGATATCTCTTTCTATTGCTTTATACTGAACAAACTGTTCTTCTTCTGATTTTACAACGTCTTGCTTTATCCGTTTCAGTTCTTCAAACTTCAATAACAATTCTCTCTCATCATCTTTAAGTTTCTGTTCTCTTTCATCCATTACCCTTTCTCTTTCAGTCAACATATGCAACATCTTTCGTTGCTTCTCTAATTCTATAAGTCTTCTTTCTTCATCTATCTTTAGCTGTTTCTCTGTGTTCTCTTGAATCAATAGTAGCTCTTGCAATTCCATTTTTTTCTTTTCTATCTGCTGCAGGATGCTAAACTTCTCAGATTTAATAGATGTGTTTGAATTATCATCATTCAATTCTCCTCTTACATTGATGTCTGAATGTTCCCTGAATTTTCTATCGATGAATTTAAGTTGACTTCTTGTGTCCTTTAATTCAGGATTCATTCTTATACCTACGGGAGTTATGTTCTTGTGTTCTTTTCTATGATCTGGAAGTTCTGCGCCTCTTTGTAAGGAATTAATATCTAAACTGGTGTCCTTCCTTATACTCAATTGCCGTAATTTCACCTCTAGTTTATCTGTCTCGATACTGACATCTACTTTGTCACCATTTCGATCTCTCTTGCTCATGACATGAGTTTCTGCATCAATGCGAGTACTTTCAGCCACACGGCTTCTTGTTCTGTAACTAATGTCGTCTGCATTATATTCTATATCTCTATATCTATCTCTATCAATATGAAAGTCTAAATTAGACTCTTGTCTTGGCTGATCGATATGTAAAACGTCTCTCCTAATGCTTTGACGGATATCATCCCTATCTATGACTTGGTTTAATTCACCATGCATTCTATATATGTCCTCAGTCATGTTCAAACTGCCTGAAGCGAAATCTAAATTTCTGTTTGTTGCTTGATAAGTCTGAGCAATTGCTTGTCTCCTATCATTATCGCTTTCATGTTCGTTTCCACTTATTCCTATACCGTGTGTGGCAGTTGGTATATTTTCTGGTTCAGGACTTATTAGGTCCATATAACTTCCGAGGTCCTCATTGTGTTGCTTCACGAAACGTGGTTGCACAATTCCTCTGTCTAATATTTGTCTGGTTCCCGTATTTATTTGCTGTTCAGGGTTGCTTATATTAAGCCTTTCTGCACCTATTCTTGGCCGCTCGACTTCATAAAAAAAAAGGATCACAACTATGAATCATTTCTAAACGTCGCTGTTGATTTCTTCTCTGAGATAACAATCTCTGCCTTTCATTTTCTATTTCAGCTAAATCTTGTCTCAATCTATCTCTTTGCTCCTGTTTTTCCTCTAATCTCTCCTGTTCCTGTCGTCTAGCATCTCGCTGTCTCATTCTGATATCTCTATCTGTTGTTTGATCTTCCATTATTGTACATATAAACTTCACACTTCAAACACTATTATTTTACAGTTTACTCTTTTCACTTCAATTATCTTTCACAGTAATATATACCTTCTATCACTTTTACTTTTCTCTACATATTTCACTTTTTGACTCTTTTCTGATTTTGGTTCCTTTCCGTTTCAATATATTAGCGCTATAACTCCTTAATTTCACTTTTCGCTAATATTCACTACTTCCCTTTTTTCACTTTAAAGAGTGCCCACCAGTTACTGTATTTGCACTTTACTATTAATTTTCAGTGTCAAATAACCTTTCACTTCCTTCACTGTTCACGTTTCTTCACTGTTTTCTAATGATTATCACTATTTTATACGGTGCTTTACTGTTATGTTTATTGCTATCCTGTTTACTACTTA
The DNA here is from genome assembly GCF_021730395.1 of Mercenaria mercenaria. Taxonomy (NCBI): domain Eukaryota; kingdom Metazoa; phylum Mollusca; class Bivalvia; order Venerida; family Veneridae; genus Mercenaria; species Mercenaria mercenaria. Next base: position 71,189,746 of record NC_069368.1, on the reverse strand, counting down.
GCTTCTGAAAGCACAATTATTTTCTATATGTGTATCTGATCTTTTAGTTTTCACTAATCTTCACTATTTTTCACTATTTCATTCACTTACTTATATGTTTCACTATTCTATTATTTCTTCACTTCACATCTATCTCCTCTCTTAGCGTTCGCTTGTATAAATTTTTCTTACTTCACTTTTCACTAATTTTTCACTTTTCACTTATTGTTTTCACTTTTCACTAAATTGCTTTTTATTCTTATCACTGAAGATCACTTTTCACTTAGCCATTCACTCTATAGCCTACTGAAATATATAATGTATAATAGCTTAAAAAATGTTTTTAAAACTTTATTACACTTGCATTCATAACTCTCATTCACATGTATTTACAATAAGACAAATAAAAAATGAATGACTGTTCAGTGTTATTCTTTTCTTTTGGAAAGAAAAAAAAAACTTAAGCCTTTGTCGGGATTCGAACCACCTACTTTCAGATCTCAAGTCCAACGCTCTCCCTACCGAGCTAATTCCGCTGTAACACTATAGAATGTTTATATGTTATACCGTATCGAATTATGCGCTGCCGCGGTACATTGCCGAATCGTGCACGTTTTATCAACTTTCGCGAAAATTTTATTTTGCTGTAAAGAAGTATCACTTCAAATAAAACTACTTGAAGATATACTTTTCTACTTGAAATAAAATACTGTTTGCCTCTGTTTTACGTTTTTGTCAACACCTTGCAAGGATTTTATAAGCTAGACCTAAGTATTTTCCCTTTGGTAATATTACAAAGAGAAAACACCGATAAATGCTATGAAACAAATTCAAACTTCTTACATTTTGCAAGAAATAAGAATAGAAAGACTATATTAAATGACTTTATAACAAAGACGACACTTGTAAGGAGAAAAAAATTTTTGGAAATTCTGCGTCTCGAACCCACGGGTTAAAAATCTGTTTCATTCATAACCCTACATCGCTACCGATGGAGCCATCAAGGTTATTGGAAATTTCAGTATTTTATTAGGTTATATGGTATACTATAGGAGTATTGGATTTTATCAGGTTGGAGCGGGACAGGTGTTAAAGAGATAGTCCTCTAAACTGCAACTTTCTAAGGAAATAAAGTCAGACTATATAACTGAATATTACTACGAAGGGTTTATAATATCAACAAACCTTCTAATAACCTAAGGTCAAAAATACATGTATAACTCTGCTAATATAAAATTTCAATCACAGTCTAATTATAACTAAGCAGAAAAATAGAAAAAAAGTCTTACCCACTAAACATATCCTTATTCCAAATAACTTTTGAAAAACTTATTCCAGCACTAACACACTATATCCTAAGCACTAAATTAACTAATGTCAACGCATAGACAAAAGTTCGGAATGTCAAAGCATTCTTATTTCCAAAGATCCAGGTCAACAACGCGGCGACGACGACATCCAGAAAAAGTATCCGAAAGATGCTGATCAGCTAACGATGTGTTAAGGGCCCAATATGCGTAACTTGTCAAAATCCGTGCGCACGTGTCGATAGTAAACAAACGAGATGGTATTCCATACCACGCGGATATGATATCCAATGAAACTGTTCATAAACGTGAGTGACGTCACAGGTAAATCTATGATTTATCAGGTGAACTCAAGGGAAATCCCAAACCAAAAGTGAAAGTACTGTTTCTCAAGTGATCTGTGTAGTGTCTAATGCAACCCAATCCATGTTTTGGGCGCCATTGACGAAGGGCTCTCCTTGTCGTGCCCGAAGGCTAGCTCGACCCTTCTGCCAAATATTTATATTTTACTGGTAGATGTGGGTTCTTTGGGTGCTACACACCTGGGATCACTTGTTTGTCCCAGTGAACAAATATTGAAACTGAAACAAAGCAATAATTATCTTAGATAATATATTTATTATTCTTATGTAAACTCTCTATATATGGATTTACATCAAGAAGGCAAGTGCAGTGAAGCATTTTCATTTATACAATACATTGAATTCCAATTATACATGTACACTTGATGTCCTAACAATATTACATGAAATACTAATTTCAGAACAATTTACATCAAAGTCATAAAAACTAATACACTTATAAATAAGCTCTGTAACTAAAGAAGTAAAAGTACTATAAACCTGAAACAAAGCAATAATTATCTTAGATAATATATTTATTATTCTTATGTAAACTCTCTATATATGGATTTACATCAAGAAGGCAAGTGCAGTGAAGCATTTACACTTGCTCTCGATTATTGCAATACAAAGACATAGATTAAAGATTAGTACAATTCAGGTTGGGGACCGGGGTAGACAAGGATAACGGAAATTTATTATGTCAAGTATAGGGTTATAGGATGGAAAAGATGTACGGATTTATAGTAAATAATATTTGGGTGAAATTGTTACACTGAATCTTAAAAGGGGTATACTCGATTTAATTACAACAAAAACAATTTAAGTATGCTTTATATTTTATTTAAGAATATGTAAAACAATTAAATTCAGAACAAGACTGTCATGCCCTATGACACAGATCTATTTTTCTCACTCATGTAAAATTGGTTTAGTTTTTGCTATAACAATCATTTATTGAAATCCTACCCAAACTAACATCGGCAGAAATATGCAATGTCACCTTTCTACTACAAAAGCAAAACTTGCTGCTATACCATTTCGGTATTATGAGAAAATATGGCAAAAATAAGCTAACAATTTTGATATGAATTCTTGTAATAGAAACAATGTTATTGTTTCAATAGAGAAACATTTTCTGGTAGAGATATCAAGTTGTCATAACGAGAAAAGGTCTCGTAGTTACGTGATACGAATAACGATAACTTGTCGCCAAAATTCCATATGTTGTTGTGTAGATTCCCGATGCATTTCATTAAAACAAAGTTTCAAAAGCAGAAATAAAATGAAATTAAATATTACTTTTATAACTTAATACTAAATGGGGAAAAAATAAATATATTTGTTGTAATATATCATTTTTGGATGAAATCAATGCTTTGATTAAACTTACATCGATATTAGAATTCATCAGTGTATTAAATTATCCGACCTGTACTTTAGGCCTTGTAAAATGTTCTTTAAGATATGTAGATCATACGAGCCTTTAAAAGTCAAACTAAAGCATATTCTTTCTTCACACCCTTTAGTGTACATAATAGTGCGTAGGTAATTTTTTATCAAGAAAGGGCGTGATAATGTTTAAATGATGAGTTAAATAGTTTTGGCAGGTATAGATGTGATTTGCAAAAACAATAATTAAGCCAATACATTCTCATCAATGGATGTGAAAAGTCATCTTTATATATAGTTGAAAATGCTGCAAAGATTTTACTTGTTCTATGACCACCTTATTTAATTCAAATTCTGTTCATTACAATATAAGTCATACAGAAAAAATAGCAACTGAATGTTTTTTCCTAAAACAGAAGCATTTAACTGGTTCTTGTTTTTATTTAGAGCACATTGTACAAATTTCCCATATTCAAAATTTTTATGAAATATTAGTGTTATCTGTTTTGTCTGGTTTTAAGTCACGCAAAGATAGCTTTAGGAATATGTCGACATTTTATCTTTTTATCATAATGAAGATCCAAGGTACCCCTGCGTGCATTATTTAATTTTTGTTGTTTTGGTTTTACTTTTTGTTCAGTTTAACGTCGCGCCGACACAATTATAGGTCATATGGCGACTTTCCAGCTTTGGTGATGGAGAATGACCTCATGTTCACATCTGAGCATTATTTCATCACAGGCGGGCACCCTGGTAGAGCAACAGACTTTCCATAAGCCAGATGGATGGCTTCCTCACATAAAGAAGTGAGGCTTGAACCTACATCGGTGAGGGGTTAGTGATTCAAAGTCAGCGACCTAAACAACTCGGCCACGTAGGCCCCGTGCATTATCGAAGGTACAGTCATGTGTCTCAGTAAAAGTGGTGCTGGACTGATGTAATTCTGTATTATAGTATTTGCATTCAAAATGAAAACACATCTGAAATAATTATGATCTTTTCACAGATTTTATAAACTAGCTCAACAGCAGTCTTTGAGTGGCGTGCGGCGTCTGTAGTAAGTCTCCCTGTACTTGCACTCAATGTTGTTATCTTTTCTGGTTCTCTGGTATCATAGAGTACATACCTTTTTACTATAATAGCATACCGGCTGTGATAGGTGGGCGTGAGGGATGTTGCACATTCCCTAACCTCTCATGAACAGACGTAATCATACCGAGTTTGGTTTAATGTTTGTTTGTTAAATTTTTTTGTTTTGTTTGTTTTGGGTTTAACGCCGTTTTTCAACAGTATTTCAGTCATGTAACGGCGGGCAGTTAACCTAACCAGTGTTCCTGGATTCTGTACCAGTACAAACCTGTTCTCCGCAAGTAACTGCCAACTTCCCCACATGAATCAGAGGTGGAGGACTAATGATATCAGACACAATGTCGTTTATCAAATAGTCACGGAGAACATACGCCCCGCCCGAGGATCGAACTCGCGACCCCGAGATCCGTAGACCAACGCTCTTACCTATTGAGCTAAGCGGGCGGGCTTGTTAAATTTTTGCTTCCAAAGGATCTTTTCATAGGTTTAATTGCTTATTTGGAATATATGTCAACAAATAGAAAACTTTGAAACATTTTGATAATTATACAATTATTTTCTTTTATTTAAAAAAAAAATAAAACAAAAATAGCTTCCTTCGAGTACGTGTCTCAAAATATTGAAGTCTCGAATATCTATTGAGAGCAATTCCTTGTTCAGACCAACAGTAACTTCATAAGAAATGTCCAGCACTTATAAAAGGAAAAGATCACGCCTCAAAGAGTTATCTCTGCAATTCTTGGCAGATGCGATATGAATGTGAGAATGTTCTGCATTTTCGTCGACTCGTAATTTCATGTTATACTACAAGCCATCTACCTTATTGCGAAGTTCATAGACCTACAATATGTTAAATGAATATCAACGTGTCTCCTTTAAGCGTACAAACAATCTCAAACTTGTGCTTGAAATAGAGACAGACGGAGAAGTATCGTGCATCTGTAGTCATTTATCATTATAATCTAAGATCTTGGGTCACGGTAATTTTCCAAATGTATTTGGAAAGATTATCAAACGTTTTATTAAAAGAGGTTACGACCCAATTGTTTTGAGACATACCGCATGTTTAGTGTTCAACCCGTTTACAGTTGGACACTACGCTTCCCTCTTTGATTGCGTCTGACGGAAGAGGGGGAGGACTCTATGATAAGCAGTTTTTAAATCCTACCAGGACTGAACTGTTTTGATATTTGTCTTCTGGCCTGTTTCGTCGGGCCCTTAAGGGTGTTTCTCTTGTTGCTCTGTCTTCTGAAAAGGCATTGAGTACATACGTTTTTGGTTCTTAAGGTTTGTTTTTTATATATTTATACACGAGCATTTTTGTGTTTTACATGCCATGCCTTTTTGTTTCCATTACGTGTGTAAGAGATTCACCTGGATGGGATTACTTTTATTTACACTGTCCCATGTCTTTGGAACATGGTGGGGGTAAGAGTGAGGTTAGGTGCACCATAAACCGGTTTAAGCTCCCCAGTGGTGTTTTTGCCACTGACCGTTCCAAGGCGGTGCCCCACTGTGTTCCTTTGTTTGTTCGTTTCGTCTTATGTGTTGGCTTTGTGTACGTGTGTGTTGTTCGTTTTGTCCCTATGTGTTGGCTTTGGGTGTGTGTGTGTGTGTGTGTGTGTGGTGCACGCGTCTGCGTGCTGGGGGTTTCGTTTTGGGGAGGCTACGTTTTTGGTGCGTGGCATTCCCTGTTTGATATTTTTCTTTGTTTTCATACATATGTAGACAAATACTAAGCAAAACATAACGAAACAATTCTAAATCTCCATGCGTGATCGGTAAGTATCACATGCTGTTCAAAATGTTACTTGAGATAAAAATGTATAGCATTTGCCTATTGAAAAATTAGTTATTACTTGTATTTCACATCATCTCTACTTTAATGCAATTATAAAAAGGTCTTAAATGACACCTGTTAATATGAAAATGAGATAACTCAACCATTACCCGATTTATTTCTATGGAAAATATAATTGATTTGTTTATACATTTTCTATGGAATAACAATTTTAGAATATAAATAAATTGAGTTAAAATTTAGAAATACCGAAACGTAGTAACTGCTACGTTGTTATCTCAAAATTATGATTTATATATTTATAATGACATACATTTATCTAGATAATTTCTTGATATGCAAGATTTTGATGCATTCTCTTGATCTTGGAAGGTCTAATAATGTGTAATTTGGCAACTGAAACCAAAATAACTTTTTGTTTATAGCATACTTACAAAAAAGCAATAACCATTACTGCAATATTAATATATAAACATTTGATTAATGTTTTCGGCTCAAATGCATATCTTAAGTACATAAGTTGATGTTAAAAAATAAAGCAATTACATTTGTGAAAAAGGGAATACTCTAAACAAACCAGGAAATGACATGTCGAAATACTTTGACGACTTTTCTTTGCTGAACAAATATAGAAGAAAGATGTTGCATGATAGATATGAAATTTTCCTTGCCCTTGTCATTGTCTAGTTGAATTCTTTTTGCACTACATGTAGGCAAGGTGGAAAGACCTGTAATATGTCTAGGACATTTCAATAAGCCTACATTCCGTTTACAAATTAAAACATTTTGCTTGATTGATACAAAGAGGTAACGTGCATCTCTCATCAACAGGCATTAAATCTGAGAAGAACTTTCTCTCGTACATATGTTGTCAATTATTGGGCTATGAATAACACAAAAAAAAGCACGTTCTATAGCTTTAATGCTAAGTAACAAATTCAATAAATCACAATTGTTAGCGGGAAATTGGACTGCAATGAAGATATAGCTTACCGCGAAATAAAATTATTTTATTCTATGATATTTTTATTCTGCAACCCGGTTCAATATATTTGTATGGTTCCATGGATTTCGACAGGTATCTTTGCATAAGCATATTTGTGTTTAACAATGAAGTCCTTTTGTTTATGGAATGCATACACCTAGGGGGATTTACTGTCTTTTTGAAGAAAACTACGGTCAGGGTTGAAGTGTTATGTTTTGGCGCCAGTAAGCTAGCTAAAACTCCCTAACTGACCGTTGGTAGGCAAATATTTTGTACTTTCTTCGGGTATTTTTATTAACAAGTACACAGTTTTTCACGTGAAATTCTATATAAATGACTATGGTCTTTGAATGTGTCTTTTTTCGGCTTGACTTTAGTCCTTTTTTCTGTTGCTTATGAAGCAGCTGATATTTAGTTTTTTGAAAAACCTAAATTAGAGGTAAAAGGAACATATTGATTAAAAGATTTAGAAACAAAAACGTAAAGAATGATTCCTTGCTGGCTTCCTTAAATTTGATGAATAAATTTATAATGATAAAATGCAAATGGTACATTTCTTGCTACGCATTTTTTGTGCTTTAATTTGAATTCTAAAGGCTCCTATGATGTATTATACATAATTACAACATAGTGCAGCACCCTTCTTTAAATAATGAAAACTGATATTGCCAACAAACAAATGCATTCGTTTATTTTTCATGCATGGTCATTGATTCCATTTGAAGGAATCTGACTGTCACGTATCTTTATTCGAGAGATGACAATTCAAATGTGATTTGTTTAGAATAACATGACAGATTTTGTTAGAATAACATATCAGACACCAAAATTAATAATTACATATAGGCTTAATCGATCCAATTATTTACAAATTCTCTTCAAACACAACCACCCCTTTTTGAATGGCATATAGAGGCCAAATGCCCGTTGACACCTATTCTAATGTGACAACTAAAACATCATGCATTGAGCGAGGTACATTTAAAATATTCCAAATTTCACAGAAAACATTCTGTTACTTGACTTTAACACACATTTCATGATTGTAAACAATACTTGTTTTCCATTCACCTTATGTCTTATTGACTCTTACGGGGTTTCCCTACACTATTTTGCGACCATTCCAAATCCACGTTTTAATAAAATCATCTAAACCGACATCGGGATAAAATGCGAAAAAATGAATTCTCACCGATTCCATTTGCTTAATATTCTATTCGATATTTTTGTCTCCATATCTATTTAATACAAAAAGTCATTCAAAATATATTCCCGTTATGTGTTACAAAAATAATCAGTTTAAATCTTTTAGTAATATTGAACGAAAGACAGTTTACTGCCTGATTATTTGTATATGTAAATATAATCGTTCACCTTGGCCTAATTGCTAGGGCGTCCACTTCGTAAAAGTGAAGTTAAAGCTTCAAATACCAACAGGAACCTGAATCGATATGTCCGGTTGGTGAGGCAGAAGCTTGTTAAAAAGGTTACAATAAATTTGCTAATGCCCTTCATTAAAGTACATGTATATGATTCGCGGAGAATATGTGTTCGTGGCAAACCGCTAAACAATGTTTCAACGATTCGTCTTTTATAATATGAATATTGGATACAAACTTAATTTTTATTTCATCATTCCAATGCTCTGAAAAAGACAAAATATAAAGAAAAACCGTCTTTTAACGTTATTGATACACGGAAAGAGGTTATACGTCCGCGGAATAATTTCACGAAGGCGCAGACCGAGTTAATTATTCTGCCAACGTAAAACCGATTTTGAGTCTATCAATTTAACTAAAACACGATTTTTCTAGACATTATTTCGATTCTAATATGCCTTTTATCTAAAACAGTAGAAAAATATAGCAGCGCTCTTTCTTGGTCGCAACAAAAACATTGACGTCATTGCATGTTAATGTGACGTCGTTTAAGCGTAAGCGTGTTTTAACAAAAGATGAATATTATAATAGAATTTCTATTAATGATACGTCATTGTGATAAGATTTCTTGAATTATATATCACCAGCATTGTTTCTTTTTCAAGTACATGTATGTTAGAGGATTTGCGCATTACTTTTGATATTATACTATAATATATATACTATATATGATACTAAAGAGGTTCTTTTCTTTGGAGTAAGCTGTAAATGCATCTATTAGTAAGTTAAAGTTTTGTCCTGTTACGTCATTTTTAATCCAGTATAATTACAGTCTTAAATACCTTTTCTGTATATATCAAGGTTTATTGACAACTGAAACCTCGTGATTACGTACTAGCTCATTAAAGAAGACATAGTGGATGTGATAGAACCACCAATCGTCTATATTTGTTTGATCAGATGGAAAATTCTAGCTTGGAAAGTCTTAATCAATCCACCAATTACTGTTTTGTTACGTAAATAATCGTTGTACTTTGAAAAAAAATGAGAACCGTTTACTTGTCTAAGAACAAGAACAAGAACAAAGTTTATTTTGTAAATAAAGGCCTCCGGCCCATAATACAATATTACAATAAAACAAATATAATAATATGAATTGTGCACAGAAATGTAACTGTTCATTATCCTTTAACTTCATAATAGCGTTAACATAAAAAGCAGTGTATTTAATTCTATCATCATTTGAAGATTGCATGAGATTAATAAAATGAGGGAATTCATTTCCACCAGCATACCAGGAATATATAAAAAATTGTCTTTCTTGCCTATATTTGTAACATTTAAAAAATACGTGGAATTCATCTTCTATGCATTCAATATCAAAATTAATGAAACAGTATCTACATATTCAATCTTCTCTTGGAATTGCAAAATGGCGACCAGTCTCGATAGCAAATTTATGGCTAGAACATCTAAATCTTGCAAGTGATTTTCTAACATAAAATGGTTCAAGCACAAATACCTTTCGGGATTTAAACAAGTTTTAAAATGTTTGTATATATCACAACGAGTCGAGCTATGAATATTATCATGCCACATTTGATTCATACAGTCAATTAATCTTTGTTTAAAGACACAAATAAAATTGCTAACATCACCGACCTCTTGACTTAGCCATACAAAACCAAAGCCATAGCGATACAACAAATTTTTGACAGCGCTAGCCCAATTATGTCTTCCTATTTCATCGTGCCTTTTCAAAATAATATTTTTGGGATATCGTGCGTCAGACATGGCAAGTAATTTAAACCAGTACTTAATACATGTTACATGATGATCAATGCACAAAGGTAATCTGCCAAATTCACCAAGGGCAACACTATCATTTACGTAATTATTAACTCCCAAAAACTGCTTACAATATTGAATTTGAACCTGCTCCAATATGTGACATATTTCTGTTCCATATATTTCAGCCCCATAAGTAAGTATGGGTTTAACCATTGAATCGAACAGCTTAAAATATTCATTATGTGAGAATGCACCAAAAGATTTCTGATAAGCCTTTATAGCATAAATAGATTTTCGAGCAAGAGTAAACCATTTACTGATGTTAAAATGTTAACTTGACGTCTCGAAGGCAACAGCTCATTTACGGAAAAAAAAAATCAGAGAATGAACAGTAATGTCATAATTCCGGGAACAAATAACAAGTAGAAGTCTAAATAAATGAAACAGTTCAGAAAAATGGCAGCTGCTTTAAACAGTTTCATATATTTCGAAATTATTCAGCACAGCGTTCTATGTAATGGTACAATTGTAATATAACAAACATAGAGGACATCTTCACCAATATAATCATTTTGACCGCCTCGATAGCCTAGTGGTTGAGCGTCCGCTTCGAGTGCGGTAGGTTGTAGGTTTGATCCACGGCCAAGTCATACCAAAGGCGTGAAAAATGGTACCAGTAGCACCTTTGCTTGGTGCTCTGAATTAAACGTGAAAATGGATTTTCCTCTCATACTCTCGTGGCAATGGATTCCATCAGGAATGATGTTTGGAGAGTGATTAATATAAGTTGCAGAACTTGCTTCACAATCGACTTACTAGTATTATAAATTAGTATAAACTTATAATTTTGATACAGTTTTCAATAATATGTATCATTAAACTCTCAACTCTATCCCCATACGTCCAAATAATATTAAGCAATTTACAACGGCGTAGTTTTCACAAAACTCATAGCAACAGATTGATATTTAACCAGAGTCATACAGATTATTGCCACAAGCTTATAATGTCACAAGCTTATAATGAAGAACATCCATCTAAATAAAAGTGTTTTATCGGTAAATAATGACACCCAGAATTACAATATGGAATGCGAGTTGTCTTCAACTGTTAAACAATGATATTTATACTTACAAATACAGCGACGTGTATTAATAGTCACTTTTTGCATGCTTTATTGCAAAAGTATTGTCCTATTTAAAAAGGAACATTTCATACATTCACAAGATGTTTTGCTAGGTCTTTTTCTACGTTGTATTAGGTTTTGGTAGGTATTGCTTTGCATCGCTTCATATAATGGCGTGGTCACACTACACGTACTTAATCGTAGTAAGGAATGATCGTAGTTGATCGTAGTTGATCGTACTAAGCGTAGTTACACGTAGATAATCGTAGTCAAACGTAGTAATGGTCGTAGTTAAACTTATGATTTGTCCGTAGTAAGCAAATAATTTTTCGACATGTTCAAAATCTGACTACGATTAACTACGATGTTTTGATCCTACTGTGACCGTAGTTTGAACGTAGTTGATCTTAGTTAAACGTACTTGATCGTACTTAACAGTAGTGTGTATCGTTTTTGATCGTAGTACAAGTACAAACATTATATGAAACGAGAGCCGATTACACAAAAACTTTACTGTTATATAAATTAATTTCAATTCTAGTATGATAATATCGCTAATTATAAATACTTAAAAAATTAAATAGAATTTTTTCGGTATTCATGCGAAATGAACAACAGATTTGGATCGGCAAATACATGTACATGAATCGCGCTAGCAATCACCTGTTCATTTACCATGAAGACCGGGGAAAATCCATTTTATATATTGCATTAAAATTATATTTTCTCTGCATTAGATAGCAAATCTGTGGTATAAATTGCGCATTTTTATGCATTTTACTTTTAAATTCAGTTTTTCGGCCACTCTGTTTTATAACATCGTTTTTTCCTAGGCGGCATACTGAAGCTTAAATGATGCTGTCTCGTCAACTTCCTAGAGCAAAATGACTGTAGCTTTCCCGTCCTGCGCAGGCGCAACCACAACGCTTTTCCGTAGCTCAACGTAGTTGATCGTAATTTGTCGTAGTTGTTCGTACTTCGATCGTAGTATATACGTAGTGTAACGTAGTAACTCGTGGTAAGACTTAGTGATACCCTAATTAACCCTACCCGATTTACTCGTAGTTGAACGTAGTTGTTCGTACTTACACGTACTTCAACGTACTTAGACTTTCCATATTTCATCTTTTAAACCTAGTTCGAGCGTACTTCAACCTAGTTGACCGTAGTATTACTACGACAAACTACGTTTAAAATGAACTACGACCAACTACGTGCGTGAACGTAAATGTGACCATTGCTTTAGTATGTATTACTACGACTAACTACGTTTAACTACGTCTTCGCCTAGTTATCCATAATAAAAACGACCTTGATCGTAGAAAAACGTAGGGAATCGGGGCAGACACTTACCAACTCATTCTTTGTGAAAGTGTGGCACTGAAACACTTTATTAACAGGCCTATTGCATGTCAAACCGGGCAAAACTTAGTAAAATATAGTGATAATTTACTAAAAATATAGGTATTTACCCTAAATTAACCGTATGCAATGTAGTTATAACTTGACATTTAGAAATACCGATTCGTAGAAACATCTACCCTGATATAGCATCAAAGTTTGGTTGACATATTTATAATGATACAAAGGCAGCTAAGAAATTTCGTAATACAAATAATTTGGATGCACTTGTTTTATCTTAGTAGGTCTTAATAATGTCTAACACAGTATCCCACAATAACCTTTTCGACACCGCTGATTAATGCTTAGAAGTTGATTTTGCAAAAAAAAGAATGTACTTGTTAACTCCTTGTGACCAAGTTGGATGACAAAAGAAAAGAAATTCTATTTTTGGTGTTGTTAACTTTTCTTTATAGTTTTCTATTTACATATCTATTTCATATTCCTTTTAATTGAATTTAAGTATTCATAAAATAATTAATGTTACAGGTATACGTATAAAAACACCTCCAGTAATAACTGAACCAGAGACCCAAATGGGCCTAAGTCGCTCACATGAAGAAGACCTTAACCATCTGATCCTAAAAGGGGCCAATCACCCCAAACTGAACAAATTTATGAGAGGACCTTATATTGATGTCACAAACCAGGTTTGATAAAAGTCCACTGAGTGGTTCACGATAAGTAGTCATTAAAATGTATTTTTGACTTTTTAGCCCTAGAAGGGACCAACTGCCCCCACTTGAACAAATTTGAGGGAGGACCTTATAATAATCCTACAAACCAAGTGTGATGAACAATCCATCGAGCCATTCATTAGAAGAAGTTGTTTAAAGCTATTTCTAGTTTTAGCTCTAGCAGCCCCTTTAAGAGGGAAATTGTCCCAAAAATGAAAAATTTTGGTAAAGAGACATATAATAATGCTACAAAGATCTATGAAGCAGTTCAGGAAAAGAAGTCTTTTGATGCCATTTCCATTTTTGTTCCAGTGTGCCGTAAAAGGGGGACCGACTGCCCCCATTTGTACAAATTTTGGAGAGGACCCGATAATGATGATACAGGCCAAGTTTGATCGGTTCATGAGTAGAAGTCTTTTAAAGTAATTTCCTTTTTCAGTTCTAGTGGCCCCTGATAGGGGCCAAGTGCCCCAATTTGGACAAAATTTGGAAAGGACCTTATAAAATTGCCACAAACCAACTTTGATGAAGATCCTGCTAGCGGTTCATGCGAAGAAGTAATTTAAAGGTATTTCTAATTTTTGGCTCTAGTGACCCATAAAACGAGACAAGTGCCCCCATTTGAATACAATTAGGAAAGGACCTTATAATGATACAACAGATCCAATTTTATGAATATCCATTCAGTGGTTAATGAGAAGAAGCCTTTAAAAAACGGGCAAAGATGAACCATTTGGACAAACTTGATAAAGGGCCATGCCAGGATGCTACTGACCAAGCTTGGTGTACTTCTGACTAGTAGTTTCAGAGGAGATGTTTAAGTGAAAATGTGGATGACGGACGACGGACCATCCACCTATACTAATAGCCCACCCTGAACCTTCGGTCCAGGTGAGCTCAAAATGTCAAGGCCGTGCTGACTTTTGGTGTGTTATTTCTCAACCAGTTGGATACCTACATAGACTCTTGTCAAGATAATTGTTAATTTATGATATTGTTAGAAAAATCTGTCATTTAACTGTGTTCAGTGAATGGTTCACTAAGCAGAAACAATTTTAAAATACAAAGGATATATCATAGTCTTATAGTCTGTATTTCAACTCGTGATTATTACAGTGCCAGATACTTTTACACTCAAGCGTCATAACTTTTGTCATATTTTTATAATCATATTGTTAAGCGATTTGTTAAAGTATTTACATATTTCTAAGGGCAACATTTTATGCGAGGCACATCTGATTACGCATAAATTCGACCTAATGAAACAAACATGAAAAGCACAGCAACAGTAAATTGTACACTGACGAGATATGAAAACGCAACAAACAGATGCCTGAATACATTTTTACTACAAAAAGAAATGTTCAACACATACACATCGCGATATTCTATACCCGTTGCGTTAATTTTACGGTCTGTTGTTCTGATTAATTTTGAACACAAATGGCTATAGAGTATCGAGATGTGTATGTGTTGAACATTTCAAGATGATCCTTTTTGTAGTAAATAAGAAAACATTCAGGCATATGTTTGTTGCGTTTCATATCTCGTCGGTGTATGTAGATGGTCGTGTGAAACGTAAAAGAATGAAAGGGATGTAATAAGTTTAAATGATTGGCTGTAACTTTCCATTCTATGATATGAAAAATATCTTTCTTTAAAAAGAGACACTGTTTTTAATTATTAAAAGAAGTATAGGTTGAACAAAAATTCAAAAATCATGTTTACCAAATGAAACGCTATTTTCTTAAGTTTCGATAGCAACAATGATCATTACGACATACATTGCCACAACTATAGCCTTATAGGATATTCAATAGCCTATTTAAACGATACATTTTTGTTTCATGACAAAATGGATGTATACCTTAATAAGTTGCATGAATTTTCACGTTTTAACAGGAATGTATTTTTTATGCATTTTACTGCTACTAACTTAGATCATTCGTTTCCCTTGCTAATTACTTCTGTTTTAAGAGTAAAGCAAATCAAACGTCAAGAGTAAGGTGACGTCTCAAAACGGTTTCCAAGTGGTTAGACCTCTGGTTGTCAATAGTCATACGATAACTGCACTAAGTACTTGACAACTGTTGGTTGTTGATAGTAAAATAATAGACAAATTCACAACTGTCTTGAAACTGACCCTAGTTTCCGATTGAATTCTGGGAATGTTTCAGCCACTGATCGCCAGATTTCTACGGTCAATAAATTACTTCTGCTTCTCTTTATGTCAAAAGGTTAAAGATCAGGGTCAACGTGACGTAAAGGCTGAGAAATGATTTTGCTTACAACCATAAAATTTCATAGTATAAATTTCTATGGTCGTTAAATGATCAGTATAGTTTTGAGACTCATTAGGTTAAAAGTCTTTGAAATTCGAAACGGTTGCTTATCTATTATGAAAGAACACTTCGGTTTACTTTCCCGCAGCATTGCATAAAAAGTCAAATTAGCTACCCATTTTACCTTTATTTTTACTGTTTTATGTTTGTTAAAACTATGATAATGTACATTTTGTATTTCAACCGCTAAAGGAAATTGTATTTGCGATCTAAAGCGCCTTTTAACGTGTTTTTCATGAAAAGGGCGCTATATATATCTGGTATAATAATGATAACGTTTCTGGCTGTTTAGTTTGAGTCCATTTATGCATACCGTATACCCATGTAAATGTACACAAGTGAAGCATTGTGACCGTCTCCTTTGCAAATAAAAACCCACTTAATCATTCCATGAATTACCAACAAATAGGAATAACTACTCTGAGACAGCTGTAAACATATTGTATACGCATGTTAAACCCTTGACTTTTCAATTATTTTAATGATGTTTTGCTTTGAAAAGCCTAGCTAAAGAACATTTTTAAGGATGTTTTCAATAACAAATGTAAATGTTTTATAATTACTTTAAGCTAAAGTAATAAAGACCCGAGTTAAATGAAGTTAATGTTCATTGTGGTTATTTGCACTGAAACAGAAATTAGATATCATAGGTTATTATTTTTTTCAAAGAAACATCCTGAATATTTTAAAACTTTCCAAGAAGTGTATATTCATTTAAGAGTTTAAATTCCGTACACTATGAACTTGGTTAATAAGTATTGATGCGTCACAGGCATAACACGTATAAGAAGACTTTGTACTTTTTATTTCATTGAAGTTTCTTCAATATTATCTTAAGTCTCAGAGTGCAATAACTTGCCTTATTGAAAGCTTTCCTGTTGTAATTAAAGACGTTTTTAAAAATAGTAAATGCAGCATTCTAGCTTGAAGTTGAAACCCGTCATTTCAATGAGCCATGAATGTTAAACCTACGCACTCGTGATTTAATTATTACGCATCCGAACGACTGTCCATATTTTATTAACTGATAAAATTATTGGAACATGTTTATTATTTCGATTCTAACAACGCAAATAATTCGCATTTTACTACATTTTCAGCGTAATACATCATTCGGGTCATATGCTGTTACAATTTACCCCCATGGTTAAAAAGTGTTGCATAGCCAACGGAGCTTTTAGAAAATTGTTTCTTTTTTATCAGAATTTTCGGAAGTATTTATAAAGCTCGTAAACTAGCCCTGTTTACTAACAGAATCATCAAGTTTTATTTTTTGACCTAGTGTTGCGAGATTTTGTATGACGTTACATCATTATGACGTCATGCTTTATGTCATACTTTTATAACGTCATTGCTTAATCATAACTGAGCTAAATCGCTCGTAGAGATGAAAACGTGTTTTACGACCTTGCACATAAGTCAGTACGACTTTTTATTATAATTATTTTTGAAATGTTGTTTACAACAGTTTGGCCCTAGAATAATTCGTATGTCATGGAACAGAAGTTGAATCTCTTATGTTACAATCGTAGGGGGTAAAATGTATCAGCCTACCATATTTTATCGAAGATTCATATATAGGCTGTTTGCTATATCTTTATATAGCAATTAATGCGTGTCGTGTTAGCATACTTTTTCATTATCATCTCTTCTCACTTCTATAAATATCAATGATTTATTAAACGCTTTTCAGTGAATTATCAAAATATTAGAGCGAAATATATTGGGCATTTTCACAGTGGAAAAAAACGAATGTATTTGTCACTAGTAAGAAACTCTAAGATGGGTAACTTTAGTCAAAACATGAACAAAAATGTTTGTTTTACATGTAAGATCAAAACGTCTTTCACTCTTGAACATAAAATCTTACATTTTCACTCGTGGCTTTGCCACTCGTGAAAATATTTTATCTGCTGTTCACTCGACAAATATGATAGGGTTATAATAACAGTACCTCGATCCTAAATGCTGTATTCGACTCGAGTGGGTTTTGCTAGATCGGATCTCTCACGAGGCGCGCAATCCACAAAAAAGTGCATTTTTACATCTGAATGTAATGCTGGATTATGAGCTACCGTAAGACGTATGCTGTTAGGCTCATTTGCATAGAAAATGATCCATCTTGAAGGGTTAATATATATAAGCGTACGTTAGTTTGGCAGCGAGGCCATTATGGTGCATGTTTTGCAATATTCGAAGAAATTCCTTCTTAGAATAAATAGTAAAAACTTCCATAAATTTTCTTCTATTTTGCATTGATAAATTAATGTCTAAATGTGGGCACCAGTCCATGCCAATACCAGAACTTATCATCCAGAGAATTTGGTACTTGATAGTTCTCTATCCAACTCCCTTTTATCACTATATCTATGGGGAAAATGCATGGAATACAATAGAGCAGTGTTATAATTTTCACAATTATAGAATCAACCAAATATTGTAGTTGCAAGTGCTTTTACATTAGGAAACTTTGTTGCATGCAACAATTATCACAGATTAACACGCTTTAAAAGGTACGCCCATAACATTAATCACCTCTCCACTGCTTGTAAAATGCCAAGGAACTGAGTCAATGATGAAATAACCTTTATGCGGACATTCTTATACTTAGTTCGCATAAAGCTCAGAAATTTGTGAATAAGAACACTAATTGGAGCGAACTTTATGCATTCTCGCTTCATACAGTTTTCGGCGTGGGTTTAGTTAATTACAGCTAAAAAGGCCAAGCCTTGCCCTACTTAGCGGTATATGTGTGCCCCCTGACAATGTACACGTACAAGGGGATTTGAGGAATACCATCCAAGTTTTGGCTTAAGCTTGCCACTAACAAGGCCCGAGTTTGATCACTTACTATTGTGACTATAGTTTAAGTGTTGTGTCTAGTTTACGGTATTGATAAAATTCTTCTAGTGGGCGAGCGTGGTTCCTCTAGCTTCAAAAAAGTGGGGAAAAGTGGAGCATGATCACACGGACCACGGAAACGTGTGTCTGGATGGTAATGTGACCCGTTCGATTGTCAAAATTATTGAAAAGGAATTTTTGTATCCGTCAATAGAGAGTAGTACACTCAACTGGCAGCAATTACAGTACATTCGAGCATGTACATATTCATAACACATACTGTTTCTTACTAACCTATACAATAATAGGTGATAAAACTAGGCCTTTGCCTATCTGAAATTATAGGCGCGAACCGGATAGTAATAGCCTGAGTCTTTAACTTTAAATTGAGCGGCTGCTTAAACATTTTATAACTTTTTTAATGCTGCAGCAGTGTATTTAATATAAAAAAAAATTCTTAAGCTGGTTTCGACTATGTATGTGCCAATGTTGATAACAGTTTTGCTTAGGCGGTTTAGTAATAAATTGGACGTACAATTTTGAGTCTCATTATACAGTTATACAATTAATGCTTTGCAAAAATTCCTATTTCTTTGATCAGAAGCCACATGGTCGATGAGCCTCCAGTCGATACCTTTTACCAATGGATCAATATTAGCAAGACTATAGTAGTTATATATATGGGGGTGCGAGAACACTTTTGACCCAACTTAATTTTAACCCTTGGCCTAAACCGACCAATGCTGACCAATTTCAACAAATTTAAAACAAATTTTAACAAATTATTGTTAAAACCTATAGTAAAATATGATTAAAGATAATTTTAAACACTTCCGCCAAATATTTGCCAAAATCCTGCCAAGTGGCAGCAATGTGGCAGTCGCTGCCAACTTGACAAACTTTTGGCAGAACGTTGGCAAACACAAATTCAACCAATCAAAAGCCTGCCATTTTTCTGCCAAGTGGCAGCAATGTGACAATGTCTGCCAACTTGACAAACTTTTGGCAAAACTTTGGCAGATTATTTTTATTAATAAAATGTAATGTGTTTGATCTTATTTTCAATTAATAACTACATTATTAGTCTTTAAATAATTTTAAATACATTTGATATAGATGAGTTTACAAAAAAAATATATTGTTTGAAAGAAAGAAGATTTACTGATAATATAAATCCTCATTATGTTACAACAAAAAGGGAGAAAAATGATAAGGGCTACTTGTTCATCTTGTGGAAAAATGAAATCAAAGTTTGTTAAAAGTACAGGGGGTAATTTAGATATTCACAAAGCAATGTTACCTTTATTACCTAAGAAAGGTTTAACACTTCCAGGATATAATTATTGTGGGCCAGGAAATCCCCTAGATAATGGACCCCCCTGTCAATGAACTGGATGCAGTATGTATGGACCATGATTTTTGCTATGACAGCGATGTAAAAAAGGGTACATGTGATAAGCAAATGCTTTCCAATTTAAATAAAACTAAATCAAAAACATTTGGAGAAAAGATTGCAAAACATTTAGTTGTGAAACCTATAATAAAACGAAATACACACTTGGGTTGGAGACAAAAACAAAAGTCAAAAAACGGAAAAGGGGGTAGAGTATACCCCCGGAATCACATGGAGCGATGAATTAGCAGAAGAATTACACAAACCAATTAAAAGAAAATTTAGGAAACGAAGAGTGATAGTTAATGATATTGATGATACTTGGTCAGCTGATTTAGTTGACATGCAAGCTTTTTCAAAATATAATAAAGGAGTAAAGTACTGTTAACCGTTATTGATATATTTAGTAAATATGCTTGGGTTATTCCATTAAAGAATAAAACTGGAGAATCGTTACTGAAGCATTTGAAAAAATAATTTCTGAAGATAGAATTCAGGACAAAAGTCCCCGAAGACTGCAAGGATTCCACAAAATTTATGGGTAGATGAAGGAAAAGAATTTATAATAAAAGTTTGAATCATTTTTGAATAAAAATAAGATTAATATGTACCATACATTTTAATGAAGGAAAGGCTGTAGTTATTGAAAGATTTAATAGAAGTTTAAAAAGAATAATGTGGAAATATTTTACAGCAAATAATACTTATACTTATTTAAATAATTTGCAGGATATGTTGATAAATATAACAAAACAAAACATCTAGTATAAAAATAACACCAACCGAAGCTAGTAAAAACTTAAATAAAGGTACTGTTTACTTTAATTTATATGGTGATTTAAAGATACCAAAGAGTAAAGCAAAATTTAAAATTGGTGATCGAGTTCGCTTAAGCAAACTTAAAAGACATTTTGAAAAAGGATATACACCAAACTGGACAGAGGAAATATTTATAATTTATAAAATTAATAATACAAATCCCAGAACATACACTATAAAGATTTAAATGATGAAATAATTCAAGGTTCATTTTATGAACAAGAACTTTTACCTACTACACAAGAAGTTTTTAGAATAGAAAAAGTTATTAGACGAGACTATAAGAAAAAACAAGCTTTAGTAAAATGGAAAGGTTACAATGAAAAATTTAATAGTTGGGTACCATTTAGCGATCTTGAACAAATTTAATTTAGAAATAAAAGTTTAATTATATAAATGAGCAATAAAAATCTAATTTCTAATAATAATGGATAGAAACAATAGATCAATTAATTATTCACTTAACTAAACTAGCTGCTGCTTACAGAAAAAGTTATAAATTTTGTGGGAGAGTAAATACTGGATTATATATTACAGCAGTATTTTTGGTTGTTCAGCTGCATTAGTACTTGTTCCAGCTATTCCAATATTTGTAGCAGTTGCTGGCGCTGTTCCATCAGTAATTACCATATTTACTAACAGACTAAAACTTGACGACAAGAAATTTATTTAAAATCACATCACCACAAAATAAAACAACTTATAACAAAAGCACGGATTGGAAAAGTAAATAAAGAAGATCCAAATAAAGTTATTCAGGATATTTTTACAATACTATTAGAAATGCAGAAAGAAAAAAATATTCAACACCTCTTGAAATGCATATGAAGGAATTTAAACTTAACGGATATAAAAAAAAAAAAAGAAGAGCTGTATTAAAGATATTAAAGATTTTTTCTATAAGTATTTTATATAAATGAGAAAAATTATATCAGTTGAAGGTAATATTGCATCAGGAAAAAGTACGTTTTTAGATATTATTAAAGAATATAATCCTAATTTTAATATAATTCCAGAACCAATTCACGAATGGCAAAATGTTATGGACTCTGATTATAATTCATATAACCTTTTTGAACTTGCTGCTCAAGAACCTTCCAAATATTTATTTCCTTTTCAGCTAACAACTTTAAACAGTCATATAAAAATGTATCTTCTGCTAAACAGTTTGATGGTGTTTCTGTCCTTGAACGTTGTTATTTAACTAACAGTAACGTTTTTACAAAACAACATCACGACAACGATGTTATAAATGACCCCGAGTGGGCAGTATACAATCTTTTCTTAACTGATCATATTATAAAACCATATGGAAAAAACCCAATTGATGGATTTGTTTATGTTAAAACCGACCCAGAAATATGTTTTAAAGACTTCAAAAAAGAAACAGAACGGAAGAAAACAAAGTGGTTTAGATTATTTAGAAAACCTACACAAATTACATGAAGAATGGTTAAACAGAATGTTTCAAGAAGGTATTAAAATTTTAACAGTTGAAACAATTTAGAAAAAATGACTTTAAAATCTTATTCAAAAGATATAGATAATATAAACAAATTTCTCAAATCAATATAATTTCATTAGGTGCGTTTTTAAAGATTTTTTTTCTATAAGTATATTATATATAGATGGTTAATAGAAAGGTAGATAGAATGATTATGCCAAAATTATCTAGCACTTTAGGAGAAATAATGAATCCAGATGAAAATTCATATAAAAAAGTTCTTAAAAGAAGAAATGTTATTAAATCAAAACTTAATCAAATAGTTAGCGATGAATATAAAAATCATGTCATTGATAAATTACAAAATGTTTATAGATCCTTATCTTTTAAAAAATAATTTATTTGAATGGGACTGTGGTTGTCTATTAACTGAAGAAGAAAATGCTGAAAGATTATGTGATTGTCCCAGACCAAATAATATTCGAAACAATCCTAAAAAGTTATTGCAACCGATTGTGACACTAATGAAGAAAAAACATATAAAAGCACTTATGCAGCATCCAAAGACCTTAATATTAATTCAGGTTAATAACAATGGCTGCAAAGGAAAAAACCAAGTTAAAAGTGGAATATCAAAAACCAGCGGAAAAAGATATAAATTTAAATTATTTTAATTCTTCTTAAAGAATTTAAAACTTTATTTATTTTATTATTTATTTTATTATTTTTTAAATTTTTTTTAATCCTTTTTTCCTTAGTGATTTTTTTTCTAAATATAATATATAGATGGAAATCGAGAGATCTTCAAAACAATATTATAAGAAATTTGAAATTAAAATTACATATAGACAAGATCCAAAGAATCAATTATATTTAACTATAAACGACTCTTATGAAATACTTAAATCTGAACTTAAAACTTTAAAAGGTATAAAAATAAATGTTGTTTTAAAAATAACTTTTGCAAAAATGGATAAAACTGATACAATATATAAATCAGCTTATTTTCAATCAAAGGCTTTAGAAATTATTAACACAAACGAAATAAAAAAAAACTTTACATCAAGCTTTTGATGAAATAATAAATAGAATTGGTAATTGGATTTCTGAAGGAAGTGGCTGGAGAATAGAGTCAGTTGATGCTCATTATATAAATAGATATAAGTATAGTCCTTTGGCTGCTTCAAGTTATTTAGAATTACCAAAATCATTACAAAATTCAATGAAAGGAATAATAAATATAAAGAATGATGATAATGAATGTTTTAGATGGTGTCATTTAGCTTATAAATTTCCTGTTAAAGAAAACCCTCATAGAGTTTCGAAATATAAAAAACATATAAACGATCTTGATTATACTGGAATTAAATTTCCTGTTACATTAAATCAAATACCTAAAATAGAAGTTTTAAATGAAATATCATTTAATATATTTGGATATGAAGAACCTACGGGAATTTATCCATTGTACATATCAAAATATCAATACGAAGAACACTGTGACATGTTGCTAATTACTAATGATAAAATAAATGATAAAATAAATGATGATGACTGTAAACCCTCAAGAACTGTAGTCCAACATTATGTTTGGATAAAAGACTTTAATAGATTAATGTTTCAAAAAACCAAACATAAAGAAAAAAAACATTTTTGTAAATCATGTCTACAGAATTTTTCACAAGAAAGAATATTAAATGAACATATTCCAAATTGTTTAGCTATTAATGGTATCCAAGGTGTAAAAATGCCAAAAGAGGGAAGTAAAGTACAATTTAAAAATTATCAAAAGGTTTAGCAGTACCTTTGTAATTTATGCTGATTTTGAATCAATAACTAAAAAGTTTTAACTGCTTTACCATCAACTGATCTTCATTTACTGAACCATATCAAAATCATATAGATTGTGGTTACGGCTATAAAGTTGTTTGTTGTTATGACGATAAATATACTAAACCAACCCAGATTTATAGAGGTCCTAATGCAGTTTATAAATTTATTGAAAAAATGCTTGAGGAAGAGGAATATTGTAAAGAAATATTTAAAGAACATTTTAACAAAGAACTAAGAATGTCTAAAAATGATTCAACCGAATTTAAAAAACAAAAGTTTTGTCATATCTGTGAAAAAGAATATATAGAAGGTGAAGTGTCAGTACGTGATCATTGTCATATAACAGGAAAATTCAGAGGAAGTGCTCACTCAGAATGTAATATTAATTTTAAACTAACACATAAAATTCCTGTTATTTTTCATAATTTAAGAGGTTATGACGGTCATTTTATTATGCAACAAATAGGAAAATTTAAAAAAGAAATTAATGTTATTCCTAACAATATGGAAAGATATAGGCATTTATGATTTCTGACTGGTCTTTATTGATTCATTCCAGTTATGTCTCAATCATTGGATAACTTAGTAAAAAATATTCCAGAATTTAAATATTTATCTCAAGAATTTGATTGTGAAAGCATTAATTTATTAAAAACAAAAGGTGTTTATCCATATGATTACATGGATTCATTTAAAAAATTCAAAGAAACAAAATTACCTTCTAAAGAAGAGTTTTATTCAATTTTAAATGAAACTAATATTTCTGATAATGAATATGAACATGCTAAAAATGTTTGGAATAAATTTAAAATTAAAACAATGGGAGAATATCATGATCTATATTTAAAAACTGACGTATTACTTTTAGCTGATGTATTCGAAAATTTTAGAAAACTATGTTTAGAGTACTACAAATTAGATCCTTGTCATTATTTTAGTAGTCCTGGTTTAGCTTGGGATGCAATGTTAAAAATGACTGGAATTAAGTTAGATTTAATAACTGATATTGATATGTATCTTTTTATTGAAAAGGGACTGAGAGGAGGAATAAGTTATATTTCAAACAGATACAGTAAAGCAAACAATAAATATAGAAGGATTATAATTCAAAAGAAGAAAGCAAATACATTATGTACCTCGACGCAATAACCTTTACGGTTGGCTATGTGTCAACCTTTACCCTCTGGAAACTTTAAATTTATATCCGAAAAACAATTTAAGAAATTAATTGCAAAAGGTAAAACTAACTTTATTGTTGAATGTGATCTTGAATATCCAAAAGAATTACATAAAACCCACAATGATTATCCTTTAGCTCCTGAAAAAATTAAAATACCAGATCAATGGCTTTCTGATTATAGTAAAAATATTAAAACAGAATTTGAAATAGGAAAAAGTAATGTAAAGAAGTTGGTCCAACTTAATGAAAAAACAAAATTATGTAGTTCATTATAAAAATCTTGAACTATATACACAATTAGGGTTAAAAGTAACAAAAATACATAAAATATAACTTTTGACGAAAGTCCTTGGTTAAAAAAGTATATTGATTTTAATACTCAAAAAAGATCTAAAGCAAAAAATCATTTGAAAAGGACTTTTTTAAGTTAATGAACAACTCTGTATTCGGTAAGACGATGGAGAATTTACGTAAGGGGGTTAATATTAAATTAACTCATGATGAAATATTTTATTAAAATACATACCCAAAACCTTCATTTGTTATTCAACGATGTTTAACTCTAACCTTTTTGGTATTCTAGAATAAAAAAGTTGTTATTAAACAACCTTGTTATGTTGGAAGTGCATTCTAGATTTATCAAAATATTTAATGTATGATTTTCATTATAATTACATTAAGGGAAAAGTAGAGGGTAATTTGTAAATTATGGTTTACTGACATGATTCATTTATGTTATGAAAAAAAAACCAAAGATGCATATAAAGACTTTTAAGGACAAAGATTTTTGATAATAGTGATTACGATAACAACTCAAAATTTTATTTCGACAATAATAAAAAAGTAATTGGAAAATTTAAAGATGAAGCTGCCGGTGTAGTAATTTGTTGAATTTGGGGATTAAGAAGTAAAATGTTTCTATTTATAAAAAAACGAAGTTACTTTAAAAAAAATGTAAAGGAATTAAAAACTTGTTGTTAAGAAAACAATAGTTCATAAAAATTACAAAGATACTTTGTTTAATTCAACCCAAAGTAATCAACCTTTAAAGTTATCCGTTCTGATAAACACAATTTTTCCCAGTTATGTTATAAATAAAACATCTTTATCATGTTATGATGATAAAAGATATATTCTTGATAAGGTATTGATCATTAGCTTATTCTTAAATTAATTAAATTTTTTAAATTAAAGTTTTTATTTAAAATTTTTATTAAATTATAGAACCATAAATGGGTTAACTGAATATTTCATAACGTTTAAAGAATTATATAAAAAGCATCATCCATTTTAAATTCATTTGCATAATTAATAGAAATAGATTCATTTTTTCTATTTTTTTTTACATGATAACTTTGAAGAATTACACTTTTTTTTATTTTTTTTTTTGTAATTTAGCTTCTCCTTTTTCTAATTTAAATTTCATCAACAAGAATAATTAAGATGCAATTTTGTTTAATTGCCACAATATTACCACCCTGAACTACACCAGGACACATTTACAGTTTTCCCTTGAAAATCCACCATCGGTATCTTGGGTATAACTTGTTAAAAACAATGGAGGTTTTTTTATTAATTGCCTTTCCTATTGGTTTTTCCTATTTTATTTACTTTTTCATTTAGTATTGAATATGCCCATTATATTATATTCCAGTTAAATAAATGCCGTGTTTTTTTAAAATAATTTAAAATATTTGTTCATTTACTTCTTTGATTATTAATTTTTAGTATTATATACAATACATCCATACACGGTACTTTATCTTGTAACATTTTATGAAAAATAAACAATAATATCCACAAAGCATACGTTTTTTGTCTTGAATATTGAACATTGGTGTATTTAACAATTGGTATATACTTATTACTTCTTTGGTGGAGGAATCCAAATGAGTCCAAAGTACAAAGTGTTAAAGTAATAAACCCAATGTGTTCCAGGACCAACAGAGTCGTCCAATTTATAAATTCCACCTCGTCCTTTTTCTTTAATATTCAATAATTATTCTACTAAATACACCCCTAAAGTGTTTTAATTTAATTGTTTTTACCCATTTTCAATTTCAAAAGTTAGAAATAAGGTTGTTTTATAAATTTTATTTTATTTTTAACTATAGGAATTCGTCTGTAAGGACTCCGTTGAGAATCAATCTTGGTCCTTTCCACTTAACACAGATGTAATCAAAGGTATTCCTAGACTAGCAGCCAACAATACCCTAAAAACCCACCCGTCTTGTTTTTGTATTTTTTTGTGTTAATTTAATCACTCCAGATCCTACTAATTGTATCTTTGATTAGGAGAAAGATATGGTGATATCATAATTTCTTCCTATCATTAGCTACGGAAATCATACCAATTCCAAGTATTTTATCTAACAACAGGACTGGCCAGTCCCGAAAGGGCTCCAATGCCTAGAGGGAGCTAATTTTTTGGAGCTATTTTTCTGCCATTGGAAGAATTGGTTTTCCTAACAAACCAGCCAAAGCTCCTAAAAAGCCACCATTTTTGACCTTTACGACATTTGTTTTCTTTAAAATTGAATTCTACCTTCTTATTTGCAACAGCCTTTGTTAATGTTATAATTTGTTTTTGTTAAAAGTACAGGGAATTTTGCCACGTAATTTTCATGTTAATCTAAAAGGAAGGGGAATTTGTGATTAGTATATCTTGTGCTAATTTTTCTTGTCCATCTTGTTAGGTTTAACTTTTTTATATTCAATATAATTTGATGTCATTATATAAATTTATAATGATTTTATTTAACAATACCAAGTTCATTTCCAATATATATTTCAACTGTTTGCCTCATATAATACAATTCATAACACGACATTGCTGCCGGCCGAACAGTTAATTTAAGCGGTATTAATATGCTTAATCTTCTGTTATTAACATCCTCTTATATTACAAGTTAAAATGACAAATCCAAACAAACTTTGAAAATTTTGATCTATTTTTAGCAGACTTTCAGTAGTCTTATTAATTTGTTTATAATAAAATTAATTACCTCAACATATATGCTTGATAGACTTGTTTATCTGTTTCTGGATAAAATACACCATTACCAACTCAAGACACAAGAGCTCAAAATACAAGTATTATCATTCTGCTGCATCAACTTAAATGTATCAATGAATGTGATTCCGTCTTTGTGCCATTACCTTATCAGTCGTAGTAAAATAAAACAAATACAGTTGTGGTTTTGTTTACACTCAGCTGTTATTCTAAAAAGTAATTTGTCCGTCTGTCTGTACAGTTGATTGCGTCATCATTTCCGAAGGTATTGACCATCCTTGCTTTTTTTAATTCTTTCAGTAGCAATTAGATCAACCCAAATTCATTAAAAACCAAACGTGAACTCCATAGAATTAATTTTGTTACAATTACTCTTACCCGCATAGCAGCAAATTAGCTCTAAAAATTAATTCATCATCATCTGTCAGCGCAGTGTTCATTTGAATTTGACTTGGAGGTAAAATATTAGTTTCTAACCTAAAAAATGAAAATTATTGTAATGAATTTAGTGGTTTACTTCTTTAAACCATCTCCTCCCTTCGATTAATGTTTTTCTTGAGCAAACCCCGAATTATTATTTACTTCGGTTTTTTCTGCACTCAGCATTTCATCTTATATCTAAATAGATAAATTCATTTGTTCCAGTTGATTTTTGCATAATCTTCAGATAGTTCAACTAAATTTTTTTACATTTATTATTTTGTATAATTATTACAATCATATACAATTTTCCATTAGTTTACCACTAACTGATCATAATTAAGCTCATGATTAATTAAAGCAATTTGATCTCCAACATCATAATAATTACCATCAGCAAGCTTATTACTTTAAAAACTACTTCAAAAAACCATTAAAACCAATCAAATATGAACTCTATCATTAATTGGTAAAGTGATATCCGTTTATTTGTTCTTAACATTATTTCCCCAGGACAGATATTAAACTGTATCTAATTGAATAGATTATTCATATTTTCTTTCACAATATTCTTTGTTCTAAACAGTATATATTTATATATTATTTATTTTTTTATTAAAGATTAAAACTTTAGTTTTTATTTTAGTTTTTATTTATTTTTTATTTTTTATAAATTAATCTGTTGGTATAGATACGTATTTTGTTGCTGGAGTTCCAGATCCTACAATATTTCTATTATTCTCATATGAATATCCTCCTCATTATCATTAATTATTTTTATTATTATTTTTCTGTTATTCTTTGCTGTAATTCCCTAGCAATTAAATTACCAACTGCCGGACAGGTCATTTTAGTTTTTCAACAATTTTATCTGCAGCTAAATTTCAAACTTCTGTTCCACCTTTTTTTGTTCCACTTCCCAGTGGCTGCTTTCCCTGCTGTTTCCAAAGCTTTTTTTTCCACTGTGCTAATTTGAAGATTGAATTAATTTCGTTAAAGTGTCAAAGATACCTTTTCCATGATGAGTTCTTCTCCTGTGTGAGCATCAACATTAAATAAATCTTTCCTTTTATTTTTGTCATAAACATTTCTTGTATATTATACAAATATAAAAGTTTTTAAATTAAATTTTCTTTTAAAATTAGTGTAAAACTTGTTCAACCCCATTAAAATTATTTATTCTACCAAATACATCTGTAAATAATATTCTAATGGAATTTATAATATATTTATTAATTTTCAAATATCCACGCTTTGTGGGTCTTTTGTAAATGGATAAGCTCTTGTTAAATCTGCAGTACTAAAAGATAAATAAATATCACTGAAATTTACCAACAACTACTGAATTATCAATAAGATCACAAGAATATAAATTGTATCCACAGAGTTAGTATATATTTGGTGTTTTTAGTTCCCCCTTCAGTTTTGTTCTAATTTTTTTTTTCTCAATCAAGCAATGAATGAAAATATTGATAATACCAAATCCAACTAAAATTATCTGTACTTGAAATCAAATCTTAAAACTACTTAAATCAATTCCAAACCTTATTGGAGCAATTTCTGATTTATCCAAAATTCATAATCCATCATTATTATAATGTTTCCCTAATATAATTAATACTATCAGTGTAACTGTAAGAACCATTGTAAATATAATAATTTTTTTTACCAATCCTTACAGTATGATAACGAATAGTCCTTTATTGTCATATTCCTCACTAATATTATGCCAAGAAGGTCAATAGTGTTAATACTATCCAAACCAACAACGTAAGTTTTATTTTTTTATCTCAAAATGAAAGACGCCTAAATCTGATTGTAAAATCACTCGGAGTAGTTTTATTAATCTTTAACTGTTTTTCAGAACTAAATACTATTTTTTTGTTCCATTTATATATTCAAGAAAAATAATTAATATATAACATTTTCATGTTGTTCTGGTATAAGAGAATTCATTTTTAATAGTTCATCATTATCTAATACCTTCATTTTTTTAGTTCTTCATATAATTTCCAGCATTAATAGAACCACAAATTAACGCTAAGTCCATTAACCAATCTATGGATTACTGGACCACCAACGTCATAACCTTGTCCCTAAATTACTTTTTTAATTTTCATAGATCTTTTACTGATAGGTAATCCTGACTTTTTCTGTTAATTCTTTAAATATTTTATTGAATGAATGTGAATGCTTTTGTCCTATTGTTATAATCTTTTATTAACAAATCAATCAAATCATTATCTACTTAGTGTTAATTACTTCCTTTCCGTTATTCATCCTTAGCAATTAATTGTTTGGACCATAAAGTTTAATTAAGTTAATAATTAAATTACCATATTGTCCATTTGGTAAAACTTTATATGGGTATATATCTATTCCTTTTCCCATAAACTTTTTTCCTTGATCAAAGAATATCAATGATACGTTATCTATATTATTTTATAATTATCCGACTTAGCTATAATTGCTTTCTGTTGCTTTAAATCCAAGATCTTGGGATTTTTCATCTGCGATATTGCACCAGCTTCATTACCCAATTTTTTTTATTTTCATCCGATACATTTTTTATGATATCCTCTACTTCTTTCCTAGTCATTTTTCATCAGGATTTTCAATTTGCTGTGAAAAAAATTAAAACACTTCTTGGGTTGTTATATTTTTCTGTATCTAAAAGTTTAAACAATTTCTTTATTAAATCAACTGTAAAATTCCTTTTTGGTCTTGCTCCTATTCTTCTTCTGATTCTTCAGTTGTATCATCAGTGTCCTTCAAACACATCAACTTCATCATCCAAACCCATATGATCTTTCTGGCGGTATTAATCGCATTATTCTCGGAATAGCTCTTCAAACCCATAGTACATCTTCCGCGGTAACGGTTGTAATGGTTGTTGTAGTCCCGAGGTGTGTTCTCCGTTATCCTCTGCCAATTTTTGTTGTTTTTCTGCTTCTTCTATTTATCAACAAAACTTTGGAAATATACGCTAATTGCTCCTTAATTCCAGGTAATGCTTTTAACTGACTTGATATTGTTCTTTTTGACTTCTATTTTTTCAGTAATTGGCTTATAAATTTCAGTATACATATCCGATTTTGTAGCTTTCCTCTTATTTTTTCCTCGCTCATTATGTTCTTCTCTAAAAGCTCCTCATCTTTTGCCCAACTAAATTTTTTCTTATTATCAAATTCATTACTTTTGATTGCATTTATATAATAGTAAGATAATGTAAAATAATGTAAAATAATGTAAGAATAATGTAAGATATTGTAAAATAATGTAATATTATATAAATGGAAATTCCAAATTTATGATACAAAAAATGATATATTCAATACCTTTTAAACAATTTTATCCTTTTATCCAGTTCATTTTTAGAATTTAATATGTGGACGCAGGATCTGAAAAACAAAGTACATTAATGCATATACTTCGAAAAACCTTATATACTTATGAAAATTAACCTTATATGCTAAAAACTAGAACAATCTAAATATCCAGATTTAATAATCACTTTGTAAAAATAAATGCAAAAAAAAATTAAAGTAGATCCAAATGAAACACTTGAAATAGTCAGCTGATCCCCACCAAATTGAACCTTGTAGAATCTTGAATCAGAAAAACAAAAGTAGTAATATTGATGAATTTGTATGTGAAGAAAAAAAAGTTCAAAATGAAATAACAAAAATACTTTATACAAGTGTTCACGGTCACAAAAATACTGTTTTATTTATTTAAGTCAGTCTTACATAAAACACCAAAGATATTCGGATTACTGTTCACAGTATATTTTAATTGAAAGTCCGAGGTAAAATGGAAAATAATAGAATTTGTGATGAACAAAATATAGATCGTATACTTTTGCTAATGCAACAAATCCAAAAATATGAATTCCTATAAGATATGACAAACCAAGAAGTTTTTAAGAAAAAACTTTACCAGGTTAATAAATAATCATATATAATGGGAGTTTTTTTAATGATGGAAAACAAATTAATCAACCTGACAGTATAAGTAAATTAAATTGATATTGAATTTAAGTGATTATGCTACTAAAAAACAATTCAAAAAGCTTAAAAAGGAAACGAATCGTATCTTCAATAGAAAAAGGAACCTTGCTAACACAATGAACAAGCAATAGATATGGGAGTAATGAAATAATCAACCTAGGAAACCAGATAAACCCAACGATGCAGTTTCAAGACGATGGAAGTGTAAAAAAGTTCAAAGTGTAATAGATACTATAATCTTGACGACATCAAAAGTATAAACAACAACTACAGAAGAAGTAAAAGAATATTAAAAGAATAACAAAAATTTTAAAAAGAATTCATTATTAAATTAATCAATTACAAGGTAAAATTTGGAAGAAGAAATGAAAGCTATGGTTGATTCTATTAAAGAAATCTTGAAGAGAAATCTGATTTGAACAGATGACAACATAAAAGAAGTATTCGAGTTAATTTAAACACTTTTTCACCCAAATTCAAGAATTAAAAGAGAGTATGATTAAACATGAAGAACTACAAGATCAAGATTATTGAAAGCTGAGAAAAAAGTTACAAAATATGTATCAGTTAGAAATCAGAACAGAAATAAATAAATAAATACAGAAATGACAAAAGGGAATCAAGATTTACTCGATACATTTTCAAATATATTTGCAGAATATAAATCTGACTGGACCAGGCAGCTTCACAAAGAGGTGATGACCCATCCACAGCATACATAACCATAACAAAGAAAAAAATTCTAAAATAGCTTACAATAAAAAACCAATTCGAAATTGGATTAGTATTGGTTGACACCGTCCTAATTTAAAGTATGCAGAAATAAGTAATATTACAAAAAAATACAAGAAGATCTTAAAGAATTTAATAATCAAATTAAAAAAATCACAAATGATATGGACTCTTGGTTGAAATAACAGCTAAACCAGAGACTCAATTAAGATAAATAATGATAAATTAATGATAAAATTAAAGAAATAAGAAGGGGGTTAAAAAAAAAATGATATGGACTCTTTAGTTGAAAATATCAGCTATACAAGGAGGAATCAATCACTGCTAAACCCAAGTAATTACTGCTAATACTAAAGCAATAACCGCTAATGTCGAAGAAATTACCACTAGTATACCCAAGAAATTACAAACGTAAAAAATGTTTTCTCTTAAAACAAGAAACACAATTAGCTAGACCAAAGGCTCCTGTTTGACATTTATCTGCTGCTTCTGAAGGTGCTACAACCAAACGAGTTGATGATATTAGCTGAAAAAAATTCTTAAAACATAAAAAGAAAGACAAAAAAATTAAAACGAAGAATTGGAAAAAGCAATAGAAAAATTAAGACCACGTGAAGTGTTTCTTTTTGAATATAACAGCGGTTATTATATGAATCAAAACCAAGGCCAACAAACTTTAATCAATATAATATAAAAAAATAAAAAAATATTTCGATAGTCAAGGTGTCTGGATATATTCAACATATAATAAAATAGTTGGTAATGATGTGGTCAAATTTGATATATTAATTTGAATCGGTAATGTCGTGATTTAAAGGAATTTATAACACAAACCAAGAATATAAACTAGTTGTACCGGATGTAGCTACTTAAAAATGAGTTTTCAGTCAAAAAAACCGGAATTATATAATAGATATCAGTTTTTTTTAACATAGACCGCACAGAAGGAAAAATGTAAAGTATCACATTTTCTTCATTCAGGTGGTGGCAAGATGGTTTTTACAGTACAATTCCCCACGGAGGGTAAATAAAACACCCATAGTCGTTGAATTTGGCCTGAAACGGATAGTATATGTTTGATATCCAAAAAAATTAAAATTTATTAACAGAAAGGACAATGTTTGATATTCATCCTTATGACGATTCACCATAAACAAAAGTATCATTTACACTTTTGTCGATAGTTATATCAGATATTTCGGTCCACATATGGAGGAATATTTAATTATAAAGAAAGTTATAGACGTTGGATTATCCCTAGTTTTAATTACTATGTGTACCCTAATAATATACTTACTAATTCAAAATAAGTCAACTAAGTTACATTTTATTAATAAAATAATCTGGCCAAAGTTATGCCAAAAGTTTTGTATCAAGTTGGCAGACATTGTCACATTGCTGCCACTTGGCAGAACAATTGCAGGCGTTTGATGGTTGAATTTGTGTTTGCCAACGTTCTTGCAAAAGTTTGTCAGTATTGGCAAGCGACTGACCACATTGCTGCCACTTGGCAGGATTTTGGCAATATTTTGGCGGAAGTGTTTAAAATTATCTTTAATCAATATTTTACTATAGGGTTTTTAACAATAATTGTTAAAATTTGTTTTAAATTTTGTTGAAATTGGTCAGGCATTGGTCGGTTTAGGCCAAGGGTTAAAATTAAGTTGGGTCAAAAGTGTTCTCGCACCCCCATATATATAACTACTGACTATATAAAACTTTGTTCTCTTCTCTCCCTGAAGTCGGTCTAAAATGTAAGTATTAATGTTCAAATAATATGATAAATTCGTGTCATGCGTCGACCTATACAAATCTATATGTACATTTTTTGTACTTTTTTTGCTTCAGATCTAAACGCTTTAAACAGTCAAATTATTTTTGAATATACATGTATAAGTGTTTGTGAAAAGTTATGTTTATTCGTTACCTGCTAACATCTACTTGTGAGTAAGTGAATCGACATTTAGAGTGAGTAAAGCAACATTTCGAGTTACGTGAGAGGAATTGTCGAGTTAGCTGTCAAAATTTCGATTATCTCAAGTCAAGGTTTACATTAAACATATTTATTCTCAGAAAATAAAGTACAAACACTATAGTCAAGGTTTGAAGATTGTAAGTTAAAATCTTTAAGTTAGTAACATAAGATATTGAGTAAAACAAGTCGAATTTCAAGTAAATGTCCAACATCTTTCGAACAAGTGGAAATTTCAAGTAAGTCGAAATTTTATTTCAAGTAACTTATAGAAAAAGGTTCGTTACGTTGAACTCAGAAACACACAGTTAACACTAAAGCTTTTACGTAGGATTTTTTTTTCACACACTCGAAAAACGAACAGTTTCCACGTAGTAAGAAATCAAAGGCCTGAAGGGCCTGAGTCGGCTAATGATTGATGTACTGACAGTATAGTCTACAGTTCAGTTTGTTTAATAGTTTGTTTCCTTAAAATTTCATAACACAGCTCGATATTTACCCAAAATATTATAGCTGATACGATTACACTTTTCTCAGTTTCAACAATATATTTTTACAAATTGTGATGATACCGGAGACATTACAGCAATTGGCAGTTATCTACATGAAGTTTACGGTAAATACCTCTTAATTAAATACTTTTTTTTCATAAAAAAGTTGTGTTCGTTTCGTGAAAGCAGCCAATATAGACGATCACGTCGATTTCAGAAACTACAAGAAAATTACAATTTTAATGTATTCGCCGTTTTGTTTAATTCTCGAAAAATAAGAATTAAAATCATTATTAATATCAGTAGTAACTAAACAAACCAGTAAGAGCTTCTTCTTTTCGATAATTTTATCAGTTTAACTGACTGCAAAATTCAACCCCGCAAAGTTAATAAAATCATACGATGTCGTGTATACGTTCAATGTGGAGAATTAGGGGGGGGGGAGGCCTGATCGGCTATGTTCCTAACGCCATCCCAACGATACAGAATTTTGTTTTTACAAAAGCAGTGTGTGCGTTTCTGTAATTTTATATACGCTAGAAATAATTAGACATGCGCATTTTGCATTATTATTTCTATACTTAATTTCGCCTTAATACGCATCATTATCCGGAGCCTGTCCAGAACTAATTTTTTGTCTTTCGCGGGATGTTACGCAAGCTTTGTAAGCCTGCGGCAATTCTAAAATGCACACATTTATGCTTTACTTGAGTTACCTTCGAGTATTGCACACTTACAAGTTATAAATATGACAGATTACATCGGATATGTCCATAGCAAAGGGAATTGACACCACTTTAACATTCATCATACAGTAACTGTTTGAATTTGAGAAATCTCATGGAAACTACATCCCTTCAGGTGTATTCGGTCCATTTAGAGAATCGGCTGAACAGCAAGGACTCGTCAAAAGGCTTTCAGCCTTTAGCCGACTCAAAAATCATGGACGAATTTTATATTTTATGACATACATTTTGTCCATCTGACAGTGCCAGGAAAACAGGTAGAATAAAACATAACTTTAAAGTCTGAAGCTGTTAGCAAATATTTTTGCAAAGGTGAATTATTTCAGTAGTCATATCACAGGTTAATTATTCCGAGAGTCTTATGGTTTTCTAATTGTAGAATAGAATATGATATTTTCTTTAAATTAAAGAAATAAGAGGTGTCGATTTATAGTTGCATTGTATTATGATAAAAGGTAAATAATAATAGCATGTACGAGCTTATTAAAACGCATCGAACCTAAACAGACACCACGATAAGAAGAAAGAAAAGGTACTATGTTTTCAAAAAAAACAAAGCAACAAATCTATTAAAATCATGTAATGTCTCTATAAATAAACTAACCTCGTACAAGTGCATGCAGTACACTGTACTTTAAAGTACGAGGCAGTGAGCTGTTTAAAGCTTTCAACTTGCAGTGTTGTAGCGTCGTGTTCTTATTCAATCCCCAATAGATGGAGAGTACGAATTTGACCTAATTTTGCTTCACTCTATGAACGTGTTATTTCCTCAGTATTTTTGTTTTTTGCTTATCTAATGCGACTCTGGTATGGTGTTCGCAAAACAAATTAAGCCTAACTCAGCATCGGGTTAAGCTCGAAATGCTCATTAATGAGTTTGTACTATCGGAAACGCAGAAAAAAGCGGAAACTGTTATCTTGCTGTCCACCCACTATTTGGTTGATGTATTTTTTATTATTAGAATACTCCACGTAAATCACATAATACACATTGTTTCATCACGAAAGTCTTAATATTAATTATTTATGTTTTTGCATCAAATATGCATGGAGCCGTCTGATTTACAGAATTTGACAGCATATTATGATGAAGCACCCACCTTGTATGATACAGGATAATCTACAATACGTTTTGCCAATTTTCATCAAAGTATTTGTCAAACCATTTTTGTTTGGATGTTACAAATATGGCGACGTGTGTGTTTCATTCCGTTTGTCTATTTGTTTAAGTGTTTTTGCATAATTTCAAAATTTCCTTCGGGATATTTGATAAAGTGCTTCCATAATTGATATATTTAGGATAAGCAAAGAAAATGCAACCTGGTAAAAATCATGCATTTCGTCTTCCTGAAAAGGTTTAAGATTACATAGTGCTATGTTCATATTTCATAAAACGTAGAATATTGTGTGCGCTTTAAATGCTTTTCCCTTGCATTACCTTTGTGCAAGCAAGTTTTCTTTTCCGAAATATATCAACAACAGCTTTAAGGTTAGTTGGAATTACATATATACAAAGGTTACTTTAACAGTCAATATATGTCATCTTTAAGTTTAAAAGAATAACAGAGTTTTTATGTGACAACACAACAGAAATATTATGGGAATGCTTTGCATATTTAATCTAATTTGCAAATACAGCACATTTAATCACACATCGACACCTGTATGTAAATGGAACAGAAGCAGACACTAGGAATTGCTGGATCTATTTTGTTTCTTGCTCAGTAGAACTCGATTAACGGAAATGCATAATTTGAGAAAAGCACGCCTGTTGTATGTTAAAACGCAGGAGAAAACACTACGTAATAGTATCGAAAAGTTTGATTCAATAATACTAAGAAAAAATATTACGTAATTCTGAAGTACTTGTTGTGGTGTCAAAAACATTGTAAGTGAAGCCTGTCATTTTAAGGCTAAGCACTCTTGGTAAGTGAGAAGAGTTCTGCAAAAAGGGCCCTTTTTTTCCAAAAAAATTTTTACACCTGATCCAATTCAAAGAATGCTTTTACGTAATTACGGCTTACAATTAACATATAAAGTCAGTTTAACTTCATTTTTGACATACAAAGAACACATGCATTCATAGTAGATGATTAAACGGCATTCCCTTGCCATATACTATATGTGCCATTGTAATAGAAATATTATAACAGTTACACACACTGAACGGCCGCAAAGTAAAATTCAAAACAATTATTAAGTGTAAGGGTAATATAAATGGTCACCAATAGGAAACCCACAAAACTAGAAATACGGTCTGTCTATGCAGGCCGATTACATTGGACCACAAATGCATTATTGAAACATATAATAGGATTCGTTAATAAAATTACTATCCGCATCACCATGGATAGTAAAGATACTACCTAAAACACGTCTATGTCTCAAAAATAATAGCAAACTACAACTAAATTGCTTTGAACTGAAGTATCAATTTTATATTACAAACAAGAGGCGGACTCGATATAACCTTCCAAGAAGGGAATGGGTTTTCCCGCCATACCATTCTGAACACTCGATTAATTCAGAAGGCAACCAGAAGGTCTACCGAGCTTCTGCTCGGAATACGAAGGCACAAAAGGATTAAGCGAATCGCCATGCGTCTGGGTATGAGTTTTACGTTAAGATTTGAATGTTTTTCTGTCTTAGAGGCAAAAAACAGTCAAACATGACAGAGGAAAGTAATATGCTTTAAGTGTAAAAATGATGTATTCTCACTCGCCTCGAGACAAATCGAGCCTTAGTAATCAATCCTTTACTCAAAATAATTTCAGAAATTAACCCATATCAAGCATTTGAAATCTAATACCGTACATTATTCCGGAGATAAAACGTGTTATCTTGTGTTTTTTAATCCCAAATTTAATCCTTTAAACATAATAATGGGGATAGCTGTGGTTGGTTGATTCACTGTAGACTCCTGTCGCCATATCTTGCCACCTCAGGTCACGGTGAATTTTGTTCCTGGACATAAGTTTTTCTGATTCCCAAAACTCTGAAACTGCTATTTTCAAACCTCTTTTTTATTAGGTGGGGCTTATCACCATAAAAAGCTGTATACATTATTAAGGATCTTCAGATACCTGGAGATCTGACCAAGTAAGTCACTGAAATACGAATTGTAGAGGCTTTTAGTTACTGGAAAATAAGTATAATGGAATAATAAACCTAAAGCCATTCGCTTACTGTAGGTGTCCTCCAGATAACTTATTAAGATTTGCCAACAAATTCAAGTAGAGCTGGTTTTCAGGGTAAAAAATTGATGCAGTTGAATGGCAGTCATCAGATCTTGAATGTAGAGGTTGATGAATCAACAATTGGGAAACTTCATCAGGTAGAGTTTTAATGACAACTTCAGTTATGCATTGGAACAGAAGCTGCAACTGCCGTACAAAAATTTATTAATATCGATAAAGTTGCTGGTTTTTAGACCTTGTATGGGTGTGATGTATTATTCATGATTTGCATAGAGTGTTATGTATTACTTAAAAAATAATCTTCATATTCACGGTCGGAATTGTAACATACTAAAAATGCGATAGGAATTTTTCCAGCAATATTTTATTTTGTCGTAATAATTTAACAGATGTGCCTCTATGAGGCCTAAACTTAATATTCAAAGTATTGTGGGTTGGTAAAGTGGAATTACATCTTCTACCTAACCAGATATCTCTCACGACCCCCTCAGATCCTAAATAGTAAATAAAAAACTAATAATTAAAACTATGCAAATATGTATGGATATTTCTAGACTGACCAAAAGAGCCAAACGTATTCCTCAAGTGAAAGAGGACTGGGAGCATTGAGTTGTGACCTTTTCGCGTGCATGAATTTATATAATCAGTTCTGTACAGTTAAAGGTCCTTAAAATTGAATATTTTGTACAAATTAAGTGATATATCTCTCTTTTTATAGGTCTACATCTATGTATTCTTTTCCAAAATGTTCCTTATATTTTGAAGGATTCTTTTTCTGTCGGTTTCTATGGCCTAAATCCGAATACTTGTGCAGTGATACAAAAACACGATATATATAATTTGAATGTGAGAATAACAAAAAAGCATGCAGGGTCTTACGCAGTTGCGCACGCAGCGGTAAAAAGATATCAAGTCAACTCGTCCCCCGGTCAACTCGTCCCCTATTTGGTCATTTCGTCCCCCTCATGATAAAATTTGGTCAACTCGTCCCCATTTTCGGTCAACCTTCCGGTTTTTGGTCAATTTCGTCCCTTTTTGGTAATTTTTGTCACCCAAAATATTTAGGTCTTTTCGCTTTTTCATGATTATCATTACACCTGAAAATTGGTATTATAACATCATTGTGAGTTTTTCGAAGGAGTTATATTGGTTATGGTTAGACCTTAGATAATAAGTGGATAAAATAGAAAAGAACTATACTGAAAACATTAAGACAAATACCTGAATATATTCATCCTTTAGTAATAAAAAAAAGATATCAATAATTAACTTTTTAAGAATCAATAGTAAGAAAAAAGAGAGCAATAAACCTTGATCCGGGTCATAATAAAAGAAAGTTTTAATGAGAAATACAATGAAACATAAATTACCAACTGGTATGGTTACATATGTTATTACTATAATAACCAACATGCTTTATAATCTTATTTTTGGCCATTAACAATAAAAAGGAAAATCCTCAAAATCGGGGACAGGGTTTCTTTAAAAAAAACAACAACGCTAGACTAAGCCTATACCTATATTTACGAAAGGTGTTAAAGATTATTAATCACATTAAAAATCGTTGATTGGGCTGATTCGAGGAAGGTGTTAATGGTATTTAATTGCATGAGAAGTTGTAACTGATTGGACTGAATGAAAAGTGTTAATAGTTGAATTGGATTTGAGGAAATTATTGTAAAAAAGTTTAATCTTATTCAAGAGTTTTAAAACATTTTAAAACAACGTGTTGTAGAGACTTAGAAAAAGCAATTGAAAATCCTTTTTGTTATAATAATAATAAATGGATCAGTTTTGAAGCGAAAAAGTTCTTAAAGCAAACGAAAACTTAAAATACGTTTAAGAAAGGGGGGGGGGGCGAACAAGGGGAACGAAATGACCAATTTGAAATCGCCGAGGGGGGCGAAATGACCAAATCGGAAACGAGTTGACTGGGGGCCGAGTTGATTTGGGAACGAGTTGACTGTAAATCGGTAAAAACTGCGATTATTCTGCGATTGGATTCATCACTACGTTCAAAATTATCGTCATCTTCATTCAAAATAATGCATTCAATTGGGGCAGCCATATTTAAAAAAACCTTCTGTACACTCGATTAACTTTAAACGGTAGATGAGTCTTCTGTGTAAATCAAGTAGAACAGAATGTTCGCTACCATTCTAAGAAGAGTTAAATCGAGTCCGTCTAAGAAAACATGCCTGGGCAAAACCATAACGATTTCTGAAAGGCCTCAAGCTGTCTGGTAGTTTATTTAATTTCATAATTTAATTTAATGTCTATATATCCCTTAGCCTACTTTGTCGTCGAAAAAACATGTGTATATAAG
Source organism: Mercenaria mercenaria (assembly GCF_021730395.1). Lineage (NCBI taxonomy): Eukaryota > Metazoa > Mollusca > Bivalvia > Venerida > Veneridae > Mercenaria > Mercenaria mercenaria. The sequence goes on along the minus strand of NC_069368.1, from coordinate 71,147,719 downwards.
GTACCTACTGTTAAACAAACTATAAATTGTTCTGGCACTTTTTTTAATCCAAATGCATAAAAGAACAAGTGGCGAATGAATAGTTAAGATGTAACATAATCAAGTTTGTAATAATGTGGTTTTCGAAAATTATGTAACCATTTTACATTAAATGATTGTTTTAACAATTTACGAATATCAAGACATGACTAGTTCGCACGTATCTGTATTTGGTATTTCTCCTAGTCGTAACAATTTCCAAAATGATGAAGTAAGCAATGTGTAATACGTAAGCGTACAAAATGAAGCCTCGCTCGTCTTACCTTTATCACTGAAATATGTAACCTTTAATGATTAAATTCGTACATGTAAGATAATTTCACAATGACGTGTATACAATTACATAAAATGTAGTTATTTGTCATGTATATGTCATTTTTGCCCTGAGGCAAATCATTGTTTACTGATTTAGTTTTGAGACATCATGTAAATAAGTTCTTTTAATTTCTACTATGTTCCAGCAAATTCTACTACAGTACTGATAAACTGTGTGTAACAATTATTTTCAGAAAGGATTGTCCTTGATTTTTCCAGAATGTTCTTTTTATTCTTAGTGTTACATGAAAGTTCTGGAACCTTCCATGATACATTATATAGGGTGTTTTCTGACAGCAGGGTAGAACTTAAATTATAGATATTATTGAAAACTTTCCTGTATTTCTTAATAACAAAATATCAACAGTTTGGATATTTCATATTTTGAAGGATTTACTAAATATTTGTGGATTTAGAAAGTTATCTTTGAAGAGAGGATTTATACATTCTTTGGAAGTACGAAATTTAATTTTTGAACAGTTGTGAAATATTGCTGAATTTATACTGATTGAAATTATATTTGACCTGGACAGAATTTGGACTATTTTACCTATAATTGTATTTACGGCTCTTTGACATTTTTGAAGATATTTGAATTGTTATTTAAATTCATGAATAAAATTGTGTTATTGTTAATAGTTGCTGGTTTGTATTTCTGTTACTTTTATTTACTGTAACAAGAAATTGTTGACGTAACAAATTATAAATAACAAGTATTTTGAAAACTGACATTTTAAATACTTTTGAAAACAGCATATTAATAATTAAGCTTCGATTTTAAAACTTTAAGTTGCTCAGACAGAGACTAATTTCCTATAAAATTCCTGTTTTTATAGACTTTCTATCAAACTGTCAAGAATGCCTATTGTGTAAGATCAGTTTGCATGATATTTCGCATTTCAATCGTTGGAGAAAATGAATCGTCTAGGTTTTTATACCTGATTTGAAGTAAAGTTCTGCAGACTAACCCGACCGAACAAACTTGTTTGTACAGAAATATAGCTTTTTGTGTCAATAAAATTGACACTTTACAAATGCAAAATATTTGCAGTTTCCAAGATGTTTCCTCAAACGTATAAAGTACTCGTATTTGTATTGACGCTATTGAACTAAATTCGCGTCATACCAAAGACGTGAAAAATGGTACTACCAGCTTCCTCGCTTGGCGCTCCGCATTAAGGGGATAGTGCTAGGACTGGTCAGCCCGGTGTCTGTATAATGTGACTGGGTGGAGGTATCATGCCACGTGTCTACGGCGTGATATTCCAGTGAGGCATCACTATAAAGTTGGACATTGTGCTCACTGCTACAAATGGACACCATCGTTTATATGACTGAAAAATTGTTGAAAAAGACGTTAAACCCGAACACCCCCCCCCCCCCCCCCCCCCCCCACACACACACACACCCACACATACATTGAACTAAATTTTCAGTCTTTCAAAGTTTTCTTTAAACCTTCACTTAAGTCACGATATATACAATGCTTAGGGGAAAAACAAAGAATTTTCGAGAATAAGGATATATACAAATATAAAAATATTGAGGGTTTAAAATCATTCTTATGACGTTGACAATAGGCAACCACTTTTTGACATTAAAATAAAAGTTAAGGGCTTTTCAGCGTAAGGAAAATTAGTGTAAAGATTTGATCCATTGGGAACGTATAAGCATTTGAAGAAAGGTATTTGCAAGTTAATTATATCAACATTGCAAGGGTTGCAGCAGTTTCGTTTTCTATGAACTTACATACTTTACGTAAGCTAACTTCTTTCCTGGTTTCAATCTTTGCAGTGGGCGTTTGCATGGCATTGTTTTAGCTTTTATTGCTCGGCTGCGCATCTCTGTGAATAGTAGTATCTTGTTTTTAGCCAGTTTATATTAACATTAGCATGTGTGCTCATAAAATTATAATTTTCAAATAGCCAATAAAGGCTAGCTTTGAAATTGTAACTTTCATTTCACAATGTATAAGTTGAAGTTAATTATGTAAAAGAGTTGCGAGAATGGGGAAAGGCTGGTTTTATGAAAAATACACTAATTTTTGTATTTCCCAGGTTTTCATGAGGCTTATACTGGACATGGCAGTCGAACATCAAGAAAATAATGCAATAAAAGGCAATTTCTAGACCTCTTTTCTTGAAATATTGGTAGACTGTAATTTGCAGAAACAGGCAGAATATTTTTCTCATTAAAGTTCAATGTATCGCTCAAAGAATAAGAGCATTTATTTTCAACAAGTTACCAGTCTTTGTTAACGTAAAACGTAAATTTAACTGACACATTTTGATATTCGACTTTTCTGTCGTTTATTTCGATGTAAAAAATAAATCAGTCTGTTTTAGGCTTAATCAATTTATCTAAATAATTCATGATTTAGCTTTTTAGAGAGGTCAACTAAAACTCTTATTGTTTACCGTCATTGAAAAGTCATATCCGTGTTTTCCAGAGTTTTTGCACTTTATGAAATTTGTCTTTCATTTCTAGATGTTCTGGTGGCGTCACCTTTTTGTCATTTAAGAAATAATATATCTCAGCTCATGATCTGTCATTGAATAAAATCATTGTTTGGAGTTCAGATCCGAAGGAAGTATATCACGAGGGCGCAGCCGGAGTGTTACAATAACACGCACAGTGATTTTATTCAAAAGCAAATCACTAAATGACATATAATTTTTCAATTCTAACACCTAACACGTAACCAGGGATTTTAAAGTACATCTTAGACGACATCCATCAAATATTTGCCTTTTTTCTGTCGGTTTCTGTTCCACCGTGCCACTATACCGTTTGACGCTATGATGTAATAATTGTGACGTCAGAAAAATGAATTGTTGAAAAAAAAAACATACAACTTTCAGCCTTCTTTGTTGAATAGGATAATGAATCAAGTCGTGTTAAAATTTTTGATTATAGTAGAAAAAAAAATTGTTTATTTCAGACTCGAATAACCGATCGACGTTGGTCTTTTTAGACGTCACCTAAATCCTATGAAATAACATTCCATGTAACAGATTAAACGTGAATTTCTGTAACAGGAATTTATGTAAATTGATTTACAGTTATCGATTACATTTTAGACGTCAAATATCTAACAGGTATTAAATAACCTATTATTATTTTTTGGCTTTGTGTTGTCATTCATGCCAGCAGACATGCTACTGGAAATAACGGTACCAGTTGTACTAAATTGCGCATAAAGGGAACAAAGTTGCAGAGTCTATCTAGGTTATCACTGAACACCCCTCTTGAAAGGAGATGTCAAACGTGACTTGTTTGCTCTCTTCACTCCCTATGGTACAAATAATACTAAATGAAGACACGCATTATCAGGAAGGCTCCGGGGTATTTACATGTTACAACCTGAAATTCAAATGAAGATACAAATGCATAGATGCAGTTATAACAGTTATTGTCTACAGTTGTATGTATTGTCCGCTATACAAGAATACGACGATTTCACTTCATTTTTTTATCCATGAGAGATTAAGTAAAGCTTATGTTAATTATAAAGACCACAGGAAAATCAATTACTTATTTTTAGATTCAGTACATAGTGACTTACTGTCCTGTGACTTTAGAACTTGGTGGGGATAAGAGTGAGGTTAGGTGCGCCCTATAAACTGGTTTAGGCTCCCCAGTGATGGTTTTGCCCTTGACCGTTCCAAGGAGGTGCTCCACAGTACTCCTTTATTTGTTCGAATTGTCATCACGTGTTTGTTTTGTCTTTGTCTGTGCGTGTGTTTGTCTATGTGTGCTGGTCTTGAGCACGTCAAATCTGCTGTCCGTTGCGCTTTGGGATCGCTGCGTTTCAGAACATGGCTTTGCCTGTTGGATATTCATCCTTATTTTTTATTGTCCTTAAATAACGTTGAGACATATTGCGGACGTATTGATCATGTTTATGTATAAAATCTACTTGTACATTTAAAAGTCGCCCCGACAGTGTTGTTATATTTTCTGGTCATTCGGGATCATTGATTTCAACTCATTTAGATTTGAAGATTGAATACTGCTTAAGCCGGTGCTAGGGGACGTGGGCAGTGTTGCATTTTCCATTACTGCTCATGAACAGACTCAATCAAACCGAGTCTGCAATTTTCACTGTTTGCCTTGTTTTCGGTGCTTCCGAGGGATCTACTTTCCAGATTTTATTATGTGGGATTGTGGATAATAGGAAGAAAAAGTACATTTTCATGTAAAGTTTGGATTGATTTTATTTTCACTTAATATATTTTATTTTCCTGACATGAATATCTTTATAAAATATCAACTAGAAAATATAAGAATTTCAAAATAAAGAAATGAAAAGTTTGCAAAGTCAGTTTTAACTTGAGATTATAGATTACGCAAGTTATGATAAATATACATATTTACTAATAAAGTACTGTCAAACATGTATTCAAGTATAATGCCGTGTCATGTACTTCATGTATTTCTCACTTTGTGACCATAGGAATATAGTCTAGTCCTTTACACGAGTCATCTCGGAAAATATATGTGAACCATAGATATCATTGCATTTTTAGTGCAATATTGTCCACGCATCTAATACTAAAACAAGTGTATATATGGTGCAGTTCAGCTTATACATTATTCTATCGGGAACAAGTGTGTTACCTATTCTTCTTGGGCTAGCTATATATTATTCCAGTCAAAGTCACATTAGCAGTTATGAAGACATAATAAAAAAATAAATAACATATTGATGTCCCCTTATACAGTACTTTCGATCAATGCTTTTATGATTATATTTCTTTGCGTGCTATGAACTCCTTTGCCGGTTCTCTATTTAGAAATGAAATAGATAAGGTATCATAAAGCAACGATGAATTATGTCAATAATAATATCGAATCACCCTCGAGAAATTACCTTCTGAAAGAAACACCAAAGCAAATGGTAAAAGGTAATCCTGAAACAATCGCCAAAAATAAACAGTAAATTGATATCCACAAATTAATGAAACAACACGAGTTGAATAATGTGAACAAAGTGATATGTTTTAGTGACAATGATAACTGAACAAGAAATATCTTTAAAAATGATGGTCGGCGAATTGTAATAAGGAAAGAAGTTTATGAATTTTTCATCTAACATTCATCTTTCATCTAACATTTTTCAAAACTAAACACCGCATTTTAACAATTTAAATGGTTCTCTTTTAATTTTTCGCAAACGTTTCGTAGGGTTGCAATTTTGTTTCGTTTATCCTTAGACGAATAATTACAGCAGTAGATTGATGAAGATTCATGAAGCGGTTCATGAGAAGAGGTCATTAAACGTGTTTATATTTTTAGCTAAATTGGTCCCTATCCCCATTTGTAACAAAATAGCAGGAGACCTTACGATATTGTTACACATCGAGTTTGATAAAAATCCATTACATTTTAGTGGTTAATGCGAAGAAAGGCATATCTACTTTTAGCTATAGTGGTCCCTAATAGGGCCCAAGTTCCTAGTATATAAATAAATTTGGAAAAGAACCTTATAATGATGCTCCAGACCAAGTATGACAAAGATCCACCAAGCTGTTCATGAGACGCTGTATAAAGGCATTTCTAGTTTTAGCTCTAGCAGCCCCTGAAAGGGGTTAAATGTCCCAGCTGAACAAAGTTGGCTGCGGGCCTAATAAAGATGCTACAAATCAAGTTTGATTAGAATACATGAGAAAAAATCAATTAAAGGATTGTTTTATTTTTTTTTATTATTTATTTCTAAAATAGGCCAACTGATCCCGCTTTAACAAATGCATATTCGCTATTCATGAATCTTTGGACAATGACGTCACACCAATAAAAGTATGAAGGTCAAGCAAAACATACAAGTGTAATTGTTTCAATATTTCTGTTTCATAAGCAAAGTTTGACCGTAGTCATATCACATAGATAAACTGTATGCAGCGTACCTTCATTTCAGTGTAATGAGATTCAGTCATTATATAGCATATATATAATAAAACAGATTTCAACTGAGTTCAATATTTGCATACCATACTAAAGAAAAATATTCATATATAATAAATCAGTTAAATAATTTATAACAAATATATCAAAGCAAACAAGTACTCATTTTAATATGCAATCTGAATAAGTCATAAAAGCAAGAAACATTTTCATATACAGACGACAATTGTAACAAAGAAAATCTTTTAAAGAGCACTTCTCTACATAAAAGACTCTTATCACACCCTTATTCATGTGATACGCAGATCGTATTCAGCTCTTTCTTTAATTTGATATAGGTTGGTATTTGAACAGGTTTTTATCATATTTATTAAACTTACTCATCATTTTGAGATATATCAATATTCTTGCTAAATATACTGAGCCAAAGTTAGCTTTAAAACTGTGAACAGCGTTGTTTAGGATAAACGCTTTGTCTACATTTCACTCAGCGTAGCACAATCAACAGAGTGAAAGAAATTGACACTCTCGTCCAATCAGGCAGAGTGTTGCATAAATCTTCCATTTTGATAAATAATCTATAATGCGTTATCAAGTAGTTTGATTTGCAAACTGAAGTCACGTGGCATAAGTAACGAAAACGAATTTAGACGGCGTCGCCGAAAAATAGTTACATAAGGATATTTGTGGCTTTGTTGCGAGTGTCAAATATCGTGACCGTGTACGTTTTCTGTTGTGACATACATTCGTCGTGTTTGGAATGTGGTTATAAAGCATACCTATGTACGACATGTATATGCCTTCATGTTTATACATGCTCCAGGTCAATTTGGTCGTCTGCTAATGGTATTTGGATCATCATTTTTATGTTTTAGTTTGGAGTGTGTATCAGGAGTAACGCATGGGTCAAAACGACTTGAACATTTATCCCCGATGCAGAAATTAATTTACCAGATTACAGTCAAGGATTCCCGTTGTTGTAAGTTGGAGAATTTAAGTTATTATTATTAAATTTTAACTGAATGGTCCAAAATGACCGATCTATGACCAGTTATGTTACTGATTATGCTATGTTTTTACTAAGTGTAATTAAAAAAAAAGATTAACAATAAACTAAAAAATTAAAATATACAACAGATATCCAAAAACGTAGCCTCCCGAAATTGCATTTACAGCACGCGGACGTGCAAACAACCAACACAAACACTCACACTCACCCACACGCATATGTTAAAATCTAATTTTGGATACACTTAATATAAAACACAAATAGCCTGGGTGTTAAGAGAAAACTAAAATGTAGCAGAGTAAAGTTATTGTGCTTTTGATGACAGTACGTTTTGTGCAGGGTTTTTACAAACTATGAATCATTAGATATTTTGCGTATACAAGTCTTTGAAATCCCCATGCACTTGCAAGTGTCGTGATATTTAAGATATGTTTTACTTCTCTAAAGCATGTCACGTGATTCAGTACACGTGTATTTGACTGATTCAGAATGTAATCAGAAAACCAACAGTAGGTCATGTTATTCATCTGAAACTTAGTCATCAAAATATCATCTTGCTCGAACTCTTCCATAAAGGTTGCTCAAAGACAAACTCAGATAAATCCTTAGTATATATATATGAAAGTATTATAAGTATTGTGCTTATGAAATTACTTACATTTTTGTACATGTTGCTCTTGTTATGAAGTTTTGCAGTGATGTTATGACTTCTAAAATGAATGAGGACATAGCGTTATTTTGTGTAATGTACGCAGGCAGCCCGGAATAAGTTACAGTTCTGCCTGAAAAGTATTTTTGTTATTATGAAAGTTGTCTAAATAACAATTAACACGACCGACTTGACATTATTTCGAAACATCTAACTGAATCATGATTGCGTGTACAGTGAAAAACCTGTGCAACTACTGTAATGGCAAGGACTTTGTTCCGCTGCAAATATTTAACAAGCATTGAAAAATGTGTTTGGAAATTATGTTGTTCAAATAATGACATGGAAACCATTGTGCTCAAACAGCTATTGTTCTGGTGTAAATCGTTCATTCGTTGTCAAAGTGCATCAGCTGCGAAATCATTAATATCCGATGGGGACTTATTAACAAGGATTTCATGATTGTGCTAATCCACGACATTACACACAAATGTACAACATAAACTTCAAACATATATATTGATCACGACAGCCATAATTGTGTTATTATATATATGATTATGCATGACATATCTGCAAGGTGTTCTCATTGTAAAGATACAAACATACATTATGAGTTGATTGCTTCATTTAACCATGTCCTTTAGTAAAAACGAATCACTCTTTTCTACATCGGATGATCATCATAATATAATTGAAATCATGTCTGCAATCGAGGGTTCTCGAAATGTATTTTACAATTTTCAACTGGAGCTGTCTGGGTACTTAATGTATGCTCGCAGTTTCATTCAATAAATTATGATATATTCCAATTTCTTTACAGTATCAAAACAGACACTGAATTAATCATATATGCATTATCGAGCCAATATTTTATATGTAAAACTTCAGACACAAAGTCTACGAAGGAATTGTATAGACAACTTCGTAGTCACTAGATAACTTAAAAGACAAATAGTGATTAAGATCATCAGTAACAGAAAACTTGAGTGGGTTTTGTATAGTTTAAATATCTTTTATAAACTAGGTAGCATTACAAATTCATCAAATTTAACAACTCTTTAACTCTTGTACATTTAATGGCAATTAAACATTACTTCTTCGTAGTTTATTTCAGCCAAATCATTTTAACGGAAACTCAAGATGTATAACAAGACCAGGAAAGTACTCGTGAAAGGGTGGGGAAACACAAAGAGACACTGATTTATTATTTGCAGCACTTTTGAAAATATTCAACAAATAATTTACGTAAACTGTTTACACCATTCTGAATGAGTTGTTTATATGTCTTCAGATTGCTTTCCAGTCATCAAGATTGTAATGTCTGGCAAGGTAAATGGAACCTGCAACTTTTTATTGCTAACAACACTTGTTGAGTGAAGAGTTATGCTTAACACATTGCACTGTTAGAATTCCAACAGAGAGGCTATAGCTGAAACACTGTAAGCATCGCCTGTTTTAACTTATCGTTAATATCGGATACCCTGTACATAGAGAAGAAATCAATGTTATAAACGATACAACAGACTACCAATTATTAAGAAGAGTTTTGGTTAATTTAATCTATTTTCTAAATTTGAAATCATATTCATTTTCTTTAAAATAGCTCAACTATAGTAAATTAGAGAAAAGTAGGAACTTCACAGGTCGCTCAACACGACAAAAACGAAAATGTTGCAGGCTCGGTTTGATTGAGCCTGTTCAGGGACGGTAGTGGAAATGCATGCTACCGTCCACGCCCTCTAGCCCCGGGTTGAGCAGAACTCAACATTTACACATGCTAAAAGTACAAAAAGCAATTCAGAGACATCCGCAGATGTATTCAAACGGCGGTGAACATGGAACCTTCAATGATACACGTGTTGAGGCGTGTAATTCCATGAAGAGCGGTGTTTGGTCCCCAGATAAAGTAAAGGGTTTGCCCTAAACGAGAAAACAATGGGAAGGGTTCAGCAACTTTAGATAAAATATGAGAAATGCTACAGTGGTATCTGTTCGGCGTGCCAATATCTATCATATTTATAAAATGTTACTGGATGGTTTTCCTGAAATATACCTTTAAAGTTATTATGCCCCCCTTCGAAGAAGGAGGGGTATATTGTTTTGCAGATGTCGGTCGGTAGGTCGGTCGGTCGGTCGGAATGTAGACCAATCCGTTTCCGGATGATAACTCAAGAACGCTTGGGCCTAGGATCATGAAAGTTGATAGGGAGGTTGGTCATCACCAGCAGATAACCCCTATTGATTTTGAGTTCTGTATATCAAAGGTCAAGGTCACAGTGACCCTGAATAGTAAAACGGTTTCCAGATGATAACTCAAGAACACTTGGGCTTAGGATCATGAAAGTTGATAGGGAGGTTGGTCATCACCAGTAGATGACCCCTATTGATTTTGAGGTCAGTACGTTAAAGGTCAAGGTCACAGTGACCCTGAACAGTTAAACGGTTTCCGGATGAAAACTCAAGAACGCTTAGGCCTAGGGTCACAAAAGTTTATAGGAAGGTTGGCCATGACCAGCAGATGAACCCTATTGATTTTGAGGTCAGTGTGTCAAAGGTCAAGGTCACATTGACCAGGAACAGTAAAATGGTTTTCGGGCAATAACTCAAGAACACTTCGGCCTATTATCAAGAAAATTGATAGATAGGTTGGCCATGACCAGCAGATGACCCCTATTGATTTTGAGGTCATTAGATCAAAGGTCAAGGTCACATTGGCCAGGAACAGTTAAACGGTTTCTGATCTTCTTGTCCATAACCATAGGGCCTAGGGCTTAGATATTTGGTATGTAGCAAAATCTAGTAGTCCTCTACCAAGAGTGTTCAGATTATTTCCCTGGGGTAAAATATGGCCCCACCCCGGGGGTCACATGGTTTATATAGACTTATATAGGGAAAAACCTCTTGTCCAAAACCACAGGGCCTAGGGCTTTGATATTTTGTATATGACATCATCTAGTGGTCCTCTACTAAGATTGTTCAAATTATTTCCCTACGGTCAAATATGGCTCCGCCCTAGGGGTCACATGGTTTACATAGACTTATTAGGGAAAAACTTTGAAAATCTTCTTGTCCAAACAACAAAGACTATGGCTTTGGTATTTTGTAATGTAGCATCATCTAGTGGTTCTCTACCAAGTTTGTTCAAATTATCCCTCTAGGGTCAATATGCCCCGCCCCAGGGGTCGGTCACATGGTTCATATAGACTTATATAGGGAAACACTTAGAATCTTCATGTCCATAACTAACATCATTCAAATTTGGACCACATGTATAGTTTTGAGTGGCAAGATGAACCTTGACATGAGCTGACCTTAGCCTTGACCTAGTGACCTACTTTCACATTTCTGTAACTACAGCCTTCAAATCTGGACTACATGCATAGGTTTGTGTATGGAAAAGAACTTTGACCTTGTTATTGACCTAGTGACCTACTTTCACATTTTTGAAGGTGCATTTCAAATTTGAACCACATGCATAGTTTTGTGTACCAAAATAAACTTTGATCTTGAGATTGACCTAGTGACCTACTTTCACATTTCTGAAGGTACAGGCTTCAAATTTGGACCACTTGAATATTTTTGTGTTCTGAATTGAAATTTGACATTGATTTTTACGTATTACCTACTTTCACATTTCTCAAGCTGCAGCCTCCAAATTTGAAGCACATGCATAGTTCTGTCTACCGAAATGAACTTTGACCTCGAAATTGATCTATTGAACTACTTTCACATTTCTCAAGCCACAGCTTTCAAATTTGGACCACATAAACATTGTTTTGTACCGAAATGAAAACTGACCCTGATTTTGACCTTGAGCTAGTCTTGAAATTTGGAACATTCAAAAATGGCTCAGTGGATGGCGCCAAGATCACTCTGTAATCTCTTGTTAGGTTAATAGCTTAAAGGTCAAGGTCAGATTAAACCAGAATGGTAGATAAGAAATTTTGTTTACAGTGAGCATATAATTTCAGTTCCTTGTGCAATTACTGAATGCATCAAGGGGGGCATTTCGTGCTCGAAGAGCTCTTGTTAGAATATATTTTATTTTGATTCCACTAAACTGGCATGAGAAACAATCGACAGTTGACGCATCTTACGTCACGATTTTGCTATTTATCCCTGGTATCTTTGACCGACTGCAGAGCGCTTTAGCTTCCGGACAGAGCTGTAAGATCATGGATGTCTCTCGATTTTGGCATTTACGATTATAAATTTTTATCATTAAATTTATTTTATTTTTGAAAGACTACTTCTGAACTATTGATACATTAATTTATGCAAGAGAATAATTTTATGTATTACTTAATTCAGGATAATTTCGAGCTTTGGAATAAAAATTTTATTTAAAAAACAATATATTTTCTGTTTGTTTGTACTAAAGAAAATCCACTATACGATCGACTAATTAAGTTATATTTTTGTGCATACTTGTCCTTGATATGAATATTTAACGCAATTAATAGTTATGCGTAATAAATAAGCTGTCAAATGCTTATACTTTTGTCTGGTAAGAGGTTCTTCTACAATAGTAAATAAAGACACACATTAAAATGATATAGTATTCTGGCATATTAAGAAAAGTAGAGAGATGCGCCAACACTTTATTTCTCTAGTTCGTAAAATGAATTATTCTAATGTGAACAAGGAGCTGCGTTCAATAAACGCTTGATGCCCCCAGTGGCATCCTTGTCGATACAAAGCAACCTAAGTCCAAAACGAGGTCAAGTTCAAGGTCAAGGTCAAACTGAGGTCAGGTGATGTCTGAAGATGAGGAATGGTCACAGGTTACATCTGCATTAGTATCAAGTCATTCTAGTTAGGGGTATTGATGCTAGACGAAACGGTCCCATTTGGTTAACTTCGTACGGACGGACGAACGAACGGACGAAACAAACCAATAAACGCTTGATGCCCCCGGTGGCATCCTTGTCGATACAAAGCAACCTAAGTCCAAAACGAGGTCAAGTTCAAGGTCAAGGTCAAACTGAGGTCAGGTGATGTCTGAAGATGAGGAATGGTCACAGGTTACATCTGCATTAGTATCAAGTCATTCTAGTTAGGGGTATTGATGGTAGACGAAACGGTCCAATTTGGTTAACCTCGTACGGACGGACGGACGAACGGACGGGACAATCACTATATGCCTCCCGCATCAGTAGATGCCGGGAGCATAAAAATATCAGCGAAAGTAAACACTTAAAAGTATTGAATATAAATACGAAATATATATGATCGTAAGTTTAATTATCTCGTATATTTTAAACTTGTAATTTAAGACCCGCATCTCTTTGACTATCTACTGAATTATAAATGGCTAAGTAATTGCCTTTTGATTGTTTTATCTTTATAATTACCATAAATAAGATAGTCTGACTTACCTTAATTTCAACAAGATCTAATTAAACGAAGTAAATTAAGTACGACAATTTTTTGTAAAATGAATTATCTAGAGAAATGAGCTACCAGTATTTGGACCATAATGCGCCATTTCATAGATTCATTTTCTTTCACAACTTCTTATGGTTCGTAAAGATCTGTATAAGAAAGAAGTTTGATATTTATATTCTGACATACTAATATAAACTAGTTGTACATGAATGTTTTATATATATTCAAAGGATTTTTATGTATAATGCAGTTCTGTGAGCTTCAACGGCCGTATAGATAAGTTTGTCGGCTTCTAATCACTTGCCACTCACACCTGTTGATTTGATATCTCGTTCAGAATATCTAATATCGTTATTATGCTACTTTAAAATTCCTTCCGTATTTTTTTTGTTTGATCGACATTTACATCAATGTATTTAATCTGTAACTGCATGCTCTCCGTTCAAATGCCATTCAAGAGAACAACAACATTACATTTAAACATGTCTTACACACATATCCATCAATATGCTAGTTAAGAGAACATGAATAAATATTTACAAATAGTTGGCATATATACTCAAACTTAAATGTAAACATCCTGCCATAATGTGACTAGATGCTGAACGGTGATACCTGCAATCGTGTCGCTACCCCTGATTATGACTGATATGTTTTAAGTGTACCAAGTAGATTGTATAGAAAACAGTCGTTTATTCATTAAATTCTTCATTATGTATTGTATGCATTAAATGTCAACATAACTTTCACTGCCAGAATATTGCAAAAAATCTTGTAAAATGTTAACTGATGCTGTAATTATGTAATAATGTCTTCCTCGTTGTGGTGTATTAATAGGAAAGGCTTGCGGATCCTTGTATATTCTCTTCTATATGAGTGTTTGTTTTCGAGTGTTTCTGTATTGTCAAAATTTCTTGACCGGTTTGAAAAAAGCAACATTGTATAACTCTAACTTTTAGCTTGCTGGTGGCAAGTGATTCTGCCTTTGCGACCAGTGCAGAGAAAGATCAGCCTGCACATCCTTGCAGCCTGATCATGGTCTGCACTGTTCGCTATTCAGTTAGTAAATTTTCAGTAAACACTCCTTCAAATAATAATTGGTATTGCCCAAACTGAATGATGGACCAGTTCATTATAGTTTAGCAGGGTAAGGGTCAGACGAAAGATGTTTGAGTAGGAATGATATCATGCATTATTCTACTACTTTTCAACTAAAATCTTGTATGCCCCTTTTCCATAATGTATTAATTCTTATATGATACGTTTCAAATATATTTGAACATGTGCTAAGGCACCTTCTGTAAGTAAAGACCATTATTATAAACGTTACTATAAATAGTAACAAAAGAGCCGTTTAATACGGTCATTACGGCCTCTATTCATGAATCCATAATGGCGCAGTGCGCCTCACGCGCCATAATCATAATGGCCCCGGGTAACCGGAACGTCAGCGCGTTCTGACGTTGACGTCATGTAGCAACGTCATTATGGCGGGTAAAAGGGTGCTGATCGATTGTCAAATATTGAGTGCACTGTTGATGAATCAATACAATTGATGCTTCTGCCCGTAAATTTGTAGAAAAAATATGTAAAATGAAACTACCAAGATGAATATGAAGCGAATGTTTATAATAAAAAGGTAAATAAATGGATGGTTGTGCCTTCTAGGCATAATGGCATACCTAGTTTCATAATGGCCCTCGGGCAATTATGACACTAAGTGTGCCATTATGGCAAGAATGCATAACCAAGCCGTATATTAACCTCTTATTAATTTCATTTCAAGTCTAAACACATTTACATTGTATTTGATAATGGAAATAAAGACCAACTGAATAATATCTTTTCCAAAGTCGTACTTTTTACTTATATTGAAAACACTAGTATATTTCCTGGTAAGACTATTAAAAACACCGGGATAAAAGTGTTTAAGCCATAAGTTATCTAAACACTGCGCTATGTCCGTTGACCATAAAGGCACAATAAGTGCATTTTTTATACAAAGTGTTCGTGGGAACTGTTGGTGAGGTTGAATCTGTTTTATATCCTAAACGTCTTATAAAATGATGCAAACGATTTATACAAATATTTATACAAATTCGCGTAAAGGTTGTTTGTTTAAAATACGCATAAAACTACTGAAGTCAGTAAGGATATGAAACTGGCAAGTAATAATTTACGGTTTATCATACTTGTTGCGTAAAATGTATAGCAGACACGTCATAATACAATAATTTGAAGGAGGGTGCTGTTATTATTTCTTAAACAAATACGTATTTATATAGTCTTTGACGTACATCTGCTCACAAAAATTCTTATAATTATAGTGCAGTATAGTATGTTCGTAAACGTGGTGACTTTGTTATGTATGTTGGAGATGAACTATAATTATGTTTTGTTTAAAGCAGCATGATTTCAGAAGTTTTCTTTTAGTTTAAGTATTTTGTTTTTGTTGGGTTTAACGTCGCACCGACACAATTATAGGTCATATGGCGACTTTCCAGCTTTAATGGTGGAGGAAGACCCCAGGTGCCCTTCCGTGCATTATTTCATAACGAGCGGCACCTGGGTAGAACCACCGACCTTCCGCAAGTCAGCTGGTTGGCTCCCTTACATAAAGAATCCCACGCCCCGAGTGAGGCTCGAACCCACATCGGTGAGGGGTAAGTGAGTGGAAGTCAGCGACCTTACCCGCTCGGCCACGGAGGTCCCTAGTTTAAGTAAAAATGAAAAAGAACAGCATAATAATTAAACATAGATAATAGCTGATCTGGATTATACTAGAAAAAATGAAAACTCCACAGGTGTCTCAACACGACAAAAACGAAAATGTTGCAGGCTCGGTTTGAGTGAGCCTGTTCATGGACGGTAGTGGAAATGCATGCTACCGTCCACGCCCTCTAGCTCCGAGTTGAGCAGAACTCATTTACATTTACACATGCTACAAGTACAAAAATATTTTTAGAGACATCCGCAGATGTGTTCATACGGTGCTGCACATAGAACCTTCAATGATACACTAGCGTGTAATTCCATGAAAAGCGGCGTATGGTCCCGAGTTAAAATAATGGGTTTGCCCTAAATGAGAAAACAATGGGCAGAACTAAACAAACTGGGATTTAGAAAGGATATCTGAGGTTATACTGCATATCACAGGAGCTGCCAAAGGCAGGCACCATATCCTGGGGGTGATTATACAATACCCAAAGCTATGAAAGCGGAAATAGTGGAACCAATTAGGCCGAAATATCCAAGCTGAGAAAATAAACAGTACCAATAACACGACATAAAATTCGTGCTGAACGATCTGAGAAGATCAAAATGTAAAAGCACTGATTGTATGTACGGTAGTCCTTCCTCTACATGTAATTCAAATTCTAAGTATAAAACAATTAAAACGTGCCAATACATTTAAAGGAGGACTGGTACTTGGTATTTAGCTTACCTGTGCATGGTCTTGTAATTATGACCGCTCTCCGTTTGTACGTCCGTCAACAAGTATTAACAAAATTATTCTAGACAAACTTACCTCGGATTTGCTCTTCATATCTCGTACAAATATGATAACTGGGAAGAGTAGGTGTTATAAATATTCATGCATGGAAAACTTGTACTAGCTACCGAGACCGCAACGCAGGGCTGTTAAAAGCAAGCCAGTAAACAGAAATACTTCACCCATTTAACACTAAAAATAGATGTTAATGACTTCCACCAATAATACATAATCGATACATCTAAACACGTATCAGTTAAATGTGTTTTTGTCGAAATACGTTGTTCAGTTTTCTAGAAATGTTTTACTCGCAACCATTTGGATGAAATTCTCACTAAACCATGAACATCAAATTGACACCAAATACTGTTATTGTTGAATATTAGATATATTTGATGATTTTAATTTTATGAATATGTTAATCTGTCATTGGTTAAAGATGCAAACTGGAATATCCGGTAACAATTTATCCTCAAACCAGATGTTCTCATCTGCATCTACAACCAATGGTATATTTTATTGTTGCAAATGGGATTTTCCAAATTATGGAACAAATAAAGCAAAACGAAATACATTCTTTGTAGTATTATTGCACTCTTTCTTACAGTAGCGAGTAGCGTTTTTAAACAAAGCGCAGGAAATTAATGTCCATAAACAGAAATGACGTCATGAAGTTTTGATGACGCACAACAACGAAGTTCCGGTTTAGTTTAATCATTTGTAACGTAACGTCATGTGTTTTTTCGTGAAACAACTCATCTTAAATTGAGAAATATTCTATCAGGGTCAAACAGTAACTATGAAACTATTTGATTTTACATAAATAATATGAAATTAGTGCACGAATCGTTTAACTGCTGTCATTAACAGTACGAAATTCATCTGGCATAGAGGGTGCCAGTTGGGTTTTGCCGGCATGAGTAAATGCAAGTCCAATGTACAAAAATACATGTGCTGGCATGACAATAGTATAGTCAATTTCTTAAAATCAGAATGCTATTGACAATTAAACCACTTACGAGTAAATTCAATTTACGTTATTGAATCAGTAAAGTTTCAGTGTCGCTGAAGTACGAGAATCGTTACCTTTCAGTAATATAAATGGGTTATTTCTATTTCATTTGTAACGGAAGCAAGGTAAATGTATTTGTAACCTTCGGGAAACGATAAACATAAAAATCTACCATGGTATAATGATTTTAAGACAGCTGTTTGAAAGCTTAGAGTGGCCATTAAGATAGCCAATATGCGTTTTCCGTTTTAAACTTTGAAAATAAAAAAGAAAATTCAGTTCTGGATATACCGCCATAGACTATTGCCGCCCAACATTTATTTTTAATTTGAAAACGTCATTAAAAATCTGAAAAAAAATATCTAAGTCAAAACACAAATCAATTAATTCAAATAAGCAACAATTTGTCAAAGGAGTATATTCCATTTATTTTGCCAGTCCAAAAGACGGTTCATGGTAGGCTGCGCTGCTGTCTGCCGTCTAAATCGATTAAAATCAAGACCGCAATTAATGCAACAATATTTTCAACTGGTGTCATTTAACAAGAAAAGGTCAAGTGCACACAAGTGGTATCACAAACAAAACCCACGTGGTATATTGTGTAAACAAGGTCAATCGTATTTAACAGTCCCGATTGGACAGTCTGTTTTATGTAAACATTCATGATTGACAGTTTTGGATCCGTCAATTATGTTTTCCAACTCACTTTCTGTTTTGCAATCGGCTCATAACCGAAACATATATAAAACTAGATGTGTGTCCATAGGACACAGGTGCCCCTACTCCTGCCACTGTAACATGGTTTAATGACTCAGGTTAAGCAGTTTTTAAGATGTTTGCAACACAAACTTTTAAGAACCATATGTGTATTTTTCACTTAGTTGGCCGTAACTCTGGCCTAGCTGAGTAAAATCCTAAAGAGAACACTTCATAGGCTATAAAACAATCCTCTAATGTTTTATGATTCTAGGTCAAGTACATTTTAACATACATGTTTCACAAACTTTTCTTTTGTGAGTAAGTCTGGACAGAAGTCTGGTCTTGTGTAGTGAAACTAAAAATGTGTCCATGGGACACAGATGCCCCCACTATATGACAAAGGACACAGATCAACTAACTCATTCATTTCTCTTCGTAATTACTGTAGGTAAAATATTTTCGGAGCTTCGCGCGACAAAACATTAAAATGACAATTTTTTCCTAGGTCAGGGGCCATAACTCCTACAATACTGGATGAATCCGGACGCGAAATCCCAGGTGCACAACTGCACATGCTGACCAGCATTCCTGTAAACTTTGGTGACTCTAGGTCAAATACTTTTGGAGCTATGCGCAACACAACATTAAAATGACCAATTTTTAACTAAGTCAGGGGCCATAACTCCTACAAGACTGAATGAATCCGGACGCGAAACCCCAGGTGCACAACTGCACATGCTGACCAGCATTCCTGTAAACTTTGGTGACTCTAGGTCAAATACTTTTGGAGCTACGCGCGACACAACATTAAAATGACCAATTTTTGACTAAGTCAGGGACCATAACTCCTACTCAACTGGATGAATCCGGGCGCGAAACCCCAGGTGCACAACTGCACATGCTGACCAACATTCCTGTAAACTTTGGTGACTATAGGTCAAATACTTTTGGAGCTACGCGCGACACAACATTAAAATGACCAATTTTTTCACTAAGTCAGGGGCCATAACTCCTACACGACTGAATGAATCCGGACGCGAAACCCCAGGTGCACAACTGCACATGCTGACCAACATTCCTGTAAACTTTGGTGACTCTAGGTCAAATACTTTTGGAGCTACGCGCGACACAACATTAAAATGACCAATTTTTAACTAAGTCAGGGACCATAACTCCTACACGACTGAATGAATCCGGACGTTAAACCCCAGGTGCACAACTGCACATGCTGACCAACATTCCTATAAACTTTGGTGTCTCTAGGTCAAATACTTTTGGAGCTACGCGCGACACATCATTAAAATGACCAATTTTTTAATAAGTCAGGGACGCAAAACCCCAGGTGCACAACCATACGTGCTGACCAACTTTCCTGTAAAGTTTTGTGACTCTAGGCCAAATACTGTTGGAGCTAGGCGCGACACAACATTCTCGGAAGGACGGACGGACAAGAACAAATCTATATGCCCCCACCACTCATGGGGGGGGGGCGCTAAAAAAAAAACATTCTTTCAAAATATATATCTCGGGGTTCATGCACTACCTTGCCAATATTTGTTGAATTTCAAGTCATGCTGGTAACCATAGAAACGATATATTATAATACAATATTATATTACAATAAGGAATTCGCCTTCATTACAGAAGTCTAATTTTAATTTATCAAACGCTGTTTTTAATTCAAATATAAAGTCCATTTTTTCAAAATGGCAATTGTCAAAGGACCTGCTCCGTTATTAAACCAATTTTAGGTGAATGGCACCAACTGAACAGATCTAGTAGCGAGTGGAAGTTGTTCTTTCTCGTCGTCGAGTAGGTCATACGAGTCTCACTCATTCGTACCGATCAAACTGAACATGTACCGTGTCAAGTACCACTTACTATTTAGCATAAATTGATATTGATTTCAGAGCGTAATACATGCTATAAAGCGCAAACCTTCAAAGAGTTATTTAAAACTGTTTGTTGACAATACTTTATGTTTTTAAAACCGACGGGAATCTACAGTCATTGCGTTATTGCTATATTTACAACTGATTTTAATGCCATTCAATGAAATGCTATAATAATAAAAATAGATTAAACATAAATAGTATTTAGCGATGTGTTTACTGAACGTTTTCATTTTTTCGGTGAATATGACCTTGACATGTCGATTTGCCGTAACATCAAACTGAATTCATTCATTTATTTGGTAGCTGCAACAATAAACCTACTTTGTATACGAATTTCATTAATAATCAGTCTGTACAAATAGCTATGAAGAGGGCTTGTAGGAGCAGGAACGTGATTTAAAAACCACAAGTAATTATTGTAGCCTACTACTATCGGGCAATTATTTCTGTATAATTGATTCCTTGGGTTTATAGGCTAAAATTAAAGTTCCAGTCGAGTGTGTGTGTGTGGGGGGGGGGGGGGGGGGGGGGGTGCAGCTAATTGTATTATCACTGATTTTCCTGCAAACCCTTTGTTGGTGTTTTATGCACGTATAAATGAAATTTGACCACAACATTTTAGGTTATAATAATTACTATTATCGATCAACATTTAAAGATTGGCAGATATGATAGAAGTATATGCGATTTGTGATTGTTCTCGTCATTGACATATGCTTTATGCGATATACACAAAATAATTTTTAAAGTCTTGTATTTTCACTTTACGCAAGAAGTTTTTATGTCTGAAAGATATAGTACAGTCTTGCAGTACAGTGAGTGTTGCATCCAATATGTGAATTAAATTAAAACACTGAATCATTTAAATTAGAATTAGTAGTGGACATTTAATGTCTCTATTTATTATAAACAAGTTAGATACACGCCTTGTATTCGTTTCTCCTCAAATCTCAAGTATCTTCGTAAATAATATTGTTCAGAATTGTGGCATAAGTACTAGTAAGAGAGATCCAATGACGTTTGACAATTGGTTATGGAGCATGCCAATGAATATCCGTACTCTTTATTGACCAGCCGCAGAAATCATTTAAGTTTGAATCTGAATGTGTTTCATCATTTTAACCATCTTTACAATGGAATACAAAAAGCTGAACCTGCCTTACTCGTCACTTGTATAAAGCAGCCACTAGTCTTTGACAGCAGGTCCGATAACTTCTAAATTTTCATTCTGTTTTAATTCTAACTCGTCTATATCAGCCTTCTCGCATGCCGGTTTGACTGAAAAGTATTTGTTCTCGGGAATTCCCCGTTTCAGAACATTTAAGATAATGCTTACACCATTTGTATCATCTGTTTCTTTGACACCAGCAATATTTCATCAAGCAAACAGAAACAAATGATGAATGATTCAATTATTTCTTCCTATATTTCTTGATATCAATTGCTTTTATATTTCGTCGTGCAATGACTTTAAATTGCTTTTGTATTGACTGGTGAAAAGATGGAGATTTCCTAAACCTAATGCCCTCTTTAAATATTAATAAACCTCAGCAAATTTAAACACGCTGATTGTTACTTTTTATATTTTACGTCGTTGAGGGGGTAGTATACTATAAAATTTGAATATGCGGATGTCCAATCGAAAGCGGAATGTGATCATTTACGACAACATTCATTCTTATGAACAACTACGCAGAACTGTATATTTAACTTTATCCTGTCACTTGCAGTATTTTCGACCCGATACCAGGGTGCCGTATATCTTTCTTGATATACCGTCAGTTGACACGTGACCAGTGATATACCGTCAGTTGATCATGTGACCTTATGATCGATATTGTTGTCATAAGAAATTTTGCATTGAAACCATCACCATTGTTATGGAAATGTCCGAACTAAGAAAATGAGTGGTCAAATAATGAGTTTTTATTCAAAAACAAAGAAGTTATTGCGATTTTGTCGGTGATTACGTCATTATATAAGTGACGTCATTACGAATATGACGTCATTAAAACGGTTGTCGCACACTTATTTTTGTAAAATAAATTGCCAAATATCGGAAAATGAAGTAATGACAAGATAAATAGAATAATAGGTTAGTGCCTAAGAAGGAGAAAGTTTATCTGGCTCGGCTCCGGACGTTATCAGGTTCGCCTTCGGCTCACCCGATAACTTCCTCCACCTCGCCAGATAAACTTTCTCATCTACGGCACTAACCTATTATTCTCTATATCAATTTAAAGGCGTCGACACTGGCCTATTTAAGGAACACAGTTTCGGCTTTTTGAATGTATTTCAAGATGGTATTGTAAGTACACATGGATTTTTCATAAAAAAGTCAGACGATGTGTACTGCTGTAGGCGTTATAAGCTTTGATATATGTTTTTGGAAAGATAAATTCATTAAATTCTTGGTTTATATAAATTAAGAATAAAGCAAGATACAAGGTATTTTAAACATCCCTGTTGCCACGGTTACTTATATCTTAAATGTGCGATGGGATAAAATGTTTTAAGTGTTTGATACCCTGTTTATATGTTAACCCTAATATTTTATTAAGGTCACTGAAGCCATAAAAAAACCCGTGTTCATTTGTTGTTACTTCAAAAAGGGAGAAAATGTGTTACCATAGTCCCGTGACACATATATATTTTAAGCTTATATTAGAAAGCTAATGCATATTCTACAATAATTAACAACACAGCCTTTTACGGATAAGAGTAAAACCGAAATAAGCTGAAAAGTATCATGAGCTTTGTGAAGCTAAAAGATTTAATTATACGAAATATTATGAATTTCTACAGTTCAATACATCTGAATCTACCCTGGGTACAAGGTATCCTACATCCTTAAACAATAAATTGAATACCTAAATAAGTGCAATACCAATATCATTCATGAATAATTACACTGCTGTGTAGTGAATAAGAAAACATAAATTATTATTCAGCAGCTTAATTTGGAACCTGTTTTTGTTGCTATAATAATCACAAGAATGACAAGCACAAATTGCATTTAGCTAAGTGTAAGTAAGATTCAAAATAAATTGAATGGCACAAAAAATGCAAAATGATATTACCTTTGCTATTAATTCCTTCAAATAATTGCCTGTACTCGTAGAAACATTAAGTACTTCAAAACATCGGCAAGACGAATCTAAATCCCCGACTGAAAAGATTTAAACACCGCTGAAAAAAAAGATTCAGAAACGAAATATTTTATTTTACTTTAATGTACTGATGAAATTTATCACTGCTGATGTGTAATGACGTAATGACAGTGATATGTTACCAAACACCTGTTAAAACTATCATTAAAATCTACGTTGTAGAGAAATTCTGTTAATACACGTTTCAAAATTGCAATTTAACCATTTACTACTATTATAAATCTTTGTTTGGGTCCATGTTTGTCAGATCAGTCTCGCATCTGTTTGCTCATTCCAGGTTTTTGTGTTTTATTTGTTCATTTACTGTGATAAATGTCACGCTGGAAATGGCCCATTTTGGTAAAAACGAAATTATTCTACCCTATTCTGTTCAATTTAACTATTACCAAATGACAGAATGGAGATTCCTCTACTACATATTCTATCGATAAATAGACAAAATACTTACTGTAAAATGTCATACCACTATGATTAAACTCATATAATATCCCACAGTTGCTATCATGTAGAGAAATGTTCCAGTTTAGTGGACCCTTTACATTATATCAGTATATGGAAGCGAAACAATGAAATGGCACAAATCAGCCACCATATCAGTGCCAACTATCCTTGTGCCTTCAAATTGCCTATGATATTAATTTCAAAATCATATTGATGCACAGTTATTACTGTAACATACAAATTTTGAAACACGCTTTTCGAAATAAAAATCCTATTAAAAGTTTCGAACGAACATTTAATCATATTTTGTTTTGTCTGTCATGTATGTAGCATCTACTAGTATATGGAGGTTATATAATATTATAAATTGTTTAGCTTCACTTTAACAAGTGTGGTATTAATAAGACATATGTTGTGCTAATGAAATAGTGCAAATGAAATAGAATTTTTTTTTCATCAATTAATGTATTTTTCAGTCAAGTGAATTCTGAAAACGAGAGATTGATTATATACTGATATAAATCTTAAAATCAAACGTACAGATATTGCATGTGTACCTGCGGTTAACATTTCTGTTTTGGTTGTATGAATGGTCGCATTAACATCACACTGTCAGGGACGATCGTAGTTGTTCAGTGTGCACGAGATTTCCTTAATTAATAATTTCACTACATGCTGCTCTGCTAGCAAACTATTTGATATGTTAAGAATAAGTCTTTCCATCCAATGGTATTTAATAACTAAATGGTATTTTATTAAAGCATAAAATGATTAAAGCACATAAAATGATTAAAGCACATATCAGAGCAATGTTTGTAAAATATATCAGATAACATAATGATCTTTAATATTGATGTAAGACACTTCTTCATCACACAGTTCATTTCGATGTAGCAACTTTTTCTCATAACAAAGTTTCATAGTACTAGTGAAAAGACGTTGAACAATTGTGTATGTATTTCAATAAAGTCCTTGATCTTGATTATTTCATCAGTAATATAACCCACTTTAAATAAGAACTGGAGACGAGATAACAGTTAGGAAACGGAGTTTTAGAAAAAAATATGATAACTATAAATGTCACACGCTTTTTTACCCTAAAAATTGTGACACATCTAACCTAACAGGAATACAGTTCAAACAAAGTTGTTAAGACTTCAGTGTGAATTGTCTCTAGTTGGTAATTTAGATGTTAGAATTACCAAATCAGTTTATATATTTAACATTGTTCAAGTATGTCTATGGATATATGTAGTATGTGTTTGCAGTTTGTTAGTTACGGGTAAGTAGAGATATTTGCGATAAAATTACCGACACCTTAATTTAAATCGTCAAACAATTTATTGTTCTTCACCATTTTTTTGGTGTGATTCTGTTGTAAGTACCGTTGACCAATGGTTGATTAAAGAAGTCTTCAGTTCTGTTACCACATACCCCACACCCTGTGATCGAACTACATGCATCGTCAAGATCTGTTTTATGAATTTTATCTATATACTGTATAGACAAATATCGATAACTTTGTTCTATCTCAATATACCATATTTACGTAATACAATAATTAAACATTCAATTTAATAAAGAAATCATTAATTGAAATGACTGAGATGTAATTGACACAAAAATACCTAACGGGACGGACCTCAGTTTCACTCTTTCAGTCTCAACACACTGTGGTCACTATTTACATTAAATTAGACTTAGTTTTCTCTAGTTTAATATGTCTTAATTTTCTGATTAATTTAAAAATTTACATTTTTTCCTCATTACATGTACGAAGAAAGTGCAGTATGTATATGAAATACTACATTCATACGAAGTATGTCAAAATACAAGTTATCTGTTTTAGTCAGATCCATATGACAAACTGAATCATAATCAACTGAACACTAACTGATCAAATAAGTTAAATTATAAAGTAAAATAATTCAAGTTGACAAGCTTTGAGAATAGAAGTCGGATAAAGACAGGACGAATTTAAGGTTTTAACATACAGCCTTGTCGAAGACGTTACCTTGAGACAACAACCAAACTGACTACGCTAATTTCCCGATCCACCAGCATCAGATCAGAAAGAATTGTCATGTAAATAGTATACCTTACACACAGTCGTGGTCACAAACGGGAACATACTCAAGTCCATTCTCACCTAAAACTTGCATACTTTATATATTGAACAATTGATAATACATCTTTCATGTTAGTGTTTCATATCGCAGAGACACTCTGCGTAGCGTACTTTATCATCAGTCAACATTAACGAAAAACCCTTATAGAACGACACATACTGTTGATATATAACCTCGTACAGTGCTGGATGTACAATAAAGGGTCTGCGAATTAATGTTTAAACTACGAGTATTTAATTCATTATTTCATTATAAAAAAAAAACAGGTTAAGTTAAAAAAAAAGCTTTTAATCATTTTGGAAGCAGCATGATATACGACAGGTCAGTGTTCCAAGCTGTAACAATTAAAGACGAGAATTATGGCCCACAGATTTCATCCATCAAGTTAAGTGTCCTTTGTCAAAATAAAGGAGTTCCTTTGACATTCTTCTGAACTAATTGTCATTAATAGATGTTTGAACCTTCTAACAAGTACTTTTGCGCACGTTTCTAAATTGTTAAGTATGAAACGGCTGTTAACCGGTTCTAGCCATAAGCTTTTCACTCAATCGTCTATAGAGAGTAGTAATATGTGACATTTAGAATACAGAACTAACTGTTAACTAGCCGACTGACTGTTCATGTCAGCAAAGCAGTACAATGTAAAACCTATCCAGCATTTGGGTTTTTTTTTCAGACTTACGGGATGTTTTCTGCATACTCAACATTGAATTGCAATAGTGTCGTTAGAATCACTTCACTTTCAAATAATAAAATTGAACAAATGAAATATATTGTTTACGGTAGTGTATATTACAATATTGAAAAGAAGTATGAATAAAAACATGTCTGCACTAAAATTTGATGTTAATGTTCCTGTCTCGTTTCCCCATTATCCAATTATACGAATTAAACGAAAAATAATGCAACTGGTCAGTCATCTGATCACTGTATTTACATTTAATGTCATGAACAACCGTTGAGCGGTTAATGTATTACTGACATGACCGAGATTCGAACCCGGAGCCAGAAAATACCAAGCAAATAAAATAAATAAAGAGAAACGCGAGACACATTTTTAACAAAATTTCTTTGATAACCTGTATCTAGAATTGAATTGGGGGAAAGGAAAATGAATCTAGTCGGTAGGCGGACTGTAAGTGGGCTACATATTTGTTACTTTTTAAGGCATAGAGTTGACTTCACCGTTTTATAACTACCTTATGAAGCGAAGCAACTATACTTACTAAAATACACCAAGTTGCTAGTAAACCATTTGTTGCTCTTCGCGGTTTACTTTGATGAAAGGCAAAATATGCAAGGTATTATCCTTCGTTTATTGCTGACAAAATTGTGAACAATCACATATAGCATGAATACATTTAAGCGTTGAAGCGTAGTGTCATGATTTCAAGGAAAATGATGCTTTTTTGTGATATATGATATTTGAAGAAATTTTTTAGCTGGTGCACTTTTGTGTTTATGTAAACTTTCAGAATTGTATTGATTAGATCTTAATTTATTTTTAGGCTGTGGTCAATATTAGCACCAACCTCACAGTTTTTACCTTGTATAATCTGAAGTTCTGCAGTTGTATTATTTATAATGTGCATTTTATGCTCGATAATTCATGTGCTTTTCTATGTGCTGATTTGTTTGTACTGTTATATGACTGTTATATGTTATATGATGCCAAGTCGGCCAATAGCTATTCATAGCTTATATTGTAATGCTGACACCCGGCTATAAATAAAGATTTGTATCTTGTGTGAACGAGTTGTTTAAACACTTTCCTAACCTACAGAAAACATAAGAAATATGCAGCATCTAGACTCTGAACCTTTTTATTGATATTACAGTTATACGGATGAAAATAACCAAGTGAATGATATTTTTCTTAAGTGTATATTTCATGAAACAGTTAACTATACGCTGAAACGCCCACTTAAAATAACTCTCATAATACTCTCAGTTTGAAGCACACGTGTTAATTGAAGTTTGAGGAGTTACAAACGTATGATACATTAAGGTGATCAGATGACTTGTTACAAGACACTGACGGCGAAAATGAATGTCACATACATTCACAATGTCACGACATTCGCTACGATACTGACTTTCACCTGATACTTTGAAACTTGGGAAGCTAATACCACATGTATTTTAAAACATTTTACGGGAAAGGTCATATTGTGGTATTTAATGTAGAATTATACATAATCAACTCATTTGAATGAAGTACAACTGAAATGTCTAAAACATCTCTCGAGTGCCATTATTTTGAAAAATAATGCCTGTGAAATGGAATGTTTGTCCGGTCCGGAGAGGTAGTAATCGTTGTTACATGAGATATTATGGATAGACAAAGAATAAAAGCATACTTTTTACTGTACGTAAAAGGTCTTGTTATCAAAATGTTTGACTGAAATAGTTTAATACGTTTTGACAGAACGTCAGAAACTAGTCTTCAAAGCTTTTCAGTTCACTATTAATTAATTTGTATTTAAACTCAGAAGAAAAGTGGTGAATGTTGCAAAGTGAAGTTACTTGTGTAATTGTTTTCCCTACTTGTAGTATTTACGTAGGTAATGAAACTGTCTGTTCCTGTAATTTATTTATATCAGACAATGCACGGTCTGTACAATTTCATTACAACACTATAAGTTCTCTATAGGTTATTCAACTTTAGACAAGTATTTGTTAAGTTAGATCAATTATGCGTAATAATGAGGTATGCTCATAAGAAACCTGTATAAAGCTCGGCGCAGTAACTTTCTCAAACACTTCGCCCAACTTCGAAAATGTGTACATTATCTACATAGTTAGTCAAAGAAAAGCAGTTTGGCGAAGTGTTTGAGAAAGGTACTGAGTACTGATGACAGACGCTATGCGCGAAGAAAAGCACTCATTTCGCTGTATTCGACGCACTTTATTTTATGAAAATCGGTCAAGAAATAAGGAATTATAGGCAAAATGTTACCAGAATCGAGACGTTTTCTCTATGTGTACGGTATCCTAAAGTCACATGGGCTGGTCCCCTGTATAAGGAACAAAGAGGGAACTATCAAGGTTTTTGATTTTTATCCGGTTTTACCTTAAAATAACTTTATTTTGCAAGGAAAAACTGTAAACACCGTTGCTAGTCATCACTAAGCAATTGATGACCTTCGGGTATTATCGTCCGTTATGCATGGTTTCTGGACTGCATCGTATCATTAAGCCGGGTATCAGTTCAACTAACGGGATATAAGCAGAATTAACCTGTGCCAATTTCTCTTTCTCGATTCAACACAGGAGATAAAACTGCTCTTATATGAAGTATCTTTTCTTGCTCTGCTCTGCTGTGTTTTAATATATTTTTCAGGACCGTCTCGGTAATATGTTGAAGTGGCAATATTATTCAACATACAAGGGGTACCAAGTGAACGACACACAGAATTTTAAGACGTAAGACATTGTCGTTACATCAAATCGTCTACAAACTGGCTGGACGGCATGATAAACGTCTACAGTTTATGTGGTGTTTTTCAACATTAATTGACCTTTTTACTGGAAAGGATGTATACTGATTTTTTTAAAAAAAAGATGAGTTGTTGTCATCACCTGGTCGGCGTCGGCGTTCGCATTGCCTGGTTAAGTTTTATGTTTAGGTCAGCTTTTCTCCTAAACTATCAAAGCTTATTGCTTTAAAACTTGCAACCTTGTTCACTATAAACAGCTGACTGTGTACAGCAAGAAACATAACTCCATCATGCTTTTTGCCAGAGAATTATGGCCCCTTTTGGACTTAGAAAATATAAGATTTCTTGATAAAGTTTTATGTTAAGGTCAACTTATCTCCTAAACTATCAAAGCTATTGCTTTGAAACTGGCCATACTTGTTTACCGTTAACAGCTGACTCTGTACAGTAAGAAACATAACTCCAACCTGTCTTTTGCAAGAATTATGGCCCCTTTTTGACTCAAAAATATCAGATTTCTTGGTAAGGTTTTGCGTTTAGGTCAACTTTTCTTATTATTATTATCAGCCATTAAAAGCTGACTCTGCACAGCAATTACAGTAACTCTAATTGCTTTATGCAAAAATTATGGCCCCTTTTGGACTTAGAAAACCACGGGTAAGACAATATTTCTTTTTTACAGAGACAAAAAAGATCAGATGAGCGTCCGCAAGGCGGTGTTCTTGTTCTTTATATTATCCCTCTGCGATATCATATTTCTAACCAAGAAAGTAACAAAAATATCAAAACCAAAAAAATGGACATTCATATTATTGAAATTATTTTCTAATGATGCTTTATCTTTCTTTTATTATAATAAAATTGTGAAGGATGTTTTTAATTAATAATCAAAATATTTATATTTATATATAGCGAGAGGGACTTTAACACAGCAGATAATTGTTTGCTTTAGATTTACCGCCGTTTTTCAACAAAACTAACAAAATAGATAATATTTTAAACCTATGCTGACATAATGCAGCGAAGTAATGGATAATGAGTCAGATATTTTACTTTATAAAAGTGAATCTAAAATGTAAAGGTAGATTTCCCGGAAGCAAAGAACACAAAACCAGCCACAAAGCCAAAAAATATAACTTTATATTCAGAAAGAATGTATATACAAAATATTCAAATTAATTTCTAATGCGAATTATCGACTTGTAATTGTATTTCGCAGGTTAACAAGGACCAGTAATTATCAGCAAAAAATGATGCTTATATCGAGAAGTGGGTTGTTAAACCGACAACTTGGTTTGAATTTACGTCTTCGTAGTTCATCGTGTGATACAAAATAATCATATCTAAGATAACTGTTTTCAGGCATAAGTGGTTTCATTTTGAAGAAGTGGGATTTTTACTTGGTTGGGGTTCCAGCACGTACAAATGAGGATATACAGTTGGTAATGCAGTAAAATATGTAGATTTGTTTTACGTGCATTTACTGCCAGTGAAATGTCGTTTGAGGCAATGCCGCTATTTTATCACTCACATTGCAAAATTTGTTATTAATGCATTTCATTACGTACATTTTAAAACCAGTCCCAAAACACTGGATACATTTGTTTGACAAACTGTAACTACCTTATGTATAAGATTTGCTACTTAGCACTACTTTCGTCATTTCCATTTATCTTAAGTATACTTTACTTTGTACTACTGACGATTATACAAGTTTTGAACACTGTATATCAACAAAACTAATTGCTTTAATGGAAAATTTTCTGTTGGAAAAAAATAATACTTAAAGCTTTCTTTCTTTCTTTTAGAGCAAACGTTTTTTGTTGTTTTTTTTTTAAACAAATTTGAAGTCCGTTCCTTATGAATAAGTCTTTTTCACCTCTACGTCTGACTTTAATAAATTGCAAAATCCCTTTTCGGGCTTCATACCTAATTTCATTTGTCGGCGCCTGGCACGGCCTGGTCTTCCTTATTTAAATTATACGATTTAAATCTGTGTTATACGTTGTATCGAAGCTGAATTCAGTGGAATGGAATATCATTCCGCTTAAATATGACAGGAGCCGTAATAGGTACTAATAGTCCGTGTTAAACTCATTGTTGCAGATGATTTATTGTATTCTGTACAAGAAATATGACGTTCAGTGAATGATTTATAACCAAGTGTCTGGTCAGAAACAAAATTAATTTGCCTTTTCTTTTGCGTTTGACTTATGACCTAGACTATCCACTTATCTTGACAAGATGTAATGTTTGATGTTCGACAATGAAATAGATATTATGTTTCTTAGCCTTCTTTGCATAAAATGTAAAGAAGTTAGTTCCATGACCGTACCAAACCAAGTCGTGGTTGTTCAGGTAAAATATATCATAGTTATCAAATAACTGCTATCTTCTTTGACGTCGATGGCTCATTGGGGTTTAGCGTCTTCTTCAACAATTTTTCAATTGTCTAACTGTAGCAGTGAGCACGACGCCCAACTTTATAGTGCGGCCTTACTGGAATACTGGAAAAGCAATTAAATAATTGAATGATTATGAGTGTGTATACTTCTGATGATCTCCTATTGCTGTAGTGTTGTCCAAATGAATGCACAATATGACCTAGTTTTTCCTTAGCAATATAACGGTTAATATCAGTAATCTTGAACATCTTGTGTAATGCTTGGCAAAATTGATTTGTAAAACTCAAATACAGCAAGTTTAAATACTCATATGCCATTGAAGTTTTACATGTACACGACAAAGAAGCAAGCAGATATGAGAAATTGCCAATTACCCAGTCACACTCGTTGAACGGAAACGCACATTTTAGATGCGCGCGTCTTCTTTATTTTAAAAGGGATGTGTATTGGTGATATGCTGACAACAAAAGGACAATTCTGATTCAAGAAAGCTCAAAAATGTAATTACATAAATTTTATGCTTGTACCATTCGGGACGACTTGTTTATACATTTATGAATTATGCAGAAAGAATTCCAGCCCGCAGTGTTAATAAATTTGGCAAAGTAAATGATACCTACCATTTTATGGCTAACCACACTTGTTTAGAGAAGAGTTCTGGATAAACATTACCCAGTTGGAATGCTAACAGATGCTGTAGCTGTTACTGTATCGAAATCTATAAAGTTATTATAAAAAAAAAAACATATGCATTACCTCTAGATTATTAAAATGCAACCGTTGCAATATTTCTGGCACAGTTGCACAGTTGTAATAAAACATTTTCACAATTTAACAAAATATGCAAGCGCATTGTTCAGTTAAAACAACTATAAAATGTAAAGGATAATATAAATGAACGGCGACATTGGAAATCTCTCAAAACTAGAAATGCAATCCGCATTTGATTTGTTGTTCGATAAATAACAATTTAATATTGCACCTCATAGCATATTTCTTAACTATGTTACTATCAGGTGTATTTTATTGTGTTGGCCGCTCCGCCGAAAAGGGCATTTTCTCAGTAATATGATTATAATTTTGATGAAAAAATAAATTGTGCTACAGCAGACGCAAAGCTGAAAGAAGCACTAAAATTAACACCCGATGACTATTTTGCTCAACATGAAGTAAAAATTGATTAAGTGAACACTATTTAACTTCGTTATTGCAGAAAGGTCTGCCACTCCATTTGATAAATTTATCTAAGTTGAGGGATCATTCCTTGCGATCTCCGCTAATGACAAAGTTGTGCTCAATTTTATCAAATTTGAATGTAGAACACTTAGGGAAAACTCCATTCGTTCAGTGTTTTTCTGCATTTTCTACTTCAGGAATCATTATGACTACAATTTATTTTATTATCATATTTGTCATTTTACTGTTGAAATACAGTTTTTGTGTTTCAAAACATTGCACGTAGTTCACTCCCTTACATAGAAATACAGTTTAAGATACATCTATTTTTAAGATAGGAGAGTAGGCGTTATAATTGCAACTTTCTAAAATAACGTTATAAATATGGAAATTGGACATTAAGAACCAGGAGCCGACATCATTTTAGAAATGATTAATAAAGACAAGCATATAAACACCAAGATCACACGCCTATCCAGTTGTATGGATATCAATTTATTTTTATGCGTTTGACGACAATAAACAAGCTTTTGTCACACAAATGTCATTGAAATAAAAAGAGCTATGTAACTTAATAAAGGGGCCATAGGCTTTAAAGGAATGTTTCGAATGTTGCAGTTTGGCAGTCATGTCTTAATCGAAAGACAAATATATGAGCCGCGCCATGGGAAAACCAACATAGTGGGTATGCGACCAGCATGGATCCAGACCAGCCTCCGCATCCGCGCAGTCTGGTCAGGATCCATGCTGTTCGCTAACAGTTTCTCTAATAGTAATAGGCTTTGAAAGCGAACAGCATGGATCCTGACCAGACTGCGCGGATGCGCAGGCTGGTCTGGATCCATGCTGGTCGCAAACCCACTATGTTGGTTTTCTCATGGCACGGCTCAAATATATTATTGTAAGATGGATGGTTTGTAACGGTAAAAGCTTTCACCAATTTTTCAAAAATATCTTCTTTACCACAAATAACAAGTCAATTTTTCTTTGTTAAAAGCAATTTTTGCTGCACATTTTTATCTTCCGTTTTCTTTAAACTTACAGTCATTAACTAAGCTTATAGCTTTTTAGACTTCCAAACAACAGTAGCTTGTAAAAGTAGATTGAAAAAAAACCATGGTCAAATATTTTCTTTCGCGTATTGAACCCACTGCCTATTTATTAGCTACTTATATACAGCTGCTTATCCCTGCTTATACTGCTTATACAATAGTATATTATTTTCACAACCATTATATACATATATTACCAACAGTTGTTTTAGGTGGTTTGAGCTGTTATGTGTCATAAAAGATAGTTCACCACTTGGCGAGATCACTGTACAATAGCTACATGTATACGCGACATTGACATCTGCTTGCTAAGATATCAGGAAAAGCGTTTTCCAAATATAGAACAATCAGACTATTTTGATCTGAAACAAATAACGCTTAGTTCACACGATCTAATCTATGATAATTTCACGATCACATATTCAGAAGAAACAATACGCAACCATTAATTGAGCCGTGCCATGGGAAAACCAACATAGTGGCTTTGCGACCGGCATGGATCCAGACCATCCGCTCAGTCTGATCAGGATCCATACTGTTCGCTAACGGTTTCTCTAATTGCTATAGGCTTTGAAAGCGAACAACATGGATCCTGACCAGTCTGCGCAGATGCGCAGTCTGGTCTGGATCCATGCTGGTCGCAAAGCCACTATGTTGGTTTTCTCATGGCGCGGCTCAATTATCTAATAGATAGTGAATTTACACAGTAACTATACGACAAGTGATACTGCAAACATGATGTTGAAATATGATATCAATTACCTTTTAATGTACTGATTGGTGCAAATAACAGAAAGAAAATACAACCAGTTCTATTTTAGCTTACACGAATGTCCGAAGAAAACGATCAGTTGGAACATCCAATGATAAACTAGAGAAATGATGTTGCTGCGAATTCAGCAATGGCTGTATAACAAGGCTGATGATGTTAAGATTCTCATCTGTTACCAGTTGGAATTTTACTACATTTAGTTGAACACAAAATAATAATATATTCACCTGTACATTCATGTTTAACTTTGATATTATTATAAGCATTAAATAATATCTTGTTAACTCACAGGTTTTAACTTATGCAAACTTTAGGATAAGTCATTCTGACATAAATGTAAACTAGATACCATAGCGTTTCTTAATGTAATATTTTCATTCTTAAATAAGTACATTTATTTTGCATTTTCAGTTTAGATGTAATGTTCTATCGGGGGATAACCTATATATTATCATGATTAACGTCACAAGGGCAGAATAAGAATGCTATGGTATTACCTTATGTTGGCTGACTATACAGACAACATAGGTAAGTACCTACCTATCTTAGTATGCAAGCTGTAAGGCTTCCTCAAGTCCTATGCGAGACTTTCCCACAGTGGTGACGGGCAAGGGATTCAAAGTCAGCGATTGTAATTATCTGGCCACTGAGATTCCCGTCCTTCTGAAGTGCACGACGTTATGGCAAACTGAAAGCTTACGGGCACAATCACTCACATAACACATGACGCTTATTAGTTGATTGTCTGCGTATGTCTCAACTTGTGCTTTACCCTCTGCTGTATAAAAACTTGTTTCTCCATCACCTGTCACCCAGTTTTTGGATCCCACTTACATTCTTAATCAGTTTGTGTGCTAGTGCAAGACTCATTCAAGTACGACAGGAGTTCACCTTCACTTGCCAGCGTGGACAAAGTAACAGGAGGAAGAGAAGGTTGACAAGCTCATTTTTCGCGTCAAACTAGCTGCTTTTGTTTTATGAATAGTAACTACTGGTTTTTGTTAACTGTATCAATTTCAACCTAACAGTCCAGTCCACGAGTTACTTTGACACGTATGCATAGCTTTTTGATATGTTCTTCAACAGACAGTCTCGATCACCATGCCCCCTTAAGTACATAACTGTGTCTTTAGCACAGGCATGACATTATAAGAAAGATAGATCAGAGTCCTTACCGTTACAGTTAATAATTCGCCAAAAGTAATGGTAAACTAACTACTAGACACTCGGGTAACAGTGAAATAACTAAATATTTAATTTGTACTTTTTAACACTATTTACCAATGTTAGTCATACCTAAACATATCATTTTCATCAAGCCTGCATTACTATGTACAACTTTTTGGACAATTTAACTACAAACTAATAATTTTAGGCATTCTACAAATCTGCTTTAAGTGATAAATCAAGAAAATATATAGTGGCAATTAATAATCAATTATCATTTTCTTGCGAATTCCATATATCTAATTATCTGTAATGCACACGCATCATCATTAATGCATAGAAATTGCACAGTGACATAATTATGATTTGAGACGTACTGAAAAGTAAAAAGTTCTATCCTGTCAGCTGCCACAAAATATGATTAATGTATTTATAATGAGACTAATGCACCAAGTAAATTTTATAATACACACAAATGCGATACATTCGTTTGATCACGAAAGCCTTAACTGTTTTATTTTGTCTAAAATTGCATCAAATATCTGCAAAGACTGATAGATCTTTTGCATTATAAACCAGCGTACTTTTCTATTAAAGCAGGATTTTACATTGAGATATCAACATGTCTAATTCCGAACACATCTGATAGGATATCTGCAATCAGCTATTTCCAAATTCCTATTTTAACTGAGCTACAATATTATGTTCTCTTCACTGAAGATGTCTGGTGCAAATTTCCAGATGCCAAGGTCCGTAATATTTTTTCGTTCAGGCCATATTTCAATGTACTTCCATTTATAATTCTAAAGCCTTCAGAGTAATATAAAAGGTTCTTGTATAAATGATAATATTCAATTGCAATCAAAATGAAAGTAAACAAAACACACTATGTCGAGCACAGTTTAGTAAGAGAATTCTAGACCAAAGACACATTTGTATACAAGAGTTTCCCGGATTGACCACGAACGATAAAGGTCATTATGAAAGAGTCATATTTGACGCTATAAGCTGTGAAGAGATATTAATTCAATTTCAGCAAATTAAACCACACTTATCCCTGTATATGAAAAAGAAACAGTGTTTAGCTTTTAATTGATAAAATTCCTTAACGGAAACGAAAATTCATCATTGGCGTATGTTATGTGTGTGAAAACAGATTTCAATATACTTACGGGACGACAAAATGCGACATGACAAGATTCTCTGCAAAACTGCTTCAAACACGCGGGAAGCTAAGCTTACTCCTCAATCCTATCACATTAATATATGAGCCGTGCCATGAGAAAATCAACATAGTGGGTTTGCGACCAGCATGGATCCAGACCAGCCTGCGCATCCGCGCAGTCTGGTCAGGATCCATGCTGTTCGCTAATAGTTTCTCCAATTCCAGTAGGCTTTAAAAGCGAACAGCATGGAGCCTGACCAGACTGCGCGAATGCGCAGGCTGGTCTGGATCCATGCTGGTCGCAAACCCACTATGTTGGTTTTCTCATGGCGCGGCTCATATGTTTGTATAATACATATTTGGAAAATAAATATTGTTTATTAAACCAAACACTCGGGAAAATATAGTATAAAGCGATAACTCCATTCTTTAACAAGATTGTAAACTCTGGCAATCTAATTTCTCTTGCTTAGCGAAGAAGCATACACATGGGAGGGGGGAGAAAGGAAAGGTTTAAAACACCGAAGATAAAAAAGTGCTAATACATCTTTTCTGCTACACCACGAACAAAATTTGGAGGAGGAAAGTTTTTATCTACCGCTATATTTATGCATTTTTACCACAGGTAACTGGTTGTGAAGCAAACTGAATGTCACTGTCAGAATTGTTTTCGGTGTAAGGTGGTGTACTTTACAAAATGCGGTTACCATAAAATGGGAAGTAAACCTTACGCAGTTTTAGGTAACTTGGGTCAGCACAAAAAATACCTTAAAGATAGCTTAAAAAGACAATTGGTTCTTGAACACATGGTAATATGTTGCGTTGACTGAAAATTCAATTTGTATCGATGTGCCTTTTAAAATATATTACTGATGGACAAGAATCTGCAAAATTTATATTGACACATATATTATTACCATGTCCTTTTATACAAGTTGAAGTAATCCAGTATAGTATTTTAAAATGCCTGACCACATGACTTGAGTACATAGTATTTCTAATACTATCATTAAATGTTCTACGTATTTATATTTTCTCAATAGTTTTTTCTCTACAATTACAAATCTCTCCTTTTACTTAAATCCTACATGGCACCTGCCGATTAAATTGAACACACACTTGCAATTTTAGAACTGATGCGATATTTAATATGTTGGAAAGAAAAATATCCAAGCAAATATTAAAATCAAACAAAATCCTAACATAGATCAATTAGTACAATTAACATTTACTATCTAATGAACTCTCGAGTAAAATTAAATTTCAATAAATTTGAAAACAAATTATTTAATTTCATAATTATTCAGTAAATTTCTTATTATCATCTTGATGAACGTTTAAAAAGCTTCAGAATTGTCGTGTTCTCTCCGGATGCTCCTCACAAAGACATAAGAAGAATTGTTAGAAATAAGGCCAATAAGCATAGACGCTACATTTATACACATATATAATTATATACAATAATATATTTGGGCTTTTATCTGTCTAATACTATTTTCTTTCCTCGTACTTCAGCTTGGTCTGAACTTAATATATCACAATGATGGGATCGTCAGTCAAAGCTTCACTGATGGAATTATTTTGTATCAATTAAAACTGTCGGGTTTAGACATGGGAAATTATTTCAAAGGCAAGTGATGCAAGGCGGAGTTGCGATTGATATCAGTGACATTGTATCATTATATACTATAGTTACACTGATTTAAAAGAGTAGACCAGTGGTACGCATCGTATTCTTCACATTTTCTGATAAAAAATAGGAATTGTTATTCAAAATAATTGTTTATTCCAGTTATATATATATAATTGTAGAAAAGAATAACACCTTTAAAAATACTTTGATAAAGAGTGGAAGTATTTGAGCCGTGCCATGAGAAAATCAACATAGTGGCTTTGCGACCAGCATGGATCCAGACCAGCCTGCGCATCCGCGCAGTCTGGTCAGGCTCCATGCTGTTCGCTTTTAAAGCCTATTGGAATTGGAGAAACTGTTCGCGAACAGCATGGATCCTGACCAGACTGCGCGGATGCGCAGGCTGGTCTGGATCCATGCTGGTCGCAAAGCCACTATGTTGGTTTTCTCATGGCACGGCATTGTCATTTTATCTAAATGAATTACTTTAAATTGGTCAATAACGTAGTATATACATTATCGATAAGTACTCGTCTGAATAAAGATAACTGCGGCAACAGAAAATCGTGCTTACTTACATTGGAAACAAAAGCAGAAGAGAACTGTATGGTCATAGTTGACTCGTTCAAGTTAATTCAATTGCAAGAATTTAAAACAGATTATACGTTTAATTCAATTTGGAAATGACGTATGCTCATATGTCTTCTTTTAATGGTCTTGTAATTTCAGTAACAAGCACTACAACTTGTTAAAGAACGACTGTTGTATTACAGTATTTAATCCTTTGGCACAAGATTTCTTTCACCTTATCTTTATAGCATGTTACTTTCGCTTTTGGATTTGTTTAAAATTAAATGATATTAAATGATATTCAAATTTTCATTATTTTGTATGTAATTGAACTGAAAATCACCAAAGTACATATTAATGAGGAACATTAGCTTGTTACTTCCCTTGAATTGTTGTATGATAAAGCGCAAGGATAACCAAATATTACACTGGTCCCTTTCAGTTGGATTCCTCTGACTTTTTCGTTATAACCTTTATCCAAGATGTTGCGGTTGGTCAAAATAAATATGCTTTTTATGAGTAGGTTTCTAAATAAAATGATTAATCCAACCTAAATTTAACAGAGGGCCACTAAAAGAAACCCTGTTCTTAATCATTTTCCAATCCAATGAAATTTAGTATAGATATTACTTTTGAAAATTACAAAGAATTAACGATAAAACCAAGAGTTCCAAATTTAATTTGGACATAATCAGGGGAAGTAACTGACTAATGTTCCCCATTGCATTGTTCGTAAGACAATACTTTATAATTGAATCTGGTTATGCTAAGGCAAGTTAACACAATAACATAACTCTTCTTATGATTATGACTGTAATATAGATATATGTATATAAAAATCAGGAAAAATGTTTACCTTAAGTTTATGTTAGTTTTAACGTTTTCAGCATTATCATGTAATTGTTGTCCAACTTTCTATTATTTTAACATCATGTAATTTTGTTGTCCAATTTTCCATCATTCCTACATCATGTAATTTTGTTGTCCAACTTTGGGGCATTTCTTTCATTATAAGAATTTTTCTAAATAGTAATCTATTTTTGATCGCATGTTTGTGCGTTAAGTACATGCTATAGAAATAAACGCGTATGACATTCTCAGACATTGTCAAACAACTGTAGGTCTAATAATTAATTCGCCAGAAGGACCTAGACTAAGATCACCTAAATTATATATTTAGTGTGACACAACTTAGAAGGAAGGAGTCTGAAACAGACAATAAGAAAACATTATTCAGTAGAAAGGCATTCGGATGCGGGTCTTAAATATACATTTTAATACCTGCGGGACATACTGAAAGATGTTTGGTTGTTGAGGTACACACATATATATAATTGAACTTTTTATCGCTGCCCGACATAAAATAGGAGAAAGCTAATTTTTTCAAAGAAATGTAATTATGCACACTGATTTGATATGAAGTAAACATAAAAGTATCGAAGTTTCAGGTGCAGATACTATTTCGTATAACAGTGTCAGGTAAAATGGTGCTGAGCGAACGTCGTTTTCTTTTTTTTTTTTTATCGCGTGAAGTTCTTTTTCCAAAATACCGCATGTCCGTACGTGCGTGCATGTGTGATCAAGTTAAGCGCCTTTCTCGAAACATTTTAAGTCACAAAAACGTCTACTTGTAGCAGTGAGCGCAATGCCCAACTTTATAGTGCTACCTCACTGGAATATCCCGCCGTAGACACGTGACATGATACGACATCCAGTCACATTATACTGACCTGGTACTATCCTCTTAATGCTGAGCGCCAAGCGATGAAGTTACTGGTACCATTTCTCACGTGTTTGGTAAGACGCGACCAGGGAGCGAATTGACGACCTCCCGCACTCGAAATTGGCGCTACAATTACGCTAACAAGACCAGACATTCCAAAGAAATAACAAATAAGTTTATTATAGAGTATCGGTAAATCATTTCAATTATGATTTTAAAGCACAATCTATTTATTTTCAATATATGGCGAAAGTTAAAATTCTTATTGGTATATACTGGAATATATAAATATACTATCAAAGTAATAATGTCACACTATTTCAAGGTATGGTGGATACAGACAGATTTGTACCTGCTTTGTTTCCAGCTTTGAAAGTTTTATATTCTCAAAGTATGTTTGTCTAAAGAAAATCTTCATTTAGATGTTAAAGAGGAAATTTCAAAACAATTAAATTATCTATTACAACCTAGCTGCATGAAAACGTCAGCAATCTCTTATGTTTAATTCCATTTCTTTGGCAAAGAAGCATACTATTAAAAACCTAACAATTTACAATAATAACTTATAACCAGAAAAACATACCTTGTCGCCAGACAATATCTTATACAAAATGTAGCCTCATTATGCTCTAATCATTCAGAAATTCCTTTGTTCGAACGAATATCGCATGGACGATTTTTTGTTGCATTCCTTCAGAAAGACAATGTTTGCAATTAAACAACTCTACTCACATAACCATGCTAAAAGTTGTTGAAAACTGAAGTTCAAACAGTTATAATTATGTATTCATATCATATTGTGACTAGTTGTTGTACGGTGATAACTGCACTCTTTTCGACACCCTAAATAAGATTGATGTGCTTCTAATGACACAAATGTACCAGGTTTATGCAATGAAAGCATTCGTCGACAAAGTAATCGTAACTGACAGAATATTGCAAAAAAATATGCAATTCTTCTTTAGATGCAAAATTATGTGGTAATAAGGGGTCGTCTCTTACTCATTGAGGTGTAACATGGACGGAAGACACCTCTATTATATCACATTCTTCTTTAAGGTGTTATGTCTTTTTTCACGTCCTTAAAATTCGTTGAGTGCTTAGAAAAAAAACATGATGTTGCTTTAGCCTTTAGTTTTCAAAATAAATAACATTATGTCATTCAATTACACCTTAAATACATCTGTGACGACAAATTTTTTAATTCAAAGTCAATGTTTGCAAGTTTCTCTAAACGGCTGCTTAATCAAATTATACACCGAAACTGTTGTAACTAAAGCTATTCTTGCAAGTACAGGAGACGTACCATTTTTGCTAATTATATTCTATTACGATAACAATGAGATGTTGTAGCTGATATGTCTTGAACAATTACTTTCATGGTGAATCTCGGGCGCATATCTATTCTCAAACCTTTATCGTGTAATGACAGAAACACGTTAGTAATCACTTGAACGGATAATAATCATGTAAGTATGTCCAAAAACGCTAGATGTTTTCATCTGTTACATGCTGTGACCGCCATTTATGAACTTTTTTGAATTTTTATGAAGAAGACATATAACTGATACAGCTGCAATATTCCTGGCAACTTCATTATTTGACGTTATTGTATCAACAAAATTTTAATGTGTAATGACATCTTTGATAGTTAACATTGACATATTGCCATATTGTTAACCCAACAAATTCTATTTTTTTTTATCAATCTTCATGATAAATACGAAATGTATGTCTGTAAATCTAAAACGTGTTGACAAATGACCAGGTTACTAACTAAGAACACAGGAATCGGTCAATATTCCCATATTTCACATCCATTACATGTTCTGTGACATTAAAGTCGGCATTGTGTGACCTATCTTCCTGAACATATTGTATATGCACGCCTGGTAAACAACAGACCTACCTCTTTCAGACGCATACGGTAAATCGCCCTGTCGCAACTTCCGAGCTAGTGCATGTCGTGATAAAAGAACGTCAAAAAAGGTAAGTGTCATATTTTGTTTTTTTTTTTTGCATTTTTACAAGCATTGTATTGAATATCAAAAATCGGGGAATGGTAGGCGTTGTAGACATGATTTAATTTTACAGAGACCTTAAAGTTTGCTAATTTATTCTTTATTAGTGGTCTTGGTGATGTTTACCAGCAAGCTGATATAGCAGTGAATTTGGCCGTTTCGTCATGAAAGCACTTTCATTGTCAAATATTTGTATCTTAACTGATATTAAGACGCAAACACCGAGTAGGCCTGATATAGCTGTAAAGTATACAATGTATTTGGAAATAAAATATGTACCGAAAGTAAAAATATTCACTTTTTAATGTGAGAGACAACTCTGCTTTGAAGGAGATAGTCGTGTCGCCAAGGAAACAGCTCTGTTTCCATAAGAGAGCTCTGTGTTCATAATTTTAATGTAATATGGAAAAGTTTACAATATTTACGTTGGGTTGTTCTCTTTTGAAATAATATGCAGTCACTGTTCCATTTGATATATATATGTATGAATTTGCAAAGTATAGTTTTGATAAAGCTTTTCATAAGGCTATAGTTGTAAATTTTGAATTGTTCAGGTGAGTTATTTTGATCGCTCGATGTCCGGCGTCCATTGTCTGTCTGTGTGCCTGTCTGTCAACATTTAGCTTGTGCATGCGATAGAGGCTGTATTTTTCAACTGATCTTCATGAAATTAGGCCCGAATGATTGCCTTGATAAAATCTAGATAAAGTTCGAAAATGGGTCATCTGGGGTCAAACACTAGGAAACTAGGTTAAATCAAAGAAAAACCTTGTGTATGCATTAGGGACTGCATTTTACACCAGATATTCATGAAATTTGATCAGAATGTTTGTCTGGATAATTACCGGCTCGGGCATGCTTTTTTTTCTTGATTTCGCATTTTTATGAATGCTAATGCTCTTACGTCATAATATGACAAAACTTCAATTCTAAAGAAAAATAATTTTACACAAAATCTGAAGTAAGTCCAGTCCCTTTCAGTCAAACGCGTCTGATTGGTTCAGATAAAAGATAGATTGATAGAAATTAAACTAGCCGCGAATATTAGAATTCCAATCATATAGAAAGTTCTTCAATTTAGAATTCGATCACTTTAGTCATTTTGTCAGTTACTGTATGTGTAATTGAGGTTGCTAATTTAATGAGTACATTGTTAACAC
Source organism: Mercenaria mercenaria (assembly GCF_021730395.1). Taxonomy (NCBI): domain Eukaryota; kingdom Metazoa; phylum Mollusca; class Bivalvia; order Venerida; family Veneridae; genus Mercenaria; species Mercenaria mercenaria. Next base: position 71,103,289 of record NC_069368.1, on the reverse strand, counting down.
ACTAAATGCATGACGATTACCTTCAGCGTAAAGTTGTCCAGTGAATTTTATTTGCTGATGAATCAGCAGAACTGTTTAATACTTCAGATTTTAGATTCACAAGTGCATTTGAACGTGCTCGTACAATGATGAAGTAACAGCGACTCTGGTATTTGTACAAAGTACATTTTATTTACCGGTACGTACAAACAAACTGGCCCTGTCTTCAACGAAAATTAATTATGCCATCATTATAATTCAGATTTGATTTTACAAGTGTAATACAAGTGTAATACTTTCAGAGCCACTGCCACCGAAGTTGGCGTCTTAAAATACAGGTTACCCTTGCTTTTCAGAAGATTATCTAACTGAATTTATTTATTTTATAGAAAAAGTAGCGCATGCCAATTCTAAGAAAATATAGCCAGCCCGCTTAGGCCAATAGTGAGAGTGCAAATCTATTGATCATTAGCTTTGAGTCTGATCCCCCTGACTATTTCACAGTGTGTTTGAAATCATTTGTCTTCCATCTACATACGAAAATATAAAGCAATTATGTATTATACAAATGCTGTATAAATATAAAAACGTGATAATTGAGTATTATCTCGTAACTGGACATAACTACTATCCTGTTACATTCAACTGCTCAAAACTGTTAATGCAACACAGAGCTACCTCCTTGGCGACAAGAGCTGTCTCTGACAATAAAAAGTGAATATTTTTACTTCCAAACCATTTTCGGTACATATTTTATTTCCAAATGCATTGTACACCTTACAGCTATCTCAAGCCTACTCGGTTTGCTTCTAAATATCAGTTAAAATGCAAAAGATTTGACAATGACAGTGCTTTCATGACGAAACGGCCAAATTCACTGCTAAATCAGCTTGCTGGTAAACATCACCACGACCACAAATCAAGAATAAATTAGCAAAGTTTAAGTTCTCTGTAAAGTTAAATCATATCTTCATCGCCCACCATTCCCCGATTTTTGATATTCGATACAATGCTTGTAAAAATGAAAAAAAAAATAGTATGACACTTACCTTTGTTGACATTCTTTTATCGCGACATTCACTAGCTCGGAAGTTGCGACAGAGCGATTTACCGTATACCTCCGCAAGGGGTAGCTCTGTTGTTTACCAGGCGTGTACATGGTATTTGTTAATCAAGCCTCACCTCTTTTTTGTCCGTTTTAAATCCGCGTTTTCTCTTATTTTACATTTGATATATTTGTGTTTCTGTTGGTACTTAACATAATCATTTAACGAACTTAATATTATGTCATCCGCATGCAATGGAATTAATATTGTGCGTTTCGTAAAGCTCACGATGCCGGCACATGTGAAAACTTACGTGAATCTTTTTTACATGCAGCCTTCACCAATAATTAGTTCAAACAAAAAGATATGAAAAGTTCTTGTAGCAGAAATGTGTTTTTACAAACCACAAGTAATTGTAGCGTTCGAGCAATTATTTCTGTCTTTTTTTTGTATAATTGGCTCTATGTGTTTTAAGCTCATGCTATAGTTCCCGCCAACGTATTTTCCGCTAAATTGTAGAAGTATTGATTTTCCTGGAAGCTCGTTGTTGGTGTTTTGGACACACTCAGTTATGCTTTTATCCAAACAATTTTGGTTAATTGCAAGTATCGTCTCGGGAAATTTTACATGATTTTCAACAACGTAGTTTATTTCACTTGTCACATTAAAACGATTATTCGTAGTGATAGTTTAAAAAGATTTACATCCTAATGTTTTGTGATAAATGGCGTCCTGCGCATCTTTGACTAAAATGTTTTATCATTCAGTCAGTATTACCATCAGTATGCAGAAACTACTCATCCAATGTATTTAAGTTGACTCAATATAAAACGTAAACGTATATGAAAGGCTTCAGATGCATTAACATTTATTTATTTAAAAAGCTGTAAGTTTGTTTCATGTTTACAGAATTGCTGATTAGCATATGGAATGTGGGCAAACGATCCCTAAAACAAATAAATCTAAGAAATGGAAACAACGGAAAAAGTGTTTAAAAAGAAAACTTTAAAACAATCCATATAGTCGACTGTAGCGTTGCGTCACAGACATAATTTAAACTTTAAGGTAAATGCTAGCGATGCTTTATGCTTGGAATTTAACACCCTTGTTGATTTATTTGTCATTTAGAACAAACATCCTTAAGCATTTACACATAAAACATGGATTTTTGCCTTTCTAAGAGATGTATATTAAGAGCCAAAACCCGAATCATGCGTCTATAACATTGCTTTGTTCCCTTATACCTCAATACGCTTAGCAAAAAAAAAAAAAACAGCAATTAACTTACTAAAGGTATTTATCACAATACCGTTTCTTAATGATAAAACAAAGGAAATATTAATACACTAACTGTTTCTAAATATTTAGATACATGATATTAAGTTAGTGATACGCATCATTTTTCGCTTACATGACATGTAAAAAACGCGCCATTCACGTCGATGTCATGCTATTTTCTAAACTTCACTTCCCGAAATGCCTTCGGTGACTTACTTAAACGCATTGTATGTCTTGAAATAGTGACGATAGTTTCTTCAAACTTCCAAAATTTAAAGGTAAAAGAATGTTCTCTATGAATATATTGGGTTTTTTTTTTGTCGTTAATACAGATTTGTCATGGTTCTGCCCATATCCATGCTGTATTCTTTTGAGAAAGTTAACAACAATTCTAATATGACTAACGATGCTTTAATTATCACAACGATATTATGTTGATGTCACGTCAACGTGATATTTAGCGCCATGTACGCATCAAAAAATCGCGATTTCAAATTTCATGAAATATTTTACTTAACGTGTTTTAAACGAAATGTCACCTTGCAAAAATGTGTTGATTAATTCAAACACATACTGAGTTAGTTATTCGCTGTGTTGAATAATTCGCAATAATTTTTGCCCGAACTGAATTCTGCCGCAAGACGTATTACCATTTCCGGTCATGGCGTGTATAAAAAGAGACCTACTATTAGCGCCATACTTGCGCGAAGAAACAGTTCCATCATATTTGATATAAATTTTACAATAAAGAACATATTAGAATCGAAATAATTTATAGCAAAACAGTGCTACGCCCTCGTGAAATTATTACGCCCGATGTATAACTGCCCATCGTGTATAAATAGTGATAAAGCACTGTTTTTCTATAAATTATTTCTTAAATAGAGGACATTTTAACAACGTTTAATTTTGTAATAAAAGTTAGTATGTTGGAGTATGTCGAAATCTATTTTCTGCCAATATGTTACATTAAGGTACTGTTTTAATCATTTTCTTATTATTTTAAGGCGATGTCAATGTGTCGGTGTTCTTAAATAAAAAACAAACTAAAATCAAGTTTTCAGTATGCATAATACATTTGTTAAGTTTGAAAAAACGCACGTGCTAGATACACACAGCTTTGAAAAATATTTTACTGCCTGTCGGTACTGACGGTTATTCGGTATGGAACTAGTTATGTATTGTCAGCTCTGTCCTTGACAGATTAAATGTTTTGTATATCATATTGCATGTCCGCAACAACATATGTGTTCTATGTTCATATGTGTTAAAATTCTTAACACACATAAAGAACATTTTTAAAATGTTTGTAACAGGGGTTCAATGACATATTACTGAAATTGGTTGTTGAGAATGATAACAAAAGTCCGCTATGTTGACAAAAGAAATCAAATTCTTAGAGTATAATACTTATGTCACAGCTTGCAAATTTTTATCTATTGATTAAACGTGACCATGAATGAGGTTTTACGACTGATCTTTTTGGAATATATTAATCAATTACTGTTCAAGAAAGTAAATTGTTACACAATTCTAGATGATTTCATATACTGAACTTGATTTACCTTTGAAAATAAGTCGAATATGATGACGCGCATTTACATCATGATAAAAAGACAGAACTTCAGTCATTAATTCGATGTAATCATTTAGAATAAGTAATACTTTATTATAATATCATTTACAATGCAACATATTTTGTATCAACTTCGTATTAATATGATATCATATTTTAAAACAAAGCATAAACGTGTGAACGCGTTATAATATGAAGTGTTTTGGTGTTTTGGTATACGCTATGTATTATTCGTCAGTTTTATTTATCTAAATTGTTATTTCCCATAGGTTTATCAATACGTTTAATACAATAGATAAATAAAGGATAAGACGTCTGCTACCGACAACACCAACTTGATCGTCTGTTTATATCACTTGTCTGGCCAGAGTTAGACAGTTAATTCGTCAGGAGATTACTGTGCACTTTGCAACGATATCAAAGGGTCATAATGTTTATATAATAAATGCAATATCAGACTAACAGACAGTAATTGTTCACAAAATTGTATTTCTATATCTTAATCAAATAATAATTTTGTGTCTATATGTTTTATATTTACATTTCTACTGAACAAAGATGACTAAATGAAATTTTTCTGGTACGATTTGCATGCAGAGAACGAAATTGCCAATTGAAAAGGTCAAAAGAACGGCATCGTGATGAATCAATGGTATCCACGGCAATTTGATAGAAAACTGCGGCATATCAGCGTCTTTGTCCTCATGTGGAGAAGTTGCCAGTTACGTGCGGAGAACAACTGAGTATTCGGTGTATTATCACAAAACATATCAATCATACTTGAACTGAATTATATTTCCCAAAATAGCTATGCACGAAATATTCTCTGTAATGTTCTTCTAAATTACATTTGAAAATACGTACGCTAAGAACGTTTTCTTACTATATATCTTTCACTTATATTTCAGGGGCCGTATTCATAAAGCATCTTAAGTATAAGTATTTACTTAAGTATTACTTAGGTAAGAACTTTATTTTACTTAAGTATATTTTTAGCTCATCTGATTTTTTGAAAAAAAATGATGAGTTATTGTCATCACTTGAGCGGATGTCGGCGTCGGCGTCGGCGTTGCCTGGTTAAGTCTTATGTTTAGGTCAGCTTTTCTCCTAAACTATCAAAGCTATTGCTTTGAAACTTGGAATACTTGTTCACCATCATAAGTTGACCCAGTATAGCAAGAAACATAACTCCATAATGCTTTTTGCAAGATTTATGGCCCCTTTTGTACTTAGAAAATATCAGATTTCTTGGTTAGGTTTTATGTTTAGGTCACCTTTTCTCCTAAACTATCAAAGCTATTGCTTTGAAACTTGGAATACTTGTTCACCATCATTAGCAGACCCTGTACAGCAACTCCATCCTGCTTTTTGCAATAATTATTGCCCCTTTTGGACTTAGAAAATCATTTTCTTGGTTGAGTATTATGTTTAAGTCAACTTTTCTCATAAACTATCAAAGCTATTGCTTTAAAACTTGCAACAGTTTTTCACCATCATAAGTGGACACTGTACATCAAGAAACATAACTCTATCCTTCTTTTTGCAAGAATGATGGCCCTTTTTAGACTTAGAAAATCATGGGTTGGACAATATTTCTGTTACACAAAAAAAATCAGATGAGCGTCAGCACCCGCAAGGCGGTGCTCTTGTTTATTCATAAAACAACTTAATAAGTAATTCTTGGCTTTTATTGTGGACGAAACCATTAAAAATAACAGCATTAATTTCAGACAGATACAACATGCACAATTATGTTTAAAGTGCTTTTATCTGAAAAACAACACTTTAATCGTACTCACGACGCCATTTTGTTTTCTGACTTAAGTCATTTCTTACGTATCTTAAGTTTAAGCTGTTTTATGAATAGGACGTAAGTTTTTTACTTAGACTTAAGCTGAAATCACCACAAACTTAAGTAAAATCTTCAACTTAAGTCAAAACTTATACTTAAGATGCTTTATGAATACGGCCCCAGATCTATTTACGACACAAAGCGCGTACTACTGGAAATTCCTGAACTCCAATATTTTAAAATCGTGACATTTGAAGCTGCAGCTACGGCAACATATTTTATTGTGATTAAATTTCTATCAAAGAGGTTAATAAAAACTGAGAGCACGTTCCTCTTGGAAAAAAGCTGATGTATACCCTTTAACAGAATTTTTCAATGCGTTTGTAATTTTTCACCTCCTGTGTATACACTTATTACAAAGTTTTTCGGTAGTTTTACACCATATTAATTGCTATAATTTACACATGGGACCAGATGATATTACTGAATATGTAATTAATTGGATAGACATTTGGTTACTTAAACCCTTCAGCTGACATGAATTCTGATTTCCGGAAATATAATAATGAATACCACGTAAAACAAACTATACATCACTTGTTGTAGATGACTTATTGATTTCTATACAATAAACACGACAATTATTAAATGATATATGGCTTAGTTGTCTGGTCAGCAACAAAATTTACTTCCTTTTTATGTTGTGTCTGAGTTACGTCATAGGCTTCCAAATTATTTCGACAGGCTGGAATGCCCTTTGTTCGGCAACAAAACTGTCTTCCTGTAGATTATATATGGTAATACAAATGTTGATGTGCAAACCTTTTCAATAAAATGTCATAAATTTAAATCAGACATAAACCGCGTAAAATAATTCACTCACACAGGTGTCAAACTACTTTAAGGTGTTTAAATATATTAAAACATTGTTCGGCTGAATAGTATATCGATTCTTATTGTCTATGTCTTAGCTCTTGTAAGGCTAAAGAATTACTCAGCGCTTATGGCAATCGATTCAAAGCTTGTGAACTAGAAGATGCGTTTGTAAAAAAAGCGCATGTCTCCCCCAGCGCATAGTCATATAGGTAAGAACTCAATAGGGGACAGGAGCGAAAATCAAAGAAACACTGATGGTTGGCTGCAAAATTTCAACATTCAGGGCCTAGTGGATCTCAAGTTAATGTTGAGGCTCCTTCGATCTTGACCTTTGATCAAATGACCCCAACATCAATTGGGGTCATCTACTCTGCATGTCCAATCATCCTATTAAGTTTCGCCATTCTGGGTTAAGTGGTTCTCAAGTTATTTATTGGAAAGAGTTTTCTATGTTGAGCCCCCTGTGACCTTGACCTTTGACAGAATGACCCAAAAAAATAGGGACCATGCATCTACTTTGTAAGACCTATCATCCTATGAAGTTTGAAGGTTCTAGATCAAATGGTTCTCAAGTTATTGACCAGAAATGGATTTCCATTTTCTGTCTGCTGTAACCTTGACCTTTATAGACTGACCCCAAAATCAATCGAGGTTATTTACTCTGTATTTGCAATCATCCTATGAAGTTTCAACATTCTGGCTCAAGTGGTTTTCAAATTACTGTCTGGAAATGATTTTACATTACCAGGACTCTGTGACCTTGACCTTTAACAGACTGACCCCAAAACCAATAGGGGTCATCTACTTTGCATGACCAATCATCCTATAAAGTTTCAACATTCTGAGTCAAATGGTTCTCAAGTTACTGACTGGAAAAGGTTTTCCTTGTTCGGGCCCCTGTGACCTTGACCTTTAATAGATGACCCCAAAATCAATTGGAATCATTTACTCTGCATGTCCAATCATCTTATGAAGTTTTAACATTCTGGGTCTAGTGGTTCTTAAGTTATTCGTCGGAAATGGTTTTCAATGTTCAGGCCCCTGTGACCTTGACCTTTAACAGAGCGACCCTAAAATCAATAAGGGTCATTTACTCAGCATGATCAATCACCCTAAGGAGTTTCAATATTCTGGGTCAAGTGGTTTTCAGGTATGATCGGAAATGGTTTTCAATGTTCAGGCCCCTGTGACCTTGACCTTTGATGGAGTGCCCCCATAAACAATAAGGGTCGTCTACTCCAGCAGCCCTACCATCCTATAAAGTTTGAAGTTCTAGGGCAAATGGTTCTCCAGTTATTGATCGGAAATGAAGTGTGACGTACGGACGGACGGACAGGGCAAAAACATAAAAAGACATTTGGGAATAATACCTGGACATACCAACACACATTTCCTATAAACAAATAACTACAGTCGAATGGACAAAATGACCGCTATATAACTCATGTCATCACAAAATATCCAGTATAACTGTATTGTAAACACTTTTCCAATTTTACTTGTATTTCTGGGCGGAAAATTTCCCGTGATGACATTACAGTAGTGCGGCCAATTTCTGAGAAACAGATGCAAATGACAATAAAATCATTAACAAGTAAATTCAATTTATTTAATTAAATCAAGTTCGCTTTAGGATATCGCTGATTTACCAGAAACAATTCTGGCAATATGCGCATCACAACAAAACAGCATATATTTACGTTAAAAGTGTAACAGTTTCATTTGCTGTGAAAGCATATCATGTTTCTAAAGAAGGGTATTGAAAACTTGGATACTTATTTGCATTTCCTTCTTTTTTGTGAAGCAGAGCTTCTTTCTTATTTGCATTTCTTTGTTGTTGACTGTACATATATGTTGAAATGGCAGATTGATGCGCATTAGTCGGTTCTCGTCTAGTTACATGTGGTAAAAGTGCACTAATACTATCTTCATTGGCTGATAATACAATAATATTTTTTCAATGTTTCTGAGTACGTCGTGTCAATATAATACGAGACGGCCACTATCATTTCATTACACCTGTTAGGAGATTCCTAGTACTTATAGACAGACGATGTAAGCTGAAGTTTAGTGTGCAACATGAAATAAACATGTTCTTTTTAATGTGCAAGTTGTGCTTTACGTGCAATAAATTTCTCATTGCTTCACTAATCAAGGCTAAACTTAAACATAATGGACTTTGTCCTTTATATTTATATGCGATTTAACCTGATAGGAAAACAAAATGTTGGTCTATAGAATTTTTAAGAGGTGGTCTTTGGTAAGCTGTTGAATATTTACGATCTCTTAAATTTCTGTTATCTCAATTTGTTTCTTTTCTTTTTTAGCAACTTTTGTAGGTGTTGTTTTTCTGCTACTATTCTATATAAGCAAACACAGTAAATTTAAATTGTAAATATACAGCACTAGAGCACACCTGCTGAATGAAATAAAAAGTACGCCTGTTGCGTTTTATATCTGACAAACTGTTGTTATGATACATTTTGTATATCCTACCCTGCTAGCACTGTTATGTTTCCTTTTTCTCAGAAGTTACAGAATAAGTCAATAAACAAACCCAGATATCACTTCTCGCTGTTTCGGCAACCTGTACTTATATCTACAAAAAAACTGTTTGAGGCAAAAATTGCGACCAAGTAAACTAATAGCATAAGCCACACCATGTTAATGTTTGCAACTTATCAACAACCGAAATGTACTCAACAACCCACGAAACAATTGATGGGTAATGGCTATTTTTCATTAGTGCGGCAAAGTACTTGTAAGAGTGGTACAATGCTTCAGGATAAAACGTTATTGTGTTAGCACAGGACTCATTTCTTACGGACGAAACCTGAAGCATATAATAATGGCTTTGAAACCTTGACCTGTGACAGTCGTAGATATCTTGTTAATTCTAAAATGTTAACAAATACGTATCTAAACTGAACATGTTTATTGTGGAATAATAAATCAAATATTGCTTAAACAGTATTATTGCAACTAAAAATATAAAGTGCAGAATACCGGACATTTTGTCCTTTCAGAACATAATTTGAGATAATATACTTTCCAATACGTTTATTTTACTGCAATAGAAACAAAAGTCGTTCAGAAAGTGAATAGATATTAAATGTTTAATGATGTCCTCACACATTTCTCAATTTCAACCATTGCTCGTATGTTGCTTGTATATTGATTTTTATTGAAGTAACTTTATTTACCGCATCCCTATTCTTTGTATCTTTCATATAAATAAATACAATGCGCAAGACGGTGGCTTTCTGCTTTAGCTTTTTTCTATAGTTTCTACTTGTTGGTGGTCTACTTTGCTACTCTAGTTGTCGTAGCGTCCAGAGAGTCTACAGTTATTTTTCACTTTTTATGTTTTTAAAGACATTACTGTGTCATAAAAAATGCAAAATATTCAGAAATATGCAGCATCTAAACTTGGAAGCTTGTTTTAGTCATCATAATTATAAGTTTGATTTTGAAATAAATTGACTTGTACAAAAGATTCAAAGATAACCAATCTGCTTTATATGAATCAACAAATGTTCAACTTGAGTATTAAAAGACTTCAAAATATTCTCCTGCGAATGTAAACCTTGATTCAAATGGTTTTAAACGTAACAGAAGCAAGTGTTGTGCATATCGCAATGTATGTTAAGATAATGAACTAAAGGAGTTATTTGTTATCTATTGAACTACTATCAATAACAATTCCCCAACTCATCACATTTACATTTACTTAAAGGTATATTTGATCCAAATTTCATATTTAAAAACATGAACAATGATTTCGTATAGTTTATGTAAATATACAATTAACATGTTTATGTGTATTAACAGTACTATACATTAGGTTTTAAATAATACACACTGTATACATGTATAGATACACACAATGTAAACGTGTACTATCACTAAAATAACTGGCTGTTTTTTTTAACAATTAACTATTACTGTATGACATTTTTTAACAATGAATGTATCTCTATATACAAACTAAATCTATATATTTAGTAAAGCTAAATATATTTGATTAGGACATTTTGCAATTGAAGCAAACATTTAAAGATGAGATATTTTAGTGAAAGATGCCCATTGGATATCTTTAAATGCGAACGAAACAGCCCGCATTTCAGTTCCTCTAAGGTTTTTAAAATAGACAGTGCACTTCCTGCAAAATCTCATTAAACCAGTATTATTCTCTACAAGTTATTCAATTTAAGACAACTATCTGCTACTCCAGTTGAATTAGACGTAATAATTAGGCATGTTAACAACAAACCTGTATAAAGCTCGCCAATCATTTCTTAATTATATTCTAAATGCGCTGTGGGGTGGTCCCAGTTTTCATTAGCTATATTCATTACGTCGTTTCTTTTGTTCTTACCATTTTACTTTTTGATAATGTATATTATATTAAATCGAATATAGCTATCAGATATATTTATAACATTGGTTTTGTCACATTACTTTCACATCATGTTAGACGATCTGTTTATATTGAAGAAAGGAATATTTCATACAACTAATAGTATGGTTGTTTATAGAAGATAAAACCTATAAAAAGGAGACTTCGAAGCACAATTTCACATTTTCGTGAGAGGTAATGCATTGTGCAACACGCTTTAAGCCTCCTTGGACAGGAATAAGCGTAGCTTTATTATACAAGCAAAGGCAACACTGAGTCCGAGAAAGGGTAACATTTTAATGTTCGTCACACGACTTTTAAAGTATACGGTAATGACAGTAGTTCTGGAAAAGTGTGAACGCAAATAAAGCAGCCATTTTTGTCTAATAATTTGCAGTTTAATAACAGTCACAGTTTGTTTGTTGAGACTCAAAGTTTCCTCAAGTGATAAAGTTATGATACTACAAGAGTTTTACGTTTAACTTACGAATCTTATCAATGCAGTATGATCTCAATGTTATACATTTTGATCTGGTTATAAACGCTTCTTTGTTCTTAGCTTATTGAAAAGTTAAAACTATTTAAGCAGTTTCGAGACATTTATGGTTTTGCTACGATATTTTAATTTATGTCACGCTGTTTAAATTAAGGAAGAAGTATGCTTCGTTCTGACTACTACCTTGTAAAAATCGAATATTTTTAGCTCACCTGAGCCAAAGGCTCATGGTAAGCTATTGTGATCACTCACCGTCCGGCGTCCGTCGTCCGTAAACTTTTACTTTAAACGAGATCTCCTCATAAACCGCTAGGCCAATTTCTTCCAAACTTCACAGGAATGTTCCTTGGGTGAAGCTCTACAAAACTGTTCAAAGAATTGAATTCCATGCAGAACTCTAGTTGCCATGGCAACCGTAAGGAAAAACTTTAAAAAATCTTCTCCTCAAAAACCAGAAGCCCTAGAGCTTAGATATTCGGTGTGAAGCATTGCCTGGTAGACCTCTACCAAGTTTATTCAAATCATGACCCCGGGGTCAAAATTGACCCTGCCCGAGGGGTCATATGACTTTACATTGGAAGATCTTAAAAAATCTTCTTCTCAAAAACCAGAAACCTAGAGCTTAGATATTTGACATGTAGCATTGCCTAGTAGACCTCTACAAAATTTGTTAAAATCATGACCCCCTTGGTCAAAATTGACCCCGCCCCAGGGGTCACTTGATTTTACATAGGAAAATCTTCAAAATTTTTCTAAAAATAAACCAGAAGGCCTAGATCTTAGATATTTGACATGTAGCATTGCCTAGTAGACTTCTACAAAATTTGTTCAAATCATGATCCCCGGGGTCAAATTGACCCCGCCCCATTGGGTTAGTTGATTTTACATAGAAAAATCTTCAAAATTTTCTAAAAATAAACCAGAGGGCCTAGAGCTTAGATATTTGACATGTAGCATTGCCTAGTAGACCTCTACAAAATTTGTTCAAATTGTGATCCCCCAGAGTCAAATTGACCCAGCCCCAGGGGTTACTTGATTGTACATAGGGAAATATTCATAAATTTGCTAAAAATAAACCAGAAGGCTTAGATCTTAGATATTTGATATGTAACATTGCCTAGTATACTTCTACAAATTTGTTCAAATCATGACCCCGCCCCAGCGGTAACTTAATTGTACATCGGAAAATCTTCAAAAAAATTCTAAAAATTAACCAGAAGGCCTACAGCTTAGATATTTGACATGTAGCATTGCCTAGTTGACCTCTACAAAATTTGTTCAAATCATGACCCCCGGCATCAAACTGGCTCCACCCCAGGGGTTACTTGATTGTACATATGGAAAATCTTCCCAAAAATGTCTAGAAATAAACTAGAAGGCCTAGAGCTTAGATATTTGGTGTGTAGCATTGCCTAGTGGATCTCTACCAAGTTTGTTCAAATCATGACCCCGGGGTCAACCTTAAATGCAAATCTTCATAGCAACCATTTAACCAGGTGAGCGATATAGGGCCATCATGGCCCTCTTGTTTATATTGCAGTACTATAAATGCTAAACGGGATAACAGCATTCCGTAGCTTTATGATTAAGTTTTTGACTTAACAATTAGGGTACAGGCGTTTCAAGATTTCATCATGATGGCAGTGACGTTCAGCAAAGCGAAACAAATAGGAAGAATATTTATTTCGAAGGTACGATTAATAAATACTCAGCAATTGGATTATAAATTACATGGCAGGAAAATAAAAAAAGTTTCAGTATTTTGATATCTCACCATAATATATTCAAATGTCTTGAGAAATTTCATGAAAGTGTTATGAACTAAAGAACAATGCAATAATATTTATACATATGCTCTTCTGTTTATTAGCTCACCTGAGCCAAAGGTTCAAGGTGAGCTTTTGTGACCACTCGATGTCCGTCGTCCGTCGTGCGCCGTGTGTCAACAATTTCTAAAAAAATCTTCTTCTTCAAAACCACTGGGCACATTTACACCAAACTTCCAAGGGGTAGCCCCCTTTCAAAATTGCCTAAGGAATTAAAATCCATGCAGAAATCTGGTTGTCATAGCAACCGAAAGGAAAATCCAAAACCACAGGTCCTAGGGCTTTTGTATTTGGTATGTAGCATCACCTAGTGGTCCTCTACCAAGATTGTTCAAATTATCTCTATATGGTCAAATATGACCCCGCCCGCCCTAGGGGTCACATTGTTTACATAGACTTATATATGGAAAACTTTAAAAATCTTCTTGTCCAAATCCACAGGGCCTAGGGCTTTGATATTTAGTATGTGGCATCATTTAGAGGTCTTCTAACAAGATTGTTCAAATTATCCCCCTAGGGTCGAATATGGCCCGCCCAGGGGGTCACATGGTTTATATAGACTTGTATAGGAAAAAAAATAAAAATCTTCTTGTCTGAAACCACAAGACATAGGCCTTTGATATTTGGTATGTAGCATTGCCTTGTGGTTCTCTGCCAGGATTATTCAAATTATTACCCTGGGGTGAAAAGAGGCCCTGTCCCGGGGGTCCTTAGTTTTACTTAGACTTATATAGGCAAACAAATCTTCTTGCCTGAAACTGCAAGGCCAAGGCTTTTGATATTTGGTATGTTGCGTTGCCTAGTGGTCTACTACCAAAATTGATCAAATTATGGCCCTGGGCTGAAAAAAGACTCTGCCCTAGGTGTCCCAAGTTTTACATAGACTTATATAGGAAAAAATCTTCTTGTCTAAAGGTTCAAGGCCTAGGCCTTTGATATTTTGTATGTATCATTGCTAGTTGTTCTTTAACAAGATTGTTCGAATTATGCCCCTGAGGTGAAAAGAGGCCCCGTCCCGGGGTCACTTGTTATATGAGATATAAGAAAAATACTTATATCAGATCATATTTCCTAGACTGTTTAATTATAATTACTTGATGACCCCAAGTGATAAGGGGTCACCCGACTGTGACCTTGACCTACTGACCTACTTTCTTATTTTTAAAAATACAGCCTTGAAATTTGGCTGACATGTAAAGTTTTCAATCTTAAAAATGCCTTTCAGTGACCATGAAATTTATATGACATGTACAGATTTACACACCGATCATAAAACTGACTTTCGGTGACCATGAATGTGACCTACTGACATACTTTCTTGTTTTTTAAGATACAGCATTGAAATTTGGGTGGCATGTACAGTTTTGATCACCGATCTTAAAAGTGACTTTCAGTGACCATGAATGTGACCTACAGACCTACTGTCTTAATATTTTAGCATCAGTTTGACATTTGAAACATGTAGCTCATATAACCCAGGTGAGCGATCAAGGGTCATCATGACCCTCTTGTTTTATTTTTTCCTATGGAATAAAATCAAATCATATGGAAGGCCCGTCAAAGCAATACAGCTTATTAACATGGTCACCAAATCAACTGTAAAATTATTCGATGGTTTGTTTTTTTTTTTGTTTGTTTGTTTGTTTCAAAAAGGAAAACTGTCATAAGCAAACACATTCTTTAAGGCTATAATAATAATACGGATGATAACCAATAGTGTACTCAAATGCTAGTTCTATAAAATATTATTCAAAGACATGTTTTGCCTGTTCAAGAAGGTAATTGCATGCAAATGGAAAGGTAAATTATTTAACTCCTCTTACTAATACGGCTTTGACATTTTATAATGAACGTTTGATGCTTGTTTCTCGTTTTACATTGCAACTCATGTCGCTTTAATATACGAGAACAGCAACGGGGATTTGCACACCGCAGTAAATCATCTCATCTAATTGTGTGGCATAAATCAGACAAGTAATGCATCTTCAGGTAGTAATTTTAACAAGAAATTAAGAAGCGATTTTGAGTACATACACATTACAGAATCTGAATTCCAAAGGATTGAGCGTTTTAGTTCGAGATAACCGAAATTCAACTTTAAATGATATTATATGCACACGTTTGTGGGACATGACTTAAGAATGTCTTCGTGTTACCCAGAATTTTTAGACAAGCGAGTTCCAGTTCGGAATTCAACAGTAATTAAATATCTATTGCGACTGCATCTTTTTTAATTGCATTATTCAATTATTTTGACCACATAGAAAGTCCGGAAAAGGCTTGAACAAAACTCTGTACTGAGTATTTGATTGAGCTTGATTGCCCTAAAAAGTTTGTCCGCCCTTAATGTTCCTAATCTAATTTGATGGTACCTATGCTCTTTTAAAGTATTCATTAATTACAATTTAGACTGAATACCAATACGAACTGAGGAAAGTTAGATTCCAGAATGAAAACAAACATTAAGAGAATTATTTGATCAGAATGATAAAAACATTTTCCTGTTGGGAATAAGAAAAAAATTGAGATAAAGCTTACATAATCTCTTACTGTTTTGAAAGTAGCAGATATGTTTTAGCAAGTACAACAGCACCATAGTTTGGAAATTAATTCATTAAACTACTCATTATTTTTGTTTTCCTAGATTGTTGCCCGATTAAACTATATATATATTTGTATGTCATAATGGAAATATTTGAAATTGCTTTTAAGATTTCATTTTCTAGTGCAAAGAGGGACATTTACCAACCAACATTGATATAATCTCTTGATCATTCAACTCTGTAATGAATGAGGAAATCATTAGTTAGCAGCTTAATTTCGATCGACCCAGGTTTTGTGATTGTAATAACTCTAATTCCAGAACGAAATGCGCCATTGGCGTTAAGTCAAGTGCTGACAGCTTTTATTGATGGTTACACATAATATTAAAAGATGTTATATTTTGTTATTAATGGTTTCTATTGATTGTTTGTGCTAGCTGAAAAGATTTGAACACCACAGAAGAAAGGTTTATTCAAATTTAAAATGTAACTGTCAGTAAGCGTTACAATTTGGACCTGAAATATGGTACTTTAATGTATCACTGTAGACGTTCGCTGTAAAAGCTTTCATATACCACACATAATGCATTTCCCCTACTCAGAAATACGCTTCAATGGCAACGGAATATCATACATCTCAGTTACTATAAATATCTTACTAAATATAAACTACTTTAAACTAGTTTCTACTATAATTTCACTTTAACTTAACTAAATTGTCTAAATTGGCTGGATTTTTACATTTATTTCGTTCCAGCAGACTGTTTTTTTCGCTTTACATATTATACACATACAATACAAAGTTGATGTTTGCCTTTACTGGCTTTCTAATACATAGATAGAAACTGTACTAGTTATGGATTATAGCTGCACAATATAGCTTTAAAAATTATTGTATCACTTAAATTTGTACGTTTTATATCTAAACACCATATCATTTCCATTAAGGAGGTAGGTTACCTTGTTACAAGGGTAAATTCAAATTAGTTGAACCGCAGCATCTCTTTGTATTTCATGTAATATGAAGTTTTAACTGCTAAAATCTCAGTTTCGTTTGTCTCTGTCCCTTCAAGTTCATTTTTTATCCAGGTTTGAAGAACATGACCCTCCAAAGGTATTTCATATTGAAAGAAGAAGGAAAATACGGATATTTAACACTTTTCACTGTATTTTAGTTTCACTGATATCCGTAGAAGTCAGCATAATCTATAATTTTACCAGTATGCACGTTAGCTTTCTAATATAAGCTTAAAATGTATATGTCGCGGAGCTCGTGTTTCCATGGTAACACATTTTCTCTCATTTTTAAACAACTATGTAAAAAAATAGGGGTTTTCGACGGCTTCAGTGCCATTCTGTTAATGACCAACATGGAATATTTGGGTAATATTATTAGCAAAATACCAAGCACTATACATGGTACCCTATTTTTCTTAAAGTTTAAAGTAACCATGGCAACAGAGATATTTAAAATGGCTTATATCTTGCTTTTTGTCGTAATTTCTTATAAAATAATATTGAATAAGATTATCTTTCTAGCTGATGTAGCTTTAAAACATATTATTTCTAACGTAAGTTATATTTTCGTGGTATCTGCATTTATTCAAACAAATTTCTAAGCTTAGAATACTTACAGCAGTACCCCTCGTCTGGCATTTTTCATGGAAAAATCGTTCAGCATGCTACTTTTATTCTCATGGATATTGTTGAAATGAAAATAAAAAGCCGAAGCTGTGTTTCTTAAATAGACTAGTGTCAACGCTTTTGAAATTTACATTTAGATACATAGGTCACGGGCTTCGTTTCCATGGTAACATCAATTCAATTCAAGAAACCACAATTTCTACTGAAATTTGAACAATTTTAGATCTTAGTTTTAGTATATAAGTAACAAATTATCAACGGAACCTGTAAAATAGGTATTAAAAATCAAACTGCTAGATTTTTTATCTGAAAATGGCCGTAACAAGTAACCTCTCACCCAACTATATTCCAAATAACATTGGTTACCATCATCCATTTTCTTACATTCCGCATAACATTTCAATATAACTATATAAAAGAAGCAAAATATTTATTATTATTCAGAGCAAAAGATTCATAAAAAATATTTCAGCAAATAATGGTTACCTGAAAACAGTTTGAATAAAGAAAATGCACAGAATTACCTTCTTTCAAGATAAAAGCTATTAATTTTGCGCGGTAACTGACACGTAACGTCATGACGTCAATGACGTCATTTTAAGGCAACATTGTTTTGAAGCGTTTCTGCGGCAATTTATTCATTATTTCTGCATTATTAAACCATAAAGCGTCAGATCGACGACATGTCTATGATTTGTTTTCAGAAGAATGAATATACAAACACATTTAGTTTGTCGTAAACGTCGTCGTAAATCGTCACGTTAGCTTCCGGTTGGACATGCGCACATACAAATATAAAGGTAACCTACCTCCTTAAGTGAGAAAAAACAAAACTTTATTTACTCACACTATAGTAAATGAGAAAAATCTCTATGAAACAGTAAAAAAACGTATACTTTGCTGAATATGTGATCTAGACCACTTTTTTTTATAAAAAACAAGAAACGAAATCCATGAAACCACTGAATTTCTAATTTAAAAAAATATCCTCATTAAGTGTTTTTATTGTTGTTTTTATTTACCAAATACATTAACATAATTTATGTAGTACTTTTCATATTTCAAATATAGAAATAAGGTCAAAATATATTTGGTTTACCCTGCTAAATTTCCCAAAAGACTGGTCCATCATGCTATTTTGGCAATACCATTTATTATTTGAATGGGTGTTCACTTAAAATTTAATGACTGAATAGCGAACAGCGGATGTGCAGGCTGATCTTGGTCTGCACTGGCCGCAAAGGAAGAGTAACTAACCACCAGCGAAAGGATAACTATCTGATTTATATGGTGTTATAGTGTATGATGCGCTACAAACCTTACCGTATAATCTAAATCGTATTTCCAAATTACCTAATATGTAGTGTTTTTGCTATTCCGGCCCGTGCACTAAGATTAAGCATTATGTAGTTACAAAACACTTTGTATTATCAAGAAGTTTAATACGATAGATACCAATGAGGCGTCTTGGCAACGACAATACTAACTCGATCATCTATTTATAACGTTAGTCTGACATTTGCTAGACAGTTAGTAGATTACGAGATTATTTAGCATTTTGCAACGATACCAAAAGATCATATTATTTATATGATAAACGCAAAACTACCGTGTAATTTTCAGTTAGTGGTCACAAAGGGCATTTCTATGTTTTAATCAAAATGAAAAAAGAAACAGCTGGGCTGAGTAATGCATTGTCTGTGTATTCTATCCTTTGTTGTTTTTTTTTCTTACTAGGTCTTTATATTTTGTATCTACTGACAAAATTGAACAAGCTTTTTGTTTTTCTGTAGGCGAAACTATCTGTATAATCTCTAGTTTTCCTTTTATTCGACATCGTTTGTACTAGTAGTTTGTGGCAGTATTATTATATTTGATCTGAAATAATGTTATATATTATACAATATGTCCTTCTAAAATAGGCACATTTTACAACTGCGATACATTTATTATGATATACTGTCTATATCCCATGTACCTAAAACTAAAAAGAAAGAGCTTCTGCTCTTTGTAAGACTGAAATAGAAAAGTTGGAAACTCCACAGGTCGCTTAACACGACAAAAACGAAAATGTTGCAGGCTCGGTTTGATTAAGCCTGTTCATGGACGGTAGTGGAAATAGATGCTACCGTCCACGCCTTCTAGCCCCGGGTTGAGCAGAACTCAACATTTATACATGCTACAAGTACAAAAAAAAAATTTAGAGACATCCGCAGATGTGTTAATCTTCTTTTCATAGAATACATCAATACGCAGTCCAGAGAGTAGAAATGAAAAATGATTTTAAATTACAAACCACAAGTTATTGTGCTTTTCTAACTTTTCTGATTATTTAAACCACGGTTTTTATATAATTGATTCCTTTGGCTTTTAAATCATCCTATAATATCAGCCAATGCAAACTTTTATAACTGGCGTTTTATTTTTTATATAAAAATCATATAGCTGTTTACATATTTCTTTTGTTCGAATTCTAATGGTTACTTTACTCTCCCACTGCTATTAGAGGTTATTTAGAAAAATCGTGTTTTGGCGGAAACTGTATATGATTTAACTGTGTTGTGTGACTGATTTATAAATTGCTAGAGAAGACAAAAACACTGTCTGTACTTCTAAGTAGGATTTACATTGATAAAACAAATCTTTAATTATTTATTTTATATTTGTGGGCACTTCTTTACACTATTCAGGTAGATATACAGTTTTTATTATTCCGTTATATCCACTTTTTCTACAGTATTTAAGTTGAAGTGACTCTGACGACGCGATTGCAATTCTTGTTCGCTATATAACACAATAGAACTCTTCAGTATGCAAATTACTTAGACGTTTGGAAACTTAAGTGCTCGAATCTTAGCAGCTTTTAACTGTTCTGCTTTCAATGACAGTAGTTGTTGCTGGGAATGAAGTTAGTTCTGTATTGCCAAAAAACACATCTAACTTCTTGTTGCAAAGACGAAATGTAAGACCACTATTCATTCTGCCACTTATATATTGCAGTCAGTAAACAACGGATATGAGCTCAACTACTCTTAAGATAAACGATACTTTCTGACGTCTGGAGAAGTGATAATAGACTTACGAATGACAATTAGTTGTCAAGTATTTCAATGGAATTCCTTTAAGCTGACAAAGGACCCTTAACCTGATGGATGAAATCTGTGGCGTATATTACTTATCTCAAAACAATACAGTTCTTAGACATTGACTTGTTGTAAGTACCTTGTTATTTCCTGAAACAATACAAATGTTTTAACTGTACTGGTTTATAATAGGATAATATATTTTTAAATGCTGAAGTATTGCATTCGGAAAATGACTTTTCAGTATGCTGCTTTCAGAACAGACTCTATTTAAATATCGACTGTAGTACTTTCATCTTTTTTTTCATATGAAAGAAAATATTAATATACAAAAATAGCATACATGTAGACACAAATGATGGATAATAAATCTTCTCAAATAGTGCTGGTGAAAATTCATCGATAACACTTTTATTTCCGATTTTGATTTTGTTAAGTCGATTTTAGGGCATTGTTGACTAGAGCAAAGAATTACATTTTGTCTTTAAAAATCTCATGTTACAATCATTTTCTGAATAAGAACATTAATTATCGTATTTTACAGAAATAATCGCCGGTCATATTCTAAGACGCTGGCTGTGGCTAGGCAGCTGGTTAACCTCGGTTCTGGCCGTTACATTCTCCAACTTACGTTGGTTCACGTTTTATCGCGTCAGTGTTTATTAATAATAAATGACTGAGGTATTAAGCTATATAAGACCTTATTTTGCTCAACAAATTTCTCAGTCAAGTTTAACTGGGTTACGCAACTTAAAGACATTACCCGCCCGCCACACCTCATGTCCGTATTATATATTTGTATGTTGACTAATTATTGATGTAACTATATCACTGAATCAGATGTTTAAACTTGTATGCTATCGTATAAGATATAAACATTTACGCATATGTATATTCATATTCCTTGCCACACAAATGAACTAGTATTTTATCATTTATTATATCGTTGTTCCTTATATGCCAAGAAACAGGCTTATTAATAACGCTGTGTGTATTTTTCGGCCAATGCTGTACTAAAAACGAATTCGTGACCTAGACAGACCCATGCCACGTGACTTAAGTTTGCAAAGCAGACTGCTTGATAACGCATTATGGATAATTTATCAAAATGAAAGATTTATGCAACACTCTGCCTGATTGGTGGAGAATGTCTACTTTTTCACTCTGCTGATTGTGCAACGCTGAGTGAAATGTCTGACAGAGCGTTTATCCTTAATGACGCTGTTTACAGTTTTAAAGCTACGTTTCGCACAGTATATTTAGCAAGAAAATTTACATATCTAAAAATGATAAGTAAGTGTAATAAATACAATAGAAAAACCTGAAAAAATACCAACATACATTTATATCAATTTACAGAAAAAGCTGAATATGGTCTGCGTATCACATGAATGAGGGTGTGATTAGCCAATCAATTAAAGTCTAGGTAGAGAATCACTGCTTATATGAAAACCTCACAAACTTCTTGTCTTATTACAATTCGCCGACCATCTATATATAAACATAATTCTTGCTTTTAATATTGAATAACTTGATGAATATAGTATCCGTCGTTAAGTGTGCACTGAAATCCTATTGAACTAAAGTTGATCAGACGTGTCATTATGATTGTTTCTGCATTACGGTCTCACTGCTTTAGACGGGGCTGTCGTCATGGTAGGCCGATCTTAATCAGGATATTAACTAGATTTCTCCAAAGGAGTGCTGGAACATGAGAACTGCGTTATTTTCTTTTAGGCTCAGTTCTTGATAAAACATGCATTACGTTGTTGTATACAACCATTTTTAATGATTCGGGGTGTCATATAATGTCTCGCATTGTAGCTTCTATTTATGCCTCAAGGGTCTCGACGATGAATGGAATCTTTAACCGTCGCGTCGTATGTGGTAAGTTGTTTCGGTAAACACTGAGTTTTTTGCGTTTGCATTACGTTTGTAGCTGTTTTTGTGGATCTGTTTGCCGCTGGAGTTGTGATAAATGGTATTTTGCAAAACTCAGTCGTTGCATATGGCATATCAATTCTCCTTTTAGTCAAGTACAACACTGACAGAGATACCCTGTATATTTGCATGCGGACAAACACAATCCAACATTTTCAAGTTTACACATGAAAATTCATAAACGCTTGATTATCATGTGTGCAATATAAGATAAAAACTGAGTACATTGCAGGGGATTTATTTGTCCTGTATTAGGATTATTAAACTCTTATGATTTTAAGTAAACCATTCAAGTAAACAAGGGCCAAATATTAAGAAACATGCGGCATCAGATCATAATGACGGGATGGAAACACCAACGGGTCAGATATCTTTTAAAATGAATTGTTGGATGTCAAAATATCCTTCTAAGTGCTTTATTTATTCATTTAATGAAATTGTTTGTTATGGTACAAATATTAAGTACCGCAAATATTTTTCGAAACGAATCCTAAGAGTAAACCTAGGTTAAAAGATTTTAATCACAGCAGAAGAAAGTGTTGCGCATATTGCAAATAAATATTTACAGGTGATTTCATATATTGGAACTGAAGAAGAGATTACCTGTTGTTGATTTATGTTAAAAGTAGTTAATATCATCAAATTATAATTTATTTCCCCTACTTAAGCGCTTATTACTCCGCAGATAAAATGTTCAAAATAAACAATGCACTGTCTATACCAAAATCTAACGCTACTAGCTATGCTCTAGAGGTTATATAACTCAGAAGAAGTCCTTTTTATCCGGTTGAATAAGGCGTAAAGGGTAAGTTACCAACAAACCAGTATAAAGATCCAGTTGAACATTTGTCTATGTTACAGAAACTAAATGATTTTTGGGAGATGCAACATGCTAATCTAGCCGAAAACAATTTTTATTTATACTGGCGTCTAAGTTCGGAACATGGTTGAGATAAAAATTGAAAGTTTGCAAGCAATTATTAATAACAACTTCATATGTTTGCCACTTACCTACTAAAAGTAGTGTACCAATGTTCCTTGTGTTTTGTTTAATCTTTAGTGTATATTTGTTCACTTCGTCTATGGATTCTGTGAATATATCTACTACTTACACATTCTTACAAACACTGATAAAGGGGTTTGGAGGCTAATCACGTGACAAATTCGTAAACGGACGTGCTTTTTTGAGTGGATTAAAAACTTAAGATTAAACATGTTTATAGTAAACTAAAAGGTTTAAATTTAGTACTGGAGTTTTCAGTAAATAGTTCTCTTTCTGATGATGTGTAACATATTCCATGGATAACAAAAATAATGAAGATATTGAGAAAAAACGAAAATGCAGCAGTGACAATACAAATAGCGGGCTATTGAAAAATCCTAGACATGGCCGCTCGCCCCAGGGCAATGTGGAGAATCATAATGACACTAGTGTTATAGAATCAATACACCAAGCCAATTCAGTCTTATTCAATGATACGATATCGCTAGAGGACTCTGTGTTCGAAACTTGTGTCAGTGTCAGTGATAACGCGATGCCAGCAAAATCAACCAAAGAGGCAGCTACTGCCAGTACTCCCGGATCCCCCAACATCCGGCCTCTACCAATTCCCGAGGATGGCCCCAAAGGGGACGGATCGCCAACGGACGCAATAATTGACTATTTACGGCGCATTGAATCAAAGTTGAACCATGTTGATCAGCGTTTGAATACTTTAGACGCTCTAGAAAGTAAGGTCAGTAATTTTGAACTTGATCTCAAAAAACTTTGGACATTTGTGCACGATCAAAATAAACGGCTTGATGAGAAGGTATCCGCCATTGACCAACGTGTGGACAATCTAGAATTTGCCCTAGGCCAAGCACAAAGCGAAATTACCGGTATGCGAAAAGAAGAGGTCAAAACCAAGGACGAACTATTGTATGTAAAATCGCAAGGAATGCGTAACAATTTGATCTTTGGGAATATAACGGAACTTAAGAATGAAACCCATGAGCAAACCGAGACATTATTACGCGAGTTCTTTGTTGACAAATTAAAGATTGCCAAAGATTTGGTCACTAGCATGAAAATTGAACGTGCACATCGCATGGGCAATTATGACTATAAAAGTAAAAATCCACCCCCGCGTAGAATAGTGGCCAAATTTGCATTTTTTTAAAGATAGGGAAATGGTACGTCGTCAGCGCGTTGAGCTAGATAAAACTGACTTCTTCCTGCACGAGCAGTTTCCGCCAGAAATATCTGCGCGCAGAAGAGCTCTCATTCCCTCATTAAAGGCTGCTAAGAAGCAGGGCCGGAAGTCGTGGCTAGCCTACGACACCCTGTATGTTGACGGAGTTCCGGTTCGTGATGGCAAGCTTCCAGACGGACCATCAGTCGGCGCTAAGGGGTAGCGATGCGACGAGGCTGGACTTTCTATCTTGTCATGGAATGTTCATGGGCTTAACAAGTCTAAATTAGAAGACATTGATTTTATTAATAAACTTTCAAAATATGACATTATATTTTTGTATGAATCGTGGGGAAGTAAAAATTCTGACTTTTCAATTGATGGTTATAATTGCTATAATTTTTATCGCAAATTTCAAAACCGTAGAGCGAAACGATGCAGCGGCGGTGTGGTAGTATATATTAAAAATAGTATCAGCAAGGGTGTTAAAATTGTAAGGAATCATTTTGACACGATTATCTGGCTACATTTGGACAAATCATTCTTTTATATCTCTGATGACATATACATTGCAGGTGTTTATATGTGGGTCGATGGATCACCGGCTTATAACTGTATTAATGATGACCTTTTTGATATCTTACAAAATGATGTACATTTGTATGAATCACGTGGTAGTATATTTTTGACAGGTGATTGGAATGCGAGGGTTGGAAATGGGGACCGAAAGGATTATGTCGTGTGTGACCGTCCCGTTAGTTTCATTGATAATGATGAATACTGTCCAGACGAGCCTATCGATCGTATTTCAATGGACTCTGTACATAATAATTTTGGTATTAAACTGCTTGACCTATGTAAATCGAATTCTTTACGAATTGCTAATGGTAGACTTGGAAATGATTTTAATAAAGGTTGTTATACATATGCTTGTAGTACTGGTTCGAGCGTTATTGACTATCTGCTGTTGCACGAGCATAACTTTAGTAAAGTTCAATCTTTTTCGGTTGAATCATTTAATGAGTGGTCGGATCATGCTCCTATCAGTTTTCACTTATCATGCAGGGCTTTCCGTGACAGTAGCGATGGTCAGTACGAGCGAACTAGCATAAAATGGAACAATGACCTGCGTGATGATTTTAGACGAGGTCTTATTTCCATGTTACCTACACTGAAT
This sequence comes from Mercenaria mercenaria, assembly GCF_021730395.1. Classification (NCBI taxonomy): domain Eukaryota; kingdom Metazoa; phylum Mollusca; class Bivalvia; order Venerida; family Veneridae; genus Mercenaria; species Mercenaria mercenaria. The sequence goes on along the minus strand of NC_069368.1, from coordinate 71,077,459 downwards.
AATATAACTAACAATGTTGATTTCGGTAGTAAATCAGAAATGAATAACTGTATAGAAAATTTCACAAAAGTTATAAAAAATGTTGCAGAACCGTTGTTTTACAAACATGATATCGTATATGATAAACCCTGTGTTAAAAATATATTCTGTAAAAAAGCAGAATGGTTTGACGACGAATGTTCTATTGCTAAAAATAGATATATAAACTCTGTAAATAAATTTAATTTGTGTAAAAGTGATGAAAATAGAGTTGAAATGTGTAATAGTAAATCTGTTTATAAACGTATTGTCAAAATAAAGAAAAGGCGGTATAAAGTTAATAAAATGAAAGAAGTAGAGCGCCTGCGCCATTGTAAACCTAAAGATTTCTGGAAATATTTTTCTAAGAAGAAGAATATGTCTGGTAATAGCGGCATTAGTACTCAGGAGTTTTACGATTATTTTTCAAAACTGGATGATGATTTCCCAAATGTATCAAATGATGATGTTGAACATTTTTGCAGCAATCACAATTTTGACAGCGAAGATTGTATTTTTGATGAATTAGATTCCCCAATTACTGTGCAAGAAATTGAATATGTTATACGTAATCTGAAGAAAAATAAGGCATTTGCTGGTGATCAGCTGTTGAGTGAATATTTTATTGAAGCTTCTGATATATTACTGTCACATCTAGTTGATATTTTTAATGGTATTTTAAATAACGGATTTTTTCCGGATCAGTGGATGAACGGTATTATTGTGCCTTTATTCAAGAAAAATGACCCTAGTGATGTTAAGAATTATAGAGGCATTACACTAGTAAGCTGCTTCTCAAAAATATTTACCGGTGTTCTAAATAAAAGGATTACAGATTGGGTTGAATGTAATAACGTTGTTAGTGATGCCCAATTTGGCTTTCGAAAAGGTCGTTCGACCATTGATGCAATATTTGTATTAAATGCAATTGTTAGCAAAATTTTAAATGAAAATGGAAGGTTAGCATGTGCTTTTATTGACTTTAAAAAGGCTTTTGACAGTGTATATCGTAATGGCCTCTGGTTTAAGCTTTTTAATCTTGGTGTTCGAGGAAAAACACTGAGGATTATACGAGATATGTATTCTAAAGTTAAAGTTCGTGTGAGAGGTTGCAAAACATATTCAGATTATTTTGAATGCTCTATTGGATTGAAACAAGGGGAGGTAATGTCCCCTTTACTTTTTTCATTATTCTTAGAAGATTTAGAGTTATTTCTCCTTGACGATGTTAACTCTGGTATAAGTTTAGATGAAATTTCGTTTATACTTATGTTATTTGCAGACGACATGGTGATTGTTAGTAAAAACCCCTCCGACTTGCAGAATAGCCTTGATCTTCTTCATAATTATTGTAATACTTGGGGGTTAGAAGTAAATTCAGATAAGAGTAAAATTGTTGTATTCAGAAAACGTGGCCCTCTTAAAAATGACGAAACATGGACTTATAATAATGTTCAATTAGAAACTGTAGATAATTTCAATTATCTTGGCACTGTATTCAATTACACTGGAAGTTTTATTCTAAATCAGGAAACATTAGCTGGAAAAGGTTTAAAAGCACTAAACACATTACTTGTTAATACACGTGGTATGCAATTAAAACCTAGTACACTATGTCAATTGTTTGATGCCTTTGTTTGTTCTGTATTGAATTATGCAAGTGAAATTTGGGGTTTCAGTAAAAGTAAAGAAATCGAGAGAATTCATTTGAAATTCTGCAAGTCTTTACTCTATGTTAAACAGACAACTAGCAGTATGGCTGTCTACGGCGAGTTATGCCGATACCCATTGTATATTGGTAGATACGTAAAGATCATAAAATACTGGTTGAAGATTGTAAACTGTGATAATGTTATTGTAAGCAAATTATATGAATCTATGTTGAGTGATTGCCAAAGAGGCAAAAATAATTGGGCAACTAAAGTAAAATCGTTGTTAGATAACAGTGGTTTTTCAAATGTATGGATAAATCCTGACATTGTTAATGCTAATACATTTCCAGCATTATTTAAGCAAAGACTTATTGATCAGTTTGTGCAGGCATGGTTTACCACAGTATCTGGAAGTCCAAGTTTATGCACTTATAAATTGTTTAAAACATCTTTTAACCGTGAATACTATTTGGATAAAATACCACTTAAGCTACGAATACCATTTACAAAGTTAAGACTATCATCGCACCAACTACGTATTGAAACTGGTCGTTATGGTAATGATAGAATTGAACATAATCAACGATATTGTACGATATGCAACTCTGGTGATCTCGAAGACGAGTACCATTTTATTTGTATATGTTCAGCGTATGACCAAATCCGTAGACGTCATATTAGTAGACATTATGTTTGTAGACCAAGTGTTGTAAAATTTCTAGAACTAATGCAGTCTGTAAATTACGAAGTTGTATTTAAACTATGTAAGTTTATAAATGAAGCATTTACAATTAGACAAGGTATAATAAATAGTCATAATTAGACATGTATTTACTGCCAATTTTCTCTAACCATCATTTACATGCCCCACTTTTATCATTATAAGCCATAATAGCATGTAATCTTAGGATTATATTGTACTGTTGTTCCTTTTCATATGATAATAAATGTGATGTCCGTAGTCCTTCCTCATGTACATGTTTATATCTAGAAACAATATAGATGTTGTTGTATGTAGTTTTCCGTGTCCTTGTACATATTTGTCATGTTTGTATGTTACATTTAACAAATTATTGTATCATGTAACAAGAAACGTTTATATGTTTACGTTACTTAATAAAGAATCTTGAATCTTGAATCTTGAATCTCTTTGTTTTTCAAAGGTGACATGGCAAGTTTATTCGTACTTGGTCTTTGTTTTTAAAAAAAAATATATACCTATACTGACTTTGGTGGGTTTTCCGTTCATATTTTTATCTTAAAACGCAAATTAAATTGATAAAGGTTACAATGCTACCGCTTTTCGTAACACGTAAAATTACGTGTAGTTTGTTGTCAATATATCTAAATGTTATAAGTTTTACCTGGTTTATGAACATTTTTAATTTATTCAAATGGTATGTTTGGTATTAGGTATCAGTCTGAATTTTTTTTTCGAAAACAGGATATCAATTTTATGAAAATGGACAAACGAAATTTGAATTCTCTTTCTTGTACGGCTTTATACATTCTTTTGTGAAATTTTGTATAATGTTTCTAGTTTACATTGCAAATTATTCTGCTTTAATTGATGTGCTTGCAGCCGCAATTTGATTTTCACATCTTAGAGAAATATCTTCAAGTGATGTTCAGCTTAATTTAGCCAAGCAATGCATTGTCAGTTTAAAATGGTTTTGTATTAATTCTTATCTTTCCAGGAAATGGACAAAGAATTTCAATTTCATAACAAAGTACCAACAGAACATTTCAATCATTTTCTAATGCGACTTTATCTTCTCGTAATTGCATTTTGTAATTTTGCATGGAACAGTCAGGACTCCACAATAATTGATGTTTTAATATCAAGTGGGTGAGTGAAGCGTAGCTGTTATTGATAAATCCGGAGTGTGTAACACCAGTTCGGTAAACTAACTCTGTTTTATTACAAACAAGGTACAAATGTATTCATATTGCCGCACAATTTAAAGCCAGACCATAATATATGATATTACATACTCTTGCAGTGATACTTATTAGATGTCCTGGTATAAGTTAATTAAAAGTGGTTCATATCATTCGTTAGATCCATTTATTTAAAGTGTGTGGTAGTAAGTAGCATACAAAGTTTGCACAGCGTACATATAATCATATACATTGTCGTTCTTTCGACGGGAGAATTAAATTTGTAAGATAAATAACAAATAAGCAAATGGCCAAATAAAAAACTTAATAAGAATTACAATAAAACTTAATAATATTGTAAAGAGACTTCTTTTCCATGTCCGCCTACGCACAAGAAATAACTGATGACATGAAACAGTACATATAGAAAGGTTTGTAGACAGACCCTAGTTTTAAGTACTTTATTCATAATTTCTTTGCTGTTGCATTGGGATTTATTGTTCTGCAATAGTCTGATAGGTATAATAATTTGCACGGATATTAAGCAAGAAATGTTAAAAAAATACAACAAGGTTAAAATTGCTCAAACCAAGGTATATTAGGTTTTTAATGACGTATTTCAATTATCGCCATGGTGCTATTTCATTTATCAGTATGATTCAAAATTTTAGGGCCGATGCTTACAATATGTCAAAAATGTATAAAATCAAAGATTTGATGAATAACAAATGACTCATTTCAATTTGTTGAAATTCAGAAGATCGTTTGCACTATGTATATTCATATGTTAATATTCAATTATATAAAGTCGTTTTCTCTTATTGCGTTACCTAGTACAAATAGAAACGTACATATTTATAATAAATAGAACAAAGCAGTACGTGTGTTCAGCAGGTAAATATCGTCCTAGGATCTATTGTTTAAACAACTTACAAGAATATTCTAGTGCTTAAAGCTTTTAAAATAAATTGACTGCAACAAAAATGCAAAATTATATTGCATTTGCCATAAATATCTTCACTTATAATTAAATGAACTAGACGAAATAACAAGTACTTCAAACACTGTCGATAATAATATAAGAACATACACAGAAGAAAGGAATGTGCATTTTGCAAAACGAATTGTTAGCCGATGATAAAATTCCTTTGTATTGATATAGATATGTCACTTAAAATATTCACATACTGTTAAAAAACTTTTCCACTGCACGTAGAATTGAGTAAAGTGCTTATGAATCATCCTATTTCTCAGTTGCAATAAAAATTAATAAATAGACGATATACCGACTGTGAAATTATATTATACCACTTATCAAGCTTAGACAAATAACATTTTATCATGTGTATATGGCCTAATTGTTAAGGCTGTTAGCTACAAATTGGTTAATGCATCCAGTTGCATTAACGTTTCATTTTTAGTTATCAAATGCTCTAAGGCTGTGGACCTATTTGCTATTAGGTTTTGCTCCTGTTTTCTTATTGCATGATGATTATGTTTTAAAAATAAAATTGATGCATAGCAAACAAGTCATATTTCCCTTTACATTTAGTACTCAAATTATTGACACTACATATGATTTAGAGTTGCACAATTTACTACATGTTTATAGACAACAGTGGATGCACAATTTGATCGCTATTTATTAATGGGAATGACATTTATAATGCTAAAGTTTCTTTGTTGTTGTATAAAACCATTTCAAAATTAAATCGGTTGTGTAATTAGATAGATGTATAAAAATGCTATAATATATCCATGTAAGTGTATCATACCGGCAATGAAAGTATATATTATGTTGTACAGGGGAACAGAATTTCAAGTCTCAGTCTGCTCATTTCCTCCCTTTGTATAATAATTATACCACTTGATTCGCTATTGATTTGTGATATTTAGTATGGTCATGTTCTATAACAAATGCAAGAATAACTGTGCACGGTATATATATATGTAAACGTATGATTTTATTAGTAATGACAAGTGCAATTTATAATACGGTCTAAGGGAAACTATACGTTTTCTGTTGAGCTGATTTTTATTAATGACAGTGTTAGCTTTGACATAACTTTCTGCTTTTGTCTTCATTAGCCATTGCTATTTCGTATTTTGGAAATATTATTACAACTTTATATTTATATTGAACACTTCATGTGCAATTGTACGCCAGATTATCATGTAAATGTTGCCTCATGGGTCTTATGACCTTCTGGTTGTTTATAAAATAAACTCTCGAAAACTCTTGAAAACTTGTTTATATTACATAAGAGTTATTGGAATCCTACATTGAAATATATACCATTTTTACACATTGACAAGCTTGAAATATGTTGCTGACTTCACTTGCCCCTCATCGTTGTGGGTTCGAGCCTCACTCGGGGCGTTGAATTCTTCATGTGAGGAAGCTATCCACCTGGCTTACGGAAGGTCGGTGGTTCTACCCAGGTGTCCGCTCGTGATGAAATAATTCACAGAGAGGCACCTAGGGTCTTCCTCCGCCATCAAAGCTGGAAAGTCGCCATATGGCCTAAAATTGTTTCGGTGCGACATTAAACCCCCAAAAAAACTTGAAATGTAGAATATTTGTATAAAACTTGTTTTACAAGTAAAAGGAATAAAGCGCGGATTAATTGTTTTGTTTTGATGGTCGCTTATAATAAGCAAATTTCTTAAAAGTAGCTCTTTTAATGTAAAGTCTATAATGTAGCAAGCACTCTAGGCACAAGTTTTAAAATCATGTTTCACATCATTAAATACACCATGATGCGAGATAGGTGAGAGGCCTGTTTCAATAGCTTTAAGAAATATTTATTTACATACAATCTAATGAAACACATAGTAAGCACAAAACAGTATTTTTCTGACAACCAATTTGCATGGAGTTTGATTGCCTCTGTCGGAACAGAACTGTTATAGTATATCATAAAAATTCTGTTTACATATATATCATATATAAAGTGATGAAATATCAACTATAATTATTATTGCATATTTCATATTTTCCAGTTACAGTACACAGCAAATTTTCTTAAAGGAAGGAAATTTCATACACACACATATATATATATGAATTTTTCAAATGTTTTAGCGGTAATTATGTAATGAACATATCGCATATGAAAAAGTGTAACTGTTTTTGTCTAAACAAGAATGTTTTCTCGAAATATTGCTTAAAATGTTATATCTATATGTAACATAGGGTTGGGTATCACGATTTACATTCGTTCCGCCATATATCGTGACTTTTTCGTATGTATCAAGGTATATCGTGACATTTTTATCTGTATCGTGGTTTAAATCTATTTCGGTAGTTTTAAGATCAAGTCTACAGAAATGTATCTCCTTCTAGCAAGAATATAGTCAGTTGATTATGTTTTCCCAGATCAATTTTAGCTGCCAAAATATACATCTCGCGAAAAAATGACGCTCATAAAATTACTACTTACTCAGTTGATTTATCATTTAATTTCATTTAGTTTTTTTAATTTTATCAACATCACACGTTTTCTAATTCCATCACAAAATCACGGCAATGTCCGAAAGATACCAGTGTACATGATTCACATTACAGTAAGTTGAACCATAATTTTCACACAAACGAATTCGTCACACGTGTGAAAATTTCGTACGAATTCCTCACAGATTGCGTGACAAATACGTACGAATATGTCACAAGTAGGTATTGTGAAATTTTCGGGCCGCATTTTTTAACCACCTCTTAGTACCAACGAAATTTTCACAAATACATTTGTGAGGAATTCGTACGATTTTTTCACACATGTGTCACGGGTTGCTTCGGTAGAGCTTAGAATGTTGCTACTAGAGCCGACCTTTGTCTATCCATGGCAACATATTTATATTTGCATGGGCAGAGGGTTCTACCTTCCAGACTCTACTGGCAAGAGTAATGTAATGACAATAAGTAATATATCATAGATATATATTTATTAAACAACAACAATGTTATTGTATATACTACTTGTAGTAGCGATGGTGAATGCCATGCTTAAAGTATAACATCACATAATAATGAAAAGAACATATCATATAAAACAGTACAATACACATTCATGATGAAATTAGTTTGAACATATTTTATTGCCAATATATACATATATAAACAGTTTACTACGTCAATTGTACATATAATAGGCAAAAGGGTCGACCCACAAGTTCTCGCAACATTAGTAACGGGTCTTCCCTAATGCAAATATTTACATATTTAATTTACAACAATGACAACTAATCAGGTACATGTGTGGTAAATAATAAATTTACAATATAATAGCTACAAAAAAAAATGGAAAGAAAAAAAAAGAGTTGAAATAAGTATGAGGTACAAGTACATGTGTACTTATAAAAGCAATCACATTTGTGATTAGTGGCAATGTATAGATAGATGTAAGAGTAAAAATGATGCAATTAATTTGCATTAACATGTACAACATTAGGGAAAAAAACTTTAAAAAGGAGAAACGAGTACATGTGACTTATATAGACAAACATATTTGTGACTAGTTAGTGTACAAAAAGATATAAGAGTACAAAAAAAGAAGATACAATTCAATACAATTCAATTGCATTAACATGTACTACATTTGGGGAAAAAGAACATAAAAAAGAAACAACAGGGGTCTTGTCAATAATAAACTTATATAATTATATATGAATAAATTGAATAATATTGCCTGCTAAATATGGTGAGTCTCAAAAGCGTTTGGTTGATTTTATGTAATGTTGGACTGAGCAGAATATTTTGCAGTTGTCTTCATATGACAATTCGGAATTACCAACTAAAAGAAGTTGGGTATTTAAAGGATGAAATTGCCTTAGATCGTGGAAAAGTTTAATCCTTTGATTTGTATATATCGTACAAGTGAAAAGAAAATGTTTAACGTCTTCAATATCTTCTCCACAAGAACAGATTGAGTCCTGAGACAGATGGTTGCAAAATAAATGAAAATTCAAATTACTGCACGCGTTTCTAAGCCTTGCATGAATTATAGAAAATTTTCTTTCTCCTACAAGATACCATTTTGGAGTTTCTGTAGTTGGAAAAACGGTATTTTTTAACAATCTTTAAAAACTTGATAAGGTGTTAGTGGCTCTTATTTCAGGACTCAAATTGTTCCAAATATCAATAGCAGAAGGCACAAAGGAATTAGAAAATATCTGAGTTCTTCGACTGAGGATTATAAAATTTTCAGCGTTTCTTAAGTTGTAATGTGTAGAATTGTTGACAATGTTTGGAAAAATATTATTCAAATACTCGGGCGCATCACCATTGCGAATTCCAAATGTGATTAAAAGTTTTTGATATAATCGTCTGTCAGATAGTGAGAGCCAGTTAATTTCCTGATATAAATTTTGAATTGAGACAGACCGGGTAAGTCCAGTTACAATACGGGCTGCTTCATGTTGAATTTTTTCTAGTGTTTTCTTTTTCGTACTGAGTACAGCCGTCCCACACTACAGAAGCATATTCTAAAACAGGTCTTAAGAAAGATATATATATTTGATAAAGAGTCTGTCTATTAAGAGTATACTTTAATTTTCTCATCATACCTAACAATTTTGAAGCTGATGTAGTTATTTGGTCAATGTGGTCATTCCATTTTCCATTTGAACTTAGTGTTAAACCTAAGTGTTTATGTCGTTCAACAAATCTTACAGGTACGTTATCAAATGTCAAAAATGGTTTGTTGATATTTTGTTGTAAAGTAAAAAACATTGCTTCTGTTTTATTCGGATTAAAATCTACAAGCCATTTTTTAGACCATGCATTTATCATGGCAAGATCATAGTTAACAATTCCTTCAAGATCAGTCAAAGAAGATGTAGTACATGCTAAAGAAGTGTCATCCGCAAAAAGACGTGCAATACATAACAAATTCTCAATGATGTCATTAACATATACTAGAAAGAAAAGGGGCCCAAGGACTGAGCCTTGGGGCACCCCGGCATTGACGCTGAGAGGTTCAGATAAAGAAGAGCCAACAAAAACTTTCTGGTTTCTGTTTTCAAGATAACTCTTGGTCCATTTTAACAAATTTCCTTTGATACCATTTAGTTGTAGTTCATAAAGGAGACCTTTGTGCCAAACTCTATCAAAGGCCTTAGAGATGTCACAAAATACAATACAAGTATAAGTTTTGGTATCTAGAGATTGAACAATTTGATGGTACATATCTAATAATTGATAAACCGTAGAATGTCCTTTCAAAAAGCCGGATTGTTTAGAGTAAATAAGTTGATTAGCTACCAAATTGTTATACATGTGTTTGTGTAGAATTCTTTCCATAAGTTTTCCTAGACAACTTAAAAGTGAAATAGGACGATAATTAGAAGTCAATTTATTATCTCCTTTCTTAAAAAGTGGCATTACAATTGCTGATTTCCAAATTTCAGGAAAAACACATTCTGACAAAGACCTATTGAATAATGTACAAAGAGGTTTGGAAATTGTTTTGCAAATATTTTTCAATACTTTATGACTAATTAGGTCTTCACCGACCGCTTTATTAATATCTAAGATTTTAATTATGTCCTGAATTTCTGATTCTTGTATTTCTATAGTAGATAAACTAGCATCTGTATAGCCGGGCATATGCGATGGCACTTCATCAACGTCATCAAGGTGTGATATTGATGCAAAGTATTCATTTAGACAATTAGCTTTTTCAGAGTCAGAGAAGTGGTACGTTTCTGTGCCGTCAGAATTACAAGTTTTCAAAGGGGGGATAACTTCTGAAAAATTTTTAGTTTTAAGAAAACTACGCAGAAGCTTCCAATATTGTTTTTGATTGCTGGTATTCAAATCGACAAGGCTGTCCTCCAAATTAACATAAAATTTTTCTCTGGCATGTTTTTTTAAATTGTTTACTTTGTTTCTTAATTTTTTATAAGTATTCCAATGGTTTGTATTATGAGTAGAAATTGCAATGGATTTTTGTCTATCACGTTTGCGAGAATACAGTCTTATGGTTGAATCATACCATGGTTTGTCGTATGGTCTGATAGTGACTTCTTTATATGGTATACACTTTTTCATATAATCTAATAGTTTTTCAGTAAATAAAACTGCACCATCATTAACGTTAATAGAGTTAAGAAACGACCAATCAGCATTTGCAATATAGTTATTTAGGGACTGAAAGTCGGCTCTATTGTATAACCATACTTTCCTTTTATTGGACATTTGACAAGAAAACGGGGCTTTGAAAAATGCACAAGTCGCTTTATGATCACTGATATTGTCAGGAACTGTAAAAACGTCACTGTGTAGACACGATAAATGATCAGAAACTAGAATTGGATCTATAAGTGTAGATGAGGTCGCCGTGACCCGTGTCGGATTTGTGACTACATTATCTAGATTATATAAAAGCATGATCTGTTTTAAGTGGCAATTATGTTTAAACTGATCTTCATTTATATCTCCAACGACAATTAAGTTTTCATTCATATCTAAAGCATTGTCTAGCATTACCGCTAAATCGTTCCAAAATGCTACAGGCTTATTTGGCGGCCGGTAAACGCAGCACAGTAAAAAAGACATAATACCTAATTTAACTTCTAACCAAATAGCATCTACTGAAGGATTTTCAAGTTCTAGTTTTCGGCAAGATACTATTTTTTCAGAAACGTATATCAAAATTCCACTTGAGTGTGCAGTAGAATCTCGACGATACAAACAGTTGTTATAACCTTGAATAAACAATTTTCATTTTCAACAATGTCAGTAAGATGTGTCTCTGTGAAGCAGAGTATGTCGAAATCAAGGAGGTTATCTTGTATAAATTCAATTTTATTTCTTAAAGATCTTATATTTAAGTGAAGAATAGATATACTGGGATTTTTAGTTTTCATTATTTTGAGGGCCTGGATTTTGTTCAACATCTCCAGACATTAGTACTAGAGTAAATAACATAAATGCAAATTCTATGTTTAGAAAACAATATGCTAAAATGTGACATAATTTCTTAAGCGAAGTAATGCAAGATGTAAAGAAAATAATTAGCAAGTCAGAGCAAAAAAGTGCATGTACATTTTTTCTTTCTTGAAAAGCTTTTGAACTTTACCGTAAAATAACCCTATGGCCGCTCTATAGAGGTTTAAATCATTACCCATTGGGTAATATGTACAGCTGATCACTTGAGATATGCGACCAAAGATGAAGGGTAACAGTACAAGCAGACATAATAGTATTCACCGTAGACAAGACAATTGTATAAGCTGGACAAAAACAAAAGTACAAACAAGCAGGAAAACAGAAAACAAAAATAACTAATACTAGAAACAAAAACGTAAAAAACATATTCTAGTGAAGAGGAATGGTTGAGTAAAAGCTTGAAGAACGTCTACTAGTGTAACTGGTTTGAAAAATAATCAAAAGTTATATTTTGACTTTGATTTACATAACGTGTTAATATCAACTATTTAAAGAAAGTCACGGAGATATAACAGCCTGTTACGATAAATATAAACACGTGAACACAAATATGTACAAATATATATACACATTTACATATGTATTTATATACATAAAAAATATTCATGATGAAATGAGAACGTTTCCTTTTACAACTATTATATAATTTACATTACAAAGTAGACAATTAAAGCATATTATATGTTTAGAGTACAAACAATGACTAAAATATAAAACTAACCTGTAATGACAATAAATAATATATCATAGATATATATTCATTAAATAACAAAAATGTATATGTATATACTACTTTTAGTAGCGATGGCGAGTGCAATGAACCATCGCTTTATAACATAACATCATTGTTGCATATTACGGGTGGCGGGTTAGTATTATGTTAGTGAACTTATAACGGGATCATGTATAGGACAATATAAGCGATCAAGATATAGGAGATAGGGCCAGGAGTTTGACTGTACTTCGTAATACGCTGGGCTTGTAGTAATATTTAAGTTATTTCCCCTTAATAGTAAGGTTTAGGGAAAAGGGATGAATACAAACGAAAACAACAGGCTGAATAAATATCATGTTTTATAAATGTTTTATTTAATACAATGGATGGTAAATATCTGACCCTACGACACATGTGACGAATTCGTGTGTGAAAATTACGGTTAAACAGAGGGTCTGTGCGAGGTTAGCAGAATAGCAGAACGACAAATTTCAAGGGCATATTGGGAGGGGGTGGGGGGGAGAGAGGTGTCAAGGTCAAAAGTGAACATCTTGGCAATTCTATGACCTTTAACAGTGACCTTGACATTGAGCCGGCGTCCCTGAAACATGAGTTCTGCGGGTGAACGTTAACATAACTAGTACGGGACTAAAAGCCAGTTATTTGCTCAGAAGGTATGAGTCAACACAAACGTACGGTACCATCAGTACACTTTACATTTAAGAAATGTACAAACGTGCACTGTGACCTTGATCTTCAAGGTATATGTACAGTTTTGGAATACGACACATCGTGATGTTATTGTGAATATTTATGTTTAAGTCATTTTAAAATCCCATCATGAATGACAAAATCACAGGCCGATTACCATACTTATATAGTGAAAATCAACAAAGTTCAAAAGTGCACTTTGACCTTTTCCATTGAATACGGACCTGTGTCTTACACGCGACACGTTTTCACATTAGACCTGCCGTACACTAAGGCCCCGAAGGGTTCCCAAAGGCGGAATTCTCAAAATCCGCATGTTGCGGTATGTCTTCGCGATGTTCTGGAACCCTGACATGTCCTTTCGGAAACCCTTCTGGCACTTCGGGGCGAAGTCAGTATAGAACACACTTCGGCATCTAAATTTTAAAAGTTTTAAAATTTGGACGCCGAATGGTTTATTCGGGACGGCTTCGAGGTCTTCGGCAAACCAACGGCAGCCATTCGGGATGTTCGGGAACCCGTCGCCATTTACTCGGCATCTTCGGAAGAAAGCCTTCTGCAATTCTTCGTTCCTGGGGCTGGGCGTATGTTCTCCGTGACTATTTGATAAACGACATTGTGTCTGAAATCATTAGTCCTCCACCTCTGATTCATGTGGGGAAGTTGGCAGTTACTCGCGGAGAACAGGTTTGTACTGGTACAGAATCCAGGAACACTGGTTAGGTTAACTGCCCGCCGTTACATGACTGAAATACTGTTGAAAAACGGCGTTAAACCCAAAACAAAAACAAACAAATGCAATTCTTCGTAATCTTTCATCCCGAGCGGTCTTTTCGAGGTATGGGTAGGTGACTTACCTCACAGCTTTTGCTCAAGGGAGATCAGTTTAAGACAGAGTGAAGATACGAGTGAATCCGGACACCAGGCGCTAGCTCTTCTTCGAATAGACTCCCTTGGTTCCTTAACGTATCGGGTGTGTAGCAGCGATACACAGGGACTTTCTTTCCTGGGAAATATCAGTATTTAGCCCCAACGTGTGAAGTCGCCACCCCCTTGTGAGGCTCGAACCCGGGACCCTTATGTCTGAGGTCGTGCACTCTACCACTGAGCTACCATAACAAAATCATGAAGTAATTGACCGGACACGAAATGCGACGGACAAAAGTATCAGTGTCAAAGGATTATCAAGATATTGAGTGCTGACGAATATGACATTTTACCCCCTGTGACCTTGACCTTTGATCCAATGACCCAAAATTCTGCATGGGTCACCTATTCAATATGTTCTGTTATCCTGTTATAAATAAGGCTCTATCAAGCAAAGCAAAACCAATATGCACCCCCACCCCACTGAACTGTCTAAGTAGCATAAACTGTTGTTTGGAATGTGTGAAATTGTCGTATGAACAATATTTTACATATGTTTTTTTTTTTACTTTTTTGACTTGTGAAGTATATGTTTCTGCTTTGAATGGGGAGTATAGGTACAGAACTAATTTTAATTTTTTACAAATGTGTGACATATTCATACGTATTTGTCACGCAATCGGTGAGGAATTCGAACGAATTTTTCACACATGTGACGAATTCGTGTGTGAAAATTACGGTTCAACAACGGTATGTACCGCAATAAACAATCACCGGTAAAACTGGATAATACTGTGCACCCCTATGAAAATTGTTAACTAATATCAAGGAAAATGTAAGCTGCGTTAGATATTTTTGTTAATCTATTTTGTAGCATATTTCTTTTTCTAACACGGAATAATATTACGCTGAATCTGATGTAAATCAACGGGACGGTAATAACATATATCCGCTTTTCTTGTATTGGTCACTCAAATTGGTGTTTGACGTATTTTTTGTTACAAACGCATAGTTATTCTCGTTAATGCAGACTGAACACACTAGTTTGAAAAGTTTACGTCTTGGTCAATAAAAAGCGAAATTTAACTCAGTCGTGACTACAGCACGCATCATCGGAGACTGACAGTTGGTAATGTAAATGCGATCACAGTTTTAAGATGTGCATCCCATTCCAAAGTAAACTATGCTGAACTGTCAAGCACTAACTAACAGATTCGTTGTTCATTAGATGTTCCATTTCCTATTACTCATGACATATTGTGCTTATACCGACACATCGTTGTTTTAACATTGGAGCTCATCTAATACATAAACAAGTAAGACAGATCTGGCCAGCCGTAATTCCTACTTGTTTTCCGATTTATATCTATTCTATGTCTGTGCTAGAGGGTTAATTTGTCAAGAGATTAGTTGCTATTTTGCAACGAGATCAAACGGTCATGATATTTATGTAACAAAATGCAAAGAACGGACCAGTATACAGTTATTTCTCACAAAGATGTATTTCTATGTGTTAATAAAAGTGACAAATAAAACTAAATAATATTATATCTGTGTAGGGCATATTGGGGCATGTTCTATGTCAGACATTTTCTATTTCTATTTTGGCCAAAATGATATTTTAATGTTCTTCGATATCGTTGTGTGATTCTTATAGTGCACTGTATCCTTTTTTCTTCAGAAAATTAAATCTTTAAATCAAATTGTTTTGACTAGCTCAGTGACTTAGCAGCAAGCAAAATATATTATTAGGTCATTCCGTAAATTTCATGTTATGATTTGCTCTACCTTCCCAATACAATGGAACAATTAAACTGCGTTGTCTCCTGGACTTTCAGCACTTCACAAGTAGCATTGATTGTGACACAGATACTAATCAATCATACACTTAAACACCCAGTTGGTAAACGGAAGGTCGTAGGTTCTACCTACTAGTTGCCCATCCCTGATGAAATAATGTCCGAATGAGACACTTGGGGTATTTTTTTTACCGTAGGAAAAGCTGGAAAGTCGCCATATTACCTTATCTCTAAACCAAACAAAATTTATATATTACAAACCTGATGACTATGTGGCGCTTCGTGCATATTACATGCAATCAAAAAAGGGTTGAAATCAATAGACAGGTATAACACGATAGCATGTTTTGCGAAATATATTTGAGGAAATCAAAAGCACTTTTAGTTACCATTATTCAGAGTTGTATAGATTTTGGAATGCTTATTTTTGTAGATGATTTATTATATTCTATACAAAAAAATATGACGTTCGGTAAATGATTTTATAGCCTAGTGTCTGGTCAGCAGCAACATTAATTTGCTTTTGCTTTTGCGTTTGATTTATGACCAACATTGGCCCATCATTTGACAGGTTTAAATACGTATTGACAGAAAATATAACAAAAAACATAATCGGTTTATTCCATGTAACTTTACGAAAGATACCAAAGGTTGAACTGAGTTCCAAGAATTCTCCATTTCAATTGTTTTTCTATACAGAAAAGTGAAAATACATACTGTTATATGATTAAAATATTTCATAACTTTAAACTAAGACTTTGCTTTTGGAAATCCATTAGTAATTCTTTCTATTACATGTTTGACGTCGTCGGGGAGAACTAATGTCATAACATAGTTTTATTAGTGTAATAAGACTTTATTAACTATCACAACCACAATTTGTAAGTGCGGCTGTAAAAGTCTCCACGTGCTTAGACTCAGTGTTGTTATATGTTTTGGTTCTTTGGGATCATGGAGTCAATTCAATAGATTTGTAATAGAGTTCCGCTTAAGCCGGCGCTAGGGGGCTTGAGAGGCGATGCACATTTTGTTACCTCTCATGAACAGTCTCAATCAAACAAAAGTCTGCTAATATTCTGCTTGGTTGCATCCTATGTTTCCAAAGGACCTTTTTTAAGATTTTTAACGTTGCCGTTGACGTCGTTTTAAGAATAGGAGAGATTGGTCAAACTGACTTTGTTTGTAATGAAATTTTAATGTTTTAGCGGGGAAAATAACATGTGATATAAGGAATATACATTACCACAGTTAGTTTATTTATTACACTTATTGAATGCTCGACGACAGAGACTCCTATTTAAGCATCTTATTCAAATGATTTAAGTGTAAAAAGACACTCATGTTATGTCCACTTTGTATCTTTAATGAAAATAACATTTCAAAAATTAGATTGTATCCGGATATATTACAGTAACTGTACAATAAAGTCCATACAAAAATATAATAAAATATCAAATGTTTCTTGCATCACCATTCATTCTAAGTTGATCAGATATCCGATTCACAAGTCACGTGGCTGTATTTAGTAATATGAAAAATAAAAGGTAAGGGTAGATTTCCCGGAAACACAGAGCACCCAAAACACAGTCACAGATCCATGCATCACAATGAAGCCTAATACATGTATGTCACAAACAGTACTTATGAATGTTCAACAATCAGTGTCGTTGAAGAATAGACGCCACTATTTACGAATCATATCTATATAAAATATTTTCTTATACTGTATTTAGGTTAGTTTTCCGGGTTAACTTTCATACTTGATTTTCTTTTCTTTCAATTTATGTCAGTATGCCTTGGTTATTTAAACATTTAAATTCAATGCTCATTATACCTAACTTTATTCACTCGTTTAAAGCTTCGTATTTAAAGCATTCTTGTGGTAGTTTCTTTCCTTAAGTTTTATTATCGATTTTTAGTATCTTCTTTAAAATAATTAGTTTTCTTGTAAAACCTTATTCAATGTTTTAGTAACGAATACACTTCAGAGGATTATAACCTTTATTCATTTTTGTTTTTATTATTCATTTTATTAAACCGTTTTATTTTATTTTTAATAAACATTTATTTGTTTGAAAACTGACATATGATCTGTTATAAAGATATTCAGCAAAATTAGGTTGATGTCTTAAATAATTACAATCAATTTAAATACGATGAATACAAATACGATGAATATAAATACGATCAATTTAAAAACGATGAATATAAATACGATAATTATGGATTGCCTATGACACTAACTTCAAGGTCAAAGACATTTTACGGGCTCGTATAATCAATATATACTCTTATAACTGAAGACATTTTCTTATGATCCTTATGAGGTTGATAAAGGCAGTTACTCGTATAAAGCACAGCACCAACTTGTTAGCAATGTTTTGCATTATTCAATGAATATTTGTAAACTTGTATTTAGACAATTATTATGTTTGTTTGCGGAAAAAAGTGAGAACAACGTGATAAAATGCTATATTTAGTTCAGCCTTCAATGAGACTTTAATGAAAATAATAACAGCATTGTCAGACAAAAGGCGTGCCAATATTCCATTTATCTTAGCAAGATAATTGCAAAATGCACGAAAGCCCAAAAAAGGTGCCTTTAAGTATCATTGAACGATTTTTTATAGAAAGATAGTGGATATTTTTGTCTACCAATTATAAAACATTGCTATGCTCTCTGTTTATGCTCATTTAAAATCAGTCTGATAGACAAAATATTCATGTAATATACACAAAAATTACTTAATGGGGTTTTCGTATTACGGAATTTCTTCGATGTTCTTGGTCTTTGCAGCACGGTTGACTTATTATATGTTATATCTTATTAATGCATGTTTGTAATTGTTAGTTTTATTTATAATTTCTGCTTCAAAAACCTTAAGAGTTTACAACAAAGGCACATTAATCTACAGAAGACCAAAGAGATCAAACAAGCACTTTTCATATCTTACCTCGAAACCGCGAGGCGATAAAATTCAACATAAGCAAAGTTTGACCGTAGTCATATCACGTAGATAAACTGTATGTGAAGGTGATACTAGTAGAAATATCAGCTTTAGACTGTATGTGTATGTTATTGTACAGATATCGACACACATCAACCCGTTGTTAATTATGTATGTCCATCCGAAAATATTTTCCATCCATTCATTTGGACACATCTGTATTGTTAATGACATATTTTCGTTATCTAGTGAATACTAAAATGTTTTTGCTTGTCACTAGAAACTGTAATAGTTTTTGTGAGAAATAAAATATGTTCTGTTCTGTTCTGATAAAATTCAACAAAATTATAAGCGTTTTTTAAGGAATATGAGTTACTAGTATAACAAAACAACGAAATACAGCTAATTAATCTCGCAGCCAAGAGGTATAACAAAACGTAATATTACCATAGTTACGAAATATATAGAAATGATAAAAACTTATGCAACAAGCTATATCGATGCCTCGAGATATTAATAAATATATGAACCTCTAATGACCAAAAGATGTGAAAAAAAAACAAATGCAAAATGTGTTTTACGTCGACGTGACGTGTACATGAAATATATAAAACACTAATATGTATCGCATGACCATGGAATCTAAATAAAAGGAAACGTTACTAAATGGAATTCAATTAAAAATATTTAGTTTAAATTCATATTTAGAAAAATAGGTTTGAAAGCGCTTTTTGTATGTGAAACGGAGGCATTGGTTGGATTTAGAGTTATATCAATGTTAAGGTTATCGTTACTAAAATAGGCAAAGTTTGCTTCCGCAATATATTTTAGTACAACAAATGGAACTTTGACTTTAAGAAAATAAAGATTTACCACTTTTGTGATTGCACATGCTTAAAATCCCCAGCATTTAGAGTATTTAGTCTTATTTCCCTCAACGATTTTAGGGTTGTAAATCATGTCGATTCGATGATATTCAGCAGCACTTTGAATATGATCAGAACATATCAAGAGAGTGCCATGACTTTTTCACTTGCTTCGCTACATCATCCATTCAATAAACAAGTCAAGAATATTCTCATCTACATGATTGTGTTAGTACATAATCTAACGTGATTAATCGAATATAAAATCATGTCAAAGTAAAAATGTGACGTACATGTAATAGCTTAAAAGCGATACAAAAATACAATACAGTTAATTTATATAGTTTGTGACTTCCGAGGTGAATTGTACTTATTGAAAAACAGAATTGGAAAACGTATAAAATAAATATATTGCTATGAAATATTTAGTACATACTCATGGATGGTAGATGTGTAAATAATTGTTTGTTAAGCAAAATAGCAGAATAAAAAAATTGAAATTGATTACGTCAGCGTTGCTCTTCTTTTGAAATATGTCATCAGAGTGTCATAGCTTTAGTTTCATTTTAATACTAGTATCCACTTATTAAGTCTGAAATTTAAATTTGTTTGATAAGAAAGCTTATATTAATCTATTGTCAAAGAATTAATTTTTATCATTATTTCATTTGCACTGGGCTGCATGTACACATATTGATAGGAATACAGAATTTATTTTCATTTGGGAATCTTTTCTATGAAATCTCCAAATAACGTTGGTGACAAAATTTAAGATTTTGTAAAACAAACAAAGCCATGGTACAAATACATGTCTAAACGTATTTCCACTCACTATGCCAAATCAGTCCCTTGCTTCTGCAAAAGAAGACATTAAAAACATTCTACGTGAACTTTCGAATGCAGTCCCCTACAGTTTTTGGTATATGCCTATTTAATCTGTTATTAGTAATTAATATCTTGTTACTAATTTTGCCTAATTATTCATTGTAAATACAAACAATTATCGCTAGACGATGTGAGCAATGATGTACTAGTATTTTGCATTACCTCTCATGGACAGGCTATTTCAGACTCTTGTTATTTTGTTTTATCGTGTTTTATACTTCAAACGATTTCTTTATTTGATTTAATTCTCCACAAGTGTTCTTAAACTAGACCAACAGGCATTGTCTAGTTGTAAGAATGCAGTCCCCTACAGTTTTTGGTATATGCCTATTTAATCCTGTCACTAGTTTTGCCAAATTATTCAAACACAAAAACATGTCGTAACTTGTAGAGCGGTTTGGCTTAAAAAGCTGTCCATATTAAAGATATACACTGCCCATTTTTCAATAACATACTTTATCATTCATCAATTATATTCAATTATTATAATCATCTTACATCGTACGTTGAGCGTCATTTGTACGTTCTTTTTTTTATCGGTTTTACACATTAATACTGTGTTTACTCGTTCATTTATTAATGTGAAATAGTTTTCACATATACACAGAAATAATTCAGCACACAAACATTTTTATTTATGTTTACGCAGGAAGTGTGTTGTACTTGTTTCATGTTTTCAGTTTTAAAATTTGCACGTAATGTAATCTAAAGTATACAAGAGAAACAGTTACAATATTACTGCATATTTAGATTATAACTGGATATATCGTAATGTATTATGAATGAAACAATGCTCTGTGCATCTGTATCTGAAAAAGGATTAACACGTCATGCTTTCATTTAACAATTTTTACATTTTTTCTTAATTCAAATTTAGTAGATTACTTGTAGGAAAACAGCAAACATCTCTATCATTTGTAAATTACTTTAGATTGCCTACGCGGCTGATTTTGATTCACCTTCTTGAACCGCAGAGGCATCTTAGTGACACCAGAATATTTATTGCTGCTAATGAGTTATTGTATGTAATAAAAGAATTATGGCTTTTTGTAAATAATTCATTCAAAAGCGTCTGGTCAGCAACAATCCTAATTTGTTTCTCATTTTATGTCTATATTATGTGTAACATCGTCTTGTATTTTGACAGTTTTCGTCCGGGGTTGATGGATATTCTATTACGCAGCTTTTTATAAGCTCAATGTCTAGCTTCAAGATCATTTTGATTACAGTAAGGCAATAAAATATGTGTTATGTTATTTAGATCTGGCAACTGCTTGTGGAAGAAATATTTAGAATATTGTTTTACATACATACCAGAACGGTTGGTAACTGCATTCTTACGACGTGGAAATGCCTATTGGATTATTTAGTTTTTAATAAGAATAATTGTAGATAGACTACATTAACTTTTTGTCAGTCAATAAATCCGAATTTTTCTATTTCCAGTCTGTCATTGAACATGTATTCACTTTAAGTACACTTACAAGAATAAGTACGTTTTCTTGTAAGGTCTGGTATTTAACTGGTAATCTTCCATAATGGATCTATTTGCATGCAGAACATTTACCCTTAATTTCGTTTGATTTTGCATTTTGTGGTGTTTATCTGACAACATGTCGTTCCACATCATTGATTCAAACTCATAACAAATTTTGTGCGTGTGTGTGTGTGTGTGTGTGTGTTTATTTTTAATATACAACAGAAAATATGTACACAAACTTTAAACGAATCTCCTTTTACATGTAACTAATATAAGATTATGGGCGCAACTTATGATTTATATGATTAGAATAATGCGACAAACTAATTAATAGAAGTAGTGTCATGCGCAAAAATAAAAATTGGCTAATAAAAGAATCTTCGTCTATATTGATAGTTTCAGTCCATAGTGATGTTCAAAGTTTGACATACAATAATACCTTTTTCAAGTATACAGCGCCAAATGTGCTTCATAACCATAAAGATTCATTTTGTAAGTGTATGTGTGAACATATAAAATAAAATGTACAAAAGCCACTTTTTTACATATTTCTTGTTCATGAGAAAACATTGACCAACACAACAGCAATGTCCAACATGTAAGTGCCTTTGCTCATCTTTTGTAATGAAATATGTGACTTATATACTTTTTAGTCAAACCATGTCATCGACCTCCATTTTGAAAAACAATGTCGAGGTAGAGAATTTGCTTCTACATTTCGAAAATGTTACATTAAAGATATTGTCTTGTCACTATCTATACTAGGGGCTGAAGGAGTTATTCTCTCCTTTTTAATGAGATAAAGTACGTTGCTTATTTCAGTTGTTCCCTGTATCAGCAGGTCACACATGTTACTGTTAGCATAGCGAGTGGGCTAGATATAAATACTTTGTAAAATCCAATTAATTTCGCTACTTTTTTTACAAGTAATAAATGAGATATGCATCCTTCTCAGCAGTTTAACATTCAGGGACAAAACGTGTTATTAGATACAGAAATTTACAAAATCTAGTCTGCCCTGGAGAAATGCAACTGACATTGTGGCTAAATAAGAAAAACTTGTATGTTAAAACTTTCTTATAAGAGTAAGTAATTCATTATCCTGTGGGTTACGCGAAACAAAACAAATGAGATGTTCTGGTAGTAGATGCACAACTTCTGTATGCCAATGGCTTTGTCTTAAATGTATTTTTGTGCATGCGAGAGAGATACTGGAAATCTAATGCAAACTGGATTGTCCTCTGATAGATGTACCTACAATATAGCAATTTTAAACTAACATATAAATGAATATGGTTATTGCATCATACATTATGTCAAAGATAACAATGTTATGTACGCATGTTCAAACTGGTCGACAGTTAGCAAAGCATTTGTGTATCAACAGTCTTTTAATTGTACAATCCTTAGTTTTGGTGATCTAATACAATAGACATGTTTGAGCCACATAACGCATTTACAACGTCGGGAATCTTGAGGTTCGTGCAACTAGACCGAAATAAACTACTCTTCCTGACAAAATACTGAATCATTGCGCGAGCTCTCAGTGTACTAGAAGAAAACTTATATTCGATTGTTCAGTGCTGTCTTTTAGAGTAATGTATGTCATATACTTCGTACGACGTTATTCATTCTGATCTTACATCTTACGCATCTGTGTATAAAGATTATCCCACATGGCAGCTATTTTATGTCTTGCACTTGGCGGCTATTTCAGTAACATGTAATACGTAACAATACATTAATTAAATTCTGGATGATAGTTCCATTAATAATTCGAAAACGATGTTTGTTTACAATGCGTTAAACGTAACATCAAAATAATTCATATGAACAACTCCCTACTGTTTGATCTATATTTTCTCTAACAATATTTATCTTGGTTTCTGAAAACACCATTTTGTAGCTGAACATTATAAAAATTTAACGATTTTAATAGGGATTTTATCATAAATTTCAACCATTTAGAACATCAAAATGTTAAAAGATATGAATTTATTGGATGATGGATTATTGTGTAATTGTCAAGATCAGTAACAAAAACACATTGTTTTGTACAATTGACTTTATTATAAAATACCTATAGATATCAAAATGTAACCCTTCGAGATCATAACAATTATTTATACTTACAGCTTTCTATATGAAGCCTTCCTGTTTATCAAACATTATAATGAGTTCATTCAAATTTTCTGCAAAAAACGGAATGTGCATACCACATTGTTGTTTATGCGAGTTAACCACTTCTGCGATATGTATACGCAAACATAAGTATAAAGATGTGACAAAAATTAACGGAGACGCAGTCGTAATCAACTACCGGTACAATTACGAATATAATTGTTTTTAGGAAATAAATGAAAATTTACATATATTTCAATGCCCTTTAAGGTTGATGAATATGTTTTGAAACAATCTGGTACTGCCTCTAAACGATTTTATCAAGACTGGATGGCAAAATACGAGTTGTTAGCCGACTGCAATAAGCATTCCATCACTTAAACATAAAAAATTGTAAAGACAATGGTTATCCGTCGACATTATCTCCCCTGAATATATATGTTTTACTGGGAAGTGTAATCAGTCAATCTATCTCAGATGAACTTTTATTATTGTAATGGGAAGTATAATATATCAACATCTAATCTGAACATATATGTTTGGAATGGAAAGTACAATCGGTCAACATTATCTAACCTGAACATATATGCCAGTAATGGGAAGTGCAATCGGTCAACATTATCTAACCTGAACACATATGTTTGTAATGAGAAGAACAATCGGTCAACATTATCTAATCTGAACATACACGATAGTTTATTTGAAGTGTATTTGGTCAATATTATCTCACTTGAACATATATGATTGTAATGGGAATATAATATAATTAAACGAAATGCTGTTATTAGTCTCTATAGATTAAGCTGTGCAGATTTCAGTCTACGTAAGGCAACCATGAAATGGTTATCACACTTTTGTTGAATAGAAAAATAAGTCCTTTTTCTTACAAATTTCATTGTCATTTATTCAACCAGTCATTGATGTAAGATTCAGAGATTTTCGTTGCTTTTTCAGTTCACGTGCACAATTTCAGCCTACAACTTGAGCTGAGTAAAGTGCATTTGAGTACCCGTATTTCTAAGACAATATGATGATGAATACGATTATTTCCCCAGGCAACTAGAGCTGTACATGTAATGGTAAGACGCTTTCTGTGCATCCAAATGGTCTTTGCAAAAATTTGATTAAAATCTATACCTTCTGTTTGGTGGCCTTAAAAGTCACCCCGTAGATATTTTTATATTATTCTGTATATTTTAACTGCTGCTATTATTCTAAAGTTTGCCATTACTGTTAGCTCGTTTTGTCGCAATAATGACATGATGCAAAGCTTTCTTAAAAGCTCTCTAATAATTTACAGTTTTATTCCAACTACAAGTGAATCGTTCTTCGTGTAAGAATGGACTTACTAGATGTATTAAATAACGTTTCTACCTAGTAAAATGTCATATGGAATGGAATGTGTTTCGTCTAAATTTAAGCTCGAATAATAGAGCATTATTTCAGGTCAGGGTAAGAAATAACCACAGGAAAGACATTTTTGTATGAAGCTTTTTTATCACAAAATATGTTGGATATACGCCAATAGGAATTTTACCCTATATATTATCTGTTCCGGAGAAATAAACGTCTTTTAAAACGCTCATGGGATTCACTGGGAAAAAACTTGTGATTTATTATATATCGTACATAAACTTTCGTTTGTATTTGAATACATGTATTTGCATTGAACATTCAATTTATTTACATGTACACATGATAGACCAGTGGGGCTCGTTATTGTCGGATGTTCACAAAGTTTAAAGAAATTCTGACTGTAGGGAAATGTTTGCCTATATACATACAGAAAACTGTCAGATGTGTCTTAAAGTGCATGTATGCGATTAATATCTTTGATATGATGCTAAACCTTTTTAATCTGGCATATCGGCTTTAGCTGTCGTGTTGTCAAAAAGCAAATGAAGGAATCTTATATTTTTATGCAAAAATGAAATAAAAATATAATTGTCGATGCTGAGTTTCGAACCCACACGGCACGGTATGCTTTACCTCTGAGCTAATTTGTAATTGGTATTAAAACTAGAAATATTTAGATTTTAACATGTTAGAAAAATGTTGAATTCCCTATGTTCCATTTTAATCTATTCATAGTCATGTTTATTTATAACAAGTTATCGTTTGGGCACAGTATAAACTGAATTAATACAAGTAGGTAGAAGTTTACATTATAACAATATCTTGATCTGCATTAATGCATTTGACTCTCATGGTCATTATCACTTACAAGATCTTATCTGAGTAATACAATATTGCAGATTAAATAAATAAGTTTTTAATGACCGTACCCAATCATTCTGTTACATAGAGCTATTCTCTATAACTTGTTTTGGTTTTTTTTTCAGAGAGAATATAATTATATTCAAATTAAAACCGTTAAATTTACATCACATGACATGATTACTTTTTACTTTAAAGTTACTATTCCGCAGTCACTAAGGAGTATCGAACTTTATATACCATTTATTTGTTGTTTGTAGTCTTTCTCTGTAGCAAGCTTGACCGGACTGTGGTGATTATTATTATTTTATTATGTAACTAGTTTTATTAAGACTTATAGAAGCTGATGCATCCATGGAACATTACAAAGAAACAGCGTCATCAAAGTACTTGTTATCGGCACCTTAGAGATAACTAAGTAATGCGAGATGATGTAATACAAAGTTTATTTGAACTGTAATTATGCAAGTTATGTGTGTGTTGTGTGTGTTCGGTTTAACGTCTTTTTTCCATAAATTTTATGTCATATAAACGATGGTGTCTACTTGTAGCAGTGAGCATAATACCCAACTTTATATTGCTGCCTAACTGGAATATCACGCCATAGACATTGGACATGATACCCAACCCAGTCACAAGCTAGGAAGCTACTAATACCATTTTTACGTCTTTGGTATGACGCGGCCAGGGATCGAACCTACGACCTCCCACACTCGAAGCGGGCGCTGTACCACTAGGCTACCGAGGCGGTCAATTATGCCTATAATGCTCCACTTTCTTGTGTTATATTGAACAAAAGGCATGAAATATATTGTAACAACATGTAATCATTTCCTTTTCATAGTGCTTGAATTTCGTTTAGAATTATATCTTACGTCTATAAGACAGAAAATGAAGAGCAGAATTGGATTCTGTGATTCAAAGTATCAGCAACAATTAGTTTAAAACTTCTTTTATTGGTTTTGATATATCATAGTTCTTGTCCGATACAAGAGTGATCGTTTAGCAGGTTGTCATATTTAATAACTGAACTCTTTATTTTGAATAATAATGCGTTCATAAAACACCTGTTTAGCAAATGTTTGTGTCACAGAATGTATTTAACAATACATAGACACAACTGAAGTTTCCACAACGTAAGAAAAAGTGACTTATACCTTATACTTATCATGCGCGTTTTCCGTGAACTTTAACCTGATGGATGTACGATTCTGTTCAGAATTAAATATGTGTTGCTACCTCATCAAATGTTTTGAATTCTCATCTCTTTCCAACTGTTTATCTGATAAACACAGGGGCAACTATTTCCTCAGACTGATCACATCATCTACGCATGTTCAAATGCAACGTTCAAAGACGAAGTGGATTGGATTTTGGAGAAGTTTAACAACTTTAATACGAACTCACAACATTACTATTCATGCAAGTTTCTAACTTTAACAATCAACCTATATCCGGGATATATGCAAACTTAGGTTGAAAATAGTTCTTTTTCAATATTTATGCTAACTGTCCAAACGTTTGTGGGGTTTTTTTTGTCAAAGTAAATGAAAATTAATCAGATATGAAAGAATATACTTATACATAGCTTCCAAACCATGTCCATTTATATGACCTTGCTTTGATGGCAGAGTACAAGTTGTTATGCGTTTTGCATTATTTGTTTGTTTGTGAGCATATTTATAGTCGCCATATATTAACACATAGGGGCAACTCCTCCAGTAGACCGCTAGTAATGTTAGTGGCAGGATATTGCAAGATACAGAAGACGATCCAATTCTAGATGCTTTCCTGGTTCTTTAACGTGCCAGATGTAAAAAACTCACGCTCTCTTACATAAGTGTTAGTTGCTTTTATATGTTGTTGTTGATGGAGGAGGGCAGTTCAATATCGCGAGCCTGGTTTCTTAGTTCGATAGTGTTACCACTGGACCACTGCCTGGCTGTACCTTACAAATATGTTGTCCTTTTATAACTGTGTTAACTCTGATTTAAGGGGGAAGTCAAAAGCATTCTGAAATGGATGCTCGATTATTGTGCAATTTATTGACAACACTTACTGAGAATACTGGAACAGGTAATAATTTGAAATTATTGTATGTAATGTAAGAATATATTACATTTGTTAATAATATTTACTCCTTCATGTCTGGTCAGCAACAACCTTTATTTGTTAAATTTCTTATACACCTCATCTGTTTGATGCATCCCATTGCTTTGTCTTCCATTGCTCATTACGAGTACACATCTCTACTAGATTCAGATTTTTTGACGAATATAATAAGCCCAGGCAATATTAGTATAAAGCAGACATGTAAAAACTGAAAAAAGCGAGCAAATCCATACTCAGAAATTAGCAAACACATAATATCGAATTTCGATTTTGTGGCATCGTTGTATAACAATTTTGCAATAAAAACAGAAATATAAAATATATGATTGTCAATTTATTTTACGTGTATTGTCTAATGTCTATGAACTACGCGGCAGACGGTAACGTATCAGAATTATCTGTCTGTATCAGACAGCTGTCTCTAGCTACCAGACACAATACACTCATTGTACAAAATCATGAAATAATAAATAATCACATTGCATTGAATGAATACAATTGAAATATGATTCTTGACATTTGCTTATACAGTCTATTTCATTATACTCAGTTATTGTCCTTATTATATATATTTCCAGTCTACAACTTAAGCTCAGTTCATCTGATCCGAATGCCCGTTCCTTTCTCGAACACATTATTACATTGCTCTTGCTTGCTTATTAGATTAACTTAACTTGATAGAGCTGAATCTGCTTATTCACTGTAATGCTAATGCATTATGTCTTACACAGGATTTTCGTACTGATAAGATATGTCTTTTGATGGCTTTATAAACTTACTCAGTTTTTGGGCAGGCACAGTGTAACATACAATATTTGACTTCAATGCATTTGTTACATTTAGGATCGATCAACGTTACTGCATTACCACTATTACCACTATGGAAAAAATAACACAAATTAGCACACGCATAATTTACGGGTATCCTGCCTTTCTAACTACTGAAAAATTCCTCCTGTCATAAATATTTTAAATTTTGTGGCAAGCAGCTAAAAGTATTTACTCTGTAGCTCTGTATTACTCAGAGCAAGCTTTTTCAAGTAATGAATAAATTTCAATTTCATCTGCAAAGTGAGTCTTTTGGGACTGAGGAATGAAAATATAATTGATTAATCATTGCTTTTTCAGTCAAGTAAATTTAATTTGGTATGGTGTAATTATTATATAATCATGCTATAATTTTTGCATCTGGTTTAGTTTCGCATTTGGAAATAACTACATACATCTGGACTTATTCTGAATTTAAGCTCATATGTACAAAGATTGTAATCCAGACGTATCTCGCGGTTTGATAACAACGCTTATGGCTTAATATTAAACTTTCCGTAAACAGTATATAACAGGAAAATGTGAATGAAGAGTAAATACGGTTGTTATTTTTTTGGGGTATATGGAACTTAGTTTTGAACAGCTGAAATGTTATCAATATCACAGAATTAAAGAATATTTCAGAAAACCAAAGATAGAGGTTACATTTAAGAGTCGTTTTATTTCCAAACGATTATTAAATATACTTTTTTTACAGTTTTGAGACAATAAAAACTAATATTGAGACCATGAAACTGCAAGCAGACGCCTAAATATTAAAGCTCCAGTCGAGATATGAATAAAATCTTTTTCACGATTTGCCTTGCGATATTTGCTGTCGTAGTGTATCTCAAGTCAATATAATACACTTGTGTCTGTATTCAGATAGTGACAATGTACTTGATAATGAGTATATGCGGCCTTTATTAAGGGATTCTTTTATTAAGCACATATACTATATAAAAACATTCCATTAAACCATTTTTTTTCATTGCGCGACCAGCAGCCACATCCGACTGGTCCCAGCACAATCTGTTACGTAATTTTCTTTCCATCACGAAAGTACTATTTTCATAAATATCTAAGAATATTCGTAAATAGATTGCACAATATTTATGTCGATATATATATCATTTGGATCTATGTTTTGACAAGTTATATTGTTTGGAAATTCTATGAGGCATATATTGGAATCTCTCGGACTCTGTCTAGCTCTACATACTGTACAGCTATAAGAGAGCTGTCATGTACATATTACAAACTGCACTAGATACCCACTAACAGAAGAACCATCTAAAACAAGTGAATGAAGTATTGCCATGCGATACAAAGTCCCCTACTGGAAGGCACCTAATTTTCTCTACTGCAGTATAACATAATGATTTTGATATCTGTCAGTGATGTATAAACAATATTGTACAATATATATAATATCTTATAACACAACACTTGGATTGAAATTTGCATATACAAAAATCTACAGTTGTTGGTTTTTTTCATAACATCTATGAACATAAAGAAGTATTCAATTTCTATTTTGATAACATTTCATTTTGAAATTGGTGGGAAATTATGAGAAGAAATGTAAGAATTCATCATATTAAAGGGACGTAATTCTGAAGAAAATACACCAACAATTGTTTTAAATGGGTCCAAATGACACATGAGCTTATATAAAAATATTATACAGACTGGACAGGAAACGATTAATGTTGACATTTGACCTTCAGGTGTGACATTGACCTTTGCACAAGGGGTCTGGGTATTGCACATGGCAAACTGTCTCATTATGGTGAACATTTGTGTCAAGTAATATTAAAATCCCTTAATTGATGACAGAGTTATGGACCAGAAAGCGAAAAAAATCCTACTGACCTTTGACCTCAGTCAGTTACCTTGACCTTTGAGTTAGGGATAAGGTTTTGCCTAAGACAGGTTTTCTTATTATTGATAATAGTTGTGCTTAGTAATATTGAAAATCTTTCATGGATGACAGAGTTATTGATCATACGGGGAAAACCCTATTGACCATTGCTCCTCCAAGTGTGACCTTGACCTTTGAGTTAGGGGTCTGGGTGTTGTGCATGATACATTGTCGTATCATGGGGTGCATGTGTGCCAAGTAATATCAAAATCCCTTTAAGGATTGTTGAGTTACAGACCGGACAGGAAAATAACCTTTTTTGTCTTTGACTTCCAAGTGTGACCTTGACCTTTCAGAAAATGGTCTGAGTTTTGCGCGTGACAGGTTGTCTCATCCAGGGGAATATTTGTGCCAAATGATATTGAAATCCTTTTTTGCATGACAAAGTTATAGACCGGACAGGGAAAACCCGTATTTACCTTTGATCTCCAATTGTGACCTTGACTTTTAAGCTAGAGTTCTGGATGTTGCGCATGACAGGTCGTTTTATCATGGGGAACATTTATGCCAAGTAATATTGTAATCCCTTGATGGATGACAGAGTTCTGGACCGGACACAGAACAGACCCTCTTCATGTCATGTTAAAATTTGACTGCCAAGTGTGACATTGACCTTTGAGCTTGGTGTCTGAGAGTTATGTATGACACATCATCTTATTATTGGGTACATTTGCTCAAAGTAATATTAAAATCCCTTCATGGATAGCAAAGTTATGGACCGGACAGGAAAAAAGCCATGTTGACATTTGACCTCCACTTGTGACCTTTACCTTTAAGCTAGGGGTCAAGGTTTTTGCACATGACACGTCGTTTTGTCGTGGGAAACATTTGTGCCAAGTATTATTAAAATCCCTTAATGAATGACAGAGTCATGGACCGGACACAAAACAGACCCTGTTCATGCCATGCTATTATTTGACTGCCAAGTGTGACCTTGACCGTTTAGCTAGGTGTCTGAAAACTGTGCATGACACATCATCTTATTATGGGGTACATTTGTGGGTTAAAATCCCTTACTGGCTGGCAGAGTTATGGACCGGACAGAAAAAAAAACTTTTGACCTTTGACCTCCAATTTTGTCCTGGACCTTTAAGTTAGGGGTCCGGGTTTTGTACATGACACGTCGACTCATCATGGGAAACGTTTATGCCAAGTAATGTTAAAATCCCTTGATGAATGACAGAGTTATGGACCGTACAAGAAATTGCGGACTGATGGACGGACGGAATGACAGAATGACGTAATGACAGACGGACGGAAAAGCGCAATCCTATAGTCCCCGAAACTGGTTTTCAACCAGAAGGGGACTAATAAATTTCTGTTCATAGGGCTATATGTGAAGTCACTTTAGAATATCTTTTACCATGAGCGTTTATGTTGACATACATATAACGCTGACTGAAACCATGCCAATATCAATTCTTATAAATCCATGCAATTAAATATTGTTATCCAGCACATAAACTCTTGGGTGTTCAGAGCAATGCTCACATGTCAATAAAACGATTCAAGCAAAAGCAAGTGTATGCCCTTCAACCGTTCAGTCATTGAATGTAGACTCAATGCTTCATCATATACATTTTAAATACATTTACAAGGTAAGCTTTTTGTAAAAGCAAGTCATGCCACTGTCTGAAAGATCTAGTATATCTACCTAATTTTGAATAGTATCCACATAAATGTTTTAGCCAATTAAAATGGAACACATGGACAGTCATATAGTATATAGACTGCTGAGCCAAACTGATACAAGAATTTTAACAAATATTCCAATTTGTGACATTAATATCGGTTTTTATTTTAAGATAAATGTCTTCAACAATTCCCTTTCCAATATATTTCATTGGCCTGGCTTGATTTAATTTTAATGACTTGTAACTGTACTCCATGTTGAAGAACATAGTATAGAATGTATACATTATATGCGGTATATCTTAAATAGCAAACTACTTACATTTAGATAGTCTCAGTATGTTAGCCGGATCTGCATATTGCACTAAAAGCAAGATAAAAAAGCGCTAGACACCCAAATGTTTATCCTGAAACAAAATAATAAAATAGTACCGACTACCCTTTCATACTGGCCAGAATAATAATAATTGTTACATTTTCTAGGATGGTCTATGAGTTTAAACTGTGGAATTATCCCGTAATGGATTCTATTTGCATACAGAATATCAGATATCACATTTCTGTTTTATCTTATAAGACTTTAGAACATGAATTACCTACTTAAATGTCTGTCTCAGTGGCAAAGAAAACCACTCTGAATGCAGATCGTTTAAAAAACTTGATTTACAAACACGAGTAATGTACTGTAAGTTTCTACTATCTTGCCACAGTGAGGCAAATGTTTAAAATTGTTTTGTAAAACTTATTCCATGTTCAATTAAGTTCAACTTTTGCTGGCTCCAGTCTAGATGTAATCAGCGTCTAATTATACAGCAAATATGTTTCAGTTCTGTGGTCCTGTGGGATCATGGAGTTCTTTCAGTTTTACAACTGTTAAATAGAACTTTGCTTAAGCTTTACATTTTAAAATCTATCGGAAGTAGGTAAATCCATAACTGTAAAAACTACATTGCTAAAAATGTTCTGTACGCAAACACGTCATCAAAAGTGCACTTTTCTTATAGAAGTCCATTATTCACGTTTGTTTTTCATATCGATTTCACAAAAAAAATCATTTCTTTTCATGAATTTCCATCAGAAAATGGTGCTTTGAAAAAAAAAATGGTTTTATATCCTACCTTCATGCGAAATAAAGGGCAAAACGTAGGGGTAGAATACATTTTGCTTTATGAGGTCAGTGCCTTTTGTCGGACTTATTTTTTTATTTTTTATTTCAAAACGACGCCACCTTGTTTTTGAGAATAAAGGCTAAAAGGAATATTTATGCAATTATATTTATAAACGCGCTTTTATTAGGTACGTGAGACCATGTCACTAATGTATAGCGTATGCCTACTGTATTTGAAATTACCACCAAAAGCTTTTATAATGGAATCGCTCGGAGAAATGGAAAATGACTCGTCCATACCGTTTGTTCAGGATTTTAGCTTTCTGCACTTAAATCAAGAAATATTGCATCTGGAATGGAATGTTATTGAGTGAAATAATCGAAGAAACCGTTGCCTAATTTGTTATGGCTTGTGTCAATTTAAAATAGATAAAAGGTAAGAGTAGATTTCCCGGAAGAACAGAACACCCCAACGACAGCTATAGAGCAATGCATCGCAAAGAAGGTCGACATCAAAAAGATGCTGTAACGGAAAAATATTGTAGACGGGCTGCTCCAAAAATCAATCAAGTACATTTTAATTTTAAGCAAAATACAGAAAAGGGGGAAATGGTATGGGGTAGATAAAAGGATCGGATGTTGGGGGAAAGTGGGACAAGGATGAATATTCAAAAGGGAAAGCCATATTCCTTAAATGCAGTAACCCTACAACGTAAACCACAGCAGCGTAGACATCCACGTACAAAAGACAAACACACAAACACAACTAACATACACATGAATAAGAAATAACAACTCTGTGGGGCACCGCCTAAGACACACACGCGCGCGCGCGCACGCACGCACATTCAAACAAGCAGGAAAAAACAGCAGTCGGGCAGCGCCTACGGACGGCCGGCGGCCAAAATAATGGTGGACACGATACCTTACCCATAGCAAAAGGAGAGGGGGTGCAAATGCAAGGGAGCGCACATGCAAGGGCAAAGGATAGGAGGGGCGATGGGGAAGTGAGGAGAAAGGGGAAAGAAACGCCAACAACAAAAAAATACAACATACGCAAAACAAAATACGAGACAGACAAAAACATGTTGAAAAAGGAGCAGCGCCTTGGAACGGTCACTTACCTATATAAAGGATTATAGGGGGTTAAACGCTAACCTCGCACTTACCCTATTTGCAACAAGTTAGACAACACAATGTAAATGAAATCAATCCCCGCTGCGAAAAGCTCTAACATAAGTGACAAAATACCGGATCGTATAAAGCAAAACATAAAATTAGGGTCAATCTAAGGTATAATTATACCAATGTACTCAACAACTTGTCTGAAGTCAGAGCACCAAGAGCCTAACTTTTAAAGACACGACTAAGCAAGCTGCAAGACAAATTCCACTCCCTCTGTCCGTTTTTATAGGCTTTAGGAGAAAAGCATCAAGGAGTCTTACGTTTGCTTGGTGAGAATGGGTATCCGACTTGCAACTGAACTTTGGATTAAAATTCATTTGGCAGCAAATCAAAATTATTCATTCATGTTCAGCAGTACAGAGAGGTCGGGTAGAAAATACAAGGTAAGTCTTTGTTTTTCCGTTCATATCTTATAATATTTAGGGTTTTATAGGCCTATTTCAATGCAGTATGTGTGAGTTATTTGGAGGGCTTTTTAATTTTCATAAATGGCAGACACAGATGTAGTTGGTGATAAATTTTAATAAAGAATTATTTCAAATCAGAAGGTGGGATAAATAGAACATCAGGTTACTGTCCAATTTGAATTTATTAGGTTCGTCTACGAAAATGTCAAAGTCTCGACTAGAGCCTCTTTTTTTATTTATATCACCTAATAAATTTAAATTTATAAGACAGTAACTTAATATTCCCTATTGTAGAAAACAATTTATCTCACATGTAATATATTCTATAACACATGTAAATCAAATTTATAAACTGCTGTAATACACCATTATTGACTCGTTTATTCCCTGTCTGGTTCATTTGCTTGTGGTATGGTATACTTATGAATAATTGTTGTAATTGTTGCAGTGGGAAAATACTCAGACTTTTGATAAAATTGACCTTTCTTTAACATACGAACATTAGAATAGATTTTTCTAAACTGTCTCACAAAGCGGAACCGTTAAATCTAAAACTTTATAATGAAGATAGTTTACCTTCGGTACCCCGTTACAAACGCTTTTCAATTTTAAATGGAAAAATAAGTGGAAACAACTAATTCTGATATGATTCCATTACATATAATCTGTCTGTAACTAGGTTTCGAAATCTTCTTATAAAAAAGAAGTATAACAATTAATTCTTAATTTCTAACAGTTTTATCTCTTTTTTGTTGTCTTGCGATCTGGAGATCAGTGCCTTTAAAACACTTTGATTTAGTCTAAACTAAAGCTCGTCGAAAATTGCTTTTAATGCAGAAATTTCTCTATGAAAGATTACCACAATCATGCCTAAATCTTTTGAAAGACATTTTGAAAGAAAACTAAATCGTTGGTTACCATCCTAGATTTTAATAATTTGTTATAAGGTCTGATACAGCTAATGCAAATTACAGCAGTACAACAGTGGAGGTGTCATGTTAGCATTCAACATTTGATTCATTTCAAAGGAACAAGCGCTGATCCTTTGGGACTCGTTATTTCTCGGATTTACTTGGTTAAGCACGTTTTCTATATTCTTTGTGGCGTCCGTGATGTTTTCTTACAAAGATTAATGCACAGATGTTTACCACGAACATGAAACATTTGTCAGCTCGAAGATATGTGATTATTAAGGCAATTTTAGAAAAAAGTGTCTTCCTAGGTATCATCTTTTTCAAAAATGAAATAGTTTCTAAATCAGTTTATTTATGTTTGATATGTTACTTTATAAAACTGAACAGTTGTTTTAAGAACTCAAAGTTAAAGATGTATAAATGCCTTTCTTGTGTTCTGTTATTTATTAACTTAACATATATTCCATCTTAATCACCTTGTGGCTTCGAGGGAAATCAAGTACAATATCAAGAATGTTATACTTTTAAGAACATTACGCCTCATTTTTATAAACGAAATTACATAATTTGAAACATTATATGACCCCTTATATGAATCGTTTGTCCATAGCTTGTGCTGTTGTGCAGTCTATAACCCTAGATTCTAATGGGCTCAAGTCAAAACCTAGAGAAATTAAATATGAAAACTACTTCTATCGTGGAGAAATTAAGCTTCGGAGTAAAAACCATTTACCATCGGGCTCTCGGACCTTACATATATATCCTAACTCTCGGAATGAAAGGTTTAAACATTTTAATTCCCATCAACGGAGAGGCATATAGACAGTCTGTCTGTCCGTCTGTCCGTTTCCGACTGATAAGTGATGAACGCTTAGGCATAAAGGTGTCAAACTTCGTAGGATGACTGTTTGATTTGAGTGATGGATCCCTCAGTTTTTGATGGCAATAGGTCACAGGTTAAGGCCATAGAGACCTTGAGACTTGAAATGGTTTCAGATAAATAAACTGAAGAATACATGGCCTACAACATAAAACTTCACAGGATGATTGCTTGTGGTTATATGAATGGACCTTATTGTTTTTGGGGGCAGTAAGTCCAATGTCAAGGTTAAAATGAACTTGAGACTGAAAACGGTTTTCGCTCGATATCTAAAGAAAGCTATGGCCTACAGGTGTCAAACGTTATAGGATGATTGCATGTGCTCCCTAAGGAATCTCTATTGTTTAATGGTCAGTATGTCAAAGCTCGAAGTCACAGTGACCATGAGACCGAAAACGGTTTCCGATCGATAACTGAAGACAGCTTTGGTCTTAAACCCCCGTCAGATTTCATAAGATGATTGTCTGGGATCAGTAGATAGCCACTAGTGTTTTGGGATCAATAGATTAGAGATCGAGGTCAAAGAGAACTCGAGTCTAAAATGGTCCGCTCTGATAACTGAAAAATGCTATTGCTTACAGACATCAAACGCTATAGGGTGATTGCATGTGGTCGTTAAAGGATCTCTACTGATTTGATGGTCAGTAGATCAAAGCTCACACAGTGACTATGAGACTGAAAACGGTACACGAACCTCCAACTTTGTTTGCAGATGAAGAATATCGATTTTGAAGGCAGTTTTACAAAAGTCATGGACAAGGTCTTTGATATATTGACCGTGAAATTGGTTTCCATGTATAACTGAAGAACGCTAGTGATTATTTGAAAGCCAGTCTGTCTTTCGGCCATGGAGTTCCTCTTGAAAACAGAAGAATGCTTTGCTTACGTTCATCTTACTTCTAAGGGTGATAGCCTGTTGTCAGTAGATAACCAATATTGTTTTTGCGGTCAGTTGGTCTAAGAGCAAAGTGACATCGGAAGGCCATCGTTGTGGTAGGGTGGGGGTGTTCGTGCGTGGCATCTTGTTTCAAATGTAAACAAATTGAAAATTGGAAGTCATAAAGGTATTTGAAATGATGTTTCTTCAATAATCCAGGCAAGTTAAACATAAAATATTACCTATATGGAATGATACAATACAAGATAAATTTTCTTCTAACTCACTACAAACGCACAAATGATTGTATACATAATATCCGTTTACTCAATTAAATTCTTAAGCCTTCGGGACCATTTACTGTCAGCATTTATTGAGTTAAACATTTTTCTCTTCTTTTTATGACATCGTAAATTTTGTCTGTTTATGTGGTTTATTAGGGACAAACTCCCAGGAGCATGTTAAAAATGAACTATATGTTATTATTTTTGTGTCTTTGTAGTGACTGCCACTTTGGAAAAAATATATAGCAGTAGTGCCAAATTAACAAATTTGAAGAATGTATAACCTTTAAACGTCATATATTATATTCTTTCAAGGTTTTTATATTTGTTTCTTATACTTAGAAAGTATTACTTAATAAAGAATAATTTATATGGTTTCCGGAGTTTATGATACGCCATTTGTTTTAAGTTGCCGTTCAAACAAAATAGCCGCCTTTATGATCAAATACCGAATTGTTCTGAATTTTGTTTAGCTTTAAAGTGTTTTGAAAAATTCTTTCACTCCTTAAATGATTAAACAAGACCCGACAGACGGAACAGGTGAAATGAGCATTAAACATTACCTTTCTCTGTAAGCATATACGAGTCTAGTAACTAAACTTGCAAAGCAAACAAGAGCTGTCTTAAGGCTACTCACCACCAGCTTTGGTGAAATTTTTGAAGATGTTCACTTCAACAAAGTTTGGAATAGAATGTATATATGACACTGACAACTGATAAAGTAGATAGAAATAAAGAAATTGATATTGGTAAAACTGCAGAAGAATGCAAATTTTCTGCATTATTTCAAAAGCGTTGTAACGGTTTACTACCTTCTAACTATAGTTTTGCTTATTCATAAGAATTCTTGCAAAAATCTTATGGCAATGAATTTGTACCACTAGACACTTTCAGAGTACTCACTTTTTATGGATTTTTTTCTTAGAGAAATTATTTTTCGCCTAAAATGTGTGGGTTAGTCCCTTTAAAGTGCTGTGTGGCGGCTGTAAAAACTTTCCCCGTTATTTTAATTAATTTTGTTTATGTCCTGGTTCCATTCGTTTTATTACATTAGAGTCCCGCTTCAGCAGGTTCTTGTAGGAATGAGAGGTCTTACATGTTTCATTACCCCAAATAAACAGAATTTTCTAAACATTCCAATGTGCGTTCTTTGCTTACAAAGGATCTTCTTATAGACTTTATTGACTACAACAACTAGCAGTCTTTAAGTGTTTTAAACTTTCTCCCCGTACATGGACTTAGTTTATAATATTTTATTGTCATTCTTGGTAATAAAATCAACTGAGCTGTATTATAATAGAGTTCCGCTTAAACCTTTGCTAGGGGATGTGAGCGGTGTGGCATGTATCATTACCTGTCATGGACAGACTCAGTCAAACCGTCTGATTTTGCTATTTTGCCTTCTATGCCTCCAAAGGATCTTAAAATAGACATTACAATCACAACTGTACTCTAAATGTGTTGTGTGGCGAATATAAAATATCTTACAATATGTTTTTCTAAATGTCACCAATGAGCTTGAACAAATTGATCTTTTTTAGATCTAAAACTGAAGAGTTGCTACTTTCCTCTCATTTTTAGTTTACATGCAAAAATATTTTACAACATACAGATACTGTTTGTTTGGAAATTTTACTACCTCAGAGGCATTTTTCGAGACTCTAGAATATCTAGTGTTTTGGATGAATAATATCATGCAATTAAACAATTGTGAGATTTTGTAAATAATTCATTCCAACACGTCTAGTCAGCAACATGCATAATGTGTTTCTTATTTCATGTCTATAATACCTTTACATTGATTTTGACAGGTTTTCCTGCTTTACTGTTGTGCAACCTTTTGAAATTGCATTCTCTAGATTCAATACAAATTATGCTACAGTAAGGCTCTAAAATTGTTTTATGCTATATATATTCAACAGAATGCAAAAGATAACCTCTTCTTGCAAAAGCATTCAACAAATATTTCCCTTCATATATAGACTGCTATGAATAAGCTTCGTCCATCAGAGTTGTTATTTGCAAGTATATTATGTTGTTTGAACTTTGTCAAAATGCTTTCATTTCAAGCTAAATGAGGTTATTGCACAATACTCAGTTTACAAAAGAATGACTAATTGCCAGACGTAATTTTAAGATATAAAATCAAAATATGACAAATTATCATGAATAGTATTGGCAATGAATCTATACTGATCAATTACCAATTAGTAATTCAGTGTGCATTATTTTAGTAAGTAAAAAGGAATTGTTACATTTCCTTGTCGTTCGTGGAACGTTATCCTCGTTCTTTTTGCATACAGTATTCGTCCTCTAAGATTTTATTATTTTACTGTCTCCGCGGCAGGAAAACCGAAATCTCATTCTATATACCCCTTAAGCTTTGACTCAGGTGTACACGGGACACATTGCAGTGAACTTACATAAAACATTTTTGACATAAAATAAATATATATGACCTCTTGTAAGCATAGGAATCAAAGTAACACGCGCCAAAATTAACTTTTTGTTGTTGTTGTTGTTGTTTTTCTTGCCAGAGATAGTTCTTCAGGTACAAGTTCTATTTTTACAAATGATATTAAATGAAATTGGAATAAATGTGGTGCAGGAGTTTGTATACAGATTTTTTAGGTTTATATATCGTGCCGTATTAACATGTCTTACAGCTTCACCTTGTCGGCGTAAATTTAATTCAACACTGCATAGCTGTCCAGCTGTCAAGCGACACTCGAACATAGTGGGAATTCAGTGTGGTGTTTGGTGCTCAAAGCAGCCCGAAGCTGTTTTGTCGTCACTGAGCGTCCGTACATTTTCGGAAGGTGTCTTTCTGGCGGAGTATAACGTTATTATACACATTTTTACTAGTTAAATTTGTTAATATTTAAAAACCAACAAAATAACAAATTAACATCGAAATTAAGCATCTTTTCATCTGCAAGCAAAAAGCGAACCTTACATTCATTATGTATTTTTAGAAAACTTACGGGTACATCATAATAATGTTAAATTCGTCTGGTCTTTTTGGCTCTTAGAGTACATTCAGGTTAAGCCGATCACAGGTTGCGCGTGTGGTGTTGCAGAAGTCATTACCTCTTATGAACAAACTCAAACGAAACGAGTCTGTAATTATTTTGCTTGTTTGCCTTCTGTGCTTCCGAAGGATATTCTTGTAGATTTGAATAACTATTACAAGTGCAATATCAAAATATCATGTGGCCGCTATAAAACAATTCCTATACTTGGACTCAGTATTGTTACATTTTCTGGTCCTTTAGAATACATTCAGTTTTACTTTCATAAAATTGCTATAGGCATGAAGGGTATTGCATTTCCGTAACTCGAATGAACAGAATCAACCAAACCAAGTCTGTTATTGTTTTTGTGCTTCCAAATCTTCTTATTTACTACGCAAAAAAATGAAGAAAGAAAACGTATAAAAACATATTTACATTTGTATATTTGATACAGAAGCATAGTGCCCTCTAATACCTATGTACAAACAGTTAATCATATTAC
Organism: Mercenaria mercenaria; assembly: GCF_021730395.1. NCBI lineage: Eukaryota > Metazoa > Mollusca > Bivalvia > Venerida > Veneridae > Mercenaria > Mercenaria mercenaria. The sequence continues at coordinate 71,035,705 of NC_069368.1, read as the reverse complement.
ATACCACTTTCATGTATAATTTCTTGTCTATAAAGATTCATTCCTTTGAGCAACTATTTAATGAATCCCACAGGGTTGACGTTTAAATAGTATCTCTTGAAAAATTTAGGATTTATCTTATTTTCTAGTTTAAGTTCAAACATCGTTTCTTGTTAACGTACGTACGATATTGTAGGCTAACAGTTGTAGTAGAAAATTACCATCAACCACATGTTGGTAAAACATTGTATTATATGTAAATGCCTCAGTGTAAAGTAACCGTATTCGGAATACATGCAAACGTTTTTAAAAGAAGCTAATTGTACTTTTACCGAAAAACGAACACGCTATTATCACAATAGAATAATGATATAATCAATATTGCAGAATATAAGTTTAGTGCCTGTCTGCAAATATACATTGTTATTCTCTTTATGCAATGTTTTATGGGTAAAACTTACATAAGTTTGATTCATGTTCACACACTCTGAGACTCAAGGAATTTTATCGCTATAGGTAACTTGTTGGTAGGTAACTGGCTTGTAATAACAAATCAAAATCGTTTTTATATAATTCATTCATTAGTGTCTGGTCATCTAAAGCCATATTTTCCTCTATATTATGACTAACATCGGCCGAACTAGTTTGGTTTCATTTCTTTGTATTCCATTACGCAATAAACATATACATCTCTAGTTATTTCAAGATCTTTTTCAGCACAACATGTCTATAACATAAGTATCTGACCAAGTATTACGATGGGGAAACGTACTCTGGATATAGTAAAAGTTTGATAAGGAAATACAACTTAAATTTTGCTCTCTATCAACATTTGTAAAAAGATTCTTTGGAAGCAGAGAATGCAACCAAGAAGAAGCAGACTCGGTTTGATTGAGTCTTTTCATGAGAGGTAATGAAATGTGCAACACCTCTCACGCCCCCTACCACCGCCTTAAGCGGGACTCTATTACACATATGTGTACTCCATGATCCCAAAGAACCAGAAAATATAACAACACCAAATCCAAGTACGTGGAGACTTTTTACAGCCGCCACAAGGGACTGAAAAATTGCTGTTGTGATAGTTAATAAAATCTGTAAAAAGATCCTTTTGAAGCAAAGTATTCAAACAAGAATAATGATAGCAGACTCGATTATGAAATGTGCTGGATGTAATTCCTTTTTATGTTTCATATTAAAAATTCTTTCAGAAACAAAGGGCACAAAGTACCTTGACCATGCAAAGGTACGGCCATTACTAAAATTTGTCTGTTCTGCAAATATAATTGCTGTAATCTTTGCAGTGGAAAACTACTTAAAGGGACTGAACTCTAGACTTTGGATAAAACTGATCATTCTTATAAAGTGAAGTTTGAACATATAAACATTAGAAAATGTTGTTTTTGTTGTTGTTGTTTCTAAATTATCTTTTAAAACGTCACCGTTAAATCTAAAGTATCATAATTAAGATAATTTACCTTCGGTACCCCGTTACAAACGTTGTTTAATTTTAAATAAAAAGACGCTCCACGGAAACAACATCTTTTTTATATATGATTCCATAACATATAATCTGTCTGTGACTTGGTTTCCATGCCATCTTATTAATAAGAAATATAATAATGATTTCCTGATATCTTAAAATGTTCTCCCTGTTTTGTTGTCGTACGATCCGGAGATCAGTGCCTTTGAAACGCATTGATTTAGTCTAAACTAAAGCTCGCTGAAAATTGCTTTTAATGCAGAAATGTCTCTATGAAAGATTACAACAATTATGCTTAAATCATTTGAAAGACATCTTGAAAGAAGAGTAAATCGTTGATTATCTGTATAGATTTGAATAATTCGTTATAAGGTCTGATACCAATAAAAAGCTATTGATATCAAGGAATGAAGCATACTGCAGCAACACAAATGTGGAGGGTTCATGTTAGCATTAAAATTTCGAATCATTTTAAAGGAACAAGCGCTGATCCTTTGGGACTCATTAATTCTAGGATTTGCTGGGTTAAACACGTTTTCTATATTCTTTGTGGCGTCAGTAATGTTTTCTTAAAAAGATTAATACACAAATGTTTACAAAGAACATGTAAATATTGTCAGCTCGAAGATATCTGACTATTAAAGCAATTTTAGAAAAAGTGCCTTCCTGGGTATTAGTTTTTTCAAGATAAGATCTAGTTTCTCATTTTACTTTATAAAACTGAACAGTTGTTTTCAGAATTCAATGTTAAAGATGTATAAATGCCTTTCTTGTGTTCTGTAATTTATTAACTAAACCATATCAATCAATTTATGGCTTTGAGAGAAATAAAGTACAATGCCGAGAATGTTATACTTTTTAGAACGAATAAGCCTCGACTTTTTTGAAACGAAATTACATCAATTTGAATTATTACATGACCACTTATATGGTGATCTTAACCTTGACCTTGAAATTAGTTTTCATCTATAACTGAAAAACTGAAGTCTGTCTGTCTGTCCGTCTGTCTTTTGACCACGGGTTTCCTACTGATAACTGAAGAATGCTTTGTCCTTCAGGCGTCTTACGTAAAGGTAATTGTCTGTTTTCAGTTGATTACTCCTATTGTTTTTTGGTAAGCTTGTTAAAGGGACAAAGTAATCTAGGGAAGCCATTATAGGGGGGGTGTATATTTTACAAATTCATCTTGTTTTAAAATGTAGGCGAATTGAAAAATGGAAGTAATACAAGTATATCAGTAATCCAGGCGAGTTAAACATACAATACAGACATGTATGGAATAATACAATTCATTATAAGACAGCTTTCTTCTAACTTACTTTAAACTCACAAATAATTGTATACATGATATCCGTTTACAAGATAAAACTCTAAAGCCTCTGGGACTATTTACTGTCAGCATTTATTGCGTTAACATTTTTCTCTTCTTTTTATGACCTCATAAGTTTTGTCTATTTATGTGGTTTAATAGGGACAAAATCCCAGAGGCATGTTAAAACATGAACTATTTGTTATTACTTTTATGACTTTGTAGTGACTGCCACATAGAAAATAACTCGAAAACAAATATAGCAGTATTGTCAAAGAATCAAATTGTGGCCGAGTTTAAATAATATCAATGTTACTTTATTGAATTTCTTCTTACACATTTCTTTTATTTGTATGATAGATTTGCAGTTCTCAGCTTGTATTTAACCAGCTGTTATCTTTACGTTCAGTTCGATACGAAATGCCAGGAAACCCATGCCCGTGTCTTGGAATAAGCACATTTCAATCAAATGGGTTTGACATGATCTTTAATATTTATGTTTTACTTCATTATCTTGTACTGAATATTTTCTATAAGTTCCAACAATATGAAGTATTTACCAAGAACCGAAACATTTCCAAGGTTCAAGCCAATAAGTATGCTAGGAATAATGAGGAAAGGGCAAACATCGCACTAATAAGAGACACCTTAACTAAAATGAATGAAATACTGGATTAATGTCTCATTTTTATGTGTATCCCACAGTACACAGTATATGGCTACACCCAGTTTCTTTGGGTACACACCTCAAAGGTAATAGCTTGATCAGTTAAGGATAGTTTGATGAACGTGAAATCGACCGATTCAGAATGTCAGTTTATTCATAATCTGTTTTGCAATAAGGGTAACCAACTTTGAGTTGATCACCTGGGATTTAAAGTATTTTAACTCATTGGCATTAAACAGTGCGTGATATGGCACCACAATTTATCATTAGCTCGACTTTTCGAAGAAAAAGTAGAGCTATTGCACTCGCCACGGCGTCGGCGTCGTGTCGGCGTTGGCGTCACCGTTGGTTAAAGTTTTGGATAATATCAAAAATCTCTGTTATTCTCAAAGCTATTGACTTGAAACTTAAAATAGTTATTTACTATCAAAGTATCCTGGTATAGAACCAGGAGAAACAATCCCGTAACTCTATTTTGAATTTTGACAGAATTATGCCCCTTTTTAACTTAGAAATTTTGGTTAAAGTTTTTGATAAAGTCAATATCTCTATTACTATCAAAGCTATTGATTTGAAACTTAAAATACTTATTTACCATCAAAGTCTACACCAGGAGAAATAATCCCCATAACTCTGTTTGAAATTTGACGGAATTATGCCCCTTTTTAACATAGAATTTTTTTTAAAAAAAATGATAAAGTCAAATATCTCTGTTACTATTAAACCTTTTTATTTGAAACTCAAAGTAGTTGTTTACAATCAAAGTCTACACCAGGAAACACAATTCCCACTCTGATTTGAATTTTGACAGAATTGTGCCCCTTTTTAACTTAGTATTTTTTGGTTAAAGATTTCAATAAAATCAAATATCTCTGTTACTATCAAAGCTTTTGACTTGAAACTTAAAATACTTATTTACCATCACAGTCTACACCAGGAGACACAATCCCCATAACTCTGATTTGACTTTTGACAGAATTATGCCCGTTTTTAACTTAGAATTTTTTGTTAAAAGTCAAATATTTCTGTTACTATTAAAGCTTTTGACTTGAAACTCTAAATAGTTATTTACTATCAAAGTCTACACCAGAAGACACAATTCCTATAACTCTGACTATAAATTTGACAGAGTTATGTCCCTTTTTAACTTGGATTTTTTTTACTGGCAAAGCTCTAATTCAGAGTCAAGCACTGTGAGAAGTCGAGCGCGCTGTCTTACGGACAGCTCTTGTTTTGTTATTACGTTTACACTAGTTTCATTTACTGATACGGTAAATTAACGTTGATGCAGCACGATCTTGCCTCAAAGGTAGAGGTGAGTGGGTGACAAATGGTTACGAAGCTTTTTTTTTTACTTTCCACTCCAGGGATATCCCTACTGTGTGAAAGCAACATTAGTGTAAAGCAAATTCAACAATAGCCTCACCGTACACAGGGTGGTTATATTCTCGGGTCCTCAATTAGGGTTTTAAATTACAGACTCAATTAAACCAATATATGTAACAACAGCAAGAATTCGTTCTGAGAAAAAACAGTGTTTTGAAAATGTTTATTCTTCTTCTTCTTATTATTATTATTATACAAAGTTCATATTCTACTTCTCTTTATGAATGACGCACCAGACGTTTAGACGACAGAATCATCTAACTTTGGACAAATAATTGTTACGAAAAGCTGTAATCAGTCTACATCTACCAGACGGATCACAATAGGGTCTTGTTATGCTATTATCAAATGATATGATATGTATAAATAATCACATTGGAGTGAATAGATCCAAATGAAAAATGATCCTTGACATTCATCCGAGAAGTCACTGACATATGATTAAATCAAAACCGTCCGTTCAGTTAATCTGCCTGCAACAAAATTGTGTCTATACCGGTAAATTTTAATAATTTCTATTATATTGCTGCTCGTGTGTGAACCTGATACGTCAGTTTGTGTTTTATTACTGGAAAGCGACGTTACTTCTATTATCAGAATTTTATGTATATCACTGTATTACCAAATATAAACAAAGTACACGGCTATACTGCTTCCAGTACTGATTGTTGAAAATGCTACATATTATGCTTCTTACATTTTACATTCAGTGAAAATAAAACCTTTGCTCTGTTATAAGTGTAATGCTGCTCTATTTAGTTTGTTTTATATCGGACGTCATTTATAGGCATATTTATCTTTATAATTGTTTTCATTCATTCGTTATATTGGTATGACATAAGTACAGAACGTTTTCAAAGATCCCTCTTCAAAAACTATAAATATAAATACCATGTTTCGTTGGCACCTATTAATATAAAAACTAGGTAGATGTCCATATGGGGGAAACTGTTCATAATACCTTTCTTAATGAACGAAAAGTCTGAGTATATCATTACGTTTTGAAAAGTAGGGGTTTATTCAAACCTTTTCCTCGACAAATTTTCTCTAAATATGCACATCTACCTCAATTTATTCATATTACTTGATACAGAGTGTGATATCTTTTTAACCGTATGATAGAAATGAGGACAAGAATTTCAAGTATATGAAGCATTTTACTAACAGCAGGCAAAGAGAGCAGAAAAATTATTGGAAGGTACTATTTATTGTCTTACATGTACATATATTAATATAAGAGATGTGACGATACGAATTTAACATTATTTATCATTCAACCCGATGTAGTAAACACAGTTAATTATTTTCATGGGATTCACGTGAATAAATATATTAATCAAGACTTATACATTTTCGTATTTAAATAATGACAGAGTACAACTTTATTCATTTAAGAGAACGAAAGCTAAACCCATGGGAATTGTTTTTATCAGGATTTACTGGGTTAAACACGTTTTCTCTATTCTTTATGGCACCAGTAAATTCTGTTCTCTGTCTACTTGCATAGTTTAATGAGGATAAATCACACGAAACATGCCACAAGATACAGACCGTAATTCGATTTGGAACTGTAGAATGAAGTTTACTAAACTATCACAACACTTCATTAAATAAACATTTGTTTCTTTATATAAAAAGATATGTAAGTATGAAATATTATTATTATTTCTAAATATCGGGGAAACTTAGACAGTCTACAAAATCAAAAAGCAAATGACTTTTGATACTTTTGATGTGATAATTCAAAACACATGAAGCCCATTTGTATCATCTGAGGGCAACGTAAAACTAGTAAACTATATATTATATGATATGTTCACGACTGATCTAATCAAGGCTTCTATATTTGAGTTCAAATTGTCGTGAATTTTAAGGACGGTCTTTATTAAGAAAATCAAGCAGCACGCATAAAATGTTGCATTGATATGGAACAGAAATCATACAAAATGAAAATAGTTTCAGATTTCAAAGTTTGTACAAATAATGTTTTAAATTATTACTGTAAGATTAAATATATCTACACATTTTTTGTTTGCTCATCATTTTCTGTATAATTTTGAAAGACAATGTTCCTCATTTTATGACGTCGTAAATTGTGACATCGTAAATTTAAATTATTTGTGTGATGTAATTAGACTAATTTCCTAGTGTGAGCATGTTAAAATTCTAACATATGCCTTATAATTTGAGTGCTTTAAGCTATAAGACACGAGAAAAACATGATGAGTTTTAAGGAATATATGTCAACTGAATATAGGAATTTTCCCGACGGGAAACCTAGCGACTTGATATCCGAGGGTTTGAAAATACATTGTACGACAGAAACAGATGTAAAAGACCGTTTGTTGTGCCTACCACGATGATACGATCACGGCATTATAGGTTATGACGCCAAACTTATTTCGGCCGGTTGTGTGTTCTAGATGTTTTCCGTTTACGGACTCTTTCTTAACTGTTAATTACAGAACTGTAAGATATGCGAGGGTAGAAAAGAGACATTAATACTTGTACTTGCATTTACAAAACTAAACATACATGGGTTCGTTGATTTTTAAGATGATAGTCAGCTAAACGAGGAGGCATTTTCGCTGATTTCTCATACGTTGTGTGGCAAGAACACTTAAGGAAAGATTTACTCCTACTACAATGGTGTTATTTCAGGACATGGCTGTGTATGGTAGCAATATTTTAGTTGCACAATAAGAATTCTGTTAACTATTTACCATTACAAGAATTTTTAATATGTATTACATAAAATTCTAGCTAATTTTCTCATTAAACTACATTGCATTCATGTATGGAAAAGAATGTTGTAACAGCTTTAAGAAGAACCAATGAAATGGCATTATATCGCATATAACGCTGTAAAGTGTGCCTGAATGAACTGTACATGTCTTTCTAATGTTAAATAATATTTTTCACCAGATCTAAAGCATTTGTTAAGAAGTCATACTGTTTTTTTCAGCTGACAATCAGCTGTTTGAAAATTTAGTCAGAAAAAATGTTCTAAATTGCAAGATGTAGGGTAATATATTTTATGAAAATGTTGCCAACAGTCCATTGGTTAGTGTATACAGGTACACTGTTTTTGTCTAGACTTAAATTGAGGGTGTTTAAATGAAACACATTGACGTGAGAGTAAATTAAAATATGTTTGAGATAAAAATTCACTAATTACTTTAGAGGAGGCATTTTCGCTGATTTCTCATACATTGTGTGGCAAGAACCGTTTTACGTCCAGAAAGTGAATGACATTAAACCTTACGTATACTATGATAATCATGACTAAAATATTGGTACTATGCACATTGAACAAATAGTATTTCATCTTCCATCGTGCACCAGACACATAGTGCCAGATACAACGCTGCTAGGTATCTGGGATACACAATAAAGCACTTAGACTAAGGTATTATGTCTTCAAGATAACAAAACGTAGTTATGGAGAGACTTAAAGAAAACAAAATTCATAGTAATACAATATATCTTCCTTGCTCAGATATAAAATAGGATTGAATATTGCTTTTAAATCGTATAATTTTTACGACGTATTGACATCCATCCAATATAAATGTAGATACTGCCAATTTTCTCGATAGAATGAATTTCAAAGTACAATTCGACAACATAAACGCACACTTTAATAGATGTGACGATGACAGAAGGCCAAGCAAACAAGCCGGTGGTCATCATTCCTTCATTCATTTTTTATGAAGGGGATGAGGAGATGACGACAAAAAACTAGAAATGTTTTCATCTTTGTACAACAACTATCTAGTGCTGGAAGCATACTATATTATAAACAAATCATGACATTTATATTGCTACCACTTACATCTAATATCCTGTTTCCCTATACTGTGAAGAGACTTAAGGGTTTTGCACTCCTGTTTATGTGACGTGATCACAAAATATTCATTGCTAGAGTAGATAAGGGTGTCTCTTGATCCATTAAGTTTCCATGTAAACTGAAGTTATAGACATATAATGACAAAATTCTTTTTGATCTTATATCAGTAAATAACGCAACAACAAAGGATGCATTTACTACAGTAAATAAATTAAACATTTCTGTGTCTCGAGCAATGTGTATTGTGATTACATCGTTTTGCACTAGATAAACCGTCTTCACAAATAGAAATGCTAAGAGAGTAAGGTTGCCATTGCAGTGTCCATTTATTTAATTTAGAGTATTTAGTGCTCATCCAGTATACGGGTTGAAAGGTATAAACGTTATATATTTATGACTGTAATGACCGGAACATAAATATTCAGGATTTCAAAAACAGTAGTTTTGAATTTTTTTTTAATTCGTCCATATTAGCATTGTCCTGATTTCGATAGAGTGCACTTTTAGAAATTGCTGTAGAATCTGTTGTTCTTATTTCTAATTTAAATATATTTGCACCTTTCTGCACATACAAGTTTTTAATTCATCAAATGTAAATGTAATCCGTTACGTAAAAACAAAATGATATCATTTTCAAATCACCTCGCAATAGAGGCTTTATCACATATGTAAACAGAGTGCACGCTACTGCTATCAACATCAGTAGACACAGCAATAACCAAATTCATTGAATCAATTTAGTGAATGTATTGAAACAGGAAAAGAAATATTAAATTATCTTTATCTTGTGAAAAGTTGCCATGCATCATATGAAAATTCAATTTCTGAACATTATACTTTTGGGCTGAGGTTAGCAGATTTCTGTTACAGACATAATAAATTATGTCGCGTAGACTGTAGATAGAAATTATACACAAATACGAACATTGGCAGGTGAACAAAGACGAAGGTCTTTTAGGAAAACTAACATTTATTGAACTTAGTCCAACCTCCACCCCCACCTCTTCACACTGACACCCTAGAGCGCCGAATGTATGGATGTGTACATCAGTAAAATATCAACAAAACACATAGCAACATAAAACATACAGACAGCGTAGTCAAAACAAACTGTTGATTTATTAATTAATTTATTTGGGTTTTAAGGCGCACCTACACACAGTGTAGGTTACATGGCGCCAAACAGCACTATACATTCTGGTTTCACATCTCATTTACATCCATAAAAACATGAGGTATGGAATCAAAATTTGCATACCTGCTGGAATCACAGAATTACAGCAAAACCAAGTGTTAAGGTTTGGTACAATACTTAAAGTGACATAAACACCTATAGGGGGAGTTGAAACCGGCAATCGCCACATCGAACTCCACTCTTAGTCTTCACTGTGTTCGAAAGTTGCACGGCGGTAAAACATTGACATTCGAAGCGGATTGTTTTATCTCACAGTATGTTTACATATTTATGGATACTAGTATGTTGTTTTACATATTGAATTATGCAGCGTTACTAGAACCTAATAGAAACGTTCGCAAAACAAAGATGTAAATTAGTAACTGTCGTCAATTTGATGCAAGCATTTATCCATCAGACATTTGGTAACTTGATAATTTATTAAAAATGTGTTTAACAATTTTTAAATTACACATCCTCCCTTTTGTTTATACATTATGATGAAATAGTTTGGGTCTGAAGACCCAAATGTCTTATGTTCTCGAAGTTGTAGCAATTAATTTTACATGAATATCTATATCTCTACGTTGATATTACAAAAATTGTAAGCAAATCAGTTAAATTAATTATTACCAGTATCATTATTTACCAGAGTTTTATAGCGCTCTTTTTATCTATAAAATAAACGTTCAAATGCGCTGTACAAACTACATATCACAGAATGATATGGATACACAATACAACACAAAAATTATATTTAAAAAAATATCAACAATAAAATTACGAAGGTAGTTAGCTAGAATCAGGTTTGACTCTACATATTAATTGTACTAGGTATTTTAAAGAACAATAAACAACAGTAAATAACATCTATTGCACAGTCATACAACAGCTTGCTTTCCAGTGCAAAGTTAGTTTTCATAGATCTTGAAGAAAAAGTGTGTTTTAATGATCTTTTGAAAGCATCCAAACTTTTATAAGCGTCTCTAACGGTAGCTGGAAGAGTATTCCATAACTTCGATGCAGCTGATGAAAAACTACGACCACCGTACCTCACAGTTTTGCTTTTTGGAACAACTAGTTGTTTTGAGTTGTTCTTGGATCTCAAATTTCTTGCTAGCTGATAGAGTTCTAGCAAGTCTTTAACATAGATCGGTGATTGGTCATGCAATGCTTTGTATGTGTGAACTAGAATCTTAAAGTCGACTCTGTGAGTAACTCGTATCCAATGCAGTTCTTTTAAGACCGGTGTAATGTGATCATAACGCTATATACTCGTTATGATTCGAGCTGCAGTGTTCTGAAGATTCTGAAGTCTATTCAGCGAGGACTTCGAAACACCATACAAGAGCGCATTGCCATAATCAAGGCGTGAAGTGACGAGATAATTTAATAGCGATTTTGTAGCATCTGTATTTATTTGTTTCCTGATGTGGCCTATTTGATGTAGATGTCCGTACCCTGATCAGCAGAGTTAATATGTTTTTCCGTGCTCATTTTGGAGTCTAGACTAGCACCAAGATCCCTTACACATTTAGATGGTTTAATGTTCTCTTCTCCAATTTTCACAGAAACCGAAGAAAATGTTTTGAAAACATTCGGTTAAAAACGCATCATAGCAAAATAGTTACTCGGTTTGATTTAGTCAGTTATTTTCAATAAAAAATGAACTATAAATGCATCTATTTACAATCAATAGAGCTGCAGAAATAACACATGCAATCATAAGTGTTTGAATAACCATTCAAAAACAGCTTCAATCACACAGTAAAGAAAACCAACAACTGAAGAACATCATAAACACTTATCATCTAGGTTGCACATTGTGGTTATTACATTTTATTCAATTAAGCAGTTAGTGATAAGCTAACCCTGGAATTGTTATGCAGCAGTAACACACACCTATAAGTATTTTCTCCATTGTCATAAATATTCATGCTTACCGTTTTCCACTCATATTTGCAGCTGCTGTATGTGGCATCTATTTTAACTGTAAATATTGCATAATTAAAAAGAAACGATACAACTATAGAAAAGATCAAATAACCTTTGGAATTAGGATTACTCACTTGCTTACTAACAGCTGAGATATGAAAACCAAGAAAGCAGATACCTGGCTTTTCAATAGAAGTTTGAAACAGAGAACAAGTTGCTACTTTATGGAATTTATGAACATTTAATTTGTGGGAAATGCCAACGCATTTCAATTATGGTAGAAATTAATACAGGAGTCGGTGTTCTAAACTATCTAAAACATTTTTAAAGCAAAAGCTTTTTATAAGGGTTGACTGCATTATCATATGGACAGAGAGGGCGAGTTCATCTATTAACGTAATAGTATCTGAACATGTACCTTTCCAGTTCAGATGTAAAGATGTATCTGATTCTTAAAATACATCTCCCTGAAGAGATGACTGTATTATTATATCAATAGTTTGGACTTCGTTGCAGTTTAAAAATATTTAGATATCTTGATAAAGTCTGACTAGATTTTTTCCGGTTAATGTAACAAAGTATACTGATACTGTGTTGAATTCTAATAGTATCAATGCATCAATTTTCTATTTAACATTATAAAATGAACATAATAGACCAAAACCGAACTTATTCAAAATATTGTATGTAAACGATGTCTATTTACGTTTCACCAGTCATTCGTCTGTTTTGAAACAGGCGCGTCTAATAATCCAATGAGAATAAAAAGGCGGTTTATAGTAGGGCTTGTATTAGCTAAACTAGAATATGGTCGCCATATTAAAGTAAATCTAATTCATAATTTACGAGAAATGTAATAGCATCAGCAGAATGCAACATAGACGGTAATTGTAATTAACTCCAAAAACGAAAATAATTAATTTCCCCAGACTTAAATATGGAAAAAAAGAAATTATATATCCCAAAGGAAACGTCTTTTTTTGGCCAATACGGTAGTGACAATATTAATGTCAATTTATGTTCCGGACTCTACGGTTCGTTTATGAAGACGTTTATATAGTGAATGAAAAACAAAATGTCTGCTTATACGAAATGACAATGTGCACAAATAAGTCCAAACATAGACGTGCTTGTATAAAGCATCGGGAATACAACATTTTTTGGAACTTTTCAAAATCTAAATACTTTCAGTTTTCGTTCTAAGAACTGTTAATCATCATAGTTTAAACATGCCGATTATGTTTGGCAAACCTTTTCCCGAATGATGTTGAAGCTCAGCGCCAGAACTAATTCCTTATTTATGGGTGTGTTATTTTCTACATGACACAATTACAGAAAAAATCCAATGATTTTTTTTTCGTATTAAATCAAACATAATATTAATTGCATGTATACAATAAAATAAGAAGCGAAATATATGCTGATACAAATTATCCAGAAAAGAACCACAGAAGTGAAAGTAAAAGACTAAAATAAACGATCTGAAAAAGATCTAGTGGTATTTACAGTTTATACAACTGAAGCAACTTCTTTAACGTATTTTAATCACACTCGATGCAATCTATCGTAACGAGGAAGCCAGTTTCTCTTTTCATGGTGAGGGAGGTATTGGTACCATTTTTTTCACTTCTTTTGTTTGACACGAAGTGGGGTGGAAGTCGCATATGTTATTATCTGCTAATCCCAGATATAACTGGTTCACAACTTACTTGAATTATCAAAGGTTTACTTCTACGTTTTTTCCTTTTGATCGGTTACATGAGTGTATGCAATAAAAAATGCAATTGGTTTTATATCGTTCTCAAAACAAAACTAAGACTATTACACCATTTTAATCGAAATGCAATATGATATTTTTATCCTTCTTGTTATTCCGTGCTTCTATTTTATAATTAAGAAATATACTTCTGAAAATATAAAATGGCGCCGTGAATATCTGGTTTTACAGTATATTTTGATTGAATGCGTGATCTTAGTTCATTGTAAGATATTTCCGTAAAATGTGCTGTGTATTTGTTAGACTAAACGGCGGATAAGTCAAACCGGTTTACCAATGAGTAAAATAATTTGAATTTCAAACATGCAGTCATGTTCTTCAAAGAAAATGTTTTGTCTTCTATTTGATTCTTTTTATTGCATCTTGTTAGATCGTACAATAAAGGTGGAACAAATCCATCGAGAACCTTACTGGTTCACTTTAGAACAAACTAATCCGCCCGTTACCAAACAAAGCGGAAGACACAACCATGTGCAATGTTTAGTAAAACTATCTTCCATTTAATTTCCTTCACAAGAATATCATACTATGTTCCTCTACGCTCCTTTTTTCCGATTATTCGCATATAAAAGCCTATGTAAAGTTCAAGCAGAACTACTTCAAAGTACTCCAAGTGTCTTAATTAACATGAATTAGTAACACTAGGCCGGAGGTATTGAAAGAAGCAAGAATATTTACCAGTTTACCTTGTCCTATGCTTAAATTAAATGAGCCTTAAGCCTGTATGCTTAAAATGTTAGGGTATGAGTGTTAGCATTTTCATTGTTAGTAATAGTTTTTAATCCATGATCGTACTTGATTAATGTAATGATACTTTTCTTGTCTTGTAATACAACGTTTTTGTCTTCGTGCCAAAGTATTAATTTTGCCATCATTTAAATATTGCCGTTGGAGCTATTCGGTTAATATATAATATATTAATTTGCATCATTTTTTTTTTCAAAGTTAAATGTTCTTTATTACTTGTTTCTGTGCTTAATCCTTTAGCGCTAGATGCTTTTGCAAAACCTTCATAACGCTTCATAGAAAAACAAAGAATTTCCTCTAAACACTTTTAATAATATAATATAGTTTATTGTAGCCATTTAAATAATTAGACCACTTATGCAGCTGCTATTTCTTATTTTTGTTACATATTATCTGTTTTAAGTGGTGCAGTTACAAAATTACTCACAACAATAGTGTGACTGGATGGGGTATCATGCCACGTGTCTACGGCGTGATATTCCAGTGAGGCAGCACTATAAAGTTGGGCATTGTGCTCACTGCTACAAGCAGACACCGTCGTTTATATGACTGAAAAACTTGTTGAAAAAGACGTTAAACCCGAACACACACACACACACACACACACACACACACACACAACAATGCTTCATTTTTAGAATGGCATGGAATTTGGATTTAGTAAAACTCTATATATACAGGCAAGCATTCTTATGCCAAATCTTTGCGTGAAAAGAAGGGAATATAAACATTTCTTTATGTATACATTTATGAATATACAGACGATGCTTTTTGGAAGGTTCTTTGGTATTCAAATTATGCACTGTAATGTAGATTATAGCGAAATACAAAGACACTTGTCCATTAGTGCACCAGAACTTCTAAACATAACGATGATGTACTGGCACTTTATTGTGTATTGAAAAGGTTTTAAGTTTAAATGACTAATTGCTTCATTCAATGATACTTCCAACAATTCTAAAAGATGAAATGCTAGAACAGCAAAATCTTCTCTTAAAACGACATGTAAATAATTCCGTTTTTGGGGGGTTTTTTTGGTTGGGTTTATTAACACACCGACACAATTATATGTCATTTGTTGACTTTACAGCTTTTGCTGGTGAAGAAATAAATACCCCAGGAGCCCCTACGTGCGCTATGTATTCACAAGCGGGCAACTAGGCATAACCACCGGCATCCCGTTAGCCAGCACGAAAGAGTATCGAACCCACATCGGTGAGGGAACAAATAGTTTGAAGTCAGTGACCTTAACCACTCAGTCATGAAAGCTCCATGGAAGAAATTCATTAAATAAATGTATACTAGTTTTAATTAATATTTTATTTCACGCATTTTATTTCGGACATAATGCATTTAAGAAAATCAGAACGGATTTATATGACATATAGGTCCACACTTCATTTTCTATGAAATCTACTTAAAAAACAATTAATAGAAAAACGCTTGGAATGTTTCTATACTGTATCGCATTAAGTGAACATTGGTTTGCAGCCTTTCAACACAAATTGTATTTGATAACATGAATACATATTGTTAGAGTATTATTTCGGGTTTTTAAATCGAAGGACCAACAAAACGTATGTAACTATCCCTGGCACCAGACCAATTACAAAATTCCACTGTACATATTATACTCTACCCCTATTATATGTATACTATAAGAACCATGGTCATGAACGGGAAACGTACTAACCGATTTCAGTGGCGCAATTCTCACCTAAAACGCACATTTCGGTAAATAAGTAAATGTACTATGCATACTGAACAAGTGATAATGTGTCTTTATTGCATAACGCCGAGACTGTCCGATATTTTATGCTTTCGTCAAAGTTACAGAAAAAAATTGATGAACTCCCTTATGCATTTCCGTCCTAGATAACAAAATTATTCTGATTGGCTGATATAGAAATGTATTTCAATCGTCATTTAACTACACGTGTACGCTAGAATGTGTATATGCATCATAAATGTAAAATGTGAATTAAATAAACAATACATAGTATACTTTTTCCTTTCTGGTCTGGCGCCAATGGTTACTACAAATAGGACCACTACAGTATTACTCCTTAAATAATAACAATAACTTTTACGTATGGGACCGCAGAGAAACGTGCAAATTTGGTTACTATAGATTTACTAAAACATTTATTACTTAATCATAGATTGCATAACTCATAGATGTCATATTCGTTTACGTTGCCATCAAAGTCTCCTTATGAAAAGCTGTTTATTTAATCTTTGCATGCTATAAACATTGTCTAAGGGTTCGATACGGGAAACTCACACTTTTTGAGACAAATATCCATTATTTTTTTTAATTTACTACACTGATTGCAATATTTGACGTAAGACATGAAACTGACATGAAATAAGTTTTGCCACAAAGCTGATAATGAAATAAATCAGCGTATGTATGTTCTGACTATAAATTCTGCGAACGGGGCCACGTTCTCCGTGACAATAAGACTGATGTCAGTCTTTCTTCTGATCCAATGTATGTGGCGAATTCATCAGTTTCTTGTGGAGCACATACTCGGCAGGTCAACTGACATATAACTGAAATGCTATTGTGAATACAACGTTTCAGAAAGAAAATGCAAACAAATAAATGCAAAATGCTTTGTAAAAACCTCATCAAAAATTGTATATCGACTTTAATGATACTAGTCACTTGAACGTGTTACGTGGAACTAATTGGCAGACGAATTTCTATCAATTGTCATTCAAAATTGGGAGTTCAGTTTCGTCTTGATTTCCTATGACACAAGGAATTAATATTATTACACATCTCAAATATATTACCGCTGGGAGTAATTTTTGTCCAGATTCATTGAGTTGAATGTCTTCTCGAGTCGCATAAATAAACTAGCCATTTTCGAAACTTGACGTAGCGCAAAGCCAGATTGAAAAAGCATTACTTTTAATCTGATTTAGTTTGTGGTATTTCATTTTGGTATTATTTTGTTTTCTGAAATAAGGTGCGATGGTAGTATTGTAAGGCTGGATAGAAAAGTTAAGAGTACAGATGTCAATAACTACCACAGAATAACATTAGCCAGTTGCTTGTCTGAAATATGTTCTGCGACATTTAATTACAGAATTGCATTTCATGATAACAATTACTTACCTTACACACAGTTCGGGGTCGGCAATAAATCTCCCGCATTGAGTGTATGCACGCATTGAACGTTAAACATAACCCTAAACTTTAGTCAGTATATTGTACACTCAATTCTTGCGTACATCCAATAGGGGCGATTTAATGTTGGTGCACAGTTTGGCTTTAAAAAAGTTTGTTCAACAGTAGATGCCAATTTTGTTTTAGTTTCAAATGAGAAGCATTTCTTAAATTATAATACTAGTCGACGCCTTTTTGTAGATGTTTTTACATAAAGAAGTGTGTTACTGTGACCTACAGATATGCTTTATGGTTAAAACTATAATGCGCATTAAAGTGAAAACTATTAGTTTGAGAAAGCTAGAAAGTGTATAACCAAATGAGAGGTGGACCTAAAATAGCAAATGCGGTGTTAAACTATAATACTGGAAAACTTCCCGCTGAATGAAGAACATTTGCCAGATAAAGCTTTTAATGCCATTAATGTACTACCAGTAAAAAGTAAATTAAATCCCGGAGTTTTATCCTAGCTTATGGATGCTTATGTTGGTCTTATATTCGTTATAAATAATTTAAAGTAATAAAAGGTATCCATCTCAAACCTGGCTTTTTCTGTCAAATATTTATCCCTGCTTTAAAAGCTTGGTACTTACCAGACACAAGAGAGTTATAAATCGAAATAAAACCTTTCTTTCATTACATACTTCGAATTCATTTACAAAAATAAGTTTTCCGTAGTAGTATGTGCGTCAGAAATTGTAACTATGGGTTAGTAGAATGAATGTAAATATAGGTAAGTCTGCGTTTAATTAAGATTTAGTAATATGAAAACATTCGAAAAACAGGGACTCAGCAAATATTGATGATTTTTCTCACAGTCTGTTATTTATATATTAGCAGAATTGTTTTAAAGGTAGAAAAGTGAACGGCAGCTTGTAACAATTTCTGTCATACCAGCCTTTGAATAGTTTTTAGCCAGTGTGTTACATCTTAATGTCTGAAACAGAATTAGCGCTTAATCAATAATACAGTCTTACTAAAAGTATTCTAAGTAAAAAATGTAAAAAAATGTTCTCCATTGAATGATCATTTGCTTTGAGCGAAAGACATCAGAATTTGGTGTACAAGTTCAAGCAAGCGGGCAGAATATTTGAAGCTATACATGATTTCTCTGTACTCTTAACAAATGTGATGATGATAACAGTTATAAAAGTGTTTCGTGAAAAGTCAGAACTGAATTAATATATAAGTCGCCTCGGTAACATAGTGTGCGGTATTCACTGAAAGTCAGCACAAATGTTCATCTGGCGATTAAAGGAAAACAAGGTCAAAAGTTCGACAGGGAAAGCTGACTTCAAAAGAATGCAGTCACCGACAAGGAATTGAAGTGCATGTTTAAATGTATGTGGTTATATTCAGTGTTGTTATATTTTCTGGTCCTTCGGGATCATTGATTTCAACTCATATAGATTTGAAGATTGAATACTGCTTAAGCCGGTGCTAGGGGGCGTGGGCAGTGTTGCATTTTCCATTACTGCTCATGAACAGACTCAATCAAACCGAGTCTGCAATTTTCACTGTTTGCCTTGTTTTCGGTGGTGCTTCCGAGGGATCTACTTTCCAGATTTTATTTACTTCACAACAGCGGGTGTTAAGTGCTGTGTGGCGGCCGTAAAAAGTCGCCCCGACTTCATCTCAGTGTTGTTATATTTTCTGGTCCTTCGGGATCATTGATTTCAACTCATTTAGATTTGAAGATTGAATACTGCTTAAGCCGGTGCTAGGGGGCGTGGGTAGTGTTGCATTTTCCATTACTGCTCATGAACAGACTCAATCAAACCGAGTCTGCAATTTTCACTGTTTGCCTTGTTTTCGGTGGTGCTTCCGAGGGATCTACTTTCCAGATTTTTTTTACTTCACAACAGCGGGTGTTAAGTGCTGTGTGGCGGCCGTAAAAAGTCGCCCCGACTTCATCTCAGTGTTGTTATATTTTCTGGTCCTTCGGGATCATTGATTTCAACTCATTTAGATTTGAAGATTGAATACTGCTTAAGCCGGTGCTAGGGGGCGTGGGCAGTGTTGCATTTTCCATTACTGCTCATGAACAGACTCAATCAAACCGAGTCTGCAATTTTCACTGTTTGCCTTGTTTTCGGTGGTGCTTCCGAGGGATCTACTTTCCAGATTTTATTTACACATTTATGTGTAAGACAGGCAACAACACAATCATGATAAATGATGTTGATAAGCCTGTAATGCCTACTGGTCAAGTATCCATCTAAGAGAATAATGTCGAATAGAATAAACTGCTTCAAAACAAAATTAAGACACACAATTTCAGTTTCAACGAATCCCTGCCGGAAAAAAGATCAAATAAACAAACCCGTATTTTTTTATAGAAATTGAATTAGTGCTGGTAACTTGCGGCAGAATTCATTAACCCAATCTAGAAACTGAATGATAAATGAATAGTTGCTGACAAACATTTTTAAAAATGGAGTATTTTACAATCATGTGCCGGAAATAAATTTAATTAGTAGAACATGAACCAAATAAAAATTGAAAATTTCAAGGTGTAATAATGTTCAGGACAATTCCATCGACAGAAATTGATTTCTGCGCAGAGGTTTCACTCTGTAGAATAACAGTATTATCCAAGTCAACTTTGTTAACTATAAAATGCGGTTTATATGTAGGACCGGAGGCAGGGTTGACGTAGAAAGCTATGTATAAGTCTGTAAAACATCTGGAAAAATATTTCAGTGAAAAATTGTTTGATCTATTTATCAAAATGTGCTGTTGCTATTGTGTCTTTGTTCATCCATGCTGTACAATAAAGACAATATCAGAACGTTTCGGAAATTTCTCAGGGTTTAATGCTTTTGCATAACTATAACATGTTATACTTGTCATTTAGAAGAACGTCAATACGATCATGAATAAGCGGCTCAAGTTATGATTGTTTTCAGTTGATTTCCTTTATGTTATTTGTATAAGTGCGTTTTAATATTAACACATGCTTTACTCTTCAGATGTCTTATTGTTGTTATAGATTTCTAACTATGCAGATCATGGGGTTTACTCACTCTGTATAACGAAATTCCGCAAAGCTGGTTGTAGGGGCATTAGAGGCGTTGCATATTTTATTAACTTTCATCAAATCAGTTCTGCTGTTAATTTTGCTTGAATTCTTTCAGTGTTTCCAAATGTTCTTCTTTTAGATTTAATATCCACAATCCGATACGAGAGTTATTTAGGCCAATAACTGCATTTGCAGCCAAATCGAAATTCTGTTTCTAAAAGAATAATTACCTTTCCCAAACGCAATTCATCGAATTGTAGACGATAACTTTGTGCAAAATGCTACATTTTTTTTTGTATTTGGCACTGACTTGTTCTTACCGTAAAATCTTTTCATTGAACTACATATCTTGGATTCTAAATCGTCTGGATGTCAAGTAGGTAAAGCTCCTTAAGCTCAATAACAAAATTGAAATAGATGCAAACATTATTGTGTATTGCAGCATGAACCAATTTCATTATTCGTTGGACAGGAGTTGGTAAAAGAACGCAGTTAAGCAAGAAAACGACTTAGAACTTATTCCTACAACATTAAGTAAATAATAGAAATATAACAGCAAAATATATCTTGTGAAAATAAGATATATTTTCAAGTGATACTGAATAATAGAATGGGTTAGATAAGATAAAAACCATTAAACAACGTGACATCAAAAGAACACTTGTTTGTTTCACGTGTTATATCAAACAATGTTTCACTCGTAAGCACGAAAATTTAATTGATCTTTTTTACTTAATTTTAGTTAAGTGTCTGTATGCTTCGCATCTGCTGTTCACTAGGATTTCGCTCTTTCGATCTGACAAAGAAACAAACAAAATCCGGTTATATGCTTGCAAGTCAAGAAGGAAAATAAACAAGTAAAGAGTTACTCTTAAAAGTAATTTTCATGTTAACAAGTACCATTTCAATCAGTCTAACTCCAAATTATATATTTGAACAAACGAATAACAACAAAGAAAGAAGAATGTTCTCCATAAAATACGCCTCATTTTTTATTTTTAACTGAAATGAGGAATAGTTTTAATCTCTGTACTTCTTAAAATAAAATAAGTGTGTAAAATTAGTATAGGTAAATACCTCGTTTGATCCTTATTGTTGAGCTCCGATCAGATATACAATATTGTTTACCGTTACAAGACTGTAGGAAAACGACCGAGAAAACATTAATTCCCAACCCCACCCCAAAAAGGTCGTGAGGTTCTACCACCGATGCTGCATCGAGCGATGTTTCACTGTAAATAATCTTGAGTATATAATATGTTTTTTGAGTTTTGTTCACGCAATCTTTTAACATCATCAGAAGTTTTGGCACATGGATAAAAAGCCATATTCCTCAAATGTAATAGGTAATTGAAATGAATGCGCAAAAAGTAAGAGCCAACCTTCCGTGTAGAATATCATATTTCTCTAAGAAAGTTATCCGCCTGAACGCGTACGAATGTTTTTTTCATCTTAGCTTGGCAGGAAAGACTGTCGTTAAAGCAGTTTTGTAGGTTTATATTTCCAAAAATCAACGGTATATCATAACTAGATACTGTTTTGGATATAGGTGAAACGAAGCCTCCAGTGCATGATCTTTTATACTATAAACGTTGAATAGTTCTTATGAACACGCTGTCAGAGAACTGAAGTTCATTTTGAGCGATAAGCTGTAACTATAGCTGATTCATAGCAAGATCTAACAATTATAACATGCATTTTGCATGCGGTAGCATAGATTGTTTTCATACTAAACATTCAATAAAATTGTACTCTGGGATCTATTGCATTTGTAAACGTATATTTATTTGCTCTTTTTCCTTTATTAGTAACTGTTTAGGTGATATTGTGACTTTTCAACTTGAAGGCTGGTGGTGGAAGTCAAAAGTTGTCCCAAGCGACATGGTGCACACCAGCAAATAAGCTAATAACACTAGATATTTCTGCTTTGCAAGCGGGTTATCTATCCAAGAGCTAGAAAGGGGCAAGTGAGTAGATATCAGCGACTTTAAGGATTCGGTCACATGGGTTCCCTTAAATATGTTTCAGTTATCAGCAAGAAAGATTTAAAGAAATAGGTCGTGATAAAGTGATATCTTGAATTTAATAACATTGTTTTGAGGCCTATATTAAACTAAAAACATATTTATTGCATGTGTGCGTGTGTGCAGTGCATGAGATTAACGTGCTAGTATATAATTTATAGATTTAAAATGCCATCGCAATAAATAATTGCTAGAAGAATTTGGAAGTTGTCTTGGCTTGTAATACAGCATTTGAAAACAGATAATTATGTTTAAAATCAATTAAATGTTAATTTTGTTTACATTTAGCTGCGTCTTCGTATTCTTAAGCTACTAAATAATGGATTTTAAATAGGGTTCCAGGGTATAATTATAAATTCAGCTGATATATTTTATTAAATAAAGACTATGGGAAGATCCTTTTTACACATCAAATTCATTTAAGCGAAATAATAGGAGACTCGGAACAGGCAAAGGACTCCTCTATAAATCATAAATGTCACCTGCCTTTCTTCTGACCTGTTTTGTCGTGCCCTTAGGTGTGTTTCTCTTAAATACACCCGTTTTTGGTCCCTAATGTTTGCTTTTATACAAATTTACAAAACCATTTCTGTGTTTTAAATACTTGTGTTGTCATTGTGCGTATAAGGGATTCACCTGGTGGAGATTCTTTTTATTTACATTGTCCTGTGACTTTGGAGCATTGCTGGGTAAGATGTTAGTTACGCACCATAAATAGTTTAAGATCCCAATGGTGACTTTGCAATGACCTTTCCAAGGCGGTGTCCTGTTGAGATCCTTTGTTTGTTCGTATTGCCCTCGTGTGTTTGTCTTTGTGTGCTAGTCTTGTGCACGTCTGCGTGCTGCGGACTGCGCTTTAGGGAGCCTGCATTTTTTAAACACGACTTTACCTGTTGGATATTCATTCATCCTTTTTTCTGATGAGTTTCGTCATGAGACGAAGTAAAATGAACCGCAACGCTTTGGCTTAACCCTAAATGGACTCCATGATTAAAAAAAGAATTAACAGCAACAATTCCATGTACGGGACACTTACTTGTACATGTATCTGAACTTATCCGAGTTTAAAATGTACGTAACATGTATATAAGATCAGGGAACGGTCTTTCTTTGTATGAATTTCATATGTCTACAAAACCGATGGAGCTTTATCATCTTTAAAAACTTTATGACATCGTATATATTGCTGTCCTGGAAGCATGCTTAAAATCTAAGATATTTTTTTTCCATTTTAATAAATCACAGGTATTAGGGCTAAAAGATTATGGTAAATTATATAATTCATTAATCAGCGACAATAGGTATATTACATATGTGCTTACGACATATTTTTCCGAACCCAAAAGCGGGACATCAGAAGCCGTGTGTTACAACGGCACCTATCACGTTAATGTCATAACACCATTTAAAAAAATACATAGTATAATGTTTTTAAAATTCTGAATATAGTACATGACGTCATAACAGGGCGTCAAAATGTCACATATATATAAGTCAATTTGGGTTGCGGCTGCTTTTTTTTCTTTCTATCTTTTTTGAGCGTATGTTTGTGTGCGTTTTTCTCTCTTTTTCTTTCTTGTGTTTTTTTATATTAAATGTAGGTACGAGACTATTGAATAAACAATGATGAGGAGCAAGTGATTCAGTTTCATTGTCCAAATAAATGTCACCATGGTTCCAATCACTGTACTTTCGGGGCTTCCTTGGCCGACTGGTTGGGGTAGCTATCCTAAAATCACTTACTCCTCGCCGCTTTTGGTTTGATCTTAGTTGGGGTCGTTGATTTCTTCATGTCTATTTCAAACATTCATTGAAGTGTTCGGCGATTAAGTAGACGAGATGGAGCTTTCTTGAATTATAGCGACAGGTACATCTGCATCAGTTTTTAGCTGTTAGTGGGGTTTACGTTTTAAAACATATTCTAGATTACGCGCAAAAATAAATTTGTTACCAGTTTATCAAGTACAAAATGACTTAATCAAAATCGACTCAATCAAGAGGCACTTGGAATAGGTTGGAACGTAAATAACAATCATGTCTGGATTTATTTAGTGTCATAAATAAAGAACTCTTTTGTAGTTGTAGTTCACAAAATGTCGTGTTATTTACTGTTAAAAGATCTAAAGGTATTTAATTGTTTCGTGCCATTAACTTCAATTAACACAACAAGAGACACATGCAACTGCTGTTTAAATTTATGTTTTATTGGTCGCGACATAAAACAGGTGTGCCTGTAAAAGTGCGTGCGAAAGCGTATTGTCTGAGAGATAGTGTACCTGGAATAGTAAATTTATATGTTCCACATCTTTATGTATGTGAATAGCAACCCGATTACAGGGAGTTGAAATGAATACAGATTGCTCATAAAATAATTTTTGAACTCGTCTAATGTTTTAAAAAGGCCTGTATTTTTGCATTGGTTAATAATTTTGTTTGGCAGACTTTAATTTGAAACTGTAACTGAAGTTATAACTTTAAAACCTTGTACACTTGTTTTGTGTAGTGATTAAATAGGCTTAAACCACCACTTTCAAATGCGTTGGCGTGTTTTGTACTTGAAAATTGGAATTGCTGGATTAAAATGTTTTTTTAAGACATATTTCAGAGCTACATCTCCGACTGAAACTTTATACACATGTTCACCTCCATGCGCTTAGTGTGAAGGCTAAGAACAATCAATATCACAATCATGCATTTTGTCAAAATCATGACCCTTTTTGACTATACGAAAATCGGAAACTCTTGTTTAGGTCCATATTTCATGCATGCTGTAAGAGCTAAATCTTTGAAACTTTGTACACATGAAATAATCATACGAGGGGCGTTCAATATGTAATGTTACTCCGTATTTAGTTCCGTAACCGCTGGTTATTTTTAGATGCGGTTTTTGGCACATTATAGAGCAATTTATTGCGACCACAATGTTATATAAATAATAAAAACCCGCGGGTTCAAAGTAAAACTATAATCATTTTAGTGAGGTGTACTCAGGTATACTAGACCATTTTTATAATTTAGGTTTGTCCTGGGCATCCAGAGACTAAGAAAAATAGAATAACTTGTAAAATCACAAAATTCTATCATTTTTCTACGAGGCACAGCAATTTGTGATGCGTTTGCGTTTGTTTTAAACAATTTATTGCATTTTCAATTTTACAACACAACTAAAAATTCTAAACTTAAGGTTGACTCCATCTGGAATGGGTGTTGAGAGCGATTAATCAAAGTTGTAAGAACTAATTTCGCAATCGAGAATTAATATACTAGTATCAACCTTAAATACAAGAATTTTTTAAACGATGATTACCTTGCCTGAAAAAATTGCAGAGGCCTATTGTATTCACCTTATCATTTTTCGAGTAAAAATATACACACTCAATTTAAAACTATTATAAACTTTTTTATTTTAGTTTTCATATGTTTTTGTGAAGATCATGATTTGTTTTATTTAATTAAACTGAAAATTTAACTATAGTTCTAGTTGTTGAATAGTAGAATCAAGGAATTGCATATTACAATCACAATATTTTGGACATAAAATTGTCCAGTATACCCGAGTACACCTCACTCAAATTATTATAGTTTTACTTTGAATCTACCAATTTCTATAATTTATATAACATTGTGTTGCCAATAAATTGCTCTATAATGTACCGAAAACCGCATCTAAAATTAACAAGCGGTTACGGAACTACATACGGAGTAACATTACATATTGAACGCCCCTCGTAATTACATTAGTAAGGATGCAAAGAACAATCATTTTTCATTAGTCAGTTATTGCCCTTTATTTGTAGGATGTTGATAGGGGATCGATCTCTTTACGGTAACATGCGATATATACCGAATGAGACATACTATCAAATTAAACAATGTGGTCTTCCGGCACGTGCACAGAGCGTCTGACTTCGGAATTTTTGGAAAAATACGCTTTTTCCTTGTGCGAAATAAGCGTCCACATAATTGTCCGAACCGCAACGTCATGCACATTAGTACAAATATGGGCAGTACTGATTTTTATTCCAAAATCTACCTTTAAATTTGATACAAATGCATATTTATGGGCAAGCTGATGGACTATAACGATTCCCGTTGAGGCATTGTCGTATTTCATATTATTAATGTGTTAAATGTTATTTTTAAAACGCAAATATGAAGATTCAAATTATTATCATTCAAAAGACGTTAAGACAAAGGTCTAGTTATTGCACAGCGGAAACTCTGGCACCAATTATACCATTAATAAGATTTAGCTTTAGCCATTTACGATGTTAGTAGTCAGCTTGTCTGCAAAGCAATACCAGAGCCATTTTATTAAAGACAGCTCATACAGTGTATCATGCAATCATAATCAACCGCCTCGGTAGCCTAGTGGTAGAGCGTCCGCTTCGAGTGCGGGAGGTCGTGGGTTCGATCCCCGGCCGCGTCATACCAAAGACGTAAAAAATGGTACTATAGCTTCCTCGCTTGGCGCTCAGCATTAAGAGGGTAGTGCTAGGACTGGACATCCCGGTGTCAGTATAATATGACAGGGTGGGGTATCATGTCATGTGTCTACGGCGTGAGGCAGCACTATAAAGTTGGGCATTGTGCTCACTGCTACAAGTAAAGTAGACACCGTCGTTTATATGACTGAAAAATTGTTGAAAAAGACGTTAAACCCGAACACACACACATGAAAGGGAAATTGCTCCTTTGCTTTCCCTCTAATCTCTCATTTAAGTACATGCGTGTACGTAACATCTTAATAGTTTTGAAAGTAAATAGAAGCTATTTTAGAAAGAATGCACGATGTCTTTATACAATTGCTTATAATATGTGTGTCGAACAAATCTGATTTCCGATAGAAAACAAAAGCTATGTAAAGATTCATTGAATGAACTGAAAAGGGATAAGAACAAGTTTTAAAAGAAGTTTGTTATTAATCATTTATGCTTTCCTTCGAAAATTAAATTGAAATCTGTAGACTCAATTGGAAAATGTAGCCGGTTTCCACTTCAATCAATTCACCTAAAAGTGAAATATTTTTAATTTATTGAATTACTGCTCATAAAGTTAAAATAAAAATTATTGCTAAAATA
Source organism: Mercenaria mercenaria (assembly GCF_021730395.1). NCBI lineage: Eukaryota > Metazoa > Mollusca > Bivalvia > Venerida > Veneridae > Mercenaria > Mercenaria mercenaria. The sequence goes on along the minus strand of NC_069368.1, from coordinate 71,008,093 downwards.
ATTTTAATGTTTTTGATATATTGTGCTGCAAATGTGTTGGGATACAAATGTGGTAAATAATGTAAATCTGTGCAATCTTTTGTCTTTTTTCGAGAATAGTTTTTGTACTCGGGTCGTTTTACTAGAAAATGCTGTTTTCATTACTTTTCGTCCGCATTGTTCTCACATTTTCTATACAGGGAATCTCACGGCCTGTAAACCCATCTCTTTTCAACGTAAGTTGAAAAAGAGTCAAACAGCACTCTTTGCAAGTGCAAATCGGAGTGGAATATATAGCCAAAAGTCTCCTCACGTTAATATGAACGATTTTTCTGCTATTCGATTTTTATGTATGTAATGTGGTCTACTTAAGGCAGTGCTTTTATGTTATCGAGACCATCTGCAAATATTTGGCAGCTCTTAGTAAAACTTATAAGATATATCTCGTAAATGTACGACTGAACAATCCTAGATATTATGATGACATAACAAATAGCACACTTTTGCAATATATGAGAAATGCGCCACACTTTCCTGAGTAATCACTTTAGTTTTCCTGACGTTAGAGACTCTTTCATACCCCATCGAGTTATTGTAGAGTCTTTTAGGAGAGGTGGAGATGGACAAATAGTTAAAAATCTATAAAAAGTGCAGCCTTTCGTGTAGTTATCATATGAAGAATTGTTCAAAAGAGATGAATTAGCTTAAATGGTCGAAGATTAATTTAGAAATGCCGTTTCTACAGTGGCTGGTTAATGGATCTAATCAAGAATGATTCCTTAAAGGACTGGGATTATGTGTTTATACTTACATGTGTTGTCAAAAGGAATAAGCATTGAAAGTGAAAATTTCAGTATTGATCAGAGGTCGACTTCAAGCTAGTTCCAAGACAAGACTTTTGTTTGTGTTTTCCGAAAGGGTAATACTTCAAAGTCTATATACATATGAACTTCTACTAATTAATGTAAACCATGTTCTGTATTTAAACTCTACAGTTCAAACACAGTAGATGATTGTTTTACGTCTAGACAGTAGTCGTCCAAATGACTGTTCGGTGTATGTGCGTTAATGCGTGTGTCCGTCCGGAATTTTTGTCCGGAAAAACCTTTGACAAGCAATGAGCAATATTCTTTATATTTGGCAAGAATGTTTATCTCAATGAGACGTTAAGTCATTCGCAAACCTAAGGTTTCCACGTCAAAAGTCAAGGTCACACTTTGAGGTCATGGGTCACGCCAGATCTTGTCTGGGCCATACCTTTGACATGCATAAAGGAATCTTGTTTATGTTTTGCATGAATTACCCTCAATGAGACAGAGTGTCATACGCAAAACTCAGGTTCCTATCTCAAAGGTCAAGGTCACAATTAGATGTCAAAGATCATTTTAGAGCTTGTCCAGGCCATAACTTTGATAAGTATGGAGCAATCATTTTTTATTTGGCATACAACTTCACGTCCATGTGGTAGAGTGTCTCGCAAAAAGTCTTCAAGTCCCTATCTCAAAGGTCAAGGTCACATGTAGAGGTCAAAGTCATCTTGAGCTTTGTTTTTACTATAAATAGCTTTTTTGTAACTTTTTTGTTATTGGCTGTACAGAAAAAAACACCATTTTCTCTCCATTTACAACATGAATGATACGTCAATTTTTAGGTGTATTTAGACCTATATCTACCTGGTAAAGATTGTTTGTGGAAATAGAATTTAATGGGTTTTTTTGCGTGGAATATCGTTTCTGCTAGATAACTTTAGTTTGGTTCAAGATATTGATATGAAACTTGTTTTAACTGGCTGAATAGTTTGAGTCATTCAGTCGATGTTTCAACATATAATGGGATCGTGGACTTCAACATTCCAGTTTTTCTATTCCACTACGATTCTTCTTTTCTGAAGTTATATCAGCTTACAGCTGTCATACATTGATATTTCTACTCCAATACAAAATTATTTAGCCATTGCAGATTAAATACTATTTAAGAAAGTTTGTGTTGCATTATTGCAGTAACTGTAGATGTGATAAATACCAAAATATTAGATCGTATTCAATGCGTTCAGTTTATTTGATTATGTTTTATGTCGTCATAAATCAAGTGCAGTGTTTAATGACAAATGATTAAACGATTCTTTCAACACGTAAACTTCCAAAGGAAGGCTTTTATTTTTGGAGATATAGTCCAGTCATGGCACTAATACTTCTACAGCGTTGATTTTGTGCGTATGACAGAAATTTAATTGCATTCTAATTGTTGGAGTACCTACAAATGATCACTGGAAAACTGGAAATAACACTTATAAACAGACATACGAAACGTATACATAACCAATTAGAAAACCGTTCCAGACACACAATAAAGAACCACAACAACTGCTGATAATCGTTACGAATGTTGTATCTTGGTTGTACTCTATAATTATTACTTTTTAATTAATGAAGTAGCTCGTCTCGTATACTGAACAATGTTCATGCAAATAAATAAGATAAAATATGTGAAAATGTCCTTTAGAAGCATAGAACTCAACCGAGCTACATAATAAAACTTGAATCTAACTGAAATAAACCCATTGGCATTATTTTTATAGTCACCAGAATTCATTCTCTGTTCTTGCAGCTGTTACGTGCGATTTTGACATTGATGTTAACATCTGCAACGTATACACTGTGATTTAAGGGTATAACACGTTTCTTCCTTATAGAAAACACTATAATATGCAATGAAACATTCTAGATGATGATTTAGTTATTACACCAATATCGAAGTTGATTTATAAAATAGGTGTTAAACACAAAGAGAATAAGCGAGCTATTGCGCATATTTACTATTATCGTGTTTGACTTGAAAGCACGGAGAGTCAACAAAAGTTCAGAATCTAGATTGTCAATAATGTTTGGGACTTAATCAGTAAAAGAGAAGTGAAATTGTTGTAAATTTGTGAAATATTGGACCAGAGAACTGTGAACGCTTTTTGTCAAAATGTCTGATATAGTTTTCGTTTGCTGGACCAGAATTTAGTATATACATGATAAACATACATTCCCTGGTAATAATGTAAACGTTACAGACTGAAGTATAAAAATGATTCTTCAGATATATGTTTCAATCTGATTCAAAACGTTCCCATTTGCTCATCCGTACAGGTATCTGTCACAGAGGACAAATGTGATGACTACTTTTGTAGAAATACAATAAATATCCTGATACGCATACAAAAAGTTATTGGACTCTGACATTTTCTTCAAATGATGTGTGTCTTTTCACAACAAAACTTGTGAAGTTCAGACTTAAAGGCCTAGATTTTGGCAGTGGGCCAAGGGATTTCTGTCTTCACCAGCACAGTTGGGGGCTAATGACCATCACAGTATGGTTCCAATAAACAAGGGTCATTTGTTTATTGGAGAGTCAGTCTACCTTACAAGTGTATCAATTAGTGAGAAGGGGAAACAGTGTAATTTATTTTAAATTAATGAATAATTGATAACTTTTTAAGTTATACATTTTTTTTTTGGATTTGTATGTAAAGAAAAATATTTGTTGATCAAACACAATAATAAAATGATCAGAAACTTATTTTCCTAATAATGAAATAATGAGAATAATGCAAGTTTTATTTTTTCAAATTGTGTCTGGAGAATTGTGATATTTCAGAAAAATGTGACTTTCACTCATCTAAAGCTTGCAAAATACTTTAAATAATATTTGTCTAACTTTAATTGAAAACAGAATGTGCATTTTACAGTTACAAAGCAAAGCATGAAAAAAGTCACTTGTGGCAACATACTGAAAATGAAATTTGAGTACAGATGGAACACAATAACTGTATATTCAAATAATGTTGATTACATGAATACAAGAAAATCAATTTCCAGTTTGAAAAATATTGTTTGTCAGCACAAAGAACTTATGGCATTTTCACTATACTTGTGTTTTATTATCATTATTATTTTCAATATTATTACTGTATCTTTTATCATCCTATGTGTAATATAATAATAATAATAATAATCATGATTATTATTATTATTATTATCATTATTATAACACTAAAGTAATAGTTATTATCATCTATATAATATCAAAATAATAATTATTATTATCATAAAATAATTTCTTTCAACTCCACTGCACACATCTTCATGGTCTAGTTGGGGCCCCTGCTGTGCCAATTGCCTCTAATCAGTTACTGTTACATAATCGCTGATAAGCAGCAGATAAGATGGAAGTTGTATATTGGATTTGGGGGGAGGGGGGGACACTTATATAGTAGTGAATCTAGGCCTTTAAGTTATTTGGAAGTATTCTCATCCTGTTATACAGAGTGAGAATCTTTCTTACCCTGTTCTCACAGCAGAACTTCATGTCAGAAATATGAAACAAAACGTATTATTAAAACACCCTTACACGAAATGCAAGAATCTAGGGATTATAATTCAATAATTGCATTCAGGAAAATCAATTTAACTGAAAGCAATGCATCTTCATATATTTGATACCAGTAGCTCCATTTAAATATGTCAACAGGAATGGAGCTGTACCACCGGGGCCCATTTTTCTCGATTTATTATTAAAACCATTTTCCTTTGTGCTTTTTTTTGTTGCATATATAAATTTCGTTTCATAGTCTACTTGTTTAGTTTTATCTGGAATAATCTCAATGGGCATGTTTGTTCAAAGGAATTTAAAAACGTTCTTACAACATTATCGAAAAGTTGTTAATTATTTTATTTTCGTGAAGCTTAACATCAAAGTCTTTAGCACGCTACCTTTGTCGACTTTTCAACAGTACTTGTATTTGTTAATATAGTTAAATAAAGGTAAAATAAAAATGTTTCAATGTGTTCTGTTGAGTATTTGTAAAATGTCCTATTTGTATGTAAATTATCCACAGAAATAACTTCTGTGCGATTAACGCAGTGAATACTCCTGCAATGTTAATTTCGAAAGCGATACGCATGGAACCGATGATCTAGGCTGCACACTTGATTCAGTTTCGAAAAATATGAGATTACGAAATTACAGTAGTTAGAAAAAAAGTTGTAGCTTAAAATGGTGTGTTATTAGGACAATGTAATTCTAATTAATAATTTATGATAACTTAAATAGAATTCGGGGTTGCAATACGGACAATAATTAACTCTTAAAACAATCAATTTTCCCACATGCGATTATAGGTAAAATAGAAATTATGCATCCCATAGGGAGATTGGCTGTCACATTAGTAACAGCCAAAAATAACTAAATAATATTATTGTAAATGTATGTTCCAGTCACACAAAAAGTACAAAATATTTAAAAAAGGAATAATTGAAAAAAGTAAACATTTTCACAATCAGTTCCTCATACGAGAATCAGCATGTGAGTGAAAACATTATTTGCATTTATATCATCAAAACATATGTAATACTACAAAAACTTTTGAAACATTGACAATGCGTATATTTGCATGCTTAAAAAATTCATTTGCATAAATTCATTATTGAACAGTGAATATTTGCTTTTGATAGGTTGTGATATTTGCATCGGTCATAGACTTTGATAAAAATGATATATATCTATCAAACCTACGACTATTTCATCGTCTTAGCACTATTTTCTTCTTAAAGAACATTTGAGATTTGTGATAAGATATTACTGTTGTGTAAAAATCATTATAACTAGTTTAAACGCTATTTAGTGCTAAATGCGGAACTGAAATACCTTACTTCTTACATGATATAAAAATAATGTACAAAGAAGATATTTCAACAACACCGTAAGAAATTGTACAACAATAAACTGCTGAACTTTTTAGAATTTTTAACCAGAAAAAGATGTATGGTACGTACAAGTAATTGGTATTTGAATTTGTACATATTTTGTATATGATGTAAAGAAAAAGCAGTCCTTTGAATCAATTTCAGTCACTTTTAAGCCATGCCGCTAATATTAATTGTTTCAAAAAGATGTTTATTTAATAAAAGCTTTAATAAACCTTGAGGCTGATTATACAATATGGTTATTATAATAGTATCTTCAGCTGGTATGACCGGCTCGGATGGTATTTACATGACATGGATCTATTAAATTCCACGAGAGCAGCATGCATCCTTGCTCTAACTTCATTTATCACTCGCGTTTTCAATATACACTGTTTTACTATGTCATTAAGTGAATGAAATTAGTCAAGTAAGATTTAAATCCAATTTTCACCAAGTACATAGTTACGTTTGTTTAGTTAGTTCGTATTTATTATGAAATTATCTTCCAAAGAATATTTATAGCTTGATGGTAAATATATTTAAGGCTAGTTAGAGTCAAATGGTTTTAAATAGTCATAAGTAATTAAATAAACTATTTATAGCTCGTCACACTGTTTGTATCAGCATTTCTATCAGTGAAGAATCAGTGACATGGGTATTGTATAATCATCCCATGGATATGGTGCCTGCTTTTTAATTTTGTCTTTTGACAGTTCCTGTGATATGCAGGCTCCATAACCTCAGATCCCCTTTCTAAATTCCAGTTTCTTTAGTTCTGCCAATTGTTTTTTCGTTTGGGGGCAAACCTATTACTTCATCTGGGGACCAAACGCCGATTTTCATGGAATTACACGCCACAACCCGTGTATCATTGAAGGTTCCATGTTCACCGCCGTTAGAATACATCTGCGGATGTCTCTTTTTATACTTTTAGCATGTGTAAATGTTGAGTTCTGCTCAACCCGGGGCTAGAGGGCGTGGACGGTAGCATGCATTTCCACTACCGTCCACGAACAGGCTCAATTAAACTTTCGTATTTGTCGTGTTAAGCGAGCTGTGAAATTGCCACTTTTTCTATTTTACATTAAAACCCGGATTTTTTGCGGGTATCTCCAAAAGAGATATTTACTGAACTGTGTTGTATCTACGGTAGTTCCGTATTAACGTAAGTATAGATTTTTGTTGGGTTAATGAATTCAAAGGGGTTGAAATAGTCTTCGAAATAGTAACCGTCAAGACAGCTGTTGTTCCACTTGTTGTAGCCAAGAAAAGTATTACTGCCGTTAATAGTATAAAAGAAGAGGATGGTCGATACATTATTTCCAAAAAGGCTCACACTGTTCGCATTGTTGTTCATGTCTTTCACTTTACTGTGCATGTTTCTTACTAAGGATATGTTTTTAAATTATCTTGTTAGAAGACCATACGCAGCTAATATGTTATTATCGTTAAATAAAATATTATTATTATTATTATTATCATTATACCTTCGAAGGGATCGGCTTTCATATTCTGACTGAACGTCTGAAATTAAATTAGGTGTGTGCTAGATTTGTCCACCATTTATTTACAACAGAACAAAAAAAACCGAAAAGGATGAATATCCAACAGGTAAAGCAACGTCCCAAAAAACGCAACCTTCCCAAAGCGCAACTAGAAAGCCCAGGCGCTTAGTTGAAAACTTGTTTCAACTAATTCCTTGCAAAAAGGGTGAAATCGCCACAGATAAGTTCTACATAAATGAACTACTTACATCTGTCTATGAAAGCTATCAAATAAACGCCCCAGTAAAGGTTTGAAAGGTATGCATTTTGTTCATGACAATGCGTCATCACAAAATAGTCAAATTGTCAGTCTTTCTGAGACCGAATAAAGGTTATTAAGATTGAGCAACCACTTCATTCAACAAGTCACAATCCCTGTGATTTTTTGTATTTCCCTTGCTAAAGAAAATGCTCGCAGGTAAACGCTATAACACTAAAATTCTCATTTTTCTGCATTTTGCAGTGTCTCTGACTGCTTTACAACATTTAGGTTATGAATTGCAAGACTCCACAAGTGCATTAGTGTGAGGGAGAACACTTTAAACGGATGATGTGAAAATTGTCTTCATCTGATTGATAATTTAGACATACAAAGACTTATGACAAAATTTGTTGAATCAATCTGGTATCGGTCACGTGAATGCAGTCTCTTTTATAGCGGTCTCAAAATAACTCCAACCATACCATATTAAGGTTATTATCTTTCGATCGAAGTGATACATCATATCCATAACCTATTTGGTATTCCGTGTTTAGCAAAGCTCTTCCAATCTATAATTACGGTACATGTTTCTGATAACATCAAATGGCGCCATGAGTATCTGGTTTTAGAGTAAAATTTGATTGAATGCGTGATTTGAGTACATTTTAAGACGCTTCATGCAAATGTGCTTTGTTTTTGTTAGATTAGACAGCGTATATAATCAAACCAGTTTACCGAAATGTAAAGTAGTTTGAATTTCAAAGATGAAATCACTTTCCAGAGATGATTGGTCTTCTGTTTTTCATTTTATTTAAGAGCATTTAATTATAGTAAGTAAGGAAAACGTAATAGCTGCGCACTGAAAATAAAAAATGACAAATGTTTCAGGGAAAATCTTGTTAAAATTAAAGTTATATTTCAAGATGTGTTTTATCATTTAATAAAATCATTAATTGTTCAGATGTGTAGAACTGTATTACTTGAACTGCGTCAGTCTACTTAAACTTAATCTGTTTGTGGAATAGTACATTTACTATAATATTTATAAGACAATTTGTATCAAATCGTTGCAAACATATCCGCTTCAAAATATGATCCAAACATGGATTTTTGTACAAATGTGTAATATGACAGTGTATTCACTTTAATATTCTTAAACAATTAATATCAAATAGTTGTAAGCATATCCGCTTCAAAATAAATTCTAAACATGGACTTTTTGTACTAATATGTTATTTTAAACGTACATGTTATGAGGTTATTTAACAGTATTGAGTACAATACTGAATTCTATTGGACGAGTACACAGCAGTAATAATCCATATTTGGACGACGCGAATGCCGAGTCCAAATATGGATTATTACTGCTGTGTACGAGTCCAACTGAATTCAGTATTGTACTCAACATTGTTAAATTACCTCTTTATTTCACACCATAAAAAGATAGATGTAAAAAACAAAACTTCATACATTTTAACTCATAAACAACAACAAACATTAATTTAAAATACGTTTTTCTCTGATGGCACATATATTTTATACAGTAGATCTACATTTAGATCTATTCTCGGTGCAAAAAAGTCGAAAACAACTTTTCGTGAAATTTTGAACCGAAACCATGATGATTGGATAGGAAACGTTCTAACTAAGAAATTGAGTGCTTACAGTAACATGTTTCGTTCAAAAATGAGAAAGTTATTGCTTTTTTTTCAAACAAATTACTGCTGTCGCTATATACAAGGGAAGTAATTCGAAATCTCCTTATAAGGAATCGGAAGAGTTGTGGCGTCCAGTATGAAAAAAATATGGAGTTTGTGGATTGTAGATTTCGGATGTTACTATATATACTTAAGAAAATGTGACATACAGTACAATAATGGTTTCTATTGGATTGTCACGTGATAGAAAGAAAAGCTTCCGATTGGTTAAATATATATAGATGTGAAATAAACTATAATATTCATAAACAATTTGTATCCAATAGTAATATCAAATTGTTTTAAACATATCCGCTTCAAACTATGATTTAACATGGACTTTTATACAAAAGTTAAGGAAGCAAAAGATAATCTCTAAATTTGGAAGTTTCCTTGAATTTCAAATACTCTGCCATCAGCAGTGTTTGTGTCAAGCTGGTGACTTTCAATGAGCTCGTTTAAAACTCTGTTGGTGTAACCCATACCATATGCGTCTGTTGCAAATGCGAAATCAGTTATCCAAAGCTGGCAAAGGATTTTTGTACCCCTCCTACTAAAGGATAGCATAATGACCACAAACATTTTCTAAAGGCCCGCCCGCTTAGCTCAGTAGGTAAGAGCGTTGGTCTACGGATCTCGGGGTCGCGAGTTCGATCCTCGGGCGGGGCGTATGTTCTCCGTGACTATTTGATAAACGACATTGTGTCTGAAATCATTAGTCCTCCACCTCTGATTAATGTGGGGAAGTTGGCAGTTACTTGCGGAGAACAGGTTTGTACTGGTACAGAATCCAGGAATACAGGTTAGGTTAACTGCCCGCCGTTACATGACTGAAATACTGTGAAAAACGGCGTTAGACCCAAAACAAACAAAAAAAAAACATTTTCTAAAGACTTCTGAACATTTAGATAAACACTGAGATACAGCTTTGCCTATTGGGGATTGTTGTAAAATGCTTAATTCTAACGGTCCTTTGGCATATCATCTCGACATAATTGCAATAAATGCATTCGTCGTCCAACCCTGAAGTAGGAGGGAAGTTGTAGGGGATTTTTTATGGAGAATAAGTAAGTCCATAAAAACCATAGCGCTGCTTCATAACTGAAAGGCTACCAAGTAAGTGGTATAAAACTACTAACAAGCGACCAAACAAATACACAGTATCAAAAATTGTAACCACTTTATCGAATAGATGAAAATGAATGAATTAGAATTTACAGAACTGACAGGAACTGGTTTCAAGTTAAAGAAGTCACTGCAAAGTCAATAACAATTACAGCTAAATAACATTTCTAGGGCTTAAATCGAATCTATTATATCTGCTTCTATTTCAATATACAGGTAGAAAAGGTTCGCTCTAAGCCCTCGATTTATGGAAATCACATTTCCACTAGCAAATTGGGTGTAGAATGTGTTAGTTTAATCAAAAACCTAAATGGTTAATTAGAAGTTACTGACAAATATTCTAGAAAACAATGTGTTTTGTAATCATGTGCTGAAATAAACTTAATTATTACAAAAGGAAACAACTTCTGATTGAAAATTACACGGTGTTATAATCATGTAGAACATTCAATTATTTGAAATTTGATTAGAAGTATCAATTATGCGAACACATTCCTCAATATTATTTTAATTCTGCGTGAATAGAATACTGCAGGCACATTTCGTTGAAAACAAAATATGCTATGTGAGTAGGCTACTTGATAGATTTAAGCGGTGTAACGACGCACCGACACACTTACAGGTCAAATGGCGATTTGCCAGCTTTAATGGTATAGGAAGACCGCAGATGTTCTTTCCACGGGAGGGCACCTTGGTAGAACCACCGACCTTCCGTAAGCCAGCTGGATAGCTTCCTTATATGAACGATTCAGCCACGATTGAGGCTTGAACCAACAAGATGGATTGATTAACGTACAGCTACAGAAATTTGTTCGTGAACGCTTTTTTCAAGTGTCCAACTGTTTTCCTTGATGTGTTTGTTTATATATTTGTTTTTACTTTGTCTTTGTTTTACGTTTATATGCCTATCTACATATGCATACATACGAAAAGTGGTTATTCTTGCTTGACCCATATCCTTTTATTTATTTTTAATTATATTTCCTTGTGATGCCGACAGAGTTATTTTGGGAGATGGCATTTCAGAATATCCATCTAGCCTGTTTTTCGAAATGACATACAAATCGGATTACAAAAGCAATTAAAAGACATTTATCCACAATTATGTGTAATCAAGAATATCTGAATCGTAGTCGGATATCTTTTTAATCTTAATTACAGTCATTTTTAAATATCATATGTCTGTCTGTTTTACCAGCTTTATTACCTGACATAAAAAAGACGACCTTCCGATAATCCCCACCCCCTTTAAAATGTTTTGACAATTCTTTATGGCGTGCGCGCGTTTTTATTAGATGTTTCGTAACAGTGCGAACTGCGAACGCATTTGAGTCACTTCACAATATGGAAGTAATATGAGTCGTTTTGGCAAGAACTCAAATCCTAGTAAACTAAACTTACAATGCTACATTTACTTGCTAGCTGGTTAGGTATATAAGAAAAAGTAATCTTAATAACACCTAGTAGCATTCATATCTCAAGGAACTGACAATGCCAGATTCAGGCCTGCCAAATCTTACTAAAGCAGAATACAACACAACAAATTATGTTTAAGTTATTTTATAACCAAGGCACCTTGATTTTTATGTTTTATATATAATTTCAATTTTGATTATTTGTTGAAATAAAATGACGTAATGTACTTTTGAAACAATGCACATGTACAAATTAATCAAGTCAGTTTTAGCTATGTGATTGTCATTTCCTGATCCGCATATAACGATTATTAAAACGAGCTCAGTTAACAGTATGAAATTCAGTACCCATCTCATGATAGAAAGCAGCAAACAAACAAGTTATAATATTCTTTATTAACATTTCCGGGCGTTCTCTTCTTATTAATTTGTTTTTCTGTTATCTAGAAAGTCTGTTTATGAAATCGAAAACCAGCTAAAATACATACAAATAAACTATGGTAACGTTTCAAATACAAGTGATGAAATCGTACCTAATGCGTTGGCAGACATCCTCAGATACATGCTTTAGCTGTTTACCCAGTTTTTAAGGATCTGAAAGCAAATAAAGCTGTCTTATGATAAGCAGAAGGGGTGACTTAAAATAATGCATGAATGCATCTTATAACAAATGTGTTGCAATCATTTCTTGTCCTTTTTAGGTCGTGTGCATGTTGTTCATTCAATGTAATTTTACAATACATTTCCGCTTAAAGGGGCGCTCGATGTACCACAAATTCAATTATCCTTCACAAACCTACACAATCAGTTCACGGCTGTTATTAGATTGATTTCAAGCACCTGTTCGCTGTATGGACTATACATAATGACCATTCGAGAACACCAGAAATATGACTGCTATGCTATATTCTACGTTAATTCATTTCAAAGACTACATGTATTTAGTAAAATACTAGACTATATAATACAAACTATTTTGTTTACGACTCAGCTAAGGATTGATTTTCATTTTTAAATGACATCCTTTCTTACTGACCAAGTTTGTTAAAATCATCTCTGCCTCTAATGTATCTCATTCTGCGTATCAATAAGTACGAAATTTTATGTGATGTCTCTAAATAAATAAACTTTATGGTATAAATATTTCGTATTCCCGCTTGTTATCTGTCTAGGTCTCCGATCACTTATCAGACTTAAGTAGAATAAGTATAGATTGCTAGTTATCTTTAGAATGAAACTTATCTTCTATATAGAATAAAAAAGGTACAGTATTTCTATCGGCTGTATCCTCACTGTGCTGTTAGATTTAGATCTATTTGTAGAATTTACAACCCAGTGCGACGACTGTCTTTTATTTACAAGAACAAAACATTCATTTCTTATAATAAAGATTAAAATTTTACGGAATGAATCGCAAAATAAGAGTGCAAAAGAAATCTTCCCAGGGCTGTAGACAGGATTATATATAAGTCGACGATGTTTTCCAAACATTGATTAATGCTACTAGAAGGAAGTTTCTCCAGGGAAAAGGGTTTCTTTGGGGGATAACATGCGTCAGAAAATAGGGCTCGGCAATCTTTTGGGGGTACTGTCTTATAAAGTTGCGTTTTACAGAATGAATCGCAAAATAAGACTGCAAAAGAAATCTTCCCAGGACTGTAGACCGGATTATATATAGGGCGACGATGTTTTCTAAACATTGATAAATGTTACTAGAGGGAAGTTTCTCCCAGAAAAAGGGTTTCTTTGGGGGATATCATGCATCAGAAAATGGGGCTCGGCAATCGTTTGGGGCTACTGTCTTATTAAGTTGCGTTTTACAGAATGAATCGCAAAATAAGACTGCTAAAGAAATCTTCCCAGGGCTGTAGACCGGATTATATATAGGGCGACGATGTTTTCTAAACATTGATAAATGCTACGAGAGGGAAGTTTCTCCCGGGAAAAGGGTTTCTTTGGGGGATATCATGCTTTAAAAACTGGGGCTCGGCAATCTTTTGGGGGTACTGTCTTATAAAGTTGCGTTTAACGGAATGAATCGCAAAATTACACTGCAAAAGAAATCTTCCCAGGGCTGTAAACCGGATTATATATAGGGTGACTATTTATTATTATCTGTATTATTTTACAAGTAGGATAACTTTCAATCCGTAAAGAAATATAATGAATATTATTACACGTAAAATCTAATGTTTTACGGAATAAATGGCAATATTATGCTGCAAAAGAAATCTTCCCAGGGCTGTAGACAGGATTATATATATTGCGACGATGTTTTCTAGACATTAATAAATGCTACTAGAGGGAAGTTTCTCCAGGGAAAAGGGTTTCTTTGGGGGATATCATGCATCAGAAAATGGGGCTCGGCAATCTTTTGGGGGTACTGTCTTATATAGTTGCATTTTACGGTATGAATCGCAAAATTATACTGCAAAAGAAATCTTCCCAGGGCTGTAGACCGGATTATATATAAGGCGACTGTTTATAATTATCTGTATTATTTTACAAGTACATAACATTCATTCCGTAAAAAAAATATAATGCACATTATTACACGTAAAATTTTGTGTTTTATGGAATGAATAGCAATATTATACTGCAAAAGAAATCTTCCCAAGGCTGTAGACCGGATTACATATATATGGCGACGATGTTTTCTAAACATTAATAAATGCTGCTAGAGGGAAGTTTCTCCCGGGAAAAGGGTTTCTTTGGGGGATATCATGCATCAGAAAATGGGGCTCGGCAATCTCGGGAACTGTCTTATAAAGTTTTACGGAATGAATCGCAATATTATACTGCAAAAGATATCTTCCCAGGGCTGTAGACCGGGTTATATACAGGGCGACAATTTATTATTTCTTCTCTTCAGAAGGAATATTATAGTTTGGTTAGTCACACTTGACTGAGCTACTGATATCGAAAGCTGTTGTCATTACAAGCTGGCCAGTCAAACTCCGTGACCTTAGAAATAACCTCTGACGTTAAAACTATTCTTTCCTAATTGAGGCGAGCCTCTGACTGAACGCGTCCATGGATTACATATTACTAAACCCGAGGATGGTTGACTGATTCTTTTATTTCTTCCATTCTTGAAGAACATAACATATGTACAAACAAATTTACATGTAAACAACTAAATGTTATCGTTATCTTCAAATGCATGGTTAATATGTGAAAACAAACCCCATTGAAACCCTCTAATTATGTGTAACAAATTCACGCATCGAATCATAACGGATTGACCGGGTCAATGTCTTATTGCCGTAGTTACTCAATTGAAAGTGGTAACAGATTTTATTTGTTGTTGGATTTAACAATTTATGTTAAATAATAACTAGCGTAAATACCTACTTGACATTTTTTGGCAGTATAAAACAGACATTGCAACCAAACTTTTACAAGATGATAATTATATATTTATATAGATGTGCCCTAGAAGGAACTTTTGGTATGCTTTAACTTGTATTAATCTGTAGTTTAATAAAAATAAATGAAATTCATTCCGTAAGGAAATGCATGGATTCAATATATGTATAATATTGGGTTTACGCAAGCTTATGTATTGTATTTTATCCTTTATTAGCATGCATAATGTACAGTAAAATGAGGTATTAAAAGTCCAAATACACCCCTTACGGAGCCCTTGTAAAAATAGCATGAAATTCGGGCGGTTTATGTTGAAGAACTTACACGTGACGCCTGTCAAAATGCATTATGGGTAAGTGAATAATAATGTACTTATTTTTAGATACATGCAAGCATCTGAATGATCTTGATTACAGAAGTCGCATTATATATTGGAGTATTATATTTTTTGAAAACTTGGAAGAAAAATATCTTCCCCGGGGGAATTAAACCGGACATTGCCTGAATGATTCATAGACGGTGTTACAACATTTTTATTGTTCTCAACGATTACGCTGCAACAATAAAACAATCTTCGTCTCAATAACAGCTTGTCTCATGTCGGATAAACTGAACATATTGGATATATGTACTGTTCGCAATAATGAAAGAAGACCACCCCGGTTAGGTTATTTGTTAGAATACAAAACTATATTACGAGGTTACAAATTTTGATGACAGTACCATGTTAACCATGAAACTGTTACGGACGGCAGTGTGTCTGAACCGATTTGCCATTCCAAGCTCTGAGTCATTTAGAGAATTTGTCAGATGCATGTAATTGCTGAGAACATGTTAGTATGAGACATAATCCAAGAACACTGGTAGTACTATCTGATCTAGTAACGGTTGCAGGCTGGAGACAAGTAAGGCTATCGGTGACATAACGAACAAACTCATTATTACCGATATATTATCGATATATCAATACGTAATTTATAACTTATATTTGATAACCACTTGCTTATCTAAATTATTTACAAATGTATATACACAAAACAGTACTGTATGTAAATATGTATAATATACTAAGAAAATATAAAACATTTTAGTCAACAACGTCAGTTATTGCGTTTGAAAATACGATATATTGTGTAAAGGCGCCATTTGATAGCATAATATATTTGAGTTAATTATTTAATGAGAATGTTTATGCCCACATGTGAGAATCGGTAATTTTGACGTAATGTGTAATATACATATTGGGCTTTCAAACAATTAAGAAGTAAAATGACATGAGAAGAGACACACGTATGCCTTTCGTTGACGTAATCCGTTTTTTTAACTGCCCGGCTGGAATTGTAAATTCAGCCACCTAAACTACATTTCACATCTTGTGATTATCTGGTCTTGTGGGATCATGGACTCCGTTAAATTGCACTAAAATAGAAATCTGCTTCACTTTGTTCTAGAGAGCGTTACACATTTCATTTCCTGCCGTAAACAAATTCAATTCAACCAAGTTTGCAAGTATTTTGTCGGTTTCGTTATATGCTTTCAAGGGATCTTGTATGTTTTTATTGACAAAACTATTAGCACTCTCTGGTTGATTATATTTATTCTTTTTTGCAACACAAAATGACATTATTATATCGTCATAAAAAGGGATGCTATAATTTATTACTTTCTGCCCGGGTTTTTCTCGTAATTTAGAAAGAGCTAAGATATTTTAAACCATACCTTCTTTTGGACAGACAATCGTGATATATTAATGAAACAAGAACGGGGCACACCTCCTCAATAAGCAATTGTATTTATTGAGAAACGCTTTATTGCCTTCAGTAACTATTTAAAAAATCCACCTTAGAGATTTTTAAAGGTGGCTTCTCCAATTATTTTGCAGAAAACTTAAGGAGAGAATGAGGAGGGAAGGGGAGGCGGAAAAATAATTACAATATCAGAAAAAAATATATAGCATTTCGTATCGTTTATTGTAAATGTTACATTTGCTTAACAAATGCTTTAAAAAGACCACTAATTTAGTCATGCTATTTTAGTGGAGGGTTAATGAATCTAGACAGAAAGGAAATTTTAATGTTTATTTTCAGCCATGTTCTATTTTTGCACGACCAACACAGCGGTCGATTGTTCAATATTTCACTGACTGCATTCACTCTGCTGTTATGAACGATTTTCAGAGCAATTAATTTGATTCTGCTATTGAACTTGCAGTACAATCAATTCTTCCCTTCCCAATAGTATCCGGGTTACAGTTGTTTACGATCACGTCGCCTTTGTAGATTCAAGACGTTTTGAAGTTGTACAAGGATTCAGTTGTTTACTTACAACAATTTTGACAGAAGATCGATCAAAATATTCCATTAGGTTAGGTTAACAAATAGAGATAGATATCATCATGAACTCAGTGCTACATTTATGGAAACATTAATTTTGAATATAAATGATGAGTACTTTTTCAAGTTATCTCACACAGACTACTGATGATCGAGTTAAAGATTGTTTAAACTTGCAACATTTCATCTGGAGGAGGTGAAAGATTTTACACATTTCATTACCTATCATGAACAGACTCAGTCAAACCGAGTTTGCTTGGTTGCATTCTATGCTTCCAAATTCTTATTAATATATTAGACATTCCACAAACAATTTCAGTTATGATTCAGTTATGACGTTGATGCTGAGTATTTTAAGTATATTAACTGACAGAAAAGCCACATGATAATAATGAAACAATGGATATATCACCTGTAAACAGAACTACAAAACGTGTGCATAAACATTCAGAGAAACATTTCCAGACAAACAATAAAGACATGCAACAACTGATATTCCTCATTTATACATATTGCATATAAGCTGCACTTTGTGATGATTAGTACTTTTTAAAGATAAATGAAATAGCTACGTCTCGAGTACTAAACGTTGTTTACGTATTACACATGTGAAACGTAAATAGTTTCAAAGAGAAACAAACCCATTAGCTCTATATACGTAATACCGAATGTTCATTCTTAAAATTTTATACTCTTTCTTGCAGCTGTTATTTCTGGTTCTAACATTGATGTACATGTAAGAAATGTATCAGGATTTATGTTGTACTAAAATGAATATAACAAGTACTCACTTTTAAAACAAATAATTTGTAATACTACACGAAAAAATCTTGAAAAGAAATATAAACTTAGTAATGATACATAGCAAATGAAAATGTTAGCAGATATAAACTTATTTCAAACACAGGTGCTACACTCAAACACAAGTGCTATTACAGTATGTATTCTATATGCTAGATATAAAATATAATAACCTATTGCAAATATTTATTGAATAAATGAAAATCATGACTCTAAGGAACAAATTCTGCGACTTCTAAATATACAATTTAAATAACATTTTATTGGTAAAAACAAAAGGAATGAGCTGAAGGTTATGAAAAGTTTATTTCTGGTACTACCTATAATAACACTTTTTGTCAAATGTCTTGTACACTGTTCGTTTGCTTAAGTTTAGAGTTTAACAAACATTTACCAGTTTTACCTTCGTTGCTGACTGCAATGAGAAGAAAGTTCATCCTTATTGTTTTTAATCCTGGTGCTTGTCATAAAAATAAATGTGATGACATTCATCACTTATGAGCAATTCCAGTACGCAAACAATACCAACTTGACGCTGCTAATTTTCTGTCTTGTATTTGTGTCCAACCCTGAAATCATCTTCATCTTCGTAGAAAAGAATAATCATAAGTCATCCTCTTATACAAAGCGATGTGTGTGCGCACGAGTATATTTCTAGATCAGAAGTGGTGGAAGTGAAGTTAAACTCTTGTGGGGTGTCTGTGGGAGGGGGGTGTAATATGGTGGTGGATTGTGCGGCGGCGGCGTGGTCACGGACTATTAAGGGACAAGAAACTACTTTTTTCGGCGGGTGAAGGTGAGAGGAGGATTTTAATGTATGTGTTGTCGGGGAGTAATTCACCAAATCGTTTATTAGAAAAAATTTGAAATTGTTCTCCAGACACGAAATAGAAAAGACAGATTTGACTTTTGAACAGAGTTTGGGATATTGAACTTTAACCAACGAAACAAGTACATATTTTCAACACATCGTCTTATTGCCGTCTACCTATTTGCCAAGTATAAAGTCAATACTTTGAATGCTCTGGACACAAAATATGACGGATATACTTGACTTTCTGTAACCATGGCCTTTGACATACTTACCTGGTTCATGAGCTCGAATGCAAAAGCAGGCGAATATTAAAGTAAGAGGGATATAATGAAGATTCTTGCAATCCTCCTAAAAGCACGTAATCACCATCGATCCTATTTCAAAACTTAATGTCAATACCTTGAACAATTTGAAAAATTGTACTCCGGACACAAAATACAATGAACATATTTAAATCGGTTTATGACCTTGATCTTTAACATAATGACCAAATTTATGCGCTGTGCACATCACCTCATCGCAGCTTACCTATATGCCAAGTTTGAATTCAAAATCTTAAATAAATAAAATAGTTTTGAAGTTGTGCTTAGGACATAAAATATTGATTCTGCACATTTAGCGTGATTATTTTTGCTTCAGTTTACATAGCTTTGGCTTGTATCTCCTTTTGAGGCAATACTGAGATTCGCATTTTCAATAACAGAACTAAAGCGAATTCTAAACCGGTTTTTAAAACTTTTTTTCAATTCAAGTCTGTTTCCTCATTTCACTTATTTGTGCTCCATTTAGACAGGCCATCTGCTCAGACATCTAAATTGACATTAAATTAAAATGTAGGAAAGTTTTAAAACTGCTGATTATTAGGTATTAAATCGTTGGACGTAGACCTCATAATGTATAATAACGGGAAGTCCAACTGAGAAAACTGCAGAAGTACACCAAAACGTCACTATATAAAGTTTAAACTGATCTTAATTAAGGACATATAGAGGAAACTGGACGATTAGAGTTTGCAGTCTTGGTTTAGGCATAGCAAAATGATTTAATTCTGTAACGGATCTAAGAATGAACATTTCTTACAAAAAGGTCATTTCATAAAAGTGTTTGTATTGTGTTCAAATACTGTGCAGGCCTAACACCTATCGTACTTACATTTTTTAATATAGTAAATTAATTGCAAAAACAAACAGAGTCACTGAGTTCTGCACAATATCTATTTGTAATAGAAAAGGTGTACGATTAAGGCACAATTAATAGGTTCTACGCTGTAGGTTGTGTGTTGTGTTCTGATGAATATCGGACAATGAGATGAATGAGACTCCTGAGCGCACAAAATTAATATTTTCGATTCTTATCATTTTTGTCCGATCTTGAATAAAAGATAATCATTACATGAACAGCTAACTAGGAAAAATATATACAAAGGTATGACCAAACAAGAAATATCTTTAAAAATGATGGTCGACAAATTGTAATAAGGAAAGAAGTTTATGAATTTTTATGCCCCCGAAGGGAGGTATATAGTTTTTGAACCGTCTGTCGGTCTGTCAGTCTGTCGGTCTGTCCGCAATTTTCGTGTCCGGTCCATATCTTTGTCATCGATGGATGGATTTTCAAATAACTTGGCATGAATGTGTACCACAGTAAGACGGCATGCAGTGCGCAAGACCCAGGTCCGTAGCTCAAAGGTCAAGGTCACACTTAGACGTTAAAGGATAGTGCATTGATGGGCGTGTCCGGTCCATATCTTTGTCATCGATGGATGGATTTTCAAATAACTTGGCATGAATGTGTACCACAGTAAGATGACGTGCAGTGCGCAAGACCCAGGTCCGTAGCTCAAAGGTCAAGGTCACACTTAGACGTTAAAGGATAGTGCATTGATTGGCGTGTCCGGTCCATATCTTTGTCATCGATGGATGGATTTTCAAAAAACTTGGCATTAATGTGTACCACAGTAAGACGACGTGTCACGCGCAAGACCCAGGTTCGTAGCTTAAAGGTCAAGGTCACACTAAGATATTAAAGGATAGTGCATTGATGGGCGTGTCCGGTCCATATCTTTGTCATCGATGGATGGATTTTCAAATAACTTGGCATGAATGTGTACCACAGTAAGACGACGTGTCACGCGCAAGACCCAGGTCCGTAGCTCAAAGGTCAAGGTCACACTTAGACGTTAAAGATCATTTTTCATGATAGTGCATTGATGGGCATGTCCGGTCCATATCTTTGTCATTCATGCATGGATTTTAAAATAACTATGCATGAATGTGTGACACAGTAAGACGATGTGTCGAGCGCAAGACCCAGCTCCGTAGGTCAAAGGTCCTAAACTCTAACATCGGCCATAACTATTCATTCAAAGTGCCATGGGCATGTGTCATCCTACGGAGACAGCTCTTGTTCATCTAACATTCATCTTTCATCTAACATTTTTCAAATTGCAAAACTAAACACCGCACTTTAACAATTTAATGGTTCTCTTTTAATTTTTCGCAAAGGTTTCGTAGGGTTGCAATTTTGTTTCGTTTCTCCTTAGACGAATAATTACAGCAGTAGTTTGATGAAGATTCATGAAGCGGTTCATGAAAAGAGGTCATTAACGTGTTTATATTTTTAGATAAATTGGTCCCTATCTCCATTTGTAACAAAATAGCAGGAGACTTTACGATATTGTTACACATCGAGTTTGATAAAAAACCATTACATTTTATTGGTTAATGCGAAGAAAGGCATATCTACTTTTAGCTATAGTGGTCCCTAATAGGGCCCAAGTTCCTATATAAATAAATTTGGAAGAGGACCTTATAATGATGCTACAGACCAAGTATGACAAAGATCCACCAAGCTGTTCATGAGACGCTGTATAAAGGCATTTCTACTTTTAGCTCTAGCAGCCCCTAAAAGGGGTCATATGTTCCAGCTGAACAAAGTTGGCTGCGGGCCTAATAAAGATGCTACAAATCAAATATGATTAGAATACATGAGAAAAAAATCAATTAAATGATTTTTTTATTTAATATTTTTATTTCATTCTAAAATCGGCCAACTGATCCCGCTTTAACAAATGCAGAATTTTTGGACAATGACGTCACACCTATAAAAAAGTGAAGGTCAAGCAAAACATACAATTGTAATTATTTCAATATTTTTGTTTCATAAGCAAAGTTTGACCGTAGTCATATCACATAGATAAACTGTATGCAGCGTACCTTCATTTCAGTGTAATGAGATTCAGTCATTATATAGCATATACATAATAAAACAGATTTCAACTGAGTTCAATATTTGTATACCATACTAAAGAAAAATATTCATATATAATAAATCAGTTAAATAATATATAACAAATATATCAAAGCAAACAAGTACTCATTTTAATATGCAATCTGAATAAGTCACAAAAGCAAGAAACCTTTTCATATACAGACGACAATTGTAACAAGGAAAATCTTTTAAAAAGCACTTCTCTACAGAAAAGACTCTTATCACACGCTTATTCATGTGATACGCAGACCGTATTCAGCTTTTTCTTTAATTTGATACATGTTGGTATTTGAACAGGTTTTTAACAAATATATATTAAACTTACTTATCATTTTGAGATATATCAATATTCTTGCTAAATATACTGAGCCAAAGTTAGCTTTAAAACTGTGAACAGCGTCGTTTAGGATAAACGCTTTGTCTACATTTCACTCAGCGTAGCACAATCAACAGAGTGAAAGAAATTGACACTCTCGTCCAATCAGGCAGAGTGTTGCATAAATCTTCCATTTTGATAAATTATCTATAATGCGTTATCAAGTAGTTTGATTTGCAAACTGAAGTCACGTGGCATAGGTAACGAATTCGTTCTTAGACGGCGTTCGCCGAAAAAAAAATCTGAATGCATATATTACATTTAATCGTGTAAATTTATAAACGCGATGAAGACAAATCATATGAAACTTTAATTTTCGCAGAGATAAACATGAGAGCCTGCGATCTGTGACGTAGAAAAAATATATTCACAAGATTGCTATTCTTTGAAAAAAATTCCTTTCTTCCTCAAGTGTTAATTGTATTATCATATGGACAGGTGGTATAAGCATATTTACATACCGTAATTATGTCTGGACCTGGATTGTTTCCAGCAAAATCGTGATGATGTTAACAAAATTGTTAATGTTTTAAAACCTATCTTTCTGACAAGTTAAGTGTTTTGTCATATGTGTAGATAGGACTTCATTTTAGCAGTACAAACATATTTACATACCTGAATAATGTTTGACTCGGTATTTTGCGGTTAATGAAGCAAAGTCTGTTTTGGGATTTGGTTGCTATCATATTGCCCGAATGGCATTAAGTTGTTACTATTATTATTATTTTGCTTGAGGTAGTTGATAACTGCTATCAATATTGTAACCATAATAGAAATTCTGACTACTATGCAACGACGCATTGAGTTCATAACCGTTTTGCAAAAAAAGCTCTAAACGTAATAAAGTAAAAAAAAATGAGCGTATACATCTGTTTATTTTAAAACGCTGAACAAGGCTTTAGTAATCGTGACACTAACTTAAGTCATTCTTTCTGCAACTCTGATTTGTATAGGTAAATCGTCATTTACTTGCTTAAAACATGCATGGTAGCTTAGCTTTCGACCGTTACATAGCTGATACATGCACTGATATGCGATGTATTTCGAATAAATACATCTTGCCATAAAAATGATCACAGGGGACCAACTGACAGACTGATATAAATCAATATTGACGTATTTTCAGTTTCGTCTTGACTTTCCTTTGACATTATGAATTAATATCATTTACACATCTTTCACTTGATTTTGATACAAATGGGACTAATACCTGACTAGATGTATTCAATTGAATGCCATCTCAAGTCACATAAATACTTTAGTTTTTCTCAGACACTGGAGTGGCCAAAAGAAAGGCTGAACAGCAGTCTTTATATCATAAAAGTCATATTGATTGTAAAATTGTAAATGTTATTGTTATCACATGCAACGACAGAATAAATAATTTATTGCCTATTTATTTAATGCTGTTCCTTGTAACATGTGTAAATATTTGGTTCTGCCCATCCCGGGATTGGAGGACAGTAGCATGCACCTCCTTAAACAGGCTCAACCAAACCTTCCGCCTTGTCATGCTGCGTGGACCCATTGGTTACCACCTTTGCTATTTCAATGCAGTTTTACATTGTACTTTTTGCGCCCAAGAAAAAATAACATCAAAGAAAACCATAATATCTCTGCTGAAAATATACGTTTACTTCAACGAATGAGAAACATTTTTTAGCTAAAGGACTAACCATGAAGCAACGACGAATGTCCTAATAATGTAATCAAAGTAATGTGTTTGTTGTTATGATAAAATTTCATCATGAAATTCCTTTTGCATTTTGATATTTTTTAAATCCCTGACACAGTTCTTCCTCGACCATAAATGTTTGCACATAGACTTTCTCTCTTTGTCTTGTAACCAAGTAGAAAAAAGTATACAAATCAAGCTAATTATAATTTTTCCTAGAAATACAATTATAAGTACTGTAGGTTTTCATCTGAACGCGACTGTCATGCAAGTTTAAATGAAACAGTATTTTGTTATGGCTATAATTATTTTCTGAAAGGGCAAAGTTTGTATTGAAGAGAAGAAAGGAAACGACAACTCAAATACCATTTGGTACTATATGGAATTCCGATTCCGTGTTATAGGACTACTATCATTCAGTAAATGATAATGACGCGGCGAATAGATAGATATTTGGTTCAGAGGAGATAAGTCGGCAAGCACCATTTGATTACACAAGTAATACTTAAGTAATATAGTAATATGAATACTTTATATTATCGTTTTAAGATCGAATTAAAAGATCATTTGATAGATCGATCTCACTTGATAATACTCAAACAAAACTTGAATAACTTTTTCTTGGACTCGTTTAACTTCGCGAAAAAAAGTGTCTCGGCGTTATCAGTATTATTATCTGAGCACATTCCAGAGTGATTACGTGCACTAAGTGTCTTTTACTGTAGTTATTTCCTTTATTAAACACCGAATATATATTAGAAATTAGATCATAGTTTAGCAATCTTTTAACACTATCTGAAGTTTTTGGCGCATGAATAATGAGTCAGGTTACTCAAACACAGTATATATTGAACTGAGTGCGCAAAAACGGAAAGACAATCTACCATGTGAAGTATTTCTTTTCTCTTTCTTTGTAATACGCATGAACTTTACTTCCGTTATTGGCAGGCAGCAAATACTTTTCAAGCAATCGTATTTTCAGGTTTCGACAATGTAACGGCTTATCAATGGCTACATAGAGCTTACTTTTTGTTTTGAATATAAATTTGCTTTGAAATCAATTTTTAATGCGCTTAAAGTTCGAAAATTTAGTACATTTTTGTTTAACCCATATCTTGAGAAGGTCATTCAGGATACTTTAACTGTGTTTTCAGCAACAACCAGGATTGTGACAATAGGGAAAAAGCAGTTAAACTATTTGCACAGGTTTTACCATGAGTAAGTTATCGTACCCACCATAATTTTGTCTTAATTTGTCATGGGCGGTACCCCACAGTGATTTAACCATGAGTAAGTTATCGAGCCCACCATTAATTTGTCCGCCGGCGCCCGACTGTTGTTTTTTCCTGCTTGTGTGTGTGTGTGTGTGTGTGTGTGTGTGTGTGTGTGTTTGTCACCGGCGGTGCCCCACAGTGATGTTTTTATTCTTGCTTGTCTGTTTATCTGTGTATGTTAGTTGTACGTGCGTGTGTTTGTCTTTTGTACGTGCGTGTCTGCGACGTTGTAGGAATACGTTTAATAAACGTGGCTTTCTCTGTTTAATATCCTTGCTCCACCTTCCTCCAACATCCGACCCTTTTATCTACCCTTTACCACCGTACGCCCATTCTCTGTATTTTGCATATATTTATAATGTATTTGTTGTTGGATTTTTGAAGCAACCCGTCTACAATATTTTACCGTTACAGCATTTTTTGTTTTGGGCCTACTTTACGATGCATGGCTCTATGGCTGTGTTTGGGTGCTCTGTGCTTCCAGGAAATCTACCCTTACCTTTTATCCATTGAATAAAACAATCATTTGTTGATTTGCGAATATTTGAAATATTAATGAAAGTACTTACTTCGAATTTAGTGTTCGCTAGGAAAACTGTTGCTAATATCAAAAGTGCAATAAAATCAAATGATGAACTTATATTAATTGACTTAGTTTACGACTTCAATCCATCTTAGTAAAAGTCTCAAAAAGTGCACTAAAATTTCTCGAGTTTACAAGTTAGCTGTATACGTTATGAGGGACATAAAAAACAGAAAGTAAAATTACGCCGTTGTCGTACCCTATTGGTTAAGGTAATTGTATAAGTATATGTAACGATATTTTGTAAAAGTATCAAAATCTACACCTCTATATTCTTTTTACTGGTGATCCGTTTTTAAAAAAGACACACAACTTTTATGTGTATTTTTGTGATTTTAGTAAACGGGATGGGGGGAGTAAAATGAATTAAATTATAACTTTTTTAAAACAAGATATGAACAATATATTGATTTAATTGTCCGTTGGTATTTAAAAAAGGACATTCAGATAATTTAAGGTATTGTTAAAAAGAAACGAATGGTTGGTTACCTTTTTCCAGTATATAAACTAAAAATGCAATATTTGCTCAAATCAAGGAATTATTCCTTGGCAAAACAAGTTGAAGAAATAAATGTCTGTCATCATTGTTACTACGAAATCAAAATCTTCGTTATGTACAGCAAAGGACCATATTAAATTGGTGCGAGCTCTATTCTTCCACTGAAGAGACGTTTTACTGTAGTGCAATTGTTTATAAAAATACGTCAATATGAAATCAATATAACGGAAAAAAAATTCCTTACCAATTTATTGAACATATGACTCGGACACTATCTCGATTTAAGACTGACTTTTGTCCTTTTCGAAAAAGAGATAAGAATTAAACACTTCAAACAGTTAAAATCATCAACTGAAATATTTTGAAATATCTTAAAATAAATCAAGTTTTCGAACATTGAGACACGACAGCTCGTTTGTCCCTATTAAGCGTTTTCATGCTATGCCTGCCAGACCGAAATTCGATTTTTTTTATTGTTTTGCTGTTTTGTAATATTGTGTACATGTTTCAAAGGGTGATACAATAATTCAGTTCAATAAACGATGACCAACTGGTTAAACATAACAATGTTATTTAGAAACACGTGAAAACGCTGGTAAACTTACATGAAAATTTATGTTTTTATACGCCACATGATAAATTTTTATATGAATATAACGTACGTAGGAAAAAGCTGCGTGACAAACAGACAAGTTATCGTTAGGTAACAGACATCATTGAAGGCAGCAAGACATACTTATATTTGTACCGCCGTCAATGTTGATGGTCCAACCATATTTGAAAATGTAATAGCATACTAGTATGACCGATATTCTTTTATTATCTCAATACCATACATGTACATCATGTCAGAACATCATAACTGGACTTGTGCAAAGAGGAAATATTCCGTTCGTTTTTTGTCATGTCTATGAATAATTTGAATAGGTAATTCGGCTATAAATTTATCAGAAACTTCGGTAGACAGGAAAATAAATCATTGATAAGCCAACATTTGGGTTGGGGCGTGTGACTACGGTTTCTAATAAGACTTTGCTTAGTCTTCTTGTTTAATGTATCTAATAGTATTTAATTTTCTAATAGTATTAGTATTAGTGTACGGGATCATATCAGACGTATCTGTTAGTATAATATTAACAAATCGTACAAATCAAAATTATATGAAGTCGTGTATGTGGTCTGAACTTAACACCTACTTAATCGCAGGCTTCAGAATGGAGGAAAGTGTAAAGTTCAAAGTTTAAAGACCTAACTTTTCTCTTGCTTAAATTTTATACAAATTTACGAAAGTGCCAATGGTTCTATTAGTTTTTTCTTTAGGCTTATCTCTTGAATTCAAAATACAGATATGCTCATAATAAATAAGAGTTTTACATTGCAATATTTAATCTAACTAGAATGCTATTTTTTTAAGTTTCCGCGGATAAGAAAACTAAAAATCGTGTTGAAATATATATAATATATATTCAAGAACACGGCTAAGAATGGACTTATTTAAGTCTAGTAATTGTCCTTAAACAAATGTAATGTATAGATTGTTACCATGCCTGACAACAGTTTTGCTATTGATAACAGCAACGTTATCAGCTAATAAAGTAAGGGCACCCATTAGTTTCACTGTATGGTAACTACACCGGTAGCCGTGTGTTTGTATCTGTCCAATATGGCCTCTCCCAAGCAAAAAATGTCAAACATCACGTAAGTTTCGATATTTTCTACGATCAAACACATGTTTTTACATTAAGATTTATTAAGTTTTCAGTTTTCATTCTAAAGTTCAAGTTTAAACAGATCAGATCATTCCAATTTTAATTACTAAGTGATAAAAACGTGCAGATTATGGGAATAAATATGCGAAAACGAAACTTTTAAATGATATTGTCAAAACTCTGGTAATTGTATTATCAGAAAAATCAGTTAAGAAGAAAGAAGAAACATTTTCACATATCTTGTCATCTGTCTCTAAACTGAAAGTATCGTATTTTTGTGAAAAATACCATCGTAAGTCAACAAGTCAACAAGTGTGTAACGGTTTGGATACAAGTAATTGAAAAGCAGATAACGGTTCGGATTTAGTATATGCACCGGTTTGGACAGCAACTTAATTCATATTCCTGCACGAAAAATCGGTATCAAAGTTGATAAAACAAGAAACAACCACATCTATCTCCTTCATTTATTTCTGGGATATTACACATTACAGATTACACAAGATCTAAGGAAAGAAATAAATTATTTTTTTTGTTACAGGTCGGCATAAAATGTGTTACGCTTAATAACGAATTATTTTCCGGGAACATTTTCCAAATTAATCACTAAATATCCTGATAGGTAGGTTAAAACGAGTTTTAAACAAGCAGCGTAAGTACGTTTGAGTACCAGGCCGGTTAGATATCCAAATTGTTCGTTTTGAAATCCTGGATTCCACCTACCGTCTCGAGGGTGATTTGATTAAAATTCTAAATGTTAGTAAATTAGTAAACACTTAGAAAATAGTTCCAATGAATAAAAACGTTCGTTTGCCCTTTCACCTACCAACTTAAAAGCAACCCCTGTATACATTAGTTATTTTCGCTATTACGCAAGATGATTTACCTCGACTACTTGAAGAATACGAAGGGCTATTGCACGCATCCGTTCGTCGACTTCCGCGTACTCTTTGTTCATTATTTGTAAGACTTTATATCAGTAATGATTAGTGGGAATTTATTTAAACTAAGATGTTCATTGTGATATTCACATGTTCGATAATTCTAGTTTTCTTTTTTACAAAGGTATGACCCTTTCCCCGGTTGATTCACTAAATTGAATTTTGTTCCCTTTTTGTACGTACGCAGGTATCTCAATAATCAATAGTTAGAATGAATTATATGTGATGATCTAACATGCAAAGTAAGGACCTGCAAGTCTGACTTTAATTTCATTGCAGAGTTATGCCGCTTCTTTGAGCTAAGAAATACTGCTGTAGCTTTGGTATGTAAGCAAGTACCTCACATATCACTTTTAAGAATGAAATGAAAATTCAAACACTTGTTCACTCTAATTATCCGACACACAGTGCACAGGCGTCAGAATTTTTCTGTTCTTTCAAAGAAATTATATCGCTATTTTGACTTGACTTAGCATGTTATGGTCAAGTTCATGTATGTAAGCAGGTCAGAAAAGGGGAAATTTCTATGACTAAAACACACGTCTTACCAAAATGCTTGGCCCTTTTGTACTTGTTTATGTCACTGATTCATTCAGTTAGCTTTTTAGTGACATGGCATTTGAATAGTCGATCTTTACTAACCCCTATGTAACTTGATATTTGCCCTTTTTCATCGAAATGTATATAAACAGTCGTGAAATTAGAACAGAAGCCAGTATATTAGTAAACAAGCAAGTGAATCATTTCCGTTTAAAAGCTCTGTTTTGAAAGGCAAGAAACAAAGCTTTTAATGGGCCCCTACTAATTAACAAACTATCATGCATAATTAAAAATATTATGTATTCTTGTACTTGCAGCATATCTTACGTAATACTAGACCTATGCGTTTGCATTTCCTACAAAGATGAATAGTGCTCACCATTGCTTTTCGTGGCCATTCCTCTCCCACTAGTGTTTTGGATTGGAAAGTTTCACTGCTACGCTTGAGAAAGCAAATTATAACAAGAGGGCCAAGATGGGCCTAGGTCGCTCACCTGTGAAACACACCATAATAGTGTAAACATGTTTGACCTAGTGATTTCATGGAAACAAATATTCTGACCAATTTTCATTAAGATTGGATCAAAAATGTGGTCTCTTAAGTGTAAACAAGTATTTTCTTCAATTTGACCTAGTGACCTGGTTTTTGAGCCAACATGACCTATATTCAAATCTGACCTAGATTTGATCAAGGCAGTCATTCTGACTAAATTTCATCAACCTCAATTGAAAAATGCAGCCTCTATCGCATACAAAACTTTTTCTTTTATTTATCCTAGCGACCTAGTTTTTAACCCCAGATAAACCATATTCAAACTTGATCTTAATTTCATCAAGGCTATCATTCTGGCCAAATTTCAAGAAGATCAGTTGAAAAATACAGTATCTATTGCATACACAATGTTTTCGTATGCTTTGACCTAGTGACCTAGTTTTTGACCACAGATGACCTATATTCCAATTTGACCTAGACTTCATCAAGGCAATCATTCTGACTAAATGGATGGATCCGGGCTGTCAATCAAACTAATTGTTATCTATGATATTGACCAATAAGATAACGCGGATTATTCAGTGCACTTACCTTGTTGCTAACCAGCCATTGCTTCCCACAAGCTTTCACTTAGAAACCGTTACTAATTTATTGTTTTAAGTTTGATACATTTTTTTTTCCGAAGGAAGTGGTGTTGAGGTGTGCGTTAGAAATATGTAATGCCGACGAGCGGTACCCGGAAAGGCTAGAAGGGGGAAGATTTATTTTTTCCGTAAACCAAAGGCCGATTTAGAAAAATGTAAGCGTTGAACGTTAAACGGATCAATAAGCAATCTGCTCAAATGTAATTCATTAAACTTTATATTAAAACTGCCGTGTGTGTCACTAATGTGCATGGTATAATATAATAACAAACATAATATATCATGAATCGTCTGTCTCTCTTTACTTATTTGTCTGTGATCGGAATTTTAATATGAATTTGCTCACTTTATTTTAATTTAGGCCGATCGCAGAATTGTTCAGTTCAAGACATTAGATATATAAGTCATTTATATCTTATTTCATATAAAAGTAACAGCTAACCTTCTTTAGCAATATATTCTTGCAATTAAAAGTATGATCTCTATTTTCGCATTTGACTGTATGTTAACTATACTACATAAAAATGTTGAATTAAGCGACCAATCTTCTTACACAGAAAAATATTAAACACAGAGCACACATTGAACGAGTCATTAGGCCCTAATAAAGTCAAAACATATACATGCAAAATAACTTTACATAGAATACCAACATCATTATTCAAAAATATAAATAAGATCTGGACAGTGCACGGCACATTAACTTTATTTCAAGGATAAAACGTAAGCTTTTATTAATCAGGCATTAAATCAAGAGCATAAAGTTAAACATTCGGGAGTGAATTTTATTATTTCTCATTATTTATTATGTTATGTTATGTTATGTCTTTCATATTTGTAGACAGCAAATATGACAACAGTATCCCCTGTTTCGACATCATTCTGTTTTATTCAAGGAAGTCTGACAATTGACAAGCTTAAACTGATTTTCCTGTCAAGTGCTTGCTTCTAAATGCAATTTAAAAAAAAATAAATCTACGCACATGTCGATGCGGTTTAGAATGTCGCTGTTTTTTTTTTTTCATATGTTTATTTTACCTTAGGGCTGTCATAAACTATTTATAACTACCATTAATACTATGATACAATAAATGCAAATGGATTCATTTATCTGTTTGTTTTCTCTTTTTTCATTTTTTATATTTTTTTTGTTTTGCTTGCAAAATGAAGACATATTTAATTATATGAACTGTCAAGTAAACATATTCCTTGTTTCCACCGGTCTAACAAAAACATGGTTAATAGGTTTCGGCAAGATCTTTGTCCCTTTTGGTTTGTGCCATTGCTGTGATAGACTTGTTTAACTTTTGCTGGTCTGGAATTTGTTTAGTTTAATTGTGGAGGAGATTTAATCAGCCCTATGATATGCGAGCAATGTCCGACCGCACTGAAAATAAAATTAATATGACTACCAAATGTTCAAAATTTTGTAAGTTTTCACGCAAAAATTAGTTCTGAAATATACACCAAACATGGACATATGTTTATTTTTAAGACAACTGCATGGTATTTTACAAATGTATATTATAATGTAATGGGAATAATTAACTTAATTGATATCACAGCGGTGATCGGCAAGTCAACAATCAGTTGCAACAGCTGCGCGATCGCAAAACATACTTGTAAAATAAGAACAGTAGAGTATTACGCAAGTTAATATAAAGCTATTGAACCAATTAATAAATTTCTTTATGTAAGAAATCACTTACACCATATGTGACTGCACATGATGTTTGATATTTTTATCGTATAAGCCTAGCGTGGAAATACAGTCTCTATAGACAGAAGTGGACATACTATTTTGTTCAAATAATTTATATAGTAATCTAAGACGTAATATCTTTTCACATGTTGCTTAAAAGATAAGTAAGATTACAAATATACCATGTATTTGCATAAGGACTCAATATTTTTCCTGTCAGGAATATCTAGCAAAGACGGAAAGTGTTTTTTCTTTGATAACGCCAGCATTTGGCGCTAACTTTTACCATGGTTTCTTCTGAGTCAACCTTAATGTCATGTACATAATCTTTAGTAAAACAACTAAGCCTCTTTGACAGCTATCTTGGTGCATTTTGGTTCACATTTTGGTAAGTATTTCACACAGATATCATCGGAAATACTTTCTAGCGAGTCAGTCGCTAATGTACATTAATCCGCCATTTTGAAAGAAGCTTGTGGGAAGCAGCAACAGTAACTAAGGGGCGGAGTTTATTGATCGGTTTACGGATCCATCCACTGTATGAATATCCAGTGTAAAATGCAGCCCCTATTGCGTACACAAGGTTTATCTTTAATTTGACTGGGTGACCTAGTTTTTGATCCTAGATGACCCATTTTCAAACTCCACTAGATTTCAAACAGACAAACATTCTGCTTAAATTTCATGAACATTCGATGTAAAATGCAGCCCCTATTGCATACACAAGGTTTCTCTTTGATTTGACATAGTGACCTAGTTTTTGACCCTGGATGACCCATATTCCACTTTAACCTTGATTTTATCAAGGCAATTATTCTGACCAAAATTCATGAAGATCAATTGAAAAATACAGCCTCTATCGCATACACAAGGTCTTTATTTGATTTGACCTAGTGACCTAGTTTTTGACTCCAGATAATCCATTTTCAAACTCAGCCTAGATTTTATTAAGATAATCATTCTGACCTAATTTCATGAAGATCAGTTGAAAAATACAGCCTATATCGCATTCACAATGTTTTTCTTTTATTTGACCTAGTGACCTATTTTTTGACCCAGGATAACCCATATTCGAACTTTGTCTAGATTTTATCAAGCCAATTATTCTGACCAAAATTCATGGAGATCAGTTGAAAAATACAGCCTCTATCGCATACACAAGGTTTTTCTTTTATTTGACCAAATGACCTAGTTTTTTTACCCTGGATGACCCATTTTCAAACTCGGCCTAGATTTCATCAAGGTAACTATTCTGACAAAATTTCATGAAGATCAATTGAAAAATACAGCCTCTATCGTATACACAAGGCATTTCTTTGATTTGACCTAGTGACCTAGTTTTTGATCCCAGGTGACCCATTTTCAAACTCGGCCTAGACTTTATCACGGTAATCATTCTGACCAAAATTCATGAAGATCAATTGAAAAATACAGCTTCTATCGCATACACAATATTTTCTTCTATTTGACCTAGTGACCTAGTTTTTGACCCCAGATGACCCTTTTTTAAACTCGGCCTAGATTTATCAAGGTAATCATTCTGACAAAGTTTCATGAAGATCAGTTGAAAAATACAGCCTCTATCGCATACACAAACTAAATGTTGACAGACGACAGACGACAGACAGATGAACAGACAGACAGACAGACAGACGCCGGACATCGAGCGATCACAAAAACTCACCTGAGCTAAAAGGGAAACATATCCAGTAGGAGAAAAAACACGAAAGCCTACAGCAGTGTATGCATGAATGTGTATATTATTAAACTTTAAATATATAGACATACTATAACGTATATTTAAAGTAGAAGAAAGAAACAATCAAACATCTGGGCGTCGACCAATGGGGTATAAACCTGTTAGTACACACTGAAAGGTGATTAGGTGTTAACCCTGTATAGAAAACACTATATATTAAACTTGTCGCTTAACGTGTTTCCGGTAGATCATGGAGCTATGCCTTCCACGAGGATGTACATTTGAGCAAGTGTTAAAGCAAATATTACTTGTGAGGTGTGCATCAGTGTGTAGCTAACTGAAACGAACTTCAGCATGCATTGATCATTTGCTCATTTTTAACAATTATTTTCTTGTAATCAGCAAGGATATGTGTATACTCATTTCAAAAATTCTTGAAACTGGTTTCAAAATTGTTAGCAGAACATCAGTTTGATTAAATACAGTAGAAAAATAAGCATTCATATTGATCAACATATGAGTGTATTTCTTTAAATTATACATCCTTTATACAGACCATGCTTGGTTTGCCGGAAGATATATTTGAACATGTACCATTGTAAAATATGAAAACATTACTAAGAAACAAACATTATTTTAAAATTAGCATTTAAATGTGTTAGACCCACAGAGATTAATTCATCCAAACCGGTGTACACTTGTTATCCACACCGATACATTCATGTTTTCACGACACTATACGTTTTGTATCCTTTTGAATCTAAGATGCTTTGTACATATCGCTGTTTATGCACTTATACTAGAGATTATCATATAGTATATTTACATAGGTTGATTTTACAGATAATAAAAATTAAATTTTGGAACATCTGACGCAAAACTGAACAATTTCCATGAGTTTATAAGATAGCTTTATGCTAAATACTATTCTGATCGCCATGTCAGTCCGGCGATTACTTATTTGGACATTACTAGGGTTACTGAACAGAGTTTTGTATCGAAACGTAGCAAGACGTATTAAATTTCTTTAGAACATACATGATGTTCCATTGTGTTTTGCTTTGAGTGGCCATATTGGACAAATCCAAACACACGGCTACCGTTGTAGTTACCATACAGTGAGTTTATGTTATTAGAAATAAAATATAATTATCATTTAGAATAATATCAGGTTTTCTTATGTAAAAACTGTTATACCGTCGCTGGTTCCAATCATAGCGCAAACTTCGACTGACGCAGTGCGTTTGAATACTAGGTTTCAGTTCTCAGCAGTATGTATAAATAATGTCGGTTTAAATAAATAAATAAACAAACGGTAAATAAATGTTTTTGCTTATTAAAGTATTGCCAAATTTCGAAAGGATCATCCGTTTTGACTTATGAGCTTTTTTTTCTTGTACACAAGCACCTCCTGAATACTTGAAAGTCCAGCTCCAGGCGGGTAGGCAATTCATTAACTAGCTTGCTGCTTACCAACCATACCAACCAGTCAAATAGCAATAAAGTCTCCGAGTGGGATTAGAAGTTTCGGCCTTCAGTTCCATAGGTAGACGCATTAACGACTAGAGTATGGTGTGCATGATAATATATACCTCTGCAAGTTTGAAATACAGGAAACTGTCTGCTAGCTGTAAGTAAGTCATTACAAGTTATCTTAGAGAGTTGACTTTGGATGACTATTTTCAAATAAATAATAAATTCTTTGGGAAGACCGTTCGGTAGCATACAATGCAATCAAGCGACAAAATATTCTGGCTCAGTTTGATTGAGTTCTTAAATTCAGCACATGTGGATACAGTACACAAGTTACCTTGTAAAGTATGATATTTTCAATAAAATAACATGCTTGAAAACGTCACGGTTAACTTGATCGGAGTGCAATTTATTCTTTGCAATTATATTTGATATGTTGTGAACTATTTCTGCTCCGAATACAAATATTCAAAATACGATTTCTTTAAGTTGAAATTTGACCCTAGATTGTACACCATGTTGATTTACGTTTTGAATGAATAAACGGTCGTAAAACAAGACTCATTCAATTCTTAGGATAGGAAATAAATATGCATGTAGAAATTGAATTGTGAACAGCTTACCGCGCAATTAATCAAATTTTGTTCTAAAAGCAGACACTCTCATCATTTTTTGATACAATCAGAGAGATGTGCCGCAATTATAAAACTTTAGAGCTTTGTCTAATACGGAATACCAAGGTCATGGTATGATATTTTTCCTTTTAAATACATGGAAAATATCGCTGTTTTCGGGTGCTTTGGGGTATTTTGCAACGGTTTTTAGATACTGGGAATGTTTATTGTATGCTTGCATGTGATAGCTGGAGACGATAGTCGCAAGATAAAACAATTTTAGATACAATGTGTCGTGACAATAGTGATACTTGTTTTAAGTCAGCCTAATTCATGGTCAAATTAAAACATTCACTTAATTACGTTATAAAGTTTCTTAATGGTTAGATTTTAGAAGTAAATTTTACAAAAACAGCAATATTATCTTTTGGAATTTATACTAATTTTTTCCATGGTTCATCTAGTCAGCAGTTTTGTAATTATGTAAAAACAGACGTGAATAAAGCCAGTGTTCATAGATTCTGAGCCGGCAGGGCACTGACTCTTGTTAAGTATGCTCAGTGAATGTGTACTTCAAGGAATAATGGCGCTAACAGTAAAATAATGAGAGGTGTTGCACATTTCATTACCTCTCATGAACAGACTCAGTCAAACCGAGTCTGCTATTATTCTTATTGGTTGCATTCTTTGCTTCCAAAGGATCTTTTTACATATTTCATTATATTTTTACAGTCTGTTCCTTTCATTTGCTGACTGCAAAATATGACGAAACATGTAAAGTTGTTATCAACATCATTTACTTTTGCCAACAATTGACCCAATCAAAGACTAATACATGTGTTCCTTATATAATTATGTTCTCTGAAATATTGTCTAGTTTAGTTAAAGCCATAAAGGCTGATCCGTCACACGCTTTTCTTGAATTAGAATCCAAGAGAGTGAAACTGGCATGAGAAATTAAAAACCGATAATTCTACTTCAGTAATCTTATCTAATGAAGTAGATAGTCAAAACTGTCGTTGAAACTGATGTAAAAATTCAAACAACAAATTGAAAACGTTATCTCAAACAATAAACCAAACTTTATCTAAATTGGCTGCGTGCAATAGGATAATTTTTTTCTAGTTTTCTATTATATTTAACACGAACTGTTCATGCTAACACTTTTGGCAGCGTCTGCTTAAAAACACACTACCATTTCAAATTCAGTCATCATCGGAACCTAATGAAAACAATCAAAACAAAAACAGGCTACCTTGTAAAGTGATATACTGTATTAGATTATGAAAG
This sequence comes from Mercenaria mercenaria, assembly GCF_021730395.1. NCBI lineage: Eukaryota > Metazoa > Mollusca > Bivalvia > Venerida > Veneridae > Mercenaria > Mercenaria mercenaria. Next base: position 70,970,300 of record NC_069368.1, on the reverse strand, counting down.
AATTATTTATTTAAATAATTCTGTTTCATTCAGTTTCTTTGTGGGAGTTGTGAAATGCACTTTATTTTAATATATCAGTTTTTCCAAATTCGGCACGTCTCAATCGTAAAAAGGAGGACTCGTGATTTTACAGCTATATCAGTCGTTTTGTTCAGGGTAAGCCGTTAGTATTGGTGGAGGGTCAGGCGCCTGCTGTATTGCGTTTATTGTCCTAAGTCATAGTGTTTGCTTAAACATCTTTGATAATACAGGCAATCATTACATAATACTTGGTCAATAGCATCCTTTAAACGCCTTTTTATGACCCTCTTCAAGGATATTTACAAAAGTTACTTTCTAACATTTATGAATGAACCTATTTGTTTAAATGTAGCAGATTGGCTACTCTTAGGAGACGTCTGAGCTAAAACTACAAAACGTTTAAACCATTTCTTCTCTTAAACTATTTGATGGATCTTCAACCAACTTGAATGTTGGTAGATTTGTATGGTCCCCTCTCATGTTTTAATGGATTTGTTAACTTTCTTTTAGAGGCCTCTGAAGCTACAATTTGACTCCAAGCTTTACACAACTTCTTCTTGTGGATTTTCACCAACCTTTGTCCCTAGCATCTTAGTATGAACCTATCTAACATTGGTTCCGCTGTGTCCCTTTTAGAACTGAAAACAGAAGAAAAAAACTTTAGGAAACTTTTTCTTATTGCAATAATCTTCACAGTGCCTGTTCCATAGCACCTCTTATAATTTTGATCAAGACTAAATATTTCAGAAACTCCGAAGTTCCTATTATCTCTTATAAATATAAAACACCTGTGAAATGTTATATTCAATTACAATAAAATTGTTTCCGACTTAGATGTTCAAACAAATACCCCTTCTTACTGCGAATGTAAAAACTCAAAATTTTGCTATTCAGATGCCGGTCATGTCATCACTGGTAATTTTGATATTATTAAAGACAAACGTATTCGTAATTTATTCTTTAAAGGACCTAAATATATAGAATTTCTTCAACTATTGATTTTGATGCTTGTCGTGGTCAGATTGCGGAATACATCAAAATTTTTTGTGTTAAATGGTGGCGTCGTGAGAATGCTGATCCCAATGCATTAACGTCTTCGGAACGAAATATTTTTAACATTGTTGATTATCGAATAAAATTTTATCAAACTAATGAACACCTACTTCCACCAAAAACCAAGTTTACTTCAAGACATTTGAAAAAGGATATCCAAGAATTTCATTCTAAGTATGTCTTAGTTCCAGCAGACAAGGCGGCCAAAAATATTATCATCATTTGACGCCTACATTATATTAATGTTTTACAAAACGAATTAAATAGCACTAAAACTTATACACTGAGTCCTTCTGTTGAAAATAATTTGGTCACTGATCACATCACTGAAGTTTCTAATTTAAAAGTATAGACGATCAACAAATTAAACTACCAACCATGTACTGGATTCCTAAATTGAATAAACAACCATATAAAGCTCGCTTCATCGCGAATTCAAGCTCTTGTACAACTACAAATACAATGTATTTCAAAACTATTGACATCATGTCTAACTGCTATGAAAGCCCACGTGGAAAAATACTGCGATAAAGTATACGAAAACTCTGGTAAACACTTATTTTGGTCGATTAAAAATTCTGGCGAAATCCTGGATAAGTTTAAAATTAATAATTACAAGGTATCTACAGTCAGTACATACGATTTTTCTACTTTGTATACCACTTTACCACATAAGTTAATAAATGACAAACTAACTGCCCTAATTCAAAAGACCTTTGCCAGAGAGAATACTACTTTTCTCGCTTGCAATTTTGATAAAGCTTTTTTTTTACTAGCAATATTATTAAACATTATACAATGTGACGAAGTTTGTAAAGCCCTTTCGTTTTTATTGAACAACATTTACATCAGGTTTGGGAATGCAGTTTTTAAACAAGTAGTTGGTATTCCCATGGGAACAAATTGTGCACCCCTTGTCGCAGATTTGTTTTTATATTGTTATGAAAGAGACTTATGTTGAGCATTTCTCCATATACGCAGGCAGATATTATAACTGCGTTTGATAATACATCACGCTATCTGGATGATATTCCTAATATGGATAATCCGTTTTTGGTCAATTGGTGGGTACTATTTATCCTAGGGAGCTTCAGTTAACAATTCGGATACTGATGCTTCATTTTTAGATTTACATCTCTCTATTTATGACAATATTTTACATACCTAAATTTATGACGAGAGGGATGATTTTAATTTTAGTATTGTAAATTTTCCCCATTTGGATGGGCATGTACCTCAGGCTACATCTTATGAGGTATATATTTCTCAATTAATTCGATTTGCCAGAGCGTGTAGTCATGTCAAGCATTTCAATGAACGTAATCAATATATTACAAGTAAACTTCTTCAGCAAGGCTACCGTTATTACAAATTGCGTAAATATTTTGCTAAATTTTACTATCGTAATTCTGATTTAGTTTTAAAATGCAATAGTAATTTAAAGACACTTCTGCGAGAAGGTATTTCTAAACCCGTTTTTTATGGGGATGTGGTTTACAAACTTCGTAAGATCTTTGGTCATGGTAATTTTCCAAATGTATTTGGTAAAATTATAAAACATTTTATAAAAAGAGGTTACGACCCAACTGTTTTGAGACATAGCGCATGTTTAGTGTTCAACCCGTTTACAGTTGGACACTACGCTCCCCTCTTTGATTATGTCTGACGGAAGAGGGGGAGGACTCTATGATAAGCAGATTTTAAATCCTACCAGGACTGAACTGTTTTGATATCTGTCTTCTGGCCTGTTTCGTCGGGCCCTTAAGGGTGTTTTTCTTGTTGCTCTGTCTTCTGAAAAGGCATTGAGTACATACGTTTTTGGTTCTAAAGGTTTGCTTTTTATATATTATACACGAGCAGTTTTGTGTTTTACATGCCATGCCTTTTTGTTTCCATTACGTGTGTTAGAGATTCACCTGGAGGGGATTATTATTTTTACATTGTTCCGTGTCTTTGGAACATGATGGGGGTAAAAGTGGGGTTGGATGCGCACCATAAACCGGACTAAGCTACCCAGTGGTGTTTTTGCCACTGACCGTTCCAAGGCGGTGCCCCACTGTGTTCCTTTGTTTGTTCGTTTTGTCCTCATGTGTTGGCTGTGTGTGTGTGTGTGTGTGTGTGTGTGTGTGGTGTGTGCACGTCTGCGTGCTATAGGTTTCGTTTTGGGGAGGCTGCGTTTTTGGTACGCGACATTCCCTGTTTGATATTTGTCTTTGTTTTTTAGTGGTTCGGCTTAAGAGGTGTAATCAGAGCTCGAAAGAAAAATGTTTTAAACGCATTCTCATGAATCGCTTGAAATATTTTCACTAAAATCTTCCTGTATCACTGGCACCAGACCAGAAAGGAAATGCCTCTGTACATGTTATACCCTACCCCTAGGTATTCTATAAGAACCATGGTCATGAAGGGGAAAATATACTAACCCGTTTCAATCCCGCATTTCATACCTAAAACACGCAGTTCGGTAAATGTGTACTATGGATATCAAACAAGTGGTAATTTATCTTCATTTGTGTACCGGTCACATGGCTTCAATACTTCTTATCTTACAAAAAACAACACGTAGTTTATTGTTTTTTCAACGTTACACAAAAAACTTGCTTGACCTTGACGAAAGCATAAAATATGTTGATAATCTCAGCAATATGGAATATTGAGACAATGTAGAGATGGTACCTACCCAAGAACATCTTAGGGGAACAACTCTGAATTGACCAATAAACTGAAGCCAACATAAAACATTGGTCAAAAGTGAAAGAAAAATCAAATAGGTCCTTTTAACAACAACTGATCAGGCAGACAAAATATGACCTACATTTGTTTAAATCTCATTGTATTCAATATACAATATGCACACTTTTCTCATGGCTTACACTGACAGTTATTTTATAAGTTGTAGTAAGGCCCTGATAGAAAGTTTGGTAGTGCATGAAAATAAAGTAAAATAATGCATACATTCAATTAAAGAAATTTTACGACATTAAGAAACGTTATTAAGATTTGATCTTTAAGCCAACGTTATTTATTGTTCCCAATGATGATACACTGGCTTACTCAAAATTTATATACTAAATTTTAAAAACATAATATGTATATATCCAACAATGAAAAATTACAAAAAAATTAAATTTGTATCACGTTTGTGTAACAACGTAGCCAGACTGGTTATATTTGTCATTTCAATCGATCATTTTGGAATTGTTTCTTATGTTTTAGTCATTTTGAAGAATTTTCCCATACTTATCAGGTGTACTTTGCTGCAAATAATGTAACACAAAAAGTCATTGTCATCATATGAAATTACAACATTTTAAGGTAGTGGTTGTAAATACAACATTTTAAGGTAACTGATCTGTAATGACTCTATATAATATATTTTTAGCAATTCAACATTTTCTGGATGGAACTCTCACGATCATTGTTTTCCATGAAACCGAATAAATGCTGAAAAAAGCATAATATTATGGAGATTACTTTGATGATTGTCGTTACTGGTCAACTACCCTTAAAAACTACAAGGTGTTTTTTTATTCTTGTAAACAAGGTAAGCGGGTAACTTCAGATATCAATATTAATTTACAACTTAAACTGCTTACACAACCTGAAAAAAAGATTTCGTTAAGGACTCTCATTTATAATATATCAACAATTATCACCTGATTTGTGCTTTCATGAATGAAAAATATTGATGGCAAAATGGTGTAGGGGTTTGTTTACATTATAAAATCTTTAATATTTTCTTTCAGGTACATTTTTTGGTATGGTTTTAGTAAGCTTATAATAAAGAGCATGTTATTCTCTTTCACTCAGATTATTTTCATTAGTTTTAGACTCTTGGCTAGTCTTGGATTTTGACATTATTAAAAGACAAAAGGAAATTCAGTATAGGCTCTTTCAAAGTGTTGAAAGTAGACTAAACTTACACTATATTCTATTGAATTTATGTAGATGTGGAGAGTTTTAATACAGACTATAATAGGGGATGTCTTAAAACCATTGAAAAACGGTCAATACAAGAGTTGTCCATTTTGCTTCAGATATTTTGAGAAAGCCATTTTTTAAATATCAAATATTTCTATTTTTACATGGAGAGGAGGAAAACCATAAACATGTTTAGTAATTTGGTGCACTTAGCTATCATTTCACTCTGTAAAAATATGTAAAGATGAGTTTGAATGTTTTAGGTACCATCTCTAGACAATGTGACTGATGCAGGTTGGAAGATAAATTATCGCTTGTTCAATATACTAGGTACCCATTCACCGAACTGCGCGTTGAAGTTGAGAAATGCACGATTGTAACGGGTTAGTATATTTTCCCGTTCATAACCATGGTTCTTATAGAATCCTAGGGGTAGGATATAACGTGAACAGAGGCATTTTCTTTCTGGCTGGTGCCAGTGTCCTGTGCTACCTTGGATGAATCTGTCATAATTTTATTAAGTTTCTCCATTTGACTAAATGTAGGGGCTGTAAGAGCTAAAATATAACATTATTTTGTTTTCATTAACTTGTTGGACCATATTGATCTGTAACACCTTTGGTTGGGGTTCTTAAAAGTTTGCTTAAACGGTTACACGTTTTGTGCCGTCGTAGCAAATTATTGAAAACAATCTATGACTTTTAAGGAGCTACTTAATGGATATTACCAGCTTGGTCAAAGTCTTTTTTCAATTAAGCGACGTAGGCATATGTTTGGCCTCTTGTTTCTGTCAATGAACATTTTTGGTATATTACATCGTAGCACATAAATTAATGGAAAGAAAGACAAATTATATTTATTGAATCCAGTATAAGAACAAGCATCGCTTGATAGTAATTTAATCATAGAAAGTAACATTACTATACATTTGGGAAACATATTTGGTTGTATCCGCTGTTTAATCTAACAATAACAATATTGATTTGAAAGAAATATCGTAAAATGTATTCAAAACACGCATTCATCTAAAGTCCTATGTTCTCGGAGCTATTTGATATTATCAGATGTCTGCATTGTAGAGCTTTTTCTGATTTATTACTCTGAGGTGACAAAAGGCACATTCTCCATTGTTTCACTTTGAACAATAAACGTATAGAATTGGATTTTCCGCATAATGATGTACGATTTCATATAGTAATAAATCTAAACACAATAGTACCATTGTGTTTACTTCAAGTTTTCGTTTTGTAAAATGCATGACAATAGACTTTTGATATCCTAAGGCGGCATCTCTTCCAGGATATAAGTAACGGTATAGTACTCCCTCAGCTTCCAAGTAAATAAATAATCTTGGCTCAAACTCAGAAATTATATACTAGTACCATCCTTAAAGAATTTCATGCTTGCTTGCTCGCAGTAAGCAACTTTTCTATATTTTAACATCGTAGACATTCCTCACCAAAGTGAGATTGGAAACTTCGAAGATCTGAAGGATATCATAGGCTTTCCAAAATCATTTCCCTTTCCATTTTATCCATTTCCTACACATTCATTAGCACAATCGGTTTTAAAAAAACAACTGATTTTTATCTGGCTACCATTTTTTTCAAACTGATTTTTATCTGGCTACCACTTTCTTAAACTTACTGTTGTTTCAGACAATCATTCCGAGTCTGTTCTTTTAATTTTGCGCTCTATATTCTTCTTAACGATTTTTATTTATTGCAATAATTTTGTTTGATTTTAAAGAAAGAATTGCCATCAATTTTCTATGCAAACGGAACTTAGAACAGTAAGTATAATGTGTAACATGTGTGTACTCAAGTTTGTGCAATAGAAATACACTGCTGCGATGAAGTTTCTTTTCGTTTTAAGTACTTTTAGAGAAAAGAATGTCCTATAGGTTCAATACATTTATCTAAAAATAATCTAAAAAATATGCCAACATATCGTTCTCAGCGTTTTTATGATGTCTGTTAGCGGGGGAGGCTGATGAAAGCTGTACGTCAAGCCTGTTTTTGTAATAAAATCAATTACCTAATTACATAATTGTAATTCCATAACAACCAGCCAGCAGTTGTTTGTGGGCTGCTCTGTTTATCTATTGAAGATAACTTTATTAAAAGTAAATCTCTAGCGGAATAGCACAATACAAACAAAATACTCTGGAACTTTCTGTTGCAAAAGAGTTCTTCAGTAAACAAAACGCAACCGTTTATGACATTTTAAACATACTTTTAACATTTTAACACGAGTACATACATATTCAAGAGACTTAGAAATACTTTTTGATATTTTTGAACGATATGTTTTCTCACCGCTATATGATTATAGCAAAACTTTTACGGATGCCACTTCATGTGGAAGGAAATTTCATCTCATTCATGCAATCAAATTATTTCCAAATTCGACGCGACATTGAAATATAACAAGAGTCTGGGTGTAGTTGCAGATCAGACTATTGCAGTATTTTTATTGTTCCGCATTAAGAATTGTGCAGATTAACATTACGTTAGCGCGACACAGTGTCTGTACTTCGAATAAATAAAATTTCAAGAATTGAAAGGAAAGTACTTTAGGGCATTTTTGTGTTCGTTAAAATGAGAAGACGGTTGCCCGATATAATTAACTGAAAGCAGATATCATTGCAGTTATTAAATATGTAACATATTGTTAAATATACAATTAAGATATATTTGTTAGACATTGTATAAGATACTAGACGTATTGGCAAAATGTTAGCAACTTTAAATATCCAAATCATAGTTTTATCGAAATGACTTTTAACTCTTTGAATCTGATATGTTTGACTTTGAGTTTGAATAATCGGAACATTTTCTGAACTGTCTATAAATTACAAATTACTATTTCTATTCATCTTTTGTTTAAAGATATCCAATGGCTATCTTTCACAAATATATTTTATTTCAAATGTAAAAACTCCTCATCAAATATATTTAACGTTACTAAATATATAAATTATTTTTGCATGTGGGCTACATTCATATTTATTTGTCATACAGTAATTGTCGATTGTTTAAAAACTTCCAGTTTTTATTGGTAGTACACATTTATCCTGTGTTAAACTATACATGTGTACAGCGAGTGCCATTTTTAACCTAATGCATAGTAATGTTAATAGACATTTTTTGTGTAAATGGACATGTACATGACTACGTAAATATATACGTATTTCGATCAATTTTGAAGGGTTTTTCAAAGCACTGGAGAGAACATATTTTAATAGGAATAATTTTAACGAATAATTCAGCCAGTTTACACAGGAACGTATGTAATCAAAAATCTGGCACAAACCAACCGTTCGAATAAGCAAAATCAGGTTTAACTCATCTGTGCCATGATTATGAGACTTGGTATAAATATTAATATGTTACCGTCCTTGCCTAGAGAAAGGAGGCATGTCCATTTGATGTTAGTGACTTATATTTAGACATAAACGAATTGAACGAGATCTGTAAAAGGAGCTGAAAGCGAAAGTTATTGCGAAGGAAGGTTGGACGGACGTATGCCTCACGGGTCTTCGACAGCCAGGGACTAAAATCTCGGCTGGCGGTAGTTCTGTTCAGATTCAACATTTAGTGGACGGCCATCAGAATTTGCTCAGACTCGTGTCTCCTTTACTTATATACATAGAAAACTTGGTGCGAATCATCCATTTATACAGAACAAGATTAAGCTTTAGCAAAAGGTTGGACCACCTGTATAATGTTATATACAGATTTCAATACTCATCTTGAATAGTCTTAATCGTGACATTCTGACATACTTTCTTGTTTTTGAAAGAACAGCATAGAAACTTGGACCACGTGTATAACTTTTGCTACAGATTTCTATACTCATCTTTAATATTCTTAACCTGGCCTACTGACCTACTTTCTTGGTTTTGAAGCTACACCAAGGAGATTTGGGCCATCTGTATAATTTTTTAACAGATTTCATTAGTTTTCTTGAATAATCTTTACCATGACCTACTCACCTAGGTTTTTGTTTTCGAAGCTTTAGCAAATAAATTTGTTCAAGCAAGCATTAAAATCATGTGAGCGATATAGGGCCATCATGGCCCTCTTGTTGTTGTTTTCTTTTTTTTTCAACGGGAAAACGTATTTAAAACTACAAATAATCTTATATTAAGATTTTAAAAATATTTTGCTATTTTAATGACACGCAAAAATGGAAAGAAAAAGTCGGTGTCACCGTGCATCTAAGGGATATAAGAAATAAAACGTTTAAAAACTGGTGAATTTTAATGTTTTAGTTCTTTTTATTTAATTTATACTTCCGAGATAATTATAAAGTACTATGTTGAAACATTTTATTTCAATTGTAGCTCATCGTTACATTTATCAGCCAGAAAAACATCAGGACCAAACATGATCTACTTATATATAATATATAGATACTTGAAATTTATGACCCCTACCTCATTGTGAATCTTATATAAGATTAACGCAAATGCCGACAAGAAGTAGAATCTGTTTGGTTAAATTGTACATCATTAGCCATATTTTGTTGATTTAGCATTTATTTTCGACATAAATTTTGTGAGAAATATTCAAAGAAATATTTTTCAAAATGGCGGATATCCTGGATAAAAAAAACTCGTACATCCTTAAATACATTTTACTATAAAAATAACACTCGGCGAAACACGTTACACTGCATTACTCGATGTGTTTTAACAAAATTAAAGGTCAATACATAAACAAAAGACATATAGTTCGAACATTATTACGGTTTGATGTGCTATGAAATTTGGAGGTGCTGAAGTACAACTTTATTGAAAATGCTTCGTCTTCGTCAGTTGAATTTTGTTCTTTCATGAGGAAAACGTGAAATGCTAGAAAATGAATTCAAACACCTAAATGCAATTCAATCATTGAAATATTTTTTTAGTATCATATGGCTTTCATCAAGTATCGCGAGATATTCGAAGTCACCAATCAAACTTTACTTAAAAAACATGTCTTCTCGGCACTATTTGATATATTCACATTATAAAGGTGTTCAGGTTTGTCTAGATGTACTGAAAGACAAACAGACTAGACTATTATTTCCATACGTCCTGAGTGGTTTCATCTATTTTCAGACCGATATTAAATGATATACGTATTTATGGTAAGTACGTTATGTGATCGACGCCTTCGGTGTGCCCGCAATCAAACCAAGTCTGCTATTATTCTTCTTGGTTGCATTTTTTGCTTCCAAAGGATCTTTTTTACAGATTTTATTATGTATCATGTCTAAACACACTAGCTAAAATATGCAATTCTAATTTGACTGGTATCATGACTTTTTGCCCCTGAATGTTCTATGGCGATACCTTACTGTGTTTTTAATTGTGTTTTGTTGTAATTGTCTGATTGTTTGACTTTATCTGTGTTTTATGTTAATATGTCTATCGTTTACATATACATGCATAATCTGCAATGGGGTATGGTTTGGGAGGCAACGTTCTGGACACGCGGCTACATGTGTATTGCGACAAGAATCTATTCACAGAGCGATTCTAATTCATATTTGTTTTGATAAAAAATATGCAAAACTTAAACAATGAATTATATACATTCAAATTCGTAAAAAATATTCTTTGGAAGTTTAATTCTGTGTAATTATCCTTAAGTCGTCTTATTATGTATTGTAAAATCATTTAGTATAAAATGGTTTGGCTGCATCAAGACGGTCATTTAGTCGAGATTTGTAAACTGCATAATTATTTGAAGGATAAATGAAGGGGCTTTTTGTTGGTTCCTTCAGATTTTCTTTTATGGAAAAGCAAATGATGAAATCGAGCGCAATTTGTATGCTTACGTGTACGTTATATCCTATCGTTAAGCACATTCCAAAATTATCGTTACCGTTTTCTGGCTGCATGATGACAGACATTGTCTTTCCCTTGCACGGCAAAGATACAATTAAGATCTCAAATACATTTAATTTTTGTATTTTTATAACAATGTGCTTCCAAGTCGCGTGTTTATAACTTATTGCAAAATATCTTTGGCGACGGGATAGGTTAATAACCAGGAAGATCTCGTAAACGCAACATCTTGAAGAGAAGCATAAGCCCTGTTTACATTGATTCTAATACTTTGTTCGGATGGAAAGAGATGTAGCTGTCATTTCGCGAAGTCAGAAACAAGGTTAGTGAAAAGAGAAAAGAAGCTTTAATATAATTTGTATGAGCGCTTGACATTTACCATTAATGTTAGAACTGAATTTAACAGAAATCAAAGAAATTGTGCTTGGCAAATTGGACAACAATATATTATCATGGATATTGCACTCTGCTGGCAGGAATTAGTTCATGTCTCATTTCATTATGTATTTTGTGATGTAATTAATATGTAAAACCTGTTTTCCTATAGGCAGAAACGACACTATCACAGTAATTGAAAACATATGTGTTTTCTTAATTCATTTGGAAACTTATGAGGTGTAAATTTTATATTAGTCTTCAGCATGGACTTCCAGCGAAATCGTTTCCCTAAATCTCGATGTAATATATTAGAGGTAACATAAAGACCAAGGATAGATATATAACAGGAAAAACTCATGTACATAGAATGCAACCTCCTTAAACTACAATTCACAGCAGTGCGTGTATGAACGCCCACACAGTCAACACCCAAACAAATACAAGACACACGCAAAGCAAAACACAGGGCACTGCCTTGGAAATGTCCGAGAAACACCACTAGGAAGATAATATCGGTTTATGGAGCGCAGCTATCCTCACTCTCAACAACCATATTGTTCCAAAGTCACAGAACAATGATGTAATTAAAGGTTATCTCCGCTAGGTGATTCCTATAAACATGAGCAAAGGCAAGAAAAAGCGTGAAATTTAAAACCCAAAATACTTATGTTAATTTATATATAAAGCAAATCTTCAGATCAAAACAAAGCATAAACAACTTCATTATCTTAGTGGAAGACAGATCATCAATACAAATACTATTAAGGACCCGAAGTCAATTATCAAAACAGCTTAGTTCCGTTAGAATTTAAGAACTGCCCATCATATAGTCATCCACATATTCTGACAATCATCAACTGTAAAAAACAAGGAAAAATATCAAACAGGGAAAGTCATGTTCCCAAAACACAACCTCCCCGAAACGAAACTCACAGCACGCAGATGTGCACACTAACAGCACATACAATTGCATACAAAGCAAATACGCGAGGACAAAACGAACAAATAAAGGAAAACAGTGGGACACCGCCTTGGAACAGTCGGTGGCAAAAACATCACTGGGGAGCTGAAACCGATTTATGGTGTAAGGTTGCTCCTTCCTCTTCAAAAACGGTAGCTTTACTTCAGTAGAGTCAGGCTATAGGTTCGGTAAGATTTAAATTTCATAAATATTAAACTGTGTTTCTAATCTTTATTATAATCTAATTTTGATGAAATTCATACATTTTCTTCAATATTTCAGGATGAAATATGACAGCGTTGACACTTCTATTTAATAATAACTTTGAAATACGTTTATTTAAATATATTTTATTATTATTTGTGTTTTTCAAGGCTACAAAATTTTTGCTGTATAACGAAAAGGGCAATAACTAAGACAAAAGGGCATCTCAATTTTATTTATAATATTGTCCGTTATGAAAAGAGATTCGCAAAATAACAGCTGAATATAATTGTATGTAACATTTTGGCTGCATCTTCTCAGTGACTTTTTGTCAGCAATCCAGTTTTTCGTACTGTCCTGTGATTGAATTGAATTACCTTACTCCTTTTTTGTACAACATAGAACTCTATGAATATCAATGAATCACTGGTGCAAATTTCATTCTAGGATTTTGTCTGCATCTACTTTAATTTTCAATCCTACGACATAATTGGGTTTATTCTTTTGTCATTATTTATACCGTTGGTATATACGCCTGGAATATATCAAACATTTACATATATTCACATGTAACTGACAAGTGTTCCACGTTTTATAATAGGGACGGTCCCTAAGGAATGCTTAATTACTTTTTACCTACCTCCAAGTATTGGTAAATTGATTGATTTCAGAGTTAATTACAATTACTGTCCATGTTACAAGTCTCTAGACACTATTACAGTTGCTGTGTGTGATGTGTGTCATTGGCTCTGACCTAATCATTATAGACATTACTTGTCTCATACCAATTGTTCATGTTTCGTTTATTAAACATTTAAATAATGGGTTTGTTTTAAACAAAATGACTTAGCTATTTATCTAGGGATTTTTTATGAACAATACGAGTCTGCTATTATTCTTTTTGGTTGCATTCTTTGCTTCCAAAGGATCTTTTAATAGATTTTATTTTAAATATATATTTTACTCTTTTATCGTCACATGACGATAAGGTGCAGATACCTTAAAGTCGATTTCTGATTAAAGTCTGTGTAACTAACAACATGCTTTTTTAGATAATTAGAATCCGCATTGTTTATCAATGCGAATATACAGATAAAAAATCAATCGGAGTATTTCCTAATGCAGATGTGAAAATACCTCTCACCCTTTTCTGAACTTTTGTTAAATGATAAGGGTATTCGAATGGCGTATTTTTATTGCATTGATAAAAAGGACTGTTCTGATATGAAATATTATTATTTTTGTCAGCATATTATCATTATTTACAGAACTAAATCTGCTTATATGATTTAAGAATTGAATGGTGTTTTTCTGCGGTTCATCGATGTATGAACTGTCAGGAAGTTTACACCTAATTTGCATAAAAGGTGTTTATGTAAAAATTAGGTTTAAACTTCCTGATAGTTCATACATCGATGAACCGCAGAAAAAACACCATTCAATTCTTATAATTACAACTTTCAAATCTTCTTTAACTTGTTTCCTATTTGAAAAATCCAAACTTTTATACTGAAATGCAAGCTTTAAGAGTACTTGGGGTTACGCGTATTAATTTCGTCGTCATGGACGCAAGCGAACGACTCATTTGCATAAAAGCAAAAGAAAGATGGCCGACATCAACGTCGCGATTGTGACGGTCTGGAGTTTTAGGCTTGATTAAATTAAAATCGGAGTTTTTGAGGTTGCTAGGCTGGAATTTGTGGTTTAACATCTGTAACTTTTATCAAAGATATTCTATTTTTATGAATATAACGTTCAAGAAATTCATTCGAAAGGATGATTGGAGAAAACACGTGTCAGAGTCGGTCAGTCAGACACTGACAGCTGGAATTTGGAAATTCTATTTTTGGAAACTGGAGCAAGGAAAAAAATGAATCGATAATAGCGGTAGGTAAGGAATTTAATTCATTTTATGTCTGTTTATTGCAATAAAAAGTATCTACATTTCACAAATCAATAAACGTGGAAAAACTCCACAAATTGAACATTTTTTTTGGCAAATTTTGCATGGCCTTAAATTTAATTACTAAATTAATTCATCTGTTCACATGTGTTTATTAAACTTTATAACAATTTATTTCTGTCAACAAGTATTATGTACCCGTGTTCTGTGAATTAGATCAGGTATGGAAAATTTAGCACTGGGACAATGAATTGTTACAAGATAACAAATTGAACATAATTCTGAATCTGTTTTCCAAATTGAAATTGTGTTTTCAGTTTTAATAACTGAAAAATCTGAGCTTTATTTTGAGTATTTAGGGTACTTTGCAGAGTGAATGTGCAGTTGTTAAATGTGCATGAAGACGGATAAACATTCCCATTGCGGAATCTTGTCGGCACATGGTGTTTTTTATCTTCATAGGTTGGATTTGGACTTTCCGAGATGGGGACCGGAACTGCATTTGAATTTAGCTGAGAATTTTCCTTGGTGCCAGTTGATAATCCGATGAGGATTTTTATAATTCATTTTCTGCTCTGTTGTCGTTTCTCTGCTGTATGACCAAAGAGATGCTTCGTTTAAAAATCGTTACGATATCCGGTCATAAGCATTATACGCCGGAGCTCACATCCAGCATCATCTAGCCCCTTGGTTGCACTAGCACGAAGGCAGTGTGCGGTGTATCAGAAAATGCAATAGTACCGCACACTAAGGAACAGTCTTCGATGTTTATGTCAATTAGTCGTAAACTTCTTGACAGTTTATACAGAATGGACTGCAGAAAAGTAACATTCAATTCTTATATCTGTGTGAAAAGGTTAGTATTGATTTTTTTTTTATTAGAAGCTATTTTTGTTTAAAAAATGGAATTGAATTTATTTGAAAACAGAGTTACCGTGTGTCAAGACGTGCATTTCTAGAAATATCGCCCATAAAACTGGCGAATTTTTTGATGCTGACTGGTTTAGTGTTGTACCAAATCTGACAAACATGTTTACATGGCAAAATAGCTTTTGGGTCACAGTGAGCATACAAGCCTTCAAGTTCTGAAAGGACAATTTTCACTGTCACCTTCTATAGCATAAATTTTCTTTTCATTTGCGACGCCGCTTTGATTTTCTTTTTCTTTCACTTCATGGGTCAGAGAAATGTACTCCCTGCCTTCCTCATCAGCACAAATCTGAAGGCTGTTGCGGTTCAACTGTGGGTGAAATTCAAGATACCTGCATTACCGGAATCAAACATTTTTTTCTACGCCTAATTTGTATTTGTTTATGACCATGCTTGTTAAAAATTAAAATAGGATTTTATGTAATATTTTTGTGAGAATTGGGCTAATTAGAAAAATATGGTAAATCAGCTTTAATGCATAGTTGATTTAGTAGAATAATTACTGAAAATCCCAGTACCAATTTCTTTTCCCATCTTAACGTTCCGTTTTAGCTGTATAAACCAGAAATCGAAAAATAATCTTATGTTTTTGCTAGCATATTGCAGTTCCACTGGCCAGATAGCTCAATTGGCAGAGCAACCCAACACTGTGGAAATTACATATGGTAATTTGTGTTTTGGGGAGGTTCCAGGTTCAAATCCTGGTCTGGCTGTGCAAACTGTCATGTTGTCAAGACAAGATTAACTTTCTTCAGTTTCTATGGAAGATACCGAGAAAGTATAAAGATGGATTTTTTACTTAATGTGTATTAACAGCAATTATAAACAGTGCTCGAAAGGAAAGTATGTTAAACGAATGAAGTGTCGAAAGTTATAAAAAGAGTTTATTAGAGTTATAAGAGTTTATCAATTATGGTGGCACAGATTTGCCATAGATGTTTTGATATTTATACACGTATTTAACACATGCACATTTATTAGTCCATGTATCGCAATAGTAACCTGCAATAGAACAGACCGCATTAAGTTTTTCAGCAATACTGTATCAATAGTATGGCAATAGTCAAAATTTGCCTCAATAGTCACCCCTAGTCTTGGGGGTATATTAATTTTGTTCTTTTTGATTTTTTCAATTTCTCCTGGTGACAGGTTTTTAAAATCTGTGGGGAGCAGCAGTTTGTGTTACATATATATATTTAGCTTCAACATATAACAGTTTCTAGTTGTTCTGCATTCCTCCCCCCAGGACTTCACTTTCACTTTCGTCTTTGTTTTTCTTCTTTTGCCTTCCATAATAGCCCCTGAATAGCTACTGTAGACTCCGAGTTGTTACTGTGGTTTCACTTTCAGTTTTAGTGATACTTTCCATTTCAAGTTCATCATCGAATGGCCTGAATGTCCTCGGGAATTTCTTCTTGACTACTTTCATTTGGCTCATACAAAGTGACAAATAATTGCTTAAACAAAACAAAATCTGATTGTTGTTGTTGTGCAGACGAAGTTTACAGAACCGTGAGAACGGTAGATAGATGCGGCAGTAATTATCTATGTTTATCGGATATATAAATTTTAAAAAGGGAGTAAATAAAAACAAATATAATTCCTATTATATATTTATTTTTTGTTCCATGATTTATGGTTAGAAAATGTACTAAATCGGCGAATTGAAACTGAAAGTGCGCGACCCAAAAACGAAAAAGTAGTCCGTAGAATTATGAATATTAATTAGATCTAATGAATACGTGACGGCTTCATTGAGAAATGAAAGTTGGTCACGTGTGCTGAAGCAGCCAATCAGAAACGCACAAATCTATGAATTGAGTAATAGTTGTAATTATAATTAGATGGAACATCTTTTTAAATTTTAGCCATTAATAAACTAGTAGGGCAGAAAGGACCGGGATAAACATACCTATATAGTAAGTAATTATATTTATTTTCCAGATGAATTTTCGAGACAATAAAAATGTCTGCAGTATTGTAATTACTAGAAAATGTCAAAGAAAGGTTTAATGCCTCAACCGAAAGTGGATTACACCGGGGAATTCACAGTGTAAATTTGTCTGCAGCCAGTCTTTCTTGAACATAACTTAGTAATACGTACATTAGCAAAATTGCATTATATAACATTTTCTAGTTTGCTATTCAAAGCATGTGTTGAATATCTGAATGTTTGTTGTCTCACAGGAAAGCTGTTTTCATATACTATTACAAGATTTAATATTTTAATTATATATTCATCAACGTTGAACACAAAAACGGAATGAAAAACTTGAAAATTATTGATGCATAAAATGTTATGCAATTATACGTTCATGGTCAATAATATATTATAGAAAGTCTTGAAAGAATTTACGTTACAATTGTTTTATTATAAACCAACAATGCTAAAAGGAAATGTGAAACAACTAATCAAAATAAGCGTGTTCCAGCAAGACATATAACAAATCTATGTAAACGCACCTAAATTCACACAGTTATTGATACCAAAATCAGCGGAAAAGTTAGAAATGTGTCTTTTCTTTACGAAACGCCTAGCCCAGCGTACATGAAATGTGTCTTGCTGTATATATGATATGATTCATTGTGAAAAGTACTTAAAAATGTGTTAAGAGACGTTTCTATGGGGGTGGCCATATTTGAAAAACTAGCAGCATTAGGATTATGTGCAGAAGTCGTGATCTAAGGTAGCCTTGTCTGTACAGGAATTCGACTTTTCGTGCTGTAGTGTTGGCAACTCATTGTTTTCAAAAGACTAAATACTTAGTACAAGTTAATACCTAAGATGTACAAGCTTAAATTGTCGACTTATATATAACAATTTCAATTACAATATATCATAAAAAAGACGACTTCAACTTTGACATTGTCATCTAGCCCCACGTAAACAAAGATGTCCTCGAGCAACATCATATAGGATTTAAGTAACACAACTTACTTATTTCGCAACAGTGAGTCCAAATTAAAGAATTCTAATGAGATAATCTAGTTATCTAAAGAAAGAAGTCAATTTACCGGCATCTTACATTGTTTGTGACAGCGTTCCAAAATACGAAAGCAATGTATGCCCCGGGTACATTTCAGTATAGTTAATAAAATAGTATTGTTTTCTGGATCAGTAGCGCATTGAACTCGCGGCCTCTTGTCCTGTGTCATACCACTTAACAATGGAGTCTACTCTACGTAGACATTTCCACAATTTTTTATAAATATGGAACGTTTTAACATGTTTCTATTCTTGTGCTAAATGACATTGTTTAACACTGTTTGTTATACGCCTGGAACATCTTGTTAATTTCCTGTTTTTACTAGCCATTGTCTATGACAATTGATCAAAGAAGCGTTCTCTCTGGGATATGTATTTTTCTGTTTTGCCTTTCCCCATGTGTGCGGAAATTGATTCTTTATTTTCAGAGTTAATTATAATTACCATCAGTGATACAAAGTACAAGCTTCTGGATATGAATACAGTAATATAGAGGATATTTGTTTGTTTCTGGTTAAGATCGAAATATGCAATATGTTCACGAGTGGCGCAGCCACGAGTTAGAATGTAAATTATGGTGTTCACGAGTGAAATATATTTCGATCTTACACTTTAACAAACAAATTTTCTATCTATTTTATGTGTGCTTTTAATGGTTTTAATCAAATTATATCCAGTTTGTCCGCGCAACGTGACGTACATGGCATCATGACGTCATAATGTCGTGACGTCAGGATATCTTTGTAGAATAAGTGTAAATAGTTCTATTACGTTTCCTGATTTCTTATATTTCTATATCTTTACTGAAGTATATTTTGCAAAGAATTTTCTATTATTTATAATTCAAATTCTTTCGTACCAGTGAAAAATAAAAATGATATTTTCACTTTTGTTGAAACAGTGAAAATATCAATTTTATTTCACTGATGAATTTCAGTATTTCACTAAAGGGCATGAAATAACATATGTTATTCATATCATTCACCTTATAACGTTCAAATTCTACCTATTTTAATCACACTTTTTTCCACATTTCAAGAAAGAAAACAGGGTTATCCTAACTAAGCAAAAGGACTGGACTTTTTTTAATTGAATTTTGGTCAAATTATGAACATAGGAACGCGTGGTTTTGTTTATAAACTATCGTTAAAATGCTAAATCAAGAAAAAAAAATGTTTGAGTTGAGAATCGAACCAGGTTGCCTCAGCAATGAAAACTTTCCTACCATGTTGACCAATACATCACGGAGGAATTCGCTTTCGTTACCCCGCTTTCAATTTTGAATGAAAACAAGTAAAAACATTTTATTCTAAATGTATTTCCGTAGCATATTATCTGTCTGCTACTAATATTAAAATCCTTCTTACGAAATGTAGCAATTACTTCCTGACATCTTAAACTTTTCTTTTTTCTTTCGTGCCGTACAAACTGGTTTTTTCATGGCTCATTGTAATTACTGCTCATTTACTATAGTGTTTAACCATTATCCAACTAATTTCAAAAATGAACTTGTTCGTCTTTTGGACAGTACCATTATCTGTTAAAAGGGGTGCTTACCAAAAAGATACTGACTGAATGGCGAACAGTGCAGATCTTGATACGACTGCATGGATGTTGTTATGGACATGTGCTGGTGAAATAACGCAATGGCTTGAATGTAATATTTTGGTAAACATTTATACCAACATTTTGATTTGTCTCGATTGCTCGAAGTAATATGAATATATTTGTGTACATTTATGTTTAAAGCTGTGGTTATTATTATCATTATTATTTTTATTATTATTATTATACCAAATATATATGGCACACTTTTCAAAGGCGCTTTACATATAGTAAACGCAGTCTCACAGGACGCGAAATTCATCCTCTACTAGTACAGACATAGAGCGATCTGACCAGAGGGACAGAGTGAGATAAAGCCCCAGAACAGACAAAGAGAAATTCTTTTTAGCTTGTCTGGCTAACTAAGCCTAGCTCTTTGCGAATAGACAGTCTGGTTCTTTACCGTGCCCGATGTATGCACCGATACACGCGAAGCCGTCTTTCCTGGGAAAAACCAGTACAGGCCTCTTAGTTAGGTGGGAGACACTGAAGAGCATCTCAGAACTTTTCTGTGGACCGGGATTCGAACCCCGGACCTCTAGATTGACAGTCAAGCGCCTTACCACTATACCACCGGCCCACCGGTTTCTTATGTTAATATTCTTAAATAAAACGCTATTAACAAAACGATGCTATAAAAAAGCTCGTCTAAAGAAACGAATTTAAATTTGTATTTAATAGAAATTGCTCCTTCCGAAAGGACAGTCCGTAAACTTTCCATCTGGCTTATTTCTTTCTTTCCCAATGGATATTTCAAAGCAATTAATTGTTTAAAATGTCTGCAGGACTTTGTCTGGCAGTAGTACTACTACAAAGAAAAATGTAAATTGAATACAGTAGAGGAAGGCACAGGACAAATTAGATTTTGTATCTTTTAGAACCGGGGAATAATGTCACCAAAACCGGAGACTACACATTAGAAAGTACTTGTATATGCTTCTTAGGGAAAAGTACAAAAGCTGTAGTTATACGACTTTAAACACGGCTAATTGTAGAAGTTTAAAAACGATGCAATCGGTACACATATATATTTTATATATATTTTCCAAAGTGTCCTATAGCCACCTACCTTAACACAAGTAAACCTTTCTTTCATTCAGTTTTACATCGATTTTAAAAGTCAAGGAAGTTAGCAGTAGTGGTGAAAAGTAGCAGCAGCAAAATTAGAAAATGTGAAATTGGCAACACCAGTTGCACGTTTTTGCTGCTACTACGTCTACTACTGCTACTGCCAGCTTCATGTTTTTGCTACTGATACTGCTACTGCTACTTCTACTGCCAGTTGCACATTTTTGCTACTGTTACTACTGCTACTGCTACTGCTGCTGCCAATTTCACGTTTTTGCTCCTGCTGTTGCTACTGCCAGTTACATGTTTTTGCTGCTGTTACTGCTACTATTGCTACTACTGCTACTGCCAGTTTCACGTTTTTGCTATTACTACTGCTGCTAATACTGCTTCGAGTTTCAGGTTTTCGCTGTTGCTCTGCTATACTGTTTTTGCCAAGTCCACGTGTTTGTTACTGCTATTGCTACTACAGCTACTGCCAGTTTCATGCATTAGCTACTGCTACTGCTACAGCTACAATTGCTACTGCCAATTTCATGTTTTTGCTACTGCTACTGCAAACTTTAACAGATCCTTAATTCAGTACCATAAACTTTTGAGAGTTCCTAGTCAGTTATATTTGCCATAACATTGTAAAATATGTTCAATTCATGATGCATATGTATATATGTCATTTCGTATCTTTTATTTTACTTTTCTTTTCCAATCAGCGACTTACGTTTATACCATGTAGGCATAGGAAATCGAGAACAATATAACTGCATTTTTCCTAGTCGTACCTGTCCTGTGTTACAAAACCTGTTCTATTGTGATATTTTGATACAAGCAAAACTGTATTATCTTCACTATAAAATACTTATTGAGTTTTCATAAACCGCCAATGCATACAATTGGACATAGAACTACTTAATATAAATTTATTAAATGAACTGTATGAAGATTCCTGGCAGCATATCCAAACGACAAAACGTAATATCAAAGTTTCTCGTGCAGTAAATTTACCAAACCTTTATATTTATCCAGCTATAAACAAACAATCTAATATATATTTCTTAGATGCTACCGTAAAGATAGTAGAAATTGTCTGATGATAGAGTTCTATTTAATTGTCTGCCTAAAGGCAATTATGTTCAAGACAGATTTGGACAGCTGTCTTAAAATATGTATCCTGCAATCAGATATTCAATTTAAGATATACTATAGAATTACCATAAACCTTATTCAATATTTCACGGTCCTCAAGCTCGGCTTTAAAAACATATCTACATGTATCCAGATTTATGGACAATGCCTAAAAGTAGCATTGTAATACTCCAATATATGTCAAACTCTACTGTGTATTTATTAAACACCAACTTTCTATGAAAACTGTTGTAAGGCCATAAATATACAGTACACATGCAATCAGAGCTTTAACTAAGCCATGTTCTCTGAGATGGTGCGGTAAAGATGGCAGCGACTTTTCCGACAATATATTTCTATCAAATTAATATCCCGATTCAAATGTACATACGATACTTAAGAAATATTAAAATAACAATTTTTTATTAATTTTAGTTTTTTTTCAGATATTTGGATTTTAATGGAATATTAGTTAATAATAATTTATTTTAGTTGGATTGTGATGAAAGCTTTAAGCTTATTTGAACCAGTACTAGTGTCATATGAGAAGGCGTGGTCGTGACCCCAGTGGGTTTCGAACTAATGAACTTCGGGTTGAGCGGCTTACACCTTAACCACTTGACCAACGCTCTATAATTGATAATGTATGGAATTTTTAGCCGCCGCAGGTCACAAGTTTCAGTTTCTGTTTGCCGTTTTCATGGCAAAAAGAATTATGTCGATCATTTTAATGATATACTTAATGCAAACTGATGGATATCGTCAAATTTAAACTAAACTTTCATTGGTTCAAATAAGGCTTAAATGATTCTTTACACAAATTATATTCAATTTGGTTTTCTTTTCAGTTCATAAACTCAAGACATTTAGAAGTATATGACCGTCATCAAAATGAACTCCTGTCTACATATCCAGAGGAATGTGTTGCACAAATGGCTGCATGACATTTTTGAAGACTGCCCAGCTTTAGACAAGCGCTTAACAGTCAGTATAGATACATATATTGACTGGGTATGAAAGGCTTATCAACCTAATGGAACTGAAAGAACTATTTCTTAACAATGTAGTTACAAAAATGATTTAAGTCTTTCATTCTATTCTTTTCTTCTTTGAAAACAAAATCATAAAAAATATTAAATGCATTGGCTAGCCTGCTGTAGTTGGTAACAAATGATATGAATTAAAAAAGGACAACCTGATTAGCATATAAAACATATTTCTTCTGTTTTGCTTTTTTTCCAATGTTTAGCTTAGATACATAAAGATGCATATATTTTGGCATTGAAAGTATAATCATGTCATTTATATTCAAACTTAACTTCATTGTTTCCTCCTGACGTTTCCAGGTTCTGTAAGTATTCCACAGAAACAGATCTTCAATGTCAGCTTGGCTGATACTTTAAGGCATAATTTTCTTTTACAAATGATATATTAAGATGTTGCCGTAATACACGAAAGATCCTCGAAAAGTACGTAGTAAGCAAGGCAGTAAAGAACAACAACTGATCATATTTTGGATTCATCTTGTTGTTTTTGACATTTCACTGGAATGCGACAAAACGATTATGACTGGCACTTTCAGAAATTTGTGGTGTAATCCTGTGCTAAGTAATATAGATATCTTATATGAGCCTCTTTTCGTACTGAATTTTTAACAAGAGGGTCATTATGACCCTGGATCGCTCACCTGAGTAATATGAGCTATATGTTTCAAATGTCAAACTGATGATTTTTAGAATTTTTTTAGAAGATGTACAATCAAGTAACCCCTGGGGCGGGGCCAATTTTACCCCGGGGATCATGATTTCAACACAGTTTGTAGAAGTCTACTAGGCAATGTTACATATCAAATATCTAAGATCTATTCTGGTTTATTTTTAGCAAATTTATGAAGATTTCCCTATGTACAATCAAGTAACCCCTGGGTTTGGGTCAATTTGACCCTGGGGGGGTCAAGATTTGAACAAATTTTGTAGAGGTCTACTAGGCAATGCTACATGTCAAATATCTAAACCCTAGGCCTTTTGCTTTATTTTTAGAAAATTTTGAAGATTTTTCTATGTACAATCAAGTAACCCCATGGGGCGGGGTCAATTTGACCCCGGGGGTCATGATTTGAACAAATTTTGTAGAAGTCTACTAGGCAATACTACAAGTCAAATATCTAAGATATAGGCCTTCTAGTTTATTTTTAGAAAAATTTTGAAGATTTTCCTATGTAAAATGAAGTGACCTCTGGGGCGGGGTCAGTTTTATTCCCGGGGATCATGATTGAACAAATTTTGTAGAGGTCCACTAGGCATTGCTACATGTTAAATATCTAAGCTCTAGGCCTTCTGGTTTATTTTTAGAAAAAATTTGAAGATTTTACTATGTAAAATCAAGTGACACCTGGGGCGGGGTCAATTTTGACCCCGGGGGTCATGATTTGAACAAACTTGGTAGAAGTCCACTAGGCAATGCTTCACATCAAATATCAAAGCTCTAGGGTTTCTGATTTTTGAGAAGATTTTTAAAGTTTTTCCTTTCGGTTGCCATGGCAACCAGAGTTCTGCATGGAATTCCATTCTTTGAATGACATTTGTAGAGCGTCACCCAAGGAATATTCCTGTGAAGTTTGGATGAAATTGGCCTTGCGGTTTATGAGGAGATGTCGTTTAAAGTAAAAGTTTACGGACTGACGACGGACGACGGACGGTGAACGATCGGAATAGCTCACCCTGAGTCTTTGGCTCTGGTGAGCTAAAAACAGATGAACAAAATAATGAAGTGCGAGGTGTTGAACAGCATGTCATCACCTTTTCATTGCGTTCAGTGAATTCAAAGTAGAAGGATACATATGTAGTATGTTAGCTTCATCGTCATACTTTCTTTGTCTAATCATCATAAACTCAACGTCTTCTTGAAGCGACATACTTTCTTTGTCTAATCATCATAAACTCAACGACATCGTCATACTTTCTTTGTCTAATCATCATAAACTCAACGTCTTCTTGAAGCGACATCGTCAAAACAGGTCATGGCGTTATTTCACTCATGTGATAAATGTTTACCAACTGTAATAAGACTCATAATGACTTTGTTTATAACGTGGGTGGTACTTTCGTTTTGTTACGATCGTAAAATAAATTACTTTTATGTTAAATCTGTTTTTGAATATTTTGTTCAAATAGTAAACATTCCTTCTGTGGTCATGAAGTGAATATCAAAGTATATGGACCTGTCCATGATACTTTGTCAGGTCCATCGATTTTGTACTGATATTGCCATACAAGAAGTGTTTTATTTAATGAATACACTTTAATAGCAATGTGTTTAATATCTCAGTTATATTGTTAGATCTCCATGTGACCATTAATCGACCAGCGAGATAAGCGGATTTACTATAAAATCTGTAAAAGGATCCTTTGGAAGCATAGAATGCAACCAAGCAGAATAATAGCAGACCTACGCCCCCTAGCACCGACTTAAGCGGAACTCTATTACACATTATATTGAATGGAAAATCCGTAAAATAAACCTTTCATTGGATATTTTGTTGTTTGCTATATCTTTCAACTTCAGTTTCTACTTGTGGTTGGCCTACCTTGATTGTTAAAAACAAAAGTTGATGTCAACAGGAAAAGCATTGCTCCAGGGCCGCTGCCCTCACAAACACGATCCCCATTTGTATGTATCGATGTGTACACCATAAATGTATACACAGAATACATAGACAGACATGTAAAAACAAAGCCTCTACATCATGTCCCAATATAAATAAACTTTATCATCCCCATGGTAATTGATGTCGGTACATTACCTAACTAATTCCAAGCTATACAATTAATGAATATTATATTATGATCATACTTCCTTGTAATATTAGTGGACAACGCACTGTCCGTATGATATTCGAGGTAAAAATGTTCCCTTACACAGTTCAAATGATTAAGAAAGACACAATTTGTATCCGTTATGACAGGAGATATTTCAGTCAAGTTAAATTTAGTGTTTTTCTAACAAGGGTAAGTGTTTAACTCGAATATAACCTAAAATAAACTGGAATCATATGATATAGCCAAGTGAAATAATAGCAGACTCGACTCGAATTGATTGAGTCTGCCAACGAAAGGTAAACGAACGATACATCACTCCCAACGCAACTAGCATTGGCTAGTATGAACTCTTAATATAATGAAACAGAATGAACACAAATGTGGACAGTCTGTGGCTGCTGGTTTGTAGAAACAACTAGCAATTTCCTTTTATACATTAAGTAGCCAGGTCCTTTCTTGACACTGCTGTAATAATAAGTTAAAAGTTTTACTTAAAATATGAAATATTCCTTGCTGCATTCAGTGCGACATAAAATAAAATCACCAGACAGCGTAGACAGTTTTGGACTTCATTATGAATATGGGACAGCAAATACAACTATAAGCGGCATGCTAGATACGCCCAACTGTCCGGTGTAGATCACATCAGATAAAATATCCTCCAAGCTGTGCTAGTTGCCTATTTTACACCGCCCGTGATCAAATAATCAATGGACTCAGGTGTACCAAGGGCCTTCCTCCACCACCAAAGCATGAAATTCGCCATATGACCTTTAACCGTGTCTATGCGACGTTAAACCCAACAAATCCATAATTACGACTTCGATCTACCATTTGTGTGTGTGTGATATAATGTGTATTTACTGATATTAGAGGGAATTTTATTTCGCAATCAGTATGTGAACAACGGTTTGAAAAGTATTTACTTAGAATGCGGTTTTAAAACATAGTTTGCTTTGTGACTCGTACCAGAAATTGGCATTTAGCCATACCCACGCTTTTAAAAAAAGTTTACAAAGTAACTCGTACCAGAAATGAGCATTTAGTCATACCCACGCTTTTAAAACAAAGTTTACAAAGTAACACGAACCAAAAATGGGAATTCAATAACATCCACGGCGTTAATAGGCCTACATACTTTTTTATGTGATTTGTACCAGAAAGGGGCATTCGGTCATTGCCGCTCAAACAGACTGTTGAAGTTGTTTTTTTTTTTCTTTATTTTTTCTTTGTTTTTTTTTTTTTTTTTTTTTTCGTTTTTTTTTTAAATACAGATTCCAGGGAAACGCCGCATACTTCATATTAGATCTTCCAAAACTACAACCCTACAAGACAAACAAATTGCAACAGAAAATAAACATTACCAGACAAATACAGAAAAGCATAAATAGTCACAGCACAGCTCAAACATTTTTACCACACAACATATGGCCGAGCCTTATTCCCTGTCATTTAATATTGTTATTCAATTACGAAATATATGTAATTACAGATTATATTTCGTGGTCTAGACATTTCGACAAAAATTCTGATATGCGCTCCACCACTGTTTGACTATTTTATCGCAGACGTTTTGCCAATAAATCCTCATAGAAATTGCGTCACTAGGAGAGAAATTAATTTTCTTTTCATTCATAAACATCGCCGTTTCGTGATAGAATAACATAGATCCAGTTTTGAAGCAGTCATATATCGCAGTGCAGTATTAGACTGTCACAGCATTTTTGTTGTTTCGCATTACGAATTTTGCTGATAAGCAATATCGTATTGCCGACACAGTGTCTCTGCTTCGAATAAATCAAATGATACAAATATTGATCTGACGGCAGCCTGATATATATATAATTATTGATATAATCAACTGAAAACCGACATCATCAATATTAAAGGGTATGTAATATGTATTAATATACAATAAGTATGTATTTGTTTAGACAGTTAGGTTCTAGCCGCGTCTAGTAGGAATGGTTTAGCAATTTTAGATAGCCGAACCATTATTATAGTATTTAAAATATTCTCCCTAATATGTCTGTTCCTGAAAAGATCTTCTTACATATTTTATGAACTATCACTAAGGTAATCTTTAAGTGCCGTATGTCGCCGTACTTAGATTCGGTGTTGTTATAATTTCTGGTCCTTTGGGGTCCTTGGGTACAGTCAATATAATAGAATTCCGTTTGAACCGATGCTAGAGGGCGTGAGGGGTGTTGAACTTTCCATAACCTCTCATGAACTGACTCAATTAAACCGAGTCTGCCGGGATCGAAACTAACAGTGGTCCCCTGAGCTACGGACAGTAGATTTGCAGGGACGACAACCTACCTATATGCATTTGTTTATGCCAAATTTATGCAAAGTTTATATTTGATGCTTTGAAAGGTCATAATGTATGGTATGGTCCGGAAACGAAAGATTACGGACAGACGGACGCGCAATCCAACATTACAATTTTTTTTTTTTTTTTTTTTTTTTTTGTATATAAGTTACGTGATTTACCTTAAAATATACCTTATAAAATATTTGGTGAAATTTGCAAGCTTTTCGCAAAACACTAGAAAAACGCATTTTGCTATCAACAAGTATGAAGGAAGTAAAACCATGCCAATTAAATTAAAATTTCTTAAAATCTTATTCAAAGCTTAAATAAGTAGTTTTCGGTAAATATTACTTGGGCTCTTTGGCATGACTATTCTAATAAAATGATCAAATAATGACCATTTTCGCAGGAATATAAAACGCCGAAACAAAATCACAAAAATGAAAGCAGTGATTTTCTGCATGATTGGATGCTCAGACTAGTGATTTTAGACATTTTTGTTAACAATTAACCAAGGAGTTTTTCCTTAGCATTTGTACATCTTGTTCTACTACAATTAACGAGAAAAATGTAAGAAGTGAATTCAATAAAATGCGGAACAGCTCCTGAAAGTAATTTAATCATTGATATCTAAATTCATTTACACATGAAGGAAGCTGCCGTCCGATTTAAGTTAGCAATGTATGTTTTGCATCAAGTATAGTGAAATGAATGCAGTACACGCATTCAATCAAAATTAACTCTAAACCCTTATAGTTTTATTTAATCAGAAGCCTCTCTAAAATTGTAGAGGTTTGTGTAGCAATTGATAAAAGAGAAACAGATCATTGTTCCCATGCGTCCTAAATGGGTGGATTTGTTTTGATACCGATATTAAATGAACGCATGTGTGCACGCGAGCAGTACCGAGATATGCACGAGATAATACCATTTTAGGATTTACTGTGTCGTGACTGGAGACACTACATCCGTTGTCAAAATTCAATTTGATAGTTATCATGGCTTAAATACAAAACAGATGCAGATATCTTAAAACTATTTTCCACGTTAGGGAAACATAAAAGTTAATTGATCATCACTTCTAGTCTTATCAAAGATATTGATCAGTTGGTAAGTACGAATTACATGTTATCCACTTAAACCCCCAACTGCCATATAAAAGCCAGAAGATGGCGCTGGGGCAGGTTTTTATATAAATTATGCATGTTTCACATCAGAGAGCCCTTTTTCAAAATTTTAAATAAACTACTGAATAAAAAGTTATGAAAAATTGCATAAATACACATTGAAACATTCTTTATCAATTGGTGTTTTTATTTTTTAAAACAAAAAATTGTGAAGTATAGTTTCAAAAAATTATTTAAACCTAACTGCCAAAAATTTGAATTTGCCGGGAGGAGCTAATGAGGTCATGAACCCTAGAGAAACAGAGAATGTAAACAATTCCCACGTGGTTAATTTTATCAACAAACTTGATCAGCAGAAGGCTTGATGTATCAATGGAATTAACACCTAGAGTGCATTGTAAAACTTATCCAGAAAAGTAATTTTGAATTTTTAAACTGAATAGAATATCAAAATCATTTCTGCAGTTATATTTTTATGTGTTATTTAAAAAAAATGTTTTAAAGATATAGGGGAACTAAATAACAGACATACAATGATAAATTATTTCAGATAGCTTATCATTTTATTAGACCTTATCACAGCAACACTTGCTAATTTGTGTGCATTGTTCTACATCTCAGACTTAAATAGTTCATTATTTCTGCATTTATTGCTACATTATCTCAATTAATGGACCTGCCAGCAATGACAGAAAAGTTAAATGAATGTTTGATTTTGAGTTTCACTGTTCAATTTACATTAATAAGAAGTTTAAAAATCAGGAATGCTAGTCTCAACTCAATTTTTCATAACAATGATATTGATACGCATGCACAAAATATGTATAATATTAATTTGTAATCATCAAAACATGTAAGTTCATATTTCTTCTTCAACTGACCATTGTTTACATTTGCTTGTGAATCATTGAAAGTGAGCTATTTTTAGCTGACAGACAGTCTAGAGTAGCCTTGTTATTTGATAGGCTCCTCCTACAAAACTTACTGCCAGGGTAGTAAAAGTTGGGGCTTTAAAGACCCACCACGACCTAGTGACCTACTTTTTCCTTCCACGTGAACTTCATGCAAATCATTCTGATAATACTGGTATGATAAGCTATTCTGCAAGACGACAGGTGGACAATTTAGGCCCTCCCTGAATTAATGTGTTTTCACAACTTCATTTGATAACTTATTCAGTCTGTATCTTTTCAGTATAGTTTTATAAACATAAAATAATAACTATCTTACACTGTAGAAACAAAATGTGGTCTAAACCCACCTTTATACATCAGGTACTGTGCAATACTAGAAAATTAATTTAATAATATATTTAGACATCAAACACATTGTCTTGGCCTTTTATATGTCACTGTCAATTTGTTATTTCTCATTTTCATCGTGCAAAGCATGTATAATTATCATTATGGAAATACAAAAGAAAACAGTTTTTGTGGTGCGTCTTTAAGGCCCGATGAAGGCATTTCAACCAGAGCCGAAATAATGACGTGTGTTGAAAGCAAAAAACTAGAATTCCTCATTAAGTCGTATTTGAAACAAGTTTTTCGGGATCACTTTTTTTTAATCTTCGATATTAATGAACTACACGAAAGAAGATTCAAATTGATTGGTTCACAACCAGTTAAGGAGGTAGGTTACCTTGATATTTGTAAGTGCGCATGTCCAACCGGAAGCTAACGTGACGATTTACAACGACATTTACGACAAACTAAATGTGTTTGTATATCCATTCTTCTGAAAATAAATCTTGAACCTGCCTCCGATCTTATGTTTAATGGTTTAATAATGCAGAAATAATGAATGAATTGCCGCAGAAACGCTTCAAAACATTGTTGCCTTAAAATGACGTCATTGACGTCATGACGTTACGTGTCAGTTACCGCGCAAAATTAATAGCTTTTATTTTGAAAGTACGTTATTCTATGCTTTTTTTTTATTTGAACTATTTTTAAACAGCCATTATTTCCTGAAATACTTTTTATTAGTCTTTTGCTCTGAAAATGATCAATACTTTGCTTCTTTTATGTAATTATATTGAAATGTTATGCGGAATGTAAGAAAATGGATGATGGTAACTGATGTGATGGGAATATAGCTGGGTGAAAGGTAACTTATTACGGTCATTTACAAATAAAAATTGGACAGTTTGATTTGTTATACCTATTCCCCAGTTTCCGTTGATAATTTGTTACTTAAATACTAAAACTAAGCTCCAAAATTGTTAAAATTTCAGTATAAAATTGTGGTGTCTTGAATTAAATTCATGTTACCATGGAAACGAAGCCCGTGACCTATATGTCTAATTGTAAAATTCAAAAGCGCTGACACTGGTCTATTTAAGGAACACAGCTTCGGCTTTTTATTTTCATTTCAACAATATCCATGAGAATAATAGCAGCATGTAGAACGATTTTTCAATAAAAATGTTAGACGACGGGCACTGCTGTAAGTATTTTAAGCTGTGAAATTTGTTAAATTAACTGCGATTCATACGAAAATATTACTAACGTTAGAAATAAGATGTTTTAAAGCTACATTAGCAAGAAAGATAATTTTATACAATATTTTTTATAAGAAATTACGATAAAAAGCAACATATAAGCTATTTTAAACATCTCTGTTGCCATGGTTACTCTAAACTTTAAGAAAAACATAGTACCATGTAAAGTTCTTGGTATTTTGCTAATCATATTAACCAAATAGTCCATGTTGGTCAGTAACAGAATGGCACTGAAGCCGTCGAAAAACCCGTTTTCATACATAATTGTTGAAAAATGAGAGAAAATGCGTTACCATGGAAACACGAGCCCCGCGACATATACATTTTAAGCTTTTATTAGAAAGCTTATGCGCATACTAGTAAAACTATTAATTATGCAGACTTCTACGGATAACAATGAAACCAAAATACACTGAAAAGTGTTAAATATCCGTATTTTCCTTCTTCTTTCTATATAAAATACCTTAAGAGGGCCATGTACTTCAAACCTGGATAAAAATTGTACTTGAAGGGACAGAGATAAACGGAACTGAGATTGTAGCAGTTAAAACATTAAATTACACGAAATACAAAAAATCACTGCGGTTCAACTAATTTGAATTTACCCTGGTAACAAGGTAACCTACCTCCTTAAGGAAATGTAAGTTATGTGGCCAGAGCTATGTCTTGTAATTTTTTTTTTCTGCATGACTATTGTATTTACTGTCTTCAGCTTTTGATCTAGTCTTTTGTTTTATAACAAAAAGTAAATTTATTTAAAGAATACATTAAGACTTAAAACATCACATTTCTTAAAAAATTTTGGTCATTTCTTTTTTCAAATATGAACTTGATCTAATTTTTTAAAACAGTATTAAATAACAATGTATTACTTGAGCGTATGGAAGACTTTAAGACAAGTTTTCTTCCTGTGCTGTTCGGCATTGTTTAAATTTTTATAGCGTCGTAATTTCAATCATAATTTATGTGTGTACTGCTCGTGACAATATGGATCACTTGCGTATTCCATCCGGCGAGTTATTTTCACGGAAATATTGAATAGTAAGTCTTAAATCTATAAATAAAATCTATAACTAAAATACAAGGAAATGGGACACGAATGCAGTAACTGAAAGTTAAATGAAAAACATAATCATGAACTAGAGCTGCCATTATTAGTGGCAAATGCTCCCCGAAACGTGCCCAAGAATGCTACAGCACAAAATAAATAAAAGTTTAAATAATGACCTTTTCCTTGCCCTGAAAACCCCGATCGCATGAGACGTCATTTCATTCAAGGGAACATTTATGTCAAGTATTCTAAAATCCCTACATCGATGGCAGAGTTATGGAGTGGACAAGAAACAGACCATGTTAACCTTTAACCTCCAAGTAACCTTGACCTTAGAGCTAGGGTCCTGGATTTTGCGCATGACACGTCGTCTCATTATGGGGAACATTTATGCCAAGTAATTTCAAAATCCCTTTATGGGTAGCAGAATTACAGCCCGGACAAGAAATTACACGGACGCACACCTACACACATGGACGGACAGTGCGATTTTAATATGCCCACCTTCGGGGGCATAAAAACATTGTCAATAGTTATCAATTTGCACAATAATTCAAATATACCAAAGGATCCTTGGACCTCGGCCCAGTATGAAAGAAAGAATCATTTTTAAAACACATGTTTATAAGACTTCAAATATTCATGCTTCAAGACAGCTGTTAAACTACAAAGACATAGTCTTTTACGAAAGATTTAAGAATTTTGCGCTAAAACTTTTACCAAACGTTATGACTCAAATGACGTCATAAAACAAATGTACCTGCTTCAAAGAATGTGTATAGAGTTAAATACTCTAACATAAAAAAACAGAAGCAAAGACATGTTGACAACCTGTCAGAAAGAATGAATACTTATTGTTTTGTTGTAATATGTAATCTTCTACTTCTGGTTTGACATGCGGTCATCCAGTATAAAGAAAATAGCATCAAGCTTTCCATTATTTCTCCATTAAGTGTGTTACTTTGTTGCAAGATTGTATCTGGCAGTAACAGAACAAAGATAGATGTAAACTGAATACAATTAAGGATCGCCCAAAATTGATATGCACTATTCGTAGTAGATGAACGAAATACAAAGGATATTTTTTGTCTAAAGCTAGAGGCCAGCAAGT
This sequence comes from Mercenaria mercenaria, assembly GCF_021730395.1. Lineage (NCBI taxonomy): Eukaryota > Metazoa > Mollusca > Bivalvia > Venerida > Veneridae > Mercenaria > Mercenaria mercenaria. The sequence goes on along the minus strand of NC_069368.1, from coordinate 70,936,385 downwards.
ACACATTTGAAAGTACATTTATATGCTTCCTATATAGAATGTAAACGAAAAAGTGTCTGCACAAATATATAGATTAAAGGACCTTTTTACCTTTACGATTCAGTGGTTTGCTGCAGGCCAAACTTGTATTGGCAGTAACTTTAATCTAAAAGACCGCTTCGAGTGCAAGAGATCGTGGGTTTTTTCTCTGTCCCAGTCATAGGCGTGAAAACTGGTATTAGTAGCTTCCTCGTTTAGCGCTGTACTTTAGGACTGGATAGTCCGGTTTTAGTATAAAATGACTGAATTATGTAATTTGTCACGTATCTACGGCGTGGTATTCCAGTGTGACTGCTATAAAATAGGGCTTACTGCTACTTTGTAGACAACGTAAATTATACACACAAATACAAAAACATGCTTCTTCGATAAAAGGAATGATTAGAAAAGTGTTAACAAGTAGCTTTTTCCGAATAATCAAATATCTATGATATTCAGTTTATGTTTTCTAAGTCTGTGACTGAGGCTATATTAAGGTATTTTCCGTTACCTAAAGAACTTATAATGCTTCATGATAGCTTCATTATGCTTTTATGGCTAATTTCATTTTGGTCAAACAATACATTAAGCAGATATGACTGTTTTTCATAAGAACATGTTATATAACCCATGTATGAATTTGATTTTAAAAAAAACTTTAAAGGACAGGTTAATTGCCACAACATAAATCCCCGTAAAAATAATGTCTTGAAGGAAATTGAAACACTTGCTAACATTGATTCTAATACTTCGTTTAAGTAAAAAGACGTGTAGTTGTCATTCTCGTAGACATAAACCAGGTTTGTGGCACAAGAAAAAAAAGCTGTAATATAATTTGTATGAGTGCTTGACATTAACCATTAATGTCAGAACTGAAATCAAAGAAATTACGCTTTACAAATTGGAAAACACTTTTTAAAGGATATTGCATTTTACCGGTAAAAACTGGTTCATGTCGCATTGCATTATGCTTGTATTGGACGTAATTAACTCCGTTTTCCTATTTTTTAACCTAAGATAGGAACTATTCGATCACAATATCTGAAAATGGTTAGTACCTTGTTTAAAAAGTGGGCACTGTTGCTTTTCATAAGTCGTCACAATTTATAATTCTAATTATGCCTCGTTTCTTTAAACAAAATATTGAAGATATGTACTGATTTGATTTATAAGTGGATATGATTTGTTTTGCATCGCTGTTATGTACTGGAGATACAACAGTGTCCGAAAAATAATGATGCCTATTCCTTTAAAATGGGCTCTGTTATTGGAGGGAAGATAACAGCATTGGTTTAATCTTCAATGGTTGTCCTCCTTTTTACAGTATTTACAGTAATAGTAAAACATACAGCGTGTAATTATCAAACAATCACCGCATTGCCTCTTCAGTAAACAACGGGTAAGAAAATGATAGGCATTTGTTTTTTATCCAATTTGAGGTTTTCCGATAAAGTTACGCAAGAAATATTACTGCCTTTAAATACATAAATGTCAGAACTATCTTATGGCAAATGTATTTTTGCTGGATGGTTAAATAAACATGGAAAATCAGCCGGATTAGTGGTTCTATCTTTGCTGCAGGAGTCTGAAGGTCATGTACGAAAAACAAAATAGACTTTGCGGCATTTAGATCTAAGGTACATTGTAGTCTGCATGAAAGTGCCGCCTCGATGCTGTTGTCTGCGTGACTGCATGATTAATTAAATGGATCATTATGCACATAACTGATCATTGTAAATAAACACGAGAATGGTACTAGGGAGTATATACATACAGTGAAACCTGTGAACATAAACCAGTTTTGCGCTTATTATTGAGATTGTATTTATATATTGTACATGCACATATTTTTTGCTTGGTCAAATTTAGCGCAACTGATATTTTGATATGTTTGTGAGGTTATTTTCGCGAAAAATAGTATCATATTCAAACTATACAAAATGTGAATATTTACGCGATTATTAATTTTTGCAAGATGTAGGGCCTCGCGAATATAGCGAAAATTGAACCCTCTCGAGGATTTCTGCTTTTACAGTAAGGAACTTGCGTCTGTTGTTGGTTTAGTAGTTATTTACAGGGTGGTTCTATATGTGGAGTTTTAAACAGGTTTTACTGTATTTAGTATTAAAACTTACTATATGGTATCACTTAAAACAGTATTTACTGTATATTGAAAGAATTATTATTACTTTATTTCATGGAAAATATCAAAAAACATTATTTACTGTGTATTGAAAAAAATATATAGTTATTTTCATTTCATGGAAAATATCCAAAACCAAACTGAAATGGTTCGTCGCACTAGAAAACGAAAGCGGCAGGAATACCAGGCAGTTGATGCACCGCCTGCTCTCCCATTGCAACCACTAGTTCCGCCACAAGTTGGTCCACTATTGCAGCCTCCAGTTGTACGGCCTCCACCGATTGATAATGTGCTACCTCAGCCAGCTCCAGTACTTGGTGATCCTGCTGTTCCACCACCAGTTGCTCCACTAGTTGATCTTGGGCTGCAGCCAGCTGAGCCTCCAATTATTGAGCCGGTGTAATGAAGTATTTCGACCCCCATAGAATAATGACCCCGCGATCATTATTTTATAGAAAAAGTGACCCCCGGTCATAGTATTATGACCTCCAAATCATAGTACTATGACTCCCCCACGTGAAGTAAACTGAACCTCACGAAGAATATTGACTCCCATAAAGAAACGACCCCCGGTCATTTGGTCAAATTTAGTGATAACTCATGTATCTTAGGCCTAATTGCTGCATTTTATGCCTCTACTCGGGGGAGGGGGGCATATAGATTTGCCCTTGTCCGTCCGTCCGTCCGTCCTTCCGTTTGACCATTAGATACCATCACTTGACACAGAAATCAGAGCATTCCGCAACGGGAAAAGGGATTCTATTTCTAGATGCTGTATCTTGCTGTATACATTTTTTCAGGAAAATAACAATTCACAATACGTTCACAAAATACACCAGTGTCAATAATCCCTGCAAACTTCGGTATGAAGTAATTCTTCAGAAGAAAACTGCACAAGAAACTGCTAGCATAGAACTTAGTATTAATAGAAGTTGCAATACTTAGCAGTGGCAGTAAAGTACGGTAGCGGCAACAATAGAAAGTAGTAGTAGTAGTAGAAGTAGTAGTAGTAGTGGCAGTGGTAATGGCAGTAGCAGTAGCAGTAGCAGTAGCAGTAGCAGCAGCAGCAGCAGAGGAATAAGTTACAGCAACAACAGCAGCAGGAGAAAAAGAGGTAGATGTACAAGACGTATTAGTGGAAGCAGGTATAGTAGTATCAGTAGTAGCAGTTGTAGTAATAGTAGTAGAAGTAGTAGTAGTAGTAATAGAAGAAGAAGAAGTACATGCAGTAATAGCAATAGAAGTAGCGGCACCAGTAGTAGTAGTACAATCAAAATGTTAACTATTGGCAATGGAGGGTATTAGAGTTGTAGATCTAGTAAAATTGTCCGTTAGGTTTGGTGGGGATCACTTTTTAATAGATATTATCGTCGAAAGTCTTTTTAGGAGCCGGTGTTTTACACGGAAAGAGTAACTTTTTTAAATAGAATAATGTCCGGGAATCGATATTGTATGAGAGTTCGAATGTAGTAATTTCGGCAGTGAGTATCTTACATGGAAGGAGTCACTTTTTCTATAGAATAATAACCGGGGTCGTTATTTTATGAGATTCGAAGGGAGTTATCTTTAGGGAGTCAGTATTTTACTTGGAGGGGTCAGTTTTTCTATAGAATAATGACCGGGGGTCGTTATTCTATAGAGTTTTCAAAGGGAGTCAGTTTTTTATAAGGGGAGTCAATATTTTACAGGAAAGGAGTCACATTTTCTATAGAATAATGACCGGGGGTCGTTATTTTATGGGGGTCGAAATACTACATTACACCGGCACCAGTCGACCATAACATACCAGGTATAAACCTTCCTATAAACTTAGAATTTCTACCCAACCAGGTACCAAGTTTTCAATCAGCCCTAGGTAGCCATTTGTCTCAAGGCACTAAAGACAAAATTATATCGGGTCAATATACAGACATTGCTTTGTTGCTTGAGGCTCCTGTTGGAGAAAACAAAAATCACCTAATTGTCAATGATGCTGGTTCCTTGGTAATTCAAACAAGTCAAAAACAAAAGATTGATACCATTTCTAAAAGGACAGACGCTTTTTTGATTTATTCCAGTGTCTTGAGCAGCCACCCAGAAATAAATCCAAGATATATTGAAATAGTTGCAAACAATTAGATTGGGGGCAGCCAGGCACTCTGTTGGCTGGAAATTATATGACCAGCAATTCCGGCTGCGACTGGGGGCAGATCCCTCAAACTCTTGGGCGATGGTTGACCTTGAATTATGGCTGCTTTACATGGGACCTCCCAGGTACGTGGATTCGATACCAGCTGCTGCTCCTAACCGTCCAACAAAAAAATGCTATGATTACAATTATTCAAAATGTTTGAGGCAGGATTGTAAGTAAAGGCATAACTGCATTGTATGTAGTAATGTTCATCCTTCCAGGTTATGTCAGTTCAGGTCTATTAACGGAATACTTCATGGAGGAGGGAATGTACGGGGAGGGGGCTACCTCTCAGACCCCGTACAGGCCCCAGACACCAAGCCCAAACCCTAAGGGTCACAGCTACTACGGGGCTAGGGGACGTCATATAAATAATGTTTCAAAATTTTGGTCATCTGGCAACTCTCCAATTATTGTGGAAAATGTGTGCAAATATTTAGAATTATACCCAAATAATCAAGATGCCACAATTTTTAAAGAAGAAGGTGTCATGTTTGGCTTCAAGTTGGGTTACACTGGCTCACACAGGGCTTCTATATGCAATAACTTGTTGTCTGCACGACCGTATAAAAGTCCCCAAAAAAATGGAAAAAGAAATTTCACTTGGTAGGATAGCTGGTCCTTTTAAAACACCACCAGTTTCTAATTTGAAAACACGCCCTATTTGCATTGTGCCAAAAAGTGATGGGGGATGGCGCCTCATAGTTCATCTTTCATATCCGCTTAGTAGTAGCGTAAACGATGGTTTTGAACCGGGTTCTTGCTCGGGTTTGGGTGAGGGTCGACGCGCGACAATTCCAAACGATACACGACACGCGAAGTGACACTCGACAATACGAAGCGACATTTTCATAATGTCGTATCGCATGTCGCCCGTCTACTGGTGAAAGGGTAAGATAAAAAGCTGTATTTCCGTACTTTTCCGTACGTAAAATGTCCATGTTTTTCATTAACTTCAAATAATTGTAGAATGTTCCAAACACAAGATATTTTAATGAAATAACTTTTATAAATTAAATTCAAACATTGTCTAAACGGATATATAATTGTATAATTTTACCGGCGACGATTTCGTCGGAGAACCGTCTCAAAACTGTATCATTTTTCGTGAAAATATGCATACTTCTTCATATATTAAATACAGGGGTGGTCCTTGTCTGAGGAGCCATATCTTAATAACCTGATGTCCGATTTTAATAAATGATACCTTGTTGCAAAGGGCAAGCCAGTACCTAAAGAAAAGAGGTCACGTCAGGTTCGAACCCGGTCGGCTAGGGTTCAAGGTCAAATTCCGGTAATATTTTCAAAATATGAACTTGTCAGAGCAGTCAAGACAGTCCTGAAAACCTAAGTACTACCTTCACTCAGTCCAATGACACCATTGGAGCAATTCTCACGGCTCCCCGGGTCGGACCAACTTAGTCTTGGCCAGCACCCTACCGTATATAACAAGTTTAATCATTTTCTGATACCTGTCCTGAGCTCTGATGGCATCATATGGACTTGTAAGTAGCTTAAATGTAAAACCAAGTCATCTACGAACATATTCATATAGATATGGAATAGGTAGGTACCTGGGGTGTAGAGACTCGAACAAGGGTCAGAATGTAACATAGTGTCATTATCAACTGAAATTCAGTATAAATTACAATAATAATAATTAAAAAAAAAAGACAGGTATCAGAACATGATCAAACTTGTTATATACGGTAGGATGCTGGCCAAGACTAAGCTGACCCGACCCGGGGAGCCATGAGAATTGCTCCAATGGTGTCATTGGACTCAGTGAAGGTAGTGCTTGGGTTAGTGTTTTAAGCTGTACTTTTTCATTTCGATTTTTCATGAAGATATTCTGGTGCAGGCATACGTGTAATTGCATAAGCATATTACATAAGTAATCCTGGTTGCCAACTGTGCGAAATAAAGAAGTATTCAGCTGTTTAAACTAGACGTTTATTAAAATTGATGCGAAAATCATATTCAACGGCCCAATTTGAAGTGTTTACAAAATAATTTGATCGGATTTACCTCACACGTCAAACGATCAATCATCTGAAGAAAATCCTGGCAAGTTTCAAGTCTGTCCGTACGTCTACACCGACGTTCTGGCCCTCCAAATGGACCCGGGTATGGTCACGTATGATAAACTTTACCGCAGAGGGAATTTTTAAATGATGCCCATCCCGCCGAGGAATCAAAATATAGAATACCGTTTACGGCAGAGGTAAATTTGCTGTAAAAACGTCTATACTGGCTGTTTGTTTTGCTTTGAAGATCTGGGAGGTCATAGAATTATTTGCAGTATGCATTGTTTATATTTATGTTTAATAATGGGCTATTTTCAATGGCGAACAGCGCTGTAACATAGTGATAATCAGTCTTGATTGTATTTCTATTTATCTCCGACATTGTATGGAAATGTTTTGCTACTGTAAGTCTTCGTTTTGTAAACTAATTCATGTTTTAATTTCTTTTATCATGAAATATACAGAAATAATGATATCCTAAGTCCTGGTGATATCGGCTCTTGCCGATTTTCTCATCAATTTAAATAAACGTCTAGTTTAAACAGCTGAATACTTCTTTTTTTGCAAAGTTGGCGACCAAGATTATTTATGTAATATGCTTATGCATTTACACGTATGCCTGCACCAGAATATCTTCATGGAAAGTCGAAATGAAAAAGTACAGCTTAAAAGACTAACACCACTACTTAGCGTTATTGATTTCTGACCTCTGTGGTAGCCGCATCCCTCGACGTGGAGGACATCAGGTAATAGGGTGTGGCAATGGGCGGATTTGGCAGTGGCTGCCGGCATGTCAATTCTCATGTGTCTGAAGAAGTTGGTGTTGGGTCCGGTTGAGTATTTTGAGGCATGAGAATTGCCATGTTGGCTGCCATATGGCAAACAGCGTCAGACTATATCAATAATGTCACACGGTGTAATTTGTCAAATAGACATTTGAGTTGCTAGTAGTCGCCACATCCGTTGCTAGCAACCATACTTAAATATGTACTTTTTTATATGTGTAAAGTGACAGTCAGGGTCAAGCCATCTAGCTGGCGATCCACGCTTAATAATGGAGCCGTGTCAGTTTGAAAATTCAAACCTTTAACAAAAGTATTGAATATAGTTAATAAGAATGATAATAAATGTTCTGTAACCACGAATATTTTTTGGGTTATTGGTTTGAAAAATACAAGTACGTGTGTACTTATGTCGTCATGGTTAATGGGTCAGTGTCACTGTCCGTAAGTGTTGCATATCGTATGTAAATATAGCAACACTTCCTGGTTGGTCGTACTGCGGCTGTTTCCCTGTCTGCCTGCCTCTCCAATAACGTAGCAAGTTAATGGGTAACCAATAATGTTCTATCACAGTACGATTTATCAATTCAAGAGGTGGTCACACATGAGTAATAGTAAAAGACCAATTTCTTATAAAATTCAGTTCTTTTACTGACTAAAATGTAGCCAATGATTTGAAACTATTTATTTATATCTTCACATGTATTCTTTTTGCAGTAACATTACATAAACATGGCCATTTTGTAGAACAATTATGTCTATGTTTAAACTTCGATATATTTTATATATAGAGTCACTGGACCTATGCTCGCCCAGGCACATGCTCGCCCATTTTTTAATTTGATGCCAGATTGTGTAATAAAGATGCAAACTTTTATCAGATGTGTTGTTTATTTTTTGTACCCTTTGTGTCTCACTTTCTGTCCTCACTTTTGAAGAGTTTCCGGTTCCGGTCAAGGTCGATAGCAGACGAAAATAAAAGTGAAAGTGAAACCAAAAGTGAAAGTGGCCAAAAAGAAACATGACTTAAAATAAATATTTTCAAAAACACTGGTTAAAAACTGTTGCAAAACTAAAGGTTAAACATATTATGAACTTTTATGCAGTTTATTTCAAACTATCAGGCCAAATAATGATTTTATATCAGCAAATATTCGTCGACTCCGGGCTGTCAAAATTGTTTCGAAATGCTGCTTCCAGGGCAAAAACAATTACAGACAATTTTACCATCATCTTTTACATCTAGTTTATTTAAATGTAATTAAAAATATGTTTTTTACGCAATTTTGTGATTCGTCTGCACCCTACCCATAACTTCTAGGCAAGAATGCTGCATCATTAGTTTTTACAGTAAATACGTTTTGATAACTTCTATTGTATAACTATCATGCTTTTTGCGGGAGTAAATATGTTGTTGAGAATACTGATAGATTAGACTAAATGTTTATCTTGTCATTAAATACATAAATGGTTTTCTTTTAAAAATATACCACTGGGCGAGCATGGGTCCTGTCCACCTGGAAAAACGATGGAAACAGTATAGTGGTGTTATGCCCGATTTTCAAAGTCCCGGATGTAAGTATTTACTAAAAATTGGGTCATTTGAATGGGGCAATGTCTGGGTAGAACTAACAAGGCAAAGAAGTTGATATATAGTATTACAATAAAAATATTGTAATTTTAATGCCTTTTCTGGGCGAGGACTGGTCCAGTCAGTCTAATGAAAATAGACATTATAGACGGTTCACTATATTCAATGTACTGTAAATTGGTTCGTTGTTTTATTAGTTTCATGCATCTTTAGCTTGGATACTTTTAACAATACGTGAAAGGATATAACAAAATTTAAGAATATCGTTTGTAAGCGTGGAAAGCAGATGCAGTATGTTCATGAGGGGTAATTAAATGCGCCCCTTCCCGGCTCCGAAAGCACTCGTGTAAATCTTATTTACCGTGTGATATAGTGCCTCAGAAGTAGCATGTATATCTTTTCAACTGATACAATTGTCTTTCATGTGACTACATGTTGTCACTGTATTGCACAATTCCCGTTCTTGAACATCTTTCTATCATATACATAGTATTACGTTTTTATCTCGGATTGTGCGATAGCGGGACAGATTTGGGGTTCTATGGTTGGTTATAAGATCTTTAATCCCACTCTTGAGACGTACATGTTTGATATTTGTCCTATGTCCTACATTGTCGCGCACTTATTGGTTTTTCGTTTGGTGTTCTGGTTTCTGTATATTCATCGTGTGCATATGTTACTGATTCCATGAATTTTCCCTTTTTATGTTATTTATTTTTCAATTCAGAGGATGGTTTAATCATTGATTTGAAAGAAGAACTTTATATTTTTCTAGCGGTCTTGCAAGCAATCATTCTCTTGTTTTAATCAATAACACAGGCTTCTGCAAATTTTATAACCAATATTTCAAGCAGAATCCTAAACACCGAAACCTAGAATAGCGTAATGATAGCATGAACAAATATTGTTATTCAAGCAAACATGAACAAAATATTACACTATCTTTTATTTATATAATACAATGCATCATGGTTTGAACATTCTTTTCACAAGTCCTTTGCATCAGTTGAATCATTTACATTTCAGGAAAACCAGCTAATTAATTTGAGCCTAAAGTCTGTTCATTCAAAGTATGATATCTTTTATCTATCATTAATTGGATTAACTGAATGTAACATGAACCCAAATATTACGGAAGAATATACATCCAATACAAATGTGACTGTATTGCACTTATTCCTTCCCTTTAGATAATTTCTGCACGGGAAATTGGTGAACGTTTTTAAATGTCTTTTCCCGTCTTTCTAACGACATGTCTTGTAACTCTTACATTTTACACAGATTTTTACTAGTCGTGCCTTCTGTTACCATATTGCATGAGAAAGATATTTGATTTGCAGGGACACATATACAATTTGTTCACATATTTTGAAACACGATATAAAATCCCCGTGTTTTGTTGTTGTTTTTCTTTTGCCACGGAGCGTTCCAAGGCAGCGCCTCGCTATGATCAATACAATTGTGGTTGTTATATTCTTGTTATCTGTTTGTTTTATTTCATCGTTGTATGTTTGTATTAATGAGTATCGCTCATCCTACCCACACTGCTTTTGACCTGGACAGAAAATTCCATACTCGGTTCAAGAATTCTCAAACTCCGTTGTTGGACAAAACCTAGTATCGAGGTAGATAGATTTCATTGGTGTTGTAGATTTACTATATACAAAATCAAACAAATATCAAAGATGTTATCAGACTCCTCTACGTCTTTATGCAGTTATTTCGAGTTTTTAAGGATATGAATTTGTATTTATGTTTGCATGTATGTGTACATGTATGTTTATTCATGTACGACTAAAGTTGAGAAGTTCAAATTGTAGAGGATTTTCATTCATCAAAATTAATAGTGATCAGAGTTATTTTATTAATACTACTACTACTACTACTAAAATGCATACAACTAATAATTATAACAATATACAAATGAGGTGGAATAAGCAGTCAGCAAACTTTCGGCCATACTGAATAAAAGGAAACACCAGTATTTTCTTATTGCATGTCTACTGGAATGTATCTATTTGTAGCACAGCCAGTCTGTCAAGAACAAACTTACATTGGTATATATCATCGAAAGGAGCTCTTATTTCAGTACATATACTTTGGTCTGACCACATGTATTGTATTTTAACTAATTTCAAGGTGATAGATAAGTATAATGTAAATACAGATAACTTTGTAATTAGAAAAGTGTATGATCTAACTACAAGTGTTTAATATTTCTCCTTATTTTGCCTTCATGAAGTTTTTTTTTTTTTTTTTTTTTTTTGTATTTCGTTGGATTTTTTTTTATTTAACGTCGCACCAACACATGATAGGTCATATGGCGACTTTCCAGCTTTAATGGTGGAGGAAGGCCCCAGGTGCCCCTCCGTGCATTATTTCATCACGAGCGGGAACCTGGGTAGAACCACCGACCTTCCGTAAACCAGCTGGATGGCTTCCTCACATGAAGAATTCAACGCCCCGAGTGAGGCTCTCGTTGGAAAATAGATGTCATGTGTAGACAGGATATATTCCATTACCAGTCCGTACCTTTCATATATAACTTTTGATTAAATCAAAATTGCTATTGAATCTGCCAAATATGGCGTAGCCGATAGCTTCAGCTATACATATCTTTTCTGAGTACATGTAGTTATAAGAAGCGGAAATAAAAAAAAAACAATAACTCTGTGTGGGAGAGTATGCCAAGGTTACGTTTAACTCATGTTTTGAAGCTAAATCATCGTAAAGCAAAGGATTACTCAGCAGTGTGTTGTAAGATCATTTAATCTACGTGCAAGATAAATGATTTAACAGGAAATGGGATGGAAGCCGAAGTTTCAAGACATTTCTGACCTCGTTAAATTCGATGATTTTCAAAAGGATGGAACGTTTCTGAAAAGAACCAGTTTAACACCTGTATAAAATGAACTTTGTGTTTTGAGATTCAGTCAAAATACAGTTCATTGTGCATTTTATGGCTGATGTTAATCAACTATAAACAAAACATGATGTCACAAGCTAAACAAATTATGATTGCAGGATTTCTGTCTGCACTATACACTGTAGGTAGCTTTGTTAATTTACAAAATGCCACGATTATACCATTACCCATTAGTTTACAATATTTAGCCTGTATCATTTTATGATCACTTACTGTTTGGTTTATTCAGCAAATAATGAAATAAAGAGTTAATTGTCGGCATGATAAAGATTTTGTTCATTAGTAATGTTCAAAATCAGAAAATATGAAAGAAAAGTGTAGCCTGCATGATAATACCGTTCAACAAGCTGTGTAACTAATAATATCTTCCTCCACAGGAACTTACAAGTAACAAATACGAAACCATGTAGACGATGCGAAGATACGTTAAGTTACCTGAAAATTATGAATTCTGAAATAATCGTCTCTTTGTTTTCTTTTATTTCGGAACACAACGTAAAATTACTTAATTTCAATTTTGTACATGGTAGTACAGGAAAAGTTAAAACATTATGTCAACAACCATACTGGAAGACAAAAAAAACGTTGCCATTGCCGCATACTTTGCACGTTAAAAACGTTGAAGTGATGTATATACGTGCAGCAAGTAATTACCTTGGCCTGTATAAGAGACGTTCCTTATTCATAGCAGGCGAACACTGCTATATATAGGAGGCATGAAAGTTCTTATTTTGGCTTAATTGCTTAAAAAGTGAGGCTATTATACGTATGCGAGACCAATTCTCATTGTCTGCCATATAAAGTGAAAATGTCAAGATATTCGGACACATAATTTCTCTGTATTCTGTTATACTCAAGGTTGATAAGGTAATTTGCAGACCAACCAATTTTATATAAGACGATTGGCTGAAAATACCCATTTGATGCCAGTCTGAAATTATTTATTTGCCAAACAACATATCTCACTTACGTTCAATAGCAATTTGTTCAGCTAGTCTAAGAATATTCTTATAAATTTCATTGAAATAGATAAATATACTCACAGTATTTATAATGGTATATTCCTTACCATGTTAGGAAGTTTATGAAATTCAATATGTTCAAAGGTTATTATGTCAAGAAACTGTTTGTCAAGAGGTATATTTGGTGTTAAGTTTTTCCTTTGCTGAAAATTATGTTCAAAAGACATACATTTATCAGGCAGGAAAATAAAATGAAAACGAGTAAGAGAACTAACAATGCGTTTTAATTTTTCATTTACCCGAGTGAATTCTTTATCTCAACAAAAATTCTAGAGAAACAAATATTAGATAATACGGTCAGCTTAAACATTGTACGTGTAAAGCCACATTCCACGCATTCATCTTCTCCTTCAAACTAAACCAGAAGCGTATGCATCGATGTGTAAAAAATAGATATGTAGATCTACACTAAAACATGAATTAACTATATTTTTGTATACGTTAAAGAAAAAGCAATTGATTTTACTTTGCCAGTTCGTTTAACTCAACCCTGGACATGCCGATCACATAAGCGGCAAGACCAGTTCTATAACCGAGCCATTATGCAAAAACAACACATGTTTATCGTACTATTCACACTTGACAATAATTGTTACACTGCAATTTTTTTTTTTTAGATTATACTAATTGTTCACTTCAGCAGACACGTAATGTAATCACTTCGGTACGTCATAACAATGGGCATATATATTTCAATACAGAGCAAATTTTAAAAATGATGGCAAGTCGTAAAATATAAAATATCGCCTCATGATAGTCAATGCCCTGTTGTAATATTTCAATTTTTATTTTTGGCTGGACATTCTACAATGCGGTCATCCATTATAAAGGAGAATCTCGTTTAGAAGAATCCATTAATTCTCAATTATGTCTTTCACCTTGTTTCTCAATGGGCATTTGTCTGACAGTAAAAGTACAAGCAGACATTCAATACCGTTAAGGATTCCCCAAAACAAATTGGATTATTTGTATTTTGTCAATAGCCTTAGGCCATCAAGTACAAGTTCAAACTATTTATATGCATTTTAAAAGTTAACAAAACAAGTATATGCAGGACTTCCAAGATTAAAAACAAAACAGTCATTTTGATATATTGCAATTCCCTGATACTCAATATAATAACAACCTTCATTATTATTAATGATGTTGCTATACAGTCATTTATATTTGCCGTGGTACGACTAAATTAAAAAAATACCTTTATATGTTACATGAGTATACATAATTAAACGTTCAGTATTCAAAAAATAGCTGGCCAAGTTTCCTGAAAGTTATTAACTAGGTCCTTGTAAAGCATGTATTTAGGTAATAAAAACATAGCAAAATCTTTCCAATATATTTGAAACAATGGCGTGATGCCATTCCGAAGAAGGACGTTCAGGGAAATTTTGTTTTATTTTTGGAATAGCCGAAATAAAACACGTTTTCCAGGAGAAAGTCTGAACGATAAAGTATGTTTATCTATTTCAACAGAAAATATAGCCCAGTTGTTGCAGAATAAGATCTAGTCATCGATATATAGAAGTAAATAAAGAATATTTGAGCCAATTTCTGTCACTGCATAGTGATCCCAAAGATTTGTGAGTTTCATTTGCAAATGTATGAATTTATTTTAGATATATTAAAGAATAGTTCAAGTCTGGGACAGGCAAGTGAAACAATACGGTACGTACTCAAGAAGGCTGGGACAGGAATTTGCCGGAACAGATAAGACTGGGACGGGCGGACAGAGATATTCCAGTATCATGGTAATGATGTACTCAAATTACATGAAGGTTAAACAATGTTATGTTCTAACTATAAAGTGTACTGTATATAGACCATGTTGGTCCCTCTTGACCTTGACTGTACTGATAGGTCAACGGATTATGTGTGTTGCACATCAGGATGTTGTGATACATACTTACACTAGATTAGTCTAAGAATGGATTCAAATATTTGGCTCAAGCAAGAATGTTAAACAGTCGAATTCTTTCAGATCTCTGCTGACAGACATACGGCAATCAACCGAGTCTATTAAACGTTGTTATAAGTTCTTTTGCTAGTTAAAAAGAAAACTAAGAATTTCGATAACAAAGTATTGGTAAAAATAAAAATGTGTTCAAAAGATTTCATGACCTTCTGACCGCTCCTGACTTTGACATTAAACGATATCGAAACTAATTTTGGAAGCTGCGCAACCACAATGTAGTGATATGTACTTTTATCCATTTTAAATAAAGTTTGTTTAACGGTACCAAAGAAAGTGAATAAGATTTTGACTATATCAGGACGAATTATGTGCACTGCACCCGACAATATTGTTATAAGTACTTCAATAATGCCAAAATAGAGGTAAACAAGATATGGCCGAGACATGAACACAAAGAAAGACAGACAGACAGCTTGAGTAATAATCAGAAGGCTTTCCTAAACAGGTCGATTCTTATTAAATTGTGAGACAGAGATAAATAACTTTTGTGCATTCAAGTGCGCATAGAATAATAATATATGACGGATTAAACTTATTTGATTCCATGGTAAGCTGAGATTTCTGCGGGTCATTCTTTAACACAGGTAATGAAAAACAGGACTGTGAAATGTGGTCTATATCACAAATAGTACTAAGACATCATACCTTATATCAAAGCAAACATACTATGGTCTAATGTAAATAAATATCATGCTATGATGATACTGAAACAGACAAACTTAAGATTATTTCTTAGTTTCTATTATCTACATACTCTCTTACTTTGGAGTATGGGGAACACAAATCATTGCATACTAAGAAGAGACTTGATATTTGTTTTATCTTGGTAAATGAATTGTCCTTTTTTAACAACAAACTATTTATTAGGTGTAATCATGCAGACAGAGGATAAGTCGTAATTATCAATTACCGTCAATGCATGAAATTGGACACAACACTACCATATAAATATTTTTCCTACGGGAACATTATTTCCGCCATGCATAGAGCACTATTCCACGGATATAATATAACAAGGCTAAGTATTCGGTAAAAACATCCTTACTGTTAAATATATATCGGCAACTGATAAGAATATACAGGAAACTATTACACAATAAATGTGCATAAAGGTACTACTATTTTTGTGATTATTTTAAATGCCCAAACAAAATTTTACATATATGTGCACAGTGGAAAGTGGAAAATATTTACCTCTTATTTGAGCTCTGACAATTTCTTAATGAAACACCAGCATGAGGACGACAGGTCATATTGTATGCATTGCGTCCGACACTGATTATACTTCTACTTCCGAGACAATATGAACGCTTCTGAGAAACGTTCATCTCCGCTAAACTAATAGAAACTATCCAAACCTATCTATGCAAGAAGGATTAGGTTTCGTTCTTGCCGGCGAGACGAGCATCGTTGTGAATGTAGCACAGGTCTCGATGAACACACAACTACTACTATGTCGCATATTAATAGCACGATGCCCAGCTCATCATGCAGCATGTATTAATGTATTAAAATTTACTAGTTTTGCGGGGACATTTGAATTTTTTGTTGCACAAAGAGCGAAATAGATCATTATAACGGAATTACACTTAACCTACGAAATGTTAAACAATCGGGAAAATAGGCAGTTGTGCGTAGATCTGCTAGTATATGTATTTTTATAAAAGGTATACTATATGATCATGTGGAAATAATCAAGTCCTATTCAGATTATATCAGGTGGCAAAAACATAAAACAAATTAATTCCAAATGATGATTCAATTATTTTGATAAGTTTTCGTTATGTCATCAGGATGAATAGCTCATCTGAGAAAACGCGACTGTTGGTAAGTGCGACTTAACCCTTACTCTGCTCGATTTCTATAATGAAATTGTCCATTTTTCAATTTGGACAGTACCATTGACTGTTAAAAGGGGTGCTTACCAAAGAATTACTGACTGAATGGCGAACAGTGCAGACCTTGATCAGGCTTATCATGATCTAGACTGGTCGCAAAGGCAGAATCAATAGTATCCAGCATGATAAGGGTCAAACCTTAAGTTCTTGTTAATGGTGATTGTAACGTCTGCACTTGACGTTTTTAAAGATTCTGAGGATTGTGAACTAGTAATTTTGACTTTGGCGGTGAAATTGACAAAAAGAAAATCTTAAACTCTTATCTCGAGGACCCAAAAGCAATATTGTAGGTCACAAAACTATTTATACCTGTAAAAATAACAATTTATGAATTATGAAGCGCCGTTTTGGCCAGGATAAAACTGCTCTTATACACACCTTTCATTGACATTTCTATATCGTTTGCTACTTTACTAAATGAAAAAAAACGCAATTTTTCCAGCTTTGAACTCTTTCCTCGGTAACAATTAATGTGATAATCTTTGTTTCACATATCACATTCTTTGTATCAATCACATTCCTTATTTACTTATTTAATCAAAGGGATCAACTTATAATTATACCATGCATTGACCACGTACAATACAACCTTTATTTTTCATAAGCATAATGCTTTAGGTGGACAAATCACTACCATTGTCAATATCACTGTCCCTTACCACCACCAACTACAGGATTTACTTTTCTTTTTTGTTTTGTTTTTCTATCTTGTCACAAAATAAAGATATATTTAATGTATTGAATTGATAATTAAATGGCTTGAAAAGATTTCCACAGGTTTTTTGCTTTTGTCACAACATGTAGGTTCACTAGCGTAGCAATAACGACATTAAATGTTAAGAATACTTGTATATACAGGAAAATGAAAATAATCCCCAGACAGTCAATTTTAAACAATATCCTGCTTTACCTATTTCTGTAATATAAGACAATGCAAAACAAACATATTCAATGCATTCATACTCAACAAAGAGTATTTTTGCAAAAGGTTCAACTATAGAAGTATATAACGCTTAAATAACTAGTAAATATTGTAGAAGAAAACGCAAACATTTACGATCCTTTGCAGCGTTTGATAGTATTCTTTAGATAAATGTATACATATCAAGCCAGATATTATCAAAGTGTTCTGTGAAGTAAATTAAGCAAACCAAGATGACAGAAATTGCTTCATGACTGAATTCCATCTACTTATCCTGTATGTTGACAACAATAGTCACTTAAACTTTTGATCAAGCATTTTGAATTACTTTTATTGCAATGATATGCTTTTTAGGATTGATCAGCGTACAAAGCAAAATACATACAGTAACTGATGCTAGCATTCAAGCTTTCAAATATTATTTTTGGGAAAACAGGACAATATTCCATAGTATCTTGAATTATACTGTGTATGTTATGAAAAACTGGAGTTAAAATACATACAGTATGCAATAAGTTATAGTCTTACCTTTAAGCGTTGTCATCTCTGCAGTAGTGCGATATGGGTTAAAGGTTCTTCTTGGCCGAAGATATAATTCCCTCTCACTGAAAATCCAGTTCCACATATATACATTAGGTTTAAGAACTATTTCTTATCAATTTCAGTACGTTTATCCATTTATGTTACAATTTGGTAATCACTACGTTCACGAAATTTGAGGTCGACATTTATGTTGTCAGTTTCTATATTTGACGTTAATCAATTTTCGTAAAATACTTAATCTAATATATTTTTTTCATTAAATCTAACTAAAATTCCAACTTGCAAGGCATTAAGCAAGGAAATATGGATGGCATAAGGCAGCAAGCATTGTTACCAAAATCTTACACTGACATTCTTTCCAAATAAAGCAAAATACGAATTTGACCGTCATAAATGAGAAACATTTCTACGTATTTTGCTTCATACTTTAGAAACAGGAATTGGTAACGCCCAAGGCTACATGACAATTTTGGAGACAAGCCAGTTTTAGACAAGGCGTTATACGGAAAATAAGAAATAAATTGAATGTTAAATTGATTATGTATTGCTAACCATGTAATGACCATGTAAATCAAGTCAGTATAGATATTTTGGCTGACAAACTTATGTACGTGTTCAGTTTTTTTAATACGCAAGAGCCAATCATTCGAAGGAACAAAAGCATTTCTATCTTCATTTAATTGCCAATAAATCTTTCTTCTTTCAATATATTTTCAAACCTTTCTGAATCTTTTTGCACTGTTTCTAGTATCTCAACTCGTCATTTAACATAAATTCAAACCAGCGTCTTGAAAAGTGGCACTAATCTTTTGAGACTGGAACCTGTTCGAGCAGTCAGCAGTTTATCATCTTCCACAAATTCATAACGGTTACCCAGCGTTTGCATTTCTAGATATTCCATTAATGTTTCCGTTAATCCAAATACGGCTTATCATTGAGTTCCTGTTCTCAAACGGTTTTGATCCCAGTAAGAAGGCTAATTCCATAAGGTTTTTAACTTGTATAAATTCTCTGTAAAGCTATGCTGATAAATTACGAAACAGCTGATTATTACTGTACAAAAATAATTTCTTAATTTAATTATATTGTTTTTTTTTATAAAAGAAGGATTTTAACCTTATAATGAATCAAATTAAAAGCACACAGAATGTCATGCTACATGTACTTTAGGATCATGTAAGGATATAAGTTACGGGAAAATTGAACAAAAGAATCTTGTTTTGTTTTTCGTTGTTTTTTCGGGGGGGGGGGGGTTGTTAATAAATACATGTGTATACTTTACTGTACATTGTACTTCAATTGTGGTTATACCTTATATTTTAAAACAGGTGTTTAAAACTCATTGTTCTCACGGTAAAATTTCGCCGCCTGCGTAAATATTCCGTAGACGCAGATCTTCGGTGTCAGTTGATTGAAATTTTTAGCACTTGATGACTTTCCTTTACAATGAAAACTCATTTCTTTTCTTGTGATTCCTTGCTATTTTCTCAAAATGCTTATAAGAAGACGAAAGACACGACTAAAGCAGGGGATGTGGTCCTGGAACATCCAATGTAATATTTGTTCACAACGTCGCTTTTTTTCTAACGAAATGGATGATATCCGCTGTATCCGTTTTGCCTTCTTGGGAGACGGCAGACGAACAAAACAAATTCAGGGAGCTATTCGAGCAATATAATGCTTCAGATATCGCTTTGATTTGTAGATGATTAATAGATACCTACTTGAAATAAATGAAACTTGTTCGGGTTCTCATAATTTTATGCTTCCACTTCACCGTCTCACTGAAAAGAAACGCTTGTATATTGAAATCTTGCCGCTGCCTAATTGGGCAACTGAACCTGGCAAGTTGAGATATATACTATATTTGTTATGCTTAAAATCAACGTCTGTGCAGTTGAAATGTTGAATTATTTTTCTATCATTTTTAAAACATTTTCTTTCTTTACAGAGTATAATCGGCTTTCTTGACTTGGGGGATATTACATAGCCATCCAGTTCCACAAGAAATGATTCCTTATTGGTGCACCGGTTCAAGGTTAATCATCGGTATTTTTTCCGCGCTTACACAGTTTCTTAGCTTTTTAAAACATGTCATAAAATAATTACCGGTACCAGAGCAATTTTGATCTTTTCCAAATATGTATGTATTAATAGTGTGTCTTGTTACCGCCTACCTTTCTATGTTTTGTGTGATCTCTACCGACTCCCAAAAAGGAAACACCAGATCGTGATCATGACAGCGAGATCACTAAATGCTGTGTTAGGGTATATGCATTTGTTTCAGATTGTCAATAATATTATAAACACAGTTGACAGAAAGAACGGTTTATAGAGTTAAGAGTGAGGTTGGGTGCGCACCATAAACCGGTTTAAGCTCCCCAGTGGTGTTTTTGCCACTGACCGTGCCAAGGCGGTGCCCCACCCTGTTCCTTTCTTTGTTCGTTTTGTCCTCGTGTTTTTGCTTTGTATGCGAGTGTGTGTTTGTGTGTGATGAAGATGGGACAACTATCAAACAAGTCTGCTTCGGGGACGTACTGCACTATTTTTTTTTTTTTTTTTTTGTTATGGTTGCTATTTTGCGTATCAACCGGAAAGCGCACGAGTGCATGTTGGTGACCAGATGTTATCCAGACTAGTTTTGAACACCAACATGCGCTAGCGACCTATATACAATACATGTATACATAACAATTTTCTTCTTTCGATCAATTACTCTAAAAAATAGAAATATTCTTCAAATGAAATATTTCCCACTCTATCAAACTACAAAAATAGCCAAATAACAGGTAAACGTGTACTACAAACATGTAAGTACATCGAAGAATAAATGGTGTAGGAAATTCACTGCTCTTTTTTGTGTTAAGAATTTATCACATTAGTTTTTAAGCCAGTTTTTGTTATATAAGCTCACTTGCAAAACGTAAAGTTCTTTGCATTGGCGGGCCAGGACCCGGTGTATGTTGATATAAAAGTCATTAATTCTCTACTTATGTTTAACGTCGCGTTAATCTCTTTTGACCTATTTGTATAAGTAAAGGTGGATGGTCCGACATCAATCATCCTGCGTTAACGTTTTAGAATCTAGGTCGGAATCACATCAAACTTTGTCTGAAGTATCTTCGTATGGACCACTATCCAGTTTGTTCAAATGACGCCACTTCATTCCTTTCAGCGATAGCTATTGATAAAAGTTAAAAAAAAAAACTTTACCCGACTTCTTCTCATAAAACGAATGATAAATCGTCAACAAACTTTATCTGTAGCATCTTTGTATAGATATTTCTATAGTTTTCTTTAAATGGTTCCGCTTGACCTCTTTTTGGAGCTGTCAGACCTTAAACAGATAAAAACGTATAAATAAACCCCAGCCACTTGATGGATGTTCATGTTTAAATGTAAGAAAACGGAACAAGTACATCACATAATTGAAACAAAATGTTACGAAGCGTCATCATTCATGACAAAATTATTACAGAGTAATGTTAACGAAAATGTGAAAAAGCAGGATATAAGAAATTATTATAAAACTTAGTTTTGCCATGGTTAAAAAGACTTTCAGATATTGTTATACTGTCTATTTACTAACTTTTTCCTGGGACAAACACATACAATGAAACCACGAAAGCACTGTACAATAAGTTGCTTCGTTTAAACATTTAATAAATGCTTACAGTCTGATTATATGTATGATAAATTTCAGACAAACTGAGGCAATATCGACGCCAGACATGCTATATAATTGCCTCAATATTAGCATTAAATCTCATGATGATTATTTAATGTTTTTAGGGTCTAATTATTTCATATTTTCTGCTACATAAGTAGACAATTTGTTGTTTCAAAATCAATACTGCACACTTAGTCATTAGTTTATCAAATTTACATTTACAAGGGAATCATTGCCTAGACACAATGCATATTGTTTGATTCAGCAGACACACACATGCTTAAACACTGAGAAATAACACTCAAGTGTTTAAGGGTCTATGGTGTCATCTATGTATAGCTATATCACTGTTACCAATTCAGCAATGTCATCTTACTTAAAGATAGCAACTCAATGGACTGCACGTTTGAAAGTTACACTACTGAAGAGAGGTTATTATTTTATGACGCGAACCAAAATGCCGATTCGGAAGTGTAAAATACACATAAAGGTATTAAGCATCCCCTAAAATAATCCAAAATACTGAATTTAGATACTTGCTTATATGATTTTGCATCATTAAAACCTCATAGTAAGGGTTTAGTTATAATTCTGAACGTGCCAAGCTAGTTTTAGCTCGACTATTCAAAGAATAGGTAGAGCTATTGGACTCACTCATGCGTCGGCGTCCGCGTCCCGATTTGGTTAAGTTTTTGTATGCATGGATTGAAACTTCACACACTTATTCACTGTGATAAACTGACTTATTTTGCACAGGTTCCATAACTCTATTTTTCTTTTTTACAAAATTATGCCCTTTTTTCGACTTAGAAATTTTGGTTAAGGTTTTATATGTAAGCTGGAATCTCAGTATCCACTTATGGGAATGGATTAAAACATCACACACATGTTCACTGTCATGATCGTATACGAATTGTACAGGTTCCATAACTCTACTTTGCATTTTTACAAAAGTATGTTCCTTTTTTTACTTAGCAGTTTTTTTTTGGTTAAGTTTTTGTATGTAAGCTGGTATCTCGGTACCCACTAATGGGAATGGATTGAAACTTCACAACATTGTCCATTGTCATGAACTGATATGCAGTTTATAGTTCCATAACCCTGTTTTGCAATTTTACAAAATTGTTACCCTTATTCAACTTTTATTTTTCAACTGACAAGGCTGTTGAATAGTCGAACGTTGCTGTCCCCCGACAGCTCCTGTTGAACTTGCAAATTTATTTCACGACATATATTTAATGAAGTAGAGTGAACTCCAGGTATAAAATTTTAGCATTTTTTTTTTTTTTTTTTTTTTTTTCGCGGTTTAATTTTTCTTTCGATTTGCCTCCAAATGAGACTGGGAATTTCAATCCAAAATCGGCATTCTCAAAAAGAATACATACATGCAAAAAAGACGTATCCAGAAAATAATTTCAATTTCCCCGGACTCTCCTAAATTCACACAAAATAATCTTGCACAGATAATTATGAAAAGACCTTCAGTCGCCTTATAACTAAATCAAGACAAGACGACATGATTGAAAGTGGCAGAATGAGTTTGTTTGTAGCGCCACAACTTAACTGAAGTAAAGAAATATAGTAGAGGAGGAAGCGCTATAGATCGACAATACTGATTAGCTGCCGAAAATTGTTTCTGTGAGAGAAATGATGTTATGTTCTTCTATACAAAATCATGTGTAAATATGTGTGATTGTAAAACACTGAAGAATATAGGAAGAGATGACAACTAGGTGAGCATCAAGGATGATTACACAGGTGACAACAAATAAGACATTTACAAAAAAAAACTAGCAAGACACTAAATAAACAAC
The DNA here is from genome assembly GCF_021730395.1 of Mercenaria mercenaria. Classification (NCBI taxonomy): domain Eukaryota; kingdom Metazoa; phylum Mollusca; class Bivalvia; order Venerida; family Veneridae; genus Mercenaria; species Mercenaria mercenaria. The sequence goes on along the minus strand of NC_069368.1, from coordinate 70,912,887 downwards.
AATGAAGCATTAAACAACCCAAATATAAGCAAACCTTTATTTTTGGAAACGTTAATGCACAAAGTCTGAATGTAATTTAGGCTTATTTTTTATTTTCAAAGTTGTAGAAATTACCTATTTATTTATTTAACTTTCAATACGAAATCACTAGGTTAAGGGTTATGGTGCTGGTGTATGTTTTGAATAAAATGGTTTTGCTATATTCCGCTGGAAACATCTCAACTAGCAATTCATTTCTTCTGCTTACACTATCATATATGGTTTCAGTTCCATTTGCAGTGCAACGAACTTTTCAGTATAACATTTTACATGAAATGTTCATAAATTTCTTGACATGACAAAACTGTGTACTTGAATCATTGTAATAGTTAACCATAGGCTACCTTTCAACACGTCACGTTGGTGTTTGGGTTCACAATGGTGTGGGGAAAACGAGATTTAGAGTTAAATTTTGTTTCATGCTGATATGTGTTTTCCTCTTTCTATCATTTTATTACTTTTATATCGTTATTGCATCAGATACTAAAAAGATATTGATGTAATTTCCCGATTATTAACTTAAAGCCAAGTTCCATTATTTCAAATTGTCTAAATATTATTCGACATGGCAAAAAAACAGAATCATTTTATTGCAATGGTAAAGGCATGTTTTGCAATAGTTAATGGACACTTTGGCAGGATTCTTTTACAGTGCATCCAAAAGAAATCCAAAAGTAAAACAGCAGAAATCACGTGTAATGTAAGTGGCTAATGTCACGATAAATGACAGTGATAGTCTATCTGTTAGAATTGAATGGTTTAACCTATAGCCTGCTGCCGGCAAGTGATTCTGCCTTTGTGGGTAGTGCAGACCATGATCAGCCTGCACGAATGTTCGCTATTCAGTAGGTAAAGTTTCATTGAACACCCCTTTGAATAAAAAAAAGTAAAACCCATATTCAATGATGGACCAGTCCATTTTAGAAATTTCGCAGTCTAAAGGTTTTAAGTTTGTAAACAGAAATGCATACCTTCTACGGGACTAATGTAACTTAATATACATACTGCCAGTCATAGAGTATCTATTTTGGGCTTTTTAATAGCTGCTACGCATCTGTTGAGGTGATGGTTCCTTTTTGTTATCAGAAATTGTCGACTTTACAAATTAGGTCGAATCTGTTCCAACGTACAATTATTGAAACAATGTCTACTTTGTATGTCAGCAGACTATTATTTTGTATGCGGAATAAAATGCAGAACACGACTAGGACTGGTTCTATGTAAAAAGTGACATGCAATATCACACAGAAATATTTTCCAACGATAAACATAAGGTATTATTAAACTATTGTGAAAAATGGCAATATTTCACTTAACACACTTATTAGTGTATTTATGATTGAATATTTCGTAGGTCTGCATCCTAGACATGAAACCCGGATGTGTCTTAATATGTTTTGAGTGTATTTGAAGGACTTAAACTGCCTGTAACTTTATCTTGCGAAAGGTAAGGCTATAAATGGAGATTTTGTTCAATATTTCACCTAACATTCTTCTAATTTAAATAATAAAATTAATTTACTGTTCCATTCCAAGGATTTAATAGCACTAATAATCTTGTAGATTTGTTTTCTTGTATAGCAAACGGGGATTTCCGGTATTTTTACCGGTGCTGGAAAAATCCATCTTACAAGATGACTCTCGTGTTGTAAATGACGTAATACGAACTACATATATTAGAAGATAAATATATTATGTAGTAAAAATATATTATTTCATAAAACGGAATAAAAATCAAGTACCATGACAGTTCCTCTTTGTTCCTGATAGTATATTTCTCTATTCAAAAAAACGTTATTTTATCAAAAATTCATAACGTTATGCTGCAACTGATAAACAAAACCGGAGTCATGACGTCTTTCCTGTTTACGGACGTTGGTTTCCCGCGCTTTGTTTAAATACGCTAATGTAAGAAATAGTTCTAAAAGAAAGCCGTCCGGCTGAATTTATTTTTATTAGACTAAGTATTTCTTTAATATGGTATGCAAGAAAAAGATTCTACCACTGGATGTAGGTTCAGATGGGAAGTAAGGTTCACAATTTCAGCGTCAGTTCAATATCATCAGTTCACTATCACATGTGATAATGAAGGATTACGAAATGGGAAGCTTAACGTATATATATCAACGTGTTCGGAAGTATATGGTTTACATCTTTTATTACAAGTACCGACTGTATTAGAGGTCTCCGGTTACTTCTGTAGACACATATTTCAGTCCAACTTACAGTGAACGTAAACAGACTCCTTTACAGATTTATGCAGGCTCACCCACTTTCGTTTTTTATGCATGAAACTTCTAATCAAGTAAGGAAAAGAATAAAGGACAACTGCCTGCAGCAAATGATATTCATTTAAAATTTAAAGTTTAAATTAGTTCAATATGTTTGTTATACAATGCTGAAGATATATACATACATAATCAACTAAATGACAACGTTGAAATACAAAAAAAACAGGACAGCAGGCATTGAATATACTTGCTAGTATCATACAATAATAGGAAAACTGAAAATTAAAAGTAATGAGGTAAAGCATTGCTTCATAAAATACTAATAGTATTCAACAAGAAAAGTCACGCTCCAAAATCATAGTCCCCTACACCGCTGTCTCTGTCTTTGCGTTCGTGCGTGCGTGCGTGCGTGTGTATGTGTGTGGTTCACGTCAGTGTTTGCGCTGCTGTGGTTTGCGATGTAGGGAGACAGCGATTTTGGAGCGTGACATTCCTGTTGAATATTTCCACATCCCCAAACACCCCGCCTGTTTATATACCCCTTGCCCAATTTTGTATTTGATATATAATTAAAATGTACTTGTTGGATTTATGAAGCTTTATTTATCCACTTCAGTTTCTATTGGGGCCTATTTTGGCATGCATGCTTCTCTGGTTGTGATTTTGGTGCTCTAAGCTTCCGAGAAATCTACACTTACCTTTTGGTACTGTTTTCTCTTTAACTGCATTTGCCTTTTGCCAAAGCCAAACGAAAAGAGTGTTAAATTGTAATTATTTTTATCTCGTTTCAGTGTGACAGATTATTCATATGAAATAAATCTATTCGAAATTATCTCGAGCGTTTTTATCTGTTCAAGTTGAAAAAATTACAATTATATTCTTTGACACTGTCTGCCAATAACAAAAAAAGTTGATATCATAATAATATGTAATACCATTCTTGTTCATACTGAAATCGTGATTTATTCAGCAAGCCTTGCAATAACGCTGAAATGAGTACGTACTAATGTAGGAAAGTGACTAGAATACAAACCAATCTAAGATAACAATATAGTACTAATTACTAATCTAAGAAAATAAAAGTAATACAGCACTTATCTAGGAAAATGATGAATATGATACAGAACTAATCTAAGAAAATAAGCATACTTCAGTTAACTGTACCAGTTTAATAAAATAAGTATCAAACAGTCCTAATCTAAGAAAATAAGCATAATAAAGCACCAGTTTAACATGTTTAACATAAGTATCATGATACATTACTTATCGAAGTAAATAAGCATAGTACAGTAATGATTTAATGATATAAGTATGATACAGTACTAATCTAAGAAAATAAATGTAAAACTATACAAATAATAAAATAAGTATACTTCCCTACATTGTTTCGTTGCGTCTTTAATCATTATGATTAACATTCTTCTAACTGCTTCAGTTCAAACGATAAGGGTAGATTATTCCCAGAGACACAGAACACAACAACGCAACAAGAGCCATACCATTCAAAGTAGGCTTGTCACAATATACAGCTGTTATTATTGGAATATGTCATGGGACTTTTTTTATCAATGACATAGTACAAATGAAGAAACAAAGAATGCATCCCGTGCAGTCATCAAAGAAAACATGTACATTCAGCTTTAAGAGAACTTATATAGCAATATTCAGTTTATAAGATAATCTTTTCTTTTATATGGTTGTGTATAGCTGACATCACTTTCTTAGTTTATACTAATTAATTTTAAATCGATTGTGAAGATAGTTCTTCACCTTATATCAATCACTCTCGACACCTCATTCCTAATGGAATCCATTGCCATGCAAGGGAGTTACTGATATAATTTTCACGTCTTAGGTATGACGCGGCCGTTGATCGAACCCACACCCTCCTGCACACGAAGCGGACGCTCTACCACTAGGCTATCGAAGCTTTCGCTCTCTTGATGACTAAAATCATTATGTCTCAGACACATTATATTCAGGAAACATTTATGATGAATGTTTGTCAATCTTATTCTTTTATTACAATCCGACATGCAGTTTATGATTTTTGAATGTACAACAATTAAGACACATAATTATTTGAAATGTTATCTATGTAATTTGTTCAACTTTACAGTCTGTCAAATGATACATATAATCCTTTAAAAAGATCAACCCATTCCAGCAAGTGTAATTGAAGGCACTTCTTTAATGGCTTGACAAGTTTTAAATTACTAAAACTTCCGCTGAACGCACTTTATGCTGACATCTAATTTACTTTCTCTACAATGAAAATAAATTTTGGCTGAGTGTACCAGACATCCAAAGTTATAGGGAAATTATAAAGTAGCAGACGTTATTGAGAAGACGTCGTCTTCCAATTTAATTGCCAGTCTACTTGCCAGTATAAAATTTACTATTTATGACATCATAAAAGCTAGACAATTCTTGTCAATATAGAGAATTACGAATTACTGAATTGACATTATATTAGTTACCAGGTAAATATATTTAAATATTTCATATTCTATGACACTAAATCATTTATATGAAACTGATGTTTAAAACGCGAAACATGTTTTGCGGTTTAAATATTATATACATGTAAATCATGTGTGTGTTTTCTTGATTTATCTTGTTTATATTATATTATATAATTCTGCGGGTCATCTTAAAACATTTTCAGAGTAGTTTGGAACACGACATGCTAATAAGGGTTGACGGATAGCTCAGTGGTTTGCACACTGGCCTCCCAATCCTGAGGTCGGGGGTTCGATCCCCGGCAGCTACTCGGGAATTTTCAGAAACACTTTTCAGTGTTTCCCACCCAACTAGAGGTGTACTGGTCAGGAACCCAGGCACTCCTTGCGTGTATCAGTGCTATACACTGGGCACGTTAAAGAACCAGGCTGCCTATTCGAAACGAGCTAGGCTAAGTTAGCCGGACAAGCCTGTATCTGATTTCTGATCTCTCTGTCGTGGGGGCTTTGTCTCACTTTGTCCCTCTGGTCAGATCACTCTGTGTCTGTGCTAGTAGAGGATGAATTATGCGCCCTTGTGTGGCTGCATTTGAACTATGTAAAGCGCCTTTGAACATGAAATTGATCATGAAATGGGCGCTATATAAATCTGGTATAATAATAATAATGCTAGTACACCACAAGACGCTTTCACACAGCTGTGTATAGTTAAACCTTTCCCTGTCACAAAGTGTTTGTAAGAGTACTTTGTATCAGAGAGTTTATAAACACTATTTTTCCCATTTACTTTTCAAGCTTACTGCAGGCAAATACATTATATAATACTTTGAGTGCGTGATAATTCACGAATGCTGATATGTTTGTATGAATTGTCATATGTATATACCGTTCGATAAAATGACTTCTTCATGTTAACATTTATTGTACAATAACGGTACACCTATATGATAAATATTTCGTTTATGAAATATCTGTGCACATGTACCTTTTTTGAAAAATATAAGCTACACTATAGAGTCGATGGCGTTTTAATCTCAAACTTTTAATATTACAAGTGAAAAAGTGAAAAATAAACATTTACAGTATTATGTCTGATACGAATTATCATGGCTCCTACAAATTATCATGGCACGCTTATGTGTTAGACTTCAACGACCAACTTTGTCAGTAATTATGTCACATTAAACGTACAGTAAGACGAATTCTCTAAATTACGTCTTGCAACTCTTTTATACTACAAATATAATCGTCTAGAGAAAATTCGAATCGATTTGAAGTTGACCTGAAATTTCCTCGTAACTAAATCAGACCGTAATGACATGATGTAGATCGGGGAAATTTAATTGTGTCTTCTATATGTGCTGATACTGAGACATGGAATATACTTCGGTTCAGTGCGGTTTAGCGGTTGCTAGAGCATATTATATCAGCATGTATACAATGGACATAATGCAAATCGTAAGCTCATAACGTATCATGTCTGACATAAATTCACGCTCATAACGTATCATGTCTGAGATATATTCACGCTCATAACGTATCATGTTTGACATAAATTCACGCTCATAACGTATCATGTCTGACATAAATTCACTAAATCGTTGGCCTTTATTCGTTATAAATGAATTTCTATAAAGAGGCGGTAAATTACACATGAACCTGTTTCAAATGTCTTTAATCTGCCTTTTCTTGCAGAAAGCATGTCAATGAATAATGAAAGGAACACTTTTTATGTAAAGAGAATATGTTTCGTCTATCAAAAAGATCTCTACATTTAAGTTGTATTACTAGACCCTTGAAAATGAATTAAAAAACTGACAACTCTTAATTGCTCTCTGACTAATTTCAATAAACATTACATACATACTTTCTGATACACAAAGCTGCAAGAGTCTCTTCGCTTGGTGAAAAATAGATGATCATGTTAAATATTCTAGAAAAGAGGCGCCAAAATGATTTTTTTTCTGGTCCTTTGGGACCATGGAGTCCATTCAATATTTGTGTAATAGAGTTCCGCTTAAGCCGGTGCTAGGGGGCGTGAGAGGTATTTGCACATTTCATAACCTCTCATGAACAGACTCAAACATACCGAGTCTGCTATTATTCTTCTTGGTTGCATTCTTTGCTTCCAAAGGATCTTTTTACAGTTTTCATTACTTGTCTTCTTAATATTATCAAATTATATAAGAACAAACCTAAAAGAACTATAATGTTAAGTTCAACGTATGTACAAAGTCAGACCATACCAAACAAACAAAGTACAAAAACATGTCTATAAAAAAAATAAATCAATTGCTTTAGAATTCGTTTGAAGCAGCTATGCTACAGCTGTGAGACATGGATCGTTTGTTTGTCGCCATTTTGAATTACTTTTCCGTAATAGTTTGCTTTAAAATTATTTCGTGCCAGAAAAGTCTTCAAAAACACCCTTTGCAACAATGTGTTTCAGATGTATTGAAATCATTCTATAAGAATGCATGGTGTCAAGTGCTTCAGTCTGACTCCTTAAATCCGCATCCTAAAGATATTATTATGTATCGTTTTAATTTCATAGGGACAAGTTTAATTTTTCTTATAAAACTGCAGTGAATATTTCAAAATAGTATGTAAGTTTCGGACTTTTATAACCTGTATCAAATATATTTCTTTAATACTTCATAAGATATTCTGGAGTGGATTCAGGAACATATTGAGGTCAAGATTGTAATTTTGCGAAATTTTGAAACCCAAAATTGATAAAACGTGCAATTGAAAATGTCCCATAAAACTGATTCAGAACAGCTATAGAATAATGTATAACATAATTTAAATGGTAAATTACTTCAAGAGAAATCAAGCAATATCCATGTTATGACAAATATTTGATTTTTTCCCTTTAATGAAATTAAAGGCTATGGGAACAATATTATAATAATGAAAATAAAGTGCCATTTATAAGTAATGACCGGCCTAAAATAAAAGCTTCAATTTTGTAACAAAATTATAGCAATTTGATGAGACAAGATTTTATCTGAGTGAAATGTTTGTATAGCTAGTAAGTAGATTTTCTTATTAAATATTTAAGATGGACAATACAGGATTACTCCTTTCATCAGATAGAAGTAAAGACACAAATGCTAAAACATAAATAAATCATTCCAAAAAAATACTGGCCTACTATGTTCCATGGAGACGACTTTTATATATCTGTATAGTGAATGGCTTGTACCTTTCTGATATGTCGCTGTTATCACCCACTTTATGTGGGCCCGGTATTTGGCGTCGCCCCACCACACTGTGAGGTGAAGTCCGGCAGTATCCCATAACAATGTTTAGCAGGACGACATTTGGTTGGACGAAGTTGCACCCGAATGAAATAAAAGAATGGTACAAGTCAGTCACAATAGTTTTCAGATACAGCGAAACAATCTGTCTCTTTCACGACTAGCAACAACTTGATATGAAAAAGTATAAATGTACTAACATGCTTGTACTTTAAAATTTATTTTCATGAACTAAAAATTAATAACTTGATTTTTTATAAGTGCGCTCAAATATATATTATCCCTCCTTCTGTTAGCTGAAAACAAAACATGCGATTTCTTTCTATGATTAACAGAAAGTCATTCACTTTCAACGCCCTCTGGATAGACAAAAGGACAAAGTTCAATCGGTTATTATATACGCCTTCCAATGAAAATACAGTTTCTAATTTTAATTCAAGATATAATGTTTCGAAATCATATTTTGACAAATGTTTTGTATGTCTTTGTGAAAGACGTAAGATCACGCGTGCAATCTCGCGGAAACTGTTTTTATTGTTGCACCAATGTTGCTTATAGGGAGATAAACCGGCTTTTTGTCTCCCTCTATACAAAATATATTGCCATTCTAAATATACACATGTCTACTAGTAGCTTTTTAACATAATACAAAAAATGAGCACGGTTTTTGGAATATTACCAATACTAATTTAAAATCGGTTTTATCATCATGTCTCTACTTGCACATTTCTTTTCTCAGTGTGTTCCACATACATCGGTAAAGTTAAAGTACTTCAAAATCATTGTCAATCCCAAACACTTTTCCGATAGCAACAAAAGGAGTCAGCTGCGTCGGATGTGCATGCCAATCAAATCCGGGTACCATATTGAACAGCAGAGGAAAAATATCAAATTCTGTAGAAGTATTAGCAAATGGCTTGTCAAAACTTAGTGATCTGGTATGAAAATAGTTTGCGTTTTCTGAGGTTGCATTCTGCTATAAGAAAGTAAACAGTTTCTGTATTTAGGTTGCAGCGCTTCATTTTAAATTTTGCCAACTCAGCTACTTTTTAACATTGATCTTTATGGTAAATTACTTCTTATAGTTTTATGGATCAAACAAGACATAAGTCGAAGTGTTTTTATTAAATCTCAAGAAGAGGAGATATCACAACAAAAAATTTTGTTCACTGCTTTTGCCGTAATAAAACGACGGAAATATTTAACTGGAGTAAATTTTATTGAACAAGAGTAATTTGTTTGGTTTAACAGTAAGCTGATTTGAAATTACATGCGAATCTTCTTCTAAATTAATCAATGTTTGTTTGGGAAAAAATGTGTTTGCGTAGACTTGCTTGAAGCGCTGCTTGCCCCGAGTTTAATCTTTTATACGAATGAAGCAGTGAAATTTTAGGAGGGCGTGTAATTTTGTAATTAACTGTATTTGACGCCTAACTGGATTTATACGATTTTATTCCTTTTAAATCGAAAACATCCGGCCTACCACATAGAAAGTATTAACAAACAATTCTAATTAAATAAAAAATGTTTTCCATTTTGTAGGATTCGCGGTTTATACAATATTGGCATAAAAACTAAGACACTACAAGTTTATTGTGACGATGTAAACACAAAACAGAAGAAAAAAAACATTCTTTATAATGTTACAGTACCTGTTTGTCAATGGGTCATAAGAGGATTTAACTTTATTTATACTTTTTAAAGAAAGCACTTGATTTAAAAATTTTCACTGAGTTGTAAAACAGTGTTTATTTACTACGCAAATATTTATTAGATGTTGTCGAAATACTTTGCTGCTTACCAATACAATCAGTTAGGATTAAAGCCGTTCAACAGTTATATGGTATTAGAATCCATAAAAGAAAGACCAAATAAAGATAAGTCGGTATTTACGTGAAAATCAACACGTTTCTTTGACTCTAGTAGCATACAGAAAGGCAGCAGTATTGTAACGCTGCTATTCATATTTGTTAGGTTTCCAGCTTAACTGTTATGCCTGCTATGCGTTTCTGATTTACATATTGTCCTCTATAGCGTAAAGAATATGTCTTTGTATCCATAATCTACTTAGACATTTTTTCGCGTAAAAGAGATGTTTGAACGGAGAAATTAGTAATGTCTTACTTTTAAAGAAACTTTTACGTTCATTTACGCAAATAAATTGTAACTTGTTCGAATATGTTCACATTTACAATTCATATACTTTATCTGCTGAATTTATTAGGTTGTTTTTTTCCTGTTCGACTAACCCTCTTCCTAGTTATTCACATAGCCTTCGCAAAATATATCTGTCTGAAATAGGTAATTTGTTTTCTATTCATGCAATATGCATAATCTTGTCACAAGTATACTTTGTTGTCAAATGTTTATTACATTCTACAGACAGTACAGCTCGTGAATGCAATAAATTAACAATAAAACACTTTCTTGAAATACAAAGAAATTCAAAATTAGACAATTGTGATAGGATTATTTTGTTATTGCAAATATTCCCACTTGGTGTTTATCATTGTCACGGGACTTTTTCAGTAAATATTTTGAAACACTTTTGACAAAGTCTAGACTTGTCACAAAAATAGTGTAGTATAGTGTAATATATTTTTCCAAAATAATTACAATTTAACAAATCTAATAGCTTAGAATCAGAAGCGTCATTTTCAGACTTCCAACTGACAGTTGTGAACTATTTGTTTTACTTTATACATTCTAGTATATTTTCAACAAACAGGATTTGTTATTTCATTAAATCTATCTAACAATTTTAACGATAAAAATTAAAATGACATCAAACATGGCTGTCAAATACGAACAGTTTATGCTTTGATGCGAAAACAGTTGACATATTTGTCAATTTGTGATACATTATGTAGTTTTATAGAATATGTACAGTTTTATAGAATATTTACAGAACATTTGTTGTTTGCCCCCATCCGATGATGGCCTACTTGAGGCAAGTTGGCACGTAATTGTATATGCTGTGACTTTGACCTTTGACCAAATGTCAGGGATCATCTACTGACTACATGCAACGACCCTAGGAATGCTGATAGCTAAAGTCTTCTACAATTATTGAGCAGAAACCGTTTTCAGTTTAGAAGTCACTGTGACCTTGATCTTTGATTTACTGGCCACGAGTTTACAAAACATGTTTTGGTCTCAGCTGAGTTTGAGATTAATGTTTTGATAGCAAATTGTACTAGAACTTTAGCATTTACTTCCAGCTGAGACTATGGGTACAGAATAGTCTCTCGAAAATAGCCACTAACATAACATTTAATTTTTTAACGTGCAATTTCGTTATAAAATGACGAATTGATTAACGAACTCAGCTAAGACTTAAAAAATGTTTCGTAAACATGAGACCCGATGCTCAAAACAAATGGGGTCATCTACTAACTAACTACAGATAATAACCCAATGAGGCTTTACAGCTACACGCCAAAGAGGTCATCGTGACCTTGATCTTTGACCTACTGGTCACATGTTCACAAAATAAGTTTTGTTCTGATCTGAGCTTGCGATTGAAATTTTAATAGAAAATTGCACTGTGATCTTTAAAAGTACTGACCTCTAGAACAACATGGTTATCTATTGACCAAAGGTAATCACCCCATGAAGTTTGTGCATTTTAATCCTAATGTTAGTAATCGGAAAAATGACCTTCTGACAGACAAATAATAAAACAGTAAACTGTTTTCTATGTTGTCTTTTGTAAGTTGTTAAACAAGCGGCAAATTTTTATTCATTAAATTCCAAGTAAGGTTTTCCAAAATAGATTAAAGTCTCCCAGTATATATATTTTATTATCTAAAATACAAACAGAACGTATGTGTCTGACGCGCCATGATGTAAAAAAAGCAATGTTTAAAAATATTTCGTTGATAAAGAAAAAATAATCTATTTTCAGTAGACTACAAATCTAGTTTGACGTGGACTATCAATGACTATTTTCTGTTGGTAAATAGCATGACATGTTGTTGTTGTTTTGTTGTGTTGTTGTTTTTTTGTGAGGGGTTGGGGGTGGGAGGATCAGTGTTATATATAGTTTTTCTCTCTCTGTATATATATATATCATTTTGATAAATTATGCTTCTATTAAGTGAAGATGTCAAAACTTGCTATAACATGTAAATAAAATGTATCATATTGCATTTACAAAATAGTCCTTTTGTTATCTCTCTAACAATATGCAGTCAATCAATACTTCTTTTTATTATAACACCTAAATGTTAAAATAATCAGACATCCGATATGAAACGGTCATCTTAGCAGCAGTCTAGCGGATCTCACGAATGGGAAAGTCAACTGTTCTGAATATAATTATATCCCTTAATGCAAATTATCTATATATATTCAACGTATCCTCGAGATCCAGTTCACTTTCAGAGAGAGAAAATGTAGCTTCTCTGGTCCCAATCAGTTATAAAGACTAAAAAGTTACTACTGATTTGTGAGACATGAAAACAGAGATTTGAGTATATATATGCAAATGTTGAACCTTTACGAATGTGTAGTACAATTTGGGCTCCTATATAAAGCAGCGTCGAAACTAATCTTATTGGGTTAGTGGACTTGCTGTGGCATGTGCGTGTTTGTTTGTACTGCTAGGCGCTTTGCCGTAATTGGTCTGGTATATTGTGATGGTGATTTAGTTCGTATAAATTCTCTCTACCATATATATATATATATATATATATATATATAGTAGAGATTAATACGAACTACATCACCTCCACAATATACCGGACCAATTACGGCAAGGCGCATGCATATGTCACAGCAAGTCGACTAACCCAATAAGATTAGTTTCGACGCTCCCGAATTGTACTACACATTTGTACTGGTTCAACATTTGCAAATATATACGCAAATTTCTGTTTTCATGTCTCATAAATCAGTAGTGACATTTTGTTCCTTTTAACTGACTGGGACCAGAGAATCTAAATTTTCTCTCTCTGAAAGTGACTGTATCACGAGGATACATTGAATTGCATTAAGGAATATAATTAAAATTTTAATTCAGAACAGTTGACTTTCCTTTACGTGAGATCCGCTGGGTTTAAGAAATAATAAATCTGTTCCTATATTTTATCAGTTAATAAAATATGGGCAGGAGTTTGGATGCGTAATAGTTAAATCACGAGTGCGTAGCAAGAGTGATTTAATTATTCGCATCCAAACGACTGCCCATATTTTATTAATTGATATAATTATTGGAACATATTTATTATTTCGATTCTAACAATGCAAATAATTCGCATTTTACAGTACTACATTTTCAGCGTAATACGTCAATCGGGTCATATGCTGTTACAATTTACCCCTATGGTTAGAAAGTGTTGCATGGCCAATGGAACGTATAGATATTTGTTTCTTTTTTTTTTTAGAATTTTGAGAAGTATTCATTAATTAGTAATCTAACAGCCCACAAACTAATTAACGAGTTTAACTTTTATGTGACGTCACGTCATTATGACATCATACTTTATGTCATATATTTATGACGTCACCGCTGAATCATAATTGAGCTAATTGAATTCACTCGTAGAGATCAGAACGTGTTTTCCGGACCTACACATAAGTCAGTATGACTTTTTATTATTAATATGTTTTTGAAATGCTGTTTTCAACCGTTTGGTCCTGAAATAATTCGAATGTAATGGAACCGAAGTAGAACATCTTATGTTACAATCATAGGGGTGGGTGGGGATGAAATGTAACAGCCAACCATATTTTATCGTAGATTCATGTATAGGCGATTTCGCTATATGTTTATATAGCAATTGCTGCGGATCATGTTAGAATACAAATTAAATAATATGAAAGACTTCCATCTATGGAACAAGATGGAGGTCTATAAATAAAATAAATAAAGCTACTTCGCAGATTAAAACACAAACAATACAAATTAGTTTAACCTATGCTCGGTTCATCAGTGTATGACGTTACTGTGACAACGAAGCGACGTCAATATATATTATAGGCACGGAATTTTGACGTTGTTCGTTTTAACAGGATGTAATTAATTTTTGTGTTTGATTATTTGGCATTTAACTGTTACTACAGTCTGTTTAGTTTTGGTTTAAAGTATTGCATTAAGAATTTTTCATTCGCTAACCTGCTAGAGGACCTGTTACATTTGAAACCTTGGTTCGTTATTGCTACATACATCACTGGAATTTGTCCAGTGGCATAATAATTTAATGTCCGGGTGCAAAATATCTAGCAGGTTATGGAAATGCATGACTAGTTCTTTTGATTAGTCCAAATGACAAAGAGTCATCGAGAAATACTTTTCATTGTTTTGTGTTTGTTTGATATATGTAGCAAATGTTCTGGCATATATATATATAAATTATATATATATTCATGGCACACTTTAATTATTTCTTTTATCTTTATTCTCTTGTGCTCATAAAACCTAACAAAAAGCCATTATGTAAGAAATTGTGTTAAATTAAGAAAATTTTGTCTGGCATTTACTCTAATAATAAGGTGATGCAATTTCTTGTAGATTTCCTGTGAGTCTCTTAGAGAGCACCAAGAAAACCCCTGCCAAGGAAAGAAAGACTTTAGGTTGCTTCAAAATACAAAATTAAGCAAAAATTACAAAATGAAAATCGGGGCAGTTTGGCTTTGATGTTACATCCTTGATGATATTAAATGAGGACATTGCTTACCCTACCTTAGCATGTACTTAACTAATTTTGATTAATATGTTATTGTTCAGATATCATTGTCATAACTATCCTGATTAGTGTTAGCTCAGTGAAGTAAAGCAAGTCCTGTTTTTGTAGCAATAAAATCAAACACGCTGACTAAATGGCACATTATTTGAAATTCGTTGTACAAAGGGTCGTCATATATAAAAAAAATCTATAAACAAAATTATTACATAATATTTCTTGGATTTGTTTTCTTCTAAATATTTTGACAAGTTTAAAACGGAGTTATGAAATACCTTTTTATCTTGTAAACTGAATGAGTAGACGAGTACTATATATTAATATGTATATTTCTTTCATTCAGCGAATCATGAAATAATGGAGCTGATGTGAAAGGCCATGGCATTTGTTGCTGCTGCCAATTTATAACAACATATTTCAACAGAGTACAACAATTTGATAGTAAGTGATAGCATGTATGCAAAACATAAGCATGTAGTGGAAATCATCTATGTTAATGAATAAATGCAACAAGCGATTGTTGTTCTTTTATTCTGAAAAAAAAATGGGTTACGTTTTATTTACACATTATCTTTGAAATGTACTTAAAGTAGTAGTCTGGCTACTGATCAGATATTTTTATATTTTTGTTGCATTGCAGTGTGTTCGCTGACTCCCCTATAGTCGATATTTAAAATATGAAGGTCATAACGACTTCATTTGTAACAAGCACTGCAAATCATTCCAAGTAAAAAAGTCTCAACGGCTATAGGCTAGTAGCACATGCCTATTGCGTAACAAAATAGTGCAAAAGAAGCAATTTTTAGTTTAAGTTCTTATTTGAATACTATATACATGTGTATTAGTACATAAGATTTCAGGTGGTACATCAGGTTTATGTTATATTCTTTGACATAGTAATTACCGTATGATGAAAAGCTTAAAATATTTAATTATCAATATCACATTAAATGTAATATATTGTTATGCTGCTAGGATATTTTCATGTCCGTAATTAAACCTGTAAGATAAGCTGATTGGTTATAGATGCAGATGGAAGACACCAACAACAAACGAGACAATATACGTGAAATACAAAAATGGAACAGACAAAAGTTCAACTTGAAAATATGAACACGTCAAGTAAGGAAACTTTGTAACAATATATATATGAGGTTCAAAAGAAAGTTAAAAGATTAGTTATCATAAATACATTTTTAATCTAAAGGCTTGTTATCTTATAAACAGGAAACATTGCTTCGATCAAACTTGCAATATATCTCGGTAGAAAATGTGTTATCCATCCTAAAACCGACACTGATGTGAATATAAATGAAGCATTGGTGCAACTTATATACCACATAGACTCTTTTCTGTCTGTCTGCACTGAATTGAAGTAATGTAATGACATTATTTGTTTCATTTGCTTACCGTAATTGTTGAATACTGCTCGTGTTATTCGCTCGTAGTTTTTCCTTGCAGTATTATTTTCCTGTATCTTTTTCTTTCAGTAGGCGTTCTAAAACACGATACGAAAACTGATATAAGGAAGAATGTACGTATTACTAATATTTATTGTAGATTAATCAAATGTATTGTATCTTTTATACGATACCCTTTAAATGTGATTGGTCAGATTTTAGTAAAATAATGGATTCTTTCAAAACTTAGACAATTAATCATTTATATATGTGCATGTCCACTGATTGCTTCATGAATGTTAGATTTTCACTAGAGGAATTTTTAAAATTTCCTTATCCGTGTGTCCAAGATGAAATAATTCTAGCGATAGTATGAATTTAAAAAATACGCATTTACCTAAGAGTACAATTATTAAATTTAGTTTTAGTTTATACTAAATTAAATTTGATTAAGCTCGATTGTGATAAAAGCTTCAAATTTGAACCACTCTCAAGTTGATTTCATATGAGAAGGCGTGATCGTGACCCTATTGGGGCTCGAAATACAAATATATGAACTGTTGTAAAATATGTTTGTTAAACATTTGCATCGACAAGCCGATCGATCGATTTAGCCGGGTTGGTTTTTTAAGATGAAACCTATTATAACCCCGCTTTTCTTTGCCTATCTTCGCTGCAGCTTTAGACACATTGGCAATAGATGAATTCGGAAGCTACACGCAGTTTTAAAACTTCCCTTTAGTTCAGATTGTAGAAGCATCAAAATATTCATCAAATGCACATGTAAAACTAGATTTTGTATGTAAAGGATGCTGCTTCTGAAAACACCTTAATATTTAATTACCAAGTTTCATAAAAATTTGACAAAAATGTACATTTCTAATATAAATTTAGCTCTCTGGTGCGAATATTTTTCCCTTAAATAAATTGAACAAACGAAAACAGAAAAACTGCTATAAAATATTGTTGAGATGTAACTGATCACGTTTAAAAGCAGCATTTATAAACATGACTGTGTAATTTTAGTTTCAAATCTATTGTTACGAAAACAAGAAACACTCTATATATTTATTTATATCATTTACTGTAGATCATCTCTCCTTTATCAACTTTATCCAAGCCAGTATTCATGTAATGTTACGAGTGAAAATTGTAATCAACGTTAACTAATTGAAACTGTTCACAGCTGTTTTCCATTTTGAGTTTGCTGGATCCTCACTTCTGAATATTTAACGTATTTTTCTTTCTATTCTACAATTAACGCTGATTTAACATTGGCATAAGCAAATTGATGCCTTTATTCTTTTAGATGTCAAATCGTTAAAAGTATTTTTGTTATTTTAATTACTTTTATTCCAGCTACTAGATACTTTTGTAAGTAGTCTCCGTTGGTATGTTACAAACGTTTTTCTCTTATTGTCAGAATGACTTACAATCCGACATAACAAAATGTTAATTTAGTTCTCGTTTAGTACTAGTCCGACATTCTAGAGTACCATACGCCGCTTTTCGTGAAATTGCGTTTAAGTTTTGCATAGAAGGTTCTATACCGCAATATAAACACATCGGCGGTTGTCTCTAAATTGTATTTTAATACTTGTAACATGTGCAAATGTTGAAGTCTGCTTAAGTCGTTATTAGAGGGCGTGGACGGTAGCTTGCATTTCTACTGTCGTCCATGAACAGGCTAAATAAAATTGAACTTGCAACATTTTCATTCTTATCTGTGCATTTCCATATTTTCTATTTCAAGACTTTCTACTGTGTGCATTAGATTTTAAAACAACGAAAAGGAATGGGATGATTAAAATTTCTATTACTTATTGATATACTCCTGACAATATTTCAGCGGCTGATACTTTACGGCTCGTAGTGTTAGAAAAGACAAATATTTGTAGACGTATTAAATGCAGACAAATTACCAGCTATGGACAATCATGATTATCAAGACAAGGAAGCCATGAAGGTTGCAAAGTAAGATTTATTGATGTGTCAGGAAATATCAATTATTTAGATTCTCAGCAGAGGAAATCCTAGTGTCTGACAATTAATTGGAACTTATATGACTTCCCTTCCCTTAAATCTTGACAGATTTTGTACTTTCCCTCAATAGTGTTTAATGTTCCGTTCAAGGTTGTATACTCTCCCTTAGAATTTAATTAAAATACTCTACAGGTAAAATATATTCTGAAACGAAATGTAGATCTGATGTTAAAAAATAAGGAAGGAATGGAATATCTGAGCAATAGTTGCCCTTTTCATTTCATCTCGTGAATTTTGCTTGGTTGCATTCTATACTTCAAAAGGATCTTTTGATAGATTTTACTGACACACACACACAGATGTGTATTTGTTGGGCAGTGTAAACTGAACAATAGCCGCATTCATGATATTTTTGCTAAAAATCTGTACAACACATATCAAACAGATAGACTGCTATATATATATAGTTACATGCAAATGCAACTCGGTAAAATGCTGCACACTTTTAGAGCCAACGATTGTCAGCAAACATCATATAAGTACCCAACGTAAAATAGCTGTAACCAACTGTACTTCCATGATGGTACTTATACACGATTTGCATCGACATACACTATCTACATGTACTGGTTTCGTCATACAAAGAATAAGTTATAATTTCAATACGTGCATGTGTGTTCCTACGTATATAGCAATTCCTGTTGCATAGCAGTAAGCGTCTATTACATAATACCCGTTCAACACAAAGGTGTACGGCTATTTTCAAATGAATTTTTGAATTTTGATATCTCATGCGCTTGATGAAATATGAAATAAAGTCATATCCGAATAAGTAGCAATATGAATTCTCAATCTTTCAATAGTCTTGAAAAGCCTTCCCACTTAGCTCAATAGGGAGAGCGCAGTTCTATGGATCGCGGGGACGTGTAAATCGATTCTCGGGCGAGGCGTAGGTTTTCCGTGATGATTAGATAAAAGCAATAGTGTCTGATATCATTCCTCCCCCACCTCTGATTCATATTGAGAAGTTGGCGGTTACTTGCGAAGGACAGGTAAGTACTGGTACAGAATCCAATAACACTGGTTGGATTAACTGCCCGCAGTTACATAACTGAAATACTGTAGCGAAATGGCGCTAAACCAAAGACAAACAAACAATAATCTTGGTCGATGGTACTTTATTATATAACTCCGTTATAATGCTACCATTTTACGCAGGAAGATCCACTGGCACCAGACCAGAAAGAAAATGTCTCTGTACATGTTATACCCTACCCCTAGGTATACTAATATGAGTTAAGGCACCGCCTAGAATGGGGATTTATCTTTTATATATCCGCATACAAAGAAAATATTCACTACTCAAAAGAAAGTGAAACTTCGCGAGAACCTATTCACTAGTTTACATTTAGTGTCATCATAGCTGTTACAGCGAATATCATACTTTGCAAAATTTACGGAAAGCCGGTGTGGCGGTGACGTCATTCGCCGCGTTCTCGTACTGGCTCTCTAGGATTTTGTTTGTTTGTTTGCACTCCACGAAGAAACTTTACGGCCCTTACACTTCCTTACTGTTTAAAAAAGTGTTTTTCAGTTGCATATACATTTTTTATTACGAAAAAGAAATAGAAGAATCATATTGGCTCGGTTTACAAATTTTTGCGACTGATTCTGGGTGCTCTGTTGCTCATGCAGATAACCAGTCTGCGGACTGTACATAAACCGGAACCGGAAAACATCGAAAAAAATGCCTCAGTATATGCAGACAACAAAGACGAATAACTATATACGGACGTTACCGTCTCGGGGATTTTCATCCCCTATAAAAACCATGGTCATGAACGGGAAAATATGCTAACCCATTTCAATCGCGCATATCATACCTAAAACGCACAGTTCGGTAAATGTGTACTATAGATATTGAACAAGTGGTGATTTATCTTCCATTGTGTACCAGTCACGTTTCTTCGATATTTCTTATCTTAGAGAAATAACGCATAGTTTAAAGTTTTTTCAACGTTGCAAATCTTGGTTGAACTTCCCTGGTGAAGTTCCGATCTAGACTGCAAAACTATTCTGATTGGTTAATGTGAAAATGTATGTCAGTCGTCGTTTAACAACACGTGTATGCTAAAATGTGTATATGCAGCATAAATGTGCAATATGAATTAAATAAACAGTACAGATGTATACCAATGTATGACTTCAAATTCAAAATCATTTCTAAAATGATTTTCATTCATCATTTCGAATTTTATTGTAAATCTGTGAACATTTTGCATTCTGTTTTTGTTTGTTTACATTTCGCCTAACATGTGTGCACTGCTGTGACCTCTAGACCGGATGTTCATTAGGGAAGTTCACGCAAGTTTTTTATGTAACGTTGAAGAAAGCATGAAATATTTGGAGTATCTCTTGAGACAGTGTGATTAGTGCACGATGGAAGATAAATGACCGCTTGTTCAATATGCTTGGTACCCGCGTTTTAGGTGAGAATTATACGATTGAAATGGGTTAGTGCACTTTCCTGTTCATGACCATGGTATAGTATACCTAGGTGTAGGGTATAACATGTACAGAGGCATTTTCTTTCTGGTTTTATGTGAGTGGGAAGATCGTAAAAATGTGTTTTTAAATAAATATAGAAGGAAATTGAGAGACGGACTTTCCTGATATTCGTCGTGTCCTCGATTATGGAGCCAGCAGAGCTGAAAGAAGAACAAATCTTTAAAAAGTTCTTCGATGAATTGTAAAAAATACTTTAATCTGATCGGAAATTGAACCTTAGACCTCTCACACTTGAGGCGGACATAGATATCTACATATTAGAAAACCCTCAACGTGTTCGTATTAAATAAAAAATGAAAATAGCTGAAATACATATTGACATACTGGCAAAATATACCAAGCAAATGAAACCAGTATGCTCAATCTCAAAATTTTCAAATGTTTGTTCCTGTTTCTGTAAGATATTAAAGTCAATAAGAATATTCAATATCGGAATAAAGGTTTGACAACACCTTGGTGTCGTTTTTCTTTTATTAAATGCAAAGACGATATATATATAAGGGATCCTATTTTTGATTTTATATCAATGGGAGAGAAATAGTAGACAACACTTGTTTTAAGTCAGCAATCGGTTTTTCTCCTTTCAATAGTTGAGGATCTCTGTTATTTGTTTCCCGGCAATTCCGCATTTTGAAGAAAATTGAAAAGTTAATTAAAATAATCTAAAATACTTGTAGTATGTATGATATTTACATTCAATATTTTAACGGCAAATTGAAAAGGGCAGAGACCATTGCAAAGGCAGCATATGTTCAAAAAAAAATTTAAAAAACGCACATGTTTGTTGAATATAATTGAAATGAGTCATTAACTTGTACGTGGGGGCCGGACCGATTTTCGCATATACTGACAGGCGACTAAAATTGCCCAATTCGTAATTTCAACAGCTTTTTAAAAAAAATAGCGTCAAGGACGGTTTATTACTTATTATAGAAGAACTAGAAACGTTTAAACGTTATTTAATCCCCATTGCTAAAAGACCATCTTATGTGTCTTGTTTCATGTAAAC
This sequence comes from Mercenaria mercenaria, assembly GCF_021730395.1. Lineage (NCBI taxonomy): Eukaryota > Metazoa > Mollusca > Bivalvia > Venerida > Veneridae > Mercenaria > Mercenaria mercenaria. The sequence continues at coordinate 70,891,246 of NC_069368.1, read as the reverse complement.
TGAAATTAGAAATATTATATATCTTTTTTTCTTTATGTAGTAACCAGTCTCAGTAGTTTTGTATATTTGCTTGACCTTTTGGGATAATGGGAGTACATTCGATTTTACTACAATAAAATTTTGGTGAAAAGGGCGTAAAGGGTGTTTCTCTTTTCATTGCCTCTCAGTCGAGTCTGCTATTATTTTGCTTACTTGCTTTCTAAGATTCGAAAGGATTTTATAGATTTTATTAAACCTTTTTAAAATTACTGTCCGATTTTCGACAAAGCGTACATTTAGCAGTTAAAAATCCATCTAAATAAGGGGAAAAACTATCGAATGGCTGTATACACATGTTTTTAGTTATTTCCTCCCTTCGATATAAGTTTTCTAAATTTTCTATCAGGAACAGAACAAAGCAAACTATAAAACTGTTATGTTATGTTATATTTGGGTCTTAAAAGGTTCACTCTCCATAGTAATAATGCCATATATATCTTATCAGTTCAAGGAACGTTTTATCAGGATAACATTAACATTTTATTTTTCGCACGTGAAATATACGGGTCTATACAGTTGTTTATATAGACGTTTTTATGATTTATATTTGCAACTCATATTAACGTTAAAATACAGAAATTGTGATATCTAATCTGCCCCTTTCTTTTTTTATAACTTGAAATGTTTCAACAGTGACACTGATTGGGTATTTGGCAGTTTATCGGTGTGTTATCCAGTCCGGAAAAAGTAGAAGAAACATCGGTCATACCGGATGGGTGTTGTTAAATATTGTTATATAATTATATACCAGAGTCATCCGTATTTATCAAATGTTTTATGGTGTAATGCTGCTCAATACTTCAGTGTTATATTTGAAAATGTTCCGTGTCGTTAGAAAGTATGTATGACGACAAGGTACGATATGATACTTTCATTTGTATTCTGCCATGACAAGGCCCAGGAGAGCATCTATTTTATGCAGAAATATACAAATATGGCTGTTGGGGCGGAAATATGGCTGAAATTTTACCAAGAAAATTTACAACTGACAGATAAGGGGGGGGGGGAGGGGGGGGGGGGGAGGGAGGTAGGGTCTGTTCTGCTATAACGCAAAGTAAGTAACTGTTTTTCATCTAGGACCATCCAAACATTAATTGAACACAAACATCGGGTCCTGAAATCGGGTCTAAAACCGCTATTTTTACGTACGTAAATCTAATCTATAAAATCGTGATTCAGAAACGTCCGTTTTCAGTACGGGGTAACCTTATTTAGTATAATACTGATCATTAGCCAAGTCTTACATTTTGAGAAAGCTTAGTGGCGTTGAAAATTGTATGTGACAAGCTACATTATGATACCTTTCACTTTTATTTTCACCAATTACAAGGTCCGGGCAGATACTTTTCACTTTTATTTTCACCAATGACAAGTCCGGGCAGATACCTTTCACTTTTAGTTTCACCAATGACAAGGTCCGGGCAGATTCCTTTCACTTTTATTTTCACCAATGACAAGGTCCGGGCAGAACAGCTAGTGCATGAACATTCAACAAAGAAAATATACAGCTGAAGGAGTAGGGAAGGTGGATGGTTGACTGTTCACTAACATTGAAAAGTAAGTAAATGCTTGGTGATCTAGGAGGATTGTCACTTTAATTGCAAGCAAACACTTCGGTTCCAGAAATTTTGTCAAAATCGCAATTACTCAATTATCTATATGTACTACACAAGAGGGCCATGATGGTCCTATAACGCTCACCTGAGTTTAGTTGCTTGCTTTATCAAATTTCTTTACTAAAGCTTCAAAAATAAAAAATAAACTATGTGAGTAGGTCATGGTAAAGGTTATTCAAGATAAGTTGTTAAAAAAGTTACACAAGTGGTCCAAATCTCTTTGCCGTAGCTTCGAAAACAAGAAAGTAGGTCAGTAGGTCAGGGTTAAAAGATGAGTATTGAAATCTGTACCAAAAGTTATACACGTGGTCCAGACTTCGATGCTGTACCTTCAAAGACATGAAATTAAGAGACTATTGAGATTAAGACTATTCAAGATGAATATCGAAATCTGTATCAAAAATTATAGACGTGGTCCAAATTTCTATGCTGTAACTTCAAAAACGAAAAAATAGGTCAGTAGGTCAACCGACCCTAGGGTCATAATTAGAACAAACTTGATAGTTGACCACTAGACAATACTAAATACCAAGTACCTAACGTCTCGGCCTTGTGGTTCTGGACAAGAAGATTTTTAAATATATTTCCTTTATAAGTCAATGTAAAACAAGGGACCCCCGGGCGTAGCATATATTTTTCCCAGGATAATAATTTGAACAATCTTGGTAGAGAACCACTAGAATAGTAAATATCTAAGCTTTGGGCCTTATAGTTTAAGACACGAATTTTAAAGGTTTTTTCCCTATATAAGTCTGTTTAAAACATGTGACCCCCGGGGTGTGGCCAGTTTTAACCCCAGGGGGACTTTTTGAACAATCTTGGTAAAGGACTACCATATGATGCTACATACCAATTATCAAAGCCCTAGGCCATGTGGTTTTGTATCAGAAGATTTTCCCTATATAAGTCTATATAAACCATGTGACCCCTAGGGCGGGGCCATATTTAACCCTAGGGGGATAGGTAGAGGACCACTAGATGATGCTACACACTAAATATCAAAGCACTATGCCCTGTGGTTTTGGACAAGAAGATTTCCCTATTTAAGTCTATATAAACCATGTGACCCCCAGGGCGGGGCCATATTTGAACCTAGAGGGCTAATTTGAACAATCTTGGTAGAGGACTACCAGATCTAGGTAGAGGACCACTAGATGATGCTACATACTAAATATCAAAGCTCTAGGCTCTGTGGTTTTGGACAAGAAGATTTTCAAAGTTTTTCTCTATATGATGTGGCCCCCAGGGCGGGGCCATATTTGACCCTAGGGGGATAATTTGAATATTCTTGATAGAGGACTACTAGATGATGCTACGTACCAGATATCAAAGCCATAGGCCTTGTGGTTTTGGACAAGAAGATTTTTTAAGTTGTTCCTTTCGGTTGCCATGGCAACCAGAGTTCTGTACTTAATTCAATTCTTTGAACAATTTTTAAGAAGACCATCCAAGGAACATCCCTGTGAAGGTTCATCAAAATTCGTCCGGTGATTTAGGAGATGTTGTTTATAGGAAAATGTTGACGCACGACGCACGACGGACAAAACCGACCACAGCAGCTCACCTTTGAGATAATAATGTGAGAGATGATTCCGAAGGATCTACTTTTCAGATTTTATTATCTCCTATGCTTTGGTTACTATAAAAATAAAGGTGTCATATCGTATCCTGTTAAAACTACTTTCAAACGACACTAAGACTTTTGAAAGGTAAACTGGTGAGCAGCATTAAATTAAACATGTCTAAAAACTGGTTTTTCTCCTATATAATAATATATACATGTACGCAGAAAACTGTTTTTACTGCCTTCCGGGAGCCGGATTTATAATTTGCTATTAATGCTAGGATGGTTCCACATGACTGAGCACTAATTTACTTTACGATTAAACGGAATAGCTGCTAAACAACGTCTTTCGTTTATCAATAGTCTTTCATTGGTAAAATGTCATCAACGTTGTGAATTTCTATATTCACATGCATCTCTCCTGTGCCATTGCACTTTCCAACGACACCAAGCCTTTAAAGGTGATATTGAACTGCGATGAAGCATTCGGCTTTCGTGGAGTTCGACGGGCAAGATCATACTCGGCGCAAACGCCTCGTGGGGTCTAGACTCGAGCCAAATACAACGGATCAAGGTACTGTTATGATAACCCTATTGTATCGCGAGTAAGAGCAATATAGATATATAAGAGGAACAATATAAAAAATTAAGATGAGCATAGCACTTCAAAAATGTAAGAGGAGCAGGGGAGCAGGAGCAATCTAGATATAAAACCAATATAAATGTGAACGATGAGCAAGAGAAATAGAAATTTGTGAATGGAGCTATAGAAATATATAAGAGAAGCAAAAGAATATGTCACAAGAACAACAGAAACATGCAAGAGGAGTTACATGTCAAACAATGAGATCAAACGGTGCTGTGTGCCTTCAGTATATATTTCTGAAGCATCACTTGTAAAACAAATGTATAACAAAAATACCATTAAATAGATTTTTTTTTCTAAATTATTAACTCACATAATTTGTAAACATTTCAACAAAGATGAAAACAAGCCGCATGACGTTTCGATTGCTTTCATATGTATTTTTTTTTTCTAGAAAATCTAAAACAGTTTATTACAAAACTGTCAGAAATAAATCATGCAATGTGAACGAAAGCCGATTGCCAACTTGATAAATGTGGACGCCACGCCGGGATAATATAAACTCTTCATTCCAGTCAGTCCCCGTCAATTGGATTCAGTATTATTTGAGTATAACCTGATTAATCGTAATGATAAACACCACTGGGTCAGGTCTACGTCTCCAGAATGTATGCTTTGTACAGAAGTACATATTGGCTAACAAATGATTTAGTACACCGATTGGCTCGTTGTGTAAAATATTTATCGGACAATTGTTCTGGTTGTAGAAAGCTACATTCATTTTTTTTGCATAGTGTTTTACCACTCTGTTTAAAAGTGGCCGTAACCTTTATATATCGTTTTAAAATTCATAACACCCTTTATTAAATTACAAAAAAGAATTGGCGTATTATTAAAGAAATATTTCACAACAAATCAAAACAATGTATTAAATGGGCATACCTTCAGATCAACATGGAAATTTCAAAATATTTAGTACAGACAGCAGTTGATACAAAATGTCGAAAATGCTAGAACAGTACAGCTTAAATAGATTCAATATCCATAGTACACTTTTACCGAACTGCGCGTTTTAGGTGAGAAATGCGCGATTGAAATGGGTTAGTATATTTTCCCGTTTATGACCATGGTTCGTATATTATACCTACGGGATATAACATGTACGGAGGCATTTTTTCTGGTCTTGTGCCAGTGTGTTGAACTGTCCGGAATTGTGTCCCTTTCTTTTTTCGGAATTCAAGGCAGCTATCACTTATCCTACAATCGTTTTATAAAATTATACAAATGTTTCATATATGCTGTTTAATTAAATGTACACACAAAACATTTCTCTCTTCCTATGATCTGGTGATGTTCGAATTTCTTGTGAACAAATCTCCGACTAAGTTGTACGTTTCTCTATCTACATTTTATACATTTTGAGAAAATCAATCTTGAAAGTGTAATATCAGCTTCATTCTGTCAACTCTTACTGAAAACGATGAACGAATATAATGTATATGCTCCTGTGATTTTGTACATTCTGGCAAAGTACTAGTTTTAAAACCTTAAAAAAACACAAACAAAATGCTAACAGTGTTATCTTTCCCTAAGATATAATAGCAATGCTGCATCTCTTACCGAAATTCTCCATTTAAGCTATGTGGACAGAAGGAATTTTTATACAACATCATACCAAACATGATATAAGTTTAGTTGTACGATTGGTCAATATTTATATCACCGTTATTTTTACTATTGAGGTGCTCAAAGTCCTAGAGATAGTGTAAGGTTAATTGTGACTGATATATTCAAACAGGGATATGGAGCAAATTATTCCGTGAAATCTTGAATTAGCTCACAATTTGCTTGCTTGTTGTTTAGTCTTTAGTCTCGTCAAGACAAACAAAAAGAATTTTATTTTTGAAAACAGAATAGAGATAGAGCGCAATAAACATCAGACGATGAAAAGTCCATAAAATCGTGAATTACATTGAGTAAAATTTTAGGACGTCCCAATATCTAGTAAATGATTTAAATAAAGTGAGTGAGTGAGTGAGTTGGGTTTTACGGCGAATCGACACGAAATGGTCATATATCGCCGAGAAGAAGTCATATTGCAAACGCCAACTGTAAAGCATAAACATTGATGTAAAAATGTAAAGCATACCTAAAAACATCCATGTAAAAATGTAAAGAACACTATGAATAATGTAAAACTTACCTAAAAACATCCATGTAAAAATGTAAAGCATATCTAAAATAAGTAACGTAAAAATGTATATACATGTGTGTTAAAATATCAGCTGCAAACATAAACATATTGCAAGATGTAAATAAAAATATGAAATGTTAGATTTTTTGATAAATTCCTATCTTCTTTAAAAACGATAAAATATTTCCGACTGAAACGTTTTCAAATAACTCTTTCAAAGATTGAACGTCATAATATGTACTGCGTTGTGTAGCAAAGTCCACACAGTCGATTTAAACATGTTTAATAGTTAGCGGTGTTTGATATGGTACACATTCGGGTTGATCTTCTTTATTCAAAAGGTAAGAATGAGTCAAACGGGTATGACCTATTCGACAGTGAGAAAGACCAACTTCCTCCCTGCGAACAGATCTGTTCCCTTGGTGCCATCCCCCTAGAGTAGGTTTGATATAATGAAGTTTATCGAATGAAGCATTGTTCCATGGCAATTGTCATTTAGATAAAATGTATTTGTTTATACTGGGCCTAAAATCGGTATGTGGTAATTTCAAATTAGATTGTGATAACAGAAGGGATTTCTTTGCTGCAATATCAGCATTCTCGTTTCCATGAATACCAACATGACTGGGAATCCAACAAAATATGATGGACTTTTAGTTTTTAGTCCTTCTCTTGAGAAGGAACACTTAGAATTGGTAAGTCACCCTTGACTGAGCAACTGACCGCGCAAATTGTTATCATTGCAAGCTGGCCAATCAAACCCCGTGACCTCAGAAATAACCTCTGACGTTAAAATTATTCTTTCCTAATGGATGCGACCCTCTGGTTGAACGCGCTCCGCGGATTACATATCACTAAACCCGAGGATGGAAAGATGGCGTTGTTGAAACATGCGAAACATCTTATTTGTCACAAAGGTTAACATACGTCGTTACCTTCGAATGCATAGTCAATATGTGAAAACAAGCCCCCTTGTGCGCAACAAATTCATGCATCGATGCCCGGATGTCACATTCATTAGATTTAGAACTGAATTATAGCCATGCTTTACTTGATCAATGACCACTAAGTCTGTTGTGTACGAAGACGTAGACCGTTAGCGCATCAAATCACTACATAGTACGTTAAACAAAAAATAAAAATATACGTCAATAAGGTAAAATTGTCTTATCCTTGCATACAGTTCTGGGGTTCCACATACTGACGACCAATATTTAAAACAGAAATTGCAACCAAAATTTTACAAGATGATCATTATATCTTTATGTAGATGTGCCCTAGAAGGAACTTGTTCCAGTGTCTACTTGAGTCTTTACAAATGTTGAAAAATATGAACTGTAAAAATTCCCTGCTTAGTTATCTAAATATCTTATGGTCATGTGTTTGCAGTTCGACGCTTAAACTCTTCTAATGAGATAGTAATTTTCAATATACAGAAACTATTCTACCCGCCCGCTTAGCTCAGTAGGTAGAGCGTTGGTCTACGGATCGTGGGGCCGCAAGTTCGACCCCAAGGCGGGGCGTATGTTCTCCATGACGATTTGATAAAAGACATTGTGTCTGAAATCATTCGTCCTCAACCTCGGATAATTCATTTGGGGAAGTTGGCAGTTACTTGCGGAGAACAGGTTTGTACTTGTACAGAATCTAGGAACACTGGTTAGGTTAACTGCCCGCCGTTACATGACTGAAATACTGTTGAAAAACGGCGTTAAACCCAAAACAAACAAACAAAACAAGAAACTATTCTCCGCCGCAATTTAATGTATCAGCAAACGCCTGCTACTGATTCTAAACACATGCATTTTCAATTTAACATCGATCAAACAAATGATAAATTATTTACACATCAAATTTATTAAAAATTATTGGTATATAAAATGTGAAAAATAGATCCCTCGGAAGCACCGAGAATAAGGCAAACAGTGAAAATTGCAGACTCGGTTTGAGTCTGTTCATGAGCAGTATTGGAAAATGCAACACTGCCCACGCCCCCTAGCACCGGCTTAAGCAGTATTTAATCTTCAAATCTAATTGAGTTGAAATCAATGATCTCGAAGGACCAGAAAATATAACAACACTGAGAGGAAGTCGGGGCGACATTTTACGGCCGCCACACAGCACTTAACACCCGCTGTTGTGAAGTAAATAAAATCTGAAAAGTAGATTCCTCGGAAGCACCGAAAACAAAGCAAACAGTGAAAATTGCAGACTCGGTTTGATCGAGTCTGTTCATGAGCAGTAATGGAAAATGCAACACTGCCCATGACCCCTAGCACCGGCTAAAGCAGTATTCAGTCTTCAAATCTAAATGAGTTGTAATAGACACGTCAGACTTTAAAAATTTTCAACAACAGCTTGTTATTTAAAATAAAGATGGGATGCCGAATACTTTCTTCAAATCTATTGAACAAGCGGAAAATATTATTTACTCATCGCATCGCAGAGGGGCTTAACTGAATACAGTATTATTTACTCATCGTTTGACAGATTGCTTTAACTAGAATCAATATTCATTCTGCTAACAAATGAAGCTGTCAGTTATAAAGGAACAATAGACATTTTTGATAACCTTAGCTTAAATATATAAGTTGCATGGCATACCTACATCAATATAAAGGAAGTCGTTTTTTTAATCATATTTGTAGACTAGGCAAAAATTATTTAAGTCGAGACTTATCATTTTACTTGGTTGCATTCTGATTACAGAATTTATAAATTCCGTGAAAAAAACAAGCAACTTTGATATATGTCAAGAGCCACATTATACAAGGCAAACAGTCAAACTTAATCGCACACCTGAACTCTGTTTCATCGACAAAACGTTTTCAAGCTGATCATTAGGTAATCCTTGATTTACTTGATCAAACGCTTGAATTATTTCACTTCCACAGCGTCTTGAAGATCTGGAATACATCTGTTTGAATAATCTGAGATTTTACACAACTCGTAAAGAATATTTGCTTTCTAAGATTCATGTATAATTTAGTCTGAAGTAAAGGTCAAGAAATGGATTTGTTCAAAACTTTAACAACTGATCATTGACATTCAATTTAATGTTAAACACATGTTATACTAAAAATTTGGTTTTCCTATTCTGGTTGCTCAACCGAGATAATATTAATCTAATATAAAGGACATAAATAAAAAAATTTATTTAAAAATACAAAATAAAGTATTTCTGTTAAGAATCTAATTTTGTCATGGGTCTTTCCGTTCCTTAAATAAATCTCTAAGAGAATAATCAAAAACTGGAAAATGTCATAAAATGTTGCTTAAATATGATTAACTACCTTTAAAGAACCACTTTTTTCTACTCAGTGTCGTGCCAATTTGTTTAAATTTTGTATAGAGATGCCAAATCGATATAAATTTCAGAACAACAACGCAATTACGTGAGATTGTGTCAATTTGTTCAAGTTAGTCATCGAGCGGATGACTTTAAATTCAATTTGCCGAAATTAGTCTGTTCTCTGTTTTATAGTTACATTTTTGTATTGCTATGCAGGAAATAAATGACGAATGGTAACAATTAGTTTGGCTATATGCGATGTGTTGTATAATGTGTCCATACAATTATTACTATGCTAGTACTGATCTATTGTCTAGTATACATCCAATTTTCAGTTCATAAAGTGCTAAAAACATTGCGTTTATTCTTTAAAGCTAGCACTCCCAATACATGATTTAAATTGTTTCAGAATAAACCATTCTACTTACAAATCACTAATTTACATGTTTCTTCCATAATGTGTCAGATTCGCTATCATTATTAGTATTTTATTCGTTAGAAGCAAATGTATTTAAAATCCAATCAGAACATTTCATAGCAATGTATCAGTAGTGTTTTTTTTTTTTTTTTTTTTGATTTAACGTCGCACCGACACATGATAGGTCATATGGCGACTTTCCAGCTTTTTAATAGTGAAGGAAGACCCCAGGTGTCCCCGCCCCCCGTACAATATTTCATCACGAGCGGGCACCTGGGCAGAACCATCGACCTTCCGTAAGCCAGCTGGATGGCTTCCTCACATGAAGAATTCAACGCCTCGAGTGAGGCTTGAACCTACATCGATGAGGGGCAAGTGATTTGAAGTCAGCGACCTTAACCACTCGGCCACGGAGGCCCATGTACGCATGTTGTATATACATGTACGTTATAACTTACATCACCATTATTATCATTCATTTTCTGCTTGCATATTATTAGATTGTTTTGCAGATTATTTAATATATAATAAGCAATGTTCCCCATTATTTTAGAGGTAATTTTAACTAGTGTACTTCATGCTTCTTGCCTAAATATTTCTTGTTAAAATAGGGAAACAGATATATTCCTATAAATCTTTAACTTCTCTCGTTAAATTAAACCCGTAGAAACATTGTTTGGGCACATCGTTACTTGTGTGTGGCTGACAGCTGTGTTTTAAGGTAATCTCACTGGAATTTCAGGATACTCCAAAAAAAGACTTATTATCTATGATCTGTTAATAGACAATTTACTAGACGCACCAGTTGTCTTTATATCTGTTCTCGTGAGGATTGTGTTTTAATCTTTCGTTAGGAAAACATCAATACTTACCAGACAATAATGTATGTTTAATTTTCCATGCTATCAATCGACTGGTTGCTTTTTTAACTGGGGAATCTCTACTCGTTTTATAAAACATAATTTTCGATTTCTTTTCCTAATATAATCCTACTGTTTGCTTTAATTACCTGCGTGAAATTTGTTCTTTAACAAATAAATGCACAAAACATAACAAAACATTTCCGTATCATAATGTTCATATTTGTTAAGTGATGCTCTGTGTTCTGTTTGTAAGGAAAATACCTGAACATTTCATCAGCGAAAATAATGCTTCATTGTAGTAAAGGAAACCTTTTTTCAGTTTTGTTGGTGTTGTTTTTGGACTATGTCTCACATCCAATATTCTATTTTAGGGTTTGTTGGTATAGGTAATCTGAGACATGTGAAGTAAATTTCAGTGGTTCATTTGCATTCGGAATAGAAGAAATATCGTTTTAGCTTTTAATGCAAGAGGTATTCAACATTTTTTTCGTGAACTTAAACTGAGCCAGAAATACATTTCTGGAACATACGTCTTTCACAAAGTAATGCAAGAAATATTCAACAGGTGTGTAAACATTGCAATCTTCTCTGTTGTTCAATGTAGGTTACATAACGCTAAAAATTCATTAGCCCATGTGCTTTCAAGCTCGTTTTAGGTTTAGGTATGTTAACGACTTGCTTTATGATAAGAATGAAAAGTATATGAATACAGCAAGTGTTCTAGATATAACTACGAAACTTCAACACCGGTCTACAGTAAACAACGAACCCAGTCTTTCACTATATTTGCCCTCAAGTATGTGTGTGCTAATAAACATGCTGTGAACAATAGATGAGTATAAAAAGTCTTGACAGTTCGGGAAAACTAGAAGCGAAAATCTTATTGACAGATGCACAATACAACAAGTCTTACAACAATCTCTACAGAGAAGCCACCATCAATTAAACTCGAAGTTTGATCATTTGTTTACTCACTAAATATCCACGATGTTTCTTTCTGAAATCTATTATCGCCTCTGATCAAAATGTCTGGAAAAAAACATAAATGATAGTGTACCACAAGTCGATTATGTAGGCTATATCACAATACTATATGAATTTAAGCATTAAGTGTGGACATACCATACTCTTTTCTTCTTCCAAAAAGTTGTCTGATAAAAGAAACACCTCTAATCTCCTAAGTCACGGATAGTCTAAACATATTTAGGCAATATATCAAGTTAAATAATATCAAGGCATAAACATTGTCATTCTACTTGTATCGAGTACTGTGTCCAAAAAGATATCTATCACTATCATCATCGTAATCCATAGCAGACATCCCTCTATTATCATCTTAAAGCAATAATTACAAACATCCCTAATCATTCTGAATCATGACAAACAGCCCTCTATTATCATCTTATAAAAATATATTCATATATCAACTGAGTTGAAATAGAATATCAAAAATTTAATTTGCTTAAAAACTTTTGCAGTTACTTTTGACTGCTATGTATGCAAGTCCAAAATCTATTGTAACCCCCTGTACTCTTTGCTGTCCGGTATGATAATCTTTATGCCTGTCCTGCTCTTTCTTGGATCTTGAAGATCTCTTAGGTCACTGTTAACCTGCTTCTTGATTTGTTTCTTCGGGTTAGTGGTCCAAAAAGGTATATAAAGCAGGAAAAGCGTATGAGTCTGACTACTTACTTATCTCATTATAAAAATAGTTTTTAAGCTATAGTTAGAAAATAGATTTTCTCTAGACGTGCATAAAACGTTCAGACGATAAACAAGTGCATAAAGTTTTAAAGCAATAACTATGGTATTCATATAAAATAAACCTAAACAAAAATTTCAATTTTCTATGTGCAAAAAGTTAAAGAATTATGACAAATGCACGCGAGAAAAAAAAATCCTGTTTTTCAGTTCGAAGAGGTCTATGATTCTGACAAATGCATGTGAGAGTATGCTTACTTATTCATCTAATGATGATAACTAAATATGTTAAGTTTCAATACTACGTCTGTTATACACTTTTTATAAAGGGTAGATCTAAGCAAAAATTTTAACCAATGTCAAAGCCTACGACGATACCAACAATATGTCGTAGATTTTTTCCACAGACAGATAAGCCAATGAAATTTGTGATATCAGATTTATTTGAATTGTAAGAGCCAAACTATAATGGGAATACCGCTTTAATTGATTGTAAGCATAGGGGATTACGCCAGGTAAGGGCTTGTGTTTTTGGTGGGTTTAACTTAAAGCAGACACAATTTAGATGACGTAGCAGTGTTGCAGCGTTTGATGGTTGAGGAAGACCCAAAGTGCCTCTCTGTGCATTGTTTGATCACGGCCATGCATCTGTGCAGAACCACCAAGCTGAAAGCGAGGTTTTGAACAACACACAGCGATGAGTGGCAAGAGATTCGAAATCAGTGATCTTAACCACTAGGCAACGAATCCACGTTTAAATGACTTTATTGTCAAAGAAATAAAATCAAAACAAAACTAATAGACGCATTAAAGCCTAATTTCCGGTAAAGAACGTAAAGGTTGTAAAGATATTCTCTAATTTCCTGTTTAGAGACACAAACAACTAATGAAGGATGTGAGACAATCTAGTCTGAACTGAAAAAGAACGTAAATCTGAATGTTAGTCCTTTATTATATGAGGACATATACAGAGAGCGCGAAATAGTGTATAAAGAACAAACAATTTATAATGTAGTTCTATACTGCTTGTTTCTGTCATTGTTATTGTAAACAACACTTTAAAGGAATACACTTGAAAGCATCTCTAGATGATATTCAATTAGTATAAAAGAAACGTTATATTCTTTTGCCTCATTATCCATTAAATCGCTGTCAATAGTAGTGTAATTTTGACTCGAAGATGTATACATCTGACTATTGTGTGTTATATACTTCAAAGCGAATCATTTGTAAGGGAAAAACATGTGCAACGAAAATCATTGTATTTTGCAAAAATTTTATTCTATATAGTTTAACAAATGTAATACATAATCTCCTAGCAAACACCACTCAAATACTGTCTATGTATAATACTGCAAGTTCAGTGGGCAATTGAAGTACCAATACTTCTCAGTCCTTTTTATGTATTTACTTATGTATCGCTGTTTTAAACAGCCATATTTTAAATTAGAGAAACGTATTTTAACTTAAAGAAGTGTCCACTTCCATCTGAATAACAATTGGATCAATGCTAACTTTAGCTGGATTATTCGCGAAAAACCCTGATTCGGATTTGGTGCTTAAAACAATAGGAGTTACAGAAGGAGGCCGGGAGCATTTCAATGATAGGAAGATTATTACTTCACCATCGCTGTATGTCTCTATACTGAATAGAGAGACTAAAACTGCGTATTCTTTACATATGAAATAATCACCTATCAACTGATTATCATTTCCCCATAATTTGGCCACTTTTTACAAGTAGAATCAAATGTAATTAAATGTAATTTTATACTTAAGTGCCAATATAAGAATAAACATATTTTACAAAACTATCTCCTTATTTGTTAACATATGTCTCATTTTGTGATGGGTTTAACGTCGCACCGACGCAATCATAGGTCATATGGCGACTTTCCAGCTTTGATGGTGGAGGAAAACCGCAGGTGCCCATCCGTGCATTAGTTTAACACGAGCAGGCACCTGGGTAGAACCACCGACCTTCCGTAAGGCAGAACATATGTCTCAGTGCGAAGCGTTATCAACAGAAACTAATATATAGGACATGGATCTGCTAATATTGCTTTGTGGTTGTAACATTTAACAGAGACTTTGGCTTGAAATCATTAACGTTTTCTCAGGTCCCGAAAAACATGATACATCTTTGAGCTTGCATAACTTTATTGTTAAACAATATATTAAACTAATATTTACTTATAAAGAAGAGAATTTATCACAGAATTTATCACAATACTTTGGATGTATATATCTCAGTCACAATGTTTTTCACATAAGATGTTCTATATGTCCCCCTTTTTGCGATTTTACCATAATTAATTAGCGATTACCGCCTTGTAGATGTCAACACTGATTTTACTGATCTCTCGTCTAATGACCCTCTTCAGACTACTCAGATTTGTCGGTTTGGGAGAGTATACCTTGCTTTTAAGATGTCACCAAAGATAAAAATCTAGGGGGTTCAAGTTTGGAGAGTGAGGCAGCCAGATTGTGTCCGTTTTCCATGAAATATCTCTATCACCAAATGTTTCAGACAGCCAGTCTAACACAACAGTTGAAGTATGCGGAGTTGCTCCATCTTGTTGATAGAATATATCATCAGCACGGAGTCCATATTTACTCGTTACGTTAGGGATAAACTTATCTGTCAGTATTTCCAAGTATCTATCAGAGTTTACAGTAGCTGTTACTCCACCCACTTCATAAAACGAATGGACCGATGATTCCCGTAGCAACCCATGCTGTGACCTTGTCACTATGAAAGGCATTTTCCCTGTAAAACTCGGGCTTCGAGATTGACCAATATCTCATATTTTGTGTGTTAACCTGTCCATCAAGCGTAAAATATGCTTCGTCTGTGAACCATATTTCATCAATGATGTTGTAATTATCCGTCATCCAGGTAACGAATGTTAGCCTGGCAGTGACATCATCTGATTTCAAATGTTTCATCTTTTGAACCTTGTAAGGATTCTTTTTTATATCATATCGTAGAATTCTATGAATACTGGACTTACTAAAGTTAAGATTATTCTCACTTTTTAATCTGCGTATTGATTTTGTAGGTGTTTCCTCAATCAATGCGTTCACCGAGTCAATATTTTCTGACAATCTGACTGATGATGGTCTCCCGGAAAATCCTTTTCGTCTGTCACTAACAGATCCATGCTTCTCAAATTTCCTGACCAATCTGTTGATCTGTAGTCTGGTTAATGGCTTCATGCCAGAGTACTGTTTAAGTAATGTTTTATTAACTTATGTAGGCGATTTCAACTCATAATATAATTTTATGACTTCTGCCTCAGCGGCCATCTTGGATTTTAATGGAATTTGATTACATCATCAATGACGTCATATGTGACATCATGACGTCACATGGAACATATCAATGATCATTAATTGAAATTTAGTTAATTATGCTAATTATTGGAATAATAATCATTGATATACCATGTCATTTGAATATGTGATGTCGTTTGAAAGATGTATCATGTTTTTTGGGACACATACGGTCACACCACCGAAATCTGTGTCCAGCTTATGATAGTGGCAGAAGAGGGTGTCGCACAGACACGGTTTAAGTCATGTGAGGGCATCTGATAGAGCCACTGACCTGTAAATTAGCTGGATGACTCCCTTACATGAATAATTCTGATCCCAATTGGTGTTTTGAACCTACATTGGTGAAAGGCAAGTGATTAGACGTCAGCAACCTTAACCACTCGGCCTCAGGACTGAATCTATGATTCATAGATCTGAAACAAAATGGACGTGTTTGTATTTGAGTTTGACAATTTGACGAGAGACTTTTAATCTATGAAGGATCCAATGATTTGCGAAGCTTAAATGTAGCCACATGTCGAGACTCACTGGAAGTCTTTTTAAACTGCTGATTAAATAGTTCCCGACAAAATAACAATCTTAAATCATATTGAGCCCATTCGACTGCAAAAACATCCAAATATCTCAAGCTTGGAATCAACATCTTGTCAGTTGAAATAATTAATCACAGGCAAAATTGAATGAAGTATGGAAAATGCAAATTGCTTTTAAGAAAATATTAGCTGCTTTCACAATAATTATTGTTAAACGTTAACGGGACACGAAAGCGTGCCTGTAGTATTTTTTGTTTGAAAATTGTACAGCACAATTCATATTTATTGAAATGTATCTAACCGTGACCAATTTTCAGAGACGAAAATATATCGGGAGTAAACTGAATTTTAGATAAATATACTGCTTTCCAAGGTGGGTTCCAACGGAGTTATTTAGAGGTAATAGGAAACTATTGAAATTGATCCATATATATAAGATATTCAAAAAGACTGCATTTGCTTGTTTTTGTTATTTTTTTTTTTCTAAAATGTTTGTATGGCACTTTATGACTTCTAAATATGAACAAATTAATACGCTAAATTACTAAAACATAATTAAACAAAACAAACCTGGCACAGTTTCAGGTATGTGTGGGCATCTGATAGAACCACTGAACTTCTGTAAACCAGCTGGATCTTCCCTTACATGAATAATTCTGAACCCCAATCGATGTTTTGAACCTACTTTGGTGAAGAGCACGTGATTGGAAGTCAGCAACCAAAACAACTCGGCCTCATTACATCTATGATTCATAGATCTGAAACAAAATGGATGTGTTTGTATTTGAGTTTAATATGTGAAAAGAGACTTTAATCTTCGAAACATCCAATGATTTGCAGATGAAATGTAGACACATGTCGATACATACTGGAAATCTTTTTAATATGCTTACTAAACAGTTCCCGACAAAAAATAAGTTAAACCATATTGAGCCCAATCGACTGCAAAAACAGTCAAATATCTCAAGTCTGGAATCGACATTTTGTCAGATGTAATAATTAATCACGGGCAATATTGGAGTGTGGAAAATCTACAAATCTGCAAATTGCTTTTAAGAAAATATTAGTTTCTTTCTCAAATATCTTTGCTTAACGTAACGGGACACAAAAGTGCTCCTTTGATCTTTTTTGTTTGAAAATGGTATAAAACATTTCACATTTCTCGAAAATAATCACATTTTTAACCTTGACCAATTCTCAGGGAGGAAGAAATCTATCGGGTGTAAACTAAAGTTTAGACAAATGTGTTGGTTCCAATGTTGGTTCCAAGAAAACAATTATTTAGATTTGTTGAATGTTTTTGAACGGTGGTATAAAACAATACACTTTAATTCTTCAAAATGCATTATAAATCATTTGAAAAAAAGGTCATATTACAAGTTCTTGGATAATACGACCGACATTTTCATGCTTGAGTAAATATCTTAGATTTATAATGGACTTCATTTGTAAAATTTGTATTGTTTTAACGTTAAATCACATTTACTTTCCGTGCTAAACCGAGACAATTCAATTCGCTTTATTACATAAAACCAGCATTGTTTATGCGTTGTAAAGGTTGTAAGCTGTTTATTCTTATCAGATAAGTAAATGTATTTCTATATTAAAAGTTTATTTAATCATTTACTTAACATTTGTGAATTGTACTTATACACGTTGCACACGAGCAGACACCACAGTAGAACCACTGACCTTCCACAAGTTTGAAGAATTGGGTCCCAGCATGACTAATTTAAAACAAAAATCATTCAGCAAAGACATGACAGACGGACATTGAATGTTACTAGTAATACTAAATGTTCCCGCTACATAAAACCTTTATCTTTTAAGTATCGAAACATGTAAAAGAACAAACGAAAAACAATGCATCGCATTTTTTTTGTTGGAGTTAACGTCGCACCGACACATGATAGGTCATATGGCGACTTTCCAGCTTTAATGGTCGAGGAAGACCCCAGGTGCCCCTCCGTGCATTATTTCATCACGAGTGGGCACCTGGGTAGAACCACCAACCTTCCGTAAGCCAGCTGGATTGCTTCCTCACATGAAGAATTCAACGCCCCGAGTGAGGCTCGAACCTACATCGATGAGGGGCAAGTGATTTGAAGTCAGTGACCTTAACCACTCGGTCACGGAGGCCCCTGCATCGCATATAGTTTCATGCAAACGAAATACGTAAATTTCATGCTTATGAAATGGCATAACTTTGCGCATGAACAGTCTTAATGTTTTTGCCATTAAAATTACATACATACACTGTCCACTAATGCTGCACAGGTGTTGTTCCAAAAGTGGTACAAATAAACAATATTACCGAACTCATTTCTAAACAATACAATATCTCTTTTAAAAAGACGTTTACTTGATGTGCGCTAATGCTATGAATACTGAAATATCTGATAAGGTCATATATGCTTCACAGATGTCTTCGAATATAAATGAAAAGAATTTTTTTATGATTTATTTACGAATATGTATATTTGTATCTAAAAACGTTAAAGTTAAATAAAATGAGTTTACTTTTATATTTCATAACGACTTTACCAAAGATGTTTGTGAAGGTAAGATCAAGCTGATGATTATCGTTCATGATGGGTACTATGAGCACTACAGTGAGCACATCAAAGACAGCTTACAAATATTTTTACATACTAGTAATGTACTTCTTGTATAAAAATAAAGCGAACAGTGCATTCGAAGCTAAATCCTATTCAACTGTAAAAGCATTCTCATTCGTGGCTAGCTCAGCTGAATAAGTCTAATTGAATATGTTCGATATCTGTTAAGTTGACATTTTGCACTAACTGGCTTAACTGGTCAACCATAATGTTTCATGTAGATATATGAAAGTGTGGCGGCTGATAAATTATTTTAAAAATCACAATGTGTGGGTTAATCGCTTAAAACGTTAGAATTAAACTTTACTGTTTCATTAATTGAAATTTTCAACCGGTTCCAGAAATATTTTCCGGTGAATGACTTTCCCTAGAAACAAGGGACATAACTGGTATTAATGAACAAGGGTCGTAACTTTTAAAACATGTTACAGTTTTAGAACATGTTTGCACTTTGTGACGTCGTATTCTTACGTTATTTAACGTTTCTTTTTATTTTCGAGTTGAGGTTGGATTCCTGATGAGGACTTACTTTCCAATGTATGGAACGTAAATAAGCAAATAATGGCTGATTCGATTTCATTTGCCTAATCTAAGAGGTCACGAAATGAGACAAAGAACCGGCTTAAGTTTAAGTCTAATACACCTGAAAATGGGATGGTCTGTATGATCCCACAGGATCAGAAACTAACAGTACTGAAGGTTCTATGAAAATTATTTTGCTTCTTTAGTACTATGTTTAACAATGTTTTTAATATTTTTGGCAGTCACAAAATAACAGATGTGATTTTAAAGGCGCTCGCGGTAGTTTTTTCGGAGTGGTCGATATTTACCCCCAACACCGTGCCAATTTGGTTGTTTCTAATTCCTCGTACCGTACCCGTACCATACATCCGTATTCGGAAACTTTCGGTTTTGTTCGGAGAATGGCTGAAACCTAGATCTATGACATTAAAATACTTCGGAAACACGTAAAAATCCGCATATTAAGAACTCTGCCTTTGATAACTTGATATATCTCTTGGTCACATGTTCAAATCATTGACCCCTAAACAATGAAAAGATTTTTTCGTAGCATTTGTTGAGAAGCCTTTAACCTTCACCCTTCAAACTTAGTGGGGTGATTGGCCAAATGGAGTAGATAACCCCTGTTCCTTTTAAGATCAATATATTAAAGGTTACGGATGCAGCAGCCGGAATGATTCCTCTTTGTTTCTTCCTTTTAGAATACAGAAAAAAAACTAGTTTGTTCAGGCACACTTTCAGCGAATTTATTCCAGATGTTCATCGGGTGAGCGACCTAGGGCCATTTGATCCTCTGGTTAAGTATGTTTCCCTTAAGCTGTGGACAAAAACAGAATACTGTCAAAGATTTTGGCTGAATATATGCCCTTGTTTGAAATAAAAATTGACGTATTTCGTACCAAACTGCCCCCCCCCCCCCCCCCCACACACCCCACCTCGTTGTAATTCAATTTAAGCCAAATCTAATATGGTGACCTACAAGTTTTCTTTTTGTTTTAGATTAGGTAGACATAAGCAAATACATGTGCAGAGTCTGAATTAGTTCTATTATGTGAAATGCGATAAAATAGCAGAAATACCGACTTAAGATTGACAAAATATGAAAAAAATAACCATCGGTCTGCTGAACAACTATTGTTCTTTTTTACAAAATCAATTTCTTTTGATTTCTCTGAGCATGTCTCCACTAGAAATATTGTTTTCTGTTATAAAAATGCTTAGATTTCAAATTTATACTAGTTATTGTACTTTACTGAAATACATGGTAGGTGTATGGAAGTTTTTGAAAACTTTTCAAAATAGCCTCATATCTGAGGACAAATAAAACTGAATAAGTGCTGGTGACCTAGTATTATTATTATAGTTTTCATTACATCAAAACACGATCTTGTAATACAGACCATTTCATCAAAATCTATTATTGCGAAAAAAAATGACGAAACTGCCGCGAGCGTCTTTAAATTATTATATTAACCGAAGTATCAGTGTCCTGGTTAACTTACTGCATCAATGTCATTTTTGTTTGAACTTCGATTTATTTTTTCAAATACAACACTGTTATGCCCTTTAATTACAAAACATATCGTCGCCAAAAACCTTTTTTACACATGTCTTGAAAACAAAACTGATGGATGGTTATATTTCAAATTTCTCCTTGAAACGTATGTGTGCATAAGGAAGAATGCTCCATATGTGGTATTGTTTCAAATACACTATAATGCGCATTGAAAACAAAATAAGACTATTTTCAACAATTTTTGTTTGAACTTTAGCGAGCACTTTCATTCAAAGCAATTGAGATTAAGCAATCATTTTGATTCTATGTATTTTGAATCTTAATCTAAATTAAATTTGTAACTCAGTTGTCCTCGTTTTTAATTTTTTAATAGTTTTTTCTATAATGTTCATTTACCAATTAATTCTATATTCAGTCATCACAAAAGAATTCGTGATTCGTAGAAACAGGCTTGCGGAAGTATTTGCATTTCATTCTTAATTACTGAAACACACCTGTACATATTTCTCAGGAAGTAGCTAGCGTAGTCTACATGACACATGGTTAACATGAATCAAAATTCCACAATTCTCAAACCAGATAGCAATGTACATTGTATATTGAATCATAAATTAGAATAATTTAAGTTGATATGTTGGTGGTACGATTTCAAATATTGTATCTTTTATATTTAACATGCACCAGTTTTAAAGACTTTAAGAACTATAAATAACTAATGCTTTGATCTCTATGGATCACATGGTTTTTAATTACGGTTTTATGAAAGCATTCTAAAATATGGAATATTTGTTATAGGTCTAGAGTGTGAACATTTATTTAACACGTCGGCTGCGTACAGTAATATCGCTAAAGTAGAGAATGTCTTTCAACTGATTTCCGTTTCTAAGGATGTATGTAAAGTAAACGACAAGAAAAATCATAATTGTCCAGAAGGAAAACATCTGTTTTCAAAGTTAAGCAAAACGATGTATTTCATTACCAGTTCTCTTTCGTTTTATGTTCTTACGTATTGTCTTTTTATACGTCGGTATTGGTGTCAATACCAAATGTCAGACAAGTTATATCGACAAAGTCGTAAAGCAAGTACCTGATAATTAAGACTTGTAACATTGTCTAATCAATATATTGACCGATTTCGCCGATTGTATTTTGACCTACTTGTTTTATTTAGCGACGTAATGTTTGATAAATAAATTGTTTCCGTTTACTCAGTTCATGCAATTATTTTATAGAGGGTTATATTTTTTTTTTCA
This sequence comes from Mercenaria mercenaria, assembly GCF_021730395.1. Lineage (NCBI taxonomy): Eukaryota > Metazoa > Mollusca > Bivalvia > Venerida > Veneridae > Mercenaria > Mercenaria mercenaria. Next base: position 70,869,192 of record NC_069368.1, on the reverse strand, counting down.
TTTATTTTAGATACAGTTTCTTTTTGTTTCAAGTAACAAATAACCATCGACGGTAAGCAAATTAAACATCGTATCTATTTGTTCTTCAATATGTTAGTCATTTCATTTCATAGTTTGTTAAGTATTATAAATTTATATCGTTCAAATGTATGCATCAATAACGCCTACAGCCTGTCTTCGATGTGAGGTATGCATTCTTTGCACAAAATGAGGAATATCTTCCTTTCCGTTTAAAGATTTTTGGCACCGTCTCATAACTATATTCTGGTCATTTTGTCTACGGAGAGTGTTTTTGAATAATTTAACCTTCTAAGGCGGTGCCCCACTCTATTCCTTTATTTGTTCGTTTGTGTGTTTGCTTTGTGCGAGTGTGTGTGTCGGTCGTGTGCGCGTTCACGTGCTTGGTTTACGTTTGGGGAGGCTGCGTTTTTAGAACGTGGTTTTCCCTGTTGGATGTTCCTTTTTTGTACATGGCTGTGGAGAACTAATCTTATCTCGGCATGTTGAAATTTAATATAGCTTGGGTCCAGTGGACAGTCTTAACATGGTATCCATGATAATGAGACACACCGCTTGTTTTGGTGTTCAGCCATTTTTTTCAACTGCATTAGAAGTATCAGACGAGACATGTGTACGACTCAATGATAGGCAGTACAGTTCTAAAGCCCACTTGAACATAAATGCTTTTATACTTGTCTTCTGTTCTAGTTGTTGAGCCCTGAATAGTGTTATCTTGCTGCCCAGCTTCTTTCAAAACGTAAGGCTTATTGCCTCGAACTTTTTGTCGGACCTTGCGTTTGTAAGAGTTTCACCCGGTGATTATTACTTTTTCAACAGTTTTAGAACATGGTGGAGGTACCAGTGAGGTTTGGTGTCCAACATTTACCGGTTTAAGCTGCAAATTGATGTCTCGGCTAGTCACCTTTCTTCAGTTGTTTGCTTTGCCCTTGCAGTCTTTTTGTTTCGCTTTTTATGAATTTTTGAAATATCATTTACGCACCCATACATACAGTTCTGTAGGGTTTCGTGCCTTGGTACGTACCTATCGGGTCTTTGGCCTTGCTTTTGCACTTAAACTATTTCAGCTAAATATTTTACCAATTCAAAGGACAGAAGAGAAAACTAGTCCTTTCCTAAGTAGTTTAACTAAGACCTGTATTATCTCCATCGCAATGGCTATTTTCAGGTTTTTAGTATTTTAGAGTTGCCTGAGATTCATACTGAGATTTGACTTAATATGTTTGAACACCGCGCCAGGATATTACGTACGTACTCTTTACTGTATGACTCTTAAATGGATTCAGCTGGTATAAATCAGTCTTCACCACAGAAACAAGACAGTTTCGGAATATTTAGATTAGCATACTATATTTCTGCAGAAATATTATTTATGTATAGTTGTACACCATATCCGAATTATTTTGTTACATATATGTTATAAATGTACATTATATAGCAGACAATTGACATGATTAATGAATTATGTTGCCCCCTCTGAAGTTGATAAATCCATTTGTTTAATAGAAACGAGATATATCGGGAAGGTTATTTGTTAATATGTCTATTATTCTAAATACCGCTTTTCGCCAACGTTTGGCTTTGTATTGATCCGAACAGAAGTCTGGCTTTGTATAACATCTGGGTGAATGAAATAATAATTCAGTATAAATAGAGAATAATAGGTTAGTGCCGTAGATGAGAAAGTTTATCTGGCGAGGTGGAGGAGGTTATCGGGTGAGCCGAAGGCGAACCTGATAACGTCCGGAGCCGAGCCAGATAAACTTTCTCCATCTTAGGCACTAACCTATTATTCTATTTATCTTGTCATTACTTCATTTTCCGATATTTAGCAATTTAATTTTAATAAATAAGTGTGTGACAACCGTTTTAATGACGTCATATTCGTAATGACGCCACTTACATAATAACGTAATCACCGACAAAATCGCAATAACTTCTTCGTTTTTGAATAAAAACTCATTATTTGACCACTCATTTTCTTAGTTCGGACATTTCCAACACAATGGTGATGGTTTCAATGCAAAATTTCTTATGACAACAATATCGATCATAAGGTCACATGATTAACTGACTATATATCACTGGTCACGTGTCAACTGACGGTATATCAAGAAAGATATACGGCACCATGATATCGGGTCGTAAAAACTGCAAGTGACAGGATAATACATATTGTGCAGGTAGTCGCTTTACAATTATTTTCAAATTTAAGTCCAAGCGTTACTGGGCATACATCACTTATCAAGTTTTCAATGTTTGAGCATTTCCGAGTTCGCTGGTAGATTTTAAAAGTGATTTTACTAAACACTCAAAAATTACTTCATAAAAATCAGAAGAGAAATAGAATTTGCAATCTGAAATTTAGCTAGTTTCTTGTCAATATTAGATCTCAAAATACGCAGATTATTCGATTTCGAAAATTGTTTGGTTCAAGATCAGTCAAACCTTCTTCTTCCTCTCAATACCTCTTTGCTTTCGCAAAGCCGACCTTCAACTCTTCAACATTTTGCGATGGTTAGGCTTAAATGTGTAAATGTTGAGTTCTGCTCAACACGGGGCTAGAGGGCGTGGACAGTAGCATGCATTTCCACTACCATCCATGAACAGGCTCTATCAAACCGAGCCTGCAACATTTTCGTTTTTGTTGTGTTGAGCGACCTGTGGAGTTTCCACTTTTTCTATTTTATATATAACATTTCATTCTGAATTTAAATTGACATATTCCGAGCAAAAAAAACCCAACTTTTATATAGCTTAGTACAAACTGTAAAAAGTCTATCGTCTACACTTTTAGTGACAAAAATTGCAGGCAAACTCAATATTTTACTTTCATAAGTGATAATTTACAGTTTTAGTGACACAAATTGCTGAGATCATCCTTGTGCCCTTCTAATGTTAATTATCATCGTTTGTAACATGTTTAACTTTTCTCTTTTTTCTACAGTTTCTCGCATTAATCAACTTATAAATCCAAAAAGCAAGAAGTGTCTGATTATTTCGGATTCCATGCCCAAACATGTAAAAGATATTTGGGATACAGACATTCATTCATTTCCAGGAGTTACTATTTCACGGTTGATTTCAAAGATAGCTAAAGGTTCTATTAACCTCAATTATGATAATGTCATTTTTCACGTTGGTACAAACGATGTAAATAGCCATTCAGCTGGTGAGGTTTTGTGCTGAAACGTATTCTGATAGTTCAGTGTCATTTTATTTTTCTTCAATTTTACCAAGACCAGTTGATTTTTCAGAAACTGGATCTAAGATTAAGGAAATAAATCTGGCTTTAGAGACTATTTGTAAAGATAGAAAGGTCAAATTATTTAAGTCTTTTCGCCTTTATTTAAAGGCCAATCTTCCTCGTAGCGAATTTTTCGCAATTAATGACGGTGGTTTACATCTCAGTTTAGAGGGCACAAGGCGGTTAAGACATTTTTTATTAATATAGTTGCACATTTGTAATTAAACATTTGTTCATCACTGAATTACACATAGCTTTGTTCAGAGCTCAAATTTATCTCTGAAAATGTCATATTATTTGCATTTTGGTATCTAGCAATTTGCAGTTATATTCCTGAGAAACTAGTATGTAACAGTAACCAGTTTTAATTGACACTATTGGTGATAATTATATCTCTCATTATGTGATACTTTTGTGTCCTATAATTTTGTAACACAAGGTTGTGAATTACTAGTGGTGGTATAAGTTCTCGTTTTTCAATTTACCCACAAATTTCTCTGAAGAAGTTATTTCATTAGTGAGTAGGTATTTATCAATATGCGTTTTCTTAAGGAAGTTGGAGTGAAACAATTTCTTGAGTTCAGGCTTGATTTGAAGTCTTTGAGTCTTTCTTTATTTTGAGACTTTATTAAATAAGTTCAATTAAGTAGATAGTTGGTTGTATTACTTAAGAATTGTAAGTACTACACAAGAGATATAATGAGTACATGTGTATATAAATATATTGAAAGACAGATCTAATAAACTTCACTCGGAGATAGTTTATCAAAGGAAGTTCAGTTCTCTACAAAGTAGTACCTTATACTTTTGAGAAATTTCTCGAGAAAATTGTATGTAACGTTTCCCTAGAAAAAGAGTGTTCATTTATTATTGACAGATTTATTTTTGAAATTTTGTTCTGTTGGAGTGTTATTACACAAAAGTTGTATATTAGTTCACAAGAGGTGGACTACTGGTTTTATATATTAAATGAGACTGTGTACCAGTAAACTTCTCTCGGAGATAATTCATCAGAGGAAGTTCATTTCTCTACAAAGTAGTATACTTTGGAGAAATTTCTAGCGAAAATGGTACATAACATTTTCCTAGAAAAAGACAGTGTTCATTTATTATTGACAGATTCATTTCTGAAGATCTCATGTGTTGTGTTTTGCTCTCATGTGTAGACAGTCTTGTCTCAAGGATTTAAGTTTCTTCAGTTGTCATATATTTGTTATAGTTCATGCTTTATATACTGTAAAATCATTTAATTTCGTGTGCATGAAATTTCGTGGTTATGGTCAAAACAGCAATTTCGTGGGGATATGAATTCGTGGATTCAACTTTTTAACATAAAATGAATGGGAATTTTACTTGTTCGTTGGTATTAAATTCGTGGATTGACTCAACCACGAAATCCACGAAAATTTGTCCCCCACGAATATTAATGATTTCACAATATTCAGTTGTTTGGCCTCTGGGTTGGCGTTATATTGAATATTGATAATGATTATGCTGTTTCATACTTAACCATGTTAACAATATGTAATAATCATTTAGTACAACATTGGTTAACAACGTGATCAATTTAATCCTAATTAAATATTTAATATGTCAGTTTTGTTTTATTTTGTTTATAAACAAACAAAGAAATTAAAGTGAACACTTAATTTAGCGTATTTTATTGTTGACAGTAATATCGATTGATTATGTGGAAGTAAAAACTTGTTCCCTTTCAAAAATCAATTAGTTTCCACTGGGCATTGGTCACACACTAATATAGTAATCTAATTTAGCAGTACTACAATTCGTAGTACTATATTATCAACTTTTATCATAATATCGAGGAAGTCCTTCCTTTGTCATAAATGGTATTTTGACCAATACCTCATCTTTATACGCCATAGTGTGAGATTCGTCAGTCCCGCACATGCACAATAGTGTTTACTTCCGGTGTAAGAAGTGTAAGACAGCGCGCTATTCAAAACAGCACCAACTTACCTGGTGCAGAATAGCAAATTGGCTACCCTAGCACACAATAAGGATTCTGGGTAAAAGAAGGGGTACCTAGCGTCAAATGTTCTAATATACGGTCCTGTATTAAGGAGTAGCTTCTCGTATCAGCTCTACACCGTGCCGCGAGGCTGGCCTTTTCGTCACAAAGAGATGGTTTTCATTGAGAGAGGCGATTGACCTGTTCATCACGATGAGGTATAATTATAAATGTTAAGGTTTATAGCGAATTTTTTTTCTTTGAGGACGTGTCTAGCCATCAGGTAATCAGTACAGCTGTCTGGTAACCGGACGCCTCGCTTGTCCTCTAGGGGTTTTCTAGCTGTGCGGTGTACAATTTGGCATTAGTACAATAAATTAATTGAATTTATTGTTTTCCTGAGATAATAATATTTACCTGTATACAAAAATGACACAAATTTTATAAAGGAGAAATGAATTAAACGAAGAAACAAGTTGCCAAAGTTTAAACACATTTTCTGCAAAGTGACTGCTTTTAACATACGTATGATTGACACTACATTTATACAAAATTAATAAAATTTCTGCGACAATGTACGTACATGTTTTTGGATAATATATATTTAGATGAAGACGGTTAAAGACGTTTTAATATTTTTAAAAAAAAAGCAACTTATTTTTATGATCATGTTCATGTCATAAAATTAAGCATGTTAAAAGTGGAATTTCTAACGTTTCTCATTACTTCATGTGTAAAATATCCTGTAACGTAACAATTCATCTTTGCCATCATATTATATCTCCGTACAACAACCGCGTACTATAACATTGAAATGTTTTTGAAGAGCGGCACTAATTTTATATCTATAAGCAACAGCATTTATACAAAAGTATTAATCATATGTATTTTAGCAACTTATTAATGGCTAGCTAATAAATTATTAGGAAATAACTCATTACCTAAGTCTTGCCCAATTATATCCATGTTCATTCGAAATTGTAGAAGAGTCACACTCACTGTCTGCTGGACAGCTCCTACTTTTGTCATTCTTTTCCTTATTATTTGACTTATTAAATATAATCAGTTATCCTTTTTAGGCTGGGCGGTGTGTTGTAGGTAAAACGAGAAAAATGAGTATATGAATTTAATACTTGTTGCATCCTAGTATTGGTGAATTAAAAGATATTTGTAGGCGTTGTGTATGCTTTGCAAAATTGTGAAATTTTAAGTCAGTGTTACCCTTTTTATCAAAATAATCACTGTGTGAGTCTTTCTGTTGATAATTGGGTTAGTGAGCTACATTATTCTGGAGCTTCGAAAGAGAGAACAATAACTTGAGCTCATAGTGTTCACCTTATATTCTGATCTTACAGTATTGTAACTAAAGTAGATTGATCGGCTATATTTTGCTCACGTTGCCATTTTCTCAATGCCATTCCAAATCATTTCAGACTAGATACAACAGGGAATTTCATGTAACTTGGAATAATGATTAAAATGGAATTATGTCATTTTTCAAGTAAACATCCAGCTGAAATAAATGTGTGTGTGTAAAAAGGGTGGAGGAAATTATAACTTTTGACCCAAAATACCAAACTCTTCCTGTAAAGCTACAGTCACACGTTGAGCAACGGTGCGGATGGGATTTGTCTGTGGCGGGGACGGACACGGATAAGTACGGAGCAGTACATCTTAGTACGGGAAAAATGGTGAGAAACGGGGAACAAAAAATACAGGACGCGAATAAGTATTACGTTCAACTACGTTTTACTGCGCCTGGCAACTTGCCCAGCGCGTGGACGTGTCTGTAGTGAACTACGTTGAACTACGCTTTAGTACGGGCAGCCCCGGATAACTACACTCAGCTACGGATCAATACGGCGAGGTACGTTTCAGTACGGATAACTACGTTTTAGTACGTTTAACTACGGATGAATAAGTTTCAACCAAGATGGACTAAAGTCACGCTCAATGGCTACGGATCGCTCAAACTTTTGTGCATGTTCAAAAGTTGGAGAAACTTGCAAATTTGGGATAAGTCTTGAATACATTTTGACCAAGTGTTGTTACGGATTGATACGGATTATTACTCTGAGGTAGGGCTTAGGTACGGATCGATACGGATTACTACGTTTCTATCCGTGGCTAGACGTAGCTATCCGCGCCGTATGTGTGACTGGGTTATTACCAGTACGAAATAATAAGTTTCCAAATATAACTTTTCTTATTTCGACTGGGGCAGTCTTTTTATGAAAAGTCAAACTGCACGCAGGAGTTAATTCCCTTCAACTTCAGAAATATCTACCTATAGGAAAGGGAGATCACTGCGTAGTAGAATGAAGAAAAGAACCACTATCTTATTAGTCCGATTTCTTTATTTCTTAAGTACTTATGCGGCATTATCGTTAATACAACATATTTAAATGCACAGCAACCGAAAATTGCTTGTATTAAACATTCACCAAAAACACACTATGTGCAGTAAGATGCGCATAGTGTCACTTTAAGTAAAAATATTGAAAACCATAACACTGTTTTGAATACTTATAAAAAATATCTGTTTTGACATTCTTTGTTTCAGTCCACACTGTAATGAATATAGTGAAGGGAGAAAGTGAAAAATACAATATCATAACAGATGTAAATCTATTTTGAACAAATATAAAAATTTATCACTTTTTGCTATCCTCAGCGCAAAGTGTTTTGGGAGAGCTACGTTTGTTTGTCCACACACTTTCTTCCACCAACCAGCCAAACCCAACCAAACTTGACAAGAATGTTGTTGTGGTGAGACTCTTTCAAAGTTGAGCACAGAAATGCATTCCATGTAGATATCAAGTTACCATAGAAATAAAAAAAAATGAAATATTTTCAGAAAATGTTTGTAAGATTTTGAAATAATTCACAAAAATAACTTTATGTGACCTTGTAAAGTCCTCTGTCAAGTTTGTAGAAATGGTTTTCAGTAATCATTTTCATAGGCAGGCACAGCTAAAAGTAGAATAACCTTTTAAACAATTGTCTGATCTATCAAGAATGATATACATTTAAAGTCAAATGGTAAAGATCACGTGTGAATTTTATAGAAATATGCAGGAGAATAAACTGTCCTTCGTATGACCTGTACTTGTCCAGGAAAATTTCCGAAATTCTCCCCTTCAGTTTTGAAAAAATATAAATGACAATCCTAATTGTGTGAAGCCTGCACTATATGTGCAGGATGTAGGTAAATCATTTTTGACACAATATATGTTATTTGTTAAAAATAATATTTTACTGTGCGCGAAATTCTAGGTATAATTTTTGTTGCTAATAAGTACACTACTATATTTGAATTGTTTAATATGCCATTTCTTTTGTACTTAATGTAGTATGTACAAAGGCATGTCACAAGGGTAATGCTGTTACTATTTCTGAAGTTCAGTTTTATTTTTGTCGCTTTCAGATGATGATAGCATACGATACCGTCAGTTGCTTACTCTAGTTAAGTCATTACTTGTTTCTGTGAAATCATTTATGGAGAAATAATTTTACTGATTGCGCAAATACATGAAATTCAATCAAAATGAACCAAACTAAACCTAAAATATTGCATCTTTAAGTTTTTTTTATTTTATGAATTTACGTCTCAATGAAACATCCAAAATTTCATTGCCATACAATTAAATGCTTTTATTGTATTCATCAGGATATGATGTCACATAGTTTACAGTCACATTCCCTTGAAATACTTTTGAATTCATGCTAGAAATCTCAAGAGTTACGTGTTAAACAATGTAATTTGGATACAATTTGGTAGAGCTAGTGTCTGTAGCAAGTTAACAGGGTATCACTGGGATATGAGTGATGGTGAGGGTGTATATAAAAGTAACGTTACGGTCAGTCAGGATTGTTGGCACAAACCTCTTGACTGGTAAAGGCAATTTAATGGAACTTCATACTCCTGTTCCACCTAGACGTGTAGATGTGTATACCTTTTTTCTGGTCATTGCAAGCATTTAAGAGTTAACATTCTTCCTAAGATTTTTTGACAATATCATATCCTTGTATAGTTTTTATCAACAATTTAGTAAGGAATGAGTAGCTTTCAAAGAGACCGACACTTAGTTGCATGAAAGTGATTTGCAGGCAAAGAAAGCTTTTTCAATGGTGAAACGTTTATCCCGTTCGGCGGGCGGTACCAACTCAATAAATTTGTTTGTTACTTTACAAATTAGGTTAAAGCTTTCATGCATTTTCACTCTATCTCTATTGAATGGATTTAATTCTAACTTCAAATAATCGTTCCACATTATCATCTACATGACCCCTTTTCATTAATTATAACCAATTTTAGCATTTCTAGTAAATTTTATGCACTTTCTCTACAACAGTATTTCTAACTTAATAGATTTTATTCAATCTTTAAACAGTTCTTCCAAATCGTTGTCCTCATTAGGATAAATGATTCATAATTATGTCGCCAAAACTTCATGAATTAGGTCCCATTCTATTGTCATGTTTTACTGCGACATTCCAGCTTTGACGGTGGAGGAAGACCCCAGGTACCCCTCCGTGCATTATTGCATCACGCGCGGCACCTGGGTAGAACCACCGACCTTCCGAGGCCAGCTGGGTGACTTCCTCACATGAAGAAATCAACGCCCCAAATGAGGCTCGAACCGACATCGGTGAGAGGCAAGTGACTTTACGTCAACGACCTCAACCACCCGTGTTGAGTCAGAAACTCAACCATTCATCAAGGGAAATTGATAACACAAATATACCCCATGAGATGATATGTCACGTACGACCTTTTGTTGTTTTTTTATATAGTTAAAGATGTTTAAAGCAGATTACAACTAAGTTTTTAGTTATGCAAATTCAAATCCAACATTTTTGCTTATTACATATTGGATATGTAGCACAATATTATATATTCATCATGATTATTAGCTTATGCTGCAGTTGAGGTAATAAGCCACTGGTGAGTCCAAAAAAGTCCTTACATCAAACAAAAACCATTTGGTTGTAACTTATGCCGTCCAACGAAAACAAAACATACACCTCTATGCTCCCTATGATGAAGCTAATGAAAAAACACTTAAGACAAATTCGGACAGGTTATTTTAGAAATATCAGGAAAGTAAGATGGCAGAAGGACGAATTGACGTTCAGCCTTCACCACCTAAGTCTTTGTTATCACCAAAGTAACTATCGAAACAGATAAAAAGATTAAATCCTGTAAAGTTATGTCACCCAAGCATTCTATGTCCTCGCAGCAAATGTCAGTCTCAGCATCAATCCCGGATTCCTAGTCACCTTAACAAAGTACCGAAACAGGCGTAAGTGTAAAGCCTAGTGATAAAGCACAATCTCTCAAAGAGAAAGTGCTCTCTTCAGAAAAGCCGGCTCAACCCTCTATAAGTACTGGAACAGGTAAAAGGTCAGACTTTATTGAAGAGACATTATCTTCCAAAGACGATATGCTGTCTCCAGATTTCCTTGTTTTACCCCCTTAAATGCCAAACAGAAGCTTTCCAAAGATACTGTGCCACGTAATTTTATTAAAAGAAATCCATACTTAACCACCAAACAAGGTACTGATCCTTCAAAATATGTACTCTCTGAACAAAATGCTGTTATAACTTGAGACTAATCTCAATCTACTTCTAAAAAGGAAATAGCCATTCTTCTAACATAAGATATTGTATTTGTGGTGTAAATGATTTGAGGATAACTGACAGGTCAATGCTTCAATGCGAAGAATGTGGGAAATTGTACCACTATACTTGCATACTTGACAAAAACTCAAATTAACAAAGTGTCGGAATTTGTAAATATGTAAATTTTATATGTGGAACGAAAGGTTGTACTTTTGACTAAGGTATGCTTATTAGACCCCTACCGGTTGAAAACCAGTTTCGGGGACTATAGGAATGCGCTTTTCCGTCCGTCTTTCCGTCCGTCCGTCCTTCCGAGAATGTTGTGTCGCGCCTAGCTCCAAAAGTATTTGACGTAGAGTCACAAAACTTTACAGGAATGTTGGTCAGCATGTGTAGTTGTGCACCTGGAGTTATGGCCAATGACTCAGTAAAAAATTAGTCATTTTAATGTTGTGTCGCACGTAGCTCCAAAAGTATTTGACCTAGAGTCACCAAAGATTACAGGAATGTTGGTCAGCATGTGCAGTTGTGCACCTGGGGTTTCGCATCCGGATTCATTCAGTCGTGTAGGAGTTATAGCCTCTGACTTAGTTAAAAATTGGTCATTTTGATGTTGTGTCGCGCCTAGCTCCAAAAGTATTTGACCTAGATTTACCAAAGTTTACAGGAAAGTTGGTCAGCATGTGCAGTTGTGCACCTGGGGTTTCGCGTTCGGATTCATTCAGTCATGTATGAGTTATGGCCCCTGACTTAGTTAAAAATTTGTCATTTCAATGTTGTGTAGCGCGTAGCTCCAAAAGTATTTGACCTAGAGTCACCAAAGTTTACAGGAATGTTGGTCAGCATGTGCAGATGTGCACCTGGGGTTTCACGTCCAGATTCATTCAGTATTGTAGGAGTTATGGCCCCTGACCTAGGAAAATGTTTGTGTCCTTTGTCATGTAGTGGGGGCATCTGTGTCCCATTGACACATTTCTAGTTTTTGAATTACTTCCCTTTTGTGTTATTATAAATAGCTTATTTTGAAACTTTTTTATTATTGGCAGTAGGGAAAAACCGAGACCACTTTTCCGTGGTACAACAATTTTTAGATGTATTTTGACATAACTTACCAGGTAAGAATTTTTTTGTGGACTTTGAATTTTTTTCTTGGAATTTCTTCTTTTTCCTGTCCTTTGGGCTTCAACAGTCAAGGTCTTTAAATTTTGCTCCCATCCTCTGATGTAACCCTTCGGGCGTATATTGCCCCGCTTGGTAGCGCTTTTGTTCCCAACGATTTTGTGACTGCCGCGCAAACGCGAGGACGCGTTAATTTTATGATAATTAATAAACAATCATTTATATTATCAGATGTAAATTACTGACAAATGAATATCACCATTACTTTCTTTCTATCTTTCAAGTATGTTCAAGACAAAGTATTTCAGTCGGGTAAAATTCACATAAAAGTAGCAAATCATTATTTTATTTTATGTAAGTTGGAATCCTCAAGACGTTTTTCTGTTTTCCTTACAGTAGCGGTATTTCTCAGTTCATTCTTTGATGATGTGATTTTACGTATAGGTCTTTATAGAACATAGTTTCATTATTCACTATTTACAGGAATATGCATTTAACTAATCTTTGATAAGATAATAAACTTTTCTTACCTGTCATTGTGAATACGTGTCATAGAGAAAAAGATAAAGAATATTTTTGATGCAAAAACAAAGGAAAACAGATCTGTTGTAAAGGGTGTAAAGAAAGTTAGTTCCGGTTAAGCAAATGACCATATTATTTTCCAGAGAAGTAAGAGAGAACAGGAAAGGTTCATTTATTCACTAAAAGACTGCCAATTACAATGTTTAAGGTTTTACTGCTGGATGAATTGAGATAAATTTATGACATTCGGTGAAAGTTTTCCCTTACATTAATGTGTTTTGTAGAAAATGGCATTTTTCACTACAATGTAATGGGGGGTAGGCCGATTCCATACTTAACTGTACATAAATGTTACAATGTATTAGAAGGTATTTGTTTGGTTTTATATTACTGTAACAGTAGATGAATTTGTATTGTACAAAGAATAATTTAGATCTGACATAAAATGTTTGCGTTAGAATCAATGAAAGAAGAAACGCTTATTTATTTTCAAAAGCTGAACATTTCTGAACTTAGTGTATAGAACAAAATGTTTTTTCTCCAATAGAAAATCTGAAATTAATAAAATTTCTATAACAGCATTACGTCAACATATCAGCATTTAATATAACGGAACACTATCTATGTCTTATTTTCCATATTTTTGATATGCTGATTTACTTTTCCATTTGGAACGAACTTTTCTTACACCGTTTACGTAACCAGTATGCTAGATTTCTATCCTTAATTGTATATTGATACGAACACTAGAAATACAAATGTACTCGTATTTTGACAAGTTATAAAGATGTTTGATACCTAATGCTCCATCTGTTCATGTAAACGTAAGCATCACATAATCGTTTGGGCATTGTACCTGTATTCATCCAATACCACTAAATATACAGCATATGTTAATAAATGAGTTATTTGTATATAATAACACTATCATTTAAATGTCATAACAGTATATTTTATGTTCATTTTTATACAATTAATTAAAGCTGTGATGTTTCTGACGCTGTTCTATGAAGGATTACAATGATTGTCGTTTCTAGAGACTCCATATTCATTATTATAAAGACACTATTGTTTATGAAAAATCATTGATTTAGCAAGATTTACAAAAAATGAACGTGTTTATATTGAACTGTTCAACTGCCAAGTTTTCCTAAACTTCTAGCATCACTACTTCTGAATTCTAACTTCGTCACCTCATATAACTTCCATCGAATTTATTTTCATGCACTTACTCTCATTATGTTTGTTTAGACAGACACACGTGAAAACCAAATAAAATTTTGTTGACAGATTAAAGTTGCGTATTATACTTACACAGTTCTACAAGTTACCCATCAACTCGTTCAGGTCCCTTAAGACTGAAGCATGTAAGAAGGAATCGCAGAAGTCTATAAAACTACCATTTTATGATAATAACCTGGATGAACGCGTACGCAAAATGGCGCCAATACCAAATTAAGACCCTGGTTCTATATGACATAGATGTATTGACACTGCTTTGAGGTTGAAACATTATGGCAAGGGACCTTTATGAAGCGCTTCTGAATCAAGGGCTTAATGAGTGGCTTACAAAATACTGCATAAGGTTAAATGGACAATCCATGTGCAATATATACTTTGACATAAAAACCAATTTTAAATTTAAGACTCTAGCCGGGACACACTTATCAATACCAAACGTAACAACAGTCATAAATTATATTCCGTCTAACTGGCTGTCACTTACTGGAGCGGAGAGTAAACATTATTCTGATGCAGCGTCCAAAAATCTCGAGGATTGCCTCGACATCCTGTCAGAACATTTATTAATCACAAGCAATTTTGTTATAAAGCACATTTGCAAAAGTAAACAGCAAGGATATAACAAATAAATAAAGGAATAGTTGCGTTCCGCCTTACAGCATTCAATAGTAACGACACGTGGGCTGGGGAGTGGGGGTGGGGTATGTTTAAACAGCATTATTATGCACAAACTCAAAAAATATTCAACTAGTCTCTGTTCAGACCCTGTTTTGTTCGCATGAGCTAACTCCTGAGGCTATTCAAACAGAATAGAATATATAGGAGAAATAATTTTTAAAACATAAAAAAGATAATTTAGTCGGTAGCAAGACTAATAAAAGGTTTGAAAAATTTCGATCTATATAATTTTCAAGTGATGACGAAATTTCAAGGTCGTACGTCTTCTTATTTATTTATTTATTTATAACCCTTACTCTGAAAATGGCTAATCCCTGCGGCTACATTGAAGTCAGAATTTCCATAGCCCACTGCGTAGATCTAGGTATTTAAGAAATGCCTATCACTAATTCATATAATTACGACAATGTCCGCTCCCGATAAGTCTGGTCAATAACAACAATAACAATGGTAAGTATCTTAAATTCTGTTGAATCCATTTGAGAGTCACAAAGGAATGTCTAAACATATTAAGTAATGTCTAAATTCTAAGTTAATCATAGACAGCTTTGTAACACTGAAATGTTATAGACTGCCCTTGAGACAGAACTCATGGAACTATCGATATTACTAGAGAAATGGTAAATAAAACAAGACAATGAATGGTTTCTAGAATGTGTAGGAAAAATCCTGAAAAAAAAATAATTCCTCCTTTTTTTTTTTGCTTGAACGAGTAAAATACAGGTAAAACATTTCTCTGTCTGACAGTGTAAACTGGACTTTAAGTACACCCGTAAATTGATTACCAACCGGATCAAGATAATTTCCTATGTATTTATTCTTGCATAAAAACTACTTTATTTATGGGCAGGTATTAACAGGTAAACAAGGCGTTTCACGTGTTGTTCATACATGATATTCATTTGTGAAATGCCGTGCCATGGCCTAACATTATTTTTGCGCATATTGACATCTGGTATCTGCGTCTTGTTTCTTCATTAAACACATCTTTTGAAGTTTAAAAGATGCAGTCCTATCCACAGTGTGTTTTGCTCTTTCAGTTCCAAACCGCTCGCAATGCCATCTACTGTTAACTCGCTTTTCCCCCTTGTTTTCTTTCAAATTCAGCGTTAGGAAAAAGAAGACGGTTCAGGTTTCGTCGATAACATTGAATGTATTGAAACGCATGTAGCTTGTGCGATTTTTTCAGGAATCATATCAACGATTTTGGGAAGTATGAATATTTTATTCAATTATTCACAGAACTCATATAATTCTTGAAAGAGGAAAACACGTTCAACTTGGTACTCAAAATGAATATTCATACTTAAAAAACACGTACTTAAAATTGTTTTTACCGATTTTTAAGTGATTTGCAAAAATACGGTATGTCATGTTTGCAATAATGAGAAGTAACAAAATGATAAAAAAAAAACCATTAAAACACACTTCTAGTAGCATTGCCTTGTACGCCCGGTTATGGATGATCGTTTCCAAGAACAGAATGATAATTAAAATTGTACCGAAATTGCAAAGTCATCACCTATTAGTCTTCGTGTCTTTAATACCGACAATTCACGTTTGTTTTCTGTATTTACATCAGCAATTTAACAACAATATTGAATTCCGCTGATTAAGTTTTTTACACATTTCAAGGAGTACCAACCGAGGATTTTCACAACTTATACAGACGAGACAAACTGTGTCTCTTTTAATGTACCGATCGAAGCAACTATCTTTAATCATACTCAGCCAGTCGGCTGTCATTGACCACAGAGTATAGCAATTAGTTTTCTGATGCAGCATCCAAAAATTCTCAAACCTGGAATCGACATGTTGTCACATATAATAATTAATGACAGGCAATTTTGTAATATGGAAAATCTGCGAATTGCTTGCAAGACTGCAGATTTTCCAGATATATCAGTTTCTCTCAATAGATAAACTTTACAGGACACTTAATTTCACATTTATAAGAAGTTTTATGAAAACTCATTTAAGCATTTTGTAATTCTAGGAAAGGATCAATAAACTTTGGCTTGAAAGATTTCTAAAGAGAAACAAAACTGCACAGACATTTTTGATTAATGAAGCCGAATCATTGTAACATATCGGTGATACTTCAGTTACATGTCCGAAAACACAGAAAAGTGATCAGAATTAACCCAGAAATGATTATAAAGAATTAATTGTCCTTTTCTTTGTGATCATGAAGTACATGTAATATAATTTCATAATAGTGTTCCTATTAAGCAAATGATAGGGATTTGAGAGGCGTACCTCTCATGTACCTCTCATGAACAGACTGAAACAAAATGAATCATTCATCGTCTAACTTGCTTGCATTCTATGTTTCTTTAATTTTGATAGAATTATCTGTCATAAAGAAGTCGTCAATTGCTTTGTGGCGGCGGCGGTAATACAACCACGAGATACAGTATTACATTGACACGAATATCCCACCACTTGGATGAAGTATTGCACGGACACGAAAATCCCACTATGAGGATGAAGTATAGCATGGGAACAAAAAAGAGCAGTTCAAGGACAATTGTTGCATTAGAGTCGAAATAACAGTAATATGAAATAAGGCACTTCCTCAATTGGGAATCGATCCAACTTAAACTCACCCCATAACATTTGAAAACATTTGAGGGCTCAGATAATGTTGTTATAACTTCTGGCCCAACCCTTTTGTATATTTACATTGATGTATTTATGTGTGGTTGTTGTATGTTGTATATATATATATAATAAAATATAATTAAACTGATTAAACTAAACATTTGAAAAGAACTTCTAATGACGGCACGTACCGTAGAACACATTTTTCAAGTCGATAGTTAATATCTCATTCGGTATATCGCATGTTACCGTAGAGGGATCGATCCTGATTTTTGTCGCTTCACACAGGATCGATTCCCTATCAATTTAAAGGTAGATTTTGGAATAAAAACAACACTGTCCATATTTTGACTGATGTGCAAGACGTTTCAGTTCGGACAAATTACGTGGACGCTTATAAGGCAAAAGCCAGAAGCGTATTTTTCCAAATAATCCGACGTCAGACGCTCTGTGCACGTGCCGGAAGTACACAAGTTTTACTTCGATAGTATATATCTCATTCGGTATATCGCATGTTGCCGTAGAGGGATATATCCCGATTCTTGTTGCTTCGCGACGAAAACCGGTAGGATCGATTCCCAAATAAGACGAGGTATTGTATGGGGTCAAAACACCATTGATGAAACAAGAGTTCAAGACTGTCACAAAATACGCCCGTCATCGAACTTGGCCTTATTCAAGGGCCATAATCCAGGAGTGCCTGCGATTTGGGTGGTTATCGAACTTTGCCGAGACATTATGCCCACATACATTGTCAGCAAGTTTTGTGAAGATCGGATGAAAACTGTTCGACTTAAAGAGCAGATAAGGCTAAATTCGCAGTTTTTTTCCAAGTAATTCAAGGGCCATATTCCAAGAGTACCTGGGGCGATTTGGATGGTTATCGAACTTGGCCGAGGTATTACTAGTATACCCGCAAACATTGTCAGCAAGTCTGGTGAAGATCGGATGAAAACTGTTCGACTTACAGAGCGGACATGCGTTGGACGCTGACCGCATGTCCGTCGCCTACCACAGGTGTTCACGTAATACGCCCCGCTCTTTCAGAGACGGGCGTATAAAAAGGACGGACTTCCTCGATATTATGACAAAGTTGATCATATAGTATTATGATATGAAGGTATTTGAACATTATTCTTTCATTCTGTGATTAATACACATTAGAGTTTTCCCTACTAAATGACGTTTTTAGCAGAGAATGTCTGACAACTGATTAACCCGCAATTCTGACGGTATTACTGAAGATAGCTTGGCACAGAAATAAAAGACAAAAAGAACAAAACGAAGACAGTTGATGAAACATTTATTTTATATCAATAACTTTTACTATACAGCAATTAGAAAATATTCGTTTAAATTAATGTTGGCAGAAATTGTACAGCTTACATAAATGTCAATACAAAACATATGATATAAGTTATGTTTTACATGCAGATTGGATGGCCTGTGACAGATGCTAATACGTATTATCTGAAACAAACAATATTCTTATAACACGTTAAATATAATGGTGAGGTGACTAACGTCAGAACTGGGATCAGATTCAACGAGATCAGGTATACAAAAACAGACATTACCGAATTCGTGACTACGTTATAACGTTTATATTGACACATTACACATTCACAGTTTGGAAAACAGCATGGTCATGTCCATACATCAACATGTAAAAACTGCCATATTCCAATGAGCTGTAACGACTGAAGGAAGGAAGGTGTAGGCTGAACTTGAACACATAAGATGTACCTGAAATTATAAAGAAAAAGGAGAACACAAGCAAAATAAGGGGAGTGGAGAGTGGGATATTAAACATCAGCAAGTATAAACAATCGAGGATTCCTTCGATAAGAAGCAAAATCAACCCTCGCATCTATTTGCAAACGACCTTCTTCTTCCATGTGCAAAACTGAAAGGACCCAAAAGGAGATTAAATCGCAACAAGTATATTAATATACCAACAAGACATAAGCTAAAGCGGGCCCTTACAACAGGATAAGAGCTCCTTCAGTAACAGGTTTTGAATGGTAATCATTAAAAACACATTACTGAAGATAGCTTGGCACAGAAATAATAATACTAAAAAGAACAACCCAAGACAGTTGTATGAATACATTACTTTTACTATCAATAATTTTACTATAGCAAGCAATTAGAAACTAATTTCGTTTAAATTAATGGTTGGCAGAAATTGGTCACAGCTTCACATAAATGTCAATATACAAATACATATGATATAAAGTATATGTTTAAAATGCAGATGTGGAGGCCCTGTGAACAGAGGCCTAATACAGTATACTTGAAACAAACAAACTTCTTATTACACAACGTTAAGATATACTGGTGGAGGCTGACCTAACCGCCGAACCTGGGATCAGAATTCAACGGAGATCAGGTATACAAAAAACAGACATACAGAATCAGTGACTACGTTAAACGTTTATATATGACACATACACATTTCACAGTTCTGGAAAACAGACACTGTCATGTCCATACATCAACATGTAAAAACTGCCAATATTCCATGTGAAGCTGTAACGACTGAAGGGAAGGAAGGTGTAGGCTGAACTTGAACACATAAGATGTACCTGAAATTATAAAGAAAAAGGAGAACACAAGCAAAATAAGGGGAGTGGAGGGTGGGATATTAAACATCAGCAAGTATAAACAATCGAGGATTCCTTCGATAAGAAGCAAAATCAACCCTCGCATCTATTTGCAAACGACCTTCTTCTTCCATGTGCAAAACTGAAAGGACCCAAAAGGAGATTAAATCGCAACAAGTATATTAATATACCAACAAGACATAAGCTAAAGCGGGCCCTTACAACAGGATAAGAGCTCCTTCAGTAACAGGTTTTGAATGGTAATCATTAAAAACACATTACTGAAGATAGCTTGGCACAGAAATAATAATACTAAAAAGAACAACCCAAGACAGTTGTATGAATACATTACTTTTACTATCAATAATTTTACTATAGCAAGCAATTAGAAACTAATTTCGTTTAAATTAATGGTTGGCAGAAATTGGTCACAGCTTCACATAAATGTCAATATACAAATACATATGATATAAAGTATATGTTTAAAATGCAGATGTGGAGGCCCTGTGAACAGAGGCCTAATACAGTATACTTGAAACAAACAAACTTCTTATTACACAACGTTAAGATATACTGGTGGAGGCTGACCTAACCGCCACATGTCGAGAATAAGTATTATGATATGAAGGTATTTGAACATTATTCTTTCATTCTGTGATTAATACACATTAGAGTTTTCCCTACTAAATATAATGACGTTTTTAGCAGAGAATGTCTGACAACTGATTAACCCGCAATTCTGACGGTATTATAACGATCAACTGGTTCACCAAAAGTAAGGCAAAAGACAAAAAATAACTTAAATATCTGGAAGAAGAAACGTCTTGTTTCAGAATTTTTGACAATGACTTTTATTACCAAACGTAATACCTTCGATATTGGCAAACGTTACTGCTAGGCAAATTTATTAGTACAAGTCGTTAACTGAGAAAGCAATACATTAAGACTTGAAATGTTTACTGTCTATCTACATTGCCCCATTCCGCTGATTGCGTTTGGACCTTTTTATTGTATGACTACTGTATTAATACTGTCATATTCAATAAAAAATGTTATTTCTTTGAAGTGTACAATTAACTAAAATGGTTATGTAACTAGTTCATATTTAAGGGGAATATTCAACATTTGATAATGTATGTATTTACAAAAAGTTCAAAAATATAATCTGGCGAAAAATTTGTGAAATCGGACTAATACTAAAAGATATAGCAGTTTAAATATTTTCAATTTAATGAAACGGCAGCTATTTTGGGCACAGTGAGGTCATCGTTCTTTACTTATACCGGTATATAGTATATATACAATATGTTACAACACAATGTTTGGTTTTGCATATCTAAAAATCTAGTTGTTGATTGCTTGTAAAATTTTGAAATATAGAAAAAAGCATTCAAGTTCCATTTTTTGAAATTGTTGGGGAATAATACAAATATGAGAAAAAATGTAGAAATCATATTTTAGGCAGCTAATTTCAAAGAAAATATACCAACAAATTTTTTAAATTGGTCCATATGACACATTAACTTATGTTAGACTATTTTACAGACTATACAGAAAAAGATCAATGTTGACTTTTGACCTTCAAGTTTGACCTTGACCTTTGAGCTAGGGGTCTGTGTATTACGCAATTTTCGAAACTAATAAATCGTGTATTTTGAAATAAAATATTAAAAAGAATCTAATAAATTTCAGACTGAACTTTCTAGTTCCTTGATGAATATTGTTCTAGTGTTTCTCTAAGTTTCTGGAAAAAATATGTTTTAATATTTACCTGAGACTGGATATTCTTCCTTGTTTTTTTTTTTTGGAAACGAGATTTGACAAAAAATATTTTATAACCCCAAACTTAAGTAATAGGTATGCCCAGCAACGATTAGTTATTTACAAAGCTTGGACTAAACCTTAAATATAATAGTACAGCGACTTTCTGTAATAAAGGCATCATACTGAATGGACCTTATTAATTATTACATTTATAGAGATTTATATCAAATCAGACTTTGTTGAGGTCAATATGTAGTTCTGCTGACCCATTAAGACGTCGGCGAAAAGTGATAGTTAGAATAATAGGCCCAACAAGCAATATTCTTCCCGACAAATCCCGTTTCTGTTAGATAAACCGCTTTGTCATTTTCAGGGGAGACAACAAAGTTCAATAAACATACAAATTGTCTGCTATATTTAAAAAAGAAAAAGTAGAAACTCCACAGGTCGCTCAACACAAAAACGAAAATGTTGCAGGCTCGGTTTGATTGAGCCTGTTCATGGGCGGTAGTGGAAATGCATGCTACCGTCCACGCCCTCTAGACCAGGGTTGAGTAGAACTCAACATTTACACATGCTACAAGTACAAAAATAACATACACATATAATACATATTCAACAAAACTATTCGGATATGGTGTACAACTTCTCATAAATACTATTTATTCAGAAATATAATATGCAACTTGAAAATGTTTCTGTTTTGTAGAAAGAATGATAAAATCCAGCTGAAACCTTTGAGAGTCATACAGTAAAAGAGTACGTAGTATCCTGGCGCGGTGAATCAAATCTCATTAACAATTACACAACTTCGAAATATTGAAAATATGAAAACTCCATGCGACTGGAATAAATACGCGATGCTAAACAGTCTCAATTACGTATAAAAAGACAGTTTTAATACAACAGTGTCTATACCGTTCAAAGAACTTGTCAAATATAATATCCAAAATAGTTTTAGTGCAAAAACAGTGACAAAGATACAAAAGAAATGACCATATATTAAAGAACGAAACTCTAGAGGATTGTAGATTTTATTGTTTATTAAAGTCTCATCAAAGTACACAAATCAATATTAAAAACATGATAAAATTCTATATATACATGTACTTTGCCGCTCTTCAGTAGAGTTATAAGAGACTACTAAAAACATAATACTATCACAGTTTACAATAATTACTACACATTTGAAATAACAGTGATTCAAATTCAAATTCACTTACCATACGGTATATATGCATATATGTATACATCAATACATGCATGCATACAGATTTATGTATTTATACCTTACCTTGGAATTACAATAAAAAAGCGGGATTTGGTACGTAATAACTATTACACAAAATGTACTAAATGTTACTGATAGTATGGCAAAAGCTATATTATATAATAGGATTTAAAATTATACATTTACTACAGGCAGAAAAAAAAAGTACCGAGTTTATTCATTCGTTTGCCAAATGGAATTAATTTAGAAAGGATATCTAACTACTCTACTATCACTATATACCGGCCATTCACATTTTAGAACAGGAGCATGCCTCTTGCAGGTGCAGACGTCTCTGTTAAATATAAATATTATCCTATACTTGAATATTAGAAGTCCAAAAGGGTCCATAATTCAATCAGAGCAATGTAGAGTTCCAGTATTTACTGTGCAGAGTCAGTTTTTAATAGTGAAAAATTGTTCCAAGTTTAAAACAATAGCTTTGGCGAAATGGAGAAAAGTTTACCTAGAGGCAAAAACTTTACCAAGAAATTTTAACAAGTGTTGCAAGTTTTCAACATATTCAAAATTATAGCTTTGATAGATTAAGGAAAACTTAAAACATAAAATTAAAGACCCATGAATAAAACTTAGTTTTGAGTATATAAAAAAAAAGATGTTACATCTAAATCCTAGTTTCCTAATTAACATACAGTACTTATCATTGTAAGGGACCTATTTTAATATATGTATACATGTACATCAACTACAAGGATAAAACATTCCAGTTTTCTACAATATTAAAAAGACTTATTTCTACAGTATAAAACAGCTTATTAGTGGTGAGATAACATTATCTATACAAATGTGAGTTTCTTAATTGTAAAATATCATAGCAGGCTATGGCACAGCATCTAATTAACATATTGTTGGAGAATAAAGTAAGCATTTTTTTCAGCATTCGACTGCAAGTTAAAATTTGTTACCTTTTGGCACTTAGCAAACAGCACATTTCTAATATTTGAAAACATAGGGCATTGTAAGATAACATGACTCTCATCTTCCACACACCCAATACAAAAAGGGCAAACACGGTTCTCAGGAGACAAATTCATGTATCTACCAGTTTCTAACATAAGTGGGGCTACACCACATCTGAACTTGGCAAATGCTGACCTATGAGTACGAGGTAAAACCACATTACAATATTCTTCAGTACAATACTCTTTTTTGAAAAGTGCCCGCCCGCTAAGCTCAGTAGGTAAGAGCGTTGGTCTACGGACCTCTGGGTCGCGAGTTCGATCCTCGGGCGGGGCGTATGTTCTCCGTGACTATTTGATAAACGACATTGTGTCTGAAATCATTAGTCCTCCACCTCTGATAATTCATGTGGGGAAGTTGGCAGTTACTTGCGTAGAACAGGTTTGTACTGGTACAGAATCCAGGAACACTGGTTAGGTTAACTGCCCGCCGTTACATGACTGAAATACTGTTGAAAAACGGCGTTAAACCCAAAACAAACAAACAAACAAACTTTTTTGAAAAGACAGTAAGTTCTTAGTTTGTTTCTACCATTGCCTCTTACAGCCTTTGTTCTGCTTACAGTATTTTTCCAGTCATTTTTGTATTTTTCAAACATAGTACTAGAAACCTTATCACAAAGTTTTCTTTTTGATACAGTCAAATGACTTTTACAAAACATATCTAAATCTAACTCTATAAAAGTTTGTTTTACACTAAAAACCCAATTCTTACAACTAGGCTTTGCATTATCTCTGGTCCAGAGAAAAATTCTTCTATTGATACGACTGTTATCCATTGTAATTAGTCTATACCACAAATTACACACTGTTTTATATTGTTTAACTAAAGGTGGTAGCCATCCCATATCACCAGCCACAGCGGCAGTCGGTGTGTATTTTCCAGCGCCAAGAAAGAATCGTAATGCTCTGTTCTCTACTGCATTAATACATGAGTAAGACCGAGTACCCCAAATGGCAGATGCATACGAGATGACAGGCCACACAGTTGAATTATACAATTTA
Source organism: Mercenaria mercenaria (assembly GCF_021730395.1). NCBI lineage: Eukaryota > Metazoa > Mollusca > Bivalvia > Venerida > Veneridae > Mercenaria > Mercenaria mercenaria. The sequence continues at coordinate 70,844,538 of NC_069368.1, read as the reverse complement.
CTAAAAACTGAAAAGGACATACCACCTAGACTCTTATATCTGGCTATAAGTAGACCAAGAGCTCTACTGGCGCTTTGAGCCATAGATTTGACTGTTAGATTATAATCTAAATGCTCAGTGAGTAGCATTCCTAAGTATGTATATTTAGTAGTATATTCTAATTATTATCTCCACACTTAAACACAAAATCTGACCTTGACAAGGATTGTGGTCTGAAATGAACAATGTTACTCTTATTACAATTGATAACCATACTATTCAATGTACACCAACTGTTAAGAACATGTAACATGGACTGTAAGACCTCCTCATTCCCAGCAATCAATACTAAATCATCAGCATAACACAAAATGCAAACCTGCTCATTATCAATACTAATACCTTTACCTACAGCCTTGATCTGCAATGCTAAGTCATTTAAGAACAGGTTGAAAAGCAAAGGCGACATCGAGCATCCCTGACGTAAGCCGGAACTAACCGAGAACCAGTCTGTACAAAAGCCATTTATCCGTACACATGCAGATACTGAATTGTATAAAGACTTTACTGCCGACAACATTTTAGAAGATACACCAATGCTGTTCAACCTCTTCCACAATAACGCTCTATCAATACCATCATATGCTCGCCTAAAATCAATGAAGGAACAGAATGTTGATTTACGTAACTTTTTTCGAACTTCAATGATATTTGTAAGTGTAAAAATGTGATCTATTGTACTACGTCGCTTCCAAACTACTGCAGTAGTACGTGCGCACGTATTACTTTATACGTACGAAGATGTTTTTTTTATAGTATGTGCGATGATGTTTTTTGTACTAGTACGTGCGCACGTATTACTTTATACGTACGAAGATGTTTTTTATAGTATGTGCGATGATGTTTTTTGTACTAATACGTGCGCACGTATTACTTTATACGTATGAAGATGTTTTTTTAATAGTATGTGCGGTGATGTTTTTTGTACTAATACGTGCGCACGTATTAGTTATTACGTGCGCACGTATTAAAATAAAAAACATCTATGTCACCTCTGTGCCACCGTAGTATTCAGTTCAGACAAATTTTTTTATTCACTGTGATGTAATTGTGTAGATATAACTGTTATTCTTGCATTATCTTATGACACATATAATGTGCTTAAAAGACTGTTGAATAGTAAATTATTTCCTTCAATAAATCATGATTTGTGACAACTTTCCTGTACGTTTACAGATGGCACAAAAAAACATGTTAAGACCGAGTACTCGAACCCATAACCCTGAGATTGGTAGCTAAACTCTTTGTCCTCATAGCTATATCTGCATATGCAACGTAATGATATTAAGAAATGTATATTATTGGTATTATGATAGTTATTTTGGCTTGGATACCGCAAAATGATTTACGGAAACACCCGAAATATTCATGTGTGCCAGGTCTGTACTTACGGACAATATCGCACAATATTATGGCATTTTGAAATGTAAACAAACAAAAGAATAACATAAGATTTAGTTCATTAACAACGTTTCTGCTGCAAATACTAATTTCTCCTTTGCCAAGTGGTTACGCACTCCGTCTCGTACATTTTCGTAGGGCGTTCGATTCCAAAACCCATATCTTATTTTTTTCCATTTTATTTTTAAACCCTATTGGACGGATGGAAGATTCGAACCTCCAAAAGTAGCGGTACAAAAAGAGGGCTTTTCCATCCACTCGTCCCCTGCGCCAACAAACCAACTATTATCTAACTTCACATATCTTTTATTTTAAATTTATTTTATACGGGGAATTCTACTGATTGTTTATTCACATGTGCTAAAAGTAGAAACGCCATATAATACTGTGTGATACGTATAGGTAAATCAAACTGCAGAATTAAACACTATGATCATGGCTTCAATAGAAAATGCTAAGAAATAGTGATTTAGGAGCTACATAGCACAACAGATTATGTCACGAAATTGGACGGAGCACAACTGACAATTGCATTGGAAAGGACCTCGACGAAATTGCTGGTGTATAACAAGGCTGAGTTGATGACTCGTGACAATTAACTAAGACAACAACCAACTGTATGTGCTGTCGCAAGTATAATCTACCAAACGATAGTAAACAGATGGAAAGTGGAGGAAGCACACACATACATTAATGGCAAGTTCAAGCAACCAAAGTATCACTACGCCTCCCTTCGAAGAAGAAGGGGTATATTGTTTTGCTAATGTCGGTCGGTTGGTCAGTCTGTCGGTCGGTCGGTCGGTCAGTAGCCAATCGGTTTCCTGATGATAACTCAAGCAAGAACGCTTGGGCCTAGGATCATGAATGTGGAAAGGAAGGTGAATCATGGCCAACAGATGACTCTTATTGATTTTGATATCAGTAGGTCAATGACCAAGGTCACAGTGACCAGGAACAATTAAAACGCTTCCAAACGATTACTTGAGAAATAAAACAGATTCCAGATAGTAACTCAAGAATGCTTTGGCCCATGATCTTCAAACTTGACATGGAGTTTAGGGGTTACTGTTTTGCTGATGTTGTTAGGTCTGCCTGTCCATAGAACAAACAGTTTCCAGTACCGGTTGCCATCCTTTTAACTTAAGCACCGCTTGCAATTTTTCACATGATTGTTGCATGTGACAAGTGGATGACCCCTACTTATTTGGAGGTCACAAGGCCATGAGGAGATTCAGATTGAAAATAGTTTCTGGATCTGTCATTATGTCAAACGTCCAGTGCACAGTGATCAAACATTTCCTGTTCATTGTGCAGTTACTGAATGCATCAAGGGAGCGGAGGATAGGGTAGAGCATTTCGTGATCTACGAGCTCTTGTTTTGAGAGTATTAATTTTATTTCTTTTAAAAAAAATTAGTACAGCTAGCTTGTTCTATACTGGTTTGTCTGTACATGACTCGAGTATTGCTTGAATATTAGAATAACTATAGGGCACCAGTAATTCTTAGGGCAAGAAAGGGAGGTAATTAAATGATTTGTTTCAAGGGAGATATTTTTTCTATAAAAAAAGTTCGGCTCTCTGAGTGATAAAAAGAAATATCCTGATGATAATTTCAGTATTTAACCAGACTGAGTAAGCATAAATAAAATATAACCTTACTTGGTATATTATTGTATTTAAAACACAGTCTATGTGTCCAAATACTATATTATGAAGGCATTTCTTGAACCATGAGCATCTCAAACACAAAATCCACATTTTTGGGTTATTTAAAGGGCCGTAACTCTGTAATTAGCGCTAAAATTTCAAAAAGAATGCCAGATGTGCAAGGTCACATCATTATAAAGACTCATGCAAGGTTTCATGAATTTATATCAAATATATTTTGAGCTATGTGCGTCACAAGGCGAAAATGAGCATTTTTGGCTATTTCAGGGACCATTACTCTGGGAAATATGGGGCGGAGCCGGACGAAAAATAGGTGATACGCAGGTTCATAACCATGATTAAGACTCACGCAAGGTTTCAACAGTTTATATTATATCAAATATTTTTGAGCTAGGCGCGTCACAAGGTGAAAATGTGCATTTTTGACTATTTCAGGGGCCATAACTCTATAAGTAGGGGATAGTGCCAGACGAATAATAAGAGTAGGAGATGAACAAGTTCTTATTATGATAAAGACTCATGCAAGGTTTCATCAATTTATATGTCAAATACTTTTTGAGCTAGGCGCGTCACAAACTTTCTTTCGGACAGACGCACTGACGCAAGGACAAGACCAAATCTATATATGCCCCCACCACTCATGGAAGGGGCACAAAATTAAAATAATTATGGCGAAAATGTTTGCTAAACCAGTTTGAGACTAGATAAATAATATTTCCGATGATGATTAGAGAATATCCCAAACTATGCAAATATGCAAAAACTATTTACCGTATCAGGAGCTGCAGGCGACCTTCGATACCATCGTTTACCCCTTCGTTAAACAAGAACTCTAACCTACAGTTAAAAAGAATAATGAATGAAAATGAGCGAGTGTGTTGATTGGCGCATGCAACATATAAGTAGGTTCGGTACTTTTTTCAAAATCATTGGAATCCCAGTTAGAGTGATGATTACAGTAATGGACCCGTGATTACAGTAATGGACCCGTGATTACAGGTAATGGATCCGTTATGACAATCCAGTTAGAGTGATGATTACAGTAATGGACCCGTGATTTCAGGTAATGGACCCGTTATGACAATCCCAGTTAGAGTGAGAATTACAGGTAATGGTCCCGTTAAGACAATCCCTGTTAGAGTGATGATTACAGTAATGGACCCGTGATTACAGGTAATGGACCCGTTATGACAATCCCAGTTAGAGTAAGGATTACAGGTAATGGTCCCGTTATCCGTTATAACAATTGGCAAATTACGTATTCGATTTCGGCACTTTCCGTTGTTACGAAAAGCGTTCAGCTTCTTTACGTCTGAGGAATGTCGGATTGTCTCACGAGAATACGAAATCACACAGAAATTGCCTAATGTCATTACGGGACCATTACGGTAACCTCAATTTCGTTTCACAAGATTACAACATGAGTACTGATTTTATAAAGAGTTATTATCTACTAGTTAAATTAACATAAGCTGTGAGAATATTTTTTATCTGATATATTATGCACGTGTTTTCTGGACGGGACATGAAATGAGCCGCGCCATGAGAAAACTAACATAGAGGGTTCGCTGCAATTAGAGAAACCGTTAGCGAATAGCGTGGATCCTGATCAGACTGCGCGGATGCTGGTCGCAAACCCACTGTTGGTTTTCTCATGGCGCGGCTCAAATTGTCTTCGAAATCGCCTGATAAACGAAATGGAGATATGGAGTTTCAACTTTAGTTTATATTATTATTCCCGTCTGAGTGAAATAAGCGTGTGACTGTAAACGACTGATACTTATAGATGCTCATCATATACATCAGTTAACAAAATATTAATTGTTAATGACCCTGCCCAAGATAATCTAACAGTGCTATTAAACTTTTCTCTGCATAGAAATGAAGATAGCCATGTGATAAGCTAACTATAGTTTCATTTCATTCAGAAATAATTGCTATGTTAATACATGACTTGAGATTTAGGGATAGATACGGGTTTCCTATACATCTATCACATTTCAAACGCAGTTCGCCTGCAGGAAACAGAGCGAAGAAAATAAACGATTAAGAGATATTTGTGATAACACATGTGACTTTAAATCGTTTACTTAGCGGATAGTGATGCCTTTGGAAAAAACAACCAGGAGCTCGCAACCAAGCAGTTAAATTTAAGTTTTACTTGTTGTTCGTGTCCTGTATCTTCCCAATGATATGGAAATCAATTCTTGCTCCTGTGCTGAAAATACCAGGGATAAATGTAGTCCAGGCCTCATGTAATGGAACTGAAACTGCAGCCTGAAAGTAAAGAGGTATTATCAGAACTCTTCAAATATCCACCAGCGGTTTCTAACTGACTAAAATAATGATAAGCCTGCCTTCTTTTATATTACTATATAACGCAAAACAACAAAAAAAAGATGATATTGAATTTGAATCAATATAACTGACGGCTCTATGTTTCTAACACGTTAATTTTCTCCACAGATCCAATTTCTTAAATGTGATTGCGTTACCAATGCAGTGGAAAAAACCTCTTATATATACGTGTATGGTGAGCCGGTGGTCTAGTAGTAACACGCTTCACTGTCAATCCAGAGGTCCGGGGTTCGAATCCCGGGGCAAACACTGGAATTTTCTAAGATGTTCTTGAGTGTCTCCCACCTTACCAAGAGGCCTGTACTGGTTCTTCTTCTTCTTATTATTATTATACCAGATTTATATAGCGCCCTTTTCATGATCAATTTCACGTTCAAATGCGCTTTACATAGTTCAAATGCAGCCACACAAGGCGCATAATTCATCTAACTGACGCGTCGTCACGTCTCACTACATTTGCAAGACCCCTCGCCGATACCGTTATCTAAGACTTCCCATGGATCTAAAGTCGTCTCAAGGTATCTATAACCGGAAAATGGACGAAATTCTGGAGCCGCTCGAAGGCGTGGCCTGTATAGTCGACGACTTGATCATATTTGGCAAGTCAAAGTCCGAGCACGATGAAAATCTCAGAAGCGTGCCAACGCGAGCGCGAGAAAAAGGACTCAAACTTAACCCCGACAAGGCTGTCATTTGTCAAAAGTAGGTTAATTATTTCGGGCACGTGATCACGAATCAAGGCCTGTCTGTAGACAAGGACAAAGTCTCTGCTATCGTAAACATGAACACGCCCACATACAGACAAGAACTAGAATCATTGCTTTGCGCACTTACTTATCTCTCTAAATTCGCACCAAACCTCTCGGAACTGACAAGTTCTATGCGCGCGCTTCTAAAAAAGGACACGGAGAACATGACGCGGCATTCGCAAAGGTCAAAGAGGTTATCACACAGGCACCAGTCTTAAAATACTTTGACCCAGCAAAACCGGTTACGCTGCAAGTTGATGCTTCATCAAAGGGCATTGGCATGGTATGTCTACAAGACAAAAAACCAGTAAAGTAAGCAGTAAATTAACCGAAAGTCAAATATTATGGTCTGGAATTGAAAAAAAAAGACACTGGCCGTTCTCCTTGGAGTACTGAAGTTTAAACAGTACATATATGGCAAACACACAATAGTGGAGAGCGACTGCGCTCCGGTTGTCGCCATAATGAAAAAAAACCCTTTGTGCAGCACCTCCAAGACTGCAGAAAATACTATTACAACTGCAACCGTACGATATAGAAGTAGTACATAAAAAAGGTTCGAACATACCACTCGGAGACGCGTTAAGTCGCAACTTTATACCGGAAACACATCCGGACTTACTTGAAGACCTGGACGCACATGTACATACTGTACTCAAACAGTTACCAGCCAGTGACCAAAAGCTCGAAAAAATTCGAATTGCATCCCAAAATGATGATCAGGTTCAAACTCTCATACAGGTTATAAGGAACAGTTGGCCACGTATGCGCCAAGACTGTCCCAAATCTGTAGTTGAGTATTGGAACCACAGAGATGAGCTATCGTATGAAAATGGCCTTATATTTAAGGGACAAAAGATAATCATTCCAAGGTCAGAACGCTTTGACATGATAAAAGCCGTTCACGATAACAGCCACCAGGACTGCAACCAAGCAACGCGGCGTGCTAGTGATATCATGTTCTGGCCAGATATAGGTAATCAAATATTAGAATACGTGCAAGCATGCTCTTTATGCGAGAAATACCAGCCCAAAAGAACCACTCTTTCACCATGAGGTGCCCCATAGGCCATGGCAAAACGTATCATGTGACATTTTCGCATCCGATAACAAACAGTACCTTATTACTGTATGCGCGTTCAGCAGATTTTTCGAAATAGATTTACTACCAAACACCGAAAGTAACACGGTGATTCGCAAATTAAAGGTGCATTTTAGTCGGTTTGGCACACCTGAACAACTTAATTCGGACAACGGATCACAGTTCACATCCGAGCCATTTAGCAATTTTGCTAGAGACTGGCATTTTACGCACGTCACGTCAAGCCCACATCATCAAAGTTCAAACGGACTGAGTGAGATATACGTTAAAACTTGCAAAACGCATACTGCAAAAAGCAAAAGAACTGTGACCCCTACTTGCCTCTTCTCGAACACAGAAATTCCCCATTACCTGCAATTGGTTATAGCCCTAACCAACTCCTACAAGGACGTAGGCTAAGATCAATTCTCCCAGCAACTCATGAACAGTTATCTCCAAAGCCTGTTAATGCAAAGAAAGCACGGGAAAATATGCAGAAACAACAAACAAGGTCAAAATTTTGTTATGACAGATCCACACGATCACTCCCTTCTCTGCAATCAGGGGAAAATATCACATTTCAGAAAACCCTGGGAAAAAACTGGGAAGCAGGGAAAGTGCTTGAGCAGCACAACGAAAGGTCACACAAAATTCTGGCATCCGATGGCGCGAGATACAGGCGCAATCGCAAGTTAATTAAAAAGTCCAAATCAAATCATGCAAATTCGCGCCAAAATAACACCAACAACAATTTCCCCAATGAGAACACCTGATACCGCTCTGCCCAGCATCAAGGACAAATCCAAAAATGCTTACAGTTATGTAACACGATCTGGTCGGAGTGTGAGAAAATCGCTCAGAGCTTTCCCAAGCAGCGATTGGGTAGTTTAATGTCAAACAAACAGTTGAACAATTAGCTATGGAATTCCATTGATGATAAACTTTTAATTCTCTGTGTCATGAAACTATTTTGGATGATAACAGTTCTTTTCAAAATTTATCTCTCTTACAATATTTACTCTAGTTACTATGTGTTACTATGTTAGGAACATTATCATTGATTTATAACAATTTCTTGATATTACACATGTATCAATTAATACAATGTACTACATTTATATTATTCTGTTAAATCTGATTTTTCTGTTATATTTGTCATACATTATTATCCCCCGCCGATGAAATCGGGAGGGGGGTATTGAAATGGCGTTGTCCGTCCGTCAGTCCGTCCGTCCGTCCGTCCGTCCTCAGCCATTTCTCAGTAACTACTTGGTAGAATTTCATGACACTTGAAATAAACATGAACCAACATACTGCGATGATGCCCGTCAAGTTTTTTTTTTTGATTGGTCAATTTCCCTCAGAGTTATTGCCCATGATTTAATAAAAAATGTCTGTCTGCAGCCATTTCTCAGTAACTAACAGGTAGAATTTCATCTAATTTGAAATAGACATGAACCAAGATACTGCGCTGATGCCCGTCAAGTTTTTTTTTTTTTGATAGGTCAATTTCCCTCAGAGTTATTGCCCTTGGTTTAATGAAAAATGTCCGTCTGCAGCCATTTCTCAGTAACTAGCAGGTAGAATTTCATCAAACTTGAAACAGACATGAACCAAGATACTGCGACGATGCCTTTCAAGTTTTTTTTCGATTGGTCAATTTTCCATTTAGTTATCGCCCTTTAATTGTTTAAAAATCCACAGATCTGTACATAACAAACCAACCAATTGGAAGAATTTCATTAAACTTCTGCCATTCTTTTCCATGCACATTTATTTATTATAAACATGTGATGTTGTGTACCTACACCTGGTCACCACCTTACATTGGTCGCCCCCCTCCCTCTCACCCACCCCCCCCCCCCCATTTTTTTTTTTTTTTTTTTTCATTTTTCGTTTTCTACCAATATTTATAATCAACATGTAAACTGTTGTATCCTCACCCCCCCCCCCACCCCCCACCCAAACAAACCATTCATTTTCTTTTAATTTGATTTGACTAATAAAATTATTTGCTTCTTGGTAACATTCTTAACTTTTTGCAGGATATATGTTTTTGCCGTTCCTCAACTCTGACCCTTTCGGCGGGGGATTCCAATTCATCGAATTTGCTTGTTAATATTGTTTTCTTCAAAACAAAGGGAATGTTACATTTGTTTATGTTAAATGCGCATGCGTGAATGCCCCTACATATTCTGGGAGCGCTTCCCGCGCTAGTCAATCGTTACAGTAAATAGTATAGAGTAGAATCACGTGTTGTGTTCTGATCTCTCTCCCACGAACTGTGGACATATCCTAATAACGAAACACTCATATATGTCTATTATTTATATATTGTAACGAGAACAGCTATAATATTCATGTCTAAATAGTTGTTGTTTATATATGCAGTTCAATAAGTATTTTTGTGACCAGTAGAACATAAAGCTATCAAAAATAGTGCACTTCAGTTATTAATTGAATGCATTAATACACAGCTTATAATATCCTAAACAGCCCGCTTATATTGGCTGATAATATATAACAATATACCTTCAGTAAAATATACCAGAGGTAAGCATACACTAAAATATTGATTCAATACAACTTACATCACAATGAAACATACACAATATAATTTCATAAATCTGCTTTTTTTTGGAAACCAGCATGATGTACATAGCGTAATAACTTCTGACGAAAATTCCGTAGTTGATGCATGAAACAGCTGACGACTATGAAGCGTGTATTTCAGGGAAGCATTGGTTAAGGAATCGGTCGCTCAATGCGGAGATAGTAGGCTCGAACACGCTGGAGTCATGACCACACCTTCATCAATACTATTTTTCTAGGAGACGGACTCGAAAGTGAAGTAGTATAAACTAACTCGTGCAAAATATTTTAATGTATCGATTACATACGCGGAAGATGCAAACATATTTTAATAACATATAATGTAAATATACTACATATGCAAACATACGATATAAAATTATCTTACGTGACTGAGAATCTCATCCGCGCATTTCTTTAACTGATGGTGTTTACGAAGCACACGAAACTGTCCAACTCTTATTCCAATACTGGATGTTAGTAATAACATATCTGAGAGAAAGATAATAACAAACACGCAACCGAATTCTGAATCCATAACTGTACTTTATAACTTGACGGTTCTGCGACTAGAATCAGACTACAAGAAACGCCGTGATCAAACGAAAACGATACGGAAACATGAACGCCCATGTACAATTACTTATTTTTCCAGCAAACACTCGCGTAGACGATATCTTAAAAGTCAAATATGCTCTTTAGAAGTCAAAATATCTAAATAATCAATACCCTGGGCCATGCTGTTGTAACGAATGTTTAACAAAATAACCTCAGCTTATAATACATGTCTGACAAAGGTAAAATCAGCCGCATCATGTGAAAACCAACATAGGGCATTTGCGACCAGCATGTATCCATACCAGCCTGCGCATCCGCGCAGTCTAGTCAGGATCCATACTGTTCGCTTTCAAACCCTACTGTAATTAGAGAAAACGTTAGCGAACAGCATGGATATGGATGCGCACACTGGTTTGGATCCATGCTGATCGCAAATGCACTATGCTGGTTTTCTCATGGTGCGGCTCAAAATATCAATTTATGTTTGTGGTGTTTCTCTATCAAGTAACCGTATCTGCGCCATACTCGCAACTCGATTGCCACGATGAATTGACGCAGTGAGTTATATATCACCGGAAAACGTTAGATTCTAAACACCATTAAATCAAATTTGAAATTATCATAAATTGAAAAATATAAAAATCGTTAAATTGTCTGTTGTAAGGATATAAAAAGATGTTTATGTATTCAAGTTATTTTTATGAACACCAGACTTTCTGAGAAATGTAAAATCTTGTTAAAAAATGTTTATTCGTTCAAAGATTGCAGTTTACAATGTGTGCCAAGTCAAATCAATCAATTAAAATTATGCTAGGAAGTAAACTGCCATGATCTGATCATATACTAGTGTCTACGGTGGAATGTTTAGGACATGCATTTATTTTTTTAGATTAAATTATCTCGTGCGCATGACATCTTATAGAAGTGTTTCACTGATAACTCTCAATCTGACTAAAATTAGCATAAAATAAAATATTTGCTGCTCAATTAGTGATAATTTGTTTTGTCCGGTGTGTGTAAAGAGAGGATCATTGTCCTACTCTCACATGTAAACTTCAGATATTGACAAGCATACCAAAGGAAGTGAATAAAATATTCAGACAATCGATACAAGAAAATTATGAAATTTTTAGCTCACCTGAGCACAGTACTATTGTGATCGCCATGCCTACATCTTTCGTCATCGTCCGTTAAATGTGACACCTGAAAAGCTCACAATATTGGCCTTATCTTAACGAACCTTGGTCAGAAAGTTTGCTTTGATAGAATATCGAACACTGAAATACAGGGCCATCTCGAGTCAAAAACCTAGGTCCCTACATAACATAATAGACAAATATGATTAAAACTCTAGAAAAAAAGCAAGGAAGAATATCCAACAGGTAAAGCCACGTCTAAAAACGCAGCCTCCCCAAACGCGCACACGATCAACACACGCACACACACAAAGCAAACCTACAAGGACAAAACAAACAAATAAAGGAACACTGTGGGCATCGCCTTGGAACGGTCAGCGGCAAAACCACCACTGGGGAGCTTAAACCGGTTTATGGTGCACCTAACTTCACTCTTACCCCCACCATGTTCCAAAGTCACAGGACAGTGTAAATAAAAGTCATCCCCGCCAGGTGAAACCCTAATATACACAAAGGCATCAGAAGGCATGTTATGTAAAACACAAAAATGCTCTTGTGTATATAAATATAAATGCAATCCTTAAGAACCTAAAACGCATGTACTCAATGCCTTTGCAGAAGACAGAGCAATAAGGGAAACACCGTTATGGGCCCGACGAAACAGGCCAGAAGACGGAAATCAAAATAGCTCAGTCCTGGTGGGATTTAAGAGCTACTTATCATAGAGTCCTCCACCTGTTCCGTCAGACACAATCAAAGAGGAAAGCGCAGCGTCCAACTGTAAAAGGGCTGAACACCAAACATGCGATGTGTTTCAAAAGAGTTGGGCCATAACCTCCTTTAATAAAACATTTAATGACTTTACTCAATACAATTGGAAAATTGCCATGACCCAAAATCTTACGAAGTTTGTAAACCACATCTCCATAAAAATCGGTGTTTGATATACCTTCTCGCAAAAGTCTTTAAAATTGATATTGTACGGTAGCCCTGTTGAAGCAGCTTATATGTAAGCCATATCTTTATCTGATTTTTATAAAAAAAAAAATCTTTGCCAAAAATATTCGTCATTATAGTCAGATTTTTTGTTTGTTTTGGGTTTAAGGCCGTTTTTCAACAGTATTTCAGTCATGTAACGGCGGGTATAGTCAGATTAGAAACTGATTAATCTGGAGTGAAATACTAGGCCAACGGGCTGTCATAGAAAAACCTTATTAACATTCTAAAGGCAACATTTTCTACTTGATCTATATGATATCACGTCAGAGTGTTCCACTTAATGCATGAGAAAGCGGGTCGATTGAGGTACAAATCTAGGAAGATCCTATGGCCTTCGCGGCACTCTTGTTATAAAATATATTTCCAAGAAACTGCGTCGTGAAAATGTGTTTTTAGCAAATGCCCATGGTCACAATGTAGCTTTTGTAAAAAGGACCAAGTGAGTTTTCGTTTAGAAAATTAAAAACTATTTCCGTGAACTTTTTTAGGACATTGAAATATCCCATGGGAAAATATGACAGTGATGCATGTGTTATCAGATGGTTAATTCTTCTCGACCCTGTCTCTTAATTAGTAAATGCATAGTTACTGTTTTTATTTTGTTACATAATGAATATGAGTATCCAAAGACATAAATTGTATGGACAGGAATTAGTCATAACTTTTGACTTTTACTGTTGTTTTAGTAATGAAGTTTTATTCAAATATGTTTTAAGATGTAATATTCTCGTTAAAGACGCTCAACAGAATAACTGCATTCTTTTTCATTTCCATGCTAGAAATAATACCTACATTACTGACAGTGACATATATATATATATATATATATATATATATATATATATATATAGCCAAGGCAATGTGTTTAATGTTTAGATATATACTTAAAATTTAATGTAGCAGTATACACAGTACTTGCATGATGTATTAAGTGGAGTTTAGACCACACATTGTTTCAGTGTAAGGCATGTTTATAAAACTATAATGAAAAGAGATTGACTGAACAAGTTCTTGTAACCGACCTTGAATGACTTTGTTACTGAACTGCAAATAAATGCAAAATAAGAAATCTAGACAAGTAGTTAGAGGCTTAAGGTTATAGGCACTTTTTGACCTCATCTTACCCCTAGACCTTGACCTCATCTGACCCCTAGACCTTGACCTAAACTGACCGCTGCTGACAAAGTACCCCTTGTAGTGTGAAAACCCCTGGTTTGACTAAATAAAAACCGTAGGTTTTAAACAGCCTCTGCTAAAGTGAAAACACCCTTGGTTTTGGTACATATATTAAACAAGAAATATCTTTAAAAATGATGGTCGGCGAATTGTAATAAGGAAAGAAGTTTATGAATTTTTCATCTAACATTCATCTTTCATCTAACATTTTTTCAAATTGCAAAACTAAACACCGCATTTTAACAATTTAAATGGTTCTCTTTTAATTTTTCGCAAAGGTTTCGTAGGGTTGCAATTTTGTTTCGTTTATCCTTAGACGAATAATTACAGCAGTAGATTGATGAAGATTCATGAAGCGGTTCATGAGAAGAGGTCATTAAACGTGTTTATATTTTTAGCTAAATTGGTCCCTATCCCCATTTGTAACAAAATAGCAGGAGACATTACGATATTCTTACACATCGAGTTTGATAAAAATCCATTACATTTTAGTGGTTAATGCGAAGAAAGGCATATCTACTTTTAGCTATAGTGGTCCCTAATAGGGCCCAAGTTCCTATATAAATAAAGTTGGAAGAGAACCTTATAATGATGCTCCAGACCAAGTATGACAAAGATCCACCAAGCTGTTCATGAGACGCTGTATAAAGGCATTTCAAATTTTAGCTCTAGCAGCCCCTAAAAGGGGTTAAATGTCCCAGCTGAATAAAGTTGGCTGTGGGCCTAATAAAGATGCTACAAATCAAGTTTGATTAGAATACATGAGAAAATATTAAAGGATTTTTTTTATTGATTATTTTTATTTATTTCTAAAATAGGCCAACTGATCCCGCTTTAACAAATGCATATTCGCTATTCATGAATCTTTGGACAATGACGTCACACCAATAAAAATGTGAAGGTCAAGCAAAACATACGACTGTAATTATTTCAATATTTCTGTTTCATAAGCAAAGTTTGACCGTAGTCATATTACATAGATAAACTGTATGCAACGTACCTTCATTTCAGTGTAATGAGATTCAGTCATTATATAGCATATATATAATAAAACAGATTTCAACTGAGTTCAATATTTGCATGCCATACTAAAGAAAAATATTCATATATAATAAATCAGTTAAATAATTTATAACAAATATATCAAAGCAAACAAGTACTCATTTTAATATGCAATCTGAATAAGTCAAAAAAGCAAGAAACCTTTTCATATACAGACGACAATTGTAACAAAGAAAATCTTTTAAAAAGCACTTCTTTACATAAAAGACTCTTATCACACCCTTATTCATGTGATACGCAGACCGTATTCAGCTCTTTCTTTAATTTGATTTATGTTGGTATTTGAACAGGTTTTTATCATATTTATTAAACTTTCTTATCATTTTGAGATATATCAATATTCTTGCTAAATATACTGAGCCAAAGTTAGCTTTAAAACTGTGAACAGCGTCGTTTAGGATAAACGCTTTGTCTACATTTCACTCAGCGTAGCACAATCAACAGAGTGAAAGAAATTGACACTCTCGTCCAATCAGGCAGAGTGTTGCATAAATCTTCCATTTTGATAAATTATCTATAATGCGTTATCAAGTAGTTTGATTTGCAAACTGAAGTCACGTGGCATAGGTAACGAAAACGAATTTAGACGGCGTCGCCGAAAAAATAAAAAATAAATTGTTATTTTATTAAAAACCCGGAAGTTGAGCTATATCCCAATTTTGGACGAACTAGGGTTTGATTTACAAGTTCTTTTACAGTTCTTGGACGTTGTCTAAGATTACGTTTCACAAAGCCCAGGGCCCAGAAGATGCTTTTATCGATATGTTATCTATGTGGGTGTTTGTTTTTTTTTTGTTTTTTTTCATGATTTCAGAAAGTTCAACTCCAAGATAAGGATGTTTCACAACTTCTAAGACATTTCCTTGTGTAGACTAGTTAAATTTTGATTTATTCCTTTTAGTAGCTATTAGTAGCTAAATTCATGATGGCGCATTTATTAACTGTTACATTAAATTACATTTGCCAAATTCTACTCAATTCAACAAGCTTATCTAAGTCATTTTGTAATATGGTATGATCTTCCATCGTTCTAACAGTGAACAAGAGGAACAACGTGAGGCCAAGAACTGTGCCTTGCGGTGAAGAACTAGATGTTTCACCGTCTGTAACGAACTGTTGTTGGGGTCCCCGTAAAAGTGTTCAGCCAAGATGATGTGTCGCCTTTAATGCCATGATAAGACATCTTCTCGGATAATCGTCTATGTGTGACCTTATCGAAGGCTTTAGCAAAATCTAATATCGCCAAATCCACCTGCAGGGCTTCATTCATGTTCTTCGTGATATCATTTGTTGTAAGTAATAGCTGTGCTTCGCAGGACATATGCGATCTATGTTGATTTTCATGTAGAATATTATGACTGTCCAGAAGGTTCATTATCTGTGAAACTACTATACATTCTAACATTTGGACACGACTGCAGTTAGAGTAACTGGTCTTTAATTTGACGGTTTAGTTATATCCCCCTTTTTAAAAATTGGTACTATATTTGCTTATTTCCAGTCGATAGGAATTTCATGAGTATCGAGGGATTGTTGATATAAACTTTGTAGAATAGATATTTCACTTTCAGTTTCTTTCAAAGATATAATTGGCATTTTATCAGGTCCACTTGATTTCTTAATGTTCAGCCTTTTAATACTGTTGGACACTCCCTTTAAAGAAGTGTCGAATCTTAGGCATAGGTGGATGTGGCGAATACCCCTTGTTTGGTATTTTGTTGAGATCCTCTCTTGTGAATACCAAACACAATTGTTCATTCAACATTTCAGCTTTATCTTTTGCATTTTCGGCTATACGTCCGCTATTTTTAAAAGTTTCAGTACTGATAGTGTCCTGTTTCCGAGATTTAATGTACTTGTATTATTCTTTAGATGCACCGTGGCTATTTGGTTCTAACAAGTTATTGACGTATCGGTAATATGAAGTATAAAGTTCGTTTCTAACTTTTTTACGATAATTATTAATTTTTAATAAACTGTTCTTAAGCATTCTCATTCTGTGAAGTACGAGTTTCGTTATATAACCTTTGTTTTTTCATTATCATACGTTTAATTTTCTTGTTTATCCGGGGTACGCCCGCTTTCTCTTTCAAAGTTTTCT
The DNA here is from genome assembly GCF_021730395.1 of Mercenaria mercenaria. Classification (NCBI taxonomy): domain Eukaryota; kingdom Metazoa; phylum Mollusca; class Bivalvia; order Venerida; family Veneridae; genus Mercenaria; species Mercenaria mercenaria. The sequence continues at coordinate 70,827,618 of NC_069368.1, read as the reverse complement.
TTGGAATGTTCTTATCCATAGATTCAACTAGAGTATTCTTGAAGGAAGTCCAGTGATGCTCTACAGAGTTTAAGTATGGGTTTATGGGTTACAATGGAAATATTTATCCTGAAACATAGACATATCTTCTCTGACTTTAGCGAAATAACACACACACATATATATATATATATATATATATATATATATATATATATATATATATATATATATATATATATATATATTATCCATTCTACAGACAGATCCGAAAATGACAAATTTTGTACAGAATCATACCTTTATTAAAAGTAAACGCAAGCCTGCCAATCTGAAGAAAATGCTAACAAGGGTCAAATTTGATGAAAACGAATCAGTTCCAAAAGTAACGAAATGTGGTAGATCAAACTTTGGACTTTGTCAACATCTGTTGGAGGGAAACACATTTAATTTCGGAAGAGGAAAATCATTCACAATCAAAATCACTTTATCCTGTGATGTTCAAAATTTAATATACGTTATTAGATGTTGTGGCTGCCAGAAAGAATATATTGGTGAGACAGGGGATTTTCTACGCAAAGGAATAACTGTTCACCGACAACTGATAAGAGACAAAAATACATGAATGCTATGTCAGTGAACATATCGACACATGTGCTGGACAAAGACAACCATCATCAAATGTAAACTGCCTGAATATATGTACAAATGAAAGCACTTGCAGTTAAGAAGTAAAATTATTTAAAAACAACTCGGAAGTCTACGGTTGTTTTACCTTGGAAATTGAACTTTTATATATTTTATACCTGCACAAGGATTTTACTGACTTTTTATATGTATAAGGAAAAAACGATGACCCCAAAATGGCTTCCGTTTCATTAAATTGAAAATATTTAAACTGCTACATCTTTTATGTTACTTAGTATTAGTCCGATTTTACAAATTTTCCGCCTGTTTATATTTTTGAACTTTTTCTAAATACATACATTGTCAAATGTTGAATATTTCCCTTAAATATGAACTAGTTACATAACCATTTTAGTTAATTGTACACTTTTTATTGAACATGACAGTATTAATATAGTAGTCATACAATAAATAGGTCCAAACGCAATCAACGAAATGGGGCAATGTAAATAGACAGTAAACATTTCAAGTCTTAATGTATTGCTTTCTCAGTTAACGACTTGTACTAATAATTTGACTAGCAGTAACGTTTGCCAATATCGAAGGTTTTACGTTTAACGAAACAGGATTGGTAATAAAAGCCATTGCCAAAATTCTGAAACAAGACGTTTATTCTTCCAGATATTTAATTTATTTTTTGTCTTTTGCCTTACTTTTGGTGAACCAGTTGATCGTTATAATACCGTCAGAATTGCGGGTTAATCAGTTGTCAGACATTCTCTGCTAAAAACGTCATTATATTTAGTAGGGAAAACTCTAATGTGTATTAATCACACAATGAAAGAATAATGTTCAAATACCTTCATATCATAATACTATGTGATCAACTTTGACATAATATCGAGGAAGTCCGTCCTTTTTATACGCCCGTCTCTGAAAGAGCGGGGCGTATTATGTGAACACCCGTGGTAGGCGGCGGGCATGCGGTCAGCGTCCAACGCATGTCCGCTCTGTAAGTCGAACAGTTTTCATCCGATCTTCACCAGACTTGCTGACAATGTTTGTGGGCATACTAGTAATATCTCGGCCAAGCTCGATAACCATCCAAATCGCCCCAGGTACTCTTGGAATATGGCCCTTGAATTACGTGAAAAAGAAACTGCGACTTTAGCCTTATTTGCTCTTTAAGTCGAACAGTTTTCATCCAATCTTCACAAAACTTGCTGACAATGTTTGTGGGCATAATGTCTCGGCAAAGTTCAATAACCACCCAAATCGCAGACACTCCTGGATTATGGCCCTTGAATAAGGCCAAGTTTGATGACGGGTGTATTTTGTGACAGTCTGGAACTCTTGTTTCATCAATGGTGTTTTGACCCCATACAATACCTCATCTTATCTTGGAATCGATCCTACCGATTTTCGTCGCGAAGCAACAAGAATCGGGATCGATCCCTCTACGGTAGCATGCGATATACCTAATGAAATATATACTATCGAATTAAAACTTGTGTACTTCCGGCATGTGCACAGAGCGTCTGACGTCGGATTATTTGGAAAACTACGCTTTTTCCTTTTGCCTTATAAGCGTCCACATAATTTGTCCGAACCGCAACGTTTTGCACATCAGTACAAATATGGACAGTGTTGTTTTTATTCCAAAATCTACCTTTAAATTGATAGGGAATCGATCCTGCGTGAAGCGACGAAAATCGGGATCGATCCCTCTACGGTAACATGCGATATACCGAATGAGATATTTACTATCGACTTGAAAAATGTGTTCTACGGTCCGTGCCGTCATTAGAAGTTCTTTTCAAATGTTTAGTTTATAATCAGTTTAATTATATTTTATTGTATATATATATATATATATATATATATATATATATATATATATATATATATATATATATATATATATATAACAATCACACATAAATACATCAATGTAAATATACAAAAGGGTTGGGCCAGAAGTTATAACAACATTATCGGGGCCCTCAAATGTTATGGGATGAGTTTAAGTCGGATCGATTCCCATTGAGGAAGTGCCTTATTTCATATCACTGTTATTTCGACTCCAATGCAACAATTGTCCTTGAACTGGTCTTTTTTGTTCCCATGCAATACTTCATCCTTGTAGTGGGATTTTCGTGTCCGTGCAATACTTCATCCTTGTAGTGGGATATTCGTGTCAAAGTAATACTGTATCTCGTGGTTGTATTACCGCCGCCGCCACAAAGCAATTGACGACTTCTTTATGACAGATAATTCTATCAAAATTAAAGAAACATAGAATGCAAGCAAGTTAGACGATGAATGATTCTTTTTGTTTCAGTCTGTTCATGAGCGGTACGCCTCTCAAATCCCTATCAATTGCTTAATAGGAACACTATTATGAAATTATATTACATGTACTTCATGACCACAAAGAAAAGGACAATTAATTATTCACAGCATAATCATTTCTGGGTTACTTCTGATTCCTTTTCTGTGTTTTCGGACATGTAACTGGAGTATCAACGATATGTTACAATGATTCGGCTTCATTAATCAAAAATGTCTGTGCAGTTTTGTTTTCTTTAGAAATCTTTCAAGCCAAAGCTTATTGATCCTTTCCTAGAATTACGAAATGCTTAAATGGATTTTCATAAAACTTCTTATAAATGTGAAATTAAGTGTCCTGTAAAGTTTATCTATTGAGAGAAACTGATATATCTGGAAAATCTGCAGTCTTGCAAGCAATTCACAGATTTTCCATATTACAAAATTGCCTGTCATTTATTATTATATGTGACAAGATGTCGATTCCAGCCTTGAGATTTTTTGGATGCCGCATCAGAAAACTATTTGCTATTCTCTGTGGTCAATGACAGCCGACTGGTCTGAGTATGATTAAAGATAGTTGCTTCGATCGGTACATTAAAGGAGGCACAGTTTGTCTCGTCTGTATAAGTTGTGAAAATCCTCGGTTGGTACTACTTGAAATGTGTAAAATACTAAATCAGCGGAATTCAATATTGTTGTTATATTGCTGATGTAAATACACAAAACAAACGTGAATTGTCGCTATTAAGGCCACGAAGACTAATAGGTGATGACTTTGCAATTTCGGTACAATTTTAATTATCATTCTGTTCTTGGAAACGATCATCCATAACCGGGCGTACAAGGCAATGCTACTAGAAGTGTGTTTTAATGTTGTTGTGTTTTATCATTATTTACTTCTCATTATTGCAAACATGGCATACCGTATTTTTGCAAATCACTTAAAAATCGGTAAGCAGTTTCAAAAAAAAAGCAATTTTAAGTACGTGATTTTTAAGTATGAATATTCATTTTGAGTACCAAGTTGAACGTGTTTTCCTCTTTCAAGAATTATATGAGTTCAGTGAATAATTGAATAAAAAATTCATACTTCCCAAAATCGTTTACATGATTCCTGAAAAATCGCACAAGCTACATGCGTTTCAATACATTCAATGTTATCGACGAAACCTGAACCGTCTTCTTTTTCCTAACGCTGAATTTGAAAGAAAACAAGGGGAAAAAGCGAGTTAACAGTAGATGGCATTGCGAGCGGTTTGGAACTGAAAGAGCAAAACACACTGTGGATAGGACTGCATCTTTTAAACTTCAAAAGATGTGTTTAAAGAAGAAACAAGACGCAGATACCAGATGTCAATATGCGCAAAAATAATGTTAGGCCATGGCACGCTTTTCACAAATGAATATCATGTATGAACAACACGTGAAACGCATTGTTTATCTGTTAATACCTGCCCATAAATAAAGTAGTTTTCATGCAAGAATAAATACATAGGAAATTATCTTGATCCGGTTGGTAATCAATTTATGGTTGTTCTTAAAGTCCAGTTTACACTGTCAGATAGAGAAATGTTTTACCTGTATTTTACTGATTCAAGCAAAAAAAGGAGGGTTTTTTTCAGGATTTTTCCTGCACATTCTAGAAACCATTCATTGTCTTGTTTTATTTGCCATTTCTCTAGTAATATCGATAGTTCCATGAGTTCTGTCTCAAGGGCAATCTGTAACATTTCAGTGTTTCAAAGTTGTCTATGATTAACTTAGAGATTTAGACATTGCTTAATATGTTTAGACATTACTTTGTGACTCTCAAATGGATTCAACAGGATTTAAGATAATTACCATTGTTATTGTTATTGACCAGACTTATCGGGAGCGGACATTGTCATAATTATATGAATGAGTGATAGGCATTTCTTAAATACCTAGATCTACGCAGTGGGCTATTGAAATTCTGACTTCAATGTAGCCGCAAGGATTAGCCATTTTCAGAGTATGGGTTATAAATAAATAAATAAGAAGACGTACGACCTTGAAATTTCGTCATCACTTGAAAATTATATAGATCAGAATTTTTCAAACTTTTTATTAGTCTTGCTACCGATTAAATTATCTTTTTTATGTTTTAAAAATTATTTCTCCTATATATTCTATTTTATTTGAATAGCCTCAGCAATTATATCATGCGAACAAAACAGGGTCTGAACAGAGACTAGTCGAATATTTTTGAGTTTGTGCATAATAATTATGTTTAAACACCCCCCACCCCCACTCCCCAGGCCATGTGTCGTTACTATTGACTGCTGTGAGGCGGAACGCAACTGTTCCTGTATTTATTTGTTATATCCTTGCTGTTTACATTTGCAAATGTGCTTTATAACAAAATTGCTTTTGATTAATTAATGTTCTGACAGGATGTCGAAGCAATTCTTGAGATTTTTGGACGCTGTATCAGAATAATATTTACTCTCCGCTCCAGTAAGTGACAGCCAGTTAGACGGAATATAATTTATGACTGTTGTTACGTTTGGTATTGATAAGTGTGTCCCGGCTGGAGTCTTAGATTTAAGATTGGTTTTTATGCCAAAGTATATATTGCACATGGATTGTCCATTTTACCTTACGCAGTATTTTGTAAGCCACTCATTAAGCCCTTGATTCAAAAGCACTTAACAAAGGTCCCTTGTCATAATTTTTCCACCTTAAAGCAGTGTCAATACATCTATACGTCATATAGAACAAGGGTCTTAATTTGGTATTGGCGCCATTTTGCGTACGCTTTCATCCAGGTTGTTATCATAAAATGGTAGTTTTATAGACTTCTGCAATTCCTTCTTACATGCTTCAGTCTTAAGGGACCTGAACGAGTTGATGGGTAACTTGTAGAACTGTGTACGTATAATACGCAACTTTAATCTGTCAACAAAATTTTATTTGGTTTTCACGTGTGTCTGTCTAAACAAACATAATGAGAGTAAGTGTGTGAAAATAAATTCGATGGAAGTTATAAGTGGTGACGAAACATGAAAATAAAAATTAGAAATAACAGTTTGCAGTTGGAAGTTAATAAGTTAGGATTAAAGAAGTTGGAAGTTAGAATTCAGAAGTAGTGATGCTACAAGTTTAGTAAAACTTGGCAGTTGAACAGTTCAATATAAACACGTTTATTTTTTAATACGTATAAATCGAATAATTATCCAGGAAAAACAACAACATCAGATTTATGAATGTGCGGAGTTTATATATATATATACAACTACACGATTTGAAGCAAGAAGTTTGGTCATCATGTGTGCATCCGTTGTTCTTTAAACAATTTCAGACGATAAGTGTTTTATAATAATGATACTAAATAATATAGTGCTTTTTGTAAATCTTGCTAAATCAATGATTTTTCATAAACAATAGTGTCTTTATAATAATGAATATGGAGTCTCCAGAAACGACAATCATTGTTGCCATTTGTTGTAATCCTTCATAGTACAGCGTCAGGAACATCACAGCTTTAATTAATTGTATAAAAATGAACATAAAATATACTGTTATGACATTTAAATGATAGTGTTATTATATACAAATAACTCATTTATTAACATATGCTGTATATTTAGTGATATTGGATGAATACAGGTACAATTCCCAAACGATTATGTGATGCTTACATACATGAACAGAAGGAGCATTAGGTATCAAACATCTTTATAACTTGTCAAAATACGAGTACATTTGTATTTCTAGTGTTCGTACCAATGTACAATTTAGGATAGAAATCTAGCATATTGGTTACGTAAACGGTGTAAGAAAAGTTCGTTCCAAATGGAAAAGTAAAACAGCATATCAAAAATATGGAAAATAAGGCATAGATAGTGTTCCACTATATTAAATGCTGATATGTTGACGTAATGCTGTTATAGAAATTTTGTTAATTTCAGATTTTCTATTGGAGAAAAAACATTTTGTTCTATACACTAAGTTCAGAAATGTTCAGCTTTTGAAAATAAATAAACGTTTCTTCTTTCATTGATTCTAACGCAAACATTTTATGTCAGATCTGAATTATTCTTTGTACAATACAAATACATCTACTGTTACAGTAATTTAAAACGAAACAAATACCTTCCTAATTTAGTGAAAAATGCCATTTTCTACAAAACACATTAATGTAAGGGAAAACTTTCACCGAATATCATATATTAATCTCAATTCATCCAACAGTAAAACCTTAAACATGGTCATCTTTTAGTGAATGAATGAATCTTTCCTGTTCTCTCTTACATCTCTGGAAAATAATACGGTCATTTGCTTAACCGGAACTAACTTTCTTTACACCCTTTACAACAGATCTGTTTTCCTTTGTTTTTGCATCAAAAAAATATTCTTTATCTTTTTCTCTATGACACGTATTCACAATGACAGGTAAGGAAAGTTTATTATCTTATCAAAGATAATATTAGTTAAATGCATATTCCTGTAAATAGTGAATAATGAAACTATGTTCTATAAAGACCTATGCGTAAAATCACATCATCAAAGAATGAACTGAGAAATACCGCTACTGTAAGGAAAACAGAAAAAAACATCTTGAGGATTCCAACTTATATAAAATAAAATAATGATTTGCTACTTTTATTTGAATTTTACCCGACTGAACTACTTTTGTCTTTAACATACTTGAAAGATAGAAAGAAAGTAATGGTGATATTCATTTGTCAGTAATTTACATCTGATAATATAAATGATTGTTTATTAATTATCATAAAATTAACGCGTCCTCGCGTTTGCGCGGCAATCACAAAATCATTGGGAACAAGAGCGCCGCCAAGCGGGGCAATATACGCCCGAAGGATTACATCAGAGGATGGGAGCAAAATTTAAAGAACTTGACTGTTGAAGCCCAAAGGACAGGAACAAGAAAAAGAAGAAATTCCAAGAAAAAATTTTCAAAGTCCACAAAAAAATTCTTACCTGGTAAAGTTATGTCAAGATACATCTAAAAATTGGATAAACCATCCATGTTGTACCACAGAAAAGTGGTCTCGGTTTTTCCCTACTGCCAATAATAAAAAAAGTTTCAAAATAAGCTATTTATAGTAACATAAAGGGGAAGTAATTCAAAAACTAGAAATGTGGAGCTAGGCGTGACACAACATCAAAATGACCAATTTTTATCTAAGTCAGGGGTCATAAATCCTACACGACTTAATGAATCCGGATGCGAAACCCCAGGTGCACAACTGCACATGCTGACCAACATTCCTGTAATCTTTTGTGACTCTATGTCAAATACTTTTGGAGCTACGTGCGACACAACATTAAAATGACCAATTTTTTACTGAGTCAGGGGCCATAACTCCTACACGACTGAATGAATCCGGACGCGAAATCCCAGGTGCACAACGACACATGCTGACCAACATTCCTGTAAAGTTTTATGTCTCTACGTCAAATACTTTTGGAGCTACGTGCGACACAACACTAAAATGACCAATTTTTACAAAGTCAGGGGCCATAACTCCTAAATGACTGATTGAATCCGGACGCGAATCCCCAGGTGCACAACTACACATGCTGACCAACATTCCTGTAAAGTTTTGTGATTCTATGTCAAATACTTTTGGAGCTAGGCGCGACACAACATTCTCGGAAAGACGGACGGACGGAAGACGGACGGACGGACGGAAGGACGGCCGGACGGACAAGGGCAAATCTATATCCCCCCTCACCCCCCAAAAGTCGGGGCATAAAAATTATTGTAAGAGAACAAAAAGGGATCTGCCAAATAAAAACAAGAGCACTGCAATGCATAGCAATATACACAAAGCAAAGTCATATATGACCTTTGACCCCTAAGTGTGACCTTGACCTTGAAGCAAGTCATCCAAAACATGCGCTCTGCACGTCGCCTCAGTGTGGTGAACATTTGTGCCAAGTTTCATTGAAATCCTTCAAGCAGTTCAAGAGTTACAGAGCGGACACGAAACACATTCATATGATCTTTGACCCCTAAATGTGACCTTGACCTTGAAATGAGACATCCAAAACATGCGCTCTGCCCGTCGTCTCGGTGTGGTAAACATTTGTGTCAAGTTTCTTTGAAATCCTTCAAGGAGTTCAAGAGTTACAGAGCGGACACGAAATTGCTAACGGACGGACGGACAGACGGACACCGGGCCCTTAACATAATACGTCCCTTCGGGCGTATAGTAAGTGCCAAGAGTGATTACATGTATACACGAAAATACTTTTGTAGCATCTAACTCAATTGTAAGGACGATATACCTACTAAAATGTATTAATATTTATTTTTTATCAAATTATTATTACATTATATTCTTTTGATTAAACACTATCATAACTACAGCAAGTCACGCAAAAGGTTATACCTTTACAATTACAGCATAACATTAAAAGCAATGCACTGCGATCCTGTGTTTCAAAACAACAGGCTCCTTGTGTTTATATTATCTCGCCTGCAAGTATTCTCTATTAGTTCGCGTTACTGAATTAATTGATTATCATAGAACATTTCAGCCAATATTATTACTATCCATAAAAACAAAGCTGTATTTCACTTAGTTGAAACCAACAGTTATAGAAGTGAAACGTGAGATCAGTCAAGAATTTGAATAATGGCAAAGCAAAAACAAACATGCTTGTCAAAATCAGGAGTTGCCATACCGAATTCTACACCGGATTCGAATTATATTAGATTTGTATTTTGTTATCAAATAATAGGTATATAAAGATATTAGAATATTTACAAAGTCTGTGAGTTAGCATTTTAGCTACATGTCCGTTTCATCCGGGTCACCAGCCTCGCCCATATCTGCTTCATTCCATTCTGTGTGTGCGGTTACTTCCGTTTGTTGTTCGTATCCCATTTTATCTCGTGATATTGGTAACACTTTTGCAACTACGCGTAAAAATTCCCGCCGGAAAGCTTGTTCTGTTATCAAGAAAATGTAGAATTTACAGGCGTGGTGTGTGGTACCAATTTCCTCTATAATGGTCTTCGCAAGCATGTATTTTGCTTCTTGTTGCGGGACAGCAGCGACTGTTCCATCAGACGGTACATAATAATATCTGATCGCATAAACGATCGACACTGGAAACGTCGTCACAATGAAGTAAAAAGAAACCACCAACAGTGAAAATGTTGTCGTCTGCGCTTTAGCACCGTAGCTCTTTTCGACTTCTGCCAACCGCCTAATTTGTTTGATTATCAGTACGTTGAACAAAAGAATCAGCAATGGTACACACATAAACACCAGCATCTCTGTTATCCATGTCCATATAGACCAGAGAGACGAATGTCCACCTCTCACTGCGGACTCCCTTATGCCACAGAAATCATGCTCAGAATTGTACTTATAAATGTACCCCTGCATGGATCCTATGCCAAGAGCAACCAACGCCAAAGCACAACTTGCTATTCTGGCACGAGATATTGTGCAATATATTTGTCTTTTCGAAGGAAATTGCACTCCTATGAACCGTTCGACTGTAAAACCAAGTACAAGCAATGGAGATAAATATTGTGTCGCCATATAGACAATGGGAAGTAGCTCACAGATCCCGGGTGCATCAAACATTTGGACGCCCCATACTTTGTATATTTCAAACATGACATGTATCACCATAAATATCAGGTCAACGAACCCTAGAGCTGCAAGGTATGTTCCAGAAGAGTGGCGCATGCGCGGCTGTAACCAGACGATAATTGCCAATACATTTCCGGGAAAACCAAACACATACAATATTGGTGAGATAATTTTATCCACATCTGCAGCTGCTTTTAAAATTGACGGATCTGCTGTTGCGATTTCAAAACTGTCATTGCGCATGTGCCGTAAAATGTCAATGACGCTTTCGTTCGCCTGTAAATATATAAATAAATAAATAGCATTATCCTTCCTTTCAGAGATTCCATAATCAGATGAAACAACGAAGGACTGTCTTATATTAAATTACCTTCCTGGAAAAATATCATTTTTAACATTTTAGAGGATCATGAAGAAGGATCATGAGGAAGAAGGATCATGAAAAATGGCAGGGCTTTTTAGTAGAGTCTTTTTTTTTTTTTTTTTTTTTTTGGTACTATGCGGCAAAATAATGAATTCAATCATAATCAAGTGCTCATTTAAGCTCTCTACAGCTGTGTTTATGTTTTTAGCTGTTTTGATTTTCAATGTGTTTTTGTATCTTAATAAAAATCCGAGGCAAATCCCTTTAATATGAGATTATTTTTATCAAAAAGTGCGATAAAATTGTAATTGAATTCAAGACATTTCAAATCTCAAGAACAATTTCTCTTTTTAACTTCTGGCACCATTACACTCTATCTATTGTAATCATTGATTAAATTATTCGTGTTTACACTGATAAGTTTCTTTATCTGTCAATCTATTTGACGTGTAAAGTTGCGTAACTTTATCAATATAACTCCGCCATGTTTAGACTAACCTCTACAATGAGGTTGTGGCTAAACAAGTTGAAATTGTTTACGTTATATCATTACTACACAAATTATCCATATCCTTTGCTAAAACCATTCTCTGTGTAAAGAAAATTGGAGTGCTTTTGTGAAAAAAAAAATCTTTTTTTTCTGGTTGGTCTGGTATGTTTTTGGAGAATACCGCGTATGTATTTGATTACTTTAAACTAGATCAGTTCTTGATGAGATAAGCCAAGTGGTATTAAAGTATACTAGAATGTATATATTTCTATCTTTACTTTTCATAATGCATGTACCTAAACAACTGATTCACCAATGACCTTGACTGATTCTAATGTCTACTATTACGTGAACAACTCGTTTTCCAGATTAATTTCGTATGCGACATTGCTGTGTACCGCTATTGATAACATCTTTAACTGTTGCGTAAATGTATAAATGTATTTTTTGCGCTGGCACGGTGTCGCATAATCAAGAATACATTAAAATTAGCGATATGCATAATATTGCTATAAAGTATCTTACCAGACATTCCATGAGAAGCAGAAGTATTATAAAATAATTTCACCTTGTAGGTGGATTCAACATTTGGATGTCACATGATAAGAGTCCGTATCACGGGAGCACATAATTTAGAAAGGTATTCAGTTAATACAACTGAACCCTTCTACGAACACGCAAAAGCATTGTGATGTCCAGTAGACTGATTACAAATTCTCAATACAAAGCCAATAACCTATAAATATACTCTAAAGGTTTTTTTCTTACATTTCCACATGTTGTATTATATTTACATTTGTATAGCTTCAATTTTGATAAACTGATTAAAATGTTTCGAAATAATACGAGTATATATTTGTAATGAACCGCAACTGTATAAGTGCCTATTTATTTCCTGATAAATATTTTCTTATCTTTTGAACCTGACAAACTAATTTGGCTGCACAATGAACACATGATATTGATAGCGTTTTCATGTGTTTAACACAACATTACTTACCATTTAAACATGGAAGTTTATATATGCAAAGACATTAAAATATTAAAGTAAAACATGCTGTATGTAGTCGCTAATAAAGAATACTATATCTTATAAAATCTATAAATAGATTCTTTGGAAGCATAGAATGCAACCCAAGCAGAATAACAGACTCGGTTTGACTGAGTTTGTTCATGAGAAGTAATGAAATGTGCAACACCTCTCAAAACCACTAGCCCTTTAAGAACAAGCCATTTCAAACATCAATTTCTATAAAATCTTCAACTCATATATACAGAAAACTCTAAGTAAAATGTAAGTTTCTCTAAAAAAAAGAATGAAACGTGAAACTGTCAGACAGAACAAAATTATAAGGACCAAATAATAGGCTAGCTGGGTAACACATCAGATAAGTCATAAAATTATTCACAACTTTTTAACATGATTTTAATGATTATTTGTTTCACTTTTATGCAGAAAATGTATTTATGTCTAAATTTTTCACGTGTATAATTATGTCAAACGTACATACCATGTTTAATATCCAATTTACGTATGTGCAGTGTCTTGGCTTGCAATATGTTAAAGGTATATAACCTGTTTTAAGTCATCGTGTAACCTGAAAAAGAAGGAAATGTATCTGCTTTTATACAAACTTTATTTACCTCAGAAATAATCTACAAACATCGTGTTTTTCCGTTGCTTTCTGTACGTGCCAATGGCGTAGAGTATCTCCTGCGCAAAAATAACATCCTTGCGCAATTGTTTCGATACTAAATACCAAGAGGAAATTCAGTTTTGCTTTCCGGAATCAAAAGTGACAAAAATCCGGCTTATTAGTTTGTTTACAGCTTAAACATGTTAAACAAATTTTCTAAACACACGCTTGAACCACGTAAACAAGAACTAATTCAGAGAAATTTAATTCAAATTCAATTTTGCAGTTTCGCGAGCAAAGCGCCAATAGCTTCATTTATTGCGTTTTATGAATACAGACATTCAAAATACATGATAAAACAGAAAATTATTTATTATTATTTTCATTTGAACGCCAACTTTATCGGAAATAACTATTTTATTACGATAAATGTCATCAAAAATAATATAAAATTTCACCTCGATATTTATTTCATACACATTTATCTATTCATAAATTGTCGAAAATATATTAATATTTTTTACCATAAAAATGTTAGTTTTGCAATGGTATAAAAACAACATTTATCACTAGATGTTGTTTTATTTCCTTCCTGTCATAGGGACGGTAAACATGGGTAATCTTTAACTTTATCGAATCATAGGTTAAATTACAAAACTTTCAATAAAGAATTCTCAAATTATTTGACGAACTAGATTATGGTATCGAAGGTGTGAAAAAAATCATGTTTTATATCTTATATAATATCGTGTTTATCAGCTTATCCAAAATATAGTTAAACTAGATATTAAGAAATTCGGAGGAATGTTTAATTGTTGGACTGAATCTCTTCACTAAACCACAAATGTTGATGCATAGACACATTTAAAGACCTCAGCGCATCTGATAATATAAAATAGTGGATTTAAAATAAGTTTGGAAATGAGGCTGTTTTATTTCGTTAGAAATACACTTTTGGAACCACACATTTGACAGTACTTCAATTACCTCATTTTGGGCATTTTATCATTTTATCTGTATTGAAGTCACTCATCTACGTCCGTTGGTCCGCTGGTCTGTCCGTGGTGTCCTCTCCATATCTCCTTAACCGATGGGAAGATTTTCTCAAGACTTGCGAAAATTAACCTTAACAAGATGATATGTGGAACGCATAGCCCAGGTCATTTGAAACAAGTTTGTTTCTGTTCCATATTGTCTTAACCCCTTGGATTTTAGCTCACCTGAGCACGAAGTGCTCAAGGTGAGCTTTTGTGATCGCCATATGTCCGTCGTCGTCGTCTGTTCTCAACAATTTGACTGTTAACACTCTAGTGGTCACAATTTTGACCCGAACTTAATGAAACTTGGTCAGAATGTTACCCTCAATAAAATCTTGGATGAGTTTGATATTGGGTCATCTAGGATCAAAAACAAGGTCACCAGGTCAAATCAAAGGAAAAGCTTGTTAACACTCTAGAGGCAACATTTATGACTGTATCTTCATGAAATTGGTCAGAATATTAATCTTGATGATCCTTAGGTCAGGTCAAATTAAAATCTGGGTTAGGTGCGTTTAAAAACTAGGTCACCGGGTCAAATCGAAAGAAAAGCTTGTTAACACTCTAGAGGCCACATTTATGACAATATCTCCATGAAACTTGGTCAGAATGTTACTCTTGATGAGCTGGGTTAAGTGGGGTCAAAAACTAGGTCACCAGGTCAAAACATCAAAGGGAAAGCTTATTAGCACTCTAGAGGCCACATTTATAATCGTATCTTCATGAAATTTGTTCAGAATGTTAACCTTGATGATCTTTAGGTCAAGGTCGAATCTGGGTCATGTGGAATGTGACCTACTGACCTATTTTCTTGTTTTTTTAAGATACAGCCTTGAAATTTGGATGACATGTACAGTTTTGCACACCGATCTTAAATCTTGCTTTCAATGACCATGAGTTTGACTACTGACCTCCTTTCTTGCTTTTTAAGATACAGTCTTGAAATTTCGATAATATGTACTGTTTAGCACACCAATCTTAAAACTAACTTTCAGTGACCATGAATGTGACCTACTGACCTAAATTCTTGTTTGTTTTTTTAGATACAGCCTTGAAATTTTGACAACATGTACTGTTTAGCACACCGTACTTAAAACTGACTTTCAGGGACCATAAATATGACCTACTGACCTACTTTCTTAATATTTTAGCATCAGTTTAACATTTGAAACATGAACTCATATTACACAGGTGAGCGATCCAGGGTCATCATGACCCTCTTGTCATAAAACTAGCACCATTTGTTCACCTCATCAAGACAACTTGTAAAACGTTCAATTAATGTCAAAATGTCTAGATCTAAGGTCAAAATCACTCTTCGGTGTCCGCTCCATATCTTTCAAATTCATAATACTAGAGACAGTAATTTACCTATTCAAGACAACCTGCAGGGCTTGCAAAGCAGGTTAATATGTCCAAGGTCAAGGTCACTTTTGAAGGTCAAACGTCAAATAGCTTAACTTCATGTCCGTTCCATATCGTATGAAACGTTTGGAAGAGTTTCACAAATTTGGCATTAACTATGTACGTTATTAAGACAGCGTGCGTAACACATGACACGGGTCAGACCAGAGCTTACAACCAAGGTCAATAAGTCAAAGGATAAGACCAGACGTTGAAGTGAAAGATCAATTAGCTTAAGCATCCCCTCCATATTTTCCAAACCGCTGAGGAGATTTTCAAAACAATAGCATGTAGTATTTATCTCATCAAGACAACGTGCTAAGCATGCAAAGAAGAGCAATAAGTCCAAGGTTAAGTACTTTTTTTAAGTTCAAACGTCAAATAACTTAACTTCATGTCCGTTCCATATCGTCTGAGCTGCTTGGAAGATTTTAACAAATTCGGCATCAACTATTTACGTTACAAATGACCCGGATCACCTGGAAAAAGTCTCACTTTAATGTCAAATATAACTGACTTACATTCGTGTTCACTCTATAATTTATAAATTGACCTATCATTTGTTTTCCTGTTTTGAGATAAAATAAGCTTAGTAACTAAGGTCGACGTTTCAGTTTTATATAGTTTATTGCACCAACTTAAGAAATTTGCATGTTTTTGTTCTTCCTCTCTTCATCAAACATTAGTTTTGAACTTTTAAACATTACCATAAAAAGTATCAGACGTAAATTGGATCACTCTTACGTTGTCAATCTTTCAATAATTTGGATTTCACCAGTTATAGCCTTTTTAAAGAGATGGTCTCACACAAAGTTTAAATTTATGTAAATAGTTATAAAATTATAATGTGGCACCTAACAAATGTTAAATATTGCAAAACACTGTCACATGACAACCGCCCTTTGTGTTGCATAGTCCGGAACAGTTTAGAATAAACTCTTCGAAATAACTTAAGCAAATACACATTCCACATGGGTTGTTGCAAGAATTTGATACCCGTTTTTACTTTCTGATGCAATAATCACATTTTATACTTAACTTTGTGTCACCAATGGTATCCAAATACCGAGGTTGTATCTCTAACTATGAATGTTTTCAATGAAACGTCAAACAATTGCATTCACTTTTTTCTTCAAAGAGTAAACTTCTCAGAACGCATCTGATGTTACTCTGTTATGTATGCTTTCTGGAAGATCTCAGTTCGTCTTACAGAATAAATTATAAAATCTATAAGAAGATCCTTAAACTAAGCCATGAAAATGTGTACATATGCTTCGTTTATGAGGAAAAAATTTAAACAAATGTAGGTAATATTTGCCTGCCTTAACGGCTTTTGGGAAAATAGCCCACGTTTTCACTTTATCATCCGTTGAATTTTTCTGGACAGGAACAACTTTCAATGTAAAAGCGATTCCTTTCAATTTAAAACAATACTGATTATATTGTTTCCTATCATTTAGAACTGTAAAGCCTAAAAAAGTGTTTGTTTCCGGTATCCCGACCTACCCTAAATTTTTGGCTCGACCCTAAATGTTTTTATGGCCTTGGAGAATTTTTGTTTCCAACTTTTTAACAAAAAGTTGCAAAACTGCACTTTTATGCTTCAAATATGGTCAGTGATGTTAGAGATCAATTTACTAATGCTCTAAAGGCATGACCCCCTTATTTGTATTCATTTTTACACATAAATAATTTCCGAAAATCTCCCTTAATATAAAAAATTCCAAAAAACATTGCCGACCTACCTACCCTATTTTTTAGCATGTTACCGGAAACAAACAATTTTTTTCTAGGCCTTATTCTGATTATGTTGTTTACTATCATTTAGATACAGAATAACGATTATGTTACTTCCTATCACTTTGAGTCAGAATGTTGATTATGTTATCTCTTATGTTCGATACAGAATGCTGATCGTGTAATTGCCTATTTGCTGATCGCGTTGTTTCCCATCATTTAAATACAGAATAATGCTTATGTTGTTCCCTAGCATTGTTCCCTGTAATCGTGATACAGAATAATGTTTATGTTGTTTCCTATCATATAGATACAGAATGATGTTTATGTTGTTCCCTATCATTTTCATACGTAATGCTGATTATGTTGTTTCCTATCATTTAGATACAGAATGATGTTTATGTTGTTCCCTATCATTTTTATACGTAATGCTGATTATGTTGTTTCCTATCATTTAGATACAGAATGATGTTTATGTTGTTCCCTATCATTTTCATAGTTACGTAATGCTGATTATGTTGTTTCCTATCATATAGATCTAAAATGATGTTTATGTTGTTCCCTATCATTTCTATACATAATGTTGATTATGTTGTTTCCTATCATTTAGATACAGAATGATGTTTATGTTGTTCCCTATCATTTTCATACGTAATGCTGATTATGTTGCTTCCTATCATATAGATCTAAAATGATGTTTATGTTGTTCCCTACCACTTTTATACGTAATGCTGATTATGTTGTTTCCTATCATATAGATACAGAATGATGTTTATGTTGTTCCCTATCATTTTCATACATAATGCTGATTATGTTGTTTCCTATCATTTAGATACAGAATGATGTTTATGTTGTTCCCTATCATTTTTATACGTAATGTTGATTACGTTGTTTCCTATCATATAGATCTAGAATGATGTTTATGCTGTTCCCTATCTTTTTTATACGTAATGTTGATTATGTTGTTTCCTATCATTTAGATACAGAATGATGTTTATGTTGTTCCCTATCATTTTCATACATAATGATGTTTATGTTGTTTCCTATCATTTAGATACAGAATGATGTTTATGTTGTTCCCTATCATTTTTATACGTAATGCTGATTATGTTGTTTCCTATCATTTAGATACAGAATGATGTTTATGTTGTTCCCTATCATTTTTATACGTAATGCTGATTATGTTGTTTCCTATCATTTAGATACAGAATGATGTTTATGTTGTTCCCTATCATTTTTATACGTAATGCTGATTATGTTGTTTCCTATCATTTAGATACAGAATGATGTTTATGTTGTTCCCTATCATTTTCATACATAATGTTGATTATGTTGCTTCCTATCATTTAGATCTTAGACTAGAATGCTGATTATGCGGTTTCCTATCATTTAGATTTAGAATGATGATTTTGTTACTTTCTTTCATTTACACCTTTAAGGATGACTATGTCGTTTCCTATCATTTAGATCTAAAAGGCTGATTATGCCATTTCCTATCATTACAATGCTGATTATATTGTTTCCTATCATGAAGATATTCAATTTTTATTTGCTATGAAACCAGTATTCATGAACTTGTTCTCTACTGTAAATAAAATAGAGGATCTAACCTGTATCAGACAGAACGCTAATACCCCTCAATCAGGGCAATATTCTTACTTAATTCAATTTCTTGTTAGGAAAGATGATGTAGGGAGTCTTCACTGAAAATTGCAGATAATGTACGTGTTATTTTCCGAGGTCGGAAAATAGTTAACCAGTATCCCTGAAATTCAGTCTTTGTTATAGATGTTAAATAAGCCTAAGGCACTTTTCTCTATTCATAGTTGCTCCAGCAAAAATCTATATATATTTATGTCACGATTATAGTTGCCAAGAATCATGATTTACCATCTGTAAAATCATATTTGTATCCATTTGCATGTTTCAGTAATGCTAAACGTGTACTGCTCCACGGGAAAATGGGGGAAAAACATGATTTTTTGCTGTTTCGACACCGAGTAGAAAGACAGAAGAAGTTGTTTTTGCTGATTTCCTAAATCAAAACTGACAACCTGCTGTTTAATGTGTTCCAGTTCGAAATCTAATTTAAATATAAGAACTGCAGATGCCGCTTACATATTCATTCTAAACTTTTATTTATTATTAAGTTGTTTGCGTTTTTTTACAGATATACTATATCTGTAGTTTAGTTTTAGCTAGATCCAAGATTTGTCCTGGATTTCTGATTAAGTTAAATATTATGCCAAAGTTCTCAAGGGTTTACGACTCTAAATTTTGCAAAAAAAATTCTTGAGTTCAGCTCTCCAGAGTTCAACTAAACTGAGTTTTTGCATGGGCATTTTGGGCACATTTACGAATTTTCTCTAGTTAACTAAAATTCGTTGGCATGAATGTACGAAAACGTCCGGCATTCTCCGTAAAATATTTATTTATACTTGTGTAATTCAATTACTTGATTATCTTGGTGACAAATAGGCCCGAAAGGCCAGGTGCGATGTTTTGTCAACTGTATGCGATGTAATTATGATATTCATGCAGATGTCAATAATCAACTATATCATATCTTACATTACTGTTCTTTTGGATAATTGGCCATATGTGCCGTTAAGAAAGAATCTAGAACTGTTGAAAGACCGTAAGAAAGCATAACAAATGCGCAAATAAATGGTTTTCATGACAACTGAAAGTTAAAGAATCATTTTATTGCAAAATTGGGCATATACCATACCATATAGTTTAGCTTTTAATTAATTTTGATATTACAAAGTTTATCTAAATCTTCTTAACTGTTCACCTTATACCATTTGTATTATACTATACATTGTATAAAGATCAATTACGACCTCCATGTAATAAGACTGTTGTGACCATGTAATTCAAACCATAGGAACATATGAAACATTTCAGGCAGTTTTCTTAACCGCTTGTTTGAATTAAAATGGGTATTTTAGGATACA
The DNA here is from genome assembly GCF_021730395.1 of Mercenaria mercenaria. Lineage (NCBI taxonomy): Eukaryota > Metazoa > Mollusca > Bivalvia > Venerida > Veneridae > Mercenaria > Mercenaria mercenaria. The sequence goes on along the minus strand of NC_069368.1, from coordinate 70,807,451 downwards.
TGTACATACAGATAATATAGATAATTTTGAAACAAAAGTTTTCTAACAGTATTTTCTGCAATTCATCATGTAAAGCTTATAGGAATATCAATTTACGTAGTAAAACCATTTGATATGGTGTTAGAAATTGATGTTTAGAGATTGGTTATGTATGATGTTTCCATATCTTTAAATCTTATTGTTTAAATTTTTATATCTATCAAATGATCGCACAGAAAAATTCAATGTAAAATATATATCAAAATTTTGACATAACTTTACCAAGGAAAATTATGAAATTCTTAACGTGTTTACGTAAATTAGATTATTTCAATATAAAAGCAAACGATCGAAAATAGATATATGATATAATAGAATACAAGACATACCATATTTTCCACTCGTTTTTCAAACTCCCTGGAATAAAATGTAACTTTGTGATCTGTATTCAAGAAAAATGTTTTCTTCACCTAATTATTTTTATCATGGTTTATCTATCCGCATACCGTCAGTAATATCGTTTTCAAAAACATGAAAATATAACGATAACTCTAGATGCCAGCGGCTTGTGTTTTTATACCGTTCCAATCACATATTGGTAATGTAACCTTGGTTATCATAAATTGCTCTAGCCCAATCCAATAAAGAACGGCCGTTGGCAAAGCGATAAGAAATCGTTCACTTGTGAGAAAAACGCATTTCATTTAGACGCCGAATATGTTTGCAGATTTGTTAAAATGGTGTGCAAGTTAATGGTAAAATTTACTTTGCATTTTTTCTCTCTCTTTCTCTGTTCTGGGGAATTTGTCTCACTGCCATACTGGTCAGATTGCTCTGTGTCTGTCTTAATAGAGGATGAATTTGGCGCCCGGGTGGCCGCCTTTGCCTATGACCGTGTTTATCATGGTGTATCAATGTAATTCGTTTACAAAGTTGTACTGGTTTATACAAACCTTACAGATAAACTAAAATTTAAAAAAAAAAAATGAATTTATGAAAAATGATAAAAGTGTTCAATTCTCCCAACGTCTTTGTTTACAATGATATGCCCTTAGGTTTAGCGAAATGGACGTCATTTATCCAGACTAAGGAACAGTTATAGAGGTCGCATATTAAGAATGAAATTAGAACGAGACACTCAGTTTTACACGTAAATGTGTCTTATTAAGTCTGTGTAATTTATGTTGACATGAAATGAATATTGACAGCTTATTCCCTTTCTTTACTACTACACTAACGGCAAATTTTAGTAAAATTGACATCAGCATTTCTTTTACTAAATTTGTGACTACATATAATGTACAACAACAGCCTCGTAACACTTGCTCTTTTTCTTTCTTTTTTTTTTTTTTTTTTTTTTTTTTTTTTTTTTGAATGTTTTATGATCCCTTAAGAAACTTACAAATATTAAAGATTATCCCTATATTCTATATAAAGTCTCTGACATTTAATTTATTCTATAATAGAAAGTAGTAATACTCAAGCAGACTTTTTTGACCAATCGGAAGATATAAAAGCGCCGCAAGATGAAATCTAGATAAAATTGACTTTTGCCAAACATTAAGTCTTTGTAGGTCTGTAACCACTCGAGTGAATTTTCCAGCCTAATAGTGAGACTGTAACTTAACTGAATGAAAAATAGTTTCTAGAAAAGTTTTATGCTTTCAGAGAAAAAGTATTTAATTTCTTAAAAATTATCTTAGTTTTCATGAAATTTATCTGGTTGTTGTATGCAAAAATGTGTCAACATAGTAGATGTCGTCTTGTATGTAGATCGAAATCCTTGCTATCGTGTTAGAATCGAAATGGTTTATCTCAAACTGTGATATTCTCTTGCACCTGAGCTTCAAAATATGATCTTATTCAAAACTGTTTGGGATATATTATTTCTTACTCAAAGGTTCAATTTAATTTTAGTTTATGTTTACAATTATCAACAAGTTGTAGTATTTCCTATATTTAGAATAACATGGGGTGGTGACCTCCTTTTGGCCATCAAATGTGAATTTGCTGGTTCTGAAGATATATATTTTCTTGATTTATAAGTGCAGTGTTAAAGAGCAGTGTGGCGGCTGTAAAAAATCTCCTCGTACTAGGGCTCAGCGTTGATATATGTTCTGGTCCGTTCAAGATCATAGAGAACATTTAGATTTATTTTAATAGAATTCCGCTTAAGCCTGTACTCAGGCCGTGAATGGTGTTGCACATTTCATTACCTCTCAAACCGAGGTTTTGTTGCGTTCTGTGCTTCAAAAGGATATTTTCACAGATTTTAATATATATATTTGAGCGATATATATATCCTAAAATTATAAAATTACTTCACACGCTCGCTTAGATTTTCTTAAATTTTCATGAATATAAAAGTCAAAAACTAGTTTCGCCGTCTGACACACTGATGAGTCATTCACGGCCAAACTAGTTTGTGACTTTTATATTAAAATTTAAGAAAATCTAAGCGAGCGTGTGAAGTTATTTTATAATTTTAGGATATTTTGTTCCCGTTCCGGGTTCTTTTTTGTTCGTTATATATATATGGAATCTCTGACTTCTGTTGGAATTTTATCGTCGGCGATCCTCTTTAAAGTGACGGTAATTCGCCTCATTTCAAGGAAGCCCTTTTATTTATAACAACAATTTAGGAACATAATGCAACCTATTCCAATTTTATTGTGTTTTTATTTGTTATTTGTTCAGTCTTCCGCTATATAAAACGAAAGGTTACATCTTTTTAGGCCGGTAGCGTAATAAATGTTTGAGCCCTTACGTATTAGATAGTGCTATATTCGTCTTTATTTGCTGTAATTTTCTAAAGCTTTCCATAGATACGCTGTTAAAACTAATCAAGCCGTTTGTGACTGCAAACATTTCTAGGGAAAGACGTATTCTAAAATTACGTTTTCCGGAATTCATTAGAATTCCGTCGTAAGAAATGAACAGCTGTTATTGTTGTCTTTGGAACTATAGTAATAAAGGGGGATCTGTTGATTTGTCTGAATTTCCTGCAGAGATAAGATCGCATGTTATCTGTATTTCTCCTCCTCAGGAAAATTCTCCATTACAACGGCAAAGCATGCGCGCCGGCTATCTGCATATTTCGCCGTAAGTAAATTGCTATTTGAGAAGAGATATGGTAAACAGAATATGATAATGCGAGAAACATGAAACCAGTACTTCAGACTACAAAGTGATTAATGGGGAGAACTGTTTAACGCCCTATAAAATTTGCTCACAGAAGTTTTATGCAGTTGAGTAAAAAGCACTAAAACGTCAATATTGCCTGCTTCTTCTTATATATACGAATGATTATGCTATAGAGTGCAAGACTTTCAAACCATTATCAAATAATTATACGTGATGACATCGACATTAATCTAAGTACTTCGACTTATAATAATTTCACATCTGTTTCACACCGCCGATGTTTGACTTTAAAAAACTCATACTTCAGAAAAAGAATCATATGGAACTTTATTTTTCACTGTTTTGAAATACAAACTTAAATAAAACAACTTATTTTGAATATAATTATGTGCAGTTAACTTCATAACCTGAAAAAAATGTGTAGAGTTGATTATAAAAGACTCAGTGATATCTGACCCGAAAAAAATTAACCTATAAAAAAAATAGAGACAAATCTGCTAATATTTTGCCTTTATCCAGAATTACGTAGTTGTAGTCCTTGCAAACCATGTACGTGTCACTGTTAGGCCGGGGAAAACCCAGATGGATTTGAACAAAGTCTTGACCTGGTCAACGATTAGTGTTGTACAAAGGACAAATCAAGGTATGCAATTGTGACATTGCAATTTTTTATAATGTAGTTTGTCAATAAATAGACAAGGTTTTACAAAAAAAGGATAAGAACCGGAAATTGAAAAGGTTATGTATGTTTATAAATAAAACAAATAGGGTGAGAAAACCCAAAAATGCCTTTATATATGTCTCAAAGTATACAAAAAAGCCTTGTGTACAGAAATGAACAAGAGGGCCACTATGTCCATATAGATCACTTATCTGAGTTGTACAGTTCTAGACCAGTTTAAAGTAGAGAATCACCAAAGAAAAGTATCCATGAAATCATTTTAAAATAGAGTTGGCTAAAAAATATGAACTGGCGTTGTGTTTAGGGGATAATGAAACAGGAAAGTAAAAAACAATATTAAGAAAAAAGTAAGAGAACATTTTGGATAGGGGAGTGGTGTTACTGTGGCGTTGTGGTGTTGGGGTTGTAATGTGGGCGTGGGAAATATGGCGTCATACTTAAACGTATTATACAGAAACATAACAAACTGAAAGTCAGAAATATAACATATGGAGGTGATTGGGTGGTAGTGCTGATAGAAGCTTAAAGACTTTGGTAGAGGGTCACTCAAGTAACAAAAAAAATGTTTGACTTTATTTTTTGAATTTGTCTAGCTATTTAAGGGGAGACAATATTTAAAGTTTTCCAATATGACAGGGAAACAAATCCTGCATGGATGATACATGTATACCTTTAAAGGAATACGAAAGGAGATATTGCTAGACATATAAAGTTTGGTTGAAACTGATAGGTTTGAAGGGTTAAAGAGTAGATTGGTTCTTTTTTAAGAAATTATGGATAACGGATGGACTGACGACGGACGGATGACGGATATCCAACGCTCATAAAAGCTCACCTTACTAGCAATTACTTTGTTTTGTTTTGTTTTTGTTGGGTTTAACGTCGTACCGTCCAGATTTGATGATGGAGGAAGAACCCAGGTGCCACTCACGAGCGAGCATCTTGGGTAGAACCACTGACCTTCCGTAAGCCAGCTGGATTGCTTCCTCGCGTGAAGAATTCGACGTTCTGAGTGTTGCTCGAACCCACATCGGTCAGGGGCAATTGATTGTAAGTCAATGACTTTATCCAATCGGCCACGGAGATCCCCCCACCCCATAATTTTGAATTACGTTAGCCTCAAGTGAGTTAAAAAGATAAAAGAAACAACTTGACAACTGACCGCCTCGGTAGCCTAGTGGTAGAGCGTCCGCTTCGAGTGCGGGAGTTTGTGGGTTCGATCCCCGGTCGCGTCATACCAAAGACGAAAAAATGGTACTAGTAGCTTCCTCGCTTGGCGCTCAGCATTAAGAGGATAGTGCTAGGACTGGTCAGCCCGGTGTCAGTATAATGTGACTGGGCGGGGTATCATGCCACGTGTCTACGGCGTGATATTAAAGTGAGGCAGCACTATAAAACTGGGCATTGTGCTCACTGCTACAAGCAGACACCGTCGTTTATATGACTGAAAAATTGTTGAAAAAGACGTTAAACCCGAACACACGCACACGCACACGCACACACACACTTGACAACTGTTACCAGTGCATGACTATCATCCTCTATTTGAGGTAACATATTTTCGAAAGCTTTGAAATGAAAATGCATGAAAAATGCAAATTTTGCTGTTTACGTTTTGTAGAAAAGTAGATTGAAACAGATTGTTACCATTGAGTAAAACAAGTTTGAGATCAAAATTATATTCAGACACATTCTGCATGTGGAAATCAAGTTATCGTAATCATTGTATGACTACATATATACAAATTGATACATGTTTTTTAAAATGACTGAGTATCATTAAAAGAAGCGTCGTTCGTTTTGTAAACTCGGTTCCTGTGGAATATAGAAACGTGTATACAAAACTGTCCAATATTTCATCCCTTGATAGTGTTTGATAATTGGAAAAATGGCTCTGCGTTTTTCTTTATTATCTCCCTAATAATACTAGGATGAATGCTTTAAATGTTATACTTTGACCTCAGACAAATTACATTCTTAACCAAGAAAATTGTCCCAATAATCAAAACCTTGTATCAGATTGTTTCTCTAGTTACCACATATTTTGGTCTACAACACATTTTAGATACTTTGACTTGGATGCGTCATGCTGAATCTGTAAGGACATTAATTATTCTCTTTACTCGATGAACTATAATGTAAGAAAATCACATTCATATAATACATATTCCAAAACATAAACTTGTTTGGGGTATATTTTAAGCAGCAAACATCGTGAACAATGAATCGTGGAGTTAATGCAGCAATTCAAAAAGTCAATGTTTAAAGATTGTCTACGGCTTACATGTGGGCAGTGAATGTAAAATCTATGACGACACTAATATACATATGACAATCATGTTGGAACATACAAATAACAGAAAAAAATAGTTATTCAACACATAATCTGCAAAGACGTTGAAATATACATGTGAACGTCAGGTTTAAACATACATGTAAAAGTACATTGTATAGTTAATTGAATAAAACTTTAAAAAGAAAATTTATATGATAATTATAGTAATATCAAATAAGACAAGATAAAACAATATAAGCTAGGATTCTTTCTGTTCATAGTACTTGGACGGAGGTCCGTCGTAAAATGCATTTGCCGCCAAATGTTAACAACGAGTGAAGACAAAACACCAATGAAAAATATATCCTTTACGCACCAGTAATGTAATAAATAGGTTTAAACGTCAGCTTCCGGCGAATCAACATTTTATTTTGAAAATATGACTGAAATGTCTACGTCAGCAACTCTCAAATACAAAAATATCTTACACTAGAGGAGATTTGACGAGGTTTGGAAAATCTCAATATAGCCCTGCTCCATTGCGGACCCGAGTGGGATATGTGGGGCGGGAGTTCGTACGCAAATATATTTTCATAGATAGAAAGTTCACATGTCGTGTTTAAACAGAGATATATTTAAATTTTAAGGAAGACCTTAAAACTGACTCACGTTTAGCAAAAAATAAGAAGCCCACGCGCATACATTTAGGCAGAATGACCCTGTTCGTGAGACCTGACTGTAGACCAATACAAATGCGACTTTCGTTGTCAAAGTTTAGCATGTGTACTTTCATTTCATATCTTCCGGGAAAATCTGAAGTGTCGTCTGAAGTCACATTCTGTGTTGTCAAAAACATACATATGCCTTGCGATGCTGTATGAAAATGTGCCCGGCGTGCTAAGGTTATACCGCCAAAATACATGCAATAGAAATCGTTAAATATAAAACTAATGAAGGAGAGGCCTTGAAATAGTTAATTTTAAAGTGATTTTAATCATATTAAACATGACATATCACACTGTGTTAAAGGTCGCTAAATCACACAATCTAAATAATAACTGCATAATCACCAGTTTACAGTCACTATTATATTCAAGCAATCATATTTTAGATATACATTTCGTTGCAAACACCAAATATTTTAAATGCAACTCCTTCTTAAGACAAAGTTTGTTTAAGACCACCAAAGTCAATCGCAGTTTTATCAATAAATACATCATCAGTAATATTATATTCACAGATATCTACAGGTGCGATCGTATTTAGATACTTTGACCTTGTTATCAGAGACTTTCAAACCAAATTGATTAGGAAATGCCTTGGCAAAGTGGTAGTTAATAGAAACTAAATGGCATCTTTGATATATATTAGATAAATGAGAAAATAAACATAAGCAATGTAATAAATAGTTAATTTCATAGGATTTTGAAATATTTGTTTTTTCAATTCAGATTGTTTATTTGTATCCACTTTTGCGTTTAGATGACTATGAATATGTCATTCAGTCTTTAAAACAGTTTTTTAATCATATAGTATGGATAGACAGGCGTTTCGCAATATTCTCATAAGGTTTTTCTTTTTCAAATTTTTACAAAGCCAATAACAGATGAGCTATGGAACAATAGATGAACATGCAACAATAAATAATAATCATACAAAAACATTTTTATTGCTATTACTAATAGTAATCGTGTAAATCGGCTGTTTTGAGAAAAAATTCTAATAGGAAGTTCGTGCGCTTCTGTAAAATGAATTGGCCCAGTTTCATACAAAACACGTGTTTTCAACAAACTTTGTTTTGATTTGTTCGTTCATTTCAGGTATTCTTTGCTGCTGTATAGCTGAACACAATCAAGAGCAAATATTTAGAAGAATAAATTCCCATTCGCCAGTAAAAATATCGCAAATGAACTAAAATCGAGTAATAATAGCATGTTTTCAGGCAATTATTAAGATATAACAGTGAAATATATCTGATAAGCTCACGGTAAATAATATCAATTCTTTTCATCGGAAAGGAATAAGAAAATAAGATAATTTGTTTCAAACATAGAAACCTATTTGTTTTACATTAGGTTCAAAAGACACGAAACAAACAAACATTTCATTGTATTAATTCAATGGAACAAAAAAGAAAACAATACGCGAAGGCAGGTTAAAAATTGAAAGCTGCTCGTTAGTATGGACCGGGACTTTGAACGTAAATATATTTCCCCTATCCTTTCAATATGGCTTGCAAGAGACAGTTTGTGGAATTATTCCAAATAAATCTTATGCTAACATGAAAATGAATACAAATGACAACGACACACAAGATATTTTGCAGATTGAACATAGCATTTCATAAGTGGTAAGTCCAAAAACATTTTACCAAGTTGAATGTTTATATAATTATTCATATGTATTTACCAATAGAACATATATTATCGAAACATTATTTAGCCTTAGACAACAAAGAAAACACTACTTGAAAATCAATTGTTTTTGTTGCTTTTTATTCCGTCAACTGCGTTTATCTCTATCACATGTTTTTCAGTGAATTATCGAAATATTTGAGTGAAATTTATCTGATATTTCACAGTGAAAAATATCAAGTATATATTTCACTGGACCAGGTAAGAAACTGTAAAATGGGTAAATTTAGTCAAAACATGAAATAAAAAAGAAAGTTTGTTTGTTTTACATGTTAGATAAAATATCTTTCATTCATGAACACCGCATCTTACATTTTCACTCGTGGCTATGCTACTCGTGAAAATGTTGCATCTGGTGTCCATTCATGAAAGATATTTCAATCTTACACTGAAACAAATCAATTCCCTCTATATATTATGTAACCAAATAGTAATATCACTTTCGATGTTCCAGTAACATATAGGTTATCCAGTAACATATAGGTTATCATAAGCTGCACTGAACAAATTCTACTATGAAAACTCGTTATAAAAAAGGGACTTGAAATCTCTTTGGCACAAAACTCTTTAATAGCTATTTGAAATTCATTGATATTTAACGAGCAATTCAAAGATATTCTAAATTGCTTCGTTGAGAAGTCATACTACGTGAACCGGGTTTTCATTAATATCTTGATATTAATGCTAGTTTATAAGATATATTCAAAGGGACGTTTAATAACGAATTAAAATTTTCGATTTCCGAAAGCACACTTTCCATCGTTTATTACCCTTCGTTTATCATTCAATTATTGATAAAAAGATATATTTTTGAAACTGTAGGCTCATTCAATGAGCTTAGATGAAATACAACGGTTATAAATTTTAGATAAATGAAGATAAGCTTCGGGTGAATACTCGGCCAAAAGCCCTTCAATAAACGAGAAACATTTGCGTTCAAAACATGGGCTGAATGCCATCGACACTAATGCGCACTTCGTACTTAATTACACGTTTATTCCATAACAGATTTCCTAAAATGCATTGTTAGCTATTTTGCCTAAAACGTCTGTTTCTGTACAAACGTGTTCTAAAATCTTGAACCAAAAAATTAATAATTATCCAACATAGATTTCCAAAAACGCAGCCTCCCCAAAACGAAACTCACAGCACCACGCAGATGTGCACACTCGTGTACAAAGCAAACACACGAGGACAAAACGAACAAATAAAGGAACACAGTGGGGCACCGCCTTGAAACGGTCAGTGTCAAAAACACCACTCGGGAGATTAAACCGGTTTATGGTGCGCCCCTAACCGCACTCGTATCCCACCATGTTATTATTATCATACGACATTTATATAGCACTCTCTTCATGCACATGTACATGTTCAAAAGTGCTTTACAGAATAAATTGCAAACAATACAAACAAAAATGCATTCAACACAAACCAACAATGTATTCCACATTAACAAAAATCATGAATGTAAAACATATAGATAAAACAAGACAAACATACATACATATTTAAAAGTATTTAAGTGACCCTAGGATAAAATACTGTTTTAGCAGGCTTTTGAAAGCAGCTTGCGTGTTCCAAAGTTACGGGAGTAATCCCCGCCAGGTGAATCTTTAACACACGCATTGAAAACAGAAGCATGGCATGTAAAACACAAAAATGCTCCCGTGTACAATTATATAAAAAGCAAACCCTAAGAACGAAAAACGCATGTACACAATGCCTTTGCAGATGACACTCAAGTTTAGAGAAAAAAGTTTCTTTATATACAGATTTCCTAAAATGCATTTTTATAGCTATTTTTGCCTCAAACGTCTCGTTTTTTACAAGCGTGTTAACTTGAAATAGCTCCCATTTTTAGAAAAAAACAACAGCTGGTACATTTTTATACAATCCCGCATCTCGCATGTTTTTTTACAAGAAGACAATCTTCAGATTTTCCCGGAAGTAAAGAAAATGAAACTTGAAAACGAAAGTCGCATTTGTATTGGTCTACATTCGGGGGTCACGCTCTCTAAACGCTCTCTAAACTTTTGTTTTGTTTTGCTAATTGGGAGTTCTTCCTCATTCTTACGATTTGAAAATATCTGGGGTCAGCTTTTTATCTACAAATACTATCTGCATGCGGATAAAATACAAATTTCACAGGGGTCCGTAACGGAGCAAGGGTACATGGAGATTTTAAGAACTTCGTCAAATGCTTCAAAGGGCCCTTTTTGATGTTGTCTGAACGTGCCAGTATATGCTTCAGATGTCAGATATTTCCGTATTTGAGAGCTGCTGACCTAGACATTTCAGCTATGTTTTTTATATAAATGTCGTTTAATAAATATTGGGCTGTTCCATGAGAAAACCTGTATTAATGACAAAAAATCAAAATTGAGATAATAAAATATTATTGAAAATCATTCTTTTATCTTTCAAACCTGAAAATTCGAAGTAGTTATCTTCACTATTTCAAGAGTTACAATGATTTGGAATAAGTCGCCGAAGGTATTTTGAGACGTGACGTGCTTTTTTCAAGTCATTGAAGCAACAAATTATGTGTATTACTTACTAAACATCATACAATTGAATATTTAGGAACAGTTAAAAATGTTTTTATTGAAAAATAATTTAACCGTATATCTTTAGTTTCATCACGGGCCTTTTATCTACACACCTCTATATTTGTATGGTGCATGGGTGCTTTGGAACTTCCATTGCCATGACAACACAAATGACATTTATTTGTAAAATATGGTAGAATCCGATTGCCCTTAGATATCAGTAATATAACATACTTGTTTCTAGTATCTGTATGAACATATGAAAAACAGGTACGGAAAGGACAAACTCAGTTTTTGATACATACATGTCGCAACGAACTAACGCTGTTCCGTCTAAAAGAAATATTTTCGAACTGAAAATCTACCTTTTTATTTTCCATCATTGCCTCACAAAAGTTGTCTTGCTACAACTGTTTCGTACGAAATTAAAACATGTCTCGTCTTGTTCATTTATTCCAGATATTTGCTTCTTAAAACTGATTTCATTACGACTGCAGATGGAATAAAAACTTAAATGGCGGCAAGATAACCACGAGACACTCATTTTCAGCTGAAGAAAATCTTAAATCTCTCGTAAACATGCATCAGTCGCCTTTCATTTACATGTTATTATTTTCAATCAGATTTTATGTTTCCTTACGCAGTCATTTATAAGCTTTTGTTTATCAAATAATGTAATACAGGAAGGTCTTATAGGGAACTAAATTTGGAGATTTTCAGGCCTATTCATATATGACTCAGCAAGAACTTTCATTGAATTTATTTATCACAAAAAAATACAGTTTCTTGCCAGGAATGTAAACAAATATCTCATTTTGTCATTCCGTGCACATGTCGGCAGCAGTCAATTCTCTTCGTCTGTTCGACCCCAACTGCACTTTGAATGAAACATGACCCGTATCAGCCATGTCCTTGTCAACAGGAACAAAAATGAGTTTCCTTTTATACGCTTACGCAAAATGAACACTTTACCGTTGCCGTGAATTAATTAAATAAATATGGCGGTCGTATCTGTACTTGATTGACATACTGTTATGTAGTAAGAACGTTTTTAACATGCGTTGCCAGGCTTCCTATTTTATAGCTCTAATTACTGTCATCTTAAACAAAAAGACGATTTAATCGTGATTTTTGGTACAAAATATTCTTGACAAATATTTGTTGCGTATATAATTGATAAGATTTTGTTTTTGCGCGTTGGTATTTGATAACATGCACTTTAGTGCGTACTTTGGGTTAACAGCGCGGAACATTACATCGGACAAAATCAAAAAGCTGGTTAATTTGTTGTTTTGTCGCGGAAAACCATAAAAGAAAAAGAAAGTTTGTTGTTTATATAAGATGAATTTTATTTCATCGTATGAGCTCCGAAAATAGTATTCTCAATCGTGGCAAAACCATTTCCAAATCTCATTCGCTGGTAAAAAAAACTACATGTTACACAAAAACAAACAAAATTTGTGTTCCAGTAGTTGACTGGAAGTTGTAAATTATATCACAGCTAACTTATCTGTCGAAGATAATACCCGTTTTTAACGTATTTTAAATTTCCATTATTAATCAACCATACACTTGTACAGTAACATCCATGCAAACTATTTTGTTAAAAATATGAAAATGTTCTGCTCTTATATCAATATATCATGTTTTAAAGACGTATCACAGATAAAAAGAAAACCATTGAAAATACTTTAAAAACAAAAAGTTGAAAGAAAGAAAAGATGTCAGGTATGATCAATACATCATCTATGTGAAAGATATTTCTACCTGAAGCTACAACAGGTTCGTTTGCTCTAGTATAGTAGCTATAGTTTCATATTTTCATGTTTTACTCTTTTGTTACATTTGTTAAGCAAACGTCTTTCACGTTTTTTTAGAAAGAAAAACAATAACATCTGTGTTGTTATCTTTGGTAGCTAACTGTTTTGATTGAATAGATGTCGAGAAGAGATAAATATCATTGCATTTCACCCCCTCGAGAAAGTTCTTTATTACAGAATAATTGAACGGGCACCGGGGGACTAGCTACTATCAAGGGTTTTTGAACATTTTTTCATTTTCATTTTTTTTAAATATTTTCCAGAAGGAATTACATTTGTACTCTCGCATTTGAATTTTTTACCGATATTACCACGTGACCGCGTCTCTTGACAGAGTTATTGGCGACCTCCTGTTTTTATCGTAGATAGATTGTTGATCTAATATGAATTAGATCTGATCGTAAACAATTCAAAGAAAGTGTTCCATTTCTGTAAAGTTCTAACGATGTGATCCGTTGCTTTCATTGAACAATATTTTTCAGAGCAATCGAATGTAAAGGTTGTTTTACCGGAGTTACATATCTGTGTTTTGATGACAATTACGTCTTCAATAGAGACTTGCACTTAACAAGGACATAAGAAGAGAGGTAAATAAGGATACCACCTGCCTTTTATTAACTGCTCAATATTCCTTGCGTAGGTCGGTGTATCACAAGTATCATTTGTACAAATTGCAGATACGAAATTGCGAAATCATTGTTTTTATTTCAAGATAACACATGCAGTTCAAACAAACGCAGTTCTAGCGAATGCATGCGCCGTTCCATTTCTTCGATAAACTCATTGTTATGTATTTTCTACTGTAAAAATGTTCAGGATTCAAATCATTTTTTATTTAAAGAAACGTACATGTTTTATCAGTAGAAAAAAGTAAACAGCGATAGTACTAATAATGATTCCGGACCTACCCCATTTCACATGTACACTGTTAAAGATTTTTACGGCCGCCACACGGCACAAAAAAAACGCTGATGTGATAAGTTTTCTTACCATGAACTTGTGGAAAACAGTAAAGATCCGCACTTGGAGGAACTGCAAACATAGTACAAGTGTATAGTTTTTAACAATATGTCTTTCTAATATAAGATAAAAAGAGCAATAAACAAATAAAAAATGTGACATCAACCGTGAAAACTTCATCTTATATTTAACTCTTCACATGAATACTGTTTTATAATGTTGTCCCTTCGAAAAGTGTGTGTATTTTTTTGTTTTGTAGCGTTTGATTGTACGGATCATATATTAGTGTTTTATTGAAGGAAATTGATATTTTTGAACGAGTCAATTATTATATCGCGTGAAACCAACATTTCGGGTGCAAAACAGACTGAGAAAGAGTATTACTTTGTGCCACAAAGGGCTATTTATTTAATTGATAACACGCGCACTGCAAGCAAAAAGCACCTCTAGAGAACGCTAAAACAAACTGCATTAGAACCAGATTTGACTTTAGAACTATGTAACTATAGAAACATGTTGTATCCTGTGCTTCCGGACAATAGTAACTATATGTTTTTATGCCCCCTAACGTTGGCATATTAAAGTCGTACTGTCCGTGCGTTCGTCCGTGTAAATTCTTGTCCGGGCTGTAACTCTGCCATCCATAAAGGAACTTTGAAATAACTTGGCTTAAATGTTCAAGGTCACACTTAGAGGTCAAGAGTTAACAGTGTCTGTTTCGTGTCCGGTCTATAACTCTGTCATCCATGAAGGGATTTTGAAACATCTTGGCATAAATGATTACCATAATTAGACAATGTGTCATGCGCAAGACCCAGACCCCTAGCTCTAAGGTCAAGATCACAGTAAGAAGTCAAAGGTTAAAGTCGGGCCTCATGTTTACGCTTTAGAATTTCTAAATAATTGTTTTCAATATAATATTTATGTCCTGGAAAATGGGGAAATATATTTCAGCCGTGTAACCATGTCAAACAACGATGTAAAGAACATTATTTACATTTCGACGCACTTACTTTTTGTATTCTAGCAAATTGAAATACTTATTCAATGGCAAACAAACGATAATTAAGATTAAAATGTGCGATATAATGCTTATATAAAAAGAAACAAGTTGTTTGAGTCTCAGCACAATTGATAATTCATAAATGATAGCGATAAAACTTTAAAAAGCAAAACATTCTTCTTTTATGTGTGAAGTTAGTATGTCCTACATTATGGTTGGTATCCGTTGAAATTATATCTACTTTTACCCTGTTGTTTCAACCTCCCCATACGTAATATCCTTTTCAAGAAGATGGAAGTATAAGATGTTTCAAAATATAACTGACAAGTGTTTTCATGCGATTCAAATAGCATGTGCATGTTGTAAAAACGTTTATTATGATAGCACCGGCCAATCCAAAGACGTCTTTGTAAAGCGATAACAAATTAAAGATGGCTCTATAATTTGTTAAAGATTAATTCATCTTATTGATTCATATATAGAGAAATTGACTAAATATAATTTTATAGTTTTCCGTATGCTTAGCCTTTTAACATGTTTTCTAGCTTGCTTCTCGTCTATTCAGATTTTAAGTATCTGTTCACATTTTAAATGTTCTTATTTTTGTTTTTGTTTCTGTAAAATATAACTATTCCAGATTTAAAGTTAAAAAACTTTGGAGTTAAACATGTGAAGGTGTTATCGATTGCATTCTAAAACAAAATATCTTCGAGCAGTCTTCTGCTTCGGATAGTTCTCCATTACAACTAAAAGGCAAGCTCGCTGGCTATATGAATGATTCGCTGCATGGAAATCGGCAAACTTATATAAATATGAAACTGAATCCGATATTACCTTTAACCTAATATGAATGAAGACACCGCCTAGCATGGGGATTTATCTTTTATATATCTACTTACGAAGAAATATTCAACACTCAAAAGAAAGTGAAACTTCGCTCTAAACAGTTTACATTTAGTCTCTTCATACCTCTTGCAGCGAATATCATACTTTGCAAAATTTACGGGAAGCCGTAACGGTGACGTCATTCACCGCGTTCTTGCACTGGCTTTAGGATTTTTTGTTTGTTTGTTTGTTTGCACTCCACGCAGAAACTTGACGGCCTTAATACTTCCTTACTGTTTTTAAAGTGTTTTTCAGTTGTATGTACAGTTTTCATTCCGAAAAAGAATTAAAAGAATCATGTTGGTGCGGTTTACGAATTTCTGTGACTGATTCGGGGTGCTCGGATGTTCATGCAGACAACCAGTCTGCCGTGTGTACATAAACCGGAACCGGAAAACATCGAAAAAATTGCCTCAGTATATGCAGACAACAAAGACGAATAACTATATACGGATGTTACCGTCTCGGGGATTTTCATCCCCTATAATTTCGGCGAATTACGCCCTATATCATATGTTTGGGTACAGACAGTGAAAATAGGCAGGTCAAGCAAACGCAAGTGCTGTGATCTGTTCAACTAGCTGCTTCTGTGCAACATGGTAGTCAGAAAAAAAAATAGTGTTGGAGTACCTTATTTAGGACCATGGAATCAAATCAGTGCTACATCAAGGCTTCAGATGATACTGATTCATATTTAAATCACCTCATACGTATCTCATAAAATGCTGTTCAAGGACATTGTACTCCTTACAGTTATTGAAAGAAATAGAAACGTTTCCCGCAAGTTTCCAGTAAGCCAGCATGTATCTCAAATTAGGAATCAGAAACTCTGACCTGGTTAAGAAATTAAACTATTTAGATTCTGTATGTTTGATAAGCCTGAAGCGACTGTGTACCGAAACTTAGAATAAAGTAGGACTCAACTGACATTTTGCAAACTGAGAAAAATTTAGCATATAAATTTAGCTATATATTTATTTGAAATTAGGTAAATCTCCAACTAAAAAAAGTTTGATAAAATGTTCATAATGGAACTTTTCCTGTACACAAAAATATCACCAAAAATGCGATTTTCCTTTTAAAACCCATTGTGGAAATCAGCCGCAGTACCATTATTTTCAAATCTGTCTAACAAAAACTTAAGAAAACGACACTACCCTTTTCATTGGCTGTATTTTCTTTGGATATTATGATGCTTTGAAAACGTATGGTTCATAAAAATCTTCATTGTAGAAAATATTTGTCTCAAACGTGCAGAAAAGCCTTAACAAATGATATAAATATTTAGCTATGATACAATAACAGAGACAACTGCGAAGCCGATAAGGCAGATAAACAATGTTTTGTATAAAATCAAAAATGATAATAATTCAATGCATATGATAAACATATGAAAAGAAAATGAATAGTGAAATATGTTAAATAAAGAGAAGTATGTAAATACAAATTGTGAAACAAAAACAAATAGGAAAACAATTATTGGAAAAACAGTTTGCATTCGGACACGAATAAGTAGAAAACGGCGAATAACATTATTATCTAGTAGTAACTTATATCTGGCCGAATAAGTTAAGGGAAAGCGAAAAGGATTTACTTTGCTTTGACATGATCAAACGGAAATATACAACATAAATCAAATCAAATGAAACATCGTGCATCGTATTTTTTTCCTAAAATGAAACATAAAACGCATTTCAATATAAGTTATTATAACAATGCAGGTATTTATTTGACAAAAGAAATTTTGATGGGCGATTATTATACTGTTGGTGATTTACAGTTACTATATTATTACATATCAAACACAGCTACATGCATCGTCAGGATAGTCTATAACATAGTGTTTGTTTATTAATTTGATACAGCTGTGATTGTTATCTTTGGTAGCTAAACTGTTTTGATTAAATTAAATGTCAAGAAGAGAGAGAAATTATTGTATTTTACCCCTAGAGAAAGTTCTTTATTACAGATAAAACGAACGCTCACCGGTAGACTTGCTACTGACTAGAGATGTTGAACATTTTAATTTATTTCCATTTTTAATATCATTCAGAAGCAATTACATTTGTATTCGTTTCTGTTTTACCGATATTACCACCGCGTGACGTAATTTATTCTCGCGACCATCTAAAACGAATTAGATCTGATCGTAAACAATTCAAAAAGAACTTGATGCAAATTGTGTTCCATTTCTGTAAAGTTATGTTAAAACATTGTGATCCGCTGCTTTCAATGAACAATAATTTCTATAGTCTTCTTTTCAGATTAATCGAATATGAAGGTTGTTTTACTGGAGTTACATCGCTTGGTGTCAATCACGTCTTCGAGGTTTGCACTTAAAAAGGACATATAAATAAAAAAGAGCGGGAAATAAGGACACCACCTGCCTTTTATTAACTGCTCAATATTCCTTGTGCAGGTCGGTGTATCCAAGTATCATTTGTACAAATTGCAGATACGAAATTGCGAAATTATTGTTTTGTGTTAGGTATGTCTATTTCAAGATAACACATGCAGTTCAAACAAACGCAGTTCTAGCGAATGCTTGCGCCGTTCCATTTGTTCGAGAAACTCATTGTTATTTATATTCTACTGTAAAAATGTTCTTAGGATTCAGATCATTTTTTATTATTTAATGTAACGTTCATGTTTTATCACATGTTTTGGACAGTAGAAAAAAGTAATCTGCGATTCTACTAATGATGATTCAGGACCTACCCCATTTCACATGTACACTGTTAAGGATTTTTATGGCCGCTTCACGGCACAAAAAAAATGATGTTGTGTAAGTTTTCTTGCCATGAACTGTGGAAAACAGTAAAGATCCGCACTTGGAGGAACTGCAAAAGGAGTAAAAATGTGTAGTTTTTAACAATATGTCTTTCTAATAAAAAAAAATAAACAAAAAATGTAGCATCACCCGTGATAACTTTATTTTATATTTAACTCTTCACATGAAAAACTGTTTTTTAATGTTGTCCCTTCGAAAAGTGTCTGTATTTTGTTGTTTTGTAGCGTTTGATTGTATGGATCGTATATTATTTGCATCAGTATTTCTCTTCCTCAAGAAAATTCTCCATTACAGATAAATGGCATGCGCGCCGGCTATCTGCGTGTTTTACTGAAGGAAATTGATATTTTTGAACGAGATACTGTAATCAATTATTTTATCGCGTGAAACCAACATTTCGGGTGCAGAAACGATTGAGAAAGAGTATTGTTTGTGCCACATAGGGCTATTTATTTAATTGATAACATGCACACTGCGAGCAAAAAGCAGCTCTAGAGATCGCTTAAACAAACTGCGTAAGAACCAGATTCGACTTTAGAACAATGGAACTATAGAAACATGTATCCTGTGTTTCAGGACAATAGTAACTAAATCTATATGGGTCTTTTATGCCCCCGAATGTGGGCATATTAAAATCACACTGTCCGTGCGTCCGTCCGTGTAAGTTCTTATCCGGGCTGTAACTCTGCCATCCATAAAGAAATTTTGAAATAACATGGCTTGAATGGTCACCACCGTTTGAATACATCTGCGGATGTCTCTAAATTACTTTTTGTACTTTTAGCATGTGTAAATGTTGAGTTCTGCTCAACCCGGGGCGGTAGCATGCATATCCACTACCGTCCAAGAACGGGCTCAATCAAACCGAGCCTGCAACATTTTCGTTTTTGTCGTGTTGAGCGACCTGTGAAGTTTCCACTTTTTTATTTTAATTGTTCAAGGTCACATTTAGTGGTCAAAGGTTAACAGGGTCTGTTTCTTGTCCGGTCCATAACTCTGTCATCCATGAAGGGATTTTAAAATATCGTGGCATAAATGTTTACCATAATGAGACAAATGTGTCAAGCGCAAGACCAAGACCCCTAGCTCTAACCCTAGCTCTAAGGTCAAGATCACAGTTAGAAGTCAAAGGTTAACATCTGGCCCCTGCCTTTACGCTTTAGAATTTCTAAATAATTGTTTTCAATATAATATTGATATTTACTAACTTAATTGATACATGTACGTCCTGGAAACTGGGGAAATATATTTCGGAATGTTTTCTAGACTAGTTTTGAACAATATCGAGTTTCATGCGATTCAAATAACATGTGCATATTGTTACATTTATTGTGACAGCACCGGTCAATCTAAAGACGTCTTTGTAAAGCACTAACAAATTTAAGATGGCTCTAAAGATTAATTCATCTAATTGATTCATATACTGAGAAACTGAGTAAACAGAACTTTATAGTTGTCCGTATGCTTAGACTTTTAACATGTTTTCTAGCTTGCTTCTCGTCTGTTTACATTTAAAATGTTGTTATTTTTGTTGTTGTTTCTTGTAACATGTTACTGTTCCAGATCTAAAGTTAAAAATCTGAAGAGTTAAGAAAGTGTAGGTGTTGTACGACTGCCTTCTTAAACAAAATATCTTCAAGCAGTCTTCTGCTTCAGAGAATTCTCCACTACAACTTTAAGGCAAACTTGCCGGCTATATGCATGCTTCGCCGCATGGAAATTGGCAAAAAATCCATATGAAACTGAATCCGATATTCCGATTAACCTATAATTTATGTGCAAAAAATAACGAAAAGAGATAAATCATACACGCCCTATTTACAGACAGAGAAAATATGCAGGTCAAGCAAACGAAATTGCTTATATCAGATAAACTAGCTGCTTCTGTGGAACATGATTATTAGAAGAAACTTCAATATTGGAGACCAATTAGAAACAGCATAAATTATACCAGCGCTACATCAAGATTATTGAAATAAATAAATTATTAATTTAAAAATAGGAAAATCTGTGTGTGCGTGCGTGCGTGCGTACGTGTATGTGTTCGGGTTTAACGTCATTTTCAACAATTTTTCAGTCATATAAACGACGGTGTCTACTTGTAGCAGTGAGCACAATGCCCAACTTATAGTGCTGCATCACTGGGATATCACGCCATAGACACGTGACATGATACCGTTAACAGTCGCATTAAACTGACACTGGGCTGACCAGTCCTAGCACTATCCTCTTAATGCTTACCGCCAAGCGAAGATGCTACTAGTACCATTTTTATGTCTTTGGTATGACGCGGTCACGGAATGAACCCAAGACCCCCAGCACTCGAAGCAGCCGCTCTACAACTAGGCTACCGAAGCGATCTTAGGTAAGTCTACAAGTAAAAAATGTTTGATTAAATCTAAATTATAGAACTTTTCCCATACATGAATATATAACTAAAAATGCGATTTACTTTTAAAAACCATTTCTTGAAATTAACCGGAGAACTCTGTTTAACAAAAACTCAAGAAAACGACCCTATCCTTTTCATTTGGTGTGTTTTCTTTGGATACAATGATGCTTTGAAAACTTATGGGTCAATAAAAATCTTCATTGTAGAAAATATTTGTTTGAAACGAGCAGAACTACTTTAACGAACAAATGATACAAGTATTGTCCAACAGAATTTAATTAGCAACAGCGAAACAGCTTGCAGTTAGAATTGCATAAACTGTTGACATGCAAATCGCAGACATCTGACGGGGCGGATGTTCATATCTATATATCTACTTGTATTAGATTGGTAATATCACTTGAAATGTTATTGTCTGTTTTATAAACCCGACATTCTCCAAACGTCTATTGAAAGACATTGTTTCGTGACAGTCATTGAAAGAGAACATTTCTGGAGAAAATGTGTCTGCAAGTAATGGATCAGTATTGTAAATTTTATAGATAGAAAAAGTGGAAACTCCACAGGTCGCCCAACACGACAAAAATGAAAATGTTGCAGGCTCAGTTAGATTGAGCCTGTTCATGGACGGTAGTGTAAATGCATGCTATCGTCCACGCCCTCTAGCCCCGGGTTGAGCAGAACTCAACATTTACACATGTTACAAGTACAATAACAATTTAGAGACATCAACAGATGTGTTCATTCGGCGTTGCACATGGAACACGCGTGTAATTCCTTGAAAAGCGGCGTATGGTCCCAAGTTAAAATAATGGGTTTGCCCTAAACGAGAAAACAATGGGCACAACGAAACAAACAGGAATTTAGAAAGGGGAGGAAGAGCACACTACCAAGAAATCTGACAATTTCTGTTCATGTTTTACAAGTCGTTAAACGATATCTGCATTCCAGGAAATATATATTGCATATGCATGTATTGCCCTGATCAGATGTGTTATAGAAACTGTATTTTAGAATAAGGCTTATGCAAAATCAAACTGAGTCTGCAGTTTGTCTGCTTGTTGTCGTCATATCTTTCAACAGGCTTGTCTATAGAATATATTCTCCAACGGTGCATCAAAGCTCTCAATTTGAAAAAAAAAGTAATGAAAGGATCTTGTTTTGAAAACCAGTTATTTGAGCCAGCTGACCAAATGTTTTTAGGTAAAAGGCTTAATGGACAAGGTTCCATCTCTTTCAAACTAAGCATTTTAGCAATAGGCATGGAAAGGGCATGCAGAATTTCTGCAGGGGGATACTAATTTGTCAGCATCAGTGCTTTTTAGAGAAAAATATGTAAAGATCGAATCTAAAAAAATGATCAAAGGAAACGTTGATATTTTCTGTTGTCTAATTTGTAAACAAATAGTCGATATTTGTTAAAAAGTTAAAAGCTATCGAATTTCGCAAATTGAAATATATTGGTAAAGGTACTGATGGGAAGAAAAACGTCCCTGCTGCTTTATACATGCTTCAAAATATGGGGAAAATGTCGAGAAATATGAGAAAACCGAAGAAATTAGTTTGAGAACTGTTAGATGCGTGACCGTGTTACACATTGAGAAGTTACTTTTCCATTGTATGAAAAGCCTAGGTATGATTAAGTTTGAAAAACGGTTCACTCATCTATTTACATTCAGGTTGTTTCAGTTCAATAAAGAGGGTTTACGGTAGGTCTCTAGATGATTTTAATACAACTCAAGGGTTTCAGAAATCTGCAAATTTCTTAGCAGCCCATCGGGCGACAAATATTTTTGTCTGGTATTCCGAACATTTTGGTTTATTTTGCAATGACTATTTTAATTAATCTGCTAAGTTACTGTATATTACAGCTGGATGGAATGCTTAAATTAATACAGGGTTGCATAATTTTAGCAATATTGATTTTGTTCGCTTAAATAGCAATTTTCATTACTCAGTTTTTCTTCTTTTTATCTGAGTTTAGAAGATAAAACTAACTAAACTGGGAATTCCTCTCCCTTTAAATAGTGCAAAATGATAATACGATGGCTATTTTAAAAATTACGTAGACTTTGATTCCAGCTTTTATATACTTTAATGAACCCAAACAAGGAATAACAATCATGATTCGTAATCTTTCTACTAATTTCACTGCAAATTTGAGGCGATTGTGCTGATACAGTCAGAAGTTACGACTCCTCGAAAACAGTCACATACACGAACCCGGTGCACGGTGATCATAATTCAACGACGTACATGACGTCGTGAATTCATCGAGATGCTCTCATTTAAGTTTGCATCAATTTATATTTGTAAATTTCTGTTCTTAATTTTTATTAACAATATCTAAATGATAATTAGTTGTTTGGTTATAATACTGAAAACAACATGAACTTTTGTGCCAAGCATCTCATACAGGGTGCGCTTACTTCAAGCATTACTGGGCCATTTGCGAATCGTTTGTACCACTTGAAGAGCAACCAGCAGATGACCGAAAATTGTTGTGGTGTCTGCTTCATTAGTTTTTAATTTCATCCGTTGCTTGCCAAAATTTGTACATAACTTAACAATTGTCTGGTTATTTATGCGAGCAGATGACGACATTACACGCGTTATAAATAATAATACATGTATTCACTTAGATATGACGTTTTAACTTCCGCCTCGCATGTCCGAAAAACACCATACTTTCAGTGCATGGCGCTTATGTGTGTTGCTGTACTTTGACATATTTTCAGGTAAACAAGTTGACTATCGGTGCGAACATTAACGGTCGAATTCGAATAATGATAAATGAAAATGCGACTGCGCCGGAAATACGTAACTTGGTAAATAAAACTGCGCTTCGCGTCTCATAAAAAAAATTACAAAAACTATATGACCGAATTACACAAAGATTGCGAATTGAAATCGTGTATTTCACATTGCACAATACACAATATAGCAAAATACTACATTATTTTTAACAGCCCTCGTATCATAAAAAGAATTGTCAACTTGCAAATCCCTTACAGCGTCAATTGCAATTTATCTTATTAAACCATTCAAACCATTTAAATATACATATTTTATTAAGTAGTTTCATAAAAGGACTAAAACTAAGTAATGACATCTCAAACTTTCCTGGCACTGTGTATTCACTTATCCGTTTCTGACATGAACTTGCCGATTTTTGCTAATATTGGTCGATTTTTGAATGCTGTTTAAATATCTAAATAAGGACAGCATAAACTCTTTAAACCATATACAGATTTAGAAGAAGCACAGAAAATTCGTCAAAGTTTAAATATTTATAGTTTTTAGACAAATAACATTGTAGCTCAAATATATAGCAAGCTGATTATGTACAACATGTCAAAATTCATTGACAGAAGAATTTTCTAAATATTGTTTGTATCATTCATTAAACTGTAATCATTTTAGCTAAGATACAATAACAGAAACAAATGCGAAGCCGATATGGCAGATAAACAATGTTTAGTATAAAATCAAAAATGATATAAGTTCAATGCATATAATAAACATATGAATAGAAAGTGAATAGTGAAATATATTTAATAAAGAGAAGTACGTAAATACAAATTGTCAAAAAAGGAAAGAGGAAAATTGAAACAAAAATAAATGGATTGGAAAAAATATATCGGAAAAATAGTTTGCATTCTGACACGCATATAAGTAGAAAGTTAAAACGGCGAATAACATTACTATCTAGTAGTAACTTATATCTGGCTGAATAAGTTAAGGGAAAGCGAAAAGGATTTACTTTGCTTTGACATGATGAAGCGGTACTATACAACATATATCAAATCAAATGAAACATCGTGCATCGTATTTTTTCCTAAAATGAAAAATAAAACGCATTTTAATATAAGTTATTATGACAATGCAAGTATTCATTTGACGAAAGAAATTTTGATGGGTGATTATTATGCTGTTGGTGATTTACGATTACTACATTATTACATAGCAAACACAGCTACATGCATTGTCAGGATAGTTTATTACATAATTGTTTGCTTATTAATTTGATATAAGCATGTTTATAAAAAGGCAGAATTTTCAGAACTCTTTCTGAAAAGCAACCAAGCCAGGTGTTTTGAACAATTTACGATTAGTATTTCATAAACAACTGATTAATCACGTCTTAAATGTCTACTAAGAAGCCTTGTATCATGTTTAAATATTTTCATACAGTACAAAAAGTAAATTGTAGTATACATTGCTAATACTACATGTATTTGTTTTGCCACTTGCCGTTCCCAGATGGTGCCCCACTGTGTCTGCATGATGTGGGTTGCGCTTTGGGAAGCCTGTGTTTTTGGAACGTAGCTCTCCCTGTTGTCTTCTTTTCTTTCCAGGGCGGCGATTTTCTTTCTCTGAAGCCCTAGACAATTCTTACGCATGAATGATCAAGTTAAAATATAAGAAAAAGAGATTTTTATACCTCATTTACTCTATGTGAATTCCGGCGTGTTTTGTAGAAATGTAAAAGTTTGATTTGCACGCACAAGAATTATTTGTACCCATATCTTAATTACTTCATTTTCACCATATGAAATATCTGTGGTTTCAAGTATCATGTTTGTGTTTTGCTGCTGAACGTTCCAAGGCTGTTCTGCACTGTGTTCTTTAATTAGTTTCCTTTCTTCTTGTTCTCTCATTGTCATATTTTGGTTTATGTAAATTTCAATTATATAAGAAGCCTGCGTTTCTGGAACGTTAATATTCCTTTTTGATCTTTGTTCTCGTTTTCATGTGCACTTGCTGTGTGAATATGCATTCGCTTAACATAACTTGTTTACTGTTTCTCATATGCCTGTCTTTAACTTAACACTTTAGTGCTGTTTCTAGTAACATAAATGTTTCAAGACGAACCTTCATAATTTCACACAGAATTCAAGGTGTTGAAAATAAATAAGTATAGTTGGTCGACTTGAAATTAGTGATAATGACGGGTCTGTTATATAAAGAAAATGTTTTGAGCAGATATAAGATAACAAAGTATAATTTTTCAGTATGGGTTCTCCTTAAGAAAGTTTTCCGTTACAGCTTAAAGGCGGGGCATCCATGGCCTACTGGTTAACATCGTTGGCTTTGAATTTCTTGCCCTCATCGCTGTAGGTTCAAAACCTAAAAAACAGGGAATGCCATGTTCCAAAAACGCAGCCTCCCCAAAATGAAACCCACAGCACGCAGACGATCACACTACAAACACACACTCGCATACAAAGCAAACAAACGGGGACAAAACGAACAAATAAATGAACACAGTGGGGCACCGCCTTGGCGCGGTCAGTGGCAAAAACACCACTGGGGAGCTTAAACCGGTTTATGGTGCGCACCCAACCTCACTCTTACCTTCACCATGTTCCAAAGACACGGGACAGAGTAAATAAAAGTAATCCCCGCCAGGTGAATCTCTAACACACGTAATGGAAACAAAAAGGCATGGCATGCAGAACACAAAAATGCTCCTGTATAAATATATAAAAAGCAAACCTTAAGAACCAAAAATGTATGTACTCAATATCTTTGAGTGAATAACATTTCTTTAATGTGCATAAGTCATCCAGCTGACTTACGGAAGGACGGTGGTTCTACCCAAGTGCCCGCCCATGCCTGCACTTATAAATGAAGTAGCACCTTCCTACAGCATCAAAAAAATGGAAAGTCGCTATATGACCTATAATTGCGTTTTCGTGATTAAAAAAATACAACTAAAATGCACATTCGCCGCCTATATACTAGCTTCAAGTTATGAAAATTGGCAATTGCATTTGAACTGAAATCTGTATGTTCGCAGGGCACAGACGATTAAACGGAAGAATCGCTTTACGCAGTATGTTTGCATACAGCCTGAGAAAACATGCAGGTCAAGCGAAAGCAATTTCTATTAAGATAAACTAGTTGTTTCTGAACAACACTGAAACAGCATCTGGAAAAAGAACAATTTGAATTGAAGCATCGATATTGGAGATCCCGATTAAGGACCATAGAAACGCGTTTATGACGTTTGTTACACTGGTAGTGTTAGTCATGTTAAACGTTGTTCTTTCAGTTTGTACTTATTGATCATTTACGTTTTTGAACTTTCTGTTCTCCCTTTTATCGAATAAGTAAGAAAGTTCTATCCCTTAAATCGGATTTATAAAGGCTCACTTGACGAGAAAATCAGTTGAATGTTCTCTTTCAGCAACATAGATTTAAAGAGGGAATGTAATACTTCTCTACAGTTCGCCGCTGTCGGATTTGCCATTTCGAACCATTCTTATGGTAGCAGGCCTCTACTTTGCGAGAATGATAGGATAAAGTCTTTTGTGTTATTTGCTGCAAATAATTGTTTAATTTTGAACTCTACCGTCTCCAAAAGTCTACAGAATGGCATTACTTCTTGACTTATGACAAAAGGGGATAATAATGCATTTTCAAGAAAATAGTAACTGCATTGCTATCCATGTCGATCAACATTATCATCAGGAAGGCTGGTGTATCAAGCTGTTCAGTTAGATGGAATAATCTCGTTAGAAATGTCTCTAGTTGGAAAAAACACTACAGTATCTGCGCTTTGTGGGAGGTACATTTATATCTTGCTCAGACTTGTGATACGTTTCCAGCTTGCCTCCTTATGGCGATTAAAAACATTTTATTCATTCTATATAACTGTATTAAGTGGGTCTATTTTAACTATTTTCATTAAATTCAACAAATCCTGACTACTTTGCGTACAAAGAACTGGAAAGAAACCATGTTTGTGAGATATTATTTAAATTATGTCTGAAGTATAGTTTTGAAATAAGTGTACATAAAATATAATACATGTACTGCAGAACAGTGGAAAATGCCAACAACTGAAATGCCAACAAATAAAATGCCAACAACTGAAATGCCATCAACTGAAATGCCAACAACTGAAATGTCAACAGAAATGCCAACAACTGAAATGCCAACGTCTGAAATGCCAATGCCAACAGCTGAAATGCCAACAACCGAATTAAAACACGATCAGTATCTCAGTAACTTAATTGATTAGAAACCATAAACAGTGAACTTGACAATGCCGCCGTCTTAAAGACACTGATTCTGGTATGCCTGGTATGTGGCCTATGGAGATGATAAGGTCTGCGTATTGGCGATAAGGGCCAATACACAAGTCGGGACCATTGGTAGACTTGCTTCTGTTTATCATAATAAGCTACTGTATAGCTACTGTGCAGTAAATAAATTGCAGGTGATATTTCTCTCCTTTATAGCAAATCAGTTCTCACCTTTATAACGAGTTTAGAAAGCTTGATTGAATATGGGCTAAATAAAAAAAAAAGTGATAAGATACAACAGTGTTTTTATCATATTTTAATAAAGTAAGTTTTTTAACAATTATATCTCATTATTGCTGTTTTTTTTTTATTATCAAAAATATAAAAAATGCATTCAGGCACATAGCTTTCAGAAGAAATAAATTATTGTGTATTTTGAACAATGATATATCCTTATTGCTGGATTTTATTATACATAAAAGAAAGTTAACATTATTTAGACAACACAATAATTATGAATAATTATTTTATAGTGAGAACTGCTTTGCTATAAGAGTTATAATTTAATTGGCCAGGACATTACTCAACATGACTGAGCAATCAAAATTAGCATCTTATCAATTAAAATAATTTTGTGTACACTCTGAAAAAAAGACTTAAAAAAACAGCATTTCAATTAATAAAATGCAAAACACAGGAAATAACCAATTTACCTGTAGGCAATAAAATTTATGATTCTCTGACAATGATTATGCTACATGTCAAGTCTACAGGGGTTTTATGGACCCCTTATCAGACTGGACCAGACAGGATCTTGTATATTGGGGATTAAAAAGTCTAGTATTTGGGGGGGGGGGGGGGGGGGAGTCACTTATATAGGAGATTTTCTTTGCCTTTAAGATGCAAATGTTTCTTCTAGAATAAATGATTTTTGTAGGAGGGTATTTGTCCATTTGCATGCAGTTTAGGATTAAAAGTAAATCGGATGTATTTAAATTTTAACTCGAAATACACACAAACGATAGTGCCGAACAAAGTAATTAGTTAATAATTATACGGTTGAATTACGTCCCTTGTCAATAATTAATTTACTAACAAAATGGTAATTTCGAAGAATGAAATAATTCAAACGTCTTACATATACACACAAATTTACATAACCTTAAACAGAAATTATGCAATGTAATCATCGTGTCACAAGATGTCAAACATTATGTTCTGTTTGATAAAAACATGTTGGTGAAGATAAATAACAAACTCATATCTTATTGATATGAAACCACAGATTTTATGCGACCTTTCAAAAAGAAAAGAAAACACATAAATTGTAGCAACAGATCGTGCATGTAAATACTTTAGCCGACACATGAACTGTTATATAATGGATTTAATACTTGCGGTTTCATACAGCAGAATGTTTAGTATGCAAAGCATTATGCCTACTCAATCATGTTAGAACCAACCCTTTATTTCTATAAAAATTTTATAATAAAAGAATTACTATTGATTACACAGCAGTTTGTTAAGGCCCGTTGGTTTTTCACATACGACACTCAGTAGCTGAAAGCCCCTACTTGCGTTTAAGGGAAGCATAATATACATAACTTTGAAGACGACATGACCGGTCCAGAACAATCGTATGGAAATAAAAGTTTAGGTGTTCCTGATACTGGTAGGGAAATATAGCTTTGAAATTGAGTTCAATTTAAGTTAACAGATGTTTTAGATAATTTTGGTAATGGATAGGAAATATATAAATACAAAATCAGGGTCCTCGTCTAGGTACTAGCACTGGTAATGGACGAAACAATATAGTCTTACATAATGGGGATGTCGACTAGATATTCTAATGTGTAATTGATTGGAAATATACTGAGCTTTAGAACTTCAGGTCAAGCTTACTAAATACTTAAATGACAATTTACCTTCAGTTACTTCATATTTGCTAAATATAAGAAATAGACAGAAATATAGATGAAGATGATAAATATACAAGTAACAAAGTTATAGCCAACCTGATAAAATGTACTATACATTATTTCGTATTTATTCACCAACAATATTGTTTTACTAGTCGCACGTCATTAAAACTTTTGTTTCACCAGCTGAACGTCATCAAAACCACATGTGAAATTATTGTCAATTTTATGTAATTGATTTAGTTGCTGAAAGTTTTATTGTTGTTTGTTTATGTTTACATCAACCCTAACCACAATATTCGTACCATGGTGTTAAAGACACATGACAATAAGTGAGTAACCTACGGAAGCATTGGAGGGACATTATTATGTGTGCTTTTAAGCATTAATTATTTCTTACTATGACTGCATTATTTGTTATTACTTAATAACATTCACCATGTGTTTTGTAAGCCATTATTTTCGTATAAGCGAACATGGCACAGGACTATTAAGTATTGCCCTTTTCAACAAATTGCAAGTGCAATCTGATGTTATTCGCAAAAAAACAATAAACAAGAGGGCCAAGATGGCCCTAGGTCGCTCACCTGAGAAACACACCATAACAGTGTAAACATGTTTGACTTAGTGATTTCATGGAAAAAAAATATTCTGACCAATTATCATTAAAATTGGAGCAAAAACAAGTATTTTCTTTGATTTGACCTAGTGACCTAGTTTTTGACCCCAGATAACCCATATTCAAACTTGACCTAGATTTCATCAGACTATCATTCTGACCAAATTTCATGAAGATCAATTGAAAAATACAGCCTCTATCGCATATACAAGGTTTATCTTTGATTTGACCTAATTAGCTAGTTTTTAAACCCAGATGACCCATATTCGAACTTGACCTAGATTTTATCAAGGTTATCATTCTGACAAAATTTCATGAAGTTCAGTTGAAAAATACAGCCTCTATCACATACACGAGGTTTTTTCTTTGATTTAACCTAGTGACCTACTTTTTCACTACAGGTGACCCATTGTCTGAAATCATTAGTCCTCCACCTCTGATTCATGTGAGGAAGTTGGCAGTTACTTGCGGAGACCAGGTTTGTACTGGTACAGAATCCAGGAACACTGGTTAGGTTAACTGCCTGCCGTTACATGACTGAAATACTGTTGAAAAATGGCATTAAAGCAAAGCAAACCCATATTCAAATTCTACCTAGATTTCATCAAGGCAATCATTCTGACTTACTATTGTTATGAAAGAGACTTTATGTTGAGCTTCTCTCCAGATACGCAGGCAGATATTATAACTGCATTTAATAATACATCACGCTATCTGGATGATATTCTTAATATGGATAATCCGTTTTTTGGTCAATTGATGGGTACTATTTATCCTAGGGAGCTTCAGTTAATTAAAACTAACAATTCGGATACTGATGCTTCATTTTTAGATTTACATCTCTCTATTTATGACAATTTTATACATACCAAAATTTATGACAAGAGGGATGATTTTAATTTTAGTATTGTAAATTTCCCCCATTTAGATGGGGATGTACCTCGGGCTAAATCTTATGGGGTATATATTTCTCAATTAATTCGATTTGCCAGAGCGTGTAGTCATGTCAAGCATTTCAATGAACGTAATCAATATATTACAGGTAAACTTCTTCAGCAAGGCTACCGTTGTTACAAAGTGCGTAAATATTTTGCTAAATTTTATTATCGTAACTCTGATTTAGTTTTAAAATTCAATAGTAATTTAAAGACACTTCTGCGAGAAGGTATTTCTAAACCCGTTTTTTATGGGGATGTGGTTTACAAACTTCGTAAGATCTTGGGTCATGGTAATTTTCCAAATGTATTTGGAAAGATTATCAAACGTTTTATTAAAAGAGGTTACGACCCAACTGTTTTGAGACATACCGCATGTTTAGTGTTCAATCCGTTTGCAGTTGGACACTACGCTTCCCTCTTTGATTGCGTCTGACGGAAGAGGGGGAGGACTCTATGATAAGCAGTTTTTAAATCCTACCAGGACTGAACTGTTTTGATATTTGTCTTCTGGCCTGTTTCGTCGGGCCCTTAAGGGTGTTTCTCTTGTTGCTCTGTCTTCTGAAAAGGCATTGAGTACATACGTTTTTGGTTCTTAAGGTTTGTTTTTATATATTTATACACGAGCATTTTTGTGTTTACATGCCATGCCTTTTTGTTTCCATTACGTGTGTAAGAGATTCACCTGGAGGGGATTACCTTTATTTACACTGTCCCATGTCTTTGGAACATGGTGGGGGTAAGAGTGAGGTTAGGTGCACCATAAACCGGTTTAAGCTCCCCAGTGGTGTTTTTGCCACTGACCGTTCCAAGGCGGTGCCCCACTGTGTTCCTTTGTTTGTTCGTTTTGTCCTTATGTGTTGGCTTTGTGTTCGTGTGTGTTGTTTGTTTTGTCCTTATGTGTTGGCTTTGAGTGTGTGTGTGTGTGTGTGTGGTGCACGCGTCTGCGTGCTGGGGGTTTCGTTTTGGGGAGGCTGCGTTTTTGGTGCATGGCATTCCCTGTTTGATATTTTTCTTTGTTTTTTACTTTCAGGAAGATCAATTGAAAAAAAAAAACAGCCTCTATCGCATACACAAGGTTTTTCTTTGATTTGACCTAGTGACCTAGTTTTTGACTCCAGATGACCCATTTTCAAACTTGACCTAGATTTCATCAAGGTAATCATTCTGATCAAAATTCATGAAGATAAATTAAAAAAATACAGCCTCTATCGCATACACAAGGTTTTTCTTTGATTTGACCTAGTGACCTAGTTTTTGACCCCAGATGACCCATTTTCAAACACGGCCTAGATTTCATCAAGGTAATTACTCTGACAAAATTTCATGAAGATCAGTTGAAAAATACAGCCTCTATCGTATACACAAGCTAACTGTTAACGGACAGACAGACGACAGACAGACAGACAGACGACGGACATCGAGTGATCAGAAAATTGCTCAGGTGAGCTAAAAAAAATGAACGAATGAAGTCGCTGAAAGCGTCTTTCAAAGTTCTTACGAATTTTTATACGGATTAGTTCTTTTATCTATTGCTTCTTTTCTGATTTCTTAAGAGACAATGGACAGTTTTCTTATATTTTCCCCGGGATTTAATTTCTGATACGAACTGAAAAAAAATACATCTGAAGTCAAATTATACGAATCTATCACCGGGTGTTGATGAAGGTTTATGGTACTTGTTTTTGGCGGTAAAGAGACTCAAACGTTTTACCACCCAAACAGTTACTGAGAGCTGTTGTTAAAGCTGTTTGTTACTTCAAACGTTGCTAGAATTTCCGAAGAAGGCTTAATATATAGAGAGCTAAACAACGTGTTTTCTTCTAAAAGACTACAATTGCAAATGAAATGACATAAAACATATTTGCTTACAGACAAACGAAGACATGATTTACAAGTTAATTTTGACGAACAGTTTGAAACGGTATCTGGTCTTAAAAATAAAATAGGATTTTAATAAAAACTTCTACTCATATATAAGAGTTTCTGATTTACGATCATGGAAGCTTGCAATGAGTACACCAGCAGCACTACTGAGAATGATTCTTTTCAAACCCGCAAAAGACGTACCCAATTATATGTTTTCAATTTCATTATATGATGTTCAATTATCATATACATTTTACGGTTTAAGGCTTTCAGGAAAAGCTATTAATTATTGTTTCCCACATATTTCCAGTAGGCGAGGAATGCCAAATAAGTTAATTCAAGGTATTTGTTATACAGATATATCTGCAGCGTTGATTTTCTAGATAAAATTTGATAATTGTTGACAATTCGCTATTTAGGTGGCAAACTCGAAAGCTTGCGCAAAGAGGAGAAATCATGCATTCTAGAGAATATTCATTTGTAATAAGAGGAGAGTACAAACAAAATCACAGGAGCAAAACTTCACATGCTGAATTTTAATGTTTCCTGAACATATGTCAAGATCTTTTCGAGATATAGGCGACATAGCTTTTCAGGTCCTTTTTGCCAATTTTTGACTAAGTAAAAACTACATTTTTAGTTTGGCTTACTGAAATCCCTAACAAAACCCCAGATGCACAACTTCATCGGCTGACTAACTATCCTTTGGTGTTTATGACACGATGCCAAATACTTTTGAGATATGCATGGTTGAATTCGGACTGATACATGTACGGACAAAAGCAAATCTAAGTGCCATCCCACCAACTCCAAAAACAATATGGGAGGAGCACAAACGAATGGACAGCCACTTTTAAAAAGTACAGGTTATGGAAAGTTTATTTCAAAATTACTGTGCCTCTTAATGTTACGACTAGGGCACTGGCACCAGAACAGAAAGAAAATGCTTGTGCATGTCATACCTTACCCCTAGGTATTCTATAAGAACCATGGTCATGAAGGGGAAAATATACTAACCCGTTTCAATCGTACATTTCTCAATTTAAACGCGCAGTTCGGTGAAGAGTATCTAGTATATTGAACAAGCGATAATTAATCTTCCATCGTGCACCAGTCACATTGTCTCAATATTCCATATTGCTGAGATTATCAACATATTTTTTGCTTTCGTCAACGTTACAGAAAAAAACTTGCGTGACCTTCCCTAATGAACATCCGGTCTAGAGGTCACGACAGTGTGCACATGTTTGGCGAAATGTAAACAAACAAAAACAAAATTTTAAAAAATCACAATTTTACACTTAAACTCGAAATGATGAATGAAATTCATCTTGTATACGATCTTTAATTTGAAATCGTACATTGGTCTGCATCTGTTCTGTTTATTTTATTCATTTTGCACATTTATGCTGCATTTTCACATTTTAGCGAACACGTGTAGTAAAATGACGATTGACATACATTTTCACAACAGTCAATCAGAATGGCTTTTTAATCTAGAACGGAACTTCACCAGGGCAGTTCAAGCAAGTTTTTTGTGTAACGTTGAAATAACTATAAACTACGCGTTGTTTTTCTAAGATAAAATGTATTGAAGAAATGTGACCGGTACGCAGTGGAAGATAAATTACTACTTGTTTGATATCCATAGTACACATTTACCGAACTGCGTGTTTTAGTGTTGTTATATTTTCTGGTCCTTCGGGATCATTGATTTCAACTCATTTAGATTTGAAGATTGAATACTGCTTAAGCCGGTGCTAGGGAGCGTGGGCAGTGTTGCATTGAAACGGGTTAGTATATTTTCCCCTTCATGACCATGGTTCTTATAGAATACCTAGGGGTAAGGTATAACATGTACAGAAGCATTTTCTTTCTGTTCTGGTGCCAGTGGACTAGGGCTAGTCAGTAAGTACATTTTAATAACGTAAGTTATACTTGCAAAATGGTTTGCCATTCTTAGTTTCATTAGACGATCTTTTGACTTTTTGACATTATCCTTCCAGTATTAAAATGGAAATCTAAAAATGTTTGATGACAGTGAAAATAACTAAAACCTGAGTTACAAAAAGGATCAATATTTCAGCAATTTTATTGATGAAAAAAAATTATAAACGGCATAAAAGTGGGGTCGTCTAAAGATATTTACTGTTATTCCTTGATAAAATGTGTTGTTTGTTCTTTCATATATAGACTCTTTAAGTATATTGTAAGTTAAGTCAAGTTCGCCGTGACCTAATAGTTAAGGTATCAGCTTCGACAACGTGAGGTCGAAGGTTTACATTCCACTGTGATTGTCCTGTCTGGTGTCTGACAATACAGAGAGCGATTCCAGAAATAATTGTGCACTCTGAAGTCAAAACGGATGACTCCTTCAATAGGAGTGACATTAAAATAATTTAAGTCTACTTTTTTATTTTATATGTTTAGCAGATATAAATCAAATATACTCAAACTAGGTTTGGTCTCAACTTATCAATACAAAAATTCCTGGCGCCGATCGCAGCTTTTGGTAATTAATTACACGGTCGAATTTCATCCCATGTCAATAATTAACTTCCTGAATAGCATTGACAGAGACATTTAGTCAAAAATGAAATAACCCAAACGCCTAACTGTCAATATAACAAAACATTTGGTTTACTTTTCTCTTCACCTTAAAAACTGAAATTATGCATTGTCATCGTTCCTTCGTGAGATTTTTCAATTTCATTTTTATAAAACTTGGCAAAAGAACTGCAAGACTTAGAGTTTCTTAAAAGTTTTTGAAAGTGTCCCTTATTTTGTATTTTACCACACACTGGTCACATTAAAGCTATTTTCATAACGATTTCTGATTGACGAAAAGCTCAGATGGCGACAAAGTAACTAAAAGGAGTTCTTTTCCCTCTGGAGTAGAATTTCTTATGTTTCTCTGTATCGAATGTCACGATCCTTTCATTTCCATATTTTAAGTCTTCAAGAATACCATATTAGTTAATAGTAAACTACATTGTCGGTAACTATCATGGTATTAAATTAATTGCAAAGAACCATTGTTAAACCAGATGCAATCCCCGTTTTGAGGGACTGATTTGTTTAAAAAAATGTTAAATAATTGAACTCTATTTTAATACATGTAGTACAGTATGCACACGGGACAATCAGTTGAATGTATTCATTATAGACAGATCTGAAGATTTCATTCCTTAATATTTGTCCATAATGCCCGCAGGGGCACCCGGGGTCTTACTCCACCACCACAAAAAATATATTTGTGTCGATGTGACAAACCCAACAAAAAAACAGCAATAAGCCGCTATCGAAATTGCCAGTTATGGACTCTCGTATCGAACTATTCTCATCCATAGGCCCGATCGCATGATAGGCCTCTGCTTTGCGAGAATTGTGTCATATTTTATAAGATAAAGTCAGTTTTGTATTTTGCTATTAAGACGTGTTTAGAATATTAACCAGGCAGTCTCAAACTGTCTACAGAATGTTATTATTTCTTGACAATTGACGACAAGAGAAACGTATGTATTCTGAAGAAGTGTCTTTAGATCAAGAACATTTATGTTCCTGCTCAGGCCCCGTGTTCACAAAACATTTTCAGTCTCAGCTGAGTTTGATAATGAAACTTTATTGTTCATTTATATCTAAATAGCACGTTTAAAACTGAATTTGAAATTTAATAACTATTTTCAAGTGACTATTTACTACTGATTGCCAGTCTCATTTGGAATTTAACCATGTAGATTTAGTAAAACTGATATTAAAATTTCAAACTCAAACTCAGCTGAGACCGAAAAATGTTTTGTGAACACGGGGCCAGATCTGTCTTTCAATTCCAACTTGTCTCCTTATTACAAGTAAAGACATTTATATCTATTTTATACATTTTAAATATCTTTAATAGTTTAAACAATGCTTAGTTTCCTTAAAAGATCCTACAAGTAATAGAAAGATTATTGGAAAACACTAAATCGGGAAAATGAAGCTGGTTAAGTTTGTTACATCCAAATGTCTGTGTTTTCAGCTATAAAATAAACAAGTGGAAAACCACAGGTCGCCCAACACGACATAAACGAAAATGTTGCAGGGCCTGTTCATGGACGGTAGTGGAAGTGCAAGCTACCGTCCACGCCCTCTAGCTCCTCTAGTTATCTCTATTTTCAACAATTACTTTAAGTAAGTCAAAATTATTTAATTTTTACACTGACCTGGTTTTTGATTCGTAAAAAAACACAAACGCTAGTGCCGAAAATAGCTACTAGTTTATAATTGTACGGTTGAATGATGTCCCTTGTCAATAATTTATTGACAGACAAAATGGTAAAATTGAAAAAATTCAAATGTCTTAGGTAAAACAAAACAGTTAATTAACATAACCTTGAAATGAAAATTTGC
Source organism: Mercenaria mercenaria (assembly GCF_021730395.1). Lineage (NCBI taxonomy): Eukaryota > Metazoa > Mollusca > Bivalvia > Venerida > Veneridae > Mercenaria > Mercenaria mercenaria. Next base: position 70,769,792 of record NC_069368.1, on the reverse strand, counting down.
AATGTAATCATTGTGTCACAAGATGTTTAACGTTATCTTCTTTTTGATAAAAACATGTTGATAAAAAAGATGAATAACAAACTCGTATATTATGAATATGAAACCACAATTATTTTGCGACATTTTAAAAAAGGAAATACTTAAACGGTTTCGGCAGACTTTAGTGTTCTATCTCTGTGCATGTAAATACTACACATTTGATAATGAATTTGATAAATGTGGTTACATAAGGTAGAATTTATGCAAGGCATCGTTTTAGAACCAATTTATCCTCACAACAGACCGGTTGTAACATTACAGAGAAGTGTTTCTATTAACAGAGTAGCATTGAATAATTCGACTCCTGAAACGATTTGTTATGAAAAGCAGAACTCAGTAACCTGCTAGAAAGGATTTGAAGCCTCTACTTGAGTTAAAGGAATGCAATCTGAAGAAAAAATGACAGTAGTCCGGCCAAGACCAATCGTATTGAAAAATGAGTTGGGTGCATCTGATACTCGATGGAAACTATAGCTATAAAGCTGATATCAAAGTTACCAGATACAAATATACTAGATGGGTAAATATAGTCTAACAAAATCAGGGCTAACGTCTAGATACTAACATGTTTAATGCATGGGAAATATAGCCTTTCAAAATGAGGGCTCGTCCAGATATTCAGGTGTCATCGATTGGAAATATAGTTTTAGAAATTAAGGTCAAAGTTACCAAATATTTGAGTGTAAATTTAGCTAAAACCTACTAACACGGGTAGCTTCATAAATGGTGGCAAACGTTACTTTATATGAGTAATGGTCGGTTATATAAGTAGTAGGCAGTAATAGAAATGAGGATTTCTAAAGACAACGTGAAACAAACGTACTTAATGAACATCAACTAGTAATATCGTTTTATTAGCCGAACGTTATCAAAACTTTTGTTTCACTAGCTGAACGTCATCAAAACCTCATGTGACAGTGTTTTCAAATTTACGGATATGATTTAGGGTCTAAAACATTTTGTATATCACTCAATGTCACTATAACCGCAGTACCATGGTGTTAAAGCCACAAGTCATTCACTGAGTAAACTACGGAAATATATGTATTAAAGGCTATTTTTGCGTTAAGGATGTACGAGCGTTTTTTTTCAGGATATCCGCCATTTTGAAAAATGTTTCCCCGATTTGTGCTTTCTAACAAAAGTTTTGCCAAAAATTAATGATAGATAATTAAAATATGGCTAATAATGTACCATTTAAGCAAATAAATTCTACTTTTTGTGGAAAAAAAATTTCACTCCCTTATTTTTGGCTGGTATTTGCCTAAAATTGACGTAAGATTTACAATGGGGTAGGGGTAGGTAATGTCAAAATCTATTAAATAGATTAGGTATGGTTTTGAAATTTTACTGACTGATACATATAATAATGAGCTATAATTGAAATAAAAGTTTTCAAGATAGCACATTATATTATCTAGAAAACATATATTAAAACAAAAAGAACAAAAAATATCAAAATTCACCAATTTTTAACAGTTTTTTCTTAATAAATCTCTTAGATGCACGGTGACCCCAACTTTTTTTCTTTCCATTTTGAAGCATTTTTCTGGGTCATTAAAGCTGCAAAATATTTTGAAAATCTAAACGTCAGAAATATTTTGTACATCTAAATACGTTTTTTCCATTAACAATAAAGTGGGTGGGGTAATTATGTCAATATGTGAAAATGAAAGAGAATTGTTAGTGACATTTATGCTTATATAATACTGGCATCACCTTGTATTCATATTAACCTGTAACACCTGAAATCCCTATAACATTAAATGGGATATTATATGTTTCATAAAGTATCACCATTTTTCTAATTCTACAAAATTTCAGAAATGCTTAAGCAGTTGGTGAAGAAAATGCCCTATAAAATGAAAACGAGTTCGGTGACCTATGTTTTTTCTTCTCTTGTTTGTCTTGGAAACTACTGTTCTTCAAGCTCACAGAGTATGATAAAATTCTTTACGTTAGAAAAAATTCGTTCCTACATCCTTAAGACGAGTAAAAAGCAGATTGTGTCTTCTTGCAAATTGTCCATTGATCGCTAGCGCAATTCATGAATTTACAGGAAGTCACAGAACGGTTTATACTCACCTTATCACAAAGAAGTAGCATAAAATTGTTAATTACTTTTTTGTTATTAGTTATTATACTGAAGTGTTATTTTATTTATTACTTCTTCTCTAATTGCTTAAGTGGCAATGGACACTTTAAGTATCATATCCTCAGGATTAAATTTCTTAAACGATAGACAACATAAATTTGAATGCATACAGTAATAATTTATCGCTGGCTGTAAGCAGTTACCTGGGGGCTATTGTTAAACGGACAATACGTCATTTGTCATTTTAAAAGATTAGAATTTCCGAAGAATACGTAATATGTCGAAAGCTAAGCATAGAGTTTGTTTTCTTTAAAACGACTACATTCACACAAAACATGTGTGACGTAAAAAATTATAAACGTATCGTAGATGGATTTCAATTAGCAACGAACATATGTAATATATAAGTTTTACAAGCTTCAAAAAAGACCACAATAAGTGAATGAATTAGTAACCATTGAACATGTTCTACTTTCGAAACATTTTTGACGAAATAATCAATAAAGTAATACATAACTGTTTTACACCTGCTCTATGTTTGTTTACATATAAGACATAAGCAGATCAAACGAAGGCATTTCTGGTCTTAAAGATAAACAAGTTACTTCCGACGAATACTGTAAAATCATTTAATTTCGTGGGCATGAAATTTCGTGGTTTTGGTCAGAATGGCAATTTCGTGGGAATATGAATTCGTGGATTTCAACTTTTGAACATAAAATGAATGTGAGTTTTACTTGTTCGTTGGGATTAAATTTCGTGGACTGACTCAACCACGAAATCCACGAAAATTAATCCCCCACGAATATCAATGATTTCACAGTATGATGTCTTATTTTCTAAGACCGATGCTATGACTTTAGTAGAAAATTCTACTCGTATATAAGTTTCTGATTTACGGCCATAGAAGCATGCAATAAGTTAGATCAGCGGTACCACTGATAATGATACTTATCAAGCCCAGGCAACACTAGTCAAATGTGCATGCACAAGGTACACTGACTTATTAGACATTTCCCGCTTACTGGAAAATATGTGGGAAACAATTTAAACTTTTCCTTCCCAATAACCGGAAAGTTCAAACATATTGCTCTGTAGAGTTGATTTGCGAGAGAAAACTTAAAACATTGTTTACAATTCATCAAGATTCAAAAATGTACTGAATTGATGGCCCAGCATGATATCTAAAACTAAAGCTTAAGTGCCTTATGTTATTTACTGTGGAAAAAATGATTAGAATATAAATGTAGCAGTCTCAAAATGTAAAAAAGTATTATTCCGTGATAAATGATGAAAGCTTGTGGAATAAGGAGAAAATGATTTTTCTAGAGAAAATGTGTGTACAAGCAGGCTCAAACAAAATCACAGAAGCTGAACAGCACATTCCTGAAATGTTTCAGGACCCAAGGTCTAATAGCGACACAATCTAAAAGGTTCTTTAAGCACATTTTAGATTATGTCAAAGGCCGCTACGTGGTTTCATGATACGATGTCAAAGATTTTTGATATGCACGACACGAATTCAGACTAAATTAACCGTAAGGAAAATGGAAATAAACAATGTTTTATAACAATGGAAATTATCAAATCCCGAGTTACAAAACAGGATCAGTATATCAGTTGTTCTACAGTTTTTACAAATGACATTAAAATGGCGACGTCTGAAGATAGTATGTTTTGCTCAATGATCAAAGATGTTTATTCATTTACATTATGGCTTTCGATGCTTATTATATGCTAAACCCCATACACCGTAACATTTTGCTTAAGATATCCGCCTCAACAACTGAAGGTAGATGGTTTGAATCCCACTGGTATCATTCCGATACTGCTGGACTACTTAAAGATTGGTTACAGATTGCCTTCCTGTTTGATGCTTTGATGCTTGGCATTGAAGGAAAGAACGCCGGAGATAAATGTGCACTAGGCAAAAATGTCTCATAAGTACAAACACTCAAATGTTAACCGTTTTCTCTTATAGTTTTAGTACATGTAAATCAAATCTATTTTAATTTGGAACACTGAACTGGTTTGGTCTCGGTTTATCAATAAAAACAATTGCTGGCGCCAAACAGACTTTCTGAAAATTAATTATGCGGTTGAATTACATCCCTTGTCAATAATTAGCTTCCGGAATAAAACTGACGGGGATAAATTAAGTCAGATATGAAATTACCCAAACGTCCTGTTTATTTAATTTACTCTTCACTTCAAAAACTGAAATAATGCATTGTCATTTTTCCTTCACAGGATTTTCAACCTATTTTTTGAAGCTCGTAAATTATCATTATTAGACCTCATGTGGCCTTTTACAAAAAACATACAAATGGAAGCGATAAGTTTTAACTACCGTTCTCCTGCTGTTTTTGGCCTGCAAAAAACACGTTATCTGATAATAAATAAATTAATGCATCTGACCGTATTTAGGTTTTTCTTTTTCAAAATCTGTATTGTGTGTGTGTGTTGGGGTTTAACGTCTTTTTCAACAATTGTTCAGTTATATAAACGATGGTAATCTGCATTGTACAAGATCATTTTCAACAGACTAGATGCCCACGGGCAACATGTCGAGCCCGCCAGCTGTCGAAAGGACTAACATTTTTAATACTATTTGGCGGCGACAGAACTGATTATGGCAAACATTTCTGCGGCTAAGTTACAGTCAAGACAAGAGAAGCTGCATCAACTTTTGACCCCTAAGTGTGACATTGACCTTTCAATTACTTAGCCTTACAGACTGTCTCATTGAGGCAAACAATTGTGCCAAGTTATTTAAGAAACCCTCAATCCATGGCTGAGTTACAGCCCGGACAGGGAAAAAGGAACTTCACCAAGTTTTGACCTTTGACCTCTAAATATGACCTTGACCTTTAAGCTACCAATCTGATTTTGCACATGACACATTATCTTATCGAGGCAAACATTTGTACTAAAGTATTTAAGAATCTCTAAATCCTTGGCAGAGTTGCAGTCCGGACAAGCAAAACAGCACGGAGTTTTGAAATTTGACCTCAAAGTATGACCTTGATCTTTAAGCTACCAATCTGGTTCTTACACGCGACACACCATGTCATTGAGGCAAGCATATGTGCCAAGTTATTTAAGAATCCCTTGATCCATGGATAAGTTACAACCCGGACAAACTCGGACGGATTCACGTACGCACGCACGGACGCGCGCACATACACCGAGCCGACGTTGTGACAACTATGTCGAGCTCACCGCCAGCTGAAAAAAATATATAATTTTATGAAAATCACTTGAACAGCAATAGAGCTTCTCCCTGTCAGATTAAGATATTCGCACTTTAAAACTAATATACAAAATACAAACATACAGATATATGTTTTTCACACCTACTTAGTTAAAATAATTATACAAAAAAAATGTCACCTGCTTGAGGTAAGTACGACACTTACTGTCCGCTTTTCAGAGGACGTTTTATTTCTTTGTTTGTTTGTTTTGGGTTTAACGCCGTTTTTCAACAGTATTTCAGTTACGTAACGGCGAGCAGTTAACCTAACCAGCGTTCCTGGATTCTGTACCAGTACAAACCTGTTCTCCGCAAGTAACTGCTAACTTCCCGACATGAATCAGAGGTGGAGGACGGATGATTTCAGACACAATGCCGTTTATCAAATCGTCACGTGTTTTCAGAATGCAGAGTTTCCGGTATTCAGAGTGCTTTTTTAATTGAATTTAAATGAGAAAATCTTGGGACAAATTTGAAAATCGTTCGATTTTCAGAGGAGTCCGGTTTTTGTAGAGCCCGGTTTTTGGAGTTTTTTCTGTAAGACGTCTTCAAACAACGTGTGATGTCCGAGCAGCAACGTGTGCTTATAATTATCTCAAGGTAGCAGACAAAAACGTTATACTCAGTTATTTTGGATGATTAACAATTGTTGTCGTTTATTGCAACAAAACATCTAAGGTCATGATCTTACAACGTTTGCACCAGCAAATTGAAGAAAATGCAGGGGAGGTAACTTAAATACTACTCATTAAACTAGAAACTGATGAAATGAGCGTAATACCACATAGAGAAAAGCGGGAGAGACTTTGTCTTAAGATCAGAAATGCCATAGAAAAGTAAAGTTTTAAAAAGAGGGGTACAGTTTTATTGTTATTAGTTTTAGTAAAAGATATAATACATAGTTTATACGTAATATTATCAGTAAAAGATGAAAATATAATATAAAAATAGGGGATTCAACTTACTCTACACGAGTTATGAATGAAAAATAATAGGTTTCACTCTTCAGCAGTGATTCCTCTGTAATCTGACACCAAAAATATTTTCTAAAATATCAAAATATGATCTCATAAATTCCCAGTGAAGTTGGCTGTCATCAACTTCTTATCCTGACATTTTGTATCAACATGAGATTCATTGATGTTTTAGTATTGAACGCTAATACAGATGAAATATTCCAAAAAATGACTAATAACTATTTCAAATTTTCGAATTCAAAAGATCTTTCTTCATGTCTTATACTACGTAGACATTCTGTATTTACCAGTGTGTTTCAAATGTTCTGTTACTGGGCCCATAAAAATGTTAACGAGAAAATCTACCTAAATAATACCTGTACCAAACCCTAAAAGTTTTCCCATAAATGTATTTTTGTATTAGGTGCGATGTCCATTGTCTAAAGCATCAGAGTAGTCTGCCCTTGGTATGTGTTTCAAGCACTGAGGGATTGCGCTTCCAAGGGCACTTTTACTGTCATATCGTCGCCAAGACGACATTTTCTTGAGGCGAGGAAATAAAAACAAAACAGTTGCATAGACTTAAATCTGAAGAAAATGGTGAGTTTTGAAGTATTTTTGCATTTTCGTTGTGCAGAAAGTTGATGACGACACTACTTTTAGAGGATGTACTAGTAGAGGATGAATTTCGCGCCCTGTGTGGCTGCGTTTGCTATATGTAAAGCGCCTTTGAACATGTTTATCATGAAAAGGGCGCTATATAAATCTGGTATAATATAAATCTGGTATAATAATAATAATAATACTTTTATGCGCTGGAGCAGGAGTATGCCTTTCAAATCTGTACTCGGGCGCTCTTTCTTATAGAATTTCATGATGGTATTAAGTTCTGTGTAGAAACTGCTAGTAAAAGATTTTCCTGTTTACAAGGATCGGCACACCTGTGTCACAAGAATTAAAGGAAAGTGTATACAAAACTTTTCAGGCGCGTTTCTGACGCCACATACCGGACATTTCCAGTTTTTCTCCTTCATTGCTGGATGTCAGATCGTCTTTGGGGTTCAAACATAGACACCCAAGTTTCATTCTGTGTAAGTTCTTAAATTGTCTACATAGGTTTTTGGAACATTGTAATCTAGCCTTCTTCTAATGAGAGGTCAATAAATGAGGGTTCCATCTAGCACAGGCCTTTATAAGACCTAAAGACTTTGTCAGAACAGTGTGAACTGTTCGTTTTGAAATCCCTAGGCCTACCCTATCTCCTTCACAGAATACCTCCCATTTTCCGTGCCAATATATTTGACAGCAAGTCTACGTACCTTACAGTGCAGTTCGGTATGTGGGAATATGGGCCGCCGTGAGAAAAATAATGAAAAATATAGTGACCTTTTACAAAGTGAAGATTGTAATGAGCTTCAAGCTTCTTCGGTGGTTGGTACATGCGATTTCTTTACCTTATATACCATTGTACCGCAAATTTGATAAATATCAAACTAGATAATTTGATTAAGGTAGTTCTGCACGTTTGATAAACCGGAAGTGATGGCCTAACGTCATTTATCCGGATAACGTAGAATAAAGCCTGGATTCGGCGTACGGAAATGAAAATCATTTTACGAATCAATGGCAACCCATGAGTAAATTTATTACTATGGCAACGTTACTATCATTCTAAAGTTAAAACAATGATATTAAAACATCTGATACGCTAAATCATTCAAAATAATGGCTTAAAACAAGCTTGAAATGTGCGGATATCTTTAATCATGGGCAAATATCTCATAAACAAGAACACGGACGCATACATTTTATTCACCATAATTAGGCCAAAATGTTTATTTACGACTGTGAGAAGTTTCATTAAATATCTACATTGTAGAAAAAATTCTATTCGCGAAAATGTTACGAAAATTGTGATTTTCCCATAGACTCCCATTATGAAAACTTGTGTGATGTCCCAATTTTTCAAATAAGTCTAGCAGAAAAAAACAAGCACATGACCCTATCTTTTTTATTAGCCGAATTTTCTAAGTATATTCTGAAGTTTTGAAAAATCGGGGTTTAATCAAATTCTACATTGTAGAAAAAAAATTGATCCAAACGTGCAGAACTACCTTAAAGGAACTTTTGCCACGTAGAGTGTAACAATTCTTGTATGTTATTTCAGTCAACTTTTTTCTGCTTGTAGCATTGTTAAACATTAACATTTTACGATGGGAATCTATGTAACTTTTGTTAAACTTGAACAATATTTATGTCCGGTTAAGAAATGCAGACAGGTAAGTTGCATTACTGTTGGTCGCAGATCTGTTTTTGTGTGGTTAAGAAAGGTTTTAATGTTATACTATCTTAAAAACAGCTCACTCAATCTGGATGATATTTTAACCCTTAGCCTGCTGCAGGCGAATTTAACAGCCTTTGCAAACAGCTTGCAACCAGATCAGACGCCGATTAAATCGGCGTCTGATCAGGTTCCAAGCTGTTTGCTACTATGACAATATTTCTTCCAATTTTGGAGCAAATTGAATGAACTTTACAATTGTAGCAGACGACATTTCCAGCAGACGACAATTTATCTAGCATGCTAAAGGTTAAAGTACGGATAACCCGTTTTTGCTCAAATAGGCGATACTTTTTTATATAGGGGTGGTGCAGTTAAATAACAACAATTTGGATACTAATGCATCACTTTTACATCTCTCCATGTATTGTACTATTTATTTGAACTGTCAAAACATGTTTCTGGCTTTCATGTTAATCTTATATAGGTGTGAACAGAATATAATGAAAGCCGGGAACATGTTTTGACAGTTAAAATGAATAGTACAATATGAAATTGATTAATGAATAATCATCTGCTTGATTATTGTAAACGTCCCCTTTTTATACGTGGATCTTACCCGTGCAATCATAAGTAATGATCAATAAATCAGATCTGCAAAAGCGAGACATCATATTGAAATCTGCAATGAAAATTATCATTATGTTACCTATTGAACCCCTTTGAGTAGAAGTACTACCGTTGTCATCATTCTACAAAATATGCAATTATGTGAACATGGCCGTTATGGAGTTATTATTTGTAAACTCCGTAAGATTCTTGGTCATGGCAATTTTCCAATTACATTTGGTAAAATAATTAAACGTTTAATTACGACCCGATATATTTGCAGATACAGTGCAAGTTTGTTGTTCAGCCCCATTACAGCTGAACGCTGCACTTCCCTTTTAGATCGTGTCTAACAAAACAGGTTGAAGACGCAACGGTGTGTTCTTAAAGCCCATTTGAATTGAGCTGCTTTGATATTTGTCTACTGCCCTGTTTCGTCGGTCCTTAATGGTGGATCCTTAATAGTGCTTCTGCTGTTGCTCCTCCTTCTGCAACGCGTACATGCTTCAGTATCTTTAAGAGTATCAAAAGAATAAAGCAAGAGAACAGCAGACTCGGTTTGATTGAGTCTATTCTTGGGAAGTAAAGATATATGCAACACCCCTCACGCAACACCACCCACACGCCTATCACCGGCTCTTGTTTGTTTTGGGTTTAACGCCGTTTTTCAACAGTAATTCAGTTATGTAACGGCGGACAGTTAACCTAACAAGTGTTCCTGGATTCTGTGGCAGTACAGACCTATTTTCCGCAAGTAACTGCCATCTTCCTCACATGAATCAGAGGTGGGGGACGAATGTTTTCAGACACAATGTCTTTTATCAAATCGTCACGGAGAACATGATCGAACTCACGACCCCGCGATCCGTAGATCTGCGCTCTCCCTACTGAGCTAAGCGGGTGGGTATCACCGGCTCTAGCGGAATTCTATTATGATAATACTGAACGGACTTCATCATCACAAAGAACCAGACGTTATTATGTAGTTATTTACAACAGCAGTTCTGTGGTTTATATTATCATGCCATTAGCTACCATTGCATTATAAGGGATTCACCGGCCGGGGATTACTTTAACGTATACAAGGATGTAGGATGAAATTTTTTCTACAGTTAAGAAGTTTTTCAGACTCTGTGAGCTTGAAGAACATTAGTTTCTAAGACAAATAAGGACACAAAAAAAACAAGGGTCACCGCAAACGTTTTTATTTTATCGGGCATTTTCTTCACCCACTATTTAAGAAATTCTGAAATTAAGTAAAATTGAAAAAATGGGGGTACTTTATAACATATACTATCCCACTTAATGATAAAGGGATTTCAGGTCTTACAATTTAATAAGAATACAAGGTGATATCAGTATTATATAAGCATTAATGTCGCTAACAAATCTCTTTCTTTTTTACATGTTGGCATAAATACCCCACCCATTTATTTTTAATGGAAGAAAAGTATTTCAATTAAAATAAAATCTGTTAAGAATTAAGAATATTTTGCTGCTTCAGTGAACCACAGCAATGCTTGAAAATGGAACGAAAAAATGTTTGGGTCACCGTGCATCTAAGAAATATATTTATAAAAAAAAATTGAAAACCTAGTGAGTTCTTTTTGTTTTAATTTATTCATCGTAGATAAATTAAAATGCTATGTTGAAAACTTTTATTTCAGTTGTAGCCTATCATTATAATGATTATATAGATACATATATCAGTCAGAAAAATATCAGAACCAAACCTAATCTACATTTAGATATTTGAAATTACCAACCCCTACCCTATTGTACATCTTACGTCAAGTTTAGGCAAATGCCAGCGAAAAATAAGGGTGATTTTTTTCCGCAAAAAGTAGTATCTGTTTGCTTAAATGGTACATTATTAGACATCTGTTAATTATCTAGCATTATTTGTTTGGCATTATTTTGTTGGAAAGAAATATTCGAAGAAACTGTTTTCAAAATGGCGGATATCCTGAAAAAAAAAACGCTCGTACATATTTGATAAGAAGAATATCAAAACGATGTATCGACGTGAGAAAAAAAGTATTGTAAATTATGCGAATGGGATGCAACTTAGTTGAATGGATTAAATATTTTTTGAAGAATGTGAAATTAAGCATTTAAAGTACCGCAATAGTTTGTTTCATGACATGGTTTCTTTCTGTTGATTTCTTGAAGCACTATTTTCATAAATACGTAATAATTGTTTTTGTTTTAGACCAAGAAATAAGTTGTGGCTATATTTCTCGATTGTTTTCGAGCAGGGCTACAAATGGCATTGCACTATAAGATCGTCCTTTACGACGAGCACCTTAAAGGTCAAGAAAAACAGACTAAACTTCTTTACCTGCAAAACGTAAAATAGTAAATGAGTGACAATTTTATGTTATTCAGTTCATTAAACATTTGTTTTCCTGGAATTTTAAGTGCAACAAGACATTTGATATAGGCACGTTTTTGTTGTTTGTTTTTGTTTTTTTTTTTGCTTTTCTCACTGCCCTAGCCATGCTAACACACTAACAAAATTGCCAGTGTATATGACTGCACTATTTCGAATGCGTATAACTGTTTCATTTCTTCCCCGATTTCCATGAGCTTTTCGAGTTTCAGTATATCCTAAGGCGTCCTTGGGCGTTTATTCCCCGGATGGAATTGAGTCGAGTCGGATCACGTAGCTCGAGTAAAACGCTCTAACACCGGGAACCGTAAGTAGGGTTTACAGCCTTGTTTACGGTGCTTTTTTACATTATCGACGGGGGTAAACCAACATTTCTATAAAAGTAGTGTAATTTCTTCATTCAAATAATATTTTATTTGGTCATTTATTTATCATATGTTTATTTGCTCTGCAAATCGTGCACGAATCGTCTTCACCTTCTCATTCCGCCATATTGTTCTCGCATTGTTCGCGGTCCTCCCGATTAGGAGGTGGTGTGAAATTTTGAACCGAGAACAATGTTCTTTGGCCTTGTTCGTGTCATTAGGGCGATTCTATCTCGGGTCGGACACAGAAGAACAAGAAGAACGAAGCGCCCAAGGACGCCCCTAATACCTATTTACACGCACGTAGAAATTAACATGAAAATCATGTACTTGTGTATGAAAGGGTATCAGTAACAAAACCTTTTAAAGCAACCTCGTATAACAAAATAATCAATTAAGTTATATATTCCCATGCACTTAAAACTTTACAGCGCTTTACTGAATCTTTTAAAACAATACAAAGATAACAATGCTTTCAAAATTTAAAATATTTTATTGAATCCAGTAGTAGCCATGATTATAACATTTATTCTTTATAAATACATTGTATAGCAAATGTTTATTTACGTTCTGCAACACTCCGTTCTATCTTAAGGTACAATTTTGTATTACATGTTGCATCTTAACTGAAACCCCTTTTTTCTTTTTTTTCTTACCAAATTGTGCACTCTTCAGAAAAGTGACCGAGTAAATTAGAGTTGCAAGCATTGATACCTGACTCTAGTCGTGGAACTATTACTTGATCCTGTTTATATGTCTTACTGGTGATTAATTCACTTGCATTTAGGGTAAGCGTGAGGTAGGCTAGCAACAAATGCGTTTAAACCCCAAGTTCTCTTTGCAAAACTTTCTGACCCAGTGATCGTATTTTAAACTTTGTTTTAGTTAGGACTGTTTTATATGATATGAAAGTGGATGTGAATATTTATGATTAGCTACATTCCCGAGAAATCTGTATGTTGATTCCATAACTCTGAATTCCATGTTTTTATTTACATTACAATGTCAAGATGTGAGTAGCTCGGTGGGCAATAAATGGTTCTGGCTGCGTTTGAAGCGCTGGTTTCTCCTTGATTTAATTGTACACGTCTCGTTAACACCGTATTCTGCATTTATTTATGGCTGCATAATTCATAAAAATATATCACCTGGTGAAAGAGAGTTCTGTCTTACAGTTCAACAAAGAAAACACCATCCATGAAAAATTATTTCCTGCTAAAATATAGCATATTAAACATCAGGTTTCGCGTTAATCTCAGAGGGTGATACTTGGATTAAAAGAGACGAATACGGTTTGGAATGTTTACCCCATGACTTCTATATGCATGTGGCCAAATATTTTCAAAATCCAAGTCACGCTTTGAAAACTCATAAAAAATACCTCTTATCTATTTCCAACATAATTTTCCATCGAAATAAGACCGATCTGTGTAAAGATAATAAGCTTTTGGCATGGTTTTTAATAAAATCTGAAGCCTGCCAATGATGGAGTAAAGCAAATTGTTTTTCTGTAAATAAATTATAATAGCCAAGACGGTTTAATTTATATTTATTATTTGGAAGATTCTGATAAGTAATAACGGGTACATACTATGTTTTATTTAGGAAAACCTACGTCTAGATATGACTGCCATTCATCGGCATACCGTCTTCTCTTTAAGAATGTTTTCCATTTTAAGAAATAGTTACAATCGCCGGCTATATGCATGCTTTGTGGTACAGAAATTGGCATTTGAAACTGAATCCGATAATGTTCTTGGCACCAAAATGATTACATGAGAGAATTGTTTTCCGCCTTAGAGAAAGAGAGTATATTATATTCCCGTTGCAAGAAAAATGAGTTTGAATCAGCATCTGGTTTTAGAAATGCAACATTATTTTTTAGAAATTGCAATATTTGAGAGTCTGATTTAGGACCATAGTAACAAGCATACACCGGTACAATGATCTACCTCACCTCACCTCACCCATATCATATGGTGACTTTTCATGGTGGAGGAATACCCCAAGTGCCCCTCTGGACATTATTTAATCCCGGGCGGACATCTGGGTAGAACCACTGACCTTCCGTAAGCCAGATGAATAGTTTCCTCACATGAAGAGTTCAACGTCCCAAGTGAGGCTCGAACCCACATCGGTGAGGAGCAGGTGATTTGAGTGTTCAAGAATTATGTATTAAATGAACGCTTAAGTTTTGAAAGTTTTATTCCCCATTCTCCGTACCCCCTCCCCTAACCGTCCCACATTCTTGAGTAAGCAAAACCAGACTATCAAATCAAGGTTTAGAAAGACTAACTTGCTTTAAAAATCTTAATGTACTAGTTGTGTACAGACTGTTTTTAACACTTTATTCCGTTACAATAGATTTAAAGAAGTCTGCTGTTTGTACAGAATTGCAAACTATGAACTCTGGTATAGTAAATGATAAGCTTGATAGAGTGGTATCTTTTCGTGACAGATGAAACATTGTTGATTTAGAAGAAATTTACATATTCTAGAGAAAATGTGTACGTATGTTTTGGAGCAAGAACATTACAATTTCTGTAGATCAACACAATTTATGTAACGAGTTTGTTGCTTCACCTGAATTAGTTGGACAAACAATATACCCATCTTTAGAAGGTACATGCATTTACATCTTTAGGAATTTTTAAATTTCAGCTTGTCTACCTGTTAACCTTGTTTATTTTGTATATTTTGTTTATTTATTTTATTTTTTGCTTGTTTGCAATACGCTATGTCATCCTCTGTTTTATGCTAATAAAATGATCATGGGAAACATGAAGATCGTCAAGTAATTAAAGTTCTAAGGTCAGTGTTATCAAGTATGTATTACGCGGGCTTTCATTAAACCCAGCATATTCCTTTTTAATAAAATTGTGAAGACTTTTTAGCGAATGAACTTCATGTGTTTTCATTAAACGAAACTGTGCTTGAAGTATGAAATGAAATGTTTTGAAAACCCTTCTTTAAGATTTTACCAGTTGTATACTAGTAAAAGTACTTGTAAAATAAATTGAAATTACGACAAGTTTTACCTTTTAATGTGACTTGTCCATTGGGTCAGATGTATTTCTTGGATGTTAAGTATTTTCAAACAAGAAGTTAATAATTATGCACAGGTCACTATATAGAGGATATTCAAGGTTTTTTTGCATGAATATGGTTTTTACGTTCATCTCATGGTATGAAAATAAAATATTTCAAGAGCGGCGTAGCCATGAGTGAAATGTGTGTTTTTTCAAACCATGAGATGAAAATAAAAAAAACGACATATCCATGCAAAAAAGCTTGAATTTTCTGTTAACTATATACACAAATGATTGAAAACGTCGTCTGTTTACATTTAGAGCGAGCGAGCGACAACAACAATAATACATTTTCGAAATAGCCGAAATTTAGTCTTAGTTTGGAAATCAACTAAAAAAGTTACATTTATAGCATCCGCGAAGATATTAAATACGAAAGTGTAGCTGTACGAATAGTGTACAAATAATTTTGAAATATAGTTGCGGGTTTTTTTTTTCTGGCGTTTTCAAACGGTCTCCCGAGTATTGTCCCTTTGCGGAAGGTTAAATGCCTTGTACATATTGCTCCTCTATCCATATACAATTTTTTCACTAAAAATGAAACCTAAGTTACTGCCCAAGAATACTAAAATAGTTCTGAAAAAAAAACAGTGAAAATATAGAAAAATATGTTTCACTGCAGTGAAAAATAAATACTGTTGAATATATGAATTATATTTCATCTGTATTTCTCATATTTCATTATAAAGTACATAATAAAACAAATACCTTCCTTCCTGTACGGCAGAACATTGAGAAGTGCTAACAACTGAGCTATAACAAGACTAGTGCGTCAGTCATTTTATTGAATAAAAACAGTTCACACATGACATTAAAATGGAGTCGTCTAAAGATGTAAAATGATTGTCCTGTTGTTTATATATCATCTACATAGAATAAATCAACAGTTTTATGTCAAGTACAACACTTAGTATTCTATTATTAAGTGTTCAAAACCGCTATTTGTGTTTAAGAAGGTAATTTGAATACGATAATTCAAGGCAAAATGACAGTAGTCTTGCCTGGAACAATCGCATAGAAATAATGGGTTGGATATGGGAAATATAGCTTTAAAATTACAAGACACACATGTGTAATAGAAAATATTACCTTGCAAAAAGAGGGGATGTCTAAATACTTTTATGCGTAACTAATGGAAAAATACAGCTTTAAGTTACCTAAACTTGTAATTGTAATGGATGGAAAAAATATTGCTATACTAATATAGGACAATATTTAGTACATATTATATTATACCAGATTTATATTGCACCCTTTTCATGATAAACACGTTCAAAGGCGCTTTGAATACAATGGTTACTGCTCAGGGCGCCAAATTCATCCTCTACTAGAAGACACAAAGCGATCTGACCAGAGAAAGCCTCCAGAAGAGAGAGAAAAAAATCAATTAGATACAGGTCTGGCCGCTAATTATGTCTAGCTCTTTGCAAATTCTCAAACGAGCCCGATGTGTAATCGTTCTTAGTTATGTGGAAGACACTCGAGAGCATTTCAAAAACATTTCAGTACCTGCACTGGGATACTAGTATAACTAACAGAAAACATGTAATTTTATAATTCGCGGTTGAAGTTATTATACATAAGTGATAGACAGACAAATATATAAGATGATGATAAAAGTATAAAGCCAATCTGATAAAAATTTGTATTTATACACTGACAATTTCATTTTACTAACCGAACTGTGTTTTCAATGTAACATTTATGAAAAATAATTCTAATGTTTTTTTACGTTTATCATCATGTTACTCTCTATCACAATTACCAGAGTACTATGTGTTAAAGGCATTTATTATATCTCAATTTTATCTACAATGGTAAAATCCCATTACCAGAAAAAGAGATATATTGACTATCAGAAACATTTTCAACATTTTTGACACGTGACCAAGCCGGAGTGACTGTCAGGTCATGTGACCACACTGATATTTTGAATGTCATATAAGGGCAAATAACTGCTTCAGGTTTTTAGTCAAATGATTGCCTCCCTTGTACACAATGTCATATAGTAATGACGTCACTATATTAAATGTGTACACAGGCGATTACCGCGCTTAAGATGAAACTGTTTAATTAAATGAATTAAACACATTTTTTTAAAAAAATTATGTGCTTAATTTTGTTCGGTATAATAAAATATATATCATATGGCAGCGTGTGTGACATTGATATTGTCAACCCTCGAAACAGAATGTCACCACTCGGCTTTCGCCTCGGGTGACATTCTGTCCTCGGGTTGATAATATCAATGTCACACACGCTGCAATATGATATTTATATAATGTCACTCGGTTGGACCAATACAAGGAAACACTAGAGGGACATTATTAATTATTACTTCTTTTTTCTTCTTTAAATATGAGTAATTACTTGTCGGTGATTACTAATTAGCTATACTTTGAATATTTAGCGTTATTTTGAGTTAGAATTGTTTTACTGCTAACATTAGCCTGGTGGAATACTCTTACTTCGCAACACGATATCAGTAAAATTACATTGGAAGTCCTAAAGGATACATTCAAAGCCGGATGTGTGCCTGGATATGGAAATGATATCTTGAAGAAGAAGCCTAAATTTTAACTTGTGTACTTAACAAACAGAAACGGAAATTAAATCGTACAATGATAGCAAGTCTGTTTACTAGTTATTTTATTCTGTTGTGTAATCATTCATCATTTACACAGTTCATTTATATCACTTGACATTAATAAACCGTTTTTATTTTATGCTTTCCAGTGAATTATAGAGTTTTCTCAGTGAAATAAAAGTGATAATCCACAGTTTTGAAACAGTAGATTATCATTTTTATTTTTCACTGTTTTGCCGAACTAGTTCCGGTTCTCCGTCGCAATTGACGTCAAATTGTATACCGAGCGTTATGAATACCGGGGACCATAATGACGATGACGTTGTTAAAATGACGTCATTTGTGTTATGCTTTCTGTTGACCTTTCCCGCGATTTTCGACATTTTATAAATTACGCACAAAAGTAGAGTTTTACACATGAAATAAAAAGAAAATTTGTTTGTGTCAGTGAAATATCAATTTTATTTCACTCATGAGCACCAAAAACGTCATTTTCACTCGTGGCTACGCCACTCGTGAAAATATCAGTTTTTGATGCTCACTTGTGAAATAAAATTGGTATTTCACTGAAACAAACAAATATGCTCTATGTATCAGCTAGGATTACAGAAAACTAATATTAACACTTAATTAATAAGCTAGAACTACAGACAGCACTGCACTCACAAACCTATGTTCAGAAAAACATGCCACTCCACTGAAGTTTTCCAGTTAGTTAGGCACATAAGAAAAAACACTGCTAAAGCAACCTTGACCATCAGTGCTCAAAATACAGTATGTACCACATTTAAAATAATAATCAAAAAAGAAGAAACATCTTTGTTTCATCAATATTATCTCCTGTTCAACAAACGTTATTCTTGATCTCTAGTCATGGCTTTAGCCAAAATAAAGGAAATGAAGCTGAGAAGTCAATGGAAATGACTTCAAAAGAAGAACAGGTCAGGTGTTATAATACTTGTATCTAAAAGTCTAAGAAAACAGTCATGCAGATTGTATTTTGTATTTAAAATTTAATGTCTGCAATTCGTGACTGTGAACTACCGTGTCAGATATGATAAGCTAAAGCGCAGTTACAGTAAGCAGTTGATTACAATATAATCTGGCAGTCCAAAATTTCCACAAAGTGGCTTTTTCTTGTGACAGATGATGAAAGCTTTTCGATTAAATAGAAAATAACGCATTCTGGAGAAAATCTGTCTGTAAATAGATGAACAAGTATAGATCAATGTTAGAAGGAAGCCTGAGAATTCTATAACGAGGATGTTGCTTCAGAAATTACTCTAGTTGGAAAAACAATATCTGCATTTAGGCAAAGATACATGTATTTTCCTGCTCAAGAGTGTTAAAGAATTCTAGCTTTTCTTTGTTACAAGTCATTAACTCGGCCATTCAAAGAATAGATAGAGGTATTGGACTCACCCATGCGTCCCGATTTGGTTAAGTTTTTGTATGTAAGCTGGTATCTTAGTAACCACTTGTGGGAATGGATCACACACTCATTCACAGTGATAAAATGACTTACACTGCTCAGGCCCCGTGTTCACAAAACATTTTCAGTCTCAGCTGAGTTTGATAATGAAACTTTATTGTTCATTTATATCTAAATAGCACGTGAAATTTAATAACTATTTTCAAGTGACTATTTACTACTGATTGCCAGTCTCATTTGGAATTTAACCATGTAGATTTAGTAAAACTGATATTAAAATTTCAAACTCAAACTCAGCTGAGACCGAAAAATGTTTTGTGAACACGGGGCCAGGTACTATAATTTTGTTTTATCTTTTTACAAAATTATGCCTCTTTTTCGACTTTGGTTAAATTAAATTAAATTTTGGTTAAGGTTTTGTATGTAAGCTGTATCTCAGTACCCACTAATGGGAATGGATTTAAACTTGACACAGGTTCCATAAATCTGCCTTCCATTTTTACAAAATTATGCCCCTTTTTCAAGTAACAGGTTTGGGTTAAGTTTTTGAATGTAAGCTGGTATCTCAGTACACGATGACTGAAATGGATTGAAACTCACCCACTTGTCCACTGCCATGAGCTGATATGCATTGTACAAGTTACATAAACGTGTTTTGCAATTTTACAAAATTATGCCCCTTTTTCGATTTTTATATTTATTCACAATTAACAAGGCTGTTGAATAGTCGAGCGTTGCTGTCCTCCGACAGGTCTTTTTTTATATTCTAGATATCTTACTTGTATGCAAAATGCTTTGCTATCCTGATTTAAGGTATGGCCAGTGTAATAGTGTTTCTCCTTTTTGAAGAGTATTCAATTCCTACAATAAACCTACTTTAACTTAAAGTTTTCACGCGGGGGGGGGGGGGGGCATAAGTTCAAGCCCCACAGGGACCAACTTTTTACCCCTTATTTTTCTTTTTTCTAGTAAGTTTTTACTTTTTTCAAGACTTGTTATTGATTTATTGTACAAAAGTAAATTACACGCGGAAAATTTCTCTATATTGCCTTTACTCTTTAGATTACATATTGTGGTAGAAATGTAGGTAAGTTTTACTTCTGTCCCAAAGTTATTTTTGAATGAAGTGAGCAAAATTTAAAACTGTCCCACATGACTCGACCTTAAATGTTCAATGTTGGAGTTAGAATTCTGTCTCATTAAATCCTTTTACTTGAGGCACCCTAGAAAAAATGATATTCACAGTTTTATTTTGTGTTTTATAATTGTTACCAATAGTCTGAAGTTTCTTTTATCAAAATTGATAGTATAATGAATTCTCTGCAAAGCTTTTGGACAGTGGCCATCACTTTGAAATTTGTCAAGACATATCATGAATGATGCAAAATTTATAATAAAAAACGGCACGATAAAAATTGTTTAAATTTTGCATACAAGTCTCTCACTGGATACAGTATATTGCTGTTACATTGTTTTGAACATTTGAAATATTCACCATTAGGTGGGTCATACCTTAATTCAGATTATCTTAACAGTTGCACAATTATAACTGGAAAACATTAAACTATGATAAGAAAATGTTTACGTTTTCAATGAACAAAGGTCAGTGTTTTTTAGTATATTTAAAGGGGTTTATTTTTTTCTATTTTTATTACACCTAGTGAACTTCTGTTTAACAAAATCCTGGCGGCATTATAAAAAATCATTGAAATATAGAATTGTAAGGCTTTTGAAATGAAATGAAATGGCTTTGTACAAAAACTCTGAAAGCCCTTTTCTATATTTAAGCAGCTGTATCTTAGTTAAAAGTTCATATACTGCAGAACAGTAAGAATTACTAACAACTGAGTTATAACAATACTATTATTCTATTCATTTTATTGATTAAAAGTTTCAAATAAATTAAAATGGGGTCTTCAAAATACATTAAATGTTATTGCTTTTTTTTGTCATTTACATAGAAATAAATCAAATATATTTAAATTTTAACCACAGAAATAAATCTAAACTCATTAATAAACAGAAACTATCTTTGAACGTAGCTTCTCTGTATTAGTTACGTTGCTTGATTACGCCAGTTGTGAATAATTGATTGACCAATCGAGTTATAATGTCGAATTATGAAATAATTCAAACGCCTTCGTATAAAAAACATAGAATTTACTGAATGACCCTCCACTGAAATTATGCAAAGCTACCATTGTGACACCATACATTTTCTTAAAAAAATATATTTGATTCAAATATGACTTCATGCAACCTTTTAAGAATAAAGTAAGCGGCAAACAATTATTACAGTTTTATATTTGTGCATATGAATAATTACGGCCAAAACAAAAACTTTAATCTGCGAATGAATTTAATATCTGAGGTTTCAAAATGTACGAAATGTGTAGTAAAACTGGCATCACTGATGTACAATCAAGTTAGATTACAGAACTGTATTCTCAAAGCAGATAAGCTATAATGTTATATAATGATTATCACGGAAGTATCAATATTGACACATTAGTAGAGAAGAGCTCCATCAACTGTTTTCCACATGGGCAGTAAAATATCAAGTACACTACTTAGTACTGTGCTAGAAAGAGTTGAAAGTCTCTATATGCGATTTAGCGAGGCAATTTGAATATAGATCTAGCAATTCCAAGACGACAGTAGTTCAACCGAGAATAATCGGCGTATGGAAAAAATGGGCCTGAAAACGTAGCTTTAAAAAATAAAAGCCAGAGTTACCAAACACTTTTTAGGATATTTACTAAATGGGACAAAACTTCTTTCTGATTCTAGAAAGGGAAATAGAACAATATAGCTTAATGAATAACAGCAGACAATACTGAATGTATGTAATAGATAAAAGACATAAATAGGATGAACCTGAAAGAAATATACCAAAATCAATTCATATTGTTACACCGACAATGTTGTTTCACCGGCCGGACGCGTTTTATTGTTTATTAAAGTCTCATCAAAGAACACAAATCAATATTAAAATATCATGAAATTCTATGAGGTTGTACTTTGCCACTCTTTGATAGAGTTATAAGAGACAATTAAAGACATAATATATAGAGAATAATAGGTTAGTGCCGTAGATGAGAAAGTTTATCAGGCGAGGTGGAGGAGATTATCGTGTGAGCCGAAGGCGAACCTGATAACGTCCGGAGCCGAGCCAGATAAACTTTCTCCATCTTAGGCACTAACCTATTATTCTATTTATCTTGTCATTACTTCATTCCGATATTTTACGGAATTCCGTTAGGGCCATCGCCTTTGAATGTGTTGATCTGAAACGCGATACTCGATAGTACGATGGTGAAAACGCGAAATCACGAAACTACGATAACGAAAACGCGACAACACGATGATGATAACGCGATACTACGATAACGAAAACGCGATAATACGATAGTACGATGATGATAATGCGATATACTATCGCGTTTTCACCACCGTACTGTCGTGTTTTCACCATCGTACTATCGCATTATCGCGTTTTCGTTATCGTAGTATCGTTATTTCGCAATTTCATTATCGTACTATCGCGTTATCACCATCGTACTGTCGCGTTATCATCATCGTACTGTCGCGTTATCACCATCGTACTTTCGCGTTATCACCATCGTACTGTCGCGTTATCACCATCGTACTGTCGCGTTATCATCATCGCACCATCGCCTTCCGGTGCGCATGTGCATGCTAAAAATTAGAAGATTTTAAGTTATGGCTCAACCCTTGCGATAGGGCGATATGCAGATTCGAACGCGGGTCCTCGTGTGTAAAAATCATGATTTTATTGATGATCCTACTATAGCCACAGCTGCTAGTTAACCAAAAGCAACATTGTTAACAATTTATTTTGTACCGGCAACTTAAAAGACATTTACAGAGAATGAATTTAAGGAGGCGAAGCGTGTGCCAGGGATGTTGATTGTTGAACAGGTTCAAAATGCTATGCAGATATAATTCGACTGCATTTCTCATTCCTGTAAATCCATTATTAAAATTTCTAAGTAAAGGGGCGTTAATTCTGTCACTTTTGGTTGGAAACCGCTTTATTTTTTATTTTGACAAGTGTAAATCGAAAATGAAATGCTATCTATCTTTGCAGAAAATTGCCAGACTTTGATGCCTTAAAATGAAAGTATATGCCATGAAAACTGCAAAAAAAATATTTTCGAATGGTGTCTTCGATGCTCCGATTTCAGTAGGGTTATGCGTCTTATGGAACTCAACATCGATGAGTTGAGATTTACAAGGCGTTCTTTTGCTTCAATTTTCAGTGTAGAAATAAAAGCCATCATACTTGTGAAAATATTCATCATCATATTTGTGAAAATATTCATGTCAGACAAAAAAAAAAACCCTCTGATCATGATACAAATGAGATTCTCTTTTGTTGTTGTTAATTTTATACTATATAGAAAACTCAAAGCGATTGACCTGCAGAGTTTTTGCCAAATTACATATTTGGTTTTACCTGAAAAACGTTTAACAACCCATGAAAAAGCGATAGATATCATTTTGAATTCTAACAGTATTTAAATAACAAGACAAATAGAAACCAGAACACTGAAGGGGAAATTCTTCTATGCGCATGGGTACCGGAAGGCGATAGTACGATGATGATAATGCGACAGTACGATGGTGATAACGCGACAGTACGATGGTGATAACGCGACAGTACGATGATGATAACGCGACAGTACGATGGTGATAACGCGATAGTACGATAATGAAATTGCGAAATCACGATACTATGATAACGAAAACGCGATAATGCGATAGTACGATGGTGAAAACGCGACAGTACGATGGTGAAAACGCGAAAGTATATCGCATTATCATCATCGTACTATCGTATTATCGCGTTTTCGTTATCGTAGTATCGCGTTATCACCATCGTGTTGTCGCGTTTCGTTATCGTAGTTTCGTGATTTCGCGTTTTCATCATCGTACTATCGAGTATCGCGTTTCAGATCAACACATTTAAAAGCGATGGCCCTAACGGAATTCCGTAATATTTGGCAATTTATTTTACAAAAATAAGTGTGCGACAACCGCTTTAATGACGTCATATTCGTAATGACGTCACTTATATAATGACGTGATTACCGGCAAAATCGCAAAAACTTCTTCGTTTTTGAATAAAAACTCCTTATTTGACCACTCATTTTCTTAGTTCGGACATTTCCAACACAATGATGATGGTTTCGTTGCAAAATTTCTTATGACAACTATATCGATCATAAGGTCACATGATCAACTGACCGTATATCACTGGTCACATGATCAACTGACGGTATATCAAGAAAGATATACGGCACCCTGATATCGGGTCGAAAATACTGCAAGTGACAGGATAAAATACTATTACAGTTTTCAATAATTACACACACATTTAAAGAAAGACAAAAAGGTATTAAAAGCTGCTTCAATGGAGAAAAAAAAACACCTAAGAAGAAGTTGAATTAATAACCAAAACCCCTCGTAGAATTTGAATATAATGCAGGGATTTTTAAAACCCAGAATTTGATTAACATGTAACATATATTACATATACTACAGTACACATTATACGCGTATATTGTTTAAAGGGATTAAATATTATATGTTTACTAAAGGCATAGTTTGACTATTGACATTGTTTAAATTGGATATATTTTGAGTTAAAAAAATGCAAAATCTCGTTCATGGTTTCCCTAATTTATATACATATCATTACAAGGGAACATAATTATATTAATATAGCAGACCATGTTTATATCAACTGCAACGATATTTCCTACAATTTATAAACATTAAATGTGCGACAGTGTTTTCAATTTAACAAAGCTGAACAGGTTTCCGCAGAAAATGTAAATATGTTTTTTTTTTGCGGTTTACCGTCATATTATCTTTTGTCACTACAACCACTGTACCACGTGATATTCTGTGACCAAACTACGGAAGTCCTGAATGGACATTATTAGTTATTACTCCTCCTGTCATTTATTTTAAACATTAGTTAAAAACTCATCATTTATCAATGATCAGTTTTTAGTCATAACGTAACATTTTCCATTACTTAGAAAGAGTACTTCATTGAATAAGATAATAATTAATACCCCGAAAGGTTTCCTCACATGCTTTGACAAATATAGATAAAACAAGAGCTGTCACTATTTGTGACAAATGTCCCCGAAGCGTGCCCAAGAATGATACAGTAACTGTTGTCTGTGCATTATAAATTAACTCATTATGGGGAACAATTTTGCCAAGTAATTTTAAAATCCCTTGATAAATGGCCGAGTTATCGACGAGATAAGAAACATACCATGTTAACCTTTGACTTCTAAGCGTGACCTTGACCTTGGAGTTAGGAGTCTGGGTCTTGCACAAGACACGTTATCTCGTTATAGGGAACATTTATGCAAACTAATTTCAAAATCCCTTGATGAATGTCAGCGTTATGGACCGGACAAGAAACAGGCCATTTTAACATTTAACCTGTAAGTGTGACCTTGACCTTAGAGCTAGGTCTTGCGCATGACAGGCCGTCTCATTATGGGGAACATTTACGACAAGTAATTTTAAAATCCCTTGATGATTGGCAGAGTTATGGATCGGACACAAAACAGGCTCTGTTAACCTTTGATCTCTAAGTGTGACCTTGACTTTGGAGCTAGGGGTCTAGGACTTGGGCATGACACGTTGTCTCATTACCGGGAACATTTATGCCTAGTTATTTTAAAATCCCTTTATGGATGGCAGAGTAACAGCCCGGACAAGAATACCCGGACGCACAGACGCACGCACGCACGCACGGACGGACTGTCCCACCTTCATGGCATAAGAAACTAGATATTATTTTGTATCATAGTTACACTTCATGAAAAACTATCTGAACATTTTTGGCTTCTAATATATTAGGGCCGTTCCAAGAGAAATCCTGTATTAATGTTGAGTCACGGCTGCAAATAAATATAACAAATGGAATTGTGATGTCAATGAACACGATTTCAAGAGAAGAACAGGTTGGGTGTTATGTTGCTTGTATCTGAAAAATCTAAAATATAACAGTCATGTAGATTGTACTGGCTGACCAGTCCTAGCTATATCTTCTTAATGCTGAGCGCCAAGCGTGGAAGCTACTAGTACCATTTTTACGTATTTGGTATGACGCGACCAGGGATCGAGTCAACGACCTCACGCACTCAAAGCGGACGCTCTACCACTAGGCTACCGAGGCGGTACTACCCTGTCGAATATGATGAACTTAAGTGTATTTTCAGTAAATAGTTGATTACAATGTAATCTAGCAGTCCAAACTTTCCACAGAGTGGCCTTTTCTGGTGACACATGAAAGTTCCGGAGAAATTTTGTCTACAAATAGTTGCAAGTACTTAACAATCTCTGTAGATCAATTTCAGAAAGAGGACTGAGAATTTCATTTCTATACTGAGGTATACTGAGATTGTTGCTTCAGATACATTAATGTCCTCAGAACTTATTCTAGTTGGAAAAGCAATATCTGCGTTTAGGCAATCATGTTTATAAGGTGTTGAAGAAATCTATCTTTTCTGCTTGTCAGAACTGAAGACATTATTTCTCATTTTTTATATTCTAATTATTTCACTTGTAAAGCAAAATAATGTTTTTGCTATCCTGATTTAATTCAAGTTATATTAACGGTAGCACGATTACTCCTGGAATTTTTTAATCTATGACAAGAAAATGTTTACTTTTTAAATGTTCAAAGGTCAGTGTTATTAAGTGTATTTAAGGCATATTTTCTCCATTTGTATTACACTCTACGAACTTCTCTTTAACAGAATCCTGGCAGCTTTATTACGAATCATTTAAATATAGTATGGTAACGATTTTGAAATTAGAATGACGCTGTTGTTACAGGCGATGCTTTTGAAATGGCATTGTAAAAAATCTTTGAAAGCCATTCTCTATATTCAACCAGTTGTATATCAGTGAAAAAAATCAAATACTGCAAAGCACTAAGAGTTACTAGTAACTGAGTTACAACAACACTAGTCATTTTATTGATTAAAAGTTTCAAATGAATTAAAAATGGCGTCGTCGAAGTGCATGAATTGTTCCGTTTTTGTTTTGGGTTTAACGCAGTTTTTCAACAGTATTTCAGTTTTATAACGGATGTCAGTAACCTAACCAGTGTTCCTGGATTCTGTACCAGAATAAACCTGTTCTCCGCAAGGAACTGCCAACTTCCCCACATGAATCAGAAGTGGAGGACAAATGCTTTCAGACACAATGTCTTTTAACAAATCGTCACAGAGAACATACGCCTCGCCAAGGGCACGAACTCAAGACCCCGCGATCCATAGATCTGCGCTCTCCATATTGATCTCAGCGGGTGGGCTGAATTGTTTCGTTTTTCTTCCATTGATTATGTAGTTTTTTGGTAATTTACATAGAAATAATTCAAATATATTTAAAATTTACGTTTTTCTTCCATTGATAATGTTGTTTTTGGTCATTTACATAGAAATAAAATTTTACCACTGAAATAATTTTAAACTCAGCAATAAACACAAACTCTAGCACTGAACGTGGCTTCTCTGTATTTAATTTGTACTTTAATAATGATTAATCTACAAACAAATTTGTAATGTCGAGTTATGAAATGATTTAAACGTGTTGATATACATATAAAAAGACATGGAATATACTGAATAACCTTAAACTGAACTTATGCAATACTACCATTGTTTCGCCAACTTTATTATTATCATCATAATAAGTAAATAACAATCTCGAACAATTTATCAGATAAGGTTTTGTTTTGGCTGCACAAATGTAAAACTGTATTCTTGCATAAAAAATACTTTTTTCACTGGATCCGCCCATGTATTAACAGGAGAAAAATCGTGTGCAAACAAGGCAATTCACGTGCTGTTAATACATGATTTTTATTTTTGAAATGCTTTGCCAGGGACATATGTATGTATTTCTGCGCAGACTGATATCTGGCATCTGCGTTTTGTTTCTTCCATAATAACCTCTTCTTGTAGCATTATAGATACAATGTAATCCGTAGTATGTTTAGCTGTATCAGTTTCCAGCCCCAAACGTACTGCCCCCATCAATGTACGCTCTCGCCTCTCTTAGAGTTCACTCCCTTTACAAAGCGTCTGTTCAGTTGTTATAGATATCGCGTGTAACATGTGCTATTGTTCGTTTTTATATTCAGGACCCATTTTAAATGTCTGTAACCTACATTTTCTTGAAGAATATTGTCAGTGCTAACTAAAAATCAAAAGAAAAGTGGGGGTCATGTTTGATGCAAGAAAAATATTTTCAGTCAAACACACAAACTGCAAAATCAGCTAAAAAAAATGAGACCCCAAATTATACTGGTGGTGTATGATCTATGTTTCCATGAAAAAAAATGTCATGTTGTTATTTCATTATGAAAATGCTACCTACATGTCAAGCATAGATCTGCCATGTGATTTTAGCAAAAAAATGCAAAGAAAGTAAGGTAAAAAGCTCTACAGAGCAAAAAAGCTGAGGACTATTTGTATCCGCCATTATGCGATACCATTTTTTTTTCGCGCCATTTTTCTATTTAGTGTCTGTATGCCTATAATAAACCTTGAAAGCTAGTCACTACCTTCGTACTCATCCATACTCTAAATGTGTTCGTACTCAAAATAATTCGAATGTAAAGTTATTATTCTTAAAATTTGTTGCTGTTTATCAAATTTTTAAGTAATATGCTAAATTATGGGTAATGTCATGTTTGTAATAACGAGAAATAAAAATAAAATGCGCAAAAATCTTCAAATCATGCTTTTGGTAGTGTTGTTGATATGTGGGTCCTGGTTATGGATATTTAAAAAACAAAGAAAAATATCAAACAGGGAATGCCACGCACCAAAACCGCAGCCTCCCCAAAACGAAACCAAAACACGTTTACCGTTTCCAAGAACAACAGAATGGTAAATAAAAAATGTACCGGAATCGTTAGGTCATCACATATGAAAACAATAAATTTAGTCATCGTGTCATGTTTTTTATGCAAGAATAGCGACAATACACGTTTGGTTTGTGTATTAGCGTCAGCAGAAGCCCTTGGGATATGTTACAAATAATCCCGCGGGCTTCTGCAGACGCTAATTTTAATACACAAAAAAACGTGTATTATCCCTACAGTAAACGTTTGTCACTATCGTTTTTTTGTGTACAATTTATCTGTAAAAGGTCTCATAAAGTCAGATTTGAATCAGTATTGTTCGAGTATTTAGTATTCTGCTAAAAATAGTTGAAAGCCTGTGTCTGCGAGAGTGGGTGAGGTAATTTGAATATAACCGTTATTTCAAGACGAGATGACAATAGTCCCGCTGACAGCCATCGTGTGGAAATAAGAGGGGAATAATACTAGTACATTTAAAGCGAATCTGAAAGGAATGTGATAAAGTCAATTCGTACTTTTACACCCACCATATTGTTCCACCAGTCCAACGTGTGACAGTGTCTTTAATTTAACGTAGTTGAGCAGGGTTTCAAAGAAAATGTAATTATGTTTTGTTGCGGTTTACCTACATATTACCTTACGTCACTATATCCACAGACACGTGCTGTTCAGTGACCGAAGTCCTTGATGGACATTATTAGTCACGACTTCTCCTGTCATTTGTTTTAGATATTAGTTATAAACTTACCATTTATCAATGACACATGTTTGTCATAACGTAACACTTAGCACTATTTTGAAAGATCTTGAATTATTCTACTTTCGTAAGTAGCCCTCTGAATCTTCTTTCTTGACAATAAAATGTTGAGTCAGTAAATATACATTGGAAATATCATAAGGTGCATTTAGATCCGGTTGTGTGCCTGGATTTTGAAGAGAAAATGAGACCTAAATACAGAATCGGTAATTTAATAAGCCAGCTTTCATTCTGGTGATATCCATTGTCTTAATTAAATTGGTCTTTTTTCATTGTTAAAGGAGGAAATGCAGCTACAGTGATAACGTATAATGAATTGTCTTACAACTTTTTATTCTGTAGTGTAATATCTAATCTGTTACACGGTTCAGTTCATGTGGCTAGACAGGACAAAAACTCTTTCAGCAAAACTTTACAATGAATTCGAAAAGGAAGTGAAATTTCCCCACAAACATAGTTAAATCATCAAAAATCATAATACATCATTTTGCACTGTTATCATTTTTGTTGGTTTTAACGTCACAGTGAAACAATTATTGGTCATATATGGTGCCATCGCAGCTGGTACTGCCCTTTCGTGCATTGTTTTAGTCAAGGTCGGAACTACCGACCTTCCGTAAGCCAGCTGGATGGCTTCCAAACAGAATTCTTCACACAAACGAAGTTTCGAATCAACAGTGATGAGGACAAATGATTTGAGGTCAATCGAAGTCAGTGGCCTTAACTACTTGGCCATAGAGGCGTATTAGTATACCTTTTTGCTTTGAGTACATTTACTTAACAAAGTGTCCGCATTTTACTTTGACATGATCTTTTATTACCTTTAACTTTTCGTACTTACTTATGTGACCGCTTTTTGTGTGGCCAAATATAAAAAAAAAAATCCCAAACTGTGATGTCTGTAAAAACGGCCGCAAGACAAGAGCAGACTGTGTTTTTATTAATTGTATTTAAAACATTTAACGTTTTTGCGTAATGAAAAGACAACATTGATTACATCATTTCATATTTGACATACGATCAAATGGCCATATGACCTATATTTATATCGGTATGACGTTAAAGCCAACTTATGGGAACGAATATGCATGAATTCCGGGTTATAAATATATAACTATGTTTGAAGCTTCACTAAAATATTTAAAATATTGTGTATAATGTTATGAAAAATATTTTTGAAATGGAGACACTGCATTAACCAGTTTAGCTAGAAGAGAAATCCTGGATTTTGGGCCTAATCTTGGTAAGCCGGACAAAAGCATTAAACTTTCGAAGTTGTACTTATGCATTGAAGCTAACTAACTCCAACACAGTGTTACTTCCCCTTATCGGTAGAGTAGACAATGTCATTACGTATAAATTAGACTGAATTATATTTTCATTATTTTAAATTTTGTTGTACTAAGTTTGTATCTTAATAAACAACAAAATAAACTAAAAAATAATACAATAATACTAAAGTTCTGTCATTTTTTTTATTAAAACAGTTTAAAATTGACATTAAAAATGGCGTCAGATGTTTCTGCATACGTTTTTTTTTTCTTTCTTTTTTTTTTTAAGCCCGCCCGCTTAGCTCAGTAGAGAGAGCGCAGATCTAAGGATCACGGGGTCGTGAGTTTGAGCCCTGGGCGAGGCGTATGTTTTCCGTGACGATTTGATAAAAGACATTGTGTCTGAAATCATTCGTCCTCCACCTCTGATTCATGTGGGGAAGTAGGCATTACTTGTGGAGAACATGTTTGTACTGGTAAAGAATCCAGGAACACTGGTTAGGCTAACTGCCCGCCGTTACATAACTGAAATACTGTTGAAAAATGGCGTTAAACCCAAAACAAAGCAAAAAAATATCAGAAATATTTAGTAAACTAAAATCAAATATAACTAAATTTTAACACTGAATTTAGTTTTAGTCTTAATTTATTAATAAATACAATTGCTTGTGCCAAATATAGCTAACGGTAATTAAGTTAAATAGTGGAACTGCGTCCCTCGTCAATAAATTCCAGAACTAACCCACGATTTCATTAAGTCAAATTGGAAATACATGTAATTGGACAGTTTTGCTTTAAGTTGTACAGCTTACTTCTGATTGAAATCTGTAAACAAACGTCATAGTAATGACGATGGTTATCCTTCCCATACCGGAGAGAATCGGTCAGGGGAAAATGATAACGAATAAGACCAGTGTGCAAAAACAACAACATGCTGAATTTACTTATCAAATAGTCAAGAATTTAGGTTATTTATCGTCTGATTTACCATGGTTCATGGTTCAGATGCGCAGAAATTGAACCAAGAGCGCGTTAACATCTAAACGTTAAACAGTGGTAAATCAGACAAAAGAACAAAAGACATCCTTGTCTATTTTCATTCGCATACGCTAATTGAAATGTATTGAAAAAATATTATGTTGAACTTTATCTATTCTAGTTGTAATAAAATAAAAAGAGGAGGTCCTGTGATTATTTGATTCATAAGTGACGCCGTAACGTTCTCTAACCGGTCCGCGCCAGAACCGTTGTTTATGTTTATCTCAGAATATAAAATGCCTGTTTTTCTAATTTGTTTAACTGAAAACGATATCTTGTCATGTTAGATTTCACATTTATTTTAAAACGAAATTTATGCATTGCCATCATTCTATCACAAGATTTTCAACGTCAGTTGCACATAGTTGGGACTAATAGCACTTTAACTATTATTACGAAACCGCGGTTATACAAAACGTGTCTTTTTAAAAATATAAGACATGCAAAATTACTGTTCTATATCTATGCATGAAACTAATTTATGCCTACACAAAATCTTTTTATATGATAATGAATAAAATAGCTGAGGTTTGATAATACATAATATCGGAATAAAAATCCTGTATTTTCATTATTTCCCTTGATAGCAGAAAAACACCTGCAGTTTTCCACAAGAGGTTAAAGGTCACTAATGCAAATCCTTTTTTGTTTCATATAGAAAACTACAAATCCACGCCTTATTTACATATAGTTATACAATATCACTTTTTCCTACACCTACTTATCATGAAAATTTTATAATAAATTAAAGAAAGAAATGGAGCGAAAATAGAGGAGTGGATGGTTTCTAGAGTGAAATGCCAGTCAGTGGTGGTCTGCTTCCTTAAAAGTGACGCATGATTGCTCCTATCTACACATTAAAACATTACTATTGGAGTTTACACATAAAACAGTCCCTTTTTCATGCAGAATCATTCTAGCAGTGAAAACGTGTGACTGAAGCACCCGTTCTACACGTGCAAAAAAGATAATATTTTCGACAGAATTACTAACATTATTCACATTTTGTTGATTCGCCTTTAACGTCAAGAACTTAACATATTTGCCCTTTCAAATTAGTACGCAACGGATGTAATTTGAACACAAAAATGTAACCAAGAAATTCATGACAAATCCAGAGTAATCCCGCTAAGATTGGTCGTGTGGAAAACATGATAGTATCATCACCGTGTCCAACGTATACGTCGCATTTACGGCGAGTACGCTACATAAACGGTATATTGTACGCTCCATTACCGGCATTTCCTGTTGATTTTGTCAACATTCTGTATGGTGAGGTAAGAAACACTACTTATTTTCATTGAAGTTCAACGTGTTTAAAGAAGCGATATATTCAGTACGAGCTGCAGATCATTCACGCTCCCCATGGTAATGTGGTTTTGGCCAGTAATTCTCTAATTACTTCAAACATTCGAGTAAACTGAGGTGAGAAGTCGGTTTCGAACTCGGACGTTCACTTTCAGGTTCATTTTCTGTCTCTTAAAATCATTCTGTTAACTTCACCTGTTTAACGCGAGAATAGTATAACAAGTTACAAATAAAAATACATATCATGGCGTAAATTCATGTTTTAGGGGAGCTTTATGCCAAAATTAGCGATGTACGCCCTATAAAACGGCGCGTCTACAGAAGTACGCCACATAAAAAGGCCGTTACCTTTATCTAAAATGCAACAGTTACTATCATTATTGTAAGGATTTTCCGGGAAAGATATGTAAACCCCACCACTGCGTACTATGACAAATTCTTAGCAAATAGTCTGTTTTAAAATATTAATTTTAATATCGAGTGTTATCAAATAAACTTGACTCAATATATGAAAGAGCTACATTCACAATAAGATATCGTGTATAATAATTTTCAGTCAGTTGTCAATAATCATTTACCTGGCACTCATTAATCTTCGCCAATATTTTCGGGCGTTTACGTTAGCTTACGAAAGAATCATATCCTGAAAATAGTTACATTTGTAGAAAACACATTACACGATGGGGTAGTGGTGTCTACGCTCGATACCATGGGTTCCAAATTACCGGCGTGGACCATTTTATCGGCATTGATTTTATTCTAAGATTATTTCACGTACATGTAATATTTTTTACGAATTTTAATTGTTTTCTATTGTAGACTTGAGCTGCGCCATGAAAACCAACATAGATCCTTATTTTTCCATTTTTCACGCATCTGCGCGTAAATCGGGGGTCAAATGGGCATTATTTCACTCGTGGAATGAATTGACATAAAATAGGACACTTTTCATGCTAATATTCGCATATTTTCGAGTTGTTTCTTGTGTAGGGTGTTTATTCTGCAAACCGCTTTCTGAAATGCGGAAACATGAGGGTACCTGACTTAAGTTGACTTGTATTTCACTGCATACTTTTCAATACCCCTTTTTCTTTTTGTTTTCAAATGTATGGATACCTTATGGAAAAAAGGTCAACGACGGAGTGAAAATCTAGAAACTGTAACAAATTGTTCTGAAGTAGCTGAATTTTATATGAAACAAAGAACAATTTCTTTTATTGGTATATAGCCAGCATGGATACAGACCAGCCTGCGAATGCGCGCATCCTGGTCAAGATCCATGCTATTCGCTAATGGTTTTCTAATTGCAATAGGCTTTGAAAGCGAACAGCATGGATCCTGACCAGACTGCGTGGATACGCAAGCTGGTCTGGATCCATTCTGGTCGCAACGCAATTATGTTGGTTTTCGCATGGCGCGACTCATTTTATTTTCTGGAAATACTTATGATATAAAATCTGTCATTCATTTTTTCTAAGATACTTTAAAAGAAAAATCGACAGTTTCTTCTACGGTTATCTTGAATACAAGTGTTATTCATTCAGGAAATAAACAAGAAATGATGATTATTAGTTGATCAGGTAAGTAGGGGAGAACGGTGTTGAATGTGCCATGGGTTGGTAGTGCCACGGATGACTTCCCATCTTTATTGAAGAGCTTAGACGTCATTTGCAAATATTTTAATCGCGCCATTTTTCAAATACATTTCTTTGGAAAGCACAGACATTGTAAACAAAAGGACAACGAAACTGTGTTTGAAATACCGATTTGGACCACTATAAGTAATTTTTGACGTAATACACATTTGTGTTCTGACAGTTCGTTAAGATGTAGATATATCGACATAAGATATATTATAAATTCAGCATTTGAGTTATGTGAATTCAGAAATACGAAAAGGTAAATGCCATGTAGTTTTTAAGATGCTTTACCATACTGTAAATAAGTGTGTAGAGTTGTGACGTTTGACAGGCCATGTTGACACTAGCAGTATTCTTAAACTAAAGATTATATCCGCTGTTGTTACATTTCATTTTTTAAACGGAAATGTTATTTCATGTAAACATAGTCTTAATTTACTGATAAACTGAAACAGCGCTTGAGAAGAAGGCAAAATGTGAAAAATGGCACATTCAACCTCCCTTATGAGAATTTTCTTTCCTGTTAAGTCTGCAGATGAAATTTGAAAAAGAGATATGGTCAGATGTAAGCACCAAAAACAAAATTGCGAAATTAGGAGCGAGAAACGTTTTGTCCGCACTGCTACCTGTATATTCAACATTGTGTTACTTGTGAAATACATTTTCAGTTTTTAATTCGTTTTAGGTTCAGCACACGAAGATAAATTTACGAAAATATATGGAATATTCATGATTACCAGGTAAAACTCTATACGTACTGTTTATACATAACGAGCATGTTTATTTTATCTTCCGAATAATAATATTACTGTTATATTATGTAATTCCAAAGCCAATTATATATTTAAAAATGTAAATAAAATGAAAAAAGATGCGAGTGAAGACATATGTAATCAGCTGCTATAAATTTAACGGCCTTTTTATGTGGCGTACTTCTGTAGACGCGCCGTTTTATAGGCGTACATCGCTAATTTTGGCATAAAGCTCCACTAAAACATGAATTTACGCCATGATATATATTTTTATTTGTAACTTGTTATACTATTCTCGCGTTAAACAGGTGAAAAGTTAACAGAATGATTTTAAGAGACAGAAAATGAACCTGAAAGTGAACGTCCGAGTTCGAAACCGACTTCACGCCTCAGTTTACTCGAATGTTTGAAGAAACTAAAGAATTACTGGCCAAAATCACATTACCATGGGGAGCGTAAATGATCTGCAGCTCGTACTGAATATATCGCTTCTTTAAACACGTTGAACTTCAATGAAAATAAGTAGTGTTTCTTACCTCACCATACAGAGTGTTGACAAAATCAACAGGAAATACCGGTAATGGAGCGTACAATACACCGTTTATGTAGCGTACCCGCCGTAAATGTGACGTATACGTTGGACACGTTGATCATGTTAATAATATAAGTATTTGGTGAAAATACAGCTTTAGAAATGGAGGTCAGTTACTTAAAACTTGTTCTATTAATTGTGTTTGATGGCAAATGGAGACTAGAAACATAACAAGATATTAGTATGAGTAATAAATAGAATAACGAGGCTTCAAATAAAAACAAAAAAGACCAAGAGCACCGCAATGCGAAGCAATATACGCCCGAAGGTATGACCTTTGACCCTAAGTGTGACCTTGACCTTGCTCTGGACGCTGTCTCGATGTGGTGAACATTTATGTCAAGTTTCTTAGAAATCCTTCAAGGAGTTCAAGAGTTACAGAGCGGACACGAAATTGCTAACGGACGGACAGACGGGCGGATAGCGGGGGTATAACATAATACCTCCCTTTGGGCGTATAACAACAGTATTGCCTTTAGCTTGTGCATGGCCATACAATCCGTTTTAGTTTTGCCTTTAACTAGTCCCTAAGCCATGCCATTCTTTTTTGACACATGTAATGTTAAAGGCCAACAAAAAAGCAAGAAATGTTACACCAGCCATCTAAACAACAGGAGACACTAGTTTCGGAGAAAAGCGTTTACTTATTTTCTTCCGTTGAGGTTTACTTTCGTATAACATTATAACTTGTTATACGTGTACGTCTACATCTACTTCGCCAAAACACAAAATTACGCCTAAAATGAATTTGTCTTCTCAGGGAGATTTCATTAGGGTACTCATATGGTAAACGATTTTTAGGTGTTACAGTTATTTGTTAAAACGCATATGTACACATACTTTGACATGTCACGTACACCTAACACAATTCTTATCTGATAACTTCAACATTTCAGATATTCATTTTACTTTAGACACTTTTTCGTATGTATCTTACATCTAACTGAGGTTGCAAATTTGTTATTTACAGGAAGCGTTATAAATAATCGAAAGTTTCAGGTCAAAATGATACTTTTTATATCAACACTAAATCGGTGCTAGATGTACAGTACATGTACTTTTTAAATCCGTTACTTAATTGCTTATTTTATCATTAGCTGTAAACGTTATGACCAGTTTATAAATGCTTCAGATCAAAAATAGTTGAAGCATCTATCCTTTCATTGCTACTTCGAGTATTCGTTATTTTTTGATTTGAGGATTTCCACTTGGTCTACATTTTCTCGAGCACAGCCCCTGGATACTAATGCTAAAACATTCTGATCAGTTTGCTTAATATTGAATTATGTCATTCCCTATTGTGTTTGTTTGTGTGTTTTCAATATAGGTTAGTAATATTATCAAATTTTAATTCATTTATTTCATATATATTTTATAAGATGTTCCAAATAACAAATCAAATCTATAAGAATATCCTTACTAACCTATATTTACCTATTATAAAATGCTGATAAATACTGTGTTAATGTCAAGTAATATGCACAACTTCGATAAGAATATCATCCTCATGTAGCTATGCAAGTTGGGTACACAATGCAAAGATCAAAGATCACGGTTACAACACCTGTAAGTTTGGCATAACAAGTAACCAGGATATTGATTTTAGAACATTTTAGAAATAGTGTAAAGAAAGTCCAAAATATAGCATAATTATGTCTTAACCAAGAATGTCATTTCACAGATTAGAAAAAGAAAATAACAAATTGACTAATATACTAGAGGATGCATACTCTTTTATCATTTAAATTCCACATATACTGAATAAAAACGTCGGTATTTTAGAAAACATAATTTGTTTCATCATTTTTATAGTAACTGTATTGAACAGATTAAATCTAAAATGTAAAAATAATCAACTTTTGTATTTGATGCATTTGCTTTTCAATTATTTCTTTAACTTTTATTAAAATGTGGCAGTGATAGCTGATGAGCAGTGCATTAGGATACTAACATCAATCGTTTTACCTTCAGCAGTCTAAAATGCGACACCCGGGACAGGAAAGACCTACCTAACTTGGTCAGCCCAGCCAGTTACTGCCTTAAAGACCCAGTTAGCCAAGGTCTGGTTCTATATCTAAACACTATGAGTCAGTTTTACGCCGAGTTTGATAACTGATTTGGGCTACTTCATCGAGAATTTTTTCTATAGGCGTATAAGTTTCGTTATATTAAAACAAAGTTCCGCGGTATGATATTTCTTAAAACACTTATGTACTATAACCACAACCAAAGCTGGGTTAAAAGACAGTCATTCATATCAGTATGATTGACGTGCAACGTATATTTTGAGAAGTTCGAGTAACATGTGACATTAAAAAATGAAAATTAGCCATAGTCTAATGGCAGCTAGACAGCAAATATAGTATAAAATGACCGTCATATTGTAAAAGGCATTATTAGTTGTACTGATCAGTTTAACACATAATGTGTTAAGTATTTCACAGCCAAATTAACATTTTTTAACAAGCGCTTCTTGATAAGATCACAACAAAATAATTTATAAAATGCTGAAATATTTTTAATAATAGAGCCGTGCCATGAGAAAACCAACATAGTGGGTACGCGACCATCAAGGATCCAGACCAGCCTGCGCATCCGCGCAGTCTGGTCAGGATCCATGCTGTTCGCTAACGGGTTCTCTAATTGTAATAGGCTTTGAAAGCGAACAGCATGGATCCTGACCAGACTGCGCGGATGCGCAGGCTGGTCTGGATCCTTGCTGGTCGCATACCCACTATGTTGGTTTTCTCATGGCGCGGCTCATATGTAACAGGGTTTATAAATATAAGTTCGTTTCCTCAGTGTGTTTATTCGACGTTTTATTGTGTAAGTGACATTGACTTTCATATCGACTAATATATAGTAGAGAAATTGAGATTTCATATTTTAAGAGGTAGTAGTATGTGTAGGATGCTCTTCTGTATATAAGTAATATGCAGTCGTACAAGTTTAGCTGCACCAGTAACACCGTTACTACACGTTTTAAGGTAATGGACCCGTAATGACAATCCAAAAAAAACGTTATTTCGATATTTTTCGGTATTTACGGAAAGTTGTGTGCGTTGAGTCAGATTTTACGGCCAGAGAGTTCCGAATTGCTTATCGAGAATACGTAATCACACGGAAATTGCCGATTGTCATTACGGATCCACTACCTTAAACGAGTATTTTAACACTGATTCATTCTATTGGGCAATTTTAGCAGCCGCTTAATATTATGTAACGTACGCGTACATATACGAGTGTAAGATTGTAACGCCTGTTTACTTGTTTGTTACTGGGATCTACGTTGGGTTTAGACCCTTGCTTTGGGTGTAGAGATTCTTCATGTGGGGAAGCAATCCAGCTGGCTTCCGGAAGGTTCTTACCAGGTGCCCGGCCTTGTCTTAAACAATACTTGGAGACGCAACAGGGTTCTTCCTTCACCACCAACAGATAAAAGAATCGCATATGGTGCCGGTGTGACTCTTAACCTCCACCCCCGCCCCCGCCCCCGCCCCCACCCCCACCCCCCAAAAAATGGATAAAAGAAATAGTATTTGTTTTATTACTAGAAAGCGCGCAAAATGCCAGAAGATATCAGGCCAGACACGAACAAAAATAAAAGTGCACAGCGCAAAATCTGTTACATTTTCTTGAAATATTAGAGCGACAAGTAAACCTCCATTTCTTAAAAAACCGATCCCAGAGAAGGATGTCTCATAGAATGTAGATGTTTTTTTTTTCTCATATGGCGAGCTACGTTGACAGCTAACAATTTTTATTTCAAGACAATGCACTAATATTTAAAGTTCACAGTTGTTGGAAGTTTCAGTTACAGCGAAATGGCCTTTATGTTAATGCCCTTGAACATCTTTACCGTCATCATCATCATCAAAAACAAATTCATTCGGTGTTATTTCCTTTTCAATCTTTCGCAATCCATTTTGTATGTTTTCTTCCAGTTTTTAAAATGTTTAATTTAAGGAGATTCGTTGTAATAAATGACAAAGATATAGAGCAGCTAAAGGCTTAAAATGCTGCAATCCATCTTCATTTGCGCCGTTCTTTTTCTTCGTAAAAAACTTTGAAACAAAAACGTTTAGAATATGAATTTGTTTATAATGTAATTACAAACGCGCATTCAAATGGAGTACCACGCTGTAAATCTGTTTTGAGTACACGGAACGTTTTACGCAACGTTGCCTCCGTAAAACCCTGTATGAACTAGAATGTACTTAATATAACGCGTGCATACGCCATTTCAGACGTTTTTGTTAAGCGTAAGACGTTGACATATGACAGTGTACAACTGTGTTCAGCTAGAGTCATTTGTCCAGGTTTTAACAAGTATATGGGCATATATAGTTGTTACACAACTGAATGACTTTACATGCCTTAAGCTTTGATATTTTTGTTTGTGTCTGCTTTTCTTCAACGGAGTTCGCCAAGGAGGTGTTTTTGTTCGTGTGTTGTTTTGTGTATTTAGCATTCTTTCTGGATGTATCCATTTAAAGGGTGATGAATAGATAATTGTTTGAAGTTTATATCCGAGTGAGTTTTCTCCTATTTAAGAATGTCATCGAAATCCAAAATGGGTTATTTAATAATTCCGGCGATACTTTTAGCAAATTGTCGGATAATTATGTCTGCAGGTTAGTAAAAATTTGGTTATATTTTTCTTGATATATATAAATAACAGTCATCATCTGTACTTTGTCTGTTTATTTCCATGTAGCAAAAACATCATCTGGTCGTTGTCGAACAAAATAGCAACCGACCAACAAAAATGTAAACATGTATCATTACGCATTTGTGGTGGACGGATAGCTCAGTGGTTTGCACACTGGCCTTCCAATCCTGAGGTCGGGGATTCGATCCCCGGCAGCTACTCGGGAATTTTCAGAAACGCTTTTCAGTGTTTCCCACCCAGTCCTTGCGTGTATCAGTGCTATACACTGGGCACGTTAAAGAACCAGGCTGTCTATTCGCAACGAGCTAGGCTAAGTTAGCCGGACAAGCCTGTATCTGATTTCTGATCTCTCTGTCGTGGGGGCTTTGTCTCACTCTGTCCCTCTGGTCAGATCGCTCTGTGTCTGTACTAGTAGAGGATGAATTATGCGCCCTGTGTGGCTGCATTTGAACTATGTAAAGCGCCTTTGAACGTGAAATTGATCATGAAAAGGGCGCTATATAAATCTGGTATAATAATAATAATAATAATAATTTCCTTTATATCGCGTTTAACGCTGTTTTCTGGTAAGTGTATAAGTTTACTGCTTGTTTAGACTACCATCTAAATGCGGACAACCAGTTTTTTGTAAATGTAATTTTGGCAAAGAACATTTATCTTGAAAGGGTAATTGGATAGTCCATCTTAGAAAAGTGGACCGGTAATTCATTCACCTATTTTTACCTGGCAAAGCGGAACGTCTTGTTTCACAACGTAAAATGGGGATTACTAGTCTCCACTTACAGATGTAGGGATAACAATTACAATATCACATGTGTATTGTGCAACCAATGTTAAAAATATAGCTCTATGTAACTTAAGGAAAGGGCAGCCGCAACTGAATGTTAGAACACAAATGAAATTAGTTAAACTGTTAAGGAAAATCTTTGTTTAATCGTTTCTAGTTTAAATAGTGAATACATCCTGTCAGCAACCAGGCATTTCCGAATTATAGATCACTTATCGGTCCCAATTCGCTGCGCTTCGCTTTTGAAAAACTTAATTCTATTAGAAGATCAGTAAATTATGTATAACGTATACGTCCGAACGCGTTAAATGATTCTGGGTCACATTGATATGCAGTTTTCGGATATATGAGCCGCTACATGAGAAAACCAACATAGTGCATTTGCGACCAGCATGGATCCAGACCAGGATCCATGCTGTTCGCTAACGGTTTCTCTAATTGCAATAGGCTTTGAAATGCACTATGTTGGTTTTCTCATGGTGCGGCTCATTTATTGACAAGCGCATAAATCATACTTTTTCACTACTGTGATATCTCGCCGCTGTATCTGGTCGTTATTATTGTTTTAAGGGAAAGAACAATAGGTTAGATGATAGGGATCTAGCTGTAAACATGTCTTGATGAATGTGTTACTTCAAAACCTGGACATTTGAATTTACAGTCAGGTCTTCGTCAATCGCCCAACAAAATTAACTACAGCTCCTGAACAACTGTTTTAGAATTTTACGACATAATTTATGTCAAAGAAAATAAATGAAGATCAAGTTTACGTTTGACTAAACCTTAGACCATATAAATGGAAATTACGGCTCTGTTTTACGTGTTCAGAAACAAATAAACGTTTGTACTTACAGCATCTGTTCGACATCTTACCAAACAATACGAAAACACTAATGACGCATGCTAATTTGTGCAATAAAAATGTCAATGTCAGTAGTGTTTGTTAGCGTAAAAACAAAAATGATAATATATTTATTATTTCCCATAAGTATATCTCATTCACTTAATACAATGTATAATGCAATGATGCGTTGCATTATACTGACATTAATTGTGTTCTTTGATAGAAAACAGTTTTTGAAACGGAAACAAATCCTTTCAAGGAAAGTGATAATGTATTTGTTATATTGCCATCGGTTACCGACTAAAGTTTCGCAGCAGTTCAAGTCAGCTCAATGACTTGTTCGTCGGTATCCGGTTCTCAAGAAAATATATACGACACGTCCCATACATCCTGGTGCAGTTTTGTAAACGGTAAGCCAACATTTTTAAAGCAAGAGGAATGGTAAAGTTTAGATGAGTTTCCGGTTTAAAGAAAATTCAGTCTGGGTAGAGACAAGTGTTCTTTTTCGACGGATTTTTGCTTTTCAAGGTTTTCCACTTTTAAAATGTTTCAGCTTTTCTGTAGTTTCCGTTTTAGAGGTCTTTACGCTTTCCATGGATTTTCAGTTTAGTGGAGTTATCGCTTTTCAGGGTGTCCGGTTTAGAGAGGTTTCCACTTTTCAGTGTTTCCCGTTTAGAGGGGTTTCCATTTTTGGGTTTTCTAATTTAGAAAGGTTTCCACTTTTCAGGGTATCCAGTTATGAGAGGTTTCCGTTTTACAGGGTTTCCCATGAAGAGGGGTTTCCATTCTCAGGGTTTCCAGTTCAGAGAGTTTTCTGCTTTTCATGGGTTTCCGGCCCGAGGTGTTCTACTGTAGATTGTTTACGGCCTACTTGTGAAGTATTAACCTTAACTGTCGTACAATGAGTTTCTAATATGATTACTATGGCTAAGGCTTAGGGCTTCTGCTGAACGGTTATTAATGCGTTTTGCATGAAAATAATACATATTAAATATTCAATTACCATAAGAAAAACCTGAGAAAGTGATTTGCATGAAAATGCATCTTGCAGGTATTTAATAATGCATTTGCTGATAGCTTGATAAGTGAAAGATAAGCATGAAGTTAAGCTGTCAAACTATCATAGCTGTATGACAATGGTCTGTTTCAAATAATTAGTGGGCACGCCTGTCAAGAATATATCCATACATCAGTAAAAATGTGGTATATACACACTATGAGACCAACAAATGGTGTGGTTGATTCGTGACGGCTTTTTTTAGCTCACCTGAGCTGAGTTTTTCTGATCATTCGATGTCCGGCGTCTGTCTGTCTGTCGTCTGTCTGTCCGTCAACATTTAGCTTGTGTATGCGATTGAGGCTGTATTTTTCAACTGATCTTCATGAATTTTGGTCAGAATGATAACCTTGATGAAATCTAGGCCGAGTTCGAAAATGGGTCATCTGGGATCAAAAACTAGGTCACTAGGTCAAATCAAAGAAAAACCTTGTGTATGCGATAGAGGCTGTATTTTTCAATTGATCTTCATGAGTATTAGTCAGAATGATAACCTTGATGAAATCTAGGTCGAGTTCGAAAATGGGTCATCTTGGGTCAAAAACTAGGTCACTAGGTCAAATCAAA
This sequence comes from Mercenaria mercenaria, assembly GCF_021730395.1. Taxonomy (NCBI): domain Eukaryota; kingdom Metazoa; phylum Mollusca; class Bivalvia; order Venerida; family Veneridae; genus Mercenaria; species Mercenaria mercenaria. The sequence continues at coordinate 70,725,478 of NC_069368.1, read as the reverse complement.
GAAAAACCTTGTGTATGCAATAGTGGCTGTATTTTTCAATTGATCTTCATGAATATTGGTCGGAATGATAACCTTGATGGAATCTAGGCCAAATTCGAAAATGGATTATCTCGGATCAAAAACTAGGTCACTAGGTCAAATCAAAGAAAAACCATGTGTATGCGATAGAGGCTGTATTTTTCAATTGATCTTCATGAATATTGGTCAGAATAATTGCCTTGATGAAGTCTAGGCCGAGTTCAAAAATGGGTCATCTGGGGTCAAAAACTAGGTCACTAGGTCAAATCAAAGAAAAACCTTGTGTATGCAATAGAGGATGTATTTTTCAGTTGATCTTCATGAAATTTGGTCAAAGTGATTGCCTTGATGAAATCTAGGTCGAGTTTGAATATGGGTTATCTGAGGTCAAAAACTAGGTCACTAGGTCAAATTAAAGAAAAATCTTGTGTATGCGATAGACTGTTTTTTTCAATTGATTTTTATGAAATTTGGTCAGAATGATTGCCTTAATGAAATCTAGGTAGAATTTGAATATGGGTCATCTGAGGTCAAAAACTAGGTCATTTGGTCAAATCAAAGAAAAAACTTGTGTATGTGATAGAGGCTGTATTTTTCAGTTGATCTTCATGAATTTTGGTCAGAATGATTGCCTTGATAAAATCTAGGTCGAGTTTGAACATGGGTCATCTAGGGTCAAAAACTAGGCCATATCTAAGAAAATGCTTGTTTTATCGCAAGAGACCAATTTTTTGGTCCTATCTTAATGAAAATTGGTCAGAATATTTGTTTCCATGAAATCACTAGGCCAAACATGTTTTACACTGTTATGGTGTGTTTCTTAGGTGAGCGACCTAGGGCCATCTTGGCCCTCTTGTTTCGTTTATTTGTGTTTTTTTTTTCTTCTTCTTCTTAATGCATGATATCTACATACATCATATTTATATTTCACATTATGACAACTGTATAAAAGTACATAACAATTCTAACATAATTTGACGGGACAATTTACAATGTTATATTGATATAACTCCCAACATTAAATTTATACATACTTAAGACTGGAAAATGTTTGCAAATCTGTTTATAAGACTGCCGTAAAATAATGAATAGTATAAACTGCTTTATTTTATTTTTTTTTTTTTATAGTATAAAAACAATCGCATAAATGCGCAAATTAAACTGTTTTAGATTCTGTTCAGTTAAGATTAGATCTGAAGCCACATCTAAATGACATTCACTGAACTTAGTATGGATCAATGCACGTTAGAGAAATGCTTTGATTATTTTTGTCTTACTTTAGCAAACCACCATACCTTTGAATTTGTAATGATCATTTATACTAATTAAGCATGCAAAATTTTATGACGTCTTTAAAGTGTTTGTTATATAGCTAATTGGGGCATTAATTTGCCCAAAGACAATTATTCAAAATAACATATCAATAAAATGTGTACTGTACGTCCGCTTATTTTCATGCTAAAAAACATTTTTACTGGATCGCGCTAGTTCACATTTTTATTTCATTTTTATTAGGACAATTAATTTGTTTATTAAATGGAAACAAAACTGCTCTAACGATATAAAACAGCTGTGAGAGGAAATGAAACAACGCAAAATCTGGAAATGGACCTCCAGTAAGAAAATATGAGACCCCACCATTAGATAAGGTAGCAGGGTACACCGTCAATATTTGTTATAATTAGAACTTCGTGATTTTGGATGTCTGTAAATTAAGGTGAGAGATAATGATTGTTAATTCTTTAGAAAATTTATACAGTCGACACATGTAAAATTCCGATGTCAGTTGTAAAACTAACTGCTGGTAGCTTTGTATGAATCAATGAGGCACCTTTTCGCGGAAAATTCAAATCACGGAAGGGTTCTGTGCTTGTTGATTGATACTCAGGAACATTTTCGCTATTTTGTGGAAAAAAAATGAGCTGGATGGGTCCCCATTCCGTTTATATCCCGAAGTTCAGTAAGGACTATTAAATTGAGAAATGCAATATAATTTGGTATTGTTCTTGCAGTGGAATCATTGCAGGCTGTTCAAAAAGTGCAAAATTGATGATTTTGGCATGCTATTTTTCATGGATAGTGTAACACTTTCGTTTTGATAACTTTCTTTATTCTTGTATGAGAATCCTGATCTTGCCATTAATTAAAAGTACAAAACATGCACGCAATTTATAAAATGGCCACCCTGATTCTGCCATAAGGGAAGTGTAATATTGCGACTCGCGACATGTAAGACTGTCCGTGCCAAAAAATTTCGAATCTAAGTGCACCCTGCTACCTAAAAACGAAAATACGAGTTGTGTCCGCTGAAACAGCCTTCCCTCCACGTATGTTTATTAAAGACGGGTTAGGGGCAGGATCGGAAGGGTAAAAAATTAGATCCCCGGATGAGGTATTTGAACCTTTTTACAGTTATGAATTGCGTGTTATTTAATGTTCTGAAATTATTTTGTGTGTGAAAGTTGTCACATTATGTGTGATACTGTTATAAGAAATCTAATAACACAAAGTAACCAATTAACGGTTCCAAATACCTCGTGCTTATGGCGATCAAAACACGTGCACAAATAAGTTAGTTGTCTTTGCGCATAATGGCTGATTAAAATAGATTTCGAGCTGAATACCAAAGTTTGCATACACATTTATAGTTTATTATTTGACCAATTTGCTGAAAACACACACAGTTTAAAACTTTCATTTCTATAGTGCAATGTTAAAGAAAAGAATTCGACATATTGATGCATTAAACGCATTTCTATTATAAACTGCAACTGTTGTGGGATTCGGGTTCATGTTTGAACTTGATGCTTATGGACATGACGGTGACGTCACTTTGGATCCTGTTGACAATGCAATATATCAGAAAAAAATAGCAAAAATAGCAAACGTTGTAATATATCTAGATAGAACCCGAATAACAGGATAGTGTTAGACCCAGGATGGTGAGTAAGCATCATACCGACATGTTGGAGCGTGTAGTAGGCATCATATATTGGACATGGCGTTTGATAGACTCTTTGGCTTTCGAAAAATTAAATTACTAATTTTTACAATTAGTGTTCTATGAACTTTTTTCACTTGTTCATCTTTTTCTGTTTTCTTTCTTTCCTTTTATTTTGGCCAAATATCAATAAACTAGTAAACGATGAACGATAGTAAAGATGCAAAATTGTAAAACACTTTCATGTGAGAAACTGCAATTCCGAAAAACTAAACACTGTACAGTTTGAAGACTTGGGATGACATAAAACACCTGCCGAAAGTAGACGTTTAACAAGCGTTTTAACTAAGGTAGCAGATGGCGGTTTTTTCTAGTACTTCAGACTTCCGAGCGATGTGGCCAAGTCAGACGGCTTCCGATATCTTACGAGATGCAGACCTGAAAATAAAAAGATACCGGTTTACATCTTACTTGAAGAAGAAATAAAATACATAGTAAACTTCATACAAAGCATAGATTTTTAAATCCACAAGCCACCTGAAAGATAATTTCAGCCCGCGAAAATACATGACATTTCAGCCCAAATTAGCCATATCTCCAACTGGCCTTAAAATGTTAGGGGAATGGATAGAGACAAATGGCCACTTGCATTCTGTACTCAGTTTCAAGTATTACTTGCAGAGCTGGACAAAAATACCTGTCAACCGATTACTTTTTTCACTATTTTCAACTGTGTGAGGCCTATAAGACATTTGACAGTTCACGAGACGCTCAATGCTGATAGTGGCATATATGCATTTCAAGCAGTTATATGAAAATGATGCCATCAAGCTTACATTCGCATCTGCCAGAATTTCTGCAACATACCATTCTTAAACTTGTTAATCACAAACTCACATCAACAAATATTTCAAACATCAAAACTGCCTTCACTTCAAGGTTTTATCTCTAATGACAGATTTTGACCCTGGCCAATTCGAATCTGTGGCTGGAAACTACCAACTGCTACCTTAAGGACCAAGACATGCATCTCCATGGACTGTCTGGCACCTGATTCTAAGAAAATGATCTATGACAAATAAAATCTTACCAATATTTAAACAATGCTTTGTTCTTCTTGCAAATTGCACATGTCCAAACAATGTCTACAATATTGTGGATTTGGCCCCATTTTACACACATATTTCTTACTGCATCTATCTTTCTGACATTAAAAAAAAGACTTACCTACTATTACATGATGGCCATAAATGTACTGTATTAGCATTGTGCACAGCCCTGCATACTTGAGGAACAGAATTAAAAGCAGCACAGCTTACTTACCCAAGACTAACTGTACTTCAAATCCGCAAGCTCAGGAAAAGCCGCCCCTGTTTACAAGTACTTTTTCATATTACCTTACATACAGTAAGTATAAAATAGCTTTAAATAAATATTTTACAATGCACTTTTGTTGTTGTTGTTGTTTTTGTTGTTGTTGTTGTTGTTGTTGTTGTTGTTGCCAAACTTACCTATTTTAACGAATTCGAGCAATCTCCCAGTACATCTCCGAGAAACCGTATCTTCTCTTAATTAAAAACAAATATCTGCAAATGTTCCCTCACTCCAGGACCTTAAATGCACCCAAGATGTATCCACTCTCTACACTTTTCTTCTGTCGTCATGTCCTGACACCGATAAAGCCACAATAGAAATTTGTAAGAACTAAAATCATACCTGCCACTCGAGAAATATCTTCGAAAGAAATATCACCACAGAATCCAGTTCCGAGCCTTGTGAAACAGCCATGTGTTTACAAAATGCCAAAAAGTTGCACCTATATTTCCTTTAAATAGTCCTTCTTCCTTTAAATTTGATATAAACTACAAAAGAAATGTGTTTCCCGCTAGAAATTTTAAGAAAACCCTACACTACAAACAAAAATAAGATTTACTTACCCGGTAAAATCAGAGTTACCTCCCCTTAACTTCTACCATATCAAACAACATCTGTCTATGTTATGAATCCATTCAGCTCGGATTTTTAAATAACACATACTGGAGAGCTTGAACAACACAAAAGAAAGCATGAAATAGTACTTACAAAAATTGACAAATGTCTTAAGGTAGCAGATGGCGGTTTTTTCTAGTACTTCAGACTTCCGAGCGATGTGGCCAAGTCAGACGGCTTCCGATATCTTACGAGATGCAGACCTGAAAATAAAAAGATACCGGTTTACATCTTACTTGAAGAAGAAATAAAATACATAGTAAACTTCATACAAAGCATAGATTTTTAAATCCACAAGCCACCTGAAAGATAATTTCAGCCCGCGAAAATACATGACATTTCAGCCCAAATTAGCCATATCTCCAACTGGCCTTAAAATGTTAGGGGAATGGATAGAGACAAATGGCCACTTGCATTCTGTACTCAGTTTCAAGTATTACTTGCAGAGCTGGACAAAAATACCTGTCAACCGATTACTTTTTTCACTATTTTCAACTGTGTGAGGCCTATAAGACATTTGACAGTTCACGAGACGCTCAATGCTGATAGTGGCATATATGCATTTCAAGCAGTTATATGAAAATGATGCCATCAAGCTTACATTCGCATCTGCCAGAATTTCTGCAACATACCATTCTTAAACTTGTTAATCACAAACTCACATCAACAAATATTTCAAACATCAAAACTGCCTTCACTTCAAGGTTTTATCTCTAATGACAGATTTTGACCCTGGCCAATTCGAATCTGTGGCTGGAAACTACCAACTGCTACCTAAATAATATACATACCAACAAGTGAACCTAGTCTAAAAACTGGTTTACGTTAACTAACAATTAGCATTTGATTAATCGAAAGACATCTGTCATTTGAAAAGACACAATAACAGCCGTGATTACGTTAGTATCCGCTATCGATCAAAATATTAACAATTCTAATTAATTTTGTTGAATTTAATTCTAAAACTTTTGTTTATAATTTCTGCATATATTTTGTGAATATATGTGACACAGAACACACCCAAAACGAAGAGTTTGAACGGTAGAGTCCTTAGATAAATGTGTTTGTGACGCTATTTAGGTTGGGCCAAGGTAAAAGAGATGTTTGATTCCAAATTTCAATTTTATAGTTGCGCACTAAAACTATCATGAAGGTGATGACAAAAATATCCTTTATGTTTGTTTTATTCATAACCGAAGTATACTAAATGCTATTAAATATTGTTGTGTATACAGTCATTATTTATTTTTGGTGTGAAGTAACTTTCTAATATGAAAAAATGCTAATTTCTCTTAATTAAAGCATGACCCTATACTGACACCATGCCAGCAATACAGGCACCGAGAACGAGTGATACATTTTATATGCTGTTCAACATTTTCAGAATCAAAATGATATAGCAGAATTCTGCGGTGATTATCAAATAAATCAATATGAAAAAAAAAACAAAAAAAAAACGATTGCAAATGTAAAGAATAAAAACTGTGATAATGCAAGAAGCAGCTGGAAATGAAAGGCGTTCATGATGACATTCGGCCTTAACCCTATTAAGATGTACCTATATAACCACAGTTTATTCCTAAAGAAGAAGTGCATAATGTTATAACTCGGTTAAACATTAATATTTGCTAGTACTTTGCAGCATGATCAGAGACGCACCCACTTGGAAAAATATTGTTGGTGATGTTTACTCTGAAGTGGCAAATGTACTAACAGCCACGGAAAGGAAGTATATCCTCACCAAAGGTGTCGTCTGCAGGGGTTTTATTTCCTGTAATATTTGTTTCGAATTTCGAATTTTGTTTACTTCACTTTTTGACCTTTCTTTGTGCTAAAATGTATATGCAAAAAGAACGCCGTTGACTTTAATTGTGAATGCATTTCTAAAGCAAAAAGTATAAATTTTTGACAATGTTATGAATTACATTTAAGTTTGTAAACATAATTAGAAGTCCCGTCACGTTTAAGCCTCTTCGGCTGAAATATGATTGATAATCAGGTTGTTCTGAACTTTTCATTTTAAAATTTTAACTGATGATAAATTTACCCTGCAGATTTAGAAATGTTCATAAAGATTTTGTGCACATTCAAATTAATCTAGTGATTTGCTTACGTCCGCCAGTTCGTCATCACGCGCATGCCTGAACATTTTGTATGTTTAAGTTCACAAATATTATTATTCACAACCATTATTTACTGGAACTGAATTTTTTTTTCAAATGTGATCCCACACGTTGTGCATATTTACACGGAGAAGGCAAATGTTGCCAGGGTCAATGTTTGCTGTTAGTTTTGTGGAGGGCGTCCTTGTTCATGAATACTTTTCTAGTTTATTTCTTATACTTGGTCTCTTACTTTGAACAGCCAGGTCTAGGGGTCCGTTTCATCACCATTCTGGATACTTTGAATCAAGAGCGCCATATTTTCAGTTTGCAGTATCTAAATATATATTTCTAACTCTATTCTGTCAGTTATTTTCGGAGCTGTCTGTATTTGTCGGAAACACATTCCTTTAAAATTTCATCCGAGTAACACAAAAAAATTCCACCTTGAATCAGTCGAAGTCTCTTATTACCATGGAGATTTCCAAAACTTTCAAATATCAAACACACCATACAAACTAGAAGCCAGAGAAAAGAATACCATAACATCACAGACACGTTCTAAAAGATTCTCACAGTCGAAATTGCAGGAAGTAAATCATCTAATCGTGGTGCAGAGAAGATCTGACAAGTTTGATGTGACTGAAATACTGGATAAAAAAGAAATTGACGTTTTGACAGATTAACCCGATTAAAGTTGTACAAAGATAATAATAGGACGAGATCAGTCAATGACATGAATAAAACAATAGCTGAGTATACACAGTAGGCCGAAAATAATTAGAGTGGTTAAAATGGAAATGAAAATACTTTGAACACTCGCTACCATTTGCATTTTGATTTTTTTATTCACTGTATTATGCTGCTTCGTATGACCACATTCATTAAGTTACACGTGTAATAATTACCGGCTTAATTATTGAATAAGTAATTAAGTATGACGAAATATGCTTGTATTGTTTACTTTGTAGTCTGGTTATTAACTAAATATTCATTTAATTCTAATCTTAAAATATTTTCTTGATTTCTATTTTTAAGATCACTTTTAATATCCCCTGACTCTGATTACGTATTGCATTTTGAGGGAAAAAATGGGCATAATTAAAGAAAATCTTATAACATCCTGAAATTTCTCTTATGAACAAAACTCAAGCGTCACATGATGCACGAGATTCAAAGATAACAGTGCTTTATTTTGAACACTACATATCAAGATGTGATAGTGTGTTATTCATTCTAAAAACCTTCCCTTTTATTACACTTGATATTGAAATAAACATCCAGGTGACAATACCCGGAGGCAGTAGATGTCGACATCGCAATACCGGTCACCTGTTAACAATATATGTTACCAATACCAAATAGCTGTTGTCTCCCCTGATATCGATTTTCTGCAATATCGGTCATGAGGTCAATTCTTCCTCATGCCATGAGGCGGCCGTGTTAAGTCGAGTGCTCCAGTGATTTGTTCCGGCAACTGTCACTGAGCACACTTTTTATAATAATACCCCGGGTAATTTTCAATTCCAAACCCCTGTACCGCGACAAGCGTTCCACTGAGTCCATCTAAATCAAATGAGTTCTTTCTATTCCAGCATTATACCCCCTTTCGAAGAGAAAAAAAAAGAACGTGGTATTCTTAATAATGCTAACGTTGTCATTCGGTAATTTATCGGGGTGTGAATTTGGGTATGATAAAACAAATTTCGCAGGCCTGTTTGTGTGGCATAGGATATTGTCAACTTTCAAAAAAGTAACACTCGGTTAAAACCTCGAGTGTTATTACTTGCATCAGGTTGACTATGTGATCCCAAATCTGCCTCTGCCTGTGTTATTTAAAAATTAGTCACAAAGTCTGCTGGGCATTTTTGCGAATTAAAGTCACGTGATGACACAAAATAAATGCCAAGTAAGTTCAAGAATTCGGTTTATTGTAATTTGAACACATTTATCATACTAAAAGTAGTTTTGATACTTTTTGCAATTTTTTTCTTATGATATTTATTAAAAGCGCCATGATGTCGGTATTAACTTAAAGAACGCAATGTTAAAGCGAAAATCATATGTCACTCAAAACTTGCGTTAAAAGAAAAAAAAATGCATACCAATTTATTTGTTAAATTTACAGCATGCTCCTTGCACAGCAATACATCATTATATAACGCAAGACTAAGCAATATGACATATCCTAAGAGCAAACGCCTAGCATTTTTTACACATTGCTGTTTAGAGTTTAAAATTTATATGCCAAAATGATATCAAAATTAATGAGGTACTGTTGCTTTACTTAAGTTTTGACAGTCAGTTGAGGGTCTTACATTAGCAAACATGGCAATGGCAAGTGGCTACTATGCAACGGTTACGCTATTTTAATTCCATGTCAGTTTCATACGTATTCGTAAGAAGTTTACATTAACCCTTACCATGCTGAACTTGTCCATCTTTCAATTCGGACAGTACCTTTAACTGTCAAAAGAGGTGCTTATCCAAAAGATACTGGCTGAATAGTGAATAGTGCAGATCATGATCAGACTGCACGGATGTGCAGGCTGATCATGATCTACACTGGTCGCAAAGGCAGAACCAGTCGTGTCCAGCATGTTAAGGGTTAAAAATCTGCCAGATATTCATCCATATTGTAGTTTTGTATTCTGTTGTAAAGAAGAAAGAAAACTTCTAAAATCCATGTTTAATAATTGCAATAATGTATGTGTAAGTGATTCGTAAATTAAAGAAAGCTATAGATATTTTAGATTCAGTTTTGATCTTACGGGTAATCATTGACCAAAAGCGGTCCCTTGAAATATCGCTACCGACAGTCAGGGCTATGACCGATATTTTACACCTGTCTAAAGTTTTATTGTCTAAGTGGTTTTTGTTAATTACTTTTGCCTTCTTTTCAGCAAGTATCGCACGTTTAAGAGGTGGTGTCGACGGCCGGACTACTGGTCGGGTTGAAGTCTCTAGGAATGGAACGCACTGGGGGACGGTGTGTGATGATCTTTGGTCAGACAGGGAGGCTCAAGTTGTGTGCCGGCAACTTCACTTTCAGTGGGGAACTGTAAGTTGTCGTAGTGTTCTCTTCTTTATCCTTAAATGAAGCTTATTTCGATAACACATTATGATAATTAATCTAAATCGGTTAAAAATTATTTATTATTATTATACCAGATTTATATAGCGCCCTTTTCATGATCAATTTCACGTTCAAAGGCGCTTTACATAGTTCAAATGCAGCCACACAGGGCGCATAATTCATCCTCTACTAGTACAGACACAGAGCGATCTGACCAGAGGGACAGAGTGAGACAAAGCCCCCACGACAGAGAGATCAGAAATCAGATACAGGCTTGTCCGGCTAACTTAGCCTAGCTCGTTGCGAATAGACAGCCTGGTTCTTTAACGTGCCCAGTGTATAGCACTGATACACGCAAGGATTGCCTGGGTTCCTGACCAGTACACCTCTAGTTGGGTGGGAAACACTGAAAAGCGTTTCTGAAAATTCCCGAGTAGATGCCGGCGACCGAACCCCCTACCTCAGGATTGGAAGGCCAGTGTGCAAACCACTGAGCTATCCGTCCACCAGTTAAGACGATTCAATTCCGTGAGCGACCATTCATACGTAAGACCAGCAGTTAAGACGTTACGAAAGCCTGTACTAATTGTTTTGTTTTCGACAATACATACACATTATGCCCCCAGCCATATATCTTTTTTCAACAGCCATTGACAGTCATGCTACAATCTGTGTTATGGTAGGCCAATGCTGTCGTCTGCGCCATTTTGTCCGATGGAAATTTGATGTTGTTCTAATCCTGTTACCTTTTATTATTTATTTTGGTAATGAATTGAATACTTTTTATCACTCATGAATTATTTAAGACAAACCTCTTTAACTTGATCATGGGGAACTGTGAACTATACTTGCATAGTGACTTCCATGATTGTTTGTAACACCAGTGTGGCATCTTACCATGCGATCATGCGAAAATGCGCACTTTTTGAAAAAAAGTAACAATATACATTACATAGAAATTCTGACCAAAGACCATGTAAACATGTAAACTGATCAGGGTTGCACGAATTGTTCGTTTTCTAGATATCCCAGTTCACTAAACTATATTCACTCTAATAGGATGTAGTACTGTAATGGCGTTCCATAAGGTGATTTTATTGCAGAGGTTGTAGTAACTGCCCGGTTGTCCAGGATCAACCTTGGGACAATGTTTACTTGTTTTTGTTATAACCCCAATATCACTGTCACTCAAGCAAGCTTTGAACTTAAATCTTTACCAGGATAATTTGTGAGACTATTTAGGCCTTTTGTTATGTTAAGCTATAGGAGTTTCCTCCATGTTTCTACAACTGTTTGAGTGATAGAAATATATAATGTCAATATGCGGAATTTGTTTTGTTGTCTTCATCAAGGTAAACTCCTTAAAGTTTGCTGGTTTTTTTGGGGTTTTTTTTTGTTTTATTTGTTTTTTTAAATTATTTTTTAAAATAAGTCATTTTACTCTCGTCTGAGTTCCTTAAGGCACTTTAGCTCGGCTATTGGAGCTATTGGACTCGCCTATTCGTCGGCGTCGGCGTCCCGATTTGGTTAAGTTTTTGTATGTAAGATGGTATTTCAGTAACCACTTATGGGAATAGATGGAAACCTCTGTGAAGAACTACTTACATTGCACAGGTTCGATAACTTTGCTTTGCATTTTGCAAAATTATGCCCCTTTTTACTACCTGGCAATTTTTGGTTAAATTTTTGTGTGTAAGCTGGTATCTCAGAACCCGCTAATGGGAATGGATTGAAACTTCACACACTTGTTCACTGTGATGATCTGACATGCAGATCATTTTTACAGATGTATGTCCCTTTTCCGACTTAACAATTTTGGTTAAGTGTTTGTATGTAAGCTGGTACCTCAGTACCCGATGATGGGAATTGATTAAAACTTCGCACTTTTGTCCACTGTGATTATCTGACATGCATTGTACAGGATCCATAAATATATTTTTTTCAATTTTACAAAATTATGCCCTTTTTTGGACTTATATTTATTCTGTTGACAAGTCTGTTGAATTGTCGAGCGTCCTCCGACAGCTCTTGTTCCGACAACTCTTGTATATACTCAGTATACTGTATACATATATAGATATAATATCAATTTTGTTTCGCTTTCCGTACCATGCATATGTCTAGTATAATGTGGAACTTATCTAAATTGTTTAATGGATAGTTAATAACTATATAAATCACATACCTTTAAATGCAAAGTACAAAGCTACTTCGGGTTAACCTTCAAATGAGCAAGATTCATTGATTTGGTTTCCTCTATCGGTCATAAATTTTGTTACTGAGAGAAAAAATACAGTTGTCATCATACTGCATCAAGTGAACTTCACAATTTATATCTATTGATGCAACCTCTGAATTTTCAACACCAGTGTGCCCCAGTCAGTACACAATAGTGGGAAAATGAATCTCCATATCGTCTGAGGACAGAATATGGTAGTTGTGGAAGCGAGGCAGGGATGTGGGTGGGAAGCTTGCAGTAACCCTTAGAATAGATTCTAGTTTTTTTTTTGCATACCAACTGGAAAACTCCGTCTTAAACCTCGGGTGTAAGATGACTCTCGTGCTGTAAATGACGTATAATGTACTACATCTGTATAGTAGATTTGTTTAGTAATAATTATGTTTACGTAAAATAGAATAAAATCAGATACATTGATAGTTTCTCTTTGATCTTTACAATATTTCTCGATTAAAAAAAAAAAACACGTCATTTTACAGAATAAACATAACGTTTCACTGCAGATGATAAAACAGAACCGGAACTATTACATTGTTTTCGTCTTTGTAACGTCATGACGTACTTCCTGTTTACGCTACTATAAGAAAAAAGTGCTGTAGGACAATCATTTGTTTGAATTTATTTTTACTATCATTTGTTGACTATGGCATGCAAGAAAAAGATTCAGTCACTGGTGGTAGGTGCAGATGGAAATACTCGGTTCTCGGGTAACTGTTTAAGCGGTAACTCGGCAGAACCTTACCAGTTAGCCTTGTTACCGCTTAAACAGTTACCCTCGAGCCGGATATTCCCATCTGCACCTACCACCAGTGAAGGAATGTAACAGTTATAATACTGGAGCAGAATTCTACTGCTGGTAGATCCATACGATTATTCGTGACGGACAACTAAATACCTTGACAGGTTTCTAATTCAAAAACAAAAACTCAGGCTGAAACTTTCATGCATGACTTAAGACAAGAGGAGAATTGGAAAACGCTTGAAGATAGAAGGCGCGATCATAGAATTATTATGTTTTTCAAAATGTGCAGAGGCACCGCTCCTTCGTACCTGATCAGTCTCGTCCCTCCAGTCGTTAATTCAGTTTCCAACTACAGCCTTCATAATTCCGATGATCTCCGCTCGGTGGCATCTCGCACATCGCAATACTTCAATTCCTTTCTTCCTTTGACTGTGCACAAATGGAACGATCTTTCGGATGACATCAAAAATGCACCGTCGCTTAGTCAGTGAGTTAAAGAGGCGTCTTAAGGCCGACCAACGTCAAACTCCCTCTTATTATTACTGTGGAAGTAGAAGAGCACAAATTCTTCATGCTAGACTTCGTATGAAATGTAGTGGACATAGTTATCATCTGTTCTTACGAAATATTATTAACGCTCCGCTTTGTCATTGCGGGCAACCCGAGACCAGCTCACATTTTTTGTTTGAATGTAGACTGTATTACCTTCCTCGGCATGTTATGTTAACTTCTATTGGTAATTTCACCCAGTCTATCACTGTTAACACCTTACATTATGGTGATACTTCTCTGTCTGATACTGACAACAGACAAATCTTCACAGATGTTTAACAATTTATCCTTGGGAGCCATAAGTTTACTTGACTTGCGATCTGAACCCAACACTGTTCTGATAAGTCTCTCTCTCCAGACAACAAAACTGCTAAGTATATAAAGCTAGGAGTGGTTTGGGGCAGCTGAGCTTTTCCTCTACATTTCTTCTCCCTTCCCTTTTATTCTAATGAATATAGTTTCTTATGCAGTATTTTATACCGTCACCTTTATGGTTACCTAATTTTGCTAAAATATTCTAAATACCGATAAAGCAATATACTAGTACTTTAATTCCATCTTTACCTTCCATTTTTGTGCATTTTGTTGTGTTCGCTTTTTTTTTTGTTTGTTTTTTTTTTTGTGTTTTTTTTTTTCCTTTTTGCTTTTTCCTTTCCATGAACATTCTCATGTTCCATGAATAACTAAGCATGTGTTACACATAAGTATATCAGCCATCCATAAGTATTGTAAATATTATCTTTCCGGAGGTTGACTCGATAAGTATTCCTATACTTAATAATAGGTCAATATCATATTGCTTGTCAACGGTTGTTATGTCTGTATGTATACTATATGTATAATTGTATCTTGTGTAACATTTGCAATAAAATATTCTTAAACTTAAACTAAACTTTCATGTTTACATTTATGATATAGCATATGCAAATATTCAATTCAGGGTTTCTTGGGTTAGATAACACCTATTAATTGAGCATCTTGATATTTGTCTGTAAGATAATTAAGAATGCAAACACACGTAGTGACCTTTAACGTTTGTACAATAAATGAATGTCAGAAGAAAATGTGTGTATCACATTTTGCAGACATGACTAAAACAGCAGTTAAACTAAAAAGTATATATCAAAGTGTCACTTCAAGCAAACGTGTCTTTACATTTTGGCCTAAAATCACAAGCAATGTTGATTTGTCGACAGCCAGACCAGGGGCCGTATTCATAAAGCATCTTAAGTATAAGTTTTTACTTAAGTTGAAGATTGTACTTAAGTTTGTGGTGATTTCAGCTTAAGTCTAAGTAAAAAACTTAAGTCCTATTCATAAAACGGCTTAAACTTAAAATACGTAAGAAATGACTTAAGTCAGAAAACTAAATAGCGTCGTGAGTACGATTAAAGTGTTGTTTTTCAGATAAAAGCACTTTAAACATAATTGTGCATGCTGTATCTGTCTGAAATTAATGTTATTTTCTTTAATGTTTTCGTCCACAATAAAAGCCAAGAATTACTTATTAAGTTGTTTTATGAATAACAAATATACTTAAGTAAAATAAATTTCTTACTTAAGTAATACTTAAGTAAATAATCAATTTCTTATACTTATACTTAAGATGCTTTATGAATACGGCCCCAGATCTATGGTCCTTGACTTAGGCAAAATATGCATAAAAAGGGTCTAGAAGTTCGTGTCGCAAAAAGCATTTGACCTAGGATTATGAAACATTACATGAATATTATTTAGCATGTGAAGTTGTACATCTTGGGTTTTGTTAGAGATTTCATTTAGTCGGAGGTGTCATTTAGTCATTTAGTTAGAGGTGTGGCCATTGACTAAGTCAAAATATGCGTAAAAGGACACAAACGTTTGTGTCGCATGTATCTTTAAACGTATTTGACCTAGGGTCTTGAAATATAAAAGGAATTATTCAGCATATGAAGTTGTGCATCTGAGTTTTGTTCGGGATTTCTATCTGTCAGCCCAGAGCTATATATGACCCTTGATTAAGTCAAAAATATGCATAAATGACACACAAGTTTGCTTTGCTTGTAACTCAAAATGTATTTGATTTAGAGTCACAAAACATTAAAGGATTGTTCTATAGCATATAAATTGAAATTGTGCACCTGATGTTTTGTTTGGGATTTCACTCGGCTAGACCAGAGTTATGGTCCTTGACTTAGTGAAAAATACACATGAAGTGCTTGAAAGTTTGTGCTGCATTTGTCTTAAAAATATTTCACCTATAGAGTCATGAAATCATGTATAGTTTATACAGGAAGTGTGTGAATCGGTATCCTAAGGACACACATCTAGCTCGTATATTCACCTATATAATAGGGTTATCATAATAGTAGCGCGATCTGGGATGCTGTATTCGGCTTGAGTGGATTTTTGCCAGATCGGATCTCACGAGGCGCGCAAGCGCCGAGTGTGACCCAACCTTGCAAAATCCACGGGAGCCGAATACAAAATCCTAGATCTAGCTACTGTAATAATGACCCTTTTATTATATAGCTCCACCTTTTTGTTTGTTGTTTTGTTATTTAAGGAAATCTTCAATGTTTATCGATGTTAAATTGGAACTTAGTGAAGTTTTTATGTGTGCTATTTATAGAACTGTGTCAGGTCATGCATATTAATGAAAGTAGTCCGGTAACATACAATACAAAAGGTACAATACGGATTTTTTTCTGCCTGTTCATATTTACTTGTGAAAAACAAGCCGAATTTTTTACAGAATTTATATAGGTATATAATAAATACGCATATTGTCAATCCGGTACTAATACCAACATTCAGAGACCATAATACGCCTATTCGTAAGAAACCTGATTGAAAGCCTATTACACACGGAGGTCCGTACTATTTTAACAGCTTCAGTCAGTTTGCACATGTATATTTTACATATACACTTACAGGCCTTTTCTGGAGCAGCTTTTGGCGAGGGGCAGGGTGATATCTTCCTCGACAACGTGCAATGCACGGGCACCGAATCAAACCTCGGTGATTGTCAGCATAATGGGTGGGGTAACAACAACTGTCGACATTATGAGGACGCCGGCGTTGCTTGCTATAACAGTTCAGGTCAGTAGCAGTATTCAAATCTACAACTGTTTTGGAATGAAAAAACTATTTAAAGCATGCAAATATCAAACTAGTTTCTAGTAACTCTGTCAAATTGTTCATTTTGTTTGATGACTGTTGTAATCCTGTTACCTGCGCCGATTCATTGAATGAAAAAAACAACAACACTTCATGAACATTTCACAAAAGCCGAAAGGCGGAAAATAGTGCAGAGAATGTCCTTCCTCTCCATGAATGAAAAATCGCTGTCTCCTATTTACATATAGTTAATCATATAACTATTTTCTGGTTCATAAATCTGTAAGGAGTGTGAGATATTAACACATCAAAAACCTGTTAAGTATTGTTGATTGTCATATAACAGGGCGGTTGTGAGTCATCATATATGGACACCTTTATATAACTTAAGTGTAGTCACATCGTTTATTGACCTGTTAGGCATCATTTTATACAATTACATATTGCCGTAGTGCGAATATAATAATAAAAATGATAATAATAACAATAATAATAATAATAGTAAAAAGAAGAACATTAAAGAAGATTTTTGTTGTGTGCGCCAGAATGTCAGCGTTGTTTGATCACGTTAGTCAGCCTCGTTTCCTTTCGAATTAACTGTTATTTATACGTTTACGTTTTTTTTTTTCACGGAATGATCACACATAACAAGGTGTGTAGCGTGAGCTCGAGAATCCCACTGGTAAAATACGTTTTCTCCCCCCCCCCCCCCCCCCACAAGAAACAAAAGCAGCAGTTTTATGCCGGCTAGAATATAAAAATAATCTTTGTACAACATCCTCGACTCGCGTTTCTAGACACTGTCAAGTTTAAAGTGTGATAACATATATTTGAAAACAAGCTTAAATTTCGCTGGCCGCATTTCACATGATGACATTAAGCATGTGACCATGTAACATTAGAGCAAGCAGCAGCCTTTGATTATCATACTTTACCGTCTTGCCGGTCATTAGTCAAAGATCGAGTGACAAGCAAACCATTCAATGATGTTTAATAATATGAAGCCTCAAATAAGATTTCCCAATTACTTCAAGTTTTGACTTAAGCCTAACATGTTATCCGGCGAGTGGCATCAATTCTTATCATAGATCTTTATGACTGGTAAATATGAAAACATTTTTTTCAAGAAAATACCTTTCTTGGAGATAAGGGGGGTTAACGTCACACCAACACAGTTACAGTCGTATCGCGACTTTCTTGGGTTTTGCGGTTGGGGAAGACCCCATGAGCCTCTCAGTCGTGCATTACTTCTGGCATGGACGGCCATCAGAGTACAACCACTGAGAGACAATAAGCCAGCTGGATGGCTCCCCGACATGAAAGAATTATACACATCAATTGAGGTTTCGAAAAATAAGCTGTGGTGAGGGGGGCTGCGTGCTTTGAAGACCTTTGAGGTCACTAAGGTTCAGTTAAGAACATATCAACACTTGAAATGGATGTAAAGTCTTTTCTAGTGGAAATGAAATTAAAACAAAACAATCAAGGGGACCACGGTATATTTATTATAGCTGATCATTTTTAAACAAAGTTGCGTCCCTTTAGAAAAATTGCTAATATTACAAATGGCGTACTGTATATAATGTAACACGTTATTTCCCCTGTATTTGGCGTCTGGTAAACTTCCTAGATAGTTATAAATTATAAACAGGTTATAGTAACTCTTTAAATCACATACAAAATACATATCTGGATTATATTTTCACTTTCTGTTTATTAAATGTCAAAAGGAATAGCAGATTCGTTCAGAACTGATTGTAGCATTAGAATTCGCGACATTCAATCATGCATTTGCCATATTTGTCGGTATATGATTTAGATATTTTAGTTTGAGACCATTCACTGAATCACATGTATTCACTCATCCTTCTAATATATCTTCACTTGTGTAGAGACTAATGCTGCTGTCAATCCTCCCGTTATCTTTTCTCTCCACTAAGTACACATCATGCAACTTTCTGGCTAAAAATAAATCAGTTTCAAAGGTATTAGATGTCACGGTATACCAGGGATTTTTTTACCATTTAGAAACTGGGGCCCGGGGCCCATTCAGTTGGGAAAAATGGAGCGTAAAACCTGAAAATTGGGAAATACAAAAAATTAGTTTTACCATCATACGACCTTTATTTCAGCATTGTTATTGTTTGATGTCATATTACAAGTCTTTTGTTTTATATTTTTTTGTCTTTTGAAAGTGTCTACTAAATTTTATGGTTTTTCTTCAGTGAGAAACTCGCAGACACTCAACGGTCAGTAAAATTTTGGAAAATTTAAACCTAAGAATTGGGAAAATGAGCAAATTTTTGCAATTGGGATGGGGCCCATATTCGGCCCCAAAATCAGCCTTAAAAACTTGACTTGAATATTAAAATGGGGAGAAAATGTGTAGGCAGCCCGGCTAGCTCAGTTGGTAGAGCATCGGAACGGTATTCCGAGGCCCCTGGTTCGAGTCCTGGTCTGGCTGCACATTTTTCTCACTCTGTGACATTTGTCACCCAACGGGGGACCATGACTGAATATACTCTGAGATCATGTTCACCTTGTTCTCTGTCCCGACGAATTTCGTATAGCAGGGGAGTATGTCACGGTATACTATAGGACTTGAATATTAAAATAGGGAGAAAATGTGTAGGCGGCCCTGCTAGCTTAGTCGGTAGAATATCGGAACGGTCTGGCTACACATTTTTCTCACCCTGTGACATATATACAGTTACATATCACAAAAATTCTAATATTTCTAAATAAATTCATAAATATCAAAAATGCTGATCTTGTTATTCAAAAATAACCATGTGCTACACATGAGCTTCACGTTAGGTCAGCAGTTTCTCACGGGTCAGTGAGCAGATGTCGTGGATCGACATTTGTTAGGTAAGCAAATGGGGTTAAGCCACTACTTAATGGGCACGACCATCAGAAAATAAAAATAGTTTTAGTTAAGTGGTGGTAGCCAGAAGTGTGATTGAGTGAATGTACCATAAAGAAGAGGATATGCAAAATTCTTTTTATTTCCTGTGTTTTCGTTACTTTAGCTTGATATTTATAGGTCATTAGATTTGTATCGAGAAATATACATGAGTTCTGCAGCGAAAATACTGCAGGACTTTAGGAGTGCAATATTATTCAGCGAAAAAACAAGTACATATTTCTCGATGCATCTCTTTAAATAACCCTTACAGAAGCAAGCCTCTGTGGCGTACATGCTGCGTATTTGCTGTGTATATGCCGCGAACACAGTAGTACGCCAGAGGAGTACATTTTACATACACCGCATGCCGCGTACATGCCGCGTACTATTTCAAGGAGTACACAGCATGTACGCAGGAGGTCACTAGTACACTTAAAGTACGCAGCACAGACTCTGAAAATTTAAGGAGTACACTGCATGTACGCAGGAGGGACTTGTACAAGAAAATAGTACACTGCATGTACACCGCAGATACTTTGAAATTTGTGCAGTACACTTCATATACGCGGGAAAGACTTGTACAATTTCTTTTGGCATTTATACTTAGTTTTTTTTTATAAGTTAAAGTCTGAAGTAAACTTCATATACGCGGGAGGGACTTGTTAATTTTCTTTTGGTGTTTATACTTTGAATTTTTTTAGGTAAAAGTCTGAAGTACACTTCATGCAGGAAGGATTTGTACATTTTTTTAGAAGCAAGAACTTGATTTCCGAGTAACTTTTATCTTAATAGCATAGAATAGTTCAGATTACCGGTATTCTGAACAATGAAAATTTGCCAAACTATTTGCAATGTTCATTTGTGAAGCTTACATCTTAGTGATTTCTGAGCTGCACCTTGCATGCAGTGTAAAAATATATTCTTTTTCATTTTGAATTAATCCTGGAGCTTTCTAACTTGGATAATTGAAAAGCCTTATTTGAACTTCGTTGCATTACATTTTGTAATACATGAAATAATTACCAAGATAATGCCTCAACAGGGCCCGAATGAGAAGAATTAATAGCTCTCACTGTTATTTGAATACTCTTAAGCAAAACACCATTCTATCATGTTTTATAAAGGCTTTAATGCTCATTATGTTAACTCATTAAGGCCTCACCAAATTAAAAAGTTGTTCATCGGATTTGCCGCTCGTATATTTTCAGAACGTTTTTGGCTAATTGTGCTCGCCCCATTGGAAAAAATCAATCCAAAATTTTTTGGTGCGCTACTTTTTACAGACGTAAAAGTGTATAAATGCTTATATAATTCCAGTCCTAGATTGTTCTCAGATGGACTTTAATCAAAATAAATACATACTACGCACACATCGTCTATAATAAATCATAACACTTATATTTAGTTGCATTAAAGTTGTTTCCCCTTGATGCAGTTACGCCATTTTCTTCAAATGTTTACCAAATTACATGCTACAAAAATTGATGTATTTCATTGAAAAGTGGATGAAGAAAAGCATACTAATTTATTTGATAACATCAATCTACATTATTTTGGTAAGGGTAAATACTTATTGATGCATGTCACTTATCTTTTTTCTGTTTTTTTCTGTCCAAATGATCAGCATTTGCATACGAAAGTTGGGGGGTAAGGAATTTACATTATCACAGCAGTTTCGCCACAAGAGTACACAGCATGTATGCAGCAGGAGTACACAGCATGTACGCCGCAGGACTCGGGCCAGGAATACACAGCATGTACGCCGCAGGAGTACACAGCATGTATGCCGCAGGGGTAGTACACCGCAGGCTCATTTGCATGTGAAAAGTGTATGTGCCGCGTACATGCTGTGTACTATTTCCCGCATACTAAATTCCTCCAGCGTACATCCTGTGTACTATGTAGTCCACAGCATGTACGCAGCAAGTAGTACACGGCAGAGCTCATTTGCATGTCAAAAGTGTACTACAAACGTACTATCGGTGTATGTGCGGTGTATATCCTGCGTACTATTTAAAGCCCTTGATTTCAGTACACATCACGTACGCATCATATACGCTGTATGTACACAGCAAGAGTACGCAGCAGGCCTTTTTCTTCTGTAAGGGAAACTAAAACTTTTAATTGCATACACATTTATACTTATTTATTGCTGACACATTTATACTTAAAACTATTATACAAGATGTCAGTGGCACAGTGGTTAGCAGGTTGGACTACAACGCCAGCGGTCTGGGTTTGATTCCCAGTCGCGGCTGATATCCTGACTAGTGTTCAGTGCTGGCTGATTTACTTAAATTGGTACTGTCTCCAGCAGTATCGGCCTAGACTGGATGCTGGGGAGGTAATTATGACACCTTTTGTGGGCTCGGCTGGAAATAAGTTGTTCCAGGTGGGGACTTTCGTCGACCCATGTTAAACAAGAAACTTTACCTTTATCTTAAGCCTGAGGGAAATTGAAAATATCGTCATTAAAGAACTTTTAAATGCGATAAGATACATGAAACTGACGTCAAACTGACGTCACAAATAACATCACTTACTCGATATGAAATTTGAAAATCAGTATGTAAAAATATTGACATTTTAGGTTCCATTGAAACTTAACAGAGTTTATAAATGTAATAATGTGATTTATCAGCTGCTTTTAGACCCAATGAGGGCACTAATCAAAATATAATACATTCTGAATTATAGCTACTGAAGTTCTAAGGGATCTTTGTATCAAGAATAGGATACTTCTTACTTGGTCATTATATTGAAATGATGCATTGAATTTTACATTACTTGCTTGAGCATTGATAGATTTGGATCCTGGCCTCACTTGCAATTTTCCTGATAATTCCAAGTTTGAACTTGTTTTTGCTCATCACGGTGCGACCTCAAGCAGTCAGTGGATTACGTAATCCATATTTCGAAGGTGAATGTCTTATAAAACTATATATTTGATTCTGTTTCAGTTCGATTGAAATCCAGAGGAATGACAAATGTAGGTACTGTTGAAATCCGTTTGAATGAAGGTTGGGTCGAGGTGTGTGACCAGGACTGGGACAATGTAGACGCTAAAGTATTATGTCGGGAGATGGGCATGGTTGATGGCCTTGCCCTCTGTTGTTCCACTCTCGGAGTAGACCAGTCGGACTCGAGCCCCAATAAAGCTTTTACAAATTTCAACTGTGAAGGACCAGAAAAAAGTTTGCTGAAATGTCAAAGTCAAGAGCTAAGAACAAAATGTGCATCAGAACACAGAGCCTCGGCTATATGTTATAACACCTCAATCAGCCAAGTAGATATGTGTAAGTAAGCGTGAATGCTATCTCTTTAAGATGAAGCAAGTTAACCCTTACCCTTCTAAATTTCTAAAATGGACTGGTCCATCATTCAATTTGGGCAGTACCATTTATTATTTGGAGGGGTGTTCACTGAAAATTTACTGACTGAATTAGGAACAGTGCAGACCAATTGATCAGTCTGCACTGATCACAAGATCAGTCTGCACTGATCGCAAAGGCGTAAGCACTTGCTGCCAGCAGGCTTAGGGTTAAGAAGTATAACTTGGATATTTTGGATTCACTGTAAAGGTCCAAAATAAGTTTTTCTCAAAATGCATGATATACATTGTACATTTATGAGTATCAAAAATTAGCATTCTGTGTAAGTGTAATTCAGTCACAGTAAAATACTTTTTGTACTTCATAAACAATGGACCTTGTCTAATTTGACAAAGTGTATAAGGTGCTTGCCCAACAATTGGGTTGTCATAGGTTCCAGCCCTGTCAGATGGGGGTCTTGTTACAGAAGAGCAGTTCATGAGTCGCTTGCTTGATAAATAATATATGAATCTTTCACTGGTTGAAGGTATGGATGGAAATATCTGGTTCAAGGATAAGTGTGTAGGCAGTAACAAGGCTGTGCCGAGTTACTGCAAAACAGTTACCCTTAGAGCCAGATATTTAGATATTTCCATCAGCACCTTTTAAGTGATAGATTCTTTTTCTTGCATGCCATATTTCTAAATTAATAGAAGGAAATAAAGTAAAACTAATGCCTTACTTTTCAGCACTATTTAATAATACTGTAGCGTATGAATTTACGCATTAATTCATAAATTACCACATGTGAGTCATCTTCCACCACTAGTTTTTCCAGCACCAGCAGAATCACAAGAAAGTCCTGTCTGGCATGAAAGAATGGCTACTGATTGTCTTCGTGCCAGGGCATGCAAGAATGGCTACTGATTGTCTTCGTGCCAAGTGCCTTGAGTTACAAAATTAGAATCGGGGAGTCATGCTGTTCAGTGTCTTATAAGCCAAGCATGGCTGACCCTTCTAGTAGAGGCGACACTATAACAAACAAACACTTTACTTTTATATTCAAATCGAATATATATTAAAAAGCAGGTTGAGCAGGAAGTGCAGATTTAGGCATATTATATAAATGTTTTATAGGATTAGTAACTGCTGTAATATAAAGAGAATGATCATGTATTTTACTTAAGACTAGGACACCCCTTGACTCTTTATTTTAAACATTTTATTAAATGGTAAATGACCATTGTCGGAAAGTTAATTTTTAATCAGACTTTAATTAAGTCAAACAATACAAATATAAACTGGTCACTGAAAATGCATTTTGCTATAAATTAACATATGTATAAAAATAATCGATACCTACTTTCCTAAAATTACCTTTACAAAAAACAATGGGATGTTCCAATCTTCATTTTATATAAAGTTGAAAGCTTTACATGTATTTTCAATTTTAATTTCAGCATTTGCTGTGCGGCTTGGAAATGATTCAAAAATGAAAAATTACTGGGGTGAAGTGAATGTACGACATAAAGGGATCTGGGGACAAGTTTGTTCTTTGGGAGACAACTGGAATGATAAAGCAGCTGGAGTAAGACTTGCTTTCATTAATATAAAAAGGTTTAATTATATCACCTGCCCTTTGATTGTGTCAGGTTACATTGGCTTTGAGATTGAAAAGTTACCTGATCAGTTACTTGAGAATGCTTTAGCCCACTACCTTTATACTTCATATTGCTTGTAGACAGTCAGTGACAGTAAGTGAATGATTAAGGTCACATTGACCTTGAGACTGAATATTGTTTTCGCTCTGACAATAACTGGAAATACATATGAGCTGCGCCATGAGAAAACCAACATAGTGGGTTTGCAACCAGTATGGATCCAGACCAGCCTGCGCATCCGCGCAGTCTGGTCAGGATCCATGCTGTTCGCTTTCAGATCCTATTGCAATTAGAGAAACTGTTAGCGAACAGCATGGATCCTGACCAGACTGCGCGGATGCGCAGGCTGGTCTGGATCCATGCTGGTCGCAAACCCACTGTTGGTTTTCTCATGGCGCGGCTCATATTACTTTGGTCTACAGCCACAAAACTTTATAGGATATTAATCTGAAGCCCTGAGATGTACCCAATTATTTGAGTGTCAAACGTCAAGGTCAATGTGACCTTGAGGCTGAAAACTGTTTCCTATGATGAAGTAGTATCAGTAACTGGAGAAGCTTGGACTATTAGCAGACAAACTTTATATTAAGACATCCTGTGGTCAGTAGGTGACCCCATTTTGTTTTCAGGGTCATTTAGCTAGAGGTGATGATCATCCACAACTAGAGATTGATAATAATACTCCAGTTACCTCTGACAGACATATGCAGGGAGTTTACATGTTTATCTACTATGTGAAATGTAAGCTTGACAAGATACATGTATTATTACCCTTTTTGACTGTTTAAGGTATCTGCTTTTGTACCTTTACAGATAGTTTGCAGACAATTAGGATTTAAAGGCGGTGTAGCATATGGCACAGTGAATGAGACTTTCATGCCAAGTTGGATTGTTGATATGAACTGTACTGGAACAGAAAAATCTTTAGAGCAGTGTGCCAAGGGGCCATGGGGTCAGCCGGTTAGATCATGTAAACCAGCATATGCTCTCTGTTATCAAAGAGGTAATTGAGTTTATGTGTTTTCTTGATAATTTATGATAATGAATGAAATGATTCATTGCCTTCTCTTAAAACGAGTCATAGAACCTTATTCATCAATATTTCATTTCAGAAAGTCAGCTGAGTCACTAGAATGTAATTTTTATACAATGTCGAAACAGTACTGCATGTTCTGTCCAGTTGTTATGACTTTTACAAATATACTTTATCATTAATAGAAGATTTTTTAATGCTGTGCACAAGAACTTCAATACTGGCTTGAATAATTTTAAAATAATTCCATCTTTTTGTGTGTGTTTTTGTTTTTGTTTTTTGTCTAGAAAAGAAATGGTGTCTTTCAGACGGCATTTTGTCCCTTTGCAATGCACCTACTCAAAGATCTAGAAATCTGCACAAAAAGTTGCAATAGTGTTGATTTTATCACTTCTGATATCTGCTAAGTTTCTGCATATGTAATTTACCTTTGACTTAGTATTCATTCCTTGCTACAGGTATCAGTGTAGCACTGAAAGGGGGTGGAGAATATTATGGTCGTGTAGAGTTGACACATGACCAGCATACTGGTACAATATGTGATACAGCTTGGTCAACAAGTGATGCTCGCGTGGTTTGTAAGCAGCTTGGTTATGCTGATGGTGATCCAGTTACAGGTATGGCACAGACTTCAATATTGACCTGTGGCTTGAAATATTTTTTAAAATGCCATTTTCTCTACTGTTAGAGTAAATTTTTAATCAAAAGAGGAAGACATTTTATGCAACTGGTGTCTAGGAGCTACGAGGCATAAAGTGTTTACACTGTCCATCCATCATTTCCTATTTCAATCCATCTGTCTATCTTACTTTCTTGTGTACTCCACTCCTGCGCACAAAATCATGTTTGGTCAGTAATTTTTAATTAAAAAGACTTGGCAAAAGCATTCAGCATTAAAAACCATGCCATGTGCAAAACACAGACCCGTACCTTAAAGGTCAAAGTCACACTTAGAGGTCAAATGTTAAAGTTAATTTTTTTGTCCACTCTATAACTTTTCTTTGTATGCACAGATATTCAAATATCTAAGAACAAACATTTACTTAAACAAGATGAGAAATGTCTCATTCAAGACCAGGACCCCTACCTTAAAGTTCAAGGTCACACTTAGGTAATATGTTTAAGGACAATAAACTATAGAGTCGAGGTCTCTCTAAGAGGTCAAAAATTTAAAGTAATTTTTCTTCTCTGCTTTATTACATTTTATGCCTGCATGGATATTCAAATAACACACATTCATTACAACAAAATGATGTGTTGCATTCAAGACTTATCACCCTACCTCAAAGGTCAAGGTCACCTTAGAGGTCAAAGATTGAAGGTCAGATTTCTTACCCACTCTACAACTTTTTTTATACATGAATAGATATTCAAATAACTTAGCACAAACATTTACAATAACAAGGTGATATGTCTTGTCTAAGACCTGTTCTGTATGTTAAAGGTCAAGGTCACACTTAGAAGTATTTTGTTTACATAATTTTTCATGTCAGGTCTGTAACTTCTATGAGTGGATGGATGGATATTCCAGTAACTAGACATTATCAGTCGCCATAACTGGGGGAGACCTTGAACCCTAGCTGAAATCTAATAACCCATATCATGCTGGACACGATTAATTCTACCTTTGCGACCAGTGTAGATCATGATCAGCATGCACGTCCGTGCAGTCTGATCATGATCTGCACTGTTCGCCATTCAGTCAGTATCTTTTTCTTTTTTGCTGTCTAAGTTGAAAGACAGACAAATTCATTATAGAAATTTAGCAGGATAAGGGTTAAAACATTGCAAAAATCAGTCCCCTGATTAATTTAATGACTTTACTGTCCTGTAAAGCAAGAAAGTCCTTGTCATGCAGACGACAATATCTTTTTCAACAGGTTCATATTATGGAAAGGGTAAAGGTCCAGTGATGATGAACGGTCTTGGTTGCTATGGTTCTGAAAAAAACATTACACAGTGTAGAAACAAGGGATGGATGACTTATAATGGAACAAAATGTGCCAATCACTCGAATGATGCATCTGTCGTCTGCTACAAAAATGGTAAGATCTGTGACAGTTTTCTTACAGATTAAATTGAATTGTGTGGTAATTTGCATTGTACATTGCTGTATTTTTTATGCATTAATGTTTTATGTCAGTTTCATTTTTGAGTTATATGATGAATCTTTCAAAGTTATGTCAGTTAATCAGTCTGCAAAAAGTTGAAATCTGGAAATACTAAAAGTAACATAACATCCAACATAAGTTTTAAAAAAGTGCTTTAATAAGCATTACAGCCACAAAAAATTTTGTTGGTAATATTTGCACTTACACAATAACTTGAGAATATCAGACAGGGATGCAACTCAATGGTCTAGGTTCATAAATATAACCAGGTTCAAGTTGCCATTTCTTAACAATACACTATTGAAGCTAAAAAAATATATTTAAAGATTTTCTTCCTAGAGCTAAGGATGGTGTAAAAGTCTATGCATATTTGTTTATCAGAAATACACTCTTGCATAACAACAAACATCTCAGACTGTATAATGACGTTGTTGCACTATATGAATGATGTTTTATGAAAATCTGTTGACAGCTTTCACAAGAAAATCTAAAATTATGTAAAATTTTAAATTCAAGTAGTGTGATATATTTCTAACTTCTTATATGACGTATTAACACTGTTTGATAAATATTTTATGATCTCAGATGTCATAGAATACAAATGAGAAATCCCAGCTGCAAATTAAATTTTCATATTATCTCTGAAGTCTTAAGAAAGTGTTCTGCATATTACATAGCATTTTAGCTTGATTATTTGAAGTGCAACAATATTAAAGGCAACTCTTTCCCGCCCGCTTAGCTCAGTAGGGAGAGCGCAGATCTACAGATTGCTGTGTAGTCAGTTCGATCCCCAAGCGAGACGTATGTTCTCCGTGACGATTTGATAGAAGACTTTGTGTCTGAAATCATTTGTCCTCCACCTCTGTTTCATGTGGGGAAGTTGGCAGTTACTTGAGGAGAACAGGTTTGTACTGGTACAGAATCCAGGAACACTGATTAGGTTAACTGCCCAACATTACTTGACTGAAATACTATTGAAAGACAGTGTTAAACCCAAAACAAACAAACTTTCCCAGAGACTGACTGTGCAGTCTGATGATCTTAAAAAAGATATCTTTAATTAAAATCTGGTCTGAAAGAGAGAAAAAATTATCTTTGCAGCAAGCTTAAAGGACTGAATGTTAGTTCTGGTGAATTTGGATTGATTAAACAAAATTGGGACCTCTTGAAAATTATCCAAAAAATCCGTTATGATTCATGAATTCGCAAGCAGTCACAGTTAAGTTCATACCCATTTAAATGCATAAAGCGTATTATTTAATTTTGAAAAAATGAGCTTTGCACAAATCTTTATAATAAGACCTTTAGGAATGTCTTCATTTTAATTATTTTTTTGCAAATATTTCTACAATTGAGATTTCATGAAATTTTCTAGACTGCTTATTCCATGTGATCATATCAACTGAAATGTATAAGGTAGTTTGCCTGTTTTTGATAAATTTGCTGATGTTTAAAGACAAGCCTTTCAAACCATCTTGATTTCTGTATTCTTTGTGGAATATTGTTACATACCTGTTCCAATTAATTTACTTTTACTTCAAAAATACAGTTAAGTTACCATTCATATCAATAAATATATAAATTGCTTTCTAGCCTAATCAAGATACTGGGCAACATGCAGTGTCACCTTAAATGGATGTGATATGGACATTATTTGAATATTAATACTGACAGTTGTTATGATAATCAAACTTGCCCTTCCAGAAATACATATTTGATTAATGCATTTGTTTATATCATTGTTGTGTCTGCACTTTTCAATGTTTGAAAGATTACTCATGAAATTTGAACTTTAAAATGTGGGGAAGTATTTGCAACAACTGGTTTTGGTGTGAGATAGTACTTAGACTAGAGTGTAGTTTTGTAATTCCAAACATGTATCAAGTACTGATCACTTCTTTTGTTTGAAAATATTTGAACTAAAATTGAGATTTTCAGTTTCGTAAAGAATGAAAATGCCTTAAACCAAAATAAACCTTCATTATGATTTCTCTCTATGAAATCAACTTTAAATAATATCACTGAAATGTGCCTTCAGTGATTCTGTAGCGGGTCACTATCAACACTTCTAGCATGTGGTGAAGAATGTTTAGACTTTCATGATATCTAAACTTACTAACACTTAAAACTATTGCTCACATTCATTTAAATGTTTGATTTATTTGAATCTATCTTTTATGTCTGAAGTTATGATGAAATATTTAAACCTGTCCGATTCACCAATAGGGGGTCACTTTTGCCAATAGAGGGTCACCTAGTTTATCATTTTTTCTATCCATTTAAAATAGTCTTTTTTCTGACAAAACATGACTGTGGTATTGGAAAGAAACATTTCAAGGCAGAATATAATGAGAATCAGTATGTTTACATTTCAAACAGGAGATACTAGGTAAAAGGAATATAGCGCTAGTTTTCACAGTTGTATTTCTAAGCATAATTAGCACCAACTATATCTAAAACAAAAAAAAAGTATTGATGCACAGAATCTTATTCATTTATCTAAATTTGCCAGTTAAAACCATTATTACATCAAATCAACCGTTGATTTGTATTTTTAAGCAGAATAAACAATCTTTTGATTATCCCTGATATGGGTGACCCTTTATTGGCTACCCTTACAGAAGAAAAAGGCCTGCTGCGTACTCTTGCTGTGTACATACAGCGTATATGATGTGTACATGATGTGTACTGAAATCAATAGTACGCAGGATATACACCGCACATACACCGATAGTACGTTTGTAGTACACTTTTGACATGCAAATGAGCTCTGCCGCGTACTACTTGCTGCGTACATGCTGTGGACTACATAGTACACAGGATGTACGCTGGAGGAATTTAGTATGCGAGAAATAGTACGCAGCATGTACGCGGCACATACACTTTTCACATGCAAATGAGCCTGCGGTGTACTACCCCTGCGGCGTACATGCTGTGTACTCCTGCGGTGTACATGCTGTGTACTCCTGCGGCGTACATGCTGTGTACTCCTGGCCCGAGTCCTGCGGCGTACATGCTGTGTACTCCTGCTGCATACATGCTGTGTACTCTTGTGGCGAAACTGCTGTGATAATGTAAATTCCTTACCCCACCAACTTTCGTATGCAAATGCTGATCATTTGGACAGAAAAAAAACAGAAAAAAAAACAGAAAAAAGATAAGTGACATGCATCAATAAGTATTTACCCTTACCAAAATAATGTAGATTGATGTTATCAAATAAATTAGTATGCTTTTCTCCATCCACTTTTCAATGAAATAAATCAATTTTTGTAGAATGTAATTTGGTAAACATTTGAAGAAAATGGCGTAACTGCATCAAGGGGAAACAACTTCAATGCAACTAAATATAAGTGTTATGATTTATTATAGACGATGTGTGCGTAGTATGTATTTATTTTGATTAAAATCCATCTGAGAACAATCTAGGACTGGAATTATATAAGCATTTATACACTTTTACGTCTGTAAAAAGTAGCGCACCAAAAAATTTTGGATTGATTTTTTCCAATGGGGCAAGCGCAATTAGCCAAAAACGTTCTGAAAACATACGAGCGGCAAATCAGATAAACAACTTTTTAATTTGGTGAGGCTTTAATGAGTTAACATAATGAGCATTAAAGCCTTTATAAAACATGATAGAGTGGTGTTTTGCTTAAGAGTATTCAAATAACAGTGAGAGTTATTATTCTTCTCATTCGGGCGCTGTTGAGGCATTATCTTGGTAATTATTTCATGTATTACAAAATGTAATGCAACGAAGTTCAAATAAGGCTTTTCAATTATCCAAGTTAGAAAGCTCCAGGATTAATTCAAAATGAAAAAGAATATATTTTTACACTGCATGCAAGGTGCAGCTCAGAAATCACTAAGATGTAAGCTTCACAAATGAACATTGCAAATAGTTTGGCAAATTTTTATTGTTCAGAATACCGGTAATCTGAACTATTCTATGCTATTAAGATAAAAGTTACTCGGAAATCAAGTTCTTGCCTCCAAAAAAAAAAAAAATGTACAAATCCTTTCTGCATGAAGTCCCTCCCGCGTATATGAAGTTTACTTCAGACTTTAACTTATAAAAAAAAACTAAGTATAAATGCCAAAAGAAATTGTACAAGTCTTTCCCGCGTATATGAAGTGTACTGCACAAATTTCAAAGTATCTGCGGTGTACATGCAGTGTACTATTTTCTTGTACAAGTCCCTCCTGCGTACATGCAGTGTACTCCTTAAATTTTCAGAGTCTGTGCTGCGTACTTCTTGGTCTCAAACTCAAACTCAAACTCTTTTATTCTCTCAATTCATGGCATACATGAAAACATGAGGTAAAACATATAACATTTTATAATCGAGGCTCTTTATATAAACAGTTATATTTATGTGTATTTAAGTAAAGAAAATATTCACTACAACAATGATTGAAGTGTACTAGTAACCTCCTGCGTACATCAGGGTTTTCCCTCGGTTTTTTTATTTGGGAGTCCATGGACTCCCATGGCTGCTAATTTAAGGGTCCCTAATAATTTTTGGGGGTCCACAAATTATTGATCTTGAAAATGCACATTATTACTAAAAAAATTTATCCTAAAACCGAATGAACTTGTATCTTTTTAATTTAGATAGCAGCTGATTCAATATTTCGGAATGGTATCTGTCAAAATGTCATGAGCTTCTCAATCCAGACTGATAACAAAAGGTGTGACAGTCTTTTTGTTATCATCAACTAGCCAGTAATTACCGGCAATTAAGTGTCACCTCGTGTCAGTTATGTTGTTCACAGTTTGATCTCGGTTAAAGATAATACTCGATCCTTAATTAGTATAATAATTTTTGTGATTTATTAATATTTTTTCATCAAAATACTTTAAATTTATATGAAATTAATTTTGTTTAATAGAAAAATAAACCATTCGATCTTTTACGGAACGTAACGGCAATCTTAGATTTTAGCGGTGTCAGTTAGCGCGGAGAGTAGTTTCCCTTTACCAAAATGGCGAACATCGGTAACAAAACTTGTTTCGAAGTTGGAAAATCGTCTATACCTGTGTATAATGAGCACCCACGATTCGGGGATGGTCCCGGTGGTAAAAAACTGCGCATTTTATGTGGGTATCTGCGCAAAGGAGGCTTCAGTGCAAAGGAGTTTCGTGACCGATTTTGCGGGTCCAGTGGACGCAGAGGCACTACAAAATGCGAGTTCAAAGCAGTCAAAGCGCGTCAGGGACGCAGAAAACCTGCGTCCGGGAAAACCCTGGTACATGCTGTGTACTCGTCGAAATAGTACACGGCATGTACGCGGCATGCGGTGTATGTAAAATGTACTCCTCTGGCGTACTATTGTGTTTGCGGCATATACACAGCAAATACACAGCATGTACGCCACAGAGGCTTGCTTCTGTAAGGGTAAACGGCCGCCTCTGCTTGATGGCACTTTTTTTCATCAAAGTCAATCTTGATTTCATAATCATATTATTCCTATGAAAGTGTGTGTTTCTCTCTTCAAAATGGTACCAAATTTGTGTGGTTTTATCTAAGAAACTGTGAGGTATGCTCAAAAATATTCTACTTCGAAGAATTCAAGAGTGCTAAAATCCAAGTCAGGAAACTG
This sequence comes from Mercenaria mercenaria, assembly GCF_021730395.1. NCBI lineage: Eukaryota > Metazoa > Mollusca > Bivalvia > Venerida > Veneridae > Mercenaria > Mercenaria mercenaria. Next base: position 70,692,089 of record NC_069368.1, on the reverse strand, counting down.
GTTGCAAGAGTTATCTATTCATGGAACTCAAACTCATTAGATTAGATCCATCTTCTTTTGTGTAATAATTGCTAAGTGATAAGTTTATATTACTGGATACTTAAACATTGTATACTCTAATATGTATTAGAGAGACTCACATTTTATTTTCAAATGACCCGCTATTGGCAGTGATTCTCTGTTGGCGAGTTGACTGTATTAAAACCAATCCCTGTGTCTTAAATATTTTTTTAAACTCAGCAACATGTTTGTTTTCAAAATTAAATAAATTCAGAATATAATTGAATAAGATAAACTTCTAGTAGTAAATTACCTGAAAAAAAAATCATTTATCATGTATTTGAAAATCTTTGAAAATGGTCTGAAGTAAGCAACTGTTGACAGGCCTTCAGATATCATCGTTAATTTGTTTTATGTTATATAGGGTGTTTATCTCAATGAGACCTCTCTCACACTGTTGCTGCTATTTTTGTTTTCTATTTGCACAGTGCGTTTGTCCAGAGGAGATCACTCTCATGGTGTTGCTGCTATTTTTGTTTTCTATTTGCACAGTGCGTTTGTCCAGAGGAGATCACTCTCATGGTGTTGCTGCTATTTTTGTTTTCTATTTGCACAGTGCGTTTGTCCAGAGGAGACCACTCTCATGGTGTTGCTGCTATTTTTGTTTTCTATTTGCACAGTGCGTTTGTCCAGAGGAGATCACTCCCACAGTGTTGCTGCTATTTTTGTTTTCTATTTGCACAGTGCGTTTGTCCAGAGGAGATCACTCTCATGGTGTTACTGCTATTTTTGTTTTCTATTTGCACAGTGCGTTTGTCCAGAGGAGATCACTCTCATGGTGCTGCTGCTATTTTTGTTTTCTATTTGCACAGTGCGTTTGTCCAGAGGAGATCACTCCCACAGTGTTGCTGCTATTTTTGTTTTCTATTTGCACAGTGCGTTTCTCCAGAGGAGATCACTCTTATGGTGTTACTGCTATTTTTGTTTTCTATTTGCACAGTGCGTTTGTCCAGAGGAGATCACTCTCATGGTGTTGCTGCTATTTTTGTTTTCTATTTGCACAGTGCGTTTGTCCAGAGGAGACCACTCTCATGGTGTTGTACAGATCATGGAGGAGAATTGGTCAGTACTTTGTGGTGAAGGTTTTAAAGACAAGGAGGCTAGGATAGTGTGTACTCAGTTAGGTTTCCAAGATGGTATGGCCCTTGCTATGGGCTCATTTGGCACATTCTACGGGAAATATGTGCGACCAAATGTCTCGTGTAATGGGACAGAAAAGTCAATATTGGAATGTTCGTACGATAAATTCCGAGCATGTCAGAAAGATTCTTTCCTTGGGTATGCAGTGGTATCCTGCTTCAACGGATCACTAAGCACAAGTGAGTGTAACTTTTCTTTAACATTTTAATGATAATTATTCATACTTATTTAATACATAAATATTCATGATTCTCATTAAACAAATAATATAAACTATTATGGACTTGCCAAAACAAAGTGTGCTCAGAATTTTCAATATTCAGCTGTTATGATTGGCCTGTATATACAAAATCTCTTAAACCAAGAGGCAATTTTTTTAAATTGCACATTTAGCTTCGAATTCAAGAGAATTTCATAGGCAAAGTCATGAGCTGGCTTTGGACAGCAATGTTTAAAAGTGCACTTCTTGATTGAGAAAAAACATGGACTACTTTTCTGTATATTTAAATGTGGAAAGAATTGTTTAAACACCATGTAAACCGTTTCACTTCTTATTCAATTTCTGGTAATTTTCATATGCCTGTTTTGAAAAAAACAGACATATTATTTGATGGCATGTGTGTCTGCCCATCTGTCTGTTGTCTGCCCCTCATAATTCTTGTCAGAAGCATCATTCAATAACCATTCAAGGTATTGACTCTAAACATGCATGTAGGTAGGTGGTGATGAGAAGATATGCAGAGCTCATGAACCAGGTCTAAAAGTCAAAGGTCAGGGTCACAAATGGAGCTCAAATATCAAATTTTACCCTCACAGTTGGTGTCCGAAGCATAACTTAATAAATATTCAAGATATTGACTTTAAACTCGGCATATAGGTGATGAGAGGATATGCATAGCGTATATGCCAAGTTGGTAGGTCAAAGATAAAGGCCACAAATGGAGCTCAAAGGTCAAAATTGTCCTTCATATTTTGTGTCCGGAGCATAACTAAATAACTGTTTAGGTATTGACTTCAGTGGTGGCATATATGTAGATGGCAATGAGACAATGTGCATAGTGCATGAACTAGGCCTGTAGGTCAAAGGTCAAGGTCACAGCAAGGTCATATCTGTCAGTCATATTTTGCCAAGAGCATAACTAAATAACCATTGAAGGTAATAACTTCATACTTGGCATATAGGTAAATTGTGATGAGACGATGTGCAGAGTGCATAACTCGATAAGTAGGTCAAAGGTCAAGGTCACAAATTGAGTTCAAATCTGACCTTTGTATTTTGTTTTTAGAGCACAACTTCAAACCTATTCAAGGTGTTGACTTTAACTTGGAATATAGGTGGGTGGTGATGAGATGATTTGATGAGTTCACGATAGGACTGATTTAACCAAACAACAAAAAACTGAAACAGTACTTTATTAATCTGTCTTGAATACTATATAATGAAACATTGTATATGTATGTATTCATTCTATAGAGAAACAAATGAAACTAGAAGGTGGTGAAGGTTCAACAATGGGCAATCAGACAGGACGGGTAACAGTACAGCAGTATGGTATCTGGGGCCGCGTTTGTCCCAATGCCTGGGATGACAATGATGCAACTGTTGTCTGTAAGATGCTGGGATATCTTGGTGGGGTGGCCTATAAATATACATCAGCAGGTAGACTACATTCCATTTTTTTTCTTCTAATTTTGTGTTATTCATCTGTGTTTGTGCACTCATCTCTGTGAACATAAGTATTTAGTTTCAATCTTTTGTTTTATTTGGAAGATTTCTTTGATAACAAATTACAAAATATCAAAAATTGTGCATGATGTTAGTAACGTTGAGACCAAGACGTAGGAGGATATGCCTGAAGAATTGTTAATTTCTCCAGTATTAACAGATTAAACACCTTGATTTTGTAGTGCGCATACTAAGTAGGGTATGAGGATGAATGTATTTACTAGTAGCTGAAATCAGTCATGTAAACTCCATTCCTAACAATGGCTTAAATAAGAGCATTAGTTTCCATTAAACATAGGGTCGCTCAAAAGCTCTACAAAGCTTATGTTCATTGTTTCACAAAGCTAATGTAAATAAAATATACCTTACCATTTAATGGGAATCAGAAAAATCAAAACACAACAAATATACACACTGAAGCTAAATTAATGCATTTGTATTTATATAGGGTTTTTATTATGTTCCAGGATATGGACCTTACACACTTGGTAAAGTTGGTTGCTATGGAAACGAATCATCACTATTTGACTGTCCAGTGAGTAGTGGACTATGTGATGCTAAGTTCTCATCAGGAGATGCTGGTGTTTTGTGTTATACAATAAAAAGTAAGTACAAATCCATGTTTTGATTGATAAAAACATGTAGATCAAATTTATCCCTCTATTTTCAGATACTGTACTAAGCAGTTGTTTTAATCCCATCAGCATTAAAGTACATTGTTTTGGCCAAACTTTCTGTTTTATAGTGACAAGAATTCATTGATTTCAAAAAATTATGGATAATTTAAAATGTGAAATTTATTCATTGATTTTGTTGGTCAAAGTAATATTGAAATTCAAAAATTTAGTGCCCAATGAACAAAAATGATTTCAAAATATGAATTTTGCAGTGAATTTAATTCTTACTTTGGTGTGAAATAGGTTAAAATCTCACCTCTTTACCCGGTAATACATATGTGTGAAACATAACTAAACTTTATGTGTCATTCAGTCATGACTTTGTGTTTTTAGAGCCGGCCTTGCGTTTAGTTGGATCTGCAAACTCGGGACATTTAGAAATCATTCTGGATAGTTTCAAAGGAACAATCTGCGACTTTGGTTGGTCACGTTATGATGCTAGTGTTGCATGTAAACAACTCGGATTTCAAGATGGTGAGCCACGGAGGTAATAATCTTGAGTGTTAGCAGCGATGCAGTTTTAGCTTGACAATATGAAGTATATGGGCAACTATGCTACTCAACCCTGTATCAGCATCTGCATCGGCAGCTAGTTTAAAACTTGAAGCACCTTCATTTTATCTCAGTTGTTACTTGATTGATTTATTTCAAACTTAATACAGTTCTTTTATTCATCATCACCCACATCATATGACAGATTGGTCGGAACTGTTGCACCAAATTCTTATGAATAATGCACCTTGCTAAGACTTCTGAGGTGCTGCCCTCTTTCTCTTGTGTTACAGGCTGAATATACTTCAAACTTAACAGTTGTTACACATCATTACATACATTATATGACACAAGGGCCATAACTCTTACACAAATATTTCACCGAGTTATTGCCCTTAGATTATTCAACAATAGTATACTATAGTACAGTTCTTGTCCGGAGTATTTCTCTGCAACCACTGGTTTGAATTTAGTGAAACTTCGTAGGAAGTTTCACTCTTAAGAGGAGATGTGCATGTTATCTTTGTGTTCTGGCTCCATGATTTTTCACTGAGTTATTGCCCTTAGATTATTCAACAGTAGTATACTATAGTACAATTCTTGTCCATAGCATTTCTCAGCAACCATTGGTTGGAATTTAGCCATGCTTCACAGGAAGGTTCATCATCAAGGGGAGATGGGCATTATTATCTTCTTGCATTTGGAATATTAATCACGCCACTGATATCTCTAATGTCCTCTGATTTGCCCTGTTTCACTATGAAGCATCAAAATAGTCCAGCGGGCTGTCTCCTCTGACAGTTCTTATTAAAGTTAGAAGTTATTCTTTTAAAATTTGGGGAAAACAATTCTTCCACATTATATTGTTTGTCAAAGTAGGTATATTATGGTTAAAATAATTATTTATTATTTTATCAATTATTCTGCATGTAGGCATTGTAATGCAGGGGCACTAAAGAAAGTACTAGTGGTAGAAATAACTATAATCGTGCAATAACATATTTTTTTTTAGGTAAATTTGAGGATTGATCAAACTTGGAAAAGTAATGTTTACTGAGGGTTGAACCTGAGGTTAATATTTTTCCAGAATGATAACTGTCAAGCATTAATTCCAGTAACTAGCAGAGTTTTTGTGAAAAGTGTATCCCATCCAAACATTGGCAGAATTTGGAAGATTTTTTCTGTATCATTTGATGTCTTAACTTGTATGATATCACATCGCCCTGAAGTCACTGCTGAATTTTGCTGCTTGTGATTCACACACCTGTTTGAAGTGTCTTGGCCCAACCTACAAGTTATTTGTTATAGTGTATTATTGCTACTCATGTGACAGTGTGTAGACCAATAGAAATGAATGAAAAGATCCACTGTAGATTGGCTCTGTCCATCTGCTTATGGTTTGCAAAGTTCTTGTAAATACTGTGAAATTATTTCATTTGGTGGGCATAATATTTTGTGAGATTGGCAAAAGTCAACATTTTTGGGAGGCTTGAAATTATATATTTCAAATTTAAAGAGAAAAGGACAGGAAAATTTGCATATTCTTCAGGATTAAATGTCACAGATTGTCATGTCAAAGAAACCTGTAAAAATTAGTCCCTCCAAAAAAAAAAATGATTTCACAGAATAAGGTAACTTATTTTATATGAAAATGAAAATTAAACACACTTTTTGTATTGCTAGTCACTATCCTTCTAATGGAGCTACAGTGGTGATGTCATCAATGGGTTGCTATGGTGAGGAAAGTTCTATATTCATGTGCCGTAACCCAGGTTGGCAGAAAAATATTGATGAGAGGTGTTACGAGGCTAATAGAAATGCAGGGGTCTTCTGTTACAATAACGGTAAGATTGATTTTAAAGCCTTTTCTTGGATAACTTAAAGAAAGTATAGACATTGTTGTTTCCTTCTTAAAGAATGCTAAAAACAGAATTTTAGACACATGTACCACGAGCCATTGGTTTAGATCCTGTGACAGAGGTAATTTGCTTGAAGTCTTCAAAGAAGCAAGTAGATAAGATCTATAGCAATGTTTTTATTTTAGCAATGGGATAGCAAAATACCATTCTCTTTAACTTTGAATGTTAAAGTTCTTGCAAGTAAGAATCTTTTTAAATTCTTGCATGAGGTATTTTACAGGAGATTGCATTATTGACGAAATATAACCCTGCATTAAGCAGCCAACCTAGGAAGCTACATCTGGCACTTAAGGCAGGTGGCTGCTTTAGACAAGTTAAAAACTGAACAAAATTCAATATAGAAAGTAGTCTGACTGCTTAAGGCAAGTGTCCACTTAATACAGGTGACTGCTTATAACAGGTGACTGCCAATGCAGGTTGAACTGTATTATCAAACTTACACTATTGCAGTGCGTATATCTGGTGGGCAGAACAATGAGAATATGACTGCTGGGAAAGTTGAAATGTATAGCCATGGCAATTGGGTAACCATGTGTGCTAAAGGATTTGATGCTAAAGATGCTCATGTTGTCTGCAGAGAACTGGGCTTTCCAAACAGCAAAGATCTTGTACCAGGTAAGGTTTTTATATCTCTAGGTACAAGGTATATTTTGGCATAAAACTGTTTTGGTTTGTATCTGAAACAGACACACACAGTACTTATACTTATACACTGTTCATGAGTTCTGTTCCCAGGGAACTGTTCAAAGGAGTCATATTCTTGAAGCATCTTAATTTTAAGCTATAAATGACTACTTTTTATCAGACTCTTATTAAAAACATTGAGGCATTATTATTCCAGCAGAATAGAGTTCTTCACTTCTTACAGTGTTGCTAGAGATAGGCTTCAATTACTGAAAGTTTGAAACAAAATTCTGGTCTTAGAGAACATAGTCATGTAAATAGAGCAGTTTATCCAGAAATCTTCTTTATATGATATTAATAATTATATAATATTTTCTAGCTGTATTAAGTAAAATGACCTTACACAGAAAAGCATTATGCTATTTGTAGCAAGTCTACAGTTTCTTAATCCGGAATATACATTACTTTTCCACAGGAGCATTTGGCAGGAGGTATTATTCTGAATATGTTCTTGGGTTTAACTGTACTGGCAAAGAGGCGACAATAGCTAACTGTGGGTATGAGGAGACAGGAGAGTGTAAAGACAGATCATCCAACTATGCCTCTGTACTGTGTTCTAAACTAGCTATAGATAATTCAGGTAATTGTGTTTGTTCAGGTTTTGTACAGACCTTGAATAGTCCTTGAATTAGATGGAAGTCCTTAAAAACTACTTGAAAATTACTAAAATTACTAAACAAAAAATCCTGAAAAGTTGTTGAATTTTAAAAATACTGCTTGGATTTTACCCGCAACTCCTTGAAAAATATTCTGTCATGGACTTGTTTTGTGTTAAGAATGAATCTTTCAAAAAAGAAACAAAAAATGAAGATAATTTGAAAGAAAGTTATCTGTTGTTACCGTAAAATGCATAACATAACAATTAAAATTTTCATTTTATGGAAAAAATAGCGTCAAGATTTAGTGAATAATGATGATTAGGAAAAGCAGATGTGTGTACTTGAATAAACTGAACACCAATGAGACCATAAACCTTGGCAAAATAAATTTAAAACTGACAGAAAAAAGTGCATATGTTATTGTAGGCATAAAATGTTATGAAGGGGGATTGTGTACTGAAAAGCCTCAGCAACAGCAGTACAAATCTTATGATGTGATAATGTCATTATTTGTACACATTTAAATTACGTATACATTTTACAATGAGGATGAATAAAATCTGTTTGGAGTATGTTGTTTCGTGAAAAGTAGTTCTTGAAAATTAAAAAAAAAAGAAAACTTGAAAAGCTGTTGAAATGTACTTGAATTTTGTCCCTGTTTTTGAAATATACTAGTAAAATAGTTCTGCAGAGTGGATTTTAGGGAAAGTATAATTATTTAAGGCATATTTTGGCATTTCACAGATATTTAGTATTTTCTCTTAAAAAAGCAAAATTAAAATCTTAAATTGACTGTTGCTGTGATAAGAAATTGTCGCTTAAGAATAGTTGATTTAAGGTAAAGACGTTATCCTGTTGTGACTTTTTCAGATATAAATATTCTGCCCTTCACCAATTTCCCGGCAACAGTTGTGGTAGAGAAGCACGGAATGAATGGTACGATTTGTGCCGAGGGATGGGACAATAAAGATGCAGATGTGTTATGTCGACAGCTTGGCTACTCTGGTGGTGGTGTTTCATTTGGACCATTATACTCTGGTAAGAACATTTCTGTTAAGTATTACCCTACCCAGTTACTGTAAAATCATAAGTATTATTGCAGGGACTAGTGTTTGTGGATTTAGTGGTTACATAGGTCCACAAAATTCAGCCCCAGCGAACATGCAAAATTCTCATTCATTTTATCCTCAAGACTTGAAATCCACAAAGTTACATTCCAGTGAATAGCCATTTTGGCCAAAACTACTAAATGTTATGCTCATGAACTTAAATGACTTGTGTATATACATAGCCCGTGTCAGTAGCCTCGACTATCATGACATCGTGATATTGGGAGACAAAATATTAAATAAAATGTTTTTTAGAAAATTGTTTTATTGCAATTCAATTTTCAATATACATGTATACATATTTTATTGTTCTATTTATTATTTCAGGATCAAGTACCCCTATCTGGATGACCAGTGTGGAATGCAAGGGCAATGAGCCCAGTATACAGAAATGTAAATTTAAGGAAACGCCCACAAGTGGTTGCTTATCCAATCATATGGCAGCTAGGGTCTACTGTTATGAAGGACCAGGTTAGTTATCTGGTATAAATTATGTACAGTTCAGTTTTAAGATGTCAGGCTATGATAGAAGTGGTCAAGACTTTGACTTTAGTCTCTGCCAAAATTTTTCTAAGTCTTACTTATAAGACTTTAAACTGAGGCCATTGTTTAGTGTACCAAAGAACAAGGGAAGATTCTGGAATTGGAGCATGCAACTGACACCTCTTGATGTAGTGTTTTTAATACGAGAGACTAATTAGCATGCAAGTTTTGTAGTACTTGGCATTAAATTGAACAAGCTTCAGCCATTTCCTTACGGTATTTTAATTCTCATTACTGAAAAAAGATATTTGCTAAATTTCCACTAGGAAGAAGTTAATGCCTTGGTATAATGGGATTATTTGTTCTGATGAGAATTTACTAATGTATTTATATTTGGTAAACTCATACCTGCTAATCATTTGCAAGAATAGACAGTGACAAAGGTTTTAAAATGAATATTGTATTAGATTTAAACATCTGGATTTACAGGATTCCAGGTGAGGCTGGTGAATGGCAGTTCTCCGGCGGAGGGGCGTGTACAGGTGTCATATGGTGGAGAATGGGGTACAATCTGTGACTCGTACTGGGCAAATAATGATGCTAGAGTTGTTTGTCGACAACTGGGGTACCTAGATGGCGTTGCTCAGCCAAACTCTTTCTATGGTCCAGGCACTGGTAAGAACATCATACTTGAACCATTTTCTCAAAAACAGAGGACTATGGGTAAAGTTCATTTTGCCCTGTGTGTGTATATGTCTGATACATACCTCGACACAACTGTTACCCAAGCTTATATAGCATGACTTACGATTTTATGTTTGATTGGCTTCTTGCAGAGTAATTTACCTCACAACAGTTTAAAGAATTAACTGTTTCTGTTCAAATTCTTTTTCAATTATGTTTTAGGATTGAGAGCAAAATAGGCACAAGTGCTTCTTAAAACATATTCACTTTGACCACTTTCACCCTCACCCCAGAAGTTTATGATTAATCAATGTACTATTTAGTTGGGTGTATTGCTCCTTTTTATACGCCCGTTTGAAAAACGGGACGTATTATGGGAACGCCCCTGGCGGGCGGATGGGCGGGCGGGCGGTTGGCGTCCACAGACCTTGTCTGGAGCATATCTTCTACATGCATGAAGGGATTTTGATGAAACTTGGCACAGTTGTTCACCCTCATGAGACGGAGTGTCATGCGCAAGAACCAGGTCCCTAGGTCTAAGGTCAAGGTCACACTTAGAGGTCAAAGGTCAAATTCAAGTAGGACTTTGTCTGGAGCATATCTTTTTCATGCATAGAGGGATTTTGATGAAAACTGGCACAATTGTTTATCATCATAAGACGGAGTGTCGTGCGCAAGAACCAGGTCCCTAGGTCTAAGGTCAAGGTCACACTTAGAGGTCAAAGGATACAAGAATGAAAACTTTGTCCGGAGCATATCTTCTTCATGCATAGAGGGATTTTGATGAAAGTTGGCACAATTGTGCATCATCATGAGACGGAGTGTCTTGCGCAAGAACCAGGTCCCTAGGTCTAAGGTCAAGGTCACACATAGAGGTCAAAGGATACAAGAATTAAAACTTTGTCCGGAGCATTTCTTCTTCATGCATGGAGGGATTTTGATATAACTTGGCACAAATGTTCACCACCACAAGACAGAGTGTCATGCGCAAGAACCAGGTCCCTAGGTCTAAGGTCAAGGTCACACTTAGAGGCCAAAGGTCAGATACAAGAATGACTGTCCGAAGCATTTCTTCTTCATGCATAGAGGGATTTTGATGTAACTTGGCACAATTATACACCATCATGAGACGAAGTGTCATGCGCAGTTCCCTTCTTTAGAATTACTTCCCTTTGTTGTTACTATAAATAGCTTATATTGTAACTTTTTCATTACTAGACATAGGGAAAAATCGAGACCACTTTTCTGTAGTACAACATGCATGTTACATCCAATTTTGAGGTGTATTTTGACCAATCTCTACCTGGTAAGGATTTTTGTGTGGACTTACAATTTTTTTTTTTGGAATTTTTTTTTTTTTTTGGAATTTTTTTTTTTAAATATTAACTTCCCTTAGTTGTTACTATAAATAACTTATATTGTAACTTTTTTATAATTGACCGTAGGGAAAAACCAAGACCACTTTTCTGTGGTACAACATAGTTGTTACTTTCTAATTTTAGGTGTATTTTAAGGTATCTCTACCTGGTTAGGAGTTTTTTTGTGGACTTAGAAAAACAAAAGAATTACAATGATTACTAAACAACCACAAAATTAAAATTACATCTGCAAATACAGGTGCTAGAGTAAAGAAATTTGCTGTGACGGGCGTATATTGTGACATTCTGGCACTCTTGTTTAACAATACAATTATGCTTTTATCATGTAATACAGTTATGTTTTTATCATGTTTTACCATTTTGATTCATAACTTTTATCACAAATTGTAAAGATTGAGCCAGTATGGAACTGAAGATCTGTGAAATCTATTTTTGATTAAATATTCTAGGACCATCCTGGCTGTATTATGTACGCTGTGACGGGGATGAGAAATCTATATGGTCATGTACAAATTCAGGATTTAATGTTAGTCATACTACATGTAGGAATCATAAATATGATGCCAGTGTATACTGCACAGACAGAGGTTAGTTGTTAATTTTCACTCATATCACATGTAGGAACCATAAATATGATGCCAGTGTATACTACACAGACGGTGGTTGATTTTTTATGCCCCCGAAGGGAGGCATATAGTTTTTGAACCATCTGTCGGTCTGTCAGTCTGTCCGCAATTTTCGTGTCCGGTCCATATCTTTGTCATCGATGGATGGATTTTCAAATAACTTGGCATGAATGTGTACCACAGTAAGACGACGTGTCGCGCGCAAGACCCAGGTCCGTAGCTCAAAGGTCAAGGTCACACGTAGACGTTAAAGGTCATTTTTCATGATAGTGCATTCGTGTCCGGTCCATATCTTTGTCATCCATGATTGGATTTTCAAATAACTTGGCTTGAATGTGTACCACAGTAAGACAACATGTCGCGAGCAAGACCCAGGTCCGTAGCTCAAAGGTCAAGGTCACACTTAGACGTTAAAGGTCATATTTCATGTTAGTGCATTTGTGTCCGGTCCATATCTTTATCATCGATGGATGGATTTTCAAATAACTTGGCATGAATTTGTACCACAGTAAGATGAATTGTCGCGCGCAGACCCAGGTCGTAGCTCAAAGGTCAAGGTCACACTTAGACGTTAAAGGTCATTTTTAATGATAGTGCATTCGTGTCCGGTCCATATCTTTGTCATCCATGGATGGATTTTCAAATAACTTGGCATGAATGTGTACCACAGTAAGACGACATGTCGCACGCAAGACCCAGGTCCTTAGCTCAAAGGTCAAAGTCACACTTAGACGTTAAAGGTCAGTTTTATGATAGTGCATTCATGTCCGGTCCATATCTTTGTCATCCATGGATGGATTTTCAATAACTTGGCTTGAATGTGTACCACAGTAAGACGACGTGTCATGCGCAAGACCCAGGTCCGTAGCTCAAAAGTCAAGGTCACACTTAGACGTTAAAGGTCATATTTCATGATAGTGCATTGATGGGCGTGTCCGGTCCATATCTTTGTCATTCATGCATGGATTTTAAAATTATTGGGCATGAATGTGTACCACAGTAAGACGACGTGTCGCGCGCAAGACCCAGGTATGTAGGTCAAAGGTCCTAAACTCTAACATCGGCCATAACTATTCAAAGTGCCATCAGGCATGTGTCATCCTATGGAGACAGCTCTTGTTTTATTGTCAGTCGTAAAACATACAGTATTTCTGTTTTCCATATCTTAACACTCAATTTTTAGTGATAATATATTTTATTGATGTTTATTTGTAACATATATTTTCAATTTGTCACAATGTTCAGCAAAAATAAGAACACATTATTCATAGGTTACAAGTATCATAAGTAACTGGACTGAAGTGTAACTTCAGATTTGACAAAAAGTTCTCAGTTATCAAATTTCACTTTGACAGTGCGACTTGAACCCAATGTCACATACGGAGCTGTGGAGATTTGGAATGATGATAAGTACCAGCTAGTTTGCGCGGATGGATTTGACGATATCGCTGCCAAGGTTGTGTGTAGGTCAGCAGGATTCCAGAATGGAATTAGCGTATGCTGCTCAGCTTTCGGCAAGATGGATTATGAGATTAGTTACCATAGCATCAATTGCCAAGGGGACGAGGCATCTATACTTGACTGCAAATATCAGTCTGGCATAGACCGCTGTCCGAGTAAAAAGTATGCCTCAGTGGCATGCTCTGATCTCCCTGGAAGTGGAGGTAGGTCAAACAATGGTTGATATCTTGTGCTTTGTTAATTTATAAAGACTACACATACATATACATAAATGTATTCACATCAGATTGTGATATGAGTATGTTTTATTAACAGGGCCTGTTTATGTTTCTGAGTTCTGATTTGTCAATAGGAAAGAAAGATAGATATTGACTGGCTGGTTCCAGAGCTTAAAGTGAAACTGTGTGCTTATAACACTGTTAGAATGATTTTAATTTGCAAAGAATATTTATATGAAATGTGGACACTTAGACTATGTAAATACAAATGCATGTACCATAACTTGTATCCTTTGGTAATCATCTATCCTAAGGCAGACTTGACTGTATTTTACTTGCCAATTTTCTTTTACAGAATATGAGTTAAGACTAAACAGTCATAATCGAGGAACTGTATCGATCCGTCATTTTGATATCTGGGGTTACATATGTGCAGACGACTTTGACGATGCAGAGGCTACAGTTATATGCAGGGAACTAGGGTTTCAGGGCGGGTTTGCTTACTTCCAAGTGCGATACAGCAATCCAAAAAATATAGGTATGTTTATATTCCATTGATTATTTTGCTATTTTGTTTAACTATGTCAGTAGATATTGTTAGCTTCCAGTTATTAGAGGTGGACTGGTTTTGAGGTTATAAAACTGAGTTTTGAGACCAGTCTCAGAATTCAAGCGTGCTATTGGTCAATTCAAAGAGCTATAAAAATAAATAGATCTGCAACTTGAAAGGCATATAGAGCAAATCTCACCAACATCAAGTGGGAACTGAATGAGATCTCGTTTTACCGGTGTATGAAACAGACAGCCGAAGGATAAAAATTTGTGTTGTGAAAAACTTTCTATCAGATTGTTTGTTTATAATGATAATGGTGTTTTTTTTTAATGTTATTAGTATTTTCTACACGGGGAAGGAATGAATTTATGATTGGAAGTCTGAGAAGTCCACAGTAGTCAAATTGCACCCGATTTGGTTTATAACGTGCCGGCCATATCGCAAGTGTAATACTTTAATAAGCGTCTGTTGATTTGATCATGATTGATCAAGTCGGTTGGCAAACGCTTCAATAAGATAACGAGCTTACGCGAGATTATCTCCTGTTGCCATTCTGTGTATTTTATACTTCTTTGGTCAATTTTCAAAATTTTGGCCAGAATCAGCCAATCAGAAACTGGAGTGTTCAGACTGGTCACCAAGTTTTATAATATTTGACCCTGATTTTTGCATAGTTTGACTATGGTGTACATTTATTTATCACAATCAGAGATATTGTATCAGAAAGCCATTTATAAATGCCGTTAACAGGAAGAAAGAAGTAAGCAAATTGATATACATTTCAGGAATTCCATGGTTGTCAAATGTAAATTGCACTGGACAAGAAAGTTATCTAGGAAAGTGCGGAAATATTAGATGGGGTTCGGTGGACCGGTGCAAGTCAGATATAGATCCGGCTGTTTATTGTTACCAGAAAGAAGGTAAACTTATCATGGTTTTGATTTCAAACACATTCTGATAATTATTGAAATGAAAAATATCTTTAGTCAGGGACATAGCCTGTACATATAAGGGTATCACTCATTTAAAAACTGAAAATAGAAACAGCTTACTGTAGAAAAATTCAATAAAATTCACAGAGATAGGAAGGTAGATAGTAAGAGTGTGAAAGAAATCAGTTTTCTTAAGAATTCAGCAAGATTTAGGTTGTCTAGGTTTGTTTTTATACACACTTGAAACTGGCACATAGGCAATGGGCAGGAAAGTGATGCCTTAAGAGTTGTCCACTCGCTAACTTGAGAAGGTCTTCTCCAGTATTCACAAAACTTTGTCAGAACTTTAATGGACATATTATATTATATCTTATCACATTTGACTACCAGCCACATGGTCTCCAGTATTACTGGAGTTATGGCCCTTGAATTACTCTTAATTTTCACAAATTGACTGTGTCCTACCAATTATCTGCCCTAAGCAGTTCTTATCCATTAGTCACTGAACAAGGCAAGACTGTGTATTAGCATAATATCTCAACTAAGTTCAATAACTAGCTGGTTCTTCCCATTTCCTTTTGAGTTACAGCCCTTGAATAACTCAAAATTGCGAAAAATTTACCGTGTCCCCTAAATGACTAGAGTACTTCTTTCTTGATATCAACCATACTTACACCAAATGTATATCTTCAAGATCTAGTTCAAGTGTGATGACCAGCCAGTTTAGATATTTAGTATCTCTAGAGTTACGGTTGTATTTTACGACAATTTGGTATTCTCTTCAAGGAGTACAGATGAAGATCAGTTAGATTAATTTAATTATATAAAAACAAAATTTTAAAAATGAATATTTTATGGGTGTATTCACAGTAAGTATTACAATTTAGTTTTTTATTTGATCTGGTTTTATTTCTCAGAGTTTGAAATTTAACCTGACTGCCCTATGATAAAAAAGTTTGTTGGAGAACAGATATTTGAAATAGATGAAAAACATAAAAGTTGATTGATTATTAAGATTTACTTTACTATGATATTACATTACATATTAGGGTACAAACTTAGATTAGCAAATGGTACCAGCAAAATGTCAGGAAGGGTGGAAATCTCGATCGATGGAGAATGGGGTACCGTTTGCGGAACTTCAAAATTTGATGATGAGGCAGCCCACGTTCTTTGTAAACAGTTAGGATACACAAGCGGCCGTTCCCTTACAAATGGTTACTTTGGAGAGGGTAAAGGAAAGATTATGATACCGTACATAAGATGTGCTGGAAATGAGTCCTCTATCTTAAAATGCGGAATCAAGATAGAACCTAAGGAAGCCATATTTGGAGGCCGAGGAGGGCTGAACTTCGCACTAAGGAGTACTTACTACACATGTAGAACTCACAGACAAGATGCTGCTGTACAGTGTTACAACAGAGGTATGAATATGCAGCAAGCGAAAAAAGTAGTCCCAGAAGAAATAGGTCCTGGCCATTTTTGGTGCATGTGGAGTTTTTACCCTTGGAAAAATTATGTTTTATGCTAAAAGGAAAATTTTTCTTTTGCAGGAATGGTGATGGTTTTAAAGTATTGCATGAAAAAAAAACCAACATAAGTACTTAGTTATAAGTAAAAGTCTTTACTTTATTAAATGTTGTTTTACAACTGAACCATTGGCTTATATACTGTAAAATCAGGCACTTTCACAAGGGTTCCACATTCGCATTATTTGCTAACTGTCCATATGTACAAAATAAAGTCTGTCCTAAGTGCTACTTCTGTTTTTATAGTCTTTTATGTTTCACAAATTGACCATATTAATCCTTATATAATTCTACAAATAACAATTTCAGTTTTAAATAGAAGGGAATTTTAAACCTTGTAGAAACATAGCTGATTTTACAATACAATATGCCTTGCAAATAATACTTTTTTTCATAGCCCGCCCACTTAGCTCAATAGGGAGAGCACAGATTTATGGATGGTGGGGTCATGAGTTTGATCTCGGATGAGGTGCATGTTCTCCATGACATAATTCAACCTCCACCTGTGATTCATGTAGGGAAGTTGGCAGTTGCTTGCAAAGAACAGGTTTATAATGGTAGAGAATCAAGGAACACAGGTTAGGTTAACTGCTGGCCATTACATAACTGGAATACTGTTGTAAAATAGCATTAAACCCAAACAAACAAATCAATTTATGAAGGATTTACCAAGTTTGTTTTAAATGTAGACTTATAAGCAGTATAGATTTATGACTTTGTATATTATAGGATAACTCCAATAATACAGTTATACTAATGCTTCATTTTTAATTTCATTTATGATATAATATTTGCGCTACATATATTTATATCATTCAGAGAAGAAACAAGATTGCTAACGTGACTGTATGTTCAGCGGACATGCAGTAAGAAGAACATTTTCTTCAGAGCTTACATTACTCTTTAAATTATTTTGTAAAAAAGGCCAGAAAAAAAATAAAGTGAGGTTATTTGAAAATTATACTTCCTCTATACAAAAAAAAGGAAGTGACATATTTATCAAAGTATGGAAGAAGACCAGCAACGCTACTACTTTTCATTGTACATATTTTCATCAGAATTTCTTCCCCTTATGTGAAAAAATACATGACTGCATTATTTCTTAAGATCAATGTATTCATGGTTGGGAGGATAATGTTTTTGTTTGTATTGAAGCATTTTGCAACCTTTTGTGCATATTTGAGCCGTGCCATGGGAAAACCAACATAGTGGCTTTGCGACCAGCATGGATCCAGACCAGCCTGCGCAGTCTGGTCAGGATCCATGCTGTTCGCTAACAGTTTCTCTAATAGCAATAGGCTTTGAAAGCGAACAGCATGGATCCTGACCAGACTGCGCGGATGCGCAGGCTGGTTTGGATCCATGCTGGTCGCAAAGCCACTATGTTGGTTTTTTCATGGCACGGCTCATTTAGGTATTTTGTTATGTTTTGGGTCCATATTCATCAGAAGTCTGAATATTAAGAATGGAAGTTTTTCATTTTGCCATAATTTTGTTTATAGCTTATCCAGACCAAAGAAATTTTTAAGTTATTTGTAAACTGTATAATAAACATTCAGTACAATTTTTATTACTCTTTGTGTGAATTTAATAATGGACAATGAAAAACAAAACTTAGCATTTTAAAGTCAAATACCTTTCAGAAATTACACATTGATGAATACAAGCCCAGAATTTCATTGTCTTACAGTTATCCTAATGATGTTGACAATCATAATTGTGCTAAATGTTATCTGAACCACCCAGATCACATATTATGACATTAAAGACAAGCATATAACTATTAACATTGATTGAAGGCTTTATCACTTTTTTTGCAAAGTTTATTGTGGAGAAATGTAAGCGTTTTGTAGAAAATTTTAGCTTTTCGGAGAAGACTGTGAGAAATTTTGGAGAAATTTGGAAGTTTAATAGAGTTTTTTTTAAAGAGATACCTGGATTTTGGAGAAAACTGAAAGTTATGGAACAATTTTGAGGAAAGTCTAGAAGAACTGGAGAAAGCAGGAAATTGTGGAGCAAACTGTGAAAATACCTGGAAGATTGAGAGAAAATAGGGAAGTATAGTGCAGTCTGAAATACCAGTAGCACTTTTCCAGATTTTACATTATGGATATTGCAAAGAAGTGAATAATTTCACAGAAATTATTGAACAGTTTACTCAAACTGAAGAACTGTAATGAAGTTTTGCAAGTTTTTGAAGAATCCAGAGCAATTTCACTGAAAATAGGAAATAGTTTGCCAGTTACTAAGAAGCATAGTGTGGACTACTACAAAAGATTGAGGACTGAAGAGCTATATGACTCAGTTGGAATAAAGTGAGGCTTGTTGCTGTCAGTCTGTACAAGAGATGTACACATTTCTAGTATTTAGTGTATTAGTGCCTAGTATATGAGGAAAAGAAGTAGAAAAAAATTCTAAGTAACCATAGATACATTTTACCTATGCATTTATTTCAGAAGTTTTTGCCACCCTCTTTTTAGCTGACCTGAGCCAAAGGCTCATGGTGAGCTTTTGTGACTGCTCAATGTCCGTTGTGTGTCATGCGTCGTCCGTCCGTCAACATTTTCTAAAAAAATCTTCTTGAAAACCACTGGACAGAATTACACCAAACTTTACAGGAATGATCCTTGGGTGGCCCCCTTTCAAAATTGTTCAAAAAATTGAATTCCATGGCAACCGAAAGGAAAAACTTTGAAAATCTTCTTGTCCAAAACCACAGTTCATAGGGCTTTTATATTTGGTATGAGCATCATCTAGTGGTCCTCTACCAAGATTGTTCAAATTATTTCCCTAGGGTCAAATATGGCCCCGCCCTGGGGGGGTCACATGGTTTACATAGACTTACACAGGGAAAACTTTAAAAAATCTTCTTGTCCAAAACCACAAGTCCAAGGGCTTTGATATTTGGTGTGTAGCATCATTTAGTGGTCCTCTTATAAGATTGTTCAAATTATCCCCCTAGGGTCAATATGGCCCTGCCCTGAGGGTCACATGGTTTACATAGATTTATATAGGGAAAAACTTTGAAAATCTTCTTGTCAAAAACCACAGGGTCTAGGGCTTTGATATTTGGTATTTGACATCATCTAGTGGTCCTCTACCAAGGTTATTCAAATTACACCCCTGGGGTGAAAAGAGGCCCCGCCCCGGGGGTCCCAAGTTTTACATAGACTTGTATAGGAAAAAACTAAAAATCTTCTTGTCTTAAACCACAAGACATAGGCCTTTGATATTTGGTATGTAGCATTGCCTGGTGGTCGTCCGCCAAGATTGTTCAAATTATTACCCTCGGAGTAAAAAGAGGCCCTGCCCCGGGGGTCCCAATTTTACATAGACTTACATAGGAAAAAAACTTTAAAAATCTTCTTGTCTAAAACCACAAGACCTAGGCCTTTGATATTTGGTATGTAGCATTGCCTTATGGTCCTCTGCCAAGATTGTTCAAATTATTACCCTGGGAATAAAAAGAGGCCCTGCCCCGGGGGTCCCAATTTCACATAGACTTATATAGGAAAAAAACTTTAAAAACCTTCTTGTCTAAAACCACAAGACCTAGGCCTTTGATATTTGGTATGTAGCATTGCCTTATGGTCCTCTACCAAGATTGTTCAAATTATTACCCTGGGTTGAAAAGTGACCCAACCCCGGGGGTCCTATGTTTTACATAGACTTATATAGGAATTTTTTTTTTTAAATCTTCTTGTCTGAAAGTTCAAGGCCTAGGCCTTTGATACTTGGTATGTAACATTGCCTAGTGGTTCTCAGGTGAGCGATCCTGGGTCATCATGACCCTCTTGTTCTATTTACATGACAATGTTTATTAAAGGCACTGGCCTCCAGATTGTATTACAACAAAAAGGAGACAAATTTTTAGGTATTCGGAAATTATTGCTATATTTCTTAAGAAAGCTTTGAAACTTAATTTCTGACTGACTATATGCTGTGGAAACACATGAGAATTACATGTAGTTCTTTTTACTAATTTTTACACTGAAAATTGAAAATGTTTGTAACGCTTAACTTGAGGCTAAATGCCTTAATTTTAAATATCTATATCTAACACTCCTTAAATACCAGTACATATTCCTCCGTGGTGTATTGGTAAAAACTGCGGGAAAGTTTTTCTTGCAGTCGCGGCTCGGGTTCGATTCCTGACTCGAGCATTTTTTTTCTTGATTTGGCATTTTTAAGACAGGTTAGAAACCAAAACTCATATTCTAATGTTCATAATATGACCAAACTTCAGTTTTAAAGAAAGAGCATTTACAGCCAAAATCAGAAGGTCAGTGCCTTAATAATCAAAAATAAAAGAAAATTGTTCATAAAAACCCCAATGATTTAGGGTCTTAAAATGAGGAACTTACATATTTACTTGTTTCTACTTACGTTAAGCTTGACCATGTTTTTGTCCAGGATTGTTTCACCTCTGTTAAAGATGTTTTGCTTTAAATTTGAGCCTTCAGGAAGTACATGTATGCAAAATTGGTAACTTATATGAGAAAGGCTTATTTTTAATGAAAAATAATTTTTTGTCTGGCTTAGGTCTGAAAATCGAATTGGTAAATGGAACTACCCATACGAATGGACGAATAAAGATTACATTAGATGGAAAAGTTGGCAGTATATGTGGGTTCTCATACTTTTCTGATAAGACTGCAGCTGTTGTCTGCCGTCAAATGGGTTATAAAGGAGGACGGAGGTTGAAGATGGGGATTTTTGGGGCCGGAGATGGAAAATTTTACTTAAACAGCATGAGATGTCATGGAAATGAGTCAGCCGTAACTGAATGCCCAATGCTGATTGAAAAAATTGGGGACATTAGCGATACTGAAGATTTTCAGATTGTGCAGTTTCGGGGACGTGGCATCTGGTATCGTAATTACCATCGTAACTCCTGCTGGATGCACAAAGATGATGCTGCTGTACAGTGCTATGACTCAGGTTAGAGCCTTGTATGTTCCATGAGTGGGAACCAGTATAAAATGATGCACTTTGTATGCACCTGTATTGTGGAAACAGGAACCAGTTGCACCAGTTGACACTCATTAGCTATATTTAGCTGCACAGAAGTAGGAACCAGCGCATACATATATACATCTTGCCACACAATGGGTACAAGCTCTCTGTAATTACTGTACTTTCATTTCTGTGGAATTGGGAACCAGCTTGTAGCCATTTGTTTAGCCACATTTCTGTTTCTGTGAACTATTTGAATTTTGTTAATGCTGTAGATATATAAATGTTTAGAAACAGGAAATGGCAGTAGTTGTGTTTAGTAGCATTTCTGTTCCTGCACAAGTAATGGTGAGCAGCTAGGTTCCATGGAAATGTAAAAAATCAGGCAAAAAGTACCATTATTATAAAAAGCCTTTAAAATTTAGTAGAGACATATCATTCACATGCACTGTTTTTGTGTGTAGAAGCTTTTGTTTGTCAGTAGAAGATTTATTTTCTTCTGTATGTAGTATAGAAACGGTTTGGATCTTTTTGCAGGTTGTGATTTAATGCTTAGGAGTTCTTGTAATATAATTATTGTAGTATATTTAAGCAGTTATTTTTGATACAGTCAGGAGAAAAGAAATGAAATATGTGATGAAATAAGATTAAAGAAGTCTGTCACATACAATGGTGCATACGACTCAGTATTTGTGTATTGCAGCACTAGTATTTGGTCAGGACATGAATGATGGCATTTTATTTGGCCATAGAAAATGTAGTCTATTTAGGTTTAGAATTTGAGTTGTAAATTACTCAAGCATTTTGAGATACTGACTTCTAGGTAAACCACCTTGCTATTTGAAATGTTGCTTAATGCAGTGTGTAGAAGCACTTTGTGTAGAAGCATAGTATGAAGGAGAATTATATGTAGAAATACTTTTTGTAGAAGCATAGCGTGTAGAAACTCTATGTGTAAAAGCCCTTTGCATAGAAGGTCTATGTAGAAGCACTGTGCATAGAAGCACAGAGTGTAGAAGCAGTGTGCATGGAAGCACCATGTAGAAGCACAGAGTGTAGAAACACAGTGCATAGAGGGTCTATGTAGAAGCACTGTACATAGAAGCACTATGTAGAAGCATAGAGTGTAAAGCAATGTGCATAGATCGAAGCACCATGTAGAAGAAATATGCATAGAAGCACCATGTAGAAGCACAGTGCATAGAAGCAGAGTGTAGAAGCAGTGTGCATAGAAGCACCGTGTAGATTTACAGCAGAGTTACAGCAAAACCAAGTGTTAAGACCCTACTAGTCGCCTCTAATGATCATGCCAGGGTAAGGCAGTGGTTCCAATTCTTTTCATACACAGATCGTCCCAGAACCACATGGGGCGCACCATGTAGAAGCACAGAGTGTAGAACCAATGTGCATAGAAGCACTATGTAGAAGAAATATGCAAAGAAGCACCATGTAGAAGCACAGAGTGTAGAAGCAATGTGCATAGAAGCACTATGTAGAAGAAATATGCAAAGAAGCACCATGTAGAAGCATAGAGTGTAGAAGCAATGTGCATAGAAGCACCATGTAGAAGAAATATGCATAGAAACACCATGTAGAAGCACAGAGTGTAGAAGCAATGTTTATAGAAGCACCATATAGAAGCACAGAGTGTAGAAGCACTTTGTAGAAGAAATATGCATAGAAGCACCATGTAGAAGCAATGTTTATAGAAGAACCATGTGGAAGCAATGTTTATAGAAGCACCATGTTGAAGCAATGTATGCAGATGCACAGTGTGTATAAACACTGTATTTGGACTGATTATTACATAATTATAATTTCTTTATACTAGGATGCATTGGAGGTTTAGATTTGTAGTTTCATGTAGTTGTGAAAAACAGCAATAGTTTTGGACATGCAACAAATTACATTTGAAGTGATAATGATTGTGAAGATTTGTAACCAGATATGTTTGTGAATAGAAGTACTAGTTTCCAGATTTTCAACAGGATGCATTTAAAGTGATGGTGTTTAGCCAGGTGTGTCTGTGAATAGTAGTACTAATTTTTGTATTTGTAACCAAAGTGAATTTTAATAGAATAGTTGTAGTTCTGTATTTTTGTTTACTGATTCTGTAGTGTTTGGATTTTAACTAGGTGTAATTGTGAATAGATGTACTAGATATTTTATTTGTACACAGGTATTTTCTTTATAAAACATTATTCTTTGGATTGGTACAGATTTGTAACTAAGTCTTAGGCGTATTTGTCAGCAAGGAAGGTTTGTTTCAGTGGATGAGGTAGACTATGTCATGTGATTAGTTTGTAGTTTTAGAAAGTAATTTCAGACAGGATGTAGTGATGTTTGATCATACAAAACTGTAGTTAATTTTATTGTAAATTGAGCACCAACATTTCACCTTTTATGTTTTATCTCACTCTTTTTATTGCACCAAAGTATAATCTACTTCAAATCACTTTTTGCACACTAGCATATCTCTTTATATACTCTGTGTACTTTGTAGATGTAGCATAAGATTTTTGAGCACCAAAATGTAATCCCTTTATCAAGCACCAAATGATTACGCCAGTTTCAAATCATTTTCAGGTTTTGAGTTGTAACTTGTGTATGTAGCATATGACTTTTGAGAACAAAAATATTGTTTTACTATGTTTGTGTCAGATCACTTTTTATCCCCCGACGAAAGTCGGAGGGATATAGTTTTGGCGTTGTCCGTCCGTCCGTCCGTCCCTCCTTCCGTCCGTCTTTCTGTCCGTCCGTCCGGAGCCATATCTAGGAAATGGTTGGGAATATTTATTTAAAACTTCATATACATGTTCACCACTATGAGTTCTTGCGGCCCGTCAAGTTTCAGTCAGATTGCCCAAGTAACACCAGAGTTATGGCCCTTAGAAGTTTCTAGTGTTAACTATATAGGGTACTATAAATATGGCAATTTCTGCATCATAACTTTTGATATATTTGACCTTGAACTATGAAACTTTAACAGAATTTAGAGGACTATAATGTGGTTGTGCACACACAATTTTGTATGGATTTCTTTTGTAACTGCAGAGTTATTGCCCATTAATTGTCTAAAAATCCACATATTTGTACATAACAAACTTGCCATTTGGCAGAATTTCTTTAAATTTCTTTCATTCTTTTCTGTGAACATTTATTATAAACATGCAAAGTTGCGCACCCACACCTGGTCGCCCACTTGCCTTGGTCACCCGGGGTGACCCCGGGGTCAAAATTGACCCCGCCCCAGGGGTCACTTGATTTTACATAGGAAAATCTTTAAAAATCTTCTTCTCAAAAACCAGAAGCCCTAGAGCTTAGATATTTGACTTGTAGCATTGCCTAGTGGACCTCTACTAAAGTTGTTCAAATCATGACCCCGGGGTCAAAATTGACCCCGCCCCATGGGTCACTTGATTTTACATAGGAAAATCTTCAAAAATTTTCTGAAAATAAACCAGAAGGCCTAGAGCTTAGGTATTTCACATGTAGCATTGCCTAGTAGACCTCTACAAAATTTGTTCAAATCATGACCCCAGGGTCAAAATTGACCCTGCCACAGGGGTCACTTGATTTTACATAGGAAAATCTTCAAGCATTTTCTAAAAATAAACCAGAAGGCCTAGAGCTTAGATATTTCACATGTAGCATTGCCTAGTAGACCTCTACAAAATAGGAAAATCTTCAAACATTTTCTAAAAATAAACCAGAAGGCCTAGAGCTTAGATATTTCACATGTAGCATTGCCTAGTAGACCTCTACAAAATTTGTTCAAATCATGACCCCAGGGTCAAAATTGACCCTGCCCAAGGGGTCACTTAATTTTACATAGGAAAATCTTCAAAAATTTTCTAAAAATAAACCAGAAGGCCTAGAGCTTAGATATTTCACATGTAGCATTGCCTAGTGGACCTCTACAAAATTTGTTCAAATCATGACCCCCGGGGTCAAAATTGACCCCGCTTCAGGGGTCACTTGATTATACATAGGAAAATCTTCAAAAATTTTCTAAAAATAAACCAGAAGGCCTAGATCTTAGGTATTTGACATGTAGCATTGCCTAATAGACTTCTACAAAATTTGTTCAAATCATGACCCCCCCAGGGTCAAAATGACCCCGCCCCATGGGGTTACTTCATTGTACATAGAAAAATCTTCAAAATTTTCTAAAAATAAACCAGAAGGCCTAGAGCTTAGATATTTCACATGTAGCATTGCCTAGTGGACCTCTACAAAATTTGTTCAAATCATGAACCCTGGGGTCAAAATTGACCCCGCCCCAGGGGTCACTTGATTTTACTTAGGAAAATCATTAAAAAATTTCTTAAAATAAACCAGAAGGCCTAGAGCTTAGATATTTCACATGTAGCATTGCCTAGTGGACCTCTACAAAATTTGTTCAAATCATGACCCCTGGGTCAAAATTGACCCCGCTCCAGGGGTCACTTGATTTTACATAGGAGAATCTTAAAAAAATTTCTAAAAATAAACTAGAAGGCCTAGATCTTAGATATTTGATTTGTAGCATTGCCTAGTAGACTTCTACAAAATTTGTTCAAATCATGACCCCCGGTGTCAAATTGACCCCGCCCCATGGGGTTACTTGATTGTACATAGAAAAATCTTCAAAATTTTCTAAAAATAAACCAGAAGGCCTAGAGCTTAGATATTTGACATGTAGCATTGCCTAGTGGACCTCTACCAAATTGGTTCAAATCTTGACCCCCCAGGGTCAAATTGACCCAGCCCCAGGGGTTACTTGATTGTACATAGGGAAATCTTCATAAATTTGCTAAAAATAAACCAGAAGGCCTAGATCTTAGATATTTGATATGTAACATTTCCTAGTAGACTTCTACAAATTTTGTTCAAATCATGACCCCCAGGGTAAAATTCGCCCCGCCTCAGGGGTTACTTGATTGTACATCGGAAAATCTTCCAAAAAATTTCTAAAAATCATCAGTTTGACATTAGAAACATGTAGCTCATATTACTCTGGTGAGCGATCCAGGGTCATCATGGCCCTTCTTGTTTTTCATTTTTAATTTTCCATTAATATTTATAATCAACATGTGAAATTTTGTTTCCTCTCCCGTTCCCCCACACCCCAACACCCTTAAAAAATAATTATATATACATATATATATTTCCATTCCTTTTTTTTTTTTTTTAAATGTTCAAACCTTCAACATGTTAAGTTGTGACTGCACAAGCCTTGCCCTCAGTCATGTTCAAGATATCTTACCAGTGTTCTCATAAGGACATCTGTTTTTTTAAGTTCAAATGTACATGTTAAACAACAACACCTGGTGCCAAACCACTCAAAGACAATATTTCGTTCCAGTTAAACTTCAAGCTCATATTTCAATTAACTGCATTTTATTTTAAAAGCTAAGCTTATTACAGTAAGCATATCCCATTCAAAATAAATTCTTTAGTCAGGATCAAAGTATCATACATTTATTATGTACTCTTTAATTAAACATTTGTTTTCTGTTAAATTGATTTTGACAAATGAAATTATTTGCTTCTTATTAACATCCTTAACTTTTTGCCGGATATATTTTTTTGCCATTCCTCACCACAAACCCTTTCGGCGGGGAATACCAATTCATCGAATTTGCTTGTTCAGCAGGATATTATGTAATCTCAGTATATAAGCACCAAAAATGAATGAACAATCTCACTATTTGAGCACCAAATTGTATGCACAGTCTCACCATATGAGAACCAAAATATAATGTGCAATGTGTAATGCTATTTTTGAGCACCAAGAAGTAATGTACACCTTTTGTAAACCAATATATATTGTATTTCCTCACTTTCTGGGCACCAGAATGCAATATCTAATCTTTCTTTTTTGAGCACCAACAGGTGATTTGTATCATAGGTACTTTGTGTGTGTCAGAATATAATGTGTAATCTTATTAAATACCAAACTGTGATGTGTAGTCTCACTTTTTGAGCACCAGAAGGTAATGTGTAATCTCACTTTTTGAGCATTAGAAGGTATGTGTAATCTCACTTATTGAGCACCAAGATGTAATCTTAATTTTGAATAATACCTTATTTTTATCATGATTAAAGTATGTAAACTTTGTAATTTTAATCTCTGCCACTTTTTCAGCGAAATGGATTCTTTATACAAATATCTTAAAGGGTCATAATGTCTTTTTTGCAATGAGGCTGACACGTTGTTTTGGTCAACGTAAAATATAATAATAATTTCTTGTTACTTCCTGGTTTTTGTTAATTGTTATCTCAGGAACTTATTAAATGTATGAATATTTAATTACGTTAGTAAAAAGTATTTTTGAACCCATCATTCTTGATTACCTCCCTTTATGGCTGTAGCTAAAATTCTTGTAAGTTATGATGCATATTCCCTATTGGGACATTTACTTTTACTGATTTCACATAAGATTCAAAGTTTAATGAATCCTTAAGTTTAATGTTAAGCTAAAGATATAATTATTTAATCTACTTAGGTGCAAAAATGATCTTTAATTGTGATTAAGTATTCTCATAATAGATGCCTATTTTTTTCAGTAAATTTGTTGGCATGGAAGGTGATGGTTGTGAGTGGGTGCTTAGATTGTTATGATTGTACCTCTGCTTACAAGCCTTGACCTGTGTACAGAGGTGCATTCATTACAGTTTTGCTTTTTGCATGTTAAATTTTAAGGCTACTTTCTCAAATTTGGGGTGAAAAAGTTTGAATATCTTTTATGTAAAATTTGTATCTTGCATTGAGAAATTTGAAGACTGGTTTCAAATTATTAAAACACATGTAAGATATAGACTTATTCAAGTCATTGTAAAGGTGACTCAGATGTATTGTAACCATTCTTAGCTCACCAGAGCACAACATGTTTAAAATGAGCTATTGTGACCAATCCTGTCTGTGGTCCATTGTTTGGATGTTCAATGGGTGGTCCACTTTAAGAATTATCCAAATGGTTCAGCATGATTGCACCTGGGAGCCACCAGACCTAAAAATAGAAAAATCTGCAAACAACATCTTTGAAATTGGTTGCAGGAGAGGGGGCTAGTTTTCCCTATTGGTTGATAAATCTTCTCGGAAACTGCAGGTTCTGTTTTAGAATAATTTGCCAGCAATGTTCCTTTGATGACAGTCTACTTTGATCTTTAAGATAATTCTGATTTATTAAAACTAAAACATTGCCACTATGGTTAGTTTTTGCTATATGGCTATACTGAAAACTTTAAAAATCTCTTCTGAAACCACTTGTCTGGTTTCAAAATTGACAGCAATGTTCTTTGAAGACAATCTACCAAACTCCTTCAAATCATATTTCTGGAAACTTGCAAAATCTTCTGGTTAGAAAACACTGACCTATTTCAAATAAAAACTAATTATACAAGCTGTGAAACTCAGGTGGGCAATCAAGGACCATCATGACCCTCTTTTTAGCTCACCTGTCACGTAGTGACAAGGTGAGCTTTTGTGATCACCCTTCGTCCGTCGTCCGTGCGTGCGTCAACAATTTCGTGTCTGCACGATAGTGGTTTTGTTTATGATTTTATTTTAACCACACTTGCACACAACTTGTATCACCATAAGATCTTGGTTACTTTCTTGAACTGGCTAGATCCCATTATGGGTTCCAGAGTTATGGTCCCTGAAAGGGCCAAAATTAGCTATTTTGACCTTGTCTGCACAATATAAGCTTCATTTATGATTTGAATTTAATCAAACTTACACAAAACTTGTGTCACCATAAGATCTTGGTCCCTTTCTTGAACCAGCCAGATCCCTTAATAGGTTCCAGAGTTATGGCCCCTGAAAGGACCAGAATTAGCTATTTTGACCTTGTCTGCACAATAGCAGCTTCATTTATGATTTTGTTTTAACCAAACTTGCACACAACTTGTATCACCATAAGATCTTGGTTTCTTTCTTCAACTGACGAAATTCCATAATGGGTTCCAAAGTTATGGCTCCTGAAAGGGCCAAAATTAGCTATTTTGACCTTGTCTGCACAATATAAGCTTCATTTATGATTTGAATTTAATCAAACTTACACAAAACTTGTGTCACCATAAGATCTTGGTCCCTTTCTTGAACCAGCCAGATCCCTTAATAGGTTCCAGAGTTATGGCCCCTGAAAGGACCAGAATTAGCTATTTTGACCTTGTCTGCACAATAGCAGCTTCATTTATGATTTTGTTTTAACCAAACTTGCACACAACTTGTATCACCATAAGATCTTGGTTTCTTTCTTCAACTGACGAAATTCCATAATGGGTTCCAAAGTTATGGCTCCTGAAAGGGCCAGAATTAGCTATTTTGACCTTGTCTGCACAATAGCGGCTTCATTTATGATTTGAATTTAATCAAACTTGCACAAAACTTGTGTCACCATAAGTCTCGGTTCCTTTTTTAAACCGGCCAGATCCCTTAATGGGTTCCAGAGTTATGGCCCCTGAAAGGGCCAAAATTAGCTATTTTGACCTTATCTGCACAATAGCAGCTTCATTTATGATTTGATTTTAACCAAACTTGCACACAACTTGTATTACCACAAGATCTTGGTTCCTTTCTTGAACTGGTCAGATTCCATCATGGGTTCCAGAGTTATGGCCCCTTAAAGGTCCAAAATTGGCTATTTTGGCTTTTGCAGCCATATAGATACTTCATTTGTGGTTTTATTTTATAAAAAATTCCAAAATATCTTCAACAACAATAAATCTTGAATTCCATGACAAATCAGATCCAATCATAGGTTCCAGAGTTATTTTATATCTGATTACCTCCACTGATTGTAATCAAAATGGATTTATATCAGTAAGTACTTATAGGACTTATTTGAAATTTCATTATTGTCATTAGTTGGACTGAGCCAATCAGGGTAGATAACTATGGACTGATTTTATGTCAAGTTACCTCCTTTTATTTCAAATTAAAATGGGTATATTTCTGTAACTAATGAAGATACTGATCTGAAATTTCATTTATGTCAACAGATTTATTTGGCAGATCCTTCTTTTGTTCACTTACAATATATTTTTTCAATTACTTCCCTTTTACGTTACTATAAATAGCTTATTTTTAGTAACTTTTTTATTATTGGCCGTAGGGAAAAACCGAGGCCACTTTTCTGGGTACAACATGGATGGTACCTCCAATTTTTAGGTGTATTTTGACATATCTGTGCCTTGTAAGAATTTTTTTTTTCTTTTTGGTTAAATTTCTTTCCTTTGTTGTTCCTGTCCTTTGGACTTAGATATTTTTTCTGAGGACCTTCTTGTCCTCAAGTGCAGTGATAACAGGTGAGCGATATAGGGCCATCAAGGCCCTCTTGTTTTCCTAATATGACAGAGTAGAAAACTTGGAAAATTTTCTCCCCTGAATCCGCAGGCCAGTTTTCAAAACTATTTAACAAGAATGTGTTTTGTTGGAACCTGTTCATCTACATCTACGGGGATACTCCCAACAATCAATTTCTGATCATAACTGGGAGGTCGGGACATGTTGCTATTTTACATGATACATGATATGCGTGTGTTAAGAGAGTAAGAGCAGTAATATGTACAGCTTTGTTAAAAATAAAAACAGGTTGATGACATTAGTACATATGCGAGTCTAGGTCAGATATGAAGCACTGAAGGTTCACACTGTCCTTGATGTAATAAGGCATGTTTGATCATGGTCCATTTGTTTTATACTTTATAGGGATACTTTACCAAACAAAAGCTCTACTATTTGAAAAATTTCAAATGTTTGAGCTAAAAATGTGAACAGTTGAACCTGCCTATGCAGCCACTTTCATCAAGCAGCCGTCGGCTAACTTCCCACATCAACTTCTGTTTTGACTTGTTTAAACTTGTTTTGAATAGCCACCTGTTTCAAGCAGCCAGACAATGTTGTAGATAAAAAATTTCAGCTCAGAATTTATTTGCTGTTACGGATCTCTAAAATTTCAGCTCAGAGATGTTTATACCGGTATGCTGTTATGGATCTCTGAGCTGAAATGAATTCTGTACTGAAACCTAACCAGAAATCATGACAAAGGCTGTCACGCTATAATTTCATCAAATGAAATGCAATGGACTCGCCTTTTACTTTAAAATATATCTAATCCATTTTTTCTTTTGATCTGACATAAAATAATCCACGCAACATAATTTGAACACAAGTTATACACACAAGTTTCAAATGGGTACCCTTGTCTGCAATATTTTGTCCAATATTGCAGTTGTCACCTGATCAAGGTACTCTTCATTTTGAAAACCAATAGGCGATA
Organism: Mercenaria mercenaria; assembly: GCF_021730395.1. NCBI lineage: Eukaryota > Metazoa > Mollusca > Bivalvia > Venerida > Veneridae > Mercenaria > Mercenaria mercenaria. The sequence continues at coordinate 70,660,591 of NC_069368.1, read as the reverse complement.
TAGAATCATTATTTATTGACCATTTCTGAGACCTGGAACCTTCTTAGGTATGTTTTTTATAAACTTTATCGAAAATGGTTATGTTTATGATTAAATCAAATTCATAAATATACAAAATTTTGATCTTGATTTTCAAAAATAACCACCTGCTCTGAACTTTTGTATGACGTCATCAGTTTTTCATGAGAGACTGTGCGAGATGTTGCGGTTTGACACTGGTTAGTTATATTCACCATAAGTTAAAGGATGTGACCATCAGAAAATAAATACAGCGTCAGTTAAGTTATGTTAGCCGGAACTAACAATTTGCTGCCTTGGCTGGTGGCTGAATGCAGGTTTGACTGTTTGTCAATAAGTTTATTTAAGGCCAGTTTTACAAAATGCAACATATAACAGGTTTCAGGAGAAATTTGCAGTTTTTACCTAAAATACTTGAATGAGTAGCTTTAATTAGATATTTTTTTCAGCAACATTGTCAGTATTTTTTTCACATTTTAACATATTGTTTGTCTCTTCAGTTACTAACAATACTGCCGCAAAATATAATGGCATATTTATTATCATTTAAAGATTAGTTAAGTGTTGATATTAAATCTTAAGCAATATGGGATTTACATTGTTTTAAAAAAAAAACCAGGAAATGCAGACGATAAATTGAGAAATCTATATAAAGATATAAGTACCTTTTATGGCATACTGCGTACCTTATATCGTACTGATACATTTCACTGTATTCTGTATTTAATATTGATAGAAAATCTGCTACTTGTAAACTCTGCATTAAATGTTAAAAGAAGAATCTTAGGCACATTAAAATTTATATTATCACGTGTCTTTCACATAATTATGATTTTAGTCCAGAAATTTTCATGTAAATAATGCTATAAAATAAAATATCAGCTGAATTTATTTTATGGTTCTTTGTTTTAGTAATACAAAGTTTCTGTAATTTTCTGTGACAAAAAATAATTGAATTTTTGAATTTTGTTTTTGCACTAAAAGTTAAAAGTTTTGTCTTTGGTATTACAGTACGCCTGTCAAACACAAATGACTTGAATTATGGTATCCTGGAGATGTATGACGAGAAAACAAAATGGTCAGCTGTCTGTGACCAAGGATTTAACCAAGTTACAGCACGAGTTGCTTGCCGACAGTTGGGATATGTTGATGGAAAATTTCAACCAGGTAGAGTCAACATTTAGATACTGTAGATTGGGGAACCTTTGCTTATGTTTAATTTAGGAATTTCATGGTTTATATTTGCAGTGTAAAGAATTCCTGAAGCATGTGTGTTTGTGTTTTAGGATGTGACACAGATTTATATTCATAAATATTTTAAACTTGCAAGATTTAGTAGCATTATTTGTGAATGTTAGCAAAAACAAAACCATCATATGAATATTTCCCAGTCTACAGTAATGGGCATTATATCAGGCATGTGAGGGCTCTTGGGTAAAGGCAACAGTTTTCTGCGATCAAGACAGAATTCTTCATCTAAACTGGAGTATCGAACCAGCAGTGTCTGATTGAAATCTGCAACCTTAACCACTCGGCTTCAGAAGCTGGTGTTCTGATCAAACAGAGAAATGCTGCAAACTGATTCAGTATCAGGAAATTAAATACATTCTGATTTTATCAGTATATAACTTTGAAACTGGTATTGTGCACTGAGTTGTTAAATTGATTTAATTGATTTAAATTTATCCCGAAAAAAAATTTACGATGGGCAAAAATAAATCCTTTTCATTGTTAATGTACTCAAAGCATTTTACCTGATCTATTTTAGTTAAGAAGGATTTTAAAATGTCACATCATGCACATGGTACGCTTGGTATTAAATCATTCTTTACACAGATTTTCTTAAACAAAAAGTATTGTCTCTGGTTACAGGCTCTGTTCTTGGCACCAATGAGAGTGAGCAGATATCAATAATTGGACTGAGTTGTAATGGAGGTGAAAGCAGTCTTGAGAAATGTAAATACACACGTGGAAATTGCCCAACAAACAATTATGTGACTGTGTATTGTAATGAGTCTGTGATAAAGATAAAAGGTATGTTCAGGGAGAATTATGAAACTATACAGAATATGCTATAAGGATTTAAGTATATGCTATATTAATACTTATAACATGATTACAACAAGTAGGCTCTGTGACAGTCATTCCAATCTATGCATTATTGTTTCAATGTATTTGAAAAACGTGTAATGGGAGGACAATGTAAGATTTTTTTAGTAGCATTCCTGGTCCAATACAGCCTTTCAGTTCTGTTGACATGTAATTTTAATGGGACCATTAAAATGGAAGTAAGTATGCTAACAGTAGGTATTTGTTTCAAACAAGCAAGTTTATTTGATTGGTTTGTATTTAATTTAGGACTTTTAAAAGTGAACATGTATTAAAATGTTTGTTTTCACAATGGCCAAGTAATAGATCTTTGATCTGTCTATGCAGCCATGGGTCTGTATGACAGACCTCTGTCTATAACAGATTTTTGTAAAAACAGATTTTTATTATCAGTTTAGTGTTACTATATTTGTTATATTTTCCTCCTATATTTTTGTTTATTCCAGAAAACCTTGAACTCAGAATTAAAGGGGGTCTGTATTATGGCTCCCTAGAAGTAAACAAATATGGCTTCTGGGGTCCAGTTTGTCCTATTAACTGGACAGACTCCACTGCAAACGCAACATGCCGTCAACTCAAATATGTTGGAGGAATGGCATATAATGGAACTAGTCGTCTAGACTCCCCTATGGCGCTTGGTAAATTCAAATGTAAGGAAAATAATCGAAATCTTAGTTCGTGTAGTTATAGCGGGTTCAATCAGGATATCGGGTGCCAGTATCCAATCAAGGGACGTTATCAACGACCAACTGCAGGAGTGCTGTGTTACAACCATGAAGGTAAAGTTTGTTAAATGACTGCAATTGTTTTTCAGTCATACTCATATATTTCTTAAAAGTTCAGGTGTTATTTCATATAATTCCATTAAACATTTAAATTAAGTTTCTTACAATCATTTTTTTTTTTGCTATTTCACAAAACTCTTTTTAATGGTCCAACAGAGATTCGACTTGAAACATGCTGAAGGAACTAACTGAATACTGACACATTGTTATGTCCCTGAAAAATAAAAGATACAGGGGATATTTCTGGTAGAGACCATCACATCAGTTTTATATACAGTACTGTACATGTATATAGCCTATTCTAACATGGCTCGAATTGACTGCCAGTTAAACAAAGAAGAAAGTCCAACTCTGTATATTCTGCGATAAACAATGGCTGACGCGGAGACCGGGATGTCAATTATGATGTCAGATTACTGCAAGACGTTTGCATAATTTTTATCCAAATATTTCAGTGAACATGTAAGAATGAAAACAATCAAGACCTTCTTGTGGTTTGTTGTCTAATTTATCACGGTTCATCGTTCAAATGCTTGGATATTAATGCACTTGGGCAAATGTCCTCGTGGTTCAATTCCTGCGCATCTGAATCTGAACCATGTTTTTTTAAGCCCATAAAGTATGCAAGTTTTCATTTTAACTGAAAAATAGCTTTGCTTTCATTCAGGAATTAGTACATAACAGTTATTTATGTTGAAATTTGTTTTTTGTCTTGATCAGAGGGAGTTAAGTTCAGAGTCGATGGCAAGGGACGTGTACAGATTATGTTTAATGGAGAATGGGGCCGCGTCTGCAATAGCAGTTGGGGTGACAAAGAAGCAGGAGTTTTATGTCGACAGTTGGGGTTCATTGATGGCATAGTAAGCACATTTGACAGTCGCAGCAAAGGTCATGTGTGGATGAATTATATAGAATGTGATGGGCATGAGAAGTCTATTCTAGAGTGTAGTAATACCTGGACACCAGGCTCAGCTAACTGTGATGATGCTGGAGTTGTCTGCCTTAAGTCTGGTGAGATTTCTTGTTTGTTTGATTTATTTTATTTACTACCTTTTTCCAAGAGTATTTATACCCACCTCCACTCTCCCCTCCCCCCAAAAATAAACTGGTTAGAGGGTATTTTGGAGTTGTCTTATGGTTAGTTGTTGTTCAGCCTCTTGCAAAAACTTTGTGGAGCAAACTACTTCAGCAGTTTTAAAGGGACATCAATTTAAATTTATGTGAATACCCTGTCAGTGAATTGTAGTTTTGCAGGATATACCTTTGGTTGAATGACGCCACGCAAGTGATCACCTCAAAAGTGTAATTGTGTGTAACATTTATTCCCTTAGTGGACAAAAGTAGTGGGGCACTGGGCACCCATTTCCCCTAAAACTGCAAAAGGTTTGTGGAACGAACTATCTCCTTAGCTTAAAAGGGACTCCAGTGGAATTTCATACAGGTATTCACCCTGAAGTATGGTTGTGGTTACATACTTTTTTCTTGGGGTGGACTAAGGCACCAATACCCCCTCAGATTTGCATAGACTTGAACAATTCAACAGTTTCTAAGGGATATAGATGAAACTACATACAGGTGATCACCAAGAAGTATAGATTTGTGCGACTTTTTTGTCTTGGATAGATGAAGGTGGAAGGGCGCCCATACCCCCTCCAGTTTGTGGAGTAAACTACTTTCATAGTTTTAAGCAGTTTCCAATGAAAGTTCTTACATATGTTCACCATGATGTATAGTTAGTGTGACACATTTTTATGGGGAAGACCAAGGAGGGCTGTGTTAGTAAGAAACTTTGTCTCCTGCTAGATATTTTTCTTAATTTATATCTCTTCTGGTAATTGTACCCCCCGAACAATGTTGTAAGGAGGGTATACTGGTTTCAGGTTGTCTGTCCATCTGTCCATAGACACAATCTTGTGCGCACCAACTCTCCTCATCTCCTTGACACAATTTAATGAAACTTCACATAAGTGATCAGTAACAACAGTAGTTGTGCATGGTGCATGTTAGATTCTTTCAGAAAAAAATTCTGCACAGTTATGAGACTTTGTTTTTTGTTAATATACTATATACATACAGTCTGCATATGCAATCTTGTGCATGCCTAATTTCCCGAACCCCTGCACACAATTTAATGAAACTTCACACAAGTGATCAGTACCAAACTTACTTGTGCATGGTGCATGTTAGGTTCTTTCAGAAAAATATTCTGCAGAGTTTGGGACTTTGTTTTTTGTTACTATACTATATACATAGAGTCTGCATATGCAATGTTGTGCACGCATAATCTCCTGAACCCTTGCACACAATTAAATGAAACTTGACACAAGTGATCAGTAGTAACCCTAGTTGTGCATGGTGCATGTTAGGTTCTTTCAGAAAAAATTTTGCGGAGTAATGGGACTTCGTTTTTTGTTACTATACTATATTCGCGGGGGCCTCCATGGCTGAGTGGTTAAGGTCACTGGCTTCAAATCACTTGCCTCTCACCGATATGGGTTTGAGCCTCAGTCGGGGTGTTGAAATCTTCATGTGAGGAAGCTGTCCAGCTGGCTTATGGACGGTCGGTGGTTCTACCCAGGTGCCCACTCGTGATGAAATAATGCACGGAGGGGCACCTGGGGTCTTCCTCCACCATTAAAGCTTGAAAGTTGCCATATGACCTATAATTGTGTCGGTGCGACTTTAAACCCAACAAAAACAAATACTGTATACATGCAGTCCACATAATTTTGCCATCTTGTGTGCGTCAAATTGCAATGTACTGTGTGAGTGCGTGAGGGGGGTACATTCATCACCTTCAGTGATAGCTCTAGTTTATGAAGGTCAAGTTTACTTTGGATACCCACTCTTATTAACCCCCTTCAATTTGTTTGCTCAAAATGAAATCCTTCCTCTGACAAGGTGGTATTTAGGAGTATTAATCATGTTTAGTGATCATTTAGTGGTTCAGTTTGGTTAATCCATCCAGTGTTTCTGCATTTAGTACCAGTAGTTACACAATGTTTTCTGTCAAATCCTCACAGAGAGCATACTCTACACTCTAGGACAAATACATGTCCTCTAGATTCATATACTGTCTTGCACTCTGCTGACTTATAGTACCAGGTGACATCTAGATTTTCATGCCCCATGGCATATTAAAATCGCACTGTCCCTCCGTGTGTGCTTCCGTGCATCCATGTAAATTCTTGTCCAGGCTGTAACTCTGCCATCCATAAAGGGATTTTGAAATAACTTTGCATAAATGTTCACCATAATAAGACAACTTGTCATGTGCAAGACCCAGACCCCTAGCTCCAAGGTCAAGGTCACACTTAGAGGTCAAAGGTTTACAGGGTCTGTTTCGTGTCCGATCCATAACTCTGCCATCCATGAAGGGATTTTGAAATAACTTTGCATAAATGTTTACCATAATGAGACGATGTGTCTTGCTCAAGACCCAGACCCCTAGCTCCAAGGTCAAGGTCACACTTAGAAGTCAAAGGTTAACAGGGTCTGTTTCGTGTCTGGTTCATAACTCTGCCATTCATCAAGGGATTTTGAAATTACTTGGTATAAATGTTACAAGGTGGGCATATTAAAATCGCACTGTCCGTCATGTGTATCCGTGTAAATTCTTGTCTGAACTGTAACTCTGCCATCCATAAAGGGATTTTGAAATAACTTGGCGTAAATGTTCCCCATAATGAGATGACTTATCATGCGCAAGATCCAGACCCCTAGCTCTAAGATCAAGGTGACACTTAGAGGTTAAAGGTTAACATGGTCTGTTTCTTGTCCGGTCCATAACTCTGCCATTGATGAAGGGACTTTAAAATTACTTGGCATAAATGTTCCCTATAATGAGACAATGTGTTGTGCGCCAGACCCCTAGCTCAAAGATCAAGGTCACACTTAGAAGTCAAAGGTTAACATGGTCTGTTTCTTGTCCGGGTCATAACTCTGCCATTCATCAATGGATTTTGAAATTACTTGGCATAAATGTTCCCCATAATGAGATGACGTGTCTGTTTAGCTAGAGTAACAACTCTATCCACAAATGTTAACCTTTAGTCTGCTGACAGCAAGTGTTTCTGCCTTTGCGACCAGTGCAGACCAAGATCAGCCTGCACATCTGTGCAGGTTGATCTTGGTCTGCACTGTACGCTATTCAGTTAGTAAATTTTCAGTGAACACTCCTTCGAATAATAAATGGTACTGCCCAAATTGAATGCTGGACCAGTCCATTTTAGAAATTTAGCAAGGTAAAGGTTAAGGTATTTTCTGCACTAAAGGAAGCTAGTTACCTTACGATGTAAATTAACCAAGGTGTTTTAGAGACGAAATTATGTAGAAATACTGTTTCTAAAAACAATTTCTGCCTCATTATCATGTAATGATTCTTTTAGATGCATTATGTGGTACCAGTACATGTTTTTTGTATATTTTAGTGATGTTAACAAAGGGTAACTTTGTGTCCCATGGAGCTGTTGAGGTGAATATAAACAAACACTGGGGTCTTGTTTGTAATGATCACTGGGACCAGAAAGATGTTGGTAAGATCTTTCACTTGTTTTGTTTACAAACATTTTGTGCACTTCCACCATTCTTAAAATGTCACGATTCTTGCTGGCATAAATTTGCAAATAATACGGCTGAATTTATAAATTTTCACAGAAAATTGGTAGAAGTAAATTATGGAAGTTAATGGAAATTTCAAAAATATTTCCAGTTTGTGATATTCGCATTTTCAATTCCCTTTTTCACAAAAACATGCTGTTTTTGTTATCTGTCATGATTTAAAAATCTGTTAAAGTCACTTTTTATACGCCCGAAGGGACGTATTATGTTATGACGCCGGTGTCCGTCTGTCCGTCCGTCCATCCGTTAGCAATTTCGTGTCTGCTCTGTAACTCTTGAACCCCTTTAATGATTTCAAAGAAACTTGGCACAAATGTTCACCACACTGAGACGACGTGCAGAGCGCTTGTTTCGGATGATTAGCTTCAAGGTCAAGGTCACGCTTAGGAGTGAAAGGTCATATATGACTTTGCTGTGTCGGCTCTGTAACTCTTGAACTGCTTGAAGGATTTCAAAGAAACTTGGCACAAATGTTCACCACACTGAGGCGACGTGCAGAGCGCATGTTTTAGATGACTCGCTTCAAGGTCAAGGTCACACTTAGGGGTCAAAGGTCATATATGACTTTGCTTTGTGAATATTGCTCTGCATTGCAGTGCTCTTGTTTTTATTTGGCAGATCCCTTTTTTGTTCTCTTACAATAATTTTTTTTTTTGTATTACTTCCCTGTTTTGTTACTATAAATAGCTTATTTTGAAACTTTTTTATTATTGGCCGTAGGAAAAACCAAGACTACTTTTCTATGGTACAAAATGGATGGTACATCCAATTTTTAGATGTATTTTGACATAACTTCACCTGGTAAGAATTTTTTGTGGACTTAGAATTTTTTTTTGTTGGAATTTCTTCTTTTTGTTGTTCCTGTCCTTTGGGCTTAAACAGTCAAGTTCTTTAAATTTTGCTCCCATCCTCTGGTGTAACCCTTCGGGTGTATATTGCCCTGCTTGGCAGCGCTCTTGTTGTCAATTACTGCCAGATCTGTTGCAACTTTGCTCCCCTTTTTACCTGACCATTCTCATGTAACTTAAATTTTATAAAAGGTTGTTAATGTTTTTTTCATGTTTTATGTGTAATGATTTAAAATTAAAACAGTATTATGAACTTAAGTTATTATTTAAACATATGATTTCCACACAAAAGTTAGCCATCCTGTATCTATACACTAAAGCTTCTGTTTGACAGTTGTAACATGCTGTCAGTTAGGTTTTGAGACAGGAGTACCTCAATGATGTTTTCTATTTTACAGATGTTACTTGCTGTCAGTTAGGTTTTGAGACAGGAGTACCTCAATGCTGTTTTCTGTTTTACAGATGTTACTTGCTGTCAGTTAGGTTTTGAGACAGGAGTACCTCAATGCTGTTTTCTATTTTACAGATGTTACTTGTTCTCAGTTAGGTTTTGAGACAGGAGCACCTCAATGCTGTTTTCTATTTTACAGATGTTACTTGCTCTCAGTTAGGTTTTTTGAGACAGGAGCACCTCAATGCTGTTTTCTATTTTACAGATGTTACTTGCTCTCAGTTAGGTTTTGAGACAAGAGCACCTCAATGATGTTTTCTATTTTACAGATGTTACTTGCTCTCAGTTAGGTTTTGAGACAGGAGTACCCCAATGTTGTTTTCTATTTTACAGATGTTACTTGCTCTCAGTTAGGTTTTGAGACAGGAGTACCTCAATGATGTTTTCTATTTTACAGATGTTACTTGCTCTCAGTTAGGTTTTGAGACAGGGGTATCTCAATGCTGTTTTCTATTTTACAGATGTTACTTGCATTCAGTTTGGCCTTTTGAGACAGTAGTACCTAAATGCTGTTTTCTGTTTTACAGATGTTACTTGCTCTCAGTTAGGTTTTGAGACAGTAGTACCTCAATGCTGTATTCTATTCTACAGATGTTACTTGCTCTCAGTTAGGTTTTGAGACAGTAGTACCTCAATGCTGTTTTCTATTTTACAAATGTTACTTGCTCTCAGTTAGGTTTTGAGACAGGAACACCTCAATGCTGTTTTCTATTTTACAGATGTTACTTGCTCTCAGTTAGGTATAGAGACAGGAGTACCTCAGTGCTGTTTTCTATTTTACAGATTAACTTACTCACAGTTATGTATAGAGACAGGAGTACCCCAGTGCTGTTTTCTATTTCAAAGGTGTAACTTGCTCTCAGTTAGGTATAGAGACAGGAGTACCCCAGTGGTGTTTTCTGTTTCACAGGTGTAACTTGCTCTCAGTTATGTATAGAGACAGGAGTACCCCAGTGCTGTTTTCTATTTCACAGGTGTAACTTGCTCTCAGTTAGGTATAGAGACAGGAGTACCCCAGTGCTGTTTTCTATTTCACAGGTGTAACTTGCTCTCAGTTAGGTATAGAGACAGGAGTACCCCAGTGCTGTTTTCTCTTTTACAGATTAACTCGCTCTCAGTTAGGTATAGAGACAGGAGTACCCCAGTGCTGTTTTCTATTTTACAAATGGAACTTGCATTCAGTTAGGTATAGAGACAGGAGTACCGCAGTGCTGTTTTCTATTTTACAAATGGAACTTGCATTCAGTTAGGTATAGAGACAGGAGTACCCCAGTGCTGTTTTCTATTTTACAAATGGAACTTGCATTCAGTTAGGTATAGAGACAGGAGTACCGCAGTGCTATTTTCTATTTTACAAATGGAACTTGCATTCAGTTAGGTATAGAGACAGGAGTACTGCAGTGCTGTTTTCTATATTACAAATGGAAGTTGCATTCAGTTTGGTATAGAGACAGGAGTACCCCAGTGCTGTTTTCTATTTTACAAATGGAACTTGCATTCAGTTTGGTATAGAGACAGGAGTACCGCAGTGCTGTTTTCTATATTACAAATGGAACTTGCATTCAGTTTGGTATAGAGACAGGAGTACCGCAGTGCTGTTTTCTATTTTACAAATGGAACTTGCATTCAGTTAGGTATAGAGACAGGAGTACCGCAGTGCTGTTTTCTATATTACAAATGGAACTTGCATTCAGTTTGGTATAGAGACAGGAGTACCCCAGTGCTGTTTTCTATTTTACAAATGGAACTTGCATTCAGTTTGGCCTTTTGGACAAGATTTTGCTGTTTCTATTTTACAGATGTATCCTGCACTCAGCTAGGTTTCGAGACAGGAGTACCCCTTTACAGATGTAACATGTTCTCATTTAGATTTTGAGGCAGCAATACCTGTGTACTGCTCCTATTTTACAGATGTAACATGCACACAGTTAGGTTTTGAGACCGAAGTATTCCTATTCTGTTTCTATTTTACAGATGTAACATGCACACAGTTAGGTTTTGAGACCGAAGTATTCCTATTCTGTTTCTATTTTACAGATGTAACATGCACACAGTTAGGTTTTGAGACCGAAGTATTCCTATTCTGTTTCTATTTTACAGATGTAACATGTACACAGTTAGGTTTTGATACTGGAGTACCATTGTGCTGTTCTCCATATGGCTACATCAAATCACATGGAACCATGGAAACTGTCAAATGTAAGGGAAATGAAGCTCAACTAATTGATTGTCCTCATGAACTGCCATATGGTTCAATGTGTTCCATGGATTATGCAGCTGCAGCCTGCTACAATGGAAAACTGCCTACAGGTAATGTCCACTTTGTTTTAAAATCCTGTGCTATCCCTTCTTCAATATTCCTGCAAAATTAAAGCTGTCAAGGACTATGTCTTGTCTGGCATATTCAGTATTTCGTTCCATTTGAACAGAAAAAACTTTAGAACCATAATTCAAAAATATAATTATTGCAAGAAGTGTGCAGTATTTTACAGCATCTGAATAGAAACGTCTACTATTTTAATGCCAAGAATAGAATTAAGTATGGAAATTACTTACCGGTAATTGGCAGTATGGAAATGATATTGAAGTAGAAGTAAAGATTAAACCTGCCTGACCTTAGAGTGTTTACTGTTACTAAAAGTCTGAATGCACAACTCGATGCACAGTGAAACTATTTTAGAGATGACACCCATTTAAGTGGACATAATTGTATTTGTTGGTCTTGAGAGTTAGCTGACAACTGTTAGGTTGGTTAGTCAGGAGTCAAGGTCACAGTGAGATTGAATCTATAAATAGTTTCTGATCAATAGCTGGAGCATGTTTGGAACTATCAAACTTTAAAATGTGATTGTTTATGGTCTGTAGATTTCCCCTATAACTTTCAGGTCAGGAGGTTAAAGGTCAATATAATAGTAACCTTGAGACTAAATTTTGTTTTGGATTTATTCTAGGTGGAGAAGGCTTTGGCCTATAAGCGAAAAACTTTTTAGCATGATTATCTATATTTTTGGCGGTCATGGTAATAGCATACTTTTCACCAAAAATTACACACCCACTTACACAGGCCATCATGGGGGACATATGTGTTAAAATTACAAACAGCTCTCGTGAAACTGAAAATTGATTTTCGCTGTGGCAGAGCTGCCAGTACCAGGAAAAGAATTATTTTGGTAATTTTGAAATTTTTAGATATTCAACATGTATTTTAATTCTTTAAACTCTGGTAAATGATGAAGTTGCAGTTCTGATAATTAATACCTGATATTCAATAAGAATGATAGGGTTAGGGATTCATGATGCTGTAGGAGAGCATTTGATGAGTAACATAGACCTTATGGGTTCGGATGCTCATTAGAAATGGAATTCAATTGTGGTATATGCAATACCTTCCTTTTGAGACTTCTTTACAGATATTGTAAAATAAATTTGTTTAAATCACTGAAGAATAACATGTTATTTATTGTTTATAGAGGCCAAGGTTTCAGTAGCTGGGAAGAATGGTGCTGGGCCTGTTGTCATGACATTCATGAATATAAGTGGCCGTATCTGTGCAGATGACTGGGATGACAGAGATGCCATGGTTGTATGTAAACAACTAGGATATGCTAATGGTTTGTATTATATTCTTTCTGGAGAGATTTACAGTACAGTGAAAACACTGCTGGAGCATCTTTAGATTGAGTACAAGGGTTAAACGGTAAAGACCTTGATTAGATCAAAGTATTTTTTCCTACCTTTGCTTTTATGGATGAATGAAAAAAAGATCTCTGTATAATTTCTTTTCATGTTATCACAGGAAGACAAAATATAGTATTTGGGACATGATATGTGCCAATACAAAATAACTCAGGCCATTATTTGAGCATAAAATCATAATTGAGTAACCCTGGGCAGTGAACAGGTTTCAGTATAATAAACATTTTAGAACAGCTTGTGAGAAATCTGTAACACAAATATAGTTTTTTCTCAGTTTTCTCAAAAGTACTCTTTTCTTTACTTTTAACCTTTATTTATTGGACGTCAGTATAATGAATGTAAACATTATGAATGTGATATTATACATAATAAAGCACAGAGTGTAGGATAGTATTACATGGACATGAACTGCATGTTACAAATAAATGGAGTGCATATTGTATGCTGCATATTTGCAAAATAAGGGGACTATATTGTTCCTTTAGCTGTATGTTTTAGGTATATGTTGTTTTGTTGTATGATACATTAAAGGGCTCATTCACTGTTTCAGGTCAAGCTTACTTTCATTATAAATGGAGTACTGGAAGGGGAGATAATGCACCATTCTGGACATCTAAAGTAAATTGTACTGGTATGGAGCGAACTCTTGATGAATGTCCAAAGACTCCATATGGACATGTACAAGACTGTGTGGGAAGACATTATGCTGGAGCACATTGTTTCCAGGCATTTGGTAAGTTGATCTATAATTCCATGTAATTGGTAAGCCTGCTCACGTTTTTCCAGGCATTTGGTAAGCCAGCACACATTGTTTTCAGGTATTTGGTAAGTCAGATTATAGTTTACCTGTGTTCGGTAAGCCAGCACACATTGTTTCCAGGCATTTGGTAAGTCAGATTATAGTTTACCTGTGTTTGGTAAGCCAGCACACATTGTTTCCTAGGCATTTGATAAGTCAGATTACAGTTTCCCTGTGTTTGGTAAGCCAGCACACACATTGTTTCCAGGTATTTGGTAAGTCAGATTATAGTTTCCCTGTGTTTGGTAAGCCAGCACACATTGTTTCCAGGTATTTGGTAAGTCAGATTATAGTTTCCCTGTGTTTGGTAAGCCAGCAACACATTTTTTCCAGGCATTTGGTAAGTCAGCTGTAGGTTCCTGTGTTTGGTAAGCCAGACACATTGTTTCCAGGATTTGGTAAGTCAGATTTGTTGCCCGTGTTTGGTAAGCAGCCACATTGTTTCAGGATTAGGTAAGTCAAAGTGACAGTGTTCCCTGTGTTTGGTAAGCCAGCACACATTGTTTCCAGGCATTTGGTAAGTCAGATTATAGTTTCCCTGTGTTTGGTAAGCCAGCACACATTGTTTCCAGGCATTTGGTAAGTCAGATTATAGTTTCCCTGTGTTTGGTAAGCCAGCACACATTGTTTCCAGGCATTTGGTAAGTCAGCCTGTAGGTTCTAAATGTTTGGTAAGCCGGTACACATTGTTTCCAGATGGTTTGGTAAGCCATGCATGTTGTTGCCAGGCATTTGGATTGCAAGTGCACATTGTAAATACAAGACATAAGGTAAAACAAACAGTACACAGTGTTACCAGACAGTTGGTAAGCCTGTGTGCATTGTTCCAGGCATTTGCTAGTAATCATTGTTTCCAGACATTTTAAGCCAGTGTACATTGCTTCAGGCATTTTGGTTAGCCAGTGCACAATGTTTCCAAACAATTGGTAAGCCTGAACATATTGTTTTGATGCATTTTGTAACCAAGTGCACATTGTTTCAAGGCATTTGGATAGCAAGCACACATTGTAAAATTAACGCATTTGTTAAGACGGTGTACAATCACCCAGGTATGTTGTAAGCACATGAGGATGATACAAACAATGTGAACCTTTACAAAACAATGTTAACCTCAGTTATTGCTTTTGCTACATTATATTTCTCAGGTTTACAATATCGCTCTCTGGAAAATATTACATCATACTTTAAGAAAGGTCTATTACACCAATGTTCAAGTATATTTCTTGTTCCATTCTATTGTAGACATTTGTATTATAACTTTTCCAGGTGTTGCATACAGAATGGTTGGAGGCGAACATAACTACGGCAGAGTTGAAGTTTCAGTTGACAAAGTTTGGGGAACAATTTGTAACCGCTACTGGGATGTAAATGATGCTAGAGTTTTGTGTCGATACTTTGGCTATGTGACAGGATTCCCATTGTATACGGGGAAATTTGGCAAAGCGCCAGAAAAAGTGTACGAGTCAAATCTTCACTGTAATGGTTCAGAGGAGTCACTGCAGGACTGTCCACATGAGGGCTGGGAGCAGCCTGACCCCCTCAAACATAAACATTGTGCCGACCATTCTAAAGATGCTGCTGCTTATTGTTATAATTCAGGTCAGTGTTTTTTCTTGGCTTATTGTAAGGCCAGTAATCAGTTATATATCCCATTCAAAAATGTTTCTTTAGCCCAATGTTTTGGATAAAAAGATTACAATTTTATTTGTTTAACAAAGAAGTGGAACTGGCATTGACTTTAATCTTTAATTTTAATCATAACAGGACTTCATATTGCAGATTTCATAAGTCTGGCTTTCATTTTGACAAAATTATTCTGCTTTGTAATTAAAACAAACTTTAAGACAGTTTTGCATGTAAAAAGGTTTTAAATAAATATTCACTTCATTTATTTGAAACTCTTCATTAGTCTTCAGCATCATGAAATGACCACCAGGTTTCATAATTCTGAAGTAAAATTTTGAAAATTATTCCCCTTTCTCAACTTTAATTTGGGAAAAATTTTGCATGTAAGCCAGTATTAGGTAGAATGGTTTAAAATAGTCTAGGGAGCTGTCATTAGACAGCTGTTGTTGATGGAATTCAATGGTGAGTAAGCTGGGACTGAAAATACTGTATGAGTTGATATATTCATGGGTAAAGAAGTTTGTGAATTGCTAATTCCAGATGAAATATTCACAAATCACCGAAAACTGAAGTGCCAAAGCTTAGTTTGTTTGTCTTTATTTGACCATGGCTGGTGATCTCGGTAAATATGGAAATTTAAACTGGCTGATATTTTTCGCCATTTTTTTTTTATTTGCAAGGTTCACAAACATTTCCCCATGGCGAAATCACCTTCCTATACAGTACCACATCTTTACAGTCGGAAGGTTGAAGAAAAAAATATTTTGTTGAACCTGGAATTTATTAGTATATATTTTAAACTAGTGCATTGAATTACTAATGAAATTTGGTGTTTCATTTTTCAGTGAAGCTAGGATCTGGTGTAGGAAAACATATTACCCATGGGCCTGTGTTATATTACAATGCAGAAAGGAATAGCTGGGAAGCTGTTTGTGATAAAGGCTTTAATGATTACAGTGCCAAACTTGTCTGTCAGGATCTCGGCTTCGAGGAAGGAAAATCTATCAGTGGATCCGCCTACGGAAAGATCTATGAGGATATACTTGAAAACAAGACATTATCTTGCAGTGAAGAATCAAAATCAATAGACAGTTGTTTATTAGATGGTCCGTGTAACCAGTCAGATTTTTATGCATCAGTGTCATGCTTCAAGAAAAATGATTTACCATTGAGTGAAGGTAAGTTTAGGTTTTTAGCTCACCTGTCACATAGTGACAGGGTGAGCTTTTGTGATCGCCTTTCATCCGTCTTCCGTCCCTCCGTCGTCCGTCCACAATTTCTTGTGAACAAGATAGAGACCACATTTTGCAAGCAATTTTGATCAAACTTGTACAAAACTTATATTGGCATGATATCTCAATTCCTTTCAACAAACTGGCCAGATCCCATCATGGGTTCTAGAGTTATTGCCCCTTAAAGGGCCAGAATTTGCTATTTTTGTGCGTCAACAATTTCTTGTCTGCACGATAGCAGCTTCATTTATGATTTGAATTTAACCAAACTTGCACACAACTTGTATCACCATAAGATCTTGGTTCCTTTCTTGAACTGGCCAGATCCCTTTATGGATTCCAGAGTTATGGCCCCTGAAGAGCCAAAATGAGCTATTTTGACCTTGTCTGCACAATAGCAGTTTTATTTATGATTTGATTTTTACCAAACTGGCACACAAGTTGTATCACCATAAGATCTTGGTTCCTTTCTTGAACTGGCGAGATTCCATTATTGGTTCCAGAGTTATGGCCCCTGAAAGGGCCAGAATTAGCTATTTTGACCTTGTCTGCACAATAGTAGCTTCATTTATGATTTGATTTTAACCAAACTTGCACACAACTTGTATCACCACAAGATCTTGCTTCCTTTCTTCAACTGGCTAGATTCAATCATGGGTTCCAGAGTGATGGCCCCTGAAAGGGCCAGAATTAGCTATTTTGACCTTGTCTGCGCAATAGCAGCTTCATTTATGATTTGATTTTAAACAAACTTGCACACAACTTGTATCACCACAAGATCTTGCTTCCTTTCTTCAACTGTCCAGATTCCATCATGGGTTCCAGAGTTATGGCCCATTAAAGGTCCAAAATTGGCTATTTTGGCTTTTGCAGCCATATAGAGACTTCATTTATGTTTTATTTGATACAAACTTCCAAAATATCTTCAACAACAAGAAATCGTGATTCATGACAAATCAAAACCCAATCATGCTTCCATTATTTTTATTCTGATTACCTCCCTGATTGTAATCAAAATGGATTATCAGTAGTATATAGGACTTATGAATTTCATTATTGTTATTAGTTGGACTGAGACAATCAGGGTAGAAACTCATTGGACTGATTTATTGTCAAATTACCTCCCTTTATTTCAAATTAAAATGGGTATATCTGCAGAACTAATGAAGATACTGATCTGAATTTTCATTTATTCAACAGATTTATTTGGCAAATCCTTCTTTTGTTATCTTATAATATTTTATATTAATCGTATTCACTTTATGTGTACTTAATATATAATTTTTATTTAAATCTTTTATTATTGACTGGCAATCGGTAGGGAATAAACTATGGACACTTTTATGTAAATGTACTCTTTTTTCAATTAAAGATGGTTTTATAACTAAGAAATGTCTGAACAATTTATTCAAAGGATTTGGCAAATCTTGATCATTTGTCTCTAATACTTTGTTTTAATTACTTCCCTTTATGTTACTATAAATAGCTTATTTTTAGTAACTTTTGTATTATTGGCCGTAGGGAAAAACCGAGACCACTTTTCTGTGATACAACATGGATGGTATTTCCAATTTTTTGGTGTATTTTGACATATCTATACCTTGTAAGAATTTTTTTTTCTTTTTTGGTTAGATTTCTTCCCTTTGTTGTTCATGTCCTTTGGACTTAGACATTTTTTCTGAGGACCTTCTTGTCCTCAAGAGCAATGATAACAGGTGAGCGATATAGGGCCATCATGGCCCTCTTGTTCTGTTTTCTGACATTCCCTGCTGTCCTGTTGAGCAGCCATGCTGACTGTTTTTAGTGAGTTCATTTATATTCAGATGTAATATCAATAGACATTTACCTTACCAGTAGGGGGCATTTTATTGCAGGACAATGTTCTTTCAGCATCATGATTGGAAAAAAATAAATTTCAGAAGGTAAGTTGAGAGAAAATATAGTATTTCTTCACTTGTCAACCTTGATATGTATCAGAAGCAGAGAAAGTAACTGTCTGTGACCACATTTTACTAAATGTATTGGAGTTTACATGGATCGCAGCAGAGGTGTCTGAAGCTCAATCAATAAAATACATATGCAGGTTAGATCTCTTTTATATTAGGTGGGTGGGGTATGGTAATGTATATATCTATTGATAGAGCTTCAAGCGTCTGTGATCGCAGTTTCTTAATTACACCATTTTTGGAATAGTTGATAAAAATTTGTTGGGATCAAGATTTCAATACCTGATTTTAAGAAAAAGAGTCCTTGAAAAAATAAAGAGGAAGTACTTTAAAAGTCCTTGAAAAGGACTTGAATTTTGTCTTAGAATGTTCTTTCATGCCCTAATTTTCTTTACTTATTTGAATTTAACTTGTCAGTTGCACACATAAATATTTTGTTTCCTCTGTCAAAACATTTATTGCGGGGGTATTAATCACTTCAGTGATAGTTCTAGTTTCATGTATGCCGTATTTCATTATCCAGCATGGAATTAGTCTAGTGTGCTGTCTCCTCTGACTGTTCTTGTTAATACTAATTAACAGAGAACTTCAGGAGAATTATTTAGTACTATTATCATTTTATGCTTTTATATTTATACAGAGTACAAGTTTGATCTAGATAGTAGTGATGCAGGGGACTATTCGGGTAGAGTGAAGGTTATGCATTATGGCCGATGGGGTAGAATTTGTTCTACAGGATGGGATGATATTGATGCTATGGTAAAAATTTCTTTATTGTTACAAATTTATGTGAGGAATACAGGCTAACATGTCTATAAAGGCCATTCAGTAAAAATATCTATAGTGGCCTAGTGGGCAGTCACATTGTGTCTTTCCCTTGAATGTCTGCTTAATAAGGTTTAAATGTATTTTACTCACTTCTAGAGAGTTTTATTAAAACCAAAGATTCATAGTGAGCTATAACATAGCTGGTCAGTCCAGTGTCTGTGGCCCTCCTGCTATAATTTACATAAACATCTTATTTCTGAAACGTTGGGCCAGAATTGCACCAATCTTCTGTAGCGCTCTCAAGTTTGTTCATATAGTTTCCATTAACTGCAATTAGGTCGCTGGAGCTGAAAATATAAAAACTTCAAGCAAATTCTTATTAATGGATTTTCATCAAACCTGGTCAGAAGCATCTTGAGCAGACTCTGTAAAGTTTATTTAAGAATGTCCCCTTGACTGCAATTAGGGGACACCAGAGCTAAAAATAGGAAACAACTTCTCTTGAACCTCTTTGTGGATATTCACTAAACTTTGTCTGAAATGAGGTCAAAAGGTCAAGGCTAGTTTCTGTGACTTAGTGCCTTCATGGTTATCTTGTTGAAATGTTTAGGGAAGGATAAGAAAACATCTTAGGTGATACTTCCGCTTCTCTTAGTTGTAGTTTGAAGATATATTAGTATTTTAAACTTTCAGGTGTTGTGTAGAAGTATGAGTTTTCAGCATGGAATAGCATATTACCAGTCAGACAATGAGTTCTCTCCCTTGCTAGGCCGGGGACCATACTGGATGGGGGATATTCATTGCCAGGGAAATGAACCATCTTTGAACGTCTGCAAATATAGTAACAGACTTGTCTCGAAAAATTGTACAGATCGTACCGATGCAGCCGCTTTGTGCTACAATGACCAAGGTATGTTATGTGATTTCTTACAACTTCACTGCATATGAGTTTTAGAAATACCCAGTGGTGTTCAGACTTTGTATGAAAAACTTTTCAACAGTTAAAAGAAAAAACAATATAGCAGATTAAAGACACATTTACGCAAAGAAAAAAAAGCAGCAGAATCAAAATTGACTGTTTCCTAATGAAATCATGTATGACAGGGATCTTTACTACAAATATTAACACAATTAGATTTTTTAATTTTTAGACTGGTCTTCAAGCTGATGTTTGTTACCTGGAAGCTGGGTGCAAATGTTTCTTACACATCCCCTTCTCAAGCTCATCAGAAAAGATATAGCCCACTTAGCACACTGATTTAGACATATATATAATTATGCTCTGATTTACACCATAGACTTATTTAGTTTTCCATTTGAACATTAAAAATACCCCATAACTACCAACTGAATGCAAAATGCAAATTCATGGAAAGGCATATTATAATTAACCAAATTCCTCATGGTTTCAGTATTTCAAAAGTACCTTCCTGGTACCTATAATTTTTGTTGTCAGTGGGCATGTCTTTGCCTTTACTGTTGTGACATATAAAGGTCAAGTTTGAAGGAGAAAATCGACATTAACATTTAAGTAAAAGTAAATAAAGAGATTTCATTTTTAGCTCATCTGATTTTTTGAAAAAAAATGATGAGTTATTGTCATCACTTGAGCGGTTGTCGGCGTCGGCGTCGGCGTCTGCGTCGGCGTTGCCTGGTTAAGTTTTATGTTTAGGTCAGCTTTTCTCCTAAACTATCAAAGCTATTGCTTTGAAACTTGGAAGACTTGTTCACCATCATAAGCTGACCCTGTATAGCAAGAAACATAACTCCATCTTGCTTTTTGCAAGATTTATGGCCCCTTTTGTACTTAGAAAATATCAGATTTCTTGGTTAAGTTTTATGTTTAGGTCAACTTTTCTCCTAAACTATCAAAGCTATTGCTTTGAAACTTGGAATACTTGTTCACCATCATAAGCAGACCCTGTACATCAAGAAACATAACTCCATCTTGCTTTTTGCAAGAATTATTGCCCCTTTTGGACTTAGAAAATCAGTTTTCTTGGTTAAGTTTTATGTTTAGGTCAGCTTTTATCCTAAACTATCAAAGCTATTGCTTTGAAACTTGCAACACTTGTTCACCATCATAAGCTGACCCTGTACAGCAAGAAACATAACTCCATCCTGCTTTTTGCAAGATTTATGGCCCCTTTTGGACTTAGAAAATATCAGATTTCTTGGTTAAGTTTTATGTTTAGGTCAACTTTTTCTCTTAAACTATCAAAGCTATTGCTTTGAAACTTGCAACACTTGTTCACCATCATAAGCTGACCCTGTACAGCAAGCAACATAACTCCATCCTGCTTTCTGCAATAATTATTGCCCCTTTTGGACTTAGAAAATCATTTTCTTGGTTGAGTATTATGTTTAAGGCAACTTTTCTCATAAACTATCAAAGCTATTGCTTTAAAACTTGCAACAGTTTTTCACAGTCATAAGTGGACACTGTACATCAAGAAACATAACTCTATCCTGCTTTTTGCAAGAATGATGGCCCTTTTTAGACTTAGAAAATCATGGGTAGGACAATATTTCTATTATACAAAAAAAATCAGATGAGCGTCAGCACCCGCAAGGCGGTGCTCTTGTTTTCATTAAAACAGTAATTATGTCTCCCACCACACAGTGGTGTGGGAGACATATTGATTTACTTGTGTCTGTCACTCTGTCACAAAGCTTGTCCGCACTTTTAGTCGAACATTTCTCATCCAATCTTCATCAAACTTGAACAAAATGTGTTTACCAATAAGTCCTCGGCCAAGTTCGATAACTAGCCAAATCGGCCCAGACTCTTCAGAATTATGGCCCTTGAAACTTGTTTTTGATAATTAAAACACTCAAAGTCTGATACGGCAGTTGAGGTCTTGATGCATGGTTGACTCAAATACTACTATTCAGATGATTAGGCAGTTGTGGGAGACATGCGCTTTTCTCAAAAGCATCTTTAGTTTGTTTATATTTTAGGTATTAAGTACAGGATAATTAATGACAAGAAACCCGGAAAGGATAGTGCCTTTGGCCGTGTAGAGATTTCCCTCAACAATGTATGGGGTACAATTTGTGATGCATCATGGGATGACAATGATGCCCGCGTCTTGTGCCGAGATAAAGGGTACCATGATGGCTATGCATTGAAACAGGCATATTACGGTCAAGGGAAGACCAGTCCTATCTGGCTCAGTCACCTGAAATGTACCGGCAGGGAGTCAAAGCTTCATAAATGTGCTCACAGAGGATTTAATAGTGGGATTGTTGATGGAACAGTTGGCTGGTGGAAGTGCAAATCACATAAAGATGATGCTGGTGTATATTGTATCAATGATTGTAAGTGTTTTTCAGTCATTCCTGTCTTGAGATAGCAGTTTTTGTTTCTTTTATTCACCTTAACGCAGAAAACTGCCACTCATCTCTAGACCTCATTATTTTTTTATTACAGAAGTCATATTAATTCTATTTAACATAATCAGTATATATATCTTTCCATTTTATCTTCAAAAGTTTAAATCCATGAATTCATGTCCCCAGGAATATTAGCTGTTTGGGCCAAAACCACAGAATTGTATTCCCACTAAATTTAACCTTTAGTCTGCTGGCAGCAAGAGATTTTGCCTTTGCAGCCAGTGCAGGCTGATCAGTCATAAAATTTTCAGTGAAAACCCCTTTGAATGATGTGGTACTGCTCGAACTGAATGATGGACCAGTCCATTTTAGAAATTTAGCTGGGTAAAGGTTAATTATTTCACACTATACTGACTATGGACTTTGCTTCTGTTTCAGTGAAATTAAGTGGTAAATATAATACATCAATGGGTGCAGTTTTGGTTTACCATGACAATGAGTGGCATGCTGTTTGTGACAAGGACTTTGACTCAAGAGATGCTCGAGTTGCCTGCAGAACGCTTGGCTTCTCTGATGGTAAAGTCATACCAGGCTCTGCATTCGTTAATCTCTCCAGTTCAATAGGTAAGACAAATATCCTTATTAAACTTTTGGATTTAGTATAGCTTCACCGGAGTAAACACAACTAGCAATATGTTGAAATATGTTTGTTGTACAGAGAGTTTGATTTTTTCCATTTGTAAAGAAAATATCTGTTGTTGTAGGGAGACATTTTCTCTACAGAAATGTCACTACTGTATAGCAGATCTGATGAAATTACCTACAATTTTCCAGAACCAGCAGATTGGGTGTTCAATGCCTTACCCATTAGACCAACATTACTGTAAAAATAACATTTGAGTATACTTTAGCAGTATTTATGGATTATCAGTATTGTTTCAAGGCACCAGTATTTCACTGAGTTATGTTGAACCTTTGATAGATCACTGTAGAACCCTGCTTTTTTTAATTTCTATAATTTTTCTGGTTGCTAGGTGTTAGTATTTTTGGTTGCTAGGCAGTAGTATTTCTGGTTGCTAGGCAGTAGTATTTCTGGTTGCTAGGCAGTAGTATTTCTGGTTGCTAGGCAGCAGTATTTCTGGTTGCTAGGCAGCTGTATTTCTGGTTTCTAGGCAGTAGTATTTTTTGTTCCTTGGCAGCAGTATTTCTGAATTCTAGGCACAGTTTCTGGTTGCTAAGAAGCACTTTTTCTCGTTTGTAGGCAACATTATTTCTAGTTCATTCTTGTGGGTGACATTCATTGATTGTTTCTTTGATTCTCGATACTGCCTTGGCTCTTGGACAGTATTTTCCATGCAGTACTGTAGGTTCTAAAATAGTGTTTGAAGACCAGTCTCAGTTAGCAAATCTCCCTAGTCAGTTGTTGGCATTTTGAGGTTAGTGTTCCATGTCAAATTTTAGAAGCTCTTGATGAGAAATCAAGGATTTCTTCTCTGATTCACTTCAAGTAAACAGTTGTAACCTACAGAGCCCTGGTTTTGGTAATCCAAAATAAATAGAAATTATAATGCTCATTCAAGTAATATTAAATTCTTGTTAACTCCTTTCATTTATATTTTTTCAAGGTGTGAATTCTGTTCACTGTGATGGGGATGAAAGACATTTCAAGAATTGTACGATGAAGTTTTCATCAAAATGTTCGTCTGGAGAGTATGCATCAGTATACTGCAGTCACTCTGTTATCGTTGATACAGGTAATCCTACTTTTACCTCAGCCTGGCATGTTTTTTGCTGGGGCCCATGACATATCAACATTTGAAAACAATTACAGTCCTCGAAACTTTATAGATTCTGCATGGAGAGCAAGATTTGTGAACAGTATATGAATATATAATACATTAACAATTTAGGCAAACACGGTGCATGAAAATATATTAAATGCAATACCTGAACACTGTCTGCACAATAGCAGCTTCATTTATGATTTTATTTTAACCAAACTTGCACACAACTTGTACCACAATAAGATCTTGATTCCTTTCTTGAACTGGCGAGATTCCATCATGGGTTCCAGAGTTATGGCCCCTGAAAGGGCCAGAGTTAGCTATTTTGACCTTGTCTGCACAATAGCAGCTTCATTTATGATTTGAATTTAATCAGACTTGCACAAAACTTGTGTCACCATAAGATCTTGGTTCCTTTCTTGAACCGTCCAGATCCCTTAATGGGTTCCAGAGTTATGGCCCCTGAAAGGGCCAAAATGAGCTATTTTGACCTTGTCTGCACAATAGCAGCTTCATTTATGATTCGATTTTAACCAAACTTGCACACAACTTGTATCACCACAAGATCTTGGTTCCTTTGTTGAACTGGCCAAATTTCATTACGGGTTCCAGAGTTATGGTCCCTTTAAGGTCCAAAATGGGCTATTTTGGCTTTTGCAGCCATATAGAGACTTCATTTATGGTTTTATTTGATACAAACTTCCAAAATAACTTCAACAACAATAATTCTTGGATTCCATGACAAATCAGATCCAATCGTAGGTTCAGAGTTATTTTTATATCTGATTACCTCCCCTGATTGTAATCAAAAAGGATTTATATCAGTAAGTACTTATAGGACTTATTTGAAATTTCATTATTGTCATTAGTTGGACTGAGCCAATCAGGGTAGTTAACTATGGACTGATTTTATGTCAAATTACCTCCCTTTATTTCAAATTAAAATGGGTATATCTCCATAACTAATGAAGATACTGATCTGAAATTTCATTTATGTCAACAGATTTATTTGGCAGATCCTTCTTTTGTTCACTTACAATAATTTTCTTTTAATTACTTTCCTTTTACGTTACTATAAATAGCTTAGGCTTAAAAAAAAAATTGTTTGTTTCCGGTATCCCGACCTACCCTGAATTTTTGGCCCAACCCTAAATGTTTTTATGGCCTTGGAGAATATTTTTTTCAACTTTTTAACAAAAAGATGCAAAACTGTACTTTTTATGCTTTAAACATGGCCAGTGATGTTAGAAATCAACTTACTGATGCTCTAAAGGCATAACCCCCTTATTTGTAATCATTTTTTGACAAAAAAATAATTTCCGAAAAGTCTCCCTTAATAAAAAAAAATTCCAAAAAAAAAAAATTCCGACCTACCTACCCTAATTTTTTTGAGCATGTTACCGGAAACAAAGAATTTTTTTTTTTAGGCCTTATATTTAGTAACTTTTTTATTATTGGCCGTAGGAAAAACCGAGACCACTTTTCTGTGGTACAACATGGATGGTACCTCCAATTTTTAGGTGTATTTTGACATATCTGTACCTTGTAAGAATTTTTTTTTCTTTTTGGTTAAATTTCTTCCCTTTGTTGTTACTGTCCTTTGGACTTAGATATTTTTTCTGAGGACCTTGTCCTCAAGTGCAATGATAACAGGTGAGCAATATAGGGCCATCATGGCCCTCTTGTCAACAGTATTTCAGTTATGTAATGACGAGCAGTTAACCAAACCAGTGTTTATAGATTCTCTTATAATATTTACGCATATTCTTCTTTCTATTTCACTTAAGGATTCCATGTACGAGTGAAACCAGATTACAATAAAGTATCTTCCAAGTTCCACGGTTTCCTTGAAGTTCATCTGGAAGGTGTATGGGGCAGCATCTGTGCAGAAGGCTGGGATGACAAAGCTGCGAATGTGGCCTGTCGAGAGCTTGGCTACGCTGGTGGACAGGCCTACAGACCACCTAAAAACTTCTCAAGTGCAATTTTAATGGACAATGTAAAATGTAAAGGCAATGAATTGTCCTTGAAGGATTGCCAATACACAAGATGGAGCAGATTAAATAGTTGCAACTTTTACAGTCAAAGGGCTGGCGTTTTCTGTTATAATGACACTGGTAAGAATTTTACAATAGAAAAGTTGCAAATTCATTACTTTTAAATGTACACTTATGTGTGTGTAAAAATAAGCATCTACTGAAATTTCAGGTATTTGGTTTTGTAAGTAAATGCACATTGAAATTGTGTGAATAACTTGCAGTAGTCTGAATTTTGAAATCTCAGATAATTACTGAAATAAAGAATGAAATCCAACATGTACACATGGGTACAATTATGAAATTGCAAGTCCATTTCAATCCATTTTTTATTTTCAGCAGATTTCTGTTACATAAAAATGGTTGGTTAACATCTTATAATAGTTTTGATAAGATAATTACAATGAAGTTTTTGCCTTACTTTTTGACTGAGTTTACTATTGAAACTAATACAACTATCAACGATACTAATGTAGACCCAAACATTGCAAGTTAAGTTTATTTACTGATTAGTTACTCAAACAGCATTTGAAAAACTATTTCTAATGGCCGATCTAGGTAAGGGTGCATGCTTGTAGAGTAAATTAACCTTTAACCTGCTGGTGGCAAGTGATTCTGACTTTCCATGCAGGATGATCATGGTCTGCACTGGTCGCTATTCAGTCAGTAAATTTTCAGTGAACACACCTTTGAATCATAAGTGGAACTGAATGATGGACCAGTTCATTTTAGAAACTTAGCAGGGTAATAATGAAACCTCAAAATGAAACCTCAAAAAATGATAACTGGATCTCTGGCAAATCTCTGTTGTAAACAGTACTGTATGCAGCTATAAAACTGTTATCCTCTATTCTCCCTTTCTAATAGCTTTTAGTTCTTAAGTATGAGTGTATAATTTTAGGATTAGAATTCCGACTTGGAGGTGGTGAAGGCGATCGAGGCCGTGTGGAAATGAAGTATAATGGCGTATGGGGCAGTATTTGTGACTGGTTGTGGGATTCGAGGGATGCTAAAGTGTTTTGTCGGAACATAGGTTACGTAGATGGACTTGAAGTTGTCGGTGCTAGATATGGACATGTTAACGGACCACTTTGGTTTACACGTGTAAGTTGTAAAGGAGACGAACAAAGTGTATTGCAGTGTCGACATACAGGTTTTAATAGTTCAGATGAAATGGAAGGAGTTTACGCGGGACTTTGTAGGACAAGGTCACATGATGCAGCAGCTAGATGTTTTAACAGAAAATTAGGTTTGTATTCAATAGATGATTTTAAAAAATGTAGCATTAAAATTTTGAAAAGGTATTTTACTGTATTGTGACAGAATTTTTTTTTTAGGCCATAGCGGCTTGATTTGTTGCCAGATCAGAGAATATATATTATACCAGATTTCTATAGCGCCGTTTTCGTGATAAACACATTCAAAGATGCTTTACATAGTGCAAAAGCAGCCATTGAGGGTGCCAATTTCATCCTCTACTAGTACAGACACAGCCATCTGACCAGAGGGACAGAGCGTGAGAAAGTCTCCAGAACAAAGAGAGAGAAATCCTTTAGATAAGGCCTGTCCAGCTAACTTAGCCTAGCTCTTTGCTAATAGACTGTCTGGTTCTTTAACGTGCACGTTGTATAGCTCTGATACACCTGAAGCCATCTTTTCTGGGAAGAACCAGGAAACATCTAGAATCAGTAATTTGTGAACTTTTTGACATAAGAATATATCCATTTATACAGTATCAGTGTCTCCTGTAGTTCTAATCACAAAGATGTATATAATGTGATTAGTTAATATATGACTGGAATATATCATAGACTTACTTTCTCTCTTATACAGTTATGCTCTTTTATTTGCTATACAGAAATAACAGATATTCGACTGGTTAATACCCAGAATGACCCTACATATGGACGTGTGGAGGTTTATCTAGCTGGGGCGGAGCAGTGGGGAACTGTGTGCGATGATTACTGGGGAGATCTTGATGCCCAAGTTGTCTGCAGGCAGCTTGGATTTGCCGAGGGGAAGGGAGTTAAAGGTAATATTATATTGGAGGCTTATAGTTTAAATGATATGTACAGTCAAACAGCTTAGTTCAACAAAGTCCTTCATGCTGCCTTGCATCCATTGGCAGCCAAATCATGGCTTGTATTGGCATCTGCCTTATTAATTAGTTTAGCCCATCTCTGGCTGGATCACAGGAACAACAGGCAATTACACATATATAGTGCCTTTCAAGAAAGGGAATGTAGTGTATAGGCAGAGTGTCTGACTTCTGAGCCTACCACAAGTTTTGGATTTGAATCTTTATGATAGCATAATTTGACTGCAGTCTCCAAAATCCCTTCCTTGACACAAGTACCGTAAAAGCACATATTTTTGCTGGATCAAAATTTTGTGAATTTGAAATTTTGAGTATGTTTGAGAGGTTTAATATTTGCGAAATTGCAGTAATGGTATCCTACTTGAATCTGAAATATATTCATCGTGAATATTTACGCGAGGATTAATTTTCATTATTATATGTAGGGCCTCGGGAATAAGTAAAATATAAACCCTCGCGAAAATTTCTGCTTTTACTGGTCAGAAGTCAGTGATTGAGTGTTGTTAACAAAAGTTATAAAAATATTCTCTTTAATTGGTATAAAATGAGTAAGTGTTTATTTAATTAAACTAAGTAGTACCTTCTAAATTAATAGTTGAAAGTGTTTATTGCCATTGCGTCATTTATATCTGCAGTTGAATCTCCATATCTCAAATTACAAAGGATTGAGCATTTTACTTTGAGATAACCGAAATTTGACGTAGAATGGTATTTTGTGCATGTGTTTTGGGACATGACTTGAAAATGTTTTTGAGATAGCTGGAATTTTGGCTAGGCTAGTTTGAGATATTGAGTTTCAACTGTATTTGAAATATGAATGATGAGAATTGATATTGGCTTGAGTGATTATGAGCCTTCTTGCTTTGAAGATGACTTTTAAGTACTGTATTACCATGTAAAATCAACAAGCCCAAACCCTGCCATGTAAATGCCCCAACTATTTTTTACCCAAAAAATAGTTTTTAGCTCACCTGAGCACATCCCTTACAGAAGAAAAAGGCCTGCTGCGTACTCTTGCTGTGTACATACAGCGTATATGATGCGTACATGATGTGTACTGAAATCAAGGGCTTTAAATAGTACGCAGGATATACACCGCACATACACCGATAGTACGTTTGTAGTACACTTTTGACATGCAAATGAGCTCTGCCGCGTACTACTTGCTGCGTACATGCTGTGGACTACATAGTACACAGGATGTACGCTGGAGGAATTTAGTATGCGGGAAATAGTACACAGCATGTACGCGGCACATACACTTTTCACATGCAAATGAGCCTGCGGTGTACTACCCCTGCGGCGTACATGCTGTGTACTCTTGCGGCGTACATGCTGTGTACTCCTGCGGCGTACATGTGGTGTACTCCTGGCCCGAGTCCTGCGACGTACATGCTGTGTACTCCTGCTGCATACATGCTGTGTACTCTTGTGGCGAAACTGTGATAATGTAAATTTCTTACCCCACCAACTTTCGTATGCAAATGCTGATCATTTGGACAGAAAAAAACAGAAAAAAGATAAGTGACATGCATCAATAAGTATTTACCCTTACCAAAATAATGTAGATTGATGTTATCAAATAAATTAGTATGCTTTTCTTCATCTACTTTTCAATGAAATAAATCAATTTTTGTAGCATGAAATTTGGTAAACATTTGAAGAAAATGGCGTAACTGCATCAAGGGGAAACAACTTTAATGCAACTAAATATAAGTGTTATGATTTATTATAGACGATGTGTGCGCAGTATGTATTTATTTTGATTAAAATCCATCTGAGAACAATCTAGGACTGGAATTATATAAGCATTTATACACTTTTACGTCCGTAAAAAGTAGCGCACCAAAAAAATTTGGATTGATTTTTTCCAATGGGGCGAGCGCAATTAGCCAAAAACGTTCTGAAAATATAGGAGCGGCAAATCCGATGGACAACTTTTTAATTTGGTGAGGCCTTAATGAGTTAACATAATGAGCATTAAAGCCTTTATAAAACATGATAGAATGGTGTTTTGCTTAAGAGTATTCAAATAACAGTGAGAGCTATTAATTCTTCTCATTCGGGCGCTGTTGAGGCATTATCTTGGTAATTATTTCATGTATTACAAAATGTAATGCAACGAAGTTCAAATAAGGCTTTTCAATTATCCAAGTTAGAAAGCTCCAGGATTAATTCAAAATGAAAAAGAAAATATATTTTTACACTGCATGCAAGGTGCAGCTCAGAAATCACCAAGATGTAAGCTTCACAAATGAACATTGCAAATAGTTTGGCAAATTTTCATTGTTCGGAAATCAAGTTCTTGCTTCCAAAAAAAAAAAAAATGTACAAGTCCTTCCTGCATGAAGTGTACTTCAGACTTTTACCTAAACACCAAAAGAAAATTAACAAGTCCCTCCCGCGTATATGAAGTTTACTTCAGACTTTAACTTATAAAAAAAACTAAGTATAAATGCCAAAAGAAATTGTACAAGTCTTTCACGCGTGTATGAAGTGTACTGCACAAATTTCAAAGTATCTGCGGTGTACATGCAGTGTACTATTTTCTTATACAAGTCCCTCCTGCGTACATGCAGTTTACTCCTTAAATTTTCAGAGTCTTTGCTGCGTACTTGAAGTGTACTAGTGACCTCCTGCGTACATGCTGTGTACTCGTCGAAATAGTACGCGGCATGTACGCGGCATGCGGTGTATGTAAAATGTACTCCTCTAGCGTACTACTGTGTTCGCGGCATATACACAGCAAATACGCAGCATGTACGCCACAGAGGCTTGCTTCTGTAAGGGATAGTGCTCATGGTGAAGTATTGTGATCATGCTGTGTCCGTCATCCGTGCGTGTGTGTGTCAAGTCGTCTGTCATCAACAATTATGTTTAAATGACATCTTCTCCAAAACCACTCAATGGATTTTGATGAAACTTGGCCTGGATGTTGCTTGGGTGGTCCTCTACCAAAGTTATTCAAACAGTTCCGCTTGGTTGCACATAGGGGCCGCTAGAGCTAAAAATAGAAAAATCTGCAAATGACATCTCCTCCTAAACCGATGGTCAGATTTAGAAATAATTTCACACAAATAGTCCTTATGTCACAATCAACCAAATTTGTTCAAATTATACTGATTTGTCAAAAAACATGGCCGCCAAGGGGTGTTGTCACTTTTCCCTATATGTATATAGTGGAAACTTTGAAAATCTTCTTGTTTGAAACTGCTAGCACGATTTTGAAATAATTTTACACAAATGGTCCTTGTGTGGTCACTTTTTATATGCCCGTTTGAAAAACAGGATGTATTATGGGAACTCCCCTGGCGGGCGGGTGGTGTCCACAGACTTTGTCCGGAGCATATCTTCTACATGCATGGAGGGATTTTGATGAAACTTGGCACAGTTGTTCACCATCATGAGACGGAGTGTCATGCGCAAGAACCAGGTCCCTAGGTCTAAGGTCAAGGTCACACTTAGAGGTCAAAAGTCAAATTCAAGAATTACTTTGTCCGGAGCATATCTTCTTCATGCATAGAGGGATTTTGATGAAAGTTGGCACAATTGTTCATCATCATGAGACGGAGTGTCATGCGTAAGAACCAGGTCCCTGGGTCTAAGGTCAAGGTCAAACTTAGAGGTCAAAGGATACAAGAATGAAAACCTTGTCCGGAGCATTTCTTCTTCATGCATAGAGGGATTTTGATATAACTTGGCACAAATGTCACGAGACAAAGTGTCTTGCGCAAGAACCAGGTCCCTAGGTCTAAGGTCAAGGTCACACTTAGAGACCAAAGGTCAGATACAAGAATGACTGTCCAAAGCATTTCTTCTTCATGCATGGAGGGATTTTGATGTAACTTGGCACAATTATACACCATCATGAGACGAAGTGTCATTCATGCGCAGTTCCCTTCTTTAGAATTACTTCCCTTTGTTGTTACTATAAATAGCTTCTGTTGTAACTTTTTCACTACTAGTCCTAGGGTAAAATCGAGACCATTTTTCTGTTGTACAACATGCATGCTACATCCAATTTTGAGGTGTATTTTGACCAATCTCTACTTGGTAAAGATTTTTGTTTGGATTCCTTTTTTTTTTTTTTTCTTTTTTTTTAAGATTAACTTCCCTTAGTTGTTACTATAAATAACTTATATTGTAACTTTTTTATAATTTACCATAGGGAAAAACCAAGACCACTTTTCTGTGGTACAACATAGATGTTACTTTCCAATTTTAGGTGTATTTTAAGGTATCTGTATCTGGTAAGGAGTTTTTTTGTGGACTTAGAAAAACAAAAGACTTACAATGATTACTAAACAACCACAAAATTAAAATTCCATTTGCAAATACAGGTGCTAGAGTAAAGAAATTTGCTGTGACGGGTGTATATTGTGACATTCTGGCACTCTTGTTCCTATATGTATATAGTAGAAACTTAAAAAATCTTGTGTGAAACTGCTGGCCTGATTTTAAAATAATTTTACACAAATGATCCTTGTATTGCCCTCTACCAAGACTGTTCAAATTATTTTGATTTGTCCAAAAAATCGCCGCCTGGGGGCGTGGTCACTTTTCCCTATATGTATATAGTGGAAACTTTAAAAATCTTCTTGTTTGAATTTGCTAGCACGATTTTGAAATAATTTTACACAAATGGTCTTTGTGTGACCCTCTACCAAGAAACATGGCTGCCAGGGGGCATGGTCACTTTTTCCCTATATGTATATTGTAGAAACCTAGAAAATCTTCTTGTATAAAACTGTTAGCCCGATTTTAAAATAATTGTCTTTGTGTGACCTTCTACAAATAGTGTTCAAATTTTTCTAATTAGTCAAAAAGCATGGCTGCCAGAGGGCATGGTTACTTTTGATCAACAATTTCTTTAACTTTCTTTAAACAACATCTCCTCCAAAACCACTGTATGGATTTTGATGAAACTTTACACAAACGATCTCTGGGTGGCCCTTTTCAATGTTTTTCAAATGGTTCCGGTTCATTGAACATATTGGTCTTTTTGGTTAAAAATAGGTTTTCAGCTATCGGACTTTAAAAATCTTCTAGAGCTTTGATATTTGGCTTATTGCCCAAAGGTCAAAAATGGCCACGCCCCTGTGTATGACATGTACTTACTAAAGACTTATATATAAGAAACTTTGAAAATCTTTTCTCTGAATTCATAAGTAGTTGTTCAAATTATTGCCCTAGGTTCAAAAAAGTGTGTGACATGTATATAATATAGGCAAACATAGAAGAAACCTAACTCTGTACTTGTACCATTACGTTATACAAACACACTTGAAGCCTTGTACACAGGTGAGCGCTTTAGGGTCAATGACCCTCTTGTTCACTAATCTTGTTTTGTTTTAGGGGCTCAGTTTGGCAGGGGAAAAGGCCCAGTCTGGTTGGACAATCTAAGATGTATTGGTAACGAGTCAGAACTCCAGGACTGTCCACATAATAGTTACGCTGTACAGAACTGTAACCATGGAGAAGACGCTGGTGTTTATTGTACTGGTAATGCTCTTAAATTATGTCTTTGTTAACAATTCACTGGGTATTAGCAAGGTTTGTTATACCCCCAGATACAAAGTATATGGGGGGCTATATTGGAATCATAATGTCAGTTGGTGACTTCAAATCACCTACCCCTCATTGATTTGGGTTCGAGCCTTTGAATTCTTCATGTGAGGAAGTCATCCAGCTGGCTTACGGAAGGTCAGTGGTTCTACCCAGGTGCCCGCTCGTGATGAAATGATGCACGGAGGGGCACCTGGGGTCTTCCTCCACCATCAAAGCTGGAAAGTTGCCATATGACTTATAATTGTGCCGGTGCGACGTTAAACCCAACAAGATAAAATAAAAAATAAATAATGTCAGTTGGACCATCAGTCTGTTCATCCATCTTATCCACTCCATGTCTTCTTAATCTCTGTGAAGATTTTCATAAAACTAGAAACAGTTCAAGGTCACATTTAAAGGTCAAAGGTCAAATAGGTCACTTTGTATTTGTTCCATATTGTCTAAACTGAAGATTTTTATAAAAGTCAATGGTAAACCTCACCAAGACAAAATGCAGTCTGCAATGCAGGTCACTAGATCCAAGGTCAAGGTCACACTTGAAGGTCAAAGTTCATGACCACATCAATTCACTCTCCCTGAATCAAAGCAGGATCTGGGGGTAGTAATCCCGTTTGATATGTCTAGTTGGATTAAAAGAGGTTAAAAACTGGGTTAAAAAAGAATTTGTAACAGTATACATTAAAAGTAATACTGTATTTCTTAATGGATGTAATCAGTTTTCCTACAAACTACACTGATTTATTTCTATAGAGTATATTTGCTTTCAAACCATGAGCTTTCTTTGCATTTGGTACTAACTGACCTTTGTTCAAATAATCAGAACCGGCCTCTGTGGCTGAGTGGTTAAATTCCCTACATTAGAGTCACTTGCCTCTCATCCATTGTGTTCAAAACTTCACCTAGGGTGTAGAATTTTTTCATGTGAGGAAACCTTCCATCTGGCTAACAGAAGGTCAGTGGTTCTAGCCAGGTTCCCCCTTGTGTCTGTAATAATTCCTGGAGGAGGGAGGTGGAGGGGCTGCTGGGGTCTTCCTACACCATCGAAAGCTGGAAAGTCAACATATGATTTATAATTGTGGCGGTGTGCTGTTAAATTCAGCAAACAAACAAAAATCCTAGACCTTGTTATGACTTCTTTTGATACTCTGCGTCTCTAATTTCAAGGAACCAAGCATGTTACTTCAAGACTTATGCAATATTACTTTGTCCTCAGCCTTATGCAGAAGTAAACATGATATATATTTTTTACGAACATTTAGAGAGTACTAATTCATTTGAAACACATTTTGTTTAAGAAATAATATATCCCAAACAGTGATTTGTCATTGAATAAAATCATTGTTTGGAGTTTAGATGCGAAGGAATTATATCACGAGGGTGCAGCCCGAGTGATATAATCATATGCATCTAACGACAAACAATGATTTTATTCATGAGCAAATCACTGTTTGAGATATATTATTTCGATTCTAATACATTATCAATGATTATTATGTACGTCCTTGATGATATCCATCAAATATGTGTCTGATTTCTGTTGATCTCTTTCCCAGCACGCCGCTATGCCCTCTAACGTTATGACATAATAATTGTGACGTCAGAAAAATGAATTGTGAATAATGACACACAGTTTTCAGCATTCTTTGTATGAGCAAAACAATTCGGGTCGTGTTAGAATATTAGTTGTATTTGTTATATATTTGCATTGCTTAATCACACCTTTGTGTAGGGAACACCCTTTTTAGCTCACCTATCACATAGTGACAAGGTGAGCTTTTGTGATCAACCTTCATCCGTCGTCAGTCCGTCCGTCCGTCTGTCAACAATTTCTTGTCTGCACGATAGTGGTTTCATTTATGATTTTATTTTAACCAAACTTGCATACAACTTGTATCACCATAAGATCTCGGTTCCTTTCTTGAACTGGCCAGATCCCATTATGGGTTCCAGAGTTATGGCCCCTGAAAGGGCCAAAATTAGCTATTTTGACCTTGTCTGCACAATAGCAGCTTAATTTATGATTTGATTTTTACCAAACTGGCACACGACTTGTATCACCATAAGATCTTGGTTCCTTTCTTGAACTGGCCAGATTCCTTTATGGGTTCCAGAGTTATGGCCCCTGAAA
Source organism: Mercenaria mercenaria (assembly GCF_021730395.1). NCBI lineage: Eukaryota > Metazoa > Mollusca > Bivalvia > Venerida > Veneridae > Mercenaria > Mercenaria mercenaria. The sequence goes on along the minus strand of NC_069368.1, from coordinate 70,624,743 downwards.
GGGCCAGAATTAGCTATTTTGACCTTGTCTGCACAATAGCAGCTTCATTTATGATTTTATTTTAACCAAACTTGCACACAACTTGTATTACCATAAGATCTTGGTTCCTTTCTTAAACTGGCAAGATTCCATTATGGGTTCCAGAGTTATGGCCCCTGAAAGAGCCAGAATTAGCTATTTTGACCTTGTCTGCACAATAGCAGCTTCATTTATGATTTGAATTTAATCAAACTTGCACAAAACTTGTGTCACCATAAGATCTCATTTCCTTTCTTGAACCAGCCAGATCCCATAATGGGTTCCAGAGTTATGGCCCCTGAAAGGGCCAAAATAAGCTATTATGACCTTGTCTGCACAATAGCAGCTTCATCTATGATTTGATTTTAAGCAAACTTGCACACAACTTGTATCCCCACAAGATCTTGGTTCCTTTCTTGAGCTGGCCAGATTCCTTCATGGATTCCAGAGTTATGGCCCCTTAAAGGTCCAAAATTGGCTATTTTGGCTTTTGCAGCCATATAGAGACTTCATTTATGGTTTTATTTGATACAAACTTCCAAAATATCTTCAACAACAATAAATCTTGGATTCATGAGAAATCAGATCCAATCGTAGGTTCCAGAGTTATTTTATATCTGATTACCTCCCCTGATTGTAATCAAAATGGATTTATATCAGTAAGTCCTTATAGGACTTATTTGAAATTTCATTATTGTCATTAGTTGGACTGAGTCAATCAGGGTAGATAACTATGGACTGATTTTATGTCAAATTACCTCCCTTTATTTCAAATTAAAATGGGTATATCTCCGTAACTAATGAAGGTACTGATCTGAAATTTCATTTATGTCAACAGATTTATTTGGCAGATCCTTCTTTTGTTCACTTACAATAATTTTCTTTTTTATTTCTTCCCTTTTACATTACTATAAATAGCTTATCTTTAGTAACTTTTTTATTATTGGCCGTAGGGAAAAACTGAGACCACTTTTCTGTGGTACAACATGGATGGTACCTCCAATTTTTAGGTGTATTTTGACATATCTGTACCTTTTAAGAATTTTTATTTTCTTTTTGGTTAAATTTCTTCCCTTTGTTGTTCCTGTCCTTTGGACTTAGATATTTTTTCTGAGGACCTTCTTGTCCTCAAGTGCAATGATAACAGGTGAGCGATATAGGGCTGTCATGGCCCTCTTGTTAATTCAACACACCCAAAATGAATACTTACGACTTTGACATACGGGACATCAAATTCACTTCAAGACAACAGCTGTGTCTGAATTGACATAAGCAGAGTTAAAGTACATACACTATGAAGGAATTTTTACAGGACTTGAAAATTTCTTCAAGACTGTCTAAATTTTGTGCTAAACACTGGCTTGAGATTCTGAGTTTGAACTGTATTTTTTATGTAAATGTTACATTACCTGTGAGTAATTGATTGCATAAATTATTTCAGGTACGCGGACTACACCATCACCGGAACCGGATGAACAGAAAGCTAAAATGTTACCAACGGTTTTACAGGGCAGTAACACTATAGTCATTGCTGTGACTGTTCCAATTATTGTGATACTCGTTGTAATAATAGCCCTTGGTGTTTATATACTTTATCGCCGATCACGGCCTCATGGCGAGATTAAAAAGGTTTTAGTGCACAATGACATGAATGATCCAAATCCATCTGCCTCCCAACCTGCAGCAGACGGTCGAGTTACGCTTTCAAAATTAAAGGCTCATTTTTCGAAGTCGAAATTGAACGACAATGAAGATGAGTCTGAGCAACAACCAGCTGCTGGCGTAACAAATCCGGTGTACCAAGACGACAGAAACCGAGGAATCATAATGGAGGAAGCAGCTATTCAGCAACCACATTCAAATGGATATGATATCTAAATCATTGTTTCTATAGACTATATATATTTTGTGATGCTTGACCGTTCTTTAAGAATGAAATTCAAACGCTTTTTATTTTTTATGCTTGTGTTATTCTCCTGGGAAACAAGGCTTGAAACACATTAGAATTACTGGAAAACAAGGCTTAATGAAAGAATTCTTAGGAATATTTTTTATAGCTCTTTAGTATAGGGATTTCATCTCTTAAATGAATTAAAAACAGTTTGTCACAAAACTTTTTTTTAAATACTTGTAAACTATTCAGGTAGTTCTGCACATTTGATAAAATGGAAGTAATGGCATAATGTCATTTATCTGGATAATGTGGAATAACATCTGGACCCGGCATCCGGAAATGAAAATCATTTTATGAATATCAGGGTCCATTTCTACCTTGCAGAAAACGTTTTGACCCAAATGTGCAGAACTACCTTAACAGCAACAATCTGTTTCCTTTTCCCTTTAGTAAGCCTTTTTTTCCAAAAGAATAACACATTTTGTATGTTTGCAGTTGTTTCTTATTTACTGAACTGCTTATGTCAGATTTAGAGTATGTTCATAACTAGCAGTTATTTGCTCATAGCTTAAAAAAACTTGAAGATATCTTTGAAGGAAAGATGAGCATTTTATAGTTAATTATATTCAGTGAAAAAAGTGGAAATTTAGGAGAAAGTTTATGAGTTCTAGGATCACCTGTTAATCTAAAATTGACTAAGTCAGTCACATTTGAGCAACATTTTATGACATTTTTTCAGTTTGCATATATTTTGTTAGAGATTTATTTAAGGAACAGAACATTACATAGAATTAGATCCCTTCTCGAAATATATATTTTATTACTTTTCATGAAATTTTGTAATTACCACCTTTTAATGTAAAGTATTTATAAAGATGGACTATTTATTTAGATTTTAATATGATTTCTAGTTTTACATTAATTTTGCATTTGATAGATATTGGGATGTTTAAACTACCTGAAACAAAACAAGTTTTAAAACAGCATGTATCTTTGCAAATCATCTATTTTCAATCTAACTTGACTGCAAAACTGACATAGGCAAAGGGAGGTAATAGTAATTTTATGAACTTGCATTAATTTTGCATTTCTAATGAATTTTGGCAAAATATATACTTGTCAATGCAAATATGTGACAAACTTGATACAATAGTGCTTATATTCATATTATTCCTCATGCAAAATATGTTTATTAAATATGCTAAAATAATGCTAATGTTGGACAACCAGAATAGAAAAATCAAATTCTAAAAATACTTCCACTGAAAATTTAACATGTTCTAAAAAATCAGTGAACACAAATAAGTGTAAATAATTAGTTTGTAAAGTTTTGAACAGATTCAGGAGTTGACAAAAATCTGATTAACCACCTTTAAAATGCTAAATTCACCTATTGCTGTATCAATAATAGATCAGCATTATATTGTAAACTTTGCACCAGTGTGTCTTCTACAGCTACAAACAGCTCTGCAAAATTACAGCAAAGTAGATATGTTATACGAAAGTTATGGCAGTTTGACCAGATTCCATACTTTTAAACATTTATGAATACAAAACCTGGCTGGAAAAATGTGCCAACAAAGTTTGATCATTTTCAGATAAAATACAATAGAGTATCTTGTTTACATTAAAATACATTGGCTGCAGCAACTGACAGCTTGTGTTAAATTCTGCAGAAATTGATAAAAAAAAGCATCTACAAAAGCTTTCCATTTTTACATTCATATTTTCTTTTTTATAAGAAGGTTTTGTGTTACAGAGTGACACTCTTAGGAAATTAAGGTTCACTGGAGGGGTGTACAGCTCTGGTTAATGTCTTTGCTATAAAAATTATCTGCTGTTGAATTCATATTCTGATATGCTTGTTTCTGTTAAAACACGCTTACGCTAAAATGATGTCACGTTAATGTGCGACGTCGTCAATGTTTTTGTTGCGACCAAGGAAGAGCGCTACTATATTTTATCTGCTGTTTTAGATTAAGGGCATATTAGAGTCAAAATAATGTTAAGCAAAATCGTGTTTTACCTAAATTAATACACTCAAAATCGGTTATACATCGCCAGAATAATTCACTCGGGCTATGCCCTCTTGAAATTATTCCACGGACCTATAACCGCTTTCGGTGTATTAATAACATTAAAACATGGGTTTTCTATACATTATTTTTCATTAGTAGGTCTTGTTTAGATTTAATTATACAACAACAGGATTTGTGTTCCATAAGACTTATTTCATCATTGTATTACTAGTGGGACCCTGTGTATAAAATTTCATACCATATTTCTTGTTTAGTGCACGAAAACATTTTTTTCAACACTACTTTTATTATAACCAGTACTATACTACTGTGAAATTGCTTAATATGTATTTTACTGCAAATAAATATTTTGTCTCATATGTGTTTGCTGTAATGTTCAGTTATTATAGTTCTAATTTGTCATCTAGAATGATATCGTATCCAGGATTTTACCCAACATTTGTTCCCTAGTAAACAGCCAGAGTGTCCCATGATATTTGATATCATTTTTATGCTCCCTAAAGGGCGAGCATATAGTTGCTGCTTTGTCCGTCCGTCACACTTTTGTCCGGAGTATAACTTGAAAGTATTAATGGCATTTGATCACAACTTCACATAATCATAGAGGCCATTGAGACAAAGTGCAGTGTCAAAAAGTCATAACTCTACCGTACCTAGTTTTTGAATTATCTCCCTTTATAATACAAAATAGGGCTTGTCCGGAGCATTACTTGAAAAGTATTAATGGCATTTCATTAAAACTTCACAAAATGGTAGAGGCCATTGATGGGAAGTGCAATGTCAAAGAACCACAACTGTATCTTACCTAGTTTTTGAATTATCTCCCTTTATTATACAAAACAAGAGTGCCAGAATGTCACAATATACGCCCGTCACAGCAAATTTATTTACTCTAGCACCTGTATTTGCAGATGTAATTTTAATTTTGTGGTTGTTTAGTAATCATTGTAATTCTTTTGTTTTTCTAAGTCCACAAAAAAACTCCTTACCAGGTAGAGATACCTTAAAATACACCTAAAATTAGAAAGTAACAACTATGTTGTACCACAGAAAAGTGGTCTTGGTTTTTCCCTATGGTCAATTATAAAAAAGTTACAATATAAGTTATTTATTGTAACAACTAAGGGAAGTTTATCTTTAAAAAAAAAAAAAAAAAAAAAAATACAATTTTTTTTTTTTAATTCCACACAAAAATCTTTACCAGGTAGAGATTGGTCAAAATACACCTCAAAATTGGATGTAACATGCATGTTGTACTACAGAAAAGTTGTCTCGATTTTTCCCTACGTCTAGTAATGAAAAAGTTACAATATAAGCTATTTATAGTAACAACAAAGGGAAGTAATTCTAAAGAAGGGAACTGCGCATGACACTTCGTCTCATGATTGTGTATAATTGTGCCAAGTTACATCAAAATCCCTCTATGCATGAAGAAGAAATGCTTCGGACAGTCATTCTTGTATCTGACCTTTGGCCTCTAAGTGTGACCTTGACCTTAGTCCTAGGGACCTGGTTCTTGCGCATGACACTCCGTCTTGTGGTGGTGAACATTTGTGCCAAGTTATATCAAAATCCCTCCATGCATGAAGAAAAAATGCTCCGGACAAAGTTTTCATTCTTGTATCCTTTGACCTCTAAGTGTGACCTTGACCTTAGACCTAGGGACCTGGTTCTTGCGCATGACACTCCGTCTCATGATGATGAACAATTGTGCCAACTTTCATCAAAATCCCTATATGCATGAAGAAAATATGCTCCGGACAAAGTTTTCATTCTTGTATCCTTTGACCTCTAAGTGTGACCTTGACCTTAGACCTAGGGACCTGGTTCTTGCGCATGACACTCCATCTCATGATGATAAACAATTGTGCCAACTTTCATCAAAATCCCTCTATGCATGAAGAAGATATGCTCCGGACAAAGTCATACTTGAATTTGACCTTTGACCTCTAAGTGTGACCTTGACCTTAGACCTAGGGACCTGGTTCTTGCGTATAGCACTCCGTCTCATGATGGTGAACAACTGTGCCAAGTTTCATCAAAATCCCTCCATGCATGTAGTAGATATGCTCCGGACAAGGTCTGTGGACGCCACCCGCCCGCCCGCCAGGGGCGTTCCCATAATACGTCCCATTTTTTCAAACGGGCGTATAATAAGGCTTGTCCGGAGCATAACTTGAAAAGTATTAATGGCATTTCATTGAAACTTCACAAAATGATGGAGGCCGTTGACGGGAAGTGAAGTGTCAAAGAAACATAACTCTACCTTACCTAGTTTTTGAATTATCTCCCTTTATTATACAAAATAAAGTATTAATGGCATTTCATTGAAACTTCAAACAAGAGGACCATGATGGTCCTGAATCGCTCACCTCTTCCCACATGACCCAGTTTTGAGTATGACGTCGTTTTTTCTATTATTTGACATAGTGACCTAGTTTTTGAGCTCATGTGACCCAGTTTTGAACCTGACCTAGATATTATCAAGATAAAAATTCTGACCAATTTTCATGAACATCCATTGAAAAATATGGTCTCTAGAGAGTTCACAAGGTTTTTCTATTATTTGACCTATTGACCTAGTTTTCAAAGGTACGTGACCCTGTTTTGAACTTTACCTAGATATCAAGGTGAACATTCTCACTAATTTTCATGAAGATCTCATGAAAAATATGGCCTCTAGAGAGGTCACAAGGTTTTTCTATTTTTATACCTACTGGCCTAGTTTTTGACCGCACGTGAGACAGTTTCGAAACTGACCTAGATATCATCAAGGTGAACATTCAGATCAATTTTCATGAAGATCCATTGAAAAATATGGCCTCTAGAGAGGTCAAAAGATTTTTCTAATTTTAGACCTACTGACCTAGATTTTGACTGCAGTTGACCCAGTTTCAAACCTGACCTAGATATCATCAAGATGAACATTCAGACCAACTTTCATACAGATCCCATGAAAAGTATGGCCTCTAGAGAGGTCACAAGGTTTTTTTATTATTTGACCTACTGACCTAGTTTTTTATGGCACGTGACCCAGTTTCAAACTTGACCTAGATATCATCAAGGTGAACATTCTGACCAATTTTCATGAAGATCCATTCAAGGTTATGGCCTCTAGAGAGGTCACAAGGTTTTTCTATTTCAAGACCTACTGACCTAGTTTTTGATCGCAGTTGACCCAGTTTCAAACTTGACTTATATATCATCAAGATAAACATTCAGACCAACTTTCATACAGATCCCATGAAAAATATGGCCTCTAGAGAGGTCACAACGTTTTTTCATTATCTGACCTACTGACCTACTTTTTGATGGCACGTGACCCACTTTCGAACTTGATTTAGATATCATCAAGAGGAACATTCTGACCAATTTTTATGGAGATCCATTCACAAGCATGGCCTCTAGAGAGGTCACAAGGTTTTTCTATTTTTAGACCTACTGACCTAGTTTTTGACCGCACATGACCCTGTTTCGAACTTGACCTAGATATTATCAAGATGAACATTCAGACCAACTTTCATATAGATCCCATGAAAAATATGGCCTTTAGAGAGGTCACAAGGTTTTTCTATTATTTGACCTACTGACCTAGTTTTTGATGGCACGTGACCCACTTTCGAACTTGACCTAGATATCATCAAGATGAACATTCAGACCAACTTTCATACAGATCCCATGAAAAATATGGCCTCTAGAGAGGTCACAAGGTTTTTCTATTATTTGACCTACTGACCTAGTTTTTGATGGCACGTGACCCACTTTCAAACTTGACCTAGATATCATCAAGGTGAACATTCTGACCAATTTTCATGAAGATTTCATGAAATATATGGCCTCTAGAGAGGTCACAAGGTTTTTCTATTTTTAGACCTACTGACCTAGTTTTTGACCGCACGTGACCCAGTTTCAAACTTGACCTAGATATCATCAAGATGAACATTCAGACCAACTTTCATACAGATCCCATGAAAAATATGGCCTTTAGAGAGGTCACAAGGTTCTTCTATTATTTGACCTACTGACCTAGCTTTTGATGGCACGTGACCCACTTTCGAACTTGGCCTAGATATCATCAAGATGAACATTCAGACCAACTTTCATACAGATCCCATGAAAAATATGGCCTCTAGAGAGGTCACAAGGTTTTTTCATTATTTGACCTACTGACCTAGTTTTTGACGGCATGTGACCCACTTTCGAACTTGACCTAGATATCATCAAGATGAACATTCTGACCAATTTTCATGAAGATCTCATGAAATATATGGCCTCTAGAGAGGTCACAAGGTTTTTCTATTTTTAGACCTACTGACCTAGTTTTTGACCGCACATGACCCAGTTTCGAACTTGACCTAGATATCATCAAGATGAACATTCAGACCAACTTTCATACAGATCCCATGAAAAATATGGCCTTTAGAGAGGTCACAAGGTTTTTCTATTATTTGACCTACTGACCTAGTTTTTGAAGGCACGTGACCCAGTTTCGAACTTGACCTAGATATCATCAAGGTGAACATTCTGGCCAATTTTCATGAAGATCTTGTGAAATATATGGCCTCTAGAGAGGTCACAAGGTTTTTCTATTTTTAGACCTACTGACCTAGTTTTTGACGGCACGTGACCCAGTTTCGAACTTGACCTAGATATCATCAAGGTGAACATTCTGACCAACTTTCATAAAGATCCCATGAAAAGTGTGACCTCTAGAGTGGTCACAAGCAAAAGTTTACGGACTGACGCACGCACGCACGCACGGACGGACGACGGACGACGGACACCGCGCAATCACAAAAGCTCACCTTGTCACTTTGTGACAGGTGAGCTAAAAATGATAAAGGCCATTGACGGAAAGTGCAGTGTCAGAGAACCATACACAATAAGGCTTGTCTGGAGCATTACTTGAAAAGTATTAATAGCATTTCATTGAAACTTCCCAAAATGATAAGAGGCAAAAATTACACTTAATGAAATGTCCCTTGCTTTAAATATCTCCCTTTATTAAATTTTCTTCATTTTTTTTTTTTTGGTTTCTTATACATTATTCCCCATATTGGGACAAGCACATGCATCGTGGAGCATCATTCGGTTTTACCGATTCCTTTTATATATCTGTACAGCAAATAAATTCATTCACTTGACTTTGACTTGACTTTTCTTTTCGCGTATTAATTTTGACCATCACTGACTTCCCTTTTCGCTAATTTCAATCATCAACATCCCTTTTCTCTAATTTTGACCATCACTGAGTTCCCTTTTTGCCAATTTTGGCTATCACTAACTCCTTTTCTCTAATTTTGACCATCACTGAGTTCCCTGTTTGCCAATTTTGGCTATCACTAACTCCTTTTCTCTAATTTTGACCATCACTGAGTTCCCTGTTTGCCAATTTTGGCTATCACTAACTCCTTTTCTCTAATTTTGACCATCACTGAGTTCCCTTTTTGCCAATTTTGGCTATCACTAACTCCTTTTCACTAATTTCGACCATCACTGAGTTCCCTTTTTGCCAATTTTGGCTATCACTAACTCCTTTTCACTAATTTCGACCATCACAGATTCCCTTTTCTCAAATTTTGATCGACAATCACTGACTTCCCTTTTCTCTAATTTGGACCATCGCTGACTTCCCTTTTTTGCCAATTTGGACCATCACTGATACTCCTTTTCAACTGCTGTTACAGATGTACATGTGTAGACTGTAGTTATATTGATAATAATATTAAATAAATTTAGTTTATCACAGGGAATAAACCTGCGAAGTTTCAATCCATTCCCACATGTGGTTACTGAGATTCATTTTGACCTAGAGGTCATCAAACCAAACATTCTGACCAATTCTCATGAGTTTCAAACAAACTGTGGACTCTCTAGTGTTAAGATTTTCCTTTGATATGGCCTACTGACCTAGTTTTTGACCCCACATGACCCAGTTTCAAACTTAACCTACAGATCATCAAGATCAACATTCTGGCTAAGTTTCACGAAGATAGGGTCATAAATGTGGCCTCTAGAGTTTTAACAAGCTTTTCCTTTGATCTGACCAGGTGACCTTGTTTTTAACCAATCATGACCCAGATTTGAACCTGACCTCGAGGTCATCAAGGTAAACATTCTGACAAATTCTCGTGAGTTTCAAACTTAAACTGTGGATTCTAGTGTTAACAAGATTTTCCGTTGATCTGGCCCAGTGACCTAGTTTTTTACCCCACATGACCCTGTTTAGAACTTGACCTGGAGATCAAGACAAACATTCTGACCAAAGTTTCATGAAGATGTCATAAACATGGCCTCTGAGTGTTAACAAGCTTTCCCTTTGATTTGACTGGGTGACAAGTTTTTGAACCAACATGACCCAGTTTCGAACTTGACTTACAAGATCATCAAGACAAACATTCTGACACCAACTTTCATAAAGATTGGGACACAAATGTGGCCTCTAGTGTTAACAAAGCAAATGTTGACGGACGAACAACACCGCACAACGACCAGTCACAATAGCTCACCATAAGCGCTTTGTGTTTTCAAGTTTAAAGCAAATCCATAAAGTAATTACAATAAAGTAATTAAAGAGATAAAGTTAAAGTGCACTAAAACTTCAACAAAGGTGTGGATGCAGATGCTGTGGTGAGCTAAAAAGGGGGATAATTATGGAATATTGGTGCAAGAGTTACGGCCCTTGTGCCATTTGCTGTGGTGTGTTGATGAATAACTATTTTTAAGTTTAAAGCAAATCCATAAAGTAATTAAAGAGATAAAGTTAAAGTGCACTAAAACTTCAACAAAGGTGCGGAGGCAGAACAGACGCCAATGCAAGGTCAAGTAGGATAGCTCTCCCTTTACTTTGTATAGTCAAGCCAAAAGGGGCTGTGATTCAAATTAAATTCAACAAAGTCATTTTAATACACAAGTCTGAAGATTGGAAAGCGCTGCATCAAGTTTTAATCCAATACATACAACTGTTACAGAGATATGGCCTGGCATGCAAATTATTTACTATGATGTGATGCTGACGATGCCCAGGCAAGCAGAATTTCTAATTTTTCCTCAAAAAGAGAGCAAATATCAAACTCCTTTTCTAGAGTGCTGCGAATACTGAAGATGATAATGAACAGTGGAAATAATACAACAACTATATACTGTTCATCAGGTTTATTACTTCACATTTGCAGCACTGAATTTCAGATCTCAAAACAATGTTAACACTGGTACAAAACCACAATGGAACTTTTCACAAGTACAGTGTATACGTAAATTACCAACACTTCCTGACAAAACTTTGTTTACCACGATACACTAAACTGTTGCAAGAAGTATTCACACAATAGTTCTTGTTTCACCATTTACAAAATCCATAGCACTATAAGTACTTCATGATTTCAATATAAAAACTTACAGAGGAATATGCATCATCTGGCAAAACTTTATAATTAGAAAAAACTAGGTGAAGCATTCACGAAAAAAGTATCAAAACTGAACTCCAAACTAAAGAGTATACTCTGAATACTATTTATGTAATAAAATGGCAGCCATTTTTGGCACAGTCATACTATCATTCTTTCCTTGTATGAGCATTACCACACATGGTACATCAATGAACAACAACAAAGGGAATACAATTTTGTGGGCCATAATATAATATCAAGACATCACTGTGCCCCAAATGGGTACCGTTTCATTAAATTGATTATAATTATTGGAATTTCCATATCTCTTTTGTTTTTGAACTAAGATTTCTTCATTTTTTTTGCCAATTTATGCTTTTCATTAAACTCTTTCTATAAATGAGACTTTATGCAAAGGAACAAGATGAAAACCAAGAGGGCTTTAGTAGCCATAATTTGCTCACCTGACCCTAAAATATATGCATGACAAACTGAAGCATGAATGGTAACTCGTGTGTTTAATGTACAAAAAAAACCCATAAAACTGGCTAAGTGGATACTATGGCCAAAGCTGAATGAAGATCCACCAAGAAGTCACATGCAGAGGTTTCTATTTTTAGCTTTAATGTCCCTTAAAAGTTCCCGAGAAGTTGTTAAAGGCTTTCCTATTTTCAGTGATAACTAAACAAGAGCTGTCGGAGGACAGCAACGCTCGACTATTTAACAGCCTTGTCGCTTGAATGAATAAGAAAGTCGAAAAAGGGGCATAATTTAGTAAAAAAGTAAAATAGGGTTAAGGAACCTGCATAGTGCTTATCAGCTCATGACAGTGAACTAGTGTGTGAAGTTTCAATCCTTTCCCATTAGTGGATACTGAGATACCAGCTTACATACAAAAACTTAACCAAAAATTTCTATGTTGAAAAGGGGCATAATTTTGTAAAAAAGCAAAATAAAGTTATGGGACCTGCTTTGGGCATGTCAGATCATGACAGTGAACAAGTGTGTGAAGTTTCAATCCATTCCTATTAGTGAGTACTGAGATACCAGCTTACATACAAAACCTTAACCAAAAAATTCTAAGTCGAAAAAGGGGCATAATTTTGTAAAAAAGCAAAACAGAGTTATGGAACCTGTGCAATGTAAGTCAGTTTATCACAGTAAATAAGTGTGTGAAGTTTCAATCCATTCCCACAAGTGGTTACTGAGATACCAGCTTACATACAAAACCTTAACCAAAAATTTCTAAGTCAAAAAAGGGGCATAATTTTGTAAAAAAGCAAAACAGAGTTATGGAACCTGTGCAATGTAAGTCAGTTTTCACAGTGATAAGTGTGTGAGTTTCAATCATCCCACAAGTGGTGTGAGATACCAGCTTACATACAAACTTAACCAAATAGGACGGACGCCGACGCGGACGCCGATGCATGGGCGAGTCCAATAGCTCTACTATTCTATGAATAGTCGAGCTAAAAAGGGCCAAATGCCCCTATCTGAACAATTTGGGGGGAGGACATTATAATGATACTACAGATCAAAATCCATCAAGCAGTTCATGAAAAGATGTTGTTTAAAGGTATTTCCAATTTCAGCTCTAGCGGACTGTGTTCCCAGCATGTCTATTTTCCATATAATTTAACCTCTGGTAAAGGATGGCAATCCCAAAGCAAGGTCCGTTTTTCCCCAAATTCCCAATAAATTGTTAATACCAAGGTTTTTTTTGCTGTTCTACTATAGCACTGCTACCTTGTAAGCTGTTACCTATTTAGGTTCAATAAACATTCTTAAGGTATTAGATCATAATAAGAACCTCCTTTTTGTAAGTATTCAATTCCTACATAAACTACTTTTACTGCAATCTTACGGGGTAGGTTCAAGCCTACTGGACCAAATTTCCCCCCCTTATTTCCTTTTTTCTAGGAGTTTTTACTTCTTCAAGACTTATGATTTCGTGTACAAAAATGGAAAAAGATGAATATTATAAGCGATTTCTTGATGTTCAAAGTGAATTTACTACCGTAAAAACTCGAAAATATCACATAGCATGTATTGACGCACCCCATGTGTATCAAAATCTGGAAAAAGCTTACATCGGAATATATACGCACGAAAATCAGTCGAAACGTTGTTTACAAAGTCGAAATCGGTCCATTACGGCATGCGTAAAAACAATTTCAGTGAAAATCACAATTGCTGCATAATCGGTTACAGACAACAGTGACAATAATGACAGACAAATTCTTCTAAAGTATATTGAGAACTTTCTCAAGCTGTCACACTTAGCACTTAACAGAGTGCAACAAACATCTATAGTTATGGCACATCAACGAGGAAATGGCGGCTAATTAGCGTGTTTGTTTACAATGTACAAGCTGCTATATTGACAGTAATAATTTGCTGGAAATAAAGAAATAAACAATTGTTTTAATTGCTATTTATTTGAGACTTGAAAGATAATGATTTAACGATCAAACACCAACAACCTGGAACCACGAAATTTGTATTTTGCCTAATCATTAAATGACAAATTATCCGGTGCTCTGGATATGTACGATACTTATTAATTTACAAATACAAAAAATCTAATCAGAATAAAATCAACTTACCGTATATCATCAGAGGTTCTGTTCCGTACGTGTTTTTAGACCCTCCCAATAAAACGCTCTTCAAGAGGAGGTAAAAAAAGCACAGCCAAAAATGTAAACGCATGACAGTGACAAAATTGTCCGATTTCAGCCGATATTTCGTTGTTTTCAAGCTAGAAAAAATGTTTGAAGCTCTACCTTGGTATATATTACGCATCCCTTTATGAAAATGAAAAAAAATCGTAAAAAAACTGCGTCATATATTCAAGTTTTTACGGTACTTAAACAGAAGGGGTAGAGTTACACATCTTTAAAAATATTGAGTTACACGCAGTGAAAGTTCTCTATTTTGCTTTCACTCTTAAGATTATAAATTGGGAAGAAATTAAGGTAGGTTTTTACGTCTGCTCTAAGGTTATTTTAAATGGAGTAAGCAAAATTCACAAGAAAACAGCATTCGACTTTATTTTTTCAATGTTGAAGTATAATTCTGTCTCATTAAATCTGTTTACTTGAGGCACCATAGAAAAAATGATATTGACATTTCTATTTTGTGTTTATAATTGTTACCAATAGTTTGATGTTCTTTATTAACATTAATGGTAAAATGATTCTCTGCAAACGTTTTGATAGTGGCATCACTTTGAATTTGTCTCTATTTGAGCTTGAGGAGATACCATAAGTTATACAAAATTTAAAAAACGGCATTGTAAAAGTTGTTTAAAAATTGCAAAATAGTGCAAAACATGGTTACCTTTCAGAATATACCAAGCAAAGGCCATTTTGTAAACATTACTATTAGTGATCTAATACCTTAATTTGCAAATATCACATAAATTGAAATTTCAAATTGTTGTTCAACAATAAATATCTTTATCTATGTTTATCATGTTTATACAAATCATATTTTTCAACAATTAAGACAGTTTATCATGTTTATGGTGATATTTTCCTCATTCCATCAGTGTTGATGGCATTCTAAGTATGACTGAAAAAAGGTATGGATGGTCAATGCAATTCCATAAAGTGTCATGTTTTTATTCCATAATACTTCTTAATTCTTCAAAACAGGTGTATAAAACAAGAGGACCATGATGGTCCTGAATCGCTCACCTCTTCCCACATGATCCAGTTTTGAGTATGACGTCATTTTTTCTATTATTTGACATAGTGATCTAGTTTTTGAGCTCATGTGACCAAGTTTTGAACTTGACCTAGATATTATCAAGATAAAAATTCTGACCAATTTTCATGAAGATCCATTGAAAAATATGGTCTCTAGAGAGGTCATAAGGTTTTTCTATTATTTGACCTATTGACCTAGTTTTTTAAGGCATGTGACCCAGTTTCAAACCTGACCTAGATATCATCAAGGTGAACATTCTGACCAATCTTCATTAAGATCCATTCAAGGGTATGGCCTCTAGAGAGGTCACAAGGTTTTTCTATTTCAAGACCTACTGACCTAGTTTTTGATCGCAGTTGACCCAGTTTCAAACATGACCTAGATATCATCAAGACAAACATTCAGACCAACTTTCATACAGATCCCATGAAAAATATGGCCTCTAGAGAGGTCACAACGTTTTTTCATTATTTGACCTACTGACCTACTTTTAGATGGCACGTGACCCACTTTCAAACTTGACCTAGATATCATCAAGATGAACATTCTGACCAATTTTTATGGAGATCCATTCACAAGTATGGCCTCTAGAGAGGTCACAAGGTTTTTCTATTTTTAGACCTACTGACCTAGTTTTTGACCGCACATGACCCAGTTTCGAACTTGACCTAGATATCATCAAGATGAACATTCAGACCAATTTTTATGAAGATCCATTGAAAAATATGGCCTTTAGAGCGGTCATAAGGTTTTTCTATTATTTGACCTACTGACCTAGTTTTTGAGGGCACATGACCCAGTTTCGAACTTGACCTAGATATCATCAAGCTGAACATTCAGACCAACTTTCATACAGATCCCATGGAAAATATGGCCTCTAGAGAGGTCACAAGGTTTTTCTATTATTTGACCTACTGACCTAGTTTTTGACGGCACGTGACCCACTTTCTAAAATGACTTAAATATCATCAAGGTGAACATTCTGACCAATTTTCATGAAGATTTCATGAAATATATGGCCTCTAGAGAGGTCACAAGGTTTTTCTATTTTTAGACCTACTGACCTAGTTTTTGACTGCACGTGACCCAGTTTCGAACTTGACCTAGATATCATCAAGGTGAATATTCTGACCAATTTTCATGAAGATCTTGTGAAATACATGGCCTCTAGAGAGGTCACAAGGTTTTTCTATTTTTAGACCTCCTGACCTAGTTTTTGACGGCACATGACCCAGTTTCGAACTTGACCTAGATATCATCAAGGTGAACATTCTGACCAATTTTCAAGAAGATTTTGTGAAATATATGGCCTCTAGAGAGGTCACAAGGCTTTTCTATTTTTAGACCTACTGACCTAGTTTTTGATCGCAGTTGACCCAGTTTCAAACTTGAACTAGATATCATCAAGACAAACATTCAGACCAACTTTCATACAGATCCCATGAAAAATATGGCCTCTAGAGAGGTCACAACGTTTTTCTATTTCAAGACCTACTGACCTAGTTTTTGATCGCAGTTGACCCAGTTTCAAACTTGACCTAGATATCATCAAACAAACATTCAGACCATTTCTACAGATCCTGAAAATATGGCCTCAAGAGAGTCACAACATTTTTCATTATTTGACTACTGACTACTTTTTGATGGCACGTGACCACTTTCGAACTTGACCTAGATATCATCAAGATGAACATCTGACCATTTTATGGAGATCCATTCACAAGTATGGCCTCTAGAGAGGTCACAAGGTTTTTCTATTTTTAGACCTACTGACCTAGTTTTTGACCGCATGTGACCCAGTTTCCAACTTGACCTAGATATCATCAAGGTGAATATTCTGACCAATTTCCATGAAGATCCATTGAAAATTATGGCCTCTAGAGAGGTCACAATGTTTTTCTATTTTAGACCTACTGACCTAGTTTTTGAAGGCAGGTGACCCAGTTTCGAACTTGACCTAGAATTTACCAAGATGAACATTCTGACCGATTTTCATAAAGATCCCATGAAAAATGTGACCTCTAGAGATGTCACAAGGAAAAGTTTACGGACGCACGAACGACGGACACCGCGCGATCACAAAAGCTCACCTTGTCAGTTTGTGACAGGTGAGCTAAAAACTAAAGATATCTCAAACATAGCAGTAGTCAATGTTACAACTTTTAACAACCAAATACAAAACAAATCATACTTAACAATTTTACAACAGCAAGTGAAAAAGATGAAAACAAAATTGAGACCTTGTAAAGCGTGCATTTTTGATGATTAATACTGCTAGGCAAGTTAATATTACAAACATGTGTAACTGCATCTACAGATTTATTATAAAACTTTGCCATGAAGTTTGCGAAGTCTTTAAAGGGTATTACTGAGAAAAAACTATTCATAAACCAAACACTTCTAAAACTAATTGAGTAAACATTCTACATTGTCAGTTTAACTTTTAAGTTATCGTGAAAATGTTGTAAGTTTTAACATTGTGGGTAAAATAATAATCAAAACAAAAAATTCAGAATGAAATCATCTTTTTTGGTCTGATCATTCGGATCATCTTTAAAGTTCGTTAAAAAATTTAAGTTTCACTATATCCCTGCAGGTCTATTACTGATCTTAAAATTTTTTTTAGAAACTAAACTCCTTTTTAACAGCAATGACCAAAGCTCCAACATAAGCAAATTTTCCTTGATCAGTTATACATAACAGCAAGCTTATTTTATATTCTGTAAGTGTCAGTGATCGACTACTGGTAGTATAAGCCATTCAGAATTCTTAGTAAAAAGATCAACAAAGTAAGTAATAGTCATGCCCTTATTTCGCTATAAATACATGATTTTGTATAAAGCATCCAGCACCACATGAGAAATTATTATATAAAAACTGAGCTTCAAGTAACAAAATATTTTTACACTGTAACTAAGAATTCCAAGGTAGACCACCTTTGGGTATCATGTCTAGTAAATACTGCCTCTGGAGATCTGAAGCCCTTGCTGCAAATGGCAGCTGATAGGGGAATGGTGCCCTGGGGTTGAAACCCTGCAATCCTAGGGGCTGACCCATACGTAAAGCTGCAGCCTGGTGCGCCTGGACAAGATTCTGATGCTGTCGTAGAGTCTCCATAGACTCCTTGTATGCTTGCGCCGCAGCATTCCTTGCCGAGGATTCCCTTGAATCTCGCTCTGAACGAGAATCTGATTTTTCCTTTGGCACAGACACTGGTGCCGATTTCATCTCCTGTGACTGCATTCTTTCAATCTCTTGCTCTTGCTGGAGAGCTTTCACAAAAGCACTCTTTAGTCTATTTGTGTGCTCTTGTTTCAGAGCTTTCTTTTGATTTGATGTTACACACTGCTCGCATATTACATTCTTTGAGCCTGGCTTTTCACGTTTCCAAACTGGAGTGAAATCTGTTCCGCACTGAACACATGTAAATGGATTACACACCATTTTCTCATCTGGGTTTTTACGACCTTTTGATATTAGATTTGTGTCGATAATAAAATTCACAGCTTCCTCTAACCCAAGCAGGTATATGAAATCAGGACTAGCAAGACTTGGAATAAAATTCATCTCTGGCGGAGGTGGTTTAGGAGGGGGAATTTGAAGCAGGGTCTTCTCCAGTTGTTTCCTTAAGGCAAGTTTTGCAGCTGCTTGACGTTGTGCAGGAGTTTCTTCAACAGTTCTCTGCTGTACTTGTTGCATCTGCCTTAAAGCATCTGCCTGTGCCTGGGTTCCGCGGAATCCAGACAGATTATTCTGCTGTTGTTTTCCAGAGTTCAACTGCTGCTGCTGCTGTTGTTGCTGCTGCAGTAACTTCATCTGGTTCCTTATAAGTTGTTGCTGATCCACTCTAGGTGCCATCACCAATGGTGGCGGCCCTTGCGACTTGTTATTGAGTATGTTTCCATTTGGTCTCTGCAGCTGAGGTGGCTGGCTGTGTGCCGGCTTGGCTTGCTGACCATTTTGCTGGTTCCCTCTCACAAGAGGTGGAGGCTGTGAGGAATGCTGATTAGGCTGTGGAGTCTTTCTTGCCACATTATCTGCTACTTGTTGAGACATCTGACTAAATCTCAACTTTTTCAGTAACACTAATTTTGCCTCTTCATTTCTAAGTTCGGCTTGAAGACGTTTAATCATCTTTCGTTTTAGTTTGAGATCATCTAGACTATAATCCTGTTCTCCATTCATTCTCGCCTCATTTGCTTCTTCCTCATCAGATAGCATGATAACGTCTTTCACTGGTGTTGCAGACTTTCTGCTTAAATCCATTGGCACATCAACATTTTCTTTCTCACTGTCTTCAGAATGCACTGAACCTTCTTTAGTTTTCTCTTCATTTTCCGATTTATTATCCAAACCCATATCTTCCTCTACATTATCATCACCATTTACTCCATTCATCACAACCTTACTGTCTTTTGATATGTCCTCCACCTTATTAACTAAAACACTTTCATTATCCTCAGTTTTAGTTTTTTCTTTATCATCTGTCGTTTCCTTTTCTGCAGTATTTTCTATTATCTTTCCATCATCATGTTTTTCCACAATTTCTACTTTATTGTCCTCAGATTTCTCTTCAGGAGCTTCTTCAGTTTGACTGACATCCATTTTTTCTGATTCCTCTTTGTCAGCAGTTTCAGATTCCTTTTCATCATCAGTGGTCTTAGACCTTCAAGAAAAAAACAACAATTAACCCAAGTCAATAGTAATATATATATGTCTACTACATTAACTCAAACTTAAGAGACTGACATAAATAGTTGTCCCCTGACCCCCAGGCAGAAGGTTAAAAGGGCGACCAGTAAATCCTGGAAGCAGACAGTTCCTGTGGACTACCAAAAATGTAGAAGTTGTCAATCTTAATTAAAGTAACCTGCACTAAAAGACATGATGTGAGATACCAGTTTCCCCTGCCTAGCGTTTTTTTCACAAAACATATTGCATGCCAATAAAACATCTTTTTAGTAATAAGGCAACATACCAACAATGTATGTAAACTATATAATTCATGAAGACATAATGAAGTTTGAAAATGTCTGGAAATCTGTAACTGGTCAATGTTTTCCAATGGTAATATCTGTATTTCAAAGATATATTTTTTTAAATTGGTAAGGAAAAATAAATAAAACTAGAATGTGTCTGTAGGTATATTTGTCACAAATAAGTGGCAATAATTCAAATGTTTGCAGTCTTAAGTGGGTTATAGCCTCAACAAGCATTTTATCTAAAGGATTCATTATTCTAGGCCATATACTTTTTGAGCTATGAGCATCACAAACAAAAAATCCACCATTTTGACTATTTCAAGGGTCATAACTCTGTAATTAGCTTAAATCTCAAGAAGAATGCCAAGTGTGCAAGGTCATATCATCATAAAGACTCAAGCAAGGTTCCATGAATTTACATCAATTATTTTTTGAGCTAGGCACTTCATTAGGTGAAAATGTGCATTTTTGACTATTTCAGGGGCAATAACTTTAGAAATAGTGGGCAAAAAGCCAGACGAAAAATAGGAGGTGCACAAGTTTATATCATGATAAAGACTCATGCAAGGTTTCATCAATTTATATCAAATACTTTTTGAGCTAGGCACGTCACACAGTGAAAATGTGCATTTTCGACTATTCAGGGCTTTCCATCCTTATATAACAGAGGCCTGTAAAAGGCCTCTTCCCAATCCAAAAATATACTATTTTTTCCCAACTGTGGCAGAGATATTTCCCAAAATGCAAGGTAAAATTTCCCAAAATCATGCAACAGATGGTTAAGATTTTGTTTACATTTTAGTATTTCCAGAGGAAGCGTTTGTCTCTTGTAGCACAATAGCCTAACAGCCCACAGAACCAGTTGTGACACATTGCCAGTCTAATATATTATGTTCCATGGCCTGGATTTTAGTCCATGTTTCAGGGGAGATCAATTTGCTTCGTCTTTCGATGTTTACTTTCGGTTGATATTTTTTCCCAAAATGGACAATTATCGCGCCTAAATTTCCCAATTTGGAAGGCCAAGGCCTCTTCCCAATTTCCTGCTATTTCAGGGGCCATAACTCTGAAAATAGGGGGGAAGCCAGATGAAAAATACGAGGTGCGCAAGTTCATATCATGATAAAGACTCATGCAAGGGTTCATCAATTTATATGAAATACTTTTTGAGCTAGGCACATCACAAGGTGAAAATGTGCATTTTTACTATTTAAGGGGCCATTACTCTGGAAATAGGGGGCAGAGCCAGACGAAAAATAGGAGGTGCACAAGTTCATATCATGATAAAGTCTCAAGCTGCAAGATTTCATCAATTTATATCAAATACTTTTTGAGCTAGGCACGTCACAAACTTTGAGCGAACGGACGGACAGATGCACGCACGAACAAGACCAAATCTATATGCCCCCTCCACTCTGTGGGGGCACAACTAGAACGTGTCTGTAGGACACAAGGTGTTCCCCCACTGGTGCATTTGTCACAAATAAGGGGCAATGTTTGCAGTCTTAAGGGGGTATAGCCTCAACAAACATTTTATATAAAGGATTCATTATTCTAAGCCATATACTTTTTGAGCTATGCGCATCACTAACAAAAAATCTATTATTTTGGCAATTTCAAGGGCCATGACTCTGTAATTGGCGCTTAAATCTCAAGATGAATGCCAAGTGTGCAAGGTCACATCATGATAAAGACTCATGCAAAGGTTCATGAATTTACATCAAATACTTTTTGAGTTAGGCACATCATTATGTGAAAATGTGCATTTTTGACTATTTCAGGGGCCATAACTAAGGAAATAGGGGGCGGAGCCAGATGAAAAATAGGAGGTGCACAAGGTTCTATCATGATAAAGACTCATGCAAGGTTTCATCAATTTTTTATGAAATACTTTTTGAAGCTAGACGAGTCACAAGGTGAAAATGTGCATTTTTGACTATTTCAGTAACTCTGGAAATAGGGGGTGGAGCCTGATGAAAAATATGAGGTACGCAAGTTCTTGTCATGATAAAGACTCATGCAAGGTTTCATCAATTTATAACAAATGCTTTTTGAGCTAGGTACGTCACAAACTTTTGTTGGACGCTCAGACAAGACCAAATCTATATGCGCCCTCCGCTGAGTGGTAGGGGGCACAAACAGTCATCAAATTCCCACAGAAAATCATCTTATAAAGTGTGACATTTAAAAGTTCAAAATTTAATGTTCTAAAAGATACTGATTTGAAACTACATGTTGTATTCAAATTTGTTCACTGTTCTCGAACAGTTGCCAGACCTGCTTGAAATTTGCAAGACATGCCAGATTGTTTGACAACTTTTGCGAAGTCTGCTTTGTGATACTCAAGGCCTTAATCAATTTTTGTCCTAAGATTACCTTTTAACTGGAGGACTTTCAGCTTTATCAACTTCTTCATCTTCTAGTTGTCTTTTTCCATTCGTTGGACTATCCTCTTTCTCCACTGCATCTTTATCTGCACAATCCCTGCAATACAGACAGAAATGCTTATTAGAATAAACCTTAGTGTGACACTTATTTCGCAAACAGCTTCATAATCCTAGGGCTAGGATGAACGAAACTGGACTCAGTTGTGCAAAGAAATTGTGAAAAGGAGTCCAATAGCTCAATGTAACACTGGGTCAGTATTCTCTGTCTTGCTGCTCAATTTTTCAACCTCATCACAGGATGTACAATACTAAACATTTGACAGCAACTACACTAAATGGTTCCAAAATTTAATGAGAAATTTAAATTTATTTCAAGAACAATTAAAGGTCAGATTAAAGGTCAGAATAAGCTGACCAGCTGCTCACTAAAGGCAAATTTCTTTTCTAAAGTGGTTCGGTTTCAGTATTATATTTATATCAAATCTTGTCATCCTAATATAAATACTGTCCAAACTACATATCTATTTTCAAATTTGTTCCTGTCAGATGAGTGTACATCAAGCAATACATAACAAAGTTATAGTTCTTGACTAACTTACTGATCTATAGATCAGATCTAAAGACAATTTATATAGACAAATGAACAGTCTTAAGAATAAAGCTTTAACAGTATTCACGAAAAGTGGATCTAAATACAACTTTTAACCCAGAACAGCACTCCTTTTTAATAAAACAAGAGCTGTCTGAGGACAGCAATACTCATCTATTCAACAGCCTCATTGAAAGGATATAATTTTTTAAAAATGCAAAACAAGAGATATGGATTCTGTACAGTGTTGGCAAAAAGCCGGTCAATATGAGTACTGACCGGGCCGGCGGTCAATACGGGTTTAAAACCGGTCAATACTGGTCAATACCGGTCAATTCAATACTTTGGTCACTCTTTGGTGGTCAGTACTGGTTTATTCAACACTTAATACATAATGCACATTCACAGATTATAACAGCCTTTAACAGTAATATAAAAATAATAAAGCAATTTGAATTTATAATATAAAATTTTGTACATTAAAAAGTACAGTGGTCAATACTGGTCTATTCAGTTTTGGTCATTGGCAATGTGTCCTGGTCAGACTCAGTTCTGGACAATATACTTAGAAAGGTCAGTGGTCATTACTAGTTTATTCAATGCTTTTATCTTCTTACAGCAGCCTTTATTTTAAATTAATTAAAAAATTATTACTATAAATTACACTCATTGAAATGGACAGAACTGGTCAAATTTTGGTCCTACACAGTATCACTGATCAACACATATAGTGGTAAATATTGGTCATTAGAATACTTTTATTGCAGAACTAATTTTTTTAGATAAAGTTACCATGTTCAAGCACCTCATCAATACAATGGGATTCTTGATTATGACAGCTAATTAGTGACTAGATAGAAAGGCCTGCAAAAATTATACTCTATTGTATATTGTAAGACATAGTCTCAATTAGGAAATGTGACACTTGCTATCAAAATACAATTAAACCACTTCCATGAAAGGGTCCAGTTGTTCACAGCAAGTTTTCATTGAATTATATACCAGAAAAAATAATTTAAGATTTATCACTTGTAATTCAAACACTTAACTGCTACAGTTTACGAAATACTTTCTACAAATGAAGTTCAGTTAAATTAGCAGTTTAAATTTAATGACCATTATCAACCAGTACTGACAAATTGACCACTTCTGACTAATTTGGGAGTATTAATTTGGTTGCTTTAACTAAATATAATGCATGCAAACACCCTCATCAAGCCCCAAATGCTCTTAACAGTCATTATCTAAATTCTTCATTAAGTCTGCAAAATATCTTAACAGTCAGTACTGACTAATTGAAAAGTATTGACCACTTCAAGGAGTATTGACCGGGGCGGTTTTAACCGGTTAAAACCGCTGGTTAAACAGGGGGCGGTTTTAACCACCCAACATTGATTCTGTACAATGCACGTCAAATCATCATAGTGAACAAGTGTTACTGAGATACCAACTTACATACAAAATTTAACCAAAAATTGCTTAGTCGAGAAAGGGGCATACTTTTGTAAAAAAGCAAAACAGAGTAATGAAACCTGTGCACTGTAAGTCAGTTCTTCACAGTGAATAAATGTGTGAAGTTTTCAATCTATTCCCACAAGAGGTTACTGAGGTACCAGCTTACATATAAAAACTTCACCAAATCGAAAACATTTAAACATAATGTCTTTTATCAAATAGTCACCGAGAACATACGCTTCAAATGGTGAACGCCAAGAAGAATAAGACCCGAGGATCAAACATGCGACCCCGTGATCTGTAGATTTGCACTCTCCCTATTGAGCTAAGTAGGACTGGAAGAGCTATTTCTTTTTGTAAAATTTTTTTCTTTTAAAAAGCAAGTTGATGACAAAACATTCAAGAAGTTTGGTGTAAAATTCAAGCAGTGCTTTTCAAAATTCAAGAATTTTTCCTGGTATTTTAGAGTTTCATTCATTTTCAATGTTTTCCGGGAATAGCATCAACTTCAGACTTTTTAAAGTCTGTGCTAATCCTTCAAGGCTATAGATTGGTTTCTGGTAAACATTTAAGGTAATCATAAACAAATGTCTTAACTTTTGCATAAACCAAAAAACTTTTTTTTCTTCTAAAAATCAGATGAGCTTACAAAGCTTTCAATTAAAGTGAAAGTTTTTCTAAGTCTTACTGTGAAGATGGATCTGACGGAGCCGCAGTCTCTGGTTCATTTTCAACTGTATTTCCATCCATCACCTGAAAGATAATAATGTATTTACAAGCTTACATATTAATTCAATACACTTTTCCTAAACAAATTGATAACCAGATGCCCAAAAAAGCCTTTAAAAAAAGGCTAGGTATCTGCTTACCAGATGGATGGTTAATATGCAGACTACACCTTCTGTTAGCCAGTTTGTTGCCATTTTCGCGGTACCCATTTTTAAAAATCGATATTTTACACAGAGAAAAAAAACTATCCAAATAAACACTCAGACCCTCTAAAACAACTTTTCTGCCTGCAAAAATGCGCCCTTAGTAACGGAAGTTGTCAATAAAGGTCATGTCTAAACTTGTACCGTAGCATTCTTTTCTAACTAGTCGGCACTACCTGTATGGGGAAATACATAAATACAAATAAAACACATGAAAAGCAGGCAATTAAACTAAAAATAACATTAACAAGAAGGTATATAGCATGTACATGAACAAATAGGTTGTTACTCTAACTTAATAATCGATATATCGATGTATCGTTGATATCTGTCTTCCAATATATCGGTATCGTCAATATGACAAAGACCCAATCAATGACAGCCCTACTCAGTAACCTCTTCTTTTTCAATATTATTTCAAACAGAAATCATTTATCTAGTCCTTGTTTACGCCTTGTAAAGCGCATCCCGTGAAAGTGTAAAATGTATTGGACCCTGATATGTTAAAAACTAATTTCATGAGTAAGACAAATACAGTTGCTGCAATTTAAGATGTTGGCAGGGTAATTTTTTCAAATACTTGGACAACACACAATTTATTACCGATTTTACTTTGTAAAACGATCGAGGAGGGCATTTAAGAATAATTAACCTAATTTACCCAAACAAGAGCTCGTTGAACACGAAATGCCCCCCCTTGATGCATTCAGCAATTGCGCAAGGAACAGAAATTATTTAGTCACTGTACACAAAAGATCTACTGTTCTGGGTCAATCTGGAAATTGTTTAACTGTTCCGGGTCACTGTGGTCTTGACCTTTGACCTACTGAACTCAAAATCAATAGGGGTCATCTGCTGATCATGATCAACTGCCCTATCAAGTTTTGTGACCCTAGGCCCAAGCGTTCTCAAGTTGTCAAGAAACAGTTTAACCATTCCGGGTCACTGTGACCTTGAAGTTTGACCTACTGACCTAAAAGTTATTAGGGGTCATCTGCTATTCATGATAAACCTCCCTATCAACTTTCATGATCCTAGGCCCAAGCATTCTTGAGTTATCATCCGGAAATCATTTAACTGTTCTGGGTCACTGTGACCTTGACCTACTTATCTCAAAAACAATAGGGGTCATCCGCTCCTCATGACTAACCTTCCTATTAACTTTCATGATCCTAGGCCCAAGTGTTCTTGAGTTATCACCCGGAAACGATTTAACTGTTCTGGATCACTGTGATCTTGACCTTTGACCTACTGATCTCAAAATCAATAGGGGTCATCTGCTGGTCATGACCAACCTCCCTTTCAACTTTCATGATCCTAGGCCCAAACATTCTCAAGTTATCATCCGGAAAGCTTTTAACTGTTCTGGGTCACTGTGACCTTGACCTTTGACCTCAAAATCCATAGGGGTCAACTGCTGTTTATGTCCAACCTCCCTATCAACTTTCATGATCCTAGGTCCAAGCGTTCTTAAGTTATCATCCGGAAACGGATTGGTCTACATACCGACCTACCAACATCTGCAAAACAATATACCCCTCCTTCTTCAAAGGGGGGCATAATAAGGTGTGATACGCAATCAGCTTTCAAAGTAGGTAAAATCTGTTTCCTATAGGTAGCACTACACATTGTTGTTCTCGAAAAATTCAAATACAGCGAGACCGGATGTAACACGAAAATAACAGCAAGTAATATACCAAACAGACACTTCGAAGGAATGAATGAGTTGGGTTTTACGGCGAACATGCACAAAAAAGGTCATATACTGTGACAGACACTTCGAAGGTAGCCTTACATATTTGGCTTATCGGGATGACTTATTTTATTATCTAATATTATATAGTTGTCATCCCTCTAAGCCTTACCTGTATCTGCATTTTACTGTTAGGAAAACGAAGACATTTAAAAATCCAAAAAAGTCGTAAAATACTGGCCAGGCTTACTTGCATTGATAAATTTATTAAACATTAATATTCATGTAGAAACTTCAAATGGGTTGAATTTAAATCCATATTTTAAATAAGAGACTTAAATCTTCGAAAATATGATGTGACAGGTGCCAGGAGATATATACCCCGACACCAGTTTCAATAAACAGAGTATGGTGTTTGTCTATTTATTTGTTAGTTTAAACTCTTTTTATAGTTTTTTAGCTAGTAAAGTATGAACATTGTGAAAATAGTTTCAAGAGAAATGCTGCTTAGTTACTAAGTTAGTACTAAGAATGTGCTGCATGTGGCCAGTCCGCGCCAATGGCCACCCGCACGCACCGGTCACGTGGAGAATCGCTTCGAGGCAACAATGTATTATTGCACTTTAGTAAAGACCGATATATTTTGAGTCGTTGTTAAGTGTTCGTTACTAAACAGTAAGTTATCAATAGTGGGTGCACAAGGTAATTCATTTAGGAGCAATTGTCTTTGTGGTATATAAATTGGGCATGATAAAAGGTAGTGATTTGTTGTGTCTGGTTCACCGCATAAACAATAAGGACTATTTGAAATTGATTTACGAAAAAGCTCATAATTTATACTTAAAATTCATTATCAGAAATGTAATCATTACAAATACTTTGTATATGTACCAGAAAACATTCCCAATGGATTTCATTGGGGATTTCCTAACAGAAATACAAATAGGCAGAATATGGACGTGAAGGAGGCAGCGACAGTCAAAAGTTATCATGCTGTCCCGAAACGTCCAATTTATTTGGACTTCTTCGTAGGGCAATGTAGAACAAGCATTGTTCTCTAACCTACCGAATTCTGGGGATAAATGCTACTATCAGCATTTTCCCTGCAGTCAATTGAGACTTTTACAATCTAAAACTCCAGAAATACCACTTTCATTGACTGTCAACAATAAGTGTGTACGAATCCACTGGGTACGATGAAGCCATGGGACGAAATATTCGCCGGTAAAATAAAACAGAAGCCAATTCCATTAAAATAAGATTACAACATTCATAAACATTACCTTGAGCTTGTATAATCTGATTTCTATACGTCAGCTCAAAGTCAACACATTTGGACATGTACTAACACATAACTAAACGAATGTCGAAAACAAAAACAAAGAAAATCCCCGAGGAAATATAAGGTGGCTTTACGGAAGAAAATGCTATAAAAGTAATTCTAATCGAATGAAAATAATAAGATAATTTCTCACTGTTGAAATGTGTTATTCAACAAAAATCTTCGGTAATGTGTATTGTTTATCTTTTTTCAATAGACGTCATCTCTTTCATCTGTCTATCAAAATGGCTGCTTCTTTCTTATAATTGGGGTTTACCAATTGTGGGAAACGGAGCAAATTAGGCCGATAATCTAAAACATCTTCAAGTGACCTACTGATTGGTTTGGAATGTCACGTGGCTCATAATAAAATTTTAGGCACTGGGCCTACTTATATGTGATGTATTAATAATCTTTTTGACATTTAAATTTCGAGCGCGAATTTTCTAAAACTGAGCAATTATTTTCCGTACATCCGTCTGTACGTCCGAGAAATTCGCTATGTATTAATTGCAGCTATGTATGTACAGGTTATGTAATATTTAGAGAAGAATAGATTAGTAACACATGTATAATTACAAAAGTCGCCAATCAATAGCTTTTATACAGATCTAGTGCGTATACAGTAAATAACAATTTCAGTCACTTGATTCCTGTCAAAATATTTATCAAAAAAAAAAAAAAAAAAAAAAAAACCGAATCTAGATCTCCTCCACTGTTAATATTTTCTTAAATTAATCCATACTAGGCCTACATAATATATCTAGTAGATATCTACACGCCTGGTAACCACCAGAGATAAATGGCTCTGTCGCAATATCCGAGGTAGTAAAATAGAAAAAGTGGAAACTCTATGGCGTACCGTTAAGATCGAAAATGCCGATTTAGCTTTAAGACAATTCGATTTAGTATGACCCAGGGTCGGACATATTCCAATTAGTATGACCCAGGTTGAGAATTAGCTTAAAGCTATTTCATTTAGTACGACCCAGGTCATACTAATTGGTAATATTAAGCTGTTCACGACCCAGGCGTTCAATACCACTAATATTGTAAATATGTCCGACCCAGGGTCATACAATTGTACACTATGTACTGCCGACCCAGGGGTCGTACCAAAGATGGCTGCTGTAATTGAGGGTCATACTATTTCGGAATTAGCTTAAAGCTAATTGGAATATGTCTGACCCAGGGTCATACTAACTGGAATATGTCCGACCCAGGGTCGTACTAATTCGTATTGTCTTAAAGTTAAATAGATTTATCTGAATTCAGGGTCATACTATTTCCGAATTGCCTTAAAGCTAATTGGAATATGTCTGACCCAGGGTCATACTAATTCGAATTGTCTTAAAGCTAAATAGATTTCTCTTAATTCAGGGTCATACTAATTCCGCATTGTCTTAAAGCTAATTGGAATATGTCTGACCCAGGGTCATGCTAATTGGAATATGTCTGACCCAGGGTCGTACTAATTCAAATTGTCTTAAAGCTAAATGGATTTATCTTAATTCAGAGTCGTACTAATTCGATTTAGTATGATACTATATAGAATATGTCTGACCCAGGGTCGTACTAAATATAATTAGCTTAAAGCTAATTCACAACCAGGGTCATACTAAATAGAATATGTCCGACCCTGGGTCATACTAATTGGAATCTATCTATCTATCTATCTATCTATCTATTTATACTGCAGCGCTCCTCTCTGCGAGTATTATGTGCAGCTGCGCGCCTGTACAAGAAGTTAAAAGTAGATTGAATAGAAGGATAAAAGTAATACACGGTGTGTATTGCAGTATAAATACAGTTGATAGTGTTAAAAACAAGAAGGATTTACAGATAAAAGCAGTTTAAAAACAGGTCTATCATGTTAAGCATTGTGAACAAGTTTGGTCACACCCTGTTTAAACTGATTCAGGGTGGGGGCTTGCACAAGTTGTACTGGAAGGGCATTCCAAAGTACTATGGTGGCTGGGAAGAAAGAGTACTTATAGTAATTACAGGGAGTGAGGATCTGAGTATAGGAGTGGGGATGCATATGTCTTGTTAGACGGGATGGGGGGCTGACATAGGGGGGAGTGGCACAGCAACCAAACCATTCACTATCTTGTAGAACATAAGGAGGCGTGAATAAGATCTCCTATCTTCAAGGGTACGCCATCTCAGCTGACCTAGCATGTTTGTGACACTGCTGTAAGAGGAGTAGTCATGATTTACCCATCGCGCTGCCCTCCGCTGAATCATTTCGATCTGGTGGATGTTTTGTTGGGTGTAAGGGTTCCAAACACAGCTAGCATATTCTAGCTGTGGCCTGACTAGTGATTTATAAGCTACTTCTCGAACTTTTGGGTTCTTGCATGGGATGTTTCGTTTAATGAAGTTTAGTGTTCGGGTAGCTTTTGACGTGACTAAATTGATGTGTTTATTCCAATTTAGATCTGAGGATATAGTGACCCCAAGGTACTTTGCATCAGGAACTGTTTCCAAGACTTGGCTATGGAGTGTGTACTTTGATTTAAAAGGGTTTTTTGACCTTGTTATGTTCATAACAGTGCATTCTGAGGGGTTGAACTCCATGTCCAACTTACTTTCCCATATCTGTAACCTATGTAACCTATATCAGACCCAGGGTCGTACTAAATCGAATTGTCTTAAAGCTAAATGAATTAGCTTAAAGCTAAATGATTCTTATCAATTAGTACGACCCTGACGCTAAATATAGTAACTAAGATGTGGCCAATCAAAATACCAGTTATATACTCAGCACTCGTCAATCAAGTTGCTCGCATCTAAACTCTCTTTATCCAGTACAGCGATTGTCTTTTCCAAGTACTCATACAATTAAACCTGTCAGTTTGGCAGAACATCGTAGAATTCACTAAACCACTTATTTACATCAATTTTGTAACCGTTAATGCGTTATTTGTAAAAGAGAAAAAATGACCCCTGGTATCAAGCGACAGTTAGACTCAGATAAATAGCTAAGATACTGTCTGTTTATATGTCTTTTGAAGACAGATTGTAGATGTTTGAGTAAAAAAAAAAACAACTGCTGAAGCCTTTGGTGAAGTTTATGTATCTTTTAACCTATTTCTAAAAAAAAGAAAAACAAAGACAACAAAAATGAAAAGTATAGAAAAATTTCATTTGTAATGTCATATTGATCATCGATTGATATAACTTTTGATCTTTGTTTTACATTTTGCTTTAACATACTCGTGAGGACAAAACCTGTTTTGTTGAAAATAAAAAAAACAAAACGAAATTTGTTTAGTGATTTGGTAGATAAATTGATCCTTTGGGACATAGATGATTAAACATTTATACCGTGTCTGTTAGCTGTGATTCCTAATGGGCAATTTGCCGTAGTTCCAAATGGCCATTTATCAAATTAGATTGCTAAACGTTTATACAAGACAAAGTTTAATGGATTCCTAACAATTTCATACTTGGATGGCATTAAAATTTTCGGTTTTCCAAGACCAGGATTAAGTCGGATTTTTAATTTTTTTATGCGTTTCTTGTTGCAACATCCATTCGATATAACTTCAATTTAACTTCTGCATTAGTATATAAACTTTGTATATTTTAAAACTATCTTTTTTAATTTAATAATATTTATTGTTAATATTAATTACAATGGGAATAATTTAGTAACATTTTCCAATAGATTTGGCCACGAGTTATATTAAAATTAACTAACGGTCCTCTCCACAAAATGACATTAAAACGGAATTGTAAACAAAGTCCATAAATATCATTTTAGTTTGGAAACTATACGTTGTACAGGCAATATTTTATTTATCGTTATGGCGTAGATCTGTATGCCGTTTGCGAAAACAACCCCTTTTTGCGAACAGTAAACAATTGGATGTACATTAAAGGACTCGAACTTCACGTCGTTAGACATGTGACTGGAAATTTGAGTGGTCTGAGAGTTTTGTCATTCCACTAATTGCTCCTTTCACTGGTTACGAAAGTTCTAAGTTACGAGATACCTATGTAGTGAGAGAGCTCTATACACACATTATCTGCCTTACTCTATTAGCTCTAATATCGAATGCATCCGTGCAAATATTGGTTGCAGTTAGATCACCAAAATAGCGTGCAGCATTATCATTTACAAAAAGGAAGTTACAATTGGTGCTTTTCAAAATCCAAATTCATGAAAACGCAATTTAGGGGCTAGGGGTTTAAGTTGCATACCTGTAGTACTTTGCGTATCATGCGCAACCCCTAAATATTTGGCTACATGATTGCTAATTCTGTGTTGCGTTTGCTTCAGGAAATGGTTGAAATGTACGTGTCTGATATGCGCGTGTCTGTATAAAGTAGTGGTCGAAATGCACTTTTCTGTAGGCATGTTCTAATCTCTGGCCTGGCCTGGCCCGATGAGCCCAATTTTCGACTGGGCCGGGCCAGGCCAGGCCAGGCCAGATTTTATTGTACATAGAGAAATGAACGGCATGAAATCTAAATATACAATTACAATAGCAGGCAGTATTAATCTGCATTGTTTACTTGCTGCAAGTCAAACAAAATGAGAAACCAGTCCCCTGGAGAATCATTAATTAGCCATCATTCATCTTATTTGAAATACAGATTTGCACTGAAGAAAATGGTGCAACTGATAACTACCCATTTTTTTCTGTGATCAAATTATTTAAAGTCAACTTTAACACTTAGTTTTAAAACTAATGGCTAATTTCACTGATAAGCTTACCTGCTGCAATATAACTGAATATTTGCATGCATCTCTTTGGGAATTGTAATTACAGGTTGTGTCCCTACTATCCTTAGCTGACCTTCTAACTGTTCAGTTGAACTTTTAATGTGTTTGGTTTAGTTAATCTGATGTTCAATTTATGGAAGAGTAATAAAAATAATATTCATTGTGGGACCTCTAACTCATTGTCAGGGTGTTGGCATTTTAGATTATTGATATTTGTCTTGCACAAAAAAATAATGGTGCATTGTGTTTATGTAATTTCTAAGTGATATATTTAATGCTAAAATATGCTCTTGAGCCTGTTTCACAAAACTTTGTAGGATTTTTTTTTCCACATACTTATATCAATATAAAAACAATCTTACAAAAATATTCAGTATATGTATAACCTAAACTACAAAATTTATATATTGCTTCCCCGCACCATACTATCCCAGATTCTAGAACGGAGATAGCATTATTTTAGAAATTGAAAGTTGTTGTCCGTTAGTATTGACAGGTGCCACTCTTTATTTTACACCATATTTGTAATCTGAAAATATCTAAATTGACCAAAATAACATGCAATTAAAGTTTACCAATGACACAGTGGCGTAGTGATAAGTTCTGCGACTTTCACACATGTTACCATGGGTTCGATTTCAATTCAGATTGTTTTCATTAAATCAATATAATGTCATTTTATTGATACTGGTTTTGTTCTTACAACATTTTATGGTAATAACGTGTATGTAGAAGAATGTCAAATACTTGTGTATTTCATTCAATAAATGAACAATAAATCACGATAAGTGACAATTTTCCTGCATTCTAAGTTTACAGAGGAAATTTAAAAAAAAATGATAATGAAAATGGTCAAACAGGTCACGGTTTCGAACTTACAGTCCCGAGATTGGTAGCTGAACGTTTTGTCAGCACAACTTTATCTGCATGTACGACCTGGCAGTAAAGAAATGTAACTTGTTTATATTTTATTTGGTTTTCAATATCTATATTTTTATTTATGTTTGGGCACCGATTTTTTTACGGAAGCATATGGAATATTCTTGAGTGCTAGTTCAATAATTTCAGACAATACTAAATAATCCTCAATAGACAAAATAATAAACTTAGTTAGCTTATTCAATTTGGGGAAAACCAAGCCACCAGTCGAGACTCAATTGAGGTGAAGATCCCCTGATAATAGTCATAACAATTAATCAGGCATCGCCTTTAAATTAGACATAATAGTTATGTTAGCTACAGGCTTATTCCCAGGTGTATAATTTTACAGTGAGAGTTCAAAATGTATTTATATAATGTCTGAAATATCCAAACTTATTCCAAAAGTCAGATTTTAAAGTTGCTATAAAAATCACTTTCACCTTTTACGAAATTGAAATCTATGGCCTGGCCTGCCCCGGCTCGGTCGAAAATTGGGCTCATCGGGCCAGGCCTGGCCAGGCCGGGCCGGGCCAGGCCAGGCCAGAGATTAGAACATGCCTTTTCTGTATGCAGTAGTGATCGAAACGCACGTGTCCGTATGCAGTAGAGGTTAAAATACACGTGTCCGTATGCAGCAGTGGTTGAAATGGATGTGTCCGTTGGCATAGTGGTTGAAATGCACATGCTGTATGCAGTAGTGGTTGAAATGCACGCGTTCGTATGCAGTTTTTTTTTCAGAAACCGTTGATATTGTGTTGCGATTTGCTATTCTAGTACTTTGGAGTAAAGTACAGTGGCTAACGAAATATAGTGCTGACTGTTTACATAACGATGTCGTAAATATAGCATAGCACCAGTATTAGGCAGGTACTTCTATTCAAAGCAGGCAGGTTCGAACTTTCAGACTTGTAGAATTTTCAAATCGGTTCAACTGTAGCAACAGTTGTTAACTCAGTGAACCATATAGCGACCATATAATACGGACAACCTTTCATTATATCTGCCATACCTATCATACGAAACATTTCTTTACTATTTTAAAACAACTGAGTAAAAATAAGACCTGACATTTAAGAATAGTCGTAGAAATGTAGCGGTATGCGTCACCGTGGCAACGGCTGATGAAACTGGTCAAATTGGCAAATGCTGCTTTTTAAAAACTGATTTTAAACTAAAACGACTGAATACTTTTCAGTAAAACTTGACACACGATAGGCCTATAAGTACATCAGTTCCCATCGCATTGATTTATGATGATGAAGATTACTGTCTAAATGACCTAAATTTGGGGCGACCATGCAGAATCACATAGTTGATATGTCCGTATTTATTATTTTGTTTTTTGATGATTTCTTCATAAAGTAGACATTAATTTTATAGCGCCATTTGGTGTTACGCCAAAATCTCAGTTGAAACAGATAAAAAGAAAGGCATACACTTATTTGTGGAATGGAATGAGATACTTATTCCATTCCATTCCATTCCAATATCTCATTCCATTCCATTCCATTCCAAAACTTACTGATTTGTTTACATCTTAAGGTAATACCTCGTTGCCCTCATTGCCAAAGTTCAACTTCAGGTAGACTGTTAGCTAGACGGTCTCCAGGGATATGACTTGCAGAAAATCTGGCAGTTAAATGTTATTGCTATATTTGAAATTATTCAAATGGCTATGTTTTAGTTGTTTTGCCAGGAATAACAATTAGATTCCTTTAGAGTCTTATTTTATTTAATTAAGGTGGAAGAGAGCGGGTGGGATGGGGGTGGGGGATAGGCACTGATATCAGAATGAATTAGTTGTCTTGACTTGCTTTGAAACATATGGACAGGTTATTTATTCTGATATGGGCACTTATGATTAAGACCTGCAAATAGGTCGGAAATCATTGGTACATATTCAATACTCTAATCTTTGTCAACATTTTCAAAGGAATATAAAAATAATATAACAGATTTTGATACATTTTTTAAAGTTATACCAGTATAATGGTATGTTTTATTAATAGGGGGGGGGGGGGGGGGGGGGGTGTAAACATTTCAAACTCAAAACTTTTCACAACATACCACACCCAAAATGCGGACTGAGTAAAGTGAGATATTGGGACAATTGTTGTTAAGCTCCAGCGCGTGTAACTCTTGGCAGTGTTACAAATATCACTGGCACTGACTTTAACTTCCTGTCTGAAGTGAACATGGTCTAAACCACACAGGTACCTAGATATAGAATAAAAAGGTTATTTAACATTGTACTGTACAATACGAGATATATCTGGACTCGTACCCACCTGAGAAAACCATACTGAGCTCGCCTAGCGGCTCGTCCAATATGGTTTTCTCAGCTGGGTATATATAGCCGGCCACCATGGCGTCCACCTCGGGATCGGGAGGTCGAAGGTTCGAGCCCCATGGGGATCGTTCGTCCGGGGGATGTTTGTCATGGGACTCGTTCCAAAATGGCCGGTTCGTGAGCCGCGAGCTAGTTAAATGAATGGTTACCGACTCCTATCCGCCTGGCGCCTGGCATAGTGGTAGGAGTTGGGAGGTAACTGGTACGCACAGTAAAGGTGTCTCATAAGCCAAATTGGCTGGCCCTTTCAATAGGGGTGACACTATAATAAACAAGACCTTTACCTTTTATATCTCCGTATTGTACAGAACAATGTTAAATAACCTAATAAAGTAGTACATGTATTTAGAAAAAAAGATAACCTCCAGCTTTTTTTTAGAGAAGGCACCCATCTAGTATGGAAGTTGATCTAACAAATAAAGGCCCCATCACATCTGTCAAGAGCTTACTGCATCCTAAGAATATTGATGAACACAGAGAAAATGTGTAGAAATCTGCACTTTTTTCAACAAAAATGCCATTACAAAGTTCCTACTACATCCTGCCAATGTTTGCATTACTTTCGTACTATCACACTCCAAATACATCATATAAGATGAAACTACGTTATTGGTTTAGTTAGTAAAGTCATACCATGCTCTTATATTTGCGTTCCACGTAATCACTGCATATGGGGGGATGCGGGTTATAGAATGTTTTTAGAAATCAACATAAAGGTGCATTTTCTGAACATATAAATTTTGTATAAATTTATTTTAAAAGAAAACAAAATACAAAAGCACAATAAAGGCAAAGTTTTAAATGTATATATGTCGAAAATGAGATCATAGCAGTCTCCAAGGTATCCCCTGGCCACTAATAACTCATAAAGTTATCACCAAACTAATCCATTTTAATACTGCAGTAGCTGCCAGATTTTAGCAGATATTTTCATTCAAAACAATTGGCATTCATTTCCAAGGTCAAGTTATAACCTGTTTTATTTCAGTACAGTAGTGGTAATTTAATTTGAACCCAAGTAAATTTCCAGAATTACTGGATACATAATTAGAAAAAATTAAAGGCCAGTCTGGTGTAGGCCCCACACGTAAACTGAATGAGGAGCTTCCTAAATATGTGAATGTGAGTGAGGTCAAGAACTGGTTAGTTTGTTCCAGCCAGATGAATCAGCTGACTGACCCTGATAAAAGATATTAGTAGAGTATTTGATCCCTGTTGCTGATCAACTATACATGTACATATGGTCAGAGGAAGTATTTTTAATTTACTGCTAGGATTAGTTGAGTGAAGAAAAATGGAAGATACATAAGTGAATTGTGTTGTACTCTTAACAGTTGAATTTCAAACAGGCACTGGTAACATGGTAAAAAATTAGGGTTTGTAGGTCGGACATATTTTTTCTTTTTGGATATTTTTTTTATTAAGGGATACTTTTCAGAAATTATTTTTGTGTCAAAACATGAATACAAATAAGGGGGTAATGCCTTTAGAGCATCAGTAAGTTGTCTAACATAAAAGATATTCTCCATGGCCATAAAAACATTTAAAGTCCGGCCAAAAATTTATGGTAGGTCGGGATACCGGAAACAAACAATTTTTATGCCTAAGTTCTAATCTATTTCAAAAATGTTAATTAAAGGTACAGGAAAATATCTCATTGGAGCAAAATTTTGCAGGCGAAATTTGTTTGTTTCTTTGAATATGCAATGATTGACATTTGTGGCCCAGGAGCCTTTCCTTTTTTACTGAGCACTGGCAAGAAATCTCCAGCAGCTTTTATATAGCAGAGCCTTTGCTTTGCTAGAAAGAACTCATGTTGTTTTTTTACATACGTCATGGCACCAATGTAGCAGATGTGAAAAATCCACAAAGAAACGTATAACGCCAGGACAGGAATTTGAATCCACATACACAAGGCAAACACTTTACCTCGCCATAAGGCTGGCTCAATGCTTATTATTTACAAGACAACTATATATATATACCAAATTAGTTAACGATTTGATATTTATGTGGTTTCAAGATTGACAGATATATTTTCTGCTATTTGATCTGCTAACTTCGTTTTTGGTCCCACATGATCAAGTTGCACAGACATGGTTTCCCAAATATCTGAACATGAGGCAATTTTTTTTTACCCAATCAGATTGGCATCAGATTTGATTAAATTGTGGTCTCTAGGGTAAGAAGAACTCCCTCTGTTTTCTGACCTGGTGTCCTCTTCTTTGTTTCCATTCCATTCCATTCCAAAATGAATGGAAGTTTGGAATGGAATGGAATGAGATACTGGAATGGAATGATATTATATCTCATTCCATTCCACAAATAAGTGTATGCCAAAAAGAAATGTCATTTGTTAGAACTGTTTCCCAGTCCATTTGTCTTTTCTTTCACATTTGATGACAGCACAGTTGAATATAAATCGGTCACTTTAAAATCGAAAATATTTATTTCAGGGGACGCACGCTTCAGTTGAATGGATTAGTCGTATTCTTGTCGAGGGATGGTGTAAAAAGATCACTTCCAGACTAAGATCATTTTACTTGTAATAGTGATCACTTAATAATCGAATTTTATTCGCATGCCATAATCATAGTAGACTACCACAAGACTGATAATAGATATATTTCTGCATTTTTCACCTTTTTTTGACGAACTTAATTTCATAGAGACAAAAGCAAGTCTATTCTAGAGATGATGTTAAAATTATCATATTGACCATAGGATATAGACTGTCTCAGTTCGTTACATTCAATTATAAAAATGTAAAAATGATATGTCATAGTCTAGGAGCTAGTCCATAATCATAATACAGTATCCACAAAAAAGCGAACGTTTTGCCAGAAATGCACACATATCAAATAAACTCTCTTTAAAGTTGAGAATAACGAATATCCAACAGTTACAGCCAAAACAGCTCATCATAAGTTTGAAATTCCAGTTTTTGTTCAGTAATAAGGGCTTGTAAAAGTTACTAAGTTACCTTCAATACTATATTTGTGCTGAAATCACCCTTTAATCAATTAGAAAACTTAATTTGTATTGTTATAGCTTTTGAAAATGTTGATAGCCGCTTAACCCAGGAGTCGAAGATTCGAGTCCAACTGAGGTCACGATCGAGCCTAATCATAATTCACCAGTACTGTTCTTTCCAGGGAGAGGACTCAAGAGTGTACGATCAATACTTCTACTAATACTACTACTACTACTACTACTACCACCACTACTCTGATACTGCTGCTGCTGCTGGTACTACTGCTACTACTACTGCTACTTTTACTATTACAGCTGCTACTGTTACTGCTACTGCTAGTACTACTGCTACTGCTACTACTCTGCTGCTGCTGCTGCTGCTGTTACTACTGCTACTGCTACTACTTCTATTGCTACCGCTGTAACTACTCTGCTACTGCTGCTGCTTCTACTGCTGCTGCTGCTGCTACTAGTACTACTGCTACTACTACCGCAACTACTCTGCTGCTGCTGCTACTACTACTGCTACTACTCTGCTGCTACTGCTACTACTGTTACTACTACTGCTACTACTCTGCTGCTGCTGCTACTACTACTACTGCTACTACTCTGCTGTTGCTGCTACTACTACTGCTGCTGCTGCTGCTGCTGTTACTACTGCTACTGCTACTACTTCTACTGCTACCACTGTTACTACAACTGCTAGTACTGCTACTGCAGCTGCTGCTGCTTGTTGCTGCTGCTGCTACTGGTACTACTGTTACTACTACCGCAACTAATTTGCTGCTGCTGCTACTAATACTGCTTCTACTCTGCTGCTGCTGCTGCTACTACTACTACTGCTACTACTACTGCTACTACTCTGCTGCTGCTGCTGCTATTACTACTGCTACTACTGCTGCTGCTGCTGCTGTTACTACTGCTACTACTGCTACCGTTGTTACTACAACTGCTAGTACTGCTACTGCTACTGCCGCTGCTGCTGCTGCTACTACTGTTACTACTACCGCAACTACTCTGCTGCTGCTGCTACTACTACTGCTACTACTCTGCTGTTGCTGCTGCTACTGCTGCTACTGCTACTACTGCTACTACTGTTACTACTGCTACTAATTCTGCTACTACTCTGCCGCTACTACTACTGCTACTACTGCTGCTACTACTCTGCTGCTGCTGCTGCCGCTGCTACTGCTACTACTACTACTGCTACTGCTAATGCTACTGCTACCGCTTCTACTACTACTACTACTGCTGCTGCTGCTGCTGCTACTGCTATTATTACTACTGCTACTACTTCTGCTACTGCTGCAACTACTACTATATACATAATGGTTACTGTCAAATGCTAAATTTTATACAAACTAATTCTTATAGTCAAATGATAAATGGTAATTCTCAAATTATTGAGCTTTATACATATATGATCAGTTTTTTTCAACTAATGAATGTCACTTTACTCCTTTGAAAAAAAATTTACCTGACTGATTTGAAGCAGTAATATGTTGCACCTATTATGGGGACATGGAACCGTAACTTTTTGCTGTAAAATGCTTACTAAAATATCACATAGAGCGATGAACAATGAGTATATACTATATAAAGAATGCATTTATCCACTGATATTTTCAGCTATTTACTCAGCAATAAGCATTAGTTTTAGCGTTTATTGTTTCAACAATTAGCATTTACCATTGACATTTACCGTTTGACAGCCAATATATGATTCAAGCATTTGGTAAAAAGCATTTTTCATTAACAATTAGAAAGGCGCATCGGCCTTCCACAGGCACATGTATATAGCATTTGGAACGTTGCATTATGAAAGGCCAGTGTACCATGGTAATGGCCAGTTGATAAATGCTCAATAATCAATGATAAATTCAACTACTTAATCCGAAATGGCATTTTTTAACGCTAAATGCCAAATACTTAATGCTCAATATTACATACATTGCATTTATTATTACATATTTGTCATTTTTTTGCATTACGTAATTGGTCTATAGCATTAGAATATTTGCTATTTAGCATTTGGCAATTAGCATGGTGCATCGGCCTTTCATTGTAATATATGTCATTCGTTTTCGAAAATTTTCTTCATAAGGTATTTGGCAATTGACAATTAGCATGGCGCACGGGACTTCCATTGCAAGATAAGCAACACTTCCGTAGATAGGTCAGATGTTGTTATTGAGACACGGCTTTGGATAGGTTGAACAAATGTAGGAAACCCGTTAGATTCAATGAGGCATGAACTGATTGGATGAAAGGGTAATAATTAAGATAGAGTCAGATTCAAGCAATACATTAGGGTTATTATAACAGTAGCTTGATCTGGGATGCAGTATTCGGCTCGAGTGGATTTTGCCAGATCGGATCTCACGAGGCGCGCAAGCGCCGAGTGTGATCCGACCTTGCAAAATCCACGAGAGCCGAATACAAAGTCCCAGATCTAGCTACTGTTATAATGACCCTTTTATTATATACCTTTACCATTTTGATTCTTGCTTTTTCTTGAACGAAATCTTTAATGTTTATCGATACTAAATGGAATTTAGTGAAGTTTTTATGTGCGCTATTTATAGAAATGTGTCGGGTCATGCATATTAATGAAAATAGTCCGGCAGCATACAATACGGAAGATACAATACGGAATTTAAAAGGTATAATACGGAAGTTTTGTCTGTCTCTTCATATTTAATTGTGAAATACAAGCCGATTTTTTACAGAATTTATATAGGTATATAATAAAATGTTTTATGTGAAACTTGGAATATTAGTATTTTACAAGTGTTTAACTGAATGCCTGACTTTTCAATTTGGCCTTTGCTAGACGTCTAGTAATAACACTCTATGACGGGGTAGGAGTAAGGAAATGGGTGAGTGATGATACGGGAATCTAAGACACAAAAAGTAAAAAAAAAATAAGGGGGGAGCGGGGAGGGGGCTGGGCAGTAAATGTGTAGGGATGGAAAGGGAGAGTTAGGGAATATTGTCGGTAGTGATGATCATCGGATGATGAGTTACTATGGCCTTGATTGTAAAATTCAAACAAAGAAATAGAACCCATGATCAATTAATAGGTATTCATTCGTTTTCTACTACTGTACGGTACAAAACACAGGAACGATGATAGATTTATTGACTGCGGGCATATAATTGATAATACGAACAGGTTGAAGTCTCCCTTGTGCACGTCTTTATATGAACAAGCGTTATCAAAGACGGTGGAATTTCGTCTTACTCGCATGTCCATCAATTTATGACTGGTTGTCTTTAAACATATCAGGATTCGATCCTTCGGTGGCAAGGCCGTTTCATGTCGCATTTATCAAACATTTCCCTATTACAAAAATATAACTTGTTGCAGCTTTTACTTAAACGAATCAGACTGGACTGGGCTGGGCTAGTAAAGCCTTCATTTTTTGACGGGTCTTTTTTAAATGTATCGTGTATGAAAGTTATCGGCGACTACGTTTTGATTTTTAAATTAAATTATTACGAGCAATCGAAATAAAATTTCGTTTGATCGAAATAAGACATCGTCAATTCGAAAAAGGATCCCGTGCGTTCGAGATAAGATATTGGTGCTCGAGATAAAATGTTGTAGTGTAGCTTAGACCTAAAACAATTCTAAGTACCGCGGCGAGTACCGCATCCAGGCCCAAACCTTTAGAATCTAAATATCAAATCAATTACATTGAAAAACAAACATGCAGTTCAGGACAGTATGTAATTTCTAAACCCTTTCAATAGTCCACACAGTGCATACTTTGGCAGGCACGCATGTACACACTTTATCTTATCTCAGGTTGTTATGACCCATGAACATACCTTAGTTATTTCTTTCGTTATTTGCTGTGTGGTGTTGCTACAAATAACAATGGGCAAGTTCTTGCGACATATGTAACGCTAAAGGTGCGACATACAGCGGCAGATGATTTTGTGACATTTAACACTGCTGCGACATTAAGCGGTGTTGCGACATTTGACTGGGGACATTCATATGCTATCGACAGAATTCTAGTTTTGTTTGTGCAGAAGCCCATACAAAAACAACGCAGTAACCCTCTTTAAAAGAACACGCGATAATGGATAATGTCACGATGTTTCAACGGTAACTTAATTTTCTAACCGGTCTGTCATTCTCTATCAAATGCCTTACATTGAGCATGACCGTCAGGTGCGGGTTTCAAACCCGACATTCATTTTTTGCTTTTTTTGCTAAATCTTTTTGTTCAGTTATATATAAAAATTGATGCTAGCGGCCGTGCTCGGTTTTCGTTTTTCACTATATAAATACGAAAGCTGAGTTCTAATCCTAGAGCCATCGTCTCACACATTACTGGGAAAAAATGTGGATACGAACTATTCTATATTTAAAGTTGCTTTTTAGAAATCAGTCTCAATATCTTAAATCATATAAATGAATTACTAGTAACAACTACGTGGTCATGTT
Organism: Mercenaria mercenaria; assembly: GCF_021730395.1. Lineage (NCBI taxonomy): Eukaryota > Metazoa > Mollusca > Bivalvia > Venerida > Veneridae > Mercenaria > Mercenaria mercenaria. The sequence goes on along the minus strand of NC_069368.1, from coordinate 70,580,896 downwards.
GCAACACTTGAAGACCGGGGAGCTATATGCGGAACATTTTTCATATCACTCTCTCAGGAATGCAATATCTATATAATGTCATATTACAAATGACAATTTTTTCACCACAAAAAATTAAAACCTATGACAAAAATAACATAGATAAATTCAAATTGATAATTTCTATTTCCGTTAATTTTGCATTAGTTTTTTCTTGTGGTATTCATTCAATCAAGAAAGTTATTTACCACTGAAATATTGTTAATTGAATCATGAAACATATCTAGCACTATTACGTTATACTTTGTAAATACATTGTATAATGGAAATGTATAGCAAAAGTATGTGGTTCAATGTAACTTTCTGTTTATCCAGTTCCGAATTTGACAAATCTGGCCTCGATATTCAATGGAAACTGTGGAATATCAAATGAAATGTTTGCTTGACACCTCCTATTTATGTCTTGCGTTGCTTTTGATATGTTTCATTAAAATCCAGATCAGTTAAAATTTTCGAAACTTTTGTGTTGATAATAAAATTTGTTTTTGGATACCAAGTAGTTTACTAGCATAATGTATAAGAATATTGTTATTGCAATGTGTGTTGTTTTACAACAATTTCTCTATAAGTACATCAACATGTTATGTTTTATCAATGAATAATAAATATAAAACCAGATTTCAAATTGACAAAAATGATGAAATGAAGTTTTTTTTCTTCAATTAAATTTCACAAAGAATGAAAGGTGAGTATTACCACTATTTTTCTAGGACAATTTGTTCAAAAGATATTAAAGAAGTAAATAATGCATTTTTTTTCTTTTCAGTTTTTATAACAAACGTTATGTTATTATCATTTATATTTTTATTGTATTTGTATTTCATGCCATTTATTTGATCTTGCTTATGTAACATTTTTCCTTTTTTGCAACCAATAATAATAATCTTTAGTGATTGTTGCAGTGATTCAGGTATATGGCTATATATACATTCTCAACAGATACTGGCTTAACAGTTATTTTGCCTAGGACAAGTGTCTGCAGCTGGAAATCAATTTTGATTTTGAAATTTCAGGCTTGTTGTCTTGTCAGCATGATGTCCCATTAAGAATCAGATAATGTGTATTTATGGCACTGGCCATCTGATAAGCTTGGAACCTGGTACATATGCGCATTAAAGTTTAAAAGCAACTAATTAAGCCTCATAAGCGAATATTTAATCGATTGATCATTTACACCGTTTTGTGTACGCGTATCAAATACACCATTTACTATATCCCTCACACGATCAAGAAAACATGAAAGCGACATTTTATGATAACTGTTTTCAAGATTTCAAAATTTTATTTCAACTGACCTATGGTGGCCTCTGGATATAGACGATTATGTACAGGAAAATGTAACACCTGATTTCATTGGTCAGTGAATTTAGTCCATTCTGGTATTTTGTCCGAGGGTCATACTAATTCAATTGTCTTAAAGCTAAATAATATGTCTTTAAGTTAATTCAATTTAGTACGACCCAGGGTCATACTAATTGGAATATGTCCGACCCCGGGTCGATCTAAAGATGGCGGCTGTAATCGAGGGTCATACTAATTCCGAATTGTCTTAAAGCTTATTAGAATATGTCCGACCCAGGGTCATACTAATTGGAATATGTCCGACCCAGGGTCGTACTAAAGATGGCTGCTGTAATTGAGGGTCATACTAATTCCGAATTGTCTTAAAGCTAATTGGAATATGTCCAACCCAGGGTCATACTAATTGGAATATGTCCGACCCAGGATCGTACTAAAGGTGGCTGCTGTAATTGAGGGTCATACTAATTCCGAATTGTCTTAAAGCTAATTGGAATATGTCCGACCCAGGGTCATACTAATTGTAAATATGTCCGACCCAGGGTCATACTAATTGGAATATGTCCGACCCAGGGTCGTACTAAAGATGGCTGCTGTAATTGAGGGTCATACTAATTCCGAATTGTCTTAAAGCTAATTGGAATATGTCCGAGCCAGGGTCATACTAATTGGAATATGTCCGGCCCAGGGTCGTACTAAAGATGGCTGCTGTAATTGAGAGTCATACTAATTCGGAATTGTCTTAAAGCTAATTGGAATATGTCCGACCCAGGGTCATACTAATTGTAAATATGTCCGACCCAGGGTCATACTAATTGGAATATGTCCGACTCAGGGTCGTACTAAAGATGGCTGCTGTAATTGAGGGTCATACTAATTCCGAATTGTCTTAAAGCTAATTGGAATATGTCCGACCCAGGGTCATACTAATTGGAATATGTCCGACCCAGGGTCGTACTAATTCGAATTGTCTTAAAGCTAAATAGATTTATCTTAATTCAGGGTCGTACTAATTCGAGTTAGTATCATACAAATTGAAATTGTCTGACCCTGAGTCGTACTAAATGAAATAGCTTTAAGCTAATTCTCAACCAGGGTCATACTAATTGGAATATGTCCGACCCTGGGTCATACTAAATCGAATTGTCTTAAAGCTAAATCGGCATTTTCGACCCTAACGGTACGTCATAAAACTCCACAGGTCGCTCAACACAACAAAAACGAAAATGTTGCAGGCTCGGTTTGATTGAGCCTGTTCATGGACGGTAGTGGAAATGCATGCTACCGTCCACGCCCTCTAGCCCCGAGTTGAGCAGAACTCAACATTTACACATGTTAAAAGAACAAAAACAACAACAACAAAAAAAAAAAACAATTTGGAGACATCCGCAGATGTGTTCATACGGCGGTGCACATGGAATATTGTAATTCAATGAAAAGCGGCGTATGGTCCCCAGTTAAAATGATGTGTTTGCCATAAACGAGAAAACAATGGGCAGAACTAAACAAACTGGAATTTAGAAAGGGGATCTGAGGTTATGGAGCCTGCTTATCGCAGGAACTGCTAAAATACAAAATTAAAAAGCAGGCACCATATCAAAGGGGTGATTATACAATACCCAAAGCTAAGAAAGCGGGAGTATTGGAACCACCCAGTCCGAAACCATGTTCATGCTGAGAAACTAAACAGTACCAATAACATATGTCGCGATAAAAGAACGTGACGTCAACAAAGGTGTCATCATATTTTTGGTATTTTTACAAGCATTGTATCGAATATCAAAAATCGTGGAATGGTAGGCGATGTAGATTTGATTTAACTTTACAGAGAACTTAAAGTTCACTAATTTATTCTTCATTTGTTTACAAGCAAGCTGATTTCATTGTCACATGTTTGCATTTTAGCTGCTATCAAGAAGCAAACCGAGTAGTCGTAAGATAGCTATAAGGCGATTTACCGTATACCTCTGAAAGAGGTAGCTCTGTTGTTTACCAGGCGTGTAGTACTTAGGCCTACTTCTATTCAAAGACAGATATTTCTCTTTATACAATATGGTTTTGAAGGCCTATGTCGAACTCTTGTCATATTCCACGAATGTAGGTCCCTATGATTGTTTGACAATTTTAGTGAAGACTATGCAGTGACTTAGAATCTACAGATGTCTATGTTAGCCAGAAAAAATAAGAACTTTCTTTATCGTGAAGCTCCTTTGAAAGCGCTAATAGTAATTTAAGTAACAGAGTTCTTGTCTTTAGCTAGAATAGTATCTGCCAGCACATAGACACGGCGCAGATATGTTATAGAAATCTGCAAGTTTCATGTAAAATATAGATCTAGCTGTATTGAATCTGTTTTTGTGCACCGTATAGAATACTTCAAAAACCTTAATGAGGCTTTCCATGAATGTTATTTTTATAGAGCTATATCGACTATACAGTCTGACCCTGCATATTCATCCGAAACGCTTCCCAAATTTCAGAACATATAGGCTAGGTTTTTACCAGCGACTGAGTCAAATAAATGTAGGCTAAATTAGTTCTTAGTGGAGGTTCGGCATTAAAAATTAACTTTGAAATCTCTCAAGAATCTTTTATGTTTTTCTTTTATAAATTCATCTTTCGCCATTTGCTAAGTGAAAAGCGCTGCTCCCTGCAAATCATCACCCCAAGATAACTGTAGTACTGCACAAATTCTAATTTCTCATCTTGAAATGAGGATTTTTCTTTCATTGTGAAACATATTATAACTTGTGTATACTTTTCGGTGCTGACATCTAAACCCCAATATCAGAGCGATCTATTTTAATTAAGCAAGTCAGTAAAATATATAAAAGACATCGATGCCACAATAATTAGAAGGATGTTAAATTTATAAACCCACTATTCCGTCTTTGCATTCCTTTAATCACACTGGACATTGCTTTTGCAGATGCAGTGGTCCCAACGCCGCAACGGTGAAGGAATCGTCTCAAAAACGGTGGAAAAAATGATCACCTTGCGGTAAGTTTTCTAAGAAGTTTTACCTTATTTTTACGTACTTTCTGGAAACAAAAAGTGATACAGAAACGCACATATGTTCTCATCAAGTCACAAACACTTGTTCAGTGCAATGAATTGCCATTAATGCCAACGCTATTTTACAGCTTGGTGAGAGGCTGTCGTTTTCTGTAGAATTTCGATTAAGATTGTAGCAGAACGACCCCTGATTACGTATGTATGCCACTATCAAACAACAATTTCCTCGTAATCGGTACATTATCATTTGCAGGCATGTGAAATAATCGGCTAAATATGATCCCATACACTCCTTCATAACTTTGAAGATTATGTGTAGGCGCTGAATAAAAATTTATGGTGTTTTTACATCAAGTTTGTGCATGTGCCAAAACAATAATACTTTTCCAATTTTACATTTATAAAACTTTATACATTGATTGAGGGCAGAGATTAGGACAGGCAGTGTCATAAGGTTTGAAGCTGGTGACATTAAATTGCACTGTCCGTCTGTGCGTGCGTCCGTTTGAATTCTCTTCCGGGCTGTAACTCTGCCATCCATAAAGGGATTTTGCAATAACTTGGCATAAATGTTCACCATAATGAGACAATGTGTCGTGTGCAGGACCCAGATCCATAGCTTCAAGTTCAAGGTCACACTTAAAGGTTAAAGGTTAACATGGTCTGTTCCGTGCCCGGTCCATAACTCTGCCATTCATCAAGGGATTTTGAAATAACTAGGCAAAAATATTCCCCATAATGAGACATTACGTGTCATGCACAAGACCCAGACCCCTAGCTCTAAGGTCAAGGTCACACTTAGAAGTCGAATCTTAACACTGTCTGTTTCTTGTCCAGTCCATTACTCTGCCATCGATGAAGGGATTTTAAAATTACATGGAATAAATGTTCCCTATAATAAGATGATGTGTCATGCCTAGGACCCTTGCCCCTAGCTCCAATTGCAAGGTCACACTTGGACGTTAAAAGTTAACATGGTCTGTTTCTTGTCTGGTCCATAAACCCTGCCATTTATCAAGGGATTTGAAAAAAAATTTGACAAACATGTTAACCATATTGGGAAAATGTGTCGCACATAATGACACAGGTCTCTCAGGTAAAGGTCAAGGTCACAAAATGATTCATACCTAAACTATTCTGACATATTTTGTACAGATAACTGTAGCATTCATGGGAATGCTTCGGCGGCCTTTTTTCACCAATAGTGGTAGCTCTTGTTTCTCGTATATTTGTTTGCCTTGAGTAACCAATGCGTTTTAAAGGCAGCTGTAGGGGCCTACTTTTATGTATACTGTTGTATACTATATATAGTATACTGTTGTATAAACTTGGAACATCCCAACCAGCATGCCTATATCGGCCCGATATAGGTATAATGTCGAAATATCGGCAAAATGGCCGATGTAGGGCCGACGTGGGACCGTTGTAGTGCCGCAAAATATTGAAATTGGTAGATCAACATCAATCAGTGTAACTATTTCGTACGTCGGATTGACATCGGGCCGATATTTGATTCTCTAATATAACTATATTTTTCAAAATATTATTGATAAACGTGAAAAAGTAATCTAATTGTTTATATGTGCTAATTGATTAAGCAAATATGATGTATGCCAGAATTAATCAAACTAGGTTGCGAACAAAATTTGTAGACGGTATTAATCAAAATTTTATATGTAATAAAGGGAGGTAATAATTTAGATGCATTTTTATTTTTTAGCTCACCTGCTCAGGTGAGTTTTTCTGATCGCTCGATGTCCGGCGTCTGTCTGTCGTCTGTCAACGTTTAGCTTGTGTATGCGATAGAGGCTGTATTTTTCAACTGATCTTCATGAAATTTGGTCAGAATGATAATCTTGATAAAATCTAGGCTGAGTTTGAAAATAGATCACCTGGGGTCAAAAACTAGGTCACTAGGTCAAATCAAAGAAAAACATTGTGTATGCGATAGAGGCTGTATTTTTCAATTAATCTTCATGCATTTTGGTCAGAATGATTACCTTGATGAACTCTAGGCCGAGTTTGAAAATGGGTCATCTGGGATTAAAAAGTAGGTCACTAGGTCTAATCAAAAGAAAAGCTTGTATATGCGATAGATGCTGTACTTTTCAATTGATCTTCCTGAAATTAAGTCAAAATGATAACCTTAATGAAATCTAGTCCGAGTTTGAAAATGGGTCATCTGGGATAAAAAAGTAGGTCACTAGGTCAAATCAAAGTAAAACCTTGTGTATGCGATAGAGGCTGTATTTTTCAAATGATCTTCCTGAAATTAAGCAAAATGATTGCCTTGATGAAATCTAGGTCAAGTTTGAATATGGGTCATCTTGGGTCAAAAAGTAGGTCACTGGGTCAAATCAAAGAAAAACCTTGTGTATGCAATAGTGGCTGTATTTTTCAATTGGTCGTCATGAAATTTAGTCAGAATAATTGCCTTGATAAAATCTACGTTAAATTTGATTATGGGTCATCTTGGATCAAAAAGTAGGTCACTAGGTCAAATCAAAGAAAACCATACTGTATGCAATAGAGGCTGTATTTTTCAATTGATCTTCATGAAATTTGGTCAGAATGATTGCCTTGATGAAATCTAGGTCGAGTTCGAATATGGGTCATCTGGGTCAAAAAGTAGGTCACTAGGTTAAATCAAAGGAAAACCTTGTGTACGCGATAGAGGATAAATTTTTTCGACTGATCTTCATGAAATTTGGTCAGAATGGTTGCGTTGATGAAATCTAGGTCAAGTTCGAGTATGGGTAGTCTGGGGTCAAAAAGTAGGTCAGTATGTCAAATCAAAGAAAAACCTTGTGTATGCGATAGAGGCTGTATTTTTCAACTGATCTTCTTGAAATTTGGTCAGAAGTCAGGTTCGAATATGGGTCACCTGAGGTCAAAAACTAGGTCACTAGGGCAAATCAAAGAAAATACTTATTTATACTCAAGATTTTTGCTCCAATTTTAATGATAATTGGTCAGAATATTTTTTTTCCATGAAATCACTAGGTCAAACATGTTTATACTGTTACGGTGTGTTATGGTGTGTTTCTCAGGTGAGCGAACTAGGGCCATCTTTGCCCTCTTGTATGTAAAATGTCGCCGTAGAAATATTTATATTTACAAAAAATTGAAAATATGAATATGTTTTAAATTCTAATTGAACAATTTTAATAGTGTTAAGAATTAACAGAAAGCTTACGTAACTGTATAAAACACGCAGTTTATAGTTGTGAAAAATATTATATCAATAAAATCAAAAAGCATCATTCACATGATGCGAGACACATCAGTTCTCAAGAAAATTACTCTGAGAATTTATAAAGTGTATACTTTAAGAAAACTTTGATAAAGCACTGCGTGTCACACTATTTAGCGACCACGATATGATCTGCCAATATTGGGCCGATATCATTTTAATGTTGGCCATATATCATTTGCCAATATCGGACCAATGTCATTATGATGTTGGCTCGACACCGTCGGGCCGACATCATTCCTATCTGCAGCCGAAATTAAAACCGATATCGGGCCGTTATAGACAACGACGTCGGTTTGATATCGGGCCGATAATAGAATGCTGGCTGGGATGGTGAGATACAGAATATGTGTATTTTTGCCGAACTGACTTGAATGAAATAATCCTATTACTTTGGTCCTATATAAACAAAAAAAAAAAAAAAAAAAAAAAAAAAAACGAGACAATTTGACAAAATAACACAGTGAAAATAAAAACAACTTTATTGTCTGTCCTTTGATTTAACAATATTATGGATTTATCGGTTCTCTTGTAGTATCACATTACCTTACACCTTCTCCCATATCACAGTTATAAGTAAGTTAGGTTTTTTATTAAATATATACATATTTGCAAGTCTTAAAGTTCATTTAATATTCTCATTCATTAGTGTTTCTACATAATCCCAAAACAAACCATGGTAAGCAAGAAAGAGACTTTGTTAGAAAAAGGTCCTTATTTAAACGGTCAGTGAGGAAAGATTTCAGTGAATACTGTTTGATTTACAAATATTCAACTAAACTACAGATACGTATTTCGAAAATCGCCTTGATTATATTTTCCTATATAATAATGATAATTTTACAATGTTTTGATTCATAAACATGTTTTTCGTCGTTGTAAGATGTGGATATCAAAAGTATAAAACTGTTACTTAATCGGACATATGCAGAATTTTATAAAGGGCACAATTTCAAAATAGAATTCTGTACCTTGTGGAATGGACAAACCGAGAATGTCGAGGGAATCTTAAAATTAACAGATTAAGTTAGTGGCACCGTATCAACAACTGGCAAATTATGTGGTCCCCGGGTGCAATTCCAGAATTCTCTGGGTTTTAACCATGTTCGATAGGATTGATTCTGCTTTTGCGACCAGTGTAGATCATGACCAGTCTGCACATCCGTGCAGTCTGATCAAGATTTGCACTGTTCACCATTCAGTCAGTATCGTTTTAGTAAACACCCCTTTTTACAGTTAATCGTACTGTCGAAATTGAAAGATGGATAAGTTTGTTATAGAAATTTAGCAGGGTTAAGGAAGTCATGTGCACGTTGAGCCACACTTATGTCACAAGAATGCCGAATTTCTTCACGAGAATACGTAATCATACGGAAATAGCCGAATGTCAGTACGAATGCACTACCTTTATAGACAAAATTCATCTCTATACATTAATAACTTTTATTTGTTTATTTACAGTTTTATCAAATTGAAACAAGTATTTAAACTTGCATTAAAAGAAAAAGATTAAGCAAAACACACATCTCTTGCCATTTCAAAAATACTAAATGCAGTACGCATCATACATCGACTTGTATAATAAGTTCTCTAAATAATATAGAAAGTAATTATACTTTTCTGTACACACTAACTGCTTACCATTCCGGAAACTTCACTTTATAAAGTATATAAATTGCGGCATATTGAAAATAAAACAAAACATATATAAAGATCTGCACAAGTTTTGTTGAAAATAGAAGATTTAACATCTGGGCCTAAAGCATATTTAAAATGTATGTATAACCTTTAACCCTTTCTTTAGGTATTTTGCTAAAATCTTATTCCTATGATGTTTAAATATTCACTGTTTAATTATCGGAGTTTGAAGATTCGGTTGATTCTACATTGTTACCGACGTAGTTAATGATTGTGTTTTTTAGTTCTCTGCGAAATCGTCGTTGTTTGAACTTTCTCCCATGTCCATGGCACATCATTTTCAGTATTTGCGGCAACGAGCAGATAAACAGAGCTGTTCCTACATGCACGATAGTGTGCAGTTGTCGAAACCCGTCAGTTTCGATCAATATGTTAATAAGAAGTCCCAATACAATCAAAATAATAGCAACTTTAAATAAAGAGATAAACACTTGTTTCCTCTTTGGGATGTGATTTTCTATTACGTGTTCAAACAATGATTCCCTGACACCACTGAAATCACCTTTCTGGATCACAAGAAGATCTGTGTCATTAGCCCTTTGTAAAGAAAAACAAATACTAATGGTGTCTTTCAAAAGGTCTTGATAAATACGAGAGAAGTCTTGGACACTCTGCCAGAGATAATAAATGACGGTGAGTGTGAAAATCAGATACCCATAAGATACTTTTGGATACACAACTACGCCGGTGAACGTGAAAAACACCACTCTTGTGAAAAATAGAGTAGCATCCATGAATATTGTGCAGAACATGTGCAAGAAAAAGAACACGCAAGCGATCAGAATGATTGCGACAAAGATGTACAAGGTTTTTACACAAAAACGTCGCCTTTGTGACAAGTGCAGCCTGCCGCAGTATGCTTTGATAATAGTCAAAGCAAACGACACAACTGGAAAACCGTAAATCACTATACATAGGAATATTTCAATGGTACAAAAGACGACATAGAATGGAAAGAAAACCACGCAAAATTTTGAACAGTAGAAATATTGCCAACGCTCCTTTTGTACACGGAACATATGCTCCCAGTATCTACTGTTGACAAACATGTAAAATTGAGCCAGATAAACACTATACAACTTTAGATAGTTATGCTTTTTCCGAATGCAGACGGAACCAAAATGCTCGATGGAACGAGACCGAATACACAAGGGTGATACACTTTCATCTACGTCATTTCCGGGCAGACCGGAAATTAGCAGGGTTGACAAATTGTCAGGGATGATAATAAGTATGCTTGTGATAAACAAATACGATCCAATAGCAATATAAGGACCTCCGAGGTACGGAAGAAAATTATCTTTACTGTCCTGATACCCGACAATGAGGGAACGAAACCCCATAGGCACACCTTTATTGACACTTGTTAAAACAAAAGAATGAAGAAACCAGAAGTCGATGCAAACTTGCAGTCCAATAACTAGCAAGCTGAGACAAGGTAGCAAAATGCGTTTAAACCTTTTTAAAACAAACTGGCAGGGTCCAGTTTCTTTTGACACTAAGAATTCTCGGCATCTCCTTATTGGTGAAAAAAGAGTTTTAAATAAAGTCACATGGTCGTGCTCATTGAGCCAAATAATTTTGTCCGATAAAATTATACTTTCGTGAACTGCCAGTGAATTAGTCTCTGATACACTGGGATAGTCTTCATTCCGATCAAACAAAATGTGAACTGAGTAAAGAAGAAACAAAGGAAAATACACGAACAACACCATTGAAACAATAATTGGTAATATCCAGCCAACGGTTTCATATTCAAACACGCGCTTGGGGAAATGACACGTGATGGTCCTTTCCTGAAGGAATGTTTGGTAATAATAGCTGCAACAGACGTATTCAAGAGCTTCAAGAGGGCACACGATGTGTTTGCAAAAGGTATACAATAAATGTGGTTTAATTATTTTTCTTCTTTTGTAACAGAAATAACTTGGTGCATATTTTTCTTCTGAGAAGTCCATCATTTCCAGTGTCAAGTTCAAGAGGGCATTACTAATAATCGTGTCGTCCTTGGGTCTTCCTACTTCTAAATTTGAACAATTTCCTGATACTTTCCTGATTATAATGTCTTGTGGGGTGGTAAGAGCGTAACTAGTTAACAGTCCCATCGACCAAACTCCAAATTCTATTGGCCAGTTCAGAAACTCCAACCCGCCTTCCTTTCCATAGAAAGTCCAAACCCATAAGTCTTCTCCAACAATGTATTTACTTCCTCTTATAGTAACACCAGAAGCTGGGTTCAATTTAAGGTAAACAAAGTTTGCTTCAGAGGTAATCACATCATGTCGGAACAGGCTAATGCATTTTTTACATATTTCAAGTTTACAGTCGTCGTCGTCATCAATGACCGTGCTAATTTCCACATCGTTAGGTACTTCGTGCATATGCACGCGGTTGCCCACGTGTTTACTCACCAGCCGTACGAGCGACTTTCTATATCCTGTGACGGCTACACCAGTCGCCTTAATTGTAGTGTGATTTGACCTGTTTTGAAACAGTTCACGCACGCCTATCCCCGCCTCTTTATTGGAATGGTTGACTTCAAGTCTGTTCAATGTTACATGATTGGTTAGACAGATAATGGAAATAGCTGATAGTAGATTTTTCATACACTCCATTCTAATGCTGTAACTTCTGAAAAAAACACAAAGGAAATTGGTGAAAATAGTACTGGCAATCCTTAAAAGTCCAGTTAAGTATCGCAATGTCACGTGTGTGATATTTTTTCTACAGACCGTCTGTATTATATTCCTAAACATGTCTCAAATGATTTTATATTGTCACTTTTATTATACTTACATTACACCACACTTTTAACACTTTTATATCATATCCGATTTTACTAAAATGTTTGTATGACATCAAAGTGCAAAACAATATATATAAGCATATACCATCCGGAAGATAATTCGATACGTACATGTTCATGAAAATAAGAAAACGTGTAGTCTGCTTATAAAAAAGTTATCACTGCACAAGAAGATGTAAGTATGTTTGCATGTAATGAAATATCAAATGAGCTGTGCCATGAGAAAACCAACATAGTGGCTTTGCGACCAACATGGATCCGGACCAGCCTGCGCATCATGCTGTTCGCTGTCAAAGCCTATTGCAATTAGAGAAACCTTTAGCGAACAGCATGGATCCTGACCAGACTGCGCGGATGCGCAGGCTGGTCTGGGTCCATGCTGGTCGCAAAGCCACTATGTTGATTTTCTCATGGCGCGGCTCAAATGTAGTTTAATTGAAAAATTACTAACTGTCGTGATGTTTACATATCAGAGGGGTCTTCGTCAGATGTTATTTGTGGGGTTGTTGTATTTTGGGAGAACCAATAGAATATAATCCGGAAAGTAGATCCCTCGGAAGCACCGAGAACAATGCAAATAGTGAAAATTGCAGACTCGATTTGATTGAGTCTGTTCATGAGCAGTAATGGAAAATGCAACACTGCCCACGCCCCTATAGCACCGGCTTTAAGCAGTATTCAATTTTCAAATCTAAATTAGTTGAAATCAGTGATCCCGTTGGACCAGAAAATATAACAACACTGGGATGAAGTCGGGGCGACTTTTTACGGCCGCCACACAGCACTTAACACCCGCTGTTGTGAAGTAAATATATTAAATCCGGAAAGAAGATCCCTCGTAAGCACCGAGAACAATGCAAATAGTGAAAATTGCAGATTCGGTTTGATTGAGTAGACTGCATCTACAAGAAATATTATCATAAATTTTTCATTTATATATTAAGTGTCCGTATAATTGGATAACCGTTTGACAAGTGTTATTATGCATACAGTAGTCAAACAAAAGAATGAAAATATTATGGTATTATGTTTCCTTAAAATATACATGTACTATTTCAATGTCGAATTACAATAACATCTAAATGAGAAAGACCTAAGTTAATGAATAATAAACAGTTACTAACCTGGAAGTAGAGATAGTACCTAAATTTTTAGATTATGGAAAACAATTTAAGGGAAAAAATAATGCTGGCTGCTGATATGTAACATTTAAGACTGAATATAGTACTTATGTCTTGATTTGATCATTTTGAAGCATATTATTTAAGAATTTCTGAAATTTCTTATTTAACTTTCAAGTAGCTGCTCTTGTAGATAGTCCTACCTATCAAGTAATTGATAAATATTTAATCCACAATTATATCTGGATTATTGTGGGAAGAACTTATCTCAAAGGAATATATACCACTTTATTCATGGAGCGAGCGCAGTCGTCCAGTGACACCACTGTCTGACTACGAAACCAGGCGTCGTGAGTTCGATCCCCCGCTTTACTAACTAGGCTTCCGTGTGTGGTTACCTTACACATGTGAAGAGTAAGAACCAGGAAAGCTTTTGGAATCGGAGCGTCTTCTGTATCGTGTACTGTCCTCCAACAAAAGTTACTAACAGTCTTGTGGAGGAGTCGCCAAAACGAATATGTGTATTCTTGGTAGTATGGAGCCTAGTTTTGTCAAATTCCTAGTCAGATCTGGGTACCAGACCAACGGAGCAGATACAATCTAAATGGCTCTGAATAAAGGACGTGACTAGAAGTTTTCTCTTATACATGGTAAAAATTGGCTTATCCTAAAAGGAAACATTAACCCACTGTTTACTTTTTAATGACTGATCTAGCCATTGAATCACGTAATACAGTTTGGGTCGAAGTTATACCCAGGTACTTAATGAACACGCCATTACAAGAAAATTTCAAGCTTGAATGTGACTTCAGTCTAGGTTTAGAACCAAATAGTATTGATTCGTTCTTACCAACCAATCATTTACTTAAATGTTCCAGTTCCCTGGATAAAATAAAGTCTAGTATATTTCTTACAACAACAAACGACGACTAACTAATTTACGACATAAATTGAAAATAGGATAGGACCTAAAATAGACCCTTGAAGGTAACCACAGATGATACCAGCTTGTGTTGACTGAAACCACATATTATGGGGCTATACCAAATCAAAAGAAATAGAACGAATACATCTGAAATTTTGCAAACGGTTAATACAAGTTAAATTAACACATGTTCAGGTTTGTATATGGGGAACTTGATAGATATCCATTATATATTAGTAGATATGTACGGATTATAAAGTACTGGTTAAAATTATCAAGAACAAATAATATACTGTTAAAAGTTGCATATATGCAAGCACTAGAAGATAGTAATAAAGGGTTTTGTAATTGGGTTACTAATGTTAGAATGTTAGAAAACTATTATGATAAATGATCAGCATATTGATTATGGTTTTGCAGATAGTTTTGACGGTGTACATAATGTAAACATTAATGTATTTGTGCAAGTATTTAAATGTATAGTTATAGATACTTTTAAACAGGAAATGTTTGCATCTTTAAGTAATAGTACTGTTCTTGATAAAGTATTTAAAATGAATTTCAGTATGAAAAATATGTGAACATGTTACCAAAGAAGAATCGTTTATATTTTTGTAAGATTCGTGTGTCTGTCCATCCATTAAGGATCCAAACGGGCAGATATGCAAGAAACAATACCTCACGTAATGATCGTTATTGTATATGTTGTAACCAACTTGATATTGAATATGAGTATCATTTTGTTTGTATATGCCCATGTTACACTGCTATTAAACAAAAATACATTAAGCGTTATTATTATGATCATCCATCTGTGTTCAAATACCATCAACTTTTAAACTCTGAACATAAATTTGAGTTGATAAAGCTATACAATTATATCAAGGAATCATTATGAATTCGTAATGCTATTTTAAACAATCCTGCTTAATATGTTCACCCTCTGTTACCATATCATATACTCCTAGCTACACATCATTATCAGAAGTACGAACATGTACATGTTCATATTTCCTCTATCATATGACTAAATGTTTCGTTTGCATGTAACACTATTACCATGTATATACACGTGACATGTTAAAATGTTTACATATATGTGTTTAGACGATGTACTTATGTATAAGTCTTAATAAAAGTCTGTTCTGGGGCCGTATTCATAAAGCATCTTAAGTATAAGTATAAGAAATTGATTATTTACTTAAGTATTACTTAGGTAAGAAATTTATTTTACTTAAGTATATTTGTTATTCATAAAACAACTTAGTAAGTAACTCTTGGCTTTTATTGTGGACGAAAACATTAAAAAAACAACATCAATACCAGACAGATACAACATGCACAATTATGTTTAAAGTGCTTTTATATGAAAAACAACACTTTAATCGTACTCACGACGCCATTTTGTTTTCTGACTTTTTTCATTTCTTACGTGTCTTAAGTTTAAGCTGTTTTATGAATTGGACTTAAGTTTTTTACTTAGACTTAAGCTGAAATCACCACAAACTTAAGTAAAATCTTCAACTTAAGTCAAAACTTATACTTAAGATGCTTTATGAATACGGCCCCTGTTCTGTTCTGTTAAACGTAGTTACCGTAGTAATACATACTCATACATTTTCAATACATCAGTTGGTTTAGGAAAAAAGCAGAATTATTCACAACACATTCATTTCTTTGTAGTTGCTATGATTGATACACGTGCATTGAAGTGAAAGGTAACTTTATAATCTATTGAATATTTGTACAGTGTATGCGGTATATATTATAATAAATTTGTTTAACGTGTGGTCGTCTTTTTTCTCGAAACATAAATATATATTATGTTCAACATGTTCAATATGTTTTTTTCCAGAAGCTTACCGTGTGACTATAATCCGATTATACATCATATCATATCCATCAAGGTAGCGTGTACTTAAGACTTTAAAAAAAAAAGTTGTGTTCTGTTCTTATAAATCTGACTTGTAAATGTTCATCTTTAACACCTTGATTTGTTGTAAACATGACGTGGCAAATAAAACATAGAAGATTATCATTGTATCTTATAGGAATATTTTTTTATATTCACGCTTACACGATATTGCAATATAACTGGATCTAATTCAGAAACCTAGCCAGTTGATCCACTAAGTGAATACAAGTAGCGTTACTATAATGTTTCCTGAAATATTAACGTAATGTCTTTATTGATTTGATTAGATACCTGATTCTTTTGTTTCATATAACTGTTTTCTGTCGATATATTATATTTCCTGCATGGTTCCATGAGGTTGGCATGCCCTAAACGCGTTTAAACCCCCCAGTTTCCTTTATATAGGTTACTGACAGTTTAAAGGCGGTGCCCCTATTTTCAACTGGTTTTCTGTCTGTCTTGTATTGTCTGTTGCGTATGTTGTCTTGTTTGTTGTAAGCGTTTTCTCCTCCTCCTAACTCCCCCTATTGCCCCCGCCCTTTCCCCTTGCATTTGCGCTCCATTTTTGCATCCCCCTTTACTTTGAGTTAGTTTTCGTGGTTCTCCTTTAGTTTGGCTGCCGGAATCCTAAGGCGGTACACGATTGTTTTTTCCTGCTTATAGGGGTGCGTTTGTGTGCTTAAGAGTCTAAAGCGGTGCCCTACTGTGTTCTTGTATCTAACTTGTCCGTTTTTCTATGTTAGTTGCGCTATTGTGGTTTACGTTATTGTGTAACTGTGATTAAGTAACGTAGCATTCCCTTTGTATATTCATTCTTGTTCTACTTTCCCCTTCAACTTCCTCCCCCAATCCGCACCCCTTTTTTACCCCTTACCACTTTCTCCCCCTCTTTTTATATTTGGCATAAATTTATATGTACTTGTAAGATTTTTGAAGCAACCCGTCTGTAATATTTTTCCATTACGGCTTCTTTTTGTTGTGGGCTTAGTGGCGGCTCTGAGGCTGTGATTTTGGTGCTCTGTGCTCCCGAGAAATCTACCCTTACCTATTATTTTTCAAAGAGATCAAGATATCTTAAACTGCTATAAAACGTTTGCGTTAAAATAGATAAAGTCTAAAAGGTTGTTATGTGTAATTAGCTGGTTAGAAAAGCTCCATTCAATCATTGCATATGAAAGTATACAGATAGAGCCATAAAGGGAGAAAAAAAACTTATATGTTAGTAAGTATTCAAAACCTTGCCAAATTAATTAGAAATGAATTGTCGAAAATTCAAATCAGCAAGACATTAATGTTACTTTATGTTCCTAACAAAAATATCGCAGCCACATTACAAAAAAAGGTATTATGGCCCTTAACGAACACACCAGCAGCTTTATTTTGAACGAGAGTCAAGTATTAGTTTTAAAAAGGTCGCTATCCGCAAAAGGATATTGTCAAGTATCCCGGACGATAATGCATTGTCAAACAAATAAAACTGAAACTACATCCTATTTTAAGTAGTCTGCACATGTTACTTCTCACGATTAAAGCAGACAGTAAATGAGACATGTTTGTTTGATTACTATTTCTTGTGTGAAGGTTTGAGCTCTTCATTTCATACATGGACGGCAATACGACTTTTTGTTTTTGTTTTGTAATTCCATGGGCACACTGAAAGAATCATAATCATTTACAGTTTTATTTTCGTGCAAAAGCAGTACTTTTGGCGATAATACAGAGTGGAGAAACAACCTACAGAAAGCCTGAAAGCATGGACATTTCTGCTGTTTGTTTCATTTATCAGGCCAGCCTCAGTTTGTTCTAACGTTTGCTAATGCTACCTCAGGTCCACACAAAAATCTCCAGATGTAAAACATTCTCATGCGGACCAACATTACTGTAAATTCTTATGACTCCACATCTGATGATTATGATTATAATCATTTTGAGCGCCAAATGTCAAAGGCTGCTAAATTGTGTCTCTCTAAATAAATGGGATTTTATGTGATTAAATGACTGTGTAGAAACTTCATTTTTGTTTTGGAGTTACATGAATATATGACATTTATGAATATATCATTCGTTTTTGGATTACAAATTGCAAATTACAAATATAGATCAATACCCAGACAATGGATTTTACCTGACCAACAATTATTGGCAAGATTAAAAGGTCTGGGGATATTAAACTTTAGAAGTTACCGATCAGGAGCTGCAATACACACAAGTCACAAAATACAAAGGAAACAATATGGTGTAAATGTGTCAAATCTTGTATATCCAAAACGATCAAACACACTCAGTAACTATACAGAGAATGTCACCTGTCTAACATTGAACTGTCATTCAGTAGTCAAAAAGGATGTGCTAGTCGGACAATTGCTTCGTGACGAGAACATTGACTTTGCACTTTTGACGGAAACCTGGTATTCCGATGAAAAACAATCCCAATTCGAAACATCAGATTTAAATCAAGATGGTTATAGACTCAGTGTTGCGAATCGTAGAAACAAAACGGGTGGCGGTATTGCTCTGACTTGTAAAAGTAGTGTTCAAATGCGCAAAATGGTATCTGGCACCACCGAAAGTTTTGAGTACGGAGTATGGCAAATGGTCTTTAAAAACATTACCATTAATTGTGTAGGCATTTATAGACCCCCAGCTTTGGCGACACCTACGCAGTTTGTGAAAGACTTTTTCGAATTTCTTGAAGACGTTATTTCCAAGTACCCCAATCTCATGATCATGGGAGATTTCAATCTACATATACATGACGACACCAACACTATTTCTGAATTCAACAGTTGTTTATGTGCTATGGGGTTGCAACAACATGTACATTTCCCAACACAAGTGTTCGGTCAGAGTCTTGATCTTGTGATCACAGAGGTCGCAAATGGTGTTGAACTTATCTCATGTGAACCCGGTCCTTTCTTATCCGACCATCGTGTAGTAAAAGTCATTACAAAAGTGAAAAAGGAAAACATCATCAGCAAGTCTATTACTTACCGGAACTTTAATGACATAAATGACTCAGATTTTGCTAGTGACCTTGCTGATTTGAAAATTGAAAGTGATTCAATTGAGACATATGTTGACATTTTTCAAGATGAAATGAAAAATATCATTGACAAGCACGCTCCTTTAAAAGAGAAAACTATTATTTGTCGAAATCCGAAACCGTGGTTTAATGAGGATATCCGCCACTTAAAACAAATTCTGCGCAAATCCGAACGTTTGTAGAGGAGGTACCAAAATCCACAGGACTATGAAATTTTCAAGACTGCTCTTAATAAGTATCACCATGAACTGAAACTATTTGTGACAGATCTCACCGGCGGCAAGTCGGAGAATCCAATGCCTGTTGTTGAAAATGAAAATACGCTAGCTGACAAATTTGCTGACTTTTTCATGGAAAAGATTCAGAAAATACGGGACAACTTAAAAGATTTTGAAAACTATAAACCATCAATGAGAAATGTGCCGGAATTTGGAAAATTTGATGAACTTAGTGAGGATGAAGTTAGAAAACTCATTAACCAGTTACAAACAAAGTCGTGTGAAATTGATGTTATTCCAACAAAAGTGTTGAAGTCATATTTAAACGAGCTCCTCCCAATTATAACTAGACTAGTGAATCTTTCATTGACTCAAGGAGTCTTCCCAGTGCAGTGGAAACTGGCAATAGTTAGACCTCTGTTAAAGAAAGCTGGTCTCGAACTTATATTCTCAAACTATAGGCCAGTGAGCAATTTATCATTCTTGTCCAAATTGATAGAGAAAGCAGCACTGTATTTACTTAATAAACATGTAAATGAACATAATCCCCTTCCGAAAAATCAGTCCGCATACAGGCAACATCATTCGTGCGAATCGGCTTTATTGAGACTTATCAATGACATCTTGGACGCTATGGAACATCAAGAAGTGACTGCATTGATAGCATTAGACCTTAGTGCAGCTTTTGATACGGTAGATCACGATATTCTTTTGGACGTTTTGAAATGTCAGTATGGTGTCTCTGGTGTTGCATTGGACTGGTTGAACTCATATCTGAGGCCACGGAGTTGCCGCGTGAGTGTGAATCAAACAGTGTCATCAGCACGTGAGCTTACGTGTAGTGTCCCCCAGGGAAGCTGTTTAGGGCCGTGGCTCTATCTCACATACGCAGGAACGATTTTTGACATTGTTCCCCCGTCCATTTCCGTCTTTGGCTTTGCCGACGACCACTCCGCAAGCACACGTTTTAAGCCCGAACCATCCATCGAGGCTAAATCCATTGGTGAACTCGAGGAGTTTGCTACAGATTCAAATGAGTGAATGAACAGTAACAAACTAAAAATGAATTCCTCAAAAACTGAACATATTGCCTTTGGAAGTGCCCCTCAGTTGAATAAGTTAAACATTCACGAGATAGATATTTGTGGTGATAAAATCAAGAGACAGAGTAACATCAGATATTTGGGGGCCTATTTGGACGAAACTTTAACTTTCAAAGAGCATATAAAAATAAAGTGTAGAACGGCAATATTGAATTTTTTCCGAATCAAAAACATTCGCAAATATTTGACTCAGGATGCAACTGAAACCTTAGTGCTATCGCTGGTTATTTCGCATTTAGACTACTGTAATGTTATTTTATACGGTATTTCTGATTGTGACATCGCAAAACTGCAACGCATTCAAAATATGTGTGCGAAGTTAGTTCTGAATCGTAGAAGAAGAGACAGTTCTAAGCAGGCACTCTACGATTTGCACTGGCTGCCGATCAAAGCCAGAATAAACTTTAAGATCTTGACGTACATGTTCAATTGCCATGTTGGAAATGCGCCTGCATATTTGATTGAACTCTTAACACCGAAAATCCCCCAGCGCTCCCTCAGATCCTCGGAGTCATCAGTTGACTGTTACATCGTCCCTTTCAACAAGCGAAAAACTTTTAGTGATAGAAGCTTTAGTACTATAGGGCCAAAGTTGTGGAACAATTTGCCGTTGAACATCAGACAAAGTTCTTCAATTGACTGCTTTAGGAAAAAGTTGAAAACGCATTTCTTCAGAGACTACTTTGCATTATTCTAAGTTTTGACTGAGTTTTAAACAGTGATGCTGGTGACAGTGATAGAAATTTAATGTTTGTCTGTGATAATTGTATGTTAGTAATATTTTAAAATATAGTATTATCATTGACTTTAAATTAATAATTGCTATTTTGATTCGTTTTAATTAATCTTATTTAAAATATTTTATATTTAATATTTTATTTCAACTTGTATTGTAAAACGCCATTGAATATGTTTTAAATGTAGAAATAGGCGTTTAAGCAAATAAACCAGTTTCAGTTTCAGTTTTCACATCGTGCGCAACTTCAGTCTGTTGGTCATTAGATAGAGAATGCGACAGTCATGGAGTAAAAACGCAATGTTACTTTGACAGTTGTTCGAAACTTTAACAGTTGATTAAGCTAACAGTGGATTAACTTTTACAGTTATATTTCGACACTTCAGAAAACTTGGAAAAACAAAATGTATGGCTTAAGGATCATGAACACTAAAACGTCTTTACAGTAAAATTAAAGTGTTTCCCACCAAGACTAGTGTTTTAAAATTTTACAGGCGATTAGTTTAACAGTCTGTTAAGGTTTCGAACAACTGGGCCAAATTCTGTTTTACTAGTATCGCTAGTGGATTCCAGCTTATTTGTAGTAACGGGAACCTGCGATGAAAAAGATAAACCTTAGATAAGTATACATGTATTTCATTGTAAATATTACATGCATTTGATAACAATACAAATATACATTAACAATCAATGACAATATAGACAGGGCCGTGCCACAAGTTCTGTCAGCATTTGTAAACTTATACAACATCTGAATTATTTTACTAAATAAATATTTTGACATGTATTACACACAAGACTGAATGAAACATATTGGTGTGACTAAATTGAAAAACATCATTTGATGAAATAGCTCGTTCAAACTGATACTTTTGAACTTTTGATACTTTTTCGTTACTTTCAAATGGATCAGTTTCTCTAGAAACTATGACACGGGAAGAGGCCATCATTATTATTCTGTTCGAATGAATTGAGATTTTATTATTAATTTAAGGTTAGTTTTAAGGAACTGATAAAAACAATAATTTGCTGTTATGCTCGCTCAAACGATCAGAATTCACGATACATATATGTACCGCCGTTGTTGTCGCCCGAGAAATAAATAATAGTAAAGTGTCATTAAAGGGTGCAACATTCTGTTTTCATGAACCAGTAGATTTTTTCTATATATGTTAATGCACTGAATTTATGCAAATCGTTATTCAGATTATATATCTGTTACTTATCTATCCGTGTAGAACCGAAAACAATCATTTACTTATGTGATGGTACTTTTGAACATTTCTTTTAATTTAATTATGTATCAAGAGATTCAGCACATTTCTTATATGATTGTCTAATGAATTCCTCAGATCAGTAGGTGAGAGTATGAATAAGTTACTAGAAATCTGAAGCGTTCCAGTTCTTGTTAAGTATTTATTATTGTTTTTCGAAGGGTAGTTGGTTGTCTCTTTTATACAGGGAAGAAATATATCTGCCAAGAATTCAAGAAGAATAAGCCGTAGCTTTATAAACTGAAATGTAACATTGTGGAGTAGTCCAAAATATAATTCCATAATGTCGATGAAATACAGTATAATGGGTCACGTACTATCGAGAATGCAAACTGTTTGAGTAAAGAACAGTATATAAAGCCAAATGTTGTCAAAATGTTATGAAGTATGTATACTCAAGATGAGATTACTTGTGTTAAGGTGGCCAAACTTTCTAAGGTGTTAAAAGCTACTTTGATAAAAATGTTGTACAAGTTAGGGTTTTCCGATAGAAAAAGGTACTGTTACGTCGTCTTCACCTCGTTGCAAACTTTTTAATTGTACATTGTACTGTATCTGGTACTTACATGTGACAGAAAGTAGAATTGAAGTTTTCTTTCTACTTGAATGATTGGTTTGACCTTGACTACAATTGTTGTTCATTTGTTATCTCATAAACAAGGTTTTTTTCCCTAGGGAAAGACGGGAATATCTATCCGCCTATTGACTATTCTTCCCACTATGTAGGCAAGAAATACTTATTTCTACCGTTTGCAGATTTATATAGAATAAGTTTCTTTAATGCAAAATAAGATATTCTTTTACCTGCTAATGTGTACAAGAAAACAATATCCAAGCCTTGTAAAACTGCAAATCTTAAGTTATTTTCTGAAATTCACAATAAGAATATTCACTTAGGGTTGATTTTGGTATAATTAAA
The DNA here is from genome assembly GCF_021730395.1 of Mercenaria mercenaria. Classification (NCBI taxonomy): domain Eukaryota; kingdom Metazoa; phylum Mollusca; class Bivalvia; order Venerida; family Veneridae; genus Mercenaria; species Mercenaria mercenaria. Next base: position 70,557,532 of record NC_069368.1, on the reverse strand, counting down.
ACCCTATTAAAAGTATTATGAAAAGAATCCATGGATATTTTTGTCGAGCATCCAACGGAGGAAAGAGACAAGACCAATCGCTCAGTCTGTAAATCGATCATTACATGACAGTATACAATCGTCCTCTGTGGGAAATAAGAAAATACAACTCATTTTTGTGTGAGAGATTTCATTCAACTGATAAAATAAGATACATTGTCAGAGATTGAGAGGTAAAATTATGCAATGACAATAGTAACAAAAGATTGCAATGAATTAACTGTATATGCATAGAGACAGAGACAGAGATATAAGCATTAAAACAAATAAAAGATATGCTTAAGTCAAATAAAGAAATGTTAAATGAATAAAAATTTATGTTACAGGAAATAAATCTTATCTTTTTTCCGACCAAACATTGCACATTGTAAGAACAGAATTCACAGAAAACTAGCAAGAATAGTCTATAGATTTTTTTTATATTTTTTTTATAGTTTTCCGGTTTACAAGTTGCACATCTTATACTGAAATATTGTAAATAGTTTTCCTATGCCATGCTTGTGCAATAGTTTTGTAAAATGTTTTCTGGCAAACCGTTTTGTTTTTACCTAATTAAAGGTTATTCTACCATTCGAACAATTTTTCAGCCACCGATCAGGGACATATATTACTTTATGGGCTGGAACTGAAACGAATAAGCTTCGTATAAATGTTCTTTACATGATAGTATTTTAAAAACGTTTCAAACCCTTCCGACGTAACAAATACCTATATACTAAACTATCTGTCTAAATTTGAATTAAACAATCAAAACTTGAATGAAATTAACAAGAAAACGATAACAAAATAGAAAAAGTTAAAATAAATCAGATCTTGCAATAGTAGTAAAGGCTGGTGATATGGTCCTTTACTACTTGCAATATCCACATGTCTTGGCACAGTTTGTTACAGCGAATGAACTCTTCCAATCATCACAGAATGTGGAATATTCATTCACTAGTGTCCCACAGTCATCCCTCTGGTCGCTGCACTCAGTAGGCACTATATTGTGATACATTATTCATATTATGTATATAATAGATACTTGTAATACATTACCGAATTAATTAATTAGATACTTAGATTAATTTTCACGAAATAAATATTACGAAAATACAAATGTATATAACAAACTCCCAAATTAAGTAAATGAACATGAAAGTAGTTAGATATTTTTAACGAAATAAATATTACGAAAATAAAAATGTATATAACAAACTGCCCAATTAAGTAAATAAACATGAATAACGAAAGTAATTAGATATTTATAACGAAAAAATATTACGGAAATACAAAATTTGATGTGTATAACGTGTATAACAAATCGCCCAATTAATTAGATGTACATGAAAGTAATTAGAGATATATTCATTTGTTGAGATGAATAAATTTTAAAACTCTGAATCTTTAAGGTCAATTTTGTTTTTGTTGTGTCTTACCTGAACGGTCATACTGACAGACAAACTTGTTCTTTTGCCTACAACCTTCGTCTCTCCAAAGGCACTTTGAATTTATACTAACACACCCTTCCGGTTTTTTTGCTGTTTGACAGAAAAAGGACTTTTCACAATTTTGCAGCGAGATTTGTTTTGCGCAATAGATAAAAAGAAAATATTTCAAAAATGTATGCCTTCTAGTTAGCTTTTGACATTACTTAGCACTGTCACTGCTCTCTAAGAACACAGGGTCAAAGTTTTTTTTAGAAATTGTCCAAATGCTAAATCTTGTTTTACTATTAATGAGCGTTACTATTCTTGTCGAATGGTTAATAACAACGCTAAAACAATGATACTCAGTAAGTTATATTCAACTTGACGGCCATTAAGTAAGTTTACTCAGTAATTTTTTGACGGGGCGACATGACAAAATAATACCGGGATTTTCATTGCTATATATAGAAACATAGGTATTAATTGATAATAATGTTAAAAGAGATAGTAATCATTATCATCAACATTATCATCATCATCTTTATAAGTAACAACGTACGTTCAGCCCAATTTATCCAGTCAGGCACTTCCCCGTCGCTCGAAGAGTATTCAAATGTCAAATCTGTCCATACCTCCCTGCAGCCACTGTTATAATGCAAATGGAAAGTTATAAAGGGAATTTATATTCGACAAAATACAAGTAACCTTTGTAAATGTATGCAAAAATTAAGGGAAACTACATTGTTATGATTATTAGTTGATCTTTCAAGTGGAAAAACATGTAAAAATCACAGAATTTTAGTTAAAAATGCCAAATAACTCTTAGGATATTGGCAAAAGAAATCTGTACAGAACTTAATGTTTAGAATCAGAATCTAATTTACAAAACGGCGCTTTTGGCGTTCTGCTAGAAAATGATTCTCGTAGAAAAGTCCATTTAAAAAATATTATGAAATAACTTCATGTTGATAACCCAGACATATCTAAAATAATCTTTCATTAATATTATATCATCGATCTATTCATAACATTTAACCATACACCGGGTGCTTTAAGTCCGTAAGTTTTTTTCCGGTGGACGTCGCTTTACGTTTTTGTCTGTCGCCTTTTCTTAACTTTCCTTTTTATGAGTTGAACCGATGCCTTTCTCTCGGTCCAGAATCTAAAAAGGCATCCGTAATCATTACTATTTGTTGATTGTAAAAATGTACTATATCGTTTTTGTCTACCAACATTTTTGGAAATAAATTGGTAGTGATTCTGTAGCTACAATCACTCAGACTTAACACTTGCAATTCGATTCAGACTAGTTGAATACCCCAGTATCTATCATACATTACGCGAAAAAGCTGGAATAAGACTGACCACTTCAAGTAGGAGCATATGTTAACAAAAGTACTCATGCCACCGGAATATAAGTACTATATGGCTCTACTTACCCATTCTTTTGTAGAAATTCTTTAATAAAGCCTTCGTTAAACTTATTTGGCCGGAGAAGTGAACACCCTTCACATTGATCTTGACAGAACCGACGAGCAGGCTCGTGTAGTTTATTTTCTTCAAACAGTTTGTAGCATACTCTTCCGAAATTTGTCCAGCCATCTCTGCAAGCTGTAAGTTTATCCAGGTTTTATGAGTAACAATATAATCTTTATACTGTACATAACAGCTAACCAACCATTAGTTTTTTTTGCCAGTAATTTTAAAATAACCCCAAACGTACAATTTTGAAATGTAGTAAATGCTGTGTTCACAATTTAAAAAAAGAACAAATTACGCTGTCATAATAATGCATCTTTTAACGACTTCAACCCATCTTTGAAAAGTCGAAAAAATAACCTAAAACATCTAAACTTTACAAACAAGCGAAAAACATTATGAGGGAAGAAAATGTCGACAGAAACAAAATAATGGCGTTGTCCTGCCCTATCGTAAAACAGCGTTTAATATGTGAGTGAAATTTAAACATTTCCTAGAAAATAATCAAAATCTACGCATTCTTATTCCTATCAATATAATATTCATTTTATAAAAATTGTATCTTTCATGTGTACTTTTAAGACTTTTTAAAACCTGGCTTTGGTAGTAGAATGAATAAAATCATAGTTTTGCGTAATTTAGTACTATTGAAATGTTGATACAATGTATGTTAGTATTGGTGGATCGATATGCTACTGTCCCGTTAATTTAAAAATGTATATTTAGTAATTTTCTAAATAGCAAATGACGTGTTAGCTCTTTGTTTCATCATAGTTGTCTGTGTCTATACATGCAGACTATTCAATATCAATTACAGATCATTACAACTGATAAAATTGTTGTAGAAAAATTATCCTTTAATATTTTTCAATTATTAAAGTATAATTTACAAGTAAAATACAATTGCATAGACATAATTAATAAGACAGTAATTGCATTAAAAACGAAACGTATACTGCAGTACATATGATAAACACACAAATTAGCTTACTTCCGCACACATATTTCAATGGCGTCCAATTTCCGTCAGAGAGACATGTCATTTCCCTGACATCAGTATCCCGTTTATTACATACAACAACGACTTTCTCGCCAACACTATACTCGGCTTTTAAAGAATCCTGTCTAGCATCAGGTGGTAATACTGGGGCAGCGCAGACTGTCGTCGAAACTAAAAAAGAATGAAATCGGTAAAAAAAATCCACAGGCTTGAGTTAATGTTGGCTTTTGGTATTCATTCATGTTTGATAATTGGTACATTTCTTAAAAAAACTGGGTTAAAAAATCGGCAATATTCCTGAATTTTATTATTTACGGCAAGTCGTTTTAAAATTTATTGAGAAATGCTGAAAATACAGAGATACCCCTTGACTGGCTGACAGTTTCAGATAACGAAACATTTTTCCTAGGCAAAGATGTAGTAAAACGTATTGAAGAGATAGCATTCCAATTCAAGGAGCTGTATATGATTAAAGGTAGCTTTATATGTAATTTGAGTCCTAGCACTTTATTTGAAGATGTAGCTTGAGAAGGTAAAGTAGTAGCAGTATTTTTTGAAAGCGAGGACAGAAAACGCTACGTTTTAAAAATTTAACTGAAACTCATTGACCTTGAGATGCAAACACAAACTTTGCACCAGTCAGAAACGCTCATAGCCATTTACTTCTAAGGGAGAGAGAGCACTCGCCAAGAAAAGGTTTGAGTGTACCACATAAAGACATCTATTTACGGTAAAGTTAAAGACAAATGATAAGTCTAATGCTATCGCTGTCTCTCTAGAAAAAAAAGTTATCAGCCAAGAAACAGACATACCTAATGGCTCTTATAAAAAACAGCTACATAAACTAAAGAGATATCACTATAAATATAGCAAAACGGTCGCCGTACTAGATATAGGGATAATACATGTTTGTGTGTATTGACGTCTGCAGAAGCCCGTGGGCATTGGTTACAGCGGTCATAAGACTAAATGTATTGTTTTCAGATTAATTTCTTTTGTTCTTGGAAACAGTCAACATGTTTTAAATAGTCAAAACCTGTGCACACAAATCAACACTACTACCAAATAATGTATTTTGGGGTTTTAAACAGCTGTTTTTCATTTCTCGTCATAACAAACTTAAAACTTCAGTAAACAGGAACACAATTTCAAGAATAAACATTTTATATGTATACATGTTATATTGAGTTCAAACGTGTTGACCTGCTTCCAAGATGTATATGAATTCTGTTGTATCTGTGAGATATCATATAAAAACATACCGATGGTACTTTTGTTTCCTAAATATAAAAAATCGCACAAGTTAAAAGCTACTAAATATATCCTAGGTTACCGACGAACATTTTCCTAACGCTAAATTCGAAAAAGAATAAACAGGGTGAATGAGAGCCGCCTAAATTTGCTGATGCAGCACAGTAATAAATATTTGGCCCTGAAACAGCAATTCAAAAATAAAAAATCTGGTATTAACTGCACTTGACTTGCCTTGGTGAGGCACGATTTTTCTTCTTTTAACACATGTTCGGATCCAGTTAAAAGTAGTTTTATGCCAGCATAGACATAACATATTTTATAGATAATTATACTAACTGCTCGGTAAAGGGTCGTCGCAGAGGTTACATGCTTTGCGACAGTCTCTCGATGCATTATCATTCGTCTTGCAGTACGACGGGTTACCATCAATCTTCTCCTTACAGTTGTTCACTGTGTTCTTGCATTCACCTGAAATAATTTGGTTGTACTAAAGCTTATTCATTATGCAATAGGTAATCTCCCAGATCGTTAGTACCTATGTATTAGGAAAATGCGTTTTTGTACGATTCGCTTTCCTCTTCTTCATACGATGCGCCTTATAAATTATTATTATAAATTATTCGTTGTAGAAAATTTAAGCACTATAACTTGTTTGTAGTGTCTTCATAATCAAATATTTGTGCCCCACCTATTTAAATGTAAAATTACATTCAACGAGACTTCTATTGCCCTTCGGTATTTTTGCAATATCTTTCATAATACAAATAGTATAATCTTAAAAAATTCTTGCGTTATTAGAACAAAATGTTTTATATCAAGTGTTCAAATTTCAACGAAATTGAAAAAGGCGGTAATATCTTTGAATTCATTCTGTTACCTAAACCCAATTAAAAAATCACACACAAAACACATAAATGTCTGAAATTAACAAACAAAGACATTTCACTATAGGTAGAAAGTTATGACAAGAAGAGAAAAGAACTCTTTATCATAATATATCTTTTAAAAATATGACTTAATATTTGATCACATATTATTTACATATTACAAATAATTCAATATCTACCACTCATTATCCTTATGAATGATATTTGGAAATTTACTAAAAGCAAAATATTTAGGGGTATTTTTGTGACTTTTCAAATATATTTAAAGATTGTGAAAAGAATACACGGCTTTCATTACGCACATCGATTTTGTTGAAAATTCGATATCTTATCTACCACATATTTATCTAAATACGAAAAAAATCATAAATGCACTACTTGTCATCAGGAATATATTGCCAATATCATTGAAGTACAGTGGCACAGAGGTGACATAAATGTTTCTATATTAATACGTGCGCACATAATAACTAATACGTGCACATGTACTAGAATAAAAAAAACATCACCGCACATATCAATACGTGCGCACATACTAATATAAAAAAACATTTTTGCAGGTATAAAGTAATACGTGCGTACGTAATAAGTTATACGTTCACAGATGTTTTTATGCCAATACGTACGCAGAGGGTTTTTTAACTAATACGTGCGCACGTATTGGCTATTACGTGTGCATGTATTGATGTTTTTTTTCTACTAATATGTGCGCTTATGTTTTAATACCTATACGTTCGGTAATGTTTTAAAACTAAGACGCGTACACGTATTAGCTATCACGTGCGCACGCAATAAGTTATACGTGTGCAGATGGTTTTTCTACCTTATGTGATAGGAGGGAACGTTAGACATTTCGATTATATGCGCTTTCAATATTTATCGTCTACAAAAATACATCATTTTCCAAAAAACGATTAAAAGAAAAGTATAAAAGTTTCTAGTTCGTATAGATGATCTACTGACAACTGTTGAACAGTAAGATACGACTAAAGAGATTCTTAGTTTATATTAATTTGTTTTAGCTCGCTTGTGATGGAAGCTTCAAGCTTATTTGAACCACTATCGAGTCCGCTTCCTGGAAAAACCAGTACTGGTGTCATATGAGAAGTCATGGTCGTAACCTCAGTGGGGTTCGAACCCACAACCCCTGGATTGAGCGGCCGACACCTTATCCACTAGACCACCGTTCCTCTGAGAGAAAGAGATTCTTGTTACTGACTTGGTACACGTCCTTGGTCAAAATGTAGAACATTAATTAAATTGGTCTACAAATAATTGCCCCATATTAACCCATACTTAGCTATTAGGCATATTTCACCTTGAGGATCGGCAGTGTTAATACTGTTGATTTGAAATGATCGATATATAATGACAAGAACTTACTGCCGTAGTGAAAAAGAAAACAAAACAAAAAAAAAACAAATATGACTTCACATACCATAATTGCATGCATCACAATAGTTCCTAACACAACCCTCCGCATTAGTGTAACACCACGGCCCTCTGGTATTGTCTGGGTTACGACAATAGTTCTTCTCCAAATTTTTATCCGCGTCTCTGGAATATTTCATACACACTTTATAACTTTTATTAGAAACAAGATATAAAATTGAACATCAGAATATTTCGTGAGGGATTCCCTGTATTCGCTAACCGACTGTATTCGTGAGAAGAAATACTTTCTAAAGCGCTTTATTGTTATAAGCAGTTCTATAATTATATCGCGACACTCTACCTGGCGTACTAATTCACTCACGAAACGGTCTGATTTTACCATATTGTTGATCAAGTGTCAGAGACCCGAGGCTAGAGACTACAGACATTATTTCTGGACTGTTGCCTGGCAAAGGTATTATGATAATTGGACAACATATATATTTTAATTCACACAGGTTAGTGTAAGAAAGGCGATTAGAATATTTCGGTACAGACTCTGTTGGTTTCCGTTCTCACTTTCACTTTCCTTATGAACAAAATATACAAGTATCATAAATATCATACCATAAACAGCTTCATCCTTCCATAAAATGAGGTAAAATTGCACTCTCGCACTTACTTACTTATATTTGAACAGGTGATGTCTACACTGCCTGACCGCATGCCATGGCAAACAAGAACTCCAGTCCGCTGCAAATCTAACTTTACCATTGTAATGTTCCCCGCCGTTAGATGTTAGATTATAGCAATATTCGCTCTCTGTTTGTAATAAGAAAAACGACAATGTTTACAAGTGTAAAAGAAATACAAAAACATGTACTGGTAGTTATTGTCTGATCATTTTATGGATCGAAAATATTCTGTAAATTATCGCATAGATCTAAAGTTATGGCGGTTGACCTCGAATCGCTTGTCTGTCAACACTACGGGTTCGAGCCTTGCTGTTTGGATAGCAGAAGATCGGCGGATCAACCAGTTGCCTGAAACAATATCTTAAAGGTCAGATTGAGTCTTAATTCTCAATAACAATGCAGGGACCGTCGCCATATGTCCCAGGGTAGTTTTATGTGGACAAATATTATATTTGATACAAACATTACCTTTCCTAAATGTTGCCTTTGCTGTAAACTTTGAAGAACTGTCGGCTTTCTGCGTGAAACTAAACCCGATGATGTTTCTCTCACTTGGTATTGTCTTTTTTAAGATATTACCACAATACCTTGAAAATGAATAGCACAACGTGACTTATCATTTCTGATGCTTATATCATGGATTCATTTAATGTTTTGTAAACAGAGTTCCGCAAGGAACGGAGTTCGGCTATGCCAGGGTGGCTGCTTTTAGCATAGTTACTGTCAAATTCAAATCTGCTTTTGATTTTTGTTTTCGCGTTCTCTGCCACCAAAATATCTCTTTTAAAATTCGACTAACATACTTATTTTATTTTTAAACTTGTATACATTTTCCTAATTAGTTGTTTTCATGCGTTACTACTTCTTACCATTATACGCGCATGTAAGTGTGTAAATTCTAGCATTCAAAAGAAAACAATTACTTCAGGAAGTTATGTAAATTGACACTTACGACACACCATACATTCCTAGACGATATGGTCTTACCGCAATCTCGTCAACACATTTTCCGTCACGTTTATGCACGTCAATGGTCGGAAAATCAAGAAATATTCTCGTATTTTCCGGGCTCTGAAAACAGTGAGTGATGATAATAATATAATGCCATATGTTATCCCAAAATGTCTGATGCTGTATTTTAGATTGCACTTTCAGTTTAGATGCATTAGATTTTTTTTTGCGTTTTCAGTTAGATTCAGAACATAGAAGAAAACAGATTTTGGTGAAAGACGTTATCTCTTTTACATAATTATAAAACACTTACAACAAAAACAACAAAAAATACACAACGAACTTTATTCGAACCTTCGTATTTGAATTATTATGTGAGAAGTTAATCTATCTGGTTTGCTAAAGGTAGTTCTGCACGTTTGATAAACCGGAAGTGATGGCTTAACGTCATTTATCCGGAAAACGTGGAATAAAGCCTGGATTCGGCGTACGGAAATGAAAATCATTTGATCAAATTAATAGCAGCCTATGAGTAAATTTATTACAATGGCACTGTTACTGTCTTTCTAAAGTTAAAATATGATATTAAAACATCTGACACGTTAAAAATTCAAAATAATATCTTAAAATTAGCGTGAAAAGTGCGGTTCACTTTAATCATGGTCAAATATCTCAAAATTAAGCACACGGACCTATACATTTTATTTCATCACGTTATAGGCCATATGTTTATTTACAACTGAGGGAAGGTTCATTAAATTCTACATTGTAGAAAAATTTCTATTCGCGAAAATGTTATGAAAGTTATGATTTTCCCATAGACTTCCATTATGAAAAATTGCGTCATGTCTAATTTTTTCAAATCAGTCTAGCAAAAAATCAAGCACACGACCCTATCTTTTTTATTTGCTGAATTTTCTAGGTATATTCTGAAGTTATGAAAAATCAGAGTTTAATCAAATTCTACATTGTAGAAAAAATTTCGACCTAAACGTGCGGAACTAGCTTAATATTGAAGGTTCAACCTGAGTGCCCATCGTGGCGGATTGTTACCCGAAGACTACTCTGGACTAGTATGAGGACTGGCATATGATCTTCGCAAGGTTTGTCTTTTGAAAGACCTAGTTAGCGGTCCTTTTATTATGTTATGTTCAACATAACCGAGACAAGATTTGTGAAATACATATACTGCTTTACTATCGACCAGTATCGACCTTATTACGCATAAGGCCAGAGACCACCAAATTAAAATAGTACATTGCTTTCTACATTTGATGTGTATTGAAAATAGTTTTAGGAAGCGAACTTTTGCATGATGTAAACGCGCGAGAAATACTCTAATTAAGTTTCTTTCGTTCGTAATTCTGGTGGATCTAAGATTGTTCTTGATGCTTCGATCTATGGAAGGCCATATATGCGGAAGTCTAAAGGAAACCAAATTGTGGTCTCTTTACCTAAAAGGGAACAACTTTCACTTAGTCTGTTTAGGTTTATATAGTTCAAAATTTGGCTCTCAGCTTCACAATACATTTGCAATTGCTCGTACTGGAAAAAAGGTGATAAAACCATCAACCTCTTACTTTTTCGTTGTTTTTAAACAAAAATGTTGTCATAATACTGACCCGTCCAGACGGACCGAAATAAATATTTGACCGGCCGATGATAAAATTCAAACCTGATACCGCTATTTTCAGGTAACAAAGTACATTACCTTTATAAACCAGTAACACGTGACGTCTTTGTTAACCCCTGTAATGTGCGGCGACTGAATCGTTATTTCAGGGTTTTCGTATGTAAGATCTATCATACCTCCACAGGGATAATCTACAATTATAGATAAATCATAAATGTCTTAATATCTGATTGTAGTAATAAATATTTAGCTATATTTAATAATTTTTTTACAGAAAAAAAGTCAGTAATAACTAACTTAAAGGTAATGTATATTTAAAAACAGGTTTTGTTGATTCTCGAAAGACATTGTACACAATTTGAAAAACAGGAGTTAGGACAAATCCACCACGAAACTGCAAGAATTGTAACAGGAACCACGAAACTTGTATCAGTTAACAAACTTATGGAAGAAGTTGGATGAGAATCTTCGGAAAACAGGAGCTATAAACATAAGCTTATACTCTTTCATAAAATGAAACATAACCTTACTCCTGATTACCTCTCAAATCAAGTCCCTTGAACTATTGGTAGCGAGCATTGATATCCACTCAGGAACGCAAATGACATACAGAATATATTCACTCATATAGATCATTATTATTATAAATCATTTCTTCCCTGATCACATTCAAAACGCTGACATGCTTACAAAATTACTGTAATACTTTTTTTGAAGTGGCACAAATATAACAGTATGCTATGCTAAAATAATCAATTGTTGAAAATAGCGGTGCAAATATATTTAACAAAATGCGGAAACGCGATAACACGATTCGAAAGTGCGATGTTAATATCGCGCATACGCAACGTGATATCGTAACCTCGTCTTATTTTGCGATAATACTATGCTTAAACGCGAAAAAAAAACGATGTAAAAGAGCGATGTTGATATCGTGTCTCTGCATTGTGTTTTCGCATCAAATTATCGCACTTATGATCGTGTCTTCGCATTGTCGCCCTTGGCGAAAGGACAAAATAGCAAATGGCCCTAGCGGAACACTATAGATAATTGAAGAAACTTTACGATCATTGAAACCTTGATACACAAGTACAATGGAAAAGATGCAAAAATGGAACATTTATATGATTCATAATGCCCCTCTCCATAATTTCTGCAGGTAGCATTGTACCAGCATTTCTGTCAATTCAATTTTCATTAATAATGTGAACGGACGGTATGGAGGTATGAGTAAAGTCTCACCTTTCTTCTTAAGAGACTTGCACGAGGACGTCCCGTCTAGACCCTCCGGACATCTACAGGCACATTTGTTATTTACAATTGCCTTGTAACCATCATTTGCGCAGTTGAGATTACAGTGATCTGAAACACAATGAACAATTTTAACTGGTGCATCGCGATGCTAATAATAGGGACCCTAAACCAAAACTGACAATGCAGAAAGTAGATTTGTTTTCATTTTGTCACACAAAAGTGTTACAGTTTCAAGTAAAATACAATTACGCTCATCTAACAGAATTGTGCAAATGTTTACCTTCTATTAGAAAAAAAAATAAAAAATCATAAATGTAGTAAGTAAAAGCTGAAACCAGCCAGACTCCATAATTTATGTTAGCAGTGATATTTAAGTTAGAGTTAAACAAGTTATGAAAAAGATATCTTCTTTGAGGTCTTATACAGCTTATAGATGTAGTCCTATCCCTAAATCATATGAGCCGTGCCATGGGAAAACCAACATAGTGGGTATGCGACCAGCATGGATCCAGACCAGCCTGCGCATCCGCGCAGTCTGGTCAGGATCCATGCTGTTCGCTAACAGTTTCTCCAATGCCAATAGGCTTTAAAAGCGAACAGCGTGGAGCCTGACCAGACTGCGCGGATGCGCAGGCTGGTCTGGATCCATGCTGGTCGCACACCCACTATGTTGGTTTTCCCATGGCACGGCTCAATTATAATGTTGTCACTTTCCGCTAAGACATTTAGAGATTTTTTCTTAATCATTTTACGTAGTCTTTGAATACATAGTAAAATGGCTTGCACTATATATTATTGGCGTATTTATCATAAGAAGTCAGTAGTAGCATCGAAGTTAATATTTCAAAATATATTTTCAGGCGAGGATTTATATTTACATGGTAAAGAAATAACCGCAATTGAATTGTCTTGAGTCTGAACTTATTAGATAGCTACAACGACTGTTTATTTCCCGAGGGAATATATTTTTTCGAAATATAAGGATTTTAGGTTCCAGAGTTAGGTAATGAAAAAGGAAAAGGGCGAGACCGTTAATCTCCAAAGCGTGTAAGACGTTCAAAGTTACCAGCTATGGGAAATTTAAGTCCTTTTAGAGGTACCGGTTATGACGGGTTTAAGGTTTTTATAGAATCTGGTTAAGGGTGGTTGTAGTCTTTTAGAGGTACGTGTTATGAAGGGGTCGAGATATTCAAAAGAACTGGTTACGCGTGGTTTCAGATTTCCTAAGGTAGGAGTTATGAGGCTGGGTACTGATATTCTGAGAACAGTGGTTTCAGGCTTTATGGATTTGTTATGACAGAATGATGTGTGTTTTGAGACTTTACAGAGGGACCAGTTATAAGGGGTTCCAGAAACGCAAAGATACAAGCAAGGAGTGTTTTCAGATATTCAAAAGTATCGGGTATGAAGGACTTCAGATGTTTAAAGGTTAACTTAATGGATATTTCCGTTATTCAGGGTTACCGGTTATGAATGGTTTGTACCTAGACCTTACCAGCACATTTATAGGCGGCGTTTATTTCCATAAACAAGTAGTAGTACCGTTCTTTGTTGGCAAATTTTGAAACCTGTCGGGTGCCGGGATCCAAGAACGTGATTGTTGGTTCTCCGTTGCTGCTGAATGTCTGCATTTTAAAGAAAAAGATGAAATCTGAATTATATACTCACTTTTCCGAAAATTTACTGCCGTTAAGAACGATGATAAGAACATCTACATGTACAGCATTTTATGAACACTGATGCCTAACTCAAAAAGTGTGCTTTCAAAGGTAAGTTTGAAAATCAGCTAGTCAATAAAACTTTAGAATATAATATGAAATAGGCTCTGTCTTAAACTGGAATCGTTACAGTCCATCAGCTTACCCAGAAATATGCGTTTGTATAAATTTAAAGATAGATTTTGGAATAAAAACCAATACCGCCCATACTTGTACTGATGTGCAAGACGTTGCTGTTCGGACAAGTTACGAGGACGATTACTACGCACAAGGAAATGGCGTAATCTTCCAAATAATCCGAAGTCAGACGGTCAGTGCACGTGCCGGAAGACTACATTTTTTTCAATTCGATAGTATATCTCATTCGGTATAATTATATCACATGGGATCGATAGGATTGATTTCCTGTTACAGCTAGCAAATGAGGCGATGAAAACTTTGAAATTACTGGGTAATTTTGAAAGGACAACGGACGCTTATATCGCAATTGGCCTATATAACAAAACAGCCCCACACAATGTCATTCAATTGACTATTGAGCGAGTACATAGTATATAGACACTTATTTGATGACCTACAGGTTAAAAGAAACTAATGCCCGAGATATGAGGGGCTGTCTTTGAATAATAATTTAACTAAGTATTGACCGTCAAACTAGCAATAAGTGTTTTCATGGCCTCAGGAATAAATAACTTTTTTTTCAAGTTTATAATGTAGAATTGGCCGGTAATATGGTACTTAGTATGAAACCGGCGAGATTTATATAAAGAGCAAAATTAACCCTTAGCCTGCTGGCGGCAATTGATTCTACTTTGCAACCAGACAAAGATCGGCCTGCAGATCACGGTCTGCACTATTCGCCATTCAGTCAGTATCTTTTTTGGTATGCACTAATGGTACTGTTCAAATGGAAAGATGGCTAAGTTCATTATAGACATTTAACTGGATAAGGGTTAATAGCAAAAACTATTGACCGTCGAGTTTATATAAAAGCAGTCACATAGATATAATATTTTCAGAATAGGCTTACCTTTATCCCGTAGTGCATAAAAGAATCATAGTCGTATAGGTTAAACGTGTTGACACTGTTTTCGTCTTTCATAATGAACTGTTGGAGGACTGCTGAGTCTACAGTGTAAGCAAAATTTATTAGGAAACCATTTTACCCGTTATTTATTATTAGAAAATATTTCATTTTATGATTTAAAGATAGTTTAATAGGAATGTCCAGGCTTGTTCAAGCTTTCCGTACTTTTTTCAGACATTTGCTTTAACTTTTGTTTTCGCAATTCAGTCTTGTTCTATGGTTAGTTGCTGCTCTATGTTAATTTATAATATCTATACATTCTTAAAAAAGACCCAATGATGATTATTTTAGATATTTTAAAAACAAAAAAAAAAAACACACGTATGTATTATACTTCGCTGTGCTCTAATGAAAGGCGCATTAAAAATTTAGGATACTGGGTTTGTTATTTGGCATCTAATATGGCTGAACATAACTATCGTTTTGAGAACAACTAATACACTAATATTAGACCTTCCTTAGTACATAGCATGTTTTTTCTTCCCTGGTAAGTAACTAGTTCTCTCATATCAAAGTAATAAACAACATTTATATAGATCTGTACAGAAGTATATAAATCAAGGAACAATATTTCTGTTAAATAAAACAAAATAGAAAAAGAGCAGAAAAAAGGTAGAAAGAAGGTAGAAAAAGATAGAAAAAAGATAGAAAAAAAGAAAGAAAAAAGGAAAAAGAAGAAAAAATAAATAAAGAGAGAATAGTTATACTATCAACAATGTTTTCGTTTTCGATTCTCACGAACTGGTTTCTTATTGGACTAATATGTTCATGATGAAGACCAAGTGCATGCCCCACTTCATGTAGACATGTTCTCTGAAAAATAGAGAACGCATTTGGTATAATATAAAATTCTCCTAAATTCTTGTAGACAAATTTTCGCATTAGACAAGAAGAATTCTGAAACTCATAATGGGAACGTTTTTATACCTGTAGCTATAGAGACAACTCCCGTTTATTTCCTCTAAAACCGCTATCAAAGGCTTCATAGAGCCACTCACTTCAAGTACAATAACACACACGCACGCACGCACGCGCATACACAATGAATTCTTTGAAGGGCATGTCCATTTATAAGCACATATACGTTCATAATATGTAATGAATCATAGACAATTTCTGGTACGAGGAAGTAAGTTATTTCATTTCATTTTATACGTACAAGGCAATATACTATATCACCTACCGCCTTCTTTGTTCCGATGAGGTCTATAAACACCTTATAGACCGCTTATGAGGTCTTTAAGAATTTCCAGACCTGTCCTATTTCTACTGTCTACACAAAAATCTCAAGTGCCTGCAGTGGGAATCGAACCCGAGTCGCTCTGATGCTAGTCCAGTGCTCTAACCACTAAGCCAAATTGTCGACACACTTACGTACTCGTCAGAGATTAAATTTAAAGTTATGCGTAAGCGACCGAAACAATGCAGTAGAATCATGAGAAGTCCGTGCATGATATTTTAGGTGAATATAGTATCAATTGTTTCAAAAAGTACGTTTTAAGTGAAAAAAATTCGACCAGTTTTACATATCTTGAAAATTGATTTAAACATGACTTTACTGTAGTTTTAACATTCAATTCTAAGCAGGTCTTGATATTTGTCAGAAAGTTAATACGGGCATACTCTTCCGTCAGAGTGGAGAATGCTTCATGAAACAGGACATTTTATTTTACATAGAAAAATATTGACAATGATATAATTGCAAAAACTAGAAACTACACAAATTTCCTTCAAAATAATTAATAGTCTGCTAATGAAAATTGTGACGATTTTCTGTACAATTAACATGGAACATAAGTAACGAAGTTATATTTTTGAAAACAACCCAGTTAAATTATCGTGATACATTCCAAGAGTGTCTGAAATAAGACTGACAGTTTAAACATATCTAAAGGCAGTTTTTAGGTAGTGGTAATTGATGGGAAAATGGTTAAAATACATTTCTTGTTTTCTGGAAAATGTTCTAAATTTGCTGAATGTCGGTAATTCATATCGAACTAACAGTTGACATTTTATGCCTTTAAATATTATTAGATATTTTGCACTGTACAAGGTTTCATTGATTCTTAACTTGTATTGACATCCACAAGTATATGACAACTTCTACACGTGAATCAGGTTCGGAGAACCAAAACGACATTAAACTATATAATGTTTATTCAGATCCTTGCCATGTCAATCAAAACGGAGGCCTCTAACTACAAACCTCTTAATTAGTTGTACTCATTACTTTCATTGTCAAGAAAACCGAAGCTTTTAATATCTTCTCGATGCTGTCCGCGCAGTTTTTAGCACATTTCGCTGTTCTTCTTGGCGTGTGCCAAATCAGGGTATATTCTGATACGCATTTCTTGTGATAACGTAATGATAAATCTATATCAATACATTTTTATACGGCAATGTATATTTAAGTGTCAAATTAAACAGCTAAATAAACTTAATTTTTTTTAAATAATTATAAAAAAACACCATAAAATACCATTCGCATCAAATTCTGACTGATTGACTAGACACACATTGATGATCTCAGAGTGAGACTATTTCCCAAATGTACACGGATTTTTCATGCAATACAAAATGTCATGTCCTAATTGCTGACAGTTATATTTACAGGTTCGTAGCAAGTTGGGCATTATGTTATATCAATAGTGTGAAATAAATTATGACACATATTGTCTTGTTCTTTCTTTTAACTATTTTTTATCATACATACACGTTACAAACGTTCTTCAAATCCGAAACCAATCTAGACTACGTAAAACAAAGAAGCATGTAGGTAAGTCAGTTATCATTCTCGGAACAGGTCTGCATTGTGTTTATAGACCTGTGAGGAGATTTGAAAACCTCGCTCGCTACGCTCGCTCAGTTCACAAATCCCTCACAGGTCTAAAAACACAATGTAGACCTATTCCTCGAACAATAACTATTGATAAATATTGGATTACACGAAGACATTGATTTTGTATATAAATCGTTTTCCTCGTGCAGTCCAATATTAAATACACAGTCCAATATTAAAATAATATTGGACTCCACGTGGAAAATACTGAACTAAGTCCCATTGAAAGCAGTCCAATATTAAAAATATAGTACAGCGAGAACAAAGGAGTGACGTCATGACAATGTTTTAATACTTATTAAAGACATCAAGAGAAAAGGTGTTCTTTATAATGGAAATGGTTGTAATGAGTGTATGAACATACCCAGAAACAGCAGGAAATCCTTTGGCCTTTATTTCCCGACCTTCCGATTTTTGAAATACACCTGAAATGATTAATATAATGGATTATATTACTTTTCTGAGTGTTATTTCTGAGTGTTTAGATTTATACATACCCGCCCGCTTAGCTCAGTAGGTAGAGCGTTAGTCTACGGATCGCGGGGTCGTGATTTCGATCCTCGGGCGGGGCGTATGTTCTCCGTGACTATTTGATAAACGACATTGTGTCTGAAATCATTAGTCCTCCACCTCTGAATTATGTGGGGAAGTTGGCAGTTACTTGCGGAGAACAGGTTTGTACTGGTACAGAATCCAGGAACACTGGTTAGGTTAACTGCCCGCCGTTACATGACCGAAATACTGTTGAAAAACAGCGCTAAACCCAAAACAAACAGACAAGATATATACGTGATATTGCATGAGTGTTTTTTCATATTGAATGTATTAAAAGAGTTGAATTAAATAATAAAATGCGAGGCAAGGAGAACATACTCTGCGCCCGGGGTTCAAATTGAAGATATGCCTTATTGGTCTAAGCGGACGGGCTACTTTTTAACTATAAATAGGTTATAGATCATTTATTGACCTACCAACAAAATAAGTTATTGCTTTCCGTTACCGAAAAAATCAATTTCATTAATACAGATCCATAAATGATCTACAATCGATACGAGTTTAATCGCTTGTTTATTAACAGAGCGTTCGTCACTCTATCTCGGTGTCTTACACAGACAGACATGTCCTTTAGGATCATGGAGTTTACTCAATGTTCTTTTATAGCATCTGCTACGGGGATTGTTTAGATTTACGTTAAATACTTCATATTAAAATGAACATCTTTAGAAAAACAAGTTTGAAAAAATATCATTACCTCCCTTTGTCTTGGTTGTGAAAACAAGACAGATTGGAAATAAGTGAACTCGGAAGTTAGACACGGTTTTTAAATTCAAATTGTTGAAATATTGCAATGCGTATCAAATGTAAATGCAACTCTAGAAATTATACTGAAGAAAAACAAAGTACTCAGCTTTTTAGATACGTTCGTATTCAAAGGGGGTAACTTCGGAAGCATAATTTGTAATATGAATCTAACATTATGTAACGTCTACTGGTATTTATTCTTCCTGAATTATATCCATAACAGAATATACCAAAGAGTAAAGAAATGTCATAAAATGTTGCTTAAATGTGAATAATAGGTTGCTACAAAACTGAGTAACTGTTGAAAGAAACACACTTACTGATTTGTCGATTCAAAAATAAGGTAGTTGTTATGGCCAAGTTCCGCTTTGGTTGACATAGTCCATGGTATAAACCTTATGCAAGAAAATTTCTCATAGACAGGAAATACCTTCTCTAAATATTCAGTTCTTCGTACATTTGCTGAAAATGATCAAGTCAGTTTTAGCGCTGAAGTATGTTTTGCTGTTTTTCTATCTCTACTTTTGCGAATTTCTGTTCATTTTTAGCCTCACTATGATCGTCCGTTTAGCGTTCAGTTAGAAAGTCACTGTGCAGAACTTCACTCTGACGGTTGTTTTTGTAACGGAGCACATATCTATTCTAGAATGACTAGAGTGTAATTTTTGTTGAAACTTAATTCATTTAAGTAATACCTATAATACATTAACAGGGAGTATTAGCAATGACTATTTTTGGAACAACCTTAAGCAAACACTAACGCAAATATTTATCTAATGTACTTTATAAAACTATGCCGCATGCTTTAATCAAATAGAATGAAACATAGAATCAAATGAAAGAATATAACTTACAAAGAGACGAATCAAACTGGTATGGCACAATGCCGTTTGGCCACAGGTTACCTTTATTTACCAGTCGCTTTGATCTATTCAATGGTTGTCCTTGGTGGCTCTTTAACAGAAGAAAATAAAGGTACATTAATACGCGTTTTGTTTAATTGTGCAAGGATAGTAAGTCAATTATGCATTTGATTTTTAACGCTTTGACCTACAGTATGCTAAATGGCCTTTTTACAGTATTGTACAGCTATAACAAATAAGTTAAGAGTGTTAAGTGGGTTAAGGGTGTTACTGAATTTTTATGTTACGTTTGTTTGCTTAATATTGAGGCAAGAAATTATTTCATCCCCTCGTGTAACAGTTTCGTTCTGTATATGTGACACTGACTTTAAATGTTTGTAAATGATCTAAAGCAAGAAGCGTAATTAGTGTTTCATTTATTAATTATGAAAGAATCGCTTGACCAATACTCTCGTCACTGATAATACGAAATAATTTTGTATAACCATTCATTTTGTCTGCTTCAATGAAAGCTTTGATACAGCAAACAACTTGGCGAATAAATCTGGCACACAGATATAGCAACGTTTGCAAACAAGTCACTAAAATTAGAGATAAATAACTGCATTTAAAGAACTCCTGGCTTTACAGTTGTATATAAAGGCTACTTAGGGTATCTTCGATTTACATACGGAATAGGAAAAGCTGCATTCAAAGAACTCAGCAGCCCATATGGCATTCCACATCTACCTTTCTCGCCATCTACATTTTAACGTATGTCCAAGTGATCCTAAACTCATTGCTAAGACGGGGGTAAGTTTGACAAAATACAAGATACGGAAAACCTCATTTTATGTCAAATAAAGTATAGCAAAAAAGGGAAAAATAAACATTTGCTCATGAACTAATTCCCGATAAACAAACAAAAACTGAAATATTAAAACAACAATAAAGCGGCGGCTAAAAGAAAATTAAGTATATTAAAACATTTAAGATAAAATGAATACGGCAATTTAGACGAAATGTGGTTAAATGAGAAAAAGCAAACTATATCTACATGTAATACAAAGCACATAAAACACGAAAGCATACACATGTCAAAATCAAGTACAGAAGAAATCAATCAGCAGACATATAATAATTTTCGAAAAAAAAAAACCCGGCGCAAATCAATATTATCAAAGACCTTTGCTACTTGAAATGGTTGGTAGGATAAATGCTTTCGTTTAAATCAATAATTCTTTTGAATATCACATTTTTCTTTAATACTGATTAACAATGTTTTTTTTCAGGACATTTATTGTCTTAAGCTGAAACACGCACGAGAAAAATATGAAATGTGTCGTTTTTATATATTCATGAAATATAAATGGTATGAAGTGTTGGCGAGTTAAACATTATAGCATTAAGTAAACATGGGGTGTTAGGCAAATGAACCGGGGAATAAATGATCAAGTTGGCGAGATAACCAAAGGGCGGTAGGCAAAAGAACCGGGTAATAAACAGTCGAGTTTGCGTTTAAACATAGTGCAGTTGCCAGAAGAACGGGGGAATAAATAATCAAGTTTGCGAGTAAAACACAGGGCGTTGGGTAATTGGACCGGGTTATAAAACAATAATGTTGGCGAGTTAAACACAGGGCAATTAGCAAAAGAACCAGAGAGTAAACAATCAAGTTGGCGAGTAAAACACAGGGCGTTGGGCAAAAGAACCAGAGTGTAAATAATCAAGTTGGTGAGTTAAACACAGGACGTTGGGCAAAAGAACCAGAGAGTAAGTAATCAAGTTGGCGAGTAAAACACAGGGCGTTGGGTAAAAGGACCAGGGAATATCACAATAAAAAAGGACCGGGGAATATAACAATAATGTTGGTGAGTTAAACACATGACATTGAGTAAAGGAACCAGAGAGTAAATAATCAAGTTGGCGAGTAAAACACAGGGCGTTGGGCAAAAGAACCAGAGTGTAAATAATCAAGTTGGTGAGTTAAACACAGGGCGTTGGGCAAAAGAACCAGAGAGTAAGTAATCAAGTTGGCGAGTAAAACACGGCGTTGGGTAAAAGGACCAGGGAATATAACAATAAAAAAGGACCGGGAATATAACAATAATGTTGGTGAGTTAAACACATGACATTGAGTAAAGGAACCAGAGAGTAAATAATCAAGTTGGCGAGTAAAACACAGGGCGTTGGGCAAAAGAACCAGAGTGTAAATAATCAAGTTGGTGAGTTAAACACAGGGCGTTGGGCAAAAGAACCAGAGAGTAAGTAATCAAGTTGGCGAGTAAAACACGGCGTTGGGTAAAAGGACCAGGGAATATAACAATAAAAAAGGACCGGGAATATAACAATAATGTTGGTGAGTTAAACACATGACATTGAGTAAAGGAACCAGAGAGTAAATAATCAAGTTGGCGAGTAAAACACAGGGCGTTGGGCAAAAGAACCAGAGAGTAAATAATCAAGTTGGCGAGTTGGGCAAAAGAACCAGAGTGTACATAATCAAACACAGGCCGTTGGACAAAAGAATCAGAGAGTAGATAATCAAGTTGGCGAGTAAAACACAGGGCGTTGAGCTAAAGAACCAGAGAGTAAATAATCAAGAAGGCGAAATATTCACAGGTCGGTGTGCAAAAGAACCAGCGAGTAAATAATCAAGTTTGATAAATAAACACAGATCGATGCGCAAAAGAACCGGAGAATAAACAATAATGTTTGCGAGTTCAAAACAGGGCGGAGGGTAAAATCACATTTGATCAGGCATTTGAAATATGCTGATGCTTAACAATATAGAGAATTTACCTTACAATCTTAAAGCGTTTAAAATTAGAATAAGATACACTTAAAAGATGAATTTAAATCTTTAGAAATGGTATAGATAAAACAATATAAGATGAACGTACCTGATCATTGATGTGAAACCCCAAAGCCACATTAGCCACGACTATCAAAATAAGAAAGTTCATACTGCCAGAGTTACCAACTGAATCCACAAGAATCCGCCATAGTATTGTCGAACCATGCTTATATATTGTATAATATTGACTTATTTGGTCACAAACCTGTCAGCTTCTCATAAAAATGTCATTTCCGAAGTTCTATAATCAAGAACATATATTTTTATGTTCAAACAACTTTTATAACTGACATCAAAATAAAGCAAAAAGTCCTTTTCAATTTTCGATAAACTGTTTGCACTTGATTTTCTGAGTTTCATATTAATAAAAACAAAATATTTCCCTACTAGGTTACCAATAGACAGACTGCCTCATCAGTTACTTCGGGTTTCTGTAGATAAACAATCACATCTGTTTAAGACTATTGTATTTATTTATGTAGTTAATAATCAATATTAAAATTTTGAAATAAATGTATACCAAAATTTGAAGTAATTATAAGAAACAATAAGTCTTATACTGGTCTTGCTAGATCCAGCGACCTTTTATTTATCTTAAGTCTGTTTCAAGAGAATGTTGATAAAAATAAGGCCATACTAGAAATCACAATCAGGCTTACGTAATATCTATTACATTCATCATAGATGCGGGAACATTTTGGTTTTTTCTATAATCATCCTTCTATTATCCGTGATATGTTGACAACTTTTCTACAGGAACTTACGTAGAAGTTTGACATTCTTAAAAAAGTTACTATAGCCATCTCCGAGGCTCGAACTGGTGGCCTTTAGATAAAACTTAATTAGTAACAAGACAATGTCACCAGTAATCCAGAAAAAACTTGCAAACCTATGATTACCAAACTGAGAAATGGTAATAATATTCGCCAAACCCTGCTGAAAATAATCTGACAAAGCATTGAAGCCTTTGAATATGTATTAAAGAAACAATTTTTCACTGGCAAACAAAGCGTGTTGAGAAGAGTCACGTGATGGTGTTCGTTTAATAGTCGTTCCATATTTTATAGTAATGCTTTCGTCCCTGGTGTTTTCTACAACGTTATGCAAGGTTCCCTTTAGATGACCTCTGCCTTCATCTGCTACCAAGTGACCAATGCATAGGATAAAGATCGGACAAAACCCAAACAACAATATAGAGACTACAGTGGGTAGAATCCAGTTTATTGGGTCATATTTAAATTCCTGCTCTCCAAGTTAACCTCTCTGTGCTGCAATTTTGTGATATAATAGTAAGAACAACAATTGTACTTGAGGACTGCAAACAATATGCTTACACAACATGTAAACGAAATGTAGCTCAATGTAAACTCTAGATTTATAACAGTAGAAACTTGGTCCGTATTTTTCTCCAAACCGCAGCATTATTGTGGTTAGATTTACTAATGCATTGCTGATAGCTTCATCACTACTCCATAATTTTGCTACTTTGACTTTGTAAGCCATAGTTATGAAACTTGCCACGTGAGGTCACCACATTATGCCGAATACAATTGTGAAATTTGTAAGTATTTGATCAAGCAGTTTCCGGGAAACCTGCTTGCATGCAAAACTTTAACCTAAAATTTTAATTTAAAGGGGCATAATTTTGAGAAAATGAAAGCTAGAGTTATGTACTCTTCTGAGAAATCTGCTTTCTTGCAAAATATTAACCTGAAATTCTTAGATAAAAAGGGGCATATCTTAAGTAGAGTTATTGTGCGAGGTCAACATTTTTCATATCAGTCCAGCAAAAAATCGTCCCTGTCGTTTTTATTTGCCAAGACGAAATGACTTCAGTAATACTGCTTTTATCGAATCATAGAAAATGCATGCCTAGCTCGCGGATCGAACTCCAACCACACGATCCGTAGATCTGCGCTCTCCTTAGTAAGCTAAGTGGGCGGACTACGTATCCGCTTAGATCATAGCTTTCGTTCTTGTGCATTTTCCATTACTGCTCATGAACAAACTACTTCACAACAGCGGGTGTTAAGTGCTGTGTGGCGGCCGTATAAAGTCGCCTCGACTTCATCTTAGTGTTGTTATATTTTCTGGTTCTTGGGGATCATTGATTTTTACTCATTTAGATTTGAAGATTGAATACTATTTAAGCCGATGCTAGGGGGCGTGGGCTGTGTTGCATTTTCCATTACTGCTGATGAACAGACTCAATCAGTCTGCAGTCGTCACTGTTTGCCTTCTTCTCGGTGCTTACCGTTTTCCATAACCATTTTTACCAGCTAAACAGTATCATGATTATTAGAAACTTTGATAATCAGACTTTCTAAATTAAATAAAAAAAGGCCATATCTGTCGTAATCCAAACATAAACTTCAAGTCGTGATGATTCACTTCATAAATCTAATTTCTTTTCGTGTTTAGCTCCACTATTCGGAGAATAGGAGGTGGGGCGGGGGGGGGGGGGGGGAGCTATTCTACTCGTCCCGTCGTCGGCATCGGCGTGATATTTCTTGGTTAAAGTTTTTCGGCAACCTTTGTTTTTCTGTCATATCATTGTTACTATTGCTTATATCTTGCTGTATCCTCACAGAAACATTGCCCAGCATACAAGTAAAGTATGTGCAGGGGCTGGGCCCATTAAACCTAAGGTCAAGGTTACCCAGGTGTTATACTTGTTATTTTTAAAGTTAAAGTTTTTCGGCAACCTTTGTTTTCTGTCATATCTTTGTTACTATTGCTTATATTTTACTATAAGTTCACATAAACATTGTCCAGCATACAAGCAAAGTATGTGCAGGGGCTGGGCCCATTATACCCAAGATCAAGGTCACAAAGTTATAATACATTGAATAAGTTTCATATTAACATTTTGAAAAGCTTCATTTATAGACATAACTTTGGTACTTAAAAAAAGATCATGACTTAAAATTAAAGATATTTCTTTATAACCATCATCTGCATGTGTGGTTACAATCCCCATAACTCTAATTTTATTTTGACAGAATTATGCCCCTTTCATACTTAATTGTTTTTATGGCAATTTATAACTTTAGTGCAATATATGATAAAGACTTGAAACTTTAAATGTATCTTTATCATCATCATCTGCATGTGTGGTAACAATCCACATAACTCTGATTTGTATTTTTGACCAAATAATGCCCCTTTCATACTTAAATTTTTCGACAAACTTCGTTTTCTGGACATAACTTTGGTACTATATAAGATAATAACATCAAACTCAAAATATATCTTTACCATCATCATCTGCATGTGTGGTAACAATCCAGTTTTAGTATTAGATCAGATAGAATGGACAAGGTGCAGGAAGGACCAGGGACAGGTGCCTTATCGTCAATATTCGTCTGATCATTAAGACGATGGGCCTTATCAAGGTCAGGGTATGTTATCTGGTTGATGATAGAATCTCAAAGTGGGGAATGCTATTCTTGTTTGGTTTAGAAATAAAAGAGTTTTCCACCAGTCCTTTGACGATAGAGAACACGTCTGAGCTTGTCAGAAAGTCTTAGAATGTTATTCGATTTGGCCTCGCGTAAGATTGTTTCGTGTCGAACTGCTCTAAATTTTTCCAATGATGTGTTGGTGTTCTTCTGGCCTTTCTATATCGTTTGCAAAATTAACATGGCAACAGGATTTTAACGAGCAGTAGCAGGACTAAAGATGCACAATCCTGTATTTTGCATATTTTCTGAACTGGTATTTAGTATAGAAGTACTGATTATGAGCCACGTGTGTTTGCTGTAATTGTGAACTAAAAGAATAGAACTAAAAACTAAGGAAGGCATATGATATTGAATGATTTTTACGGTAACAGTAAATTTGTATACACAGTCTTTGCTCATAATGATGTCAATTGCCTGTGGTATTAAAAATCGCTCAGTGCCTCTTATTTAATTATGATTTTATTACTTTTACTTATTTTTCAAGAATAATGTATTTTGTCATTGGTATAGTCGGTGTTTAAATCCCGAATGTAGCAACATTTTCTGTGAATTAAGCCTTTTCAGTTCCAACATATATCTTAGAATTTCAGCAAAGTATCGTAAAAACAAACGTTTTTCTACAGATATATCATCATATTGACATTCCACATGTAAATTATTAATATGAACCTACTTGCATCATGATTTTTAAATTATTTGGATAAACAATACTATAAGCTTTCTTTTAATGGTAGATTTAGGTCCGCTTTCTGAGCTGACCAAACAGTACAAAGATCATTACCAGATTTTGCAAGGAGTGTTTTAAATCGAAGTTGACATTAAAACTTAAAACATTGAACTTCAAGACACGTCCAGAATTTTGATTTACTTACTACCAGGCGAGGAAATTATTTAACACATATAATGCATTTTCTACGAATAATATAAATTAATATCTGTAAGTCCGCGGTGTACGATCGTTACAAAATATCCTTATCCTGACAACTTGCTATGCACAATAAAAAATAAAATATCATCGTATTTAAAATATAAGATAATAGGTTGCCTTTCTCTGCACGCTTATAATGTTATCCTATAATCACAGTTGATCTCCAAAAACTGGTCATACAGAGTAACGAATCTTATTCTAGCTTTCTGCAAACTGAGGCATTAGAAAAAAAACCACAATAGCTTTGAAGGGAAAAAGGGTGAACTAGCTTCTTCTACCGAATGTCACATCATATCCTTTTTATTTTATTTATTTTGTTGGGTTTAACGTCGCACCGACACAATTTTGGGTCATATGGCGACTTTCCAGCTTTAATGGTGGAGGAAGACCCCAGGTGCCCCTCCGTGCATAATTTCATCACGAGCGGGCACCTGGGTAGAACCACCGACCTTCCGTAAGCCAGCTGGATGGCTTCCTCACGTGAAGAATTCTACGCCCCAAATGAGGTTTCGAACCCACATCGATGAGGGGCAAATGGTTTGAAGTCAACGACTCTAACCACTCGGCCACGGAGGCCCCTACACATCATATCCAATGGATCAATAATCGATAGTTCTATAAAAGAAATTCGGACTTAATTTGGTTAGGTTTTCCTTTTTATGTTTATTTACATGAGCTTTTTGTGTTTTACACATCGTGCGCAAACTGGCAGGGATTAATGTAAAATTTATTAATTTAAAAATGCGTGTACTATAATTGTCGTTTATTTGTAGAACGTTGGGATAAAAAAGTGTATTAACTTGTTTTACTTCAAGTGGTGCTTTAGCCATATTTCCCTCTTTGTGAACATGTCTAACTTTCACAATGAATTTGTATATTTAAATAATATAGAAATCTATACATACACGGCTCGCTACTGTGTAATGCCGTTTCAGGCGAAAGCATTCACGGAACATGGCTTTACCTGTTGAAAATAGCGGTGACTAATGTAAGGGAGCAACATGTGCGACAAATGCAAACGTAAGACTTATCATTCGGAAACTGTTAAAGCAGACAAAATAATTGTGAGGTAAAATATTTAACTAAATAATAGTGTAGTCTGATGAAGTTTTACAGGTTTTAACTTTGGCAATGCTCAGAGTTAGAATACAAATGTAATAACTGACAAATTATCAGTTAATTACAGTTTGAACTTTCCTGTTTCAATTGACAATGTACTGCGTACGTTATGGTTCGAAGTTCCTTTATTTTCTGTTCCTTTTGGATCAAGGAATCCCTTTCATTTCTGTATGATAGACACTTTTGTATTTTTTTATTAAATATTGAAGTTAGTCAGTGGAGTTCTGCGTGAGGCGCGATGGTCATATGCTTCCAAATGATGTTTTTCAACATGTTATTTTAATTTCTTTTCGCTGTTAGCATGCCAAATTATCTGTCTTTTAACTGAAATCTAAGAAAGTAATTTCGTTTCAGTGTTTGGTCTGAATAAGGTTATATCTATCGGAAATTGTTTGTTGCTTTGATATGAATATATGACTAAACTGTTATCATTTATATCTTCAGGGATGTCATATATATGTATATATATGATTATATCTTCATGCGCTTTTAATCAATTAGACATTAGATTTATAGTATCAGCTGCTGATATTTTTCTCAATCTTTCTGGTCACTGAAAAGGTTGAAGGTAAAATTATGGAGAAGCAGGATAAGGAAGGTTATACTGAAATTGACAGAAAGCGTGCAAACTCACCACGTTTACACGAAGTATTCATGTATTTCAATTATTTACATAACTGTGGTCAGGGCA
Organism: Mercenaria mercenaria; assembly: GCF_021730395.1. Lineage (NCBI taxonomy): Eukaryota > Metazoa > Mollusca > Bivalvia > Venerida > Veneridae > Mercenaria > Mercenaria mercenaria. The sequence goes on along the minus strand of NC_069368.1, from coordinate 70,528,710 downwards.
GACACATAGATATTGCATGTAAAATTAACTATTGCTTAATAACGTTAAACTAAACTTAAATTTGGTACCTCCGTCGCCGAGTCGTTGAGGTTACCAGCTCCAAATCATTTGCCCCTAACCGATGTGCGTTGAGTCTCACTTAATGTGAGGAAGTCTTCCAGCTGGCTTACGGACGGTCGTAGGTTCTACACAGGTGCCCGCTCGTGATGAAATATGCACGGAGGGGCACCGGGGTTCTCCTCCAGGATCAAAGCTGTCGTCATATAATCTATATCCGTGTCGGTGCGACGTTAACCCCAACAAAAACATAAATTATGCCCATATTCAGATGTAGTGATGACATTGTCTTGTTGCTGATTACGTTTAATATAAAGGCCTCCAGTGCGCTTTAGTGATTTTTCCCCATAATGATTATCTTCAATCTTAGTTACTGTAGAAAACTTGTCCACTCGTCACAGTTAATAGGATGATTATAGAAACACCAAAACTTTCTCGCCTGAAGAATGTAAAACATATAATGTAAGCCTGGGTATTATTTCTAGAATGTCCTTATTTTTTTATCTATGTTATCTTAAAAATGCCTAAAAATAAATAACAAGTCAATGCACTGGATGTAGCAATACCAGTATAAGATTTAATGTCTCCAGTAATAACTTCAAACTATAGCAGACATCGATTTTAAAAATTTAAGACTGATTATTAAATACTACTTAAGAAAGGAAATATTTTCCTCGGTGTTCATGCGAAGTGAACGACAGAATAGGTTTCGGCAAATCAATGAATCGCCGCATATTTAATTTGCCGATCCTATTATGTCGTTCATTTCGCATGGACACCGATAGAAACAGTATTATTTCTTATATTTACATTATATTTCCTTTCCATTTGTAAACAAAATCATATCATAAATTGCAGACATTTTGTTGCATTTAACATTAAAATCAGCTTCCCGGCCAGTATGTTCACCAGACGGAACACTCGCGACGTCTTCGAAGGAACGTTCTCCCTGACTATACGTGGACGTGGTCAAAACAGCGGCCAGTTTTCACTTAGCAGCGTTGATGCAATTTTCGTGCAGGGGTGATTGTTGATCTACAGAAACCCTAAGTAATGGATGAAGTAGTCGGTCTGTTGGTAACTTAGTATTAGGGAATCGTTTTTTCTTATCAATTCGAAACTCTAGAGCATATAGCTTAATCGAATAATTGAAAAGGAAATGTTACACTTTGTTTTGATGTCAGTTATAAAAAGTCTATGAACATAAAAATATACATTTTTGAAATGACATTTTTATGAGGAGCTGGCAGATTTGTGACCAAATAAGTCAATATATAAGGATGGTTAGACAATACGACCGCGGATTCTTGTAGATTCGCCTGGTAACTCATACGCCGGCAGTATGAATTTGCCTATTTTGATTGTCATGGCTAATGTGGCTTTGGGGTTTCACATAGATGATCTGGTACGTACTACTTATTTCAAACATTCTGTATTGTTTTATCTATACCATTTCTGAAGGTTAAAAATCTAAAAAATCTAAAAATCATCTTTTAAACGTTTCTTATTCTAAACTAAAAAAATAGCTTTAAGCCTGTAAGGCAAATTCTCTATAATGTGAAACATCACCATATTTTAACTGTCTATTCAAAGGTGATTTTACCCTCCGCCCTGTGTGTAACTCGCCAACATTATTGTTTATTCCTCAGTCCTTTTGGCCACCAGTGTTTAACTCGCCAACTTGATAATATATTCTCTGGATCTTTTGTCAAACACCCCATTTTTACCCGCCAAATTGATCGTATATTCCCCAGTTCTTTTCCCAACGCCATATGTTTAACTAGCCAACTTGATTGTTAACTCTCCGGTTCTTTTACCCAGACCCCTCTTTAACTCGCCAACTTAAATCGACAACTCGACCGGTTATTACCCTGTTCATTTGCCTACCGCCCTTCGTTTAACACGCCAACTTAATCATTCATTCCCTGGTTCTTTTGCCCAACACCCTATGTTTTACTTGCCAACTTGACCGTTTATCACACGGTTTGTTTGGCAAATGTTATGTGTTTAATTCGCCAACACTTCTTACCATATATATTTTATTTAAGAAATAATAAATCTGTTCCTATATTTTATCAGTTAATAAAATATGGGCAGGAGTTTGGATGTGTAATAATTAAATCACGAATGCGTAGCGCGAGTGATTTAATTATTCGCATCCAAACGACTGCCCATGTTTTATTAATTGATAAAATTATTAGAACATATTTATTATTTCGATTCTAACAACGCAAATAATTCGCATTTTACAGTAGTACAGTTTCAGCGTAATACGTCATTCGGGTCATATGCTGTTACAATTTACCCCCTATGGTTAGAAAGTGTTGCATAGCCAATGGAACCTTTAGATATTTGTTTCTTTTTTATCAGAATTTTGAGAAGTATTCAGAAATAAGTAATCTAACAGCTCGCAAACTAATTATGAACAGAATCATCAAATTAGGCGAGTTGACCCTGTGTTACGAGTGACGAGCTTAACTTTTATATGACGTCATACTTTATGTCATACATTTATGACGTCACTGCTGAATCATAATTAAGCTAATTGAATCGCTCGTAGAGATCAGAACGTGTTTCATGGACATACACATAAGTCAGTATGACTTTTTATTATTTTTATGTTTTTGAAATGCTGTTTTCAACCGTTTGGCCCTGAAAAAATTCGTATGTAATGGAACTGACGTAGAATCTCTTATGTTACAATCATAGGGGTGAAATGTAACAGCCAACCATATTTTATCGTAGATTCATGTATAGGCGATTTCGCTTTATGTTTATGTAGCAATTGCTGCGGATCGTGTTAGAATAATATATATAAACAACACATTTCAGCGCTAAGGTTTATACATTTTGGTTAAAATAATAAATTTCTTGAAAAAAAAAAAAACGTTGTTATCAATCAGTATCAAAGAAAAATGTTAATTACAGAAGTTTTATTGCATTAGGCTAAAGCCATTTTCAAGTAGCAAAGTTCTTTTATAATTTTGATTTACGCCGTGTTTTTGAAAAGTATTACAAAATGTATACGTATGATGATAAATTTGTTTTGCACTTGATTTTGACATGTTTGTGCTTTCGTGTTTTTATGTGCTTTGTATTACATGTAAATATATAGAGGATATTTGTTTGTTTGCAGTGGGATAAAAAAATATATCATCAGCGATAAGGGAGACAATTGAATATTTTCACGAAGGCGGAGCCTGAGTGAAAATATCAGAATTGATATCGATATCTCACTGCAAACAAATAAATTTTCTTTTTATTTTATGCTAGTTTGTGAAGATCAACGAATTTTCTGTTTATTACGTGTATAAATGTTCATATAAATCCAATATTTCATGACGAAATTCAGATTTATTTAAGCTACCGTGTTACATATAATACATCCGCTAAATTACCATGGAAACTTAGGCACATTAATATCGAATATTGGCGATTAGGTTCATTAAATCAACACGACGCCATTTTGTTTTTAAAAACAAAAACTGCTTTTAAATATTTTGTGTAAAGATACACAGTCCGCGGCTAACAGAGACATCGACTAATGCCGGTAGTTAAGTAGAAGCATATTTAAAACTTTTCGGGTCAAACCGTCAGTTCGTTGAATAACCGGAAGCTTGCTTTGTTTACCAAAACACACGCTGAAGGTCAGAATAAAAAAACAACACGAAAAATCTAAACAACTGTGGAATATGCGTAAGTCCTTGGAAAATCAAGCTGCAGAATTAAATATCATCATGGATTCAATAGAAATAGCTAGAAAAATATTGACCTAGGAGCTGCATAGCATAACAAATTGGATGGAAGTTAGAACACAACTGGCTGGGCTCGGAGTTGGGTCTTGGAATGGGAATACTTCGACTAAAATGCTGGCATATTACGTAAGGTTGAGTTGATGTCTTGTGATAATTTACTAAGACAACAACCAACTAAATGTGCTGTCGCCAGTAAAATCTACCACACGATAGTGAACCAATGGAAAAAAAGTAGAGGAAACACACATAGCTACATGAATGGCAAGGCCTAGCAACCAAGCTGACAAAGGTAACATTATTTCTTTTGCAAATTTAATTATATAGCTAGCTTGTTCTATACAGGATTGTCTAGCAGTTCATGACTCGTGTATGGCTTGAGTATTAGTATAATCCAGTAATTTTAAAGGCAGCAAAGGGAGGTAATTAAAGAATATATTTCAAGGGAGATAATTTATCTGGAAGAAAAGAAGTTCGGCACTGTGAGTGATATCGATTTATATCTCACTGCTATTTTCCAGTATTTTACCAATAAGCATAAAATAAAGTTTGCTTTTTCCTATTTAACCACATTTCATCTAAATTGCCGAAATCCTTGTATCTTAAATGTTTTGATATTCTTACTTTTTTCAGTCGCTTTAGCGTTGTTTTAAAAGTTCAGTTTTTGTTTGTTTAACGGGAGTTAGCTCATGGGCAAATGTTTATTTTCACCTGTTTTTTGCTATACTATATTTGACGTATGTGCTAGTAAAATAAGGTTTCCGGTATCTTGTATTTTGTCAAACTTACTCTTTCTCTTTTGCGTAAGTAATGAATTTAGGATCACTTGGACATATATTAAAATGTAGATGGCGAGAAAAGTATATGTGGAGTGCGATATGGGCGGTTGAGTTCTTTGAATGCAGCATTTCCTATTCCGACATTTATTCCTGATTTTAGTGACTTGTTTGCAAACGTTGCTATATCTGTGTGCCGGATTTATTCGCCAAGCTGATTTTTTCATATTTAATAAATGAAACAGTAGTTACGCTTGCTGTTTTAGATCATTTACAAACATTTGTAGTCAGTGTCACATATACAGAACAAATCTGTTACATGAGGGGATGAAATAATTTCTTGTCCCAGTATCAAGTAACCCCCGTAACCTACAATAGCTGTACATAACTGTAAAAGACAATTAACACACTGTAGGTCAAAGCATTAAAGTTAAATGCATAACTGACTTACTATCCTTGCACAAATAAACAAAACACTTATTGAATTACGTTTGTTTTCTACTGTTAAAGAACCACCAAGGACAACCATTGAATAGATCAAAGCGACTGGTAAATAAAGGTAACCTGTGGCCAAAAGGCATAATGCCATACCTGTTTGATTCGTCTCTTTGTAAGTTATTTTCTTTCATTTGAGTCTATGTTTCATTTTATTTGATTAAAGCATTCGGCTCAGTTTTATAGAGTACATTAAATAAATATTTGCGTCAGTGTTTGTTTTTTAAACGTATGTAAGGTTGTTCCAAAAATAGTCATTGCTTATACATCCTGTTAATGTATTATACATATTACTTAACTGAATTAAGTTTCAACAAAATTTACACTCTAGTCATTCTAGAATAGATATGTGCTCCTTTACCAACCGCCGTCAGAGTGAAGTTCTAACTGAATGAGAAACAGACGATCATAGACCGGTTAAAAGTGAACAGAAATTCACAAAAGTAGAGATAGAAAAACAGCAAAATATACTTCAGCGCTAAAACTGACTTGATAATTTTCAGCAAAGGAACGAAGAAGTGAATATTAAGAGAAGGTATTTCCTGTCTATGAGAAATTTTCTTGCATAAGATTTATACCATGGACTATGTCAACCAAAGCGGACCTTGGCCATAACAACTACCTTATTTTTGAATCGACAAATCAGTAAGTGTGTTTCTTTCAACAGTTACTCAGTTTTGTAGTAACCTATTATTCACATGTAAGCAACATTTTATGACATGTTTTTACTTTTTGGGATATTGTGTTATGGATATAATTCAGAAAGAAAAATACCAGTAGACGTTACATAATGTTAGATCCTTATTACAAATTATGCTTCTGAAGTCCCCCCCCCCCCCCCCCACTTGAATACGAACGTATCTAAAAAGCTGAGTTCTTCGTTTTACTTCAGTATAACTTCTAGTGTTACATTTACATTTGATACGTATTGCAATATTTCAACAATTTCTAGTGTTGCATTTGCATTTGATACATATTGGGATATTTCGACAATCTGAATTTAAAAACTGTGTCTAACTTTTGAGTTCACTTATTTCCAATCTGTCTTGTTTAATAAGTAGTATTTAACGTAAATCTAAACATAGCTTATTTGAAGTTAAAAAGTAGCCCGTCCGCTTAGATCAATAGGGCGTATCTTGAGTTTGATCCCCGGGCGCAGAGTATGTGCTCCTTGCCTCGCATTTTATTATTTTATTCAACTCGTTTAATACATTCAATATGAAAAGACACTCATGTAATTGTATTATCCTGTGGGGTATGATTCTTACATACGAACTGAAATAAGTTCTGTCCGCTTACAGGTTAACAATAGTGTTACTGTTAAAGTAATGTACTTGTTACTGAATACGTATCGTTTGAATTATCATCGGCGTCAAATTTTTTCATCTTTGCGTGTACTACGACACATTTTGTTTTAAAACAACGATAAAGTAAGAGGTTTTCTAATCTAATAGAGAGTTTTTATTACCGCTCTTCCTGTTCGAGCAATTGCAAATGTATTGTGAAGCTGAGAACCACTTTTGAACTATATAAACCTAAAAAGACTCTAAATGGAAGTTGTTTCCTTTTAGGTAAAGGGACCACAATTTGTTTTCCTATAGACTTCCGCATGTAAGGCCTTCCATAAGTCGAAGAATCAAGAACAATCTTAGATTCACCAGAATTACGAACGAAAAACATATGACTAGTGAAACTTTTTCTGAGCATTTTGCGCGTGTTTACATCATGCAAAAATCCGCTTTTCAATATACTTCAGATGTAGAAAGTAATGTACTGTTTTTATTTGGTGGTCTCTGACCTTCTGCGTAACCGGTCGATGTTAAAGCAATATATGTATTTCACAAATCTTGTCTCGGTTATGTTGAACAATAGCATAATAAACGGACCGCTAACTAGGTCTTTCAAAAGGCAAACCTTGTGAAGATCATATGCCAGTCCTTATACTAGTCCAGAGTAGTCTTCGGGTAACATTTCCGGCACTCAGGTTGAACCATCAATATTAAGCAAACCAGAAGGATGAACTTCTCACGTAATAATTCAAATACGAAGATTCAAATAAGGTTCGTTGTACATTTTTGTCTTGTTGTTGTAAGTGTTTTATAATTATGTAATTGAAAGGAAAAGAGTTCCGGTAACGTCTTGCACCAAAATCTGTTTTCTTCTTTGTTTTGAATCTAACTGAAAACGCCAAAAAAAATCCGAAAAATGTTTTTGAAAGTGCAATCTAAAATACAGCATCACACATTCGGGGATAACATGGCATTATATGATTATTACTTACCGTTTTCAGAGTCCGGAAAACACGAGAATATTTCTTGATTTTCCGACCATTGACGTGCGTAAACGTGACGGAAAATGTGTTGACGAGATTGCGGTAAGACCATATCGACTGGGAATGTATAGTGTGTCGTAAGTGTCAGTTTACATAAAAATCCTGAAGTAATTGTTTTCTTTTGAATGCTAGAATTTACAGACTTACATGCGCGTATTATGGAAAGAAGTAGTAACGTATGGGCGATTTGTATAAATGTATAAAAGTTTAAAAATAAGATAAGTATGTAAGTCCAATTTTAAAAGAGATATTTTGGTGGCAGAGAACGCGAAAAAAATCAAAAGCAGATTTGATTTTGACGTGATTATGCAAAAAGCAGCCACCCTTCCACAGCCGAGCTCCCTTCCTTGCGGAACACTGTTTAGAAAACATTGAATGAATCCATGATCTACGAATCAGAAATGATAAGTCACGTTGTGCTATTCATTTTCAAGGTATTGTGGTGATATCTTAAAAAAGTCAATACCAAGTGAGAGAAACATCATCGGGTTTAGTTTCACACAGAAAGCCGACAGTTCTTCAAAGTTTACAGCAAAGGCAACATTTAGGAATGGTAATGTTTGTATCAAATATAATATTTGTCCACATAGAACAACTTGGGGACATATGGCGACTGTCCCTGCATTTTTATTGAGAATTAAGACCCAATGTGATCTTAAAGGTATTGTTTCAGACAGGAGCAGACAACTGGTTGAGCCACCGATCTTCCGATGGCTTCCTCATATGAAATAGTTCTACTAACCAAGCAAGGCTCGAACTCGTAATGGTGACAGACAAGTGATTCGAAGTCAACCGCCAGAAATTAAGATTGATGCTATAATTTACATAATATTTTCGATCTGTATAAAATGATCAGTCAACAACTACCAGTACATGTTGTCGTATTTTTTACACTTACCATTTACCGGCTTTGTAAAAATTCACCTAATTCTTTCTTGTTCTCCTTTTACAAAAAGAGAGCGCATATTACTATAAACTTACAAACGGCGGGGAACAATACAATGGTAAAGTTAGATTTGCAGCGGACTGGAGTTCATGTTTGCCATGGCATGCGGTCAGACAGTGTAGACATCACCTGTTCAATTATAAGTAAGTGCGTGCAGTGCAATGTTTACCTCATTTTATGGAATGATGGAGTTGTTTATGATATGATATTCATGATATTTGTATATTTTCTACATAAGGAAAGTACACTTAAACATGAAAAAAACGGAAACCAACACAGTCTGTATCGAGCCTACTGCAATATTCTAATCGCCTTTCTTAATACACTAACCTGTGTAGCTTAAATATATGTTGTCCAGTTATCACAATACCCTTTGCAAGGCAACAGTCCGGAAATATAACGTCTGTAGTCTCTAGCCTCATGTCTCTGACACTTGATCAACAGCATGGTAAAATTAGGTCGTCTCGATTTTAAGGACTTGAATTAGTACGCGCGGTAGAGTGTCGCGATATATATCCGACATGTGATTAATATGACTACTTATAACATTAAAAACGCGTTTGCAAGTACTTCTTCTCACGAATACAGTTGGTTAGCGAATAAAGGGAATCCCTCGCGAAATAATCTTATGTTAAAGTTTATCTCTTGTTTCTAATAAAAGTAATAAAGTGTGTATGAAATCTTCCAGAGACGCGGATAAAAATTTGGAGAAGAACTATTGTCGTAACCCAGACAATGCCAGAGGACCGTGGTGTTACACTAAGGCGGAGGGTTGTGTTAGGAACTATTGTGATGCATGCAATTTTGGTATGTGAAGTCGTATTTGTTTTTTTCACTATTGCAGAAAGTTGTTGCCATTAATATATAATAAACAGTATTAAACACCGCCGATCCTCAAGGTGAAATACTAGTATGCCTAATAGTTAAGTATGGGTTAATATGATGCAATTATTTTAGACCAACTACACTTTGACCAAAAAGGACGAGTACTTTTACTAAGTCAGTAATATAAAAATCTCTTTAGGCGCTATACGAACTAGAAACTGTTATTTCTTTTCTTTTAATTTTTACTGGAATATGATATATTTTTGAAATCGACAGTTGTTGAAAGCTTACATGTAAATTATATACTAATCGAAATGTCTAACGTTCTCTTCAATGATATTGACAATACATTCCAGATTACAAGTAGTGCATTTATGATATTATTTTCCATATTTAGATCATTCCGTTGTAGATAAGATACTAGTATTGAATTTTCAACAAAATCGATGTGCGTAATGATAACAGTGTATTCTTTTTACACTGAAAAGTCGCAAAAATACACATGAATATTTTGCTTTTAGTAAACTTCAAAATATCATTCATAAGGATAATGAGTAGTAGATATTGAATTATTTTTAGTATAAAAATTGTGATCAAATATTAAAGATAATATGTAAGGGTAGATTTCTCGGAAGCACAGAGCACTAAAAACACAGCCTTAGAGCCACCCATTTGCAAAGTAGGCCCACAACAAAAAGAAGCTGTAACGGAAAAATATTACAGACGGGTTGCTTCAAAAATCCAACAAGTACATTTAAATTTTATGCAAAATATAGATTGAGGGGGAGGAAGGGGTAAGGGGCAGAAAGGGGGGAGGAGGTCACATTGTTTTAAAAATATTTTATGATAAAGAGGTCATTTCTCTTCACATTATAACTTTCTACCTGTAGTGAAATTCCTTAGTTTGTTAATTATAGTCATTTATATAATTGTATTGTGTGTGTCATTTCTTTTTAAACTGGGTTTAGGTCGCAGAATGAATTGATAGATATTACAGCCTTTTTCAATTTCGTTGAAATTTGAATACGTGATATTAAACATTTTGTTCTAATAACGTAAGAAAGTTTTATAAATATACTATTTGTATTACGAAAAATATTATAAAAAAAATACCGAAGGGCAATAGAAGTCTTGTTGACTGTATCTTACATTTCAATGGTTTGGATACTACTATTTGATTAAGAGGACACCATAAACAACTTCTAGTGTGTAAATTTTCTATAACAAATCGAATGAAACCACAAATCAAATGTGAACTAAATGCCTCTAGAATGAAAAAAGGGAAAGTGAGAAACTCGTCAAGAAATTTATAATATGGTAAGGCGCATCGTATGAAGAAGAAAAAAGCGAAGCCGAAACGTATAAAAAAGCATTTTCGTAATACATAGATATTTACGATCTGGGAGATTAGCAGTTGCATAATGAATAAGCTTTAGTACAAACCAAATTATTTCAGGTGAATGTAAGAACACGGTGAACAAATGTAAAGAGAGAATTGATGGTAACCCATCGTACTGCAAGACGAATGATAATGCATTGTGAGACTGCCACAAAGCATGTAAACTTTGTGACGACCCTTTACCGAGCAGTTAGCATATAATTATCTATAAAATATGTTATGTTTATGCTTGCATAAAACTACTTTTAATTAGCATGTATTAACAGAAGAAAAATCTTGTATTACCAAGCTGTTAATACCTGATTTTTATTTTTGCAATGCTTGAAGTCATCAGCTCTGAAAGCATTTAGTCTTTCTGTGTTTATGACCTCGGTAACCAATAATCCCTACGTCAATACACACATAAAAACGTGTATTATCCCTATATTTATTACGGCAACCGTTTTGCTATATTTATAGTGATATCTCTTTAGTTTATGTAGCTGTATTTTATAAGAGCCACTAAGTATCGCTGTTCTTTGGCTGATAACTTAAATTGTCTTTAAATTTACCATAAATATATATATTTAAATTGTAAACTCAAACTTTTCTTGGCAAGTGCTCTCTCTTCCTCTTAAGCAAATGACTGTGAGCGTTTCTTACTTGTCCAAAGTTTGTCTTTGCATCTCACGTTCAGTGAGTTTCGGTTAAATTTTTATAACGTTAATTTTTCTGTCCTCGCTTTCCAAAATACTGCTACTATTTTACTTTCTCAAGCTACATCCTCCAAATAAAGTGCCAGGATTCAAATTACATATAGAGCTACCTTTAAAACACTGCTAGAGAATCTTCCAAAAAGTTCTTATACATAGAGCTCCTTGAATTGAAATGCTATTTATATGACTATATCTTTGAATGGAAAAACAGTGTCTCGTTATCTGAAACTGACTGCCTATCAAGTGGTATCTCTGAGTTTTCAGCATTTCTCAACAAATAGTAAAACGATTTGCCGTAAGTAATAAAATTCAGAAATATTACCGATGTTTTCATCCCAGATCTTTTTAAGAAATGTGCTAATTATAAAACAAGAATGAATGCCAAAAGCTAACAATAGCTCTCGCTTGCGGATTTTTATCGATGTCATTCATGTTTAGTTTCGACGACAGTCTGCGGTGCCCCAGTATTACCACCTGATGCTAGACAGGATTCTTTAAAGGCCGAGTATAGTGTTGGTGAGAAAGTCGTTGTTGTATGTAATAAACGGGATACAGACGTCAGGGAAATAACATGTCTCTCTGACGAAATTGGACGCTATTGAAATATATATATGCGGAAGTAAGCTAATTTGTTTGTTTATCATGTGTACTGTAGTACACGTTTTGTTTTCAATGCAATTACTGTCTAATTTACTATGTAAATGCAATTGTATTTTTCTTGTAAATTATTCTGATAGCATAATTTGATTTTTTGAAATTGTGAAAACATCATTTTATTCTAAGCGTAGACTAAATTTCGAAATTGTACGTTTCGATTTATTTTTAAATTATTGGCAAAAGCTGTTTTGTACAGTGTAGAAATTATATTGTTACTCATAAAACCCGGATAAACTTACAGCTTGCAGAGATGGATGGACAATTTTCGGAAGAGTATGTTACAAACTGTTCGAAGAATATAAACTACACCAGCCTGCTCTTCAGTTCTGTCAAGATCAGCGTGAAGGGTGCTCACTTCTCCGGCCAAATAAGTTCAACGAAGGCTTTATAAAAGAATTTCTACAAAGGAAGGGGTAAGTATAACCATATGGAACTTATATTCGGGTGGTGTGAGTACTTTTGTTAACGTATGCTGCTTATCTTGAGGTGGCCAGTATTATTTCAGCATTTTCGCGTCATGTATGATAGATACTGGGGTATTCAACTAGTCTCAATTGAATTGCAAGTGTTTAATCTGAGTGATTATGGCTACAGAATCACTAACAATTTATTTCCAACTATCTTGGTAGACAAAAAGGATAAACATAGGTAATACATTTTGTATGATTTTATGACAAAAAGTAAAATTTGAATTAATCAATACATTGAATGGCTATTTTTATAATCAACAAATAGTGATGAGTCAACTACGAAATTTACGGATGCCTTTTTAGATTCTGGACCGAGAGAAAGGCATTGGTACAGCTCATAAATAAGGAAAAAAAACTCCCGCTTGCACGTTTAAATCTTATGAATAGAACGTTGATATAATGTTAATGAAGATTATTTTAGATATGTTTGGGTTATCAACATAAAGTTATTTCATAATATTTTTAAATTCACTTTTCTACGAGAATTATTTTCTAGAAGAACGCGGAAAGCGCCGTTATGTAAATTAGATTCAAATTTCTAAACATTAAGTTTTTGTTCTGTACTGAATTTTTTGCTTTTTGTTGATGTTGTGGGGGGTTTTTTTTGCCAATATCTTCAGAGCTATTTGGCATTTTTATGTAGCTTCCCTTAATTTTTGCATGCATTCCACAAGTAGTCTCATTAGGTCAATTCATATACTGTGAAGAGTTTTTACATGTTTAACAATAAAATTGCATTTAAAGTTACATTTCGTGTCTCTGACATCATATTATCCCCTGTTTTTTGTTTAAAACTGAAAAGTTGCTTGTATTTTATCGAATGTAAATTCCCGTCATAACTTTCTATTTGCATTATAACAGTGGCTGCAGGGAGGTGTGGACAGATTTGACATTTGAATACACTTCGAGCGACGGGGAAGTGCCTGACTGGACAAATTGGGCAGAACGTAGGTTGCTTCTTATAAAGATTATGATGATAATGTTGATGATAAAGATTATTGTCTGTTTTATCAATTAATACCTATGTTCCTATATATAGCAATGAAAATCCCGGTATTATTTTGTCATGACGCCCCGCTGATTCTTTTTACTTGATGTCAAAATTATTATGTAAACTTACAATGACCGCCAAGTATAATATAACTTATTGAGTATCATTGTTTTAGCATTGTTGTTAACCATTTGACAAGAAATATAACATTCATTTACGGTTTCCTACAAGGTCGACTTAGCATTTGGACAATTTATAAAATACTTTGACCCTATTTTCTTAGAGAGCAGTGGCAGTACTAAATAATGTCAAAAGCAAACTAGAGGCCATGTATTTTTGAAAGATTTTCTTTTTATCTATTGCACAAAACAAATTTCCGCTGTAAAGTTGTGAAAAACAGTCTATTTTCTATCAAACAGCAAAAAAGCCGACAGGGTGCGTTAGTATAAATTCAAAGTGCCTTTGGAGAGACGAAGGATGTAGGCAAAAGAACAAGTTTGTCTGTCAGTACGACCGTTCAGGTAAGACAAAGCATTAATTGGCAACAAAACTGCCGGTCAAGTTTCAGTATTTTAAAACTTACTCATCTTAATAAACGAATATATATCTAATTACGTTCATGTGCATCTAATTAAATGGGCAGTTTGCTATACACATTTATATTTTCGTGATATGTATTTCGTTAAAAATATTTAATTACTTTCATGTTTATTTACTCAATTTGGCGGTTTGTTACATACATTTTTATTTTCGTAATATTTATTTCGTTATTAACATTTAATTACTTTCATGTTCATTTACTTAATTGGGCAGTTTGTTATGTACATTTCTATTTTCGTAATATTCATTTCGTTAAGATTAAACTATGTATCTAATTAATTAATTCGGTAATGTATTACAAGTATCTACTATATATAGATTATATATACTTACGAATACTGTATCACAATAGTGCCTACTGAGTGCAGTGACCAGAGGGATGACTGTGGGACACTAGTAAATAAATATTCCACATTCTGTGCTGATAAGAAGAGTTCATTCGCTATAACAAATTGCGCAAAGACATGTGGATATTGCAAGTAGTAAAGGACCATATTACCAGCTTCCATATCACCAGTCTTTACTACTTTTTCTATTTTGTTATCGTTTTCTTGTCATTTTCGTTCAAGTTTTAGTTGTTCAATTCAAATTTAGAATGATATTTTAGAATATAGGTATATGTTACGTCGAAACCGTTTGAACCGTTTTATAAAATGCTGCCAGTTGAAGAACATTTATACGGAGCTTATTCTTGAAATGTCAGTCAGTTCTAGCCCATAAAGTAATATATGTCCACGATCGGTGGCTGTAAGTTTGTTCGAATGGTAGAATAACCTTTAATTAGGTAAAAAACGAAACTATTTTACAAAATTATTGCACAAACATGGCAAAGGGATATTATTTACAATATTTCGGTAAAAGATGTGCAGTGTAAACCTGAAAACTTTAAAAATGGTAGAACTATAGACTAGTACCTCGGGACAAATATAAACGCATATTGAAATATATAGATTTCACTTGATATATTTTATTCACACTTAACAGATAATCTTATTTTGTACTTATATGCACGTTCATAGTACCAAGTAGTGGTTCTTTCATGAAAACTACCATGTTTAGGATATGACTAACAGTAAGTCTCGCGTTCAGTTCTTAATTCAAAAACTATATTTTGAAAGTACAAAATCAATACATTCATCGGTTTTAAATACTACATGTAGAAATAATTATTTTTTTATCGTTATTAAAGTCGCAAAGTATAAGTTTTTATTGATTTATTTTTTTAAAATTCTAAATCATGACTGTTTTCTGTGACTTAGCAGATTGTATTTGTTTTAATGCTCATATCTCTGTCTCTCTTCTTACATAGTTGATACGTTGCAGTATTTTGTTATGATTGTAAAAATGTATCTTATTTTATCAGTTGAATAAAATCTCTCAGACAATATTGAGTTGTAGTTTCCTATTTCCCTTAGAATATGATTGTGTACTGTCATTCAATGATCGATTTACAGACTGAGCGATTGGTCTTGTCTCTTCTCCCTTGCATGCTCGACAAAAATATTCATGGGTACTTTTCATGATACTTTTAATTAATCATGGTTTAATTACACCAAAATTAACCCTAATTTGAATATTTTTGTTGTGAATTTCGGCAAATATTTTAGGATTTGCTGTTTTACAAGGTTTGGTTGTTGTTTTCTTGTACACGTTAGCAGATAAAAGAATATCTTATTTTGCATTAAAATAACGTATACTATATAAATCTGCAAACGGTAGAAATAAGCATTTCTTGTCTACCTTTGGAAAGAATATTCAATAGGCCGGTTACGTGCCAGGGATAAATATTCCCGTCTTTCCATAGGGAAAATCTTGTTTATGAGATAACAAATGAACAACAGCTGTAGTCAATGACAAACCAATCATTAAAGTAGAAAAAACATACACTATTCAGTTCTACTTCCTGTCACAAGTAAGTAGCAGATACAGTACAATATACAACTAAAAAGTTTGCAAAATGAAGACGACGTAACAGGACCGTTTTCTATCGAAAAACCTTAACCTATCCAACATTTTTTAATCAAAGTAGCTTTTATCACATTAGAAAGTTTGGCCACCTTAACACAAGTAATCTCATATTGAGTATTCATAATTCATAACAGTTTGACAACATTTCGCTCTATATACTGTTCTGTACTCGAACATTACTAGTATATGATCCATTATACCGTATTTCATCGACATCATGGAACTATGTTTTGGACTACTCCACAATGTTACATTTCAGTTTATAAAGCTAGAGTTTCTTCTTCCTGAACTCTTCGCAGATATATTTCTTCCCTACATAGAAGAGACAACCAATTAACCTTCGAGAAACAATAATAAATATGTAAACAAGAACTCGACTAGTAACTCACTCATATTCTCACCAACTGATCTGAGGAGTTCATTAGACAAACATATAAGGAATGTGTTGAATCTCTTGATATATAATCAAATTAAAAGAAATGTTCAATACACCAAAAGTATCCAAACATAAGTAAATAACTGTCTTCGGTTCTACAATGATGGATAAGTAACATATATAGAAATCTGAATAACGATTTACACATAAATTTATGTGCATTAAAAATATACAGAAAAAAAATCAGACTAGTTCATGAAACCAGAATTTTCACCCTTGTAATGACACCTTACTATTATTTCTCGGGCGAAAACAACAGCGGTGTGAATTCTGATCGTTTTGAGCGAGCATAGCAGCAACTTGTTGTTTTTATTAGTTCCTTTAATCTAACCTTAAATTATTAATAAAATCTCAATTCATTCGAACGGAATGATAATGATGACCCCTTCCCGTGTCATAGCTTCTAGTGAAACTGATCCATTCGAATTCTGGGGAAAACGGAAATGCATCAACATCATATACAACGTTGAACGAGCTACTAGTATTTTATCAAATAATGTCTTTCATTTAAGTCACACCAAAGCTTTTTTCTTTCAATCTTGTGTGTTATACATGTCAAAATATTTATTTTGTAAAATAATTCATAACTTGTATAAGTTTACTAATGCTAGCAGAACATGAAGACCGGCACGGTTGCTATAATCATCTCATTGTTTGTAATGTTACTTGTACTATTATTACATAAATACTCGTACTATTTACAATAAAATACGTATAAATTAAACTAAGTTTTATTTTTTCATAGCAGGTTCCCGTTACTTCAAACAAATCGAAATTCCCCCTACTAATAAATTAAAAATAATCTGGTGTCAAAGTAACATTGCGTTTATACCCCATGATATGTCATTCTAACTGTAGCATTCTCTATCCAATGACCAAGAGACTGACGATGCGTACCTGGGTTGGAGTTTTGCTTAAGATTACAATCAGACAGGCAAGAGTTATTGTCCTTGATTTAGTCAAAACTGTACTAAGGACACCTTGGGCCTGAAAGTTCACGAATATCTCAAAAAGTGTTTGACGTGAAGTAATGAAAGTTTACAGTAATTTTGTTCAGCATGTGAATTTGTACACCTGAAGTTTTCTTTGTGTGGCACTGTGGTAGCTTTAGCAAACGTTGAAACAAACTGAGGTTGGCCAGACAAATGAAACAAACAGCAGAAACGCTTATGCATTCAGGCTTTCGATGTATTATAGCAAAAAGTGTTGGTTTTGCAAGATTTTTTAAAAATAATTATGATTCTAGCAATATGCCCGTAATGGTACGATGTTGTGCATGGAATTATAAAAACGTGCAAAGCCGTACACTCACTCCTTCACGCCATGAATAGTAATAAGAGTGTATGTCATTTACTGTCTGTTTTAAGCGTGTAAACTAACATGTACAGACTACTTAAAATAGGTTACAGTTTCAGTTTTTATTGTTTGACTGTGCATTATCGTCCGGGATACTTGGCAATATCTTTTTGTAGATAGCGAAAATGACTTTTTAAAACAAATACTTGACTTTTGTCTCTTTCAAACTCGTTTAAAACAATGCTGTTGATGAATTCGTTAAGGGTCATAAGGCATTTGTTTATAAACGAATATCAAGGGAAAAGTCTCCAGCTTATCTATCCTCTCTTTCCTGATTCAGGTGATACTCGTTACAATTTAAGAAACTCGGAAAATGTTCATCACGTACCTGCAAGAACAACCTTATATTTCAATTCGTTTCTTCCCGCTGCTGTACGTGACTGAAATTTATTGAGACCAGACATCTGTAACTCTGAAACATTATCATCATTTAAAAGTAATATAAACAAAAACAAGCGACGCATTCCAGAGTATTATTACATCGGAAAAACGAAAGTGTTCCATACGCGACTACGCACTTAATGCAGTGCACTGAATCATCATCTGTTCTTAAAAATATCTCTCTTACACCATTGTGCCAATGTGGACAGATCGAAACAAACTTACACTTCTTCTTTGAATGCAGATTTTTTACCGACTGTCGAAACAATCTTTTTTATAATGTGCGGAATTTCGATATTAACCTGGACACTGTTCTGTTTGGTAACCCAGACCTTTCTGATCAGGGTATCATGACGTAATTTACTCATGTACAGACATACATATCCAAAAGTAAGAGATTCTTTTAACTACCCTGAGACTGTTTCATTTCCTCCTTTTCTCATTCTTCATTTCTACTCCCGACTTATCTATCTTTCTGCAATATCTACTCACATTTAAGAAATTATACTTTCTCTTCTGTCATATATTGTCCCTTTTCTACTGTTTACAGTAATAAAGATTACTATTTTCATGTTTTAACACTTTAACACTATGTTCTTTGTCCCATAAAATATTAAGCTCGATATGTCGGTACAGGTTTATTTTGTCCGCGAAGGAGAAGAATTCTAAAGACATTTTTTGTCTTCCATTCTTATCCTTTCCGGTGTTGCTTTGATCAAAGTATGACATACGTATTAGAGTTTGTACTTTATTTTCTTGGATTAAATATGTTTAAACTAAAGGAAAAAGGAAAAATATTTTTGTTATACTTGGTATTGATGTACACGTCATGGTGACTTCTTCATGCTTGACTATTTACGTATTGAAGTATAATGTTGTTACTACCATGCTTTCTTCACTTTTACCGAAATAAATCTATCTGACTTTTACAAAATTCCACAACTGAATTCATAAATAGCTTTAAATATATCGAGTATTTTCAATCGAGACCCATACTAAATAATTAGAACCAGATACCTTTTCTTGACACAGAGCCAAGTGCCTTTTTAAGGTTCAATAAAGACACATGGAGCTTCCCTGTTAATATTTGTACAATGAAATTGTGTATTTACTATGCTGCATCCCTTTTCAACATCTGAAGAAAATTTATTATTGACGTTAGAATACTTGTAAACAATAAAACTTGTGTCCAAAGTTCGGAAAAACGCAAATAATTGAAAATGACGGTATCTATCACATACTTTTGTAGGGCATGGTACATGTCTGTGTCATAGGGTAACAACATCTGGTAAATAAATAAAATAAAGTGGTTGTGTTCTTTTTGTATATATATTCCTTTATTTTGTGAAATGATAGCTTTTAGATATTAAGTTCATCTTACAATACTGTCTTTACTTCTCGTGAGCTTATAGTACCCTAAAAATAGTCATTTTATTCCCTTCTACTGATCAATGCTAACCTTAAACGTATGCCCTTATGACTAGATGATCTAGACAAGTGCAATGCAATATGGTAATCATTCTGTAAGGACATGTAATAGTTACACAATAAATTTTCTATGATAATATTTCTTGCAGGTTAGTAAATGTTTATTATTCATTAACTTAGGTCTTCCTCATTTAGATGTCATTGTAATTGATAATTTTATGGTAATTATAATACTATAGTAATAATATTGTATATTTTCATTCTATTGTTTGGCTACTGGATGCATCACGGTACTTGCCAAAGGATTATCCAGCTATAAGAAACGGAGTATATAAATAAAATAATTATCTATGATATTTGTTGCAGGTGCAGTCTTGTGTTCTCCCAAAATACAAGAACTCCACAAATAATTTCTGACGAAGACCCTTCAGCCTCGAGCTGTCCGATATGTAAAAGTCATACATCACAACATTTAGTCAGCACTTTGTCATCTGTTCAAACTACATCTGATATTTCATTACGTGCAGACATGTTTCTTCCTGTACAGTAATAAATTTTCTTTAAATAGACTACTCATGATCATGTACGCATCAAATTATCTTCCTGAGAGTAAATGATGCCATACAGACATTTTTGTAAACTTGGACATAAAAGTGTTAAAAGTCCTGTATAAAGTAAGTATAATAAAAGTGGCGATTTAAAATTATTTGAGATAGGCTTAAGAATATAATACAGAAGGTCCTTTTATGCGATAAGAAGAAAAATGTGAGATTCCGATATTTAACCAGACTTTTAAGAATTACCAGCACTATTTTCACCAATTTCCTTTGTGTTTCTTTTTTTTCAGAAGTTTCAGCAAAAGAATGGAGTGTATGAAATATCTACTAACAGCTATTTCCATTATCTGTCTAACAAATCACGTAACATTGAACAGACTTGAAGTCAACCATTCTAATGAAGTGACGTGGATAGGCGTGCGTGAACTGTTTCAAAACAGGCCAAATTACACTACAATTAAGGCTACTGGTGTAGCCATCACAGGATATAGTAAGCCACTCGTACGTCTGCTGAGCAAACACATGGGAAAACGCATACATATACAAGAAGAACCAAACGATGTGGGAATTAGCACGGTCATTGATGACGACGAGGATTGTAAACTTGAATTATGTAAAAAATGCATTAGCCTGTTCCGACATGATGTATATACCTCTGAAGCAAACTTTGTTTACCTTAAATTGAACCCAGCTTCTGGTGTTACTATAAGAGGAAGAAAACAAATTGTTGGAGAAGACTTATGGGTTTGGACTTTCTCTGGAAAGGAAGGCGGGTTTGGTTTTCTAAAGTGGCCAATAGAATTTGGAATTTGGTCGATGGGACTGCTAACTAGTTACGCTCTTACCACTCCACAAGACATTATAATCAAGAAAGTATCAGGAAATTGTTCAAATTTAGAAGTAGGAAGACCCAAGGACGACAAGATTATTAGTAATGCCCTCTTGAACTTGACACTGGAAATGATGGAATTATCAGAAGAAAAATATGCACCAAGTTATTTCTGTTACAAAAGAAGAAAAATAATCAAAACAGATTTATTGTATACCTTTTGTAAACACATCGTGTGCCCTCTTGAAGCGCTTGAATACGTCTGTTGCAGTTATTATTACGAAGTACCCCTTCAGAAAAGGGCCCTCACGTGTGATTTCCCAAAGCGCGTGATTGAATATGAAACCGTTGGCTGGATATTACCAATTATTGTTTCAATGGTTTTGTTCGTGTATTTTCCTTTGTTTCTTCTTTACTCAGCTCACATTTTGTTTGATCAGAATGAAGGCTATCCCATTACTGTATCAGAAACTAATTCACTGGAAGTTCACGAAAGTATCAGTTTATCGGACAAAATTATTTGGCTTAATGAGCACGCACATGTGACTTTATTTAAAACTCTGTTTTCACCAATCAGGAAATGTCGAGAATTCTTTGTGTCAAAAGAAACTGGACCCTGTCAGTTTGTTCTAAAAAGATTTAAACGAATTTTTCTTCCTTGTCTCAGCTTGCTAGTTATTGGACTGCAAGTTTGCATCGACTTCTGGTTTCTTCATTCTTTTGTTTTAACAAGTGTCAATAAAGGTGTGCCTATGGGGTTTCGTTCCCTCATTGTCGGGTATCGAGACAGTAAAGAAAATTTTCTTCCGTACCTCGGAGGTCCTTATATTGCTATTGGATCGTATTTGTTTATCACAAGCATACTTATTATCATCCCTGACAATTTGTCATCCCTGCTTATTTCCGGTCTGCCCGGAAATGACGTAAATGAAAGTGTATCACCCTTGTGTATTCGGTCTCGTTCCATCGAGCATTTTGGTTCCGTCTGCATTCGTAAAAAACATAACTATCTAAAGTTGTATAGTGTTTTTCTGGCTCAGTTTTACATGTTTATCAACAGTAGATACTGGAAGCATATGTTCCGTGTACAAAAGGCGCGTTGGCAATACTTTTACTGTTCAAAAATTTGCGTTGTTTTCTTTCCATTTTATATCATCATTTGTACCATTGAAATATTCCTATGTATAGTGGTTTACGGTTTTCCAGTTGTGTCATTTGGTTTGACTATAATCAAAGCATACTGCGGCAAGCTGAACATGTCACAGAGGCGACGTTTCTGTGTAAAAACCTTGTATATTTTTGTCGCAATCATTCTGATCGCTTGTGTGTTCTTTTTCTTACACATGTTCTGCACAATATTCATGGATGCTACTCTATTTTTCACAAGATTGGTGTTTTTTACGTTCACCGGCGTAGTTGTGTACCCAAAAGTATCTTATGGGTATCTGATTTTCACACTCACCGTCATTTATTATCTCTGGCAGAGCATCCAGGACTTCTCTCTTGTTTATCAAGACCTTTTGAAAGACACCATTAGTATTTGTTTTTCTTTACAAAGGGCCGATGGCACAGATTTTCTTGTGACCCAGAAGGGAGATTTCAGGGGTGTCAGGGAATCACTGTTTGAACACGTAATAGAAAACAACATCCCAAAGAGGAAACAAGTGTTTATCTCTTTATTTAAAGTTGCTATTATTTTGACTGTTTTGGGACTTCTTATTAACATATTGATCGAAACTGACGGGTTTCGACAACTGCAAACTATCGTGCAGGTAGGAACAGCTCTGTTTATCTGCTCGTTGCCGCAAATACTGAAAATGATGTGCCATGGACATGGGGGCAAGTTCAAACAACGACGATTTCGCAGAGAACTAACAAGCACAATCATTAACTACGTCGGTAACAATATGGAATCAGCCGAATCTTCAAACTCCGATGATTAAACAGTGAATATTAAAACATTATAGGAATAAGCTTTTAGCAAAATACCTAAACAAAGGAGTATGTCCTTGGTTTCAAAAGAATAAGGGTTATACAGACATTTCAAATATGCTTTAGGAAAAAAATGCTACTGCATTAAAATAACCCTGATGTTAAGACTTGTATTTTCAACAAAACTTGGGCAGATTTTTGTATGTTTCTTTTTACAATCTGACGCAATTTATATACTTTATAAAGTGAAGTTTCTAGAATGGTAAGCAAGTAGTGTGTTGGAAAAGTATAATTACTTTCTATATTATTTAGAGAACTTGTTATACAAGTCGATGTATGATGCAAACTGCATTTAGTATTTTTGAAATGACAAGAGATGTGTGTTTTGCTTAATCTTTTTCTTTTAAAAGTTTAAATCCTTGTTTCAATTTGATAAAACTGTAAATTAACAAATAAAAGGTATAAATGTTTAGAGATGAGTCTCCCCGTACTTTGATTCAGTATTGTTAAATTTTCTGGTGTTTCGGGATCATGGAGTCCATTCAACATATGTGTAATAGAGTTCCGCTTAAGCCGGTGCTCGGGGACGTGAGAGGTAATGCACATATTATAACCTCTCATGACCAAACTCAATCAAAACGAGTCTGCTATTATTCTTCTTGGTTGCATTCTTTGTTTCCAAAGGATCTTTTTACAGATTTAATTGTCTATAAAGGTAGTGGATTCGTACTGACATCCGGCTATTTCCGTGTGATTGCGTATTCTCGTGAAGAAATTCGGCATGCTTGTTACGTATGGCTCAACATGCATAAGACGTTCTTAACCCTGCTAAATTTCTATAACGAACTTGTCCATCTTTCAATATCGACACAGTACGATTAACTGTTAAAGGGGTGTTTGCTAAAAAGATACTGACTGAATGGCGAACAGTGCAGATCTTTATCAGACTGCACGGATGTGAAGGCTGATCATGATCTACACTGGTCGCAAAGGCAAAATAAATCCTGTTCAACATGATAAGTGTTAAAAACCAAAGAATGCTGAAATTGCATCCGGAGACCACATAATTTGCCAGTTGTTGCTACGAACCCACTACATTTACTTGCTGATTTTGTGATACCATCAATATTCTCGGTCTGTCCATTCCGCAAGGTGAAAGTTGAAAGTGATTTTGTTTTGAATTGTGCCCTTTATCATAGGCGTAACCAGAATTTCTCGGAAGGGGTGGGGGGGGGGGGGTTAGGGGGGAAGGTCGAGGGTGCGAGTACGAGTCGTGAAACGACGAGTTGGAGTAGGTGTGGGAAGGGATTCCCACTCCCGCAGGTGGGGGTATGGATGGCCTCCCCCAGAAAGTTTGTAAGTCAAGATGTCATTTCGTTCGATTTGGAGTGTATTTGAAAGCTTTTTTTTCCTGTGAATCGTACATAACGTCTTTTAAGTTCATTTAATTTATTTGTAATCAGTAAATTAAGATAATGATAATAATACAAAAGTCATATAAAGAAAGACACACTATTTTTAAAAAAAAAATTGACAGATGTGATGTGCATAGAATTAGGTCATTGTTGTTTATGAAACACAGTTTACAGCGTACCATTTATTAGAAAATTAATGTAAACTTAAACTGTCATTTTCGCTATTGTGAAAAGGTATATAGCTATACATAATAATTTTCGTATAAAAGTAATGTTCTGGGCTTTCTAAAAATCATATTGTATGATACAAACAATAATTACATGTATATATACACAGCTGAGAATATTTCACATTTGGACTGCGTTGCGTCTGCGGAGCCCGTAGACTGCCCGTATATTCCTTTCCGTACAGAAGGCGGCAGTGCGATTTTCGTACGGATTCACGGGCTCCGTAGCCTCTACGATTTTGTTTAGTGAAAAGTTATACAAATTAGAATAATCGAAAGCCCGTAGCTCATAGACGTGTCGCAGATGGCAATGCACAATCCCTGCACAGGCATCTTCGTAGACATGTTGCCGAAAATAAATCGTACGGAGATTGTAGACTCGTGAAACCTTCGCACGGCCCTCGCACAGCTGCCGCAAGGTTGCCGCTTGCTGCCCGTGCGGT
Organism: Mercenaria mercenaria; assembly: GCF_021730395.1. Taxonomy (NCBI): domain Eukaryota; kingdom Metazoa; phylum Mollusca; class Bivalvia; order Venerida; family Veneridae; genus Mercenaria; species Mercenaria mercenaria. The sequence goes on along the minus strand of NC_069368.1, from coordinate 70,503,743 downwards.
ACTCATGAAAACGCACGGATATTAAGCAATCATCGCGCGGCAACCCTACAGCGGCCGCATCATTGCCTCAAAAATTTTCAGTAGTAATTATATATTGGCCATCTCCAACATGTTTCCATTATTTGTCTCTTCGGAGAAATCATAGTACCACTAAGACTCAGAGCGGCATGCCTGCGGTTGCAGTTGAGGCAGGTCAGTAGAAGAGAGCTGATGATTACAAGCCTGGTCGTCCTTGATGAGCAGCAGGCCCGACAGAGGGCACACCCGACAGAGGCACAGGAAGAGGACGGTGTGAGTGAAGCCCTTGCTGCTGAGACGGGCCACCCTGGGACACTACGACACAACTGCACGGTAACTGCACTGAAATTGCACGATTTCCGTATAATTTACGGGCAGCGTCCTTTCGGATTTCTCCCGGCCTTCCCAAAGAGACTGTACAAAAAATGGCACGATGCTCGTATATAATGTGAACACATACGCCGTAGCCCATAGCCATCTACGATGCCCCAAATTCCGCAAGGAATTATCGCAATTGTCAAATGCGAATTAGGCATTAGCTATAGAAAGAAAAGAAATGGGGTTAAAATACGCTTTTCGGTCAATTCAGATCTACTCTAAATTCACGAAAGCGCAGGAAAATGTCTATGAATGGAAATATGGTCATTGCGTTTAAAAAAAAACGCACGACAAAATAAAGTTTATGTTTTAGCAGCTGTAGCGTGACACTGTATTTTTCTTACAATATATCTATAATTAAAAATATACTGAAAGAAAAAGACACAGCTATAAAATTTGATTTCATATGCAGTTCAAGTAAAAATATTAGATTTATTTCTCATCAGGCTATATAAACAAACACATATACAGTAATGTATTTGTCATATCAACACCTTATCCATATTCACTAGTCTTTTCGCACTTTCAGTAAATAAGACTTTATAAGCTCGAGTTTCCTTTGATGAAGGTTGGCAAATCTGTCAATCATAGCCGATCAATCTAAATATAATGATGGTTGTAATAACAGACCTCTGTATTGATAGATACATCCAACCTTCTGTAAAATCGCCATATTCAACATCGAAACGTTAGGTAAAAAAAAGCTGCCGGGGCTTAATCCAATGATCTTTGAGTTATAGAAGGTCATCAACAGATTTTATACAAAGGTTACAGCGTCAAAATTAGTAAACGTATGTAAGTAGGCGAGCGTAGCGAGCCGAAAAAATAAAAAAATGGACATTCAAGGGTATTTTGGTGTAATGAAAAATGCAAGCTTTGCCCCTCCTCCCCCCCCCCCACCCCCCACTCCCCAACTCCCCTGATCATGCCCTTATTTATGAATATTGCATATTGTCCGATTAAGTAAGAGTTTAATGTTTTTGATATCGTCGTAACTAATCTTAAAAGATGTTGTTGTTTTTTTATGTCCGCCTTTTGATGAACCTCTATTCCACATCTTACAATGAAAAACATGTTTATGAATCAAAATATTATAAAGTTATCATTATTATATAGAAAAATATATTCAAGGCGATTTGCGAAATACATATAACTGTAGTCTAGTCGCATATTCGTAAGTCCAACAATCATCACTGAAGTATTTTCTTACGGACCTACTAGTATACAGTTTTAAGGATCACTTTCTAAACAATCTCTTTCTTGTATACCATGGTTTTTTCGGGATTATGTCGAACCAGTAATGAATGAGAATATTGAATAACTCTAACACTTGTAAATATATATATATTTATATAGATAGTTTCAAAATGGAGGCTTTAAATTTTATGTTAAAAACAGATGATAAAACTGTCCAAATAGATGTTATGCATAATCAAATGATTAGAAAAATGCTACTTTGATACTGCACATGAAGTTTTACAGTCAGATGCATAAAGGGAGGTAATCAAAAACAATGGATTCAGTGAAACTTTCTATTGTGTTTATCAGTATTCAAACCGAGAAAAAAATAATCAGAAATAGGCTTCACATTACATTAATAAGGCCGTTTAATATATTTCATTTTCATAACAGAAAATGTGGCAGCCACATTTTAAACAAAAGCATCATTGACCTTCAAGAAAAATCTAACTTACTTATAACTGTGATCTGGGAACAGGGGTAACGTAATGTAATACTGCAAGAAAACTAATTGGATAAATCCATAATTTTGTTAAATCAAAAGATAGACAATAAAGTTTTTTTCACTGTGTTATATAGTCAAATTATCTCGTTTTGGTGTTTATATGGATCAAAGTAATAGGATTTTTATTCAAACCTCTATGTAATAATTGTCGCACTGACATCACTCTCACGTAAATATCTACTGGTTCGTTAAACTCGCCCCCATCCACACCCACACCCATCGACCCGCACGTAACGGTCAGTTGGTTGCAAAACAACGCTAGTGTGTTTAAACAAGTCAATTAATTCAGCAAAAATACACAGGCTCATGTTCCAAGAATATACAACAGTATACATAAAGAAGGCCCCTAGAGCTGGATGCCTTAAAATGCAATGGTAACTGAAGGCAAATAATTATATAAGAAAAACCTCTGGTACTTTATGATTATGAAGTTTATCCAATATTACCATAATAGAAGTGTGCTTAAGTTGGAGCTGATGCTAGAGGGCCTGAGGGGTGTTTCATATTCCTTGACCTCTCATGAACAAAATCAATCAAACCAAGATTTCTGTTATTTTGCAGAGTTGCGTTCTATGCTTCCAAAGTATCTTCTTATCTTCTTAAAGTCTTTAAACGAACCATTTACGCGTTGCAGAACGCAGATCAACAGCAGAACATCATAAAGGACCTGACGAATCAGGAGCCCCGTACGCGAGTGTCACTCACCCGTTGAATTATTCATGTAAGTAAGCTATCCAACTTGCTTATGGGAGGTCGGTGGTTCTATCCAGGGGCCCGCCTCGGTTGAAATAATGCACGGGGGCCATCTGGAGTTTGTTTTTAAGTAAACTCAGACTTAGGTTGAAGCATGTATTTATTGGACCTATCGATTTTAGAGAGAAAATCGGCACCATAATACATTTTACCATGCATCAGAAACAGCATTCTCTCGATCACATCATTTAACAGTGCCGATTAACCTGAACTGACAAACACATACAGAACAAAGGGATAAAAAATAAATATGCAATCATAGTTATGCTTTCTGGTGACAGACGTTTTAGATTATCAAACACTTTTTATCTTTAATTGAACATACAGCACCATTATACAGAAATGTGTTGACTTTTTTAAATATCTTTATTTAGTAATTTTCTGACATTTACGGATTTCATTTCATTTTAAGCATGATAAATCCCACCTTTTTACATAAAAGTCCTTTTGTCTGTTACTGTCACTAAATATATCTATACTAAATTATTATATCGTTTTCGGGGACGTTGTCACCTGCAATTATTCACATTCATGCTTTTTCTGCCTTTGTTATTTTCTCTTAATACTTTGATATTTACCAGTCGCGTCACATGTAATATGTTTGATATTGTGTTTCGTTCCGACAATTTTTGTTTGTTTTGGGTTTAACGCCGTTTTCCGACAGTATTTCAGTCATGTAACGGCGTGCAATTAACCTAACCAGTGTTCCTTGATTCTGTACCAGTACAAACCTGTTCTCCGTAAGTAACTGCCCACTGCTGTCAATAGAACGATAACCTGTGTAGCTTGTAATAGTGTCCGCAAGTTCTCTCCGAAATCGTTTCTGTTTAAACTTCACACCATAATCTCGACACATAGATTTCAGAATTTGCGCCAAAGCACAAACAAACAGAGTTGTACAAACATGCATTATGACATGGAGTTCACGGAATCCATCGGTTTCCACCAGAACATTAATAGACAGTCCCAAGATTGTGAGAATAACGCCGACTTTCAGAACTGACAGGAACACTTGCATCCGCCTAGGAAAATGGTTTTCAATGATGTGTTCAAACAGTGATTCATTTATCGCCTTATAATCCCCGCTACTCATAACAAGTTTTTCCCGTGTCATTAGCTCTCTGTAAACTCTCACATGTAGCAATTGTATCCTTGAGCAGACGTTGGTAAACGTTAGAATACTCCTGAATACTTTGTCAAATGTAATACAAAACGGTGAAAGTGAAAATAAGATATCCGTAGGACACTTTAGAGTAGATAACTATCCCAGTGAATGTGAAAACGACAACCCTGGTTAAAAACAGACAAGCATCCATGAAAATTGTGCCAAACATAAAAAGAAAATACATAACAGACACTATCAGAAAAATAGTAAATACAAAAAATAAGAATTCTCAGTGGAAATTTCCGATTTGCATCCAGATCCCAAAGTTTGCCACAATATGCTTTAATCATCATTAAAGCAAAGGAAATGACGGGATAACCATATATTACTACGCAAAATGCTGTTTCAATGATGCAAACAATGATGTAAACCGGTATAAACAAAAGGCATAGTTTCGAGCAACAGTATTTCTTCCAACGGTCATATTACACGTTAACTACGTGCATCCAGAATTTACTATTGAGAAGCATAAAGAACTGTGCCAGAAACACACTGTACATTTTGAAGTATCCATGTCTCCTCCTGATACTTATTGAACCAAACATTTCGATTGATCGAAGTCTCATGCACAAAGGGGAATAAGTTTCATCTACATTGGTGCTTTGGAGACCTTTCAAAAGTAGTTCCGACACAGAGGCTGGGATCACCAGCAATACACTAGTTATGAAGATATATATGCCAACAGCAACAATGGGCCCTCCTAGATATGGTAAAAAGTTTAGTTTACTCTCTTTATACCCTGCTAACACAGACCGGAAACCCAAAGGAACCCTCTTCTCAATACTTGTTTGGACAAATGAATATAGATACCAGTAATCCAGACAAACTTGCAAACCTATGATTACCAAACTGAGAAATGGTAAAAATATTCGCCAAACCCTGCTGAAAATAATCTGACAAGGCACTGAAGCCTTTGAATGAGCGTTAAAGAAACAATTTTTCACTGGCAAACAAAGCGTTTTAAAAAGAGTCACGTAATGGTGTTCGTCCAATAAAACTAGTCGTTCCATAGTAGTAATGCATTCGTCCCCGGTGTTTCCTACAACGTTATGCAAGGCTCACTTTAGATGACCTCTGCCTTCGTCTGCTACCACGTGACCAACGTATAGAATAAAGATAGGACAAAACCCAAATAACAGTATAGACACTACAGTGGGTAGAATCCAGTTTACTGGGTCATATTTAAATTCAGTCTCTCTACAGCTAACCTCTCTGCCCTGCAATGCTGTGTTATAAAAGTAAGAACAGCAGTTGTACTTGATGGCTTCAATTGGACAAACAATATGCTTACACAACATGTAAACGAAATGCGGCTCAATGTAAACTCTAGATTTATAACAGTAGAAACTTGGTCCGTACTTTTCTCCAAACGGCAGCATTATTGTAGTTAGATTTACTAATGCATTGCTGATAGCTTCGTCGCTACTCCTTTCTCCGACTTTTAAGTTTGAACAGTCCCAGATACATGTGACAGTTTCATCGTCATTAGTTCTTTTATGACGTAACTAAACAACAATCCCATCGACCAGATCCCAAATTCTATAGGCCAGTTCAAAATCTCGAGACCACCTTCCTTTCCATAAAACGTCCACACCCACAGGTTTTCGCCAACAATAAGCTTGCTCCCTGTGATATTTACACCTGCATTTGGTACAAGATTTAGATAAACGTAATTTGCTTCCAAATAATAGACTTTGTGTCTGAATTTCGTGATGCTCCCGCGTTCTAATTCAACTTTACATGCAGTTTCTTTGAGTGTCTTAATTTTCTTTATGAAAACTTTATTTCTTTGAGTTATGTTCCAGTTGATTTTTCTGTTAATACTCCCCTTGTTGTAACCTCTGGTAGCCAAGTGCAAATTGTCCCGCTGTCTCACGAATGCATTATCCATTATTGCATTCCCGTGTATATCTGTGCATTCTACTAATAGGTTGATGGACAGTGCCAAGGCAATTACAACGGAAAGCATTGTGAAGTCCTAGAAAATTAAATAAGATATATATACAAGTTATTTATCTTGTATCTTTGTTTTACATGTGGACATCTTGTGATAAAAAAACTGATAAATATTTGTATGTGTTAGTTTAAAAGTGCAGAACAGTCTCAAACAATTGCTAAGATAAGTGATAGGATTGGGTTGGTTTAACTAAAACTTCCCTAAAAGAAAATATTGTTGCAAATTTTTTTTTATATTTCTTAGAAAAGCGACATTAAACGCTCTATTAATAATAATAGTAAAAAAATCGCTATTCAAGTATAGACCCGCCCGCATAGCTAAGTAGAGAGAGCGCATATCTACGGATCGTTGGACCGTGAGTTCGATCCCCGGGCGAGGTGTATGTTCGCGGTGACGATTTGATAAAAGACATTGCGTCTGAAATGAGTCATCTTCTAACTCTGATTCATGTGGGGAAGTTGGCAGTTACTTGTGGAGAACAGGTTTGTACTGTTAGAGAACCAGAAACACTGGTTAGGTTAGCTGTCCGCCGTTACATAGCTGAAATACTGTTGAAAACGGCGTTAAACCCAAAACAAACAAACAAACCAACCAACAAAGCTAACGGGTATATTTGATAAGACAAAAGCATCAGGGAAAGTTTAGGCGTGTGGTGTGAATTATATTATTGTTGCTAGCATTATTCGAAAATTATTTCAAACCAAGAAGCCAAGAAGAAGATACAACTTTGTGAATGTCCATAGTGGTAATGTGATTTTTAGGACTGAAAAAAATCGCCAAATTTTCAATAAATATAGATAGTAACAAAACGAAAATTAAAAGGGTCCCTGGTCACGGGTCATCAGAAAATTCCATAAAATGATATAACATATACTTCTAGCAGTGATCTTACTTTATATAAGGTGTATTTATGTTTCTGAAATAGATCTCTAACAGAATGTACGAAAACTGAAGAAAAATGTCATGACATGTTGCTTAAATCGATCACCTTTATCTATTTAATTGTAAAATGTTCATTTACCGTTTGACAGTTTTGCATTTGGATTTGGGTCAACTTCGACTAGACGGATCGCAGGTGTCTCCTGAGAATTCGATTTGAAATAGATCAATGCACTATTTTCTTTCAAGATATTTTCGTGTCAGCGGTCGTCTTGAAATCAACTCCAGCAGTTTATAAAAAGTATTTTATCATATAAAACAGACGCACAACTTAACTTTGTATGTAATGTCGACGATTAAAAAAAAGACATTTAGACTATCCTCTTGTGCATAGATATTTCATGGCGACCATATTGGTATTGCTATTATAGTGTATATAACGTTCTGGTCCAATGGACTTTCGGGTATCCTTTTAGAATTTAGTTACAATGCATAATGTACAATTGTGGGGAGGTTTGGTGCTTTGTTCAGCTTGTCTAGATAAGACCTTAAATCCAGGATTTATCCCCTAGTCAAATGCTATTTTTCTATCTTTTTATATAACTGAAGTTTCTATTTTTTATACTGAATTAAACTGCACAACATGACAATATTTAATGCATTTGCATGATCTCTAAATTACAAACGCCAGCCAAGTTTTTTCAAATGGTTAAAACTCGTATAGGTCATTTCATAATTCCTTATATGCGTCAGTTTATATATGTGTCACTGCACAGATAAAGTATAACATGAATTCACTGAATCCTCGCTCAAATATACAAGGCCTTTACTTGGTTTATCATCTGATTAACCAGGCTGATTTATCACGGTGCAGAGTTCACACACGCAGGAATTGAACGACTAGGATATTGTTTGTTTTAACAATAATGATAAAATCATTATTTAAAGAACGTAACACATTAAGAAATACAAGAAAAAATATCTTAATTCAAATGTGGTCTGAAAATGAAAAATGACATATGTGTACAATCAAAAATAAAATATCTGAAATCATTTCCATTCAAACATGCTCATTAAAACAAAATTATGTTGAACTTCATTTGTTCCAACAGATATAATCGACGTCATGATGAAGTTATCCAGAAAGGTCGAAACAAGTTCTAGAATTAACAACACATATGTCTTGCTTATTTTCATTTAAACAGACTCTGGTTCTTACCATACCATAGAGTTATCACATATCACATGTGGTTAGTTACTGCCCTTTACGTTTTTATATCTTTTGAGTCCCTTTATTTATTTGGTTGGTTTCAACATTATTTCAGTTTTATAACGGCTATCAGTTAGAGACCAACCAAAACCTAGTGAAAATACATCTTCTATAATATAAACTTCATAAAAAGAGCTGCCTAAAGACATTCGACTATTTGAAATCTTTCCCCTTATAGAGGGATTTACTCTTGGAAAAGTCGTTAGCAATGGATGTAAATTTTTTGCGCATGCGCACTCTATGTAGGACAAAAAGACATGACTGCACAATATAAACTACGGTAAAGTTATATCACATTTCAATCTATTCGATCAATATATGAGCCTGTTTTATAATAAATTACCACTGCATGTCTGCATTATTGATCTTTCATCTCGACAAATTTAGGTTAAAGAAAAATGAATAATTGATATTTTCCATCAATTTAAAAAGATTATGTTTACAGGGGACGGGGGTCTGGGGGGGGGTGTTCTACTCTCACATTATCTGTTGTTAGACCATGACCTCTACTTTTTGTGGAATTCAAGTTAAGTTTAATCAATCTATTAATTGAAGGCTGTTGATTTCTGCGCACATTATATTTTCGGTAATATTTAGAGTATAAAAGTGGTCCAGATAATACGGTGATGTAATCATTCGGTATTTCGCTTAAGTAAATAAACACCAATAGTTATAATGCAAATCTTAAGAATTTATTTTTCAATATGAATATTATTTTAAAAAGAAATTCTACCAAAGCTCCAACGGACCTTCTTATAGATTTTATTTTCAATTTAGGTATCGTTTGATATGTTTATTTTTAATTAAGAAACAGCCCAGCCACGTGATATATTTGCTCGAGTGCGTACTAAGTATGGCATTGATGACTGAAGGGCAAAAGTCAGTAAAAAGCCATCTTATTTTATTCAGTAACTTTTATATGACCCGGTCTAGTTACTAGTAGATGACATCTGAAACAATGTTACGGTCTTGACCACCAAGGTGACCTACGTTTTATGATTTATGTTTATTTTGCGCGTGGATTCTAGACTTTAGAATACTCATGAACGGACCAAAATTAAGAAACAATGTAGTATTTTAGTTTGGTAACGACGAGCAGTTAACCTAATCAGTGTTTTAGTTATGTAACAGCGGGCACATAACCTAACGTGCGTTTCTGGATTCGGTACCAATACAAACCTGTTCTCCGCAAGTAGCTGCCAACTTCCCCACATGAATCAGAGGTGGAGGACGAATAATTTAAGATACTATGTCCTTTATCAAATCGTTACGAGAACGTACGCCCCACCCGGGGATCAAACTCATATCCCTGCAACCTGTAGACCTGCGCTATGCGGGCAGGCCACATTTATTCTGTGATGGGTCTTTAATCTAACCAGTGTTCATGCATTTTGTTCCGATACTATCCTTTTTCCGCAAGTTACTGTCAACCTCTCCTATAGTGTTAAGGCTAGGTTCTGTATTTTAATTTGGATATTTCTTTCAGAGATTTAAGATTTTAAAAATCATACAAAAACTTTACATTTCATGAATTAACAAAGTCAGACAAAACATGCAGTAGCTTGAGGGTGATAAACATCCGTGAATTATCTAAGTTTAATTACTAAGTGGACAAGAAGTGAGATAATGTGTGCATGGAGGAATGAAACCACGACTATCGAGTTGGATATGGTACGATCAACGAAGTTTCGGCGAGTTAACGGTAATAACATCTCCTTTGCTGGATATCGTTTAACGAAACAACGGACGAAGTCAGCGGACATGCTTAAGAAGCTACGGATTGAGGACCGGTGATGCGCGGTAGATGTTACATTTCACCGGCCAAATAGGAACACCAACGGAAAATCTCACATTGCATTTGTTTATCTTTATTCCTTTTATCACTTATATTGTTAAAACAGGCTTTTTTCCATCAAACGAAGTTTTCATCCTTAGTACATTGCTTATGATTAAGAAATCATATATTTATACATCTTAATATAATTATTCAAAAATGTTAGTCTTAATAGAAGGATACTAAAAAACATGTATCGTGCGGAACAAAATGTGTTAAAATACAAATTAATAAGCTTTCATATATCTGAGTTTCATGCAATGCTAAACAGAATTTATATTGTGCTTTCTAATTTCAGAATTTGATGTCAGTATTTGTACCTAATGCTTCAGAATATCAGTGAACACACATACATTAAATGGAATCCCTAGTACGCATACTGGCGCATTCTAAATACGGAGAATGGAAATGACTTGAATTGCATACAAATGTGTGAATGTGAATAAGACTTTACCGAATAATGAATGCTACGTAAACAAATAAAAAGTTTACTGTGTAACCTTTATAATGAATTCTGTGTTCAAGTGATTACTTATGTGTATGTTTAAGCTATGTTAATCTATCATATCACTTAATTTCTGAAACCTTAACAAGTAGGGATTCCTGTTTATTTGATTTTATTGTGACATGCAAGGGAACGAACAATTAAATGAACTTCTCCTGTCTCCTTAATTGGCGTGCCCTGTTATATTGACAACATTATTCAATTTCCCCAAACCTGAAACAATACTATACACCTTAATAGTCCTTAATAGATGGATCTTTTAGACTTCTACAATTTCCCTGTTTATTCCGATCATTCAGACATTTCAACCCTTTTTTATTTCTTTTTTGTGAAAGAAATGAAGGAATTTGTAGTGTAATGGCTAGGTTCTGTATTTTAATTTGAATATTTCTTTCAGAGATTTAAGATTTTAAAAATTATTCATAAACTTTACATTTCATGAATTAACAGTCAGAAAAAAACTTGCTGTAGCTTGAGGGTGATAAACATCCGTGAATTATCTAAGTTTAATTACTAAGTGGACAGGAAGTGAGATAATGTGTCTGCTGTGTTTTCCTGTATTGTCCTTTATAAACTCAATATACACTGTGATCAGAGGGGACAGCCCAGTCGCTAGGGACATGGTCCAGCTCTCAAGAGCTGAAACTCAATAATCATTGTTAAAAGCTAGGTTGAAATACGTTTATAACTAAGAAATGTTGTTAATACAGTTGTAAATAGAACTGTTTTAAAAGGCTAATTGAACATTGATTATATCTTTGAAATTCGACTTAACATTTATAAGTAACTGTGCATTGCTCATTGTAGGAAATAAAAATGTCAGAACTGTCATAATGGTGTTGTGTTTTAAAGAACGCTTCAGGTACACCGACCAGGCTACTCCGTTACACTCCACATGAATCGGAAGTGGAGAAATGTCTACAGTCATACTGCTTTTATCGAATCATCACAGAGAATACATGCCTAGCCCAGGGATCGAACTCCAACCCCACGATCCGTAGATCTGCGCTCTCCTTATTGAGCTAAGTGGGCGGACTACAGATCCAACAAGTAGAAATAAGAGTCGACCATTTAAGTATTTGATACTTCATTTTTATGTTCAATAATGCTGGCCGCTGATGAGTAATGAATACGCATGTACATTGGACCGTAACTAGTCCTTATTGGCCTTCATCTGAATGTCGTAGCAGAAGTGTAAGCAACGACACGGTGTCTATAAAAGATACCTCGTAGTGCATTTTACCGTCCCAGTACCTCGGAGCGCAGGGCATAGGAGCCTCGCAGCTTAAAACAAACTGGAATCGTATATTGCATTTGAAAAGTGTCATTAATTAATAGTATGATTTATTAAGACTTTCACGGAACTTCTGATACATTTCTTCTCGTACATTTTATGCATTTAAAGCAATTATGTGTAAGGTAACGTTCGGTATTGAAAATACGTTGCCCAGATCACGGCGTATTGCAAAACGCGACACATAATTGGAGAAAATTACTGCATGTTAGCTGTAGTAACTTCACATTGCATATGTTAAAAAAGTAGCTCCATGCAATTTCTCAGATATCCACTCAGAAAATTGTTCCATAAAACAAAATAAAAGTATATTTTGTGAAGGCATCTACATTTTCACTAGCCAGGTAATCTTTTCGGCAAATATCTGGCACCGGTTTCCCTTAAGCTTTAAGTAAAGTACCGGGTATTTTCAGACTTAAAGACCCACCACAACCTATTAACATACTTTTTTCCTCCCACAAAAAGTTCGTGAAAATGATTTTGATAACACTGGTACAATACAGAAAATTGCAAGATGACAAGTGGACAATTCAGGCCCTCTCTGAATTCACGTGTGTTTCACAACCCTATAGCAAAAAAAGTAAGGTGTAAACTCAATACATCAAATACTGTTAATACTGCAGCATTCATTCAACAAAATGTTCAGACATTTAACACATTGTCTTGGCCTATCAGATGCCACTAGGTACTTATTCTCAATGTTTTCATGCAAATCATGCATCATGGAAATACAAAAGAATATAGTTATTTGAACACGCGCCACATATTTACTTACAAATAGACAGTGACACATATAAGGCCAAGACAATATGTTTAATGTCTAAACATTCCATTGAATGAATGAATGCGATTAAAAGCGTGATAAAATGATAATTCCTTTTGCATGTGCAATACATGACTAGAAATTATCATTATTTGTTTCATTTTGACTAACCGATAAGTATATGGCAAAATAGCTTAGTCAGATAAAATGAAGATACCAATTGCAAATCATCAAATCGTTTTGCACGAGTTCGAATCCTGATAAGGATTTGTTTTTCAGAGAATTTGTTGCTTTTTCCCATCCGTTTTCGATTCTGTTCCCGTACTGTTCGTTTTTTTCTTGTATTGCTTGTATATGCATTTGTTTTTATGTAACACATGTTTATTATTCACTTTCGTTTTATATGTTTAGTACATGAATTACTAATATTATCTTTGATATATTAAACTTCAGACCACGCTTTGTTTTTTAAGGGTAAGGTAGTTAAAACTATACTGAAAAAAGATTAACTAAATTGTGAAAGCACATTAATGCAGAGAGGGCATAAACTGTCCACCTGTCATATTGTAGTATAGCTGTATTATACAAGTATTATCAGAATGATTTTGATGAAGTTCATGCGGTAGGAAAAAGAAGGTCTAAAGGTTGTTGTGGGTCTTTAAAACTTTTTTATTACTATTACTTCACTGACAACGAAAGTTCGTGATTTACTTTTATCACATTGACTTGAAAATGGAAAACCTATTTACATGTGCGTTTCTGAAGCAATGCTGAGTTTTGATAGCTAGTACGAGGACCATTCTATAAATAAATGAATATGATATTCAGTCTGTGTACATACTTTATATTAGTTTATCCCTTCAAAGTATCTATGCACTTCCGCAGTCGAGAAATCCAACAGGTGAACGCTGCAGAGTAGCCTCTCCTTGGTACGATCACATTGAAATGTATCACACCCAAGTGAGCTTTGGTGAAAAAGCCTCTTTGTCATCTTTCAGAAATTTTTGAACGACGGCATTTTTCTGAGCCACACCGTAGTCATAGATCAAGACCAGTCCTTGGACGAATTTCTTCTATTTTCATTAATACTTTTCACTTTCACTTTGTCTCTAAGAAACCTCCAGTGAATGACTTTCTTGACGGTGTAGAAATAGATGAAATACATAACCTTGACACTTAAAGTTTTTTTTGCAATTATTTGTCTACGGGCACTTTTTTGCAGCCATTGTCTGTTGTCAACTCGACGCTGTGGCTCATATATCAAGGTCTCATTTCCTGTTAAGAGCTGTGATATTGTGCGATCATCTAAACCTGAGAACTTTTTCAGCCTTTTTTCATCACATTTGACCCTGTTGGCTTTTTCCTGCTACGTCAACATGTGAGGCACCCATCACCTTTCTTAAACCCAAATGCTTGTTGATAATCTACCCGTTGGCATGCTAGGGAAAGACGCTATCTCGGACACAGTGTGCCATGCATCTTACAGAAGCAATGTTATTTGACATTACTGCTGTTTCGGGCCTGTCAGGACAAGCCATTTTAGGACTGCGAGACCAACTTTAAATTTACGTATTCAGTTGTAAAACAGTTTCTCTGATACTACCGACTTCCCACATTCTGTATGTAGTTCACTATCTGCCTTGTAGGTATATCTGACAAAAAAAAGACGTACTTTAATGATTTTGAGCTTTGTGCACACTCGTTTTTTTATTTTTTCAAGTTGATCGAATTCGTAGGGATTTAAGGTCTAGAGAGTACTTTAATTTGCGCATGATATTAACCCATTTCCATGCCTTGTCTGTGATGTGGTCGGTATGTTTATGCCATGTACACTCACTAGATAAAAAACACCGAGGTGTTTATGCTCAAGTACCCATTGTATTTCATGGTTGAACATGTAGAGGTGGATGTTGCAGACGATTACATTTTCTGGTTTCAAGAGGAGATTTAGATTTCATTTCGATGGATTTGAATGTCACAAACAATTTTAATCAGCCAAGGACGAGATTGCCTGGATATCAGATCGGAGAAGAGTGGCGACTGACTCTGGTTGTTCTACTATTATATAGAGGCTAGTGTCGTCTGCAAAGTGATTTATATAAGCTCGTATTTCATGTACTATTCCAGTAATAAAGATGAAAAGTGGCAGAGGTCCTAAGATTAACCCTGTGGAACACCTGCTTTAACATGAGCCCATGATGACTGGGTGCCTGATAACTCCGAAACCAAGAAAGCAAAGATCCAGTAATACCTGAATGTTCTAGTTCGGAAAGAAGACCTTTGTGCCATTCTTTGTCAAAAGCTTTACTTAGAAAGTTGATATCGTGAAGACGGTTAAAGACATGCTTAAATACCAGGAGTTCGAACCCCTATTCAGATGTATTTCAGAGCAAAAATGGCAGTTAAGCATCGCCTTTCTTGTAAATAGCAGTTAAATGGGCTTCTTTTAAAAAGGACGACAGTGTACAAGTTTGTAAAGATGCATTGAATAATTCACAAAGAGGGAAGGTGAGCTCATGAGAAATTTTACGCCGCAGTTTGTTACTGATACCATCTGGTCCTGCTACTTTGTCAACTTGTTATGATTTTAGGACATCTTCAGTTTCGACTGGGTATAGTATTAGATCAGATAGAAAGGACAAGGAGGTGGAAGGACCAAGACCAGGTGCCTTATCGTCAATATTCGTCTGATCGTCAAGATTAGCCTTATCAAGGTCAGAGTATGTTATCTGATTGGTATTAGAATCTTGAAGTGGGGGAATGGTATTCTTATTTGGTTTAGAACTACAATGTGAAAGATTTAAGAGTTTTCCACCAGTCCTTTGGCGATGGAGAACCACGTCTCAGGTTGTCAGAAAATTTAAGAAAGTAATTCGATTTGGCCTCGCGTCGTTTCGAACTATTCTAAATTTTGCCAATGATGTGTTTGTGTTCTTCTGACCTTTCTATCCAGTCATTTGCAAAATTTACACGTCAACCTAATTTTAACGAAATAAAGGGTAGTGCCAGGATTAAACGTTAATTCTCTCGTATTTTTCAGACGCACAATCCCGTATTTTGCATATTAAATTAACTGGTATTTAGTGTTGTAAGTACTTATTATGAGCCGCGTGTGTTTGCAGTAATTGTGAACTAACAATAAAACTAAAACAAAGAATGGTATACACTATTGAAATATTTTTGCAGGAACAGTTAATTTATATACACAGTATTCTCAATATCAGACAATTTGCGTATAATGATGTCAATTGTTTATGGTATTTAAAAACGATTTTATTGCGTATTATGTATTAAGACTTTTCAGATCCAACACGTTTCTTAGAATTTCAGCAAAGTAACATAAAAATAAACTGATTTCTACAGATATATCACCATATTGACATTTCAAATGTAAATTTATTAATCTAAATCTACTTGCACCGTACTTCTTTATTTATACGGATAAACAGTACTGCAAGCTATTTTTAAAGATAGATTTAAGTCCACTTTCTGAGCTGACGAAACGATGCATCAGATCTTACAAAATAATTACCAGATTTTGCAAAGACTGCATTAAAATCAGGTTTTAAATCCGAGTTGTGTTTAAAACCGGATTTAAAATGAGAAAGTGAACTTTAAGAGAGTTCCATAATAGGCCCATTGCGATATAAGGGTCCGATGTCCTTTCAAAGTTTTATTGACTAGCTGATTTTCTAATTTAGATTTGAAAGCATACTTTTTGAGTTTGGCATCAGTGTTCAGCAAATAAAATGCTGTACATGTAAATGTTTGTATCGTTCTTTACCGCAGTGATTTTTTTTTAGAAAAGTGAGTATATAATTCAGATTTCATCTGTTTCTTTAAAATGCAGACATTCAGCAGCAACGGAGAACCAACAATCACGTTCCTGGATCCCGACACCCGACAGGTTTCAAAATTTGCCAACAAAGAGCGGTACTTATTTCGAAACAAATATATTCCCTCAGGAAACAAGCAGTCCTCATAGCCATCTAATAATTCAGACTCAAGACAATTCAATTGCGGTTATTTCTTTACGGTATAGATATAAATCATCGCCTGAAAATACATTTTGAAATATTAACTTCGATGCTACTACTAACTACCTAAGAAAAATATACCAATAAACAGTCTAAGTAATATCATGTATTACAAGCCATTTTACTATGTATTCAACGACTACGTGAATTGCTTAAGAAGAAAAATCTCTTAAAGTCTTAGCGGAAAGTGACAGCATTATAATGATTTAGGGATAGCACTACATCTATAAGTTGTATAAGACCTCAAGGAAGATATCTTTTTCATTTAATTCTCATTTAGATATCACTGCTAACTTAGAATTTTCAATTTCATTTTTTTACCTAAATAATCGAAGGTAAACAGTTGCACAATTCTGTTAAATGAGGGAAATTGTACTTGAAACTATAACATTTTTGTGTGACAGAATGAAAAAAAGTGTCTACTTTCTGCCTTGTCAAATTTGGTTTTTGGGTCCATATTATTAGAATTGCGATGTACCAGTTAAAATTGTTGATTGTGTTTCAGATCACTGTAATCTCAACTTCGCAAATGATGGTTACAAGGCAAATGTAGATAACAAATGTGCCTGTAGATGTCCGGAGGGTTTAGACGGGACATCCTCGATCAAGTCTCTTAAAAAAAAGGTGAGACTTTACTCATACCTCCATACCGTCCGTTCACATTATTAATGAAACTTGCTTTGACAGAAATTCTGGTGCAATTCTACCTGTAGAAGTTACGGAGGGAGGCATAATAAATCATGGAAATGTTCCATATTGCTTCTTTTTCCATTGCACTTGTATGTGTATCAATGTTTCCATGATCGTAAAGTTTTCTTCAATTTTCTATAGTGGTCCGCTATTGCTATTAGCCATTGCTATTTTGTCTTTTCGCCAGGGGCGACAATGCGAAGACGCGATGATTAGCCCGATAATTTGATGCGAAAACACAATGCAGACACAAGATATCAATATCGCTCTTCACATCGTTTTTCCGAGTTTAAGTATAGTATTATCGCAATATCAGACAAAGTTACGATATCACGTTGTGAAAGCGCGATTTTAACATTGCACTATCGTAGGCCTACTTTCGTAATATCGCTCTTTGGCCGGATGGGGCGATAGTTAGATAATACGATGCGTAAAAGAGAAGACAAGTGTGATGTTAAAGTCGTGCTTTCGAATCGTGTTATCGCTTTTCCGCATTGTGTTAAATTTATTTGTATCCCTATTTTCAACAATTGGTTATTTTAGCATACTGTTATATTTGTGCCACTCCAAAAGATCTTACAGTAATTCTGTTGTATTTCTCATGTATCAAGGGGCCTATCAACCTGTTTCTCCATATACATCACCTTGAAGTTAGTTATTACTGACGGTTACTTTATTTCTCTATTTCTCTGTAAAAATGATTAACTATTACTGCTTTCAGATAGTAAAACGTTAATCTATTGTAGATTATCCCTGTGGAGGTATGATAGATCTTACATACGAAAACCCTGAAATAACGATTCAGTCGCCGCACATTACAGGGGTTAACAAAGATGTCACGTGTTATTGGTTTATAAAGGTTATGTACTCTGTGACCTGAAAATGGCGATATCAGGTTCGAATTATATCATCGGCCGGTCAAATATTTATTTCGGTCCGTCCGGACGGGTCAGTATTACGACAACAGTTTTGTTTGAAAACAACGAAAAAGCAAAATCCCGCTTCATGAAACTATTTTCAATACACTTCAGATGTAGAAAGTAATGTACTATTTTTATTTGGTGGTCTCTGACCTTTTGCGCAACCGGTCGATGGTACATAAAATCAGTAAACAGAACCTTTGGAAGCAAAGAATGCAACCAAAAAGAATAATAGCAGACTCGGTTTGATTTAGTCTGTTCATGAGAGGTAATGAAATGTGCAACACCTCTCACGCCCCCTAGCACCGGCTTAAGCGGAACTCTATTACACATATGTTGAATGGACTCCATGGTCACAAAGGACCAGAAAATATAACAACACTGAATCCAAGTACGGGAGACTTTTTACAGCCGCCACATGGCACTATATATAAGTGCTATATATATAAGTATATTACATATATAAGCAATATATGTATTTCACAAATCTTTCAGCCTCGGTTATGTTGAACATTAGCATAATAAACGGACCGCTAACTAGGTCTTTCTACAGGCAAGCCGTGTGTAGATCATAAGCCAGTCCTCATACTAGTCCAGAGTAGTCTTCGGGTAGCATTTCCGCCACGATTGGCACTCATGTTGAACCGACAGTATTAAGCAAACCAGATAGATTAACTTCTTACGTAATAATTGAAATACGAAGATTCAAATAAATTTCGTTGTACATTTTTGTAATTATGTAAATGAAAGGAAAAGAGTTCCGGTAACGTCTTGCAACAAAATCTGTTTTATTCTATGATCTGAATCTTACTGAAAACGAAAAAAAAATTCTTATGCATCTAATGAGCAAACTGACAGTGCAATCGAAAATACAGCATCAGACATTTGGTGATAACATGGCATTATATTGTTATTACTCACCATTTTCAGAGTCCGGAAAACACGAGAATATTTCTTGATTTTCCGACCATTGACGTGCGTAAACGTGATGGAAAATATGTTGACGAGATTGCGGTAAGACCATATCGACTGGGAATGTATGGTGTGTCGTAAGAATCAGTTTATTTAACATACTGAAGTAATTGATTTCTTTTGAATGCTAGAATTTACAGACTTACATAAGCGCAGTATGGAAAGAAGTATTGACGCATGGGCAAATTTCAAGTAAGAAAACAACGTAATCGAAGAAATGTATCAAAATTTAAAGACAATATAAGTGTGTTAGTCAAAGGACTTCGGACACTTCCTATATGAATTTGCCTACTCCAAGAGTGAAAAATAAACCACTGAGAAATAAGTATTTAATTACATATACCATCTAAATACATATTTGAGATTATTTCTTTAAGTCAAATTTTTCAATATTTGTGTCATAAAATGGTAATTTTTGCTCTTAATAGAATTACATATATACCCTGTTATATACATATAAAAGCTATTTTGCTTTAAACAACATTTCCCCCCCCCCCCCCCCCCCCCCGTGCATCAAAACCATATTTGGCCAGCATATGTAGATATCAATTATACACATTTTCTGTGACTATTGTGTTGATGCAAGGGGTGGAGAAGTACTTTAAACAAAAAATATAACTACAGGGTGTTCCCAAATATAAAGTAACCAATACTTTTTATATTCATTTTTAATAATTTGATAGTCACATATTTTTACACCTGTTTGTAACTCAAATACTATAGAAATGAAAGGGCACTTTAGGCATGTTATGCATGTATAGTATTAAGAAAAGCAAATACTGTGAATTCATTATTATTCATTGGGTTAAATTTTCATTGGCTTATCCTGGTTGTTTGCTGCACTAGATTGGCAAATGTGTGCTGTGAAATACTAGCAACACACCAGGTAATCTTCTGCATATATATTTTTCATTTCTTTATTTCTTCATCTTCTTCTCTGTATTTATATTTATTTCTTTTAGACACATACTAAATGTCACACGCATTCATTACTTCATGTTCTTCCTTCTGTGCAAACTGAATTGAAGATTGTTCTTAGCGGCGGACTAGGCCTAAACACAACAAAAAAGAGGCAATATGTGCACAGCAGTTAATCTGATCCTGACTATAGTCTATCCAACAGAAATAACGATTGGCATTGATATGCCTGTGATGCATAGGTCAAGTAGCTTCTTGGCAGGTCATATCAGTGACGGTTTCACATTTAATGTGACGCCACGAAAGTGATGTGTCAAGTCGCTTTCCATGCAGATGGCATATACAAATCCGGCTAGACGCGAAAACGAACTAAACGGTCCAGCCGAGTTTCAGGTGGAATTTTTATGCAGCGACCTGCTTCTACTTTAGTCCTACAAATGACACATTTCGAATATGTTTTGCCCACAAATTCAGCCCTGAATAGACAACATTATCTATAGATGGGTTGTTGTCAGACTTATCCCGATTTAACTTTTTCCGATCCAGCTTCCTTAGGCAAGCCTCAGAAAGAACTGTCATTTCGGATACATTTTTATTAAATGTTTAAGCGAAATGAACCGTGCCATGAGAAAACAACATAGTGGCTTTGTGACCAGCATGGATCCAGACCAGCCTGAGCATCTGCGCAGTCTGGTCAGGATCCATGCTGTTCGCTTTCAAAGCCTATTGGAATTAGACAAACCGTTAGCGACCAGCATGGATCCTGACTAGACTGCGCAGATGCGCAGCTGGTCTGGATCCATGCCGGTCGCAATTGCACTATGTTGGTTTACTCATGGCGCGGCTCAAATATTATCTGTGCCACTGGCACTTATCCCAAGCAAGAACCCACCCTACGGCCTTGATCAGATTACTGCCTTTTCTTAGTATTAATGTTATACAGCACACAAATATCTGCCATCACTTATAACAGAGCTATACAGACATGTACATGTACTTAAATAACTACCTGAACCACTAATAAAACTGACCGGTCACTTATACATGTATACCTGATTCACACATGTAATGCATCAGTAACTTTACATTATGAACAGTGTATAGATAAATCAAGTACAGGTTGTTACAAAAATATCGTTTTCTTTTTAATTTATTTATAGGATTTTAACCTCAAAATGTTATTTTTTCCTTAAATAAACAGATTTTGGCACTTTTTTCGACTGGAATTCATATATTTAAAACTTCCGTAAAGTGATGACATTATATTTTTACGGAAGTTAAACATTTTATTTTTTCAAGAAAATATACCCTGGCCCAGATAAGATAAGAAAAACATTTTGATAAGAACAGATACAAATCAGTTTCTGCTGTAATAAATTAACTAATACATTGGTTTATCATTGACTCGAAACGATCTGGGTATTGTTTAAATACTTAATGAGAAATTTGCATTTAAATTGTAGGCTAGAAGCATATGATAGTGTCCGAAGTCCTTTCAAATAGAGATATTTTCGTGGCAGAGAACGCAATAAAAATCAAAAGCAGATATAATTTTGACTTAATTATACAACTTGCAAAGCCGTTCTCTGTTCCTTGCGGAACTCTGTTTAGAAAACATTAAATGAATCCATGATATAAGAATCAGAAATGATAAGTCACGCTGTGCTATTTATTTTCAAGGTATTGTGGTGATATCTTAAAAAAGTCAATACCAAGTGATAGAAAACATCATCGGGTTTAGTTTCACACAGAAAGCCGACAGTTCTTCAAAGTTTACAGCAAAGGCAACATTTAGGAATGGTAATGCTTGTATCGGGTGTATTTTTTGACCACATAAAACTACTTTGGGACATATGGCGACTGTCCTGCATTTTTATTGAGAGTTAAAACCCAATCTGACTTTAAGGATATTGTTTCAGACACGAACAGGCAACTGGTTGAGCCACCGACCTTTCGATGGCTTCCTTATATGAAATAGTTATACTAACCAAGCATGGCTCCAACTGGTAGTTGTGGTAGTGGTGACAGACAAGTGATTCGAAGTCAACCGCCATAAATTAAGATCGATGTGATGATTTACATTATATTTTCGATCTTTATAAAATGACCAGACAACAACTACCAGCACATTTCTTGTGTATTTCTTTTACACTTTCCATTTACAGGCTTTGTAAAAATTCACTTAATTCTTTTTTGTTTTCTGTTTGCAAACAGAGAACGAATATTGCTATAATTTAACAAACGGAGGGGAACACTACAATGGTAAAATTAGATTTGCAGCGGATTGGAGTCCGTGTTTGCCATGGCATGCGGTCAGGCAGTGTAGACATCATCTGTTCAAATATAAGTAAGTAAGTGCAATGCTCACCTACTTTTACGGAAAGATGAAGCGGTTTATGATATGATAGTCATGATACTTGTATATTTTGTGCGTATGGAAAGTACACTTAAACGTAAAAACGGAAACCAACACAGTCTGTTTCGAGTCTACTGCAATATTCTTATCGCATTTCTTACACTAACCTTTGTAGCTTAAAATATTTGTTGTCCAATTATCACAATACTCTTTGCAAAGAAACAGTCCGGAAATAACGCCCGTAGCCTGTAGTCTCATTCTTTGACCATTGATCAACAATATTATAAAATTAGATCGTTTTGTAAGGCTCAAAACTCGCTAGAATTAGAACCCGAGGTAGAGTATCGCGATATATATCCAACATGTAATTTAAAGGACTACCTATAACAATAAAAGCGCCTTTGCAAGTATTTCTTCTCACGAATAAATTCGGTTAGCAAACACAGGGACTCCCTCACGATATATTCCAGTGTTAGAATTTTTTTCTTGTTTCTAATAAGTATGAAAACTTCCAGAGACGCAGATAACAATTTGGAGAAGACCTATTGTCGTAATCCAGACAATACCAGGGGGCCGTGGTGTTATACAAAGGCGGAGGATTGTGTTAGGAACTATTGTGATGCATGCAATTATGGTATGCGGAGTCATATTTGTTTTTGTTTTTTACACTAACAGTATTAAACACCGCCGATCCTCAAGGTGAAATATGCATAATAGCTAAGTATGGGTTAAATATGGAGCAATTATTAGTAGACCAACTTCCTTAATGTTTTACATCTTGACCAAAGACGTGTCAGTAACAAGAATCTTTTTAGTCGTATCTTACTGTTCAAACAATTATAAGTAGCTCATCTATACGAACTAAAAACTGTTATTTCTTTTATTTTAATCTTTTTTGGAAAATGATGTATTTTTATAGTCGATAAATATTGAAAGCGTATATAATCGAAATGTCTAATGTTCCCTTCTATAAGGCGGCTATGGTGGCACAGAGGGAACATAGGTGTTTAAATACTAATAATTGCGCACGTAATAACTTATACGTATTAGTATAAAAAACATCACCGCACATAAGGTAGAAAAACCATCTGCTCACGTATAACTTATTGCGTGCGCACGTTATAGCTAATACGTGCACACATATTTGTTTTAAAACATCACCGAACTAATAGGTATAAAAACATTAGCGCACATATTAGTTTAAATATATTTATTTCCAAATAGTAAACATATACATTGATACATAGTCATACAGTGAATATTGTAACTTAGGAAAGGATAAGAATGGAAGACAAGTCTTATAGAATTCTTCTCCTTCGCGGACAATTAACTTGTAGACATACTGTAAGTTTATAGCTAAAATGGGACTTGAAAGAAAAAAGAAATAATGTTGTCATTATGTTATCTGAAAACAATTGTCAGATCAGTATTTATTGTTAAAGAAAAATAAAGACGAAAAAGGGCTAGTAAAAGAAGATAGAGGTGTTGTAAAGTGAAGTAATAATAACGAAATGATATCTATTGCGTGACAGTCATACTATAAAGATAAAGAAAGAAGTGTTGAAGTTTGTCATAAAGAAAAGGGATCATTTGACTTATAAGAATCTCTTGCTGTCCGATATGAAGGACTGTACGTAGAAGAATATAATCATGTTATCCTGATCAGAAGGGATGGGTTACCAAAAAGAACAGTATCCAAGTCAATATTAAAATTCCGCAGATTATTAAGAAAATCGTTCCGGCAATCATTGTAAAGTGTACATTTAAAAAAAAAAGTGATGATTAGTTTCAATTCTGCCACATTGGCATAATGATGTAGGAGAAATATTTCTAAGGAACAGGTGATAATTCAGTGCACTTCATTTAGTACGGAGACGTGTATGGAGAACCTGAAACTTCCTGTCCCCAGCGTAATAGTACAGTGGTGTACGTCGCTTGTTTAAATTTAAATTTCGTTTAAACGAAGACAGTGTTTGAGAGTTGCGAGTATCAGGGTTAAGGAGGTTTCAATCACGTATAGTTGAAGGCAAAAATGAATTGAAATAAAGTGTTGTTCTTGCGGGTATACCGTGGATGTTGTCTGAGTTTCTTAAATTGTAGCATGTGTCACCTGAGTCAGGAACGAGAGAAGACAGATATGTTGGGGTCAAATTCGACTTTATTTTGAAGAACAAGATGAGTCTATGTTTATAGCGTCTTTCTGAGAGGGTTTCCCAATGTATTTCTCTTTATAGATTTTCTATTGAGATGAGCTTAGTCGCACCAGATGCAATGCTTGCACATTCATTTTGAATTTTATCAAGTTGGTCCAGTTCATATTTAGTGCAATTGCTCCACACAACATCAGCATATTCAAGTAAAGGTCTTATGAAAGAGAGATATACAATTTCAAGAGATCTGCGATCAAGCGAGAATTTCAATTTGCGCATAATGTTAACCCTCTTCCATGCTTTTTCTAAAATGTAGTTGATTTGAGAATGCCAGGAGCAATCACTTGACAATAATACAACCAGATGTTTGTGGTCAGTTACTTCGGGTATGTATTGATTATACATTTGAAGAGGATTGTGTGATTGATCATTTCGTTATCTTGATATCAACAAAGTTTCGGATTTGGAAGGATTAAATGTGACGAGCCATTTATCTGCCCACGAAGATATTGTTTGAATGTCAGACTGAAGAAGAACTGCCGCTGTATCTGGTTGTTCAACTATAACGTAGAGACCTGTGTCGTCATCAAAAAGATTAACACATGATCTTATTTCATCAACAATATCATTTATGAAGACAAGGAATAGTAAGGGACCAAGGATTGATCCTTGGGGAACGCCAGCTTTTACATAAGCCCAGTTTGATTTAACTCCAGGAAGGACAACTCGTTGACGTCTGTTAGAAAGCTAATTTTCAAACCAATTAAGGAGAGCACCTGTAATCCCAGGCGCACATATTAGTAGAGAAAACATCTTTGCACGTAAAACTTATTACGTGAGCACGTAATAGAAAATATTTGCGCACGTATTAGTTAAAAAAATATCTGCACACGTATAATTAATACATACACACGTAGTAGCTAATACGCGTACACGTATTATTTTAAAAACCATCTGCGTACGTATTGGTATAAAACATCTGTGCACGTATAACCTATTACGTACGCACATATTTATACCTGCAAGATGATTTTTATACTAGTACGTACGCACGTATTGATACGTGCGGTGATGTTTTTTTATTCTAGTACATGTGCACGTATTAGTAATTACGTGCGCACGTATTAATATAGAAACATTTATGTTACCTCTGTACCACTGTACTTCAATGATATTGGCAATATATTCCAGATTACAAGTAGTGCATTTATGATTGTTTTCGTATTCAGATAAATATGTGGTAGATAAGATATTGAATTTAACAAAATTAATGCGCGTGTTCTTTTTACAATCTTTAAATATATTTTAAAAGTCACAAAATTGCACCTGAATAATTTGCTTTTAGTTAATTTCCAAATATTATTCATAAAGATAATGAGAGGTCGATATTGAATTATTTGTAATATGTAAATAATATGTAATCAAATATTAAGTCACATTTTTTAAAAAAATAATTCATGAAAAAGAGGTCTTCATGTTATAACTTTCTACCTATAGTGAAATTCCTTCGTTTGTTAATTATAGATATTTATTTGGTTTAGGTAATAGAATGAATTAAAAAATATTTCAGCCTTTTTTCAATTTCGTTGAAATTTGAATACTTGATATAAAACATTTTGTTCTAATAACGCAAGAATTTTTTCAGATTATACTATTTGTATTATGAAAGATATTGCAAAAAAATACCGAAGGGCAATAGAAGTCTCGTTGAATGTAATTTTACATTTCAATGGGTGGGACACTAATATTTGATTATGAAGACACTATAAACAAGTTATAGTGCTTAAATTTTCTATAACAAATTATTTATGATAATACTTTATGACGCAGTCATATAGAGAAGAGGAAAGCCAATCGTACAAAAACGCATTTTCCTAATACATAGGTATTAATGATCTGGGAGATTAGCAATTGCATAATGATTAAGTTTTAGTACAACCAAATTATTTCAGGCGAATGCAAGAACACAGGGAACAATTGTAAGGAGAGGATTGATGGTAACCCATCGTACTGCAAGACGAATGATAATGAATCGAGAGACTGTCGCAAAGCATGTGCCCTTTGCAACGACCCTTTACCGAGCAGTTAGTATAATCATCTATAAAATATGTTATGTCTACGCTGGCATAAAACTACTTTTAACTGGATCCGAACATGTGTCAACAGAAGAGAAATCGTGTATCACCAAGCAAGTCAGGTGCTGTTAATACCTGATTTTTATTTGTGAAATGCTGTTTCAGGGTCAAATATTTATTCTTGTGCTGCATAAACAATTTGCGGCTCTCATTCCCCCTGTTTATTCTTTTTAGAATTTAGCGTTAGGAAAAAAGTTCGTCGGTAACCTAGGATATATTTAGTAGCTTGTAACTTGTGCGATTATTTATATTTAGAAATCAAAAGTACCATCGGTATGTTTTTATATGATATCTCTCAGATACAACAGAATTCATATACATCTTGGAAGCAGTTCAACACGTTTTTCCTAAAAATAACATGCATATAAAATGTTTATTCTTGAAATTGTGTTCCAGTTTACTGAAGTTTTAAGTTTGTTATGACGAGAAATGAAAAACAGCTGTTTAAAACCCCAAAATATATGATTTGGTAGTAGCGTTGATTAGCGGGCTTCTGCAGACGTCAATACACACAAACGTATGTCATCCCTATATCTAGTACGGTGACCGTTTTGCTACATTTATAGTGATATCTGTTAAGTTTATGTAGCTGTATTTTTTAAGAGCCGCTAAGTATGTCTGTTCCTTGGCTGATGACTCTTTTCTTCAAAAGAGACAGCGATAGCATTAGACTTATCAGTCTTGCATTGACTGAATCTACCTTAAGTTGTCTTTAATTTTATCGTAAATAGATGTCTTTATGTGGTACACTCAAACATTTTCTTGGCAAGTGCTCTCTCTCCCTTAGAAGTAAATGACTACGAGCGTTTCTGACTGGCCAAAAGTTTGTGTTTGCATCTCAAGGTCAATGAGTTTCAGTTAAATTTTATAACGTAGCTTTCTCTGTCCTCGCTATCAAAATACTGATACTTCTTTACTTTCTTAAGCTTGTGACAGGAAAGGCCGTACCGGCGACAGTAACCATCAAAACAAATCAACACCCTTTACAATATTTACAAATTTATTTACATAAGATGATTATTAACAATGTATAGATGATATGGAAAAAAACTGATTATAAGAAAGAAAAAAAAATCAAAGTTCAGTATCTCTGGATACAAAAGATCTTACAGTTCCATTCTAAAGTGACGTGTCACAGTTCTTGAATTTAATTGCGAACTTTAAGTAGCACAAACAATATCAAAACGTATCTTGAAATAAAGTCCCTTTAAACCGTGAATACGTTGATTCCGTATTGGCTCCCTATGGTGGTAGGTGATTGCATCCCTGAGCTGACTTCAGAGGATAACAAAAATCAGCGTCTTTGCGGTTTACGGCACAACCATGGGACGAAAGCTCTGCGCTGGGAATATCACATCCAGGCGAGTGAAGACAAGTGAACCTCGGGCATTGTACTTCCGGGTTATGACATCAGCAGGAAAATCGTCTGGCGGAAGAAGCTAAAATATATAACATATGGTAAGCACCATAGCAAAACAAAAAAGTCAGGACATAAAACTGCTCCTTTGGGTACACCATACCTCCGTAGGCTCCCATAAATAATACGTGCTACTTATACAAAATATATGTGCTACTAAGTTCAGACGTCACATGATTAAAATACGTCACTAATTACTTCCATTATTACAAAAAATACTTACTTAAAAGACTAAAGTTAAAGTATGAAAAAGATATGAAAAGTATATGATGAAACATTATAGATACGAACATGATAAACTGCAGCTATTATTTACAACTACAAATTAACAAAATTCAATATAAATCAAACGTTATATCATAGTTGGTATCGATATAATATCTAATGCCATACACTACAACGGACATTAATTAGATGTGCTATAGACTGGCACACAATTACAAATTGCAATAATATATTACATACATGGTACTAGACTTGCCAAATAGATTTATACATATCAATATAATGCAGTAATGGCGTTCCATAATCAACAAAATGTTTGACATAAGTTTTTGAAACAATGCTTTACAATTATCACGATACAAATTTCAGTATAAATCTAACATCTTATATAAACGAAACGTTTAGACCCCTATTTCTAAATAATTTACAAAAGTCTGAAAAATTTAATAAATTATCCTGACATACCGAAACTAGCCAAAATCACATGCCGAAAAGTAAATGTTACAGAATTCTGTAGAATGAACAAAAATTTACCGAATAAAAATCGTAATGCAAAAATCATACAAAAATCTAACAAATAAATTTCTTACCTCGATCGAGCATAAATTTCTAGCAAGAAAATAATTCAGACATAGATTCGTCTATAATGTCGCAAGGTGGTGTGCGCAAGGCATATCTAGTCCAGTCTATTTAAAGGGTAATGTCCCGCCAAATACTAAATTTCATGGGAATCACGGCCTATGCGTAAACTCTTGACTATTTGTATTTCCACGGGATTCACGATATAGCCGGGAAATCTGACTACTTTGGCGCGGATTGAAATTGACAATTTGAGGCCCATTATAGTGGTTTTGGGGATAAAAACATAAATTACTGAAGTTTATAAAATATCAACTTCCTTATTACTGAACCGAATTTAATAAAATTTACATGGAAATTTAAGTTATGAAATACAGAAAAACATGAGAGGTATTTTATGCGTGAAATCTGACATTTACCTCAATAACTCAAAAATTTACTAAAAGATGATGCAATACCTGCATTTACACTACAGATAAAATAAGGCCCGTATGTCAATTTGTGACACACGTCCCCCCTTAAAAAGAAAATCTATAATTTTCTTAGATGAAACAAAATGACACTGAAAATAACAAACACACACACACACACACACACACATAAAAAACACTGTCACTATCTGTACACCATATAATATAGCCACCTGTCTACACTCTACTCAAATAATCTGCGCCTGCATTTTCTCTACCAGGAATTGCTCTAATACTGATCCTATATGGCTGCAATGCCAGTGCCCATCTCATCAACCTGGAATTGCTAAGTTTCGCTTTATTCAAATAAGTGAGCGGCTGATAATCTGTCTCTAATACAATCTGTATCTAATACAAAGTCTTTACCGAACAAATACCGGTGAAACTTAGCTACTGCCCATAGTATCGCTAAACACTCCTTCTCTATCACTGAGTACTTTTGCTCCCTAGGTAGCAATTTCCTACTAGCATACGCTACAGGTAATTTCTCTCCATCACTTTCCTGAAGTAATACTGAGCCTAAACCTACATCTGAAGCATCTACTCTCAATATAAAAGTCTGATCTAAATCTGGCAACTTCAAAATAGGCGGACCCATTAAGCTAGCCTTCAAAGTCTGGAAAGCCTTTTCTTGACTTTCACCCCACTCTACAAGATTTGGCTGACCCTTTTTCGTCAAATCTTTGAGCGGAATTGCAATGGCGCCGAAATTTGAGATAAACTTAAAAAATATCAATAAAAATACACATACAAAATAAATATCTGTCAATACATTTGAGAAACTGTCTAACAAATCTACTACTTCCTGTTTACATGCTACTGGTAACTGTGGATTTATCTCTACATCTTTGTACGTTTCTGTACCCTGCTTCATAGGACACAAAACTATATCCTTTTCTACTTTACTCGAAAACTCATCACTACTTTCATTCGGATCTAATCTGTCATAATCTCTCTGATCCTACTCTACAATAGCTACTCCAACCTTACTTAAAATAGGTCTGACGTAAACTGCGATCCACAATCGGTAAGCATTTCCTCTGGCACTCCTAATCTACTATACATATCTACTAATGCCTCTGCTACTCTCTCAGTTTCAATACTAGGTAGTGCTATAGCTTCTGGATATCTAGTAGCATAATCTACCATAGTCAAAATGTATCTGTTTTTCCTATCAGTCATAGGTTCGATCGGACCAACGATGTCGACAGCAACTCTCTTAAACGGAGTATCAATCAAAGGCATTTTTCCTAACGGAACTTTACTTACTCTACCCTTAGCTATAGTACGTTGACAAATACTACATGACTGACAGTACCTCCTACCTCTGCCATTACTCCTGGCCAGTAAAATTCGCCTAATACCCTATCACTAGTTTTCCTTACACCTAAATGGCCTGACAATAACGAATCATGTGCAACTTTCATCACAGTTTCTCTAAGACATTTAGGTACAATCAACTGTCTACTTTTGTCTAAATTCTGGGCGGTATACTCTCTATACAACAATCTATTTCTAATCTCAAACCTAACTGAACCTTTACCTCTACACTGCTTAATCGTACTTTCCTCAGCCTTCTTTCTACACAAATCTAAAGTGCTATCTTTCTGTTGCTTTTCTAAGAATTCCTCTCTAGATATATCTAAAATCTGAGACGGAACTTTAAGCTTTACTTGCTTCTTAAATTTGGCTTGCGCCCTAGTTTCTACTGCTGACGCTAAACTACTAAACTGAGGTTCTACAGCTCCCTCTACATTACCAATAATAACATCATTGGTAGGATTATCTACAACCAACGCCTCTACTGTACCCTTGAAATACGGACAATCAATATCTATTCTAGCTACATCTAGCCTATGTTCACTCCCATCTATGTACTTACATCTACGTGTTTTCTCTAAAAACTGACTTGCTTCTACTAAGTCCCGTTTCACTATCACACATGTACAACCTGTATCTCGCATAGCGATTACATCCCTACCATTACAAGTACCGGGTTTTGTAGGACATGTACTTACACTAAGCATACCTAACTCCTCAACATCACTGAGTTCTATAATACTATTTCCACTCTCTGACCTACTTGACTTACTCCTATCTCTATCTCTATTTCTTCCTCTACCTCTACTCCTAGATCGGTCACGGCCTCTACCTCTATTTCTATTTTCCTTACTATTTCTATTCTCCCGTTTACTACTTTCCTGCATCTGCTCTACCTCTACCTCTGCTGCTGCATTAACACTATTACCGTACTTTCCACTCCTACAGTAACATGAGCTATGCCCTATACGACCACAATTAGTACACTTCAGTACACCAAAGGGTTGATAACCTCTACCTCTATTAGCAACATTGCTACTACCTCTATTACTAGTGCCTACATTACGACTACTAGGATACTGTCTCTGGGGTATTTCATATGGTTTGTGGCTCCGGTCCTTATTGGTTCGATTCACGACATACTTGGGACCTCCACGAGTCTTTGCAAACAAATATGCATCTTCTGCTACATCCTTAGCTTTAACTAACTTCTTACTACTCAAATTCTGGTATAGTTCTCTATTACATACATCTAAAAATTGGTCCCTAAGTATAAAATCTAATAATCCTTCGTACGTTTTCTCTACCTTACTCAATCTAAGCCAACCATCTAAATATCTACTTATTCTGGCTAGAAACATCACAAAGGTCTCATTATCCCGAGGCCTTTCAGTTCTAAACTTTTTCTTATAGCCATCGTCAGTGAGTTCGAACTGACGTAGCAAAGCGGCTTTCAGTTTCTCATAACCCTTTCTATCTTCCAACGGAAGCCTATCAAAAACCTCTCTTGCCGTACCCTTTAAAAGGAACGGTAAGTTAAGTGACCATATCTCTTTATCCCAATCCTGCGCAACAGCGTACGTTTCGTACACATTCAAGTACGCATCCATGGAATCAATTTTCTCATCAAAGGGAGACATCTTAACCATTACCTTTTCCTTACTCATCTTTTCTAAGTCTGTCTTAAACTTATGCTCTGTTTCTAATTTCCTACTTTCTGCTTCCTCCTTCTCTGTTTCTAACTTCCTAGCTAACATTAACTTCTCCTTTTCCATTTCTAACTTATCTAGTTCTAACTTATGTTCTAACTCTAACTTTTCCTTCTCAGCATCTAAGCTACTACGTCGTTTATTATTCTATCTTTTCCTTCTGCAATCTAGCTTCTAACTCTAATCTTTCCTTCTCTGTCTCTAAACTGCTTTGTCGTTCATATTCTATCTTTTCTTTCTGCAACCTAGCTTCTAACTCTAATCTTTCCCTATCTCTTTCTCTCACTGCTTCTAACCTATCTTTCTCTGCCTCTAATCTACTATGTCTTTCCTCACGTTCCCTAGCATGCTTTTCCTTAACAAAGTTACGTAACTCCTCTCCTTCATAACCTAACTCCTTTCCTACCTTCGTTAACTCTACTACACTAGTCATGTTTAAATGAGTACACTACGTTAACACTATATAACACTACAGTACAACAGCTACTATAACAACCTGAGACACTAGTTAAACAATCGTGAGGGAATACTAGACTACACTAGTTTACACTAAGGCTCTAACAGTCACCACTGGAGCCAACACAAAATACTATACTATGTGTCAATCAAGGTTGCATAGGCAACAATCAACAATGTACAGTGACAGTAGGCTGCAACAATACCCTAGCCTTATCAAATATCAATCAACTGTAACTGGTGTTAACACTTTAGTGTAACAAATAAAACAAAAATAAACCAAAGTGCTTTATCCTAAGATAAAGTATAAGTATAACACAACTGTGTAGCACTAAAACATAAGAGTAGGTTAAAGTATATGCAAGTAAACAAGCTTGCTAAAACACACAAATTAAAATACTGTATCTAGTATGTATACAGTACACTAATATATAATAGGATCACTGGGAGAAGTAGGGCGACGCACCAGTTAAGAGTGAGTAGGATAACTCTCCTTGTCAACGGCGGTCACTCTCAGCACAGATATATGGTGGCTTAATCATAGAGTGACACAAAATAAACCCAAAAGAAAAATAAAAGGAACGAACTCACCCCAGAATCCAAGTGTCGTATACAACTGTCTATCAGTCTGTGACCACAAAAGCTGGTTAGCTGAAGCTACGGATCTGTCTTGTCTTGTCTGAGGTAAGCCGTCACTCTGAAAAATGAATAAAACTATTATGTGTAATAATAGAACAAAACAAGAGGAATCTTTACAAATTATTGCTGCAGTTAAATGGGTGTTAATAATGTTCGAATAGCTACTGTGTCTGGTCGACCAATCCCACTTCTGACACCATTGTGACAGGAAAGGCCGTACCGGCGACAGTAACCATCAAAACAAATCAACACCCTTTACAATATTTACAAATTTATTTACATAAGATGATTATTAACAATGCATTGATGATATGAAAAAAAAACTGATTATAAGAAAGAAAAAAAATCAAAGTTCAGTATCTCCGGATACAAAAGATCTTACAGTTCCATTCTAAAGTGACGTGTCACAGTTCTTGAATTTAATTGCGAACTTTAAGTAGCACAAACAATATCAAAACGTATCTTGAAATAAAGTCCCTTTAAACCGTGAATACGTTGATTCCGTATTGGCTCCCTATGGTGGTAGGTGATTGCATCCCTGAGCTGACTTCAGAGGATAACAAAAATCAGCGTCTTTGCGGTTTACGGCACAACCATGGGACGAAAGCTCTGCGCTGGGAATATCACATCAAGGCGAGTGAAGACAAGTGAACCTCGGGCATTGTACTTCCGGGTTATGACATCAGCAGGAAAATCGTCTGGCGGAAGAAGCTAAAATATATAACATATGGTAAGCACCATAGCAAAACAAAAAAGTCAGGGCATAAAACTGCTCCTTTGGGTACACCATACCTCCGTAGGCTCCCATAAATGATACGTGCTACTTATACAAAATATATGTGCTACTAAGTTCAGACGTCACATGATTAAAATACGTCACTAATTACTTCCATTATTACAAAAAGTACTTACTTAAAAGACTAAAGTTAAAGTATGAAAAAGATATGAAAAGTATATGATGAAACATTATAGATACGGACATGATAAACTTCAGCTATTATTTACAACTACAAATTAACAAAATTCAATATAAATCAAACGTTATATCATAGTTGGTATCGATTTAATATCTAATGCCATACACTACAACGGACATTAATTAGATGTGCTATAGACTGGCACACAATTACAAATTACAATACTATATTACATACATGGTACTAGACTTGCCATATAGATTTATACATAACAATACAATGTAGTAATGGCGTTCCATAATTAACAAAATGTTTGACATAAGTTTTTGAAACAGTGCTTTACAATTATCACGATACAAATTTCAGTATAAATTTAACATCTTATATAAACGAAACGTTTAGACTCCTATTTCTAAATAATTTACAAAAGTCTGAAAAATTTAATAAATTATCCTGACATACCGAAACTAGCCAAAATCACATGCCGAAAAGTAAATGTTACAGAATTCTGTAGAATGAACAAAAATTTACCAAATAAAAATCGTAATGCAAAAATCATACAAAAATCTAACAAATAAATTTCTTACCTCGATCGAGCATAAATTTCTAGCAAGAAAATAATTCAGACATAGATTCGTCTATAATGTCGCAAGGTGGTGTGCGCAAGGCATATCTAGTCCAGTCTATTTAAAGGGTAATGTCCCGCCAAATACTAAATTTCATGGGAATCACGGCCTATGCGTAAACTCTTGACTATTTGTATTTCCACGGGATTCACGATATAGCCAGGAAATCTGACTACTTTGGCGCGGATTGAAATTGACAATTTGAGGCCCATTATAGTGGTTTTGGGGATAAAAACATAAATTACTGAAGTTTATAAAACATCAACTTCCTTATTACTGAACCGAATTTAATAAAATTTACATGGAAATTTAAGTTATGAAATACAGAAAAACATGGGAGGTATTTTATGCGTGAAATCTGACATTTACCTCAATAACTCAAAAATTTACTAAAAGATGATGCAATACCTGCATTTACACTACAGATAAAATAAAGCCCGTATGTCAATTTGTGACAAAGCTAGATCTTCCAAATAAATTGCTAGGATTCGAATTACATATAGAGCTACCTTTAAAGCACTCCTAAAGGTCATATACACCTTTCGGAATTAGAATTCTATCTCTTCAATATGTTATACTCTATTTTTGCCTGGGAAAATGTCTCGTTATCTGAAACTCACAGCCTGTCAAGTGGTATCTCTGTATTTTCAGCATTTCTCAATAAATTTTGAAACGACTTGCCGTAAATAATAAAATTCAGGAATATTGCCGATGTTTTCAACCCAAAATCTTTAAGAAATGTGCTAATTATCAAACAAGAATGAATACCAAAAGCTAAAAATAACTCAAGCCTGTGGATTTTTATCGATGTCATTCTTTTTTAGTTTCGACGACAGTCTGCGCTGCACCAGTATTACCACCTGATTCTAGACAGGATTCTTTAAAAGCCGAGTATAGTGTTAGCGAGAAAGCCACTGTTGTATGTAATTAACGTGATACTGATGTCAGGGAAATAACATGCCTCTCTGACGGAAATTGGACGCCATTGAAATATGTATGCGGAAGCAAGCTAATTTGTGTGTTTATCATGTGTACTGCAGTACACGTTTCGTTTTTAATGCAATTACTGTCTTATTGACTATGTCTATGCAATTGTGTTTTACTTGTAAATTATACTGTAATAATTGAAAAATATTAAAGGATAATTTTTGTACAACAATTTTATCAGTTGTAATGATCTTTAATTGATATTGAATAGTCTGCATGTATACATAGACAACTACGATGAAACAAAGAGCTAACACGTCATTTGCTATTTTGGAAATTGTTTAGAAAATTAATAACATATATTGTATCAACATTTCAATAGTACTAAATAACGCAAAAAAAAAAATGATTTTATTAATTCTACTACCAAAGCCAGTTTTTAAAAGGTCTTAAAAGTACACTTGAATAATCCATTTTTTATAAAATGAATATTATATTTATAGGAATAAGAATGCGTAGATTTTGATTACTTTCTAGGAAATGTTTAAATTTCACTCACATATTACACGCTCTTTTACGATAGGGGCTTGACAACGCCATTATATTGTTTCTGTCGACATTTTCTTCCCTCATAATGCTTTTCGCATGTAAATTCTAGATGTTTTAGGTTATTCGTTTTCGAATTTTCTTCAAAGATGGGTTGAAGTCGTTAAAGGAGGCATTATTATGACAGGGTAATTTGTTTCGTTTTTGTTGTTTTTTAAATTGTGAACACAGCATTTACTGCATTTCAAAATTGTACTTTTGGGGTTATTTTAAAATTACTGGCAAAAAATAACTAATGGTGGGTTAGCTGTTATGTACAGTATAGAAATTATATTGTTACTCATAAAACCTGGATAAACTTACAGCTTGCAGAGATGGCTGGTCAAATTTCGGAAGAGTATGTTACAAACTGTTTGAAGAAAATAAACTACACAAGCCTGCTCGCCGGTTCTGTCAAGATCAATGTGAAGGGTGCTCACTTCTCCGGCCAAATAAGTTCAACGAAGGCTTTATTAAAGAATTTCTACGAAAAAAATGGGTAAGTAGAACCATATAGTACTTATATTCCGGTGGCATGAGTACTTTTGTTAACCTATGCTGCTTATCTTGAAGTGGTCAGTCTTATTCCAGCTTTTTCGTGTAACGTATGATAGATACTAGGGTCTTCAACTAGTCTGAATCGAACTGCAAGTGTTAACTCTGAGTGATTAAAGCTACATAGTCACTACCAATTTATTTCCAACAATGTTGGTAGACTAAAAGGATGTAGTACATTTTTGTATTATTTTATGATAAAAAGCAAAGGACATCGGACATTATGCTAGGGATTTTGCCCTAAGTTCAATGCTGTTTCTTGACTTCAGTAGCTGATAGTTTTATATAACAGCTTCAAATACTGATAAATAAGTTATATTCCTATCAAACTGTCACAAAAAATAGTTTTATTTTACATTCGTTTTCTTGAAATTCGAACAGTTTTTAACTAAGGGTCATATTTTTGAAAAATTTAAAATGTGTTTTTTAGTTAAAATAAGCATTGGTATTTAAGGTATGTCTACTATGAAATATTTTAACACAATAAATAAACTGATACCATGCAGCGTATCAGTTTTATTGACATTTTTGAAAATAAACGAAACGGAAAAAATAAAAGTGGAACAAAATATTTGGTCCCTAACTGTACTTCAGTTATTTCCACCCGAGTGCCCATGATAACACTGATGCATTGATCATATCCTATTGTTTGTTTTCAATACATCTATTGCTATACTGTATTTATACACATGTACAATACTGACCGGGCATTATGTGGAGGATTATTATTGAGTAGATGCAGTGGTGTAGCTGGCCATACATTGGCGTAGTTGGCCTTTTTCAGTTGAAATGGAGGGGTGCAGGAGACTGCCTATTCCACTGCGGGTTCAGGGATGCCTTACTTTTAGCATTTTATATCAGTGGAACAGAACTTCACTAGCTAGTATCAACATTTATATAGATATTCTTGGGGTGTCTGTGTTAGTTCTTTGAGGTCCTTACTAGTATGTCGGTTGGTTTCGAAATAAGTTTCAGACGTGTCAGCGAATTGATGTTAATTCTTGGGGAGTCAGTATTAGTTCTATGGGTGTCAGTGCAAGTTCTGGAAGCAACTAGGTTAGTTAATGAGATGGTGTCTAGTGTAGTTTTGTTATGGTATAGGATGCTGGATCGAATAAAAGCAAATGTTGCTCTTAAAATGCATTCTAGGTTTGCTTCAACTGTGTCCTACAAAAGGTAAAAAAATTGCACCTAAGTGGCACTATTCCATAGAAGTTCGTCTGTATTTCTTTGTCATGTTTACGTTGAAGACACATATGTAATATGTCGAAGCCACTTGCTTAATTCTTGACTTACGACAGATGCAGTTGTCTCAATCCTGATGACACTCAGTCGACGGACTTAGACTGTCAAGAGGTAACAGATCTGATTGAAAAAAATTCATAAGATATACTTATAAGGATCTGTCTGCTTTCTAGCTTGACTCTATGTCCCCTATTTATTTAGTTTAGTGTTTTCTGTGCTTGAAATATTTATAAAAATGAATAAAGCTGTATATATGTAAGGTTTAGGAAACACATGCAATAAGTGTCAAATATTTATGTAAAAATTTATTTGCTGACACCCTGTACGTAGTTTTTTTTCAATTTTAAACACTTTCCCACCTGTGACCAAGTGCCATTTTTGCAGCATACGTATATAATAATTACTTACAAAGGCATGTGAACTATTTTGTTGCGTCACTGGTGGGAAAGATGTTTAAAACGTAAAAATGATTTATGTTCATATTTTAATAGAAAAGAGAATGAGAAATGTCCACAAAGTCTTCTTTTTTGTTCATAAACTTGTAAAATGAAGTCGCATTTATCAAGAAATGGTCTTCAACTATCATAACTATGCAATTTCAGAAGTCTATCCCTATGTCACTTTTTCCTTAATCGGATGGGCAATCTGAATAGGAAAATGTCCGAGGTCCTTTTGAATTAATCAATAAATTTAGTGCCATTTTTACAATCAACAACTAGTTATGAGTCAGCTACAAAATTTACGGATGCAGTTTTTTGATCCTGGGTCGAGAAAAAGGCCTCGGTTCAACTCGTAAAAAAGGAAAGTTAAGAATAGGCGACAGACAAAAACATAAAGCGACCTCCACCGGAAAAACTTAACTACTAGAACGGACGTATAACTCCCGGGTGCATGGTTAAATATTATGAATAGATCGATGATATAATATTAATGAAAGATTATTTTAGATAAGCCTGGGTTATCAACATTGAGTTATTTCATAATACATTGTATTATTTAAATGCACTTTTCTACGAGAATCTTTTTCTAGCAGAACGCAAAAAGCGCTATTATGTAAATTAGATTTAGATTCTAAACATTAAGTTCTGTACAAAATTTGTTGTTTGTTGTTGTTGTTGTTTTTTTCTGTTTTGTTTTGTTCTTTTTTTTGCCAATATCTTAATAGCTATTTGGCATTTTTACTAAAATTTTGTGAAAATTTTTCACATTCTTTTTCACTTGAAAGATCAGCTAATAATCATATATCAATGTAGTTTCCCTTAATTTCTTAATTAATAATTATACTGCGAAGAATTTTTGTCGAGCCCGATTGCGGAAGCGAAGACATAGTTGTCCAAATGGCTGTTCGGTGTATGTGCGTGCGTGCGTGCGTCAGTGCGTGCATGTGTCCGTACATGCGTCCGTCCGGATTTGTTTGTCCGGACCATAACTTTGACATGCATGGAGCAATTTCATTTATATTTGGCATGAATGTTAATCTCAGTGAGACGGAGTGTCATGTGCAAGCCCCAGGTTCGTAACTCAAAGGTCAAGGTCACACATAGAGGTCACGGTCATATTCAATAAAGACTTTGTCAGGAGCATTGCTTCTTCGTGCATGGAGGGATTTTAATGTAACTCGGCACAATTGTTCACCATCATGAGACGGAGTGTCATGCGCAAGAATCAGGTCCCTAGGTCTAAGGTCAAGGACACACTTAGAGGTCAAAGGATACAAGAATGACAACTTTGTCCGGAGCGTTTCTTCTTCATGCATGAAGGGATTTTGATGCAACTTGGCACAAATGTTCACCACCGTGAGACAGAGTGTCTTGCGCAAGAACCAGGTCCTTAGGTCTAAGGTCAAGGTCACACTTCAGTGTTGTTTTTTTCTAGCCAATTTGGGGCCGAAATAAGGCCCCAATCCCAATGGAAAATAGTATGCTTTTTTCTTTCTCAATTTCAAGGCTAGAATTCCCAAAGTTAATGATATTTTTTTTTTCAAACAAGACTAAAACTATAAACATTTGAAACACAGACAATTTGCATTAATGCATAATGATTCTCTCTTAAATGTGACATTTTGACAGAAGATATTAGTTTTAACAATTCCCAAATAAGGCATTTTCCGACGCATTTTTCCCAATTGTAAAGGCCCTGGCCCCATTCCCAAATTGGTGGGAAAAACACTGCACTTAGAGGTCAAAGGTCAGATACAAGAATGACTTTGTCCGGAGAATTTCTTTTTCATGTATAGAGAGATTTTGATGTAACTTGGCACAATTGTTCACCATCATGAGATGGAGTGCCTAGAATTACTTCCCTTTGTTGTTACTATAAATAGCTTATATTGTAACTTCGTAGGGAAAAATCCAGACCACTTTTCTGTAGTACAACATGCATGTTACATCTAATTTTCAGGTGTATTTTGACCAATCTGTACTGGTAAGGATTTTCGTGTGGACCTAGTTTTTTTTTTTTTTTTTTTTTTTTAGATTTTCTGCCCTTTGTTGTTACAACAAATAACTTATATTGTATTTTTTTGCAATTTTTTTTTATTTAGCATAAATGTTTGCCTCAATGCGACAGGGTGTTATGTGCAACTCCAAGTCCTTTTGACAGCTGACGGGCTCGACATGTTGCCTGTGGGCATCTAGTTACATGTTTTCACCAATTCCAGCTGTCAACAATAAAGTTAAATTTCGTGTCTCATCATGTTATCCCATGTTTTTGTTTGTAATTGAAAAGTTGCTTGTATTTTATCGAATATGAATTCACGTCATAACTTTCTATTTGCATTATAACAGTGGCTGCAGGGAGCTGTGGACAGATTTGACATTTGAATACACTTCGAGCGACGGGGAAGTGCCTGACTGGACAAATTGGGCAGAACGTACGTTGTTTCTTATAAAGATGATAAAAATAATGATGATAATGTTGAAGATAATAATTATTATTTCTTTTAACATTATTATCAATTAATACCTATATCACTATATATAGCAATGCAAATCTCGGTATTATTTTGTCAAGATGCCCCGTTGATATTTTTCTTGGTGTCAAAATTACTAAGTAAACTTATAATGGACGTCAAGTTGAATTTAACTTAGGAGTATCGTATCATTGTTTTAGCGTTGTTGTTTACCATTTGACAAGAATAATAAACGCATTAACAGTAAAACAGGATTAAGCATTTGGACAATTTCTTAAAGAAACTTTGACCCTATTTTCTTAGAGAGCAGTAGCAGTGCTAAGTAATGTCAAGAGCAAACTAGAGGCCATACAGTTTTTCCTCCTTGTGTGGGTGCGTTTGTATGCTTGTGAGTCTATAACGGTGCCCTACTGTTTTCTTATATGTTGCTTGTTCGTTTTTCTATGTTATTCAGTTGATCGTAGTTGTGTCTTTATCTTTGGTAAATGAGTGTCTGCGCTATTGTGGTTTACGTTGTAGTGCGACTGTTTTTAAAGAACATGGCATTCCCTTGTATACTCGTCCTTGTTCAACTTTCCGTTCTGATTCACACTCCCCCCGCCCCCCGCCCCCCGAACAAATTCGCCCCTTCCCATTTCCTTCCCCTCCATCAATATTTAGCATAAATTAATATGTACTTATTCGATGTTTGAAGCAACCCGTCTGAAATAGTTTTCCATTACAGCCTTCTTTTTGTTGTGGGCCTACTATGTAAATGCGTTGCTCTGGGGCTGTGTTTTGGTGCCTTGTGCTTCCGAGAAATCTACTGTTACCTATTATCTTTTGGAGTATTTTCTTTTTATCTATTGCGCAAAACAAATTTCTATTGCAAAACTGAAAAAAGTCCTTTTTCTATCAAACAGCTAAAAAAGCGGCAGGATGCGTTAGTATAAATTCAAAGTGCCTTTGGAGAGACGAAGGTTGCAGGCAAAAGAACAAGTTTGTCTGTCAGTACGACCGTTCAGGTAAGACACAACATTAATTAGAAACAAAATTTACCTTAAAGATTCAGAATTTCAAAATTTACTCATCTCAACAAATGAAAATATCTCTAATTACTTTCACGTACATGTAATTAATTGGGCGGTTTGTTATACACATCAAATTTTGTATTTTCGTAATATTTATTTCGTTAAAAATATCTAATTACTTTCATGTTCATTTACTTAATTGGGCAGTTTGTTATATACATTTGTATTTTCGTAATATTTATTTCATTAAGATTAAACTGTGCTAAGTATCTAGTTAATTAATTCGGTAATGTATTACAAGTATCTACTTTATATATACTTATGAATAATGTATCACAGTATAGTGCCTACTGTGTGCAGGACCAGAGGGATGACTGTGGGACACTAGTGAATGAATATTCCGCATTCTGTGATGATTGGAAGAGTTCATTCGCTGTAACAAACTGTGACAAGGCATGTAGATATTGCAAGATCCGATTTATTTTACCTTCTTCTATTTTGTTATCGTTTTCTTGTTAATTTCATTAAGTTTTAATTGTTAGGTATATATTACGTCGGAACCGTTTGGATCGTTTTATAAAATGCTGCCAGGTGAAGAACATTACGGAGCTTATTCGCTTTTTGAAATGTCAATCAGTTCCAGCCTATCCCCGATTGTTCCCTCTAATTAGTTTAAAACGAATATATTTTTCCAGAAAATATTTTACAAAATTATTGCAAAAACATGACAAAGGAGTGTTAATTACAATATTTCTGTAAAATGTTTGGGTAAACCTGTAAACTTTAAAAATGATAGAAGTATAGACTAGCACTTTGGAACAAAAAAAATTTAATATAAACGAAATATAAAGGTTTCACTTGATATACCAGTACTTCATTCAGAATTGCACTTAACAGATAATACAATTTTGTACTTATATGCACGCTCATAGTACCCAGTAGTGGTTCTTTCATAAAAATTAAAGTCGCAAAGTATAACTTTTAGTTGATTTTATTTGTTTAAATTCTAACTAATGCTTGTTTTCTGTGTCTCTGATGTATATCGCCAGAAATCTGTTCTTACAATGTACAATATTTGGCCTGAAATTAGATAAGATTCATTTCATCTAACATAAATTTTCATTCATTTTACGTTTTCCTTACTTGACTAAAGCAATGTAGGTCCCAGTTTCACGAAAAAAAAATAAGTAATTGCTCAGCTAAGTCTGTTATTTCGAATAAACAAGTAAACTTCTTCAGCAAGGCTACCGTTATTACAAATTGCGTAAATATTTTACTATCGTAATTCTGATTTAGTTTTAAAATTCAATAGTAATTTAAAGACATTTCTGCGAGAAGGTATTTCTAAACCCGTTTATTTATGGGGATGTGGTTTACAAACTTCGTAAGATCTTGGGTCATGGTAATTTTCCAAATGTATTTGGTAAAATTATAAAACGTTTTATTAAAAGAGGTCACGACCAAACTGTTTTGAGACATACCGCATGTTTAGTGTTCAACCCGTTTACAGTTGGACACTACGCTTCCCTCTTTGATTGTGTCTGACGGAAGAGGGGAAGGACTCTATGATAAGCAGTTTTTAAATCCTACCAGGACTGAACTGTTTTGATATCTGTCTTCTGGCCTGTTTCGTCGGGCCCGTAAGGGTGTTTCTCTTGTTGCTCTGTCTTCTGAAAAGGCATTGAGTACATACGTTTTTGGTTCTTAAAATTTACTTTTTATATATTTATACACGAGCATTTTTGTGTTTTACATGCCGTGCCTTTTTGTTTCCATATCGTGTGTTAGAGATTCACCTGGAGGGGATTACTTTTATTTACACTCTCCCGTGTCTTTGGAACATGGTTGGGGTAAGAGTGAGGTTGGGTGCGCACCATAAAACGGTTTAAGCTCCCCAGTGGTGTTTTTGCCACTGACCGTTCCAAGGCGGTGCCCCACTGTGTTCCTTTGTTTGTTCGTTTTGTCCTCGTGTGTTGGCTTTGTGTGTGTGTGGTGGGGGGAGGGGGGTGGTTCGTTTTGGGGAGGCTGCGTTTTTGGTACGCGGCATTCCCTGTTATTTGTCTTTGTTTTTTTTTTTTGGCCCTTTATGCGTCCTAAATGTTGACTTTTTCATCCATATCATAACCGTTTCATAGATCAAAACAAAACAATTCTGAATTTTACAGAAAACTACGTAAAGAAATGAGAAATATACTTATGCAA
Organism: Mercenaria mercenaria; assembly: GCF_021730395.1. Taxonomy (NCBI): domain Eukaryota; kingdom Metazoa; phylum Mollusca; class Bivalvia; order Venerida; family Veneridae; genus Mercenaria; species Mercenaria mercenaria. The sequence goes on along the minus strand of NC_069368.1, from coordinate 70,459,212 downwards.
GTACTTAAGTTCGTTATATATTGCACAAGTACTTATGCAAGTACTTAAGTTCGTTATATCTTGCACAAATATAAATATCATATTTACATGACTGAAATAAGTTCTACAGACAAAAACTGCTAACCATAGAATAATTTAGCTGTAAATACGTAGTTATAGAACAAAATCAACATTAGATAACGATAACTTAAGCAGTAGCACGATTTTAAAATGAGACATTACTTAAGTTTTTCATGAAATTGGGACCAGACTTTTTATTCGCTTTTAGTACTAATATCTCTGTCTCTGTTTCTATGTTGCAATCTTTTACTTTTATTGTCACTGCATAATTTTACCTCTCAATCTCTGAAAATGTATCTAATTTTATCACTTGAATAAAATATCTCAGACAAAATTGAATTGTATTTTCTTATTTCCCATTGAAGATGTGTACTGTCATGTAATGATCGATTTACAGACTGGGCGATTGGTCTTGTTTCTTCCTCGCTTGAATGCGCGACAAAAATTTTCATGGATACTTTTCATAATACCTTTTATTAATCGGGGTTTAATTACACCAAAATTAACCTTAACTTAATATTTTTGTTATGAATTTCAGCAAATATTATAGGATATGCAGTTTTACTAGGCTTGGTTGTCGTATTCTTGTAAACGTTGGCAGATAGAAGAATACCTTATTTTGTATAAAAGTAACGTATTCTATATAAGTCTGTAAACGTTAGAAATAAGCATTTCTTGCCTACCTAGTCTGGGAAACATTCAATGGGCCGGTTATGTGCCAGGGATAGATATTCCCGTCTTTCCCTGGACAAAAAAAAAATTGTTTATGAGATGGCAAATGAACAACGAGTGTAGTCAAGGGCAAACCAATCTTTCAAGTAGAAATAACTATTTAGTTTTACTTCCTTTCACATGTATGTTTATGTGTTCGGGTTAACTTTTTCAGCAGTTTTTCAGTGGACGGTGTCTACTTGTAGCAGTGAGCACAATGTCCAATCCTGTCATATTGTACTGACACCAGGCTGACCAGTCCTACATTGTCCTCTTAATGCTTAGCGCCAAGCGAGGAAGCTGCTAGTACAATTTTTACATCTTTGGTATGACGCGAACCCAAGACCTCCCGCACTCGAAGCGGGCGCTCTACCACTAGGCTACCGAGGCGATACTACAGTACAATGTACAACTAAAATGTTTGCAACGAGGTTAAATTAAAACGCAATAACCGTTTCATGTTGCAAAACCCTTAACTAGCAAACATTTTTAGCAAAGTAGTTATTCTTCACCTAGCAAATTTTGGCCATCTTAACGCAAGTAGTCTCATCTTCAGTATTCATAATTCATAACATTTTGATAACATCCGGCTTTATATATTGTTCTTTACTCAAACATTTTGCATTCTTACTAGTACGTGACTCATTATACCATATTTCATCGACATTACGAACTATATTTTGGACCATTCCACAATGTTACATTTCAGTTTATAAAGCTAGAGCTTTTTCTTCCTGAATTCTTGGCAGATATATTTCTTCCCTATATAGAAGAGACAACCAACTAACCATCGAGAAACAAACAAGAACTCGAAGAATCCAGAGTTCTAGTAACTCACACTCACCTACTGATCTGAGGATTTCATAGTCCAACATATAAGAAATGTGCTTAATCTCTTGATATATAATCACATTAAAAGAAATGTTCAAAACTCCCAAAAGTAGCTATACATAGTAAATGATTGTCTTCGTTTCAACAACGATGGATAAGTAACAGATATAGTAATCTGAATGGTGATTGGCACATAAACCATTTCAAATAATCTCATATGTGTTTGTTGCTGTTGAACATTATTTAAATGCCTTAAAATTCACACACACAAAAAAACAATCCAACTAGTTCACGAAACCAGAAGTTTCCACCTTTTAAATGGTACCGTACTATTATTTCTCGAGCGAAAACAATTTATTAATTTTAATTACCTCGGCGGTACAAATATGTATCGAACATTGTGATCGTTTTGAGCGAGCATAGCACCAAATTGTTGTTTTTATCAGTTCCTTAAATCTAACCTTAAATTGATAATAAAATCTCAATTCATTCGAACGGAATAATAATGATGACCCCTTCCCGTGTCATAGCTTCTAGAAAAACTGATCCATTTTAATTTCTGGAACAAACGGAAAAAGTATCAATATCATATCCAACTTTGAACGAACTATTTTATCAAATGATGTCTTTTAATTAAGTCCCACCAATGTATTTCTTTCAGTCTTGTTTGTAATACATGATAAAATATTCATTTGGTAAAATAATTCAGATGTTGTATAAGTTTACAAATGCTGACAGAACTTGTTGCTATAATCTCATTGATTGTGTCAAAGTAACATTGTGTTTATACTGCATGATATATCATTCTAACTGTAGCATTCTCTATCCAGTGACCAACAGACTGACGTTGCGTAACTGGGCTGGAGTTTTGCTTAAGATTGCAATCAGACAGGCCAGAGTTATTGTCCTTGATTTCGTCTAAGGGCACCTAGGGCCTGAAACTTCACGCATATCTTAAGAAGTGTTTTGACGTGGAATCATTAAAGTTTATAGAAATTTTGTTCAGCATGTGAATTTGTTCACCTGGAGTTTTCTTTGTGTGGCACTGTAGTAGCTTCAGCAAACGTTGAAACAAACTGAGGTTGACTAAACAAATGAAACAGACAGCAGAAATGCTCATGCATTCAGGCTTTCGGTGAGTTGAAGAAGTGTCGGTTTTGCAAGATTTTTTAAACAATTATGATTCCAGTAATATGCCCGTAATGGTACGATGTTGTGCTTGGAATTATAAAAACGCACAAATCTGTACACTAACTCCTTCATGTCATGAATAGAAACTAGAGTGTATGTCATTTAGTTCTATTTCAAGCGTGTTAACTAACATGTACAGACTACTTAAAATAGATAACAGTTTCAGTTTTAATTGTTTGACTGTGCATTATCGACCGGGATACTTGACAATATCTTTTTGTAGGTAGCGAAAATGACCTTTTAAAACAAATACGTGACTTTTGTCTCATTCAAGTTCGTTTAAATTAATGCTGCTGATGAATTCGAGTGTCATAATGGTTATCAATGAATATCAAAGAAAAAGGCCCAGCTTATCTATCCCCTCTTTCCTGATTCAGGTGATACTCGCTACAATTCAAGAGACTCGGAATATGTTCATGGCGTACCTGCAAGAACAACCTTCTATTTCAATTCGTTTCTCACCGCTGTTGTACGTGTAATAAATATAAACTAAAACAAGCGACGTTTTCGAGAGTATTATTTCATCAGAAAACAAACGAAACTCCAAGTGCTCCATTCGCGGTTACGCACTAAATGCAGTGTACTGAATCATCATCTGTTCTTGGAAATATCTCCCCTGGATCGAAACAAACTTACACTTCTTCTTTGAATGTAGATTTTTTACCGACTGTCGAAACAATCTTTTTGATAATATGTGGAAATTCGATATTAACATGTACACTTCTGTTTGGTAACCCAGACCTTTCTGATCAGGATAACATGACTTTATTTACTCATGTACAGCCATGCATATCCGAAAGTAAGGGATTATTTAGCTACCCTGAGACTGTCTCTCATTCTTCTTTTCTATTCCCGACCTATCTAACTTTCTGCAATATCTACTAATATCCATTTAACAAATCATACTTTCTCTTCTTAAAAAAAAATAAGAATGCACGTAAACTAACAAAACACTTTTTTGATAATTGTTTTATATCTATAAACAGGACCGTTTAAAGCTTGTATCACTTATTAATTCTGTATCTACAGACAGCTGTCACAGCAATAGCCTCCATATTTATTTAACCGGATTGCTCGATTCGCTCATCCAATAGGCGTACGCCGGTCATGTGACCAGTTTACCCCGATACGCCAGCGGCGAATGCAAATCAAGCAGGTCTCTTATGTTGTTACTACCATGCTTTCTTCACTTTTATCGAAATAAATCTATCTGACTTTTACAAAATTCCACAACTGAATTCATTAATAGCTTTAAATATGTTAAGTATTTTACATCAAAACTCATACTTAATAACTTAAACCAGTTGCCTTTTCTTGACACAGAGCCAAATACATTTTTAAGGTTCCGTAAAGACACATGGAACTTCCCTGTTAATAATTGTACAATGAAATGGTGTATCCACTAAACTGCATCAACACCTGACGAAAATTATTATTGTCGTAAGAATACTTGTTAACAATAAAAAGTTTGTTCAAAGTTCGGGAAATCGCAAAGAATCGAAAATACTTCCTTTACTTCTCGGGGCTAACAATAGTTCCGTTATTCCCATTATATTCTCTTTTACCAAACCATGCTAACCTTGCGCATATGCCCGTATGACTAGATGACCTAGACAAGTGCACTTGCAGTACGGTTATCCTTCTGTAAGGACATGTAATAGTTACCAATAAATTTTCTATAATAATACTAGTATTCATTGCAAGTTAGTAACTATTTATTATTCATTAACTTAAGTCTTCCTCACTGAGATGCCATTGTAATCGATCATTTTATAGTAACCATAATACCATAGTTACAATCTTGTAAATTTTCTTTATTTTGTTTGGCTGCTGGATGCATCACGGTTCTTGACAAAGGATTTTCCAACTATAAAAACACGTAGTATATAGACAAAATAATTATCTATTATATTTGTTGCAGGTGCAGTCTTGTGTTGGTCCCTCCTCCACAAATAATTTCTGACGAAGACCCCTCAGCCTTGAGCTGTCAAATATATGTTAAAATCATGCATCACAACATTTAGTCAGCACTTTGTCATCTGTTCAAACTACATCTGATATTTATGCATCTTCCAGTAGAGTGATATCTTCTTTAAAAAGACTACACATGATAAAGTACGCGTCAAATCATCTTCCTGATGGTACCTTATGTCAGACATATTTGAACCTAACGATGCGGGAATAAGCACGGTCATTGACGACGGCGGCGATTGTAAACTTGAAATATGTAAAAAAAAATGCATTAGCCTGTTCCGACACAATGTATATACCTCTGAAGCAAACTTTGTTTACCTTAAATTGAACCCAGCTTCTGATGTTACTATAAGAGGAAGAAAACACGTTGTTGGAGAATATTTATGGGTTTGGACTTTCTATGGGAAGGAAGGCGGGTTGGAGTTTCTGAACTGCCCAATAGAATTTGGAATTTGGTCGATGGGACTGTTAACTAGTTACGCTCTTACCACCCCACAAGACATTATAATCAAGAAAGTATCAGGAAACTGCTCAAATTTAGAAGTAGGAAGACCCAAAGATGACAAGATTATTAGTAATGCCCTCTTGAACTTCACACTGGTAATGATGAACTTATCAGAAAAGAAATATGCATCAAGTTATTTTTGTTACAAAAGAAGAAAAATAATTAAACCAGATTTATTGTATACTTTTTGCAAACACATCGTGTGCCCTCTTGAAGCCCTTGAATACGTCTGTTGCAGCAATTATTACCAAACATTCTTTCAGAAAAGGGAATCACGTGTCATTTCACAAGGCGAGTGTTTGAATATGAAACCGTTGGCTGGATATTACCAATCATTGTTTCAATGGTGTTGTTCGTGTATTTTCCTTTGTTTTTTTTCTTTACTCAGCTCACATTTTGTTTGATCGGAATGAAAACTATCCCATTTTTTTTTTCAGAAAACAATTCACTGGAAGTTCACGAAAGTATCATTTTATCGGACAAAATTATTTGGCTTAATAAGCACGCACATGTAACTCTATTTAAAACTCTGTTTTCACCAATCAGGAAATGCCGAGAATTCTTAATGTCAAAAGAAACTGGACCCTGTCAGTTTGTTCTAAAAAGATTTAAACGCATTTTGCTTTCTTGTCTCAGCTTGCTAGTTATTGGACTGCAAGTTTGCATCGACTACATGTTTCTTCATTCTTATATTCTAACGAGCGTCAATAAAGGTGTACCTATAGGGTTTCGTTCCCTTATTGTTGGGTATCGGGACAGTAAAACTAATTTCCTTCCGTATCTCGGAGGTCTTTATATTGCTATTGGATCGTATTTGTTTATCACAAGCATACTTATTATCATCCCTGGCAATTTGTCATCCCTTCTAATTTCCGGTCTACCCGGAAATGACGTAAATGAAATTGTATCAGCCGTGCGTTTTCGCTCTCGTTCCATCAAGCATTTTGGTTCCGTCTGCATTCAGAAAAAGCATAACTATGTAAAGTTGTATAATGTTTATCAACAGCAAATACTGGAAGCTTATGTTCTGTGTACAAAAGGCGCGTTGGCAATATTTTTACTGTTCAAAATTTTGCGTTGTTTTCTTTCCATTATATATCGTCTTTTGTACCATTGAAATATTCCTATGTATAGTGATTTACGGTTTTCCAATTGTCTCGTTTGGTTTGACTGTTATCAAAGCATACTGCGGCAGGCTGCACATGTCATAGAGGCTACGTTTTTGTGTAAAACCCTTGTATATTTTTTGTTTCAATCATTCTGATCGCTTGTGTGTTCTTTTAATTGTACATGTTCTGCACAATAATCATGGATGCAACCCTATTTTTCACAAGAGTTGTATTTTTCACGTTCACCGGCGTAGTTGTGTACCCAAAAGTATCTTATGGGTATCTGATTTTCACTCTCACCGTCATTTATTATCTCTGGCAGACTAACCAGAACTTCTCCCTTGTTTATCAAGACCTTTCGAAAGACACCATTAATATTTGTTTTTCTTTACAAAGGGCTAATGACACAGATCTTCTTGTGATCCAGAAGGGAGATTTCAGGGGTGTCAGGGAATCGCTGTTTGAACAGGTAATAGAAAACCACATCCCAAAGAGGAAACAAGTGTTTATCTCTTTATTTAAAGTTGCTATCATTTTGACTGTTTTGGGACTTCTTATTAACATATTGACCGAAACTGACGGGTTTTGACAACTGCATACTACTGTGCATGTAGGAACAGCTCTGTTCATCTGCCTGCTCGTTGCCGAAAATACCGAAAATGATGTGCCATGGACATGGAAGAAAGTTTAAAAAACGACGATTCGCAGAGAACTAACAAACACAATCATTAACTACGTCGGTAACAATGTAGAATCAACCGAATCTTCAAACTCCGATAATTAAACAGTGAACATTAAAACATTATAGGAATAAGCTTTTAGCAAAATACCTAAACAAAGGATTATGTCCTTGGTTGTAGAAGATTAAGGGTTATACTGACATTTCAAATATGCATTAGAAAAAAATGCTACTGCATTAAAATAACCCTGATTTTAAGACTTCTATTTTCAACAAAACTTGTGCAGATCTTTATATGTTTTTTTTTTTAATCTGCCGCTATTTATATACTTTATAAAGAGAAGTTTCTAGAATGGTAAGCAGTTAGTGTGTATAGAAAAGTATCATTACTTTCTATACTATTTAGAGAACTTATTATACAAGTCGATATATGATGCATACTGCATTTAGTATTTTTGAAATGAAAGAGATGTGTTTTGCTTCATCTGTTTTCTACTTATGCAAGTTTAAGACCTTGTTTCAATTTGATAGAACTGTAAATAAACAAATAAAAGTTATTAATGTATAGAGATGAATTTTGTCTATAAAGTTAGTGCATTCGTACTGACATTCGGCTATTTCCGTGTGATTGCGTATTCTCGTGAAGAAATTCGTCATTCTTGTGACGTTAGTGTAGCTCAACGTCCACGCGACTTCCTTAACCCTGCTAAATTTCTATAATGAACTTGTCCATCTTTCAATTTCGACAGTAAGATTTACTGTAAAAAGGGTTGTTTACTAAAACGACATGACTGAATGGTGAACAGTGGAAATCGTGATCAGACTGCACGGATATGCAGGCTGATAATGATCTACACTGGCCACAAAGGCAGAATCAGTCCTGTCCAACATGGTTAAAACCCAGAGAATTCTGGAATTGCATCCAGAGACCACATAATTTGCCTGTTGTTGCCACGGATCCACTAACTTAATCTGTTAATTTTAAGATTCCCTCAACATTCTCGGTTTGTCCATTCCACAGGGTACAGAATTCTATTTTGAAAGTGTACCCTTTATGAAATTCTGCATATGTCCGATTAAGTAACAGTATTTTTGATATCCACATCTTACAACGAAAAACATGTTTATGAATCAAAACATTGTAAAATTATTATTATTATATAGATAAATATAAACAAGGCGATTTTCGAAAAACATATCTGTAGTTTAGTTGCATATTCGTAAATCAAATAGTATTCACTGAAATATTTTCTCATTGACCGTTTTAATAAGGATCTTCTTCTAACAAATTTCTTTCCTGCATACCATGGTTTATTTCGGGAGTAAATAGAAACACTAATGAATGAGAATATTAAATGAACTATAATATTTGCAAATATGCATACTGTATATATTTAAACAAGAGGGTCATGATGATCCTGAATCGCTCACCTGAGTAATATGATCAACACGTTTCAAATGTCCAACTGATGCTAAAATATTAAGAAAGTCAGTAGGTCACATTCACAATCAATGCAATTCAGTTTTATGATCGGTGTGCAAAACTGTACATGGTCATGTCATCCAAATTTCAAGGCTGTATCTTAAAAAACAAGAAAGTAGGTCAGCAGCACAAGGCCATAGTCAAGTTACATCATAATACTTATCAAATATTTTTAATTTTTAATAATAATTATTATTAAACAGTCTTAGAAATAGGATCAGATAATTTTTCAAGAATTTTCCTATATAACTCATATGATAATTAAGTGACCCAGGGGCGGGACCTCTTTTAACCCTAGGGGCATAATTTGAACAATTTTGGTAGAGTACTACTAGGCAATGCATCATACCAAATATCAAAAGCCTAGGTCATGTGGTTTCAGACAAGAAGATTTTTAAAGTTTTTTCGTATTTTCAGACAAGAAGATTTTAAAGTTTTTTTCGTATATAAGTCTATATAAAACATTGGACCCCCAAGGCATGGGCCTCTTTTCACCCCATGGGTACAATTTGAACAATTCTGGTTGAGGACCATAAGACAATGCTACAAACAAAATCTCAAAAGGTTATGTCATGTGGTTTCAGACAAGAAGATTTTAAACTTTTTTTTCCTTTATAAGTCTATGTAAAACTTGGGGCGGGGCCATATTTGACCCTAGGGGGATAATTTGAACAGTCTTGATAGAGGACTGCTAGATGATACTACATACCAAATATCAAAACCGTAGGCCTTGTGGTTTTGTACATGAAGATTTTCAAAGTTTACCCTATATAAGTCTATATAAACTATGTGACCCCCGGGGCGGGGCCATATTTGACCCTATGGGGATAATTTGAACAATTTTGGTAGAGGACCACTAGATGATGCTACACACCAGATATCAAAGCCCTAGGCCTTGTAGTTTTGGACAAGAAGATTTTTTAAAGTTTTTCCTTTCGGTTGCCATGGCAACCAGCGTTTTTGAACAATTTTGAAAGGGGGCCACCCAAGGATCATTCCTGTGAAGTTTGGTGCCCAGTGGTTTTCAAGAAGAAGATTTTTTTTAGAAATTGTTGACGGACGACGCACGACGCACGACGCAAAACGGACGACGCACGACGGGCGTCGGACATCAAGCGGTCACAATAGCTTACCTTGTCACTTCGTGACAGGTGAGCTAAAAAACCTAACTTACTTATAACTGTGATCTGGCAGTAGGTGTAAGCGAATGTGATACTACAAGAGAACCGATAAGTCTTTAATATTGTGACATCAAAGGCCAGACAATAAAGTTTTTTTTTTTTTTTTTTTTTTACTTTGTTAAGTAGTCAAATTTTCTCGTCTTTTTTGTTTATATGGGGCCAAAGTAATAGGATTGTTTTATTCAAGTAAGTTCGGCAAAAATACACATATTCTGTATCCCACAATGTTCCAAGGTTATACAACAGTATATACAACAGCATACATAAAAACAGGCCCCTACAGCTGAATGTCTAAAACACGCAATGGTTACTGAAGGCAAATAATTATATGAGAAACAAGAGCTGCCACTATTTGTGACAAAAGCCCCCGAAGCATGCCCATGAATGCTACAGTTGTCTGTGTAAAATATAGTTTAGGTATGAATCATTTGTGACCTTGACCTTTACCTGAGAGACCCGTGTCATATGTGCAACACATCTTCCCAATATGGTTAACATGTGTGTCAAATTGTTTTCAAATCCCTTGATAAATGGCAGAGTTATGGACCAGATAAGAAACAGACCATGTTAACTTTTAACGTCTAAGTGTGGCCTTGCCCTTAGAGCTAGGGGTCAGGATCTTATGCGTGACACATCATCTTATTATAAGGAACATTTATGCCAAGTGATTCTAAATTCCCTAAATCGATGGCAGAGTAATGGATGAACTGGACAAGAAACAGACCATGTTAGCCTTCTACTTCTAAGTGTGACCTTGATCTTAGAGCTAGGGGTCTGGATCTTGTCTCATTATGGGGAATATTTATGCCAAGTTATTTCAAAATCCCTTGACCTCTCGTGAACATACTTAATCAAACCAAGTTTTCTATTATTTTGCATAGTTGCGTTTCATGCTTCCAAAGCATCTTCTTATCTTCTTAAAGATTTTATTAACGAACCATTCACGCGTTGCAGAAAGCAGAGCAACAGCAAAACACCATAAAGGACTCGACGAATCAGGAGCCCCATGGACGAGTGTCACTTACCCGTTGAATTATTCATGTAAGGAAGCTATCCAGCTGACTTATAAAAGGTCGCAGGTTCTATCAAGATGCGATCTTGTGTTGAAATAATGCAAGGTGGGGCATCTGGGGTCTTTCTTTATACTAGGAAAAGCGGAAGTGTCGCCATATGATCTTTACTTGTGTCGGTGTGACGCTCAAGCCGACAAAGAAAAACATAAAAAAAACAACAACGACGAATCACGACAGCAGGCAAATATCAAGTTCCAGTGGGCTTTAAGAACTGCCTATCTTGGCGTTTTCCTTCTCTTTCGTTAGACAAGATCAAAGAGGAAAATGAACACCAAACAATTATAGGCTTCGACGAACTGTCGCAGTAGGCCTAATGTCATAACTGGCAAACAGACGTATTCGACTAAATGTATTTCGACGAGGAGTCTCGCACCGATTTTTAATTTTTATTTATTTTTTTTTTATTATTATTATTATTATTATTATTTTGGTACTACTATAAAGTTCCTCAGGTAACGGTGGCATCATGAGTCATGACCATCTAGGTTTGAACTAAAATATACATAAATAGCAATTATTTCGGAGTTGGCTTTAAGTAAACTCAGACTTAGGTTGAAGTATGTGTTTATTGGATCTTTTGATTTTAATAAGAGAATCGGCACGATTACATTTTGCCTTTTCAAACTGTTTATGCATTAGAAACAGCATTCTCTTGATCTAAACATTTAACTGTGCCGAAATATTAACCTGAACTGACACACTCATACAGAAAACAAAGATAAATAGATACATATCTTATATAATTATGCTTTCTATTTATTTATTCGATTTTATTTTGGTTTATTTCAATCTTTACTCGAACATGCAGCGCCATTAAACAGAATTGTGTTGACTAAATATCTTTATTTAGTCATTTTCTGACATTCACGGATTTGTTTCATTTTAAGCATGATAAATTTCATCTTTGTTTTTCATAAAAATCCTTTTGTCTGCTAAAATGAATATTACTTTCACTAAATAAAGTTATACCTAAATTATTATATCGTTTTCGAGGACGTCACCTGCAATTATTCACAGTCATGCATTTTCTGCCTCAGTTATTTTCTTTTAATATTTTGATATTAACATAACATTTTCCAATCGCGTGACTAGAAAGAGATACATAGAAATTTCGATAACCCACTTCAGACTACAATGCGGTATAGGTCTCAATATTTCTCAGTATTTTTCTCACAACTTTTACCCATATCCCACAACAGAAAGTTTCCCGCACTAGTGTGTCAATCATTATTTCACCTAGTAATAAAATACTTATTCATGTAGGTGCTTAAAATTAAAATAACTATTAGAGTACATACCATTACTCTCGATATGTTTTAAGCTTCGAAATTGTAATAATAATTTCACACTAATTTCATACATACATTTAGTGCATTTAGTTATCAACGTACCTGTTCAGACTGCTTTAAACAAAGGATAAAAATTTAATAGTGTATTCCCTTTTGTGACCATTTAACTGAACGGTTCAGAAATAAAATAGTTACCTCTATTCAAAAGCGGCAATATAACAAACCACATCTATAATCTACATGTACTAAATAGTCATGCTGTTTTAACCAAACAACTTAGTCATGACATGGAGGAATAACATGTTTCTAAAGTAAGATGTATTTGTTGTCATAAAATAAAACTCATATGTTTACTTGTTTTTCGGCGACGCCGTCTAAATTCGTTTTCATTACCTATGCCACGTGACTTCAGTTTGCAAATCAAAGTACTTGATAACGCATTATAGATAATTTATCAAAATGGATGATTTATGCAACACTCTGCCTGATTGGACGAGAGTGTCAATTACTTTCACTCTGTTGATTGTGCTACGCTGAGTGAAATGTAGACAAAGCGTTTATCCTAAACGACGCTGTTCACAGTTTTAAAGCTAACTTTGGCTTAGTATATTTAGCAAGAATATTGATATATCTCAAATGATAAGTAAGTTTAATAAATATGATAAGAACCTGTTCAAATACCAACATATATCAAATTAAAGAAAGAGCTGAATACGGTCTGCGTATCACATGGATAAGGGTGTGATAAGAGTCTTTTATGTAGAGAAGTGCTTTTTAAAAGATTTTCCTTGTTACAATTGTCGTCTGTATATGAAAAGGTTTCTTGCTTTTGTGACTTATTCTGATTGCATATTAAAATGAGTATTTGTTTGCTTTGATATATTTGTTATAAATTATTTAACTGATTTATTATATATGAATTTTTTTTTTAGTATTGTATGCAAATACATGTATTGAACTCAGCTGAAATCTGTTTTATTATATACATGCTATATAATGACTGAATCTCATTACTCTAAAATAGAGGTACGCTGCATAAGTTTATCTATGTGATATGACTAGGTCAAACTTTGCTTCTGAAACAGAAATATTGAAATAATTACAATTGTATGTTATGCTTGACCTTCACATTTTCATAGGTGTGACGTCATTGTCCAAAGATTCATGAATAGCGAATATGCATTTGTTAAAGCGGGATCAGTTGACCTATTTTAGAAATAAATAAAAAAATCCTTTTATTGATTTTTTCTCATGTATTCTAATCAAACTTGATTTCTAGCATCTTTATTAGGCCCGCAGCCAACTTTGTTCAGCTGGGACATTTAACCCCTTTTAGGGGCTGCTAGAGCTAAAACTAGAAATGCCTTTATACAGCATCTCATGAACAGCTTGGTGGATCTTTGTCATACTTGGTCTGGAGCATCATTATAAGGTACTCTTCCAAATTTATTTATATAGGAACTTGGACCCTATTAGGCACCACTATAGCTAAAAGTAGATATGCCTTTCTTCGCATTAACTACTAAAATGTAATGGATTTTTATCAAACTCAATGTGTAACAATATCGTAAGGTCTCCTGCTATTTTGTTACAAATGGGGATAGGGACCAATTTAGCTAAAAATATAAACACGTTTAATGACCTCTTCTCATGAACCGCTTCATGAATCTTCATCAAACTACTGCTGTAATTATTCGTCTAAGGATAAACGAAACAAATTGCAACCCTACGAAACCTTTGCGAAAAATTAAAAGAGAACCATTTAAATTGTTTAAGTGCGGTATTTAGTTTTGCAATTTGAAAAATGTTAGATGAAAGATGAATGTTAGATGAAAAATTCATAAACTTTTTTCCTTATTATAATTCGCCGACCATCATTTTTAATGATATTTCTTGTTGAGTAATATGTTTGTGTTCGTTATACATGATTACGTTGCTAATAAGGACAATTAAATATGGTAATCACTTATTACACAAATATCCGCGATATATTTGTTTTAGAAACAGAGGGGCCTCCGTGGCTGGCCGAGTGGTAAAGGTGGATGACATCGAATCACTTGTCCTTCACCAATGTGGGTTCGAGCCTCACTCGTGGCGTTAAATCCTTCATATGAGGAAGCCATTCAAGTGGCTGGCGGAAGGTTGGTGGCCCGCCCATGATGAAATAACGCACGGAGATGCACCTGGGGTCTTCCTCAACCATTAAACCTGGAAAGTCGCCATATAACCTTAATTGTGCCTGTGCGACGTTTAACCCCCCAAAAATATATACAAAAACAGACTTCTTACAAAGCTTGTCATAAAAATTTGTCATACAGTATATCGCGGATTTAGAACGTAGTCATTGATATGATCACGCATTAAGAATATTAACCCTTACTCTGCAAAATTTCTATAATAAACTTGTCCAACTTTCAATTTGGACAGTACCATCAACTGTTTAACGGGGTGCTTACCAAAAGGATACCGACTGAATGGCTAACAGTGCAGACCAGACCATGATCAGACTGCACGGATGTGCAGACTGATCTTTGTCTGCACTGGTCGCAAAGGCAGTTAACATGCAATGTATTCTAAACTTTCTCCGCACATCAACTTCGATTGTATCTATGTGTTGTAAACTGCCTTGCTATATATTATATGTTGTATGTCCTCATTGGAAATAAACTATCAATTCAAACTATGTACAATATCTTTTCATATTAAATGTATTATACAAACCGTCCATCAACATCGTCAAGTTGTTTTTGGGATAATGTTAACAATGTATCACTTTTCAAGAATACATTAATTATCATACAATTTGCAGTCAGTAGTCATCATTGTCATGATGCCAATAGGAAAGCAATTCAAATATCTTTGTCCAGTATATGCTGATGGGAGTGTAACTGCTCACAATTTTGTCATTTTTTAAGTGAATTGCATATTACAGTTTATATAAATCATTATAAACTTTAAACTTCAAAACCAACTTTGTCATATCGACAATATGAGAATAACTAAAACTTCGCGTCATAAAAATGTTTGCATATTACAAGTTATATACAGTATCATGTAATGTAAAAATGTTTGCATATTACAATTTATATACAGTATCATATAAATGTAAAAATGTTTGCATATTACAAGTTATTTACAGTATCATATAAATGTAAAAATGTTTGCATATTACAAGTTATATACAGTATCATACAATTTAAAAAATGTGTGCATATTACAAGTTATGTACAATATCATATAATGTAAAAATATTTGCATATAACAAGCTATCAACAGTATCATACAATGTAAAAAATGTTTGCATATTACAAGTTATGTACAATATCATATAATTTGCATATAACAATGTATCAACAGTATCATATTATGAAAAATGTTTGCATGCTACAAGTTATATACAATATATCAGATAATGTATAAATGCTTGCATATTAAAAATTATATCTAACATTATATAATCAGCACTCAATAGTTATTGTTGCCAAGATTTGAAATTTGTCGACACATATTTCAAACCATATAGAGAGTCAAAAATTTTCGATCAAAAATGCTAGTTTGTCTTCAATAACGTAACATATTACAATTATCTATGATCCACTCTTTATATGAGCCGCACCATGAGAAAATCAACATTGTGCATTTGCGACCAGAATGGATCCAGACTAGCCTGCGCAACCGAGACTGCGCCGATGCGCAAGCTGATCTGGATCCATGCTGGTCGCAAATGCACTATGTTCGTTTTTCATGGTGCGGCTCATGTACAAGTTAACTAAAAAATCAACACCGTCTGTTATAACAGGGGAACTCCTGTTGAGAATCTATTGTTCTATTGCTGGAATCCTAAGCAATCGTCCAATTACTTTCATGACATGTAAGTCAAGAACAAATCAAATAACTGCACGCCAATACTCAGCGACAAAAGTAATATTTATCAATCTAGATCGCTGTCAGAGGACTCAACAGAACGATAGCCTGTGTAGCTTGTAATAGTGTCCGCAAGTTCTCTCCGAAATCGTTTCTGTTTAAACTTCGCACCATGATCTCGACACATAGATTTCAGAATTTGCGGCAAAGCACAAACAAATAGAGCTGTACCAACATGCATTATGACATGGAGTTCACGGAATCCATCGGTTTCCACGAGAACATTTATAGACAGTCCCAAGATGGTTAGAATCACGCCGACTTTCAGAACTGACAGGAACATTTGCTGCCGCCGAGGAAAATGGTTTTCAATGATGTGTTCAAACAGCGATTCTTTTATCGCCTTGTAATCCCCGCTTCTCATAACAAGTTTTTCCGAGTCATTGGCTCTCTGTAAACTCTCACATGTAGCGATTGTATCCTTGAGCAGACGTTGGTAAACGTTAGAATACTCCTGAATACTTTCCCAGATGTAATAGAAAACGGTGAAAGTGAAAATAAGATATCCGTAGGACACTTTAGGGTAAATAACTATCCCAGTGAATGTGAAAACGACTACCCTGGTTAAAAACAGACAGGCATCCATGAAAATTGTGCCAAACATAAAAAGGAAATATATAACAGACACTATCAGAACAACAGTAAATACAAAAACACAAATTCTCAGTGGAAATTTCTGATTTGCATCCGGATTCCAAAGTTTGCCACAATATGCTTTAATGATCATTAAAGCAAAGGAAATGACGGGATAACCATATATTCCTACGCAAAATGCTGTTTCAATGATGCAAACAATGATGTAAACCGGTATAAACAAAAGGCATAGTTTCGAGCAACAGTATTTCTTCCAACGGTCATATTGCACGTTAACTACGTGCATCCAGAATTTACTATTGAGAAGCATAAAGAACTGCCCCAGAAACACACTGTACATTTTGAAGTATCCATGTCTTCTCCTGATACTTATTGAACCAAACATTTCGATTGATCTAAGTCTCATGCACAAAGGCGAATATGTTTCATCTACATTGTTGCTTTGGAGACCTTTCAAAAGTAGTTCCGACACAGAGGCAGGGATCACCAGCAATACACTAGTTATGAAGATATATATCCCAACAGCAACAAAAGGCCCTCCTAGATATGGTAAAAAGTTTAGTTTACTCTCTTTATACCCTGCTAACACAGACCGGAAACCCAAAGGAACACCTTTCTTAATACTTGTTTGAACAAATGAATATAGGTACCAGTAATCCAGACAAACTTGCAAACCTATGATAACCAAACTTAGAAATGGTAAAAATATTCGCCAAACCCTGCTGAAAATAATCTGACAAGGCATTGAAGCCTTTGAATATGAATTGAAGAAACAATTTTTGACTGGCAAACAAAGCGTTTTGAAAAGAGTCACGTGATGGTGTTCGTCCAATAAAACTAGTCGTTCCATAGTACTAATGCTTTCGTCCCCGGTGTTTTCTACAACGTTATGCAAGGTGCCCTTTAAATGACCTCTGCCTTCGTCTGCTACCACGTGACTAATGTATAGGATAAAGATCGGACAAAACCCAAACAACAAAATAGACACTACAGTGGGTAGAATCCAGTTTATTGGGTCATATCTAAATTCAGCCTCTCTACAGCTAACCTCTCTGTGCTGCAATTTTGTGTTATAAAAGTAAGAACAACAGTTGTACTTGAGGGCTTCAATGGGACAAACAATATGCTTACACAATATGTAAACGAAATGTGGCTCAATGTAAACTCTAGATTTATAACAGTAGAAACTTGGTCCGTATTTTTCTCCAAACGGCAGCATTATTGTGGTTAGATTTACTAATGCATTGCTGATAGCTTCGTCACTACTCCTTTCTCCGACTTTTAAGTTTGAACAGTTTCCAGATACATGTGACAGTTTCATCGTCATTGGTTCTTTTATGACGTAACTAGACAGCAATCCCATCGACCAGATCCCAAATTCTACAGGCCAGTTCAAAATCTCGAGACCACCTTCCTTTCCATAAAATGTCCACACCCAGAGGTTTTCGCCAACAATAAGCTTGCTCCCTATGATATTTACACCTGCATTTGGTACAAGATGTAGATAAACGTAATTTGCTTCCAAATAATAGACCTGGTGTCTAAATTTCGTGATGCTCTCGCGTTCTAATTTAACTTTACAAGCAGTTTCTTTGAGTGTCTTAATTTTCTCATTGAATACGTTATTTCTTGGTGTTATGTTCAAGTTGTTTTTTCTGTTAATACTTCTGGCAGGTACAGACAAACCCTTGTTGTAACCTCTGGTAGCCAAGTGCAAATTTTCACGCTGTCTCTCGAATGCCGTATCCCTGATTGCATTCCCGTGTATATCTGTACATTCTACTAATAGGCTGATGGACAGTGCCAAGGCTAGTACAATGGAAGGCATTGTGAAGTCCTGGAAATATAAATAAAATATATACAAGTTATTTATCTTGTATCTTTGTTTTACATGTGTACTTCTTGTAATAAAAACCTGATAAATATCTGTATGTGTTAGTTTAAAAATGCAGAGCAGTCTCAAACATTGGCTAAGATAAGTGATAGGACTGGGTTGGTTAAACCAAAACTTCTCTATGCAAAAAACACTATTTGATATTTCATTCAAAAGCGACATAAAACGCTATATTCAGAATATCAGTCAAAAATATTATAAAAATATTATTCAAGTATAGACCCGCCCTGCTTAGCTCAGTAGGGTGAACGCATATCTACGGATCGCGGGATTGTGAGTTCGATCCGCGGGCGAGGTGTATATTCGCGGTGACGATTTGATAAAAGACATTGCGTCTGAAATCATTCTTCCGCCACCTCTGATTCATGTAGGGACGTTGGCAGTTATTTTGACAAGACAAACAACATCAGGGAAAATTCAAAACGATGTGTGTTATATTGTTATTGCTAACATAATTCGAAAATTATTTCAAACCAAGAAGAATGTACGATTTTGTGAATGTCCACTTTGTGAATATCCATAGTGGTTAAGTGGTTATTATGTTGGATCTAAACAGACTGGACAAAATCGCAAATTTATTGAAAATAATAAATCGATACTGGCAATAGGTAATAACAAAACCAAAATTAAAAATTAAAGAAAGGTGCCCAAGGTCACAGGTACTTTGAAATTAAAGGCAGGTCATCAGAATAGTTCATACAAATAATAAAATGATATAGCATACACTTCTGGCAGTGATCTCACGCTATGAACGGGGTATTTCTGTTTCTTAAATAGAATGTAGAACGGAATGTACATAAACTGATAAAAAATGTCATTATATGTTGCTTAAATGTGAGCCACCACCTTTATCTATTTAACTGTAAACAATTCGACTTGAAATCTATCAATACACTTTTTATTTTCTTTTAAGATATTTTTGTGTCAGAAGTCGTCTTGAAAATCTTGAAACTCCAGCAGTTTATAAAAAAAAAGTATTTTATCACATAAAACAGACGCACAACTGAACTAGCTGTGTAAAGCCGACGCTTTAAAAAATAAATGTGACAGTTAGGCTAATCCTTTTGAAGACGGCCTCTTGTGAGGGCGGCCATTTTGATATTGCTATTATAATATAAATAGACTTTATTTCGTGGATCCTTTCAGAGTTTAGTTACACTGCATGTACAATTGTGGGGAGGTTTACTGCTTTTGACCAGCTTGTCTAGATAAGAGCTTAAATCCAGGATTTATCCTCTAGTTAAATCCCATTTTTCCTTCTTGTTATATAACTGAAGTTTGTAACTTTATTCTGAATGAAAATATTTAATGCATTGCATGATCTATCGATAACAAACGCCAACCCAGTTTTTTTTTCAAGTGATTAAAACTCATATAGGTCATTTTATATTTCCTTGTATGCGTCAGCTTGTATAATGAAGTATAACATGTTGAATCATCGCTAGATCAAGTCTTTCAGGCGAAAAGAAAACAATCGTTACTACTCGAATGGATGGTTAACATCATTTTATCACCATGCTGTAAACAATATGTTAGAATAGAAATAAACAATGCCTACTTGTGGTTTATCGTCTATTATACCATGTTTTATCGTTCTGTTTGGATATTTGCCAACACAAACTAACATCATCGTAGTTCAATCCTCACACATTTCAACTACCATGGTAAATCAGATGATAAACAACGCATAGATCTTGATTATATGTTAACTATACCAATGTTGTTCTTTCATGTGGTTCATCATCTGATAAACCACAGCACAGAGTTCACACGCGCAGGAATTTACCCACGAGGATTTTGTTTTTTAATATATTTATGTAAAGAACGTACTACATTGAGAAATACACAAAAAGCATATATATATTATTTCAAATGTGGTCTATAAAATATCTATTATCATTTTCATGGCTCATTAAAAAATATGTTGAACTTCATACGTTCCGGTAGATTTAACTGACATCATGATTTTCTCCTACCAGTTAACTTCATTCAGAAAAATCGAACTAAGTTAGAATTATCCACATTTACATTGAAACAGACGCTGAATAGACTCTGGTTCTTACCATTCATTTACTTACTGCCCTTTGCTTTTTTATCTTTTTGTATCCCCTTATTTATCTGGTCGATGTTTTGGCTCAGCTAAGTATTTCATTTATGTAACGGCGAGCAGTTAAAGAACAACCACAATCTAGTGACCTACATTTTTCCAAATATAAACTTACATGAGCTGTCTACTGACAGCACGCTCGAGTATTTTAAGCCTTTTTCCCTAATACCAGCCTACATAAAATCTCTATCAAATTTTATAGTTTGAAAAAGGGTATAAGCCAGAGTTATGAAACTTGCCAAGTGAGGTCACGAAATGATGCTGATTACATGTGTGAAGTACGAAAGCATTTGATCAAGTAGTTTCAGGGAAACCTACTTACATGGAAAACTTTAACCTAAAATTCTAAGTTAAAAGGGGGTATAATTTCGACAAAATCAAAACTAGAGCATTTAGGTCTAGTAGTTTCTGTATCTAGTGCTTTGCTTGATAGATTTTTGTTTTCTAAATTGAGACTGGCGTGGGGGGAAACAAAGGCATCGGTAGCGAGGTGCGTATCGCCGAGTGGGGCTAGGTACGGGAAGGCGCCCTCCGTTAGTATAAGGGAGGTCAAAAGGTCTCCCCTTGGAAATTTCTGAAATATATGTATAAGACTGTGGCCTTTAATGCATTTTGTCTTTATTTTGAAAAAATATTAATCCTTTGCCAAAATAGTTGGGTACGAGTAACTTCTAAGCCAACTAGAGGTGGGGGAGGCACGGGCAACTTGAGTCCAGCCCTGGTTCCAGGCCTGATTATAACAGACTGTGGTCCTAATCTAAATAAAGTATAGGAGATTATGCTGATTTCCCTACTATAAATTGAACACCCACGCGTCAAAGTCAAACTATATCTTTCATTGTAGAAACAGTATGCTCTAAACTTAAGGTAGATCCGCACAACCGATAAATCGATGTTACGTCCTTTATCCGGGAAACGTAGAGTAAACCTAGGTTCGGCCCTCGGAAGTGAAAGATATGAGGCGAGTTTATTACAACGGCAAGACTATTACATATATATTTCTAATGTTTGAGAAGTTTCATTAAGATCTACATCGTAGGAAAAATTCTATTCGCGAAAATGTTATCAAATTTGTGATTTTTCCCATAGACTCACGTAACGAAAATTTATGAGGTCATTTTTTTTTTCAAACAATCCTTACATGACCATGTCGTTTTATTGCCAAGTTTGAAAGTATATTCTGAAGTGTTGAAAATCAGGGTTTAAAAATATTCTACTTTGTAGAAATGATTTTGATCAGAACATGCAGAACTACTTCACATATTGGGTTTGGCCTCTTATATACATGTCCATTTGTAAACAGTCCCAAATAACACATGCCTATCCCGGGGATCGAACCCCATTCCCAAGATCCGTAGATTTACGCTCTCTATTGAGTAAAGTGGGCGGACTACAGATCCGCTTTGATCACAGCTTTCGTTTATTTGTGCGTTTCTTTACGAGTATCATTCTTAATGTGCTTCCTAATTTATCATTTTACAGTACAGTACAGTACAGTACAGTACAGTACAATACAATATTTCATTTAGTCTCACTTTTCATGACATTACATATACATCCATAGTCATAAAATATTCATGAAAACCTTTCTTAAAGAAATGTGAGAAACTATTTATTATAAAAGAAACACATATGGACCAAAAAAAAAATAAAACATAAGATATTTACTTTACGTATTAAATGGCACTCTAAAATTGGTATTCAAGGCTATACTTTTCTAAAATCAAATTGATTACCATTTCATATAGGTGCTTAAATAGTTTTATATGACCAACACAAAATATAATCAACAATCAGTGTCTGAATACTTCCAATTCTTACATTATTAAGAATAAAATACTGTCCACTCACTACAAACACACCTTGAAAATTACAAGGTTGATTTTGGGTAATTCTAGGGCCATAATTCTGAAGTGTCTGGGGTGATTTGACTAGCTAATGAACTTGGCGGAGGAGTTAAGGTCAAAAACATTTGGTAAAGATCGAATGAGCACTGTTCGACTTGGAGCGCAGACAAGAGTAAGAAAGCCGCCTTTCGTTCACTCAAGGGCCACAACGAAGTGCCTTGGTCTGTTTAGCTAGTTAGACTTATGGTCAAACACGCCCTGTTCAGGCCCTTTGAAGATCGGATGAGAAATGTTCGACTTGGAGTGCGAACAAGAGTAAAAAGACCGACCTTCGGTGACCCAAGAGTCACAATTCCTGTGCCTGGGCCAATTTGACTAGTTATCGAACTTGGCCGAGGACTTAGTCAAACACATTTGTTGAAGTCTGGTGAAGACAGTATGAGAAATGTCTGACTTAAGAGCGCGGACAGGATTTGTGACAGACAGACACACACGCACACGCACACGCACACGCACGCGCACGCGCACAGAGAGAGAGAGAGAGAGGGTGGGGGGAGAGAGAGAGAGAGGGGAATAAATTAATATGTCTCCTACACCACACTGTGGTGGGAGACATACTTAATCTACAAGAACGTCTGAGTAACAAATTTAACTACTTATTATATGAATGATGTCATTTAATGTGTATCAACTTATTCTACTTGTAGCTCCTATCATACCTTAACATGACCAAATTAATTTGACAAATTTCGCAAATTTCGTTCTTACACAAATTTCGTTCTAACCTACACAGTAATTACTAGGTAAGGCCGCAATGTCCTAAACCCAGCAGAATGTAAATGAAAACCAATTCATGTATAAAAAAGTCTTTTAACTACAACTATAACTTAGACCTAAGACGACAACATCAAACAGTGAATGTATTATAATTATAATATACAGTCGAAACTCGATATCTCGAATTTCAAGGGACCGTACTTTTTATTTCAAGATAACCGAAATTCAAGTTATGAGAAGGGACGTATAGACGAAATGATGGAAAATGTTGGTTTAGTTACGAGAAGTATTAATAAAAAATAGAAGTTGTTTCCGTGATGCTGTGTATACGCTGTCAGCACTATACACATTCACGATTCCGTACAGTTTGTGTTTACCAAAGTTTTCAGTTTTTGAAGAATGAAAATGATACTAACCTCAAATGTTTTTGAGTAAAGTTCCTTTTTGTACCAGGTTTCTCTCCCGGGGGATTGACAGCATTTCGATATGACATTTTGAACGAATGATGCTTTCCCCCAAGAAGTTAATTTTCTGTACATTCTCATCGTGATTACCTCTAATTAATCCTTATAATCAAAGATCCCAGCTGTTCAAACTAATTAATTCGTTAGTTTAAATTAAAAGCAATTTTCATAACGTCTCAAAAAATGAACGCTGATTAAGAAATCTAATGTTTACATCAAACAATTATCATTATGGCCCGTGCAAACAAGTATGACATCATCTCACTTTGATTATCGCCCCACCTTTGTTATGTCGGCATCACGGCTCTCTGTTTAGGTAATAAGCACGGACAGGTGTTAAAAACCAACCACATTCACAATGAGATGTGTAAAGTTTTATCGCATATTTTCCTCACTTCGACTTGCCGAGTTTACAATGCACTTGAATTTCATTGACGGGACTGAAAATCCGTTTCGACATATCCGGAGTCTCGGTAAGTCAAATTTTGACGTAACCGGAGTTGAATTACATATATAAAGAAGAAAATTTTACGGGACTTGAAAATGTTTTCGACTTAAGCGGAATTTCGAGGTAAGCTAGTTTGAGATACCGAGTTTCGACTGTAATTAATATAATTCAGTGTTTTTGTTGAGAAAAAAAATAAAACAAATAAAACTGATCTTAAAAACAGCACTGAGCCAATCCTCATGCAATAAAGTGGCCTTTATCTCACTAAGGAAACTTTTTAAAACTCACCATTATAAAATGTAACCACTTCTACCAGCTCCACAATATCAAAAACTTGATAATCAAACAATTTAAATTAAATAATTAAGAATATACCTTTAAGTTTGTAAATCCAAGCACAAAACTGTC
Organism: Mercenaria mercenaria; assembly: GCF_021730395.1. Classification (NCBI taxonomy): domain Eukaryota; kingdom Metazoa; phylum Mollusca; class Bivalvia; order Venerida; family Veneridae; genus Mercenaria; species Mercenaria mercenaria. The sequence continues at coordinate 70,434,663 of NC_069368.1, read as the reverse complement.
AAGTCGTACTGATTCACTTCTTAAATCTATATATTTTTCGTATTTAACTTCCTTGATACGTTTCATTTGTTTGTATTGGGATTATTGATTAGCATGCGTTATCTGTTGCTTTCAAATTCACATAAATGATGGGAAAATATGTGCTGAAAAAAACAATGGGGCTGTGACAGAATGGACGAACCGAGGACAGCAACTATCGGAACAACTTAACACTCCTAACAATATTTACAAGTTTATTTAAAGAAAATGATTGTGTACAATAAATGAAGAACAAAAAATGTTGTTAGAAGAAAAGAAAACAGAAAATAAAAAAAAATCTGAGCTCAGTGTACAGTCCTGTAAATTACAGTTCGTGACGTATCACAGGTGTTTCCTTCTACTTCAAACATAGCTTAGTATAAAGACCCGCTAAACCGTGAAAAAGCTGACTCCTTTTTGGCTCCCCGTGTCCGGTGTTGGTAGGTGTTTGTATCCTTGAGCTGTCACAGTTGACTACATAAATAAACGTATTGGCGGTTAAGGCAAAACCATGGGACGAAAGATCTCTGCGCTCGGAAATCACAACCAGACGAGTACACTAAAGCGAACCTCGGGTATTGAACTTCCGGGTCTTGACATCATCATCTGGTAAAAAGTCGTCTGGTGGAAGAAGCTCGATCGTGCAAAATTTCTACCAAGAAAAATCAAAGTGACATAATTTCGTCTCAAGACTGTCAACAAGAGCTGTCCGTAAGACAGCGCGTTCGACTTTTCCCAGTGCTTGACTCTGAATTAGAGCTTTGCCAGTAAAAAAAAATCCAAGTTAAAAAGGGACATAATTCTGTCAAAATTAAAATCAGAGTTATGGGAATTGTGTCTCCTGGTGTAGTCTTTGATAGAAAATGACTATTTTGAGTTTCAAGTCAAACGCTTTAATAGCAACAGAGATATTTGACTTTATAAAATATTTTAACAAAAAATTCTAAGTTAAAAAGGGGCATAATTCTGTCAAAATTAAAAGCAGAGTTATGGGAATTGTGTCTCCTGGAGTAGACTTTGATAGTAAATAACTATTTTGAGTTTCAAGTCAAAAGCTTTAATAGTAACAGAGATATTTGACTTTATCAAGTTAAAAAGGGGCATAATTCTGTCAAAATTCAATCAGAGTTATGGGGATTGTTTCTTCTGGTGTAGATTTTGATGGTAAATAAGTATTTCAAGTTTCAAGTCAATAGCTTTGACAGTAACAGAGATATTTGACGTTGGGGATAAAAAAACAACACAAATTACTGAATTTTAAAAAATATCAACTTTCTTATTACTGAACCGAATTTAATAAAATTTCCATGGAATTTAAGTTATAAAATACAGAAAAGAATCTTGTTTCATATTCACTTATGTGAATTATTTTCAATGAAAAATTCTCATAGTAAAGATTTTTTTTTAATTTTGAAAAAAACTGTTTCATAGATTTTTTCCCTGTTTTCCTGGTAAAGATAATTGTATTGTAAAGATAAAAATGGCCAAAAAAGTATGCAAAAATGGCGCAAACCTAGCCTAATTGATTATATCTGCTAGAAGTTAAAATAAAGTTTAAAAAATCTTAATCCTTTCTATAATTGAATATTACATGATCTAAAAGGAGATAGTGTCTTATCAATACAAAGTTAATTGCCTAACATTATATGAACAATACTGTCTAATACTTGTACTAAAATGTGCTGTCAAAACACAGCCACAAATTGCAATTTGGATGATATCGGTCAGGCATGATACATGTCAATACAACATAAACCAGTATCAACATTTAATTTCTGATAAAACTTAATAATTCCTCATACTTAAGATTGTCTGTCAAGTGTTTCAACAAATTTTCACTTCACTCTAATTTTCCATAGATAATGACGGCTGCGCAGAAAGATGCTATTAAAAAGCTATAATTCCCTTCAAACGTAAACGTTGTGCTTGGCTCACACTTCTAATGAAGAGTTATATAGCAATAATAGCGTGTTGAGCCAAAATTTATTTCACATGAAAATAAGACTCATAAAAGTCGAGGTTGCATTTCAGACTGTTATGCTGTTAAAAAATTTTGATACCAATGCATTAGACAAAACTACCTCCCCGTCAGTAGTCATTGATTCCTTGTACTGTCACAAAGTATCTTCCATTAAAACCGCTGCAGCTGAAACATTGCCGTCATTCCATTTTTACAGCCACTCAAAACCTTATTGGACAAATAATGTAAAGATTATTCAATACAGAGAGCTAAACAGAGGCAATGGGTTTCTCCTGACAGACCGCGCAGTCCTACTAATAACCTATTTAGATCATACAAGGACGTTAAACGTAGTGACAGAAATGTTCAAAAGGCTTCCATTTCTGAATGCGAGTCAAAATATTATGACTAACTAAACAATGCCGCGGAATGTGACATGCGCTTATATCGGCAGTTGGTCAATAAAAAGAAAAAATCCCAGAACAGGCTTAATAACTAAAATCTCTACGGAAAACGGTTTTTCAGGGATCCAAATGAGATTTCAAAAGCATTTAAAGATCATTATTCTAAGGTATTTACGCCTATAGATAGCGACAGCTTTATTACGCACATTATCAGAGTATTAATACGCGTATTTCAAATTTATTAAAAGAAAATGTCAATCATTCTTGTGATAAACTAAACAAAGAAGTGGATATACTCGAACTATCAGAACATATGAAGTGCCTTAAACGGCGGAAAGCACTAGGTTTTGATGGCATCGTATATGAACATCTCATAAATGGTGGTCAAAAATTGCTGGAATATCTTAAGTATTTGATTGATTTAATACTCAGGTATCCGTACGCCCCTAACCAGTGTAAATTATGTGTTATCATCCCTGTTCTGAAAGATGGTACAAACAGTTACCGTCCCATTACCCTGCTGCCTGTGATTAGCAAATTATTGGATAGTGCTGCTCATGCAAGACTAAAAAATTGGGTAGAATGCAACGGCAAACAATTCCCTAGTTTACAACAGAATGCGTACCAGGAACAAATAGGTTCTATAACTCTTTTGTTTAATCTCCAAGAAACTATAGCACATTGTATAGAATATTCAAACAAGGTATTTGCCCTGTTCCTGGACGCAAGAGCAACCTTCGATACGGTATGGCACAATGGGCTATTAGTCAAGTTGATAGACTTCGGAGTAAGCAAGCAATTTGTAAGAACAATTCACGCAAGCTACTCACAGATAAAAAGCTGCGTCCTTGTTAATGGCATAACATCCTAAAGCTTCCCTTCCTTCCAGGGGTAAGACAGGGTGGGATCAAGTCTACTTGGCTGTACCTTTTGTACGTAAACGAATTACTTAACAAGCTACAGCAAAGAAAACACGAGTGTGTGATTGGGCAACTGGCATGCGGCAACCCTACTCTTGCCGATGACCTCACATTAGTCTGCCCCAACATGACGTCACTCAGCTCAAATGCCTCAATAGTCAGATATTATGCCTCGCTCTGGAGGTACCAGTTTAACGACACGAAATCTAAGCTTGTTGTCTTTGTGGGCTTACAGTCATCACAATATTCCATGACCTTTGGGTCGTCCAGTGTAGATTCGTGCTATAGCACGAATCATGTAGGTATAGAACATCATAAATCTTTCTGCAGCTCAAGTGCTATCAATGCACGTTGTAGGAAAACCAAATCGTCCCTTTTCTAAGTCCTGTCGATTGAATCCGTCCCTGGAGATGTCAACCCTTTAGTTCTGGCTAGAAAAGGTTACAATCCCGGTTGCACTGTATGGTTGCGAACTATGGCACAACACAACCCCGAAAGATATGCTATTACTAGAGATTCCTGACATTAGCAGCTAAATCTATTCAAAAACTGCCCAAAAGAGCATTTTCTGCGCTTTTTGATAGATCCGAATATACTGACAGTACTAGGTTCAGATAAGTTCATTGGTTCTGTGCAAAGCGCTTAGAGGTTATCTGCTAGTTCTTAATAGTTTACTTGTACTTGTAATCAATTCCCAGGTCTTTTTCTTAAAGTGATCTTGTTTCTTCGTTTCTGCAAGTTTTCCAACAATAAGGAATGATTGATTATAATATAGCGCATGCTAGTTTGATGAATATCTCAAGTGATTAAATTTAACATGACGACAAAATTATGATAGCATTACTTGAGCCTTTTGAATTGATATGTATATATGTATGTGTACACATATAAGTATACTTGTTTTGACCAATATATAGATGATACGCGTGATCTTAAATATGTATCATAAAACTTTTTGTACATGAAATTTATTTGTTACAATATTATTTGAACCTGTGCATACTATATATATTACTACAAAATCACAGCAATTCCTTGATACCTCTTACATGAACTTTTGACAAGGGGAATAAGTATAAATGTTACCATTATCCCTATACTAGTATCTATTTTATCTACTATTTCCAGCCAGTGCTGTATATCCATTAAGAAAATTGTTCCATAAAAAAGGATAACAGCGTATTTTATGCACAAACTAGCACGTAAATTCATCTGCCTAAAATATCTGGCACAGGAAGATTATATACATAAGTAGCGATGTAAGAGGTTAAATTAGCAATGAAACGATTGTTGATGCAGTTAAGGATTCCAATGCATATCGGGAAGTTTAATATTGCTGATCATCATATTGAATAATTCTCCTCTTTGGCGATCTTATTAATACATCTACGGCACATATTCTGATAACGTAGGTGCTTAAAATAAAATAACCATTTTTGGTTGCGGGTTTATCCCGCTACCAAAGCTAAGTGTATTTCTGACAATCATGTAGCATCTTTATTTGATTCCAAATCATATCCAAAGGAATTTGTTCATGTGCTACACAAAGTAGTCCCATTCATGAACAATGCGGATGAATTATCAATGATCAAGCAGTTCTTATTCATCCTCTATCCATTCACACTGGCCATTTAGATTATATAAGATCTGTCAATGATTAGGTATTCCAGTCCATGGTTACATCACTGACTTCCAGCTGTTCAAGTAAGGTCAGGCAGAGTTTATCTTAGATATGAGGCACATTAGTATTTGTTTCTTATACTTGTATGTTTATAGATTGGCATTTTAAATGAAAATAACTCTAGCAAAACCCGCAACCACCAGACATCTCAAGGCTTTGATTTTATATTTAAGCAGAGTACATACCATTACTCTTGACATGTTTTAAGCTTCAAAAGTAATAGTAATTTCACAAACACATCGATAGCAGTTAACTTGTTTTGAGTAATGCGTTTGACCATGACTTGCATAATCTTAGCCAGAGCAGCCAGAGTAGTCAGAGTATCCAGGGTTATGGTTAGGGTTGGTTTGCTGGCTACTCTGGCTGTTCTGGTCGCTCTGGCTAAATTCCCACACATTTGATCATATGTTTTGTTTCGACAAGGTCAATATATATGATAACATTGCTAATAAAGACAAATATGTATGATTAACATTTATTACACATACATCCGTGATATATTTGTTTCTGAAACAAAAATTTTACAAACACAGAGGGGACTCCGTGCCCGGTTAGTTAAAGCCGCTGACTTCGAATAACTTGTCCTTGACCGACGTTGAATTCTTCATGTATGAAAACCATCCAGCTGGCTCACGAAAGGTCAGTGGTTCTACCTAGATGCTCGCCCGTGATAGAAAAATGCACAGAGAGGCACCTGGGGACTTCCTCCACCATAAAAGTGGAAAAGTCGCCATATGACCTAAATTTGTGACGATGCGACATTAAACCCATCAAAAATATACGAAATCAGACTTCTTACAAAATTTGTCATAAGATAGTCATACAATATAGGATGGTTTGTAAAACGTATGGATTTCTAATTCAATATTATTTATTTTGGCATAGTCATTGATATGATCACGCATTAAGAATATCAACCCTAACTCACACTGGCCATAGCTTTATCAGATCAAGTGGTTCCAACGTTGTTTGAGCGGTGAATTTTACGCCGAATAAATGGAGAAATATGGCCGATACTACAAATGTCCGGTCTTGTAAGTACGGTTTAAAGGAATTTCTACCCGTTAAAATTCACCGCTTTTTTGACAATGCTGCTAGCTAGAATAGAAATAACATCTTGCTGTGGTATGGTCTGTGGAGAGTTTTACCAGGTAACAATTATTTTTGATAGCTGTTAAAACAGTGTATACTTTTAACCCTTAGGCTGCATGAGGCAGCTATGTCTGCCTTTGCAACCAGTGCAGATCAGGATCAACCTGCACATTTGTGCAGTCTGATCATGATCTGCAGTGTTTGATACTTTGTCAGCAAATTTTCTATTAGAACCCCCTATAAGCTATAAGTGATACTGTCTATTTAAAGATGGAGTAGTCCATTTTACAAATTTAGCAGGTTAAGGGTTAACACAATAAATGCAAAAAGTGTGTTTTAGAACATCCTATTTGCAGTTACCAAAATCTACAAACAAAGTACATTTTATATACTGACAGCACGCTGTTGTCAGTCTGTTTGTCAATATTTTAGAGCATTGGTTGTAAGAATCATCTATTATCAAATAGTGATAACCCTGCTTTTATTAAATAAAGCGACTCCCAGGTTAATTATTTAAAATAAAATGTTTTACTTATTTGTTACAGGATATCACAGATCGATTGAATATTCAACAATGATCACAGACCATGCAAAGTTTGAATCTGACTTGCACTTTTGAATTTAGAAGAATCTGTGGAGGAGGGTGAATTCTGAGACCTTTAATAATACATGATATTGATGACACAGTGTGTCAGTCATCAAAGAAATGTCATAACAACACAGTTGGTCAACAATGATTTAAATCCTGTCACATTCTTCCAGTGGAGAAATATCTTATCACAATATTTTAAACTTTTGAAGAAGATAACCAAGTATTACCACTTTATCATGTCTGCAGAAACACCTGGATTGTTAGTCTTAAAAGTGACAGTCCAGTTAACTTACTTAAATCTACTCCCCCTTGCCAAACGAATATTATTGACATGGAATGACACAAGCCTGACAATGGTACCTGTATCAACTCATAAGAGAATAGTATTTGTCTGAAAAGTCAAAGGATTCTGTTTGTCCCAAACCACTTGAACTGAAATTGGATTGAGGAGGATTTTTCTGAGAACTGAAAAAAAAGGAAGTGAATATAAAAGATAGAAATTGTTGTTGAATTCAAACGTTTTAATATACAACACTTTAGCCTGTTTTGCTGTTCATGTAGATGTGTTTAGCTGTTAAGGTTAAACATCAAGTAAAGGTTGTAGTTTCAGTTACCTACATTAAAGTATTGGCTGGAAATAAATATTTAGTTTTCACCAGAGCTTGTAGCAGTGTAATCTTCATCAAAAGTTAAGCTGTTGTGTTAATTATTAAAGTATTTTTAGAAAAAAGGAATTTAGTATGTATGTTGCCATGGTAACATAATTCAAATTATATTTTATTGAAATTATGGATTCGTATTTCAATAAGGGATCTACAGTATATAATGTAATGATAAAAGAATGTTCACTTTCTTCAGTATTGTCAGTTATAACTAGCAAGTGAAAAAACAGACTATGATGAAAGGGATGACTGAAATGTTTATTCTTACGATAACTACTTTGTTACAGAACATGACTGTTTTAAAGTTTTTATGCGAAATTTTCAGATTTCTTTCCTGAATACTTGTACTTTTAAATATTTAACTTATTAGAAATACTTTTTAAAATAAGCTCTTGTTTTTAAGTATTATTGTAGGAAAAGGGAATTTAAAACATATGTTGCCATGGTAACACAATTTTCTTAGAAAATATGGAAATTTTTTAATTAGCCGTACTTTCTAGTATTCAAGATAAGCATAAACAATAAAAAATCAATAGTAATATATGTTTCATTTATTTCAAAATAGTAATTTATTACCGCAGGTAAAAGGCAAGTTATGAAGAAACAATGACAGAAATGTCTTATTCTTACAGTTATTACTCATGTTACAAACACTGTCATAAAACAAAATATTTTAAATTTTTAACATGGAATTTTGAGATAATATTTTTGAATACATACCACTTTATAATATTCAAGTTATCTGAAACACTTTTCCAAACTTAGCTCGTTTTTAAAGTATTATTGTAGAAAACAGAATCAAATGCATATGTTGCCATGGTAACATAATTTAATAATGTTTTTATAGAAAATGTGAAGGACTTTAGCCAGCTAGATGTTTGCACTTTAAGTGAATATCTAAATATTCTTTATAAAATAAGATTCATCTATTTAAAAATAGCCAGTGATTACCAATAAGTGAAAACACAAACTGAAGAAACAACGACTGAAATAGTTTATTCTTGTGGTAATTTCCCGTGTTACGAAATCTGTCATAAAACCAAACATTTTATATCTTTTCACATAAAATTTTCAAATTTTACTTTTGAATACATAAACCTCTAAATATTCAACTTATAAGAAACATTATTTTAAATTAAGCTTTTATTTTTAAGTACTATTGTAGAAAAAGCAATTCATTGCATCTGTTGCCATGGTAACGCAATTTGAATAATGCTTTCATAGAAAATATGAAAGATTTAAATTAGCTGTATTTTTCTGTTTTAAGTAAGCGTCACAAAAATAAAATTTCATAGTAATAGAAGGTTCTTTTTTTCCAAGGTAGTCATTTATTACCAGCATGTAAAAGACAAGTTATGAAGAAACAATGACAAATCTATCTTATTCTTGTGGTTATTACCCATGTTACAAAAACTGTCATAAAACCAAACATTCTTACTATTTTCATGGGTAATTTTCAGTTTACTTTTGTAAATACATATGCCTTAAAATATTTTGCTTTTTACAATCCTTATTTCAAGCGAACATGCTTTTTTTAAAGTTTTATCATAGAAAAGGGATTTTAATATATTTGTTGCCATGGTAACACAATTTTAGAAATATTTTTATAGAAATTGTTGTAGATTTTAATTTATTATCATTTTGTGTATTAAGAAGGGATCTTACTTATATCATGCAATTGTAACAAAAGATATATTTATTTCAGAATTGTTAGCCATTACCAGTATGTGAGAAATAAACTAGAAAGAAAGGATAACTGAAATGTACTGTTTTCATTTTTAATATCTATGTTACAAAATCTGTCATAAAATTGACAATTTTGAAGCTTTTCATCTGATATTTTCAGGATTTACTTCTGAATGAATATACTTTCTAAATATGCAAAAAACTGAAAATGTCAAAATTCCTCATCTGGACCCATTTTTCAGTCATGGTCACAAATAACGAATCAAATGAAAACGATGGGCGCACCTGGAGCGCAAATGTGTCCATTTTTTAGCACATGTGTCTATTTAGCTGAGAGTTGTGCCATTTATTCAAACACTTCTGTACAGTCCGGCGGGGGAAGGAGATTTTTGACAGTTTTTGACAATATCGCCACAATTATAGTGTTTATCGGGAACAAGTAACTGTTAAAACACTTTTTATGTAAAGGGCTACCTCTTAAAACAAAGCGTGTGTATTTTCATAGAATTATTCAGGGTTGTTTCGGCCGAAACCCTAATGCAACGCCGTTTCGAGTGGGTCGCTATTCAACTCAATCAAGTGGATACCGTTCTGTGTCTTACTTGCGAAGTCTAATCCGTCTTAAAAACAGTCATTACAGCCTAACAATGAATAAATTTTGAGCTTTATCAGAAGAAGAAGAAGATGAAGAATCTTTATTATGCATTAATTAAATCATACAAGATCTACTCATAGCATAGCATGATAAATGCATGTATCCAGTTTATCTAAAAATCAAAACAAAAACAAAAAAACGTGACGATGGCAAGACATTTCCTATTTAATACCCCGTAAATTCAAACCCTAAAATCATTAGTTTCAAAAATGCAGAAATTGCTTTTTGGGAGAGACAAAATAACATGAAAAAGTTTTGCCTTTCACAATACAATACCATATGACAACAAGAAACGCGGCAATGCCACGAAACCAGGTTTTCAACACTTTTCATAAGAATAACAAGAGCGCCGCCAAGCGGGGCAATATACGCCCGAAGGTTTACATCATAGGATGGGAGCAAAATTTTAAGAACTTGACTGTTGTAGCCCCAAAGGACTGGAACAACAAAAGGAAAACTTCAAAAAACAAAGCTAAGTCCACAAAAAAAATATTCAAAGTCTACAAAAAAATCCTTATCAGGTACAGGTATGTAAAAATACACCTTAACATTGGAGGTACCATCCATGTTGTACCATAGAAAAGTGGTCTTGGTTTTTCCCTACTGCCAATAATACAAAAGTTTCAAAATAAGCTATTTATAGTAACATAAAAGGGAAGTAATTAAAAAAGAAATTATTGTAAGTACAAAAAAGAGATCTGCCAAATAAAAACAAGAGCACTGCAATGCAGATTAATATACACAAAGCAAAGTCATATATGACCTTTGACCCTTAAGTGTGACCTTGACCTTGAAGCGAGTCATCCGGAACATGCGCTATGCACATCGTTGCAATGTGGTGAAAATTTCTGTCAACTTTCTTTGAAATCCTTCCAGCAGTTCAAGAGTTACAAAGCGGACACGAAACAAACTTATATGACTTTTGACCCCTACGTGTGACCTTGACCTTGAAGCAAGTCATCCAGAACATGCGCTCTGCAAGTCGTCTTGGTGTGGTGAACATTTGTGTCAAGTTTCTTTGAAATCCTTCAAGGGGTTCAAGAGTTACAGAGCGGACACGAAACAAACTGATATGACCTTTGACTCCTAAGTGTGACCTTGACCTTGACGCGAGACATCCAAAACATGCGCTCTGCACATCGTCTCGGTGTGGTGAACATTTGTGTAAAGTTTCCTTGAAATCCTTCAAGGAGTTACAGAGTTACAGAGCGGACACGAAATTGCTAACGAACAGACGGACAGACGGACGGATAGACGGACACCAGCGTCATAACATAATACGTCCCTTCGGGCGTATAAAAAAGTATATTGAATCACAGTGCACCACTTTAAAGCACAACTCTAACCCTAACCCTAACCCTATTTTTAGTAACAATAACCTTGACCTTGATCCCAGAAACCCCAAAATCAATCCCAAGCTACAACTTTATATAAGTTTTCTATACACCAAGTTTCATCATGATAGCTCATTCCTAAGTTAAGTTATTGACCGGAAACCCTTCTTCTATTTTAAGTAACAGTGACCTTGACCTTGATCCCAGAAACCCCAAAATCAATCCCAGCCTTTGTCTTGATATAAGCTACATACATACCAAGTTTTATTCAAATATCTTTACCAAAACAAAAGTTATTGACCGGAAACACCAGTTTGACGCCGCCGTCCGCCCGCCCGCCCGCCCGCCCGACCAACGACATACCCCAGTTTAATAACTCAGGTTTTCGTTGAAAACCTGGTTAAAAACAGAAGATATTACATTTTGACAACAACAGTTAAAACAATTAAGGGTCTTTAATAAAAATTTCTAGATGTAAGTATCTTTGTTGTTTCTAACAATATTCATTAGACTACCTATTTCTAAAATGAAAAGCTTTATAGAAGTATATCGAAAGATTTCGGATTTCTGTTGCGTTTTCACTTTTTAATAATTGCAAAAGCTTAAAATTACTCGGATTTTACCAATAGTATTTTCTTATATATTGCCGATGTATATGAGAAAATTTACTCCTTATAAATGACAGGATTTTTTTTGCAAAATATTCTTCAGCAAAGGTAAACATATATAAAAATAACAAAATATCATATATATTTACATTTTATCATAATAAAATGTAAAAGAAATCAGGAAACGTAGTAGAAATATTTATACCTTTTTCTACAAAGCATCCTGACGTCACGACATTATGATGTTATGTTGCGATGCACTTGACGTTGCGCAGACAAACTGAATAAGATTTGGTTAAAAACATTAAAAATGCATACAATAAATAGAAAATGTGTTCGTTTCAGTGTAAGATCGAAATATTATGAGGATATTTGTTTGTTTCAGTGTAAGATCGAAATATATTTCACTCGTGAACACCATGCGCCACTCGTGAAAATATTGCATTATAGTGTTCACTCGGTGGAATATATTTCGATCTTACACTGAAACAAACAAATATCCTCTATGTCATGTCTTTTCCCTGGTCAATTTTAACATTCTCTGTGATTTATCTCTCTGAAAATAAATGAACGCTTCACCAGGAATATGAATGACATTATATACAAACAAATTGATCAATAATTTTATCATAGACCAAATTTTATTTATTTTGTATGAAAAGCTTAAATGCACAACAAATCAGTAATGAAATCGCAATGCATTGTTTTTAAGGGACTAAAAACTGTAACTACTATACTGATTTAAAGAGTCAACCCGCTTTTGGTATGCTGTTCAGTACCATTTGTGGAGGAGATAAATATCCGTTAACTGGTTCTTGTTTTTACAACTTAATACTATTATTTACTTAATGATAATTATTGATCGATGTTCATCCTTGCTTTATGTCTTTGTGTTGATGTTTTTTTGACAATGTCCGCAAAAATATGTTAAATGTTAAGTGAGCATAAAAGTGTAAAAGTACAATATATTAGAAATGACGGGATCATTATAATGGTATAAAACTCTCTAAATTTATACATTGTCAGGCTTTAAAGACTTTTTTAAGACGGATAAGACCTCGCAAGCAAGACACAGAACGGTATCCACTTGATTGCGTTGCATAGCGACCCACTCGAAACGGCGTTGCATTAGGGTTTCGGCCGATTTTTCAGAAACAACCCTGAATAATTCTATGAAAATACACACGCTTTGTTTTAAGAGGTAGCCCTTTACATAAAAAGTGTTTTAACAGTTACTTGTTCCCGATAAACACTATAATTGTGGCGATATTGTCAAAAACTGTCAAAAATCTCCTTCCCCCGCCGGACTGTACAGAAGTGTTTGAATAAATGGCACAACTCTCAGCTAAATAGACACATGTGCTAAAAAATGGACACATTTGCGCTCCAGGTGCGCCCATCGTTTTCATTTGATCTAGCCGCGTCACGAACTTCGGGCGGAGGGACGGACGCACGGACAAGACCAAATCTATATTCCCCCACCACTCATGTGGGCACAAAAATCAAAGGTACTCGGGCTTAGTCTTGAATTATCTACCCTTGGAAATGAGAAAATACTAAAAAATCAATTTTCAATGGCAAATAATTCAATATCATTGCAAGGAAACTGCAGTCAGTATACAAAGTTAAAAGAAATTCGGTCCATGGAAAAGACCAGATCTTTGAGGTATCATTTTGTCATGTTCTTAGTTAAGGACATTTGTCACAATGTCTATATTGGCATGGGGCAAAATTGTCTTACGGACAGAATTTCTTCTTTTAACTGTGTTTACTGACAGAGAATCAAATCAAAAACAGAAATATGAAATAGAACAAATCATAGGTACCCAGCCATGGTCATTAATTATCTGCCCTTGAAAGTCGGAAATATTAAAAAATAATATTTTCAAGGGCAGGTAATTCAAGATCAAGCCCGGATACCTATAACTTTTATACATATTTCCGTTTTAAACTGGACTCTCAGTCAGTACATAAAGTTTAAAGAAATGCTGTCCGTAGGAAAATGTTTACCTACATACATATAGAAAACTGTCCGATATGCTCTTGAACTCCAAAATCAACATTGCCATGTCGACAATATAAAAATAATTTAATTTTTTTTTTCATATAAGAAAATTATTATTAAACTGTCATATAAACCGCGCACAAAAATCAAAATTGTCAAGTTGCCAAGATTTGAAATTTGTCAAAAAGTATCACATATTACAAACTAAATAAACCGTCAAAATTTTACCCTTTTGTAGTCAATCAAGGATCAAAGTTTCAAAGTCCGTCTTCAATAATGTAACATATTACAAGTTATTTATGAGTCACCCCATATATACAGTTTCTCTAAAATATCAACACCGGTGAACTCCTGATGATAATCTATTGCTCACAACAGGTTTTCTTTTGCTGGAATACTAAGCAATCGTCCAATAACTAATAAGACATATAATATTCAGCGACACAAATCATATTTATCAATCTAGATCGCTGTCAGAGGAATCAACAGAACGATAACCTGTGTAGCTTGTAATAGTGTCCGCAAGTTCTCTCCGAAATCGTTTCTGCTTAAACTTCGCACCATGATCTCGACACATAGATTTCAGAATTTGCGGCAAAGCACAAACAAACAGAGCTGTACCAACATGCATTATGACATGGAGTTCACGGAATCCATCGGTTTCCGACAGAACATTTATAGACAGTCCCAAAATAGTTAGAATCACGCCGACTTTTAGAACTGACAGGAACACTTGCTTCCGCCTAGGAAAATGGTTTTCAATGACGTGTTCAAACAGCGATTCTTTTATCGCCTTGTAATCCCCGCTTCTCATAACAAGTTTTTCCGAGTCATTGGCTCTCTGTAAACTCTCACATGTAGCGATTGTATCCTTGAGCAGACGTTGGTAAACGTTAGAATACTCCTGAATACTTTCCCAGATGTAATAGAAAACGGTGAAAGTGAAAATAAGATATCCGTAGGACACTTTAGGGTAGATAACTATCCCAGTGAATGTGAAAACGACTACCCTGGTTAAAAACAGACAGGCATCCATGAAAATTGTGCCAAACATAAAAAGAAAATACATAACAGACACTATCAGAACAACCGTAAATACAAAAATAAAAATTCTCAGTGGAAATTTCCGATTGGCATTTGGATTCCAAAGTTTTCCGCAGTATGCTTTAATGATCATTAGAGCAAAGGAAATGACGGGATAACCATATATTATAACGCAAAATGCTATTTCAATGATGCAAACAATGATGTAAACCGGTATAAACAGAAGGCATAGTTTCGAGCAAGAGTATTTCTTCCAACGGTCATATTGCACGTTAACTACGTGCATCCAGAATTTACTATTGAGAAGCATAAAGAACTGCGCCATAAACACACTGTACATTTTGAAGTATCCATGTCTTCTCCTGATACTTATTGAACCAAACATTTCGATTGATCTAAGTCTCATGCACAAAGGGGAATACGTTTCATCTACATTGTTGATTTGGAGACCTTTCAAAAGTAATTCCGACACAGAGGCTGGGATCACCAGCAATGCACTCGTTATGAAAATATATATGCCAACAGCAACAAAGGGACCACCTAGATATGGTAAAAAGTTTAGTTTACTCTCTTTATACCCTGCTAACACAGACCGGAAACCCAAAGGAACCCCTTTCTTAATACTTGTTTCGACAAATGAATACAGATACCAGTAATCCAGACACACTTGCAAACCTATGATAACCAAACTGAGAAATGGTAAAATTATTCGCCAAACCCTGCTGAAAATAATCTGACAAGGCACTGAAGCCTTTGAATATGCATTAAAGGAACAATTTTTCATTGGCAAACAAAGCGTTTTGGAAAGGGTCACGTGATGGTGTTCGTCCAATAAAACTAGTCGTTCCGTAGTACTAATACTTTCGTCCCTGGTGTTTTCTATAACGTTATGCAAGGTTCCCTTTAGATGACCTCTGCCTTCGTCTGCTACCAAGTGACCGACGTATAGAATAAAGATAGGACAAAACCCAAACAACAATATAGACACTACAGTGGGTAGAATCCAGTTCACTGGGTCATATTTAAATTCCTGCTCTCTACAGCTAACCTCTCTGTCCTGCAATGTTGTGTTATAAAAGTAAGAACAACAGTTGTACTTGATGGCTTCAATGGGACAAACAATATGCTTACACAACATGTAAACGAAATGTGGATCAATGTAAACTCTAGATTTATAACAGTAGAAACTTGGTCCGTATTTTTCTCCAAACGGCAGCATTATTGTGGTTAGATTTACTAATGCATTGCTGATAGCTTCGTCACTACTCCTTTCTCCGACTTTTAAGTTTGAACAGTTCCCAGATACATGTGACAGTTCCATCGTCATTGGTTCTTTCATGACGTAACTAGACAGCAATCCCATCGACCAGATCCCAAACTCTATAGGCCAGTTCAAAATCTCGAGACCACCTTCCTTTCCGTAAAATGTCCATACCCAGAGGTTTTCGCCAACAATAAGCTTGCTCCCTGTGATATTTACACCTGCATTTGGTACAAGCTTCAAATAAACGAAATTTGCTTCGGAATAATAGACTATGTGTCTGAATTTCTTGATGCACCCGCTTTCTAATTCAACTTTACATGCAGTTTCTTTCAATGTCTTGATTTTCTGTCTGAAAACGTTATTTCTTGGTGTTATGTTCAAGTTGTTTGTTATGTTAATACTTCTGGCAGGTACCGACAAACCCTTGTTGTAACCTCTGGTAGTCAAGTGAAATTTTCCCCGCTCTTTCTTGAATGTCGTGTCCATTATTGCATTCCCGTGTATATCTGTGCATTCTACTAATAGACTGATGGACAGTGCCAAGGCAAGTACAACGGAAGGCATTGTGAAGTCCTGGAAATTAAATAAAATATATACAAGTTAGTTATCTTAAACATTTGTTTTACATGTGGACTTCTTGTGATAAAATAAACTGATAAATATTTGTATGTGTTCGTGTAAAAGTGCTGAACAGTCTCAAATATTGGCTAAGATAAATAACAGGATTGGGTTGGTTTAACTAAAAGACAATACTTTTTTGATATTTCATACAAAAGCGACATAAAACACTATATTTAGAATAAGAGTCATAAATGTTACAAAAACACTATTCAAGTTTGCTAACGAGTATTGACCCGCCCGCTTAGCTCAGTAGGGACAGCGCATATCTACGGATCGCGGGATCGTGAGTTCGATCGCCGGGCGAGGCGTATGTTCTCCGTGACGATTTGATAAAAGACATTGTGTCTGAAATCATTCGTCCTCAACCTCTGATTCATATGGGGAAGTTGGCAGTTACTTGCGGAGAACAGGTTTGTACTGGTAGGGAATCCAGGAACACTGGTTAGGTTAACTGCCCGCCGTTACATAACTGAAACACTGTTGAAAAACGGCGTTAAACCCAAAACAAACAAACAAAACTAACGAGTATATTTAATAAGACAAAAACATCAGAGAAAGTTCACGCGTGTGGTGTGTATTATATTGTTGTTGCTAACTTTATTCGAACATATTTCAAACCAAGAAGAAGTATGGCGTGTAGTGTGTTGCAATATTATATCTTCTATAATTATTTCCTATCTTTATGTACTTATTTAATGTCTTAAAATATTTTATATTTTTCTATTGCCCTGGTGAAGAGTTACCTCTTTGTTTATTTGTGTCATACGAGGAGCAAATAAGCTAGTGATAAATTGAACACAAAAGCATCAAGTTGATTGAAAATGTCTGGCAATGCCAGACGTGTTTATTTTTAAACATTTGTTCATAACTAAAACATGTGTTCAATTAATAAACATGAAAATACCCAATACTTGATTAGACAGAAAACATAATTACTTAGTCATAGTATCAAAAAGATGACACAAAGTTGGACAACAATACCACGATTGAAAATGTCTGGCAATGCCAGACGTGTTTATTTTTAAACATTTGTTCATAACTAAAACATGTGTTCAATTAATAAACATGAAAATACCCAATACTTGATTAGACAGAAAACATAATTACTTAGTCATAGTATCGAAAAGATGACACAAAGTTGGACAACAATACCACCGACTTAAGTAATACAGGATATAAACGGAAATTAACAGATACATATGACAGAAAAGTAACAAAGATATCAAGATAAACATTATGTTCTAACACAAAAACCCATATTTTTACAGAGAACGTACAAAAGAAGCAAGTCTAAAGGTACAAGTAGCCAGGTGGGTGGAGGGGCGGAAAGGGAAAAAGTTTTTTAAAAGAGTAAAAGATACAAATACAAATCTAAATCCTGATCAAAAAGAAAATATCCGTTTCATGTATTCACAAGCGCTTCCTTGATTGAAATGGCTACCCACGCTGACGGAGCGGTTCCGTCTCATCAGAATTTAATCGAGCTATTTCATTGGTTGCTGCTAGTGTGTTGTGCAGACTGCATGCATCCTGTCCGTGATGAATGCGTGTTTGACCACAGGTAGAAACAAAGGGAGAAAGAAATGATGTCTGCACATCTTAATCCAATTAACGATACAAGAAAGAAATATTTAGACTGGCCACCTGTACCTTGGTTGTAAGAAGGGATTAGTGTTATAGTAAAACATAAATCAATTTATATACAATATAAATTATGATTTATTGTAAAATCGAAATATTTTTTCAATGTTTTCATATATTTTTCTATCTTTTGAAATATAAATTGTAAAACTAAAACATCTGCAATGCGACAAAATATGTATTCATTGTTTTCAAATTATTTATTGAATCCTACAAAATATTTATTGCAAAATAAACATATTTGTTCAATAAAACAAAAATATTTATTGTATATCACAAAATATTTGTTCAAAAATTTAATATTTTTATTCAATCCTACAAAATTTTGTTCGATGCAACTATAATAACTTTGAGTAAAACGTAAATATCTATTCTATCTGCATAAAATATTTGTTCGAAAGAATTCTGGGTAAACTGCTATATTGCGACCAATCTACGCAACTACGGCGCGTTTTATTAATACGCCGGTTTTGAAAAACAAAAACAAAAACGGACGTATTATGTGATGGCGTGTGCGTCCGTCTTTTCGTCCGTCCGTCTGTCCGTGCCCGCGAAGTGATGGTTAAGTGACTTCATAACGGTACTTTCTTTTTGATGTCATTCATTCCGTTCTGTTTATGTGATTTTTAGGTTGGATCTAGACAGACTGGACAAAATGGCCAAATTTTTAATATAGATAATAGGTAATAACAAAACGAAAATTAAAAAAGGGTCCCCTAGGTCACAGGTACTTTGAAATTAAAGGTAGGTCATCAGAAAATTTCATACAAATAATAAAATAATATGCAGTGATCTTACTCTATGTAAGGGGTCTTTCTGTTTCTTAAATAGATCTGTAACAGAATGTACATAAACCGAAAAAATGTCATTAAATGTTGCTTAAATGTGATCGGCCACTTTTATCTATTTAATTGTAAACAGTTCATTCACCGCTTAAGAGTTTTGCATTTGGATTTGAGTCAACTTCGGCAAGACGGACTGAGAATTCGATTTGAAATATATCAATACACTTTTTATTTTCTTTTAAGATATTTTTGTATCAGCGGTCGTCTTGAAAATCTATCAACTCCAGTAGTTTATAAAAAATATTTTATCATATAAAATAGACGCACAACTGAATTAGGTGTGTAACGTTGACGATTTAAAAAAATAAATGTGACATTTAGACTATCCTTTTGAAGACGGCCTCTTGCGCATAAATATTTCATGGCGGCCATTTTGATATTGCTATTATAGTATAAATACACCTTCTGGTCCCATGCACTTTCGTGGACCCTTTTAGAATTTAGTTAAAATGCATAATGTACAATTGTGGGGAGGTTTGGTGCTTTGTTCAGCTTGTCTAGATAAGACCTTAAATCCAGGATTTATCCCCTAGTCAAATGCTATTTTTCCATCTTTTATATAATTGAAGTTTCTATTTTTTATACTGAATTAAACTGCACAACATGACAATATTCAATGCATTTGCATGATCTCTAAATTACAAACGCCAGCCAAGTTTTTTCAAATGATTAAAACTCGTATATACTTCCTTATATGCGTTAGTTTATTACATGCCGCTACACAGATAAGTATAACATGTTTACTGAATTCGCTGAATCATCGCTAGATAAAAGTACACGCATGACAACCTATCGTCACTACTTTAACATAATTTTATCACCATGCTTGAATACCATAACTCGGGCTAACATCCTCGTAGTTCAACCTCACACATCTCAACTACCATGGTAAATCAGATGATAAACAACGCATAGATCTTGATTATATGTTAACTTTATCAATGCAGTTTAACATACAAGGTCTTCACGTGGTTCATCATCTGATAAACCACGGTGCAGAGTTCACACGCGCAGGAATTGAACCACGAGGATACTGTTTGTTAATATTAACAACAAATATGTCTTGCTTATTTTCATTTAAACAGACGTGGAATAGACTCTTACCATACATAAAGTTATCAAATACCAAATGTGTATAGTTACTGCACTTTACGTTTTTATCTCTTTTGAGTCCCCTTATTTATTTGGTTGGCGTTTTGTTTTGGCTAAGCGCCGTTTTTAACAGTATTTCAGTTATGTAACGACTATCAGTTAGAGACCAACCAAAACCTAGTGAAATACATTTTCCATAATATAAACTTCATAAAAAGAGCTGCCTAATGATATCGCGCACGACTATTTGAAGTATTTCCCCTAATACCAGCCTGCATACAAAAGCTTTATCAAAATTTTCTAAGTTGAAACAGGGGCATAATTTTGTTACAATGTAAGCCAGGTTGTCAAGTGAGGTCATCGCATGATATCAAATACATGTGTGAAGTTTGAAAGCATTTGATCAAGTATTTTCCGAGAAACTTGCTTACGTGCAAAACTTTAACCTAAACTTCTAAGTTAAAAAGGGGCGTAATTTTGACAAACTTAAAGCTAGAGTTATGTAACTTGTCCAGGAGGTCATCACATGATGCTGAAGACATATGTGAAGTTTGAAAGCATTTGGGCCTAGTGGTTTCTGAGAAACCTGCTTACATGCAAAACTTAAGTTAAAAAGGGACATAATAATGACAAAATATCAGCTAGAGTTATCTAACTTGTCATGGGAGATCATCGTATAATGCCGAAGACATATGTGAAGTATGAAAGCATTTGGCTCAGTAGTTTCTGAGAAAGCTGCTTACATTCAAAATTTTAACCTGAAATTCTAAGTTAAAAAAGGACATAATTTTGACAAAAAAAAAGCTAGTGTTATTTAACTTGTCCTGGGAGGTCATCTCATGATGCCGAAGACATGCCTGACGCGTGAAAACATTTGGCCAAGTAGTTTATGAGAAACCTACTTATATGCGAAACTTCAACATTTTGTGAGGCGGACGCTGACGCCGACGAAAGGGTGATTACAAAAGCTCTATTTTTCAAATAGTCAAGCTATAAATCATTCCGATAATACAGCAATACTACAAGATGACAGGTACAACTAGCTGTGTGTACATAGGACACAGATGTCCCTCACTCCTGTCACTGTACTTGTTTCATCGCTCTAGGTAAAATATTCTTCACAAATTTTTTAAGCGATTTATGTATATTTTCCACTTAGTGAAATCCCAAACAACTTCACGTGCTATATAAGTTTTATGATTCTAGGTCAAGTACATTTTGAGATACACGGGACAGAACAGTTTGTTTACAAATCAATATAATTCAATACGATTTAAATCTTAGAGGTACAAAATCGCATCGATTTAACAGCCGTGATAATGCAGATACGTATAGCATTAAAGTACAAAACGTATTTTGTATTTGGTGGGTGTGGTTTCAATATCCGACAGCGTCGCAATTTTATTTTAGTATTTTATTCCATAAATTTTCATCTTTAACATAGCGTTATATAATTTCATGTACTCTGCGATTTATAATATCTATTTTTAAATACAAGTATGCAATATTTCATATAAAGCACAATTTGCAAAGCTTTGCTTGATATATTTGTGTTTGCTTTTAACTAAAGACTTTGTCTCCAGGAATCCACTAAAACTGCTAAGGGGGCAAGGGACAGTAAATTTGAAAACTCCACAACTCTGCGCTGATACCAGTGCGAAAAAAATCATAAACAAGAGGGCCAAGATGGCCCTAGGTCGCTCACCTGAGAAAAACACCATAACACAACATATTAAACAGAGTAAACATGTTTGACCTAGTGATTTCATGGAAAAAAAAATATTCTGACCAATTATCATTAAAATTGGAGCAAAAATCTTGAGTATAAGTAAGTATTTTCTTTGATTTGACCTAGTGACCTAGTTTTTGACCCCAGATGACCCATATTCGAACTTGACCTAGATTTCATCAAGGCTATCATTCTGACCAAATTTCATGAAGATCAATTGAAAAATACAGCCTCTATCGCATACACAAGGTTTTTCTTTGATTTGACCTAGTGACCTACTATTTGACCCAATATGACCCTTTTCAAATTCGGCCTAGATTTCATTAAGGTTATCATTTTGACTTAATTTCAGGAAGATCAATTGAAAAATACAGCTTCTATCGCATATACAAGCTTTTCCTTTGATTTGATCTAGTGACCTAGTTTTTGATCCCAGATGACCCATATCCGAATTTGACCTAGATTTCATCAAGGCAATCATTCTGACCAAAATTCATGAAGATTAATTGAAAAATACAGCCTCTATCGCATACACAAGGTTTTTCTTTGATTTGACTTAGTGACCTAGTTTTTGACCCCAGATGACCCATTTTCGAACTCGGCCTAGATTTCATCAAGGTAATCATTCTGACCAAAATTCATGAAGATTTATTGAAAAATACAGCCTCTATCGCATACACAAGGTTTTTCTTTGATTTGACCCAGTGACCTAGTTTTTGATCCCAGATAACCCATTTTCAAACTTGGCCTAGATTTCATCAAGATAATCATTCTGACCAAACTTCATGAAGATTAATTGAAAAATACAGCCTCTTTCACATACACAAGGTTTTTCTTTGATTTGACCTAATGACCTAGTTTTTGACCCCAGATGACCCATTTTCGAACTCGGCCTAGATTTCATCAAGGTAATCATTCTGACCAAATTTCTGATCAATTGAAAAATACAGCCTCTATCGCATACACAAGCTAAATGTTGACAGACGACAGACGACTGACGACAGACAGACGCCGGACATCGAGCGATCACAAAAACTCACCAGGTGAGCTAAAAATCCAATTTCGACAAATTCAAGGCAATTGTTGAGCGAATGTCTCGCATAGACATAGCACTTCATTATGTGACATTTTCAGTCTGCCGATTCTGTTGCTTCTGTGATAAAAACGAGTAAAACGCAGGTTTCAGGACACTAAATTTTTGGACAAAAATGGCCCAAAATGCACTCCTTGCGCGACCTGTACCGTATTATCTGCAAATGACTGACCTAAAACACATGCATATTTTTAAAGCATGTGGCCAGACGAAAATAATGGTGGGAAGAAAAGTATCTCGTAACTGTTTACTTTTTCTGCAAATTTGAGCTGAAGCTGGATGGATGGAGGACCGTTTCCAATTCGTCTGACTTCCGTTACCTCAGGTAAAGTTTTAGACCCGGCCGTCTACATGGAGCTAGGAAAATCGATACATGCACATATTTATTTTACACAATAATCACTCGTACGCAGGAATCCTTAGTTCTATAAACATCATAAATAACCAGTTGAATATATATGCCTGTAAAGTACATGTCTATTTTATTTAAAAAACGTACCCGGGCCAAATGCGAAACTGGCCCCTGCCACTTAACGAAGCAACAGAAACCATTGAACGGTATTTTGCATTAAAATGAATTTTACTTGTACAATTGGCAATAATAATAAAACAGGTATAATTACAAAATGATACCGAAATGAATAACACCTACTGTTTTCAATAAACAACGACAGGTCACCGTGTAACCACTATGCAATTCTGAATGATTATAATAGGCAGTGGTCCTAAACTATATAAGGTAAAGCAAATCATGCTAATTTCCCTAACTAACAGACGAATCTATCAACTGTACACTCGAGCATCAAAATCAAACTATAACTTACAGTGTAATAACAGTGTCCGTGCTCCAAACTAATGGTCCGAGAGCTCACGGACTTTTATTGCAACGATTGAGGCCAAAAGAAGTTTATACATTTTTGGAAACAATATTTCATATCCTGCATGAAAACCCATTTCTTAAGTGTCAAAGCCGTGCCTATCTATATTTTGTTCACTTATGTTTGTGATAGGGGAGGTAAAACTCACTTGTAAAAATATTAGGGGGTAGGGTAAAGTTTATGTCTACCAGTTTTTTCACTGATTAATTACAGTAACTATTTGATTGTCAGTAAATGTATATATGTCCAACAATGACAGCAATAAGAAATTCATCAAAAAGGACTGAAGGGCAAACTGGATATTCAAGGTCAAAGGTCAGATTTTTGTAAAAATCACAAAAATTGGCATATTTGAAATTCATTTTTATTCTTAAAAAATAGTTTGTCATCATAAGTCACTCATCTTTATTCATGTAATGTGTGTATATCAGCCAAAATTAGAAATGCAAATTTTATTGCAAAAAGTCAAGGTCACCCCTGATAATTGAAGGTCAAAGTTCATTTTAATGCAAAATATGTGAAAATTATTACCTTAACTTTTTCTATTCTGTTTAGTATGTTTTCACATTATTAGTCACTGAAGTTAATTCGTTTTGATGTTTGTATGTCAGGCAAAGACAGCAGTGCAAATGTAACCCTAAAATGCCAAGAGTAAAGCTAATATCAAGGGTCAAAGGTCAAAATTGTGTGAAAAATCGCATGAATAGCTTCCTGTTTGAAAAATAACAGATATGTATTAATCATTATAAGTAATTGCTCGTGATTTATTTAAATGTATATATGTCTCACAATGTCAGTAATAAAGATATCGTCTAAAATCAGACAAGTTCAAATGTAATATTAAGGGTCAAAGGTCATTTTCAATAAAGAATGAAAAAAATAGCTCTTTAACTTTTCTCTTTGTTAACAATATCTTGTCGATATTAGTCAATGGTATCAGTTTATTTTAATGTATAAATGTTAGGCCATGTCTGGTTTGCACAAATAATTTCAAAACATTCAAGTTCGATCATAATATGAAAGGCCAAAGGTCAAAAAGTGAGTAAAATGTTGCAATAATATCACCTATTTGTAATATATTTTTATTGTTTAAAAGTATTTATTTTGTCATTTCAGTAACTGATCGTTGTTCATTTTACTGTATATATGTCAGACAATGTCATGGAAGAGAAAATATGTCAAGGTCAAACCTGGTATTAAAGATCAGGGGTCATTTTTGTGTAAAAGATCAAAATGTAGCATACTTACTCATTACTTTGTTAAAAAATAGCTTGTTGTTATTATTCACTTTAACAATTTGTTTTAATGTATACATGTCAACCAAGGTCAGCAATGTAGATTTTATCCTAATAAGTCAAAGCCAGCCCTTTTTATCCAAGGTCAAAGGTCAAATTTGTGTGAAAATTCGCAAAAAAACCAGCATTTTGCAATGATTTTTCTTTATTGTTTTAGGGTATTTTTGTCAACACTAGTAACTGATCATTATTCATTTTCAAGTATATATAACAGATGATATCATTCTTCCTTAATTATGAAAAATTAGTCAAGGTCAAGCCTGACACTAAAGGTCAAAGGAGAGGGTCTTCAAGAAACTCGCCATTATGAAAAAATGGCTTTAACAAGTTGGGGAGCAAATGAATAGATCCTACGTTAAGTCTACACAGGCACCGTACGGCCCATAGCATAGTACGCATCCACCTCATGAGTAACTTCTTCCAAAACCAGTATAGATAAACTGGACAAGGTTCAAAATTCAGGTCTGAGGATAATTCTCAAAGCAATGAAAACAACTCCAATAGAAAAAATGGAAAAGACAGCCAACCTTGAGCCATTAGAGACAAGACGAGAGTACAAAGCCATTGTGCAGGCAAAGAAAGCAAAGAGACTACCATCATGCCCACTCCACTCAAAACTCCAGAGCAGAACTAAGAACATACTGAAACGACAGAGTCTCAACGATATCGTCAAAAAACTGCAGAAAGGAAAGGCAGCAGCACTAGACACAGAGACTTGTACCCGATGAATGGGTTCCTAGACAATGCTCTCCAAAGATCAGATTGGAGGTACCAGAAGTAGAAGAAAAGGGAAAACAACATCAGGCCCACCAACAATCTTTTACGCTAGAAATGATCGATGACCGCTATCCAGCACACTCTTGGATCCAAGCATATACCGATGGAACAGTGGAAAAAGCAGTTCATAATGCTGCAAGTGGTGCCTACATCAAATTTCCAGAACAAAATATAGATAGGCATTGCTTTGCCACTAGATACGGCAGTGAATTTCACCGCTTCTGCATGTCGTTGGCATCTCCCCACGGCTTGGTCTCATTTTGGATGTCTATGGGCTAAACAGCCTGGCGTACTTCTTCCAGATAGAAACCGCTCTGCAGGATGTGGAATGGTATTGTTCCTCTGATCCGCACTGGCATTTTGGTGTCTTTGCATCACCGCACTTCTTCATATGTTTTCTCAGGCCACAGTGTCAAGTGCGCTGACGGAGGATAGTTGTTTGGCTGTGCCTGATTAGCTTGTGCAGACTGTCATGATTTGGCAGGTAGCCTCCATCATTTATGTTCTTCAATTCTTACGAAAATCTGTTTTTCTGCAGAATCTGAGATTCTCTGTATGAAGTTGGAGGTTTGGAACTGTATTTCCTTGGTTGCTTCCTTTGCAAGTTTGTCCGCAGCTTCATCTCCGGCTATACCTACATTTCCAGCAGCTGTCTCGTTAAGATGTCTGATGGACCTGCTGAGAGTCTGAAGAGCTCACTTGGAGTCTGTCAGGAAAACAATATTTTGTCCATCTTCTCCTCGCTCATACAGTTGGGGTGTGGCCGAAGTGGGGGCTTGCGTCTCGGCTCTAAAGTCTGAGAATCTCTTGCCGACTGAGTGAGAGAGTGAGAGAAAATTTGATGTAGGCACCACTTCCAGCATTCTGAACTGCTTTTCCGCTGATCCATCGGTATATGCTTGGATCCAAGAGTGTGCTGGATAGCGGTCATTGATCATTTCTAGCGTAAAAGATTGTTGGTGGGCCTGATGTTGTTCTCCCTTTTCTTCTACTCCTGGTACCTCCAATCTGATATCTGGAGCACATTGCCTAGGAACCCATTCATCGGGCACAAGCGGCTCTGCCTCTGTGTCCAGTGCTTCTGTTTTTCATTTCTGCAGTTCTTTGACGATATCGTTGAGATTCTGTCGTTTCAGTATGTTTTTTTCAGTTCTGCTCTCGAGTTTTGAAAGGAGTGGGTGTGAAGGAAGTCTCATTGCCTTCTCTGCCTGCACAAGAGCTATTGTATGCCTGTCTTGTCTCTAATGGCTCAAAGTTGGATGTCTTTTACAATTCTTTTATTGGAGTTGTTTTCATTGCTCCGAGAATTATCTTCAGGCCTGAATTTTGAACCTCGTCCAGTTTATCTGTACTGGTTTTGGAAGCAGTTACCCATAAGGTGTATGCGTACTCTGCTATGGGCCGAACGGTGCCTGTGTAGACTTGCCGTAGGATTTTTTCATTTGCTCTCCATCTTGTTCAAGCCATTTTTTCATAATGGCAAGTTTCTTGAAGACCCTCTCCTTTGACCTTTAATGTCAGGTTTGACAATAACTGATTTTTCATAATTAAGGAAGAATGATATCACCTGTTATATATACTTGAAAATGAATAATGATCAGTTACTAGTGTTGACAAAAACACCCTAAAACAATAAAGAAAAATCATTGCAAAAATGCTGGTTTTTTTGCGAATTTTCACACAAATTTGACCTTTGACCTTGGATAAAAAGGGCTGGCTTTGACTTATTAGGATAAAACCTACATTACTGACCTTGCTTGACATGTATACATTAAAATAAATTTCTAACAGTGAATAATAACAACAAGCTATTTTTTAACAAAGTAATGAGTAAGTATGCTACATTTTGATCTTTTACACAAAAATGACCCCTGCCCTTAATACCAAGTGTGACCTTGACTTATTGTCTCCTCTATGACATCGTCTGACATATATACTGTAAAATGAACAACGATTAGTTACTGAAATGACAAAACAAATACTTTTAAACAATAAAAATATATACAAATAGGTGATATTATTGCAACATTTTACTCACTTTTTGACCTTTGACCTTTCAATTTATGATTGAACTTGAATGTTTTGAAATTATATGTGCATACCTGACATGGCCTAACACTTATACATTAAAATGAACTGATATCATTGACTAATATCGACAAGATATTGTTAAAAAAGAGAAAAGTTAAAGAGCTATTTTTTTCATTCTTTTACTTGAAAATGACCTTTGACCCTTAATATTACATTTGAACTTGTCTGATTTTAGACGATATCTGTATTACTGATATTGTGAGACAAATATACATTTAAATAAATCACGAGCAATTACTTATAATGATTAATACATATCTGTTGTTTTTCAAACAGGAAGCTATTCATGCGATTTTTCACACAAATTTGACCTTTGACCCTTGATATTAGCTTTACTCTTGGCATTTTTAGGGTTACATTTGCACTGCTGACTTTGCCTGACATACAGACATTAAAACGAATTAACTTCACTGACTAACAAAGTGAAGACATATTAAACAGATTAGAAAAAGTTAAGGTAATAATTTTCACATTTTTGCATTAAAATGAACTTTGACCTTCAATTATTAG
This sequence comes from Mercenaria mercenaria, assembly GCF_021730395.1. Lineage (NCBI taxonomy): Eukaryota > Metazoa > Mollusca > Bivalvia > Venerida > Veneridae > Mercenaria > Mercenaria mercenaria. Next base: position 70,406,166 of record NC_069368.1, on the reverse strand, counting down.
GGGTGACCTTGACTTTTTGCAATAAAATTTGCATTTCTAATTTTGGCTGATATACACACATTACATAAATAAATATGAGTGACTTATGATTACAAACTATTTATTAAGAATAAAAATGAATTTCAAGTATGCCAATTTTTGTGATTTTTACATAAATATGACCTTTGACCTTGAATATCCAGTTTGCCCTTCAGTCCTTTTTGATGAATTTCTTATTGCTGTCATTGTTGGACATATATACATTTACTGACAATCAGATAGTTACTGTAATTAATCAGTGAAAAAACTAGTAGGCGAAAACTTTACCCTACCCCCTAATATTTTTACAAGTGAGTTTTACCTCCCCTATCACAAACATAAGTGAACAAAATATAGATAGGCACGGCTTTGACACTTAAGAAATGGGTTTTCATGCAGGATATGAAATATTGTTTTCAAAAATGTATAAACTTCTTTTGGCCTCAATTGTTGCAATAAAAGTCCGTGAGCTCTCGGACCATAAAGGTAGTTCTGCACAACTGATAAACCGGAAGTTATGACGTAACGTCCTTTATTCGGAAAACGTAGAATAAAGCCTGGATTCGGCGTGCGGAAATGACAGATATTAGGCGAGTTTATTACAACGGCAACGTTACTACCTTTCTGAAGTTCAAATATGATATTAAAACATCTGACACGTTAAACAATTAAAAAAGATGTCTTAATATCAGATCTCACAGAAATGTGAGTGTATAAATACATTACAAATATCTCGAGAACAAGCACACGACCCTATACATTTTATTTCACCAGATTATAGCCATATTAACGACTGTGAGAAGTTTCATTAAAATCTACATTGAAGGAAAAATTCCATTCGCGAAAATGTTATCAAAATTATGATTTTTCCATTATGAAAATTTGTGCGGTCAAAACTTTTCATATCAGTCTAGCAAAAAATCGAGCACATTTTTTCTATTATAAGAATTTCATTAAACCCTGACTTTTCAAAACTTCAGAATATACTTAGAAAACTTGGCAAATAAAAACGACAGGGTCTGTCGTTTTTATTTGCCAAGTTTTCTAAGTATATTCTGAAGTTTTGAAAAGTCAGGGTTTAATGAAATTCTTATAATAGAAAAAATATTGACCCAGACGTTCAAAACAATCTTACATCTTGTCTTTGGCCTAATATATGTCTGTCCATTTTGTAAATAGATACTTGTACTTATGTAACGGCGAGCAGTTAACCTAACCGGTGCCCCTGGATTCGGTACCAGTACAAACCTGTTCTCCACAAGTAACTGCCAACTTCCCCACATGAATCAGAGGTGGAGGACGAATGATTTCAGACACAATGGCTTTTATCAAATCGTTACGAGAACGAACGTCCCATCCCGGGGATCAAACTCAAGACCCTGCGATCCGTAGATCTGCGCCCCCCGCCCCCTCCATTGAGCCAAGCGGGCGGGCCACATTTATTCTGTGGTGGGTCTTTAACCTAACCAGTGTCCATGCATTTTGTTCCAATACTATCCTTTTTCCGCAAGTTACTGTCAACCTCTCCACATGAATTAGAAGTGGAGGACGAAATGACTTCAGCAATACTGCTTTTATCGCATCGTCACAGAGAATACATGCCTAGCCCAGGGATCGAACTCCAACCCCACGATCCGTAAATCTGCGCACTCCTTATTGAGCTTAGTGGGCGGACTACAGATCCGCTTAGATCATAGCTTTCGTTTTTGTGCGTTTCTGTACCATAATGCATTCTTGATGCGCTCTCTAATTTATGAAGTTTTCCGATGCATTTCAAGTGTAACCACTTTTACAAGCTAAACAGTATTAGAAATTTTGATAATCAGACATTCTAAATAAAATAATAAAAGAATATACCTTTGTTAATCCAAACATAAGCTGTCAAGTCGTGATGACTAATATCATCCTTTAACTTCCTTGTTACGCTGAACTGCGTTGTTTGTATTGAGATTATTGAATGTTACTTTAAAGGTGGTCAATCACATTTAACAACATTTAATGACATTTTTTACTTTTTGTATATTCTGGTAGAGACCGATTACATAGAGTTAGATTCCTATTTGAAATGTATATTTTATTATTTTTATAAAATTTTGTAATTACTCCCCTTTAATATGAAAGTATATAAAAAGCTGGGTATTTCTTTTTATTTCGATACAATGTCTAGTTTTACATTTGCATTTGATAGACATATCAACTATTGAACAATCTGAACCAAAATGCAAGTTTTAAAGCTGTGTGTAGCTTCTGAATTCATTTATTTCCAATCTATCTTGGTTGCACAACACCAAGATAGGCAAAGGGAGGTAATAATATTTTTTCAAACTTGCGTTTCTAATGAATTCCATCTAAATACATAATTTTAATGCAAATATTTTACAAATATATTACAATTTGTCTAATATTTATACATTTCCTTAGGCAAAGTATGTTTATCAAATTTATACTTATGATAAAATAACTCTATCTTGGTTGGGCAACCAGGATAGGAAAATGAAATTTTAAAAATACCTCCAGTGAAAATCTAATTTGTATTAAGTGTTAAGTGAACATAAATGAGTGTAAATGATCAGATGCTAAAGTTTCGAACAAATCCGTTACATGGCCAAAATCTGATTATCCACCTTTAAAAAGCTGTCAAACAAATTAGGTAAAGTCCCTTAGCACACGTATGGCACGCCAATTGTCTAATAATTACGTGAATTTTGAGCGAAAACATAGGATAACGCCGTAAACCATAGTTCACGGTCGTAAACATAGCTTCACGTTCGTTAACTATGGTTTACGAGCGTGAACTGGGGTTCACGAGCGTAAACATAGGATAACGACCGTAAACATAGGATAACGACCGAAATTTGTAGTTCAATCAAGAAACCTAGTTTATCAAATGTAAACCATGGTTTACGGTCGATATATTAGGATTATAAAATCAACTATGAATTTCGGGCGTGAACATGGTTTTACGGCCGTGAACCTATGTTTACGAACGTGAACCCATGTTTACGACCGTGAGCCTAGGTTTATGACCGTGAACTATAGTTTACGGACGTGACATGTATGGCAATTGTCCAATAATTACGTGAACCCAGGTTCACGGTCGAAAAACTAGGATTAGCGATCGATAAACAAGGTTTTTCGAACGTAAAAGCATGTTAACCTATTCTTTTGAGCGAAAACATAGGACAACGTCGTAAACCATAGTTCACGCTCGTAAACGTAGGTTCACGTTCGTAAATCCAAGTTTACGGTCGTAAACATAGGTTCACGTTCGTAAACTATGGTTCACGCTCGTGAACCCCAGTTCACGCTCGTAAACCCCGGTTCACGCTCGTAAACATAAGATAACGACCGAAATTCATAGTTCAATCGAGAAACCTAGTTTATCGAAGGTAAACCATGGTTTACGATTGATATACTAGGATTATCACCTATGTTTACGACCCGTGAACTTTGGTATACGGGCGTGAACCTAGATTTACATTCAATAAACAAGGTTTCTCGAAAAAAACTATGAATTTCGGTCGTAAACATATGTTCACGTTTCGTAAATTATGGTTCACGCTCGTGAACCCAGGAGCATGAACCTATGTTTACGACCGTGAACTTGGATTTACGAGCGTGAACCATACTTTACGAACGTGAACCTAGGTTTACGTTCGATAAACTAGGTTTTTTGAACAAAACTATGATTTTCAGTCATTATCCTATGTTCACGAGCGTGAACCTATGTTTACGGTCGTAAACCTATGTTCACGGTCTTAAACCTAAGTTCACGGTCGTTAATATAGTTTCACGTTCGTTAACTATGGTTTACGCCCGTAAACATAGGTTCACGCTCGTGAACTTAGGATAACGACCGAAATTCATAGTTCAATCGAGAAACCTAGATTATCGAACGTAAACCTGTGTTCACGAGCGTAAACTATGGTTTACGCCCGTTATCTTATGTTTTCGCTCGAAAATATAGGTTAGTATTCAAAAAACCTGGTTTTACATTCGAAAAACCTAGTTTATCGATCGTTAATCCTAGTTTTTCGACCGTGAACCTGGGTTCACGTCATTATTGGACAATTGACGTGCCATACACACACCTGATAAACTGGCATTTCTAAATTTTGACACAGGCATTCAAAAGCATTTATTGCATATTTTCAATATAAGATATCGGCAGTGATTTAGGTTGTACACATCCAACAAAAGTAGAATAAATGCGCTTATAGTGACGTGCATAAAGGGTTAGACCATTGAAGTATTTGATATTTTATGTTCAAAAAAGCTGGCCGCTGATGAATGATGGATACGGGTGCACACTGGACTGTAACCAGTTGTTAGTGACTTTCATCGGAATGACTACAATATGGTATAGGTCTCAATATTTCTCAGTATTTTTCTCACAATTTTTGCCCATTCCCACAATAGAAAGTTTCATGCATTTAAGTGTCAATCATTATTTCACCTAGTAATAAAATACTTATGCATACAAAAACAGAAGAGCCTGGCTGAGTGGTTAAGGTCGCTGACTTTGAATCACTTGCCCCTCACCGTTGTGGGTTCCAGCCTCACTTGGGGCGTTAAATCCTCACGCCCATGATGAAATGATGCACGCAGGGGAACCTGGTGTTTTCATCCACCATCAAAGCTGGAAAGTCGCCATATAACCTGAATTGTGCCGGTGCCGCCGACGTTAAACCCAACAAACAAAATACAAAAGCAGACTTCATACAAAAATGGTCTTAAAAATTTGTCATGCAATAAATAGTGGTTTGTAAAATATATGGATTTGTAATTCAATATTAGTTATTTTGGAATAGTCATTGATATGATCACGCATTAAGGATATTAACATGAAATGTATTCTAAACCTTCTCCGCACATCAACTTCAATTGTATGTATAGGTTGTAAACTGTCTTGCCATATATCATGTATTGTATGTCCTCATGGGCCATTTGGCCTAATGGAATATTGAAAATAAACTATCCAATTATACTATGTACATATCTTATCATATTAAATGTATTATATAAATCATCAAACAATATCGTCATGTTGTATTTGGGAGAATAACTGTTAAAAATGTATCACTGTTTCCAGATGACATTAATTACCATATAATTTGCAGAAATATCTGTTTCAGACTTCATTTTGCAGTCAGTATACAAAGTTAAAAGAAATTCGGTCCATGGGAAAGACCAGAACTTTGCGGTATCATTTTGTCATGTTCATAGTTAAGAACATTTGTCACAGTGTCTATATTGACATGGGGCAAAATTGTCTTACGGACAGAATTTCTTCTTTTAACTGTGTTTACTGACAGAGAATCAAATCAAAAACAGAAATATATAATAGAACAAATCATAGGTACCCAGCCTTAGTAATGAATTATCTGCCCTTGAAAGTCGGAACTACAGAAAAAAATATTTTTTTTCAAGGGCAAGTAATTCACTATCAAGCCCGGATACCGATGATTTTAATACACATTTCCATTTTAAAATGGACTCTCAGTCAGTACACAAAGTTTAAAGTAATTCGATCCGTAAGAAAATGTTTGCCTACATACATATAGAAAACTGTCCGATATGCCTTTGAACTCCAAAATCAACATTTCCATGTCGACAATATAAAAATAACTTAAAAATTTTGTCATATAACAAATTATATAACTATCATATAAACCGCACTCAAAAATCAAAATTGTCATGTTGCCCAGATTTGAAATTTGTCGTCAAGAAGTATCACATATTACAAACTACATAAACCGTCAAAATTTTACCCTTTTGTAGTCAATCAACGATCAAAGTTTCAAAGTCTGTCTTCAATAATGTAACATATTACAAGTTATTTATGAGTCACCCCATATATACAGTTTCTCTAAAACAATTAACACCGGTGAACTCCTGGTGATAATCTATTGCTCACAACAGGTTTTCTTTTGCTGGAATACTAAGCAATCGTCCAATAACTAATAAGACATATAATATTCAGCGACACAAATCATATTTATCAATCTAGATCGCTGTCAGAGGACTCAATAGAACGATAGCCTGTGTAGCTTGTAATAGTGTCCGCAAGTTCTCTCCGAAATCGTTTCTGTTTAAACTTCGCACCATGATCCCGACACATAGATTTCAGAATTTGCGGCAAAGCACAAACAAACAGAGCTGTACCAACATGCATTATGACATGGAGTTCACGGAATCCATCGGTTTCCGACAGAACATTTATAGACAGTCCCAAAATAGTTAGAATCACGCCGACTTTCAGAACTGACAGGAACACTTGCTTCCGCCTAGGAAAATGGTTTTCAATGATGTGTTCAAACAGCGATTCTTTTATCGCCTTGTAATCCCCGCTTCTCATAACAAGTTTTTCCGAGTCATTGGCTCTCTGTAAACTCTCACATGTAGCGATTGTATCCTTCAGCAGACGTTGGTAAACGTTAGAATACTCCTGAATACTTTCCCAGATGTAATAGAAAACAGTGAAAGTGAAAATAAGATATCCGTAGGACACTTTAGGGTAGATAACTATCCCAGTGAATGTGAAAACGACTACCCTGGTTAAAAACAGACAAGCATCCATGAAAATTGTGGCAAACATAAAAAGAAAATACATAACAGACACTATCAGAACAACCGTAAATACAAAAATAAAAATTCTCAGTGGAAATTTCCGATTGGCATTTGGGTTCCAAAGTTTTCCGCAATATGCTTTAATGATCATAAGAGCAAAGGAAATGACGGGATAACCATATATTATAACGCAAAATGCTATTTCAATGATGCAAACAATGATGTAAACCGGTATAAACAGAAGGCATAGTTTCGAGCAACAGTATTTCTTCCAACGTTCATATTGCACGTTAACTACGTGCATCCAGAATTTACTATTGAGAAGCATAAAGAACTGCGCCAGAAACACACTGTACATTTTGAAGTACCCATGTCTTCTCCTGATACTTATTGAACCAAACGATTCGATTGATCTAAGTCTCATGCACAAAGGGGAATACGTTTCATCTACATTGTTGCTTTGGAGACCTTTCAAAAGTAGTTCCGACACAGAGGCAGGGATCACCAGCAATACACTCGTTATGAAAATATATATGCCAACAGCAACAAAGGGACCACCTAGATATGGTAAAAAGTTTAGTTTACTCTCTTTATAGCCTGCTAACACAGACCGGAAACCCAAGGGAACCCCTTTCTTAATACTTGTTTCGACAAATGAATATAGATACCAGTAATCCAGACACACTTGCAAACCTATGATAACCAAACTGAGAAATGGTAAAATTATTCGCCAAACCCTGCTGAAAATAATCTGACAAGGCACTGAAGCCTTTGAATATGCATTAAAGAAACAATTTTTCATTGGCAAACAAAGCGTTTTGGGAAGGGTCACGTAATGGTGTTCGTCCAATAAAACTAGTCGTTCCGTAGTAGTAATACTTTCATCCCTGGTGTTTTCTATAACGTTATGCAAGGTTCCCTTTAGATGACCTCTGCCTTCGTCTGCTACCAAGTGACCAACGTATAGAATAAAAACTGGACAAAACCCAAACAACAGTATAGACACTACAGTGGGTAGAATCCAGTTCACTGGGTCATATTTAAATTCCTGCTCATTACAGTTAACCTCTCTTCTCTGCAATGTTGTGTTGTAAAAGTAAGAACAACAGTTGTACTTGATGGCTTCAATGGGACAAACAATATGCTTACACAACATGTAAACGAAATGTGGCTCAATGTAAACTCTAGATTTATAACAGTAAAAACTTGGTCCGTATTTTTCGCCAAACTGCAGCATTATTGTAGTCAAATTTACTAATGCATTGCTGATAGCTTCGTCACTACTCCTTTCTCCGACTTCTAAATTTAAACAGTTCCCAGATACATGTGACAGTTTTATCGTTATTGGTTCCTTACTGACGTAACTAGACAGCAAACCCATCGACCAAATCCCAAATTCCATAGGCCATTTCAAAAACTCGAGACCCCCTTCCTTTCCATAAAACGTCCATACCCACACGTTTTCGCCAACAATAAGCTTGCTCCCTGTGATATTTACATCCGCCTCTGGTACAAGCTTCAAATAAACGAAATTTGCTTCGGAATAATAGACTATGTGTCTGAATTTCTTGATGCTCTCGCTTTCTAATTCAACTTTACATGTAGTTTCTTTCAGTGTCTTAATTTTCTTTCTGAAAACGTTATTTCTTGGTGTTGTGTTCAAGTTGTTTTTTATGTTAATACTTTTGGCAGGTACCGACAAACCCTTGTTGTAACCTCTGGTAGCCACGTGCAAATTATCCCGCTCTTTCTCAAATGCCGTGTCCATTATTGCATTCCCGTGTATATCTGTGCATTCTACTAATAGACTGATGGACAGTGCCAAGGCAAGTACAACGGAAGGCATTGTGAAGTCCTGGAAATGAAATAAAATATATACAAGTTACTTATCTTATAAATTTGTTTTACATGTGGACTTCTTGTGATAAAAAAACTTATAAATATTTGTATGTGTTAGTTTAAAAGTGCTGAACACTCTCAAACATTGGCTAAGATAAGTGATAGGATTGGGTTGGTTTAACTAAAAGACAATACAGTTGCAAATTTCTTTTTTTTTTTTTTTGGTATTTCATACAAAAGCGACATAAAACGCTATATTTAGAATAACAAGTCATAAATGTTACAAAAATTCTATTCAAGTATAGACCCGCCCGCTTAGCTCAGTAGAGAGAGCGCATATCTACGGATCGCGGGATCGTGAGTTCGATCCCCGGGCGAGGTGTATGTTCTCCGTGAGGATTTGATAAAAGACATTGCGTCTGAACTTATTCATCCTCAACATCTGATTCATGTGGGGAAGTTGACAGTTACTTGCGGAGAACAGGTTTGTACTGTTAGAGAATCCAGGAACACTGGTTAGATTAACTGTCCGCCGTTACATAACTGAAATACTGTTGAAAAACGGCATTAAACACATTTAAAACAATCAAACAAACCAATAAATCTAATGAGTATATTTGATAAGACAAAAACATCAGTTCACGCGTGTGTTGTGTATTATATTGTTGTTGCTAACATTATTCGAAAATTATTTCAAACCAAGAAGAAGATACAACTTTGTGAATGTCTATAGTGGTTATGTGATTTTTAGGACTGGAAAAAAGTCGCCAATTTTTCAATAAATATAGATAATAGGTAATAACAAAAGAAAATGAAAAAGGGTTCCTGATCACGGATCATCAGAAAACTTCATAAAATGATATAACATACTGGTACACTTCTAGCAGTGATCTTACTCTATGTAGGGGGGCCTTTCTGTTTCTTAAATAGATCTCTAACAGAATGTACGAAAACTGAAAAATATCATGACATGTTGCTTAAATGTGATAGACCACCTTTACCTATTTAATTGTAAAAAGTTCATTTACCGCTTGATAGTTTTGCATTTGGATTTGAGTCAACTTCGATAAGAATCCGTCAGGTGTCTCCTGAGAATTCGATTTGAAATTGATCAATACACTATTTTCTTTCAAGATATTTTCGTGTCAGCGGTCGTCTTGAAATCAACTCCAGCAGTTTATAACTAGAGCTATCACTAAAGGTGATGAATGTACCCCCCGCATGCACTGACACAGTACATTGCAATTTGACGCACACAAGATTGCATAATTATGTGGACTGTATGTATATAGAATGTATGTATACAGTATAGTAACAAAAAACAAAGTCCCATAACTATGCAGAATACTTATCTAAAAGAATGTAACATGCACCATGCACAACTAGGGTTGGTACTGATCACTTGTGTGAAGTTTCATTAAATTGTGTCAAGGGGATGAGGAGATATGCTGCGCACAAGATTGTGTCTATGTATATAGTATAGTAACAAAAAAAAACAAAGTCCAATAACTCTGCAAATTTTTTTTCTGAAAGAACCTAACATGCCCCATGCACAACTACTGTTGTTACTGATCACTTGTGTGAATTTCATTAAATTGTGTCAAGGGGATGAGGAGAGATGGTGTGCACAAGATTGTGTCTATGTATATAGCATAGTAACAAAAAAACAAAGTCCCATAACTCTGCAAATTTTTTTTCTAAAAGAACCTAACATGCCCCATGCACAACTACTGTTGGTACTGATCACTTGTGTGAAGTTTCATTAAATTGTGTCAAGGGGATGAGGAGAGATGGTGCGCACAAGATTGTGTCTATGTATATAGTATAGTAACAAAAAAACAAAGTCCCATAACTCTGCAAATTTTTTTTCTAAAAGAACCTAACATGCCCCATGCACAATTAATGTTCGTACTGATCACTTGTGTGAAGTTTCATTAAATTGTGTCAAGGGGATGAGGAGAGATGGTGCGCACAAGATTGTGTCTATGTATATAGTATAGTAACAAAAAAAACAAAACAAAGTCCCATAACTCTGCAAATTTTTTTTCTAAAAGAACCTAACATGCCCCATGCACAACTACTGTTGGTACTGATCACTTGTGTGAAGTTTCATTAAATTCTGTCAAGGGGATAAGGAGAGATGGTGCGCACAAGATTGCGTCTACGGACAGACGGACAGACAGACAGACGGACAGACAGACAGACAGACAGACAGACAGACAGACAACCTGAAACCAGTATACCCCCCTTACAACTTTGTTGTCGGGGGGTACAAAAAAGTATTTTATCATATAAAACTGACGCACAACTGAACTTGGTATGTAATGTCGACGATTTAAAAAAATAAATGTGACATTTAGACTATCCTTTTGAAGACGGCCTTCTTCTAGATATTTCATGGCGGCCATTTTGATATTGCTATTATATATAAATAACCTTCTGATCCAACGGACTTCCGGGTACCCTTTTAGAATTTAGTTTCAATGCATAATGTACAATTGTGGGGAGGTTTGGTGCTTTTGCCCAGCTTGTCTAGATAAGACCTTAAATTCAGGATTCATCCCCTAGTCATCTCATCATGCTGAAGGCATGTTTGAAGTCTGAAAGCATTTCGGCCTAAGTAGTTTCTGAGAAACCTGCTTAAAATCCAAAACTTTAATCTGAAAGTACAAGTTAAAAAAGGACATATTAACAGAATAAAAGCTCGAGTTATCCTTGGAGGCCCCGAAGACATGATGTGAAGTATGAAAGCATTTGGCCCAGTAGTTTCTGAGAAACCAGCTTCTTACATACAACATTTTAACCCGAAATTCTAATTTGAAAGGGACATAATCTTTACAAAAAGCTAGAGTTATGTTACTTTTCCTGGGAGGTCATCTCATGATGCTGAAGACATGTGTGAAGATTGAACGCTTTGGGCCTAGTGGTTTCTGAAAACCTACTTACATGCAAAACATGAAGTTTGATAACATCTGGCTATGTAGTTACCTGTTTACATGCAAAACTTAACTTGACAAGAATAGAAGGCCATGATGGCCCCATATCGCTCACCTGAGTTTAGTTGCTTGTGCCCCCCTCCCCCCTCACCTCCCCCCCCCCGGGGGCGAGGCCAGTTTTAACCTCAGGGGATAATTTGAACAATCTTAGTAAAGGACTACTACACGATGCTACATACCAGCTAGACGCTTTTGTCTCTCCCAATGCATAGTAGTCAATAGGGGACAAGAGCAAAAGTCAAAGAGACACTGATGGTTGGTTGCAATAAGGATCATCTACTCAGCATATCCAATCATCCCACAAACATTCTGGACCTATTGCAAACCTGTTTAACCCTTCAAAGCCATGTCAGCAGTCCCTAAGTGATTTATCAGTAGTTTTGACAATTTGTCTGTAGCTGTTGCGTATAAAGTCTTGTTGAGGCCATATGGCAGTGTATAGTATTGGTTCTCAAGTAATGTACTGGAGACGGTTTTCCATGTTCTGACCCCTGTGACCTTGACCTTTGATTGAGTGATCCCAAAATAATTAGGGGTCATCAACTGTGCATCTCAAATCATCCTATGAAGTTTCAACATTCTGGGTCAAGTGGTTCTCCAGTTAATTATGGGAAAAGAGTTTTCCATGTTTAGGCGCCTGTGACCTTGACCTTTGCTCAAGTGACCCCAAAAACGATAAGAGTCATCTACTCTGTAAGTAATATCATCCTAAGAAGTTTGAAGGTTCTGGGTCAAATGGTTCTCAAGTTATTGATCGGAAACCGTTTTCCATTTTCTGATCCCTGTGGCCTAGACCTTTGATCAAGTGACCCACAAAATCAATAGGGGTCATCTACTCTACATGTCCAATCATCCTATGAAGTTTAAACAATTTGGGTCAAGTGCTTCTCAAGTTATTGATCAGAAACGGTTTGCCATGTTCAGGCCCCTGTGACCTTGACCTTTGATCTAGTTACCCTAAAAATAATCGTGTTCATCTACTCTGTAAGGTCTATCACGCTATGAAGTCTGAAGCTTCTAGGTCAAATGGTATTCCAGTTTTTTTAACGAAAATGAGGTGTGACGGACAGATGGCCCCTGTGACCTTGACCTTTGATGAGTGACTCAAAAAATCAATAGGGTTCATCATCTACTCTGTTAGTTCTATCACCCTATGAAGTTTGAAGGTTCTAGGTTAAGTGGTTCTCATGTTACTGATTGGAAATGTATTTCCATGTTCTGGTTCATGTGACCTTGACCTTTGATGGAGTGACCAAAAAATCAATAGGGGTCGTCTACTCTGCATGCCCAATCGTCCTATGAAGTTTCAACATTCTGAGTCAAGTGGTTCTCAAGTTATTGATTGACAATGGTTTTCCCTATGTAAGTCTATATAAACCATGTGACCTTCATAATTTAAACACTTGGTAGATGACTACCAGATGATGCCACATACCAAATATCAAAGCCCTAGGACCTGTGGTTTTTGATAAGAAAATTATCAAAATTTTCCCTATATAAGTCTATATAAACCATGTGACCCCAAGGGTGGGGCCATATTTGACCCTAGGTGGAAAATTTGAACAATCTTGGTAGAGGACCTATAGATGATGCTACATACCAAATATCAAAGCCCTAGGACCTGTGGTTTTGGACAAGAAGATTTTTAATGCTTTTCCTTTCGGTTGCCATGGCAACCAGAGTTCTGCACGGAATTCAATTTTTAAAGAAGACTATCCAAGGCAGGGGCGGATCCAGGAAATTTTCCAGAGGGGTCGAAACTGGGGTAAGTGCGGGAGGGGGTATCCCCCGGAAAATTTTTGTTTCTCAGTGTCAACGGAGAGCGAATTTCGAGCGTTTTAGAGTAAAGAAAAAAGCAAATATGTAATATCATCACTTCGAAAATAAGAAATCCAATATTATTTTACAAATTTTCCCATGACATGAAAACGAGCATAGTGGGGGTACGGATGAACAAGGATGAAAAAATTATTATTGGCCTTGACTAAGTTTAAACCCCCGCCGACTTCTACTTTGCTTGATATATTTGTATTTGCTTTTTAACTACAGACTGTCTCCAGGAATCAACTAAAACTGCTGACGAAGCAACAGAAACCACTGAACGGTATTTTGCATTAAAATGAATTGGCAATAATGATAAAACAGGTACAATTACAAAATGATACCGAAATGAACAACCTACTTGTTTTTCAATAAATTAAGACAGAGACGGAGTGTTGAACCCCGTCGGAGTGTTGAACGTGCAGAAATACCTTACACGTTGCCTTTGGCTGTATATAAGATTTGTCCATTTGTAAATAGGTACTTGTACTTCTTTTTTATGCAAATCATGTTATTACCTTCATGGAAACAAAATAATACATTTATTCTGTTTGTTTGATAGTTAGTTTTGGGTTTAATGGCGTTCAGTTATGTAACGGCCGGTAGTTAACCTAACCAGCGTTTCTGTATTATGTACCTGTCAACTTCCCCATATGAATCAAAGGTGTAGGATAAATAATTTACGACACTGCGTCTTTTAACAAATCGTCACAGAGAACCTACGCCCCACCCGGGGATCAAACTCACGACCTCGCATTCTGTATACCTGCGGTCTCTCTGTTGAACTAAGCGAGCGGGCCACATTTAATATGTGGTGGGTCTTCCTAACCAGTGTCCATGCATTTTGTTCCAATACTATCCTTTTTCCGCAAGTTACTGTCAACCTCTCTATATAAATCAGAAGCGGAGGACGTTATACTGCTTTTACCGAATCACCAAAGGGAAGAACACATGATTAGCCCGCGGAACGGACTCCATCCCTCCTTATTGAGATAAGTGGGTGGAATACAGATCCGCTTAGATCATAGCTTTCGTTTTTGCACGTTTCTTTACGATTATGCGTTCTTGATGTGCTCGTATTCATGAAGTTTACCGATGCGTATCACATGTTACCAGCTAAACAGTATCATGAGTATTAGAAACTTTGATAATAAGACTTTCTAAATTAAATAATAAATAACATACCTTTGTTAATCCAAACATAAACTGTCTAGTCGTGATGATTCACTTCATAAATCTAATTTCTTTTCGTATTTAACTTCCTTGTTACGCTGCATCGAGTTGTTTGAATAGCTTTGTAATTTGTTGCTTTAAAAAGCTGTCAAACAAATCAGGTAAAACCCCTTGGCAAACACCTGATAAAATGGCATTTCTAAATATTGATACAGGCATTCATAAGCGGGTCATGTTAAATGTTGAGGGCATATTTTTATGTAAGATTGTTGTACTGTCCAAGCGCCTTTAGTGATGTGCATAAAAACTATTATCGCGCGTGTTAAAGATGCGCCACAGAATTTCTATGTTGGTAATTATACACCATTTGCATGAAAAATTTGAGAAATACGAACTGACAGTGACACATATTAGACCAAGACAATATGTTTAAGGTTTCGATGGAGGCCTTGAGAAACAAAAATCAAACAACACCAAATCATAGAAAGAAAGAGTTGTTTGACATGAAAATTGAACAGCATGTAAAACATGTATATTACTTTACGAAACAAGTGTCAGTATACTGATATAAACACTGAATTCCGGAAAAGGGCTGCCTAAAGGGGCTCCACTTCCGGACAGTTAAACGCCTTTAAAAACTCACCATTTTCAAAGAACAGTTACACATGTTTGTTTTGATGCATTTACAATAGCCTGCGAGTGGTGAAATGTCACGTAACAAGGTGGAACATAGTTTTCAGCACAGGCACTTGGTTGCACTGATGGTATGTTGAAAATTCGCTTTTTAAAGAATCTTAAAAATTTGGTCTCAGGATAGATATAAAGATAAGGTATTGCACTCCGCCATTATCGGCCATTATCGGCAACGGAACTACGGTCGACTGGTTTTGCAAACGGTAGTAAGCCACTAATTTATCGTGGCGTGGTAACTAGAACTACCTAACTTATTTCATGCGTTAATATTACATATTAACTCTGTATTACTAAAACAGATCAATGGAAAAGACTGTAAAACGAACTGGAGTACGTGTCGATTTTTGCCTACAGAGCCAGAACCATAACACAGACACGTCGACAAAGATTGTACAAGAATTATCATTACAATTTTTCACAGAATTCATGATGGACCTCCAGAAATTTATAATTTTAACATGACATCACCGTACGTTAGGGATTCTAACTGACCAATCAGAGAGCTGCATTTTCGAGTACATGCCAGTTTCTACTTGAGTATAACGAAGTATATTTACAATGAAAATAAAGTGACTAGAAATAAATATCACACTATTTTAGATATCAAGATTTTTCAATGCACATGCTTCAGACGATGCTACAAACAACAAAACTTTGAAATTTTGTTCAAATATTATATGGATTTAATACCTTTATTTTAGTTTAAAGTTTGAGATTTTACAAAGGGGTCTACGATAAAGTCCGAGTGAAATGTAATAATCACCAAAGTGGAAATAATTATCATTGCGCAATGTTTTGGACATGATAAAATTATGAATGGTAATAACTGATTTGGTCTATTGCTGTACAGTTATTTTTTCCTGTCTCTTGACATGGTATTTTTCAAACATCTGATGTTGTTGGAGGAATACATAAGGTGTGCCTGCAGGTATAACTTCATTAGACACCTGGGTAGAACCACCAACCTTCCATGTACCAGGATAAATTTTTCAAGCGAAAGATTTCTACACCAAAGCAGGACTTATAATCCACACTGGTGAAGAGCATGTAAATGTAACTCCTCAGTTATGATGATAGTCTGTGTAAATATTTACTTACCAGCAATATGTAGGGTTATGGAATAACCTTTTTGACATTTCACTGGTTTAAGACCACAAACACTATAATAATCTATTTCATTTTCAAATTTAAAATTATAAATCCGTATTTAAACAAATCAGCACTTTATCTTAGACAAAACTGACTTCAAAAACTTAAAATTCTATAGCCTTCTGAACATTGCCTCCATAATATCTTAAATTTCCATCGGTAAAATGGATATTCTCAAATTGCTAGCTAACCTAAAACCAGACAAAGCTGCAGTACCAGACCATTTTTGTCCAGTTGCCTCCAGGAACTTAATGATGAAATTGTTGATGTTCTACTGGTAATCTTCCGACGATAATGTAGTATATATATACCTTATTATGATATCAATTCTGTGGATGGAAACAAAATCCTCCAGGAAAATCTTAACAAGCTAGAACAATGGGAAAATAAGTGGGACATGGAGTTTAATCCTTCTAAATTAGGCACTACATGTCACAAAAATCAAAGCTGTCATCAAAACCAAATATTTACTCCATGGCTATATTTTATAGTTAATTGTCAGTGCAAAATAGTGTGACAGATGTAAAATACCACTTAAATATCTTTAAATGCTAATAAACGCTTAATTTCATAATCATCGCAACAACAAACGAAAACGTCAAAACATAAGCATACAAATACTTGTCCGTCCACAGCTAGAATATGCATATACTATCTTGTCCCTAAGTAATACTATGGAATAACCTTGACCTTGTAGAATAACCTGACCACAAAGTTTCAGATGTACTGTGGAATAATCTTGACCACCCTGACCTTGCAGCTTTCAAAGTGGTTGTAGCAACCATAAAGTATATGTACTAGACCAGAGTGCTATGGGTTTTTTATCTTTTAATGCTTATTCTTTTTTAATCACACTTACCATGCTAACATTCCTTAAGCCTTTTCATTTTAGCTGATGTCGGACCCAACAGTCTTTTAGAACTCTTTTTCAACATAACTAGCAAGTCGACGTGTATCCCATGTCTCTATCAGTCGAGAGATGACTTGACATTATGAGAGAGAGAGAGAGAGAGAGAGAGAGAGAGAGAGAGAGAGAGAGAGGGAGGGAGGGAGGGAGAGAGAGAGAGAGAGAGATTTTTAATACCTGCCTGCAGCCACTTATGAAGTATATACCTACCTTTCATACAGAAATACATTTTCAATTTTTATAAATTAAATATCTGACATGTGCATTGTGAATAAGTTCTTTTTCTATAATTTAATGTTGTGAGCTTGTTTTTGACCTTGTGTAATATTTTTATTACATAGTTTAAAAAAAAAGACAACAGTCTTGATCAACTCTCAAAAGCCGGAAATAATTTAGTGGTTCAAAACCTTTTCATTACCCGTCATACACCGGTCATACACTTCCGTTGCCTCGTCAGATATATACCTTATATGTAATAATATACCAAAACCTAAAATTTTAACTTTTTTAATAAAAGGGATTCACTTACAGTAAATAATGTTTTTGAATACAGGGAGCACTGGTGCACGTATTAAAACCAACAAACAGTAGGTACAGGCCAATATAAGAAAAATACTATCAGTGCAACCAAGTGCCTGTGGTTTTCAGCAATTGTTTATCTTTTTTTCTTTACAAATGGCATTAATTTTCAAAGGGAGACAACTTTTTCTCAAAGATTACTTAAAATAATCGGAAAAAGTTGTTTCCCTTTGAAAATGAATGCCATTTGTACTTAAAATAATCGGGAACAGTTGTCTCCCTTTGAAAATGAATGCCATTTGTAAAGAAATAAAGATAAACAATTGCTGAAAACTGTGTTCCACCTTGTTATGCGAAATTTCACCACTCGCACGCTATTGCAAATGCATCAAAACGAACATGTGTAACTGTTCTTTGAAAATGGTGAGTTTTTAAAGGCGTTTAACTGTCCGGAAGTGGAGCCCCTTTAGGCAGCCCTTTTCCGGAATTCAATGTTTATATCAGTATACTGACACTTGTTTCGTAAAGTAATATACATGTTTTACATGCTGTTCAATTTTCCTGTCAAACAACTCTTTCTTTCTATGATTTGGTGTTGTTTGATTTTTGTTTCTCAAGGCCTCCATCGAAACCTTAATGTCTAAATATTCCATTGAATGAATATTCCATTGAATGAATATACTAATCCCCAATGATAACGTGATTCCTATCCGTTTTCAATTTCGTTCCCGTTTTGTTAGTTTTTTTTCTTCTAAGTGTTTGTATTTGCGTTTGTTTTCATAAAGCTTATGTTCATTATTCACTATTTATATGTTTAGTACAAGAATTCAACTAATATCATATTTGATATGACATTAAACTTTCCTGATCTGCCATGTCGGCTGCAGATATTTCTCTGTGTTGTGTCATAGATAAAATGGAAAAAAAAAATTATACAAAATAAAATGAAAATTAACTGCCGTAACTGAGTTTTGAACCCATGTGGCAAAAGATCTGATGAACATAAACAGTATGCTTTACCTCTGAGCTAATTTGTAATTGGTACATAAGCGTGAAATATTTAGATTTTGACAAGTTACAAAAATGTTGAATTCCCTATGCTCCATTTAAATTTATTAAATTTATAGTTGGGTAGTTAAACTATATTGAAAATAGGTTAACTAAACTGTGAAAGCACATTAATGCAGGGAGGGTGCCTAAAATGTATTATACAAGTATTATCCGAATGGTTACATGCGCGTTTCTGATTTTGATAGAAATGGCTAGTACGAGGGCCACTCTGTAAATAAATGAATATGGTACACAGTCTGTGTACAGTATTCATGCAGAAATCCAATAGGTGAATGCTGCAGAGAAGTCTCCCCTTGGTACGATCACACTGAAAAGTACCACACCCAAGTGCTTCATTCGACAAATATTTGCGCCCAGCCAGCATCTTTCAAAGACTAAGGTCTAGTAAAAAAGCCTCTTTTTCATCTCTCAGAAACTTTTTGAACGATGGCACTTTTCTGAGCCGCGCCGTTGTCATGAATCAATTGGACATACTTTAAATGCGTTCTATATACAGAGAAATATGTCTTACCATTTTCTAACTCAAAAAATCTCTGCGTTAGTAACAGTTTTCACCTATGGCTGCATACACCAAAGGAAAGTAAAACGGAAAATAGGCAGCTCACAGCAGGAGTGCAACCTTAGTGAGTTGGGTTTTTACGGCGAATCGACCCAAAATGGTCATATATCGCCGAAAGAGTGCAACCTTAGTGTTGTATGTATGCAAGCTAAGTAAAAAAAAAACTTGAAAGTACATGTAGTATCAGGAGTGCACTTACAGGACTCCGGTCAGTAGTTTTAAAGGGTTCCGATTTGCAAATTCATTAAAATTCAAATTACATCTTGCTGTAGCTGTTCAAATGACTCACATGTCATATGTAATCGAAGTTATATATGCTAGGAAGACGGTGTTGGCACAAATGTCCTTAATGAAAACAAAATGAGGAAAAAAGAATGCGGAAAAATATGTGTACGGCCATATCAGCTAACACATGTCAATTGTTTTCATTATTTTATACAATCTACTGGTTAAAATTTTCTTTTAGGACATGTATTCATAAGAAACATGTAGCAAGTTACCTGAAGCAACAATCCCAAGCATTTGTAAAACAACTGCAAATATTTTCTTACAATGTATGTTTTTGAGATTTCACTTATTTTTTAGGTGCGAGGCTCCGGTGCCTACGCTTCGAGGTACTGAGCATCGTAAATTGCGATACGAGGTGCCCTTTACAGATTGAAATCCTGAACCAAGAAGTTGCTTCATTTTCATCCGTCGATTTCAACTGATTTATATACTGTATGTCGCTGTGACAGGAGACATAAAAGATCCTAAAATTTAAACTTCCACTGAACATTTGTAAAAGAAGTAATAATTCTGCTCACCAAAACAGTATTTTTCAGCGATCACTTCGCATAAAGCCCCTGGCAACTATCTCATTAAGCTGCTTTTTCCTAAGTTGATCGATGCCATTTTTTAAAAAAAATATTCAGACTGCCTGCATGTTGTAAATAATTACGTCATTTGATATGTTGCTATATACATTACTGTTCTGTTCAGTTTACATGTGGTGGGGTACTTTGCTGTTTTGTAAGTTAAAAATGTGGTGTTACTCTGCAGTATGCAAAAAAAAATACAAATAATTGTTTGACGATTAGATACTTGAACTACCATTCTTTTACGATGTGTGTAGGACCTTTCATCATTCATGAATGATGAAAGTGGCGAACGACTGTGTACGATGGTCCCGTGCTTAAAAAGAAGCAACTGTCTGATGTTACACGAGATTGGAAAAGTCCAGCTGGCCATGTCCGCAACTACATATTAAAATTAAAGTGGAGGTCTAGTGGTTAACGTGTCGCCCGCTCATCGCAGGGGTCGTGGGTTCGATCCCCACTGTGTCACGTCCACGCCTTCTCATAGGACACCAGTACTGGTTTAAATAAGTTTGAAGCTTTCGTCACAATTGAGCTTAAATAAGTATAAACTAACTACAAATCATTATGAGGTAAATGCTTCACATCTTGATACAAAGTGGCTTTCATTTGAATTATGTTACAGATTGATCCAGTTACTAAAACATTTTAATCTGTGAACCACTTGATGCTGAAATAGATCCAATACTAAACCACGAAATAGAAGGGAAAGATTACCATTACTTAAACTTCATTCTAAAACGATTTCTTAGTACAAATTAATTTACTGAAATGTTGCCCCCAGTCTAAATTAATCCCAAAATGAACAAGAGGGCCATGATGGCCCTATATCGCTCACCTGTTATCACTGCACTTAAGGACATTAGTCTTCAAGGTCAAAATATCATAATGAAGATCAATCAAAAGAATTATGAGAAAATATAGTTGAAATTTTCTTAAAGTAACTTTAAATAAATTATTCTCAAATCAGGCCAGAAGTTTCATACAAGAAGATTTAATTTTAAAGTTTACTATATGGCCATATAGGGATAATGAGTGTCTCCTGCAGGACGCCATGTTTTTCGAAGAATCAAAATTATCTCAAGGAATTTGGTAGAAGGTCATCCAAGGCACATTTGTGTAAAATTATTTTGAAAACAGATCAGTAGCTTTTGAGAAGAAGATTTTCAAAGTTTTCTATATAGCCATATAGGGAAAAGAAGCCCCACCCCCCTATCAGGGGCCATAACTACAGAACCCATGATGGGAGTTTGGCCTGTTCAAGAAAGGAACCAATATCTTGTGGTGATACAAGTTGTGTGCAAGTTTGGTGAAAATCAAATCATACATGAAGCTGCTATTGTGCAGACAAGGTCAAAATAGCTAATTTTGGCCTTTTCAGGGGCCATCACTCTGGAACCCATAAAGGAATCTGGCCAGTTCAAGAAAGGAAGCGAGATCTTATGGTTATACAAGTTGTGTGCAATTTTGGTTAAAATAAAATCATAAATGAAGCTGCTATTGTGCAGACAAGGTCAAAATAGCTAATTCTGGCCCTTTCAGGGGCCATAACTCTGGAACCCATGATGGAATCTGACCGGTTCAAGAAAGGAACCAGGATCTTATGGTGATACAAGTTGTGTGCAAGTTTGGTAAAAATCAAATCATAAATAAAGCTGCTATTGTGCAGACAAGGTCAAAATAGCTAATTTTGGCCCTTTCAGGGGCCATAACTCTGGAACCCATAATGGGATCTGGCCGGTTCAAGAAAGGAACCGAGATCTTATGGTGATACAAGTTGTGTGCAAGTTTGGTTAAAATAAAATCACAAATGAAACCACTATGGTGCAGACAAGAAATTGTTGACGCATGCATCACGGACACACTGATGACAGACGAAGGGTGATCACAAAACCTCACCTTGTCACTATGTGACAGGTGAGCTAAAAATGGGCATCTTCTGCCCAGTACCCTTGCAACCACAAATTTGAATAATCACAAAATGTTAGCATTCTCAACATACAAAGCTAAACTAGTTTAATTCTGAATAATGCCAATGCCAACAAAACTAACTAGAACCGTCACAGGAGTGACGAATACCCCCACAATAAGGTCTTGTCAGAAGAATGGCAACCATAAGAAAGACATGACCACAAAAAGGTGCAATTTAAATGGAACTTGACCCATATTTTATGATTTTACACCTGTGTACCAAAATTTATCTAAATCTGTCAAGCCTTTCGTGAGTTATTGTCCGGCAACCATGAGTTTGACAAATTTTAAGTTGGAAACGGACCATAACTACATATAAAATTGGTGGTTTGTAGACAAAGTCAAACTTTACCTGTATTTTATGATGTCACACCTGTGTAACAAAAACATTTAAATCTGTCAAGAACTGTCACTGGAGTGTTTAATGACTCCAATGGTGGATGAATATTGCACAACAGCTTGAGTCTGTGTTAAGAAGTTTCAAATAATAAGAGAGGTACAGATAAAGTGTATCAAAACACTATACAAGTATAATTCTAAGCAAAAAGGGGGCATAATTCAGGAAATATTGGTGTAAGAATTATGCATCTTGTGTCATATGATGTGGGTGATGATGTGGAACAACTACTTCAAGTTTGAAACAAATGCATTTCCTAATAACTGAGATATTGTGAAAATGCATCGAAATTAACCTTAAATTCTATGTAAAAGGGGACATAATTCATGAAAAATTGGTGTCAGAGTTACACACCTTGTGTCACATGATGCGGGTGATAAGGTGGAACATGTATTTGAAGTTTGAATCAAATCCATTTAGTAATAACCGAGATATAGTGAAATAGCATCACAATTAACCTTAAATTCTAAGTAAAAGGGGGCATAACTCATGAAAAATTGGTGTCAGAGTTATGCACCTTGTGTCATATGATGTGGGTGATAAGGTGGAACATTTATTTTAAGTTTGAATCTACCTACAAACCCACAGACTTTCACACAACTCATATGAACAACAAGTCTTATATGTGAATCATTTATTAGAACAATGTTAAATCTTGAAATCATGTACAAATTTATGTTGAGAACAGAAAGTTCTCAATAAGCCTAACGATAACAATTGTTACAAAATTTTTGCTGTTATGGGAAGAGGTCAATCATGTCTTGTACAATGTCTACCAGATTTAAAATTATGAATAAATAAAAAAAACTAGTACATCACTGGAAAACACTAGTAGTAAGGTCTTCTTGGATTATTCTGAAAATAAAACCATCATATAATTAATAAATAACCAAGCAATAGAAAATGTTTTCATAAATCTAATTAGTACCACTGATTACAATGAAGAATGGGACATATATCACAAGTAATTTTACATTTTCTTCAGTGCTAACATTAACAATATATATTTTTTTTAAACTTATCCTAGTTTCTCTTTCCTAGAAACTGCACAATGAACAAATAAGTTGTGCCTTTCACAGATTACAAAGAGAAAAAAACTATATATTAAGGTTAAGCAGAAAAGTGTGGTAACTCTGGAAAGTTCCCTCCATGCCTTATGATTTCCTTCAAGAAGAAGAACAAAACTTTAAGATACTTACCAAGGGGTTTGGTCTAAATCTGTAGGCCAACATCATCCGCTTTCTATAAGCATCAAATTCATCATCTTCCTTTGAAAGGCCATCTGGTCTCTCAATACCAATACCTCTACCATCTACTGACACATTGCCCCTGAAAATAACATATATTGTGAAATTACTTAATTTCTTGGGCCAAAAAAATTGTTATTTTTGGACAAAACACAGTAAACTGTTATTTCATGGCAACTTGTATTCGTAGACTTCATATTTTAAACGTAAAATAAGTTAGATTTTTACTTGTTCATTGGAATTTTACTTGTTCATTGGAATTAAATTTGGTGGATTTACTTGTCAAAGAAATCCATGAAAATTAAACCCCTATGAATATTAATGATTTTACAATATATCTATAAATTGACATACTCATGCTTTCATAAATTATCCTTTCTTGTGTTTTCATGGTAGGACCATAGAACTTGATCAGTTATTTATTTATTTATTTGGGTTTACGGCGCACAAACACAGTTTAGGTTATATGGCGCCAAACAGGACTACAAATTTTGGTTTCACATCTCATTTATATCGAAATAAAAACATGAGGTATGGAATCCAAATTTGCATACCTGCTGGAATCACAGAGTTACAGCAAAACCTTGATCAGTCCTGTGCAAAAACCTTATATGAAAGAACATGACCCCTGAAAAACTCTCATACACAATATTGCTACCAAACTTGCTCTAATCTGTTCGACTTCTATACCAAATACTGTATGAACTTGTCGATTTTTGCTAAATAACTGTCAACCTTTGTGCGAGTCATTTAAATTTCAAAGAATAAAATCGATGTGAGCACTAAACTGCCAGACTACCAGCCATAGAGTTTCAAAGTAGTCCAGTGGGCCCTCTTTGAAAAAATTAGTACACCGACAGAATTTTCAGGTAGACCTTGAGCTCCGGACATGGAATTTCAGAAAGCCCAAGACACTATATCACACCCCTGATAGTTTTGCAGTTAGTACTCTTGATACAGTATTGATCATATAAACAGGGAAAACTTACTCATGACAGGTATGTTTTTAATGATCAATTTCCCGTAAGTTTCTTAGAACAACAATAGTAGTCATCTCTACACACCAAAGCCCAACCATTACTTTCTAGGAATTTATTATTAGAGGATACTGTAGTCAATTAAATAAAATATGTTTTTCTGATGGAAGGACAGACAGACTGGTTTATATGACCATAAGCTCTTCCATTAAACAGGGTTATAAAACATTATATGACCATAAGCTCTTCCATTAAACAGGGTTATTAAATGGAGCAATGGATGGTGACAAAACACATTGGCTCTCTTAGCCTTCATTTGTCTCAGGTAAGCAACAAAAGTGACATTTATGTAGAACATGTGGTTCAGGTGAGTGAAAAACATGATAAATGAACCTACTTATTGACCGGGTTTAAAATTCCTTGACTTTCCGGACCAAGACCTTCACCTTCCTGCCAACCAAGTTTCTGCAACATCTGGTACCCGATATTCTCACAGGTTATTTTAAAATCTTTATAATCACTAAAGTCTGGTGTCCGGCCTTCTTTTAATGCCTGAAATGGGATAAAAACTTTGTTAAAATCAGACAGCTCTGAACACAGTTCTTCAGACTACATAAAACAATGTTTTTGTAAAGCTTATGCTTTCCCAATGTAATACCACATCTGAAAATATGTCTTAATCCCTGCTATTTGTTGTCAAATTTGTGATGAGGCCAACAGCAACTAATATAAAACCTGCTTATAAAGGCTACCATTTTCTCTTCATGTGTTTCCAGAGTGTAAATTTATGTGTGGAGAGACCACCTATAACTACAAAAACTCTTTTTTTTATAATTTCCTTGTGTCTTTACCAACAGTTTGACTGTTTTTGAAAAGTGAACATGTTTTCCTAGACATCTTACTAGTACTGACTGAATGTCAACAAGAAACCTGAAACATGACCTGGCAGTTAAATAGTTAGCTAATGAACCAGATGACTGAATATAAGTGTAGATGTTCATACCTTAAATGTTTCCATAAACCGCTCCAGCTCATCAGGAGGAAGAAAATCTCCAATATGATGCTTTCCTTTACCTGCCTCCGTCAGAGCCTCGGCCCATTCTACAACATACAGAGACAACACCTGTTATAAAACTCATTATTTCAAGAAACAGAATATATATCAGATATCTAACTTCCAAATCAAGATTCCTATTTGAACAAGCCTTTACTATTTCAAAAACATTCACAAAAGCCAGGAATGGTTATCATTTTATGTAAACGGACCATATCCAAGCTTAATACAGATTGCAGACATCTCTTAACAGGTTACACAAAGGAAGAAAGAACTGTATGTATCTCTAGAAATCAACAAGTCAGAGAAAAAACAAGAGGACCATGATGGTCCTGAATCGCTCACCTGCCCCCACATGAACTGAGTATGACCTCGTTTTTTCTATTATTTGACACAGTGACCTAGTTCTTGAGCTCATGTGACCTACTTCTGAACCTGACCTAGATATCATCAAGATAAAAATTCTAACCAATTTTCATGAAGATCCATTGAAAAATATGGCCTCTAGAGAGGTCACAAGGTTTTTTTATTATTTGACATAATAACCTAGTTTTTGAAGGCATGTGACCCAGTTTTGTACTTGACCTAGATATCATCAAGGTGAACATTCTCATCAATTTTCATATAGACCTCATGAAAAATATGGCCTCCAGAGAGGTCACAAGGTTTTTCTATTTTTAGACGTACTGACCTAGTTTTGACCGCATGTAACCCAGTTTCAAACTTGACCTAGACATCATCAAGATGAACATTCAGACCAACTTTCATACAGATCCCATGAAAACTATGACCTCTAGAGTGGTCACAAGGTTTTTTCTATTACTGGACCTACTGACCTAATTTTTGTCCGCATGTGACCCAGTTTCAAACCTGACCTAGATATCATCAAGATGCAGATCCCATGAAAAATATGGCCTCTACAGAGGTCACAGGGTTTTTCTATTATTTGACTTACTGACCTAGTTTTTGACTGCACGTGACCCAGTTTCAAACTTGACCTACATATCATAAAGATGAACATTCTGATCAATTTTCATGCAGATCCAATGAAAAATACAGCCTCTAGAGAGGTCACAAGGTTTTTCTATTATTTGACCAACTGACCTAGTTTTGGACCGGACATGACCCAGTCTCGAACTTGACCTAGATATCATCAAGATGAACTTTCTGACCAATTTTCATGCAGATCCCATGAAAAATATAACCACCAGAGAGGTCACAAGGATTTTCTATTATTTGACCTACTGACCTAGTTTTTGACGGTACGTAACCCAGTTTCGAACTTGACCTAGATATCATCAAGATGAACATTCTGACCAATTTTTATAAAGATCCATTAAAAAATATGGCTTCTAGGGAGGTCACAAGGATTTTCTATTTTTAAACCTACTGACCTAGTTTTGGACTGCACATAACCCAGTTTCGAACTTGACCTAGATATCATCAAGATGAACATTCTGACCAATATTCATAAAGATCCCATAAACAAGAGGACCATGATGGTCCTTAATCGCTCACCTATCCCCACATGACCCAGTGTTGAACTAAGTATGACGTCATTATTTCTATTATTTGACATAGTTACCTAGTTTTTGAGCACATGTGACCTAGATATCATCAAGATAAAAAATTCTGACCAATTTTCATGAAGATCCATTGAAAAATATGGCCTCTAGAGAGGTCACAAGGTTTTTCTATTACTTGACCTATTGGCCTAGTTTTTGAAGGCATGTGACCCACTTTTAAACTTGACCTAGATATCATCAAGGTAAACATTCTCACCAATTTTCATGAAGATCTCGTGAAAAATATGGCCTCTAGAGAGGTCACAAGGTTTTTCTATTTTTCGACCTACTGACCTAGCTTTTGATCGCACATGACCCAGTTACAAACCTGACCTAGATATCATCAAGCTGAACATTCTCACCAATTTTCATGAAGATCCGTTGAGAAATATAGCCTCTAGAGAGGTCACAAGGTTTTTTCTATTTTTAGACCTACTGACCTAGTTTTTAACCCCACGTGACCCAGTTTCGAACTTGACCTAGATATCATCAAGGTGAACATTCTGACCAATTTTCATGAAGATCTCATGAAAAATATGGCCTCTAGACAGGTCACAAGGTTTTTGTATTTTTAGATCTACTGACCTAGTTTTTAACCCCACGTGACCCAGTTTCGAACTTGACCTAGATATCTTCAAGGTAAACACTCTGACCAATTTTCATGAAGATCCATTGAAAAATATCGCCTCTAGAGAGGTCACAAGGTTTTCCTATTTTTAGACCTACTGATCTAGTTTTTGAAGGCACGTGACCCAGTTTCGAACTTGACCTAGATATCATCAAGGTGAACATTCTGACCAATTTTCATGAAGATCCATTGAGAAATATGGCCTCTAGAGAGGTCACAAGGTTTTTCTATTTTTAGATCTAATGACCTAGTTTTTGACCCCACATGACCCAGTTTCGAACCTGACCTAGATATCATCAAGGTGAACATTCTGACCAATATTCATGAAGATCTCATGAAAAATATGGCCTCTAGAGAGGTCACAAGGTTTTTCTATTTTTAGATCTACTGACCTAGTTTTTAACCCCACGTGACCCAGTTTCGAACTTGACCTAGATATCATCAAGGTGAACATTCTGACCAACTTTCATGAAGATCCATTGAGAAATATGGCCTCTAGAGAGGTCACAAGGTTTTTCTATTTTTAGACCTAATGACCTAGTTTTTGACCCCACGTGACCCAGTTTCGAACTTGACCTAGATATCATCAAGGTTAACATTCTGACCAATATTCATGAAGATCTCATGAAAAATATGGCCTCTAGAGAGGTCACAAGGTTTTTCTTTTTTTAGACCTACTGACCTAGTTTTTGAACCCACGTGACCCAGTTTCGAACTTGACCTAGATATCATCAAGGTGAACATTCTGACCAATTTTCATGAAGATCTCATGAAAAATATGGACTCTAGAGAGGTCACAAGGTTTTTCTATTTTTAGATCTACTGACCTAGTTTTTAACCCCACGTGACCCAGTTTCGAACTTGACCTAGATATCTTCAAGGTAAACACTCTGACCAATTTTCATGAAGATCCATTGAAAAATATCGCCTCTAGAGAGGTCACAAGGTTTTCCTATTTTTAGACCTACTGACCTAGTTTTTGACCGCACGTGACCCAGTTTCGAACTTGACCTAGATATCATCAAGGTGAACATTCTGACCAATTTTCATGAAGATCCATTGAGAAATATGGCCTCTAGAGAGGTCACAAGGTTTTTCTATTTTTAGATCTAATGACCTAGTTTTTGACCCCACATGACCCAGTTTCGAACTTGACCTAGATATCATCAAGGTGAACATTCTGACCAATATTCATGAAGATCTCATGAAAAATATGGCCTCTAGAGAGGTCACAAGGTTTTTCTATTTTTAGATCTACTGACTAGTTTTTAACCCCACGTGACCCAGTTTCGAACTTGACCTAGATATCATCAAGGTGAACATTCTGACCAACTTTCATGAAGATCCATTGAGAAATATGGCCTCTAGAGAGGTCACAAGGTTTTTCTATTTTTAGACCTAATGACCTAGTTTTTGACCCCACGTGACCCAGTTTCGAACTTGACCTAGATATCATCAAGGTTAACATTCTGACCAATATTCATGAAGATCTCATGAAAAATATGGCCTCTAGAGAAGTCACAAGGTTTTTGTTTTTTTAGACCTACTGACCTAGTTTTTGAACCCACGTGACCCAGTTTCGAACTTGACCTAGATATCATCAAGGTGAACATTCTGACCAATTTTCATGAAGATCTTATGAAATATATGGCCTCTAGAGAGGTCACAAGGTTTTTCTATTTTTAGACCTACTGACTTAGTTTTTGATGGCACGTGACCCAGTTTCGAACTTGACCTAGATATCATCAAGATGAACATTCTGACCAACTTTCATAAAGATCCCATGAAAAATGTGACCTCTAGAGTGGTCACAAGCAAAAGTTTACGGACGCACAGACGGACGACGGACACCGCGCGATCACAAAAGCTCACCTTGTCACTTTGTGACAGGTGAGCTAAACATGTGACCTCTAGAGTGGTCACAAGCAAAAGTTTACGCACGCACGCACGGACTGACGGACGGACGCTGCGTGATCACAAAAGCTCACCTTGTCACTTTGTGACAGGTGAGCTAATAAAAAGCTGCCTAAATCAAATCAGAGGTCACTATTACATTTACTTTGTAAGTTTATGTCTGATTCCTTTATTTTGCTGCTTGTCATTTACGTTATGAATACAAATGTCAATTAACCTTTAGTAGCATCCATTTCTGCAGTTCTGTTTTTATGTTCCCAGGTTCCAATTTCGTCCGTTTCTTCATCAGAATCATATTCATATTTTGGCTTGACCTTGACCCCTGGTAGTTCTGCCATGAGTGCAGCTTCCTGGGCTTTCTTCTGTGCAAGTATCAGCTCGTACATCATGTTTATCTACAATTCAGTAACAACTATTTTATCTTTTGCTCAAAAGAAATACTGCCTGACTTTTTGCTATACAAAATATTTCAACAATTAAAATTCAGGCTTTGTCTTTTGAAATCTCGGAAAATACTTTTCACAGAGATTTGATATCTGTCATTTGCCATTCAAATAGGTAAACCAAATATAAACTGGTCCCCATTAACACCAATCATTCCCATCAGCTATGGGATACATGAACTTTACTAATCTTATTTAGCCATGCATACTGCAGTTCTTTGTACATTTTGATAAAACACTGACCTCACGTTGCTCTCGAATTTGCTCAATCTGTTCGGCATTCATTGTGTCTGACCCAACCATGCGTCGAGAAAATTCTTGCAGGGTTACTGTATGAACATGTACTGGCTGAGCTGTAACAAAAATATCAAGCTAGAATATAGTGCAGTTTATAAGATATTTATCTTACTATTTATAAAACAAAAATACTGGGGTTGGCAGCAAATAGCATTTTTAATAAATTTTCTTTTCAGTATCGTTTAAAAAGAGAAAAACTTAAAACAGGAAGTACAACACTTTTTTTTACCATGACAGAGATTACAAGAAAATCACACTACAGTGAGAGAAAAATAGATGTTTGTCCATATGATACAACTACTGTTAGTTTGAATCAAATCTTTTCTGTAATAACAGAGATAGGGTGAAATTGCATTAAAATTAACTTGAAATTGTGAACAAGAGGGTCATCATGACCCTGAATCACTCACCTGAGTAATATGAGCCACACATTTAAAATGGCAAACTTATGCTAAAATATTAGAAAGTAGGTCAGTAGGTCAAATTCATGGTCACTGAAAGTCAGTTTTAAGATCAGTGTGCAAAACTGTATTTGTCATCCAAATTTCAAGGCTGTATCTTAAAAACAAGTGCAAGGTAAAAAAAACATCAGCGCCAATATACAGTTTTTCTAAAAAAAATGTATATTTATCAACACAAAACTTCATTACCCCACCTACCGACCTAAGTTGACCTTACTTCGTTTATCTCGATTTTTCGATATCTCGACTTTTTTCCCTTGGTCCCGATGAAGTAGAGATATCGAGATTTGACTGTAGTTTAAGTCAAGCCAACAAAAGTATTTTCCTTTCTGTTTTTTGCTTTTGTATTTCTAGAAGAAAACAAACCTCATATCCAGTGAACATCTTTTTAAGTTGGTGAGGCCAAATAATTAACAGAATAATAAATAATACCTTTTTCTTCTTCTGGTCCCCAGCGACTTCTACGTTTCCTTTTCTGCCCTTTTGGTACATCTGAAAGACATACGGGTAACTCATTTCATTGATATTGAGTTATAAAGAACACATCTATCTAAAACTTAAAGACTTAAAAAAAATAAAAAAATTTCAAAATCTTTCAAAATTGCAACCTTACTACATATATCTTCATTTGTTTCGATAAGTTTATTCCACTTGCCTTTTCATCATAAAACATAACTACAATTATCTGCTTTGCTGGGCTTCAATTCAAGTCTTAACATTTTAAATGTCAACTGGTGACTTCTCAGCTTTGTTGGAAAAGATACAGGTGGCACAGGTTGGAAATGAGGTAAAATCACTAGTCGTTAAAGCAGAGCCCTGCCTTTTGCTACACATCACCTGTGAACAGATACCACATGGCTCTACAGACCTCTTAAGTACTTTCATTTCAAAGTTTAACATAAGTTTAACATTTGAAGTTTACTGTAACTTGTTAATAAAGACATGTGGGCTCTCCTATGTATGGTTTGAATACATTTTACTCTTGCTGTTTCCAGAGTTAAACAAGAGCTGTCCGTAAGACAGCCAAGCTCGACTATTCGAAATATTGTCACAGAAGCAGGAAATTATTACCCAAAATGTTAAATATCAAAAGAGTTTTAAGTTCGAAAGGGGACATAATTTGACCAAAATACATATCAGAGTTATGGGACTTGGTGCTATTAACTAGTTTTATAACCCCGAAGAAACATATTAAGTTTCAATTCAATATCTGCATTAGTTTTGGGGATAGTAACTTGCATGTAAAACTTTAACCAGAATTTTCTAAGTCCAAAAGGGGGCATAATTTGCTCAAAATACATGTTAAGAGTTATGGAACTTGACCCAGTGAGGTTGGTAATTGACCTAGAAAAAGAATAAATAAGTTTCAAAGCTATATGCCTTTTGGTAATAGCTGTATGTACTTGCACGCAAAACTTTAACCAGGATTTTCTAAGTCCAAAAAGGGGCATAATTTGCCCAAAATACACGTCAGAGTTATAGGACTTGGTGCTATCAACTAGTTTTATAACCCCGAAGACACATGTGAAGTTTCAATTTAATATCTGTAGTAGTTTTGGAGATAGTTACTTGCATGTAAAACTTTAACCAGGATTTTCTAAGTCCAAATGGGGCATAATTTGGCCAAAATACATGTCAGAGTTATGGGACTTGACCCAGGGAGGTAGGTAATTGATCTAGAAAAAGAAAAAATAAGTTTTAAATCTATATGCCTTTTAGTAATAGCTGTATGTACTTGCACGCAAAACTTTAACCAGAATTTTCTAAGTCAAAAAGGGGCATAATTTGCCCAAAATAAAGGTCAGAGTTATGGAACTTGGTGCTATCAACTAGTTTTATAACCCCGAAGACACATGTGAAGTTTCAATTCAATATCTGCATTAGTTTTGGAGATAGTAACTTGCATGTAAAACTTTAACCAGAATTTTCTAAGTCCAAAAGGGGGCATAATTTGGCCAAAATACATGTCAGAGTTATGGGACTTGACCCAGTGAGGTAGGTAATTGATTTAGAAAAAGAAAAAATAAGTTTTAAATCTATATGCCTTTTAGTAATAGCTGTATGTACTTGCACGCAAAACTTTAACCAGAATTTTCTAAGTCCAAAAGGGGCATAATTTGGCCAAAATAAAGGTCAGAGTTATGGGACTTGGTGCTATCAACTAGTTTTATAACCCCGAAGACACATGTGAAGTTTCAATTCAATATCTACATTAGTTTTGGAGATAGTAACTTGCATGTAAAACTTTAACCAGAATTTTCTAAGTCCAAAAGGGGGCATAATTTGCTCAAAATACATGTTAGAGTTATGGAACTTGACCCAGTGAGGTTGGTAATTGACCTAGAAAAAGAATAAATAAGTTTCAAAGCTATATGCCTTTAAATGATAGCTGTATGTACTTGCATGCAAAAACTTAACCAAGGTGTGACGCCGACGCCGACGCCGACGCCGACGCCAGGGTGAGTAGAATAGCTAGACTATTCTTCGAATAGTCGAGCTAAAAACTGAGCTTTGAGACCAGTCTGAAATCTCGAACATCTGATTGGTCGTTCCCCAGCAGTTTTAAAATAGACAAATGGGAATGTAACATTTTGAGACTGGCCTTCAAACTAAAGATTTATACCCTTGCAACCAGTACTCACCCTCTGTTTTTACCCCTCTTGCAACATCAATCTTGAACATAAAATACTTGTACTCGGAACTTTCCTCATCAAACAAAAATCTGAAATACATGATTGGTAACAATAAAATGTTAAAACCACAGCACTAAACATCAGTTTTAACTGAATTTATGATAATATCTAAAAAGTTCATTAAATAATTAGCTTAGTATACCAGTAGCATAAATGTACTAGATTAATTTTGATCATTTACTTAACTATAAAGGGCCTCACTTGCCAAAAGCTTAAAACTGCTGACTTCAAATCACTAGTACTTAATGATTCCTTTCCAAAATTCACAAGAACTGTAGATTTCTTTCATGCAAGAAAGCTTTCAAGCGGGCTTATGGAATGTCAGTGGTTCAATTGCACATCAATAGCTGACATAATGCCTGAAGGAGCACTTCCTTCATCATTTAAAAGCTGGAAAGTTGCCACGAGACCTAAAACTGCATCCAAACCAAACCAAAACGAGAGTTGTTTGTCACCCATGATAGCTTGTTGGAGGCAAGCGGTATGACTTTGTAGGCTGTGACCTTCACTACTGATAAAATGACCTCAAAAACAATAGAGGTCATCTACCGACAACAGGCAATCATCCTGACAAGTTTACTGACTGCAGAACAAAGTGTTCCTAAGTTGTTGAGAAGAAACCATTTTCAGCTTTGCTTTGACCTACTAATTCCCATAACAAGAAAGGTCATCTACTGAGCAAAGACATTCTATGAACATGATGAAGTCTGACCAATGTGAGACAAAGCATTCTCTAGATATTGCTCCAGAACCAAATGGTCTACAGACTGACAGGCCAACAATGGCAAAACAATATACTCCTTTTTCTTTACAGGGGACATAATATTCTCAGTTACCACTTCCTAGATTTCTAAACTGTCAGTACAATACGAACAGGCTGTGAGCAGGTGATGTAAATTCTAAACAGTTTCTAAATTTATAAGTATCAAGATTTCCTACACGTACACAGGCGTTTCACCAGGAGGACTATTTTGGGGTAGAGAATACAAATAAGACTCTCCAATAGAAGAAGTTTCCCTAGATAATTCTTTATAACAACTATGCATACAAATGAGTCTCAACACTACACAGTATAATTTTAGATTGAAGAATAGCAGAATAAACTTGCAATCTCTTCGTATGTAGTTTAGTCCAGGAATAGCAATTGGGCAGATTTTGGTTTCTTTAGTGTTCATCTATTTATTCTGAATATTCAACTATTGTTGGAGAACCAAAACAATTATGTCAATAGGTATCAGACCAGTATTCTTATCTGGATACCTTTATCTAGGAATTAGTTACTGTGAAATCATTAATATTTGTGGGGGACTAATTTTCGTGGCTTTCGTGGTTGAGTCAATCCAATAAATTTAATCCCAACAAACAAATAAAATATCCATTCAGTTGAAATCCACAATTCATTTCCCCACGTAATTACCATTTTGACCAAAACATTGAAATTTCATGCCCACGAAATTGAATGATTTTACAGTAACTGTATAAGTAAGTATTTTTACCTAATATGCGACACTGAAGCAGACATCCTGCTATGAAAATGTTTATGATTGTACATGAGTAAAATGATTGCAGTCAATGATAAATGAATAATTCACAATACATAATTGGCTGAGATAAGGTAATTATTTCTTTTAATGTAATAAACCATTAGCAAACAAGCTGGCAGATTGTTTTATGTAAATACCAGTAAACAATTCATTGGCCAACGAATACATTTCAGGGAAACTGTTACATGGTAACTAATGCACAACTTCAGCTTAGTGCAAATGTTTCCAGCAAAAACAGCTCTGCCTCCCATAATTCGATTGTTTTGCAGGCAGACTAGGACCAAGTAGGGAAACAAGAGCTGTCTGATGACAGCGCGCTCGACTATTCGAAGAATTGATTGAAGAATGGGGTCAAAATATTTCCACAGATATTCAGAAAAGAAATAAATAGATTAGACAAACAATGTTCCTGTATTTCTTTGATTTCGATAAGTCTAGCACTAAATGGCAATGTATGAACCAATTTTAAAGTCCAGAAAGGGCCAAAATTCAGTCAAAATAGTTATGTACTCTTGCCCAGATGGAAATCATAATGATAAACAAGTGTTCAAAGTTTAAAAGCCATATGTAAAATAATTTTGACAAAATGTGGACTTGTATGAAAACAGAACCAATTTCAAAGTCCAAAAAGGGCCATAATTCAGCCAAAATAGATGACAGAGTTATGTACTCTTTCCTACAGATAGAGATTATTATACTAAACAAGTGATAAAAGTTTCAAAGCCATATGTCAAACACTTTACAAAATATATGAACTGGTACGGAAAACTTAACCAAGATTTATAAGTCAAAAGGGGCCATAATTCAGCCAAAATCCTTGATGGAGTTATGTGCTCTTGCCTATAACTGGACATGGTGATGGTAAACAAGTGTTGAAAGTTTCAAAGCTTTATCTCAAAAGACTTTGTCAAAATGTGGACTGGCACGAAAAACTTAACCAAGGTGTGACGCCGACGCTGACGCCGTGGTGAGTAGGACAGCTCTACTTATTCTTCAAATAGTCGAGCTAAAATACATTGGAGGAGAGGGGGAGCAGCAGGTGCAGGGTGTGCTTGAGGCATGTTACGAAATATCTAGACACTTACCAGCAAAAAATAATTCAACATTACAGGGACAGAGAGTGGGGTGCTGGGATATGTATGTTTGTGCTGAATGTGTTTGAGGGATATCAGGAATACCAAGATACAGGATCAATGAACTGAACAGAAAGTAAAAAACAAGAGGGCCATGAAGGCCCTGTATTGCTCAACTGACCTATTGACCTAAAGATCATCAAGATTAACATTCTGACCAAGTTTCATTAAGATATGGTCATAAATGTGGCCTCTATAGAGTGTTAACAAGCTTTATATTTGATTTGACCTGGTGACCTAGTTTTTAACCCCACATGACCCAGATTTGAACTTAACCTAAAGATCATCAGGATTAATATACTGACCAAGTTTCATTAAGATATGGCCATGAATGTGGTATCTAGAGTGTAAAGCAGCTTTTTCTTAGATTTGATCTGGTGACCTAGTTTTTAACCCCAGATGACCAAATATTGAACATATCCAAGATTTTATTGAGAGTAACATTCTGACCAAGTTTCATTAAGATTGGACAAAAATTGTGACCTCAAGAGTATTAACAAGCTTTTCCTTTGATTTGACCTGGTGACCTAGTTTTTGACCCCAGATGACCCAATATCAAACTCGTCCAAGATTTTATTGAGGGTAACATTCTGACCTAGTTTCATTAAGATTGGGCCAAAATTGTGACCTCTAGAGTGTTAACAGTCAAATTGTTGACAACGGACGGACGACGGACAGACGACGGCGGACACAGGGCGATCACAAAAGCTCACCTTGAGCACTTTGTGCTCAGGTAAGCTAACAACAACTAGAAATTGTGTCCATAGGACAGGCCCCCACTTACTGCCCCATCCTCTACATAGCAAAAATCTATCAAACGGCCATAACTGCAGTAAAATATTCACAGACAAAAATTTGCTTCCTTTAAGGTAATCTGCACATCAAGCTTGTTCATCTGTGAAAATTTGAAAAAAATCAGACTGATAGTATTATACTTCATAGTCAAGAAACAATTTTCAGTTTCCAAGTGACCTTGACCTCTGAAGCATAACCCAAACAAGAGGACCATGATGGTCCTGAATCACTCACCTCTTCCAACATGACCCAGTTTTGAGTATGACGTTTTTTTTTCTATTATTTGACATAGTGACCTAGTTTTGAACTTGACCTAGGTATTATCAAGATAAAAATTCTGACCAATTTTCATGAAATTCCATTGAAAAAAATGGTCTCTAGATAGGTAACAAGGTTTTTCTATTATTTGACCTATTGACCTAGTTTTCGAAGGTACTTGACCCTGTTTTGAACTTTACCTAGATATCATCAAGGTGAACATTCTCACTAATTTTCATGAAGATCTCATGAAAAATATGGCCTCTAGAGAGGTCACAAGGTTTTTCTATTTTTATACCTACTGGCCTAGTTTTTGACCGTACATGACTGGTTTCAAAACTAACCTAGATATCATCAAGGTGAACATTCACATCAATTTTCATAAAGATCCATTGAAAAATATGGCCTCTAGAGAGGTCAAAAGATTTTAATAATTTTAGACCTACTGACCTAGTTTTTTACCGCAGTTGACCCAGTTTCAAATTTGACCTAGATATCATCAAGATGAACATTCAGACCAACTTTCATACAGATCCCATGAAAAGTATGGCCTCTAGAGAGGTCACAAGGTTTTTTTTTATTAATTGACCTACTGACCTAGTTTACTAAGGCACGTGACCCAGTTTCAAACTTGAACTAGATATCATCAAGGTGAACATTCTGACCAATTTTCATGAAGATCCATTCATAAGTATGGCCTCTAGAGAGGTCACAAGGTTTTTCTATTTTTAGACCTACTGACCTAGTTTTTGACCACACATGACCCTGTTTCGAACATGACCTAGATATCATCAAGATGAACATTCAGACCAACTTTCATACAGATCCATTGAAAAATATGGCCTTTAGAGAGGTCACAAGGTTTTTCTATTATTTGACCTACTGACCTAGTTTTTGAAGGCATGTGACCCACTTTCGAACTTGACCTAGATATCATCAAGATGAACATTCAGACCAACTTTCATACAGATCCCATGAAAAATATGGCCTCTAGAGAGGTCACAAGGTTTTTCTATTATTTGACCTACTGACCTAGTTTTTGATGGCACATGACCCACTTTCGAACTTGACCTAGATATCCTCAAGATGAACATTCTGACCAATTTTCATGAAGATCTTGTGAAATATATGGCCTCTAGAGAGGTCACAAGGTTTTTCTATTTTTAGACCTACTGACCCAGTTTTAAACTTGACCTAGATATCATCAAGATGAACACTCAGACCAACTTTCATACAGATTCCATGAAAAATATGGCCTTTAGAGAGGTCACAAGGTTTTTCTATTATTTGACCTACTGACCTAGTTTTTGATGGCACGTGACCCAGTTTCGAACTTGACCTAGATATCATCAAGGTGAACGTTCTGACCAATTTTCATGAAGATCTTGTGAAATATATGGCCTCTAGAGAGGTCACAAGGTTTTTCTATTTTTAGACCTACTGACCTGTTTTTGATGGCACGTGACCCAGTTTCGAACTTGACCTAGATATCATCAAGGTGGACATTCTGACCAATTTTCATGAAGATCCCATGAAAAATATGGCCTTTAGAGAGGTCACAAGGTTTTTCTATTTTTAGACCTACTGACCTAGTTTTTGATGGCACGTGACCCAGTTTCGAACTTGACCTAGATATCATCAAGATGAATATTCTAACCAACTTTCATAAAGATCCCATGAAAAATGTGACCTCTAGAATGGTCACAAGCAAAAGTTTACGGACGCACGCACGGACACACTGACGCACGGACGGACGGACGATGGACACCGCGTGATCACAAAAGCTCACCTTGTCACTTTGTGACAGGTGAGCTAAAAACAATAGGGATCCTTCTGAAGTGGTGCTAAGTGACCCTGTAAAGTTTAAAAGGTATAGTTACTACACTTTATATGACTTTGAGAATAAGCCTATAAGTAATTAACGATTTTCATCATGGCAAAACTAATCACTCAAAAAGTTATACAAATAAACATGCAAATACTTACTTGAAAACTGGATCATTCTTGTGGTCTTCTCTCAACTGATTCAATGCATGGTCTCCATTCTGCCCCACATACATTGCCAGGTTATCAATCAGTTCTCGTGTCTCGTTTTCTGGGGGAGAAACTAGAAGCAGCCAATCAGTACCTAGCCCTTTCATCTACCCCTTTTTTTTCTTAAACCCTAAAATCGTTAATACTTTTCCCATAGAGAATCAGGTCATTTAGGACATCAGCAACCAGCTGACACAATTATGATCTTTTTTTTCAACAAACGTCAGCACAATTTTCAGTTTATCAGTTTAAACATAGCTTTCATCTGTTATTACAAAAATCCTTTTAAAAGTTGAAATACACCTTGAATAACCTGATTCTGTGATAAACAGGAGTACCCCAGCAGTAAATTGTGATGAATCGTGCACGCATGCAACACCCCAGTATAGATAAATTAAGTGCACCCCACCTCCTCACTATGTTTCAGCCAAATTTTTTAAGTCATCCCAACATAAAGACAGCTTGTTAAACTTCTTTCAACAGCACAAGATTAATCCAAACAAAGTTTTCCTTTATTTCAACTACATGTCATCAATAAATCTAATTTGATGACTATGAACAGAAAGTTTGTATCTAAATGTTATGTTTTAGATATTTACCTTGTTCATCTTCAAACACATTGCTGGTCGTCATGGACTCTTTCTTGAATTCTATTTTCTTCATCGCCAATGAGATCCTGAAAGCAACAGAATTACATAATGTAACTTTATTTACAGTTGCTAGAAGGAACAAAAAAATCATAAATCTTTATCACATTAAACCTATTAAAGGAACTTGTTTGTCTTTTTGTGGCATTACAGCAGTGATTTCAAAATTTATCATTAACTATAGGTGGTCTTCGGTACAAACTAACTTATCTTAAACTTTTGTAAAGTACATTCCTTATGGAATTTTGAAATAAATACACTGGTATGCATTTTTACAAATTCATGAATCTCAGTTTACACATTTGAACAAAGTCTCTGTAAATGTTGATATTCAAAAGTTCATCCTAACTATAAACTGTCAATAAATAACATTTTATTTCTAATTTTTGGCCATAATGTAGCAAATATATCTATATTATATTTCCCTTAACAACTGATACATTTTATAACCCTGACATCAAATTTCAATAACTCTCTCATCTCCCTTCCACAAAAAGAAACAAGAGGACCATGATGGTCCTGAGTCGCTCACCTCTTCCCACATGACCCAGTTTTGAGTATGACGTCGTTTTTTCTATTATTTGACATAGTGACCTAGTTTTTGAGCTCATGTGACCCAGTTTTAAACTTGACCTAGATATTATCCAGATAAAAATTCTGACCAATTTTCATGAAGATCCATTAAAAAATATGGTCTCTAGAGAGGTCACAAGGTTTTTCTATTATTTGACCTACTGACCTAGTTTTCGAAGGTACGTGACCCTGTTTTGAACTTTACCTAGATATCATCAAGGTGAACATTCTCACTAATTTTCATGAAGACCACATGAAAAATATGGCCTCTAGAGAGGTCACAAGGTTTTTCTATTTTTATACCTACTGGCCTAGTTTTTTTATCGCACGTGACCCAGTTTCGGAAACTGACCTAGATATCATCAAGTGAACATTCTGACCAATTTTCAGAAGATCCATTGAAAAATATGGCCTCTAGAGAGGTCAAAAGATTTTAATAATTTTAGAACCTACTGACCTAGTTTTTTTATCGCAGTTGACCCAGTTTTCAAACCTGACCTAGATATCATCAAGCCGAACACTCAGACCAACTTTCATACAGATCCCAAAAAAAGTATGGCCTCTAGAGAGGTCACAAGGTTTTTTTTTATTTTTTGACCTACTGACCTAGTTTTTAAGGCACTGACCCAGTTTCAAACTTTACCTAGCTGTCATCAAGGTGAACATTCTTGACCAATTTTATGAGATCCTTCACAAGTATGGCCTCTAGAGAGGGCACAAGGTTTTTTCTATTTTTTGACCTACTGACCTAGTTTTTGACCGCACATGACCCTGTTTCGAATCTGACCTAGATATCATCAAGATAACATTCAACCAACTTTCATACAGATCCCATGAAAAATATGGCCTCTAGAGAGGTCACAAGGTTTTTCTATTATTTGACCTACTGACCTAGTTTTTGAAGGCACATGACCCACTTTCGAACTTGACCTAGATATCATCAAGGTGAACATTCTGACCAATTTTCATGAAGATCTCATGAAATATATGGCCTCTAGATAGGTCCCAAGTTTTTTTTCTATTTTTAGACCTACTGACCTAGTTTTTGACCGCAAAGTGACCCAGTTTCGAACTTGACCTAGATATCATCAAGATGAACATTCAGACCAACTTCATACAGATCCCATGAAAAATATGGCCTCTAGAGAGGTCACAAGGTTTTTCTATTATTTTACCTACTGACCTAGTTTTTGAAGGCATGTGACCCACCCTTTTGACCTTGACCTAGATATCATCAAGTGAACGTTCTGGACCAATTTTCATGAAGATCTTGTGAAATATATGGCCTCTAGAGAAAGGGCACAAGGTTTTTCTATTTTTAGACCTACTGACCTAGTTTTTGATGGCACGTTACCCAGTTTCGAACTTGACCTAGATATCATCAAGTGAACATTCCCGACAATATTCATGAAGATCTTGTGAAATATATGGCCTCTAGAGAGGTCACAAGGTTTTTTTTATTTTTGACCTACTGACCTAGTTTTTGATGGCACGTGACCCAGTTTCGAACCTGACCTAGATATCATCAAGATAAACATTCTGACCAACTTTCATAAAGATCCCATGAAAAATGTGACCTCTAGAGTGGTCACAAGCAAAAGTTTACGGACGCACGCACGCATGCACGGACTGACGGACGGACGACGGACACCGCGCGATCACAAAAGCTCACCTTGTCACTTTGTGACAGGTGAGCTAAAAACTGAATTAATGATACAAGATGCCTTTAAAATATTCTTCATAGTAATACTAAATAACAAGAAAATTCATCCCTACCCCTTGCTGTCTTTAACATCTTTGGCTGAAAAACAGAAAGTAAAACAAGACTAATGACTAAATGTAACAAGAGCTGTCGGATGACAGCGCGCTCGACTATTTGAAGAACTGATTGAAAAATGGGGTCAAAATATTTCCATAGATTTTCAGACTAAACAAAAAAATGGATTAAACAAAAAAATGTTCCTATATTTGTGGATTTCGATTAGTCTTGCACTAAATGGCAATGTGTGACCATGATGGCAAATATATTAAGTTATATGTTAGGCAAAACATGGACTTATATGAAAAATTAAACTAATTTCCAAGTCCAAAAAGGGCCATAATTCAGTCAAAATAGTTGACAGAGTTATGTAATCTTGCCTACAGATGGAAATCATGTTGATAAACTAGTGTTAAAAGTTTCAAAGCCACAGTTCAAATAGTTTTGACAAAACGCTGACTTGTAAGAAAAACTGAACAAATTTCGAAGTCCAAAAAGGGCCATAATTCAGTCAAAATAGTTGTCAGAGTTATGTACTCTTGCCTAGAGATGGAAATCATAATGATAAACAAGTGTTTAAAGTTTAAAAGCTTTATCTCAAAAGACTTTGTCAAAATGTGGACTGGTACGAAAAACTTAACCAAGATTTCTAAGTCAAAAAGGGGCCATAATTCAACCAAAATGCTTGAAGCAGTTATGTACTCTTGCCTACAACTGGACATGGTGATGGTAAACAAGAGTTGAAAGTTTCAAAGCTTTATCTCAAAAGACTTTGTCAAAATATGAACTGGTACGGAAAACTTAACCAAGATTTCTAAGTCAAAAGGGGCCATAATTCAGTCAAAATGCTTGACAGAGTTATGTACTCTTGCCTATAACTGGACATGGTAATGGTAAACAAGTGTTGAAAGTTTCAAAGCTTTATCTCAAAAGACTTTGTCAAAATGTGGACTGGTACGAAAAACTTAACCAGGGTGTGACGCCGACGCCGTGGTGAGGAGGATAGCTCTACTTATTCTTCTAATAGTTGAGCTAAAAATGAACATGCAAATCATAAGAGACAGAAAATTGCTTACAAAAAAAATATAAAGACACATGATAAATGCTGTAATTGTCAGACCCATCACTCTA
Source organism: Mercenaria mercenaria (assembly GCF_021730395.1). NCBI lineage: Eukaryota > Metazoa > Mollusca > Bivalvia > Venerida > Veneridae > Mercenaria > Mercenaria mercenaria. Next base: position 70,362,473 of record NC_069368.1, on the reverse strand, counting down.
CACAGTGCTTAGAAATCGAAAGTAAAATAATGACACCTACAGATAAGACTGTCAGGGCTACCAAGTAAAGTTTTGAATCTGAAAAAATATGCTTACAGTTAAAAAAAATTAAACTTTCTGATCATCCCACATAATAATAACCCACCTGGTGAGTCACCTTCTGTTGGTATTGCTGGGTCATAATCCCCTTCAGAAAAGCTGCTGTCAGTTTTGCTGAACGGATCATACTCCTCCCCCTGTTTCCCCCTTTCAGTCCCACTTCCATAATTATTTATTGACTGACTATTGCTTGATGGCCCTGGGCCATATTCACCAACTGTTTCTTGTTTAATTTCTAATTTCTTCACCAAAACAGGTCCATAATCTCCCATCACTGTTGTAAATTCTGACTGGTTATCAACTGGTTCAGGTTTTATCATTCCTGGAGGGGGAGCAGCAAACTGCATATTTGGCGGTCCTGGCGGATGAGGGTTTGGAATTAAGGGTGGCGCTTGATTAACAACAGGAGGAGCTTGACTATAAACCACTGTTGACTGACTGGCAAAAGGAAGAGGAGTTTGGCTGACAAAAGGAGGTGCTTGGCTGCCTATAGGTGGAGCCTGACTGAGCAAAGGAGGGGGCTGATGCAGAAAAGTGGGAGGCTGACTATGATTAACAGGGGGCATCATTGGTTGATTCTGTGCAGGAGGAGGAACAGATACATCAAGCACCTGTGGGGGTGTGGCTATAACCTGAGGTGGACCAACAGTTTCTGGGGGAGGTACTGTAAACTGTTGCTGATGAACTGCATGGGGTGGAGCTTCTGAAAATGTCACTGAAGTTGGAGGAGGCTGTACATGCACTACACTATTAGGGGCCATGCTTACATTTTGCCTCGACTGTGCAATAAAAATGCCTGATGATGATGAAATTCCTATCTGTGGAGGTCCTCCCATTGACATTGGTGGTGCCTGTGATATTAATGGTTGAACTCCCATAGAGATAGGAGCAGCTACTGACATTGTGGGTGGGGCTAATGACAATGGAGGTGGGGGTAATGACATCTGAGGAGGGGCCTGTGTGATTAATTGTACATGTGATACAGGAGGAGGGGTTGGAGCACCTGGCACTCCTAAAGGAGGCTGGGGTGACTGTGCAAGAGGTGGCTGTAACTGAACCTGTGCTTGAATTTGGGGTGGTAGTTGGGGCATACCTTGTGGGGGCGGGGCTACAATAATTTGCTGTTGTACAGTAGGAGGCGGGGATGTAAAGGGTCCTGCTGGTTGTGATGGGGGCATTTGTAAGGGCTGCTGCTGTTGTTGCTGAACCTGCATAGGGCTGGCTATAATCTGTTGCGGGACTTGTGTCTGCTGCAACTGTAGAGGTTGCTGGATGACTTGAACTTGCTGCAACTGCGGCTGTGCTGGCCCTGGGGCTTGAGCTACCTGCTGCAATGGTGGTTGTGCCTGAACCTGACCAGGTGGTAACTGCTGGAGCTGTATGAGCTCCCCTGGTTGCTGTACAATCATCTGCTGAACCTGTGTTTGACTCCCTGGAAGAGCAATCAACTGTGCCTGTGATGTTTGGATCTGCTGTTGACCAGCTAGCTGTGTTGCAGCCAGCTGCATTTGGTCCATTGTTGGCTGTGATAGAATACTGACTGGTTCTGTGACAGACTGCTGGAGGACTAGACTATCTTGGAGAGATAGACCCAGGGCTGATTCCTGAAAAGTTGTTGAAGAAAATTATTCTCGAAGTATGTAAGATTTGTTTCAAACTTTGGTACTAAAATCCTAAATATTATTATAGATACAGTTCGCATTGGTGTAATTATTATCATGTTTAGGATTCTTACACTTTATTAGCACTGGAAGTTGTAATAGAGGTTTCGCTTTAGAAGTGGTTTAACAGTTTGAACTAACACATTTCATCAATGTATTTAAGCTTATTTCTAGTCGCAACCAGTAATTCATATGTGCGAATCTTCAACAAAAATGTTCGTAATTTCAATGGGAGGACAGTGCAAGATACAAAAGATGCACCAATTCCAGAAACTTCCCATAGTACTTTAGCACGGTAGATGTGAAGCACACATACTAGGGACCCTTATCCCAATGTTAGTTATTTAAGTTGAAGTGGAACTCACAACCCCTGATTTCATAGTCTGACAGTATTACAAGTGCATCAGCAACCCATGAAAGGTTAGAAGTTTCCTATATTTAATTTTACCCAAGGACCTTTTTAACATATATCTTTGGAAACTAATCTCATCATGTATGGCCTTTCTTCTGACATAAACCATTCACTGGATCCATCGGACTGGGAGATCAGCCAAAAATTAATACATTAAACGTGGAAAATCTTACAAAATTTGAACCACAATAAAGTACAAATAGTGAAAAATTTGTGTGTTTTGTTTATTACCTGTGTAATACGTCTGACAGGTGACAGTGATCTACTTCTATCTCTTTTCCTACGCTCGTCTTTTTCCCGTTCATATTCTCGTTCTCTACGCCTTTCTTCACCTCTCATACGCTCCTCCCTGAAATAAAGGTTTATACAAACATTTAAATCATGCCTACAAACTGTATTAAAGCTAGGACGTGGTTTATTCCATAGTTCTGGTTTTCTAGTCTCTCCTGTTGTAAGTTCTAGCAAATTCCACCCAAGAACCTACATCTGACACAAGTGACAACTATTTTTTCTCACTGGTACTGAGCACATGAACTGGCAAAGGAATCAAATAATGTAAGTTAAAAGGCTTACACTATCTATGTATGGCTTGATACACACACATAAAGGGCTATAACTCCTTAATAAACTCCTTTTATCATATGATCACATGTGAAAGTCCAATAATACCTCGCATATGACATTCCAAATCCAAAAAAAAATTCTTCCATAACATTGAATGACATAGTGAAATATTAATGCGTCTCTAAAAAATTCTGATACAAAAATATGTAATGGAAGACCTTTGTAATAGTATTTCTTACCTATACAGGTCTTGTCTTTCAGATCTCCCTGTCTGGCTTTCCCAGCGTTCCCGGAACTGTTTCTGCATGGGATTTTCTGGTTCTCGTACAAGCTCTCGTGTTTCTTTACCGGTTGATCGCGACTCGTGATAATAGCGATCCCTCTCCCTACTTCGATCCTCTTTCCACTTGTCCCGGTCATCTCTTTCTGACCTACTGCGATCCTGTTTAATACATTTCATATATATTAACTGTTTTTCTAGTACAAAATCTCTTTTTACAATCTTCTGTGTGGTTAATTGCTGTGTTTCTAAATACATAATTTATATACAGCGGTCATATGCCAACAAAATCTGAGCATCAGTTTTCATATTTCCACTATATTTGTAAAGTTGTCATGTTACAGTGTTAAGGTAGTTCTGCACTTTTGATGAACCAAAAGTAATGGCATAACCGCATTTATCTGGATAACTCAGACTAAATCTGGACTCAGTATACGGAAATGAAAATCATTGTATGAATTAATGGCAACTCACAAGTACATTTATTGAAATGGCAATGATAACTAATTCAAAATAATTACTTAAAATCAGCGTGCGATGTGCATATCTGTTTTTAAAGTGTAACAGAAAATCAAGCAAACAATCCTATCTTTTTAATTTTTTTCAAATTTTCTAAGTATATTCTGAAGTTTTGAAAAATCAGGATTAAATCAAATTGTATATTGTATAAACAAGAGGACCATGATGGTCCTGAATCGCTCACCTCTTCCCACATGACCCAGTTTTGAGTATGACGTCATTATTTGACATAGTGACCTAGTTTTTGAGCTCATGTGACCCAGTTTTGAACTTGACCTAGATATTATCGAGATAAAAATTCTGACCAATTTTCATGAAGATCCATTGAAAAATATGGTCTCTACACAGGTCACAAGGTTTTTCTATTATTTGACCTATTGACCTAGTTTTCGAAGGTACGTGACCCTGTTTTGAACTTTACTTAGATATCATCAAGGTGAACATTCTCACTAATTTTCATGAAGATCTCATGAAAAATATGGCCTCTAAAGAGGTAACAACGTTTTTCTATTTTTATACCTACTGGCCTAGTTTTTTGACCGCACATGACCCAGTTTCAAAACTGACCTAGATATCATCAAGGTGAACATTCAGATCAATTTTCATGAAGATCCATTGAAAAATATGGCCTCTAGAGAGGTCAAAAGATTTTAATAATTTTAGACCTACTGACCTAGTTTTTGACCGCATGTGACCCAGTTTCAAACTTGACCTAGATATCATCAAGATGAACATTCAGACCAACTTTCATACAGATCCCATGAAAAGTATGGCCTCTAGAGAGGTCACAAGGTTTTTTTATTATTTGACCTACTGACCTAGTTTTTGAAGGCACGTGACCCAGTTTCGAACTTGACCTAGATATCATCAAGGTGAACATTCTGACCAATTTGCATGAAGATCTCATGAAATATATGGCCTCTAGAGAGGTCACAAGGTTTTTCTATTTTTAGACCTACTGACCTAGTTTTTGACCGCATGTGACCCAGTTTCGAACTTGACCTAGATATCATCAAGATGAACATTCAGACCAACTTTCATACAGATCCCATGAAAAATATGGCCTTTAGAGAGGTCACAAGGTTTTTCTATTATTTGACCTACTGACCTAGTTTTTGATGGCACGTGACCAAGTTTCGAACTTGACCTAGATATTATCAAGGTGAACGTTCTTACCAATTTTCATGAAGCTCTTGTGAAATATATGGCCTCTAGAGAGGTCACAAGGTTTTTCTATTTTTAGACCTACTGACCTAGTTTTTTAAGGCATGTGACCCAGTTTCGAACTTAATCTAGATATCATCAAGGTGAACATTCTGACCAATTTTCATGAAGATCTTGAGAAATATTTGGCCTCTAGAGAGGTCACAAGGTTTTTCTATTTTTAGACCTACTGACCTAGTTTTTGAAGGCACGTGACCCAGTTTCGAACTTGGCCTAGATATCTTCAAGATGAACATTCTGACCAACTTTCATAAAGATCCAATGAAAAATGTGACCTCTAGTGTGGTCACAAGCAAAAGTTTACGGACGTACGGACAGACGACGGACACCGCGCGAGCACAAAAGCTCACCTTGTCACTTTGTGACAGGTGAGCTAAAAATTGTGATCAAAATGTGCAGAACTACCTTAACAACAGTAAATACTACACATATGCCAATACTGGAAAACTTATATACCTGAGGTCTGTTTCTGGACATATCTCCTGAATTCCATGTGTTAGGAGAACTGGTGCCCTGAAACCATTTCTTGCTGGAATCATCTTTAGCTGCTTTAACATCTGGTGTTTTCTTTCCAGAATTTGACGATGGTTCTTCCTTCTTATTTTTGTCTGTAAAAAATCAACTGATGCAAATATTTCATAATGTCTCATATAAATTCAGAAGTTAAAGTGCCTGCATTAAACTAAACTGAGAAACACTACATTCTTTTTTTTACACTTACAGATTTAACTGACTTTGTCTTTTTTGATTTGTTTTAAAGTCACAATGACACACTTCATGTCACATGACACCTTTTTAGCTTTGAGGGTGGAGAAAGATCTCAGTCCCCTCTTCAAGCCATTATTGCCGGCACAAGCGCCGGCAGGGCGTTCGGTTGACCCGAGGTCCCGGGTTTTGACCCGCGAAAATCGAGAAAAACTCGTATTTGACCCGCATAAATTACGCCACGTGCGTCGGCTTGACTCGCGGAAATTTACTTTGATGCGTCTCAAGTTTGATAGTTCTGCCCCCTGTCAATCAAAATCCCAGTGAATTTCAATATTGTTCGCCGGTACAAGCGGAAATATGGCAGTAGGCGGAGCGTCGTATGTTAATTAGCTACCGACAGATGTCAGTCACGCCACGCGCCAAATGACACGTGATTATCTCGCGGTTTGTATTTAGTACAATATGCCTTGTCATTATCAAAGGTGTTTATTGATCAATGTGTAAAAGTTAATTGATAAACAATGCAGCCTTAGATTATCGTGTTTGTGCCACTTGTTAATTATTTTGTGTGCTCGATACGATTACATGAGCCGGTCGGCCGTCACGGTCTATAGCAAATTTATTATCATTGCCGAGGCTTTGTTTGGGCCAAAACAAATTAAATAAGCAGAAATTATACGTGGTATGATAAGAAAATGAAATTTAAAACGTTATTTTTTCAAGAATTTCAAATGTTACTTTCGTTTTCCGTATTTGTCACTCGTTTTCGAGACCGCCATTTTCGGACATTTTTATCATTTCTTACAAGATTTTTCTAGTACAGTCTTAATAAAAAGCCAATAAAACGTCTGCATTTACGAAAAATATGATCACTGTTGCCAAAGCAGCTCTTATTTAGAAGAATTTGCTGATAATAAAAGCATGCAAAGCACTAAACCCCACCCACTTTTAGGCAATGTGCAAAATAAGACAACTAAAATATGAATTACTTAAGAAAATCTGTTATGACTAATGTACTAGTTTTAGATAAAGTCTGTGGGAGTTGCATTAATAACAGTATACATGTAGCTTGACCCCTGAAAAGCTGATCTTGACTCTTGAAAATCTGATTTTGACCCTTGAAAATTTAGGCTGAAGAGTCAATGACTCTTGAGTTTCAGAACCTACCGAAAGCCCTGAGCGGGCATCAGGGTAGAACCATGTGATTCTTTCACTGGTTGTATAGTAGGTGCAGATGGGAATATACAGTTTGTGGGTAATTATTTTACTACAGGCAGCTGTGAGGCTCTGCAGAGTTAATACATAAACAGTTACCCTAGAGCCAGATATTCCCATCTACAAGTGCAAATGATGATAAAATTCTTTTCTTGTACGCCATATTCAACAAATAATAGTAACAAGAGCTGTCTGTAAGACAGCCAATGCTGGACTATTCCAACTGTTGTCCCAGAAGCAGGAATATTACCCTAAATGTTAAAATATCTATATAGTTTCAATGCAGTATCTGTATTACCAGTAGTTTTGGAGATAGTAATTTGCATGCAAAAGTTTAACCAGGATTTTCTAAGTCCAAAAGGGGGCATAATTTGGCCAAAATGCAGGTCAGAGTCATGGGACTTGATGCTATCACCTAGTTTTATAATCCTGAAGACAGAAGTGGTTTCAATTCAATATCTACATTAGTTTTGAAGATAGGAATTCGCATGCAAAATTTAACCAGGATTTTCCAAGTCCAAAAGGGGGCATAATTTGGCCAAAATGCACATCAAGAGTTATGGGACTTGATGCTATCACCTAGTTTGATAACCCTTAAGACACAAGCGAAGTTTCAATTCAACATCTACATTAGATTTGGAGATAGGAACTTGCATGCAAAACTTCAACCAGGATTTTCTTAGTCCAAAAGGGGGCATAATTTGCCCAAAATACATGTCAGAGTTACGGGACTTGATCCTGTGAGGTTGGTTATTGACCTTTGTGAAATAATGTTTTCTTTTTCTGAATCAAGAATATACTAGATGGAAGAAAGAGGAACAATCAAGGTATTTGAATTTTATCCAGTTTTACACAAAAAGTAAGTATAACTGCCACCAGTTTGAGTAAGATAGCTCTCCGTATACTTCGTTTAGTCCAGCTAAAAAGCCTAAAGAAGGAGAAAAATATTTCATTCCAGCCCCACCAGAAGTTGGAGTTGACATTTTGTTTGTAGCCCCTTGCTGCATCTGTTTGAACCTTTCCAGGAAGTTTCCATCATTCACAAGGAGATTTGGTTTTGGAGTTTCTGTAGCAGGTTTCTTAGCCTTCTCTGCATTACGTACTGCAAGGCTGTAATTAAAAAACCATGTTGGTAAGATTTTGTTAAGTTATATACAATTGTTAACAATGCTAATTTTTGTTAAAGTGAAAACCTTAGGACTTGAAACATTTGAAGTATTTTCTTTTTGTCGGTCAAAAACTCCATATACGTTCATAGCACATTTATTCATCGTTGTATTATTATAGAAATGAGACCAAGATGCAAGATGATTCAATTATGAATATATGGATAAATATTTTTTGCCAGGGTTGTTACGCTTTAAAATTAAATATACTGAGCTTCAATGTTCAACACTGATGACATTTCACCGAATGCAAAAATAGCGTTTCTTTATGAACAGTAAGAAACAACCAAACAAAGACAATCACAAACTGACATCAGGTCTACAAACCTACTCGTTTAAAATTATAATGATATTCAAAAGTAGTTAAGTCTTTTACTAGGCAAAGCATATGTCTCCTCCAGTGAAACATTGGTAGAGCATTAAAAAGATCAAATGAATTGAAACAGACCTGTACTGTGCTGAAAGCTTCTATCAAACTTGTGCTATCAAGTCATAAAAGTTTCAAAGGCAAATTAAAATTACATTTTTAAATTTAAGATCAAATAGATTCTTATGAATTAATCATTTGCAAAAAATTATCTTTTTCAACCAATTGTTTTGTATTTTCTTGATAGTATAAGCAACATTGTCTAACAGACCTAACCTTTTACTTGCACTTATCGGAGGCTGTTTAACACTGGTAGCAGCAGCTGCCTCTTTTGACTTTTGCATTTGTTCGGCCATAAGTTTTGCTTCAATTGCGCGTTTTTTCTCCTCGATTATGCGCTCCTGATCATTCATCTGCATCATCTTGTCTCGATACGTCGTAACTGAATATCCTGTACCACCACTGTATGACTGTGACACATTTTTATTCACTGCAAGTTAAGAAAGACGTTGTCACATTATCTTGTTACATATATTTAACTAACGTAAGTTCCAGTACTAAGAATTTTTCAAATAAGGGTCTTTTACATAAAATGTAAATTCGCTGTTCGAATATTGCCCAAAAAGTAACATCTACGTATAATTGTAACATTATTCAAATGTTTTTTCGAAAAAAAATTTGATATAAAACATACATATAACGATTTTATGCTAAAATTTCATTGCTTCCTTATTCTGCATCACATTTTGAATTTGATCATTTTACTGTCACCAACAAGAATCTTGCTGGTGCGCACACACACCATTTCGTAAAATCCTTGATTAAAAATAGAATAGGCTAAGTTAAAAATATACTTACCAACATCAGCAACTACACAGTTTAAAAGGGAAAAGTTTACTTCTTTCTTAAAATTAAGATTTAATTCGATACGGAAAAACTTGGAAAACCAAAAATCAGTTGATTTCTTTAATTAAGATTCAATTTGACACAGAAAAACTTGGCAAGTAAAAAATCAGTCACATGGATTACGGAATATTTCTGTTCTTGTCCATTCTGAAAGTGGTGATCAACAAAAATAACAGCAAATTTGCAGTGGTTTGAAACATCGACAGAATTTATGGTATTTCTTGCACAAACATTTTGTTTTTAGTGGTCCAACTGATGGGATAACAACAATTAAATTGTGAAAAAATTCATTTTTTCATAAAATGAACGAGACTGGAGTCGCACACCTGTTGCATTTTAAAGAACAACTGGCTTTGACGACGAAATGCACATGAATGTCATCGTCAAAAATCTTCGACTAATTTAAACCCTGAAAAAAGGATAATACTAAACACTACTGCTATTAAATAGCATACTGGCCAATACCCACTTCTCCATAAAACTGGAAATGGTTATTTATTAGTGGCTAATACCTAAAACGGGGTTTATTCTATGTCAAAAATGTCAAATATATTTATAGAGATCTGTAATCGTAACTAGCAAGTGGAGGTTGTTGCTACTCTTACAACTCCACTGCGAAAAATCGTATTACCAGGCCGATTAATTCGACTCCCAGCATCTTCCTGTGGTTGATACCCTAAGCCTGCCGTTCTCTGGCCCGTGAATTTGTTATACCCGAGGCCACGCTTCGACATTGTTCTGCCACTTCTGGCGTCCAAGAGTTGGTCTGGGTTCCAAGTTGCAATCTGCTCAAGTAACAGATATTTCAACGTTTACAAATAAACGTTATTACGAGCGCATGTTGAGTACAACTAACAGTCTTGTCATTACTTAACTGCTTCAATTTTAATGATGGAAAAGCATAGTAAATTTAATAACAATTGCACTAGTGACCATGAACCTTTCCGCTACTCGTCCATTTTGCGATAGACTGGTTTCATTTCGGATTTGAAATGGAACGAAAATATCAGAAATGAACCTTTTCTACGGAAAGTAATAAAACCTAAAGGCAGAAAAAATGCGGAGACGACCAGAATATAATTGAAATTTTGCTACTGATATTCCGATGACACAGTATACTATGATAGGTATAAAAAATGGATTGCTCTGTTATACATCTATCTATGGATAATGTCACGCCTTCTTGTCTGTGTCTATGTCTGAGCAGTAGAACATATAGACATAGAACATTTCGTCACAACCCAGCCAGCATGACTGTATCGGCCCGATATAGGTATAATGTCGGAATGTCGGCAAAATATGCCGATGTATAGCCGACGTCGGGCCGTTGTAGTGTCGCAAAGTATTGAAATCGGTAAAAAAAATTTGGTTGGATTTAACGTCGCACCGGCACATGATAGGTCATATGGCGACTTTCCAGCTTTAATGGTGGAGGAAGACCCCAGGTGACCCTCCGTGCATTATTTTATCAAGAGCGGGCTCCTGTGTAGAACCACCGACCTTCCGTAAGCCAGCTGGATGGCTTACTCACATGAAGAATTCAAAGTCCCGAGTGAGGCTCGAACCCACATCGATGAGGGGCAAGTGATTTGAAGTCAGCGACCTTAACCACTCGGTCACGGAGGCCCCTGAAATCGGTAGATTGACATCAATCAGTGTAACTATTTCGTACGTCGGATTGACATCGGGCCGATATTGGATTCTCCGATATAACTATATTTTTCAAAATACTACTGATAAACCTGAAAAAGTAATCTTATTGTTTGTATGTGCTAATTTATTAAGCAAATATGATGTATGCCAGAATAAATCAAACTAGGTTCCAAACAAAATTTGTAGACGGTATTTATCAAAACTTTATATGTAATAAAGTGTGGTAACAAATGAGATGCATTTGTGTTTTTATGTAAAATGCCGCCAAAGAAATATTTATTTTTACAAAAAATTGAAAATATAAATGTTTAAAATTCTAATTGAGCAATTTTGATAGTGTTAAGAATATACAGAAAGCTTACATAATTGTATAAAACATGCAGTATAAAGTTGTGATAAATATTATATCAATAAAATTAAATAAGCATCATACGCATGATGCGATACACATTAGTTCTGAAATTTCTCTGAGAATCTAAAAAGTGTATATTTTAAGAAAACTTTGATAAAGCACGGAGTGTCACATTATTTCGCGACCACGATATGATCTGCCAATATCGGGCTGATATAATTTTGATGTTGGCCAAATATCGGACCAATGTCATTATGATTTCGGCCCGATATCGTCTTCCAATGTCGGACCGACATAATTCCTATTTGCAGCCGATATTGAAGCCGATATCGGGCCGTTATAGACAACAACGTCGGTTTGATATCGGGCCGATATAGCCCTGTAAACATGAAGTCATTGGGCCAACGACGAAAAACCGTCAAAGGATAATCGTTGTTGGGCCAATGTTGGCCCAACAATGATTAATAAGTATTGTAAATACAGCTGTTGGGCCAACGTTGAACCAACGTTGAATTTCATTCACAGATATCTCTGCATTGGCCCAATATAGATTTTCAGAGAAAGACTTATACAGAGAAAACATCGTTGGCCAAACGTTGGCCCAACGTTGGCCGATTAAAAATAATAATATAATAATTATATATTTTACAGGTGAATGTTTTATCACAAGCTCCTACAGGTATACACGTTGTGTACGTGTAACATGCAATATTTAATTAATAATTAAATACTTTTCTGCACCAATTCGTAATCAGTTAAATCTGGGCTAATTAAACCTAAAGTTTATCTGCAGCCGTAATGACATTTTGAACTATTTCAAATCTACTACCTTGAAAAAGAAAGTTAAAAAAAAGAAAAAAAAAACACTACTAACTCTATAACAAATATCTAATTTTATACATGTTTACAATAAATCTGTTGAGTATTCCAGAACATGAACTCTCGTTAACCCGGGTTATGTAAGAAATCCCAGAAAATGTGGTTGATTTTGCTCTCTAGGCCAGATTTCTAGCTGCATATAATGTGAAGTAAAGGAAACTGTTCTACATGTGATAGATCTAGATTTAACAAAAACCCGGTCTACCAGCTATAAACTGTAAGTAGAAGTTTTTGAATATATTTTATAAGGTTGTACTGGAATCAAGTAAACAGAGAATTTCTTAATCCTGTATGCAAGTAATATCCATGTGACTTAAACATACGTTAAATACTTTTATCTAAAGCCGGCGGATGGCACTTGTGTTGAGTATCAAATTCTTTAAATAAAATAACTCATATTCTCGTTAATTCTAACATATTTTTCTCGGTTAAATACAGACAAAAATAAATTTCATACATTTTACGCAAGTTTATATCCAGAGGTTTATGTGCATTTCTTTTGTTATATTGTTATCAATTTGACGTAGATGGTTTAAACAATATTATGATTTTTTTTACAGGGTGCTGTTCAAGAAAGTAATAATGGAGTGCCTAGCATTGTGGTGCACAAGAAAAAACAAGAAGAAAAAAAGGAAAGCAGCAACTTCAGTGAGAAAAGAAAACAATTAAACAGAACTTGGATATATAATGAGTTAATATACAGACAGTTATTCACTTTTAAATTAGTGGGATTTAATAAGGGACTGTAAAAAGAAACATATTTAGATTTATAAAAGGCTGGAATCAATAATTGACATGTTGTAGTGATGAAATATTCTGTTATATTTCTTCAGGAAAATTGCAAAAAAACTTTAAATAACTGTTAGATTTCTTTTTGTTAAAGTTTAACAAAATCACGACTATTTGAAAATAAAATACTTACTAAATAATGTTAGTTTTAGTCTTTTTTTTTTCAGTTTCGTAATCGTTGGGATAGCGTTGGCCCAACGCTGGACCAACCATGATAGACGAAAAAATGTTGTTGGCCCAATGGAGGACCAACGATAAGTGCAGGATACCAGTTGTTGGCCCAGCGGAGGGCCAACGATATGTGTAGGATTCCAGTCGTTGGGCCAACGGTGTACCAACCGTTGGGCCAACGTTGCGCCAATTAGCAAAATGGCGTTGGGCCAACGTTGGAAATCTTCGTTGGGCCAACGAAGAGTCTGCCGTTGGCCCAACGTTGGGCCAACGCATGTCTGCTATCTGGGAGAATGCTGGCTGGGAAACTGTTTGAATTGTTCCAGGGTAGGGACCTGAACAACCTCGGTCGGAAGAGAGTTCTATATAACTTTAGTAGCTGGGAAGAAAGAGAACTTGTAATAGTTACAGGGTGTAAGAATCTGCTTGAACGACAAGGGATGCATGTGTGTAGTGAAGCGGACATGGGGGTGTGACGTAAGAGGGCATTGGCACTGCAACCAGTCCATTTGCAATTTTGTAAAACATGAGTAGCCTGGCAGCATATCTTCTGTCTCAAGCGAACGCCACCCCAGTTTCTTTACCATTTGGGAGACAGTGCTGTATATGGAGTAATCATTTACTCATTTAGTCAATCTGTTTAATCATAAGTAAATAGCTAGATTTTAAGCCTGTTCGAAGTAACAGAATTGAAACTGAACTTAGAAGAAAGAAATCTCAAGTTCAAAGCAATTCAATGTGTTTTTTATCTTCAAAGGGAAATCATCGAAGAGCATGTCAATGGAAACATACCATTTATTACTTGGTTTAGAGGAATTAAAACTGCATAAAAGAGAAATGACCAACATTAGTTATAATTTTACTAATTTTTTAACTTAGTGGTTCAGTATCATCGTTGACAGTCTGACTGTTTCTTATGTATTCACTGCTAGCCTTATTTCAAAATCTGAGAATGCATTAAATCATTGTGATATATTGCTGGAATTGTTTTTCAAAAAGGAGTAGATGTTACATTGCCAACGGATTAACAGCATATCGGTCGCACACGTTCAAACAAGGCCCCAACTGAACATATTTGGACGCGCAGTTATCCGCGTATTCTGTACATAAACGCCGTCGTCGGGGACTATGTTATATAAGAATGTAATGCATTATGTTTTGACTAAAAACGTTTCGGTCATAAAGTGGTAAATAAACAAACAGATGTATTACCAGGGGTAAGATCTTGCTGTATTAACGCTTATTTACCGTATCCACAAATCATTTCCGGAAACCAGTGTTTGAACGAACAGCTAAATGTTGTGTATTGTATAATGCCTACAAGTAAGCAGACCATGAAAAATATTACTTTTAATCTGAGACGATCTACTCGATATTCACAGAATTTCGACAAATATTGTTATTTATATGAAATATTTTGAATAAATGAAAAATCTGAATCGTACGATTTTACAAGTAGTGGTCAAATTATTTTTGTTAAAAAAAAAACTGGTTATATAACTTTTAAAATGTTAAACATGTTTACCCTATTGTACTGGGGATAGCCGCATTATGTAGTGAGGTTTGTTTCCATGTTGTACCGAGACAAAAATCCAATATTCTGATTGATAGTTACACTGTTTATGTACAATGTATGTCTATTTCGCGTCTGTTCATTTACTCCAGTCTAATGCAGAACGAGTTTACGCTGCAATTTCTATCCACAAAAATAAAGTATAATATTTTACAAAATTCAAAATTGGATATCACTGTCTTCTCTTTACTGAAATTATGTTATGAAGCTGAAACTGTTTACTTATTTTAAGTTAAAGAACCTCATTTCTAGAATAAGTTGCCGAGTAAAGACCGTATTTCTACAAAAAGTAACAATGACTTTGACCCAAGCACTCCAAAATAAAACGGTCTATACGTGAGCTCCTTAAATATCAAGGTTAATCGCAATACCAAATTTCTCCATGAAATTAACGAGCAACATCGACCCAAGTGACCAAAACGTATAATACGGTCTTCGAAAAAGAAGTGTGCTCACAACATTTAATTCATAACTGATATGTACAAAAACGTACCAAAGAAAAATGCACACTCCTCAATGAACGACTATAGTCATCAGCTGATGTGTTAGTCGCTATTCCTGTGTATTTGGTGAATATTTATATAACGTGACATATCTTGTAGAAAGAATAGTGTTGCACCGGAACAAACAAATATCATCTCGATCTACAGATCACACCAGAAAACTTGTTCTCCAAGGCTGTGGAATAACTTAGAACTCGGAAGCATTTTTAGTTTGAAAGTGCTAACTGCTTTATCTTTTAGCTACTTTCTTATTACCGTCAGCCTGTAAAACCTACATTGCAACATGCTATCGATATAGTTCGTAGTGGTCATGTCTCTGCGATAGGCTTCATCGTCGTTTCAAATACCAAAAAGTTTCTGTACTTTTAAATTCTAATGGTCTTTTAACGAATTGATGCGTCTGTAAAAACTACTGCTCATCGTATGATAACACTGCCCAAAATGTTCCCCTAAGTCGGTTACTCGTATTTATATAACAGTCATGGTTATGGCAGTTGAATGCATTGCTTATAAAAAGTAACATTGCTCATTGAGTTTTGTAGTTGTTTGGTTCCTATTGAGTACGACATGTAGCTATACAGTAATGTGGATATGCTACTTTACCATTTGACTCTGGCCGCGAGGTCTTGAGTAACTTTGTTGAGTTACAAGATATATTTGATCTTCTGAAGAGAAAGAG
Organism: Mercenaria mercenaria; assembly: GCF_021730395.1. Taxonomy (NCBI): domain Eukaryota; kingdom Metazoa; phylum Mollusca; class Bivalvia; order Venerida; family Veneridae; genus Mercenaria; species Mercenaria mercenaria. Next base: position 70,346,753 of record NC_069368.1, on the reverse strand, counting down.
TTTAATTCAGATACCAAAGCGAAAACATCAGGAAACGGCGTCATTTCCGGAGTAATATATTTATTTCAATTATTTGTAATTTGCAAAATTTGATATAAAATTAATGTTCCACGATTAGCACGGTAAATTGGTTTTCCTGAAATAACATTTTATGACACTCTCAATGGATGTCGGATGGTACCTTTTCTCGCGTTGCTGATCAATTGTATACGATCGAACTGAAATAAACTGAATTGTATATGATAGTCTAACAATTACTTCTTGCAGTTTAAAGGGTTATTTGTGTTTATTTAAAACAAGAGGACCAAGATGGCCAAAGGTCGCACACCTGAGTAACACACCATAACAGTATAAACATGTTTGATCTAGTGAATTCATGGAGACAAATATTCTGACCATTTTTTTAAGATTGGACCAAAAATGTGGCCTTTTGCGTGTAAACAAGCATTTTCTTTGATTTGACCTAGTGACCTTATTTTTGACCTATATGACCCAGATTATAACTCATGCATGATTTCATAAAAAAAAATACTTGTAAAGTTTCGGGAAGACTGGAGCAAAAAAAAAAAATCGCTTGTAGAGTGTAAAAATATTTTTCCTTTGATTTGACCTTGTGACTTAGTTTTTGACTCCACGTGACCCAGATTCGAAATCATCCAAAACTTCATGACAAACATTCTGGCCAGGTTTTATGAAGATAGAATCAAAGATGTGACCCCTAGAGTGTGTGAGAATATATTTTTGTACATAGACATATCCTTACAAGATGATAATAACTAAAGATATAAACTTTGTGTGTTTGAATGTGTTTTCTTTCATCATAATAGAAAAAAATAACTTTGGCTGTATTGCTTGTTTTCTTTTCAAGGAAGAATAAAACCCTTTTTTTTTTGCACGTAACATTTACCTATTATTATTATTATTATATCATAATACATTTGTAAGACTACTAAGGGATGTGCTTCGACCCTTAATAGTCATTTGACGGAGCAAATTAATGGGGTTACCCTTAAGTAGGGCCCGAAGAAAAAAGACTGTGCAGTCATGTTGAAGACTTACCCCTCTACACAACCTTTATTATAATTTTAAACAAATTTTACTAAACTAAGTTTTAAATGTTGTTTAGGTTTTATAATGAAATTTTATAGATTTTGGAGAAAATTTTTCGAACCTGTTTTTTTTACTTAATAGAATGATGTTTGTTTACAAGCTTCGTAAGTTCTAGGTCATGGTAAATTTCCAATTATGTTTTAATTAACATTATAAAACGTTTATCAAATTATGTTATGAAACGGCTATTTTAGACACATGTTTTTACAGTTGGACACTACGCTTTTAATTGTATCAGACGGAGCAGGCTGGAGTCTCCATGACATGCACTGGCTTTGAGTTGCTTTGATGTTTGTCTTCTCGTCTATTTCGCTTGGCTGGTATTGATGTGTTTCTTGTTAATCTGCCTACTGCATATGTATTATACTTGCTTTTATGGGTCGTTAAGATTTCTTTTTATAAAAAGCTGCACAAATATTTGTGGTTTTCGTTTGGGATTCACCTGACATAGATTACTTTTATGGAAAAGATCCAATCGATTTCGTCGCATAGAGTAGCGTCGGAAATCGGTATCGATCCCTTAACGGTAACATGCGGTTTACCAAATGAAACTAAACTATCACACAAAAGATTTTGTCCTTCAGACAAGGGTACCATGCGTTTAGCTTCGGGTTTGTTTCCTTATGTCAATAAGCGTCTTGTCGAACGAAAGGTTTGCAAAATTGTAAAAAAGTGGGGATGGTGGGTTTGCTTTTATGCCCGTAGTTAGAAACATGATGGAGCGAGCTAATTTGCCCCCGGGCCCCTTGCCCTTTTTTATAATTGGACTTTAATTTCCCCTAAATTAAAAATAATTGGGTACCCTTGATTAAAATTTTTTAAAAATTCTTTTTTTAAACCCGAATGCCCCTTTTTGGTTTAAAAAAAAAGATTTAGTCTTTGGCCCGGATGCCCCCTTGGGCCCTATTCAAAAAACGCCCAATGGGCCCAAATTTAAAAATTCACGGGTTTTTAAAAACCCTTTTAAAAAGTTTTAAATTTAAATTTAAAAACATTTGATATAGATGGTTTACAAAAAAAAAAATTTATTTTTTGGGAAAGAAAAAGATTTTCGGTAATAAAACCCCCCCATTATGTTATAAAAAAAAATGGGAAAAATTTTAAAAAAGCAAACCTGTTATTTGTAAAAGTAAAAATTTAAAATTTTGTTAAATACGGGGGAAATTTAGATATTCACAAAGCAATGTTATTTATTTAAAAAAAGGTTTAACACTTAGGTTTAAATTTTTGGGTGGGCCCGGAAACCCCCTAGATAATGGCCCCCTGTCAATGAACGGATGCAGTATTTTTGGGGCCCATGATTTTTGCTAGCCCAAGGGATAAGTAAAATTAAATGTGAAAAAAAAAATTTTTCCCAAATTTTAAATAAAATAAATCAAAAACATTTGGAGAAAAGATTGAAAAAATTTATTTGGAAACCTATAATTAAAAAAAAATTTAAAAAATTGGGTGGGACAAAAAAAAAACGGGAAAGGGGTTAGAGAAAAATTTTTATCCCCAAAAAAAATTTGGGCGATGAATTAGCAAAGAATTACAAAAAACCAAAAAAAGAAAATTTGGGAAAACGAAGGTGAAAGTTAATGATTTTGATGTTTACTTGGTAAAGGTAAATTTTAGTGGGTTGGGCAAGTTTTTCAAAATATAATAAAGGATTTAAATTTATTTTTAAACGTTATTGATAATTTAGTAAATATGTTGGGTTTTTCCCTTTTTAAAGAAAAAAAAATGGAGAATCTGTTACTGAGCTTTTGAAAAAAATTTTTAAAGGACGTTCCCAGAAATTTATGGGTAGATAAAGGGGAAAAAAAAATTTTATTTTAAAAAGTTTGAATTTTTTTGAATAAAAATAAGTTTAATTGTACAACATTTAATGAGAAAAGGTGTTTTAATAGAAAGATTTAATAAAAGTTTAAAAAAAATTTTAATGGGGAAAATTTTTACAGCAAAAAAATACTTATACTTATTTAAAAAATTTGCAGGTATGGTTTTAAATATAACAAAAAAAAAAATTTATTTAAAAAAAATGGGGACCAACAAAAGTAGTAAAAACTTAAAAAAAGGTATGTTTACAAAAAATTTATTTTGGTGTTTTTAAAAGTCCCAAAGAGTAAAGCAAATTTAAAATTGGTGATGAGTTCGCAAAGTAAATTAAAAACATTTTAAAAAAGGGGAATTTTACCCCAAGGAAAAGAGGAAATATTTAAAATTTTATAAAATTAAAAATAAAAAACCCCAGACATACTTATTAAAGTTTTAAATAATGAAATAATTAAAGGTTCATTTTATGAACAAGTTTTTTCCTTTATAAAAAGGGAAGTTTTTAGAATAAAAAAAAATTATTAGACGAGGACTATAAAAAAAAACAAGCTTTAGAAAAAAGGAAGGGTTATGGGGCAAAAAAATTTAATAGTTGGGTTCCGTTTAGCGATTTGAACAAATTTAATTTAGAAAAAAAAAAGTTTAATTTTTATAATGAGCAAAAAAAATTTTAATTTTTCAAATTTAAAAGGGGAAATTTAAAAAACCATAAAATAAATTAATTATTCACTTAATAAATAGCTGTGCTTAAAAAAAATTTTTAAAAAAATTTTGGGAGAGTAAGTATTTTTTGGGTTTTTTAATATTCAGCAGGGGGTTTTGGGTTTTGCTGGGCTGATTAGCATTTTTCCCAATTTTCTATATTTTTTAGCATTTGGTGGCTGTTTCTTCATTTAATTCCCATATTTACAAACAGACTAAACTTGAGAAAAAAAATTTTTTTTTAAAATCCTCCCAAAAAAAAAAAATTATAACAAAGAGGTTGGAAAAGAAAATAAAGAAGAAGAAAAAAAAGTTATTCGGATATTTTTAAATATATTAAAAAATGCAGAAAAAAAAAAATTATTCAACCCTTGAAATGATATGATTAAATTTTAAAAAAATTTAAAGGATATAAAAGAAAAAAGAAAAAGGTGTTTTAAAATTTTTAAAGTGTTTTTTTTTTTAAAAAATTTTTTTTATAAGTATATTATTTTGGGGGGGTTAATAAAAAGGTAGTTAGAATGTTTAAACCCAAAAATTATTAGCACTTTAGGAAAAATTAATGAATCAGATAAAAATTTCATATAAGAAAGTTTTAAAAAGGAAGAAATTTTATAAAAAAAAACTTGATCAAAAAGTTAGGATGAAATAAAAAATGTATTGAAAAAAATTACAAAATGTTATGGGACCCTTATTTTTAAAAAAAAATTTTATTTGAAGGAACTGGGGTTTGGTCTAAAAAATGAAAAAAGAAATGTTTGAAAGATTTGTGATTGCCCCAGAAAAATAATTATCGAAAAAATCAAAAAAAAGTTATTGAAACCCGACTGTGATATAATGAAAAAAAAATTTTATAAAAGCATTAAAAAGCATCTAAAAATTTGGTATTAATGGGGTTTATAAAAATTGTTGTGAAGGGAAAAACCCGAGTAAAATGGGGAAATATAAAATTTAAATGGAAAATAGATATAAGTTTAAATTTTTTAATTTTTTAAAAAAAAATTTTAAAACTTATTTTTTTTAAATTATTTTTTTAATTATTTTTTTAAAAATTTTTTTTTTAACCCTTTTTTTGTTAAAGATTTTTTTTTAAATTTTTAATAAAAGAGGGGAAATCGAGGGATTTAAAAACAAAAATATAAAAAAATTTAAAATTTAAAAATTAATATAGAAAGATCCAAAAAATAAAATTTATTTTTTAACTATAAACGATCTTATGAAATATTAAAATTTAAAATTTAAAAACTTTAAAAAATAAAAAAAAAACGTTGTTTTAAAAAACTTTTGAAAAATGGAAAAATGATAAAAATATAAAAATAGTTTTTTTAAATAAAAGGGGCTTTAGAAATTATTAAAAAATGAAAAAAAAAAATTTTACACCCGGTTTGATGAAATAAAAAAGAATTGGAAATTGGATTTTAAAGGAACGGTGGAGAATAGGCAGTTGATGTATTTTTTTTTTAAATAGATATAAATATGCCCATTGGTGTTCAAGTTATTTAAAATTTTCCCAAACATTAAAAAATTTAAATGAAAGGATTAATTTAATTTATAAAGTGGGAAAAACGAAGGGTTTTAGTTTGGTGTCATTTTTTTAAAAAATTTCCCTGTAAAAAAATTCTAAAAGAGTTTAAATTATAAAAAACATAAAAAACGATTTGATTTTACGGGAAATTTAAAATTTTCTTTTAAATTAAATAAAATACCAAAATAAAAGTTTTTTTTAAAATATCTTTTAATTATTTGGTTTGAAAAAAAAATTTGTTTTAAACCCAAATTGTACATATAAAAAATTTCAATACGAAAAACCCCGGTGGAATTTTGGCTAATTAAAAAATGAAAAAATAAATGATAAATAAATGATGATGACTGAAAACCCCAAAGAACTGTAGTAAAAACTTTATTTTTGGGGAAAAAAGCCTTTTTAGTTTTAAATTTTTAAACCCAAAAAAAAAAACATGCAAATAAAAAATTCTGAAAAAAACTGTTGAACTTTTTTTCTAAAAAAAAGGGAAATTTTAAATAAAAAATTTCCCAAATTGTTTAGTTTTAAATGGTACCCAAGGGCAAAAAAATCCCAAAAGGGGGAAGAAGTAAAAATTTAAAAATTATCGAAAAAGGTTTAGCAGTCCCTTTTTTTAAATTTATGCTGTTTTGGGAAACAATAACTAAAAAATTTTTTAAAAGCTTTACCATCAACTGAATTTCTTTTATGAAGCATATCAAAATCATATAGTTTGGGGTTTTGGGTTTAAAAAGTTGATTTTTGTTATGCAAAAAAATTTACTAAAAAAACCCAGATTTATAGGGGGCCCCAAATGCAGTTTAAAGTTTTTTGAAAAATGCTTGAGGAAGGGGAATATTGTAAAAAAATTATTTAAAGAACTTTTAACAAAGAATAAGAAGGGTTTTAAAAAAAGATGAAAGTAAATTTTAAAAAAAAAAAAGTTTTGTATATTTGTGAAAAAATTAGGGGGAAAATGAAAATCGGGTCCGTGCCTTTGTAATATAACGGGGAAAATTTTAGAGGAAGTGCCCCTTCGGAATGAAATTTTATTAAATTTTAAAAACTAAAAAAAAATTCCTGTTATTTTTCATAATTTAAGGGGTTTATGACGGTTCCTTTTTTTATGCAAAAAAAGGAAAATTTAAAAAAAAAATTTAATGTTTTTCTAAAAATTTATAAAAAGATATATGGATTATGATTTCTGATTGGTCTTTATTGATTAAATTTCAATTTATGTCTCAATCATTGGTTAACTTAGTAAAAAATTTTCCCAGAATTTAAATAATCTCCGGAAATTTGATTTTTGAAAACATTAATTTATTAAGAAAAAAGGGTTTTTAATCCTTTATGATTACAGGGATTCTTTAAAAAAAATTTAAAAGAAACCCAAATTTTTTTAAAATAAAGGTTTTTTAAATTTTTTTTAAAAATAAAACTAATTTTTTGGATAATGATAGAACATGTAAAAAATTTTTGGAAAAAAATTTTAAAAAAAAACCATGGGAGATTTTTATGATTTTTTTTAAAAAAACGACGTATTACTTTTAGCTGAGTATTCGAAATTTTAAAAAATTATGTTTGGAGTTTTAAAAAATTAGATCCTTTTCATTTTTTTAGTAGTCTGGGTTGGTTTGGGATGCAATGTTAAAAAGACGGGGAATTAATTTAGTTTTAAAAAATGATTTTTTGTTATGTATTTTTTTTATTGAAAAGGGATGAGAGGGGGAAATTTAAGTTATATTTCAAAAGATACAGTAAAGCAAAAATTTAATTATGAAAAATTAAAAATTAAAAAAGAAAAAACCCAAATACTTATGTATCGACCAAAAACCCTTTAGGGTTTGGGGCTATGTGTAAACCCTTTAAACCCTCGGGGAAACTTTAAATTTATACCAAAAAAAAATTTTAAAAAATTTAAATTTGCAAAAGGAAAAACTAACTTTTTGTTAAATTGTGATTTTGAATACCCAAAAAAAATTAACATAAACCACAACGATTTCTTTGGCCCCTAAAAAAAATTTAAATCCCAGATAAAGGTTTTGGATTATAGAAAAAATTTAAAACAAGAATTTAAAATGGGAAAAAAGAAATGAAAAGAATTTGGTTTCCAATTTAATGAAAAAAAAAAAAATTAGGGAGTTCATTAAAAAAATCTTAAAACTATATAAAAATTTTGGGTTTAAAAAGTAACAAAAATACAAAAAATTATTAATTTTTGATAAAAGCCCGGGTTTAAAAAAAAGTATTTGTTTTTTTTAAAAATCAAAAAAGATCTAAAGAAAAAAAAATTCATTTAAAAGGATTTTTTAATTTAATGAAAAAATCTGTTTCCCGGAAAGACGATGGGAATTTACGTAAGGGGTTAATATTAAAAAATCTGATAAAAAAATTTTTTTTAAAAATTTAATACCCCAAACTTATTTGTTATTTAAAAGGGTTTTTAAAACTCAACCCTTTTTGGAATTATAAAATTTAAAGAAAGTTTGTTTTTTAAACAGCCCTTGTTATGTTGGAAGGGCCCTTTCCCTAGATTTTTTCAAAATATTTAATGTATGTTTTTCTTTTTAATTTTTATTAAGGAAAATTTACGAGGGTAATTGTAAAATTATTTTTTTTACTGACACTGTTTTCATTATGTTTTGAAAAAAAAAACCAAAGATGAAATATGAGGTTTTTTTTAAGGAAAAAGATTTATTTGAAAATAGTGTTTTCGATAAAACTAAAAATTTTTTTTTTGATTTTTAAAAAAAAAAGAAATTGGGAAAAAATTTAAAAAGTGAAGCTCCCGGGCTTTCCCCATTTTTGGGAATTTGTCGGGATTAAGAAAAAAAATTTGTATTATATTTATTAGAAAATGAAGTTAACATTAAAAATGAAAAGGGAAATTAAAAAAATTTTTTGTTAAAAAAAAAATAAAAACATAAAATTAAAAAGATTTTGTTTAATTCAACTAAAAGAAATCAACCTTTAAAGTTATTCGTTTGATAAAACCAATCTTTAGTTATTTTAAAAAAAAAAACTCTTTATCATGTTATGATAAATAAAAGATATATTCTTGATAAGGGTTTTTTGGTTTCTTAGTTACTTTTAAAATTATAAAAACCTTAAATTGTTAATGAATACTCGTAACGTTTAAAAAATTTAAATTTTAAAAAGAATCATCCTTTTTAAAATTTTTTTTTGCAAAATTTAAATGGAAATAGTTTCATTTTTTCTGTTATTTTTTACTTTGTAATTTTTAAAAAAGAATTACTTTTTCTTTTTTTTTAAAATTGAAAATTTAGTTTTCCTTTATCTTTTAATTGACAAAAAAATAATAAATGAAAATTAAATTAATTTTTTCTTTAAATTACCTTTTTAAACCAAAACCCAGGATGGGGCATTTCCCGTTTTATGAAAAATCCCCCTTTCGGTATCTTGGGTATAATTGTTAAAAAAAGGGGAGGTTTTCTTTTTTAATTGTCTTTCTATTTTTTTCCCTTTTTCATTTATTTTTTATTGAATATTCCATTTTATTTTTAAATTCCCAAGTTAAATTAAATGTCCTTTTTTATTAAAAAAAATTTTTATAATAGTTTGTTATTTACTTTTTGATTTTTAAATTTTTTAGTATTTTTTACAATAAAAAATAAAGGGTTATTTATCTTGTAACTTTTTAAATGAAAAAAAAAACCTTTAATATCGAAAAAGATATTGTTTTGTCTTGATATTAAAATTGGGTTGTATTTAATTTGGTATAAAATTTAATTTTTTTTTTGGTGGGGAAGCCCAAAAGGGGATAAATTTTTATTTTTAAAAAGAAAAAAAACCCAATTTTTTAGGCCAACAGAGTCATTAAATTGATTATTCCCAACCTTTTCTTTTTTTTTGGAAAATTTTTTTCTAAAAATTCATAAATTTTTTAATTTTTAATTGTTTTCCCCATTTTTCAATTTCAAAGTTAGAAATAGGTTTTTTTATAAATTTTATTTTTTTTTATTGGGGAATTGTGGGAAAGGGTCTTGTTGTAAAAATAAATTTCTGTAGCCCCTTTTCCCATTAAAAAAGATGTATAAAAGGTATTCCTGATACCCGCCAGATACCAAAAAGCCATTTTTGTCTTGTTTTTGTTTTAAAATTTAATCCCGGATTTTTATAATTGCTTTCTTTGTTTGGGTTTTAAGATAGGGTGAATCTTTTTTCCTTTTCATAGCTTTTGAAAAAAAATAAATTTAAGTATTTTTAACCCAGTAGGGCCCGTCCGAAAGGGCCCCAATGCTAGAGGGGCTAATATTTTTGGAGTATTTTTGTCCCTTGGGGGAAGATTTTTTTTTCCAAAAACAAACAGCCAAAGTTAAAATAAACCTTTTTCCCCCTTGTGGACATTTTTTTCTTTGAAAATTGAAAATTTTAACCCCTTCTTATTTGCAAATTTTTTTTAATTTGATTAATTTGTGTTTTTGAAAAAATTTAAAGGGGGAAGTTTCCATTTTAATTGTTATTTTTTTAATTTAAAAAGTATGGGGAAATTTTATTATTTAGCTTGTGAAAATTTTTTCTTTTTTGCCCATTGAAAGGGTTTAAATTTTTATATTCAAAAAATTTTAAATGTTTTTAAATATATAATTTATATTTATTTTATTTAAACAATAAAAATTTTCCTTTCCAAAAAGGATTTATTTAACTGTTTCCCATAAAAATTCCAATTGCGAAAATAGAAATTTTGCGTGGGGAAATGCAGTTAATTAATTGTTAAGAATTGCTTTGGATCTTCTGTAGTTACTTCCCTTTTTTTATTCCCAAATTAAAATGAACCCAAATTTAAACAAACTTTTGAAAATTTAAAACATTTAGCAGACTTCCAGTGTTTTTTTATTTTGTTTATAATAATAATTAATTACATCATCATATATTCTTGATAAAATTGTGTATTTTGTTTTGGAAAAAAAAAACCCCCATTACCCAAATTAAAAAGACAGGAGCTCAAAACAGGGGAAATTTTAATATCATCTGCTGCATTAAGTTTAAATGTATTAATAAATGTGGATTATGTATTTGTGCATTACTTTTGTTTTAGGGGTTGTAAATAAAAAATCATGTTGTGTTTTGTTAACCCGCGTTATTCTAAAGTTGTATTAATTTTTTTTTTGTGGATTGTTTTTTGCGTATCATTTCCGAAGGATGGGCCATCTTGGTTTTTTAAAAATTTTTAGAGAAAATTTGATTTAACCCAAAATTTATTTTTTAAAAAAACGTGGAACCCATAGAATTAATTTTGTTACAATTACCTACCCGGATCAGAGCATTAGCTCTAAAAAAAAAAAAAATCAAACATTGTCAGTGTAGTGTTTTTTTGAATTTGAATTTGGGGGTAAAATTTTTAGTTTTAAACCGAAAAAAAGAATTAAATTTTTTAAAAGGAATTTTTGCTTTACCCCTTTAATTGGATTATCCTTTTTTAAAAACAAAAACCCGAATTTTATCAGCGGGCAGAGTTCTTTATTTAAATAAATAAAAACATTTGTTCAGTTGATTTTTATAATTTAAAATTAACAAATCTTTACATTTTTAAAAACCCTTTTATAAATTATTACCAAACGTATACAATTTTTCATTTTGTTTAAATTATGATCAATTAATGAAGCTGCATTTTAATTTTGGGAATTTTGGGCTTACAGATTTATTACCATTTGAAGCTTATTTACTTTAAAAATTATTCAAAATAAACCATAAAACCCAAACAAAATATTTAATTTCCCCATTAATTTAAAAATACCCTTTTTTTTGTTCCCCTTTAACCTTTTTTCCCCCCAAGGGGATATTAAATGGGTTTTTAAAGATTTGGAGTTTGTTGTTTTTTCCAATATTTTTTGTTTAAAAAATGTATAATTATATATTTTTTTTTTTTTTTTTTTCTATTTTTTTTTTTTTTTTTATTTTATTTTTTATAAATTAAATTTTTAAAGTTTTTGTTGAAATGAAGTTCCGCCCGAGCTAAAGTCCCCGTTTTGCATTAAACTATTTAATCTTAAATTAATATCCTCCTTTTATCATTATTTTTTCTTTATTCTTTTCTTGTAATTTCCTTTGGGAATTAAATTACCAACTGGGGCAGGTTTTTTTTAAAATTTTTCCAAAAAATTTTGCTGCAGCTAAATTTCCAATTTGTTTTTCCCAAACCCTTTTTTTTCCCTTTCCCAAGCAGTTTTCCCGTGTTTCCAAAACTTTTTTTTTTTTCCGCTGTACAAAATTTAAGTGCGGCTGAAAATTTAAAGCCAAATTTTGTTTTTTGTGTCAAAGATACCCGTCCCCGGGGTTTTTTTCTTCTCCTGTGTGGCTCAAATAAATAAATATTCCCTTTTTTTTTATTTATAAATTTTTTGTACATTTTATAAAAAATAAAATTTATAATTTATAATTAAAGTTTTAAAACTTTTTGTTTTAATTAATTTCTTTTTAAAAAAAGTGTTTAAAATTGTTTCAAAAATCATTAAAATTTAAATTTTTTACAAAAACATCTGTAATTAAAATTTTAAATTTAATTTATATTTTATTTTTTAATTTCAGAATATCCCAAATTTTGTGGGTTTTTTTGTAAATGGATAAGGGTTTGTTAAATCTGCAGTACGTAAAGCATAGATAATATCATGAAAATTTCCTAAAAGTGAAATTTTTCAATAAATCACAATGAATATAAAATTTTACCACAAAAGTTTGTTAATTTGGTGTTTTAGTTCCCCCTTCGTTTTGTTAATTTTTTTTTCTCAAATCCAAGCAAAGTAGAATTTTATATTTTAAATTTCCAAATTAAAATTAAACTGTAAAAAAAATCAAATCTTAAAATAATTAAATCAAAATTTCCCAAAATTAATTTGGGGCATTTCGATTTATAAAAATTTATAATTTATCTTTTCTTATTTAAAGTTTTCCCATATAATTATTAATTTCTGTGTAACTGTTTAAAAACCATTTTTTTAAATATAATTTTCTTTCCAATCCTTTCCCTTATGATAACGAATTCTTTTTTTGGGCATAAATTTATCACTAATTTAAACCAAGAGTGGTCATAGTGTTTTTACTATCCAAACCAAAAACATTTAAATTTTTTTTTATCTAAAAATTTTAAAAAAAAGCTAAATCTAAAATTTTAAAATCATCGGAGTATTTTTATTTTTTTTTCTTTAATGTTTCAGAACTAATACTATTTTTTGGTTTCCCTTTATTTTTTAAAATAAATTTTAAGAAAATAATTTTTTTTATAACTTTCATGTTTTTTGGGAAAAAAAGAATTTTTTTTTAAAAGTTCTCAATTATTCTAAAACTCATTTTTTAGTTCTTTTTATTATTATTTCCCCCATTAATTGAACCACAAATTTAAATCTAAGTATTAACCCAAATTTTTTTGGATTAATGGAAAAGTCCCAACCCTTTTCCCCAATTACTTTTTTAAAATTTTATTTGATTTTTATTTATAGTTAAACCTGACTTTTTTGGGGTTTAAATTTTTTAAAAATTTTTAAATTTAATGATTTGAATGTTTTTTTTATTGTTATTCTTTTATTAAAATTAAAATAATTAAATCATCATCTATTTGTGTTAATTTTCTTCCTTTTAGTTTTTTTATCCTTAGCAAATTAAATTTTTTTTGACTATAAGGGTTTTTTTAAGTTAATAATTAAATTTCCCTATTGTCATTTTGGTGAAACTTTATATGGGTTATGATGTTTTATTCCCTTTTCCCTTATTGGGAGAAAACCATATCAAGAATTTTTATTTAAACCCGGCCCTTTTTATTTATTTGTTCCGTTTTTGATCAGTTTTAATTTTTTTGCTTCTTTTTGTTAATTTTTGGGTCTTGATTTTAATTTTTTGTTATTGGACCCTTTTTTTAAATTTTTAATATTTTTAGTAAAATTTTATTGTAAATTTAAATACGACTTTATTTATTTTCCCGATTAGATTTTTCTGGGAGTTAAAAGGTCAAAAATTCAAAGGTTTGGAATATCCCTATTCTTCTATAACATTTCTATCTAGAGAAGCAAATTTTTAAAATTTCTGTGGGATTTCCTTTGTTTCGGTTTGTCCAAAATTTCAGGAAATTCTTTTGATTCTTTAGTTATTCCCATCTTTTCTTCCTTTTCTTTAAACTTTTAAGTTCCTTTTTAGGGAAAAAATTTCCCGCTGGTCTTTTCCCCCCTTTTGGGTTGGTGTATAGGGAGCCCGGGTTTTTGGGGGGTTAAAAAAAAGTTTTGGGTTTTGGGAAAAGCTGTGGTACACCCCGGGGATGTTTGTATGTCTTTTATTTCTTTACCTAGTTAAAAGCTAATTGTTGTTTTTTTCCGGTTTTTTGTTTTAATGACTTGTAATTGTTCTTTTTGGGCTTTCTATTTTTTTCAGTAATTGGCTTATAAATTTCAGAACATATCCCATTTGTACCTTTTTTATTTTTTTTTCTCATTAAATTTTTTCTTAAGATTTTTATCTTTTGCCCAAATAATTTTTTTTATTATATTTATTTTGTTTCGATTGTTTTAAAAAATAATTGTAAGATAATGTAAAAAAATGTAAAAAAAATGTAAAATAAGTAAGATATTGTAAATTTAAAGTTTAAAATTTTTAAAAAATTTGGGAAAATTTAAAATTTTGATACAAAAGTGTAAATCCAAAAATTTAAACAATTTTATCTTTTATGCCAGATTCATTTTTAGAAAGTTAATATGTGGATCTTTGGAAACTGGAAAAACAAATTAAATTTAAAGCATATACTTCGAAAACCCCTTTAAAAATTATGATAAATTATACTTATATGCTAAAAATTTTGAAAAATCTTTAAAAATAAGATTTAATTAAAACTTTAAACCAAAAATTGCAAAAAAAATTAATGATCCAAAAAGAAAATTTGAATATTAGTGCCCAACCCCAAATTTAAACCCTTTTGAGAATTTAATTAAAAAAAAAAAAAAGTGTAAAAATTTTTTGATTTTGTTTTGAAGATAAAAAAGGGTTTAAAAAGAAAAAAAAAATACTTTATTTTAAGGGGGTCACAAAAAAAAAGTTGTGTTATTTTTTTTAAGTCAGTCTTACAAAAAAACACCAAAAAAAAATCCGGGATTAATGTTCACATTATTTTTTTTTTGAAAATCCAGGGGAAAAAAGGAAAATAAAAGGATTTGTGATGAACAAAAAATAGATCGGGATACTTTTGTAAAGCAAAAAAAAAAACATTTTTTTTAATATTGACAAAAAGGAAGTTTTTTAAAAAAAACTTTTTGGTAATATTTTAATAATTATATAAAGGGGTTTTTATGTTTTTAAAACAAATAAGTGAAAATGGGAAATATAAGAAAAATTAAATTTTATATTGAAATTTTTGGGGGTTTGCTATAAAAAAAAAATTCAAAAAGCTTAAAAAGGGAAAAAGGAATGTATCTTCACAGAAATAAGGAATTGATAAAAACAAAGAAAAAGGGCATTGATTTTTGGGGGTAAAAGAAAAAAATCAACCCAGGAAAACCAGATTAAAAACCCCCGTGGGGTTTCAAGACGGGATTTTTTTTTTTTTTTTTTTAAAAAAGTTAAGTTTTAAAAGATGGGCTTAATCTTGAAGTATCAAATCTTTAAACCCCCAAAACCTTTGAAGTAAAAGAAAATTGAAGAATTAAAAAAAGATTTTAAAAAATTATTTTTAATTTTAAACAATTACAAATTTTAAAAATTTAAGAAGAAAAGAAAGTATGGTTGATTTATTTAAAAAACTTTAAGAGAAAATTTATTTTAAGATGAAAATTTTAAAAAAGTATTTTTAGTTTAAATTTTAAAAATTTTATTACCAATTCAAGGGAAATTAAAAAATGTATGATTAACTGAAGAAAATTAAAAAACCAGAAATTTTTTAAGCTGAGGGGAAAAAATTTCAAAATATGTATCAGTTAAATCAGAACGAAAAAAATAAACTAAATACTGAAAAGACAAAAAGGGGAAACAAAATTTTTCTCGATACATTTTCAAAAAAATTTGCAAAGGAAAATAAATTGAATTGGAAAAAGGGAGTTCACAAAAAGGTGATGATCATGATACAGCATTAGATAACCCTTTAAAAAAAAAGTTTAAAAAAAATTTTTAAAAAAAAAATGCTTTTAAAAAAAAATTTGAAATTGGGAAATTTGTATTGTTGACAAAAATCAAATTTAAAAAAATGCAGAATTAAGTTTAAAAATTAAAAAAAATTACAAAAAGATAATTTTAAAGAATTTTTAAAGATCAAAAATTAAAAAAAAAAAAAAAAGATTTTGGGCTTGTAGTTGAAATTTTCAGCTAAAAAAGGGAAAAAGCCAAATTTAAAAAAATTAATGTAAAAATTTAAAGATAAAATTAAAAAAATTTAAAAAGATTTTGGGGTTGTAGTTAAAATATTAAAATAAACCCAAAGGGGAAAACCAAAACCCCGCTAAAAACCCCGTAAATTTTGCTAATTTCTAAAGCAAAAGCTAATGTGAAGAAATTACCCCTAATACCAAGAAATTACAAAAGTAAAAAAAGTTTTTTAAAAAAAAGAAAAAACAATTTGCTTTGAACAAAAAATTTTGTGACAATCTTTGTTTTTGAAAATTGCTAAAAAAAAACGATTGTTTATTTTTGCTGAAATAATTCTTAAATTTTAAAAAGGGAAAAACAGGGGAAATGAAAAAAAAGGGTTTGGGAAATGAGACATGAAATGTTTCTTTTTAATTTATTATAATCTATTTTTATTACTAAAAAATGAAAAATTTTTTTGAACCCTGTGGTGCCTGGATACTTCAAAAATATAAAAATTTGGCCGATTGAAAATATTTAAATTTTATTTTAAATAAAACCCGGAATTTTTGTTTGTTTTTAAAGATTTTATAAAACCCCAAAACAAGAAATATAAAATAGAAGGTTTTAGAATGCTTTTGAGTGGGGTGTTTATAGTCAGAAAAACCGGAATTATTTTAATAGATATTAAGATTTTTTTAAAGGGTCGAGCTTTTAGGTGAACGGAAATTTTAAAAGATAAAAGCCCAAATCATTTTATATTTAGGGGGGGGAAATTTAAAACCTCAGGATGATGTTTTTTTTTTTTGATTATTTGATAATTTAAAAATAACAGCTGAGGAGTGGGGGACTTTGACACTGATGGAAAATTAAAATTTGATAAGAAAAAAAATTTAAAAATTTTTCTAAAAAAGGGGAAAATTTTGATATTCACCCGTATGGGGCGATTCGTTTACAGAATTAACCTTTTGAAAAAATGTTAACAGATTCTAAAATCGGATGAACCTATTTTCTTGGGAGAAGCAGACTTTTTTGGGTTAAAAGGGTTTTTTAAAAGCTTAATTAAGTTTAATTATATGTGGACCCTGATTTTATACTTACTAATGAAAAAAAAGATCAAAAAATGTTGTAAAAAACAACCTTTGATATTTGTTTATCTTTAAAGGAAAGCAATTTAAATTTTATCTGTTTTTAAATTATAATATTGATTGTTTTAAAAACAAGTGGGGGCACCAAAATTTCAAAGTAAATCTTTACGTTTAATGGTTTTAAAAAAATTCCTTATGAATTTTCAGCGTAAAATTTTCAAAAAACTGTTTTAAAAAAAAATGACAATATGTCGTCTGCGAAACGTCCTATACTAAGGTCATTAAGTGCAAATGGATTACAGCGTAATTCTCAATCAGATGTTTCAAAAAAACCGACATAAATGTTTATCTTAAAAGGAATGCAATAAATCGTCTGTTTAACTTATAATACCATTTGTAAACGCTTTGCGTCATCAAATTACAAAGATATAATCTATACGTTTAATGTTTTTAAACATTTCTTCATGAATTACAGCGTAATTCTCAATAAACTGTTTCAACAAAAACTATTTATCAACACCGGTGTCATTTTCAAGTTTATCAATATCAACAACTTTAAACAAATATTGGTTTAATGTACCGGTGCCGCTTTATTGATTATTGCAAATAACAGCTGATCAAAGGAATGTGATAATGAATCGTCTGTTTAACTGCGGTATAATAGTTAGTATATAAATAAGAAATTCGGAAGTAATATTACAGGAGGTACATTTTATAGTTAATTATTTTATAGTTAATTATTTTTAATATATTTTAGATTTTGTTCTCATTTTTGTTAACTGGTAAGGTTTTGTCAAGTTAAAGCAACCTGAAAACCTGTTTTTTCTTATTTTTTAAATTGTCCGGCATTGGATTTTTTAGAATAGGGACAAGGGGTCAGTCCGGACCAAAGACTAAATCTTTTTTTGGTTAAACCAAAGGTTTTCATTCGGTTTAACTAAAGATTTAAAAGATTTTCAGGGTATCAAGGGTACCAAGTTAGTATTTTAAGTTTAGGGTAAGATTAAAGTCCACTTATAGAATAGGGTCAAGGGGTCAGGGGGGTCAGAATTGAGCTCGCTCCATCATGTTTCTAACTACTTGCCACATCAAACAGAAGGAATTCTAGCTTTACATCTTAAATTGACACCGAGGCGTTCACCAAGTCCTCATATTCATCAGTGACCTCACATATTTCCGTTGAAGGCCACTAACAAACCCGGAGATAAATAGTTTAAGTCCAGCTCAAATCCACTTTTCTAACGATATTTGTTTGAAAACAGTACAAGTTCGACCAAATTTATGATAGCCAAGGCTGTAGGATTATTTATTCTTACTTATGACTGCATAACACAAGTACAAGAACCTTTCATTGCCGATTTTTCCTTCTTTAATCCGATTTCAGTATCTTACGGGGAACTTTAAAACAATTTGGTTTCAATTCGGGTCACTCTGCACTGCGTTAAGAGTTACTCTAATGTACAAGAAAAGTTATCACAAAACTTTTCGATAGCCGAATCGTTTTCAGTTGTAGATGTTTCAGTTGTGACGTTTTATATTTGCAAACTAGCAGTTCATAAGACAAAGGATTATCTATTTTATTGTGTTGTATTGACTTACATAAAATGTGCGTAAATGTAAGTACATGCTAAATGCAATCAGTAATTGTGAAAAGTCCAATGTTATAAGCACTAAACCCGCAACTGGGGACACATATGTATCAGACAGAACATTCCGGTACGTGGTAATCACAATGTATTATTTTAACGTGTAAATGCCATAATCTATTCACAATTACTGATTGCATGTAGCATGAACTTACACTTACGCGCACACTTTATGTAATTCAGTATAACACAATAAAATAAATCATCCTTAAGTTTGTTAAATTGCCTTATGAATTGCTAAATTGCAAATATGAAACGTCACAACTAAAAATGGTTCGGTTTGTGGTGACTTTCCTTGTACATTGGAATGGTATCATACTATATAGTGACTCCAAAGCAGTGCCGAGTGACCCGGATAGAGACCAAAATGTTTTAAAGTTCCTCGTAAGCTAATGAAATCGGCTTGAAGAAGGAAAAATTGGCAATAAAAGGTTATGCAGTCGTAAGTAAGAATTAATAATTCTACAGCCTTGTCCAGTATCATAAATTTGGTCGAACTTGTACAGTTTTTACAAAACTCGCTGGAAAAGTGGACTTGAGCAGGACTTGAACTATTTATCTCCGTATAAAGCGTTCAATAACTCTTTAATTGTCGAGAGGAGATAAATAGCCTGGCATGCAATATTTCCAAAGTAAAGAAAAACTCACATACTTGGCAAAATATCCGCCCTAGGGTGATGATTTGTCAACAAAAATCCGCCATATTTACCCGATAAACACAATTTTCTCACTTAAACCACCGAAAGACACCATTTACGTCCTAACCCCTGCATATGACCAAATTTTAACCAATAATAATAATAATAGAATCCTGTGGTAGGTAAAAGAAAACATATTTAGCGACCGTCGTGAATTTACTTTTATTATAGATACTGCGAGATTTCGAAGATTGGGATTGATTATAACACTTAGTCTGTGACAGATTAAACTTTGCAGAATGAAGGATAAAACTTCTTGATCCTTCCTAAAATGTGCGTGAGAAAGATAATAAAAATGTAAATTTGTATATGAAACTAACCGACAATTTTATTTACATGAATATGCCGTCCATATATGATATAGTGGAGGAATTATTAAGTCCTTTTTGGCGCGATGTTTATAGTACAGTGTATTCTGAGAAAACCTAATCTTCAGCGTTCGGTCGGTTTTCAGAGGCATTCGGTATTTTCAGATGTTACTTCAAGTATTAAAATATTTCAGATAAGTTTAATTTCACAGTTGTGATCGAAATTTGCTGCTAAATCTGTATATTTGAACTCGGGTAAGTTTAAGTTATACATAAGAAATATAAACTGTACATGCCTTTTCTAGATAAAAAGCCATAGGTTCCAGCTTGTCAGGGTAAAGAAAAAAGCCTTGTTGGCAAACTTGAACGTTTTTCAAGACATAATTACTCTGAATATGGATAACAACTTGACATAAAATACGAAATCACTCATTAATTAATTTCTCAAATTGTTTTTATTTTGGTGAATGTAGTTGAAAGATTAATATATCTTTGGTTACATTTTGTCGAGATGACATATATGGATATGATACATGATAGAAAGTCAATAATATATCACTTCAGCGCCCGACTGGTCATTTCTGAGAAAAAAAATCAAGTTGCAGTGTTACATACTAAAACTTTTCACCTAACTCAATAAACTGTACATGTATGACCAGCTGGATTATACTGAAGCCGGTGTTTCAGATAACCCGGGAAATCGGAGTTGAGATGATGACCCAGTGGAGTCTGGCGACTGTGTTGGCGTAGCTGAACTTGCTGAACTTGGTGATGTTGGAGAGGTCGGATCCCCTCGTTTCTTGTGATGTTTAAATGGAATATGAAGACGAAGTTTCTCTAGGTGATCCTTATGCCTTGCAACAACAACTGGAACATGCGAGTGGTGTGTGATGAAGTCAGTTACGCTTCCAGTTATGGTCTTGCGAATTTGCCCTTTTCCGCGACAACCAACGACGATGTAATCGGCATGGACATTGTTTGAGATGGAGACAATTGCTGGTCCAGGTTCACCATGGATACGTTCAACTTTACCTTCGATCTAAAAAGTAATGTAATTTGTAATCAGGATACCATTGTAGTATCTGCTCTCTATACAACTACAAGTGAATTATAGTGGTAAGTATAGTGGCTTCCATGTACCATTACAATAAAATTACAAACAGTAGTATATGCTTCCATGTACCATTACAATAAAATTACAAACGGTAGTATATGCTTCCATGTACCATTTCAATAAAATTACAAACGGTAGTATATGCTTCCATGTACCATTACAATAAAATTACAAACGGTAGTATATGCTTCCATGTACCATTTCAATAAAATTACAAACGGAAGTATATGCTTCAATGTACCATTACAATAAAATTACAAACGGAAGTATATGCTTCCACGTACCATTACAATAAGATTACAAACGGTAGTACTATTACAATAAAATAAGCAAGTGTTTAAAAAAATATGGAAAAGAAAGTAAACGTATCACGAAATTACTCATATCTATTTCATTTTATCAGTACTTTTATGTACATACTTTAATATTTCTTTCATTTAATTACTTTGCTAAAGTAATATAGAAGCTAAAGTAATATAGAAAAAAAAAACTTTTCTGTGAATTGCTAACACTATTGTATTACCCCGAGTTCTTTCAGTCTCTGATTGATTCGATCAACCAGTTCAGTAGCTTTGTCTTCTAACGCCTTTATTTCTTTGATTACGATAGACATATCTGGAAACATAAATACTCCATCTGAATATTCACACAGATCTGTATCCTTCATTGTAAAAGTGAATTTTCAGACTAATTTTGGAATTTTGACAATTGACAAGGGTTTTGTAACATTGGAGGCGTTCTATTACTACCTAATATCTTTGATCATCTAACATTACATACTTAAGTTTTACACTACACTATAGTATACTAAATAAAAGGTTGCAGGTTTGGTCTGTGAATAAGACAATGTTCTCTGTGACGATTTAACAGAAGACAATGCGAATGAATTCATTCGTCCCCCGCTTTTGATTTAATTAAATAAGAATTGCCAGTTACTTTCGGAGAGCAGAAGTACTGGCGCAGAATTCAGAAATACTGGTTTAATTGAAAGTTACATGATAAATGAAGTTAAACCTATTATCAGTAAATCAAACGTAACTTTACCAGGATATGAAATAATTCAGTATATAAACGCATATAATTGTTACATTGCAAACTTTACATGGGGTATATAACAGCAAAGAATGCTTGACCTGACATTACATACATCTGTATATAACAGCATATAGAATGCTCATCGGACATAAATGACGCCAAAGAATGCTCGACGGGACGTGATATACCTCTGCACATGTATTGAAAAACTCGGACTTACATTACAGTAAAGAATGCCTGGTTCTTACGTACGTGCATGAGACACGTCTGTATATAACAACATAAAATACTGGAGTTATAAACATTGCCGGACGTGAAATACATGTGTATATAACAGCACAGAGCGCTTGACTGGACATGAAATACGTCTGTATATAACAGCAATAGAATTCTTGACTGGACATGAATGATACGTCTGTATAAAACAGCAATGACATGAAACACGTCTGTATATAACAGCACAGAACGCTGGAGTTGTCAACTGACCCGTACTTCATGTACGTTATAAAATGCTTGACGTCTGCATTTAACAACTTGTAAACTTACCCGGTTTTGTAATACATCTATATTCTGTAGTGTGTGCTATGACCGTTTCATTTCCAGGTCTGTGAAGGCATTCAGCATAAACTGCAATATAATTTGCAAGGTAAATCTAAATAGTGAGTTGTAATTTATTTTGAAATTTATTATGAACTGAAACACATCTGTATTTTGACGGTCACGATCATGAATTTACCATGATATTATGTATACCTTTCAATCGTTTTTTGCAGTAAATGATTGATGAAACGTATGGGTTTTCATGCATACTGACGAGCAAGAAAATACTGTCCATTACAGATGAATATGGAAGAAATGTATACTACAATGTTTATCTTTAGGAAAATATTTTGTTTAGTATGGGTTTTTTTCGGCGACGCCGTCTAAATTCGTTTTCGTTACCTATGCCACGTGACTTCAGTTTGCAAATCAAACTACTTGATATCGCATTATAGATAATTTATCAAAATGGAAGATTTATGCAACACTCTGCCTGATTGGACGAGAGTGTCAATTTCTTTCACTCTGTTGATTGTGCTACGCTGAGTGAAATGTAGACAAATGGTTGTCCTAAACGACGCTGTTCACAGTTTTAAAGCTAACTTCGGCTCAGTATATTTAGCAAGAATATTGATATATCTCAAAATGATATGTAAGTTTAATAAATATGATAAAAACCTGTTCAAATACCAACATATATCAAATTAAAGAAAGAGCTGAATACGGTCTGCGTATCACATGAATAAGGGTGTGATAAGAGTCTTTTATGTAGAGAAGTGCTTTTTAAAAGATTTTCCTTGTTACAATTGTCGTCTGTATATGAAAAGGTTTCTTGCTTTTGTGACTTATTCAGATTGCATATTAAAATGAGTACTTGTTTGCTTTGATATATTTGTTATAAATTATTTAAATGATTTATTATATATGAATATTTTTCTTTAGCATGGTATGCAAATATTGAACTCAGTTGAAATCTGTTTTATTATATATATGCTATATAATGACTGAATCTCATTACACTGAAATGAAGGTACGCTGCATACAGTTTATCTATGTGATATGACTCCGGTCAAACTTTGTTTATGAAACAGAAATATTGAAATAATTACAATTGTATGTATTGCTTGACCTTCACTTTTTATAGGTGTGACGTCATTGTCCAAAGATTCATGAATAGCGAATATGCTATTTGTTAAAAAGCGGGATCAGTTGGCCTATTTTAGAAATAAATAAAAATAATAAATAAAAAAATCCTTTAATTGATTTTTTCTCATGTATTCTAATCAAACTTGATTTGTAGCATCTTTATTAGGCCATCAGCCAACTTTGTTCAGCTGGGACATTTGACCCCTTTTAGGGGCTGCTAGAGCTAAAACTAGAAATGCCTTTATACAGCGTCTCATGAACAGATTGGTGGATTTTTGTCATACTTGGTCTGGAGCATCATTATAAGGTCCTCTTCCAAATTTATTTATATAGGAACTTGGGCCCTATTAGGGACCACTATAGCTAAAAGTAGATATGACTTTCTTCGCATTAACCACTAAATTGTAACGGATTTTTATCAAACTCGATGTGTAACAATATCGTAAGGTCTCCTGCTATTTTGTTACAAATGGGGATAGGGACCAATTTAGCTAAAAATATAAACACGTTTAATGACCTCTTCTCATGAACCGCTTCATGAATCTTCATCAAACTACTGCTGTAATTATTCGTCTAAGGATAAACGAAACAAAATTGCAACCCTACGAAACCTTTGCGAAAAATTAAAAGAGAACCACTTAAATTGTTAAAGTGCGGTGTTTAGTTTTGCAATTTGAAAAATGTTAGATGAAAGATGAATGTTAGATCAAAAATTCATAAACTTCTTTCCATATTACAATTCGCCGACCATCATTTTTAAATATATTTCTTGTTTGGCAATAGTGCAGCAAGAGCATTGCAGTAAAACACCGATATAATCCTTTGCACAGCCATACCTGTCTTGCCAAAGATGAGCGCATGATACCCGATAGTAACGGATTCATAATTTGCAGACAGTGTACTGCCCTCCGACCATTTATCATTAAGTTATGCGATTCTGTTTAGAATGTAAATGCCAGTAAAAGCAACTTTAAAGTTCCATAAAGCTAAATTTCAGTATGTTAAAAACAGATGACACAGCTGTCCAAATAGAGGATATGCATAGTTAAGCCTACATGGTTTACAGTTAGAGCTATATAGTTCAGTGTATTCATTAGTATTCAAACCTTTGACAAATATTACAAAAAACAATTGTCAAAATTGGATTTAACAACAAATTTTCTTTTTTTGTATTTATGAAGGAAAATGTGTCAGCCGCATCACAAATAAAGGCATTATGAGCCTTCAAGGTTCATGTTTAAGTCATTTTTCACTCCCCGCAAGTGATATTTTTACCGTGAATCAAGTAGGAAAGACTAAAGCTTAATGTGATTGGAAGTAAGATGAGAAATTCTTTATTATAGCGACATGTGCAAAAATATAACAAAAAGTAAATTAAATGCTCTCGCGATTTTTTTTCTTTTTCAAAAGTATTTTCTAAATGTTTATAATTTTATATCTCCAGGTAATCTGGATGTTTGAAATAATGCAAAACATTGTACATTTCAAATGATTGCAAAATTTGCATTTTGAAAGTGAAGTTACAAAAACCCAGCTGTATTTAAGACACCCAATTAAAGTAAACTTTTACAATACGTACACTGGAGTGCATAGTCCGAGAATTCACTCCCATCCATGGCAATAACCACTGTCACCTTTTCCCGTTTGCATACTGACACCGGTTCACTGGTCACTAGCGGTTCAGATTCAGCCATTTCTGAACATCTTATCAAACAAATTTAAAATCCTGTCTATCAAAGTATTAAAGTAGAAAGGTAAACGTGCAAAACAGATTACTGTTTACAATCAATTGCACTGCGCATATTTATGTAATATTATACTGCATGTCTTTATGTGCTACAGGGGTATGACAACAAGTTTATTTTGTGAGGAAAGTAACTTTCTGCTAATTAACACTTTCGTTGTTATAATATAGAAGGGCATTTCGTGACAAAGAAATTTATCTATTGGTCAATGATATACGGTTCATAGAAGTGTTTTGTAGTTGTATTAGTCAAGTAGACTGTATTGAGAGGGCTCATAAAACAATGTTTCTAAATGTGGCATGGACTTGTCTTTTAATACAACATACATGTATTCTTTTAATCATAATCAATGTTTATTCGATTTATCCCTGACATTGGTATATATTACATTCAAACATTACTCTAATTTTGTCAGTTAAACAAAGATATAAATTCTGCGATAAATACTTTGACGTCAAATGACCGCACATGACCCCTGGTTCATGACTACACGGACGAATGGTATTTTTTATTATCGTATTTTCATGAGCATGTCGAACGAAAATGAACACTGTCTTTTTGTGGTTTGTCGTGGCTCGTCGCTCATATACTTTGATTTTTAATCTGTTATGAGTATCTGAACTCTGAATCGTGGTAAATAAGGCGATGAAAACGAACATGCACTGTTGTTTTTTTTTTACAGAAAAGTAGTTCTCGTAATCAAAATAACCCAATTTCTGAACGGCTTTTTCAATATCCATTTGAAAATAAAATTATATACATTTTGTATTACAATAGCTTGGTATCTTGCAAACGTGTCTCTTTAAATAACAGATATATTATACATGTGCAGTAGCTTAAGAATGAAAATAGAATCTTCTATCAAACAATTGTTTTGCCTTGCAACAGAAGGATAATCAAGTTTTGTCAAGTCACCGAATCGTACGAAAATTAACTGCAATGCGATTGTTTTGCTGGATTTTCATTTCACCATTTTCTGAACAGTTCGTTAGATTAATCTAATATGTTATCAAGACTTGTTAGTGTAAGATTATTTATTTATTTTGTTGGGTTTAACGTCGCACCGACACAATTATAGGTCATATGGCGATTTTCCAGCTTTTATGGTGGAGGAAAACCCCAGGTGCCCCTCCGTGCATTATTTCATCACGAGCGGGCACCTAGGTAGAACCACCGACCTTCCGTAAGCCAGCTGGATTGCTTCCTCACATGAAGAAATCAACGCCCCAATTGTTACAACGTACATAAGGGAAAAGCACAGTTATAAAACTAATTCCTGTGAACAAATACATCCTTGACAAGTGCATTAAGTAGACAGTAAAACCTACAATTATTATATAACATGCCTAAATAAAATCGTTCATGCAAGGACAAGGAGATATAGGTTTTTTTTTTTACATTTAAGTTTCACATTTCATTAATACGTGTCTTCTGTCACGCCTTTTTGATCAAAATACAAGTTGTTTATCAATTATTGAGATCTCTAATTCAAAACTTGCCATGCGGAAGTTTTGTTTACTCATATTATATCATAGGTACGTTGTATATGGGTTGTTGTACATTAAATACCTCTCGATGTTATTTGCACAGAACAGAACAGAACAGAACAAAATATACTCTTTTTGTTCGAAAAAACAAATATTCTGCAATAACATGTGAACCAATAAGTATATATATATATATATATATATATATAAAAACAACAACATTTTATTATGGGTATGAACAGTCAACTGCGATAATATTTAAATACCTTTTACTTTATTGTTAGTCATAATGGTATTGTTTTAAAAACTTTTATTCCTTTGACAACAGAAAAAAAAGAGTCATACAAATTAAGAAGTTTTGATCAGTTCAATACAGAGTGGCTACCAAAATAGTTTTAGTTCAAATCAACAAAATTGCAACGCGACATTTCTTACCTGTTTTGCATTATTCCGACAGTGATAACGTTTACAACAGGCTTACCCAGTGTGACATTACCACGTGATCAAATGGGCACGAAACACGTGAAAATAGATCTTTAACCAGGTTAGGGTTTTTTTCTTGCTTTTTCTTTCTGCCTATAATATCAAACCGATTTTGAGGAAGTAAAGCCAAAAGGTCCCAGAATTCAAAAGGTTACTTGCAGCTTATATTGATTCTTTTAAAAACTACTTTATTTGTGTTGCGGTTTGACAACTTGATCCGTTAGGTATGGAACGACGACCCCGAGCAAAAGTAAAAGTTTCTTGTAAATTCATATAGTTTACCTCCTCATTTTAAAAACATTTTTGTACTTTATATTTTCACTTCAACATAAACACCATGACAAAAGTTTTGCTGCTGTTCTGCTGTTCTGATACACCATTTAAATTATACGGACCACGTGGAATTTAAACTAGATACATGGCACGCGTGTTAAAGATCAACACTTATTGCTTTGAAAATTGTCTGAAATACTATTTTTCTCGGATCCAAAATTATAAAATATCCAAAACGACTCCTTGGCAAGTTAAGAGTGCAACTTTATCAAATACGAAAACAAAGTTCTGATAAGGTTCTTCTAGTGAAGCTGCTTTAAGAAAATTAATAAAGAGTAAAGAAGAAACATATATATCCAGAACATTGAACCACATGTAGACTTCTCCCACATTCCTTCACACTGATTTTCTGCGAATTCTGAGCTGCAAGTGTAAAGAACATTCATACTGCGCCAGGGTTTGTTCTATTAAAGTAGGAGAAACGTACAGCGCCAGGGTTTGTTCTATTTAAGTAGGAGAAACGTACAGCGCCAGGGTTTGTTCTATTAAAGTAGAAGAAACGTACAGCGCCAGGGTTTGTTCTGTTGTGGTGGGAGAAACGCTTAAATTTGTGCAAAGTCTGCTATTATTTTGCTTGGTTGCGTTCAATTACTCCAAATGATCTTCTTATAAGTTTTACTGACCCTATCAAGGTTTGTACTACAAAGAATGTTATCAAACATTTTCCTTTTCCATAGAATTATGTATTGAATTTCGAATTGTAATTAACCACAAATATTTTCCCTTCCTCTTTAGTGTTAAATAATCTACATCATGCGTGAAAAAAAAACAAGAGCTGTTGTACTGGACAGCAACGCTCAGCTATTCAACAGCCGCTTGTCAATTGAATGAATATAAAAAGGGGAAAATATAAAACAGAATTATGGAACTTATACAGTGCACATCAGCTTATCACAGTGGACAAGTTTGTGAAGTTTCAATCCATTCCCATTCACGGAGCTACCAGCTTACATAAAAAAACTAAACCAAAAGTTTGAAAGTCGGAAAAGGGGCATAATTTTGTCAAATGTAAAGTAGCGCTATGAACCCTGTGCAATGCATGTCCATCGCAGTGAATAAGTGTATGAAGTTTCAATCAATTCCCATAAGTTGATACGGAGACACCAGCTTATATAATAAGTGTGTGAAGTTTCAATCCATTCCCATAACTGGTTACTGAGATGCCAGCTTACATAAAAAACTTAAACAAATCGGGACGCCAACATCGGCGTGGACGCCGCCCCATGGGTGAGTCCAAAAGCTCTACCTAGTCTTCGAATTGTCGAGCTAAATATCAATTTGAAAGTTGTTAAATATTCAAAACTGCTTTTGGTCTGACGGTATTTTCGCACTATGCCTAGCTGAACTTACAACTCAAGCCTTAAATGTCAATGGTCTATTTAAACTTATAGACATCACTATGAGTAAAGGCTTGCGCGTCTAAGAAATGTGTTTTAAAATACTATGAGAAAATGCTAAATGGTAATTTATTCGCATTTATTTTTGAGTTTCTTGGTAAATGTATAACATTTTCACATACGATATATAAAATTACAATGACCATAAGTTTGATAGACTGGAGCGTATTAATCCCCGGAAAGAAAAAGAACTATACACACAGAAATTAGGTAAAATGCGGCTCACACAGACCAACAATTTAAATGTGAAAATCACCACGTAAAGTAAATGATTCATTTTTTATGAGAACAGATATTTACGATATAGATAATCCAATTTTCAATGAATTACATTTTTACTTGCAAAACAACAGATAGGCATTATAAGGAGACATTGAAGTCCTCAAAATGAATATATGAATTATGAATACAGTGTTGTTGTGTCACAAAAGTTTATATGCCACTGAAATAGAACTTAAAATGACAAGCAATTTAAGCACAGCCTAGCAGGAACATTAACAAGTCATTGATAAGTGATCATATTTAGCTTTTTTACCACATTGTAAGTATCCTAGCAAAGGGTATATAGCATACAACAATGTTCTAAATGGAATCTTATGCATAGTCATTACAACATGTAAAAGTAACTTCTCTTTGTCTATCATTAAAATGCTGAGGGTATCTTCCTTTATAGATACTGTTCAATCTGTATACAGGTTTGTTTCATCAGTATCTGATATAGTGTGAAGCAATACTTTGATACCTTACTTATTTCAAATGAAAACGTGCAGAAATGTGTGTCACAATTAATTAGTATTGCATTATGTTGTTGAAATTAATTAATCTTAACACGCAATACCAGTCCAAGAAGCCAGCTGTTTCAAATCATTAAATTTTACATGCATGCCTCCTAATAATGTTCGTGTAAATCTTGTACATATGCATGTAAATTGTAATATCTCGGCGTTCTACAGATATCTTACAAAAGCTTGCGCACCTCGTATGATCCAAACTGGATCCTGATCATCCCTGTTTTACAAGTATAACCACAGCATTAGTGTGAACTGGTGCCAAGTGTTAATCCTCAGAGAGAGGATCGTGGGAAATTCATTTTTGAGAATGAGAAAAAAAATATTTTTCAATTCAGGGAGCGAATGCGAAAGCGGTCTAAGTGCCCGCTTAGACTTCTATTGCACTCACTCCTCGAATTGTATTAACCCTTATCATGCTGGACAGGATTGATTCTGCCTTTGCTACTGGTACCAGTATAGATCATGATCAGCCTTCACATCCGTGCGGACAACATCTGCAGTCTGTATCTTTTTGGTAATCGCCCCTTCTAACAGTTAAAGATACTGTCCAAATGATGGGCAAGTTCATTTTAGAAATTTAGTAGGGTAAGGGTTAATAAACTTGCAGCAGTGACATGCTGCATTCACTTTTATTCCTTTATTTCATTACTTTATTTCAGTTTAGTAGTAATAGACATTTGCGAATTAAGTCTACGTGGACTGTGGACACCTAAGACGATCGATTTTTCGATTATATTATGCGCGGTAGGAAAAATAGTTTATAACGGCAATAGGGTTTGGGTTATTAATATCATCACTATGCGGTAGGTGATATAAATTTGGATGTGCCTGTTTTTAGCTCGACTTTTCGAAGAAAAGGTAGAGGTATTGCATTCGCTCCGGCGTCGGCGTCGCCGTTGGTTAAAGTTTATGATAAAGTGAAATATCTCTGTTACTATCAAAGCTATTGACTTGAAACTTAAAATACTTATTTACTATCAACGTCTACACCAGAAGAAACAATCCCTGTAACTGATTTGAATTTTGACAGAAGTATGCCCCTTTTTAACTTAGAATTTTTGGTTAAAGTTTTTGATAAAGTCAAATATCTCTGTTACTATCAAAACTATTGACTTGAAACTTAAAATAATTATTTACTATCGAAGTCTACACCAGGAAAAACAATCGTCATAACTCTGATTTGAATTTTGACAGAATTATGTCCCTTTTTAACTTAGAATTTTTGGTTAAAGTTTTTGATAAAGTCAAATATCAGAGGATGGGAGCAAAATTTAAAGAACTTTACTGTTGAAGCCCTAAGGAAAAGGACAACAAAGGGAAGAAATTCCCCGAAAAATTCTAAGTCCACTAAAAATCATTACCAGGTGATATGTCAAAATACACATTAAATTTGCAGGTACCATCCATGTTGTACCAAAGAAAAGTGGTCTCGGTTTTTACCTACGGCAAATAATAAAAAAGTTACAAAATAACCTATTTATAGTAACATAAATGGGAAGTTATTCAATAAAAAATACTGTAATTGAACAAAAAAGGAATCTGCCAAATAAAAACAAGAGCACCGCAATGCAAAGCAACATAAACACGAAACAAAGTCATGTGACCTTTAACCTCTAAGTGTGACCTTTCCCATGTGCTCTGCACGTCGTCTTAATGTGGTGAACATTTGTGCCAAGTTTTTTTTAAATCCTTGACGCAGTTCAAGAGTTACACATCGCGCTCGAAACAAAGCTATTTTACCTTTCATCCCGAAGTGTGACATTGACCTTGTAGCCAGCCATCCAAAACATGCGCTCTGATGTACATTTTTGCAAATGTTTCTGTAAAATTCTTCAAACAAAACAAAGTCATATGACCTCGATCCCTAAGTGTAACTTTATCTTTAAGCGAGCCACCTGATACAGGCGCTCTGCACGTCCTCTTGATGTGGAGAACATTTGTATCAAGTTTGTTTAAAAATCATTCAAGGGCGGAGTCGACATGAAATTGCTATATTGGATAAATACATGTTGTTGTGGACGCTACTTCTTTATTTAAGAAATAATTTATAGCAAAAGAGTGCTTTAACACTATTTATGCACGATGGGTGGTTATACGCCGAGCGTAATAATTTCTCGAGGCGCAGCCCGAGTGAAATTATTTGTACGACGTATTACCACCCGAGTGTATAGTGTTGAAACACGGTTGCGATATAAATTATTTCGATTCTAATATGCCCTTAATGTAAAACAGTAGATAAAATAAAGAAGCGCTCTTTCTTGGTCGCAACAAAAACTTTGACGTCATCGCACGTTAACGCGACGTCATTCTAGCGTAGGAGTGTTTTAACAGAGACAAGCATATTAGAATAATCAATGTAAACAAATGACGTTTCCAGCCCTCTGAGTTTATAGTAAGCAGAAAATTCAAGTTTTTTATCACGACCATGGTTTTTATTTTCATCTCGAGGTATGAAAAAGTAAATCAATTTATTTTTCATACCATTCGATGAGAATAAAATCTATACTGCCAGTGTTCATGAAAAAAAAACAACAACAAAAACCCATATAAAACAGCCTCTACATATTGTAGCTGATTTGTGCCATATCGTTATTTTGTTCTGTCGCAACGACACAAAGCCAAACGTCGTTATGGCGCCCCACCGAACGTGAATATGTGAAATGGAAACTTTTATTTCGTTAAGACCTATAAAATGTGACTTTCGTTTACAAGTTTAGCCTTTTTGTATTTTCATTTTCATTACTTACGGGAAAAGCTGAAGATTGTCTGGCGTCATTTTCTGTGCTGTCAAAAATAAAAGAATGCTTTGAGTGTGGACGTTGTCCCGAGGATATCTTTGAAATGACTGCTGCTAGAGCTACCGTTTGCTTGTAATATGGAAACTTATCCTAGTGAAAGACGTAGCAGTTTGAATAAGGAATGTTACTACAGTATGTATGATTATGGTGCATGTGTTTCAAGTCAAAGATCCATTCGAAATGAACTCTCCTGTAACTTTCGATTTTGTATGATTCAGAAGTATGGGGAATATATAGTTTCAAGGAAGTCGACAAAATTCATTTTTGTACTACATAAAATCTTTATAGAACAGTGTGATTCTTTATTCTAAGATGACTGGATTCGATTGTTAAACAAAGAAGAAATTCAAGCTCTGTATAGTCTGCGATAAACAACGGTTGACGCGCGGACCGGTAAGAGAAATTATCAATTTATCACGGTTCATAGTTTAGATACGCAGGAATTGGACTACGATGGCGTTATCCTAGGATGCATTGTAGAATAATCTTAATTATGATATGAATTATATGTCAGTGTTGAAAAAAGGATATTGTGATCAATATGTACAAGACTGTAATAATGTGATAGCAAATCAGTTCAATTATTTTACTATATACAACAAGAAGAAGAACACTACACTGTTCTTTATTTATTATAAAAGGTTTAATTAAGACTTTGTACAATTATGAAAAGTATTTAAATGTCGTAAGTAATGATCTTCATAGAAAACAAACATATTCATTGAATTTTTATCCCCCGCCAAATAAGTTGTTTTGCGAATGAGGAGACTATATTTTGAAATATATTTGATTTTAAGAGATATAAGAGTACATAGATCCAAATTAACATTATAATAGGAAAAGCATAAAATATAGCACCGCCTAATATAGACTGCTTGATACTTGTAGGTTATTAGATTTGTATCGAGAAATATGCACGGGTTCTACAGCAGATATATTGCGCGACTTTAGGAGCGCAATATTATTCCGCGAAAGAACGAGTGCATACTTCTCGACGCAAATCTAATAATCTTTTTATTACATACGCATATAGTGCCATATACACTTAAAATTTTTATTTCAGTGATTCAATTTTGTTATTAAACCTGAGTAAAATGGAAAATATAGCCGTTAAAGAAGTTTTAAACGTGACGGCATACATGAAATTGACGTAACAGATGACGTCGTACACCCGATATGAAATTTGAACGTCAATATGGAAAAATACTGACATTTCAGGCTCCACTGAAACTTAATGGAGTTTTTAAATGGGTATGTAATAATCAAAGGTATACCGTTCCATATATAGTCCCGGACCAACAGTACTAAAGCCTGCTGATGTCTTCAAAGTTATTGAACGGACCAACACAGTACCCCTGTACAGTATCCGAAGACCTCAAGCCATGTCTGTTGGGACAGTATTGAAATAATAAGTTAGGCAAATAGACTGATGCATTTCCAACTAAGCAGTTATACATGAGAGCTAGCAATTTCAATCTGATGCTGGCTTTGACATATAACTAATGTAGGTCGTAAAGGGCCTGCTTAGAACTGTCAAATTTCCTACGGTTCAAAAAGGTTTTGTACATATCGAGGGCTTGGTGCAAAACTATTGTAAGTGTATATAAATAAAGAACAAGATACAATAGTTTTGCGCCAAGCCCTCGATATAGATTTTCTACTTTGTTCAGATTTCACTATCTGCTATACCATACAATATAACATTGCAACAGTCCAAATGTAAAACAACTACTAGTAGTGGAAAAATTAGAATTTATGTAGCTTCGTTAGATATTTACAATATTCTTAATCCTCAAGTAAATTGAACATACCTGTACGAAAAAAAGAGCAACTCAGAGTTCTATCTATAAAAGCACCAATAACCATACCTTATGCTACTTTCAGATTTGTTTTATCGACAGCAATGTTACTCTCCCTGGTGCAACATTTACCAAACAGTTTTTCTTCCAAACACAATGAAAACACATACGAAGTAAAATGCTTCACTCTATGTGCAAAACTGCGTTGTTTTTATTTAGACCCATTTGAAGACTCTGCTGATTTTGGAGATGTCGGAGACCCTGGGCCATCCCCCTTCTTGAAAATCTTCAAAGAGGGCATGTGGAGGTGAAGTTTCTCCATGTGGTCGATATTCCTGGCAACAACCACGGGAACATGGGAATGATGAGTGATGTAATCAGTTACACTTCCGGTAAAAGTTTTCCGCAGTACTCCTTTGCCGCGACAGCCAACGACAATGTAATCCGCTTTATTATCAGTTGTAAAGGTGACAACAGAAGGACCAGGTTCACCATGAACTGTCTCAACACGTCCCTCAATCTGAAAAAGCAGACCATGAAATATATTTTGCGTAATTCCACCCAAGAAGAATCCATCAGAAAAAAACAACAACAATGATATCGGCATGAGAAGACCCAGTCAGATTGAGTCTTGGATGCATTATATGCTTTCAAAGGAACTTTTTACATATTCAGTTCCCCCCCCCCCCCCCACACACACACACAAAACTCATCGCATAAATCACAGAAGATTCAAAAGGAAAATAATGATGCACGAGTAAGAAAGATACACACGTCCTTTAATCTATTTCTAGATCTGCACGTTTAAATGTAGCATACTTGTAATTCTTTCATTCTTTCTTTTAGCTTTTCAATAAAGCCAGCTGCCCTTGATTCAGCCTGTTGGATTTCTTTTGTGACTAGTGTTGAATCAATGCCCCCAGTCATCACTGCCACAGCTAAAATATAAAAGTATGAAACACATTGAACCAACAGTCCTGGACACAACAGTCACATTAAAATTAGAACAATTTAAAAGGTGTTGAATCAACGGGCACAAAATACGTAGTGGTCAAAGCTGAAAATAGAAATATATTATAGGCCTACAGTATTGTTTTCAAAGCCACAGCTAAAATTAGGACATGAAATGCAGAAATGATTTTACTATTTAGTGATTTAGATATTTCAACCAATTTTTATTTTTACTTTTATCAAAATTGTTTTTTTTTTATTTGTTAGATCTAGTAGTTAAGACGAAGTTCACTGCAGGTTAGCAGCATAATCTTGTATAGATCTCTACAATGAACGAATGAAAGTACCACACCAGTATGATATATCGTCCCATTTACATGAACTGATCTTTATTTCTTTTTTGCACTTTTGTTAATATCATTATCCTTGAACCAAACGTAAACAGATTCCTGTCCAAATACTGGGCCACTACATACTTACCCGGATGTGAGACGATTTTGTATTCTACATTGTGCGCAATCAAGACCTTATTTCCTGGTCGGTGGAGACAATCTTTGTAAACTGAAAACGAAAAGCATGCAACTAAAATTTGTAAAACTAGATTAGATACCGACATGTGTTAAATTCGTTACAAGAAAAAATCACAATTATTTTATTCAAACATGAATTAAACATATTCATTTAAATTGTGTGTCCTTCATTTAATTTTCTGAGACACGTCGAATGAATAATGCAGCATACTTCAGGTCAGGACTGGGTCTAGGGGAGGACCCAGGGGTCGTGTCTCAAACCCCACCCCCGACTAGTTGGTTGAGAAATGACCTTTGGAACCCAAAAAGGCTACAGAGGCCACCATTCCATACGTGTATTTCAAAGAATTCCCGAAATCAACCTCCATTATCCCTCCCATACCTACATCTAGCACCTCGCACCCTCAACTTGTGCCAAGGGGCAAAAATTCTGGGAACGGGCCTGCAGGTACTTTGACTCAATGCCTTTATAGCACTGGTACTTATTATTTAAACAACCACGAAACAGACAGTGCAAAAATGTTATTGTTTCTACAAAATACGTTTGACCTAATTGTACCGGGTTTTCCCACGTTAAAAGTATACTTAAGTATGTCATGTATGCAGATCTAGAGTGATTTTCAATGTGCGAAAACAACAACAAAGAACTATTAATACTCACATTGCAATGCATAATCTGAGTATTCGCTTCCATCCATTGCAATAACAACAGTAATACCATCCTTCACGGATTCAACTACCTTTCCCGTGCCTGCCATTTTTATTTCCGTTCGGTACTTTTCATAAACAGTAAATGTTTTACTCCCATGCGAACGTGTTGTTTACATGTATTCTCAGAATTGAAATCAATATACCAGTTTCCACTACGCGCGCGGGTTTACGTACCGCTGAAGAACACGCATATTATTGGTTGAGCCCGCATACGCGGCACATTGGACGTTTAGTTGTTATTGGAAAAAGGTACAGCATATGAATGTCCTTGTTTCAACTTGATATCACTGATATAATGAAATGATGGTATTTATTTTGAAAAAAAAATCTCTTCTTTATAATGAAAAAGTGTTAAAATGAGTGATTTTGATTTGTCTCAGCAATGCATGTATGTTAACATGCATGTTAGCCGCTCATACTTCCAACTATGAGAGACATGCTTTATAAAATATGAAATTAAAGGGCTATATATACTATTTATTAGAATCAGATAGGAAGCTGCTGTTTAAAGAATGATTATACTCTTAAAAATAAGGGTGTTCTGATTAATCGACAAAATTCGACGGTCAGATTGTTTTATAACTGTGACGGGCAATCTATATTGATCATTAAGAAAAATAACTCAGTATTTCCTAGGATCGCGTCAAATTAGTTGGACTAGTGTTTTGAATGTTACAGATAGACACTGACCTGTCAATGTAAGTAAATATAATCCAGTCTTGACAAGGAATCCTTGTCAAATAATGCAATCCAGAACCAGAAATGCAAGGAATCAATGGATATAAATATATTCCTAATGACAAAGACATGTCCAAAATCCTACTTAAAAGTAGCTCTAGACATATGAACACTTAAGAGCAGGTGAACTGATATGATAAACCAAAATTTCAATCGGTTATAGGCACACATTCATAGGTAGTCCCACCAAAGTGTTTTGCTGCCAGTGTCAAGTTTCATTCATATTAAAGTTTCAAAATATGTTATGATCTGAATGCTTAAACCAAACATCAAGAATGCATTAAATCTGTTAGCCTGTGGGTTATGATGCCTAAAAGGTAAGTAAATTTGAAGT
The DNA here is from genome assembly GCF_021730395.1 of Mercenaria mercenaria. Classification (NCBI taxonomy): domain Eukaryota; kingdom Metazoa; phylum Mollusca; class Bivalvia; order Venerida; family Veneridae; genus Mercenaria; species Mercenaria mercenaria. Next base: position 70,309,672 of record NC_069368.1, on the reverse strand, counting down.
ACGATTCAAGTACTCATTTTCTTAAAATATTTGCACTTTGTATTCAAACAAAAACCAAAAATGATTTAAGACTGACTATCTATTTTGTGCCTTCAATTTAAAATGTTACCTCACGTGACATCTATCAGTCTAACATCTATCAATTAGATAGTCTGGAAATTAAACAGGTTCATCGTTTTGAATTGCAAAAACAATGTAAAGGATAAAAAGTTACATGAGTTTTTGCAGATGGCAGATCTGTTCTTGAAGGAATTGTAAACCATATCTTATTTTTGTAAACGTCTGGTCTGAAAATACGTAGATCTTTTTATTATGGTATTTCTTTTGTTTTTAACCATAGCAATGTACTTTTATCATTTTAACCTTGCACTACGTGAGATGTTTCCCATTTTTAACAATTGTTACATGACTTGCGCCCTCCGCAATATAAGTGTTAAAGTCATTTGGAAGAGTTTTAATTTTAATAATGTAAACCTAAGAGAACAAATGATATTTAATACGAACAAGGGTGGTTGTCGCGCTGGAAATATGCTTAAAACTGATTGCGCGACGTCCGGTGCTGATGTTGCGTGTAAGAAATGACGAAATTGAGGTAAGTGAAGTTGTATTTTAGCATAGTATGTAAAAAAGCTATAAAGATAATGTATCTTACACTCCTTTGGTATGACACAATTATAAATTTTCTCGAAGAAAAGCAACATACTATTTGACACACAAAAAAGCAACATACTATTCGACACACAAAAAAGCAAAATATTATAAAACATCATACGTGTAAATCATCTGGTTTGTAATGTAGGGATAACGCATGTTTTTTCGTGTTATAACATCTGCAGAATCTCGAGGGATTGGTTTGTACCAACGTATCCCGAGGGATTCTGCAGATATTATAACACGAAATGAACATGCACTAACGCTATTCTAGCATAAAACGCGTAAAAATTGATAAATGGATACAATGTCTCTCAACGTCATTAATTTTCCACGAAATGCGCGGGAATGTCTGAGTTTGTTTTTAACGTTGACGTCATTTCGTTTTGAATTATCCGTTTTGGGGCCGAATGATGTTTACGCTTTGCCACGGAACGCGCATATATAAAAAGGTGTTATAACAGCACCCGAGCGGGAAAATCCCTCTGTTAACACACGTTTTCTGTCCTGTTAAAACACCCCCGAAAAGTGACAAGAACGGCAGTTTTATGCTAGAATTTACGATTCGGCCCTGCTATCGTAAAAATACTGGCGACACGAAGCGTGAAAAAAGTATGAAATCAACCAAAATACCTGTTTCTGACCTCATGTTACGTTTATGACTTCAAAATCAGTTTTCGCCTACATAGGTACTTGTAACTTATATACTTCTTAATGCTTAAATAATTCGAGAAAATTGGACTGTGATTTGAGCACAATCGGAGATAATGAGATATCCGTATGGTATCATTGACCGTACGAACTCAAAAATACTATAGAAATTATAATGCAAATATATATCATGGTGTTTACATACACAATTTTAACATTTTAAACTCGTTATCATTTTGTATATTATTTGCGTAATTATAATACAACTAGCAGACAAAGGGGAACGTTCGCAATTCTGGACTAACATTGACCTAATGCCATTTACTGCATTTACGCAAATCTAATATTTCATGGTTACGGGGTGCTGCTAGTGAAGTATATCTCTGCATTTCTAGACACTTTTCTGTCGGAGTATTGTTGATTCAAGAACCAAGATGTCTTTTTGCTGAACTACTTCGACACAGATCGTGCGTATAATTAATATCAATGTTAGGTACGGCGCAGATACATGTATCGCAGGGTGTGAGTTCAATCCTCGGCCGAGGCTATGGTCTCCGCTGTGATAAAAACATCGAATCGAAATCTAAAATCATTTGTCCTCCCTCTCTGATTCAAGGAGAAGTTGACACTTACGGAAACATGTTACCACGGGTACCGAATCTCTGGTTAGGTTAACACAAATGAAAACGGCGCTAAACCCAAAAAGCCAACATCATATTTCCTGCTCTTGTATCAGTGAGGGTCATTTGAATTCAAATTCTTTCAAGCAAATGTTACATGTGTTTTTAGACTCAATATGAACAGCAAACTAAAACTTTAGTGTCGGCGATGCAAACACACGAAACATGGCACAGGGAAACGTTTGTTTATCGTCGTTCCTATGGATGATCTTTATGTGTACTTTCAGCCTAGCGTTGGTCGTAAATTGCTAAAGACACTGGCTACAAACAAGTTTTTTTGATAAAAAAGTAAAAAAATAAATGAATTAGGTAAAAAAGGAAAGTGACATAGTAAAAACTATTGGGATTGAAAAAGGACTTTATTTTTGACTATACAATGTACACGAGCAACTCCATTCCTGGGGCCCAGCCCCATTCCCGATGATTTTATTGCCAGTCCTTTCCTAAAACTATATCATCTTGAAGGAGAAATCCAACTGAGTATCACACTTTGTATCATACTTTTATATTTTATGCACCCATTCTTGACCGTACTATTTTCTGTCTTTACAGATCTTACATCATTAGAAACTTGGGCCGCTAAATGGGGAATGAAATTTAATGCCAAAAAGTGCTACAAAATGACGATTCATAGAGGTACAAACCCAAAATCTAGTATATACTCATTGGACAACCACCTTCTAGAACAAGTTAGTGAAAATTCATATCTTGGACTGCTAATCAGTGAAAACCTTAAGTGGTCAGCACATATCAACAAAATCACAAACCGGGCTACTTCAACACTAGGATTTCTTCGTCGCAATCCCAAACACTGTTCTAAGACTCTCAAAGAAACTGCCTACACTTCATTAATTCGCTCTGTTCTAGAATACAGTTGTACCGTTTTTGACCCTTATCACCAAAAAGACATTGATAGACTTGAATCAGTACAGCGTAGAGCCGCTCGTTTTGTTTACAATAACTACAGCAGAACCTCAAGTGTTACTGATATGATCAAAAATATAGACTGGAAACCTCTACACGAACGCAGAAGAGAACAACGACTTATACTCATGTACAAGATTGTTAATGACCTGATAGCAATTCCTGCCGAAATACATATCACAAAGAATAAAGGCAAAACTAGATCATCTACTTCAAACAAAATCATAGTATATAGCTGCAAATCGGATACGTTTAAATATTCATTTATACCACGGACTATCTTAGATTGGAATAATCTTAGTGAGAAGTGCACTACAGCAACATCCTTAGAGACAAGTAAGGGAGAGCTCTTTGGGCAAAGAGGCACCCAGTGCGAGTAGGCGTAGTACCCCCCCCCCCCCCCCCCCCCGGGCAATATATTCATTTAGTGAAGTCTAGCCCAGTATTCTACAGAAACAGAAATACTGTTTTTATCGTGACTTTGTTTTTCGTCCGATTCTTTGCGCACCGTTAAATCATGGTCAACGATGACAGTTTAACGTATCATATATATGTAGATGTTGAAAAGCTTAAAGAAATCCGAAATAACTGATATTCCAGAAGAATTTAATATTCTAAATGAGTTTACTACCAATAGTCTGTTCTTTTGTTATTCTTCAATGCCAGGTTTGTTTTTCCACGAAACTCTATGCAGAATAATCACCTGTTTAACGATTTCGAATGCAAATTTAAGTCCTGACTCATGGTGTGTAGTAGCAAGTCGGTCAAAAGTATCCTTAGGTTATGTTTGAAATGTTTACCGACAATAAATGAATTGAATTGAGTAGCTGACTACTTTATTATGCAGTGCGGCATTGCCTGGCTGCAAATCGCATATATTTGACAAAGAAATACAGTACTAAGAATATACAAAGTATCAGAAATCAATTGAGTTTTCCCGCCAATCGTTTTCCAGTTATTTTCGCTCATTTTATTTTTACTTTGCCTTTGGTGTGATTTATAGACTTTGAGTTCATAACAAGCATGTTTACATTTGGTGTACAAGAATATTTACGCGTTCTCTGTGAAAACAAAATATTGTCATAACATGCATTAATGCGTAAAACAAATTAATATTTAGTAAGTTTCATTTGCAAGATAATTTCATTGACATCAACATTGTTTTCTGAGGAGGCAGTAAACAGTTTTGAGCCGTTAGTGTCGAATTGGCCGGGGTGAAATTTACAAATAAGAGGCAATTTACGGAATGAAGTTTACAAATAAGAGGCAATTTACGGAATGAAGTGCATATTTGAACTTCTAAATAATAATAATTGCTAGAATTGAAGTTTCAGCGGCTAGAAATGAGTTTCACTTATTTAAAAAAAATCAGTTGAGTAGCCTTGATCTTGATAGTATGACGTAATGACTTGCAGGAGCGTATACTTGCTTCCTCTGAGCTAGCTTAAAGTGGGGTTGTCATTTTAGCAGGGACCTCAGGAAAACTGGAACAGTGAAGAAACGGTACGGATGGCACATATATTTGAGCTTATTTTCAGATTTTACAGTGTTACTGGAGTATGGAACAGTGTAGCAGTTGGGGCTATCAGTTTCAGGAAATTTTCTGCAGCGATTTAAAAATTGGCAAATTTAGCTTTTTTCGTCATCAGTTTCCGCGACCGGGAGAGCACAAAATTCAGGTCTTGTAAACAGAAAACTAGATATTAGAGATGTATTGTAGATGGTTTGTAACGATAGACATACAGTGATGTTAATGTTGCAATATCTTTATTTCAGGTGTGTGGTTACAGACTTTTGTGTGAGGTTTTGAAAGTTAGGTAGGCGACTCTAGGCTGAGGAGCTCAGAAAACTGTTTACTGCCTCCTGAAGGAAATTTGATGTACCTATAAGTGCTGTTTTCGGATAGTAGATAATTTGGACAACAGTTACTATTGATTAAAGTATTAAGTATATTGTGTTATTATAAACATTAATATGGTCGTAGTGTAGAGTCAAGTTACCTATGCTTGGCCAGTCCAGTGCTCGGCCACCTAATATTCTTTATTTTTAATTAAAAATAAAACTTGAAAACCTTAATTGCTTTCAGTGTTTGTTTACTTTTCGGTTTATGGACGCCAATTCAAAATGGGGTGGAATCTGTGTTGGCCAGGCGCTTGCTTTTCTGTTGCAGGAGAAACCGATCAATAATGACAGAGCGTCTTTTTGTGTTAACGGAGTTTCGATAATCGCATTCTACTGGTAATGATGGTAAACCCGGACAGATGATAAAGTCGACCACTTTGGAAATATTCAATTGCAATCGGTTATTTATAAAATTGAACACACCATCTAATAGTTTCCACTTACAACACCAACTGGTGTAAACAAAAACAAAATTGGTAAATATTCTGTATAAATAAATGACATGTATAAAAAATAATTATCCAAAATTACTGGGGAAGAGGGTGTTTTTTGTGCATGCTCACTGTCTAAACATGAAGGCCTCACATTTGGTGACTTTTCATTACTTGATCAGGAATGACTGTTGCAGCTTTTTGGGGAAAGTTTCAATATAATAATACCAAGAAAATTTTGTAAATGACAGTGTTCGAATTTATCGTCAGTCAACGTTCATACAGTCCCCATTTTACATACCCCTTTCAGGGCCTCACTTCATGTGAGTTTGCTTACTAAATATAAATTTGAATTATTTAAAGTTTTCAGCAAAGGTTAAGCTTTATTTTGATACCGACCATTGATTACAATTTGCAGAAATAAAAAAGTTACAGGTAAAAAACCTCATTTTCTGTTCGGGTTTATCATCAGTACCAGTATGGTAAATACGTTCAACTGTGTATTTTTTTTTACACAGATATTTGCAAGAATGTATACCCTGTTGAATTATATACAAAGTATGTGGAAGTTTTATGATTTTACTGCAAAAATTGGCTTCTGTGGTTGGCACCATCAGTGTTGCCAGTGTAAATAATAGCCTGTGCTGCACCTACACCATGCGTTAATGAGTTTAACAATTTGTTATTCATTTAAATTAACATATTTAAAAACATTTATTATGGTATTGATGTTGATAACTGTTATATAGCGTTTTAGTGTGACTAAAAGAAAAATGCAAGAATTGAAATACATGTAGGTTAAATATGTGTAATAAACTGTATCAAAATATTGATATATTGTTCTTTTATTCATATTTTGTTCTAGAGACATGTTTGATTCTAAACATGAAAAGATAATAAAAACAAAGCACTTAACCTTAACAAGCTTTATAAATGGACCGGTGGCCGAGCATTGGTTTGTATCCTAACGTCCATTCTACAGATCCACTAGAGAACTTATTTCCGAAATCAGACTTTTAACACAGGCACATGAGATCAAAAATCAATATCTGTGATCTAGGGTTAAATTAAATTGCATGTTACTCAAATTTAAATATCGAGACAATTACTAAACTTTTTTGATGAAGAAATTCCATACTCAGAGCAAAATTTTACCTTGTGTAATTTTCGGCAGTGTCTCACTGCCTTCTTCGGCACTGACTGACCGGTGTTATGGTAGGTCACATGACGTAGGAAGGTCACGTAATCGGAGAAGAGATCCGTAGACGGGGGGAGCTCCAGGCCCTTGTCTCGGTTGAGCAATGGTCTCCGCTGTTTTATCTCGATAGCCTCTTTGATTTTGCGTTTGATAAGTCCACTTGTCAGAATCTTTGTGTTGTCAGATTTGATGGTATGTCCGGTGTTTTGACACTGTTCATGTATGTCAGAATTCGTTCTGGTCACATGCTCTTTTAGTCTAGTCTGTAGTGTTCTGGCAGTTTCCCCCGATATAATTTTCTTTGCATGCAGTTCTCACATTTCACATGGTATATTATTCCACACTTTTTCAGTTTATCGGTTGGATCTTTCACCCGAGTGACATGACTCCTTATAGAATTGTATGGTTTGTGGAACATATTCACTCCATTATTCTTAAACACTCTTGCCAGAACTTCAGAAGTTCTATGAATATAGGGCATACCCATGTTTACTTTTCTTTCCTTTGCCACCCTTTAGCATATTAATACAGATATTCTGCTAGCTTGCGATTACTTTGGTTCAAAAGAAGCAATCTAATGCTTCTTCGTTTCAAGATTTATTCAGAAGTTTTACCTACAAAAAAGATATTTTGATGTGATTTTCTAGAATAGGTGTGGTCTTCCTTTTGGGCATTTCAAATGGTAACAAAGAAAATAGAAGTGACAGTCAACTTTGAAAAATGTTAAGCTGTCACCAACAATCAATTTTTCAAGATTATACAATCATGTACTCAGTACAAGCGACGATATAAATGCTGAATTATTAGCTCAGTTTGATTCTCTGTGTTTGTTTTTTTCTATAGGTAAAGATGTCATGGTGTAAACTGCATGCAATAAGAAGAGGCTTATCAACTTCATGCAGTTTAAATGTAGACAGACCAAGGGTAAATGAAATCAACATACAGTTACTGTCTGAGTCCTTGCAGCAGCAAATATTTGGGAACAAACAGTGCCGCCAGTCTCAGGAAATAAGTAAATATATATCCAAATGTACTGAAGACATTTAGGTAATCTTTCCAATCGATCTTCCATTTTTATACTAAATTTTGTCTTGTTCAGAAAAAAATTCAGAAGTACTGGCACTGTACTGATAGATTTAAATTGATACTTGCAGAATAGATTTCAATATGAGTAAAATACCAAACTCAAGAACCGTAACTCTATTAAAAATTATCTCATTTTTTGTAAAGTACTATATGTTTTGGAATACAGATATATATCAATAAGATTAAGAGCAAAAATGATAAATTTATGTAGAATAGTGTTCAAATGATCTCTATTTGGGTACTTTTAAAAAAAAAATTGTCCAGATAATTACATAGAAAATTCTGTAATTGCTGCCAAGAAGCATTCATTGGTTTTACCTGTGATCTTGTCTGTATTTTTATATATAATTCTTTCTGATATGATCACTCGCCTTATGTGCAGTGTTATTAAAATTAGCTAATTAAAATACACCTGTCACTGATGTGATGTAATAAAATCATAGTTATGAATGTAAATTTGTGCAGTCTTCCTTCAGATTTGTAGTGGTTTGATTTATTGTTATGCTGTTCTGTAACAATATAACTATGCTGTGATTTTAGGCCAATATTGGGCTGAAATTCGGCCATGGCAAATAATATATTTTTACCCGATTGCAAAGCTAAAATTCCTAAATCTTGTGCTTAAACATTTGAAACACAAGACAGTATGCTAGCATAATGCATTTATAACAGTTTTTCTTAAAGGTAACATTTTGATAAAAAACATAACTTTTTTAACGATTCCCAATTCAGTTAGATGTTTTAAGATGCACTTTTCCCAATTGTAAAGGCTCCAGCCCCCTTCCAAAATCAGTGGATAAAAACATTGCTATGCTAGTGCTGTCTCCTGGCTTGGATAAAATAATTTGATATTCCTCTTTCTTTTTTAGGCACAGTTGATAACACCGGACAGGAAATCTATGTCAGTCAAGAGCGTACTTTAGATGAGAAGAAGCTTGAGAAGGTTAAGAAACATTTGTCAGACCATGAATTATGGAATAAACAGATAGTTTTGCAGAAAGATATCAACTTTGATTTACCGCCTTTACTAGGTCTGTACGAGTTGCGACTTTTAAGACGTACTGAATGACTTTCTTTGAAACTGTTGCTTTATTAAGCTTAGAAACTCAAGCAAGTGAATTTTGGTCGTACTGTTGATCACATAAAATTAGTTAATGTCACTATCAATACAGTTTAACTTTAACCCTTTTATGCTGGACATAATTGCTTTTGCCTTTGCGACCAGTGTAGATCTTGATCAGCCTGCATATTTGTGCAGTCTGATCATGATCTGCACTGTTCGCTATTCAGTCAGTATCTTTTTGGTAAACACCCCTTTTGAAAGTTAATGGTACTGTCCAAAGTGAAAGATGGACAAGTTCATTATAAAAATTTAGCAGGGTAAGGGTTAAGATTCAACAGGAGCATAATGCAATCAGTAGTTTTCCATTGTCTAACTGTTATGATGAGGTTTTACAAAAAATGTTTCATTCTGCAGAACCACTGCAGTAATACTGGGTCAGCTGTGCAGACCCTTCACCAGAATGTGACTTGGGCCGCCTTGTTATTGGAGTCAGTACCTCCAGAACACTGGTTGCTATGGCAGCAAAAAGAAAATGCTTTATAAATCATGTTTTCAAGAATCACTAAAGCTGGAGCTTAGTAGTTCATTTGTAGTATTGACCGGTATCAATATGGTCATGGGGCCAAAATGGGTGCGGCCCACACAGTTGTTTTACATGGACCTGTGGAGGAAAAACGTTAAAAGCCTTCTCTGAAACTACAGTAGGTAAGGCTTAGATAGTGGCGGCAACAACTAATGAACTTGAATCAAACTTATACAAATTATATCTATGTACACTGTGTATGTTTTTAGCTCACCTGTCACAAAGTGACAAGGTGAGCTTTTGTGATCGCGTGGCGTCCGTCGTCCGTCTGTGCGTCCGTGCGTGCGTGCGTGCGTAAACTTTTGCTTGTGACCACTCTATAGGTCACATTTTTCATGGGATCTTTATGAAAGTTGGTCAGAATGTTCATCTTGATGATATCTAGGTCAAGTTCGAAACTGGGTCACATGGGTTAAAAACTAGGTCAGTAGGTCTAAAAATAGAAAAACCTTGTGACCTCTCTAGAGGCCATATTTCTCAATGGATCATCATGAAAATTGGTGAGAATGTTCACCTTGATGATATCTAGGTCAAGTTTGAAACTGGGTCACGTGCGGTTAATAACTAGGTCAGTAGATCTAAAAATAAAAAAACCTTGTGACCTCTCTAGAGGTCATATTTTTCATGGGGTCTTTATGAAAATAAGTCAGATTGTTCACCTTGATGATATCTAGGTCAAGTTTGAAACTGGGTCACGTGCGGTTAATAACTAGGTCAGAAGGTCTAAAAATAGAAAAACCTTGTGACCTCTCTAGAGGCCATATTTTTCAAGAGATCTTCATGAAAATTGATTAGAATGTTCATCTTGATGATATCTAGGTCAAGTTCGAAACTGGGTCACGTGCAGTCAAAAACTAGGTCAGTAGGTCTAAAAATAGAAAAACCTTGTGACCTCTCTAGAGGCCATATTTCTCAATGGGTCTTCATGAAAATTGGTGAGTGTTCAACTTGATGATATCTAGGTCAAATTCAAAACTGGGTCAGGTGCGGTCAAAAACTAGGTCAGTAGGTCTGAAAATAGAAAAACCTTGTGACCTCCCTAGAAGCCATATATTTCAATGGATCTTCATGAAAATTGGTCAGGATGTTCACCTTGATGATATCTAGGTCAGATTCGAAACTGGGTCATGTGCGGTCAAAAACTAGGTCAGTAGGTCTAAAAATAGAAAAACCTTGTGACATCTCTAGAGGCCATAGTTTTCATGAGATCTTCATGAAAATTGGTGAGAATGTTCACCTTGATGATATCTATGTCAAGTTCAAAAGAGGGTCACGTGCCTTCAAAAACTATGTCATTAGGTCAAATAATAGAAAAACCTTGTGACCTCTCTAGAAGTCATATTTTTCAATGGATCTTTATGAAAATTGGTCGGAATTTTTTATCTGGATGATATCTAGGTCACCTGTGCTAAAAAACTAGGTCACTATGTCAAATAATAGAAAGAACAACATCATACTGGGTCATGTGGGGATAGGTGAGCGATTCAGGACCATCATGGTCCTCTTGTTTTTAGAATGTCGAAATGTTGGCAGTAATTCATCAAATTGGTTTTCTTTCAGGTAAAACCATAGATGAACATTTTATCAATTTGGGCAGGAAACAGGTACAGGACTATGTTGAACTGTCTGATTGTCTGTGTACTTCTGGAATCCCAGAAATGCCGAATGAGTGGGCATTCTGTCCAGGATGGGTGAAATATGATGAAGAAGGGATTCCAATACCAGTAGATTACCCAGAAGACTGTGTGCTTGTGTTTGATGTGGAGACTGTTGTACAGGAAGGGAACTATCCGGCCATGGCAACAGCAGTCTCAGATAAATACTGGTAAGGCCCTCACTTTGATAACTAAGCAAAAAAACAAATCAGTGTTTTATGTGATAGGGTATTTTAGTGCTATACATTTATACTTTGTGAACTTATAATTCTCCCTTCCCTTGTATGGATATTAAAAGTTGGAAAAAATTTCTTCGGTTGTTAGAATTCATATATTTTGCATAAAGAATAAACTTGCATTTCTACTGAATTTCAGCATTTCAACATATAATTTTACAAATACTGTAAAATTGAACATATATTCATATCGACCGTTTTGCAAAGTTTGCTGATGAAATTTATACAGATGCTAAAACTCTTTTGTATGGCAATGTGACAGAGAAGTTAAATTTTGAGAAAAAAAATAGCAACAGTGAAAATCAAGCAAGTATTAGTGAACATGTGTAAATGATCAGATGTAAGAGAAAGTACTTTCAGCTCTTGTTAACTATGCTCACTCACTGCCACCAAGGTTATCACAAAAAATGGAAGAAGTATATGTTTAATAAATTAACAAGTGAAAGAAAAACCCAGCATAAAAAGTAATTCTTATTTGATTAGGGTCTTGGTTTTAATCAATGTTACTAACAGTTGAAAAATACACTTAGCAATGGAGGTAAGTGTGTTATAAACTCCTGGTTGTTTTGAGTAGTTATTTCCCTTCACTGATCAGGCACACCACCTAGTTTATGATAGGCAATATACAACCCTTTCCTTATGCATAAAATAGCAAATAGCAAATCATGCAGAACTGTATTCATCAAAGTTGTAAAAAAACTGGACATTTAATATGTGGTTATTCTGATATATTAGTACAGAATTGTCACAGCTATACAATACACTGCAACCCAGTGTAAGAGGCCAACTGTGAACACAGAGCACCTAGCTATAATGACCACCAGTTTCATTTCTGATTTAGATATTTGAAGCATATTTTGAGCTTTGAAGAAAGACCATGCAATGATGAAAACTGCTTTCTTTGTTCACCGCTGCCAGTCTTTATCAGCAGGGTTTACTGTAATTTATAGAAAAAAATAATGAAATTACAGAATACACGCTAATTGTCTTTGCAGGTATTCATGGTGCTCAGACAATCTAGTGGCGGATAAATTCCGATGGACGTCTGATGTACGGTTACAAGAGCTGATCCCCTTGGAGACAACTGCAGGCTCTAGTCGGACTGATGACAGCACATCAAGACTTGTAATTGGACACAATGTTGCATTTGACAGATCATATGTGAAAGAACAGTATTATTTGAAGGTATTTTATGTACCCAAACAGTCCTGCTCTCAGGTTTAACCTTTAATGTGAATACCTTCAGATATAAATCATTAAATGAAGATGTTTAGAAAATATTAATATGAAAAAGTATGAGCAATAAAATATAAACTATGAAGTTGGAATCTTTTAAACTGACAAAATTTTATTCAGCTTAGATCGTTGAACTTTAATTACTTTTCTTCAGAAATCAAAGTTGCGGTTTATGGACACAATGTCAATGCACATAGCAGTCTGTGGTCTTACAAACATACAGCGCACTTTGTATCAGGCTGCCAAGAACGACAGTAAGCAGAAGATTGTAAAAGAATATAAACAACGACACAAATGGGGAGCAGTTGTTGTAAGTTCATAGCTTAAAGAACCAGTATAAATAGACAGAGGGAACAGTCATTGTAAGTTCATGGGTTTAAGAACCAGTATAAACAGACAGAGGGAGCAGTCATTGTAAGTTCATGGGTTAAAGAACCAGTATAAATAGACAGAGGGAGCAGTCATTGTAAGTTCATGGGTTACAGAACCAGTATAAATAGACAGAGGGAGTAGTCATTGTATGTTCATGGGTTTAAGAACCAGTATAAATAGACAGAGGGAGCAGTCATTGTAAGTTCATGGGTTGAAGAACCAGTATAAACAGACAGAGGGAGCAGTCATTGTAAGTTCATGGGTTGAAGAACCAGTATAAACAGACAGAGGGAGCAGTCATTTTATGTTCCTGGGTTGAAGAACCAGTATGAACAGACAGAGGGAGCAGTCATTGTAAGTTCATGGGTTGAAGAACCAGTATAAACAGAGGGAGCGGTCATTGTTAGGTCATGGTATAAACAAGACAAGGGGGGAGTACATTGTTTTATGAATGAATGTAAACAACACAGAGAGGAAGTTCATGCATTAATGAAAGAGTTTTAAAAAGCCCATACATATAGGAACAGTCTTTGTAAATTCATGGGCAAGTGTAAAAATATCACAGAGGGGAGCAGCCATTGTTCATGGTTTAATGAAATAGCTTAAACAACACTAGAGAGAAGCATTCATTATTTAAATCATGGTTTAGTATGAACAATATGAAGACGGGGATCTTCCAATAGTTTTAAAAAAATGATATAAAAACATAGAGGGGAGCGGCCATTTTAAGTTTATGGTTTAAAGAAAACTTTGGAAATCTGCCTTAACACAAACTTTAAGTACATCTGACATTGAGAAATAAGAAAAGAAGTAAAAGTTAAAATTCTACATTGGTAAAACCCAGTGTAAAGTGTTGATATCAAAAGTATTTCCTTTGGAATATTGCTGCTTGATTACTGTACTTTGCAGCTATATCAGAAAGATTATTTTTTTGTTCAAATATGATATATTTTCACTGAGTGAACAGCTTTCAGTCAGAGTTATATCTTTGTTAGAATACATCAATGACAAGGATTTTAACTGTGTATTAAAGTTTACCAGTTACTTTCCAGAAAAACACAGGGGGTTTGGGTTGGTTTTTAGTTCAACTGAGAGCGAAATGTTCCTATAATGGGCCTTTTCAGATTCCATCAGATCTAGGTCATCCAGAATGAAGAATTCTGGTTGCCATGGTAACCAAAATGAAATGTATTAAAAATCGTCTCAGAAACTGCTGTCCTAATTGCAAAATGATTTCACAGCAATGTTCCTTTATAGACTGTCAAATTCCTTCAAGTCATGTTGGTTTGTTTAAAAGCATAACCACCAGGGGACAAAGTTAGCTTTCTCTGTATGGCTGTAAGGAAAACTTTTAGAATCTCAATAACAGCTGACCTGACTTCAGAATAATTCCTACCAAGAGTGTTGAAAATAATTTGATCTTTCAAGAAAACATGGCCATCATTGCTGCCAATCAATGTACGGGTATGTAGCACCGGCTTTAAATATCACCTCTTCAGAAACTGCTTGTCAGATTTTAATGTAATTTCACAGAAATATTTCTTAGGTGACTCTGAACCAAGTTTGTTTAAATTATTTCAGTTTGTCAAAAACATGGCCACAAGAGGGCATAGTCACTTTCTTCGATTTACCACAGGTAGACACATTTTCCCATTTTATGTACATCTACAAAAACATCACAGATCAGACTTTTATCTCCAGAATTTATTTCAAAGAAATCCTCTACCATATTAGTTGTTTTTCTTTTCAAAAATGATAAGATCTCAATGTAAAACTGACAGATGTGACCGAAGGCACCCTACAAAGAATTTTGGAGGTAAAAGTTATTAGTGTTTGTGTTTTTGTACATAAAATGGCAAAAACAGTAATACTTGTAGTAATTTCGAAAACAATTCATGTATCTGAAATTGAGGTATTTGTGTTTTATTTGATGTTTGGCATCTACGAGTTTCAAACAAGTTATTTTACATGCTATTTTAAATGTCGAAGTTTCTCAAAAACATAGGGATATTGTCTTGTGAAAAGCCTACATACCCCTTTTAATACACACTGATCATTAACATTTTAAATACATATTGAAAATCTTACACAAATGAATGGTATCCTTTTATGCTTTCAGGTTGAAGATTGGAAAGAAATGAGCTCATTGAACAATTTAGCCGATGTTCACCAGTTACATGTGGGTGGTGGGAAAATTAACAAAGATCCTCGAAATATATTTGTAGAAGGTTCGACTGCTGACGTCAGGGACAATTTTCAGGTCAGTGAAAATATGTTGATAGAACGTTCATTAGGGTTGAAGTTAGGCCATTTTAAGTTAGTTGCTAGGTTATCATCTTGATGATCACCTCAGTGATAATCAAGGAATATGGCAGCTTTAGATAGATAGATAGATTTATTTCGATAATTGAGCAAACATAACATAGTTACAATACATGCATATAATAAATTTTATAATCACATATAAAAGTTATCATATGAAGTAATGTGTTATGAACTATGTCAGTCACATCAATATCAAGGATGACACAAGAAAGAGAAAAAAAAAATCTCTTATTTCCATTGTGGTCCTTGGTACCAATGGTCTGACATAGAGAGGCATGAAACATTAACATGAATATATATAAAAAAGATTACTGAGTTCATTATTATAAAATAACGTCTATGTTATGCATATGTAATAATAATTGCTCAAACTAATCAATTTATGATTCTTAATTAAACGAAAGACAGATGAATAAATACCGTATTTTACCTAAGTCTTGGGACACCCTAAATCTTGGGACACCCCTAAAATGTGGAAAAATAATTATTTTTCTTGACCCGAAGTTTTTGGACATGTATTTTCTCAGCGTATTTTTCGTCCCTAAGTGTTGGGACTAAGGTTGTGTACTGATTCAAGATGTAACCCAAATACCGTTATTATACATTGTATGGTGTTGTATCGATCAAAATATCAAATAATTATAAGAACCAAAGACTATTTTATTAACATTTTCGTTCGTGTTTTTACTAGTAAAGTGTTTTTTTACCATACCAGTTAAGTGTTGTATTTTTTGCTGCAGCCAGGAAGTCCAATTTTCGTTATTTATTTATTTTTATTTACCACTGACTGGAATTTACCCGCGAATCGTACAGATATCAAAACGCCATGTCGGTAATTTTCCATTCCACGAGCACGTGCGACCTGTCGTAATGTCTAACTTACAACGCCGTTACTTTTGTTCATCGACACGTATACAAAAAACGCGCGTCACGCATTCATTTTTTGATTTTATCGCTTCAGATTTTCAACACCGATTGAGAAGTAATATAGTTTGAATTCTATAACGATTTTAAAAAGGTATCGACAGATTTGTTGGCAAAATTCTATAAAAACGGTGGAATCTTCGTAAAATTACTTGCAAAATTTCAAACAGCGTGATCCTAAATACTTATTTCTTTCTAAAAGTAAATAAATGATACAAACTATTGGCATAAAATTCAGACTTTTGACCAGAAAGTACAAAAGACAGAATACAAAAATCTTAAGTAACGAAAAGGCGGCAGCAATTTAAAAATATGAAGTAAAACGATTTTTGGCAAACAGATTTCTGTTACGTGACCTCGTGAACGTAAATAGAAAATGCGTTAAAAAATAAAAACAATAATGATGTTGTTGCGTATTTTTAAGAAGTTTTGAATGAATCTTTGTACATGTACATGTATTTTTTGACACGACACTTTATAATAAGATATTCTTCTCAAACCATTTTGTAATTTCCTTGAGGGCAAATAGTTTACAGAGGTAAGATATCCGCTATTATAGTTTGACACGTTTACCTGTCAGTTTATACGGGATACTGCACATTCGCTTTAACAAATTAAAAAGAAGCTTTTTTAGCTCACATGTCACAAAGTGACAGTGTGAGCTTTTGTGATCGCGCAGCGTCCGTCGTCCGTGCGTCCGTCCGTGCGTCAGTGCGTAAACTTTTGCTTGTGACCACTCTAGAGGTCACATTTTTCAAGGGATCTTTATGAAAGTTGGTAAGAATGTTCATCTTGATGATATCTAGTACAAGTTCGAAACTGGGTCAACTGCGGTCAAAAACTAGGTCAGTAGGTCTAAACATAGAAAAACCTTGTGACCTCTCTAGAGACCATACTTTTCAATGGATCTTCATGAAAAGTGGTCAGAATGTTCACCTTGATGATATCTAGGTCAAGTTCGAAACTAGTCACGTGGGGTCAAAAACTAGGTCAGTAGGTCTAAAAATAGAAAAACCTTGTGACCTCTCTAGAGGCCATATTTTTCATGAGATCTTCATGAATATTGGTCAGAATGTTCACCTTGATGATATCTAGGTCAAGTTCGAAACTGGGTCACGTGGGGTCAAAAACTAGGTCATTAGGTCTAAAAATAGAAAAACCTTGTGACCTCTCTAGAGGCCATATTTCTCAATGGATCTTCATGAAAATTGGTCAGAATGTTCACCTTGATGATATCTAGGTCAAGTTTGAAACTGGGTCACGTGGGATTAAAAACTAGGTCAGTAGATCTAAAAATAGAAAAACCTTGTGACCTCTCTAGAGGCCATATTTTTCATGAGATCTTCATGAATATTGGTCAGAATGTTTACCTTGATGATATCTAGGTCAAGTTCATAACTGGGTCACATGCGGTCAAAAACTAGGTCAGTAGGTCTAAAAATAGAAAAACCTTGTGACCTCTCTAGAGGCGATATTTGTCATGGGATCTGTATGAAAGTTGGTCTGTATATTCATCTTGATGATATCTAAGTCAAGTTCGCAACTTGGTCAACTGTGGTCAAAAACTAGGTCAGTAGGTCTAAAAATAGAAAAACCTTATGACCTCCCTAGAGGCCATATTTTTCAATGGATCTTCACGAATATTGGTCAGAATGTTCACCTTGATGATATCTAGATCAGGTTCGAAAGGCCTAGCCCTTAGTAGTGTGAATTTAAGTTCAACAAAATTACCTGAGAGGTTACTCTTTATTAGCCAATCATCTACTGATGGTGGACTAGTCAAATCGCCTTATGTCCATGGTCTGTCCTTCAGTGTGTTAACAATTTTTGTTATGGCATCTACTCTGAAACTACTTGGTGGTTTTCAATGAAACTTAGCCACAATGAACTGGGTTGCGTTTGGACAGGTGAGCGATTCAGGACCATCATGGTCCTCTTGTTTTTTTGATTGTTACAACACTAGATCTACTTCTCAGCACTTAAGAAACGAGGCGGTACGATCAAACAGTGATGTGCAACATGGCGCGAAAACATGACGTAATGCCATGAAAATCTCGGGGAAACTATACCGCTTTGATCTCCACTTCTAATGTCATGATACCGACACACTTCTTTTAGCTCTTTGAGGGAATGTTAAATGATGATGAAAACAAGGCCAATTACTTTGTTTATCAACAGAATAATTACCGATAATCTTTAAGTTGTTTTTTTCGCTTTCAACACGGGTGGGTGGGGGATGTTACCCGATGACGATTATTATGTCCATATTTTTGGGACACTTTTCAAAATAATTATTTTTCGGGAAAGAAGTCTTGGGACAGTGAAAAAAATAATTATTTTATGCTGTCCCAAGACTTGGGTAAAATACGGTAGACACCAATATCACATCAATATCACAGTACATTGTGAAAATAAAATTTCTTAAAAAAAATGCATTACAACCAGGGACTAGATAACAGAAAGAACACATAAGTTCAGCAACGAAGCTTATCGTTAAGAAAGTGGTCCTTTACTGCCCTTTTAAAACTAGATATGTTGGGCAATTGTCTTATGTGGGGAGGCAGCATGTTCCCTAACTTGCAGCCCAAGTAGGAAAAAAAAGACTTTAGACCAAAACCTTTAACTTTCGGTGGCACAACTGACCCATTTTGGCTAGATCTAGTTTGGTATGCGTGAACAGAATCCTGTTTAACGATATGATGACCCATGTAATTAGGGGATTGACCATTTTTTATTTTAAAATCATGACAAAGAGTAATTTGTTCAACTCTTCTGGAAATGGGTAACCAGTCTAGGGAAATAAAATGATGTTGTTCAATATGACATCTGTGTTCCAAGTTCAATACAAATCGGATCAATTTATTTTGTGTAACCTGTAGTTTGTCCTTCCAAAATTTTGTTAAACCAGGATACCAAAATGAACAAGCATAGTCAAAATGGCATTGAATAAGGGATAAAACCAAAAGTCTTTTAGTATGTTCATTAAGATAGGCCTTCTTTCTATAAAGAAATTTTAACCTGGCATTAGCTTTCAGTAATGGAACTAGCCATAGATTCACCAGTTAAACTCTGATCTAAGGTTGCACCCAAGTATTTGACAGCTGAGGTAGGATTAATATTTTGACATTACACTTTATATTAAGGTCCCTATTAGTCCTAAGTTCAGGCTTGGAACCAAATATAATAGATTCAGTTTTACCCAGATGTAGAGACAATTTATTATCAATCAACCATTGACTAACCATTTCAAGATCTTTAGCTAGATCATTTTCAATAGATGACTTTTACCAGAGACCATTATAGCAGAATCATCAGCATAGAGTAACAGTTTATTTTTAACCACTGCAGACATATCATTCACATAAATTTTAAAGAGGTCCTAGTATTGACCCTAGTGGGACACCACAAGTAATTTTACAAGGCTTAGAAAAGGTTCCAGAGACATCTACAAGTTGTTGTCTGTCAGATAAATATGATCTGAACCAACGTAATACATCAGGGCCAAGACCAAGGCCTTCAAGTTTCACAAGAAGGATAGAAGTGTCAAATGCCTTCTGGAGATCAAGTAAAATCATGCCTATGAGATGACCTTTATCCATTTCAAACTTGATATAATCAGAAAGATGTATGAGACATGTATCAGTTGAAAATCCTCTTCTGAAACCAGACTGAAACTTGTACAATAAATTTTTGTCATTGAGGTAGGAATCAACTTGGTCATAAGCAACCCTCTTTCTGGCTTTGATTGTGCTTAAACATGTCAGGTATATTTTCTTTGCAATATTTAGTCAGTAACAGGATGGCACTTGGTGAAACTGGCCATCTTCCAAAGTCATCTGAATAGTTTTACATGACAGAATTGTACACCCTAGCATAGAGAAGGAAGTGTTTTGAAGCCAGCAACCATTAAAACTTCCCATTTCATTTACTAAATTTCATCTTTACAGCAAAAACAACTGGATAGATTGAAACATGTAATATATGGGGGAGATACATAGAGAGTATAACGTTATTGTCTTTCTGAACTTAAGTTTATCTGGGGACTTGGAGAAAAGTTTATCCATCCGGAGGCTCTGCTGAGGGTATAAACCTTTTGGAGATGAGCCTAATAAACTTCAGAAAGACAGTTACTTAATATTCTGTATATCCTGCAGTCAATAAAACCTGGCGAGAACATAGTTTTGTGCAAAAAAATATTTTTTGATACAAAAATAAATCATTCAGATTTTTACTCATTTGTAAATCCCTATGCCCTTGCTTGATTCAGTTACACACGATTCCTTACATTAAAACATTATTCCTTAGCTCATAGTATGCCTTCCATTTATCTTAAATCATAGGTGCTAACAAAGCACTTGTGTACAAAACAAGCAAAGTGGTTTTGACTAACCTAAGGATATGATACAGCCACGCTTGGGATGAATTCAAATGCCCACAGTCTTTATCTTAAATATACTCAGTTTCTGTGCAAGACAATGTAAAGTCAATGAAATTCCTTCCACAATGAATGTTTTAGATCCAAGAATTATAATAAACAATGCTTAAAACATTTAAATGGCTAAAATTATAACAGGAAATGTAAAAATACCACAGATACACAAAGTAGAGGTAGATTCCCTCAGGCTTTAAAAGCAGCCACAGTACCATTCCGTATTGAGGTATACTATGATAGAGTAAAATAACTTAAATTTTTTACTGTGGCTGTCCTCATAAAATGATAAAAATGTTTGAAGGGACATCCTTTACACTGCCCACTATACAAATACTTGAAAAAGTGAGTAGAACAAAAGTCAAGGTCGTAGTGACCTAGAGACTGAAAATGGTTGCCTGACTCTTAGTCATAATGTAAAACAGCTGCAGTTTTTGAACTTCATATAGTGATTTAAGTACCATAAGTGGCACATCTCTATAGATTTTGGGGTCAGTAGCTCAGAAGTCAATGTCAAAGGGACCTTACTTAGTTTCTGCTTTTTATTTGTTTCTGGGCTCTGTCACAAGTATAATAGGCAGGGCTTTCAGTCTTTACTTGATGACTAAGCACCATTTGAGGAGGGGCACTTTTCTTTGGAGGGATGGAGGCTAGTAGTTCAAAGGTAAGTAGGTCAAAGGTCAAGGTCACTGTAAGTGGGAAACTGAAAATTGTTTTTCATAACCCAGAGACTAAAAATTGTTTAGTAAATACTAATTTGTTTTAGCTCGATTGTGATGAAAGCTAAAAGCTTATTTGAACCACTCTTGAGTCCGCTTCCTGGAAAAACCAGTACTGGTGTCATATGAGAAGCCTTGGTTGTGACCCAAGTGGGGCTCAAACCCACGACCCTGGGTTGAGCGGCCGAAACCTTAACTACTAGACCACCATTCAGGACTAAGTTATAATGTAAAATAACTACAGCAGTTAAACCAATGACTGTGTATCACTAGAGAAAATCCAGTGGCTATAAGGTGAAGGTCACAGCAAACTGACCAAATTTCTGGTATTTGTTTTGTTTGCAGGCTCTAAGTCATCAGGTATGAAAGCAACAGCTTTCTCGTCTTATACTATGACTAAGTCCGCTTGAGGAAGATCCCTATGAATTTAGGGATCTGTGATTCACAGTTCAAGGTCACAGAGATACCAAACTACACAACACTAGCCTTTGTGACCCCTTCCCCACCACCCTCTCACCTTAAAATTTCTTTTGTGGGGACAGAGTTTCCCTTATCCATCTGTCTGTCTGAAATTTATGTCATGCTTATCTCAAAAAGTATATGACCCAGAGTTATAAAAAAATCACAAGATTATCATTCAGCATGTGAAGTTGTGCACCTGTTGTTTTAATTAGGATTTCAATGAGCTAGACTGGAGTTATTGCCCTAGACTAAAAATATACATAGAAAGGGCCTAAAAGTTTGTGTTGCATGTATCTCAAGACATAGTTGACCTAGGTTTATGAAACATTATAGGAATATTGTTCATTTTGTGAAGCTGTGTACGTGGGGTTTTGTTTGAGATTGCACTCAGCCAGAGTTATGTCCCTTGACTTAGTCAGAAATATGCATTAAAAGGCATAAAAGTTTGTGTCGCCTGCATGTAAAAAGTTTTTGACTTATAGAGTCGTAAAACATTACAGGATTGTTATTTAGCATGTGAAGTTGTGTACCTGGTTTGCTGTTTGGTATTGTTTCACACATCCACACTAGAGTAATGGCTAGACTGAGTCAAAACTGTGCATAAAAAGGGCCGTAAAGTTTGTATCACATGTATCTCAAAAAGTATTTCACCTAGAATTATGAAACATTATAGGAATATTATTCATTTTGTGAAGTTGTGTACACAGAGTTTTGTTTGAGATTTCGTTCAGCCAGACTTATGGCCCTTGACTTAGACAAAAACATGCATCAAAGTGCACGAAAGTTTGTGTTGCTTGAATTTCAGAAAGTACTTGTCTTAAGAGTCATAAAACATTAGTGTATTAGAATTGTTGTACATCATGTGAGGTTTTGCACCTGACGTTCTGTTTGGGATTTCGCATAGCTAGTCCAGAGTTATAGTCCTTGACTTATTGAAAATACACACTAACTGCTTAAAACTACATACCGTGTAGCGGGTTATTTCTACTGGGGGAATATTTCTGCGGTCTCTCGGTAGAATCACAAAAAAATTTTCCAGCAGAATATTCAACTAGCGAAAATTTAAAACGCAAAAAAAAACTGATTTTTTTTCACTTACGTTGTTTCACGCTATGTTACCGGAGGTAATAATTGAAAATTACCATCGCCATCTAACAATTACGATAATGGTATAATTAGGTGTGATGGTCAATCATAGTCCTAACTGTTAATCGCTCAGAAAACGTATTTGTTTTGTGAATGAAATAAACTGAGTGAATTTCACTTGAGTTGTTCTTATCAATCCCTTGTGAAGATCATCAGAACTATACTTTATAACCTTCATGTGTAACCATTATGCCGATATATCATAGTTTGCAGTTGTAGTTTGTACAATTGTTGTTGTACTTATATTTTTCAATTTCATGTTTTTATACCCCCACCAAACATGTTTGAGGGGGGTATATAGGAGTCAGTTTTGTCGCGTCGCGTCGCGTCCCGTCTCGTCGTGTCCCGAAATCTATTATCTCAGTTATTACCAAATGGATTTGATTCAAACTTAGAATACATGTTCCACCTTATCACCCACATCATGTGACACAAGGTGCATTACTCTTGACACCAAGTTTTCATGAATTATGTCCCCTTTTACTTAGAATTTAAGGTTAATTTTGTTGTATTTTCACTATATCTCAGTTATTACTGAATGGATTTGATTCAAACTTAAAATAGATGTTCCACCTCATCACCCACATCATGTGACATAAGTTGCATAACTCTGACACCATTTTTTTTATGAATTATGCCCCTTTTTACTTAGAATTTAAGGTTAATTTTGATGTATTTTCACTATATCTCAATTACTACTGAATGGATTTGATTCAGACTTAAAATAGATGTTCCACCTCATCACCCACATCATGTGACACAAGGTGCATAATTCTGACACCAAGTTTTCATGAATTATGTCCCCTTTTACTTAGAATTTAAGGTTAATTTTGTTGTATTTTCACTATATCTCAGTTATTTCTAAATGGATTTGATTCAAACTTAAAATAGTTGTTCCACCTCATCACCCAGATGATGTGACATAAGGTGCTTAACTCTGACATAAATATTTTATGAATTATGTCCCCTTTTACTTTAAATTTAAGGTTGATTTTGATGTATTTTCACTATATCTCAATTATTACAAAATGGATTTGATTCAAACTTAAAATAGATGTTCCACCTCATCACCCACTTCATGTGACACAAGGTGCATAACTCTGACACCAATTTTTCATGAATTATGCCCCTTTTTACTTAGAATTTAAGGTTAATTTTGATGTATTTTCACTATATCTCAATTACTACTGAATGGATTTGATTCAGACTTAAAATAGATGTTCCACCTCATCACCCACATCATGTGACACAAGGTGCATAACTCTGACACTATTTTTCTTGAATTGTGTCCCCTTTTACCTGGAATTTAAGGTTAATTTTGATGTATTTTCACTATATCTCATTCTGATTGGCTTAGAGCCAAAGGGAAGTAACCTTTTTTTAGCTCGACTATACGAAGTATAAGGAGAGCTATCCTACTCACCCCAGCGTCGGCGTCTTTCCGCGTCCCCACCTTGGTTAAAGTTTTGGTGCACTTTCTCTTTTTTCAACTTATCTCTGTAATTACTTGATGGATTTGATTCAAACTTGAAATACTTATTCCTCATCATCATCCACATCATCTGACATAAGGGCCATAAGTCTGGCACCAATATTTCATGAATTATCCCCCCTTTTCACTTAGATTTTCAGGTTAAAGTTTTGATGCACTTTCACTCTGTTATTACTGAATGGATTTGATTCAGACTTAAAATAGTTGTTCAACATCATCACCCACATCATATGACACAAGGTGCATAACTCTGGCACCATTTTTTCATGAATTATTCCCCCTTTTTACTTAGAATTTCAGGTTAAAGTTTTGGTGCACTTTCACTCTACCTCTGTTATTACTGAATGGATTTGATTCAAACTTAAAATAGTTGTTCAGCATCATCACCCACATCATATGACACAAGATGCATAACTCTGGCACATTTTTTCATGAATTATTCCCCTTTTTACTTAGAATTTCAGGTTAAAGTTTTATTCACGTTCACTCTATCTCTGTTATTACTGAATGGATCTGATTCGAACTTAAACAATTGTTCAACAACATTACCCTTATCATATGACACAAGGTGCATAACTCTGGCACCAATTTTTCATGAATTATTTCCCCTTTTTACTTAGAATTTTAGGTTAAATTTTTGATGCACTTTCATTCTGTCTCTGTTATTACTGAATGGATTTGATTCAAACTTAAAATAGTTGTTCAACATCATCACCCACACCATATGACGCAAGGTGCATAACTCTGGCACCAATTTTTCATTAATTATTCCCCCTTTTTACTTAGAATTTTAGGTTAAAGTTTTGATGCACTTTCACTCTGTCTCTGTTATTACTGAATGGATATGATTCAAACTTAAAATAGTTGTTCAACATCATCACCCACACTATATGACACAAGCTGCATAACTCTGGTACCAATATTTAATAAATTATGCCCCTTTTTGCTTAGGATATACTTATATAGTGTTTTGATACATTTTATCTTTACCTCTCTTATTACTTTAAGTTGATATTTTTGAGATAGACTCAGGCTATTGTGCAATATCTTCATCCACAATTGGAGTCATTAAACACTCCAGTGACAGCTCTAGTTTCCTCAGATGTGCCCAGTTTCACTATCCAGCATCGAAATAGTCCAGCGCGCTGTCTCCTGTGACAGCTCTTGTTAACCTTTGTACTGAGTTTCTTCCCCTTAAATTCCAGGAATTAGTCTATTTTTAGAAATCCTATTTTTAGATTTTCAATATTTTAGGTATTTTTCTAACTTTTTTATTATAAGTCCTATGTAAAAAGTAAAAACATTTTTCCGTGGTAACATGGGTCGGTAAGACATTTTTTTGTATTCACTTTTAGTGTATCTCTAATATTAGAGATTTAATATATTTACTTGTATTACTATACTAGTATTATACTAGTATTACTTATATGTGGAAGCCCAGGATGAAGTACTCCAAAGTATTTTTAAGATTCCTTATGGTTGCCATTCTTCTGTGACAAGACCGTATGGTGGGGGTATGAGTCACTCCTGTGACAGTTCTTGTTATATCCTATAATGTATTTATTAAAAGCAAAGTTACTTTACATCAGTTACCAGGAGGAATTACCTCCTTGGTATCGAAAACGCAGAAATTTCTCTTCCTTTTATGTGAAAATGCATAAATTAAACACGCAGAAATTTCTTACATAGTTTTTGGGACCAAAACGCAGAATATTTTGACCGCAGAAATAACCTGCTATATGGTACATCCTAAAAATATTTGACATAGGGTCATGAAACCATGTAGGAATATTATTCAGCTTATGGTTTGTGCACCCTAAGTTTTGTTTTGGATTAAACCCAACACAAACAAACAAGACCAGAATTATGGTCCGTGACTTAGTGAAAAGTACATTTGAAGAAGTGCTTAAAAGTTATTTTGCATTTATCTAAAAAATGTTTGCCCTTTTGCTATATTTACATTTGCCCTTATATTCTTTTCCATTGAAAATTATGACGTTCATTTTGTTTGAACAGCAAAAGGAAATGCTCCAAAGTAACGACAACGCTGCTTAGTGATAACAGGCCGCTGTTTTGATGACGTCCCGGCATAGTCATGGAGAACATTCCTTAGATGACATTGCAGTTGTTCCATCTGGTGAACAGAATGGCCGGGAAGCTGATTTTAATGTTAAATGCAACAAAATGTGTGCAGTTAATGATATAACCTTGTTTACAAATGAAAAGGAAAAATAATGTAACTGTAAAAAATCAATTAATCCTTTTCTGAGTTCATGTGAAATGAACGACAGAATAGGATCGGCAAATTAAACATTAATCACTAATGCGATTCATGCATTTGCAGTCCTATTTTGTCGTTCATGTCGCACAAACTAAGAAAAGAAAATTTCATTTCTTTAGTAACACTTTAAACTGCTAAAATATATTGTGCAGTGTTTCTGTACCAGGTTACATCAGTTAAAACTGTAAGGTTCATCATTTGTCATGGATACAGTCTTGGTTTCCTCAGTCTGACAGATTTTCAATTAATATAGTAGGTGTTGAAGTGTCTCCTTACTGGATAACAAGATCTTCACAGTTTCACACATTTGCTAGTTATGAAACAGTTACTTGAGACTTCCATTGACGTTTGTGTAACATCTCTCTTAATTAGTACATATGATATCAGTGTTTGAGGCCGTTATGAATTGATTTACAACCTTATTCTGCCTTTCCCTTATAGGTTGAAGGTCAGTAATTCAAATCCTTCTTTGTTTCATATAAAAAAACGACAACTTCATCTTTGCATATCTTTATCGAACTTCACTTTTTTCTATACCTATTTTAGTAAAGTCACTTCAGTATACACTGGTATATAACATACATCATTACAATCATAGACAGGGTTTTTTCTTCCTGTTTAGGGAAGATAGCCTATACCCCCAATATTTACCCCCAATATTGGGAATTTTTACGCGTAAATGTTCCAAATTGGGAAATATTTAGTCTCATAGGATATAGTAAGAATGTGTTTAAGTACTTTCTCATACACTTGTTTCACATTGTACAACCTCTTTAAGATACTGCCATTACAAAAGTGTCCATAATTTGGTCAATGTTTGTTCAATTTTGATTAAAAAATTTTCAGAATGTAGATTGGGAATTTTTGCACTCATTTTGGGAAAAATACATACTTTTTGGCATTGGGAATATAGCCGAATAACAGCTATAAAAATGGCCAAAAAAAAAAAACCCTGATAGAATACAATGCATGATGTCCTGCATATATGAACTAAGGCCATTTCGCATGAGCCGCACCATGAGAAAACCAACATAGTGCATTTGCGACCAGCATGGATCCAGACCAGCCTGCGCATCCATGCAGTCTGGTCAGGATCCATGCTGTTTGCTTTCAAAGCCTATTGCAATTAGAGAAACTGTTAGTGAACAGCATGGATCCTGACCAGACCTCACGGATGCGAAGGCTGGTCTGGATCCATGCTGGTCGCAAATGCACTATGTTGATTTTCTCATGGTGCGGCTCACATATACCAGAACTGAAGCTGAGCTGAAACAAGATTAGAATGTATTATATTACGGCCGTTTGATATATGTTGTATGAGGCAACAAACCTGAAAGTAAAACGAAATGAAAACAAAATCTTGCGAAAATTAAAATCCTTGATGTGTTGCTGAATTAATTCCGTTTTTCCAGTTAGTTGACTTACAGGTTTTTTGCGCAGAGGTTTGGATCAAAATTAAGCTAGTCTGTGAAAACCCTAGCTGATTCTGAAAAGTGAAAAAAAAACCCATTGGTTTGGATTTGGTTTCTGTTTTATGTGTATGTGAAATGTTTTCTGCAAGAGACTGTGTGTGCT
This sequence comes from Mercenaria mercenaria, assembly GCF_021730395.1. Lineage (NCBI taxonomy): Eukaryota > Metazoa > Mollusca > Bivalvia > Venerida > Veneridae > Mercenaria > Mercenaria mercenaria. The sequence continues at coordinate 70,281,651 of NC_069368.1, read as the reverse complement.
ATAATACATGTATAATACATGTTAAACACGAACTACTTTTGAGTCCTTTATGACCAGACATAGCACTTTAATATAAATTGGCCTGTTATCATACCTAAAATCTAAGATATACAATGAGATTATTATTTTTATGCCCCCTGTCATCTACTGATGCGGGAGGCATATAGTGATTGTCCTGTCCGTCCGTCCGTCTGTACGAGGTTAACCAAATGGAACCATTTCGTCTAGCATCAATACCCCTTACTAGAATGACTTGATACTAATGCAGATGTAACCTGTGACCATTCCTCATCTTCAGACATCACCTGACCTCAGTTTGACCTTGACCTTGAACTTGACCTCGTTTTGGACTTAGGTTGCTTTGTATTGACAAGGATGCCCCCGGGGGCATCAAGCCTTTATTGAACGCTGCTCCTTGTTATTATTATTACTATCATCATTATTATTATTGTACCACATTTATATAGCACTCTTTTCATGCACATGTTGAAACCAAAATACATTACATTAATACAAACAATTACAAATTCAACATAAAACAAACAAAAAAATGCCTTTTCACATAAACAAAGCACAAATATAAAATGTAAGATATAACCAAACAAGTCAAACATATATATGTATTAGAAAAAAAATTAAGCAACTTTAGGATAAAATGCTGTTCTACACTTTGATGGCTAAATTTGAAACTGGGTCATTAGGGATAAAAAACTAGAAAAATCTTGTTAACACTGTAGAGTCTACATTTTTATTTGATCTATATGAAACCTGGTTGGAATGTTTGTCTTTATGAATTCTGCAAAATTAAAATTACATAGAACTCCATTTATGCGAGTTGTATTGAACCAGATGTCATGCAGCTATTTGACATCTTAATTGATGTCACAATGTTCTCTCAGCAGTCTGCACATGAACAGTTGTTTATCGCAGAATATACAGCACTTGATTTAGTTTTTTGTGCCCACCCATGAGTGGTGGGGGCATATAGATTTGGTCTTGTCCGTCCGTCCGTCTGTCTGTGCGTCCGTCCGTCCGAAGTTCGTGACGCGCTTAGCTCAAAAAGTATTTGATATAAATTGATGAAACCTTGCATGAGTCTTTATCATGATATGAACTTGCGCACCTCCTATTTTTCATCTGGCTCCGCCCCCTATTTTCAGAGTTATGGCCCCTGAAATAGTCAAAAATGCACATTTTTAGCTCATCTGATTTTTTGAAAAAAAATGATGAGTTATTGTCATCACTTGAGCGGTTGTCGGCGTCGGCGTCGGTGTCGGCGTCGGCGTCGGCGTCGGCGTTGCCTGGTTAAGTTTTATGTTTAGGTCAGCTTTTCTCCTAAACTATCAAAGCTATTGCTTTGAAACTTGGAATACTTGTTCACCATCATAAGCTGACCCTGTATAGCAAGAAACATAACTCCATCTTGATTTTTGCAAGATTTATGGCCCCTTTTGTACTTAGAAAATATCAGATTTCTTGGTTAAGTTTTATGTTTAGGTCAACTTTTCTCCTAAACTATCAAAGCTATTGCTTTGAAACTTGGAATACTTGTTCACCATCATAAGCAGACCCTGTACATCAAGAAACATAACTCCATCTTGCTTTTTGCAAGAATTATTGCCCCTTTTGGACTTAGAAAATCAGTTTTCTTGGTTAAGTTTTATGTTTAGGTCAGCTTTTCTCCTAAACTGTCAAAGCTATTGCTTTAAAACTTGCAACACTTGTTCACCATCATAAGTTGACCCTGTACAGCAAGAAACATAACTCCATCCTGCTTTTTGCAAGATTTATGGCCCCTTTTGGACTTAGAAAATATCAGATTTCTTGGTTAAGTTTTATGTTTAGGTCAACTTTTTCTCTTAAACTATCAAAGCTATTGCTTTGAAACTTTCAACACTTGTTCACCATCATAAGCTGACCCTGTACAGCAAGCAACATAACTCCATCCTGCTTTTTGCAATAATTATTGCCCCTTTTGGACTTAGAAAATCATTTTCTTGGTTGAGTATTATGTTTAAGTCAACTTTTCTCATAAACTATCAAAGCTATTGCTTTAAAACTTGCAACAGTTTTTCACCATCATAAGTGGACACTGAACATCAAGAAACATAACTCTATCCTGCTTTTTGCAAGAATGATGGCCCTTTTTAGACTTAGAAAATCATGGGTAGGACAATATTTCTATTACACAAAAAAAAATCAGATGAGCGTCAGCACCCGCAAGGCGGTGCTCTTGTTACCTTGTGACACGCCTAGCTCAAAAAGTATTTGATATAGATTCATGAAACCTTGCATGAGTCTTAATCATGATATGAACTTGTGCACCTCCTATTTTTCATCTGGCTCCGCCCCCTATTTTCAGAGTTATGGCCCCTGAAATAGTCAAAAATGCACATTTTTACCTTGTGACACACCTAGCTCAAAAAGTATTTGTTATAGATTCATGAAATCTTGCATGAGTCTTAATCATGATATGAACTTGTGCACCTCCTATTTTTTATCTGACTCCGCCCCCTATTTTCAGAGTTATGGCCCCTGAAATAGTCAAAAATGCACATTTTCACCTTGTGACATGCCTAGCTCAAAAAGTATTTGATATAAATTCATGAAACCTTGCATGAGTCTTAATCATGATATGAATTTGCGCACCTCCTATTTTTTATTTGGGTCCGCCCCCTATTTTTAGAGTTATGGCCCCTGAAATAGTCAAATATGTACATTTTCACTTTGTGATGCACCTAGCTCAAAAAATATTTAATATAAATGGTTGAAAACTTGCATAAGTCTTAATCATGATATAAACTTGCACACCTCTAATTTTTTGGCTGGCTCCATCCCCTCTTTTTAAAGTTATGGCCCCTGAAATAGCAAAAAAATGCACTTTTTCACCTAATTATGTGCCTAGCTCAAAAAGTATTTGATGTAAATTCAGAAAACCTTGCTGGAGTCTTTATCGTGATGTGACCTTGCACACTTGGCATTCTTCTTGAGAATCTTAGCTCTTATTACAGAGTTATGGCCCTTGAAATAGCCAAAATAGTGGATTCTTTGTTTGTGATGCACATAGCTCAAAAAGTATATGGCCTAGAATAATGAATCCTTTTCATAAAATGTTTGTTGAGGCTATACCCTCAAACTGAGACTACAAGCATTTGAATTATTGCCCCTTATTTGTGAGAAATGTACCAGTGGGGGCACACCCTGTGTCCTACAGACACATTCTAGTTGTTTAAATGAGGAAAAAGTTGAACCAGGTTTGAAAGTTGGCTCGTGAGGTATTTTTCAATGAAGTTTGAATACAGGTATTTGTTATGGTTGTTTACGCATAGCCTTCACTTTTTTAAGCTAATCTCTGACAACTGCATCAAGGAGTCAACTCTTTGGCTCAGTGGTTAAAGCATTAGACTAGCACCCGAGCGACCCATGTTTGAATCCCACCACAGGCAGTTGGGATTTTTTGTCAAAAAATGTTATGCTCTTTTACTTATTACGGCTAAAAGTCGTAAGATGGGGGATCATCTTGGATACAGACTTTATCTCATGCCGAGAATGGCATTTTCTATGCCAAAAATGGCTTACATATTATTATAAATGATGGCTTTTTAGCTCACCTGTTACAAAATGACAAGGTGAGCTTTTGTGATCGCGCAGCGTCCGTCGTTTGTCGTCAGTCCATGCGTGCGTCCGTCCGTGTGTAAACTTTTGCTTGTGACCACTCTAGAGGTCACATTTTTCATGGGGTTTTTATGAAAATTGGTCAGAATGTTCACCTTGATGATATCTAGGTCAAGTTCGAAACTGGGTCACGTGCAGTCAAAAACTAAGTCAGTAGGTCTAAAAATAGAAAAACCTTGTGACCTCTCTAGAGGCCATATTTTTCACAAGATCTTCATAAAAATTGGTCAGAATGTTCACCTTGATGATATATAGGTCAAGTTTAAAACTGGGTCATGTGCGGTCAAAAACTAGGTCAGTAGGTCTAAAAATAGAAAAACCTTGTGACCTCTCTAGAGGCCATATTTTTCAAGGGATCTGTATGAAAGTTGGTCTGAATGTTCATCTTGATGATATCTAGGTCAGGTTTGAAACTGGGTCACATGCTTTCAAAAACTAGGTCATTGGGTAAAATAATAGAAAAACCTTGTGACCTCTCTAGAGGCCATACTTTTCAATGGACCTTCGTGAAAGTTGGTCAGAATGTTCACCTTGATGATATCTAGGTAAAATTCGAAACTGGGTCACGTGCAATCAAAAACTAGGTCAGTAGATCAAATAATAAAAAAACCTTGTGACTTCTCTAGAGGCCATATTTTTCATGGGATCTGTATGAAAATTGGTCTGAATGTCCATGATGATATTTAGGTCAGGTTCGAAACTGGGTCAGCTGTGGTCAAAAACTAGGTCAGTAGATCTAAAAATAGAAAATCCTTGTGACCTCTCTAGAGGACATACTTTTGAATGGATCTTCATGAAAATTGTCAGAATGTTAAACTTGATGATATCTAGGTCAAGTTTGAACCTGGGTCAACTGCAGTAAAAAACTAGGTCAGTAGATCTAAAAATAGAAAAACCTTGTGACCTCTCTAGAGGCCATATTTTTCAATGGATCTTCATAAAAATTGGTCTGAATGTTCTCCTTGATGATATCTAGGTAAACTTCGAAACTGGGTCACATGCTTTCAAAAACTAGGTCATTAGGTAAAATAATAGAAAAACCTTGTGACCTCTCTAGAGGCCATATTTTTCAATGGATCTTCAGGAAAATTGGTCAGAATTTTTATCTTGATGATATCTAGGTCAAGTTCAAAACTGGGTCACATGAGCTCAAAAACTAGGTCACTATGTCAAATAATAGAAAAAAAACAACATCACACTCAGTTCAAAACTGGGTCACGTGGGGACAGGTGAGTGATTCAGGACCATCATGGTCCTCTTGTTTGAAGATTGGAAGCACGCGTTATGGCCACTTACGCATAGCCTTTACGTCTAAAGCCAATCTCTGACAACTGTATCAGGGAGTGGACTCTTTGGCTCAGTGGTTAGAGCATTGGACTAGCACCAGAGCGACCTGTTTCCAATCCCGCCACAAGCAGTTGGGATTTTTTCATCTTAAGATGCTATGCTCTTGGATATGTTGCACCTTAAAGTCGTTCCAGACATTCATTGTCTCATAGTGCATTATATTATCTCCAAACCATTTAATATTATTAGCTTACTAATATTTCATAATGCATAATTCTGCATCAGAGATTAACTTGTTTCATAGTGTGGCTTGTACAACAGATGAGCTTGTTGTACCAGAGATAACTTGTACCAGAGATAAACATGTACCTGGGATAAGCTTGTACCAGAGATAAATTTTTTCCAGACATAAGCTTGTAATAGAGATAACATGTACCAGAGATAAACTTGTACCAGAGATAAAAGTTTACCTGAGATAAGCTTATACCAGAGATAAACATATACCAGAGTTAAACTTTTGCCAGGGATTTACTTTTACCAGAGATAAGCTTGTACCAGAGATAAACTTGTTCCTGAGATAGGTTTGTTACAGAGATAACCTTGTACCAGAGATAAACTGTACCAGAGATAAACTTGTGCCTGAAATAAGTTTGTACCAAAGATTGGCTTGTACCAGAGATAAACTTGTTTCATGGCAAGGCATTTTACCTGCGGTCCACAAATTAGCTTGTTAGGCTCAAGCACCCTCATTAAATACTTGAAGTTCTGTTGAAAAAATGCATTTAAGTTATTGTAAATAAACAAACAAAAAAACCTTAACAAATAATAATTTTGATTTATACTGGCCTTAAGGGAAAAGTGCACAAGAAATTGTAAAATCCTAAGTGAGGTGTTAAGAATTTTTTCTACATCAGCAGCAGGTGCGAAAATTGATTGTATAAGTGGCTAAAGTGTGAACTGAACTGTTTGTTTTGTTTCTTAGTTTATTTATTGCCAGTATGGGTGGCACCTTCAGAAGAATGTTAGTCATTTAAAGATATCGGAGAAAATTGCAAGATACAGATGGTGCCCAGGTTTAAGAACCTTCGACTGGTTTTTTAAGGTGCAAGATTGTAAGATATAAAGCACTCTATACAGGAACTCCATTTAAAGTCATGACTTAAAGACTGTTAGTAGTTTTGTATAGAGAGTATGGCCTAAGATAGGATTTGAACCAAAATCTTCAGTTGAGAAGCCTGCACTGTGATCATTGAGCTTTTTCAGATATGCAAATAAGTGAAAACCATTTCCTTAATACTTTGATAATTGCCTCAAGGGAGAACTTGGACAAGCAAGGTTGTGCATGGTAATGTTTACAGACTCACGAAACTAAAACTAACGGTGTTAGGTTATTTGTTTAAAACTAAAGTTAATTTGCAGATGATTTATCAAATGATTTGCAATGCAGATTTGTTTGATATTTTAACCAGAGATACTGAATATGACACTGTGGTTGTTTTCTTTAATCTGAATTACACATTTTTACCCTGTATGATTTTTTAAAAACGTTCAGGGTATGCTGTAACTAGATTGTTTGCATCAACATCGGCCTTGGGTAAGATTGTTGTTTAAGTCCACTTTCCCTCAAAAAGAACTTCCAAGCTGTGCACATTTGTTTGTCATCAATAGATTAGTAAGTAGGCCAAAAACCATATCCCTCACATGCATTTTTTTCAGAATTATTGCCTTTTTTGTCTTAGAAAATTTCTATTTCTTGGTTATTTAAAGCATCTTCTGCCAATAAATAACAAAACACACAAAAATAAAAATAAACAAAAAACTTCTCTAATAGTAGAAAACTTTAAGAGTTACCCCCCACCTCCCCTATTCACCCTCATATTCTTGTTTTATTTATAAAATCTTTAGTTATGTCTCCCACCACACTGTGGTGTGGGAGACATATTGATTTACTCCAGTCTGTGTGTGTGTCTGTATGTCACAAAGCTTGTCCGCACTCTAAGTCGAACATTTCTCATCCGATTTTCACCAAACTTAAACAAAATGTGTTTGACCATAATACCTCGGCCATGTTCAATAACTAGCCAAATCGGTCCAGGCGTCTTGGAGTTATGGCCCTTGAATTACCAAAAATCGGCCTTTTTACTCTTGTCCGCACTCTAATTCGAACATTTCTCAACTGATATTCACCAAACTTGAACAAAATGTGTTTGACCATGGGACCTCGGCCAAGTTCGATAACTAGCCAAATCGGTCTTGGCATTTTGGAGTTACAGCCCTTGAATTATCAAAAAATCAGCCTTTTTACTCTTGTCCGCACTCTAAGTCGAACATTTCTCATCGATCTTCACCAAACATGAACAAAATATGTTTGACCATGAGACCTCGGCCAAGTTCGATAACTAGCCAAATCGGTCCATGTATTTTGGAGTTACGGCCCTTGAATTACCGAAAAATCCGCCTTTTTACTCTTGTCCGCTCTCTAAGTCGAGCAGTTCTCATCCGATCTTCACTAAACTTGAACAAAATGTGTTTGGCCATAAGACCTTAGCCAAGTTCGATAACTAGCCAAATCCACCCAGGCACTTTTGATTTATGGCCCTTGAATTACAGATTGGATCCACTCATCCAGAACATCTAATTGGATCCACTCGTCTAAACCATCTAAAGAAAATTTTTCATAGGGGCAGTTGTGGGAGACATGCGCTTTTCTCAAAAGCAACTCTAGTTACTAATTTTTTTTTTCAATTTTTTAATTGTCAAAGGTGTCACCGTTGAGTTCTGGTTTTGTAAAATTTATGTACATGATTTTAATGAAGCTATATACTTGTCTTTGATGAGCACAATGTGGCATCTATACCCCCCCCACCCCCTGCACACAACCACCACCTCCAAAAAGAACAAAATCTGTATACTTGTCAAAATTAAGGGTCATTAGAGGCAGTTCCAAGTTAAAGAGACATACATAATGTCATGCTTTCCTCTGACACAGCATTATTCAGGGTCATTAATTAATCACATTTAATGAAGTTTAATTATTTAAAGTTAAATGTTTTAGTAAACAAAATTTGATTATATTGCAGTGAGGAATATGCTAGCTGTAGCATTATAATTACATTAATCCTTATCATGCTGGACATGATAGGTTATGCCTTGGTGGCCAGTGTAGATCATGATAAGCCTGTGCAGTCTGATCATTATCTGCACTGTTCACCATTCAGTCAGTATCTTTTTGGTAAGCACCACTTTTAACAGTTAATGATACTGTCCAAATTGAAAGATGGTCTAGTTCATTATAGAAATTTAGCAGGGTAACAAGGGTTAACAATAACAGTTTTTTGCAACAGTCATTATTGGTCACTGTAGACACAAAATATTTCATCTAGTAACATTTTATTATTATGTCTCCCCCAGGAGACATATTGTTTTTGCCCTGTCCGTCCGTCCGTACATCACACTTCATTTCCGAGCAATAACTGGAGAACCATTTGACCTAGAACCTTCAAACTTCATAGGATTGTAGGGCTGCTGGAGTAGATGACCCCTGTTGTTTTTGGGGTCACTCCGTCAAAGGTCAAGGTCACAGGGGCCTGAACATTGAAAACCATTTCCGATCAATAACTAGAGAACCACTTGACCAGAATGTTGAACTTCACAGGTTGATGGTCATAAAGAGTAGATGACCCTATTGATTTTGGGTCACTCATCAAGGTCAAGGTCACAGGGCCTGAACATGAAACATTCTGATCATGCTAGAGAACCACTTGACCCAAATGTTGAAATTCATAGATGATTGGTCTAAAGTAGATGCCCTATTGATTTTGGGGTCACTCCATCAAAGGTCAAGGTCACAGGGGCCTGAACATGAAAACCATTTCCGATCAATAACTAGAGAACCACTTGACCCAGAATGTTGAAACTTAATAGGATGATTGTACTTGCAAAGTAGATGACCCCTATCGATTTTGGGGTCACTCCATTAAAGGTCAAGGTCACAGGGGCCTGACCATTGAAAACCATTTCTGGTCAGTAACTTGAGAACCACTTGACCCAGAATGATGAAACTTCATAGGATGATTGGTCATGCAGAGTAGATGACCCCTGTTGTTTTTGGGGTCACTCCGTTAAAGGTCAAGGTCACAGGGGCCTGAACATTGATAACCAGTTCCGATCAATAACTTGAGAACCACTTGACCCAGAATGTTGAAACTTCATAGGATGATTGAACATGCAGAGTAGATGACCCCTGTTGATTTTGGGGTCAGTCTATTAAAGGTCAAGGTCACAGTGGCCTGTTCATGTAAAATCATTTTTTGGAAATAACTTGAGAACCACTTGACCTACAATGTTGAAACTTAATAGGATGATTGGACATGCTGACTAGATGACCCCTATTTATTTTGAGGTCACTTGATCAAAGGTCAAGGTCACAGAAGCCTGAACAGTGACTTGAGAACCACTAGGCCAAGAGTGTTGAAATTTAGCGGGATGACTGGACATGCCAAGTAGATAATTCCTATTGCAGCCAACCATCAGTGTCTCTTTGACTTTTGCTCCTGACCCCTTTTGACTTCTTGCCTATAGGACTTTGCATTGGGGGAGACATGCGCTTTTTTACAAAAGCATTTTCTAGTTACCTTCTATTAGAAATCTTCTTGAATCTGTGATTTTTTAATACAATATGTAATATCTATAGCAACAATGACTTGTGAACTGGCTTTATATGGTGTTGTGGAATCTGTCCAATACAAGACAAGTGTGATTCTAATTAACAGTTTTCTATCACTGGCTTGCATGTAAAGAAACTGCGTCATTGGGTGTAGATTTTCATTTCAAGATCAGCTTTACAGAATGCCTATACCAATGTGCAGTATTTATTGTCTGCTGCTGGAGACTGAAGACAAAATAAATTATTTGCACCAATCAGTGTAGACCATTTTTAATCATCTTTAAAAAAGTTTTCTGAGATGCTTTGAATTTTCAGTGTTAATGACATTTATAATGAAACTACGTTTCTTGTGTGAATGTTAGCTGATTAATAGTGGGAATGGCAGAAGGGATTTATTTAGCTAGCCATAATTACAGTGAATACATGGAAAAGTATATATTTTGTGATTAATTTACAATTATCCTCATTGAATAAGTAGTAATTGCTTTGTTAATGCTGCTGTTCAGCAATTGGACATTTTCTTCGGGGGTCGTGAGATTTTTGTTGAAATGGAAGATACAGAGAAATATTTTGTTATATAAAACACTTGAGAACTTTTCAGTCAAAACTGGAGTTTAATAACCAGGGTTGTTGAAATAATATTGGTCAATATAACAACTATGTTGAATTTATGAATGTTTCGGAAAAAGTATTACCAATGACTCTAGGACTGTGTTGTTTATGAAGCGCTTTTAACAAAATGGATGAAAGTGAATTAAAGTTTGCTCAAGCAAATGACATGATTTTAAAACTGGTTCCACCATTTTTTATTGTGCTGGGTACCGTGTCAAACATAATTTCAATGATAATTACGTCGAAGAAAGTTAACATGTCGAGTTTCATGATGTTTATATTCACCATTAACATATTAGACACAGTAGGTCTATACACGGAACCGTTCTGGTTGTTTATTCATCACTGGATTAACAATGATGCGACACAGTCGGTTATAGCGGGCAAGGTGGTTCTCTATATATATAACTTTGTGGTCATATGTACTGGATGGATTACTTTTTATACATGTTTCGAGCAGGCATCTAAGCTGTGCTTTGAAGCCAAGGGAGTGATTACACGCAAGAAGGGTATTTTTCTGTTAGTAACGACTGTGCTAGTTTCTTGTGGAACGAATTTGTACTTTGTTTTAAATGAGCAAAATTACGTCGAAGAAGTATCAATGTCATCGATGATGTCCAGCTTTCAAGGGAGGAAAGCGGATACAGTCAGTCATGAGACAAGGGAGGTAACAAGTTTAGCATATAAATTCAACTGGAGGTGGCTCAATAAGCTGCTAAGTTGTTTTTTTCCACTGACCTTCACATTGGCTTGTTTGATTGCGATAAAACAAGGAATGAAGACAGTAATACAAAATGAAACATCAGCGACACAGGTCATACGAGGGACATTGAGTTTAAAGGAACGAGAAAATGTCAAACTGGCTTGTGCTACCGGTATTATGTTGATCGTATCTACAGCGCCACTGACTTTTTTCAAAACTCAGGTGTCTGACTTAAAATCGGCAAAAGTGCAGTTGATATGCACGTGTCTTTCCATTTTGGTTCACATGAACTTTGCAATGAAGCTTGTGTATTTCTGTTTTGTAAGCTCTTTCTTTAGGAGGAACGTTTGTTGTATATTTAAGGGGGGTGTTTTAGTACGACAGATAAGGAAACTTTCCACATTCCAGGATCATAGCGTAGTAGAATTGTTATCTAATGGTGAGCGTGAGGTGCGTGTCTGTTTGGAAGAGGCTTGTAGTGATACAGAGTCGAACATGAGCGCTTCTCCAACAGAAAAGTCAGAAACTGTAGAATTTTGTTTTAATAGAGAGTCAGGAACATTTAAAAATGTGGAATCTAATAGAAGTGAATGTTGAAACTGTTCACAGAAAAGGAAAAAAACTGTACACTGTGAAATTATTATTATTTTGGTTCCTATGATTTTGCAGAATTATGTCTCCCACCACACAGTGGTGTGGGAAACATATTGGTTTACTCCTGTATGTGTGTGTCTGTCTGTCACAAATCTTGTCCGCACTCATATAAGTCGAACATTTCTCATCTGATCTTCACCAGACTTGAACAAAATGTGTTTGCCAATAAATCCTCAGCCAAGTTTGATAACTCGCCAAATTGTCCTAGGCACTTCGGAATTATGGCCCTTGAAACTTGTTTTCAATAATCAAAGCACTGAATGTCTGATAAGGCAGTTGAGGTCTTGATGCATGGTTGACTCATATACTACTATTCAGATGATTAGGCACGTGTGGGAGACATGTGCTTTTCTCAAAAGCAGCTCTAGTTAAATTTTGTTTATGAAATTTCTTTGTGTTGTGCAGTATGACTTGAATTTCACATTTTAAGAAACATGTTGTTATGAAATCATCGTTTGTTAGGGAAATAATGTATCTTATAGCTGCATATATTCATATGATGAACAAGTAAAACGCTCTTTACCAGTTCAGTCTTACACTTTTTTCAGTATAACTTTCATTTTCATTTTCTATATCACTCTTTAAAATTTATAAGTATAGAGTATACTATCATATTTTTGTAAGTCATTGACAAGCATGAAATGAAGATGGGTCAAATTCTGAGATCAGGGCCTTAGAAGTGTATGTACTTTGTTGAAAATGGTGATACTGTCATGGTATATTTGTTCATTGTATTAGATATGTTTGTATTGTAAATATTGTCTTGTCAGATGTTACATTATGAGGCAGACCCACCTGACTAGCACAGGACACAAGACTGTTGTTGCAGAGTTTGATTTCCCAATGTTGTTTATGTTAGCTTTGATGATTAGGCAGAAAACAGTGTGTGGAGTCATTGGTCCTTCACCTCTGAGTCAGGTGACAATAACAGAGTACATATTAGTACTGGTACAGAATCCAGGAACACGGGTTAGAATTTAGGTATAGTGGTCTCCTAATGACAGTCAACATTCTCCATTTGATTACATGTTGTCCATATATGGTTTTAGCAATCTCTGGTTGTAATGAAAAAGCTTTTTCTGTTATGGTCAAAGGATGCTGAAATAGCAAAAAAATATGTGATAACTTGGAAATAGCTGATTGTCTTCATGGGTTTAGTGCCTTAACTGACTGCCCTAACTGATATACTGTTGAAAAATGGTATTAAGAAGGCTCTTTTAAAATTTACTTTCAGACATTTTAGATAAATACATGTACATGTGTGTATGTACAGGTGCATGCACAGGCTTCTGTACAGGTATATAGAGGTACATGTGCAGTGTTATGTACAGGTACATTTATATGTTCATGTACAGATATATCTACGTACAGTAATATGAAAATTTTAGACTTAAGTATACAAAATGATGACTGTGTTATGAATGAGCTTTCTTTTAGAAAAAAATAAAACAAAAACAAATATTTGTCTTATTTTCATTTTTTTAGCTCACCTGAGCACAGAGTGCTAAGGTTAATTGTTGTGATTGCTCTTTGTACGACAGCAGCAGTTTTGACTTTTATTACTCCAGAAGTCACAATTTTGGTCCAGTCTTGACGAAGCTTTGTCAAAATATTATATTGATAATATCTTGGATGAGTTTGTTCCTAGATCAAGCCCAGATCATTGGGTAAAAAAATAAGAAAACCATGTTAAAACTGTAGAAGCCATATTTTCTACCTGATCTTCTTAAAGCTTGCCTTAATAAAATCAAATTAAAATTTGAAACTGGAGTTTATGAGGTCAAAAACTAGGCTGCTATGTCTAGTCATAGATGTACTGTGTTAACACTTCAGAGGCCACATTATTTACCTGATCTTCATAAGACTTTGTCAGAATGTATGTGTTCATAATATCTAGGCGAAATTTGAAACTCAGGGTTATCTGAGGACAAAAATAGGTGGTTAGGTCATAATATAGAAAAACCTTATAAAATTCTGTAGAGGCCACATCTTCCTGATCTTTATCAAATCTTGTTGGAATTTTTTTCTATAAAATGTATGTCAGGTTTGGGACTCGGTCATCTAGGGTCAAAAACCAGGGTACAAGGTCAAATTCACAGAAGAACCTGGTTAACACATTTTACCTGATCAGAAAAAAATTCTTGGTAAGATTGAATACAACTACATCTGGGGTACGACTCAATCAGGCCAGATGAGCGATACAGAGCCTTCATGGCTCTCCTGTTTTCATGTATATAGCAGTTGACTGGATGTATAAATTTCTTATTTTCTGTATTGTGGGTTTTATAAAAAATAATAAAAACTAGACTTTCATTTGATTCTTTTTTGTATGAAATTGTGTTTTATGTTATGATGTACTGACTTATCCTTTCTACCATCCATAATTCCCCAGGTTTTAAGGAGGTTGAGGTTAAAGAGCTGAAAGGGACCGAAGCTAGAGGCTGTGGGTTTGAAACAAAGGCTGTCTTTCATCAACATTTTAAGTTTTAAAGTTAATCTTTAGAGTACCATTTATTCAGTTCTTCTTATTTATGTTAAATCTATACTGCTGAAATTTGCTGAGATGTATGTAGCTATTGTATGCATATTCATGCAAAGTTTCGTTACAATCTTTTCAAATGTAAAAAAAAGTTGAGCATAAAGAAAGATGGCATTTTAAGTTTATCAATCTCTTACTCAGACTGACTATGAATAAAGGACCTGGGACCAAGGTTAAACACTAGAGCTTTTGTACCAGTCTGAGAAAGTGAATTTGAAATTTGTATTCAGCAAACAACCAGTCAGATTCCAGTGTTTTGAGACTGGTATTCAAATGACAATTCCCTGACTGATCTATAATCTCAAAATTCCTCTATTAGGTGCAAATACTGGTTTTCAATCGAGGAGGCAGAGTATTTTTTAACAAAAGCTGTAGAAATATTAACTTATTTCTGAATGGTGCATATAGACATTTCATCTCTTTGTCTGACTTGTTTACTCCTCATTCAGTGCTAAGCTTTGTTTCAAAGAGGTACATGGAAAATAACTTAAGTTACTTTATGGTCTGTATTATTCCACTGATCAGTGCTGTCATCTCTGATTTCTTTTGGAATACTTTCCTGTTATTGTTTGATAAGAAGAAGCAGAAGAGCTTGTAGAATGTAGAGAAGAGATGGCAAATGAATAAGCCATTTCTCCACAATCAGTGTAAAACAAAATGATTTAACCTGTACATATGAACAATGTTGGATATTTAGATATGCTATCCAAGATGCTGCCACTTAAGCTGTCATGAATAGTGTGCTCTGCTACTTATCTAGAGTTGACACTTTGTTCTAGAACAGACTGACATTATGTTGCATCAGAAATGGTGATATCATCTGTCATTGACACAAAAAATAGAGTTTATCTGAAGAAGTAAATTAATTTAAAGGTTAGTTTTGCCTTGAAGCTTCTATGTACTTCCACTTTTTATATGCTCGTCTGGAAGACAGGAATATTATGGGAACACCCTAGGCAGGCGGGCGGACAGCGTCCACAAACTTTGTCCGGAGCATTTCTTCTTCGAGGATGGAGGGAATTTGATGTAACTTGGCACAAATGTTCACCACCATGAGACAGAGTGTCATGCGAGTGTTATGCGCAAGAACCAGGTCCCTAGGTCTAAGGTCAAGGTCATACTTAGAGGCCAAAGGTCAGATACAGGAATTACTTTGTTTGGAGAATTTCTTCTTCATGCATGGAGGGACTTTGATGTAACTTGGCCCAAATTTTCACCACTATAAGACGGTGTGTCATGCGCAAGAACCAGGTCCCTAGGTCTAAGGTTAAAGTCACACTTTGAGGCCAAAGGTCAGGTACAAAAATGACTTTGTCCGTAGCATTTTTAGGTTGAAACCTATTATAACAGTATTCTGGATACTGCAAGAATTCAATAATGACAATTTTCACTGAAGCAGATTAATCCGTTGTTCTATTTCCGCACTACTTTTATTGATAATATTTATGAGTATACCAACTGCTTATCTGTCTACATGATTTCTATGTAAAAGTTCCTGGTCATTTCAATGCACATGACAGAAGAAAATATATCAAATTATACATCTTTAAAAAGCTCAGATCGCATGCTTTCTAATGGTGTATAACTGTAGAAAATCGAAGGAGAAGCTATGACACGCTGGCAGTTAAAAAAAATATCATTTTCTATAGATTTTTAGCGTAACGTTTATATCTTTCAAACTGTTAACATTTAAATGTTAATTTGAATAAAAAATGACATGGATCTAATACTTCTATTATTATATGCCCGAAGGGACATATTATGTTATACCCCCTGTGTCCGTCCGTCCATTAGCAATTTCGTGTCCGCTCTGTAACTCTTGAACCCCTTGAAGGATTTCAAAGAAACTTGACACAAATGTTCACCACACAGAGGCGACATGCAGAGCGCATGATTTGGATGTCTCACTTCAAGGTCAAGGTCACACTTGGGGGTCAAAGGTCATGTCAGTTTGTTTCATGTCCGCTCTGTAACTCTTGAACTGCTTGAAGGATTTCAAAGAAACTTGGCACAAATGTTCACCACACTGAGATGACTTGCAGAGTGCATGTTTCGGATGACTCACTTCAAGGTCAAGGTCACACTTTAGAGGTCACAGGTCATATATGACTTTGCTTTGTATATATTGCTCTGCATTGCAGTGCTCTTGTTTTTATTTGGCAGATCCCTTTTTTGTTCACTTACAAAAGAATTTTTTGAATTACTTCCCTTTTATGTTACTATAAATAGCTTATTTTCAAACTTTTTCATTATTGGCTGTAGGGAAAAACCGAGACCACTTTTCTGTGGTACAACATGGATGGTACCTCCAATTCTTAGGTGTATTTTGACATACCTGTACCTGGTAAGGATTTTTTTGTGGACTTAGAATTTTTTTTTTGAATTTCTTCCCTTTGTTGTTCATGTCCTTTTGGCTTCAACAGTCAAGTTCTTTAAATTTTGCCCATCCTCTGATGTAATCCTTCGGTCGTATATTGCCCCGCTTGGCGGCACTCTTGTCTATATTCTCTTTGTGAATATTTGTGTTTTTCATGAAACAGGTCTATTGGTATCATTAATATAATAGTAAATTTTAATTAAGGAGGTAGGTTACCTTCATATTTGTAATGCGCATGTCCAACCGGAAGCTAACGTGACGATTTACGACAACGTTTACGACAAATTAAATGCGTTTGTATATTCATTCTCCTGAAAACAAATCATGAACCTGTCTCCGATCTGATGCTTTATGGTTTAATAATGCAGAAATAATGAAAAATTTGCGGCAGAAACGATTCAAAATAATGTTGCCTTAAAATGACGTCATGATGTTACGTGTCAGTTACCGCGCAAAATTAGTAGCTTTTATCTTGAAAGTATGTTATTCTATGCATTTTCTTTATTTTAACTATTTTCAAATAACCACTATTTGCTGAAATATTTGTTATGGGTCTTTTGCTGTGAATAATCATCAATATTTTGCTTCTTTTATGTAGTTAAATTGAAACGTTATGCAGAATGTAAGAAAATGGATGATGGTAACCAATGTTATCTGGAATATAGTTGGGTGAAACATTACGTGTAACGGCCATTTTCAAATAAAAAATCTAGCATTTTGATTTGTAATACGTATTTTTCAGGTTCCTTTGATAATTTGTTACTTATATACTAAAACTAAGACCTAAAGTTGTTCAAATTTTAGTAGAAAATTGTGGTTTCTTGAATTTAATTGATGTTACCATGGAAACGAAGCCCGTGTCCTATGTATCTAAATGTAAAATTCAAAAGCGTTGACACTGATCTATTTAAGAAACACAGCTTTGGCTTTTTATTTTCATTTCAACAATATCCATGAGAATAATAGCAGCATGCTGAACGATTTTTCCATGAAAAATGCCAGACGAAGGGTACTGCTGTAACTATTTTAAACTGTGAAATTTGTTTGAATAAATGCAAAAAACCCGAAAATATAACTTATGTTAGAAATAATATGTTTTAAAGCTACATTAACTAGAAAGATAATCTTATTCAATATTTTTTATAAGAAATTACGACAAAAAGCAAGATATAAGCTATTTTAAACATCTCTGTTGCCATGGTTACTGTAAACTTTAAGAAAAATAGGGTACTATATAAAGTGCTTGGTATTTTGCTAATGATATTTCCCAAATATTCCATGTTGGTCATTAACAGAATGGCACTGAAGCCGTCGCAAACCCCTATTTTTATACGTACAATGTAGTTGTTTAAAAATGAGAGAAAACGAGTTACCATGGAAACACGAGTCCCTCGACATATACATTTAAAGCTTATATTAGCAAGCTAACGTGCATACTTGTAAAATATCAATTATGCAGACCTCTACGGATATCAATGAAACTAAAATACACTGAAAAGTGTTAAATATCCGTATTTTCCTTCTTCTTTCAATATGAAATACCTTTGAAGGGTCATGTTCTTCAAACCTGGATAAAAATTTAACTTAAAGGGACAGAGACAAACGAAATTGAGATTGTAGCAGTTATAACTTCATATTATGCGAAATACAAAAAAATGCTGCGGTTCAACTAACTTGAATTTACCCTTGTAACAAGGTAACCTACCTCCTTTAGCCGATATAGGGTTGCCTTACCCAGCTAGTCAGTGTATTTCAAGACAATTGACGGTTTTAGTCAGAGCAGAATTTCTAGTATATAATGTTACATGAATGCAAATGGTTTGATTGTTATACTGTTTCATGGAAGTGACTTGAACTGTTTAGGCGGAGTGGTTTATTGCACATCAAATGCAGGTTTCAACCTGTCTGTGCTGTCAGCGCTTTGATTTCTTCATGCATGGAAGGATTTTGATGTAACTTGGCACAAATGTTCACCACCATAAAATGGAATGTCTTTTGCAAGAACCAGGTCCCTAGGTCTAAGGTCAAGGTCACATTTAGATTTCAAAGGTCAGATTCAAGAATGACTTTGTCCGGAGCATTTCTTCTTCATGCATGGAGGGATTTTGACTTGTTGACCATCATGAGACAGAGTGTCATGCCCAAGAACCAGGTCCCTAGGTCTAAAGTCAAGGTCACACTTTGAGGTCAAAGGTCAAATATACTCGACAGGGGTATCGTGTGACTATGGCACCCTTGTCCGGTGGAACACCGGAGGGGACCATAGGAATGCTCTCCGTCTGTCCGTCCGTCTGTCCATCTGTCAAACCTAGTCCGTAGTATAACTAAAAAAGTATTGCAGATACCAAGTTGTAACTTTATACATCATAACTCTAGGGGGTCCCATTTTTAGCCCGACTATTCGAGAATAAGTAGAACTATCCTACTCACCACGGCGTCAGCGTCACACCTTGGGTTAAGTTTTTCGTACCAGTCCACATTTTGACAAAGTCTTTTGAGATAAAGCTTTGAAACTTTCAACTCTTGTTTACAGTAAACCTCACTTATAAGGAACTCGGATATAAGGAACACTCGGTTATAAGGAACAATTTTCAATTCCCCAATCTAATTCCTTCTTTATTCAATGTAAAAATCCTCGGTTATAGGGAACTCGGTTATAAGGAACACTCGGTTATAAGGAACACTTTTTCCAGTCCCAAAGTACGAAATTCAATGGAAAAACCCTCGGTTATAGCGAACAGACATAAAGAATAAAAATTATTGAAAATCGGAAATAGCCAGGAGAATCACTGGTGACGTCAGAGTAACGTCGGCACTTACACACACTTCCGTGCACATGAATAAACACACATTATTTCATTTAGAACTATGATCTTTAGTTTGTCATTTCACGGATACGATAAAAAGAAAATATATAATATCATCATTAACATTTACAAAATACTAGACGATTGTAGACTTAACTCAAGATTATGTTCGAGAGCTACATGTATTAGGTATTTCCTGTGACACAGTGGTGAACGAAAATCAGTAACGGTCACAAAACCTTTTGGATATTAATATTGGTCATTATTGTCTCATACTATCCTAAATAAATGTGCTAATGACGTGTGATTAACAATGGCAAACAGTCCAGTTTACCAAATTTTCAATTGTAAACATTATAGCAGGTGCTAAAAAAGGACAATAGCAGAACTAAATAGGTATAATTTACACTTTAATCCGTACGTATTGTTTTGATTTTGCTATATTAATGACGGTTTCTCCTTTGGAAGATTTGAGTTCTGTGCGATATTTTTCTTGTACATGTACATGACAATGTCTGCAAAATAAAAATTTTAACATTTATTAGCTCACCTGTCACATAGTGATAAGGTGAGCTTTTGTGATCATGCAGCGTCCGTCGTCCGTGCGTCCGTTCGTGCGTGCGTCCGTCCGTCCGTGCGTGCGTCCGTCCGTCCGTAAACTTTTGCTTGTGACCACTCTAGAGGTCACATTTTTCGTGGGATCTTTATGAAAATTGGTCAGAATGTTCATCTTGATGATATCTGGCAAGTTCGAAACTGGGTCACGTGCCATCAAAAACTAGGTCAGTAGGTCTAAAAATAGAAAAACCTTGTGACCTCTCTAGAGGTCATATATTTCACAAGATCTTCATGAAAATTGGTCAGAACGTTCACCTTGATGATATCTAGGTCAAGGTCGAAACTGGGTCACGTGGGGTCAAAAACTAGGTCAGTAGGTCTAAAAATAGAAAAACCTTGTGACCTCTCTAGAGGCCATATTTTTCATGAGATCTTCATGAATATTGGTCAGAATGTTCACCTTGATGATA
Source organism: Mercenaria mercenaria (assembly GCF_021730395.1). Classification (NCBI taxonomy): domain Eukaryota; kingdom Metazoa; phylum Mollusca; class Bivalvia; order Venerida; family Veneridae; genus Mercenaria; species Mercenaria mercenaria. Next base: position 70,261,303 of record NC_069368.1, on the reverse strand, counting down.
TCTAGGTCAAGTTCGAAACTGGGTCACGTGGGGTCAAAAACTAGGTCAGTAGGTCTAAAAATAGAAAAACCTTTTGACCTCTCTAGAGGCCATATTTCTCAATGGATCTTCATGAAAATTGGTCAGAATTTTCACCTTGGTGATATCTAGGTCAAGTTCGAAACTGGGTCATGTGGGGGTAAAAACTAGGTCAGTAGATCTAAAAATAAAAAAACCTTGTGACCTCTCTAGAGGCCATATTTTTCATGAGATCTTCATGAATATTGGTCAGAATGTTCACCTTGATGATATCTAGGTCAAGTTCGAAACTGGGTCACGTGGGGTCAAAAACTAGGTCAGTAGGTCTAAAAATAGAAAAACCTTGTGACCTCTCTAGAGGCCATATTTCTCAGTGGATCTTCAGGAAAATTAGTCAGAATGTTTACCTTGATGATATCTAGATCAAGTTCGAAACTGGGTCACGTGGGGTTAAAAACTAGGTCAGTAGATCTAAAAATAGAAAAACCTTGTGACCTCTCTAGAGGCCATATTTTTCATGAGATCTTCATGAATATTGGTCAGAATGTTCACCATGATGATATCTAGGTCAGGTTCGAAACTGGGTCACATGGGGTCAAAAACTAGGTCAGTAGGTCTAAAAATAGAAAAACCTTGTGACCTCTCCAGAGGCCATATTTCTCAATGGATCTTCATGAAAACTGGTGAGAATGTTCAGCTTGATGATATCTAGGTCAGGTTCGTAACTGGGTCATGTGCGGTCAAAAACTAGGTCAGTAGGTCGAAAAATAGAAAAACCTTGTGACCTCTCTAGAGGCCATATTTTTCACGAGATCTTCATGAAAATTGGTGAGAATGTTCACCTTGATGATATCTAGGTCAAGTTTAAAAGTGGGTCACATGCCTTCAAAAACTAGGTCATTAGGTCAAATAATAGAAAAAGCTTGTGACCTTTCTAGAGGCCATATTTTTCAATGGATCTTCATGAAAATTGGTCAGAATTTTTTATCTTGATGATATCTAGGTCACATGTGCTCAAAAACTAGGTCACTATGTCAAATAATAGAAATAACGACGTCATACTCAGTTCAACACTGGGTCATGTGGGGATAGGTGAGCGATTCAGGACCATCATGGTCCTCTTGTTTTATATTAGTATTGATGCCTATTCTCGAGCAAAGTAAGGGGAGAAACTGCAGCATATCTTATAGTCATAACGAAGCGCTCTCTAAATAAGAAGTTAGAAATAACTGACAAAAAAATAAACACAAATGACGGTCATTCTTGTGGACGTACGTTTTGGCTTAGTTTAGATTTAACGCCGTGTTTCAACACCTATTTCAGTCATATACATGCAGGCAGTTTCCCTTACAATCTCTCCGGGAAAGGACTGGTACTACTACTAGACTTGCAACTTTCTCACATAAAAATTCATGGTCGGCCCGACACATAGCCCTTTCCAAACGTCAGTCAAATAATGTTCACTATACAAATTGTGTTTGTTATACAAACCTCGGTTAAAAGGAACTAGTTCGCCATACGGATATAAGGAACCTCTGTTATAAGGAACAATTTTTAGAGGTCCCAAGCTGTTCCTTATAAGCGAGGTTTACTAAACCATCATCATGGCCAGTTATAGGCAAGAGCACATAACTCCATCAAGGATTTTGGCTGAATTATGGCCCCTTTTGACTTAGAAATCATGGTTAAGTTTTTCGTACTAGTTCATATTTTGACAAAGTCTTTTGAGGTAAAGCTTTGAAACTTTCAACACTTGTTTACCATCATCATGGCCAGTTATAGGCAAGAGCACATAACTCCATCAAGGATTTTGGCTGAATTATGGCCCCTTTTGACTTAGAAATCATGGTTAAGTTTTTCGTACCAGTTCATATTTTGACAAAGTCTTTTGAGATAAAGCTTTGAAACTTTCAACACTTGTTTACCATCACCATGTCCAGTTATAGGCAAGAGCACATAACTCCATCAAGGATTTTAGCTGAATTATGGCCCTTTTTGACTTAGAAATCTGAGTTAATATTTTGTACCAGTTCATATTTTGACAAAGTCTTTTGAGATAAAGCTTTGAAACTTTCAACACCTGTTTACCATCATCATGTCCAGTTATAGGCAAGAGCACTTAACTCCATCAAGGATTTTGGCTGAATTATGGCCCTTTTTGACTTAGAAATCTGGGTTAATATTTTGTACCAGTTCATATTTTGACAAAGTCTTTTGAGATAAAGCTTTGAAACTTTCAACACCTGTTTACCATCACCATGTCCAGTTATAGGCAAGAGTACATAACTCCATTAAGGATTTTGGCTGAATTATGGCCCCTTTTGACTTAGAAATCTTGGTTAAGTTTTTCGTACCAGTTCATATTTTTTGTAAAGTGTTTGACATATGGCTTTGAAAGTTTTATCACTTGTTTAGTATAATAGTCTCTATCTGTAGGAAAAAGAACATAACTCTGTCATCTATTTTGGCTGAATTATGGCCCTTTTTGGACTTTGAAATTGGTTCTGTTTTCATACAAGTCCATGTTTTGTCAAAACTATTTGACATATGGCTTTTAAACTTTGAACACTTGTTTATCATTATGATTTCCATCTGTAGGCAAGAGTACATAACTATTTTGACTGAATTATGGCCCTTTTTGGACTTTGAAATTGGCTCATATATTGCCATTTAGTGCAAGATGTATCGAAATCAAAGTAATACAGGAACATTGTTTGTCTAATCTATTTATTTCTTTTGTCTGAATATCCGTGGAAATACTTCGACCCCATTCTTCAATCAATTCTTCGAATAGTCAAGCGCCCTGTCATCAGACAGCTCTTGTTTAGTTATCTCCCTTTTTTGAAAAAGTTGTCCGGAGCATAGCTCAAATACTATGTAAGGTATTGAATTTATACTTTACTTATTACTGATCGCCGTGTTTGACATGGAAATTAGTTAAGTTTCGCATACATTTCAATATTTTGTGTAAACTGTTTGTTATATGGCTTTACATTCAAATAATATCATAAAGTGCAAGACTTATCCAGTTCCTTAAATACAGGTATATTGTTTGTCTTTGTCTTATATATTTTCTTCCTTTTGTCTAAAAATCTCTGGTAATTTTTTGACGCCATACTTCCATCAATTCTTTGAATACCGGTAGTCAAGTGCACTGTCAATAGACAGCTCATGTTTTCCCCGTAATCGTTTCTGTCTTGGTGTCTTATGGTCCGATCATTTACATCAGGAAACAGATGTCTGTGCTATTTTTATAATTACTTAGTATCATGGATGACAGTGGTTTTGTGGTATTTTACATAGGAATCTTTGAAAATACAACAATATAAACAGTTTTCACTGCTTCTGCATTGAAAACAAAATTATTTGACCAAGAAAAGAAAAAGTATAATTTTTTTTTTTGTAAAGAAATTTAATTGTTCTGTGCAAAGTAGCTTTAATTACAAGTAATATAATTATGTCTCCCCCTCCCCACTGGGTGCGGGGGGCATATTGATTTTGCCTCATCCGTCCAGCCGTCACACTTCATTTCCAATAAATAACTGGAGAACCATTTGACCTAGAACCTTCAAACTTCATAGGATGGCAGGGCTTATGGAGTAGACGACTCTATTGTTTTTGGGGTCATGCCATCAAAGGTCAAGGTCACAGGGGGCTGAACATAGAAAACTCTTTCCAATCAATAACTTGAGAACCACTTGACCCAGAATGTTGAAATTTAACAGGATGATTAGACATGCCAAGTAGATGACCCCTACTGATTTTGGGGTCACTCAATCAAAGGTCAAGGTCACAGGAGCCAGAAGATGGAAAACCGTTTTAAAGTCATAACTTCTGAACCACAAGGCCTAGAATGTTGAAACATAGTGGAATGATTGGACATGCCAAGTAGATGATCCCTATTGCAGCCAACCATCAGTGTCTCTTTGACTTTCGGTTCTGTCCCCTATTGACTTCTTACCGATACGATTATGCATTGGGGGAGACATGCGCTTTTCTACAAAAGCATATTCTAGTTTTAACATGCCTCATTTATGATAACTTCCCTGCATTGATACCAATAATACATTATGAAGCCATCTTGACTTCTGCGTCTGTCATTCATACTGTATGGTGGGTGTATGTTCCAACATTTTGACGTGGCCAAGCAGTTAAGACAAGTGACTTTCAGTCACTTGACCCTCACTGATGTAGGTTCAAGCCTTTGGGGAATAGAATTTTACAAAAGTTACACAAAATGTACAATTGGCACAAGATTTCGGTCAGCAAGAATGGGCATGGATCACAGGATAAATTATTGTATGTGACAATTGTGATACATTTCAGGAACTAATGAACTATTGTGCTGGAGATGTCCGAGCAACATATGAGGTTTTCAGAGTCCTTTGGCCAGAGTTTAATGAAAGGTAATTTTTCTTAAAATCATTTGACAATTCAGTGCTTAGCACTGGAAGATATATAGTGAAATTGAGAAGCTTGAATGCAAGCTTTTACTATGATGAGTACAAATAGCCATCTTTATTCCTCAGTAAGTTGAACTAATAAATGATTTCAAACTTTAGAATGAACTTTTAAACCTGTTACTTTTACACTGCTAAATGTTTTATGGCATGCTTTTCAATTTCACCGTGTCTTCTTCAACTAACATATCGTCAGCTCAGTGCATCAGCATAAGAAGTACGTATCTGTATTTTGCGTTGAGGAGGTTGCTTCTTAGGATCTCTTACAACCTCTCAATATGTTCTACCCCCACTTCTTCCTCTGAATTACACCCCCTCCCCAGTCTACCCCACATTGGTTTTAGCTTGTCTGATTTTTGAAAAAAAATCTATGAGATATTGTTGTCACTTGATCATCTGACACCGACTTTGGCTTTGGTGTTGGTTAAAATTTTTGTTTCGGTCCAACTTTTTCTTAAAAACTATAAGAAGTACAGCTTTGAAACTTTGCACACTTGTTTATCATCATGTAAGCCAAGAACCATAACTATAACTGCATTTTGATAGAATTATGGCCTTTTTTATACTTAGAAAATTTGAGTTTCTTAGTTAAAGTCTTTGTTTAGGTCCATTTTTTCTTAAAAACTATATGAGTTACAGCTTTGAAACTTTGCACACTTGTTTATCATTATTAGTTGACTATGTAGGCCAAGAACCATAACTCTAACCTGCATTTTTTCAGAATGATGGCCCTTTTTGTACTTAGAAAATCTTAAATATAACTCTTTTCATACATATTGTCCAGCATTTGCAGACAAGCGATGGCACCCGCAGGCAGTGCTCTTGTTAAACATTTCTTGTATCATTATCATAGTTCATACCCTTACCTCCCTAATTGCTACCCTCCGCTACTCCCCTCCCCCAACCCACACACACCAGAAAAAAAAAAAAAAATACAATGTATGTATTTCTTACATTAACTTAATCTTGTATAATAGATTTTTTCTCAGTATCCTTTCTAATCCTCTATGAACCTCACACTTGGCATCACATTCCATAAACCAGCCCAACCAAAACAAAATTACTTTCTTACACCTTTTCTCAAATTAATGTACATTTCCTCAGTTTTCCCCCTCACCTCTAATACTTCTCTTACTATACTTAAATTTATTATCTAACATTATTTTGTTACCTTCCTCCCTGATTGTTCAGACCCTACCGCCAGCCAATCAATTTTTCATGCTCCTCCCAGTTTCAAAAGTCTGACTTTTGACTCATTGTTTCTTGGTACACCTTCATCCCATTACATTAAGCAGAGCTCTTGTTCATATAAGAATCTAATTTTCATAAAACAAGCATCAGTTGTTTACCTCATCAAGACAACATACAGTTGAAATGATACCTCTAACTTCTTTTGTTTAACTTAATGTTATAACTGGTTTCAGATTTCCTCACCCGGTGACATTATCGGGTATGTTGGAGATGGCGACTGGTTACCTTCCAATTAACCAAAACTGGGAAAGATATAAACACCAGTCTAATGTAGTTTACAATGACATGGAACGAGAGTCGAAGCAGCTGCTTATGAGACTTGCAAATGATGCTTGTGAACAAGTCAACAATGAAAGGTACCTGTGACACTTAATTTGACGATGATAGAAGTGGACCTATGGCCCAGTGGTAAACCTGAAGTCTAATATCATGCATTTTATGAGAGTTTGTAATATTTCATACTGGTACAGGTTACATGTATGTGAAGGATTTCAGTCTTTATCTCAATAAGTATCAGAGGTGTTGAAATTTAGAACATTGCATGAGCAACTTGTTTGAATAATAGATCTAGTGTGTTAGATGTGATTTTCTCTGAGAACAGAGTTGATATACGTAAGCACAAAAGCTAAATGTACATATAGACATAGTGTGTGTGAACTAGAAACTGCACCATGACATTGTCACCTACATGGAATGATGCTCTGTCTTCCATTATCAGCATTTTGAGAAAATTTATCCCAAAGTTTTAATATTTTGTTTATATCCCTCATTTTTGGGCAAAACAAATGTAGGACAAAACACCTCCCAAACAAATTCCCTCCTGCTCAATTTTAACAAGGCAGACAAAGTCCTCACTTTGATTTTTTTAATAAAAACTCTGAAATTGAATAAGGTTAAGTTAAACATAAAAAATAAAATTGAAAGTGAAAAGTTGAATATAATTTAATCAGTCAGGAGAAAGTTTGATTGCTTTGGTCAAGTAGAGTGGGGGGAATTTTATCAAGGGGATTTTGTACATATTTGTGGATGAAAACAGTGAAAAAAATGTTTTGGTTCCTGTAATTTTGTAGATTCTATGTAAGGTTTTTGGAACTTTTTAATGCATTTTTTTGCAAATTCACTTTTATTATTTGGAGATAGAGCAAATTTGCAAAAATGACAAAAGTGTATTCAAGGGGAACTATTCTATCAGAAGATATAAGGGCAAAGTTTCATCTCTTCAGATGGATTAAGATCTGTTCTCTATTTATGCTTAATGGACATAGAACACTTCTTTGCAAAGTCCTAACAGTCTTATGATGCTAGTTTAGGTGAATGATTGGTCAGTTTTTATATCACAATTAATTTAAAAGTAAATGCAGTGCTCCAGTTCCTGGAGATACAGCAGTTGTTACTGATATACTCAATCAGAGGAGATAGAGCAAAATAACATAAATAAATCAGTATCTAAAGAACACTTTGGCCTACAGTTGTTAAGCTTCATAGGATGATTGCCAGTATTTTGTTTTACGCCCGAAGGGACATAATTATGTTATGATGCCGTGTCCGTCTGTTAGCAATTTCGTGTCCGCTCTGTAACTCTTGAACCTCTTGAAGGATTTTGAAAAAACTTGACACAAATGTTCACCACATATAGATGACTTGCAGAGCACATGTTTTGGATGGCTCGCTGTAAGATCAAGGTCACACTTGGCGGTCAAAAGTCACATGACTTTGTTTCTTTTCCGCTATGTAACTTTTGAACTGCTTGAAGGATTTTTAAGAAACTTAGCAAAAATTTTCACCACATCAGGACAACATGCAGAGCGCATGTTTGGGATGGCTCGCTTCAAGGTCAAGGTCACACTTAGGAGTCAAAGGTCATATGACTTTGTTTCGTGTCCGCTCGATAACTCTTGAACTCCTTGAAGAATTTAAAAGAAACTTGGCACAAATGTTCACCACATCGAGACGACATGCATAGCGCATGTTTTTGATGGCTTGCTTCAAGGTCAAGGTCACACTTACGGGTCAACGATCATACCTTTGGGCGTTTATTGCTCCACATTGCAGTGCTCTTGTTTTAGGAATCAGTAGGCTGAAAGTCAAGGTTACGCTCAGTAAGTAAAGATTGTTTTGGCGTGCACATGTCAATTTGCTTAGAATGATTGCCTGTGGTCAGTTTATGGCATAGACACATTGCTGGTCTTTTTTTTCTGTTTAAAATTGAGAAACTTCCAACGGCTGCAACACACACCAGGACACATTTCAAATGTCTGTGACTTACATTTTCTTGAAGAATATTGTCGTGCTGACCAAAATCAGAAAAAAGTGGCAGTCATGTTTGATGCAACAAAATTATTTTCAGTCAAAGTTTAAGAAACACGCTGTACAATCAGCTAAAAATGAGACCCCAAATTGTAATGGTGGTGTATGACCTAAGTTTCTATGACAAATTCTGTATTTTTATGAAAATGCTGCCTAAATGTCAAGCATAGATAAGCTGTGTGATTTCTACAAAAACTTGAAAAGAAAAATTAATAAGGAAAAAAGCTCTACAGAGCAAAAAAAACACTGAGAACTATTTGAATCCATCATTATGCAGCTACTATTATTTTTGGCATCATTTTCTTATTTAGTGTCTTTATACCTTATGACCCCTTTTGTTTTTTGGGTTCTGTAGGTTAAAAGCTAGTATATATCACAGTGAGCTTGAAATTGAAAACAATTTGTGCTCAGCAAATACAGAACATTTTTGTCTAATGCTTTTGTTCAACTTTATAGAATTATCTGTGTGGCCGACTGATGACCCCTAACAGAAAAGGTTTCAGATCAGTATCTCAAAATTTTCAGAAACAGTATGCCAACGCTTTTGTTTTTGCTAAGCTACATCAGACAGATTTGTATGAGCTAAAGATTACTGCTTCCCCCAAAAAATATGATTATTTTTTTTTACTTTCTACCAAAGATTGGGTTATAAATAGAATTTTCAAAAGAAAATTCTGTGCAAGTTAAATTGCGTTGTATAGAACAAGAAAAATACGCAGAGCACTAGTTTCGATCACTCTAGATTCTTGAATATTTTTCATCATAAATGGACATCATCAATATAATAATCTCAAGATTGCACTGGCTGGTTAGTAGATGATCAACAAATATTTTAGTAGTTTTCTTTTTCCAAGTTTTCACTTGTTATATAGCGCCACCATACCGTAGGTATTATGTTGATGTTTTTTCAGTTGTGTGCATATATTAACATAGATATCATTTTTCTGTGAATTTAAAGGACAGAAGTCATAACCACTTCACCAGTACTTTGTCATAAGTAGTTAACTTCGTTTGTTTAAGTTTGTTTGAGCCTATCCTGTGATTTACTGTAGCCAATCAAAAACATTTTGATGTAGGTAATTGCATGATGTACTTTGTAGTAGCATGAAAATTTCCTATTGTCATAACAAGTCAACTACATTAACAGTGTTTCCAGCAGTATTTCATTTATTATCAGCTTTACAATAGAATTTCACTTATGTAATGGTAGTTATGTATTTTAGTTGATGTTCCTTGATTCTGTGCTCATAACAGCATACAAGTATATATAATTGCATGGAAATTTCCAGTTGTTATTAGGACCACATCCAGTTTATAATGCAGTGGTGGTCATGTAAACTGGTTTCTGTACCAATTTTGACTTGCTGTCTCCATGTAACTAACAACTGTCTGACATGAAACAGTGATCGAGAATAAATGACTGAGAACATTATATCTTCTGTCAGTTTGTTTGGGAGAACATTGGCCTTACTTAGAGATGGAACACTCACGTCTTCAGTATCCAGCATTGAAATGTTTAAAGGGGCAAGCCAGACTCCAGAGTGGAAAAAGCATTAGACTTTTGAAAATACTAAAAATGAATAGAAATCTATATTAAAAATGAAAAACAAATCATACATAGAATATCATTAAAGGTTTATATTTCATATCTGACCATGATATATAAAGTTTCTTTAATTCTTTCCTTTACATGACAGTTCTAGTTCTATTATGTTGTTGTTGGCACTTTAAGAGTACTTTTCTATGTAATTAAAGGACATTGTACTTTAGACTGAAATGAATATTTTTTAATTTTGATATTTGAGCCTGATGCATTGATACAATAAACAAAGTAGATTAAAAGGAATGTTTTTCCAAGGAAAAAATGCCATGAAGGCAAGAGTCTCTTTTACAGTCAATTAGTAATCAGAGCTTCTCACTGAGTTAATTTAGAGGGGTGTAAAATTACCAGTCAGACAGTGTAATGGTACAAGTAGCCTATTTGTTTTCTTTAAGTCTGACCTATAAGCAAGGTGGCTGAACCCAGGTTTTGTTTGAAGATTTTTATAAGATCATATTTGTAAATTATTGAAAGCTCATCAGATTTTTGAAAAGGTATTGTCACCACTTGATCCATTGGATTAGCATCAGCATGGACATTGCCATTGGTTATGATCTTTATTTCAGTCCAAATTTCTCAAAAACTGTAAGAGCTTTGAATCTTTGCATGATTGTTTAAAATCATTATACTAGTATATAGGCCAGGATCCAAAACACTTCACTTGCATTTTGTCAGAACTATGGTCTTAATGTACTTAGAAAGTTGGAATTTCTTGTTTCGCCACTTTTCTTGAATATTGTATTATAAGAAGTATAACTTTGTAACTTATTAGATAAGCAAGTATGTTAAGAATAATAAATCTTTGTTGCATTTTGTCAGAATTTTCACCCTTTTTTTCTTACAAAATTGTTATTTGTCAGGCCATGTCTTGGAACAGTATTTCTTTGAAACTTAAAATAAATTGTCATCAGTAGGTTTGCTACTCATGAAAATGTGGTGTTCACTCATGAAAGATATTTCAATTTTACACTGAAACAACAAATATCCTCCATATAGCTATTAAGTAAGAACAAAATTACTTGACTTGAGTATCAAAAAGGAGTAAACAGGAATGTAAATACAATACATATTTCGTAATACAGGAACCTATACGTTATTATAAACAATACAACTTATATTCATAATAAGCATAATTGAGCCGCACCATGAGAAAACCAACATAGTCAGTGCTCCAGCTAGCAATTTTTAGCAGGGCGCATCGCCCGTTCCGAAATTCGTTCCGCCCGGTTGCCCCGCCAGGCACCCTGCCCGTTTTACAACCATTCATTTTCTTTTTAGCCAATCTTCCCTTTTTTGCCTCAGTGGTTATAATAAACTGCTTTATTACACCTTTTTATCGAGTGATACACGCCGGGGGGCATTGACATAATTGGCAAACAATTACCTGCTGTGATCGGCCCGATTCAGTCTGCTACACCAGCATTAAAAACACTGAAGCTTAGTGTTAAAACAATTATCTAACCAGTCTGAAAATTATCTTCATTTTCGCGCCGCTTGTCAAACTGTACTTTCGTTTTCGGTCGCGGACGTTAATGTCCGTTCATACACAATTAAAACTTAAGTCCAGACAATAGACATTTAAATCTAATTGATAAAAATCGACCACAATCAAATTTAAGTAGGATTTTTTTTTACCTTGATCATTTTAAAAGTTTTTGAAATCGAAAGTAGATCGTCGTCTGCTGTATAAAATTGCCGATTTTTCGTGAATATTTCTTTGAAATAAGGTTAATAAGACATAAGGTCACTGTAAACTTTAATGTCAGATACTGTAAACTGCTGTTTAACTGTCTGCATCATAATAATTTTTCAAAAATAGTGTTTAAAAATGAGTTTAATTAAAAGTGTAACAATACCCGGATATAAAATTTTGGATACCCGGAATACGTTCTATTAGAAGTGCTAAACTGGCATCTAGTCTGTTGTAAGCTAAAAACTTTGCCTTATTTCATTTATTTAAGTGAAAGTTTAAACTTTATCTTCTGTATGTTACACATATAAATTTATAAATATCAAGTACATGGAGATGTGTTCTGAAATTTTAACAAGTAATATGGGTCTAAACAAAACAAAAGTTATTAAATGTTATGCTAGCTACAGAAATGATTTCAAGCTTTTATTTCTTTAACACACAGATATTGTTATTAAATAAAAAAAGTACAATGAACAGGCCTGGATTCAGGGCCAGGCCAAGGGGGCCTGTGCCCCCCCCCCCCCCCCCCCCCCCCCCCCCCCCAGCTGGCTGAAATGCGACAAACTCATCAAAAATGCACTCTACTATTTTGACAAGAGTATTTTTTTCTCAAAATTTAGACCCAGAAACGCAGCAGAGGCCACCTTTTATTACCTGTATTTCAAAATTTTCCAGGGGAGAGCCCCCTGACCACCCAATTAAGAGGAGAGTAACATATCCCTGCAATACCTCGAAATGTAGACCTAAAAATGCACCTGAGGCCATCATTTCTCGCCTGTATTTCAAAAATTTCTGGAACTGCCAAGTAAAATACGAGCAACAGCATTCTAAGTATGTAAGAGATGACAAACTGAGCCTATCAAAGCACAAAGTATGCCTTATACCATGCCTAAAGTGTGCCTAATATAATGCTAAAAGTATGCAAAATTCCTTGTCTAAAGTGTATGTTAAAATGCCCCTAATGCATGCACAAGTTACAATTTTATTGGTGGGGGGATGCCCCAGGAACCCCCGCCCCCTAGAAGACAGAAGTGCCCTTCTCATTGCCAGCACCCTGCCCTTTTTCAATCCTAGCTGGAGCACTGATAGTGCATTTGCAGTCTGGTTAGGATCCATGCTGTTCACTTTCAGAGCCTATTGCAATTAAAGAAACCGTTAGCGAACAGCATGGATCCATGCTGGTCGCAAATGCACTATGTTGGTTTTCTCATGGTGCGGCTCAATTTATATTTAAATCAATGTCGATGTCCTACATAGAAAATCTGGATATAGTGGTCACCTGTCTATAGTGACCACCTTCAGTCTGTTTGATGTCTGTTACAAATGGAATAGACTGTAAAATGATAAATGGAGTTATGTCATTTAAAATGCTAAATAGGGTTTAACCCTGCAAGATGAAAAGTCGGGTTTAGTCATATAAGATGCTCAATGGGGTTTAACCCTGCAAGAGGATAAATGGATGCTAAATGGGAGTTAGTCATTTAAAATGCTAAATAGGGTTTAACCCTGCAAGATGAAAAGTCGGGTTTAGTCATATAAGATGCTCAATGGGGTTAGCCTTGCAAGATGATAAATGGATGCTAAATGGGGGTTAGTCATATAAAATGCTAAATGGGGTTTAGCCCTGCAAGATGAAAAGTGGGAGTTAGTTATATAAGATGCTAAATGGGGTTTAACCCTGCAAGATGAAAAGTGGGAGTTAGTCATATAAGATGCTAAATGGGGTTTAACCCTGCAAGATGAAAAGTGGGAGTTAGTCATATAAGATGCTAAATGGGGTTTAACCCTGCAAGATGAAAAGTGGGAGTTAGTCATATAAGATGCTCAATGGGGTTTAACCCTGCAAGATGAAAAGTGGGAGTTAGTCATATAAGATGCTCAATGGGGTTTAGCCTTGCAAGATGATAAGTGGATGCTAAATGGGGTTTAGTTATGTAAGATGCTAAATGGGGTTTAGCCTTGCAAGATGATAAGTGGATGCTAAATGGGGTTTAGTTATGTAAGATGCTAAATGGGGTTAGCCTTGCAAGATGATAAATGGATGCTAAATGGGGTTTAGTTATGTAAGATGCTAAATGGGGTTAGCCTTGCAAGATGATAAATGGATGCTAAATGGGGTTTAGTTATGTAAGATGCTAAATGGGGTTAGCCTTGCAAGATGATAAATGGATGCTAAATGGGGGTTAGTTATGTAAGATGCTAAATGGGGTTAGCCTTGCAAGATGATAAACGGATGCTAAATGGGGTTTAGTTATGTAAGATGCTAAATGGGGTTAGCCTTGCAAGATGATAAATGGATGCTAAATGGGGGTTAGTCATATAAGATGCTAAATGGGGTTTAGCCCTGCAAGATGATAAGTGGGAGTTAGTCATATAATGTGCTAAATGGGGTTTAGCCTTGCAAGATGATAAGTTGGAGTTAGTCATATAACGTGCTAAATGGGGTTTAGCCTTGCAAGATGATAAGTGGGAGTTAGTCATATAAGCTGCTAAATGGGGTTTAGCCTTGCAAGATGATAAGTGGGAGTTAGTCATATAAGCTGCTAAATGGGGTTTAGCCTTGCAAGATGATAAGTGGGAGTTAGTCATATATAAACTGCTAAATGAGGTTTAGCCTTGCAAGATGATAAGTGGGAGTTAGTCATATATAAGCTGCTAAATGGGGTTTAGCCTTGCAAGATGATAAGTTGGAGTTAGTCATATAAGCTGCTAAATGAGGTTTAGCCTTGCAAGATGATAAGTGGGAGTTAGTCATATATAAGCTGCTAAATGAGGTTTAGCCTTGCAAGATGATAAGTGGGAGTTAGTCATATAAGCTGCTAAATGGGGTTTAGCCTTGCAAGATGATAAGTAGGGTTTTGTTGTGTTAGATGCTTAATGGAGTTTTGACCTGCAAGATGAAAAGTGGGATATAGTCTGGTTTGGATATAAATGATGTGTAATCTGTCAAGGTGTAAAATGGTATACTCAGGACCTGTATTTATCAACGTTTTATGTCTGATATTTAGACTTTGACTTTCCAGCTTCCTTTGTAATGAATCTGTCTTGCTGAAACTTAGCTGTTTGTTGGAGTAGATGCCATATTCATTCCAAGTTCTGTTCAATTCAGTACAATACTTACATATGTATGCAAAAAGAAAATTGAGCATTTTAAAATCCAAGTCTAAATCTCAGACTTAAAACGCTGATGAATACAGGCCAGCTTATTTAGTTGTTAAAAGCCATAACATCTCAGGTTTTCCATTTTAAATGTTTGAGTTTCTTTGGAGGTAAAAATCATTTCTTTCCTTCTTTACAGAAGAATGAGGAAGGCATAAAGTTAGTATGTATGTTTGTTATTTCTTGTGTCTCTTAAAAACCAGCATGTTGGAAAGTTGCATAATCTTAGATGACGTTTATTTCTATGTCTTTTCTTTCTTCAGTTATAAAAAAGACCCATGGCTATGGGACCTTGACTGGACAACAAAACCATTCAAACTGAAAAAGGAAAAGAAACTCACAAAGGTGTGTGTATAGAATACTTTGATGGCAAAGTGACAAGTTAACATTCAAAATGAGAACATTACAGTTGAAATTTGAGATGTGTAATCAGAATTGTCAAAAAAACTAAGCAAGTGGCTTGCGATACATGACATGACTAACGTCAATCGGGGTATTATCGGACAGAATTCGTAAAAATAAAGTTTCACAAGACTTACCGTAAAGAAGACTCAGAAAACCTCTCTCACTTTACAGTTGCATGTGTACTTTCTATTTCTCAAAAACAGATTGGTCGGTATTACGTCATGTGACTTGTTACGTATACAATCAATTTGAGGTGTTCATAGTGGGTATTATCGGTCATGTCGGGGTATTACCGGACAGGTATTTATGTCACTAGTCATACACCATCAGCTTGATTTTGGCATATTCAGTAGGAAATAATTTGTGGAGTAATGCATTTCTAGGCAATTTTCAATCGTATCTGCATGAAATATAGATCTACTCTACACTCTTTTCAATTTTAGTTAATCACTGTAGTAGTATTCATAGGCGTAGCAAGGATTTCCTGGAAGGGGGTGCGAATACGAGACAAATGAGGGTAGGTGCAGGAGGGGGTTTCTTTTTGGTTTGTGTCTCTACCTACCCCTTCATATATTATAATTAAAGTTTGCAAGCAACAAGCAGGAAGTTTGGACTGTTGTAAAATTTATTATTAATGCGGTTAATGTAGCCTCCCATTTTTTTAAAACAAGTGTCCGAAAATACCCCTTGACGGACCTCCATGGAGAGCAAAGCGTTTCTGTCATACAGAGTACATTTGTATCTTGCATTGTTTGTTTATCAAACAGACTGTACACACTGGTGCCAAATCACCACCTGAGCACATCATTGTACATGTTTTCAAAGAAATATTCCAACAAATGTTACATTGGAATGTTTGTATTTGTAACAGGAAGTGAATTTATTCTGCATAGGTGGATATTTTTGTTTGCATTTTTGTTACCTTTTATTGATGTTGCTACTGTATTCATTTGAAATCAGGCAGCGAAAGCTTTAAAAACACATGACCGGTGTCGAGCCCGCTTGCGGAAGCGAAGACATAGTTTTCCAAATGTCTGTTCGGCGTATGTGCGTCCGTCTGGATTCATTTGTCCGGACCATAACTTTGACATGCATGGAGCAATCTTGTTTATATTTGGTTTGAATGTTAACCTCAGTGAGATGGAGTGTCTTGCACAAACCCCAGGTTCCTATCTCAAAGGTCAAGGTCACACTTACAGGTCAAAAGTCAAATTCAAAAATGACTTTGTCCAGAGCATTTCTTCTTCATGCATGGAGGGATTTTGATGTAACTTGGCACAACTATTCACCATAATGAGACGGAGTGTCGTACGCAAGAACCAGGTCCCTAGGTCTACGGTCAAGGTCACACTTAGAGGTGAAAGGATACAAGAATGACAACTTTGTCCGGAGCATTTCTTCTTCATGCATGTAGGGATTTTGATGTAACTTGGCACAAATGTTCACCACCATGAGACGGAGTGTCTTGCACAAGAACCAGGTCCTAGGTCTAAGGTCAAGGTCACACTTAGAGTCAAAAGTCAGATACAAGAATGACTTTGTCTGGAGCATTTCTTTTTGATGCATAGGGGGATTTGATGTAACTTGGCACAATTGTTCATCATCATGCGACGGAGTGTCTTGCGCAAGATCCTAGAATTACTTCCCTTTGTTGTTACTATGAATATATTTGTAACTTTTTTATTACTGATCGTAGGGAAAAATCAAGACCACTTTTCTGTAGTACAACATGCATGTTACATCCAATTTTCAGGTGTGTTGAATGTTTTTTTGAATTTTTTATGCCCCCGAAGGGAGGCATATAGTTTTTGAACCGTCTGTCGGTCTGTCGGTCTGTCGGTCTGTCAGTCTGTCCGCAATTTTCGTGTCCGGTCCATATCTTTGTCATCGATGGATGGATTTTCAAATAACTTGGCATGAATGTGTACCACAGTAAGACGATGTGTCGCGCCTAAGACCCAGGTCCGTAGCTCAAAGGTCAAGGTCACACTTAGACATTAAAGGATAGTGCATTGATGGGCGTGTCCGGTCCATATCTTTGTCATCGATGGATGGATTTTCAAATAACTTGGCATGAATGTGAACCACAGTAAGACGACATGTCGCGCGCAAGACCCAGGTCCGTAGCTCAAAGGTCAAGGTCACACTTAGACATTAAAGGATAGTGCATTGATGGGCGTGTACGGTCCATATCTTTGTCATTGATGGATAGATTTTCAAATAACTTGGCATGAATGTGTACCACAGTAAGACGACGTGTCGCGCCCAAGACCCAGGTCCGTAGCTCAAAGGTCAAGGTCACACTTAGACTTTAAAGGATAGTGCATTGATGGGCGTGTCCGGTCCATATCTTTGTCAACCATTGATGGATTATCAAATAACTTGGCATGAATGTGTACCACAGTAAGACGACGTGTTGCACGCAAGACCCAGGTCCGTAGCTCAAAGGTCAAGGTCACACTTAGACGTTAAAGGTCATTTTTCATGATAGTGCATTGATGGGCGTGTCCGGTCCATATCTTTGACATTCATGCATGGATTTTAAAATAACTACGCATGAATGTGTGACACAGTAAGACGACGTGACGCGCGTAAGACCCAGCTCCGTAGGTCAAAGGTCCTAAACTCTAACATCGGCCATAACTACACGTTCAAAGTGTCATCGGGGGCATATGTCATCCTATGGAGACAGCTCTTGTTTTATATTTTTTTTTAGATTTACGTTCCTTTGTTGTTACTTTAAATAACTTATATTGTAACTTTTTGCAATCTCTTTTTTATTTGGCATAAATGTTTGCCTCAATGAGACAAGGAGTGTCATGTACAACTCCCAGTCCTTTTGACAGCTGGCGGGCTCGACATATTGCCCGTGGGCATCAAGTTATGATTATATATTTTAAAATAACCGATGTTCATTGGTTTGTCCGATAATGCCCCCATGTTCGATAATACCCAGATCGACGTTATAGCTGTTTTTAAACATGATTTGGCTGAAGCTATTGCTATAGACAACTTGACTGAAGTAATTGCTATACACAATTTGACTGAAGCTATTGCTATAGACAGTTTGACTGAAGCTATTGCTATAGACAACTTGACTGGAGCTATTGCTATAGACAATTTGACGGAAGCTATTGCTAAAGACAGTTTGGCTGAAGCTATCACTATATCATGACTATTTGGCTGAAGCTATTGCTATACACACTTTGACTGAAGCTATTGCTATACACGCTTTGACTGAAGCTATTGCTATAGACAACTTGACTGAAGCTATTGCTATACACAATTTGACTGAAGCTATTGCTATACACGCTTTGATTGAAGCTATTGCTATAAACAACTTTTCTGAAGTTATTGCTATAGACAACTTGACTGAAGCTATTGCTATAGACAACTTGACTGAAGCTATTGCTATGAACAACTTGACTGAAGCTGTTGCTATAATCAGCTTGACTGAAGCTATTGCTATACATGCTTTGACTGAAGCTGTTGCTATAAACAACTTGACTGAAGCT
Organism: Mercenaria mercenaria; assembly: GCF_021730395.1. Lineage (NCBI taxonomy): Eukaryota > Metazoa > Mollusca > Bivalvia > Venerida > Veneridae > Mercenaria > Mercenaria mercenaria. The sequence continues at coordinate 70,242,895 of NC_069368.1, read as the reverse complement.
ATTGCTATAGACAACTTGACTGAAGCTATTGCTATAGACAACTTGACTGAAATTGTTGCTGTAAACAACTTGACTGAAGCTATTGCTATAGACAGCTTGACTGAAGCTATTGCTATAAACAACTTGACTAAAGCTATTGCTATAGACGATTTGACTGAAGCTTTTGCTATAGACAAATTAACTGAAGCTATTGCTATAAATAACGTGACTGAAGCTATTGCTATGAACACGTTGACTGAAGCTATTGCTATAGACAACTTGACTGAAGCTATTGCTTTAAATAACTTGACTGAAGCTATTGCTATAGACAACTTGACTGAAGCTATTGCTATAGTCATCTTGACTGAAGCTATTGCTATAGACAACTTGACTGAAGCTGCTGCTATAAACAACTTGACTGAAGCTATTGCTATAAACAACTTGACTGAAGCTGGTGCTATAAACAACTTGACTGAAGCTATTGCTATAGACAATTTGACTGAAGCTATTGCTATAGACAAATTGACTGAAGCTATTGCTATAAACAACTTGACTGAAGCTATTGCTATAAACAACTTGACTGAATCTATTGCTATAGACAACTTGACTGAAGCTATTGCTATAAATAACTTGACTGAAGCTATTGCTATAAATAACTTGACTGAAGCTATTGCTATAGACAACTTGACTGAAGCTATTGCTATAAATAACTTGACTAAAGCTATTGCTATAAATAACTTGACTGAAGCTATTGCTGTACATGATTTGAATGAAGCTATTGCAATACACAATTTGACTGAAGCTATTGTAATACACGATTTGACTGAAGTTATTGCTATACATGATTAGACTGAAGCTATTGCTATACATGATTAGACTGAAGCTATTGCTATAGACAATCTGACTGAAGCTATTGCTATACATGATTTGACTGAAGCTATTGCTATAGACAGTTTGACTGAAGCTATTGCTATAGACAGTTTGACTGAAGCTATTGCTATACATGATTTGACTCAAGCTATTGCTATACATGATTTGACTGAAGCTATTGCTATAGACAGTTTGACTGAAGCTATTGCTATAGACAATCTGACTGAAGCTATTGCTATACATGATTTGACTCAAGCTATTGCTATAGACAATCTGACTGAAGCTATTGCTATACATGATTTGAATGAAGCTATTGCTGTACATGATTTGAATGAAGCTATTGCAATACACGATTTGACTGAAGCTATTGTAATACACGATTTGACTGAAGTTATTGCTATACATGATTAGACTGAAGCTATTGCTATACATGATTAGACTGAAGCTATTGCTATAGACAATCTGACTGAAGCTATTGCTATACATGATTTGACTCAAGCTATTGCTATAGACAGTTTGACTCAAGCTATTGCTATAGACAGTTTGACTGAAGCTATTGCTATAGACAGTTTGACTGAAGCTATTGCTATACATGATTTGACTGAAGCTGTTGCTATACACGATTTGACTGAAGCTGAATACTAGTATGAAGTCACTATTATTTTCTAGGGACTTATTTTAAGTGGTTTACTTAGTTAACGTTTACCCACAGTTTCATCTCCTTTAATTGTATACAACACAGAAACAGCAGCAAGAACTTGAGAAGCGAAAAGAGGACGGGGAATTGGAGGTGGAAAGTTGTTTAGAACATGTTCTCAAACAACAAGAAAGACACTACAAAACTAATACCTATATGAGTGGATATCCAGAGTGAGTGTATATTGTTATTAGTTTTATTTCTTTGCATTTAATGGGAAAGCTTTTATACTGGTGATTAATATAAGTCACCAATTTTCATAGGAATGGTGACTATTGTAAAGTAATAGACCATTATATTGGCAATCCTGATATGCCAGATGAAAAAATCAACATGTCTGCTCCCCATCCGCACACATATTTTACGAACAACTACATCTCTGCTGCTCTTTATCAGCATTTATTGTAAGAGCAAAATTATTGGTTCAGATAGTGTTTGACAATTCTGCTGCTTGAGTGAACTTGTTAACAATGTCTTCCGTTAGGAATATTTTAAATTTTAACTCTCAATCCATGGTTGTTATATTGAAATCACAGCATAGACACAGCCATCTTCATTTCATGATATTTCCCTTGAAAAATGGTGTATGAAATTGATGGGTATGGATTTTTAGCTCAGTAAAGCTTTTGTTATCACCCTTTCTTCGACATCTGCATTGACGTCTGTGTCATGTAAATAGCGTCTCAAAAGCTGATAAGCCAAAGGCTTTCAAACTTCTCACATGTCTTTGCCATCATGAAGTGACCTCACAGGGAGAGTGACATAACTCTAGCTTTTATTTTGTCAAAACTGTGCTATTTATCAAAGAAAATTTGTTAAAGTTTTGCATGTAAGTAGGTTTTCTTAGAAACTACTTGACTGAGTGCTTGCAACCTCATCATAAGTCAAGCATTATGAAGTACGCTGAGAGAGCAGGTTTACATTTTTAGCTCACCTGAGCACAAAGTGCCCAAAGGTAAGCTTTTGTGATCGTCCTGTGTCTGTCGTTTGTCTGTCCGTGGTCTGTCATCAACAATTTGACTGTTAACACTCTAGAGGATACATTTTTGGCCCAATCTTAATGAAACTTGGTCAGAATGTAACCCTTAATAAAATCTTGGACGAGTTTGATATTGGGTCTTCTGGGTTCAAAAACTAGGCCACCAGGTCAAATCAAATAAAAAATTTGTTAACACTCTAGAGGTCACAATTTTGGCCCAATCTTAATGAAAGTTGGTCAGAATGTTACTCTCAATAAAATCTTGGACAAGTTCGATATTGGGTCATCTGGGGTCAAAACTAGGTCACCTGGTTAAATCAAAGGAAAAGCTTTTTAACACTGTAGAGGCTATATCTTAATGAAATTTGGTCAGAATGTTGATCTTGATGATCTATAGGTCAAGTTCAAATCTGGGTCAGGTGGGGCCAAAAACTAGGTCACAAAATCAAATCAAAGGAAAAGCTTGTTAACACTCTAGAGGCCACATTTATGACTGTATCTTCATGAAACTTGGTCAGAATGCTAATTTTGATGATCTTTAGGTCAAGTTTGAATCTTGGTCATGTGGGGTCAAAAACTAGGGCACCAGGTCAAATCAAAGGAAAAGCTAGTTAACACTTTAGAGATCACATTTATGACCATATCTTTATAAAACTTGGTCAATAGGTCAGGTGAGCGATACAAGGCCTTCATGGCCCTCTTGTGTTAAAATTATGTCCCTTATTGACAAAGTTTAGCATCTAAGCATATTTCTCAGAAACTACTTTTCCAAACATTTTCACACATCATTGACATCAGGAGATGTAGATTTTAGCAAATTTATGCCCGATTTTCACTTAGATTTGGTGAAAGACTTGCATTAAGTAGATTTCTCAGGAAGAATTGTACCGAAAGCTTTCATACTCTTCATCATAAACTGACTATTCTGAGCCAGGCTGCATATCTGCAACTTAATGTTTATAAAATTATGCCCCTTTTTCAACTTAACAAAAATTTGGTAAAGATTTTATATGTAAGGTAGGATTATTTGGAATGGTTTCAAATAGTCCAGACACTGTACATCTGTATACAGCTCTTGTTTACCATGTAGTTCAAAAACAGTTATTGCATTTCGTTAATTTTTTGATGCATAAAAAATTGTAGATCAGTTTTCTGTGGTCTTTATTATACATGTAGTATTTTTGAGTCGGCTAAACGCTGAAAGCGTTTGACGAGTCCTTGCTATCACCCGATTTCTCATTCACATTAAATGAATCACATAAACTGATGTAGTTCCATTAGATTGTCTTTAATTTCAAAGAGTTCATTGATCGGATGAAGTTCAGTTATGTCAATCCCATTTGCTATGACCAATATACGATGTAATCTGTCAAATTTATGAAGTGTAATTGTGCAATACTCAAATAAAGCCATGTATTTTCTTCTATGGTAACTCATTATGCATAAACACGCATAACGATTCTGCGGGATTTGGTAATACATTTGTGCATATGATTATGGTGACTAATTTTATGCCCTTTTGTCACAAAATAGCAAATATGGTGTTCACAAATTCAAATAAAAACTACATATCAACTTATTAGCCAAATTATCCATTTGTTACTATGTCCGTTTCAGAAAATAATCTTTAAAGTCATTGCGCAAACAACAAATTTATTGCGCTGTGCATTTCATGAATTGTGCAGGCTTACCAAGCTTGCGTAACATCCAGCGAAAGACAAAATATAGTTCCAGAACATACTGCTAGTATTTTATTGAGTCGGGTACCTCTGAAAGCATTTGAATTTCTCTTATCAAAGAGTTTACCACATCGATGAAATTAAATTATGACAGCTTCATTTTAAATGACCCGAATAAGATATGTGCAGTACGTTAATTCTTCCGCGAGACTTCGCGGATGAATCATAACTACATTATAGGCACTTGTCGGCGAACAAACGTGACCTGTTTATAACAACGCTTTACGACTTTGCGTTTGAAAATACGGACTTCGGTTTACTGAAAAAATACTAGGATGATCGGCCAGATGAAAATGATGCAAAATCGCGAGTGGCGAAAATGAAAACGTCTATAACTTCGTTCCAAATCGTAACCTTTCTGGAATTTTGACTGGTTCGGATAATTTGCTTACGATTCAGGTCGCAAAAAAAACGAAACGGTCACCCGTTCATGATGACACATGGGTTGAATTTTGCAGTCAGTAAGCGGATAAATTATCGGGGGAAGAAGCTCTTAACTGGTTTGTTTTAATTACTACTGATTTTAAAAATGATTTAGTTCTATTTTTCGAGAAATAAACAATCGGCGAAACATTAAATTAATTTTCTTGTAGTTTTGACAAAAGTATACTCTATTTAGACTGCTTTTACAAACTTTTAACACTTTGACTCGGGAATGTAGATTTAAATTTTATGCCGTATTTCACTAAGGTGAAACTTCATTAGTAGATTTTGGAAGATTGCTGAAACTGTCATACTCTTCATAAAACATATTTGTAGCAGCCCATATTGAACTTGAGATTTGGGGTATTAAAAATGTTTTCAATTCAAAAATTTGGTAAGTTTTATGAGGTGGTTATGGAATTTTCAAATGTCAGAAGTAAGTATACATGCTTGATTTATGTGGTTACAAAATGATTCTAGAATTTTTTTTATGAGCATAATAAAATTGTATCAGTTCTTTAATTTTTCTTAGTTGAGGGCAAACCTGAAAGGTAAGAGTCTTGCTACACCCGATTCTCATACATTGGAATTGAATACTAAATGAAGTCTAGGTTCTTAATTTCAAAATTTGAAACGATGAAATTTCAGTTAGTAATCGCACCAAACGGCTGTAATAAAGTTTTTGTGCTACTTTTCCAATATTTTCTTTATGGTAAATCACAAACCCTACTTGCGGATGGTATTACATTTGTGCATAGATTATGATACAATTTTATGCCCTTTTTACAAAACCTGCCACAATGGTTTCACAAATCAATAAACTGCAATTCAAGGGATTACCACTTATCCATACTACCGTTACAGAAACTAAAAAAGGTTTCAAAATACTTTATTGGCCCAGTTGGGGCTTCTTGTCTACATAATCAAATGCATAATAAAGTTCCAGAACATACTGCTGATATTTTTGAGGGGTTACCTGTCTGAAAGAATATTTGATGATTTCACTAAAAAAAGATTTTAATATCGATATTTTTAAATTGTATACGAGACACTTCCTTTTAAATGCGAATAAGTTTATGTCAATGTAACATTCACGAAGACTTGCATGAACCAACACATTTACACTTTCAGACGCAAAAGTGAATGTTTTTAAATTCCACTGTCTTATATAGGATGGACTGAAAAATACTAGATGATCGCAGATGAAATCGAGGCCCGTTATCTGTAATATATCTCAACAGTTCTTTCGTCCTTCTGTTACAAGTTGTATGTGGCAATCCGCGCTATAAAGTTTCAATATATAAATTGTCATATTCAAATTTTATGATGTGCGAATATATACCAGCTGCTTATTGCTTGTTTTGGTAATGCCGGATGCAAATGTTTACTGGAAAAATATATATAGTCATGGGCAGTATCTTGGTGTCAGCTGTCAGATTGTAGTTTGTACTTTTAACATTTTTATTTTTGCGAACCACTCTTCAATTTTAGAGAAATATATTGGGTTTAAATACTTGTATAATGTCAATCAAAGTTTTACTAGGCATCGATTGAATGTCCATTTCATCTATTGTAACAAAATCTCTGTTCTGTTGGGAAAAAAAATAAAAACAAACTGAAACTGGCAGACTATACTACCAGTACATCAGTCATTAGCCGACTCTCAGGCCCTTCAGGCCTTTGATTAGTATATATGAAACTGTCTGATGTTTCTAACCGTCACTATGGTAACAAGTTAGTCTGGTGAAAAGTCATCATAACATAGGTACCTGATCACACCTGTTGATAGGCAGTATGTCATAAATATGTTGTATTACACAAGTATATTATATACTATATTAGCATTGTTATACAAGTCATCAACACTTTCTTGTTAATCAGTAAAACCTGTGAAACAGTGATAATTTTAGTAAATGATTATGCCATATATTTCTCATAACTTGACTGCCATAGTTTAGTTCAATTAACACCGACATAGTATGATTGTACTTTATTTGTGGAGAGTTATTTGGCTAGTTTACTTCTTAGTCTGTTAAATTAAAAGATTGTTTGTGAAAAGGTTGACAGCAAATTTTAAAGTACTTTTGAGAAAAACTGAAAAAAAAACAAACACAAGCTGTTCTGTTCTTGAAGAAGCTATTTCCAGCCATATTCTAATTATACAAGCTTTATACTGGCAGTATGGATTACTTATTATTTATTGAGCTTTATTTAACAGTTCTACTTAATCCTTTTTCCTTTTAACAATGATATTGTTTCAAATGAAAGGTAGTACACCCACATACATCCCCTGCGACACACAATGTTTACTTTTAGCGGTGCGGATGTTTGAAAGTAATTTTCTCTGGAAATACTTTCATTCATACACTGTTGTTGACAACTGGTCATAAAAGCGTTTGTTTACGTCAATCCTGTACATTTCAGTAAAAAATCATAATCGTAAAAGTGTTTTTAACGGTGCCCAAATTATCAAGCACCGTCTGGATTTAGGCACTGGACCAGTACAATATTATTATGTAATCATAAAATGCCGAAAGTGATAGATACGACCTCACATTTTACATTTATTGTAATTTTTGGTTAAAAAAGGGCTGTTTTGTTCACTGTCTGATCTGCCTTTTCCATGACAAGGTTTTTTCTTGATTTCTCTTTAAATATATTACAATGCCATTGATGTTATACATCACTCTGAAGAATTGTCAAGGGTGGGAATATTTTTTTTGAAATTTCAAAATGTCTTGATTAATTTTATATTGATCATCAGAAATAGATTTTGATTTTTTTTTCTATGTTCAGCCATTTGATTTTTTGAAAAAAATATGATGAGCTATTGTCATCAATTGATTGGCGTTGGCGTTAGTGTCTGCATCGGCGTTGCCTGGTTAAGTTTTATGTTTAGGTCAGTTTTTATCCTAAACTATCAAAGCTATTGCTTTAAAACATGCAACACTTGTTCACCATCAATAGCTGACTCTGTACAGCAAGAAACATAACTCTATCCTGCTTTTTGCAAGAATTATGGCTCCTTTTTCTTGGTTAAGTTTTATGTTTAGGTCAACTTTCTCCTAAACTATCAAAGCTATTGCTTTAAAACTTGCAACTCTTGTTCACCATCAAAGCTGACTCTGTACGGCAAGAAACATAACTCCATCGTGCTTTTTGCAAGAATTATGGCCCCTTTTGGACTTAGAAAATATCAGATTTGTTGGTTAAGTTTTATGTTTAGGTCAACTTTTCTCCTAAACGGTCAAAGCTATTGCTTTAAAACTTGGAGCAGTTATTTGCCATTAAAAGCTGACTCTGCACAGCAATAGCCATAACTCTACGTTGCTTTTTGGCAAGAATTATGCCTCCTTTTGGACATAGAAAATCATGGGTATGACAATACAAATGTATTTCTATTATACAGAGACAAAAAAATCAGATGAGCGTCTGCACCCGCAAGGCAGTGCTCTTGTTTGACAGCAATATTGATGAAAAAAATCAATTTTGACTTTATTTATGATGGATTTTTATAAAACTTTTCAGGATGTCTTAGATAAAAGCAATATTTCCATGCAAAATATTAAGTAAATTTCTAAAAAAAAATATTTTTTGATACTGTGATTTTACCCAATTTTTACAATGGGGGAAAAATATTCTTGACTATAAAATTGATATTATTGAAGATCTTAAAAATTTTGAACAATCCTACTATCACCCTTGAAGACCTTTAGAAATATTTTAGCTTTTATGTGGATCTTACATGTTATTGCTGTTCATGTAAAACTCTGAGGTGGATCAATAAGTAGTCCATGGAATGTCATGACTAAAAATGGTCTGATCATTAAAAGCTGCAAATAATAGTTACAGGTTTTTTTCTGTCTGAGACATTGCTATATAGAGGCATTGCAGATAATGTCATTTTAGCAGCATCTCAGTTATGTACATATGTTTGTCAGTTAGTATGTAGGAGTAAAATGTTTGAATTTATTTTTGATACATAGGTATATGATAATAATATACAGGCCAAATCTGATTTTAGTGACAATCCACCATTTTTTGTCGAAGTTACAGCCTCTTTTCAACTTAAAATTTGGTTGTCCATTCAATAACTCTTGATACTGATTATTTGAATGGATTTAATTAGTAGTAGCTCTACCCCTGTAAACTTCTTATAGTCATGTAATTCTGACATTTTGCAGCTGTAAAACAAGAAGAAGGTGATGATATGCAGTATTAAGTTAGTCTGTTGAAAGTTGTCAGTTCTAGTTTGCATAATGGCCCCTTGATTTGAACTCTGTGGATTATGCTGATGTGTTTTATTGTCAATGTTTGCAGGTGGTATAGAACATTGTGTTCACGTGTGACGAGTGAAGAATGGTGTCCTGGTCCTCATAAAATTAGTCATCAGACACGGGTCACACCAAAACTTCTACGTCTAACCTGGGATGGTTTCCCTATTCATTTTGATGACACACATGGTTGGGGATATCTGGTTCCTGGCCGCACAGACAACTTGAAAGACCCAGTGCTTGGACCAGGAGAAGAGCCATCTCCAGAAAGACTGTTCCCATATAAGTATGTAACACTTTTGTAATTAAGTCAGTTTGAAATTAGAGCAAGAAGTCAATCTGGGAAGTTAGCTGACTGGCTGCTTAAGGCAAGTGGTTATTTAATACAGGTGGCTGTAAGGGCAGGTTCATCTTTATGTTTAAATGAAAGTTAGGTCACAGTTTGTACTCCTTATAATACAGAGAATACTGGGTCATAGTTATAAAACTGAAGTTTAAGACCAGTCTCAGAATGCAGCCTTGCCATTAGTCAATTTCAAATATGAGATCAGAGTCAACCAATCAGATGCTGGAGTTTTTAGATTTATCATCTCTCTCAGTTTATATAACCTTAGACACTGGTATTCTTTTAAGAAGCATAATCACATGCACTCTGGTTAGCAATGTGGGACCGTCCAAACTGTCTTGTTTGAATACAGATAAATTCATTGATGAGAAAAGTACTGAACTGTTCTAAATGTGATACTACTGATAAGTCCATAGGTGAGAAAAGTACTGATAAGTCCATAGGTGAGAAAAGTACTGATAAGTCCATAGGTGAGAAAAGTACTGATATGGTCATAGATGAGAAAAGTACTGATATGGTCATAGATGAGAAAAGTATAGTAGGTTTATAGATGAAAAAATGCTTTTAAGTTCATAGATGAGAAAAATACTGATATCTTCATAGAGGAATGAAATACTGGTCAGTCCATAGATAAGAAAAATACTGATCTGTCCATAGATATGAAAAATACTGATCTGTCCATAGATGGGAAAAGTACTGATATGTTCATAGATGTGAAAAATACTGAAATGTTCAAAATACTGGTATGTTCATAGATGAAGAAAATACTGATATGTTTATAGATGGAAAAATACTGGTATATTCATAGATGTGATAATACTGATATGTTCATTGATTGGAAAAATACTTAATGCCCTTGCAACCCCTGATAAATAAGTGAATTGATAATGGACTTTAGATAAGACATTGTAATGCTCTTTAGAAGCTTTACAAAAAAAACCCTGAATAACTCTTTGATCTTAATTAAAAAGAAAACTCTCAACTTGTAGTTTGCTGACACTGGAAGAAATTTCAAGAACTGTTAACAGTACTATTAGAGTTTGTCTCAACAGACAGTTCTTTATTTGTTGTGGTTGTTTTTAGCTCACCTGTCATGTAGTGACTTTTATGATCACCCGTCGTCCGTCCGTTCACAGTTTCCTTGTGAACACGATAGAGACCACATTTTGTATTTGATTTTTTTCAAACTTGCACACAATTTGTATGGGCATAATATCTCGGTTCCTTTCGAAAACTGGCCATATCCCATCATGGATTCCAGAGTTATGGCCCCGTAAAGGGCCAGAATTTGTCATTTTTGGCTTGTGAACACGATAGAGACAACATTTTGCAATCAGCTATAATCAAACTAGCACAAAACTTGTATTGGCATAATCACTGGCACCAGAACAGAAAGAAAATGCCTCTGTACATGTTATACCTTACCCCTTGGTATTTATAAGAACCATGGTCATGAACGGGAAAATATACTAACACGTTTCAATCGTAAATTTCTCAACTTAAACGCACAGTTCGGTGAATGGGTACCTAGTATATTGAACAAGCGATAATTTATCTTCCATCGTACACCAGTTACATTGTCTCAATATTCCATATTGCTGAGATTATCAACATATTTTATGCTTTCGTCAGCGTTACAGAAAAAACTTGCTTGACCTTCCCTGATGAACATCCGGTCTAGAGGTCACAGCAGTGTGCACATGTTTGGCGAAATGTAAACAAACAAAAACAGAATTTAAAAAAATCACATTTTTACAATAAAACTCGAATTCATCTTGTATATGATCTTTAATTTGAATCATACATTGGTCTGCATCTGTTCTGTTTATTTTATTCATTTTGCACATTTATGCTGCATTTTCACATTTTAGCGAACATGTGTAGTAAAATGGCGATTGACATACATTTCCACATTAGCCAGTCAGAATGGTTTTGTAATCTAGAACGGAACTTCACCAGGGAAGTTCAAGCAAGTTTTTTGTGTAACATTGAAATAACTATAAACTGTGCGTTGTTTTTCTAAGATAAGATGTATTGAAGAAATGTGTCCGGGTACACAATGGAAGATAAATTACCACTTGTTTGATATCCATAGTACACATTTAACGAACTGCGTGTTTTAGGCATGAAATGCGCGATTGAAACGGGTTAGTATATTTTTCCCTTCATGACCATGGTTCTTATAGAATACCTAGGGGCAGGGTATAACATGTACAGAGGCATTTTCTTTCTGGTCTGGCGCCTGTGGGCATTGTATCTCGAAAACCTTCAAAAGCTGGCCAGATCCCATCTTGGGTTCTAGAGTTATGGCCCCTTAAGGGGCTAAAATTTGCTATTTTGCCTTTTGCAGTCATATAGAGACTTCATTTACGGTTTGATTTGATACAAACTTGCAAAATATCTTCAACAACAATAAATCTTGGATTCCATGATGAATCTGTCAGATCCAATCATAGGTTCTGGAGTTACAGCCCCTGATTGACCCCTGAAAGAGCCAAAATTTGGTAATTTTTACCTTGTGAACACGATAGAAGTGACATTTTATGTTTGATTTTAATTTTAATCATACTTACACACAACTTTAGTCACAATAAGATCTGAGTTCCTTACGAAAACTGGCTAGATTCCATTATGGGTTCTAGAGTTACTGCCCAGAATGCGGCAAAATTTTCTATTTTGGCCCTTACAGCCATATAGAGGTTTCATTTATGCTTTGATTTTATACAAACTTGCACAGAATGATTATCATGATGATCTCTAGTCCTGGATCGAAACTGGGTCATGTCGGGCCAAAAACTAGGTCATCAGGTCAAATCAAAGGAAAACAATCTAGAGACCACATTTATGATCCTATCTTCTTGTAACTTGGTCAGAATGTTTATCTTGATGATATCTAGGCCAGGCTTGAAACTGGGTCATATGGGTCAGAAAGTAGGTCATAAGATCAAATCAAAGGAAAGGCTTGTTAACATTGTTCAGGCCACATTTATGATCTTATCTTCATGAAACTTGGTCAGAATATTTATCTTGATGATTCCTAGGCCAAGTTTGAAACTGGGTCATATGGGGTCAAAAACAAGGTCATCCAGTCAAATCAAAGGAAAAGCTTGCTAACACTCTTGTTCATTTGATGTGCATGAAACTTAGTCAGAATGTTTGTCTGCATGAAATATCATAGGAATTTTATCTGGGTCATTTGGGGTCAAAAACTAGGTCACCAGGTCAAATCAAAGAATAAGCTTGTTTACATCCTAGGGAGCACATTTTTTATTCTATCATAAAATTTGGTCAGAATATTTGTTCTCATGAATTCTTGGACAATTTTCAAATCTGGGTAAAGTGGGGTCAAAAACTAGGTCAAATTATAGGAAAAGCTTGTAAACACTCTAGAGGCCTCTTTTTTCTTCAGTCTTCCCAAAACTTTATCATAATGTTTGTTTTCATGAAATTTTGGACAAGTTCTTGGGTGATGTAAGGGAAAAATAGGTAACTAGGTCAAATCAAAGAAAACCCTTGTTTACACTCAAGAGGCCAGGTTTTTTGGTCCAATCTTAATGAAAACTGGTCAGAATATTTGTCTCCATGAAATCACATGGTAAAACATATTTCCACTGTTATGGTGTGTTACACAGGTGAGCGACCTAGGGCCATCTTGGCCCTCTTGTTAATAATTAAATTTCCCAAGTTTCTATGGTAACAAAAATATCTTGTTACTGATAATCCTGCAAAATCATTAGTTTCATGATTTAATTTATGTATTCATACATTTGTTAATGGATAAACAAATATATCTGCAACCTGACTGTTCACCCACAACTGATAAAGGCTTCACAGTAATCCTTTGATATCAATAAATTGAAAAAAACTACTCCTAGTTGATACCATTTTTGGAAGGTGATTTATCAAAATCTTCTCTATGTAATTGCGCAGAATTTAAACAGAAATAGCTGTTGACAACTATTTCATATCTATCCGCTGTACAATGTAGTTCAGAGCGGAATAATTTACCACCTGTGACATCATTATCTTTACTGATAGGAAAATTTGGCCTACTCTATCACCACCTTTGAGGCAGTTGTGAACTTGATCACAAACTTACAAGTACGCATGCCCAGTAAGAAATAGTTCAACATACTTTGAATATATGTCAATGGCGCAGTAATTTACTACAAATAACTATCGGCTGCATGCCTTTACTTAACATCTTTTTACTTTACAGGGGGTTTGATGGCATAACTGCATCTATCACCAAATTGCAGTATCATATTGATGATATTGTTAACTGAATCAAATCCTATATGTATTGGGTTTTTAACTAAAGTTAGCGGTTGTGCCATTTTTGGAATGGATTCTTTTCATACATGTACTAACATAAATCACCTTCCGTCAGTACTGTATCAGTACTTTGATTATGCTTGGCCAGCAGAAATGGGCGTGGTGGGGTTATATAGTGTTACCTTAGCCTTTTTTTTTATATACATTTGTGTGCATGTGTAAATTGTGTCCAGTCTATAACGTTTGTAAGCATTGTGAGATTTCAGAAGAACTTGGCACAAGTGAATCAGTTTGTCACACATCAGACCCAGATCTCTAGCTTAAAGGTCAAGGTCACTCAAAGAGGTCAAAGATTTAAGATAATTTTTCTTGTCTAGTCTATAAACTTTGATGGATACTCAAATTACTTGGCATAACATTGACTGTAGCAAAGAGACAATTAATTGTCCCATACAAGACATAGACCCCACAAGCTCAGAAGTCAAGGTCACACTAAGAATTCAGTCTTATTGTTTATTGTTGTCAAATTACCACTACACAGGAGACACACACTTCATTGTGAGGATGCTTGTGTGTGTGTGTGTGGGGAGGGGGGCATTCTTATCATTATTATAACTTATTTCTAGTTTGCAATTTTAAGGGGGTGGGGGGGGGTGCGAACATTCTTATCATTATTATAACTTATTTCTAGTTGCAATTTTAAGGATTTGCCCCCAATTTTAACATCAAAATATTTTCAAAACAGCTTTGCAAAATATAAGTTTTCATGCTGTTTCAGCTCAAATTTTTTACTGTACACTGCAAAAAAAACAAGCAAAAATACTATAATTATTCATCTCTGTTGTAATTCTTTTTTAGTGTAAATATTGGAAATCCCTGCCTCACACTAACTTAACTTTTTATTATACAAAGTGGTACCGAGACATACTGATTTAGTTCTCCATGTCACAAAGTTTGTCCATGCAAGTTTCTCCAACATTACCTGTTTGATTTACACTAACCTTCACTAGAAAATTTAATGCATATTGTCTGCATTTTCTAGTGATTTTTCAGTGGAGTTAAAGCCCTTGATTTGTCTATTTTTTTATGTGGTGTTGGCTAATTCTTTTACATCATTGAGCAGATTTCCATCAAATTTTACAGGAGTCATTAGTGCCAAGCCTAGTTAAGCATGTCTTTTGCATTGATTTTCAGCATAGTTATGGCTCTTGATGTGACATACTTTTCTGTGTTTACACTACTTGCTGTATATCGTTGAATTTAATTTTACCAAACCTGAGTGATCAGTGTAAAGTGTAGTTGTGCATCATGGGCATGTTCTGTTTTTAATGAATTTTGGTAGAGTTCTGATCCTTGATTTGTCAAATTCTATGATGTCTGTGCCACTTTTCCAATACCAGTGGTTGCTATTCCACCAGACCAGTTCCAAACCAGGTTGTGTATACCTTGGAATGTGATTGTTCAGTGATTTTCACCAGAGTTATGGTCCTTAATTTGTGGTATTTTACAATGTCTGCATGTTAAGTGGTGGGAGACATACTTTTTCATGAAAAAACAATCTCTAGTTTAAAATTATTTACATAAAAGAAAAAGATTTGACCCGAATGTAGAAAAGTTTCATTTTAGATGAATTTTTTTTATTGAAATGAAAATGTACTTGCAGGGAACTTTGTGAAATTATGCATTTAGAGGAAGAAAAGTGTGTGGATGTAGATGATGACGAGGCAGATGACCAGCAAGATATTGATATGACTGATAAAGAATTTGAAGTGAAAATGGATAAAATGTTGAGTGGTGTTGTAGGTAATAAAGCTGGACGTAAGTCATACAAACACCACAAGGAAATGGAAGACGCTGTGATTAAACCACTGAAGGTTTGTATTGTTTCTTGATTTTAAAAAACGTGTGCTGTTACCATTTTGACATTATTTTATTAATTTGACTATTCAAAGAATAAGTAAAACTATTGTATAGCTCTCTTTCTGTCAGTATTTATGGTGAGCTTTTAGAATCTTTGATTTGGATGTCATGTTGTTCTCCTACAGTTTCTTTAAGGAACATCTCGTACATAAACCACTAAGCCAGTTTCATCGAGTCTGCAAGAAGTTTCCCTTTCAGATTCCTTCAAATGTAGGTCTTCCGTTCAGAATTCTGGTTACCATTGAAACAAAAGGGTAAAACCATATCAGAGTTGTGGCCCTTAAATCGTTTTACCATGGTTCACATAGCCTTGAAAATGCCTGGAATTCTGGATATTGTCCTAAAAAGTCCCTAATTTGCATTAAAAAGCCCTAAAATCGCTAATTTTGCCGATCTTTGGCCCTGAAATTCTAGCCGCGCCAGCAGATTGCCTCATATCCATCAAGTCTTAGTATTTCTTTCTATTTAAGAACAATAATATATCAGCAATAAAATCCGAAGACATCCAATTATTGAATGATGGGCATATTTATTTGCAAAAGCGACGTATGAACGGCGTATGCCAGTCACCTGATCAGCGAGGGGCTGAGCATCTGATTTGGTAGCTGGGTATGTGCACGTACCCGGCGTACGTTGCTGGCAACCAGTTTTTCCGAGATAGGCTTAGTAGCAAACAGTGGTGGAAAGTTGAGGTCAAATGAGATCATCGATAATTTTTATGACATGAAACCATGCATAAAACTATCAGATATCTGGAGGAAGAGATCCTTCGAGACCACTGAAACTATAAGGCTAAAAAAATGTATTTATTAATCCTAAACAAAATATTTAGCCGAGCTGAAACAGTGTTCAGGTGGAATTATCGGAAGTATGGGATTTGATGTAGTTTCGATGCGCTGGTACATCTGTTTGGGGGAAATAACGGTGTATGCCATTTATTAGCCGCTGTGTCTCAGACAAATTGGCCCTTTATTAATGATGTCGAATCATCAAAGATTTTGCATTGCTGTTTTAAGAAATACTAAAAAAACTTTGTTGAATAAACTTGCATCATGGGCAGTGTGTAAATAATCCAACTGGTCATCGTCTTACAGCTGGGTGATGAAAGCAGAAGATAAGTGAAAAACGTACTGTAAATGTTGCAAAAAGTTGATCGTTTAGGGAAAATGGGGGAAGGCACTCTAAAATCTCATGAAAAAAAAGCAAAAAATATAAACTGCATCAGCGATCAGATTCTGTGCAACTCACGATCGAAAGATTTGCAATCTGGCCCCCGCCACCTGCAAAGAATAACCAGCCAGTCCAGAGTTCTTCATCCAGTGTCAGTGTAACAGATTTTGCTACAAAATATGATGTTTTGAAAGCGGAGGTTCTATGGACACTTAAAACTGTTGTCAGTCATAACTCATACAAGTCAAATGAGTTGATCGGAAATCTTTTCAGAGCTATGTTTCCAGCCCTAGATATTGGTATAATGTCCCTGAAATGTCCCTAAAAAGTCCCTGAATATTTCCATGAAAAGTCTGTATGAACCATGTTTTCAGTCCATAAATTCCCACATAACAAAGTAATCCATTGGTGGATCTTCATGAAATTTAAGACAAATATAGACCACAGTAGGGTGGTGGTGCATGCTCATCTTTCATAAGAATCTGTTCAGTTACTGCAGAGTTATTAGTCTCTCCCCCTGGGGCCTGAACATGGAAAACCATTTCCGATCAATAACTTGAGAACCACTTGACCTGGAATGTTGAAAATTCTTAGGATGATTTGACATGCAGAGTAGATTATGCCTACTGATTTTGGAGTCACTCTGTTAAAGGTCAAAGTCACAGGGGCCTGAACATGGAAAACCATTTCCGATCAATAACTTGAGAACTGCTTGACCCAGAATGTTGAAACTTCATAGGATGATTTGACATGCAATGTAGATTATGCCTACTGATTTTGGAGTCACTCTGTTAAAGGTCAAAGTCACAGGGGCCTGAACATGGAAAACCATTTCCGATCAGTAACTTGAGAACCGCTTGACCCAGAATGTTGAAACTTCATAGGATGATTGGACATGCAGAGTAGATTATGCCTACTGATTTTGGAGTCACTCTGTTAAAGGTCAAGGTCAGAGTGGCAAAACATTGAAATTCATTTCCGGTCAATAACTTGAGAACCATTTGACCTAGAACCTTCAAACTTCAAAGAGTGGCAGGGCTTATGAAGTACAGGACCCGTACTGTTTTTGGGGTCACTCCATCAAAGGTCAAGGACTAAACATAGAAAACTCTTTCTGATCAATAACTTAAGAACCACTTGACCCAGAATGTTGAAACTTCATAGGATGATTAGACATGCAGAGCAGGTGACCCCTATTGATTTTGGAGCCACTATTAAAGGTCAAGGTCACAGCGGACAGATCCATTTCCGGTCAATAACTTCAGAACCATTTGACCTAGAACCTTCAAATTTCATAGGGTGAAAGGACTTACGGAGCAGATGACCCCTAATGTTTTTGGGGTCACTCCATCAAAGGTCAAGGTCACAGGGGCTGAACATAGAAAACTCTTTCCAATCAATAACTTGAGAACCACTTGACCCAGAATGTTGAAACTTATTAGGATGATTTGACATGCAGAGTAGATGACCCCTACTTGATCAAAGTTCAAGGCCACAGGGGCCTGAACATGGAAAACCATTTTCAATTCATAACTTGAGAACTGCTAGGCCCCAAATGTTGAAATTTAGTGGGATGATTGGACATGCCAAGTAGATGATCCCTATTGCAGCCAACCATCAGTGTCTCTTTGACTTTCACTCCTGTCCTCTATTGACTTCTTGCCTATACGACTATGCAGTGGGGGAGACATGTGCTTTTCTACAAAAGCATCTTCTAGTTGCCAATTGTTTCTTTCAGAATTCATAAATTCCCACAAAACAAAGTGACCCATTGATGGCTCTTCATGAAACTTAATTCAAATATATATCTATAGGGCAGATTTGATTTGGTAAAAAATAAGAACCAGCAGACCATGGCACAGTCCTATTATACATAACTGGAATATATCTGGAAATTGAATATCTTTGAAAATATAATTCTCTCATTCACAGGAACAACCTGTTGGGCAGGGGATATAAATTCACTGAATTTGCATGTATATAACAAGCTTTTTGTCATATAACATTGGATCTAAACAGATATAATGAACCTTGGTTATAAGGCACACATTTTCTTCTTGCCCAAAGAGATTGCTATAACCTAGTTTTTCTGTAGTGCTTTTTCATTTACATTTTAGGTTATCAGCTTTTTCCAGTTCTTTCATTAAGTTTTGTCATATTGCACTTCATACAAATGACATTAACCTTCTTGGGTTTGTTTTAGTCACATCTCAAATGGGTAATTCCTTTTTCCTAGATTTCAAGCTGTTTGTGATTGAACTTTAGAGCTATATGTGCTGGAAGATTGATCATGTTTGTTCCTGAGTCACTTTTAGAATGTATTCCTAACTTAATAGCTTTTTCTTGGTTGGATACTGGTTGATCTGGGGCCACTGTGGCTGAGTGGTTAAGGTTGCTGACTTGGAATCACTTGCCCCTCACCGATATGGGTTCAAGGCTCACTCAGGGCGTTGAATTCTTCATGTGAGGAATCCAACCAGCTGGCCTACAGAAGGTCAGTGGTTCTACCAAGGTGCCTGCCTGTGATGAAATAAAGCACAGACGGGCATCTGGGGTCTACTTCCACTATCAAAGCTGGAAAGTCGCCATATGACGTATAGTTGTGTTAGTGTGAAGTTAAATATAAAAAAAAAGAAAAAAGAAAAAAAACCTGGTTGAACAAGATTGAAAATGGCCTAATTCAAGAAAAAAATTATGATGAGTTACCTACCTGCCTAATATAGAAGGATGTATAGGTAAATGACAAACAAACTTATTTTTATGCCCCCGAAGGGAGGCATATAGTTTTTGAACCGTCTGTCAGTCTGTCAGTCTGTCGGTCTGTCAGTCTGTCCGCAATTTTCGTGTCCGGTCCATATCTTTGTCATCGATGGATGGATTTTCAAATAACTTGGCATGAATGTGTACCACAGTAAGACGGCGTGTCGCGCGAAAGACCCAGGTCCGTAGCTCAAAGGTCAAGGTCACACTTAGACGTTAAAGGTCATTTTTCATGATAGTTGGGCGTGTCCGGTCCATATCTTTGTCATCCATGGATGGATTTTCAAATAACTTGGCATGAATGTGTACCACAGTAAGACGACGTGTCGCGTGCAAGACCCAGGTCCGTAGCTCAAAGGTCAAGGTCACACTTAGACGTTAAAGGTCATTTTTCATGATAGTGCATTCGTGTTCGGTCCATATCTTTGTCATCCATGGATGGATTTTCAAATAACTTGGCATAAATGTGTACCACAGTAAGACGACGTGTCGTGCGCAAGACCCAGGTCCGTAGCTCAAAGGTCAAGGTCACACTTAGACGTTAAAGGTCATATTTCAACATAGTGCATTGATGGGCGTGTCCGGTCCATATCTTTGTCATTCATGCTTGGATTTTAAAAATATTGGGCATGGATGTGTACCACAGTAAGACGACGTGTCGCGCGCAAGACCCAGGTCCATAGGTCAAAGGTCCTAAACTCTAACATTGGCCATAACTATTCATTCAAAGTGCCATCGGGGGCATGTGTCATCCTATGGAGACAGCTCTTGTTTATTTAAGGAAATAAAAGCATTGGCTTGAGTAAGATGTTTTCTTTGTCAATCAGTGTTCAAACCATTGGCAAAATATTAGAAAAGATAATTATCAGAATTGGATTAACAAGAAATTAAGATATTTCATGTTTGTAATGAAAGATGTGGCAGTGACATTATGTATAAAGGCATTATGAACCTTTAAAATCAGATATACATGTGAATATCAGTTATGGTCAGAATTGGTGCAGTTGTCTTGCATTGGGGATTTGATAGTATTTAGCTTGTTTCAAGCATATTGCCTGTTTTACAGAAATTTTTATGTTTCATCCTAAGTTCTCTCTTTCAACACTATTTTTCATTAAGGTAGTCATTGGTGCAGTTGTTATCAGGTCAGTGATCAGGGTTTAACTCCCAGTCACCGCTGATACTCCAACTAGCGTTCAGTGCTGGGTAATTTACTTAAGTTGGTACTGTTACTTTTCACCAGTATCAGCCTAGACTAGATACTGGGGAGGTAAATATATTACTTGCTGTGGGTTTGTATGGAAATAAATTGTTCTGTCCATTCCTGGGGACTTTCACCGACTACCAACACTAAACAAACAATGTTACCTTTACCTCAGTTAAGATTGTATATAACATTTATAGTCTCAAAAACGTGCCCTTTATCCGGTGTGTAGACACATTATTTTTTAGTTCTACTTTGGTTCTTAATTGTTAAAAAATACCTTTCATCTAAATTCGAGTTTTATGTGAAACAAGCACCATGGTTAGTTTATTTAATGCAGTCTAATTAAATAGAAGAAAGATTCTGTGAACCAGTTAGGTAACAGTAAATTTAGCGTCTTTGAGGGAATTAATAGAATATTGTCATAATTTGATAGAGATGAAAATGTTTGTCCATGCTTGAGTAATGAACCATTTACATATATAAGCATGATAGATGGACATCCATTAATATCAGCATATCACAAGAACAAGAATAGCATCTGTTGAATTTGTGTTTTACATTTTCAGAAACGAAAGCCAAGGAAGCAGCCAAGACATAAAGGAGATGGACCACATAACAGTGTCAATATACCTGGGTGCTGGTTTTTTAAAATACCACATAAGGTATTTATCAAACTAAGATGTGTACTTTTTAGGAAAATATAGAACTATTTTAACATTTCATTTACAAGTTAAAAGCAGTATTAGTGTTCTAAGGGAAGGTATATTATTGCCCTTACTCTAAGTAAGCTACTGAACAATAAATTTTGATAAATAGGAAAATATTACTTCAAAATAATTCCATGTGAATTCATTTTCAGGAACTTCATGGTTGAATGTATCCATGATTTTAGATCCCATGAAATTCAGTTTTATTTTTGTTTTGAAATCCAAAATCCATACATTTTTGTCACATGGAAATAGCACTTTTGGCTGAAATCATTCAGGGTTCACACAGACATGGAAAAGTCATGGAAAGCAATTCTTTCAGGAAAAATTGTGGAATTTGAAAATTTATACATGACTTTGTATTTTGAAATATCTCTTTGAAAATTATACAGGATTATAATTACAGTATGAATAAATAAGCACTAAACTATTTTTACAAAAAGAAAAATTGATAAAATGCCAATAATTTTTGTCACAGATTATTGTCAAGGGCAGTTTTTAACAACACACCCTTTTGCGCCATTTTTGGTAACAGGAAGCCTTTGGTTTTTAGAGCTTAGGGTGAGCTGTTGTAATCACTCATCGTATTTCGTCTGCCCATCAGTCGGTCTGTCCACTTTGCTTCAAATGACATCTCTTCTGAAATTGTGTGGTGGAAGTTGGATGGTCTTCTTCCAAACTTATTTAAACAATTCCACTTGGTTGCACAAAAGGGCCACCAGAGCTAACAATCTTCAAACAACATCTAAACCCCTAGTCCGATTCAGAAATAATAACTGGAAGCCTTTGTTTTTTAGTTCCCCCTGAGCTATTGTGATCATGCACCATCTGTCATCCATACGTCTATCATATTTTCTTCAAACAACATCTCCTCTGAAATCATGTGGTGCTCTCTAACTTGTGTCAGAATGTTTATGGGCATGTCATCTTGGCACGGTTGAGAACCAGCTGGATAATCTTTTTTGCTCTGCAATTATAGCCCTTGAATTAGTCAAACCTGAGAAAATTATTTTAAAAGTCAAAAGTGATTTGCTGTGACATGCATATGTTGTGACAGTTCGTGACCCTTGTTTTATATTGTGATGTTTGTCTTGGGGCCTGTCATTTAAGATACGTATATATCTATGCAATTTTATTATAATTGAACAGCATTAATAGAAATTTAGATGCATCTAAGCATCAAATTTCAGCATATCGTCCTTATTTTTAGTTATAGACTGTATTCTGTGACCAGAGAAACCATATAAATCCCATTACCTGCATATTATTAAGACATTCAACTTGCTTTTCATTTTGATTAATGATGCATGTTGTGTCCTTTAAATGTTAAATGTCAAGCTTGTTAGCAGTATTTCTTATTAAATTATTTATAATTAATAGAGATTTTGAGATTTCATAGATAGGATTTATATTTTATATTGCAATAAGAAGTCTAAATATATAACCTGGTGAAGTAATTTAGATGCATATTTATGTGTGTGTGTGTATATATAACTATTAATTACTTGTAAAATCTATTTAATGATGCATTTTTAGCTCGACTATTCAAAGAATAGTCTAGCTATTCTACTCACCCTGGCGTCGGCATCACAGCTTGGTTAAAGTTTGCATGCAAGTACATATGGCTATCATTTAAAGGCATATAGCTTTGAAACTTATTTTTTTTCTTTTTCTAAACTGTTTATAAAAGAGAGTTAAGAGGAACAACACATCAAACACCGGGTATAGTTAACTAATTTAATAAGATCTACCGGTTTCGGTCATATAATGACCTTCATCAGGATAAAATACAAAGAAGTTTCTACACTGAAGTATATAAAATGTGGACGACTTTGATAACAAAATGTTACTATAAATAGATTGGTTCTGGCAACTGTCCAAAAATTGTTGGCATCAGTCCAAATGTAAAAGAGTCTGTTTTTAGAGTTTTTGTACTAGTAGAAAGAAATTTAATCTTTATTAAATATTCCATAAACTCTGGTGGTTCTTCCTTGGGCTTCCTGCTATGTTTAAGTGTCATCTTGGGTGTCATCTTAGGTGTCATCTTGACATACGGCATTCTGGTTTTTCCAAGCATGATCCTAAATTTAGGTGCCTTCATTAGAGTTTTGTGAGTGGGGTATGTAATCTAGGAAAAGTTACCTCTTTGTCATGTTTCTTCACTGTGACCTTCACGAATTCTTTTTCCTCAAAACCATGTATCCTGGTTGAGTGGTGCTTAAGGCTATCTCTCCTGACATATAATTTCTCGCACCATGAGCATTTGTATCTCGTGTCGTGGTCTTCATGGTTTTTTTTGTGTCTGAATTTCTGGTGTTTTGTTGTGCATTCTTTTCCACAAATTTCATATAGATATTTGTATTCTGGCTTGGTATTGTTTTTCCTTTCATAATCTTTTCTTTTTATGCCCCCGAAGGGAGGCATATTAGTTTTCAACTGTCCGTCCGTTTGTTAGTTCGTTAGTTAGTTAGTTCGTTTGTCACAGTGTTAACTTTTTGCACGAAGGCACTTTACTCGCGAACCACTGCACCCAGGACCTTCAAACTTCACATGCTGATAATGCTTATTGAGTACACCACCCCTACTGACTTTGGGGTCACCAGGTCAAAGGTCAAGGTCACAGGGGCCAACGTTAACTTTTTGCATGAAAGCACTTTATTCGCGAACCACTGCACCAGGACCTTCAAACTTCACTTGCTGATAGTACTTATTGAGTACACCACCCTTACTGACTTTGGGGTCACCAGGTCAAAGGTCAAGATCACAGGAGCCAACGTTAACTTTTTGCATGAAGGCACTTTACTCGCGAACCACTGCACCCAGGACCTTCAAACTTCACCTGCTGATAGTACTTATTGAGTACACCACCCCTACTGACTTTGGGGTCACCAGGTCAAAGGTCAAGGTCACAGGGGCCAACATTAAATTTTTGCATGAAGGCACTTTACTCGCGAACCACTGCACCCAGGACCTTCAAACTTCAAATGCTGATAGTACTTATTGAGTGCACCACTCCTACTGACTTTGGGGTCACCAGGTCAAAGGTCAAGGTCACAGGGGCCAACATTAACTTTCTGCATGAAGGCACTTTACTCGCGAACCACTTCACCTAGGACCTTCAAACTTTACATGCTGATAGTACTTTATGAGTACACCAACCCTACTGACTTTGGGGTCACCAGGTCAAAGGTCAAGGTCACAGGGGCCAACATTAACTTTTTGCATGAAGGCACTTTACATGCGAATCACTTCACCCAGGACCTTCAAACGTTACATGCTAATAGTACTTATTGAGTACACCACCTCAACTGACTTTGGGGTCACCAGGTCAAAGGTCAAGGTACTGCGGGGGCATTTGTCACCATTAGTGACAGCTCTTGTTCTAGGTCAATTAGCAACCTCACTGGGTCAAGTCCCGTAACTCTGACATGTATTTTGACCAAATTATGCCTCCTTTTGGACTTGTTAAAGTTTTACATGCAAGTTACTATCTCCAAAACTAATGCAGATATTGAATTGAAACTTCACATGTGTCTTTGGGGTCATAAAACTAGGTGATAGCATAAATTCCCATAACTCTAACATGCATTTTGGTCAAATTATGCTCCCTTTTGGACTTAGAAAACGCTGGTTAAAGTTTTGCATGCAAGTACATTGGTTAAAGTTTTGCATGCAAGAACATATAGCTATTACTTTAAGGCATATAACTTTGAAACTTATTTTTTCTTTTTCTAGGTCAATTACCATCCTCACTGGGTCAAGTCCTATAACTCTGACATGTATTTTGGCCAAATTATGCCCCCTTTTGGACTTAGAAAATCCTGGTTAAAGTTTTGCGTTCAAGTATATATAGCTTAAAGGCATATAGCTTTGAGACTTATTTTTTCTTTTTGTTTGTCAATTTCTAACCTCACTGGGTCAAGGCCCATAACTCTGACTTGAATTTTGGTCAAATTATGCCCTCTTTTGGACTTACAAAAATACCGATTAAGTTTTGCATGCAAGTTACTGTCTCTAAAACTAATGCAGATATTGAATTGAAACTTCACATGTCTTCAGGGTTATAAAACTAGATGATAGCATCAAGTCCCATAACTATGGCATGCATTTTGGCCAAATTATGCCCCCTTTTGGACTTAGAAAATCCTGGTTAAAGTTTTCCTGGTTAAAGTTTTTGCTTGCAAGTTACTATCTCCAAAACTAATGCAGATACTGGATTGAAACTCTATGGACATTTTACATTTAGGGTAATATTCCTGCTTCTGGGACAACATTTTGAATAGTCGGGCATTTACTGTCTTACGGACAGCTCTTGTTATGTGTAAAAAGAACTTATTTATTGGACAGTTTTTGCCAAATGCTTTCTGTTATATTTAGAGATTTCAGTCAGGCAGACGTAATATACACATATACAACTCAACCAGTTCTAAGTTTGTGAAATCATTAGTATTTATATATTTAGTCAATGTCATACAAAAGCAAAGAAACACGGAGCTCTCTTGTTTAAATAGTCT
The DNA here is from genome assembly GCF_021730395.1 of Mercenaria mercenaria. Lineage (NCBI taxonomy): Eukaryota > Metazoa > Mollusca > Bivalvia > Venerida > Veneridae > Mercenaria > Mercenaria mercenaria. The sequence continues at coordinate 70,217,035 of NC_069368.1, read as the reverse complement.
TATTGATTGACTTTTGCACACTGCCTTGAGTTGACGGGGCCTCCGTGGCCGAGTGGCTAAGGACGCTGACTTCAAATCACTTGCCCTTCATCGATGTGGGTTCGAGCCTCACTTGGGGCGTTGAATTCTTCATGTGAGGAAGCCATCCAGCTGGCTTACGGAAGGTCAGTTGTTCTACCCAGGTGCCTGCTTGTGATAAAATAATTCACGGAGGGGCACCTGGGGTCTTCCTCCACCATCAAAGCCGGAAAGTTGCCATATGACCTATACTTGTGCCGGTGTGAGGTTAAACCCAACAAAATAAACAAAAATTTGAGTTGGCAGCATTGAGCTTGCCTGAACATAGCCTTTTTGTTCCCTCCTGTTTTTAACATCAGATTGTACCATTTATTTGTTTATTTCCACTTGTAATTTTTGTGATCATTAGATAAACAATAATTTTCTATTCCAAAATATGCAGAATACATGAAACATATAAAATCATATTAAAAAGATAAATTAAAAAAAACAACTGGGCATTCATGTAGATAGAACTCTGGTCCTCGAGTTAGAAGCAGATGAAGGTTTAATCAGCAACCAGAATTGAAGGACAGACACATTGATAAAGAAGTTACAGACAGTTCCACCATTCAGCTGTAAATGTGAAAGGCTCCCAATTTCAGTTAACCCTAACTGGCATTCATTAATAACTTGGGAATGCCAATGTTGTCTGATGACATCCCGGCTGAGAAAATTTCAGAGTTTTCCATGGAATGGCCATGAATTAACATAGAATTCATGACAATGGAATATTCAAGCAGACTTTCTGGAGTTGGGTATGCATTGCTGCGGAAAACTGTGGAAAATGTCCAGATATTTCCACTTCAGGGTTCTGACTGTAATACAACACTGTTGGCGCCACTTCAGAGTGCTGACAGAAATAGGACAGTGGTGGCACCACTTCAGGGTGCTGAATGTAATGCGGCACTGTTGGCAATACTGCAGACCACTGACTGTAATACAACTGTTGGCGCCACTTAAGGGTGTTGACTGTAATACATAATACGGCACTGTTGGCACCACATCAGGGTGCTGACTGTAATACGACACTGTTGGCATCACTTCATTGTGCTGACTGTAATATGACACTGTTGGCACCACTTCAGGGTGCTGACTGTAATATGACACTGTTGGCACCACTTCATTGTGCTGACTGTAATACGACACTGTTGGTGCAACTTCAGGATGCTGACTGTAATATGACACTGTTGGTGCAACTTCAGGATGCTGACTGTAATATGACACTGTTGGTGCAACTTCAGGGTGCTGACTGTAATGCAACACTTGGGGCCACTTCAGGGTGCTGACTTAATATGACACTGTTGGTGCCACTTCATTGTGCTGACTGTAACACGACACTGTTGGTGCAACTTCAGGGTGCTGACTGTAATGCAACACTTGGTGCCACTTCAGGATGCTGACTGTAATATGACACTGTTGGTGCCACTTCAGAGTGCTGACAGTAATACGCTACTTCAGGATGCTGACTATAATATGACACTGTTGGCACCACTTCAGGGTGGTGACTGTAATGCAACACTTGGGGTCACTTCAGGGTGCTGACTGTAATATGACACTGTTGGCACCACTTCAGGGTGCTGACAGTAATACGTCACTGTTGGCACCACTTCATGGTGTTGACTGTAATACGGCACTTTTGGCATCCCTTTGGGGTGCTAAGAGTTCTGCTGTTAATTAATTTACATTAATGTTATGCTATAAAGCTTGACATAGAACAATCAGTTGTTTTTTTGACATTTAATTTACCATACTTGGTTGTATTTTACCTGAGTTATCTCTAGTGAACAGACAACTGACTGGCTGATGTTGGATATATTTTAACTGGAAATAAAAACAATGGGACCCTGTGACTACATAATTCTACGCAGGTAAATGACCAAGACACAGAATTATAAATTATAATTATTGTGTTTGTTTTAGGATGGTAAAGGAAAAAGAGTTGGCAATCCACTGGCAAAGGACTATCTTAACCGTGTTGAAGATGGCACCTTGTCGGCACACTCTGGCCCAGGAGCTGATATGGTCCTCAAATTGAACAAGGCTTCAAGCTACTGGAAGATGAACCATAAACGTATCGAGTATGTTGTTGTTGCTCCCATTGCTTTACACATTTACACTCCATGGGCCATAGGGGATCAGTGACACAGTGTTTAACTGGTTAGACTACAGTGCTAGTGATCTAGGTCTGATTCCGAGTCACTGTTGATATCCCAACTAGTGTTCAGTGCCGGGTGATTTACAGAAATTAATAATGTTTTTGGCAGTATTTCAAGACTGAAGCTGGGGGATGTAAATATGACACATGCCAACTGCTGGAAATTATTTATTTATTTTCTAGACAGGTACTTTCCTTACGACCCATGCTAAATAAGAAATCATACTGCAAAAGATAGCTTTAAGTTGGTTATTCAGACTTGGCCAAGAAATGGATGTATTGAAAACTTCAATACCTGAGAAACACTCTACTGTTTGACAATACCTGAGAAACACTCTACTGTTTGAATATTTTTGTATTAAAGTGAGGTGATTACAAATTTCTGTAAAAGCAATAGAATATACATTTCTACTAATGACCAAACTCTTTGTATAGGGTCTTGTTGTTTCTTAACCTTTAACTTGCTAAATTTCTACAATGAACTTTTCTATCATTCAGTTTGGGCAGTATCGCATATTATTCAAAGGGGTGTTCACTGAAAAGTTACTGACCAAATAGCAAACAGAGCTGATCATGATCAACTTGCACAGAGATACAGGCTGATCTTGGTCTGCAGTGGTCGCTAAGGCAAAGACACTTGCTGCCATAGGCTATAGGTTAGATAAATCTCTGATAGAAGACAGTCAAGGAGATCTCATTGAATTGAATTTTTATGCCCCCGAAGGGACACATAGAGTTTTTGAACCGTCTGTCGGTCTGTCAGTCTGTCTGTCCGCAATTTTCGTGTCCGGTCCATATCTTTGTCATCGATGGATGGATTTTCAAATAACTTGGTATGAATGTGTACCACAGTAAGACGACGTGTAGCGTGCAAGACCCAGGTCCGTAGCTCAAAGTTCAAGGTCACACTTAGACGTTAAAGGATAGTGCATTGATGGGCGTGTCCGGTCCATATCTTTGTCATCCATGGATGGATTTTCAAATAACTTGGCATGAATGTGAACCACAGTAAGACGACCTGTTGCACGCAAGACCCAGGTCTTTAGCTTAAAGGTCAAGGTCACACTTAGACGTTAAAGGATAGTGCATTCATGGGCGTGTCCGGTCCATATCTTTGTCATCCATGGATGGATTTTCAAATAACTTGGCAGTAATGTGTACCACAGTAAGACGACATGTTGCGCGCAAGACCCAGGTCCGTAGCTCAAAGGTCAAGGTCAAACTTAGGTCATTTTTCATGATAGTGCATTGATGGGCGTGTCCGGTCCATATCTTTGTCATTCATGCATGGATTTTAAAATAACTACACATGAATGTGTGGCACAGTAAGACGACGTGTCGCACGCAAGACCCAGCTCCGTAGGTCAAAGGTCCTAAACTCTAACGTCGGCCATAACTATTCATTCAAAGTGCCATCGGGGGCATGTGTCATCCTATGGAGACAGCTCTTGTTGTAATTGGATTAAACTTATTTATTAGAATTACTTAGAGCATGAGTTCAGTGAATTTGTAGGAAGAGCTATGACCTAGGGTTCACCTAGTAGAAGACAATGATACTTGTCATCTCAGGGTTCAGCAAGATCTAGTATTTTCTGTGACTGCATGTCACTTAGATAATGGTAACTTGAGTATTGTATCAGCTGTTCCATAATTACATACTGTCGGTTTCTCAAGTTTCCATCCAAATATTCTTTTATGTGACGAGATTGGCCGCACCTTTGTCTCCCTGTAATGCACAATCACATACTGTCTGAAATGTAGTGTCAGTATTACCATATTTGGAGTGATTTTCTGAAACCCTTGATACATTTATATGATTTATAATGTAATGATGTGTTTTTTTGTAAGGGCCCTGTGATAGATCTAAGGTCAGTCATATAAGTCTGAGGTTGTCCAGTCATAATATAGACCAGTCATAATATGGACTGTCAAATAGTGTGCATAATGTATGGGCTGGAATGAATAATATAAGGAGCTATTTATTTAAAAAAGAAAAATGAGCCGTGCCATGAGAAAACCAACATAGTGGGTATGCGACCAGCATGGATCCAGACCAGCCTGCGCATCTGCGCAGTCTGGTCAGGATCCATGCTGTTCGCTTTTAAAGCCTACTGCAATTAGAGAAACCGTTAGCGAACAGCATGGATCCTGACCAGACTGCGCGGATGCGCAGGCTGGTCTGGATCCATGCTGATCGCAAAGCCACTATGTTGGTTTTCCCATGGCACGGCTCAAATCATGTTTTATTGCAATTTATACATGAAGAAGAGGTCATACATCCGCGAAATTATTCTGTTGAACTATAAGCAATTTTGAGTGTATTAATTTAAGTAAAACATGATTTTGCTATACATTATTTCGAATTCTAATATGCCCTTTATTTAAATTTATTTATCTAAAACAGAGGGTAAGATGTAGTAGTGCTCTTTCTTGGTCGCAACAAAAACATTGACGTCATCGCCTGTTATTGTGACATCATTTTAGCATAAACCTGTTTTAACAGAAACAAGCATATTAGAATATGTAATAAATTACTATGTTCGTAGATCCATTTCATTATAATTGTGATAACAAAAAACTCCGGCTATAAATACCTAGTAAGTTTCTGTCTTAGATCACAGCATGAATTGTGTAATAATTTATTCCAATAAGTACATGATAACAAAAGTTCAACATTGAGGTTATTTTTCATTTTTAGCTCATCTGATTTTTTAAAAAAAAAGATGAGTTATTGTCATCACTTGATCTGCGTTGGCGTTGGTGTTGGCGTTGCCTGGTTAAGTTTTATGTTTAGGTCACCTTTTCTCCTGAACTATCAAAGCTATTGCTTTGAAACTTGCAACACTTGTTCACCTGGTGACCATCAATAGCTGACTCTGTACAGCAAGAAACATAACTCCATCCTGCTTTTCGCAAGAATTAATGGCCCCTTTTGGACTTAGAAAATATCAGATTTCTTGGTTTAGTTTTGCGTTTAGGTCAACTTTTCTCCTTAATGGTCAAAGCTATTGCTTTAAAACTTGGAGCAGTTATTTGCCATTTAAAGCTGACTCTGCACAGCAAGTACCTTAACTCTACATTGCTTTTTGCAAGAATTATGGCCCCTTTTGGACTTATAAAATCAGATTTCTTGGTTAAGTTACTTGTTCATAAAATCAGATTTCTTGGTTAAGTTGTTTGTTCACCATCAAAAGCTGACTCTGTACAGCAAGAAAGATAACTCCATCCTGCTTTTTGCAAGAATTATGGCCCCTTTTGGACTTAGAAAATATAAAAAACACACGGGTAGGACAATATTTCTATTACACAGAGACAAAAAAATCAGAGCTTCTGCACCAGCAAGGCAGTGCTCTTGTTATTTAAGAAATAATTTATTGCAAAAGTATGTTTTAACACTATTTATACATGATGGGCAGTTATATGTTGGGCGTAATAATTTGTTTTGTACAATGTATAACCGCACGAGTGTATAAATAGTTTTCAAACACGGTTTTGCTATCAATTATTTCAATTCTGATATATCTTTTATTGCAAAATTTAGATAAGATATGATAGAACTGTTTCTTTGCACATGTACGGCGCCTAATGATAGGTCGCTCCTTTATACACGCCAGGACCGGAAATGGTTATATTATGTCTTGCAGATTAATTCCATTAAGGCGTAAATGATGGCAAATCATTCTGCACAGCTAATCACCAACTCCGTGCATGTGTAAATTAATTGAGACAGTTATGCTATGTGACCTTTCATTTTAAACATGTTTTTAAGTAAAATATTTGATAAAATTTGAAAGCACTATTTCTCGATGCGTACATTGCGCTAAATATCACGTCAGTGTGACGTCAACATAATATCGTTGTGATGATTAAAGCATTGCTAGTCATATTAGAACAAATCATATAACAGTCAAACAGTTTATAATTACTGTGCTTTGGAGAGCAATAGAGTGTCTTTATTGTCAGGTGGTCTGTTAGATGGCCTTTATTCACAGGCTTGAAAATACAGTCTTATTGAAACTCATGGTCATTCAACACGTGTTGTCTGTTTTTCAGTGTTATTTAGCACAGGTTTTACTGTAATAAGACTACTGCTGAAAATAGAAAAAATGTTTTTAGTTTCTTTCACATATGTGTTACCTTAGATAGTCTTACTTACTATAACACAATTTATATGGGCATAGAAGTACCTGGAATTCATCCCAAATTTAGTTGTCAAGGGTTACAATATTCATTGTTAAAAACTGGACATTACACCAAAAAATATATCCCACCTGAACATTGCTAATTTTACAGCTATTACATTGGTTCTTTTTGTGTAGACTTTACTTAGCACTTTGATGGTTGGCAGACTTGCGTGCTTTGTTAAGGACTTGCAAAATGTTTGTGTTTTAGGTAATTGATGGAGATTGATATTGATGAATATTTCATGAAAATTTTATTTCATGAGTGGCATTATTTGTGAATAATAACCCTTACCCTGTTTTTCTATAATGAACTTGTCTATCTTTCAGTTTGGACAGTACCATTAACTGTTAAAAGGGGTGCTTACCTAAACGATACTGACTGAATGGCGAACAGTGCAGATCATGATCAGACTGCTTGGATGTGCAGGCTGGTCATGATCTACACTGGTCGCAAAGGCAGAATTCATCATGTCCAGCACAATAAGGGTTAGCAAAAATATAATAAGCTTGAGTTTAAAATGTTTACAGAAATCATCATGTTAGATCGGGTTTAAAATGTTTAGAGAAATCATCATGTTAGCTCAAGTTTAAAATGTTTACAGAAATCATCATGTTAGCTCAAGTTTAATCAAGTTTAAAATCATTACAGAAATCATCATGTTTCAGATCTCAGATGTCAGTATGGTTTACTGAAGAGGAACTTTCAGAGCACATCAAAAAGTGAGTACTGATACAGTTTGAAATACTTACCAAAATATTGAGATTTTTAGATTAGATATAAATAAAGAAGATTCATTTCTGGTCTATGTTTCCCCCATGTCTGTGCACAAAATCTAAGAAACTGGGTGGGAGAAGACAAACAAGAGGAGTTGGAAAACCAACCAGTTTGTTTTTTCCACTGGAAAGAAATCAACAAGTTTTTTTACCTGGATGAAAAACTGATTGGAATAAAACTGACCCTAACAACATTTTATTACAAGATTTGTTATCTTTAGATCCAGTATAAAATATATACTTATATTAAAAGTCAGAATGTGCCCCCCCCCCCACCCCGCACCTCCACGTACACACACAAAACCAAACCCCACAGATCATTATTCGGCAGTGAAAGTTGTGCATCAGGGGTTTTAATTTGGATCTTACACAGCCAGACCAGAGTTACAGCCTTTGACTTAGTCAAAAATAGGCATAGGAAGGGCTTAAGTTTGTTTCCCTTGATCTTAAAATATTATGGAACATTATAGGAGTATTATTCAGCACCTGGGATTTTGTTAGAGGTTTCACTCAGCCAGACCAGAGTTATGGCCCTTTAGTCAAAAATATGCATAAAAAGGCATAAAAGTTGTGTCACATATATCTCAAAATATATTTGACCTGGGTTGATGAAACATGATAGGACTATATACCATGTGAAATTGTGTACTTGAGGTTTTGTTCAGTCAGACTAGAGTTCTGGCCCATAATTGTCAAAAATATGCATAAATGGCATACAAGTTTGCATTGCATGTATCTTAATAAGTATTTGACTTACAGTCATAGCACATGAGGGGATTGTTATATAGCTTGTGAAGTTGCGCACCTTATGTTCTGTTTGGGATGTCACTCAACCAGACTGGAGTTACATTTACTCAGTGAAAAATACACATAATGTTCTTAAAAGTTTGTGTTGCATATGTCTTAAAAGATATTTCACCTAGAGTAATGAAACCTTGTAGGAATATTATCCAGCATGTGAATTTGTGCTTCTGAGTTTTTTTTTATTTCACTTTGCAAGACCAGAGTTTTGGCCCTTGACTTAGTCAAAAGTAAAAGTTTGTGCCCCATGTATCTCAAAATGTACTTGACTTGGAGTCATAAAACATAAGAGGATTGTTTTATAGCATGTGAGGTTGTGTTCTTCAGCTAGGCCAGAGCCCGCCCGCTTAGCTCAGTAGGGAGAGCGTTGGTCTACGGATCGCGGGGTCGCGAGTTCGATCCCCAGGTGGGGCATATGTTCTCCGTGATGATTTGATAAAAGACATTGTGTCTGAAATCATTCGTCTTCCACCTCTGATAATTATTGTGGGGAAGTTGGCAGTTACTTGTGGAGAACAGGTTTGTACTGGTACAGAATCCAGGAACACTGGTTAGGTTAACTGCCCGCCGTAACATGACTGAAATACTGTTGAAAAATGGCGTTAAACCCAAAACAAACAAACAAATCAGCTAGGCCAGAGTAATTGTCCTTCACTTAGTGAAAAATACACATAAAGTTCTTAAAAGTTTGTGTTGCAAACATCTTAAAAAATATTTCAACTAAAGCCATGAAACCATGTACAGTAACAGGAGTGGGGGCACCTCACAGTGTCCAATGGACACACATCTAGACAGTGGGTGCACCTCACAGTGTCCAATGGACACACATCTAGACAGTGGGTGCACCTCACAGTGTCCAATGGACACACATCTAGACAGTGGGGGCACCTCACAGTGTCCAATGGACACATCTAGTTTCCCTTTCATTTCAGGTGTTGTTTTTCTGAAATTTTAAATCCGTAAGACCAAATAATCCACAGAGACTGATTGCTTGATTTGCTTTTGTCTTAAACCATAGCACACTAGTCTTTTTTTATTTTTTTAACCTTTAACATTATGAGGTCTTTCCCACTTTAAACAAATGTGATATGATTTGCTCCTTTATAAATGGGTGTGAGGAATAACAGATGTAGATGTTGATCAGGAAATGGTCTAATGCTAGTTACAATACAAGTACTTCTGAAGGGTTTAATCAGTAGAATGACATAAACAAGTGCTAGAATTATGGACATGTTCTTTTAAGATCAATGTTATTCATCTGCAATTGAAATACAATTGCTTTTTAAGGGTTCATCTGAAATATATTGAAATGTCAGAAAACAAAAACAGTAGAAATCGACCTTTTCTGACTTACAAGTTTACAAAATGTTGATATCTTTTTTGATAACTTTGAAAGGATGAATGGATTTATATCATTATTGGTACCAAGGTATCTGATTAAGAAGTACTGGCTAACTTCAGTTTTGGTCACAATTCACCACTTTTTTGTGGAGTTTAATGGCCCCTTTTCAACCTAGAATTTGTAAAAAATTATCTTTATTTAGTACATGAAGTATTTAGTCTGATGAAAGGCTGACAATACCAGTGTAAAAGACTATTGTCTTTTTGGACTGGACTGAGGCTACTAAATGAACAGTTTAGATACTCATTACATTATATACTTGCAGGGCACCAAATTTTGTGGAAGGAAGTCATTTAGGGGCCATAGTTCCTCGCATTGTACCTGCTGGTACCATCACACGGAGGGGAGTGGAACCAACTTGGTTAACTGCTAGCAATGCATATGTAAGTATGGTCTTACTGAGATGAACAGTGAAAATTAGGTCTGCTTCATGGCAGATTTTTTTTGGTTGTTTCACAAAGCTAAAGAGACGTTAACATTCATAATGGCCTCAGCCATTCTAATTAAATGCTTTTTTGCTTGCTTCTTAGGATGGGGAATCATTTTCCAGTACCAGTGTCTCTGACCAAGAATAGTCTAGACTTTATTCACCAGAATGTTGGACATAGTTGTACCCCACAGTATGATACGTAAATGCATCATTTAGATACTGTATCAATATTAAAAAAAAAAGTAAAGTTTCTTGTTTAATGTGGGTTGTCGAAGAAAGTCCCCACTTGGAGGGGATGGAACAGCCTATTTCCAGCCAAGCCCACGGCGGGTGTCATATTTACCTCCCCAGCAGCCAGTCTAGGCTGAAAACAGTAGCAAATCGAACCCGAATAGCTGGCGTTGTAGTCCAACCTGCTAACCACTGCACCACTGACTCCCTCCAGTATATAGCAAAGGAAAGCAGTGTGTTGATGGATGCAGAAAAAATTACATATGTCTGTGTAATATTGCCTTCTTTATTATGCCCCCCTTCGAAGAAGGAGGGGTATATTGTTTTGCAGATGGTCGGTCGGTCGGTCGGAATGTAGACCAATCCATTTCCGGATGATAACTCAAGAACGCTTGGGCCTAGGATCATGAAAGTTGATAGGAGGTTGGTCATCGCCAGCAGATGACCCCTATTGATTTTGAGGTCTGTATGTCAAAGGTCAAGGTCACAGTGACCCTGAATAGTAAAACGGTTTCCGGATGATAACTCAAGAACACTTGGACCTAGGATCATGAAAGTTGATAGGGAGGTTGGTCATGACCAGCAGATGACCCCTCTTGATTTTGAGGTCAGTATGTCAAATGTCAAGGTCACAGTGACCCTGAACAGTAAAATGGTTTCCGGATGATAACTCAAGAATGCTTAGGCCTAGGGTCACGAAACTTAATAGGGAGGTTGGTCATGACCAGCAGATGACCTTTATTGATTTTGAGTTCAGTATGTCAAAGGTCAAGGTCACAGTGACCAGGAACAGTAAAATGGTTTCCGGGCAATAACTCAAGAACGCTTGGGCCTAGTGTCAGGAAAATTGATAGTTAGGTTGGCCATGACCAGCAGATGACCCCTATTGATTTTGAGGTCATTTGGTCAAAGGTCAAAGTCACATTGGCCAGGAACAGTTAAACGGTTTCTGATCTTCTTGTCCAAAACCATAGGGCCTAGGGCTTTGATATTTGGTATGTAGTAAAATCTAGTGGTCCTCTACCAAGATTGTTCAGATTATTCCCTGGGGTCAAATATGGCCGGGCCAGTGATTTTTTTTTGCCCTTTTGGGAAAAGGTCCAGTACCAGATAAATTGGGAAAAATAGCAGGGTTTTTACTCAGATTGGGAATTTTTATAGTTAATTAATAACATCATTTAGAATGCTTCTTCCTTTAATTCCATGTAAATATCATCAAACAAACTGTTTGAATGGTTAAATCATGGTGAATGTCGATGTATCTAAGTTTTCCTTCTGCAATCATCAAAATGCAAACTTAATTTGGTCATTTGGGGAATTTTTGGATGATAATTGGGAAAAAAGATTGCATTTTTCAATTGGGAAAAGGTCCTTTTAGGGGTACTTTATAAAGAAGGAAAAAAATCGCTCGGCCCTGCCTCGGGGGTCACATGGTTTATATAGACTTATATAGGAAAAAACTTTGAAAAACCTCTTGTCTAAAACCACAGGGCCTAGGGCTTTGATATTTTGTATATGACTTCATCTAGTGGTCCTCTACTAAGATTGTTCAAATTATTCCCCTAGGATCAAATATGGCTCCGCCCTGGGGGTCACATGGTTTACATAGACTTAAATAGGGAAAAACTTTGAAAATCTTCTTGTCCAAACCACAAAGACTATGGCTTTGATAGTTTGTAATGTAGCATCATCTAGTGGTTCTCTACCATGTTTGTTCAAATTATCCCTCTAGGGTCAAGTATGGCCCCGCCTCAGGAGTCATATGGTTCATATAGACTTATATAGGGAAAAACTTAGAATCTTCATGTCCATAACTTACATCATTCAAATTTGGACCACATGTATAGTTTTGAATGGCAAGATGAACCTTGACATGAGTTGACCTTGATCTTGACCTAGTGACCTACTTTCACATTTCTGTAGCTACAGCCTTCAAATTTGGACCACATGCATAGGTTTGTATACTGAAAAAAACTTTGACCTTGTTATTGACCTAGTGACCTACTTTCACATTTTTGAAGGTACAGGCTTCAAATTTGGACCACATGCATAGTTTTGTGTTCCAAAATATAATTTGACCTTGATTTTGACCTAATGACCTACTTTCACATTTCTCAAGCTACAGCCTTCAAATTTGAACCACAAGCATAGTTTTGTGTACTGAAATGAACTTTGATCTTGGGATTGACCTAGTGACATACTTTTACATTTCTGAAGGTACAGGCTTCAGATTTGGACCACTTGCATAGTTTTGTGTTCTGAAATAAAATTTGACCTTGATTTTGACCTAGTGACCTACTTTCACATTTCTCAAGCTACAGCCTTCAAATTTGAACCACATGCATAGTTTTGTGTACCGAAATGAACTTTGATCTTGAGATTGACCTAGTGACCTACTTTCACATTTCTGAAGCTACAGGCTTCAACTTTGGACTGCATGCATATTTTTGTGTTCTGAATTGAAATTTGACCTTGATTTTTACCTATTACCTTCTTTCACATTTCTCAAGCTACAGCCTCCAGATTTGAAGCACATGCATAGTTCTGTGTATCGAAATAAACTTTGACCTTGAAATTGATATAGTGACCTACTTTCACATTTCTCAAGCCACAGCTTTCAAATTTGGACCACATACACATTGTTTTGGTCCGAAATGAAATTTGACCTTGATTTTGACCTTGAGCTAGTCTTGAAATTTGGAACATTCAAAAATGGCTCAGTGGATGGCACCAAGATCACTTTGTAATCTCTTGTTAGGTTAATAGGTTAAAGGTCAAGGTCAGATTAAACCAGAATGGTAGAACCTTTGTTTACAGTGAGCATATAATTTCTGTTCCTTGTGCAATTACTGAATGCATCAAGGGGGGCATTTCATGCTCGACGAGCTCTTGTTTCAATATACATGTGAGGTGTTAAAATTCAGAATATTGCAAACTATTCACAAAATGTCACCTTACACATTACACACAGGAACCACAAGTGTTTCAGTGAAAGTTATGGTTGATTTTAGCAGATGCTCATTGTTATGTAGGGATTTACTACACTTTCCTATACGCGTATGCAATCGCAATCTCTCTAATATTATGCAAGTGGAATTCTGATATGTGACGTTTACGGTGCTATGAAAGAAAAAGTAAAGAAAACAGTGGGTATATGTTGAAATCAATCTGTTGGAAGGATTTTGATCTTTTACTACTTTTGTGGTTATTCTTTTGTGCAGGGCAGTTTACAAACTCTGTTTTGTGGGGATATTACTGTACAGTAGTATTATCCATCAGTCATGTGCTAATGTAAAATAAATGTGATATACTTGTGGAATTCAATTCTTTGAACAAACGAGTATGAAAAATTTGTTTCAAGTGAATGCTTGTTATTATTTAGTTCTGTGTATAGCTGGATAGCCTAAATACACATGTACCATTTATCAAGAAATGTCCTTTCTCTTGGTAGCTAGTAAGATGATATACCGGTAAGATTGATTTTGAGTCGGCAAGTCTACAAACAAATTAACATAAGCTCTTGTGAGCTTTTACAACTGACTATGAGTAGCATTGTTTTGCCACACGTTTTGTTGTTTCAAATTGTTGTTAGAATTTGACATGGAAAATAACGTAAATTGTCCATGTTTGTCACATGTAGAAATGAAACTGAAAACCATATCTTGAATAATTAGTACCTGGTTTATAATTTGATGCTAACCTGAGTTGCCTATGATTAAGCATTATATTATTAATGAGTGTAATTAGAGTCAGTTTTTGCATGATCATTTAAGATTATGGATAGAATAACTGTTTTAACGTTATTAATACACAGAAAGAGGTTAATATACGTCCGCAGAATAATTTCATGAGGGCGTAGCGCGAGTGAATTATTCTGGCGACGTATTACCAATTTTGAGTGTATTAATTTAGGTAAAACACAATTTTGCTATAGATATTTCCATTCTGATATGCCCTTAAGGTATTAGATCACTAATAGAGAACCTCCTTTTTGAAGAGTATTCAATTCCTACCATAAACCTACTTTTACTGCAAGTCTTAGGGGGCGTAGGTTCAAGCCCTACTGGGACCAAACTTTTTCTCCTTATTTTCCTTTTTTCTAGTAAGTTTTTACTTCTTTCAAGACTTGTTATTGATTTCTTGTACAAAAATGGAAAAAGATGAATCTTATAAGCGATTTCTTGGTGCTCAAAGTGAATTTACTACTTAAACAGAAGGAGTAGAGTTATACATCTTTAAGAATATTGAGTTACACGCGGTGAAAGTTCTCTATTTTGCTTTCACTCTTAGATTATATATTGTGAAAGAAACTTAGGTAGGTTTTACGTCTGCCTTAAGGTTATTTTTAACTGGAGTAAGCAAAATTCAAAACAGAAACACAGCATTCGACCTTATTTTTTCAACGTTGAAGTATGAATTCTGTTTCATTAAATCCATTTACTTGAGGCGCCATAGAAAAAATGATATTGACATTTTTATTTTGTATTTTATAATTGTTTACCAATAGTTTGATGTTTCTTTTATTAAAATTAATGGTCAAATGAGTTCTATGCAAACGTTTTGGATAGTGGCTATCACTTTGAAATTTGTCTCTACTTGAGCTTGAGGAGATACCATAAGTTATACAAAATTTATAAGAAACGGCACGGTAAAAGTGGTTTAAAAATTGCAAAATAGTGCAAAACATGGTTACCTTTCAGAATATACCAAGCAAAGGCCATTTTGTAAACATTACTATTAGTGCTCTAATACCTTAATCTAAAACAGTGGATAAAATATATTAGTGCTCTTTCTTGGTCACAACAAAAACATTAACATCACTGCATGTTAATGTGACCGCATTTTAGCATAAGCGTGTTTTAACAGAAACAAGCAGATCAGAATTCAGTGTAATGCTGATTATCTGTGCTGCATTTGATATGAAAATATAATGTAATGATATGTAATATGTTATTGTATTTAGGTTTTGAGTATAAGTAATAATTCATTGCATGATATATATGAATATAAAGCCGAAGTTGAAATGTAAATGTAATCTCCAAATAATCATAAGAATATGAGAGAGTTACTTAAACAAATGCAATTTATCTATCAATTAGTATCTTGTGACTTTTTAGATATTTGTTGGGGTTATAAGATACAGATACAAATGTAATTAAAATTATATGATTGCATTATCTGATTTTTGTGACCCCCCCCCCCCCGCATGAGTGGTGGGGGCATATAGACTTATAGACTTGCTCTTGTCCGTCCGTCCTTCCGAGAATGTTGTGTCGCGCCTAGCTCCAAAAGTATTTGACGTAGAGTCACAAAACTTTACAGGAATGTTGGTCAGCATGTGTAGTTGTGCACCTGGGGTTTGGCGTCCGGATTCATTCAGTCATGTAGGAGTTATGGCCCCAGTCTTAGTAAAAAATTGGTCATTTTAATGTTGTGTCGCGCGTAGCTCCAAAAGTATTTGACCTAGAGTCACCAAAGTTCACAGGAATGTTGATCAGCATGTGCAGTTGTGCACCTGCGGTTTCGCATCCAGATTCATTCAGTCATGTAGGAGTTATGGCCCATGACTTATTTTGTTTTTTAAGTTTTTTCATTACACAAGACCAGACTTCTTGTCCAGACTTACTCAAAAAAAAAAAGTTTGTGAAATATGTATGTTAAAATGTACTTGACCTAGAATCATAAAACATTAGAGGATTGTTTTATAGCCTGTGAAGTGTTCTCTTTAGGATTTTACTCAGCTAGGCCAGAGTTATGGCTAACTAAGTGAAAAATACATATAAGGTTCTTAAAGTTTGTGTTGCAGACATCTTAAAAATTATTTAACCTGAGTCATAAAACCATGTTACAGTGGCAGGAGTGGGGGCACCTGTGTCCTATGGACACACATCTAGTTTTTGGTGATTTTGACATTTTATTACTAACAGATTTTTTCAGAATTTGTGTAAACTTTCAAAAATATTAATTAGACATTTTAAAAGATATTGGCAGATACTGGCAAAAAACTAAGTGATGTGTTAGAAGACTTGTTTATTGTACTTTGCCCTTGGCTGATTTGTGTATCTGGTGTTCTAGGTGGACAGAATTGGCAGTGAACTGAAGTCAATGATTCAAGCTCCACCTGGGTTCTGTTTTGTTGGGGCTGATGTTGATTCCCAGGAACTCTGGATAGGGGCTGTACTTGGGGATTCACACTTTGGACAAACACATGGTATGATATATTCATATATGTACAGTCGGATCTGTCTGTAAAATCAACCTTGGCAAATAAAAAATCGAATTTATTGAACAGGTGGTCCATCGTAGTAGGTTAATTTGTAATGTTTTTCGATGAACAAAAAGAGAAACTGGCAGCTGTGACTTTGAATTACTCGCCTCTCACTTTTTAGGGGTTGACCCCATTTGGCATATAGAATTCTTTCATTTGAGGAAGTTATGCAGCCTGCTCATAGAATGGTGCCTGTATATGGTCAGAAGAGGTTTTCCTCCACCATTTTTAAAAACCGTCACCTTTAAATCTGAATATGTTAGTGTCTTTTAAAAACCGACCAAGCAAAGTGAGTTTCTGTATTGCTATACAGGATGTACAGCCCTTGGTTGGATGACTTTACAAGGTAGTAAGAAGGAGGGTACAGATCTACACAGTGTTGTAGCTGACAAAGTCAGTATCTCTAGAGATCATGCAAAGGTGAGATAAGTTTTGAACACTTCTCTTAAGACATACTGTATTATAAGTAATTCTTAAGCAAGAAACCTACTGGCAGGTAACCCATTGTCAAATTTTTTAAAGTGTATCCATATTGCAGCTGTGGCCTAGCCATGTCATTTTTTATACCCTGGGGCATATAGCGATTTAATTGTCTGTCCGTTAGTTTGACCGTCTGTCCATCTGTATGAACCATATTGTCTACAGCCCTCATTAAAGACCTGATTTAGTTCATACTCGCACTCAACAATCCTTGTGTTAAGACCTACAAACTGATTTATTTATAAATGATCTTGACCCTCATATGTCCATCACCTTCAAAATTAAAACCTTAATAAACAACATGTTTGGTCCTACCACATAAATAACCAAATTTAGTTCATATTTACACTCAGCAAACCTTGTTGCAAGAATTTTTTATGCTTCCTGAAAAGCGAGCATATAGTTAACGCTTTGTCCATCCTTCCATCCGGCACACATTTATCCGGAATATAACTTGATATGCATTTATAGATTGAAACTTCACATAATTATAGAGGCCATTGAGACAAAGTGCAATGTCAAAGAATCATAACTCTAGCTTGCCTACTTTTTGAATTATCTCCCTTTATTATATAAAATAAGGCTTGTCCAGAGTATTACTTGAAAAGTATTAACGGCATTTCATTGAAACTTCACAAAATGATAGAGGCCTAGATTTCCCAGCATTTTGAGAAATTCTTGTCTAATCTTGTCACACTCAAGTTAGGAATGACCTTCAAAATGGCAGCCAGGGGAGATAATCTATACTATGTGATAAGCATCTATTGGTTACAGGTGTTCAACTATGGGCGTATCTATGGAGCAGGACAGAGGTTTGCACAGAAGCTTCTGCAGCAGTTTAATCATCGTCTGACTGTGGAGGAGGCCAGACAGAAAGCTCAGATCATGTTCTCAACTACCAAAGGAAAAAGAAGGTGCTTTATATACTTAATGTTTGATTTACTTAATCCTTGATATGGTTTATAATGAATCCCAGCCTATTAGTCCCCTACCAGTGGAACACTGGAGGGGACTACAGGAATGCCCTCCGTTTGTCCATCCATCTGTTCATCTGCCTGTTCGCAAATCTTGATCCTGCAATTACTCATAGTTATTCAAACTAGGTTTGTAAAACTTGGTATGAGAATAGAGGGCAATAATGTAGATTATGCACATACATGACTTATGCTTGTAGGTCAAAGGTCAATGTCACTATTGAAGGTCAAGTAAAAATTGTTTCTGCTCCGTAACTTTTATATGCATTGATGGATTATCTTAATGCTACACCCAAATATTCCTTGTGATGAGACAATGTATCAACACATGATCAATGCTTGTTGGTTAAAGGGAACTTCTGTATTACCACTGCAATGCTCGTCACTTGTTTTTAAAAGTTCAAATGTAAGTTCTACATCATTCCACAGAGCTTTAGGTGTAGCAGTAGAACTAGAACATCTTAAAACTTTACACCATTTTATTGTCACAAATGTTTATTTCATTGGAAAGTTCTGTGTAAAAATATGGCTCATTCAAAACCCTAAACAAATTCTTTTACATGTTTATTTCGATTTTACCTAATATATCTGAAAGTTTCATGGGAACTTTGGGTCAAATAGATTGAAAATTAAAATATGTTTAAATGATAAGTTAAAAATTTATTAAGGTATCTTCTAAAGTTAAATGTGCCTCATATCACCATTATAGTTCTTGAGAAAGATGTATAATATAAACAGTAATGTCTAATGTTTAAAGAGAATGTTGCAGAAGAGATGGATAAAGTGGTAAACTATGCTTGCATATAAAGGGAGACAACCTTCCTTTAATAAAGCATCCATCTAGACAAGGTTGAGAAACTTTGCATCAGTAGTATAAATAGTATGAATATTAAAGACTGGTGTTGGGCTTTGGTTTTTGGAACTGCTGTGGCTTAGAACTTCGATATTTTAAGAAGAAAAGTCGCTATGAGATATTTTTTGTTTGGTACTACTTTCATGTGATATTATGAAAAGGTGATTGTTACAGTCAGCTACATATTGATCAATGCTATCTTCAGATGTAAGCTGAAATCTCCTGAACACATATAATTAATCCCCCACGAATAATAATGATTTCACAGTATCTCTTGCAGACTTCTCCACTGATACTACTTGTAGGAGTTCAACCAAACTTAGTAGGAAGGTGTAGTACCAAGGCTAGTTCTGCACATTTGCAGCATTTTCCTTGTGAACAATTTTAAATTGAGTAATAGCTCCTTTAAGGTGAATTTTGGAGAGCATGTCATAGTGTGAAAGCAACCTATTTCCTACTTTAAGTGCATCAAAGGGATTTTGAGACTAAAACTTTTTCTGGTCAATAACTTTACTGGCCTGCAGTCTTCAAACTTAATAGAAAGGTTGCCTGTGGTAGGTAGATTACCCTTAAGTAAAACTCATCGTGACCTTTACGCCTGAAGATTTTTTCTCATCAATAACTGGAATAACTAGGACTTATGTGGTGATTGACTTATGGCCTTGAAACTTCATGTGGTGATTGACTTATGGCCTTGCAACTTCATATGGTGATTGACTTATGGCCTTGCAACTTCATATGGTGATTGACTTATGGCCTTGCAACTTCATGTGGTGATTGCTAGTGATCATTGGACAATCTCTAGTTTTTGTGGTCATTAGATCAAGATAAAGGTGACAGTGTACTTAATACTGAAAATAACAAACATACTTACCTCTGGCACACAGTCATGTGGGGCATATATGTTTTACAAACACAAGCTCTTGTTTAATTATGCTCAACAAACTAAGATGGGGGGACTATAGGAGTGAGCTTGTTGGTCAGTTGGTTTTCATGGTTTCCAAACAGTAACTCATGAAAGGTTTGACAGATTTAAATAATTTTTGATACACAGGTGTAACATCATCAAATGTAGGACTAGTTTGACCTTGACATTGGCTACAAACCACAAATTTTCACATAGTTATCAACCATGGCCACGGCTAATTTAAATTGCACCTTCTTGTGGCCATTTCTTTCTTATGGTTGCCATATATCTGTGACAAGGCTGTATTGTGGGTTATTATTCGTCACTCCTGTGACAGCTCTAATTTTTTTTTATTATTTATGCTTAGAATTCCCTATACAATTACTGTTTAAAAAAAAACAAACTTGTATTACAAGCATTATAAGGTGTAACTTTTCTACTTGTTAGTTACCAAACACTTGTCCTTGTGATATGGCTGGAAATTGCATAATAATTCACTTTTCCATTTATACAAAACAGTATGGTATGAAAAGACATTATGCTTTTACCAAAAGTGATCTCTAGTATTTAGATATTGCTGTATGTTTATATTCCTGTTATTTACTTTCAGTCAGGAGACAGGGGAATGGAGTGGAGGAAGGTAAGTGTATTACAGTGCAACTTCCCTACCATCACTGGGAACAGTGTTTGTACAGTAAAGAAGTTGTTGAGAGATTTGTTTACTATATATTAATCTTGCTGCTCGGAGATGTCGTTAACAGAAGCTGTATACAATATTTCAGCAGCTAGCCAATGTATCAGCTGGGAATAGATCATTTTAACCTTAAGCCTTCTAAATTTTAAAATGGACTGGTCCACATTCAATTTGGGCAATACCATTTATTATTTGAAGGGGTCTTCACTGAAAATTTACTGACTGAATAGCGAACAGTGCAGACCATGATTAGACTGCATGGATATGCAGGCTGATCTTGGTCTGCAGTGGTTGCAAAGGCAGAATCACTTGCCGCCAGCAGGCTAAGGGTAAATTGATTGTGTTACTTTAAATCATGTATAAGTATTTCTGGGTTTAAAAAAAAGAAATTCATATTTTGAAATAATTTGATTTTGTGGGCATGAAATGGCTTTGGTCAAAACAGCTATTTCATGGTAATACTAGATTCTGGCTGACAACTTCTGAATATAAAATGAATGGGAAGTATACTTGATCATTGCAAAAATAATTTTTGGATTGATTCAACCATGAAATCCATGAAAATTGTGAACATTTTTCCTCAAACAAACATTGATGATTTCTCAGTAAGTGTAGGTATGTGCTGCTAAGCTGTCTTTTACATAATCTTTTAGCATTTACTGTAATTTTAGTTTTAATGTAAAATATTTGTATAGTGTTGAATTTCACAACCTGAATTAAAAACATTTTTTTTTTATATTTTCATGATGTAGTTTATCCTGTTCAATTTTGATAGGAGAAGTAGTACATGTATATTATAAAAATGTACCTGGTATTTTCTTTTTGTCACATCATACAGTGAGAGCTCTATGTTTAACAAGCTTGAAGAAATTGCACATGGTGAAGAACCTTGTACGCCAGTACTTGGCTGTCGTATCAGTAAAGCGTTAGAACCAGAAAATGTCAATGAAGATGTAAGTTTTATCAGATAAATACTTTTTTCGAAAATAGTGCATTGTTTGGTGTTTCGGTGATGACTTTCTAGGCCCATAGCAAGACTAGGATGTTATAGACATGTCTCATATCTGCTGCTCTTTAGTCCACCGGAACCAAAGATTCAAGGTGACCAGTTAATATAGGTGTATGGCCTGGTGTCCGTAGTCCATTGTTACCATGTAAACTTTTAAAAATCTTCACAGCAGATGCTACTGGCCAGAATTATTGCAGACTTTAAAAATACGTCTTGACAACGTCCTCTCTCAGATATGATCAAATGATTTCTACTTTACCCCTTGGGCTGCCAGAGTGAAAATAGAAAAAGTTATACAACTTCTTCTCATTAACTGCTAGATGGATCTTCATCAGACTTGGTTTGTATCATCCTTGAAAAGTCCTGTCACAAATCTATTCAGTTGGTTCTGCTTGGCCCCTTGAGTCTGTGAAAAAACTTCAACAAATTCTGTTCATGAACCACTTCACTAAACCTGGTCCTGATATGCTATATATGGATTTCTTTGATTTGCTGGAAAAGAAATTGTTCATCCCCCAGCTGGATAATGTGTGTAAAACAAATTATGCCCCAAATATAGGAACATGAACTGGTCAGGCATACATAAATTGTGAAAAACTTAAATAAACTTAGTCTATTAAATTGTTTGATGTTAAAGAGTTTTTTCTGGTTCTAGTTCATGACAAGTCGAATAAACTGGGTTGTACAGAGTTCTGCAGTGGATTATCTCCACCTTATGTTGACGTGTATGCATTGGTTATTTGAGGAATACAATATCAATGGAAGATTCTCTATCAGTATACATGATGAAGTCAGGTAATTTGTTTCTCTGTTTGACCAGTTTTCACATTTTCTGTATTCATACTATGTGTACATGAACTTACTTAGTATCTGGATGAACTGTTCCTTTCTGTTTCCTGAATATTGCAAAAAAAAAAAGATTTTTCACAATTTTTGCATGCAGAAAAGAAAATGGTTTATTTCAGTTTCGAAAACTTTTTTGTCTTGGAACTGATGGTTGGATTATTTTCTGTACAGTGAAAGTACACTTACACAGAACATTCTTTTTTGATATTTTTACTTCTAATTGACTTAAATGTTTTCTCATTTATGTAAACTGTTGAAAGTTTGAAGGAGGATGGGTACTTCTAAATGACTTAGATCACTTGATTTTATTGTCAGGACAGCTGTTTTCTTGTTTGTTCAGGTACCTGGTAGCAGAGGAGGACTGTTATAGAGCAGCCTTAGCTTTACAAATTACAAACCTACTGACACGAGCCATCTTTTCTTACAAACTTGGATTAAAGGACCTTCCACTGGTATGGAATTTTCTGTGTGATATTTATTTTGGGCATGTTTCATTTACTTCATTCTTACAACTTATGTTATCTGTTCAGAGAATGACATCTGACTGCATTTTAAACCAGATCTCACGTATAATGTAAAGAAAATACTTCATGAGTTTTTTTTTTCTTTCTTTTTTTTTTTAATCAGTATTAATAAATTGAATGAAATATGAAATTGTGTGAAGCATTTTGTCATTTTTAGTCAACAAGTTTAATAGATTCAGTATAAAAAGACACACATGTAATATTCTCTTTATCACATGTATTAAAGCATTTTTAGCTGTATTGTCAAAATTTCTTATTTTTTTACCTCTTAAAGTCAAAATCAATTTGACCACTGTCTTCTATACCTACAACAATATCAAGGTCAGTAGTTTAATACACTAGAGTAATACAAAACACTCTCCCAGGATGTCAGAAATATGGTGAATATAGATATAGTTATCAACATTCTTCATCTGAATTTCAGTTCCTCCTTATTAGTAAACATCTCTTCTACACAATCGGGCAAAAAACAACCTAAGATTCTTAAGGGAATTTCTGACAATTGTAACTGCTCAGCCTAAAAGGCATTTGCCAGTCTGTTACTTATTGATTCTCATTTTTTGGTTAAATGTGAAGTTGAGACTTTGCAAACAGTTCATGTTAAAGCCATTTTACATATATACATAAACCCAAACGGAGTACTTCGTCATGCACTTATCCTAGTCTTACCATGCAAACTTGCATTGGGATATACCCTAGCTCTTACCCTGCTAAATTTCTATAATGAACTTATCCATCTTTCAATTTGGACAGTACCATTAACTGTGAAAAGGGGTACTTACCAAAAAGATACTGACTGAATAGCGAACAGTGCAGATCATGATCAGACTGCATAGATGTGCAGGCTGATCATGATCTACACTGGTCGCAAAGGCAGAATCAATCATGTCTAGCATGATAAGGGCTAGTGATTGCCGAAATTAATGGAATATGAAATAGAAGTAGATGTTTTTATGTAAACATCTAAAGAATAATGTCCTTTGAAAAAAGTTATAGGAAATGTCTTTAAAGTTTGGAGAAAGCTTTAAGACTTAGAAGGTTGATGAAAATGGGCCCAAATTCACACCTTAATAAGGAATTGTGAAGACTTTGGTGAAATTTTGCTCTTGTATGTTTTTAACAGGATTTTTCTGTGATCATTTACATACTGTTATTTTCAGTCTGTGGCTTTCTTCAGTGCGATCGACATTGATCAGTGTCTACGAAAGGAGGTGAATCTAGACTGTGTCACACCTTCCAATCCACATGGCCTTGAAAAGGGATACCAAATACCACAAGGTAATTTTTTATGTCCTTGATGTTGAAGACCCAGGAGGCATACCGGTATAGTGTTTGATTTGTCAATCTGACTGTCAGTCATCCATCAGTCAGTCACACCACGTTGTGTATTCAACTCCTCCTAAAGTTTCCATCCAGCTGAAATGCAACTTGGTATACATGACCGGCATGAAGTAAATGTGCATGTGTTGATGGGATTTTCATGTCTGATTATTTTTATGCCCCCGTAGGGAGGCATATTAGTTTTCAACTGTCCGTCCGTTAGTTCGTTAGTTCGTTCGTTCGTTCGTCACAACGTTAACTTTTTGCATGAAGGCACTTTACTCGCGGACCACTGCACCCAGGACCTTCAAACTTCACATGCTGATAGTACTTATTGAGTACACCAACCCTACTGACTTTGGGGTCACCAGGTCAAAGGTCAAGGTCACAGGGGCCAACGTTAACTTTTTGCATGAAGGCACTTTACTTGTGAACCACTGCACCCAGGACCTTCAAACTTCACATGCTCATAGTACTTATCGAGTACACTACCCCTACTGACTTTGGGGTCACCAGGTCAAGGTCACAGGGGCCAGTGTTAACTTTTTGCATGAAGGCACTTTACTTGCGAACCACTTCACCCAGGACCTTCAAACTTCACATGCTGATAGTACTTACTGAGTACACCGCCTCTACTGACTTTGGGTCACCAGGTCAAAGGTCAAGGTCACAGGGGCCAACGCTAACTTTTTGCTTGAAGGCACTTTACTCGCGAACCACTTCACCTAGGACCTTCAAACTTCACCTGCTCATAGTACTTATTGAGTACACCACCCCTACTGACTTTGGGGTCACCAGGTCAAAGGTCAAGGTCACAGGGGTCAACGTTAACCTTTTGCATGAAGGCACTTTACTCGCAAACCATTGCGCCCAGGACCTTCAAACTTCACATGCTGATAGTACTTACTGAGTACATCACCCCTACTGACTTTGGGGTCACCAGGTCAAAGGTCAAGGTGCTGCAGGGGCATTTGTCACCATTAGTGACAGCTCTTGTTCTGGAATTATGATCCTTTATTGAACTTAGAAATGTTACTCCACCATCAGTTTCAAATCTATGTTCACATCATCAACATAAAGTGGACATGCACATATTATCAGGATTTGCATATCCAATTAGCTCATCTGAGTGCAAAATGCTCAACATTAGCTATTATGATCCCCCTGTGTCAGCCGTCATACGTCTTGTGTCCTCAATAATTTAACTGTAAAAACTCTAAAGGTCACAAGTATAGCCCATTTTAATGAAACTTGGTCAGAATATTATCTTCAATAAAATCTCAAACAAGTCTGTTGTTTTGGTCATCTGGGGTCAAAAACTAGTTCGCTAGATCAGTTAATATGAAAACCTTTTTGATAATCGAGAGGGCACATTTTCTACCTCATCTTTAATGAAACTTTGTCAGAATGTTTGTGTCTATGAGATCTAGGGCAAGTTCAAAACTGGGTTACCTGAGGTCAAACCCTAGGTCAGGTCATAGAAAAACTTCGTTAACATGCTAGAGACCAAGTTTTTTGTTTGATCTTCTTAAAACTTTCTCAGAATGTTTGTCTCTGTGAAATCTAGGTCAAGTTTTAGACTGGGTTACCAGAGATCAAACACTAGGTCACAAGGTTAAATTATAGAAAAACCTTGTTAACACTTTTGAGGCCACTTTTCTGTTTGATCTTCTTAAAGCTTTGTCTGAATGTTTGTTTCTATGAAATCTAAATCAAGTCCAAAACTGGGTTACATGAGGTCAGAAACTAGGTCACTAGGTCAAATAGTGGAAAAACCTTGTTAACAATCTAGGAGCCACATTTTCTGTTTGATTGTCATACATCTTTGCCAGAATGTTTGTCTCTATAAAATCTAGGTCAAGTTCAAAACTTGGTTACACCAAGGTCTTAAACTAGGCCATTAGGTCAAATCATGGAAAAACATTGCTCACACTCTAGAGGCCACATTTAATACTCATCTTAATAAAACTCTGTTAAAATGTTTGTCTCTTTGAAATCTAAGTCAGGTTCAAAACTGGGTCACCTGAGATCTTTGACTCAGTTACTAGGTCAAACCATAGAAAAACACTGCTCACACTCTAGAGGCCACATTTAATACTCATCTTCATAAAACTCTGTTAAAATGTTTGTCTCTTTGAAATCTAAGTCAGGTTCAAAACTGGGTCATCTGAGATCTTTGACTCAGTTACTAGGTCAAACCATAGAAAAACATTGCTCACACTCTAGAAGCCACATTTAATACTCATCTTAATAAAACTCTGTTAAAATGTTTGTATCTTTGAAATCTAAGTCCGGTTCAAAACTGGGTCACCTGAGATCTTTGACTCAGTTACTAGGTCAAACCATAGAAAAACATTGCTCACACTCTAGAGGCCACATTTAATACTCATCTTAATAAAACTCTGTTAAAATGTTTGTCTCTTTAAAATCTAAGTCAGGTTCAAAACTGGGTCACCTGAGATCTTTGACTCAGTTACTAGGTCAAACCATAGAAAAACCTTGTTAACACTAGAGGTCACATTTTCTACATTTGGCATAGACCTGTGATCCAGCATTCAAATTCCAGCATATAACAGCAATGGCTGCAAGTTTGGAACATGCCTTCAACTTCAGTATTCAACAGTCTTTTTGAAAATACTTTAAATAAAGATTACACATGCATTTTTTACATTTAGCAAGTTATAGAAGCAGAGGGAGTTTCTGTAAAAGTGTTTTCTGCACCTTGTCCTGTCCTTGCCTTGTCCTCCAAATCTTAAAACGAACATCCTTATGTAGGATTCATTTATATGGGTTACTGGTAGTAGATATAAATAAACTTTGATACATATGAACCTACAGATTTCAAATAATAAAAGAAAGACTTCAATAGAAATAGAACTTTTTCCTTACAGTTATATTTTTTAAAACGAAGAGGTTTGATGAAATCTTATTTCTTTTTCTGGATACCAGCTATTTAATACTTATCAATGTCTTTCCAGGCTTTGCACTTGATATATACCAAATTTTAGAGAAGACAAGAGGTTGTCTTGACAAAGATGTGACAAAAATGGAGAAAGAAATAAAAGATTACGATGATACTGGATTAGTTATGAACTCTGATGATGCTGTGCTAGGTCATTCAGATGAGGATGAAACTGTTGCTGGGTCAGGACAGATTTGAACTTCTGCTGCAGTCAGAAGAGTATGAAATAAAAAAAAAGATACGTCAGAAGAGAGTGGATCTAGATTGAAACAAGATTTGTATCAAAGTGGTGCTGTTATATCAGGATGTGTTGCTGGAATAGAAAATATTATGAAGTATTTTTTCAAAGCTTTTCTTGAACAGGACATAGATAAAAGTTTCACTCCTGGACATTGGAAGTTATGATTTGATGTCACTGGATAGTTAAGAAATAATAAGTTCCCAAACGTGGTTTATCGTAGAATAACCCGTGTTTTGAGTTTTTATGCGTAAGAATATATGACGAAGGCCGTAGGCCTGAGTGATATATTGTTGCGCATAAGAATGAAAAACTCGGGTTATTCTACAATAAGTCACACTTGGGAACTTGTTATTTCAATTCTAACACGACATACTAGTATCAACAGTGTTAGAAAAAATGGTAACTACTTTTTACGACCGTGCTACGCACCTGGATCGGATGACGTCATTGCACACGCGTGGTTTATTGCAGAATAACCCGAGATAGATTTTACTCTACATGTATGTATGTTATTCGCAAGGTCATGTTAGAATATTGGTTAAATACGAATGTTACAATGTTTTGCTCTATCTTGAAAGATATAAGATGATATCTTAGTTAAGGTTTTAAAATTTCATCACAGTTTTCATGTGCACTTATTTTTGATGATTATTTTGTCTGTTAAAACATGTTCAGTCTTCCACTGCCATGGGGTTGAAAGCTAGCTATAATTTAGTTTTAGAAGCTGGTAGTACAGTACTATTGATGATTGTGTACTTTTCCGGTGTTTTGTTTAAGATTTGAACCGGTGCTTTTGTACAGTCTTGAAAGATTTTGTGAGATCTGGTTTAGATTTTTACAGATCTGTCATTTTATATATTCATGTTACTTGTTGTTGTACCTTGGGGAACATTTTTCATGTATATTGCGAGCTCTACCTCTATATGTTTTTTTGGTGTAATACACAGATACCAATTACTATTATTAATTAAGTTCAAACAATGATAATTTTTGATTTTAGAAATTGTATTTAGTTTTTGTAGATCTATAAACACTTGTGTTCAATTTTATTTCTTTACTTATTCAGTTGTTCAGCCAAGGATGTTCTGATTATAAATAAGTGATAATGGTAATTAATTAATATTTGGCAATATATTACATGGCTTTGAATGGTGTTGTTTATACTGTCATCTGAGGAGAGTATATCTCGAAATGTTTACAATATAACTGTCCCACAAAAAGGGATGTAATTATTGTTTATAAGAAGAAAAATCTATAATAAGAGTTTAGTCTGATATATATTAAAAAAAAATGCCTACCAAAGCTTAAAATTTAGAATTATTTAAACAATATCTCCTCTTAAACCACTGGTCTAATTTTGTAATAATTTGACACAAATGCTCTTGATTCATCACAGTTGCAAGAGTTAAAAATAGAAGATTTCAAAATCTGGCAGTATTTTAAAATGTTTTCACAGAAATATTCTTTAGTTGACACTACGAAAATTGTTAAAAATATTAAAAGCCATCTTGATTAGTCAAAAAAACATGGCAGTTTGTGGTGAGCCTAGTTTGCCCTATATAGATGTATAGTAAAATTTGAAAATTTCCTTCTCAATCAGCAGGCTTGTTTACAAAGCAGCTTTGCAGAAAAGTTTCATATACCAGTTTGAGCTGTGAAACAGGTGAGCAGTATAGGGCTATTATGGCTCTCTTGTTTTTTTAGAACCTTTGCTTTTGAGGTTACTGTTCAAAATGTGTTCATGAATTGAGATATTTATGTTTGTTATTTGTTAATTTTCTTTCAAAATAAGGGCATTTTAAAAATACTGAATCAACAGGTCAGAAAACGAATTTGTATTCTGCAGTGCAGCTTTGCAACTTTGTCACACTTTGATTAGTTATTTGATACGTTATTTGATACATCTGTATTATGATCTGCTATTGTAGAAACACCTTGATTATTTTATGGACATATACTAGATGTAAAGTATTTTATACAACATACTTAGGATCTATTACAGGGCATTCATTCAATCAGTGGTGGGGGCATATAGATTTGGTCTTGTCCGTGCGTCTGTCCGAAGTTCGTGATGCGCCTAGCTCAAAAAGTATTTGATATAAAGTGATAAAACCTTGCATGAGTCTTGACCAGGATATGAACCTGCGCACCTCCTATTTTTCATCTGGCTCTGCCCCCTATTTCCAGAGTTATGGTCCCTGAAATAGTCAAAAATGCACATTTTCACCTTGTGACACGCCTAGCTCAAAAAGTATTTGAATATAGATTCATGAACATTGCATGAGTCTTAATCATGATTTGAACTTGTGCACCTCCTATTTTTCATCTGGGTCTGCCCCCTATTTTCAGAGTTATGGCCCCTGAAATAGCCAAAAATGCTCATTTTCACCTTGTGACGCGTCTAGCTCAAAAAGTATTTGATATAGATTCATGAAACCTTGCATGAGTCTTAATCATGATATGAACTTGTGCACCTCCTATTTTTCATCTAGGTCCGCCCCCTATTTTCAGAGTTATGGCCCCTGAAATAGTCAAAAATGCACATTTTCACCTTGTGACGTGCCTAACTCAAAAAGTATTACATATAAATTGATTAAACCTTGCATGAGTCTTTATCATGATATGAACTTGCGCACCAATTTTTTGTCTGCCTCTGCCCCATATTTTCAGAGTTATGGCCCCTGAAATAGTTAAAAATGCACATTTTCAACTTATGACACACCTAGCTCAAAAAGTATTTGATATAAATGGTAAAAACTTGCATGAGTCTTTATCATGATATAAACATGCACACCTCTTATTTTTTGGCTGGCTCCACCACCTATTTTTAAAGTTATGGCCCCTGAAATAGTCAAAAATGTACATTTTCACCTAAGTATGTGCCTAGCTCAAAAAGTATTTGATGTAAATTCATGAAACCTTGCTTGAGTCTTTATCATGATGTGACCTTGCACACTTGGCATTCTTCTTGAGAATCTTAGCGTTTATTTCAGAGTTATGGCCCTTGAAATAGCCAAAATAAAGGATGTTTTGTTTGTGATGCTCATAGCTCAAAAAGTATATGGCCTAGAATAATGAATCCTTTTCATAAAATGTTTGTTGAGGCTATACCCCTTAAGACTGCAAACATTTGAATTATTGCCCTTTATTTGTGACAAATGTACCTATGGGGGGCACACCCTGTGTCCTACAGACACATTCTAGTTAGATACTTACTTTAAATGTAGAAAATCCTCATCAGATGAATTTTACTGGACTGTATATATATATATATATATATGTAAACTATGTTTGTAGGGAAACATTTACAATTAAGTATAACATTTAACATTCATTTGTTACTAAAAACTTCCAGTTTTTTTAGCTCACCTGAGCCAAAGGCTCATGATGAGCTTTTGTAACCGCTCAATGTCTGTCTTTTCTAGACTATTTAATTTCAATTACCTGATGACCCAAAGTGATTAGGGGTCAACTGACTGTGACCTTGACCTACTGACCTACTTTCTTGTTTTTTAAGATACAGCCTTTAAATTTGGATGACATGTACAGTTTTGCACACCGATCTTAAAATAGAGAAAAGTGGAAACTTCACAGGTCGCTCAACACGACAAAAACGAAAATGTTGCAGGCTCGGTTTGATTGAGCCTGTTCATGGACGGTAGTGGAAATGCATGCTACCGTCCACGCCCTCTAGCCCCGGGTTGAGCAGAACTCAACATTTACACATGCTAAAAGTACAAAAAACAATTTAGAGATATCCGCAGATGTATTCAAACGGCGGTGAACATGGAACCTTCATTGATAGACGTGTTGAGGCGTGTAACTCCATGAAGAGCGGCGTTTGGTCCCCAGATAAATAAAGGGTTTGCCCTAAACAAGAAAACTTAAACTGACTTTCAGTGACCATGAATATTACCTACTGACCTATTTTCTAATATTTTAGCATCAGTTTGCCATTTTTAACATGTGGCTCATATTACTCAGGTGAGCGATTCAGGGTCATCATGACCCTCTTGTTTAATGATAGTACCATATTTTCCCTAAGTCTTGGGACACCCTAAATCTTGGGACACCCTTAAAATATGGAAAAATAATTATTTTTCTTGTCCCTAAGTTTTCCGACATGTATTTTCTCAGCATATTTTTCGTCCCTAAGTGTTGGGACTATGGTTGTTACTGATTCAAGATGTAACTCAAATACCGTTATTATACATTGTATGGTGTTGTATCGATCAAAATGTCAAATAATTATAAGAACCAAAGACTATTTTTTTAACATTTTCGTGTTGTGTTTTTACTTGATATTCCTTTGACACTAAAGTGTTTTTTTACCATACCAGTTAAGTGTTGTATATTTTTTTTACTGCAACCAGGAAGTCCGTTTTCCGTTAGTTAGTTATTTTTTATTTACCACTGACTGGAATTTACCCGCGAATCGTACAGCTATCAAAACGCCATGCCGGTAATTTTCCATTTCACGAGCACGTGCGATAACTTACAACGCCGTTACTTCTGTTTATCGACAAGTATACAAAAAACGCGCGTCACACATTCATTTTTTGATTTTATCGCTTCAGATTTTCAACACCGATTGAGAAGTAATATAGTTTGAATTCTATAACCATTTTAAAAATGAATCGACAGAAATGTAGGCAAAAGTCTATAAAAACGGTCGAATTTTCATAAAATTACTTGCAAAATTTCAAACAGCGCGATCCTAAATACTTATTTCTTTCTAAAAGTAAATAAATGATACAAACTATAGGCATAAAATTCAGACTTTTGGCCAGAAAATACATAAAACAGAATAGAAAATTCTTAAATAATGAAAAAGCGGCAGCAGTTTAAAAATATGAAGTAAAACGATTTTTGGCAAACAGATTTCTGTTACGTGACCTCGTGAACGTAAATAGAAAATCGGGATGCGGTTAAAAAAACAAAAAAACAATAATGATGTTGTTGCGTTTTTTTAATAAGTTTTGCATGTACATGTAATTTTTGACACGACACTTTATAATAAGATATTCTTCTCAAACAATTTTGAAATTTCCTTGAGGGCAAATAGGTCACAGAGGTAAGGTATCCTCTATTATAGTTTGACACGTTTACCTGTCAGTTTATACGGGATATTGCACATTCGCTTTAACAAATTAAAAAGAAGCTTTTTTTATTAATTTTTACAACACTAGATCTACTTCTCAGCACTTTAAAGAACCGAGGCAGTACGATCAAACAGTGATGTGCGCAACATGGCGCGAGAACATGATGTAATGCCATGAAAATCTCGGGGAAACTATACCGCTTTGATCTCCACTTCTAATGTCATCATACCGACACACTTTTAGCTCTTTGAGGAGGTGTTAATTCATGATGAAAACAAGGCCAGTTACTTTGTTTATCAACAGAATAATTACCTATAATCGTTAACGTTTATTTTTTCGCTTTCAACACGGGTGGGTGGGGGATGTTACCCGATGACGATTATTGTGTCCATATTTTTGGGACACTTTTCAAAATAATTATTTTTCGGTAAATAAGTCTTGGGATAGTGAAAAAAAATAATTATTTTATGCTGTCCCAAGACATAGGGAAAATACGGTACTCATTTATGCTGTGCTTATCTGTACATGTATTAAGTCTGTACTGTTATAAATAGTTTTGCCTTTTGATCTGTAAGTCATTCATTGTTTTTTTTACATGGCACCAGAAATAGATGTTAATTTCTTCAAGTTTTGACTTTATTCCAGCAGAATTTAATGTTGAACTATAGACTGGTCAGTAGCACAAACATATGGACTGGTGATTTATAGAATAGAATAGAATATCTTTTATTTCCAATTTCAGACCCGCTCGGGCATGACCATTTTGATATATACACAAAGTTCCAAAAAGAGGTATCACTAAAAATACAAATCAACAGAAAAAAAAATAGTAATAATAAACAATAATAAACAAACAAACAAACAATAAAAGAGTCATGTAATGAGACTGTTTATATATGAACACAATCATGTTTGATATTTTATGTTTATATAGATACTGTAAAGTAATGTTCATAATACGAGGGCTGAACGCAATACTGTAGTAACTCCTATTAAATAAAGAAGGACTTGTGACAGTATTGTGTCAACCCTCAAATTATTATTATTTTCAAGTATCAACTTGAGTCTAATAATATTTAACAAATAATCAAGGCCTTTGAGTGGTTTATTGTCTAATTTACCACAGTTCAGAGTTCAGATGCTTCAGTATTTAACCGGGTTACGTGCCGATAAAAACTAGGTCAGTAGGTCTAAAAATAGAAAAACCTTGTGACCTCTCTAGAGTCCATATATTTCACAAGATCTTCATGAAAATTGGTCAGAATGTTCACCTTGATGATATCTAGGTCAAGTTCGAAACTGGGTCACGTGCCATCAAAAACTAGGTCAGTAGATCTAAAAATAGAAAAACCTTGTGACCTCTCTAGAGGCCATATATTTCATAAGGTCTTCATGAAAATTAGTCAGAACGTTCACCTTCATGATATCTAGGTCAAGTTCAAAACTGGGTCACGTGCCTTCAAAAACTAGGTCAGTAGGTCAAATAATAGAAAAACCTTGTGACCTCTCTAAAGGCCATATCTTTCATGGGATCTGTATGAAAGTTGGTCTGAATGTTCATCTTGATGATATCTAGGTCAAGTTTGAAACTGGGTTACATGCGGTTAAAAACTAGGTCAGTAGGTCTAAAAATAGAAAAACCTTGTGACCTCTCTAGAGGCCATATATTTCTTGAGATCTTCATGAAAATTGGTCTGAATGTTCATCTTGATGATATCTAGGTCAAGTTCGAAAGTGGGTCAAGTGGAGTCAAAAACTAGGTCAGTAGGTCAAATAATAGAAAAACCTTGTGACCTCTCTTAAGGCCATATTTTTCATGGGATCTGTATGAAAGTTGGTCTGAATGTTCATCTTGATGATATCTAGGTCAAGTTCGAAACAGGGTCATGTGTGGTCAAAAACTAGGTCAGTAGGTCTAACAAGAGGACCATGATGGTCCTGAATCGCTCACCTCTTCCCACATGACCCAGTTTTGAGTATGACATCGTTTTTAGCTCACCTGTCACAAAGTGACAAGGTGAGCTTTTGTGATCGCGCGGTGTCCGTCGTCCGTCCGTGCGTCCGTAAACTTTTGCTTGTGACCACTCTAGAGGTCACATTTTTCATGGGATCTTTATGAAAGTTGGTCAGAATGTTCATCTTGATGATATCTAGGTCAAGTTCGAAACTGGGTCATGTGCCTTCAAAAACTAGGTCAGTAAGTCTAAAAATAGAAAAACCTTGTGACCTCTCTAGAGGCCATATATTTCATAAGATCTTCATGAAAATTGGTCAGAATGTTCAACTTGATGATATCTAGGTCAAGTTCGAAACTGGGTCACATGGGTTCAAAAACTAGGTCAGTAGGTCTAAAAATAGGAAAACCTTGTGACCTCTCTAGAGGCCATATTTTTCATGAGATCTTCATGAATATTGGTCAGAATGTTCGTCTTGATGATATCTAGGTCAAGTTTGAAACTGGGTCACGTAGGGTCAAAAACTAGGTCATTAGGTCTAAAAATAGAAAAACCTTGTGACCTCTGTAGAGGCCATATTTCTCAATGGATCTTCATGAAAATTGGTCAGAATGTTCACCTTGATGATATCTAAGTCAAATTCGAAACTGGGTCACGTGAAGTTAAAAACTAGGTCAGTAGATCTAAAAATAGAAAAACCTTGTGACCTCTCTAGAGGCCATATTTTTCATGAGATCTTCATGAATATTGGTCAGAATGTTCACCTTGATGATATCTAGGTCAAGTTCGAAACTGGGTCATGTGGGGTCAAAAACTTGGTCAGTAGATCTAAAAATAGAAAAACCTTGTGACCTCTCTAGAGGCCATATTTCTCAATGGATCTTCATGAAAATTGGTCAGAATGTTCACCTTGATGATATCTAGGTCAAGTTCGAAACTGGGTCACGTGCGGTCAAAAACTAGGTCAGTAGGTTGAAAAATAGGAAAACCTTGTGACCTTTCTAGAGGCGATATTTTTCAATGGATCTTCATGAAAATTGGTCAGAGTATTTATCTTGAAAATATCTAGGTCAGGTTCGAAACTGGGTCACGTGGGGTTAAAAACTAGGTCAGTAGATCTAAAAATAGAAAACCCTTGTGACCTCTCTAGAGGCCATATTTTTCATGAGATCTTCATGAATATTGGTCAGAATGTTCACCTTGATGATATCTAAGTCAAGTTCGAAACTGGGTCACGTGGGGTCAAAAACTAGGTCAGTAGGTCTAAAAATAGAAAAAAACCTTGTGACCTCTCTAGAGGCCATATTTCTCAACGGATCTTCATGAAAATTGTTGAGAATGTTCAGCTTGATGATATCTAACTCAGGTTCGTAACTGGGTAATGTGCGGTCAAAAACTAGGTCAGTAGGTCGAAAAATAGAAAAACCTTGTGACCTCTCTAGAGGCCATATTTTTCACGAGATCTTCATGAAAATTGGTGAGAATGTTCACCTTGATGATATCTAGGTCAAGTTTTAAAGTGGGTCACGTGCCTTCAAAAACTAGGTCATTAGGTCAAATAATAGAAAAACCTTGTGACCTCTCTAGAGGCCATATTTTTCGATGGATCTTCATGAAAATTGGTCAGAATTTTTTATCTTGATGATATCTAGGTCACATATGCTCAAAAACTAGGTCACTATATCAAATAATAGAAATAACGACGTCATACTCAGTTCAACACTGGGTCATGTGGGGATAGGTGAGCGATTCAGGACCATCATGGTCCTCTTGTTTCTATTATTTGACATAGTGACCTAGTTTTTGAGCTCATGTCACCCAGTTTTGAACTTGACCTAGATATTATCAAGATAAAAATTCTGACCAATTTTCATGAAGATCCATTGAAAATGGTCTCTAGAGAGGTCACAAGGTTTTTCTATTATTTGACCTATTGACCTAGTTTTCGAAGGTACGTGACCCAGTTTTGAATTTTACCTAGATATCATCAAGGTGAACATTCTCACTAATTTTCATGAAGATCTCATAAAAAAATGGCCTCTAGGGAGGTCATCAGGTTTTTCTATTTTTAGCTCACCTGTCACATAGTGACGAGGTGAGCTTTTGTGATCACGCCGCGTCCCCCGTCCGTGCGTGCGTAAACTTTTGCTTGTGACCACTCTAGAGGTCACATTTTTCATGGGATCTTTATGAAAGTTGGTCAGAATGTTCATCTTGATGATATCTAGGACAAATTCGAAACTGGGTCACATCCGGTCCAAAACTAGGTCAGTAGATCAAATAATAGAAAAGCCTTGTGACCTCTGTAGAGGCCGTATTTTTCATGGGATCTGCATGAAAAATGGTCAGAATGTTCACCTTGATGATATCTAGGTCAGGTTTGAAACTTGGTCACGTCCAGTCCAAAACTAGGTCAGAAGGTCAAATAATAGATAAACCTTGTAACCTCTCTAGAGGTCATATTTTTCATGGGATCTGCATGAAACTTGGTCAGAATGTTCACCTTGATAATAACTAGGTCAAGTTTGAAACTGGGTCACGTGCTGTCAAAAACTAGGTCAACAGGTCTAAAAATGGAAAAACCTTGTGACCTCTCTAGAGGCCATATGTTTCAATGGATCTTCATGAAAATTAGTGAGAATGTTCACCTTGATGATATCTAGGTCATATTTGAAACTGGGTCAGCTGCGGTCAAAAACTAGGTCAGTAGGTCAAATAATAGAAAAGCCTTGTGACCTCTCTATAGGACATATTTTTCATGGGATCTGCATGAAAATTGATCAGAATGTTCATCTTGATGATATCTAGGTGAAGTTCGAATCTGGGTCACATCCGGTCCAAAACTAGGTCAGTAGGTCAAATAATAGAAAAGCCTTGTGACCTCTGTAGAGGCCGTATTTTTCATGGGATCTGCATGAAAATTGATCAGAATGTTCATCTTGATAATATCTAGGTCAAGTTCGAAACTAGATCAGCTGCGGTCAAAAAAGTAGGCCAGTAGGTCAAATAAAAGAAAATCCTTGTGACCTCTCTAGAGGTCATATTTTTCATGGGATCTGCATGAGAATTGGTCAGAATGTTCATCTTGATAATATCTAGGTCAGATTCGAAACTGGGTCACGTCCGGTCCAAAACTAGGTCAGTAGGTCAAATAATAGATAAACCTTGTGACCTCTCTAGAGGTCATATTTTTCATGGGATCTGCATGAAAAGTGGTCAGAATGTTCATCTTGATAATATCTAGATCAAGTTTGAAACTGGGTCACATGTGGTCAAAAACTAGGTCAGTAGGTCAAATAATAGAAAAACCTTGTGACCACTCTAGAGGCCATATTTTTCATGGGATCTGTATGAAAGTTGATCTGAATGTTCATCCATCTTGATGATATCTAGGCCAAGTTTGAAACCGGGTCAACTGCGGTCAAAAACTAGGTCACTAGGTTTAAACATAGAAAAACCTTTTGACCTCTCTAGAGGCCATATTTTTCAATGGATCTTCATGAAAATCAGTGAGAATGTTTCCCTTGATGATATCTACATCTGATTCGAAACTGGATCACGTGCGGTCAAAAACTAGGTCAGTAGGTCTAAAAATAGAAAAACCTTGTGACCTCTCTGAAGGCCATATTTTTCACGAGATCTTCATGAAAATTGGTGAGAATGTTCACCTTGATGATATCTAGGTCAAGTACAAAACTTGGTCACATGCCTTTAAAAACTAGGTCATTATGTAAAATAATAGCAAAACCTTGTGACCTCTCTAGAGGCCATATTTTTCAATGGATCTTCATAAAAATTGGTCAGAATTTTTATCTTGATGATATCTAGGTCAAGTTCAGAACTAGGTCACATGAGCTCAAAACCTAGGTCACTATATCAAATAATAGTATATATATAATAATAAAAACAACGTCATACTCAGTTCATGTGGGGACAGGTGAGCGATGCAGGGCCATCATGGTCCTCTTGTTATACCTACTGACCTAGGTTTTGACCGCAGTTGAAGCAGTTTCAAACTTTGCCTAGATATCATCAAGATGAACATTCAGACCAAATTTCATACATATCCCATGAAAAGCACGTGACCCACTTTAGAACTTGACCAAGATATCATCAAGATGAACATTCTGACTAATTTTTATGGAGATCCATTCACAAGTATGGCCTCTAGAGAGGTCAAAAGGTTTTTCTATTTTTAGACCTACTGACCTAGTTTTTGACCGCACATGACCCTGTTTCGAACTTGACCTAGATATCATCAAGATGAACATTCAGACCAAATTTCATACATATCCCATGAAAAGTATGGCCTCTAGAGAGGTCACAAGGTTTTTTTATTATCTGACCTACTGACCTCTTTTTTTAAGGCACTTGACCTAGATATCATCAAGGTGAACATTCTGACCAATTTTCATGAAGATTCATTCAAGGGTATGGCCTCTAGAGAGGTCACAAGGTTTTTCTATTTCAAGACCTACTGACCTAGTTTTTGATCGCAGTTGACCCAGTTTCAAACTTGACCTATATATCATCAAGATAAACATTCAGACCAACTTTCGTACAGATCCCATGAAAACTATGCCCTCTAGAGAGGTCACAACATTTTTTCATTATTTGACCTACTGACCTAATTTTTGAAGACACGTGACCCAATTTTGAACTAGACCTAGAAATCATCAAGATGAACATTCTGACCAATTTTTATGGAGATCCATTCACAAGTATGGCCTCTAGAGAGGTCAAAAGGTTTTCTATTTTTAGACCTACTGACCTAGTTTTTGACCGCACATGACCCTGTTTCAAACTTGACCTAGATATCATCAAGATGAACATTCAGACCGACTTTCATACAGATCCCATGAAAAATATGGCCTTTAGAGAGGTCAAAAGGTTTTTCTATTATTTGACCTACTGACCTAGTTTTTAACCGCACATGACCCTGTTTCGAACTTGACCTAGATATCATCAAGATGAACATCCAGACCAACTTTCATACAGATCCCATGAAAAATATGGCTTCTAGAGAGGTCAAAAGGTTTTCTATTTTTAGACCTACTGACCTAGTTTTTGACCGCACATGACCCTGTTTCGAACTTGACCTAGATATCATCAAGATGAACATTCAGACCGACTTTCATACAGATCCCATGAAAAATATGACCTTTAGAGAGGTCAAAAGGTTTTTCTATTATTTGACCTACTGACCTAGTTTTTAACCGCACATGACCCTGTTTCGAACTTGACCTAGATATCATCAAGATGAACATTCAGACCAACTTTCATACAGATCCCATGAAAAATATAGCTTCTAGAGAGGTCACAAGGTTTTTCTATTATTTGACCTACTGACCTAGTTTTTGATGGCACGTGACCCACTTTCGAACTTGACCTAGATATCATAAAGGTGAGCATTCTGACCAATTTTCATGAAGATCTCATGAAATATATGGCCTCTAGAGAGGTCACAATGTTTTCTATTTTTAGACCTACTGACCTAGTTTTTGATCGCACATGACCCAGTTTCGAACTTGACCTAGATATCATCAAGATGAACATTCAGACCAACTTTCATTCAGATCCCATGAAAAGTATGGCCTTTAGAGAGGTCACAAGGTTTTTCTATTATTTGACCTACTGACCTAGTTTTTGATGGCACATGACCCAGTTTCGAACTTGACCTAGATATCGTCAAGGTGAACGTTCTGACCAATTTTCATGAAGATCTTGTGAAATATATGGCCTCTAGAGAGGTCACAAGGTTTTTCTATTTTAAGACCTACTGACCTAGTTTTTGAAGCCACGTGACCCAGTTTCGAACTTGATCTAGATATCATCAAGGTGAACATTCTGACCAATTTTCATGAAGATCTTGTGAAATATATGGCCTCTAGAGAGGTCACAAGGTTTTTCTATTTTTAGACCTACTGACCTAGTTTTTGATGGCACGTGACCCAGTTTCAAACTTGACCTAGATATCATCAAGATGAACATTCTGACCAACTTTCATAAAGATCACACAAAAAATGTGACCTCTAGAGTGGTCACAAGCAAAAGTTTACGGACGGACTGACGCATGGACGACGGATGCTGCGTGGTCACAAAAGCTCACCTTGTCTCTATGTGACCGGTGAGCTAAAAATAGAAAAACCTTGTGACCTCTCTAGAGACCATATTTTTCAATGGATCTTCATTAAAATTGGTCAGAATTTTTATCTTGATAATATCTAGGTCAAGTTCAAAACTGGGTCACATGAGCTCAAAAACTAGGTCACTATGTGAAATAATAGAAAAAACGACGTCATACTCAAAACTAGGTCATGTGGGAAGAGGTGAGCGATTCAGGACCATCATGGTCCTCTTGTTTATCAAAGGGGTGTTCACTGAAAATTTACTGACAGAATAGCGAACAGTGCAGACCATGATCAGACTGCACTGACGTGCAGTCTTGTTGTGGTCTGCACTGGTCACAAAGGCAGAATGACTTGTCGTCTAACAAATTGAAAAAAGCTTTTGTTTTTCATTAATGACTGACAAAACTTGAAGCAGTAAAGCAAGGTAACAAACAAGCATAATATGTCTTTTCGATGTAATGAGAGTGGAAAAATTTTTGCGCCATATAACCTATACTGAGTTGGTGCGCCGTAAAACTAATAAATAAATATTTTTTTTTGTGAAACTTATTGCATCTAACATTTCAATCCTACTAAACTTGATAGTGCAAGGAAGTAAACTATAAATACCAATGCTTGAAGTATCTGCCCTTGGGAGAGTTGTCTTTCTTCGCAACACATTACAAACAGAGCACCACCTGCGGCTGAGCTCATTGATTTTTTTGTATAATAGAAATATTGTCTACCCATGATTTTCTAAGTCTAAAAAGGGCCATCATCTTGCAAAAAGCAGATAGAGTTACGTTTCTTGATGTACAGTGTCCATTATGATGTGAAAAACTGTTGCATGTTTTAAAGCAATAGCTTTGATAGTTTATGAGAAAAGTTAACTTAAAACATAACATTCAACAAGAAAATGATTTTCAAAGTCCAAAGGGCAATAATTATTGCAAAAAGCAGATAGAGTTATGTTGCTTGCTGTACAGGGTCAGCTTATGATGGTGAACAAGTGTTGCAACTTTCAAAGCAATAGCTTTGATAGTTTAAGAGAAAAAGTTGACCTAAACATAAAACTTAACCAAGAAATCTGATATTTTCTAAGTCCAAAAGGGGCCATAAATCTTGCAAAAAGCACGATGGAGTTATGTTTCTTGCTATACAGGGTCAGCTTATGATTGTGGACAAGTATTCCAAGTTTCAAAGCAATAGCTTTGATAGTTTAGGAGAAAAGCTGACCTAAACATAAAACTTAACCAAGAAAACTGATTTTCTAAGTCCAAAAGGGGCAATAATTCTTGCAAAAAGCAAGATGGAGTTATGTTTCTTGATGTACAGGGTCTGCTTATGATGGTGAACAAGTATTCCAAGTTTCAAAGCAACAGCTTTGATAGTTTAGGAGAAAAGTTGACCTAAACATAAAACTTAACTAAGAAATCTGATAAGTACGAAAGGGGCCATAAATCTTGCAAAAAGCAAGATGAAGTTATGTTTCTTGCTATACAGGGTCAGCTTATGATGGTGAACAAGTATTCCAAGTTTCAAAGCAATAGCTTTGATAGTTTAGGAGAAAAGCTGACCTAAACATAAAACTTAACCAGGCGACACCGACGCCGACAACCGCTCAAGTGATGACAATAACTCATTATTTTTTTTTCAAAAAATCAGATGAGCTAAAAAGTGTCCGAAGTTTTTTTATTAATATAAAACAAAATTTTATGAAATTCACATTTTTAAAATAATTTATGGTTATTTGAAAGATCTAACAAGAGCACCGCCTTGCGGGTGCTGACGCTCATCTGATTTTTTTTGTATAATAGAAATATTGTCCTACCCATGATTTTCTAAGGCTAAAAAGGGTCATCATTCTTGCAAAAAGCAGGATAGAGTTATGTTTCTTGATGTACAGTGTCCACTTATGATGGTGAAAAACTGTTGCAAGTTTTAAAGCAATAGCTTTGATAGTTTATGAGAAAAGTATACTTAAACATAATACTCAACCAAGAAAATGATTTTCTAAGTCCAAAAGGGGCCATTAATCTTGCAAAAAGCAGGATGGAGTTATGTTTCTTGCTGTACAGGGTCAGCTTATGATGGTGAACAAGTGTTGCAAGTTTTAAAGCAATAGCTTTGATAGTTTAGGATAAAAGCTGACCTAAACATAAAACTTAAGCAAGAAAACTGATTTTCTAAGTCCAAAAGGGGCAATAATTCTTGCAAAAAGCAAGATGGAGTTATGTTTCTTGATGTACAGGGTCTGCTTATGATGGTGAACAAGTATTCCAAGTTTCAAAGCAATAGCTTTGATAGTTTAGGAGAAAAGTTGACCTAAACATAAAACTTAACCAAGAAATCTGATATTTTTTAAGTACAAAAGGGGCCATAAATCTTGCAAAAAGCAAGATGGAGTTATGTTTCTTGCTATACAGGGTCAGCTTATGATTGTGAACAAGTATTCCAAGTTTCAAAGCAATAGCTTTGATAGTTTAGGAGAAAAGCTGACCTAAACATAAAACTTAACCAGGCAACACCGACGCAGACGCTGACGCCGACAACCGCTCAAGTGATGACAATAACTCATT
This sequence comes from Mercenaria mercenaria, assembly GCF_021730395.1. Classification (NCBI taxonomy): domain Eukaryota; kingdom Metazoa; phylum Mollusca; class Bivalvia; order Venerida; family Veneridae; genus Mercenaria; species Mercenaria mercenaria. The sequence continues at coordinate 70,174,174 of NC_069368.1, read as the reverse complement.
TTTTTTCAAAAAATCAGATGAGCTAAAAATCAGTTTCAGTACTCTGTTTTATGTGTTTTATCTTTGAAAATTTGAAGTTCTTAATATTATAGTTTGTTTTCACCACCATATAGTATGATTAATGTATACAAATTCTATACTGCTGAGTTATATAACACATAATCAAGCATGTTCCTCCTAAAAACTGTTGATTTTGACACTCAGATAATACGAAGTTGCATAAAAGTGCCCTAATAATCAGTTCTGAAAAATATGAAAAAAGAAATACCAAAGGTATTTGCTTTTGTAGACAGAAAATCCCTTAATGCTAATGCTGGAAGCAATGTTAATAAGAAGTAAAATAGCATTATATTTCAGGTGTCATAAACTTTCATTTTTACCATGTAAGGGTTATTAGATGAAACATTTAATCAAGAAACACAGTGAAATTTGGCTTTAGGAAGAGCTAGATTTGGATTGGAGAGTGGCAAAAGATTAGTTTTTTGACAAAGGATGTTTTAAGATTGTTTTGATAAGAGAATGGCTTTGTCTGGAAGTTTCAGTGATAAAATTTTGAAAGTAATCTAGTGTGTGAAAGATCAGAGGATAATCTTTGCGTTATATAATTTTAAGTTAAAAGCCATAATGTCTGAATGAGTTCTTAAGTCATTTGAGAGATTGGACAATTTTCATTTGATAGATTCTGAAAAAAAAAAAATCTTTTCCCGTAAACGTTATATTTGTCTTGCTATCCGACATTGTTGGTCATTTTGGAATTCTTGAAAGCTTTATGTTGGTAGAATACAACAATATATAAGGAGGAGTTTGAAGAGCCTGTAGGCAAATCCAATTTGTTTTTCAGTTGGTTACAAGTCCAAATATATCATTTACTAGACAGGACAGTGTTACTTGCTTGATTTATACTATTCTCATTTACTCAGTCATGACTCAGATGGACACGGTTCTATCTTGTTAACCTATATACAAACATTGTGTCATGTGTTTATAGATGTTAAGGTATCCGATCCACAAATAGGTAACATTTCGATGCCTGATGACCCCATGATTGTTTGGTATTATTTGAAAGAGTTGTGTCTACTGAACCAGAATTAGTAAATAAGATGACCATAAATAATATGCATCAAGCTAGCATTACAGTCATGTTTTTTGACTGTGAAATGATAATCTTAAACTGTAATAACTTTGGATTTCTGTTGAAATAGCATTGAAGAATATAAAGTAAAAAAAAAAAAAAAATCTGTAACATTTTTTGTCATGTAATTTATATTTTCGTGTTCAGTAGACAATACACTTTCAAATGATACCAAAATTATATGAGCTTACCAGGCATCAATATTTGATGTATTTTAATAGCACTATTATATAGAATTTGCTTATTGTGGATTTATTTATTGTTCAACATAGTTTATTACGTTAACATGGAGATTCAGTTCAAAGTTGTCATTTTGTATCCAATACTGAAATATTATATACCTATATAAATTCTGTCAAAAATACAGCTCATATTTCACAAGTTAATATAAACAGGCAGAAAAAAATCTGTATTGTACCTTGTATTGTTTGTTGCAGACTACTTTCATTATAACAGTAGCTACATTTGGGATTTAGTATTTGGCTTGAGTGGATTTTGACAGGTTGGCTCACACTTGGGGCTTGCACGCCTTGTGTGATCAGACCTGGCACAATCCACTGTCAGATACAGCATCCCAGATCAGGCTACTATTGTAATAACACTATTATATCACAGACTGGATGAGAAAAGTAGGCATAGAATAAGCAGTGTTTACAATACAGCAGTACTTTGAGGGTTCATTTTGACAAGTATCTACCAGTGTGTTCATTTTTCCATTTGTTTCTTTTTTGGCATTCATTATTATATTATTTTGAATTCGTGTTTGTGTTCATACAATGTTTTCAATTGTTGTTTGTTCAGATATATTATCACAGCTTTGTTTTTAATTTTTCTGTTTGAATATATTGAATAAACTTGCAAACTATTTTTGTTGTTGAAATCCTTGATAGAACTTTATTATAGAGGAGACTTGATATCCTGCTGCTGTTCATGAACGGGTCCAGTGGCAAGAAGCCAGACACCAAGAGCATGGTTGTCAAGTGGATATCCTTTTCCTCCAACTAAAATTTCTTTCAGTTAAGGTTCTGTGTCACTATACCCTGCATATCAAATCTGGGAATCTCATGTGTCTTGAAACCTCCAATACGAACCTTAGAAGTTGTCTGTAATGGCCGCTGGTGGTGGCTAAAAATAACCTAGACAATTTCTGGCTACCACACAGAAATATTCCAGTCCCATCAAAATTCTTCTAAATATACATATTTTTACGGAATAAAATAAAATTTGATAAACTGCAACTCAGACTATGAATTTGAAGTTTTCTGTCGGGTAAATTTTCAAACCCAATCCAGTGTTTGAGATGTATTATTTTGATCCTAACACATTATGTAGGATTATTATGTACATTCTTGACAACATCCAACACATATTGCTTGCTTTGTGTGGGTTTCTTTTACAGCATGCTGCTGAAACGTACTAATTGTGATGTACAAACATTCAGTCTTCTTTGTTTAATAGGAAGACAGATCAGGTTCTGTTTACTAGAATAGTCATTTAAGAAAGTTGGGGCAGATAAATATAAACACGTCTATTATTTAACAAAAGTGAAATAGTTACTCCAGGCACCAAGAAAATATAAGTATCCTATTTAATGACCAGACATAGGAATGGTACAGCTAGACGTTTTCAGCTGTATTGATTACAATTCTAACGACCCAATTTTCTTATTTAACCTTTAACCTGCTGGCGGCAGCTGCAGTCTCATCACGGTCTGAACTGTTCACTATTCAGTCAGTAAATTTTCAGTGAACACCTCTTCAAATAATAAATGGTACTGCCCAAACTGAATGACAGACCAGTCTATTTTAGAAGTTTAGCAGGGTAAAGGTTAACAAAGACTGACACTCATGCAACAAAACCACTGTTGGCATATCACAATTTCTACGTCTTGCTAGCGCACTGTGGAAGACAACACATTTGCAAACAAGCAAGTATTTGATGATGTATATAATAATCTGATAATCGTGTTACAATTGAAACAAGCAAATTCGATGAATTGGTATCTCCCGCCGAAAGGGTTTGTGGCGAGGAATGGCAAAAAAATATATCTGGCAAAAAGTTAAGAATGTTACTAAGAAGCAAATAATTTCATTAGTCAAAATCAATTTAACAGAAAACAAATGTTTAATTAAAGAGTACATAATATGCATTTGAACTTAAAAGAACAGATATCCTTAAGCGAACACAATCAGAAGTCAATAGGGGTCAGGAGCGAAAGTCAAAGAGACACTGATGGTTGGCTGCAATAGGGATCATCTACTTGGCATGTCCAGTCATCCCGCTAAATTTCAACACTCTTGGCCTAGTGGTTCTCAAGTCACTGTTCAGGCTCCTGTGACCTTGACCTTTGATCAAGTGACCTCAAAATATTTAGGGGTCATCTACTCTACATGTCCAATCATCCTATTAAGTTTCAACATTGTAGGTCAAGTGGTTCTCAAGTTATTTCCAAAAAATGATTTTACATGAACAGGCCACTGTGACCTTGACCTTTATTTGACTGACCCCAAAATCAATAGGGGTCATCTACTCTGCATGTTCAATCATCCTATGAAGTTTCAACATTCTGGATCAAGTGGTTCTCAAGTTATTGATCGGAACTGGTTATCAATGTTGAGGCCCCTGTGACCTTGACCTTTAATGGAGTGACCCCAAAATCGATAGGGGTCATCTACTTTGCATGTACAATCATCATATGAAGTTTCAACATTCTGGGTCAAGTGGTTCTCTAGTTATTGACCAGAAATTGTTTTCCATGTTCAGGCCCCTGTGACCTTGACCTTTGATGGAGTGACCCCAAAATCAATAGGGGTCATCTACTCTTTATGACCAATCATCCTATGAAGTTTCAACACTCTGGGTCAAGTGGTTCTCTAGTTATTGATCGGAAATGGTTTTCAATGTTCAGGCCCCTGTGACCTTGACCTTTCAAAGAGTGACCCCAAAATCAATAGGGGTCATCTACTCTTCATGACCAATCATCCTATGAAGTTTCAACATTCTGGGTCAAGTGGTTCTCTAGTTATTGATCAGAAATGGTTTTCAATGTTCAGGCCCCTGTGACCTTGTCCTTTGACGAAGTGACCCCAAAAACAATAGGGGTCGTCTACTCTTCATGACCAATCATCCTATGAAGTTTCAACGTTCTGGGTCAAGTGGTTCTCTAGTTATTGATCGGAAATAGTTTTCAATGTTCAGGCCCCTGTGACCTTGACCTTTGATGGAGTGATCCCAAAATCAATAGCGGTCATCTACTCTTCATGACCAATCATCGTATGAAGTTTCAACATTCTGGGTCAAGTGGTTCTCTAGTTATTGATCGGAAATGGTTTTCAATGTTCAGGCCCCTGTGACCTTGACCTTTGACAGAGTGACCCCAAAAACAATAGGGGTCGTCTACTCCAGCAGCCCTACAACCCTATAAAGTTTGAAGGTTCTAGGTCAAATGGTTCTCCAGTTATTGCTTGGAAATGAAGTGTGACGCAAGGACGGACAGGGCAAAAACAATATGTCTCCTGGGGGAGACATAATAACTCTGGTTACAAAAGAAATCCAAACGAAATTGTGTGTGCACAACCACATTATGGTGCTCTAAATCCTGTTTAAGTTTCATAGTTCAAGGTCAAATATATCAAAAGTTATGATGCAGAAATTGCCATATTTATAGTACCCTATATAGTTAACACTAGAAACTTCTAAGGGCCATAACTCTGTTGTTACGAGGGCAATTGACTGAAACTTGACGGGCCGCATAAACTTATAGTGGTGAACATGTATATGTTTTATATAAATATTCCCAACCACTTCCTAGATATGGCTCCGGACGGACAACGCCAAAACTAGATCACTCCGACTTTCGTCAGGGGATAATAATACATCTCGGGAGATTTTCTTTTGGAATAAAATCAGGTTTGTTCTGAGGCATATTACTATATCACTCTGCCTGGATCCTCATTCTAGAAATCCTCCACATTTTAACTTCATATTGCCTGCTTCACAGTAAATGGGCCAAATGTGTTAGCATCAGTCAAAAATTAAAGTTAAAGATTTCTTACCTGTTAAGGCTTTAAAACATATAACTTCATGAAAAAGTAAAATAATAGATATTTTTATGCGAATTTTTGTTTTTATACATCATTTTCTATCAGTGGTTGGGCAAGGGGACGGACGTTACATGGGAATGTAAAAAGCTTGTTTCTGAAGCTGTTTACTGTCATTAAGATGAGAAAATTCACCAAATCAATAAACCAGTACATCTTTACAAGAAACTTATAAAAAATTTGCCAAAAATTGGGAAAAATTTTTTTTTTGCTATTTTACCTGTCAAAGCAGAGAAGGAAAAAAACAGCCATACTCATATTTTTCCTGTTACCATTTATAATATTATACTTAATTGGTTAACAACCTTTTAAATGAAGACACAAGAACATAAGTTATTAAACATTTAAGTTTTTTGTATATTTCTTTTTTATTTAGGCTTCAAAACTAGTAAAGAGAAACTGATGGCAAAGGGGGACGGACATTACATTATGAGGGGACGGACGTTACACTAATTATATACATTTGTTTTTCAAGCTTTAATGTGGCTCTACTGAATAAAAACAGATTCTGTTAATGTTAAACCTATCCAGATGAATGAAAAATGATACAAAGTAATAAAATAAAAAGAAATATGCTGAATTAGAGTCTTAAAATATGGAGGGAAAAAGAAAACAGTATTTTTTAATCAGGAAATTGATAGTGTTCGTCTTATGTATTCACTGACTTAATGAAAAGTGTTTCTAAATTTTCATTATTATGCTGATGTCATTCAATAAAAGATATGTGTGTGGTAATGGTACATCTTACTGCTATAGTTAAGTAAATTAGGATGGACGTTACAAATTCACCATAATTTCTAACAATTTTTTTTTGCAAAAACTATGTTGAAGAATAAAACAAAACGAAACAGAACAAAATGAGAAAACATTATAAATACAAATGTATTTCTTTTCATGAACATGTAAATGATATGTATCATATACTTGTACTATCTACACTTTTAAGAAAGTGACAGCAATCATCATCTCAGCACAAGAAGGGGATAAGAGCTCTGACATCAAACACTTTTTTAACCGAGGTGAGGAGGATCATTTTGTTCACTTTGAATTTCACAGATACCACTATAAATCATATTGATATACATAGATTAAGAAAAATCCCTTAAGCATGTAATCTGAAAGTAATGCTGAAAATACATTTAGATAGACAGTATTTCCTATTCCCCAGTTTTGGGGATTGAAGGAAGGATCCATTAGGAGGGGAAAATATGTTGTAATGACAAATACTATTTAGGTCCTTAATATGAGTTTGAAAAAAAAAATACCCTGGACCCTGTACAACAGTTGGTACAATCATAATTTAGAGAAAAAAAAATTCAATTTAAGGGTCTACACAACCATATGGCCATCATCACTGGCATGAGCCTGGATCATAAAATTAGTTCAACTTAAAAGAATTTCACACATTTAGTCCCACTCCTAATCTGCATGACAGCAAGCTCCTCCCCTTTCTCAGTTTTTCAAAAGAAATCACTTTGTATATACAAGGTTCATTAACGATTCAGTGTTTTTACAAGGACAATGTATGGATCCAGAAATGTTTATACAGGGTCCAGTTTTATGGCACCTTGTATAACGCTTAAGTTTTCCCAAAGTATGTGTTTATACAAGACACGTTAAGAGGGTAGTGTTGTTTTTAGAATCTTACAAGGATCCAGAGATATATACATGTATAAACTGGGCCCAGTTAAGTGGATCCATTTTATCAGTTTTGTCTATTTTTCTCATGTTGTTTTTATAGCCAACTGTTGTTCCAGCAGGGGTCTCGTTACATGTGACATATTACTGTAAAACACTTTAAATTCGCGAGATCTTTATTTCGCAAATTTGTCCCGATTTTTGGCATTTTATTATTTCGCGAAATATTAAATTCGCAATGTTAAAATCATAATTTTAAATTCGCGAATGTGAATCCGGAAGAAAACCAGAAGTACGACTGCATTCGGTTACTTTCTGCAATTATGGAACCTGTATGACGTCACTGTTATAAGTTTATTCTCCGGTCCGCTAGTGCGTGTTACGCTCTTTATTGATAGCAGATTAATGCCTTTAATATCTGATATGTGCCCACTGTTGTATAGTTGTCAATAAATTGTTCCTTTCTTTTTACGTAGCTTTAATATCCATAACATTTACAAGTGTTAGAAGTATCAGATTGGGTTTGAAACCAGCTATAATCGCAATGTAATTACGTGCCGGTGAGCTCATGGACGATGGAAGAAAAAGGTTCAAAACAGGTAAAATAAATAAGTTTAAACTAAAAAATATCATGGCTCGACTGGGACTCCATATTTACAATGAACGCTCGATCTTTGAACATTTATTATGCACCCAATCATTGCAAACTTTTCAGTTTCTTTCAGTTTTGAAAAAAGTGTAAACCATTGTAAAATTGGTAAACAATGGTACATTTTGTATAATAATTATCTTCGTCTTTTGAAAAGGGAAACTGTTTCGTTAGGCGTGAAAAATAATTGCGTGTATGTATGCCAATTTCAAGTTGTACATGAAAGCGTGTTTTGAGGAGTTTTATGCTAACGAAATCGCCGTCCAATTAAAGGATAGTAACATTGACTCTGTAAATGTTGATTTGCGCTTGTCCACTGTGAAACCATTGCACGCTAAAAGGCTTGTTAAAACCATGCAGAAAATTGAGAATGACACTGATATGGTACAGCGTGGCTGGAATTCACGTCACAGCTTAATTTAGAATTACTAGTACTTAGTACATGTACTACAGTATTGTAATGGAAGATTACTTTGAGCGGTCATGTACAGTAACACGGTTAGTTTCTTCCCTTGTGCTGATCAATACGTCATGAATTGGATAAATGTTTACTATTAAATAATAAAGATTTTACTTTGCTGTATACATGTATATTTTGTATATAATATAATCATTTAACCGTACTTGTTGAACCATGGTGGAATCATGCAAAATCACAATAACTGAATTTCGTAAGTGCGAACATTTATCGTTCAGACACTATTTCGGACATCAGCGAATTTCGGATAAACACGAACTGGTAAAGCTATTTTTCGCGGTCACTTTGAATTTGCGAGTACTTAACCTCCCGAATAAAAGGTGTTTTACAGTATTCTTTTGAATAATGGCCTCATATTTGTAAATAAATGCTTCATTGGGAATGATTTAACACACAGCATCTTTATCTATCAATATATAACCTTCAAAAAGTTACTGATGGATAACAAAATCAGAACATATGAAGTATTCAATTATCACAATTTTTGTAACATCCGTCCCTTTTCTGTAACGTCCGTCCCCCTATGTTTCAGATGAAGATGATACAACATCATATAAATCTAAATGAATCTTTTTATATATTTATTACTTATTGATGCATGTCCTATCAAACAGGAGTTCATTTCATTTAAATTTCCTCACATTTTTTTCTAGTTTTCAATTTAAAATCTTAAAAGTATGAAAAAAAATTTTTTTCAACATTGTTTTTGATAATTTCATACTTTTTACATACTCCTGTGAAATAATAGTATCAGATATTACCATCAAAACATGAAAACACTACATTTTATACATGATTAAGAAAAGCATATATAGGAAGACGGACGTTACACATAACTTTTGATATTTTGTCATTTTTTTCCCAGCAAGGCTGCAGATCTATTTATTTTTCATTTTTTCATGATAGGTATGTCATTAAGCATATATGAAAGTAATTAGTATCAATATATTCATATTCAATTATAAAATAATAGTGGGGGACGGACCTTACACCTTTTTTCACGCAAATGGTTTTTTGGGTGCTAAAATGGACTTTTTTACTAAAATGTCCATTGATAAGTGCTGCAAGCATTTTTTTCATATTCTACAAATACTTAGTAAGACAGTGAGCAAGAAAATTATTTTGAATATGTAAGATTAAAACATTTTGTGTTCAATTCAAAATTTAGCATTTTTGTTAAAAACAGTGGTGTTACACGAGGCACTTTTTATTATCATATTCATAAAAATGTAACGACTTCAGTGATCATCAATGTTATACATCATTTTAAAGCTAACAAACTTATCTGTTTAAAGGTATTCAAATCAAACTTATATTTTGTTATTTGAAAATACTGTAGCATTTTTTGAAAAGTGTAAAAATCCAATGCTAACGCATTACATGAAAAAACGGCCTATTTTCAGCCATAAAATGGCTTTCAAATTTTTTTTTGCTTATGTGATTTTTTTTTTACTGCAGCATTTGAATACTAATAAGACATATTGAAAACAGTTTTAACAAAACTTGAAACAGGTGTTCCTCTATAAATAAAATGCAGTTACATGTTTTTTGAAAAAATTGGCCCATTTACTGTGCAGCAGGCAATATGCAGATTTATTCAACAAATGACTGTTTGGGATAAACCATTTCTTCAATAATGAACGCATGAATATTTAAGAAATAATCTATGGCAAAACCAGTGTTTAAAAACTGTTTATACATGATGGGCAGTTATACGTCGGGTGTAATGATTTCATGAAGGCAGTCTTGAGTGAAATTATTTTGTAGGTATAACTGCCAGAGTATATAGTGTTCAGGTTTTGCTATAAATTATTTCCATTCTAATAATTATATCTTTTATTACAAAATTAAGATAAAATATGATGGAACTGTTTATATAACCAACTCCATTTGTGTGTAAATAAATCAAGTTATGCTATGTGACATTTAACAGACTATCAAGGCCTCCAAGTGGTTTGCAGTGTAATTTTTCAGTTAAAAAGAGTTCAGTTGCGCAGGAGTTGAACCACGAGGGTGTTAAGAGTTTTTAAATATCTAATAGATGTACCGTGGTAAAAAGACTTTAGTTTTGTGTGCTTTGTTGGCAAATAAAACACCGTTTTGAGTTTGATGCGTAGTAATCTAATCACGAAGGCCCCGATTGATTAATTACAACGCATCTGAATGAAAAAAACAAACCAAAAACATTTTATTTGCCAGTAAAGCACCCAAAACTAAAATCTAGTTCCATTCTAACACGTTGGAATTACACAAGGAAGGGATACTAATCTGGAATCCTTTTTAGGCGGAATAGCCAAAAGTAGGTAATTTTGCAAAACGTGTTTTAATCGACAAGACAATAGATGGTAAAATCCTTCCTTGTTTATATAAAAGAGTCTTTAGTGTTAGAATAGACAACAAACCACAATTTGTGTAAAATTATTTAAAAATAGGGCCAGCACTTTCACACACATTTTTAAAGTTTCTACTATACGTATAGGGAAAGGTGACCACACCCTCGTGTCCAGAATTTTTGGCTAATCAAAATAACCTAAATCTTGGTAGAGGGTCAAGCAAGGACCATTTGTGTAAAATTTTAAAATAGGGCCAGCAGCTTCACGTTTTTGTTTAATTTCACTATATACATATAGGGAAAATTGACCACAGGCCTTGGCGGCCATGTTTTTCTACGAATCTGTATAATTTGAATAATTTTGTATAGGGTGACATAAGGACCATCTGTGAGAAATTATTTCAAAATCAGATCATTGGTTAAGATGTCTAAGATTTGGTTGTTTTGGGTTTAACGCAGTTTTTCAACAGTATTTTGGTTATATAACGACTGGCAGTTAACCTAACCAGTGTTCCTGGATTCTGTACCAGTACAAACATGTTCTCCACAAGTAACTGCCAACTTCCCAACATAAATCAGAGGTGGAGGACGAATGATATCAATGTCTGTAATCAAATTGTCACAGAGAATATTCGCCCTGCCTGGGGATCGAACTCAACCCTTTATTTGCCTGAAGGTCACCTCATGCTTTTGAACAAGAAAGGTAGTTTCCTTTTCGCCCGATATGCAAAAAACACGTTTTATTACAAAATAATTTATTGTATAAAATATTTACAAATATGTAATAAACAGTTCTATAAAATAAGAAGCAATACTTCTCTAAACGCTACTGAGCTAAGCCTAATCTACGGTACAAGAACCTCTGTAAACCAACAAGTTGACCAGCACATGCGCCGAGTCCGAAAGGCTAATTCGAGATTTGGATGAAACAATCTTAAAATTCATTCCACTAAGTGCTGTCAACAAGGGTCACAGGATTCTTGAACCAACACATGATCAATACACAAATGACAAAACTTTACACGATCTAATGTATTTGATAAATCGAAGATAATTTATTGTCAAGAAATACAAGTGGCTTAATGATAATTTGTTTTTGAAATATTGACCCCAACCAAATAAGTAACTACAGTATTACAAGAAAACCCTTAAAAGCCAAAATGGTCATTGAGCAACTTTTATGCAAGCAACAAAAACTGATGAAAAAACTACAACCTTTCTTGATTTTAGATTTGTTTTAGATGTTTGATATTTAACAGCAATTCCCGAGTTACAGAGCAAGTTAGAAGTCTGCCAGTGTCCAAAGAATCAAATTTGTAACTTCTGTAACTGAAGCCACTGTATCAAAAGATCTATAAATTAACCAGATAAGTATCCAGAAGATCTTGGAAGTTTTACGAAAATGAAGTCACCCACAAGCTTTGTGATATGTCTGACAAAGCTGGAAACTTATCAGACAATACAAAGCGTTATGGCACAGCAATACAAGCAAAGCAATCTATGTACCTGCTAAAAAAATCCAAATTCCACCTCGTCCTAGTTTAGAGAAATATTCAAGGATCATTTCAGTAGCAAAGCACTAGCTTACAACAAGACAAATGATAAAACCATAGTAAGATAGCACTACAAATTCTACAGCAGAGTGTGATTAAAACGAAAGGAAGGTACATAGATTGCTTGCATTGGGATGATGAGCAAGTATAAATTGTTGTAAGACCAAACGAGTTAAAAAAAACTGGACGGAAAAGCTGAGACATGAAAATTACAGATCATGATTAAAGAGTAAAATCAGATGGTCTTCAGTTTATGCTTGCCCATAATAATTTACTATTTCATTTTGCATTGTTTTGTACAATGGTTGTTTTCACCTTCGAGAGCATGCTAAATGCAACATCCTACCCGCAATTAAAAGTAATTCAAGCATAGCTGATCGCCTTAGAGGCGATGGTTTGGCATGTTAAACAGCAAACACAACAGCTGTCAAATACACCATTCTCTTGTCATACATAATCCCAGACCATTTACAACAAACACAAATAAATAATGGGAATGGAACGAGTCTCTCACTGCATTCATACCATCACAGATAAATTTATAGTTTAATATCACGAGTAATGCTTGGAATACTTGTGTAATCACGTGCATGCTGCTGCCAGTTCTTTGATCACAGGTGATTTCAATGCTGCTATTGTACTGATCTTCATAAATTTTGAGCTAGAGTATTTTGTCCTCACAGCCTGTCAATAGAAAAACAAGTACTTAACTGAGAAACTAAACAACTCATTTTAATAAATCAAATACTCAACTAGAGACAGCCTTGTTAGTTTCACTAAATTTAAAACAAATTTTCAGTTGATAAAGACAGAACATTTATTCAATAATTTTTTAACTAGTTATTATAAAATATTAGCAGATTATATATACAAAACTTTTTGATTCTCCTAGCTCTGTACCTGGAACTGAAATATTAAATGTTAATGCTTTGAACAGACATTTGAAAATCATCTGTTACATAAAACTTTAAAAGCTGAAGTACTTACAGTGAGTTTACTATTTTCTGCTTTGATGACTAGATTGGCAAGTTTTTGCATTGTCTGAAAGAGATCCTTTTCAGAGTAGGAACTGTAGTGGTTTAATGTCTCCGTCTGAAAATATAAGACTGTTACTGAGACACAATAACATTCAATTCTTTCCTGCATTACATCTGTTTGCAGAACTCAATAATGGACCCTCGTGTTTGACAGAAGTCCCAAAGCAAAACTTGATATAGGCAAACAAGAGCTGTCTCCATAGGATGACACATGCCCCCGATGGCACTTTGAATGAATAGTTATGGCCGATGTAAGAGTCTTGGACCCGGGTCTTGCGCGCGACACGTCGTCTGTGGTACAAATTCATGCCCAATAACTTTAAAATCCATGCATGAATGACAAAGATATGGACCGGACACGCCCATCAATGCACTATCATGAAATATGACCTTTAACGTCTTAGTGTGACCTTGACCTCTGAGCTACAGACCTGGGTCTTGCGCGCGACACGTCGTCTTGCTGTGGTACACATTCATGCCAAGTTATTTGAAAATCCATTTATGGATGACAAAGATATGGACCGGACACGAATGCACCATCATGAAAAATGACCTTTAACGTCTAAGTGTGACCTTGAAATTTGAGCTACGGACCTGGGTCTTGCGTGCAACATGTCGTCTTACTGTCGTACACATTCATGCCAAGTTATTTGAAAATTCATTCATGGATGACAAAGATATGGACCGGACACGAAAATTGCAGACAGATCGACAGACTGTTCAAAAACTACATGCCTCCCTTTGGGGGCATAAAAACTGGTATAAGCACCAGGGCTCGACACTAACACTGGTCCGCTGGTCCGAGGCCAGTGAAAAGCAACAAGGACCAGTGAAATGTTTGGAGGACCAGTAACTGTTTCATTTAAAAATTTAGTGGAAACTGCTCTTCGGACCAGTGGCCCAAAATGGTTAGTGTCTAGCCCTGAGCACAAGTTTAGCAATAATAGCCAAGCACCAAATGCTGTTTTGATAGTAAATGCTTGTAATAATGAACAATCTGCATGGATTTAAGGAGCACAGAAATGCATTTCTTTCAGATCAATGTCAAATATATAAACCAAATATGAACAAATCACTAATAGCAACCAACAATTAGTGCTTGAAAGTACCAAACAGTAACAATAGAGAGCCTTACCCATTTACTGCTATCAAGGAGTTTCATGGAAAGACAAAGGGCTGCGGCAGCTATTTGTGACGGCAAGTATTGCACCATATCATACTCCACTATAGTCAGTTCCATCAAGTATTTGGCTAGTGTGTGTTTGTTGGCATCAACCTGAAGAAACAAGACAAAGCATAAAGTAATCAAAGCGGCTAGGCTAGCCTTAAAAATATCTTTATTTCCCTTCCGCAACCCATGCCAACGAGGGTATGGTAGGTAGGTAGGGAAAATTTTGTATGACAATTTCATCCACGTTATTCATCTCTTAAGAACTCCAATGTTTCAAAATATCTTGCTTAACATTGAACTTACTTTAAATCTTTAAAAACTATTTTGATAGATGCACCAGGGCTAGATATTACGGTCTTTCCCTTGGGAAAAACCTTGTCTAAAATAATGTGCACCTTGGTGACGTCACAATTTTGACGTCAAACTAAGTAATGCCGGGAACTTGTCAACACAATTTTGAATGCGATAAGAAAAATGACCTAACATGTCCTGTGTAAAGACAACCGTTTTCCCAACCATCAGGACAGCTTGGATAAAAACCTTGCTAACACTCGGTTTTTCATTCCACACTGTCCGTCCAGTAGGGAAAACCCCGTCTTACACAGGCAGGCACGTAAGATTCTATTAAGTACACCAAAAAGTTTTTAAATTTAAAATCTGGCTTTAACATAAAAATCAGCAGTCATCGGTAATTCATGCGAATTTAATAGATTATACATTAGTAAAAAAAAGCATTCTGAACCATATAAAATAGGTTAACTTAAGTACATACCTGGCCAGCTTTAGAATTTCTTCTTAGGAAATGCAGGCATAAAGGTCTTCCAAAACTGAAGTTTAATGTTTTCAATATATTCTGTTCCATTTCTAATATTTCCTTTTTTGTGTATGCATTGTCTGTTATATATACAAAGTCTGCCACTTCTGGTGCATACATTTCTTCGTATTTTGAAGCTATCAACATTGATGTTACACCTACTAGCTGTAGTTTATTTCTTGAAACTGGACTTTCCTGAAGAGAAACAATCACATGGTAAAACACTTTAAACATAACACCTTTGTGCAGTACATGGAATTTTCTTTCAATCCGATGTTATTTGTACTTAGCTGTATTTATTTGGAAGTGTGGTAAATATGGCAGTACTAGCCTTATTTCCAGTGACGCAGTGGTATGCCTCTACATTCCCTCTGCCCTTTTTTAACTGGCACCACGCTACCTTTAAAATAAACCTCCCTGCCATATCCCGCCCTTTATCCTGCAGATATGCCTTGCTGATTTTTTGTTCAGCAAATGAAGTCACAGCGAGAGCACACAGGCGAAAATCAATAATGTGTTAAAATCAATTGATACAGGGTACTGATCCTGTGTACTGTCAAAAAGGCACCAATTACCAAGTTATCCCAAAGTGGCCAGTTGATTACAGAGCATATGAAAAGTGCCCAGTAAGATTTCTTCATGCAAGTTTTAAAATTAGACCACTGTTCAGTATAATGAGTATATCAATGCAGTCTGATCCTGGGTCATCTGAAAGAATGCCAAGACAAATCTTGAAACTCTCGCCAGGACTAAAAAAACATTTTTACGCAATTATAAATCTAGTGTGTATACCTGTAAAAATCTGTCTATAATGGCTACTGTGAGGTAGAGTGTCTCTTGTAACAAGTGAAATCTATGATGAACCTGACATAGCCAATCTATCAAGATAGCACGCATCTTTCCTGTAATCTCTTTATTTTCTAAATAGTTGGATCTTATTGGGTATTTTACCTGAAACAGGGATGAGAATGTTAGATAATCTTACAACACAATATATGTACCAAGAAAATATTTAATGCCTGAAAAAAATTCTCTGAATTTCTAGATTTTATATACTTCATCTCTATAAATACACAATTCTATAATCAACTTGATTTTTTTCTGAAACGTAATACTTCTAGTTTGTTTAATAAATACTCATTCATTTTAGCTTTATGGTGATGAAAATCGCTTTTTAAATCACATTTTTTCTTTAGATCAGGGGTCCTGAAATATTTTCAGAGTCTACTTGTCCACGGACAAGTTGGGCCCACAAATCCACTTGTGTGTACCAAAGAAGAGCTTGTCCGTACTTTTTAGTTTAAAAAGGAAAGGATCAGCATTATCATTACTAAATAAACAAATAATACAAACATACACTTCTGTTGACTTCTATTTTGACTTATATAAAGTTTTTATGTTATGACTAGAACCATCCATTTGAAAATATGTTATAACTAGCAAGCTAAGTGACTAGAACATCCACTTGAAAATATGTAATGACTAGCAAGTTAAGTGAGTAGAGAATAATTAAGAACACTTGAACACATGCCATTGACAAAAATAATCTCATTATGCCTAGAATTTCTACCCTGGTCCCATAACATTCACTGAATACTGCACTGGTCTTTCAGGGGTCCTGAGATAAGCTGTCCGAGTTGTTAAATGTCAAAACAATTGACTCGAAAAATTACGCCACAAATTTTGGCTACTAAACTTTTTTACATAGCGCCAACCTAGCTAATCGATTTTCTGAAAGTCAAAAATGAAAGTAGATAATGGGAATCCCCAGACTGTCACTCATTTTGAACTTCACGGTATAATTTTCCAATAATGATCATTAAATGTAGTAAACCAGTCCACAAAGGCTGCATACATTTTTGTTTTGATAATTTAATGGTCATAAATGATCACAAACAGATTAGATATTGCCTTTAGGCATGCGGAAATCACAGATGACGCCGATTAGTTTCGTTTTCGTTTACCACGGAAATTTTACTTGTCCCCGGCTAAGCCTGCTTCTAAAAACTGCTTGTCCGGACCGAGGAATCCACGAATCGGACAGCTTATTTCAGGACCCCTGAAGATATTTTTAACATACGAGAATGCCCTGCAGCAAATCGCTGTTTTCAATCCTCTTAATTCTTAACAAGCAAAAATTTAAACAGCAGTCATCCTGGATAAAATCCAGACATTGATTTAATTTAGTTACCTCTAAAACTCTCATATATTCATAAATATCATTGACATATTCGCTGACTAGCTGTGGATTTTCTTTGTCGTTTGCATCTATATCCTGTACATTAAATAAAGCCTTGGAGAAAGCCTCTGGGCCTGCATCACTAATGTCCATGGGAGCCGGTACATTCTGCTGTGGATGGACTGTTGCTGTTGGAACTGTGATAGGCTTTGGCACCATGGTAACCCCTGGCTCCAAGAAGTGGAAGGCTTCTTGTTCCTGTTGATTGTAAGAAAATTTTGATAGAAAGATACATAGCAAAATACATCTCTAAAATGCAACCAAAAATAAAAGCTATAGATGCCTTTCATTTATTAAAAAGAAATGAGAATACTGTTATTTACTACATGATGCAAAACATTTACTAAAGTGGAAACCTGGAAATACAGCTTAGAATAATTACATTTTTATGTAAATTTGTAGTCCTAATATATACAAGTTTTCTGGCACTTAGCTCTTATATACAGTCTTCAACAAATACCAATCCTGTCAACGAAAAACAATAAATACCTGTTTAGCACCACTGTCTTCAGCAAGAGCTTTCAAAGATGTTGTGGCTTTACTTTTGGTTAGAATTTTCTGTTGGCGACTAGTTAATTGTACAATTTCCTTCTTCACTGGTCCCTTTTTGGTGGCATCAGAAATTGTGATTGCAGACACTTTGTTACCAATATCTCCCAAAGCATTTCTTTGAGAGGCATGTGATGTGTGAGGTCTCTGAACCAAGTTTGACTTTGTTGCTGCTATTATCTGGTCTGTGTTCTCACTGTTTGTATGCATTCTTGCATTAGCAAGGTTTGCCTGTAGTGAAAAAAGATAGCATCTGAATGAATCTGCCACAAAATAAATGTGTCTTACATTATAAGTTAAACTAAAATAAACAGGTGTGCTGCTTCAGCTAAAATAATTGCTCAATTCTCTGGCCGAAAGTAACAGACATTTGCAAGCTCATTTTACCTTCATTTTCCTATAGATCTTTGACATATATCACCTACCTGGATAGTCCAAATAATTTGACGTTAGAACCGATTCAGAGATATTTTCGTGATAGGGCAGACTCCCGTGGAGAGATACTGACCTATGCAAAAATTATCACAATATCGCAACTTGCGTACAATTAGTTTTACTATTACCTGGGTTTAACAACTGAACATACTGATATGTTCTAGCGATATTATTTTGATTTAATACATTCACACAGTACCTATGCCAATGTTTTTTTTTTTAAATATACACTTCATCAAAGTATAACTTTTATAGCTATGTGAACTTTCTCTGAGATGAAGGGGAAGTATTTTGTCTAACATAACACTTGTAGAACAAATGCGACAATGAAGTTGATGGTGCTGCATCCAAAACATTGAATATGATGAGACATTGGCTAACAAACAGAATGTAACTGTGAAGTCTTACTTATAGGAACATTTTTCTTTGTTGACTAGCTGAAACTATGTAAAAAATGCCAATTAAAGCATACTTAAATTCTTAATTGGAACACAGTAATTATTTATGTATTGAAAAAATTCACACTTCTGCAATTAAACCACCTACACACTTAAATAAGGATTTGGATTAACATACCAAACTGGTTACACAGTTGCAACTTTAGTACATGTACAAAATGGCAACACTGAGAATAATTCTCAAACTGTATCAATTATCAGTTTTAATTTTTGTTTTAAAAATTTATCATAAACGACTTAAAACTGTTGCATTTCAACGACAGCAACAGCTGGCCTAGAATTTTATTTTTAGAACGACAAGTCCAACATGTGTCAACATGTTGGCATGGAGGTGGGATAATCAGAATTATTTAATTTCGGTGCGAATTATAAATTCAAAATAAGTCGCATGTACTAAATTACCATCTCCAAACATACTTGAAGCATTCTATAAAGTATTTCCCTCTATCCAATGCATAAATCTTGAAACATTTTTCTTTCCCAACCAGAGTTACGGTTCACCATCATGGATGCGAAAAGTGACCTTTCTATAAATTTCTCGATTAAATGTTAACAGCACCACAATATATAATTCTTTGACTTACCGAAGCAGCTCTAGTAGTCATTTTGTGCTTTAAGTATAATCAACAAGTGCAACAATAGCTCAAAAAAGATGCAGATTCACTTTCATACTACACAAACAACATCATTTGTACACAACTGACAAGTCTCGGCGAGATTTGTTTAAACAAATCGCGGGTTGTATTTGATTGGACGATGAAAGTTCAAAACATTTTTTTGATTGGTCAAAGTTGTTATTTGTTCATAGCAACCTGATGAAAAAAAAATCATGAAGATTATAAGTGTGATTTTTTTCTAAAAAATAACTGAAAATTGTATCAAAATAATTTTATTCTTTTCGTATTATAAAGTACACCAAATTAAACAATTAATCAGAATAAAAAACATAGCTGACTGAATTTCCCACAGGCCACTGAAAAAATGGCGCAACAGGTGCTCGCATGAACTTCCGGTTGCTGCAAATTACAATTAGAATATATTTTAAAGTATTTCTAAAAAGTAAACAATTGTCATTTTAATACCAGTGAAGTTTGGAATAGTAATTCATAAGGCCTGCAGGCTAAACATATTTTTATTGCCTCCTGTTTCTCCTTTATGAGTAAAAAGTATATGGAAACTGTACATGCACTGTTGTGGTTCCCTGCGTTTCTTTTACAATGTACAGCATTGATGAGCAGAGCCGGGTTCATAGCAAATTGCACCAAATTTAAAAGTATTTATTGTGTTCATTAAGATATGGGTTAATGTTTATTTTTCTTTACACAAGAGTTATTTGTTATATGTTCATTTAATATATAATACGAACTTAGGTGCTACCTAGAAGGCAGAGCTCCCTTGAAAAATCACCAGTGCCCCTTGAAAATTAAAAAGAGTGCTGCTGGAATTATGGATCTGTTTTAGGAAGTTTATGTTCTTTAAGATCTAATATGAACTTAGGTGCTACCTAGAAGGCAGAGCTCCCTTGAAAAAGTCACCAGTGCGCCTTGAAAATTAAAGGAGTGTTGCTGGAATTATCTGGAATCCGTTTTAGGAAGTTTATGTTCATTAAGATCTAGATTCTATTAAAATTTTAAGAATTGATGATAATTCATGATTTCTGAATGAATGTCTTAGAATGCATTAAGATTAAATCTTGACATGCGAAAACTCTACAAGTATGCTATATACGAACTAAAGAAAGTTACGGTTCTATTTAGAAGGAAGAATGTGTCCAACTTTAATTAAGGCAAAAATACTGCTATGATAGACGTCTGGTATGGGAGAATGAAAATCATTTACATGTACAAAGCTTGTTTAAAATCCAAAAGACTAGCCATCTTTAAAAGTTAGTGATGAGAATTTTACCCAGATAAAATCACTGTTTGCCGAAATTCTCGAAAACTCCTGTTTTATTTACTGAACTGCTAAGTTAACAGTCTATGACATTTTTATGGTTAATCTTTTAGCACTACTGGTATAGAATAGGAATGGTAGTAGGAGCCTTTTTGATGTTTGATAATTCATAGGCAATAGGGATTTTTTTCCTAGTAATAAACTCTGGTCAGTGATTTTTAAGCTTGTGGATGAAATATATGTGAACGGGAAGAAGAGCATTATGTGCTTTTCACAGT
The DNA here is from genome assembly GCF_021730395.1 of Mercenaria mercenaria. Taxonomy (NCBI): domain Eukaryota; kingdom Metazoa; phylum Mollusca; class Bivalvia; order Venerida; family Veneridae; genus Mercenaria; species Mercenaria mercenaria. The sequence goes on along the minus strand of NC_069368.1, from coordinate 70,153,418 downwards.
TAAATGCCTGTATATTTTGATCCCAAAACTTTTTTAAAAGTAAGTTTTATCTACAGACCCGACTCACTAACAAAACACTTGTTAAATTTCCCATGAATGACTTTATTTTTTACAATGCTTTTAAAACTCATCATAAATAAATAAAAACTGAAATAAAAAAAAAAACAACAATAAAAAAATGCATCTGCTGAGGATCGAACTCCCGACCTTTGGTTTTAAAAGCGAACTCGCTAACCACTGCACCAATGTGAAAGTATGACGTCATCAGCTCAAATATAAGTATATATAATAAATTTCAGTTATGGAAGCGTGATGAAAATCGTTTCGCATTGAAAATATTGTATTTTATCTGTTTTTTCTTCGTAAAAAATGTATTTAGCACTAAATTCTTATTATCAAACGCTTATTTACATTTTTATTCAACGTTCAAAGCAGTAAGCGAAACGTTTTTGTCAGCCGTAAACAGCAAGCGTCTACTGACGTCTTACTGATTAATTACTATGAGCATTGTGTGCTGGAAGAAACCCGAACAACACCGATTCCAAAAAAGTACCACGAATTTTCAACTCGATAGTAATTCTTTACACAGTTTTATTCATTTTGTTTTTTTCACACGTTTAACCGTAATGCGACGCTGTCGGCGCCGCTTTGCGGCGCCGGTAGCTCTGCTATTAAAATTTTTATGAATTAATGATAATTCATGATTTCTGAATGAATGTCTTAGAATGCGTTAATGATGAGAATTTTACCCAGAAAAATCACTTTTTTGACGAAATTCTCGAAAACTCCTGTTTTATTTACTGAACTGCAAAGTTAACAGTCTATGACATTTTTATGGTTAATCTTTTAGCACTATTGGAATAGGAATGGTATAGTAGGAGCCTTTTTGATATTTATTGATAATTCATAGCCAATAGTTTTTTCCTAGTAATAAACTCTGGTCAGTGATTTTTAAGCTTGAGGATGAAATATATGTGAACGGGGAGAAGATCATTTTGTGCTTTTCACTGTTCAATGCCTGTAAGTTTTGATCCAAAAACCTCTTCTTTTTAAAAATAAAAAAGTTTTATCTACTTACTACTGTATAGACAGTTCTACAATGGAACCTGACATCACTAACAAAACACTTGTTAAATTTCACATGAATGACTTTATTTTTTTACAATACTTTCAAAACCCATAATAAATAAAAAAAAAAAAAAAAATGAAAAAAATGAAATAAAAAAGAAATTAAAAAAAAAAAAGACGCTTCTGGTAAGGATCGAACTCCCGACCTCTGGACTTCAACGCGACCTCGCTAACCACTGCACCAATGTGGTAGTATGACGTAATTATACAAATATAAGTATATATAATAAATTTCAGTTATGGCAGCGTGACGAAAATAGTTTCGCATTGAAAATATTGTATTTTACCTTTCTTTCTTCGTAAAAACTGTATTTAGCAATAAATTCTTATTATCAGGCGCTCATTCACATTTTTATTCAACGTTCAAAGCAGTAAGCGAAACGCTTTTGTCAACCGTAAACAGCAAGCGTCTATTGACGTCTTACTGATTAATTACTATGAGCATTGCGTACTGGAAGAAACCCGAACAACACCGATTCCAAAAACTTACCACGAATTTTCAACTCGATAGTAATTCTATACACAGTTTTATTCATTTTCTTTTTCATACGTCTAACTGTAATGCGACGCTGTCGGCGCCGCTTTGCAGCGCCGGTAGCTCTGCTATTATAGCAGTCGGTTATAAAAGCTCTTCTCGAGCTTATGTTTCTTGTTAGGAAGTGTCTTGGTGTACGGATCCGTACCTCTAGAATCTGAATCTTATTGATTCTAGAGGTACTGATCTGTACCTCTAGAAAGCCTGTTAGGTGTTTTCAAGGGGTACGGACCTCCTTTTTCTAGAGATTTAGGGTTATTTATATCTTAAATTTTGTTGAAAATGAAATAACAAATAAGTCGTAACCAGACTTCACTTAAAACTTGGATCTAATTGGTTTACAGAAACCAGCGTTCACCCGATTGTTTACCTTCTCTTTCAAAACCTAAATAACCGAAGAACTCCAAATGAATACACTGTTCCGTGCCGATTAGTTTGTTGTCAAATAAACTGTTGATAACAGCTAGATTAATGAATGAATCTATCCCTTATAAATGAATTCTATTTGAAATTCAGCAAATAAATAAATAAGGCATAATAATATGCATCAATTTATTTTGTTATTTAACAAGGTATAATGATAATTCAATTGTTTGTGAAAACGGCCCATGTATCTCGTAACGGCTACCAAATGTGTGAAAAACATGAATACACTAAGGGTTAATTATCAATTGAAAAAAGTTTTTTCCCCAACATATTTAACATTATTTTATTTAATCTTTATATCTTTTTTTCCTGCCAGTTTGAATCCTCGATCGTGATCAGATTTATTTGGGATTCCTCAGTTATTTATAATATTTACGTTCTGAAAGAAAATGTAACAAATCGGATGAATGATAGTATCTGTAAACCATTTAGATCCGAGTTTAAGGTGAATTCTAATGAAATGTTATTTGTTATTTCATTTGCAACAAAATTTGAAATGTAAATTACACTTAATCTCTAGAAAAACGGAGGTCCGTACCCCTAGAAAACCCCTAACAGGCTTGTCTAGAGACTAGAATCAGATTCTAGAGACACTTCCTTCTTGTTATGATATGTCTTGTAGACTTTAAAATATATCTTTCTTGAATTACCGTAGATTCCCATATATAATGCGCACCCTCAGCGTTCGACACTAACTTTTTTGCCAGGTATCCCAAAGGAATACCTGCTGGGAAATTTAGGAATCCTTACTGAAAATTAGGAGTCCCTGATAACAAAATGTGGTAAGAACATGAAAAAACTAAAATCTAACAAACACAACTGTTTACAGTACTATATGTATTTTATTTCCACTTTATTTCCATTTTACATCAGTGACAACAATAGCTTGTATGACTTTTGCTGTAAAAGAATAATGTCATTTCTGTCCAAGTCCTCTTCCCCCTCATCTTCATTACCATTGTTTTATTTTGCACATTGCCTAAAAGTGGGTGGGGTTTAATGTTTGCATGCTTTTATTATCAGCAAATTCTTCTAAATAAGAGCTGCTTTGGCAACAGTGATCATATTTTTCGTAAATGCAGACGTTTTATTGGCTTTTTATTTCAGTTTGTACTAGAAAAATCTTGTAAGAAATGATAAAAATGTTCGAAAATGTCGGTCTAGAAAACGAGTGACAAATACGAAAAACAAAAGTAACAGTTAAAGTTCTTGAAAAGAGAACTGTTTTAACTTTATTTTCTCATTATACCACGTATAATTTCTGCTTATTTAATTTGTTTTGCCCAAACAAAGCCTCGGCAATGATAATAAATTGGTTATAGACCGTAACGGCCAACCGGCTCATGTAATCGTATCGAGCACACAAAATGATGGTACAAACACGATAATCTAAGGCTGCATTGTTTATCAATTAATTTGTAAACATTGATCAATAAATACCTTTGATAATGACAAGGCATATTGTACTAAATACAAACCTCGAGATAAGCAAGTGTCATTTGGCGCGTGGCGTGACTGACATCTGTCGGTAGCTAATTAACATACGACGCTCCGCCTACTGCCATATTTCCGCTTGTGCTGGCGAACAATATTGAAATTCACTGGGATTTTGATTGACAGGGGGCAGAACTATCGAACTTGGAACGCATCTAAGTAAATTTCCGCGAGTCAAGCCGACGCACGTGCCATAATTTATGCGGGTAAAATACGAGTTTTTCTCGATTTTAGCGGGTCAAAACCCAGGACCTAGGGTCAACTGAACGCCCTGGCTTAGCAAAAGACCGATGTTTGAGCGAACAAGACTGGGGAATTTCATTTTTTTAGAATCATATTTTATCTGAAAATCAAGAGTCCCGACGGAACACCGAAATTGTGAACTTTAGGATCCCTTGCAGATTTTTGGTGTCCTCGGGATCCCGGGACACCGTTAGTGTCGAACGCTGCACCCTGTATAATGCGCACCCCAGATTTTCGCCCAAAATCCTGGAGAAATAAATAATTTTTGGTCAACTTTGAGGTGGATGGAAAACGAAAGTTACTAAGAGTTTACATCGACACCAGTAAAAAATTCTACCTCCGTGGCGGAGAGCAGCATCGGTCTCGCAGTACTACCAATTTTTGTTTTCTCGAAAATAAAACTAGTAAAATATCGTTATATTTGTTTTTTTTCTTTTTTAGCTCACCTGTCACAAAGTGACAAGGTGAGCTTTTGTGATCGCGCGGTGTCCGTCGTCCGTCGTCCGTCCGTCCGTCCGTGCGTCCGTCCGTCCGTAAACTTTTGCTTGTGACCACTCTAGAGATCACATTTTTCATGGGATCTTTATGAAAGTTGGTCAGAATGTTCATCTTGATGATATCTAGGTCAAGTTCGAAACTGGGTCACGTGCCGTCAAAAACTAGGTCAGTAGGTCTAAAAATAGAAAAACCTTGTGACCTCTCTAGAGGCCATAATTTTCAATGGATCTTCATGAAAATTGGTCAGAATGTTCATCTTGATGATATCTAGGTCAAGTTCGAAACTGGGTCACGTTCGGTCAAAAACTAGGTCAGTAGGTCTAAAAATAGAAAAACCTTGTGACCTCTCTAGAGGCCATATATTTCACAAGATCTTCATGAAAGTTGGTCAGAACGTTCACCTTGATGATATCTAGGTCAAGTTCGAAACTGGGTCACGTGCCTTCAAAAACTAGGTCAGTAGGTCAAATAATAGAAAAACCTTGTGACCTCTCTAAAGGCCATATTTTTCATGGGATCTGTATGAAAGTTGGTCTGAATGTTCATCTTAATGATTTCTAGGTCAAGTTCGAAACTGGGTCACGTGCCATCAAAAACTAGGTCAGTAGGTCTAAAAATAGAAAAACCTTGTGACCTTTCTAGAGGCCATATATTTCACAAGATCTTCATGAAAATTGGTCAGAACGTTCACCTTGATGATATCTAGGTCAAGTTCGAAACTGGGTCACGTGCCATCAAAAACTAGGTCAGTAGGTCTAAAAATAGAAAAACCTTGTGACCTTTCTAGAGGCCATATATTTCACAAGATCTTCATGAAAATTGGTCAGAACGTTCACCTTGATGATATCTAGGTCAAGTTCGAAACTGGGTCACGTGCCATCAAAAACTAGGTCAGTAGGTCAAATAATAGAAAAACCTTGTGACCTCTCTAAAGGCCATAATTTTCATGGGATCTGTGTGAAAGTTGGCCTGAATGGTCATCCTGATGATATCTAGGTCAAGTTCGAAACTGGGTCACATGCGGTCAAAAACTAGGTCAGTAGGTCTAAAAATAGAAAAACCTTGTGACCTCTCTAGAGGCCATATATTTCATGAAATCTTCATGAAAATTTGTCATTATGTTCACCTTGATCATATCTAAGTCAAGTTCCAAAGTGGGTCACGTGCCATCAAAAACTAGGTCAGCAGGTCAAATAATAGAGAAACCTTGTGACCTAACTAGAGGCCATATTTTCCATGGGATCTGTATGAAAGTTGGTCTGAATGTTCATCTTGATGATATCTAGGTCAAATTTGAAAGTGGGTCACGTGCCGTCAAAAACTAGGTCAGTAGGTCTAAAAATAGAAAAACCTTGTGACCTCTCTAAAGGCCATATTTTTCAATGGATCTTCATGAAAGTTGGTCTGAATGTTCAACTTGATGATATCTAGGTCAAATTCGAAACAGGGTCATGTGCGGTCAAAAACTAGGTCAGTAGGTCTAAAAATAGAAAAACCTTGTGACCTCTCTAGAGGCCATACTTGTGAATGGATATTCATAAAAATTGGTCAGAATGTTCACCTTGATGATATCTAAGTCAAGTTCGAAAGTGGGTCACGTGCCTTCAAAAAGTAGGTCAGTAGGTCAAATAATGAAAAAACGTTGTGACCTCTCTAAAGGCCATATTTTTCATGGGATCTGTATGAAAGTTGGTCTGAATGTTTATCTTGATGATATCTAGGTCAAGTTTGAAACTGGGTCAACTGCGATCAAAAACTAGGTCAGTAGGTCTTGAAATAGAAAAACCTTGTGACCTCTCTAGAGGCCATACCCTTGAATGGATCTTCATGAAAATTGGTCAGAATGTTCATGATGATATCTAGGTCAAGTTTGAAACTGGGTCACGTGCCTTAAAAAACTAGGTCAGTAGGTCAAATAATAGAAAAGTCTTGTGACCTCTCTAGAGACCATATTTTTCAATGGATCTTCATGAAAATTGGTCAGAATTTTTATCTTTATAATATCTAGGTCAAGTTCAAAACTGGGTCACATGAGCTCAAAAACTAGGTCACTATGTCAAATAATAGAAAAAACGACGTCATACTCAAAACTGGATCATGTGGGAAGAGGTGAGCGATTCAGGACCATCATGGTCCTCTTGTTTAATTAAATATTTTGAATAAGAAGAAAGCAACTGTTTCAATATTTCGGAATGGTATCTTTCGAAATGACATGAGCTTCTCAATTCAAAACGATAACAAAAGGTGTGATAGTCTTTTTGTTACGACAAATAGCCAGTAATTGTTGGCAATTAGCTTGTCACCTCGTGTCAATTTTGTTGTTCACAGTTTGATTTCGGTTAAAGATAATATTCGATTTTCTATTAGTATCATAATGTTTGTGAATTTTAATATTTCTTTCATCAAAATACTTATAAATTTATATGAAACTAATTTTGTTTGAAAGAAAAATAAACTACTCGATCTTTTACGGAATGTAACGGCAATCTTGGATTTTAGCGTAGACAGTAAGCGCGGAGAGTAGTTTCCATTTACAAAAAAGGCGAAAATCGGAAAGGAAATTTGTTTTGAAGTTGGAAAATCGTCTATACCTGTGTATAATGCGCACCCACGATTTGGGGGGTGGTCTCGGGGGTCAAAAAACTGCGCATTATACATGGGTATCTACGGTAATCAGTAAGTGAATGTTAATAATCACATGTTAAAATCAGATTAACTACCTTTAAGGTAGGTAGTTCTGCATGTTTGGATCAAAATTTTTTCTGCAATGTAGATTTTGATTAAATTCTGATTTTTCAAAACTTCAGAATATATTTAGAAAATTCAGCAAATAAAATGCTTGATTTTTTGCTAGACTGATTTGGGAAAATTGAACCTTACACAATTTTTCATAATGGGAGTCTATGGGAAAATCACAACTTTCATAGCATTTTCACCAATAGTAATGTTTCTACAATGTAGATTTTAATGAAACTTCTCACAGTTGTAAATAAACATATGGCCTATAATGTGATGAAATAAAATGTATAGGTCCGTGTGCTTAATGTTGAGATATTTGACCATGTTTAAAGTGAAATGCACATTTTACGCTAATTCTAAGACATTATTTCGAAGTATTCAACATGTTATTATCATATTTTAACTTTGGAAAGATAGTAATAGTGCTATTGTAATAATTAAATGTACTCACAGGTTACCTTTTAAATTCATAAATGACGTTACGCCATCACTTCCAGTTTATCAAACATGCAGATCTACCTTAAGGGTGTACTAGACCCAAATTTTATATTTGAAAACATGAGTAAATACTTCATATAGTTTATGTAACTATAAAATTAACAAGTTTATGTGTATAACAGTACTATAAAATAGTTAAAATAGTACATGCTGCATATGCATGTATAGCTGAACATGGTATATTAAATGTTCCCTAAAAAACTTGAAGTTTTATAAACTATGGACTGCATAAAGTTTACTTATGAATGGAGCTCTACATACAAAATTAATTTATATATTTAGTAAAGTTAGAATATATTTGATGAGGATTTTTCTACCTTTGAAGTAAATGTCTAAATATTTTAAAGCTATATCAAGGGTAGAATTCACCTATTTTTGCTCTCACAAATTTTTGCTAGTACGAGAAATATCAACTTTACTTGCAAATTTGATCAACCATTTTCCGATGAATGTACCTTGCTATTTTTTGCTGAGTCACAACAGATTGATGCATACTGTGCATTGAATGCATATTTACAGCAGCTTAAAATCAAAAGTTGAAGAAATTAATTTGTCACTATTTCCCAGACATGCCTACCTTTTGACATTGCAATTTGCAAAAGATTTGATGAAAATGCAGGGATTTTAACAAAGCCTGTAATAGTGAGTATCTGCATATGATGCAGCTGTTTTTGGACATTTTAAATGCTAGTGTTGATCGGTGTGGGTTCGAAACTCATGAGTCAGAAATATTTGACATCTTAGATGCAGGACTAGTATTTAAGAATTTCTTAAACATCAACATAGCTAAAATACATAACTTCTGAACTTTTTTTTCCACTTTTAGCTTTTGCATTCACAAAAAATTGCCACAATATAGAAAGAGTACTCACAGTTTTCATTTTTCACTTTGCTAATTTGAACCTTGTAATGTAATTTAGGTTTATCAAAAGAGACAACATAATGTAATAGATAAACTATAACTTACCATAATTTCTGCCAGTGGTCAGCAAATTAATTGTTATGTCTGTGAAAAAGGAAACAGAGAAGCTCTTCAATCTTGTATATAAAAGACAGGTCCTTCATGTATTTTACACATACAGAAATATTTTTTGCTTATAAATACATATATTTCTTTGTTTACATCAGAGTATTCTTTCTCTTTAGTTAATTGTTAATGCACTGATTAGCAAATAATACTAGTTGTAGTTATTCTTTGAGAAGGACATTAGCACATTGTGACAGTTTGTAGAGAAATTGTAACATCTCATTAACAAAGGTGTGGATGTGCTAACTGACAGTTTTTGTGGCATATGCTACTTGCAAAAACATGTGTTCTTTATTTATTATTTAAAAAGCCAGTACAAATTTTTAATGTAAAGACAGGAAATAAGTGGTCATTTAAATTACCTAGAAGATGTTGGCATATATAATTATTATTCATAACTTTATCATGACATCACAGTACATTAGGGGTTATAATTGACCAATCAGAGAGCTGCATTTTCGAGTACCTGCCAGTTTCCACTTGGGTATAACTAAATATATTTACAATGAAGATATAGTGGCTTTAAAAATAAATATCAAACTATTTTAGAAATCAAATAAAAAAAATTCAGTGCACATGCCCCAGATGACACTACAAACAACAAAACTTTGAAGTTTCATTGAAATATTATATTGATGTAATACCTTAATTTTAGTTTAAAGTTTGAGATTTTACACAGGGAGTCTATGATAAAGTCCGAGTAAAATGTAATCAATACCCAAGTAAAATAAGTATAATTCCACAATGTTTTGGACATGTTAAAATTATGAATACAACGTTTTTTGCTAATACATACCTAGAGAAAATAGCTTTAAAGATAAAATTAATTTACTGCTGTTCAAAATTTATGAAAACTTTTCTCCTAAACTATCAAAGCTATTGCTTTGAAACTTGCAACTCTTGTTCACTATCATAAGCTGACTCTGTACAGCAAGAAACAGAACTCCATCCTGCTTTTTGCAAGAATTATGACCCTTTTTGGACTTAGAAAATCAGATTTCTTGGTCAAGTTTTGTGTTTAGGTCAGCTTTTCTCCTAAACTATCAAAGCTATTGCTTTAAAACTTGCAACACTTGTTCACCATCAAGAGCTGACTATGTACAGCAAGAAACATAACTCCATCCTGCTTTTTGCATGAATTATGGCCCCTTTTAGACTTAAAAAATATCAGATTTTTTGGTTAAGTTTTGCGTTTAGGTCAACTTTTCTCCTTAATGGTCAAAGCTATTGCTTTAAAGCTTGAGCAGTTATTTGCCATTAAAAGCTGACTGCACAGCAAGTATCATAACTCTACATTGCTTTTTGCAAGAATTATGACCCCTTTTGGACTTAGAAAATCATGGGTAGGACAATATTTCTATTATACAGCGTCTGCACCCACAAGGCAGTGCTCTTGTTTCATTTGTCTGTCCTTTGAAGTATCCATATGCCTAACACAGTTATTTGTCTTAATGCAAGTAGGGTAGGATACAAAGTAGATATTATTCCATAATGGTAACATGATTCCTGGGCAGATGCAAGGTGTCTATTTCATGATAATTGATTAAAGAATAGTTTGTCTCTTATACATTATTTGACATGTAAATATTAGTACCAGTATTTACACCCCCATGCTGAGTCCTGGCCTCCTAGTGACCTTGTAGATCTTAAAGAAATTAGCAGTTTTTAGATTTTTTGGATGCCTTTGAAAATTAAAAAAAAAAGACAGTCTCAAAAACTTGCATGTATTGATTTGAAACCTTGTAGGATGGTTCAAAAACTCATTTTACACCCCAATGGTGAGTCCTGGGCTTCCTAGTGACTTTGATCTTTTGTTTAGAAAAATAGAAATTAATTGAAAAATAAAGAAATAATCTAAAGTCCTGATATTTAACAATTTCAGTTTATCAGAATGTGAAGCTATGCACCTCCACTTATCAAAATTTTAGTTTTATTTGCAATAGTCTTAAAAATATATGAGTATAAAACAGAGCATGAGTCCAATTGCCCTTGGGCGAGACACTCTCTGATGGTGGCCTTGTTAGCCTTAATGAAGTAGAAGACCCCTATTGTTTTTAGGGTCAGTAAATCTAAGGTCAAAGTCACAGGGGCCTGAGCCTTGAAAACGGTTTCCATTCAATAAGTTGAGAACCACTTGACCCAGGATGTCATATGCTACTGTATATTGTGTTTCAAGGGTCAGGTGAGTGACTTAGGGTCAATATGCCCCTCTTGTATGTCTCATTATTTTTAGCTTGACTATACGAAGTATAAGGAGAGCTATCCTACTCGACCCGGCGTCGGCATTGGCGTCTTTCCGCGTCCCCACCTTGGTTAAAGTTTTTTTTATACTTTCTCTTTTTTTCAACTTATCTCTGTAATTACTTGATGGATTTGATTCAAACTTGAAATACTTATTCCTCATCATCATCCACATCATCTGACATAAGGGCCATAACTCTGGCACCAATATTTCATGAATTATCCCCCCTTTTCACTTAGAATTTCAGGTTAAAGTTTTGATGCACTTTCACTCTATCTCTGTTATTACTGAATGGATTTGATTCAAACTTAAAATAGTTGTTCAACATCATCACCCACACCGTATGATGCAAGGTGCATAACTCTGGCACCAATTTTTTATTGATTATTCCCCCTTTTTACTTAGAATTTTAGGTTAAAGTTTTGATGCACTTTCACACTGTCTCTGTTATTACTGAATGGATTTGATTCAAACTTAAAATAGTTGTTCAACATCATCACCCAAACCATATGACTCAAGGTGCATAACTCTGCCACCAGTATTTAATGAATTATGCCCCTTTTTGCTTAGGATATACTTATATAGTGTTTTGATACATTTTATCTTTACCTCTCTTATTACTTTAAGTTGATATTTTTGACATAGATTCAGGCTATTGTGCAATATCTTCATCCACCATTTGAGTCATTAAACACTCCAGTGACAGCTCTAGTTTCCTCAGATGTGCCCAGTTTCACTATCCAGCATCGAAATAGTCGAGCGCGCTGTCTCCTGTGACAGCACTTGTTTCTTGAGTCAGCCCCTTATTGACTTCCAAGCATTTGTCATACAATGTTGACATCGTTATTCCATTATAATTCTGTTAGTACGATTGTGATCGTTGTGTGAATTGTTCTATGTATTTAACCCTTACCAAGTTACCCTGCTAAATTTCTATAATGAATTTGTTCATCTTTCAATTTGGACAGTACCATTAACTGTTAAAAGGAGTCCTTACCACTGCACTGTTTAGCATGATAAGGGTTAATAGACATAGAATGCTTCCTATATTATCTGCATAGACTTTTGATTAATTTTTTTGTTTTTCATTTACACCCCCCCCCCCCCCCCCCCCCAAAAAAAAAAAAAGTGGGAGTGGTTGGTGTTTATTTTTTACCAGAACATAAAAAATGATGTTTGTTAGTAAGTCTGAAACTGAGATTGTTGATAAACTCAATACGTAGGAAATATAAGAGATTGTATTGACAGAGGAAGAGTCCAGTTGCATTTGTTTCCCTTTGTTATATGAAAATTTTGGAGTTTTTTCCAGATAGGGTCAAGTTACTATAAACAAGTATATCAATATCTCATCCACATGTTAATACAGTTTATACAAGGAAAAATAAATATAAAATACTATGTGATCATTCTTTATACAAGACTTACAAGAGACTAAATGAACAAAACTTTTTAGGTTTAAGTCACTTTCTGGTGGCTGCTGCCACCAATGTCAAAAAGCATACTTACTTTGAGATATCAACCAGTTCTTAAAGACCATTCTAACAATAAATTCCAATAACAAGAACAATGACTGAATATTTCCAAAAAGGGAAGATATGCAGTGCTGCCAGGTATGGCGTAAAAAACATTTTATTGTAAATATGGCGACAAAAAACAACATAAACTGAAGTCTATGTTTTATTTAACAAGTGTATGAATACAAAAATTCAAATTTATGGTCAGACCTTGCTGTCACCTGAACTGAAGCAATGGCATTTAGCTAAAGATTGTTCTTAATCACTGTACCATACCATATAGTACAGTCCCAGAGGTCTTGTAGCTAGTAACATAGAAAAGTGGAAACCCATCATGACACAAATGAAAATGCTGCAGGCTCGGTTTGGCTAATCCAGTGGAAGTGTTTGCTACAGTCTTACTATTTGTGGGTTCCAGACAATCTGGACTGAAAAAATTATATGAACCTGCAGTGAGGCCAAAATTAAAATTAGGTTTGTTTGCTCTCTCCCGACCGACCCGCGAAAAACACCGCGATCCGAATTTTTTTATTGGCCCACTGAGCAGAATATTTTTTTATAAGTTCCGATCAGCTGCAGATCGCGAACAGTAACCCAAACTGCATTCACATGACAGAGCAGCACTTTCAATTAACCCCCGAACGTCTATCACTTTCAATTAACCCCCAAATTTCTATCACTGGCCGATAATTACATCAGCCAGTGTGTTTGCATCACAAGGTGTGAAAAATATATTAGATGACTGATGATTGCTGCATTGACAAGCTTTCAAAATTTGTTTCATGTTGCCGACGAGTGCAAAAAACTAATTTTCAAAGGGCCAAATACCATACTTACGTCAGACTGTTAAAATACTTTTCTAGATGTTAAATGCTATTTTTGCTCATACATATCAATAATTATGTTGCAAATAAGAATCAATCTTTTACAGAAAGTGTCATAAAAAGGAAGCAACTATTCACGTGCACAAAGTCGTCTGCTGCAATATTGCTGTCAGTTCTAAAAAAATGTATTAAACCGCAAAAAAACTATGTACAAAACTGTAAGAACCTCTAGTTCAACATCTTAGAATACTTTTGGTAAATTTGAAATGAGATCTATTGCGCACGCCTGCATTAATATTTACGTAGTGGGTACGTAATTATAATTTTAGCGGGAAAGAAGCACGTGCGTTTCATGACTGATATTGTTTTGCGGAAGGGTTACTCCAGTCTCTTTTTCAGGGTCAATATGAATCAAAAGAGTATTTACAGCAGGAACTATTATTTTCTGGCCATTTCTGGTTCTGAGAAGGGTTACCTGTCTTATTCATTCAATACATCTCTCCCGATTAAACTCGTAGGCGCTGCCACCAAAAGCGTTATGGATGCCGCCATTTTTAGCTTGACTATTCGAAGAACAGGGGAGTTATCCTACTCGCCCCGGCGTCAGCGTGATCGTGAGCGTACCACCCCAAATATTTTCAAAGTCCATTGAGATATTGCTTTCATATTTTGCATACTTGTTTACCATCATGACCCCAGTCTGTAAAAAGGAGGAGGCAACTCTATCAAGCATTTTGAATGAATTATGGCCCCTTTTCGACTTAGAATATGCTTATTGTAATGTTAAAGTTTTACTCATCGCTTATATTATACTATCAAGCACTGAGAATAGTCGAGCGCGCTGTCCACTGACAGCTCTTGTTATTCGATGTCGCCGCGCAAAATTCATCAACTTATTGGATGTTAATTATGAAAATAGCTCAAAATCTAACGTTTCACGATTTGATATACAGACGGTAAACAAAAATCCTGAATTCTGAGCACTAAAATGAATTTATTGCTGTAGCACACTGTAATATATTTTGGCGGGAAAACAAGACACGTGCGTTTCATGTCAATTAAATGTGTGCATGATTTCCTCGAAACATAATAATTATGCAAATAGATTTCAACTTTTAGAGGCTTATGTAAATTACTTTAAGTAAAGTTTCACAAATGTAGATTGTCTTAATTAGCATACAGTATTGACGGAAGGAAATTTTTAGATTGACGTCTGGAGATAGGAGTGTGACTTTTTTCGGTGAATCCTTTTAAATCCTTTTAAATTACATTACCATGGATCCATAGCCTCACAGATATCACTCTCTCTCCCCATACATTAAGTTCGACTGTTAAAAACACACATTAGCAAAATTGAATAAAAAAATTTAAAAAAGTAAAAAATCAACCCTACGAAATGAAATACGTTTTACACCACCAGCATCCTACCCAGACTGAGGTCCACCTCTTTCAAATAAAATGATAACAAGAATTTAGAATTTCAGTCATTGTTGTAAAAAAGCAGAAAGAAGTTTAATTGTATCTTTTAAAATTAAATAGTTTTTTTTAGATATTCGCATAAGTGTCAGCAAATCAGATATAAATTGACATGAGATAATTATGTTTTCATATTTTATTCATTTATCTTCATGAGAAATATAAAATAATTAGTTATAAGTAGCACTGGAATAGAAAAAATAATTTGCCTACCTACCTACCCAACTTCACAGAGTAGGCTCGGGAGACAACAAACAAAGACTTTTTTAAATGTGGCCTGAAAATATTTATGATTTCCTTTCTGAAACGGCAATTTGTAGCAAGTCATCAGATAACAGATTTTATAAACTTTTAAGAAAATTAACTACATTTTAAACTATCTACCCCTATCGAGCCTTGTTTGGGATTTGAGGAAGCCACCGAACTGGCTTACAGAAGGTCGGTGGTTCTACAAAGGTGCCCGCCTGTGATTATCAAACTTTATGTATAGCATCATCATAAGGTCTTTTCTCAATTTTTTAGCTCACCTGAGCACTGCTCAGGTGAGTTTTTCTGATCGCTCAATGTCCGTCGTCTGGCGTCTGTCGTCTGTCATCTGTCAACATTTAGCTTGTGTATGCGATAGAGGCTGTATTTTTCAATTAATCTTCATGAATGTTGGTCAGAATGATAACCTTGATGAAATCTAGGCCGAGATCGAAAATGGGCCATCTCGGGTCAAAAACTAGGTCACCAGGTCAAATCAAAGAAAAACCTTGTGTATGCGATAGAGGCTGTATTTTTCAATTGATCTTCATGAATATTGGTCAGAATGATTGCCTTGATAAAATCTAGGCCGAGTTCGAAAATGGGTCATCTGGGGTCAAAAACAAGGTCACTAGGTCAAATCAAAGAAAAACCTTGTGTATGCGATAGAGGCTGTATTTTTCAATTATTCTTCATGAATATTGGTCAGGATGATAACCTTGATGAAATCTAGGCTGAGTTCGAAAATGGGTCATCTCGGTTCAAAAACTAGGTCACTAGGTCAAATCAAAGAAAAACCTTGTGTATGCGATAGAGGCTGTATTTTTCAATTGATCTTCATGAATTTTGGTCAGAATGATTACCTTGATGAAGTCTAGGCCGAGTTCGAAAATGGGTCTTCTGGGGTCAAAAACTAGGTCACTAGGTCAAAACAAGGAAAAACCTTGTGTATGCGATAGAGGCTGTATTTTTCAACTGATCTTCATGAATTTTGGTCAGAATGATTACCTTGATGAAATTTAGACTAAGTTCGGAAATGGGTCATCTGGGGTCAAAAACTAGGTCACTAGGTAAAATCAAAGAAAAACATTGTGTATGCAATAGAGGCTGTATTTTTCAACTGATTTTCATGAAATTTAGCCAGAATGATTGCCTTGATAAAATCTAGGCTGAGTTTGAAAATGGGTCATCTTGGATCAAAAACTAGGTCACTAGGTCAAATAGAAGAAAAACATTGTGTATGCAATAGAGGATGTATTTTTTAATTGATCTTCATGAAATTTGGTCAGAGTGATTGCCTTGATGAAATCTAGGTCGAGTTTAAATATGGGTTATCTGAGGTCAAAAACTAGGTCACTAGGTCAAATTAAAGAAAAATCTTGTGTATGCGATAGAGACTGTTTTTAGCTCACCTGAGCAATGCTCAGGTGAGTTTTTCTGATCGCTCGATGTCCGGCATCCGTCGTCTGTTGTCTGTCTGTCAACATTTAGCTTGTGTATGCGATAGAGGCTGTATTTTTCAACTGATCTTCATGAAATTTGGTCAGAATGATAACCTTGATGGAATCTAGGCCGAGTTCGAAAATGGGTCATCTGGGGTCAAAAACTAGGTCACTAGGTCAAATCAAAGAAAAACCTTGTGTATGCAATAGAGGCTGTATTTTTCAATTAATCTTCATGAATATTGGTCAGAATGATAACCTTGATGAAATCTAGGCCGAGTTCGAAAATGGGTCATCTGGGGTCAAAAACTAGGTCACTAGGTTAAATCAAAGAAAAACCTTGTGTATGCAATAGAGGCTGTATTTTTCAATTAATCTTCATGAATATTGGTCAGAATGATATTCTTGGTGAAATCTAGGCCGAGTTTGAAAATGGGTCATCTCGGTTCAAAAACTAGGTCACTAGGTCAAATCAAAGAAAAACCTTGTGTATGCGATATAGGCTGCATTTTTCAACTGATCTTCATGAAATTTGGTCAGATTGATTACCTTGATGAAATCTAGGCCGAGTTCGAAAATGGGTCATCTGGGATCAAAAACTAGGTCACTAGGTCAAATCAAAGAAAAACCTTGTGTATGCGATAGAGGCTGTATTTTTCAATTAATCTTCATGAATATTGGTCAGAATGATTACCTTGATGAAATCTAGGCCAAGTTCGAAAATGGGTCATCTTGGGTCAAAAACTAGGTCACTACCGGTAGGTTAAATCAAAGAAAAACCTTGTGTATGCGATAGAGGCTGTATTTTTCAATTAATCTTCATGAATATTGGTCAGAATGAAAACCTTGATGAAATGTAGGCCGAGTTTGAAAATGGGTCATCTCGGGTCAAAAACTAGGTCACTAGGTCAAATCAAAGAAAAACCTTGTGTATGCGATAGAGGCTGTATTTTTCAATTAATCTTCATGAATATTGGTCAGAATGATAACCTTGATGAAATCTAGGGCGAGTCTGAAATGGGTCATCTCGGGTCAAGAACTAGGTCACTAGGTCAAATTCAAGAAAAACCTTGTGTATGCGATAGAGGCTGTATTTTTAGCTCGACTTGCGAAGAATAGTCTAGCTATTCTACTCACCCTGGCGTCGGCGTCGGCGTCGGCGTCACACCTTGGTTAAGTTTTTGCATGCAAGTACATACAGCTATCAATTAAAGGCATATAGCTTTGAAACTTATTTTTTCTTTTTCTAGGTCAATTACCAACCTCTCTGGGTCAAGTCCCATAACTCTGACATGTATTTTGAGCAAATTATGCCCCCTTTTGGACTTAGAAAATTTTGGTTAAAGTTTTACATGCAAGTTACTATCTCCAAAACTAATGCAGATATTGATTTGAAACTTCACATGTGTCTTCGGGGTTATAAAACTAGTTGATAGCAGCAAGTCCCATAACTCTGACTTTCATTTTGGCCAAATTATGCCCCCTTTTGGACTTAGAAAATTCTGGTTAAAGTTTAGCGTGCAAGTACATACAGCTATTTCTAAAAGGCATATAGATTTGAAACTTATGTTTTCTTTTTCTAGATCAATTACCAACCTCACTGGGTCAAGACCCATAACTCTGACATGTATTTTGAGCAAATTATGCCCCCTTTTAGACTTAGAAAATTTTGGTTAAAGTTTTACATGCAAGTTACTATCTCCAAAACTAATGCAGATATTGATTTGAAACTTCACATGTGTCTTCGGGGTTATAAATCTAGTTGATAGCAGCAAGTCCCATAACTCTGACCTTCATTTTGGCCAAATTATGCCCCCTTTTGGACTTAGGAAATTCTGGTTAAAGTTTTGCGTGCAAGTACATACAGCTATTTCTAAAAGGCATATAGATTTGAAACTTATTTTTTCTTTTTCTAGATCAATTACCAACCTCACTGGGTCAAGTCCCATAACTCTGGCATGTTTTTTTAGCAAATCATGCCCCCTTTTAGACTTAGAAAATTTTGGTTAAAGTTTTACATGCAAGTTATTATCTCCAAAACTTATGCAGATATTGATTTGAAACTTCACATGTATCTTCATGGTTATAAAAACTAGTTGATAGCAGCAAGTCCCATAACTCTGACCTTCATTTTGGCCAAATTATGCCCCCTTTTGGACTTAGCAAATTCTGGTTAAAGTTTTGCGTGCAAGTACATACAGCTATTACTAAAAGGCATATAGATTTGAAACTTATTTTTTCTTTTTCTAGATCAATTACTAACCTCACTGGATCAAGTCCCATAACTCTGGCATGTATTTTGGGCAAATTATGCCCCCTTTTGGACTTTGAAAATTCTGGTTAAAGTTTTACATGCAAGTTTCTATCTCCAAAACTAATGCAGATATTGAATTGAAACTTCACATGTGCCTTCGGGATTATAAAACTAGTTGATAGCAGCAAGTCCCATAACTGATATGCATTTTGATCAAATTATTCCCCCTTTTGAACTTAAAACTCTTTTGATATTTAACCTTTTTGGGTAATATTTTCCTGCTTCTGGGACAATATTTCGAATAGTCGAGCTTGGCTGTCTTACGGACAGCTCTTGTTTGAATTAATCTTCATGAATATTGGTCAGAATGATTTCCTTGATGAAATCTAGGCCGAGTTCGAAAATGGGTCATCTGGGGTCAAAAACTAGGTCACTAGGTCAAATCAAAGAAAAACCTTGTGTATGCGATAGAGGCTGTATTTTTCAATTGATCTTCATGACATTTGGTCAGAATGATTGCATTGATGAACTATAGGTCAAGTTTGAATATGGGTCATCTGGGGTCAAAAACTAGGTCGTTAGGTCAAGTCTAAGAAAAACATTGTGTATGCGATAGAGGCTATATTTTTCGATTGATCTTCCTGAAATTAAGTCAGAATGATTGCCTTGAAATCTAGGACAAGTTTGAATAAGGATCATCTGAGGTCAAAAACTAGGTCACTAGGTAAAATTAAAGAAAAACCTTATGTATGCGATAGAGGCTGTATTTTTCAATTGATATTCATGAAATTACCTCAGAATGATTGCCTTGATTAAATCTATGTTGAGTTTGATTATGGGTCATCGGACTGAAAAAGTAGGTCACTAGGTCAAATCAAAGATAACCCTTCTGTATGCGATAGAGGCTGTATTTTTCAATTAATCTTCATGAAATTTGGTCAGAATGATTGCCTTGATGTAATCTAGGTCAAGTTTAATTATGGGTCATCTGGGTCAAAAAGTAGGTCACTAGGTTAAATCAAAAAAAAAAACCTTGTGTATGCGATAGCGGCTGTATTTTTCAACTGATCTTCATGAAATTTTGTCAGAATGATAGCATTGATGAAATCTAGGTCAAGTTCAAATATGAGTCATCTGGGTTTAAAAACTAGATCACTAAGTCAAATCAAGGAAAAACCTTGTGTATGCAATAGGGACTGCATTTTACACTGGATTTCATAAAATTTGGTCAGAATGGTTGGCTTGATGAAATCTAGGTCAAGTTCGAATATGGGTAGTCTGGGGTGAAAAACTAGGTCTCTAGGTCAAATCAGGGGCCTCCGTGGCCGAGTGGTTAGAGTCGTTGACTTCAAACCATTTGCCCCTCATCGATGTGGGTTCGAAACCTCATTTGGGGCGTAGAATTCTTCACGTGAGGAAGCCATCCAGCTGGCTTACGGAAGGTCGGTGGTTCTACCCAGGTGCCCGCTCGTGATGAAATAGTGCACGGAGGGGCACCTGGGGTCTTCCTCTACCATTAAAGCTGGAAAGTCGCCATATGACCTAAAATTGTGTCGGTGCGACGTTAAACCCAACAAAATAAATAAATAAATAGGTCAAATCAAAGAAAATACTTACTTATACTGAAGATTTTTTGCTCCAATTTTAATGATAATTGGTCAGAATATTTTTTTCCATGAAATCATTAGGTCAAACATGTTTACACTAGCTGTTATGGTGTGTTTCTCAGGTGAGCGACCTAGGGCCATCTTGGCCGTCTTGTTTTTTCAATTGATTTTTATGAAATTTGGTCAGGATGATTGCCTTAATGAAATCTAGGTCGAATTTGAATATTGGTCATCTGAGGTCAAAAACTAGGTCACTTGGTCAAATCAAAGAAAAAGCTTGTGTATGTGATAGAGGCTGTATTTTTCAATTGATCTTCATGAATTTTGGTCAGAATGATTGCCTTGATAAAATCTAGGTCGAGTTTGAACATGGGTGATCTAGGTTCAAAAACTAGGTCATATCTAAGAAAATGCTTGTTTTATCGCAAGAGACCAATTTTTTGGTCCAATCTTAATGAAAATTGGTCAGAATATTTGTTCCATGAAATCACTAGGTCAAACATGTTTTACACTGTTATGGTGTGTTTCTTAGGTGAGCGACCTAGGGCCATCTTGGCCCTCTTGTTTTCAAATCGGGGAGTTGGCCCCTTTTAGGGGCCACTAGAGCTAAAAATAGAGATACCTTTAAGTTACTTCTTATGAGCCGCTGGATGGATCTTCATCAAACTTGGTCAGTAGCATCAATATAAGGCCCTCTTGTTCAGATCTGTTCAAATGGGGCACTGAGCTAAGAACACAAATACCTGTAAACGACTTCTTCTCATGAGCTGCAGAATGGATCCTTATCAAATTTGGTCTGTAGCATCATCGTAAGTTTTTCTCTCAGATTTGTTAGAATGGGGGCACTTAACCCCTTTCAGGGGTGGCTAAAGCTAAAAATGGAAATATCTTTAAACAGCTTCTCATGAACTGCTTGATGGATCTTATCAAACATGGTTTGTAGCATCATTATAAGGTCTTCTCCCAATTTTGAACAAATGGGAGCACTTGGTCCGTTTTAGGGGCCGCTAGAGATAAATAGTAAAACATTTAAACGACTTCTTCTCATAAACCACTTGGTGGATCTTCATTTAGTTGATCTGTAGCATCATTGTAAGGTCCTCTCCCAGATTTGTTAAAATGGTTCTTCTTGGTCCATTTTAGGGGACACCTAAGCTGAAAATTGAAAAACTTCAAATAGCTTTTTATCTTAAAAGTTTGTTCTTATGGTAACGCATATTTGGGCCATCACAGCAAAATGTAGAAAACACCTTTAAACAGCTTTGATTTCAATGAACTTCTTAATTGATGTTTGCCAAAATTTGTCAGAAGCAGTGTCAGATGGTCAAGTTCCTCTTCAGGTGGACCTTTTGTTGTATATCTTACTAGCTCAACGGCAGGCAGTGTTCAAAAACATTTGAAAGAAATCTAAAAAGTTACCAATTTGGAAAAAACTTAAGTTTGTTCTTATTTACATTAAAAAAAAAACACTTTCAACTCTTGAAAGTTTTGTTGCAGTTTTCAAGACCCAAACCATCCATTAAAGATAAAATCAGTGTGTATGTAAGCAATGACAGGTAGTGAAAATGCATTTAATTTTGAAAGAAATTTCAAAAGCTGAATGTAATTGTTTTTCTAATTTAAAGTAAGAATTCCACAGATGCCATTTTCTTTCCAGTATTTTACAAATTCATTAGCAACAATTGCAGTACTTTGAGTGCTTTGATTATTTACAGTTACTAAGGTTGTTAGCAGCCACCAAAGGAGAATTTTTAAAGAAAGAGCTTTATGTTTGTCAGCAATCTTTCCTTGAATTGTATTGAACATTCTGGTTGTATAGTCCAGCAGTTAACATAATAGACTGTCAATCAAACTGTCTCAATTTTAACCAAGACTTAAAGAGATCTTGCCAACTTCATGAGATCTGTGTAAATTAACCAGGCATTGTTCGTTATTTATCATGGCTATAGAAGTGCACTTGTATTCATTGAAGTTCTGCATCTAATATTTTGAGTTTCAACCTTAAAATTAACAGTTTTCATTTTTTCCTTGTTGACTTTCATTATTTGCACAAATTTTGCCCCTATAGTTAAAAGACATTACAAGCCTAATTGAATAAGATCAATAATTTGGTCGTAATGTGTGCTTCTGTGGAGTAGTTGAAAGAAGTACATAGTAAATAGATCCTAATTTTCGCATTTTTTGCACAAATTCGTGTAGAACGAGATACATTCTGCATGAAATGTTCATACACCCCACATGGCAAGTTTTGCAGATCGAAACCGGAAGTAGGTGTTTATTGTGCGGACAAGAGCAAATATGTGCCATTTTTAGGGTAGCAGACCACAACTCCTTGGCATTCACTAGGAACTATTCAACCCCCTATTTTCTTTTCATTTTTAGCTCGACTATTCGAAGAATAAGTAGAGCTATCCTACTCACCACGGCGTCGGCGTCACACCTTGGTTAAGTTTTTCGTACCAGTCCAATTTTTGACAAAGTCTTTTGAGATAAAGCTTCGAAACTTTCAACACTTGTTTACCATCACCATGGTCAGTTGTAGGCAAGAGCACATAACTCTATCAAGGATATTGGCTGAATTATGGTCCCTTTTGACTTAGAAATCATGGTTAAGTTTTTCGTACCAGTTCATATTTTGGCAAAGTCTTTTGAGATAAAGCTTTGAAACTTTCAACACTTGTTTATCATCACCGTGTCTAGTTATAGGCAAGAGTACATAACTCCATCAAGGATTTTGGCTGAATTATGGCCCCTTTTGACTTAGAAATCATGGTTAAGTTTTTCGTACCAGTTCATATTTTGACAAAGTCTTTTGAGATAAAGCTTTGAAACTTTCAACACTTGTTTACCATCACCATGTCCAGTTATAGGCAAGAGCACATAACTCCATCGAGAATTTTGGCTGAATTATGGCCCTTTTTGATTACAAATCTTGGTTAAGTTTTTCGTACCAGTTCATATTTTGGCAAAGTCTTTTGAGATAAAGCTTTGAAACTTTCAGCACTTGTTTACCATCACTATGACCAGTTATAGGCAAACGTACATAACTCCATCAAGGATTTTGGCTGAATTATGGCCCCTTTCTACTTAGAAATCTTGGTTAAGTTTTTCGTACCAGTTCATATTTTGTGTAAAGTGTTTGACATATGGCTTTGAAACTTTTATCACTTATTCAGTATAATAGTCTGTATCTGTAGGAAAGAGTACATAACTCTATCATATATTTTGACTGAATTACGGCCCATTTTGGACTTGGAAATCTGTTCTGTTTCCATACAAGTCCATGTTTTGTCAAAACTATTTGACATATAGCTTTTAAACTTTGAACACTTGTTTATCATTATGATTTCCATCTTTAGGCAAGAGTACATAACTCTGACAACTATTTTGGCTGAATTATGGCCCTTTTTGGACTTTGAAATTGGTTCACACATTGCCATTTAGTGCAAGACTTATCGAAATCCACAAATACTGGAACATTGTTTATCTAATCTATTTTTTTCTTTTGTCTGAATATCTATGTTAATATTTTGACCCCATCCTTCAATCAGTTCTTCGAATAGTCGAGCACGCTGTCATCAGACAGCTCTTGTTAAACTTTGAAATTGGTTCATACATTGCCATTTAGTGCAAGACTTATTGAAATCCACAAATACTGGAAGATTGTTTGTCTAATCTATTTTTTTCTGTTGTCTGAATATCTATGTTAATATTTTTACCCCATTCTTCAATCAATTCTTCGAATAGTCGAGCGCGCTGTCATCAGACAGCTCTTGTTTCGTTAATTTATGATAGAACTTTCATGAAAAATAGGTGTAGGAAAAAGTGATGTTCTATAAAGATACGTAAAGATGACCTGAAGTTGTTGTTTTTTATATGAAACAAAGAAGGAATTGATTTACTGACCTTCAACCTATAATAATTATCAGTTTTCAACCACCACCAACTTGCTCCCCCCCCCACCCCCCCACACACACACTTAGATCTTCATTCCTAGGCTTTTTCTAGTTATAATGTCCCATGGAGGGTCCTTCTCGACAGATTTGGGTTTTAAATCTTGTTTGTGTGTAAAATTCTACATGTGAGGAAGCCATCTGGCTGCCTAACGGAAAGTTGTTGGTTCTACCCAGGTGCCCGTCCATGCCTGACACAATACCAGGATGGGCAACTGAGGTCTTCCTCCACCATCGAAAGCAGGAAAGTCACCTACATTATGTTAGTGTGACTCTTAAACCAAACATAAAGAAAAAACTAAAATCCAACCAATGGAACTGTTAGGCTCCACTTTTTAGCTCACCTGAGCAATGTGATCACTCAATGTCCGGTGTCTGTCTGTCCTCTGTCTGTCTGTCAACATTTTGCTATAGAGGCTGTATTTTTCAATTGATCTTCATGAAATCTGGTCAGAATAATTGCCTTGATAAAATCTAGGCCAAGTTTGAAAATGGGTCATCTTGGGTCAAAAACTAGGTCAAATCAAAGAAAAACCTTGTGTATGCAATAGGGACTGCATTTTACACAAGATTTTCATGAAATTTTATCAGAATGTTTTTTCTGAATGAAATCTTGGTCAGGTTCGAATATGGGTAATCTGGGGTCAAAAACTAGGTCACTAGGTCAAATCAAAGAAAAACCTTGTGTATGCAATTGGGACTGCATTTTACACTTAAACTTCATGAAGTTTAATCACAATGTTTCTCTGGATAAAATCTAGGTCAAGTTTGAATATGGGTCATCTGGGATCAAAAACTAGGTCCCCCAGTCAACTCAAAGAAAAACATTGCATATGCGATAGAGGCTGTATTTTTCAATTGATCTTCATTAAATTTGGTCAGAATAATTACCTTGATGAAATCTAGGTGAAGTTCGAATATGGGTAATCTGGGTCAAAAACTAGGTCGCTAGGTCAAATCAAAGAAAAACCTTAAATCTGATCACAGTGTTGGTCTGGATGAAATCTAGGTCAAGTTGTAATATGGGTCATCTGGGGTCAAAAACTAGGTTACACGGTCAAATCAAAGAAAAACTTTGTGTATGCAATTGTGGCTGCATTTTACACTGGGTATTCATGAAATTTGATCAGAATGTTTGTCTTGATGAAATCTAGGTCAAGTTCAAATAGGGGTCATCTGGGGTCAAAAACTCAGTCACCCAGTAAAATCAAAGAAAAAAGTTGTGAATGCAATAGGGGCTACATTTTAGGCAGTAGAGGAAAATGTTTACTTTGATGAAATCTAGATCAAGATCAAATATGGGTAATGTTTTGTCAAAAACAAGGTCACCTGGTCAAATCAAAGAATAACCCTGTGTATGCAATAGTGGCTGCATTTTTCACTGGATCTTCATGAAATTAGATCAGAATGTTTGTTTTGATGAAATCTAGGTCGAGTTCAAATAGGGGTCATCTGGGGTTAAGAACTAGGTTACCCAGTAAAATCAAAGAAAAACTTTGTGAATGCAATAGGGGCTACATTTTAGGCACTGCCAGGATGTTAATGAAATTTGATGAAAGTTTTTGCTTTGATGAAATCTAGGTCAAGTTCAAATATGGGACATGTTGGTTAAAAAACAAGGTCACCTGGTCAAATTTAAAGAATAACCCTGTGTAAGCAATAAGGGCTGCATTTTTCACTGGATCTTCATGAAATTTGATCAGAATGGTTGTTTTGATGAAATCTAGGTCGAGTTTAAATAGGGGTCATCTTGGGTCAAGAACTAGGTAAACCAGTAAACTCAAAGAAAAACTTCATGAATGCAATATGGGCTACATTTTAGACAGAATGTTAATGAAATTTGATGAAAATGTTTGCTTCGATGAAATCTAGGTCAAGTTCAAATATGGGTCATGTTGGGTCAAAAACTAGGTCACCTGGTCAAATCAAAGAATAATCTTGTGTATGCAATAGGGGCTGCATTTTTCAGTGGATCTTCATGAAATTTGATCAGAATGTTTGTCTTGATGAAAGCTAGGTCATATTCAGATATGGGTCATGTTGGGTCAAAAACTAGGTCACCTGGTCAAATCAAAGAAATACCTTGCCTATGCAAAAGGGGTCGCATTTTAGGCAGGATATTCATTAAATATTATCAAGCTGTTCTCAGGTGAGTTACCTAGGACTATTTGGTCCTCTTGTTTAAAGAAAAAAATCACAAACTAAAGAAAAACTTCCAGTCTAATTAATCTCTCGCTCGAAATTTTGAAAGAGCTTTTGTAATCACGCATTCGTCTGCGTCCGAGTCACAAAAGTTTTGCATGTACACAGGTTTCTTAACATCTTCGGCATCATGAGATGACCTCCCAGGACAAGTTACATAACTGTAGCTTTTATTTTGTCGAAATTATACCCCTTTTTAAATTAGAATTTCGGGTTCAAGTTCTGCATGTAAGCAGGTTTCTCAGATACTACTAGGTCAAATGCTTTTAAATTTATCCCTATCCAGCAAACACATTGAAGATAAAAAAAATGTACATTTTCGTCTGAGTTATGCCCCACACACTACTTTCTTATGGCTTCCACCCAATTCAAATGAAACTTGGTACATGTATAGTCTTTGTCATGGAGTGGAAATGATCATATTGTTGAGTTTCATGTCTAATTTTGAGTTATGCTCCTTTCTAGGTCACCAGAGCACATACTGCTGAAGTTGAACAATTGTTATCATGCCCGTTTTGGTGTCTGTCCATCACCTGTTGTCACTTCAGCTACAGTTGAAATTTTCTGTGGACATCTCTTATTTTGCTGATCTGAATTTGAAATAATTTCATAGAAATTTTCCTTAGGTGACCCTTAAATGATAATGTTCGAATTATTTTGATTCTTCTAAAACATTGCTGCCAGAGAGCATGTTCACTTTCTCTATATGGTATATAGTAGAAACTTTGTTATTTTTTTTTTAGTCAGAAACTGCTAGCTCATTTTCAGAATTATTTCCCACAAATTTTCCTTGATATCCTGCCTCCCAACTTGTTGAGTTAATTCTGATTGTAAAAAGAAAAAAATCTTGTATCACCATAAGATCTTGTTTCCTTTCTTGAACTTGCCAGATTCCGTTATGGGTTACAGAGTTATGGCCCCTGAAAGGACCAGAATTAGCTATTTTTGACCTTGTCTGCATAAAAGCAGCTTCATTTATGATTTGAATTTAATCAAACTTGCACAAAACTTGTGTCACCATAAGATCTTGTTTCCTTTCTTGGACCGGCCAGATCCCTTAATGGGTTCAAGAGTTATGGCCCCTGAAAGGGCCAAAATTAGCTATTTTGACCTTGTCTGCACAATAGCAGCTTCATTTGTGATTTGATTTTAACCAAACCTGCACACAGCTTGTATCACCACAAGATCTTGGTTCCTTTCTTGAACTGGCCAGATTCCTTCATGGGTTCCAGAGTTATGGCCCCTTTAAGGTCCAAAATTTGCTATTTTGGCTTTTGCAGCCATATAGAGACTTCATTTATGGTTTGATTTGATACATACCTCCAAAATATCTTCAACAACAATAGATCTTGGATTCCATGACGAATCTGTCAGATCCAATTGTAGGTTCCAGAGTTATTTTATATCTGATTACCTCCCCTGATTGTAATCAAAATGGATTTATATCAGTAAGTACTTATAGGACTTATTTGAAATTTCATTATTGTCATTAGTTGGACTGAGACAATCAGGGTAGATAACTATGGACTGATTTTATGTCAAATTACCTCCCTTTATTTCAAATTAAAATGGGTATATCTCCATAAATAATGAAGATACTGATCTGAAATTTCATTTATGTCAACAAACTTGGACAATCAATCAGTGAAGATACAATGTCATATTGACTGAATTTATGACAAATTACCTCCCTTTATTTTTTATCTAAATGAATACACCTTAGCAGCTTCTAATGAGATTGGTTTGAAAAGTTATTTATGTCTTCCATGGTAAGAAATAGTCATATTAGATAACGCTTGATTGAACATTTATGGATATGAGTACTTTACTAATATATTTTGTATAGGCTTGTACTCTGTATCTTCTACATGCATATACCAATGCATGATTACCTCCCCTGATTTTAATAAAAATGGATTTATCTTGATAAATTTTATAGAACTCATTTGAAATTTCATTATTGTCTTTAGTTGGACTGAGGCAATCAGGGTAGAAAGCTTTGGACTAATTTTATGTCAAATTACCTCCCTTTGTTTCAAATTAAAATGGGTGTATCTTAGTAACCAATGAAGATACTGATTTGAAATGTCATTTGTGCCATCATATGGACTCAGACAATCAAGGTAGATAACTTTTGGCTGAATTTATGACAAATTACCTCCCTTTATTTTATGTAAACGAATATATGTCAGCAGCGTCTAATGAGATTGGTTTTAGATGTTATTTAAGTCTTCCAGGGTAAGGAATAGTCATGTTCGTACAAAAATGCAGCATTTGAGCCTAGGACCCTCAAACTTGGTATGGAAATTGGCCCTGACTAGGTCAAAAGGGACTGTTACAAGAAAATGTTTATCCTGATGATATTTAATGTGTATGCCTATGTGCTGTATGTCAAAACTTGATCATATCATTTTGAGCAATGGTACTCAGGTGAGCGATATAGGGCCATCATGGCCCTCTTGTTGAATAATTCCGCTCAAATGCTCTATATAGGTGACCCTCTATTAAGAGTATTCAAGTTAAAAAAAATGGCTGCCAGAAGTGTGGGCCATTCTCTCAACAGGCTATATGAAAAACTTTTCTTCAAGTTCATTTAGCTGAAACATTTCTCGGATGACTCACTACCAAATATGATTGGTAAACAACGCCAGTCTGAGGGAATAGGGTTCTTTCTCTATATATATATTGATGAAAACTTTGAGAAATCTAAGATAATATAGCACAAATGATTCTGCGGAACTTTTTTCTAAGTTGTTCACATTTGATTTGTTACAAAGATGGCCACCAGTGGGAGGCGCTAGTTTCGATATTTATTTTTAGTTTGAAAGCACATGGTGCTCAAGGTGAGCAATTGTTTTCACTCACCATTCCTTATAGTACTTAGTACATAGGTCTGCAATTTGTCCATTTGTCAGTGTTTCCTTCAGACAACATTTCATCTGAAATAATTTCATGAAAACTTTGCATAGATATTTCTCAGATATTTTTTTTTTACATAATGGACACTTTGAAAATGGTCGTCTTCATTTTCAGATTAATTTCACACAAGCTTTCACAGGGTGATGGTGGGGCCTCTGTGGCTGAGTGGTTTGGGTCGCTGACTTCAAATCACTTGCCCCTCATCGATGAAGGTTAGAGCCTCACTTGGGGCATTGAATTCTTCATGTGAGGAAGCCGTCAAGCTAGCTTATGGAAGGTCGGTGGTTCTACCCAGGTGCCCGCTCGTGATGAAATAATGCACGGAGGGGCACCTGGGATCTTCCTCCACCATCAAAGCTGGAAAGTCACCATATGACGTATAATTATGTTGGTGCAATGTTAAACAAAATAAATAAAATCAAATCATTAGGTGACCTTCAACATAGATTGTTAATGCCATGCTGATATATCATAAAATGGCCACCATGAACATGGCTTATTTTCTGTACATGTTTGTAAAACTTCTGAAACCACTGACATCAGTTTAAAATGATTTAACAAAAGTATCTCTTAGGTGATCTTTTACCAAATATTGTTGAAGCAAGCATGGCTGCAAGAGGTGGTAGGGACTATATTCAAAACAGTTGTTTGAGCTGTGAAACTCAAGTGAGCAAACAAGGGCCATTCTGGTCCTCTTGTTTTATTGGTTTTAGCTGAGCAAAATTTTTTATCACGTTTGCCGTCATGGGAGTGAAATAAAGCCATTACATAAATCTGGTATAACACTAGTGTATTAAAGCTTTGACGTTGATGTTGTTTTAAGTATAGGAGATGTTGGTTGAATCAATTTAATAATATATAATCAGCATAATCAGTAAAGAAAGAGAACATTTTGATGATTCAGCAGAAAGCTACATGTGATACAAAGAATATTACATTTGTGTCTTTTCACATTGAACTTAAGATGTTGAATAAAATTGATAAAGTACTCAGCAGAGCCTCGCATTTTATTATTAGCTCACCTGTCACATAGTGACAAGGTGAGCTTTGTGATCACCCTTTGTCCGTCGTCTGTGCGTCCGTCCGTAAACAATTTCTTGTCTGCATGATAGTGGTTTCATTTATGATTTTATTTTAACCAAACTTGCACACAACTTATATCACCATAAGATCTTCGTTCCTTTCTTGAACTGGCCAGATCCCATTATGGGTTCCAGAGTTATGGCCCCTGACAGGGCCAAAATTAGCAACTTTGACCTTGTCTGCATAATAGCAGCTTTATTTATGATTTGATTTTTACCAAACTTGCACACAACTTGTGTCACCATAAGATCTTGTTTCCTTTCTTGAACTGGCCAGATTCCACTATGGGTTCCAGAGTTATGGCCCCTAAAAGGACCAGAATTAGCTATTTTGACCTTGTCTGCACAATAGCAGCTTCATTTATGATTTGAATTTAATCAAACTTGCACAAAACTTGTGTCACCGTAAGATCTCGATTCCTTTTTTGAACCGGCCGGATCCCATAAGGGGTTCCAGAGTTATGGCCCCTG
This sequence comes from Mercenaria mercenaria, assembly GCF_021730395.1. Lineage (NCBI taxonomy): Eukaryota > Metazoa > Mollusca > Bivalvia > Venerida > Veneridae > Mercenaria > Mercenaria mercenaria. The sequence continues at coordinate 70,122,598 of NC_069368.1, read as the reverse complement.
AAAGAGCCAAAATTAGCTATTTTGACCTTGTCTGCATAATAGCAGCTTCATTTATGATTTGATTTTAACCAAACTTGCACACAACTTGTATCACCACAAGATCTTGGTTCTTTTCTTCAACTGGCCAGATTCCGTTATGGGTTCCAGAGTTATGGCCCCTGATAGGGCCAGAATTAGCTATTTTGACCTTGTCTTTGCAATAGCAGCTTCATTTATGATTTTATTTTAACCAAACTTGCACAAAACTTGTGTCACCATAAGATCTTGGTTTCTTTCTTGAACCGGCCAGATCCCATAATGGGTTCCAGAGTTACGGCCCCTAAAAGGGCCAAAATTGGCTATTTTGACCTTGTCTGCATAATAACAGCTTCATTTATGATTTGAATTTAATCAAACTTGCACAAAACTTGTGTCACCATAAGATCTTGGTTCCTTTCTTGAACCGGCCAGATCCCATATTGGGTTCTAGAGTTATGGCCCCTGAAAGGGCTGAAATTAGCTATTTTGACCTTGTCTGCACAATAACAGCTTCATTTATGATTTGATTTTAACCAGACTTGCACACAACTTGTATCACCATAAGATCTTGATTCCTTTTTATACGCCCGAAGGGACATATTATGTTATCGCCTCGGTGTCCGCCTGTCTGTCTGTCTGTCTGTTGGTTAGCAATTTCCCTTCCTCTCTGTAACTCTTGAACCCCTTGAAGGATTTCAAAAAAACCTGACACAAATGTTCACCTCATCGAAACGACGTGCAGAGCGCATGTTTTGGATGGCTCACTTCAAGGTCAAGGTCACACTTAGGGGTCAAAGGTCATATGACTTTGTTTTGTGTGTATATTGCTCTGCATTTGCATTGCATTGCAGCTCTCTTGTTAGCTCACCTGAGCAATGCTCAGGTGAGTTTTTCTGATTGCTCGTTGTCTGTCGTCTGTCATCTGTCTGTCAACATTTAGCTTGTGTATGCGATAGAGGCTGTATTTTTCAACTGATCTTCATGAAAATTGGTCAGAATGATTACCTTGATGAAATCTAGGCCGAGTATGAAAATGGGTCATCTGGGATCAAAAACTAGGTCACTAGGTCAAATCAAAGAAAAACCTTGTGTATGTGATAGAGACTGTTTTTTTTTCAACTGATCTTCATGAAATTTGGTCAGAATGATTACCTTGATGAAATCTAGGCCGAGTTCCAAAGTGGGTCATCTGGGGTCAAAAACAAGGCCACTAGGTCAAATCAAAGAAAAACCTTGTGAGTGATAGAGGCTGTATTTTTCAATTAATCTTCATGAATTTTGGTCAGAATGATTACCTTGATGAAATCTAGGCCGAGTATGAAAATGGGTCATCTGGGGTCAAAAACTAGGTCACTAGGTCAAATCAAAGAAAAACCTTGTGTATGCGGTAGAGGCTGTATTTTTCAATTAATCTTCATGAATTTTGGTCAGAATGATTACCTTGATGACATCTAGGCCGAGTACGAAAACGGGTCATCTGGGGTCAAAAAGTAGGTGACTAGGTCAAATCAAAGAAAAACTTGTGTATGAAATCTAGGTCAAGTTCGAATATGGGTCATCTTGGGTCAAAAAGTAGGTCACTATGTCAAATCAACGGAAAAGCTTGTATATGCGATAGAGGCTGTATTTTTCAATTGATCTTCCTGAAATTAAGTGAAAATGATAACCTTAATGAAATCTAGGGCGACTTTGAAAATGGGTCATCTTGGGTCAAAAAGTAGGTCACTAGGTCAAATCAAAGAAAATCTTGTGTATGCGATAGAGCCTGTATTTTTCAATTGATCTTCATGAAATTTGGTCAGAATGATGAAATCTAGGTTAAGTTCGAATATGGGTCTCGTACTCTCGGGTCAAAAATCAGGTCACAGGTGGAATCAAAGAAAATACTTATTTATACTCAAGATTTTTGCTCCAATTTTAATGATAATTGGTCAGAATATTTTTTTCCATGAAATTACTAGGTCAACATGTTTACAGTGTTATGGTGTGTTTCTCAGGTGAGCTACCTAGGGCCATCTTGGCCCTCTTGTTTTTATTTGGCAGGTCCATCTTTTGTTCACTTACAATAATTTTTTTTATTACTTCCCTTTTATGTTACTATAAATAACTTGTTTAGTACCTTTTTTATTATTGGCCTTAGGGAAAAACTGAGACCACTTTTCTGTGGTACAACATGGATGGTACCTCCAATTGTTAGGTGTATTTTGACATATCCGTACCTTGTAAGAATTTTTTTTTCTTTTTGGTTAAATTTCTTCAACTTCTTGTCCTTAAGTGCAATGATAACAGGTGAGCGATTTAGGGCCATTATGGCCCTCTTGTTTTGTTCAACTCGTTTAATAAATTCAGTATGAAAATACACCCATGTAGTATCCTCTATGTCATAAGGACCTTCTTGTCTTGATTATATTGTATAATATTATTCTATCAGTCATGTTCGGGGTCATGTGTCATACAGTGTTGACATTACTCTTGTTGCAAAGTTACTCTACAAAGAACAAACCAATATTTTACAAAGAAGTGGAGTGTCTGAGACATTTTCTAAATAATGAAAACAATCCACTTTCTACATGGGTATTTACAATATTTTGTCTGCTTTCACTTCTTTCATTTCTCAATGTCAGATAGTATATTCCAACAAGTAATTGAAGATATTCAGTTTTTCAGCTCAAAATGGCAACCAGTACTTTTATTAATATAGAGAAACAATTACATATTTTTGTATTTCAGGTGGAAGACATCTAGCAAGAGTGTATTTTTTGGTAAAGAAGATCCAGTAAAAGTTAGAGTTGTTGACAGGGAAATACAGGAATGGAAGATATAAAAAGAAGAATTGAATTTCACAGTATACCTGTTCAGCTTCAGGTTTGATTTTGTAACTTCTGCCATTTTAAATTAAAATTTAAAATACTTCATAGGGCCTCCCTGGCTAAGTGGTTAAGATTGCTGACTTTAAATTACTTGCCTTTCACTACCTTGGGTGGAAACTTTCCTTGGAGTGTAGCGTTGTTTCATCCAGCTGGCCTATGGAAGGTCAATACTTAGTCCTATCCTGTTACCCAACCATGCCAGAAATGTTACATGAGGTTGTCCTGCATGAAATAGGAAGTGGCCATATGACCAAACATTTCATGGATATAAGTTTAAAACTCGACAAAAAGAAATAAATAATGATAAAAAACAGAATGATGGATATATTGTATAACAGAATTTAAGAATATGTAAGTTGGTATTTAGTGAGTTTGATAAAGCAACACAAATTCGGCTATTTTACATCTCAACTGCATCACTAAATTATCTTCTAAACTATGAACTTCTCTTTCTTACTGTTGAAAGCTTTGGAAGAATGCTCCTTTTTAAAAAAATACCTGGGCTTGTTTTGCGAATTAGTAGAGGGAGGCTATTTTTATGCCCCCGAAGGGAGGCATATAGTTTTTGAACCGTCTGTCAGTCTGTCAGTCTGTCCGCAATTTTCGTGTCCGGTCCATATCTTTGTCATCGATGGATGGATTTTCAAATAACTTGGCATGAATGTGTACCACAGTAAGACGACATGTCGCGCGCAAGACTCAGGTCCGTAGCTCAAAGGTCAAGGTCACACTTAGACGTTAAAGGATAGTGCATTGATGGGCGTGTCCGGTCCATATCATTGTCATCGATGGATATATTTTCAAATAACTTGGCATGAATGTGTACCACAGTAAGACGACGTGTCGCGCGCAAGACCCAGGTCCATAGCTCAAAGGTCAAGGTCACACTTAGACGTTAAAGGATAGTGCATTGATGGGCGTGTCAGGCCCATATCTTTGTCATGGATGGATGGATTTTCAAATAACTTGGCATGAATGTGTACCACAGTAAGATGACATGTCATGCGCAAGACCCAGGTTCATAGCTCAAAGGTCAAGGTCACACTTAGACGTTAAAGGATAGTGCATTGATGGGCGTGTCCGGTCCAAATCTTTGTCATTGATGGATTGATTTTCAAATAACTTGGCATGAATGTGTACCACAGTAAGACGACGTGCAGTGCGCAAGACTCAGGTCCATAGCTCAAAGGTCAAGGTCACACTTAGACGTTAAAGGTCATTTTTCATGATAGTTCATTGATGGGAATGTCCGGTCCATATCTTTGTCATTCATGCATGGATTTTAAAATAACTATGCATGAATGTGTGACACAGTAAGACAACGTGTCGCGTGCAAGACCCAGCTCCGTAGGTCAGAGGTCCTAAACTCTAACATCTGCCATAAATATTCATTCAAAGTGCCATCGGGGGCATGTGTCATCCTATGGAGACAGCTCTTGTTGATATCATGTTTTGTGCAATTATGTTTAATTTTAAGTATCTATATATATATATATATGAAAAAAAGTCAGTAAAATCCTTGTGCAGGAATAAAATATATAAAAGTTCAATTTCCAAGGAAAAACAGCAGTAGTCTTCTGAGTTTTTTTTAATGTAACTGCCTGAAGATAAGTACAATTGAAAGCACTTGCAGTGAAAAATTAAAATTATTGAAAAAAACTCAGAAGTCTACTGCTGTTTTTCCTTGGAAATTGAACTTATATATATATATATATAGTACATTGAAGGAAACATTTAGATTGATTGAATGGTGTATAGAAGATTGAGACCTATAGAGACAGGTTTTTTGATTGACTGGTGTCAGAAAAACTAGGTATAGGTAGGTTTGATAGATCCTAATCCCCTCTTGTCTTTTAACTTGGAAATCGTCCCTATGCCAATATAAGTTAATTGGGTAAAGTTACTAACCTGTCACCATTGTTGGTTCAAACAGCTTTTGAGATGAGGATTTTTTTCTTTAAAGAGTCATGTGACTATCTTAGCACTGCCTGTAACTTAAATAATGCCCACGGTTCTTTCTGTACTGGATTTATTAGAAAAAAAGAAAGTGACAATATGCCCATCATAAAAAAATAAGTTAATTGTAAAATTTGATGTAAATGCTCAAGAAAATAAAAAGTTTTCAATCCAAGTTATATCAAAATCAGTTTAGTTAGATACAGATAACAGATTCAGGTTTATGACGTTTTTACAAGCTATTTCCACAGGAGCCTTGCAAGGGATTATACTGTCAAACAATACAGCACACCCCATAAGAAAATATTATCTATTCCATTCGGAAATCTGTGGAATTTTTCATTCACCAATCAAAATGTACAGTTTTAATCAGCTGTTAAATGACCTTCATCCTAAATATAAACAGGAAGTTTAATCAATACTGGCCTGCGGCCGGAAAAAAGGTGATGTCACTACATTCCACAACAAGAAAGCTAACTGTATATCTGGCTTACATCAGAATGTGTTGCACGATGACATCTGTTCACTTTGCCATATCGCAGGAGCATCTTTAAGTCTGTAAAAGCTATTGAAATTCACAGATCAGAGATAGTGTGACATTTTTCACTTTCTCGTTAACATACAGGCTTTATATAAAAAATAACAAAGAAGTTCATAAAGCTAAAATAAATTGTACTTGATGCCATAAAAGCACTGATGTATCAGTATGAATATATAGGCAATTAAGTTGAAGAATCGTGACTGGCTTCAGTCAAATAGACCAGATCTGCTCTTTATGTTGTAATTTTTAATGGAAACATGGTAAAAAGGTTTTTTGACCCACAAAAATTAAAGCATCACCAAGTCTTTAAAAAAAGGCAGACAAAGAAGCATATAATGGTACATTAATACTTTAAACCTAATTATACCCCCACCAAACATGTTTGAGGGGGGTATATAGGAGTCAGTTTTGTTGCGTCCCATCCCGTCCCGAAATCTGTTATCTCAGTTATTACCAAATGGATTTGATTCAAACTTAAAATACATGTTCCACCTTATCACCCACATCATGTGACACAAGGTGCATAACTCTTGACACCAAGTTTTCATGAATTATGTCCCCTTTTACTTAGAATTTAAGGTTAATTTTGTTGTATTTTCACTATATCTCAGTTATTACTAAATGGATTTGATTCAAACTTAAAATAGATGTTCCACCTCATCACCCACATCATGTGACATAAGGTGCATAACTCTGACACCATTTTTTTAGCTCACCTGAGCAATGCTCAGGTGAGTTTTTCTGATCACTCAATGTCCGTCGTCCGTCGTCTGTCGTCCGTCGTCTGTCAACATTTAGCTTGTGTATGCGATAGAGGCTGTATTTTTCAATTAATCTTCATGAATGTTGGTCAGAATGATAACCTTGATGAAATCTAGGCCGAGTTCGAAAATGGGTCATCTCGGGTCAAAAACTAGGTCACTAGGTCAAATCAAAGAAAAACCTTGTGTATGCGATAGAGGCTGTATTTTTCAATTAATCTTCATGAATATTGGTCAGAATAATAACCTTGATGAAATCTAGGCCGAGTTCGAAAATGGGTCATCTGGGGACAAAAACTAGGTCACTAGGTCAAATCAAAGAAAAACCTTGTGTATGCGATAGAGACTGTTTTTTTTTCAATTGATTTTTATGAAATTTGGTCAAGATGATTGCCTTAATAAAATCTAGGTCGAATTTGAATATGGGTCATCTGAGGTCAAAAACTAGGTCACTAGGTCAAATCAAAGAAAAAACTTGTGTATGTGATGTAGGCTGTATTTTTCAATTGATCTTCATGAATTTTGGTCAGAATGATTGCCTTGATAAAATCTAGGTCGAATTTGAACATGGGTCATCTAGGGTCAAATACTAGGTCATATCTAAGAAAATGCTTGTTTTATCGCAAGAGACCAATTTTTTGGTCCGATCTTAATGAAAATTGGTCAGAATATTTGTTTCCATGAAATCACTAGGTCAAACATGTTTTACACTGTTATGGTGTGTTTCTTAGGTGAGCGACCTAGGGCCATCTTGGCCCTCTTGTTTATGAATTATGCCCCTTTTTACTTAGAATTTAAGGTTGATTTTGATGTATTTTCGCTTTATCTCAGTTACTACTGAATGGATTTGATTCAAACTTAAAATAAATGTTCCACCTCATCACCCACATCATGTGCCCACATCATGTGACACAAGGTGCATAGCTCTGACACCAAGTTTTCATGAATTATGTCCCCTTTTACTTAGAATTTAAGGCTAATTTTGTTGTATTTTCACTATATCTCAGTTATTACTAAATGGATTTGATTCAAACTTAAAATAGTTGTTCCACCTCATCACCCAGATGATGTGACATAAGGTGCTTAACTCTGACATAAATTTTTTATGAATTATGTCCCCTTTTACTTTAAATTTAAGGTTGATTTTGATGTATTTTCACTATATCTCAATTATTACAAAATGGATTTGATTCAAACTTAAAATAGATGTTCCACCTCATCACCCACATCATGTGACACAAGGTGCATAACTCTGACACCAATTTTTCATGAATTATGCCCCTTTTTACTTAGAATTTAAGGTTAATTTTGATGTATTTTCACTATATCTCAATTACTACTGAATGGATTTGATTCAGACTAAAATAGATGTTCCACCTCATCACCCACATCATGTGACACAAGGTGCATAACTCTGACACTATTTTTCTTGAATTGTGTCCCCTTTTACCTAGAATTTAATGTTAATTTTGATGTATTTTCGCTATATCTCATTCTGATTGGCTTAGAGCCAAAGGGAAGTAACCTTTTTTAACCTTTGTACTGAGTTTCTTCCCCTTAAATTCCAGGAATTAGTCTATTTTTAGAAATCCTACTTTTAGATTTTCAATATTTTAGGTATTTTTCTAACTTTTTTATTATAAGTCCTATGTAAAAAGTAAAAACATTTTTCCGTGGTAACATGGGTCGGTAAGACACTTTTTTGTATTCACTTTTAGTGTATCTCTAATATTAGAGATTTAATATATTTACTAGTATTACTATACTAGTATTATACTAGTATTACTTATATGTGGAAGCCCAGGATGAAGTACTCCAAAGTATTTTTAAGATTCCTTATGGTTGCCATTCTTCTGTGACAAGACCGTATGGTGGGGGTATGAGTCACTCCTGTGACAGTTCTAGTTTTCATAGATTTTGTATTACACGCTGATGTTTTATTAGTAAGATTTATCTTTGAATTTAGAAATACACAGGCTTATGTAATGAAGAATGCAGAAACTGTTCAAAATTAAATGATGATGTTTTAAGAAAAAATGTAAATGAAGGCATTAATCTAAATTCAGTTTAGAAGATAAACATTCTGGTAGGAAACAATGTATATTTTTTCCAATTATCACAAATTTGAAAATTGTTCAAATAGTATAGGCCATAGAAAGCTTACGGCTTAAAGTGAATATTGTTCTTTTATCTCTCTTGATCTTACTTTGCTTTAACTTAATGTTTAACAGTTACTGACCAATATTTAATCAAAGAAAATTTTCTTTAACTTTTCGTCAATAATTAGAAGCATATATTAGCTCAAATTTAGGGACAACCAAATGTTTTACATAGTAGGTTGCGAACATTTTAGTTAACGAGTTATGTTCTGACTTTTGAAGGTGCAAACAATTTTTACACCTGTGCTTTGGTTTGCCAGTAGCAGCAAGGAGTAGATTAAAACACAGGGTCAGGTGTCATGCTTGGAGCATCTGAGTTATTGAAGCTGGACCCAGCTGGGGTAATTTGACATAAAAAATATAGGGGTTTTGGCCAGGACCACAAGAAATGCTTGTGCAAGCTCAGGTGCTTGAGTCACTAATGCTCAGCAAGTGGTTCTTTCACTGTTCTTGCAGTTTTTTGTTATGAAATATTTAGGTCGAGGTTGCTGTTGGCTGTTAATGCAAACAGCTGAGACCGTTGGAAATTCAGCAAAAAAAAAAAATGGGCAACATGTTGTTATTATGTCTCCCCCAGGAGACATATTGTTTTTGCCTTGTCCGTCCGTCTGTCTGTCTGTCCGTCCGTCCTTCCGTCCGTCCGTCCGTCCGTCCGTACGTCACACTTCATTTCCGAGCAATAACTGGAGAACCATTTGACCTAGAACCTTCAAACTTCATAGGGTTGTAGGGCTGCTGTAGTAGACGACCCCTATTGATTTTGGGGTCACTCCGTCAAAGGTCAAGGTCACAGGGGCCTGAACATTGAAAACCATTTCCGATCAATAACTAGAGAACCACTTGACCCAGAATGTTGAAACTTCATAGGATGATTGGCCATGAAGAGTAGATGACCCCTATTGATTTTGGGGTCACTCCGTCAAAGGTCAAGGTCACAGGGGCCTGAACATTGAAAACCATTTCCGATCAATAACTAGAGAACCACTTGACCCAGAATGTTGAAACTTCATAGGATGATTGATCATGAAGAGTAGATGACCCCTATTGATTTTGGGGTCACTCCGTCAAAGGTCAAGGTCACAGGGGCCTGAATATTGAAAACCATTTCCGATCAATAACTAGAGAACCACTTGACCCAGAATGTTGAAACTTCATAGGATGATTGATAATGAAGAGTAGATGACCCCTATTGATTTTGGGGTCACTCCATCAAAGGTCAAGGTCACAGGGGCCTGAACATGGAAAATCATTTCCGATCAATAACTAGAGAACCACTTAACCCAGAATGTTGAAACTTCATAGGATGATTGTACATGCAGAGTAGATGACCCCTATTGATTTTGGGGTCACTCCATTAAAGGTCAAGGTCACAGGGGCCTGAACATTGAAAACCATTTCCGGTCAGTAACTTGAGAACCACTTGACCCAGAATGTTGAAACTTAATAGGATGATTGCTCATGCAGAGTAGATGACCCCTAACAATTTTGGGGTCACTCTGTGAAAGGTCAAGGTCACAGGGGCCTGAACATTGAAAACCATTTCCGGTCAGTAACTTGAGAACCACTTGACCCAGAATGATGAAACTTCATAGGATGATTGGTCATGCAGAGTAGATGACCCCTAACGACTTTAGGGTCACTCTGTTAAAGGTCAAGGCCACAAGGGCCTGTTCATGTAAAATCATTTTTTTGGAAATAACTTGAGAACCACTTGACCTACAATGTTGAAACTTAATAGGATGATTGGACATGCAGAGTAGATGACCCCTACTTATTTTGAGGTCACTTGATCAAAGGTCAAGGTCACAGGAGCCTGAACAGTGACTTGAGAACCACTAGGCCCAGAGTGTTGAAATTTAGCGGGATGACTGGACATGCCAAGTAGATGATCCCTATTGCAGCCAACCATCAGTGTCTCTTTGACTTTCGCTCCTGACCCCTATTAACTTCTTGCCTATAGGACTTTGCATTGGGGGAGACATGCGCTTTTTTACAAAAGCATTTTCTAGTTGCAACTTGTGTTCATATTTTGATGTATCATTGTTTTTAGTCAATAATGTTATATTCTTTAAACTTGTTTACTTCTTTAAACATGACAGGAAATACTGATCATTTTTAACTTGGTCTGTTATATGTGCCGCTAGAGCTAAAAATAGAACTACCTTTAAACAACTTCTTCTCATGAACCACTAAACGGATCTTCATCAAACTTTGTTTGTAGCATCATATAAGGTCTTCTACCAATTTTTTTTTTCAAAGGAGATGCTCTGGCCCTCCACTGAAGGTGAAATTACAAATAATGTTAAAGGATTACTTTTCATGAATCACTAGTTATGCCTGTACCATCCTCATCACGAATGTGAAGCGGAAAATATTGGAATCTAGTAATTTCAATGTTTTATAAAATATTTATTAGGATATTTAAAAGGGGCCTCCATGGCCAGGTGGTTAATGTCGCTGACAACAAATCATTTGCCCCTCACGGATGTGTGTTCGAACCTCACTTGGGGCGTTGAATTCTTCATGTGGGAAAACCATCCACCTGGCTTACGGTAGGTCAGTGGTTCTACCCAGGTGCCTGTGATGAAATAATGCACAGAGGGGCACCTAGGGTCTTCCTCCACCATCAAAGCTGGAAGGTCGCCATATGACCCATAATTGTGTTGGTGTGACGTTAAACCGAACAAAAACAAAAAAGGATATTTAAAAAGTTTTTGAATAGTAGAAATTTAGAAAGTGTTTTAGGTTCACAATGATGTGTTTAGTGATCCCTTGTAATTTTTTATGCACTGAACCTTTAGAAACTGATGATTTTTATTCCGGACTTGGAAGGAAGTTACCATATTTATTATCAAGTTTCCTCATCAAAATGTAGGGAAAAACCTGTAGATTATTTCTAGCATTGGAAGTTTCCCTAAACTGTCATTATAAAGTTCTCGCTCAAATTTGTTCAAATGGGGCACATGGTCCCTTTGAGGGTCTATTAGAGCTTGAGATGGAAATGCATTTACAAGACCACTTGGTCTGTTGTATCATTATAAGGTCTGCCTCCAGTTGTTTGAGTAGGGACACTTTGCCTCTTTCAGGGGCCCCTAGAGCTGAAAAAAGAAATGCATGAACCACTTGATGGAACTTCATTAGTTATGGTCTATAGCATCAGTTATAAGATCCTGTCCCCATTTTCTTCAATTGGTGGCTCTTGGTCACGTTTGGGAGCCACAAGACCTGTAAATGGAAATGAAAACTTTATACAACTTCTGTGGAACAGCTAGATGAAGAATATTTCTGATATCACACAGGACTGGTGTAATAGTTTTTATAAGACATGATTGAATTGCCAAGGGGAGATGATTAGGTAAATATCACATTAGAATATTTAGTCATCTATCAAAGATACTGGCATCACTTCCTATTAAATTTCCAGTTTCAAATTTATCATGATTACTACAAACAGGGATATGATTTGATGATTATAGAAGAAAGAGATAAATTTCTTGCAATTACCATCTCCTGCGACTGCTGTCTATCAATATATTTTTACTGACAATCCCTGAACTGTTTTCAGTAGTTATATAGTTGTCAAACTGTAAAATAGATTACATAAAGTACATAAAGGGAAGACAGATCACACGTTTCAGCAGTTTTTCGCTTTCATTGCCTATTATTCGATTCAGCTATTGCAGAGGAATCATTGCATTCTCTACACAGTGGGATGGGAGTACTGGGAACATACTGTCCTTATTAACTACTGTGTGACAGGAAGGTCATTCCACCATTGGGAGGATGAGCAAAGTCTCCACCTTTGTGTTCATTCTTAAGTCAGTGAAAATGCCATTTCCTCACATTCGCATGGAGACTGGAGAAAATACTGATACTGCTATAGTCAGATTCTGAAAAATAAATATCTGGCAGCAACAATCCCCAGCAGATTTATATATCCTGAATCTGTCATCTTTGATTGTCCTTTTATAAGCTCATGTGATGGCCAATAAAGGTCCTCCATATAATTTTTCAAATATTTGGTACTAAAAATTGATGGTACAAGTAGTTTTCATTCTGGGAAAATAATCTTTTTTTATCACAGATATCTTTTGTAGGCAGAAATATCTGTGCAAAATAGAATGAAAATTTGGCAAGTCCAGACAAGACATAAATCATAAGATTATATCCTGGGCATAATAGGTATTTTACATCATAAGACAAATAAATTGTAAAAAATATTTCCAGAGACTTTGATAGATGATTCCACAATTTTAAGATGTTTTTAGTTTCTAAAATGGGAAGTATTCACATACAAATTAATTTATTTAAAACAAACACTATTTAATCATCTGAGAGACATTCTGTCAGCTGAGTTGGACTGCAATTATGATTTGGAAGGTGGGAAGTCAGGCAAGGCAGATTTTCTTGGTGACTGTTTAATCCTTGGGCAAGGCAGATTTTCTCTGTGACTGTTTAATACTTGGGTAAGGCAAATTTTTTCAGTGACACTTTGATTCTTTTGGCATGGCAGATTTTCTCAGCCACACTTTGATCCTTTGGCATGGCAGATTTTCTCAGCCACACTTTGATCCTTTGGCATGGCAGATTTTCTTAGCAACACTGATCCTTTGGCATGGCAGATTTTCCCAGCCACACTTTCAAGGGGGGTATTCGATCTACTCCTTACCACCGAAACAAAATGGCGGCCAAAACTGGAAATGTGAGTTTTTCTTACTTTTTATCTTTTTCAAAGATTTCTAGACCATGACACATGGCTATCAACCTGCTCCACTGTTTTTCTATCTATCAGTACCTTTAACTTTGGAAACAGTGCTGTAATTTGTCTGGAATGCTGGTCATGATGGGATTTGAATCAATAGAAAATCCTCCTGAAAACAGGGATAAGGAATAGTGCGTTTAGCAAAAATGGTCTTTTTCCCTAATTATTCAAATAGTTGTGAGCTAGTTTTCTGATAAGAAGTAAAATTTCAATATATATTTCCATCATGGTTAGGCTGGAGCCCATTAAAAGTCATAATTTTAAATTACACAGTTTTTTGTCTGATGGTAAGGAACAGTGTACGAAAATAAGAGGATAAGGTGCAGTTCACTTCTTCAAGCGACTTTTTTCTCCGCTCTTTTCAGAGACAAGTAAAATTCTGTTACAATAATATTTTGGTGATCATTTATAACTATCTCTTGCTCAATGTAGGAAGATTTAAAAGGTATACGCTTGTCTGTCAGACACGTGATGTACTGAAAGCCAAAAGTTTAGCAAGTACTTAATATAGTATCCCTCGCCAACATTTAAGTAACTATAAATTTCTATTTGATATAGCGCCCAAAGTCGTTAATAACAAGCAATTGCCTTACAAAAATGTTGAAATATTTTTGTCTTAAAAAGTTAAACCTACTTAAGATACAATGTGTTCTACTAAAGATAGTGAAACACCACTTAATTTGTTTAGGCATTATGCATTGTTGAAATATACCGCTCTTCTTTGTAATTTTGCGTTAAGATACATACGTTATGCGACATTTAGGCGCACTAATTCACGATTTTATGGATACATACAGACAAGAAATTATTCGTGGTTGAAGCTTTAACTATGCATACGATTTTTCATAATTATGGTTAACTCTTACATTATAAGTTAATGTTGGCTTAGTGTTATTACGGGATATTACCTCGCAAGTTTCGCTAGTAGATTATTAAACGAACATTTAACAGTTACAATACATATTTAAGAAAATTGACAAAAGGCAAATCGCAAACTTAATTAGCTCATAAAATCATATATATACTCTTATGATGCCATTAACATATACATTTGGAAGAGCAATTTGAATATTTTATGTGTCCTGGTTGTATCTTAAGCTGCATTACCAAAGTAACCTATCATTACACTGAATTACATGGGTATGAGAAAAAATACATTCAAGTAAGGCTTAATATGTGGCAAATATGATTGTTATTTACCAATATTATGCATCTTATACCACAAATTTAAGTTCATTTAATTATCAAGCTTTTCTTGGAAACATTTATGTCAATCAACTAGAACATGTATTAAACTTGTCAAAACATAAAATATTGCAACTTTACAATAATACTTTTAAACAACAAATATTGTGGTTATTCCTTTGTAGTAAAACCGTTGACATGTAATCAGCATAATCTTATGCACAATATGGCTATACAATCTTGGTAACCATCTGATCAGAAATATGCTGATGGTAACGTATGTATCCCAAATCAAGAATAACGAATCAGTTCATTTTCGGGCACCAAAATTCGTGTTCAAGATTGCCATCAAATTGAAGCCGACCATTGTAAATCAAAAGACCAACTACTTAATTATTCAAATTAATTATTTCTTACGATTGTCAAGTTAATTATTCGTAATTTCAAAGGCGGCGTTGATAATCTCGTTCTCTTGTATATTTGTAAGGTGGCAGCCCTTATAACAAGTGCTTTTGTCATTGAATCCATGAATCACACAACATTAAGCTGTATATAAGAAGAAAAAGTGCTTATTCAAATATTAAAAATTAAATGTAACCACAAGTCACCGTGTTGGAACTTTTAAAAAAAAATAAAGAAAAGATCACTTTATTTGAGTACAACCACATTCATGAACCAAGCATCAACAGAAACCGACAATTCTACATATAAAATTTCATTCAGAATTAACAGTTCTTTAGGCCTAAAAAAAAAAATATGTTTGTTTCCTGTAACATGCTGAAAAAAATGGGGGTCGGTAGGTAGGGAATTTTTTTTTTTTTTTTTTAATTTTTTTTTTAGTAGGTGTCAGAACATTTCAGTGTTTAGTAACCTTATTATCTCCAATTAACTGCTTAATCAGGCCTCAACCTTAACTTTTTTCAGCAGTTGCCAGCAGGTTCACCAACTGCTAAAATTTAATAGACCTGCTCAGACTTTAGTGGACCTCCAATTCTATCTCATAAATTGTGACGCTGTAGATGTCATAACATCATATGACTCAAAGAAACAGGACTTATTTCTAAATAATTAAAAATGGAAGACTGTAGCAATCTGTTATCCCGAAAAATAATTATTTTGAAAAGTGTCCCAAAATATGGACACAATCAGCACCAGTGTTGAAAGTGAAAAAAAACAAAACATCAACAATTATCGGTAATCATTCGGATGATAAACTAAGTAATTGGCCTCGTTTTCATCATCAATTAACACCCCCTCAAAGAGCTAAAAGAAGTGTGTCGGTTATTGTGGCATCTGCAGTGGAGATCAAAGCGGTATAGTTTCCACGAGATTGTCATTGCATTACGTCATGTTTTCGCGCCATGTGACACATCACTGTCTGATCGTGCTTTCTCGATTCCTTTAATTGTTGAGAAGAAATCAGTAAAAAAGTTTTTTCTTTAGTTTTTTAAAAGCGAATGTGCAATATCCCGAATAAACTGACATGTAAATGTGTCAGACCGTGAACGATGCTGACCTATTTGCCCTCAAGAAATTTACATTATTGTTTGAGAAGAATATCTAACAAAGTGTTGTGTCAAAAAATATATGTACGAAGACTCATTTAAAACTTACTAAAAATCGCAACGACATCATACTGCCTCATTTTAAAACCACATTTCTATTTACGTTCATGAGGTCACGTAACCTATTCTGCCGTGCTAACAGAAATCTGTTTGCCAAAAAATCGTTTTACTCCATGTATTTAAATTGCTGACGCTTTTTCATTATTTAAGATTTTATAATTGTTTTTTGTATTTTCTGGTCAAAAGTCTGAATTTTATTACCATAGTATGTACCGTTTATTTACTTTAAAAAGGAAATAAATAATCAAGATCGCGCTGTTTGAAATTTTACAAAACATTATATGAAAATTTTATTGTTTTAAAAGAATTTTGCCTACATTCCTGTCGATATCGTATTAAAAATGTTACAGAATTCAAACTGTATTAGTTCTCAAGCGGTGTTGAATATCTGAAGCGATTATATTAAAAAATGAATGCACTACGCGCGTTTTTTGTGTCAAAAGTAACTGCGATGTAAATTAAGTATTACGATAGGGCGCACATGCTTGTGGAATGGAAAATTACCAGCATGACGTTTTGATATTTTTACGATTCGCAGGTAAATTCCAGTCAATCCAGGTAATTTTGCCTGATGTAATTACTCAATTTGGTAAAGTTACCACGTAAAAACCACTCACCAGATCGGTGGAGTAGTCCATTTGTGCTATCCTGACTTTAACTCGCCAATGCTTATAACTGTAGAATGCTGTACTAAGGCAAAATCAACTTTTGTTTTGTGAATTCGCTGATATGGATACGATCCCCCCACCCCCCACCACCCCTATTTTTTCACTTTTAAGGGTTCTATTTTATTTGCAGACCGTGACTGAAAATTGGTTGACCGTCGGTCTACCCAACTTTTGATAGTGGACCTGCCGATATTTTTGGTTGCGTCGGTCCAACGGTCCACCGCTAAGGTCGAGGCCTGTAAATTAAATTACTAATCAAATAAAATTGTTGAAAATCTTCCGCCTTTCAATAACAGATGTTGTTCATACAAGTTTTTTTCTACACTGATTCCTTTTTTTCAGTAAACATTGTGTAACAGGCAAAGTTCATAGTTTTGCAGACAGACATAGCTTCGGGCCATTTTTGCCAATTAGAGATTTTCGTGGCCAAATGTCGCAAATGGCTCAAGTGCAACCGACAGCGTGACCCCTGAACAAGTGGTACAAACATGATAATAGACTGCTCTTCTACGAATTGTTTATCAATTAACGTTTACACCTTGATCAATAAACACCTTTCATAATGAATACAAAAATACTAAATACAAACCGCGAGATAACCACGTGTCAGTCGGCGCGTGGCGTGATTGACATCTGTCAGTAGCTAATTAGTATATGACGCTCCGCCTACTGCCATACTTCCGCTTGTGGCAGCGAACAGTTGAAATTCACGGAGATTTTGATTGACAAGGGGCAGAACTTTTGAACTCGATATGCATCAAAGAAAACTTCTCGATTTTCGCGGGTGAAAACCCGGAACCTCGAGTCTACCGACAAACAGGCTTTTCGCCATGTTGTTTCATGTCGACAGAACCAGGAACGTTCGTGACTATGCGCGACGAGGTCGGGTACAACTAAATTATCCCTATAATCAATAAAGATATGATCAGAATCTCGAATTTCAGCCCATAAAAAATTGCGGTCGGCGGTAAAAGCTTACGGTCGGTTGGGTTACAGGAAACAAACATATTTTTTTTTTAGGCCTTACTGTAAAGACTTTTTCAAATATATTTACAGTCTTGTAAAAAATATTTCAAGATATATCACGGTTGGAACAAAATTTTATGCCCTTTAACTGTTAGATTTTTACCTTAACAGTAACCCCAAGTCAACAGTGAGTTATTAGTACTGATATACGCACACATACACCAATAACCTTTTTATTGATACATATGTTACCGATCACTGTTCTATGGGTATCACGGGTATGCTGTTTCCATTCATTTTGTATTTAAAAAAATGTCAAACATCTATCTTTATGATAAAAATGCTATGACCTACGACCAGTTCTGTAAACAAAACCTTTTTAACAAGAAATTAATATTAAAGCATATATTATCAGATATTAAGAAAAGAATTTGCATGCCGTTTTGAACAAAAATAGTAATAAAAACAGAACTTTTCAGCAAATTAAAAAGCCCGAGCGTTTTATCTTGGAACCTTGACTTCAAAAAATAAAAGAAGCCTCATGTTGTATGAAATGGTCTGTCAGTAAGGTATCAAGTATGAAAGGATACATACGTTACCATACGTAACGTATGTATCAATAGTTTGTACTGTGTTCATGGCATACTCAAAATGTATAACAACATAAATTTAATTGAAACAAAAAATATAATTGTCATATAATCACAAATAGGTTTTATAGGTTTAAAATATATTTGTAAATATCAAATTAGCTTCCTATATAAACCAAACATCACCAGCGGAGCCCGTTGAACATTTTCAGAAATAGAAAACACGTCTTCAAGGACAAATGTGCGACTTTACATGTGTGAAATCTGCATCTTATGACGTAGACGATACAAACTGATGACACTGTCAATTAAGGTTTAAGTGAAAAATATATCACTACTAAGTGTATCTTGTATCAAATGTTATAACATGTAGTTGAAACAAAACTAGAAATAACCTCTAAAGACATAAAAATGCTATTCTTTGTATGTCAAGCTCATATATTCATAGTAGGAATTAGATCCATAACGTACGTATCCCTTCATCGGTGTCATATCTGTTTTATTGTTTAGGAATCGTAATAACATAAACATACATATTATGATGCAATTATTAGTAATTAGGGATTATGTATTCTTTGCATTTGCTAAAAAATCCGTCATTAACTATAAAAGCGATCGAGCGTTGTGAATTTTTGTACAAAACTTGCGCATGGCATCAGTAACGTATGTATTATTTTAAATTGTCTCTAGTACATGTTTTGGATTATGGATCAGATAAATCCATTTGACATTAGGTAACAAGTATAAAGACATATTCATTGAAATTATAGTATGTTTAATTTGCATCTGGAGCCTATTTTTAAACGACCACAATAATGAACACTCGATTGTTTGTCATGACTTTTAACGAGGGAATGGTTTACACTATGGTTCACCTGCAGTATTAATGTAGTTTAACAGCAAGGGTCACGATTCAGACTTCTTTAATTATTACATGGTAGAGAAATGTCGTTATGAAAATACGAACTGTGATCTGCTCAAAACCAACAGTATTAGATAAGTATGTGGAAATATTCCTTCAACTCGGAAAACAGCTTACAACCTGCGGTATATTAGGTAAAAAAGACCATTTTTGCAAGTCGCACTATTCCTTATCCCGTGTTTACCAGAGAATTTTCCATCGATTCAAATCTCATGACCAGCATTCCAGACAAATTACAGTACTGTTTCCAAAGTGAAAGGTACCGGTAGATAGAGAAAACAGTGGAGCAGGTTAATAGACATGTGTTATTGTCTAGATATCCTAGATCGAATACCCCCCTTGACTTTGATCGTTTGACAAGGCAGATTTTCTCAGCCACACTTTGATCCTTTGGCATGGCAGATTTTCTCAGCCACACTTTGATCCTTTGGCCTGGCAGATTTTCTTAGCAACACTGATCCTTTGGCATGGCAGATTTTCCCAGCCACACTTTGATCCTTTGGCATGGCAAACTTTTACAGCCACACTTTGATCCTTTGACAAGGCAGATTTTCCCAGCCACACTTTGATCCTTTGACAAGGCAGATTTTCCCAGCCACACTTTGATCCTTTGACATGGCAGATTTTCCCAGCCACACTTTGATCCTTTGTCATGGCAGATTTTTCCCTGTGATAGTTTGATCCTTTGACAATGCAGATTTTCTCAATTTCAGTTTGATTGTTTTGCAAGGCAAATTTTTTCAATGACAGTTTGATCCTTTGGCAAGGCAGTTTTATCAATGACAGTTTGTTCCACAGGCAAGGGAAATTTTATCAGTGACTGTTTGATCCTCATTGGAAGCTTGATGCTCAGGTAAGGCAAAGGTTTTTAGTGACAGTTTGATCTTCAGGCAAGGCAAATTTTCTCAGTGGATGGTTGAGGGAATAGCAAGGCATATTTTCAGTGACTTCTTGATTCTCTGGTGACAGTTTGATCCTCTGCCTCAGTAGATTTTCTCAGTGACTGTTTAATCCTTGGGCAAGGCAAATTTTCTCACTGACTTCTGTGAAGGCAAATTTTCGCAGTGACTGTTTGATCCTCTGCCGAGGCAATTTTCTCAGTGACTGTTTGATCCTCTGCCGAGGCAATTTTCTCAGTGACTGTTTGATCCTCTGCCGAGGCAATTTTCTCAGTGACTGTTTGATCCTCTGCCGAGGCAATTTTCTCAGTGACTGTTTGATCCTCTGCCGAGGCAATTTTCTCAGTGACAGTTTGATCCTCTGCCGAGGCAATTTTCTCAGTGACAGTTTAATCCTTGGGCAAGGCAAATTTTCTCACTGACAGTTTGATTCTCTGCCGAGGCAATTTTCTCACTGACTTCTGTGAAGGCAAATTTTCGCAGTGACTGTTTGATCCTCTGCCGAGGCAATTTTCTCAGTGACAGTTTGATCCTCTGCCGAGGCAATTTTCTCAGTGACTGTTTGATCCTCTGCCGAGGCAATTTTCTCAGTGACAGTTTGATCCTCTGCCGAGGCAATTTTCTCAGTGACTGTTTAATCCTCTGCCGAGGCAATTTTCTCAGTGACAGTTTGATCCTCTGCCGAGGCAATTTTCTCAGTGACAGTTTAATCCTTGGGCAAGGCAAATTTTCTCACTGACAGTTTGATTCTCTGCCGAGGCAATTTTCTCACTGACTGTTTAATCCTCTGCCGAGGCAATTTTCTCAGTGACAGTTTGATCCTCTGCCGAGGCACTTTTCTCAGTGACAGTTTAATCCTTGGGCAAGGCAAATTTTCTCACTGACAGTTTGATCCTCTGCCGAGGCAATTTTCTCACTGACTGTTTGATCCTCTGCCGAGGCAATTTTCTCAGTGACTGTTTAATCCTTGGGCAAGGCAAATTTTCTCACTGACTGTTTGATCCTCTGCCGAGGCAATTTTCTCAGTGACAGTTTAATCCTTGGGCAAGGCAAATTTTCTCACTGACAGTTTGATTCTCTGCCGAGGCAATTTTCTCAGTGACTTCTGTGAAGGCAAATTTTCGCAGTGACTGTTTGATCCTCTGCCGAGGCAATTTTCTCAGTGACTGTTTGATCCTCTGCCGAGGCAATTTTCTCAGTGACTGTTTGATCCTCTGCCGAGGCAATTTTCTCAGTGACAGTTTGATCCTCTGCCTCAGTAGATTTTCTCAGTAACTGTTTAATCCTTGGGCAAGGCAAATTTTCTCAGTGACTTCTGTGAAGGCAAATTTTCGCAGTGACTGTTTGATCCTCTGCCGAGGCAATTTTCTCAGTGACAGTTTGATCCTCTGCCGAGGCAATTTTCTCAGTGACAGTTTAATCCTTGGGCAAGGCAAATTTTCTCACTGACAGTTTGATCCTCTGCCGAGGCAATTTTCTCAGTGACTGTTTGATCCTCTGCCGAGGCAATTTTCTCAGTGACAGTTTGATCCTCTGCCTCAGTAGATTTTCTCAGTAACTGTTTAATCCTTGGGCAAGGCAAATTTTCTCAGTGACTTCTGTGAAGGCAAATTTTCGCAGTGACTGTTTGATCCTCTGCCGAGGCAATTTTCTCAGTGACAGTTTGATCCTCTGCCGAGGCAATTTTCTCAGTGACAGTTTAATCCTTGGGCAAGGCAAATTTTCTCACTGACAGTTTGATCCTCTGCCGAGGCAATTTTCTCAGTGACAGTTTAATCCTTGGGCAAGGCAAATTTTCTCACTGACAGTTTGATCCTCTGCCGAGGCAATTTTCTCAGTGACTGTTTAATCCTTGGGCAAGGCAAATTTTCTCACTGACTGTTTGATCCTCTGCCGAGGCAATTTTCTCAGTGACTGTTTAATCCTTGGGCAAGGCAAATTTTCTCACTGACTGTTTGATCCTTGGGCAAGGCAAATTTTCTCACTGACTGTTTGATCCTCTGCCGAGGCAATTTTCTCAGTGACTGTTTAATCCTTGGGCAAGGCAAATTTCTCACTGACTGTTTGATCCTCTGCCGAGGCAATTTTCTCAGTGACTGTTTAATCCTTGGGCAAGGCAAATTTTCTCACTGACTGTTTGATCCTCTGCCGAGGCAATTTTCTCAGTGACTGTTTAATCCTTGGGCAAGGCAAATTTTCTCACTGACTGTTTGATCCTCTGCCGAGGCAATTTTCTCAGTGACTGTTTAATCCTTGGGCAAGGCAAATTTTCTCACTGACTGTTTGATCCTCTGCCGAGGCAATTTTCTCAGTGACTGTTTAATCCTTGGGCAAGGCAAATTTTCTCACTGACTGTTTGATCCTCTGCCGAGGCAAATTTTCTCAGTGACTGTTTAATCCTTGGGCAAGGCAAATATTCTCAGTGACTGTTTGGTTTTCTGTGAAGGCAAATTTTCTCAGTGACAAGTGTGATCCTCTGCTGACGCAAATTTTCTCAGTGTCTGTTTGATTCTCTGCCGAGGCAAATGTTCTCACTGACTGTTTAATCCTTGGGCAAGGCAGATATTCTCAGTGACTGTTTGATCTTCTGTGAAGGCAAATTTTCTCAGCGACAAGCATGATCCTCTGCTGAGGCAAATTTTCTCAGTGACTGTTTGATCCTCTGCCGAGGCAAATGTTCCCAAAGAATGTTTGATTAATATACTCTGAGACAGTTTTGGCCTTTGGCAAGGCAAATTTTCTAAGTGGAAGTTTGATTCTTGGCAAGGCAAATCTTTTCAGTTGAAGCTAATGATTCTGGGGCAAGGCAAATTTTCTCAATGGCAAGGACAGTATACTCAGTGACATACTTTGATCCTCTGGCAAGGCAAATGTTCTTAATGACCGCTCTCAATGACAGTTCAACAGGAAGTGATGTTTATGAAGTTGTTAATTATTATCCTCCTTCAAGTGTTTACAGTTCTCTGTCGCTGAGTGTCAGAAGTTACATACTTCCAGTGACTTGCCCCTATGAGCTGTGGGCTAAGAGCCTTGCTAGGTTGTAGAAGTTTTTCATGTGAGGGAACCATCCAGTTTGCTTACAAAAGGTGAGTGGTTCTTACCCAGGTGTCTGTCAATACCTGCAACTAATGCATAGAGTGGCACCTGGGACTCTCCCATAAAAGCATGAAAGTCACCTTGTGACATACATTGTGTCTGTTAACAAATTGTACTTGTACAGAATTTAGTTTACAGGTAACTGATGTCTTGTACACACCTGACATTGCTAGAATTATACCATGTTAATCACCTTCTGTTGACATTTTGCAAAAATTATGTGATGCAATCTGCTCTTGTATAGCATAATTATGGTAAGACATAAAAAGTGAAAGGAGAAGATATGTTACTATTTATTGTTTACAGATTTACAATACTTTGACAGTCATCACATTTCCACAAACAATGAAATACTTTACAGTTACAAATATATTCACATTAAAGACCTATGCTCCAAAGAGCCAAATTGCTCTTTTTACCTGCATTTGGTCCTTATTCATGGATTCAAAATAATGTTTGGTTTGAAAACAATTAGTAGCATTAACCCTTACCATGCTTGACACAACTGATTCTGCCTTTGCGACCAGTGTAGATCATGATCAACCTGCACATCTGTGCAGTCTGATCATGATCTGCACTGTTTGCTATTCAGTCAGTATCGTTTTGGTAAGCACCCCTTTTAACAGTTAATGGTACTGTCCAGTTTGAAAGATGGACAAGTTCATTATAGAAATTTAGCAGGGTAAGGATTAAGAAGCATTATATAATGCTAATATATACAAGACATCATAGAAGTGTTGGAGAGATTGAGATTTCAGAAACAAAATTATATTGACTAAATATTATATATTTAACAAAAACTTGTATTATCACTCTTTGTAGTATTATCACAGTTATATTAATCTGACACTCTAAGTTATAAAATGTAAGGGAGAGTGCAAGTAACCAGTCAGGGGCCTCTATTCACCTTTTTGGGGATGAAAATGAACTCCATTCACCACCAAATGATTATCTTTTTGCTACCCTATGAAAATCAGTTTCCAACAAAAATAGATAAATTGAAAAATAAGATTTTCTAACAAGTATAGTTACGTAATCCAATATCGGTCCCTGTTCCTGCTAGTGGATTTACTGGTTTGATCTTTACTAAAATGTCACACAGTTTGAAGTAATACAGGAAGGGAATATATCTACAGTTGTACAAAACAGTTTCTAATTTCAGACAAAAGAATTTAGATAGTCTTGAAGATTTCTGATTGATTAAAGTGTGTTGATTTAATAAAAACATTTTAACGATACTTTTATCAAAAAATATGTCCTGTATTACAGTAAATGTTATGAAAAATGTTACCCTATTTGCTTGAAGTTAAGGTCGCTGACTTCAAATCACTTGCCCCTCATCGATGTGGGTTCTCGCCATATGACCTATCACGTGTCGGAGGACGTTAAATTCAACAACAACAAAAAAAAAAAAAAAAAAAAAAGGGAAATAATAGGCGTCTGAATCTCTTCTTCACAAGGTTAAAATGTTATTAATGTATATCATTTACCCTCATTTTATACTCCCCTGCAGGCTGTGCAGTTTTATTCTGTGGCAGGCACATTTTAGAAAGACCAGGAGCCATCAAAGGTCAAGGTCACATTTATGGGTCCAAGTGGGTCAAATTTTTATTGTCAGTACATGAATTTTTAAATAACTTGGCACAAACATTAACCATAACTAGATGATTTTCATGTTTTAAACCTGGATCGCTATCTGAAAGGTCAGCATAATGCTTACGGTTAAAGGTTTTTACATATTTTTTAGCTTGACTATTTGAAGATTGGACTCATCTGTGTGACTTTGTCCGCATCCTGATTTGGTTAAGATTTTGTATGTAAGCTGGTATCTCAGTAACCACATGTGGGAATGGATTGAAACTTCACACACTTATTCATTGTGATAAACATACTTACGTTGCAAAAGTTAAATAACTCTTTGCTTTTTAACAAAGCCCCTTTTTTTGACTTAGCAAATTCATATCATTATACTGTAGCTTATGGTAGAGCCTTAATTATCATAACATTGACTATACTGGTTTTTAGCTCACCAGAGCACGAAGTGCTCAAGGTGAGCTATTGTGACCGGTCATTGTCCGTCGTGTCTCATCAGTCATGCGTCGTCCGTCAACATTTGCCTTGTGAACACTCTAGAGGCCACATTTGTGACCCAATCTTTATGAAACTTGGTCAGAATATAAGTCTTGATGATCTCTAGGTCAAGTTTGAAACTGGGTCATATGGGATCAAAAACTAGGTCAGTAGGACAGATCAAAGGAAAAGCTTGTGAACACTCTAGAGACCACATTTGTGACCCAATCTTTATGAAACTTGCTCAGAATGTTAGTCTTGATGATTTCTAGGTCAGGTTCGAAACTGGGTCATGTGGGGTCAAAAACTGGGTCAGTAGGTCAGATCAAAGGAAAAGCTTGTGAACACTCAAGAGACCGCATTTTTGGCCAATCTTTATGAAAGTGGTCAGAATGTTAGCCTTGATGATCTCTAGTCAAGTTTGAATCTGGGTCCTGTTGGATCAAAAACTAGGTCAGTAGGTCAGATCAAAGGAAAAGCTTGTGAACACTCTAGAGACCACATTTGTGACCCAATCTTTATGAAACTAGGTCAGAATGTTAGTCTTGATGATTTCTAGGTCTAGTTCAAAACTGGGGCATGTGGGGTCAAAAACTAGGTCAGTAGGTAAGATCAATTGAAAAGCTTGCGAACACTCTAGAAAGGAAAAGCTTGTGAACACTAGAGACCACATTTGTGACCCAATCTTTATGAAACCTGGTCAGAGTTTAAGTCTTGATAGAAACCACAATTTAAGTTTGAAACTCATGAGAATTAGTCACAATGTTTGTTTTGATAATCTATAGGTCAAGTTCAAATCTGGGTCATGTGGGGTCAAAAACTAGGTCACCCGGTCAAATCAAAGGAAAGGCTTGTGAACACTCTACAAGGCCACAGTTGTAACCAAATCTTTATGAAATTTAGTCAGAACGTTTATCTTGATGATCTTTAGGTCAAGTTCAACTCTTGGTCATGTTGGGTCAAAAGCTAGGTCAGTAGGCGAGATCCACTATGAGCGATATATAGGGTCATCATGGCCCTCTTGTTATGTAAATGACTATACCTAGCAGCTTCTAATGAGTTTGGTTTGAAACGTTATTTATGTCTTCCATGGTAAGAAATTTCTACTTTTACTTACTTTTCTAATATATTGTTGTAAAGGCTTGTACTCTGTATCTTCTACATGCATATACCAATGCATGATAACCTCCCCTGATTTTAATAAAAAATGGATTTATCTCGGTAGGACCTATTTGAAATTTCATTATTGTCATTAGCTGAACTGAGACAATCAGGGTAGATAACTTTGGACTGATTTTATGTCAAATTACCTCTCTTTGTTTCAAATTAAAATGAGTGTATCTCAGTAGACTGGCTCCCGTCCCTATGTTTGTTCTTATTTACAGGCCTATATAAGTTTATTCATTAAGAGGGAAGTAACTCCAGTAGGTTGTTTCTACATAGACATTTTTATTGCCCCTGGCTCCGAACAGAGGTATGGTTCAGCCATCAGATAAAATTTGCTATTTAAGAGGCTGAAGATTTTCTTATTTTTCCTGCAGTATTTATATAAAAAATAACCATGCAGCCAGGGAGCCAGGCTAGTATCTCAGTAACCAATGAATTTACTGATTTGAAATGTCATTTATGCCATCAGATGGACTCGGACAATCAGGGTAGATAACATCTGACTGAATTTATGACAAATTACCTCTCTTTTTTTATGTAAATCAGTATACCTCCGCAGCATCTAATGAGATTGGTTTTAAATGTTATTTAAGTCTTCCAGGGTAAGGAATAGTCATGCTAGTACAAAAATGCTGCATTTGAGCCTAGGACCCTCAAACTTGGTATGGAGATTGGCCCTGACTAGTATGTGACCCATAGGTCAAAAGGGACTGTTACAAGAAAATATTTATCCTTATGATATTTAATGTGTATGCCTATGTGATCTATGTCAAAATTTGATCTTATCATTAAAAGCAATGGTACTCAGGTGAGCGATATAGGGCCATCATGGCCCTCTTGTTTCTAATTCTCCCCTAGAGCATTCATAGGGGTTTATGATGCATTAATAGGGGTTTATGGTGCATTTATAGGGGATTATGGTATAGAAAAAAATAAAAGTTACATTTCAAAGCAACAAAGACAGCTGTGGCATTTAAATAACATCATGCAGAATAAGATGTTGACAGTGTATGTTGTAAGAAAACATGATTAATTACATTTTAATGGTTTTACATTAATGGAAAATGCAAAGGCCTGTCCTTCATTTGGTTTAATCAATATAATGCACTCTTTGATTAAAAGAAGAAGGATAAGAATGATTTATGGTCAATGCATTTTTCAGGGGTTTTTTTTTTCATGGCTATTTAAACTCAATCACTTATTTTCAATTTGTTTCCTGATTGGTAAAAATTAGGTTTTTATGGTAAACCAATCATGATTTTGTAGTATTTCTGCTCAGAATATTGATCCATTTTCTGTAAGTTTGCAGTTTTACCTTCATGGTAAAAATGTTTTTTGCACTGATTTCCCTAATATTTACAATGTTGTTTCTGTTATATGACACAGTCTAGTTTTCAGTGAGGGTTTGTAGGAATGTTACTGAGGAGATTGATCAGTGTATGTCGGTGTCGGAGTCCTGCTCCCGGTTGTTCCAGCCAGAAGGTGCGTGTTACACGAGTAATCACTTTCTGGATGAAGATCATGTCCAAGACCATTTCGCATCCTTCTTGCTGGTGGTTGTGGTGAGGGAGTGCGTGAATTGTACGGAGAATAGCGAGACAGATGTGTCTGATGTGTCGACGAAAGTTCTAAACAGTTTCCTTGTTTCATAAGCATAGTTTTATATTTCTTGTTGTCAAGTTTTGTAACAATTCTTGTTGTACCAGGACAGGAGAGTGAATTGAAGTCATTTTCTCGTAATATTCTGCGGCAAAATGTTCGAATAAATATGACGCGAAACTTCTGTCCAAAGGCACAGTATAGTATGAAATTGATTGCACTGTTGAAAGTTACGAGAAAGTTTCTTATTGAGGAGAGGACTCTCCAACCGAATGTTTCCACACTCATTTCATTGATTGAATAAGCGATGTTGTAAACTAAAGCGGGAACTTGGCAGATCATGAATACGACTACCACACTTACAAGCATTAATGTTACATTATTTTCTCGTGATTGTCGAACGTTCATGGTTATTTGTTGCTTTCTGGAACGCTTAACTGCATGAACGAGGAAAGTGTTTAGGATTGCCAGTAGAGACAAGGGCACGATTAACATTACAAAGGGATAAAAGTAGAGATAGAAAATTTTCTTGAAGATATCGCTATCACCGAAGTCTGTTTTTGAAAATATTGTTCTATATATTGTAGTATTATCACTGGTAATTTCATGTGTTGTAACTAATTCATACTCAAACCAGCGACATAGGTTAAACATGACTGCACAAACAGACACCACTGCTATAACTACGCGGGCACGTGCAGTTGTGCACATTGATGTTGCACGTAGAGGATGGCACACAGCTATATATCTTTCCACTGTAAAAGACACTGTAATCCACACAGTGCTAGTCTGGGCAATTAATGCTATAGGATATATGTACACAACTATATATGGCAACACTTCAAGGAAGTACACTTTCGACAGTTCAGGCAGCGTTATTAGGACCAACGTTCCACAAAGTACTATCATATCCCAGATAGCCAAACCAGTGAGGAAAATATTTGTTGACGAATGCATTGTTGGCCGTGTTAATACAATAACAGTCAGAAAATTTCCTATCAATCCAAGTATGATTACTACAATGGCAACTATGCCTTCAATATAATATTTAATATTTCCAAAAAGTATTTCATCCATCCTTTCTTGTGTAATGTTTGCAGTCTCAATAGAATCTACCATCTCGTTCTATATTTGCTGATACTAATATAGTTCCTAGCAGAAAGCATTTATTTGTTCAGTCCGCTATGCTTCATTGCAAGGGAAATGAAAATTATTTTTGTATTATTTGTAATGTGACGTGCAACTTTCTTTTTAACGATATTTCAATAATTATGATTACCAATATCCACAACTTATAACAGTGAGATGTGTCACGTTATTAGTTATTAGAAATCTGTCAGATTTATTCCCGATGGTCCATAATACAGATGTAGCTAAGAAATATGATACAGTATACAGAGATATGTCTTTCACCCCAATAATTGTTTCCAAGAAAATGCTACTAAAGAGTCACAATTTCAGACAACGACAGATACAACATAGACATTAGAAGTTTGTTAGAGACATACTTCTGAATCTTTAAGTGCCAGGAAATATCTTGTGAAATGGACTGCAATTTTTCATGTTATTCAAATTTTAGATATCTCCTATCTCGGTTCCAAATGATTGATAGGACAGCAGTTTCTAAATTTTCATCTGTTTGAGCACACAAAAAGCACAGGATGCACAAGTTCTTGTAGTTTGATATTCCTTTGATAGCAGCTAGAATTACATCACATTGTTTTGATGAAATTGTTATGGAAACCGATTTCCATTTTATTCATAGTCCTTCCTTCCGTTCTAGTCTCTGGTACATCAGTTATGTGGAATTTGATCTTGTCTCTGAAATAAACAACAGAAAAGCAATTACATTTTTAGCTCGACTATTCGAAGAATAGTCTAGCTATTCTACTCACCCTGGCGTCGATGTCGGCGTCGGCATCGGCGTCACACCTTGGTTAAATTTTTGCATGCAAGTACATACAGCCATCAATTAAAGGCATATAGCTTTGAAACTTATTTTTTCTTTTTCTAGGTCAATTACCAACCTCTCTGGGTCAAGTCCCATAACTCTGACATGTATTTTGAGCAAACTATGCCCCCTTTTGGACTTAGAAAATTTTGGTTAAAGTTTTGCATGCAAGTTACTATCTCCAAAACTAATGCAGATATTGATTGAAACTTCATAGTGTCTTCGGGGTTATAAACTAGTTGATTAGCAAGTCCATAACTCGACTTCATTGGCCAATTATGCCCTTTGGACTTGAAATTCTTGGTTAAAGTTTTGCGTGCAAGTACATACAGCATTTAAAGGCATATAGATTTGAAACTTATTTTTTCTTTTTCTAGGTCAGTTACCAACCTCTCTGGGTCAAGTCCCATAACTCTGACATGTATTTTGAGCAAATTATGCCCCCTTTTAGACTTAGAAAATTTTGGTTAAAGTTTTACATGCAAGTTACTATCTCCAAAACTAATGCAGATATTGATTTGAAACTTCACATGTGTCTTCGGGGTTATAAAACTAGTTGATAGCAGCAAGTCCCATAACTCTGACTTTCATTTTGGCCAAATTATGCCCCCTTTTGGACTTAGAAAATTCTGGTTAAAGTTTTGCGTGCAAGCTACATACAGCTATTTCTAAAAGGCATATAGATTTGAAACTTATTTTTTCTTTTTCTAGATCAGTTACCAACCTCACTGGGTCAAGACCCATAACTCTGACATGTATTTTGAGCAAATTATGCCCCCTTTTATACTTTGAAAATTTTGGTTAAAGTTTTACATGCAAGTTTCTATCTCCAAAACTAATGCAGATATTGATTTGAGACTTCACATGTGTCTTCGGGGTTATAAATCTAGTTGATAGCAGCAAGTCCCATAACTCTGACCTTCATTTTGGCCAAATTATGCCCCCTTTTGGACTTAGAAAATTCTGGTTAAAGTTTTGCATGCAAGTACATACAGCTATTTCTAAAAGGCATATAGATTTGAAACTTATTTTTTCTTTTTCTAGATCAATTACCAACCTCACTGGGTCAAGTCCCATAACTCTGACATGTTTTTTGAGCAAATTATGCCCCCTTTTAGACTTGGAAAATTTTGGTTAAAGTTTTACATGCAAGTTATTATCTCCAAAACTAATGCAGATATTGATTTGAAACTTCACATGTGTCTTCGGGGTTATAAAACTAGTTGATAGCAGCAAGTCATTAACTCTGACCGTCATTTTGGCCAAATTATGTCCCCTTTTGGACTTAGCCAATTCTGGTTAAAGTTTTGCGTGCAAGTACATACAGCTATTACTAAAAGGCATATAGATTTGGAACTTATTTTTTCTTTTTCTAGATCAATTACTAACCTCACTGGATCAAGTCCCATAACTCTGGCATGTATTTTGGGCAAATTATGCCCCCTTTTGGACTTTGAAAATTCTGGTTCAAGTTTTACATGCAAGTTTCTATCTCCAAAACTAATGCAGATATTGAATTGAAACTTCACATGTGCCTTCGGGGTTATAAAACTAGTTGATAGCAGAAAGTCCCATAACTGATATGCATTTTGGTCAAATTATTCCCCCTTTTGAACTTAAAACTCTTTTGATATTTAACCTTTTTGGGTAATATTTTCCTGCTTCTGGGACAATATTTCGAATAGTCGAGCTTGGCTGTCTTACGGACAGCTCTTGTTATTGCAGTGATAATATTAGTAGTACAGAATTGATTGAAACTGTTAAAGATAGAAGTGTCCAGCAGATTTTTCTTGATTAGACAAGATTCTTGGGATGGACAAAAAATATTTATGATGATGAGACAGGAAATAGGAAATTTTTGTTTGTTGATTAAGAGACTATTTCCAGTGTGTTGGTGTAGAGAGTATTGTCTACAAAAATTTTCCTCATAATTTCTAGCCCCTATTCTAATGGCATTTTACCAGTACTTCCCCTTATAAAGTCACTCTGGTAAAAAAAAGAGTCCAAGAGCAAAAAAGAAAAAGAAACAATTCTCAATCCTGAACTTAAAATTGCCAAAATTTATGGTTGTTCATATTTAGTGTCTTTCTTGGCAGTTTAAAATGGTTTTGCTACTTTATGAACTTTCATGTGTATTTATGTAAGTAAACAACTCCTGTTGAAAAAATATCAAAATGTCCATCAATCTTCCCAGCAATGCCAACCAGTATTCAAAAAATTATGTATAGTTCCATATATTTTAATATTTCTGAGTTGAGACATGAGGGAGATATTTACCAATTCCCCAGTAATGATGAAAGAAGATCTGGCCCCATGTTCACAAAACATTTTTCAGTTTCAGTGTAGTTTGAGATTTAAGTCTAGAAAGCAGATTTTACTAGAACAATAATTTAAGCACAGACATAATATTCACATCACAGAAATTTGTGGCATTACTAGTTGTGAGAATATTGGTCAAGATCTTAAAGGATGTTAATCAGTGTTTGGTCAAGTAATGGATTGGTTTGGAAATTGAACAAATGATCATTTACTCTTGTTTATGTTATTGAATATACAGTTGGAGCTCGCTATCTCTTACTCCCTTATTTAAAAAATCGGGCTACATGGAAGACATTTTCAAGTCCTGTCCCGAATGCAGGTGCATAACATGTCGTCATTTCTAGTCGAATTTCAGTTATTGCGAAGAAAAACGCTCAATCCCTTGGAATTGAAGAGACTGAGTTTCATCTGTACATACTGTATGAATATAAAGAACTGTTGTATAATATTTGTCAAAGATTTACATTGACAATAATATATTTAGCTGAAGTCATTACAAATGAAAGTGTGTAAAACTATATTAACTTCCATTGCCTGTCTTTGTTGCTCAATCAAGAATAGATTTGAAATAAAGAACCAAATTTAGGAAGTTACACACTGTTTTAACCCTTTTCATGCTGGACTGTGACGATTGCTTCTGCCTTTGCGACAAGTGTAGATCATGATCAGCCTGCAGGTCCGTGCAATTCAGTCAGTATCATGTGGTAAACACCCCTTTTAACAGTCAATGTTACTGTCCAAATTGAAAGATGGACAAGTTCATTATAGAAATTTAGCAGGCTAAGGGTTAAAATTTGCCTTTTGGTTCAGATTGTTGAAATATTGTAATATCTATCATGTACAAATGTAAAGCTAGAAATTATATTGAAATCAGAAGACAAGTCCACTTGGAGTATACGTAATTACAGAATAACGATAAAACTTGTATTTTTGATACAGATCTTATTTGTAATGGGTCTTTTTGTTCATTAAATACATCTCTAACAAAATGGACCAACATAAAAATGTCATCAAATGTTGATTAAATGAGAGTGACCTGTGACCTTTAATGGCAACTAAATATTCATGAACTTGGAGTGTTCCTAATTGTTTACCAGATTGTATGTATAACGCTAATCTTCAGGGATATTTAGTAAACTGTAGGAAACATCCAACATAGAAATTTGAATTTCTAATGAACATGCTAACAGAGTCCCATAACTGGTAAAGCATATTATTATTCAACTTTACAATATTACACACTGTGCCAATATGAGAAAAGCAGGGCCAATACAAGATATCAGGGCAAATATGAAATTCAAGCATTTTGATTGGTTCAAGAGAGAGGGCCAATACAGAGAAGTCACTTCACTTAGATTTTTAAAGGACACCATTTTGTTTTACATATACAACCAAGTCTGTTTTACTGGCTACTATTGAAACAAAGTTTTTGATCTGAACGTGCATAACTGCCATAAGGTAACTTAGAGTTCTTATGGTGTTGCCGCCAATATTCAAAAGTTGTTATTAATCATGTGATTTCATATTGGCCTAGTTATTTGTCCTTGGGCAATTGTATTGGTCCACGGCTTACGGCCTTGGGCCAAATTACGACAACCCTTGGACAAATAACAATGCCAATATGAATTCGCTTGTTTAATAACATTATACATATTATTGTAAACAAATACTTTTATATTTATTGATAACAAAGATAATAATTGACAAGTTTGATGCATCAAGGGCAAATATTCTCTTGTTTAGCACTAAATTACTAGTCATACACTTTTTATTTTGGTCTAAAATCTGAAATTTGAACATTTGTGTGACCAGTTAATAACGTTATGGTGGCTTATGTTATTCAAAAGGTACATTCAAAATATTTGATTATATTTAGCAAATACTACATTAAAAATTGGTAACAAAGTCCACTTTTCATATTTTGTTCAGAAGAAAAGGACACCCACTTAGCTGAGACAGTTGGTAAGAGCATTGGTCTACGGATGGCGGGGTCGTGTCAGTTCGATCCTCGGGCGGGGCGTATGTTCTCCGTGGCTATTTGATAAACAACATTGTGTCTGAAATCATTAGTCCTCCACCTCTGATTCATATGTGGAAATTGGCAGTTACTTGCGGAGAACAGGTTTGTACTGGTACAGAATCCAGCTAGGAACACTGGTTAGGTTAACTGGCGGCCGTTACATGACTGAAATACTGTTGAAAAACGGCATTAAACCCAAAACAAACAAACAAACAGAAGAAAAGGAAAGATAAGTCTATGGCCAATATTCAGTGCGAGTTGGTTTGGGAAATATTTGATGAAATTCATCCATTTATAAGATACATATTTATGATATTACTATCAGAAGGTGATCAGGGCTTAGTTACACATTACTGTACACATTAAGAGAGAACGTGTTTATTAATTTAACAAGTGACAACAATATTTCACACCTTAATAATTATTATGCATGCATAACAGACAACAGCCAGAATGTCTTGTTCATATGAATGGACAACAAATCTTGCCCAAGACAACAGCCAGCATGTCTTGTTCATAATGAATGGACAATGGATATTGCCCAAGACAACAGCCAGAATGTCTTGTTCATATGAATGGACAATGGATCTTGCCCAAGACAACAGCCAGAATGTCTTGTTCATATGAATGGAGAACAAATCTTGCCAAAGACGACAGCCAGAATGTCTTGTTCATATGAATGGACAAAAAATCTTGCCCATTGAGACAACAGCAAGAATGTCTTGTTCATAATGAATGAACAATGGATATTGCCCAAGACAACAGCCAGAATGTCTTGTTCATATGAATAGACAACAGATCTTGCCCAAAACAACAGCCAGAATGTCTTGTTCATATGAATGGACAACAAATCTTGCCCAAGACAACAGCCAGCATGTCTTGTTCATAATGAATGGACATTGGATATTGCCCAAGACAACAGCCAAAATGTCTTGTTCATATAAATGGACAACAAATCTTGTCCAAGACAACAGCCAGAATGTCTTGTTCTTATGAATGGACAATGGATCTTGCCCAAGACGACAGCCAGAATGTCTTGTTCATATGAATGGACAAAAAAATCTTGCCCATTGAGACAACAGCCAGAATGTCTTGTTCATAATGAATGGACAATGGATATTGCCCAAGACAACAGCCAAAATATCTTGTTCATATGAATGTACAACAAATTTTGCTCAAGACAACAGCCAGAATGTCTTGTTCTTATGAATGGACAATGGATCTTGCCCAAGACAACAGCCAGAATGTCTTGTTCATATGAATGGACAACAGATCGTGCCCAAGACAACAGCCAGAATGTCTTGTTCATATGAATAGACAACAAATCTTGCTCAAGACAACAGCGGAAGTATCTTGGTCAAATAAAAGATCACTAATTCTATACAAGACAAAAGCCAAGCAATCTTGTTAAATTAAAAGATTGCTAGTTCTCTCAAGCTGACCTGAAAATCGTCGTCATACAAAAGATCAATCACCTTAGAGAACAAGGTAATAAGGCATTATCTGCAGCTTACATTCAATGATCTTCCAGATTTGTCTGTGTAAGGTAATTACTTGAAAACATAGAAGACACAAAATGAAATTACTGGTTGTTATGGACATTGTTCGAAAGCAATCTCGAGACTGATTGCAAAACTGTTATGTCAGTCCATCGGAGAAATTAGCCCAACATTTATTCCTGAAATTTATCTTTCTTGAATTATTATAGTCGCTTTTGACAGTTCATATTGTAGAATATCCACTTTGCTGCAAGAAAAGCTAGTAAAATCTTGTTCCGGAAAAGAATCTAATGCCTATAACTCATGCCGGAAAAGAGGTCTGATTGATATCTCTAGCTATATCCTATTATCAAATGGGAAAATGATTGTTTCTTGATGGACATCTTATTTGCATGAGTGACTTTTTGTCCAATATATTGTGAGATTAGGCATCTTCTGAGAAAAATTCTTGGTTTATAAGATGTTACCAGCACACTGAAGTGACATGTCACCACCTCAATGAAAAAACTGTTTAACTGCATTAACATAACAGAGTAGGTAACCACTTTTATATGACAGTTTTGAAAAAGCTGACATATCTTTATGGCAATGTCTGTCTTTCGGCACTCTAAGTAGCTACCACTTTCAGACTTTACATGTTGACCCAGCAGCATTTGAGGAGAATTAGTCAAAATAGGACTAAGGTCAATGTCACAGTGACTTGGAGACTGAAAATGGTTTCCAGACTCTAGTCACGGTGCTAGCTTTAGCTGCCATTTTAGTTTGTGCATATAATATTACATCTGCATGAAGATCACTGGAGAGGATAAAACCTGGACTGAGAAATCCAGAAATTAAATATATGAGAATGGTCACATGATGAATTTTTTGTGAATATAATATGTCTCCATTATAATAAGTATTGCCAACCGCTGGACTGCCTTCTCCCTGTACTTGCCCACTTCAAAGAAGAGGGTGTATAATGTGCCCATGTTGGTTGGTCTGTCTGCACTGCTTTTTCCAGCTGTCCCACAATTTACAATACCGCAGTTAGGCTCCATTTTTCCAAATTTGAAGTAAAACAAATCCCAGTCCAAAGAAAAAATTCCCAGTTGAAATGAATTTTTGATTATACAAAGAAAATTCTTGCATTCGACTTCATCCATTACTATTTTTAGTAACATGGACTCTGCTCCTCAGCAAAAATTAAATAAATAATTTTGCCAGAATCTTACATGTTTTGTAAGTAAAAACTTTCAGAAAACATGGATACCTTGACATTATTGAATACTTATTGAAAATTTGTTGATAGAAAGGTCTTATACCATTAAAATGGAATACGTCACATATCTTTGCGGCCAGATTTTTTCCCCAAATACACACACACACTCTACTTTTTGGACATTTCAGTTGAAGTTATGGTGAAAACTTAGTGTACATGAAAAATGAAGAGTTACTCTATATCTGCAAGGTCTGTCAAGAATCAGCAACTTGGAAAAAAAATCCTGAAAAATGAATTCTCTAAGTTTCACTAATACTTTAAATTTGTAATTCATTTGCATATCTACCAGTAAAACTTGAAAATAAAGTTAAAACTACATATCTAAATCTATATCCAAACATCACAATTTACTTGTTTTGTCAAAACTTTTTTTTATCCAATTTTGATAACTTTTCCCCCCAAAATAATAGAAAGGCTTGGTTTCAGGTCAACGAATAGAGAATGGAAACAATTATTGATAACCTAAAATTGAGACATCAGTCATTTTAGTCAACATTGTTGGCCAATCTGACTAAAGTACTTGATCTTCTAAACGAAGATCTGAGAACGACCCATTCACATTCGTCTTCTGTATATTTTGGATTTCCAGTATTGCTATTTTTATTTTATCCAATCAGACGACCTGTTCGAATGTCAAAGAGTAAGAAAAATGTGCAGTCATTCCAGGGCTCGAACCCGGGACCCCTCGCTTACAAAGCAAGTGGCCTACCAACTGAGCTAACCGGCTATCTGAAACAGTATGACATAAGAATTGTAAATATCAAAAGTCAAGGCTACAGGCAGATTTGCAAGATGTTGTAAGTTAGGCTCTGATTGGCTAGCGAAAGGGTCATCAGAACGAGGCAATGAATAGGTCGTTCTCAGATCCTATGCGTAGCGTAATAGGATATGTACTTTAGTCAGATTGCATTGTTGGCTAGCTTTGCTGGCAGAACTTTACATCTGTGGTATTTATAATTACTGAAGTGGTCAGAGCAAGATATTATCAACTTGATCAAATTACTTTTATAAAAACAAGAGCTGTTTGAGGACAGCAATGCTCTACTATTCAACAGCCTTGTCAGTTGAAAAAGGGGCACCATTTTGTAAAAATACAAAACAGAGTTATGGAACCTGTACATAGCATGTCAGCTCATCATAGTGCATTCTCACCTTGGATCCACCTCATATATCATAGTGCATTTAGTATGCAAGGAAATAGAAAATTGTGCCTCCATCTGTGAGTGAGAAGCTTTGAACAGAGCAAAAGGAAATTGCCTTTAGATCCTGTTTAAGTTTTCATTCTTGGGGGAATATGATAATAATTAAAGCTATTTTCACTTTATTACATTTTAAATGTCCAGTTATTTGTTTCAATTACAAACAAGACAGATTTAAGACTGTGCGTGAATTTGCAGTGCAGAATAATGACTCTGGATGAACATGACTGGTTACAGTTTTGCATTTGGGTATCAAGTACATTTGATATACTTAATGCACCTGAGCCTTTTAATTAAATTTGAATTGATTCCCTTTCCATATTTATGATGACAATTCATTTTGCAAGATCTTACCTATCCTTATTGCTTAGAATTTCAATAGTGACATTGGCTTTCATTTAAGTCTATACTACTTGCTTTATGTATTTGAAGATAATGAATAAATATTAGTGTAAATGAATAAATGTTAGTGTAAATGAATAAATGTTAGTGTATTATATTTTTCTTTTTTGCAACGGTATTCTGTTTGTGGTTGTCAGCAAGCTCGTATTCTCAGTAACGCATCCTAAATGAGTAAAATATCCATATATACCAACGGAATGATATAGGTTTTATAATGATGGTTGTTATTGTGAGGAAATTATACCCATTTTTGTATTTGGCCATTCTTTTATACAAATTAGATTTTCACCTTATGAAAGATGACATAACTCACATAGTTTTTTTGTTTGTTTTGGATTTAATGCCATTTTTAAAAAGTATTTCAGTTATGTAACTGCGGACGTAACCAGTGTTCCTAGATTCCGTACCAGTACAAACCTGTTCTCCACAAGTAACTGCTGACTTCCCCATATGAATCAGACAAAATGTCTTTCATTCATCAAATCGTCACGGAGAACATACGCCCCACCCGGGGATCGAACTCACGACCCCGAGATCCATAGATGTGCACTCTCCCTATTTTGCTAAGCGGGCGGGCTTAACTCACATCGATTATCAAGTCTTTATGTTATATTGTAAAAGATAACATGACTCACATCGAGTATCAAGTCTTTATGTTATATTGTACAAGATAACATGACTCACATCGAGTATCAAGTCTTTATGTTATATTGTACAAGATAACATGACTCACATCGAGTATCAAGTCTTTATGTTATATTGTACAAGATAACATGACTCACATCGAGTATCAAGTCTTTATGTTATATTGTAGATCTACAAGATAACATGACTCATCGAGTATCAAGTCTTTATGTTATATTGTACAAGATAACATGACTCACATCTAGTATCAAGTCTTTATGTTGTATTGTACAAGATAACATGACTCACATCAGTATCAAGTCTTTATGTTATATTGTAAAAGATAACATGACACATCGAGTATCAAGTCTTTATAATGTGAAAGAGTAGCATAACTCACATTGAGTATCAAGACATTATGATTGTCACCTTGTGAAATATAACATGACCCACATTGTAAAATCAAGTCTTTATGTGACAATGTGAAAGATAACATTCACCCACATTCATGTTATAATGTGAAAGATAATGTGACATTTAGTATCAAGTCTTCATGTCACTGTGTAAGGTAATATTCATTCATAGTGTCAAATCGTTAAAGCTTCATGTTGCCTTATGAGGAGGAAACAATCAAATTTTAACATCATGTAACATAATTATTTGTGAGGGGAAATAAATCTAATTTTTACAAGTTCACTTAACATTTGGGGAAACAATCTATTTTAACAAGATCATTTAACATAGTGAAGGCATGAAATCTCATTTTGATAAGATTCTGTCACATTGTGAGGGAAACAAATTGTTTTTGACAAGTCGCTGTTACATTGTGAAGGATTTTTTTTTATTTTTACAAGATGCTTTTACATTGTGACGGGAAACAATTTTATATTTACAAGATGATGTTACATTGTGAGGGGAAACAATTTTATTTTTACAAGATGATGTTACATTGTGAGGGGAAACAATTTTATTTTTACAAGATGATGTTACATTGTGAGGGGAAACAATTTTATTTTTACAAGATGCTTTTGCATTGTAAAGGGAAATAGTCAGATTTTGACCAGATTACCACAATCTAATTCTGACAAGATCATATCACATTGTGAATGAATACAATGTACATGAGGTAAAACAATCTTAGATTTTGGCAAGGTTTTATGGCAGTAGGTGGCTTTTTGACAAGAAGTTTCCTTGGAAATGAGTGTTAAAACTAAATGAATGTGTTATAGGAGAGATCGCCATGACGTCACGCATAAATACCTGTTTATCTGGTGGTGGGTAATACAAATGTTTTTACACCGTTTGTGTATGGGATCTGAATTTTTAATTTTTAATAACTTTTTCGCTCATTTATGGATTTTAAAAATTAAAAAAGTTTTGAAATGCTTAGGATTTTCATATTTTCCCATTTAAATATCTTTTTAAAATGAAAATCCGTTTTAAATGACATAAGATTTTAATAGCGGGGTAGCGATCCTCCAAACATTTTGGAAAAACACTGTAAGTTAAGCGTTCATAATTAATCCATTTAATTTCGAATTTATAATCAAAAGTAATCAATAAATTGCTTGTTTTATAGACTTTCCATTGATCAAAAAATTATTGATATTATTTGTGTTTTAAGAAAGTTTAAGCCGTTAGAAAAACATCACTGTTTACAAAAAACATGGACGCTCGGCATCGGCCCACCCGGTCTTTGTCTTATCAGTTCTAAAAATAGAAAATACAATGGATTTGTTTACAAACACGATCACTCCTATAGGCAAAAACTTTAATGAACTTGATGCTAATGTAAGCGCAAAAAGTAAACAGACAATTATCTTAGCTGATTACAGCTATATTTAATTTTAGATATTGAAAGGTGTTGTTTTTTCTATGATTTTGGATACTTAGAAGCCTTTCTAAATATAATTAGTTTAATGGAGGTACCATGTTTTTCTTTTAAAAATGTGTTGCTTTGATGAAAACAGATTAAAAGTTATATTTTTAGAGAGATTAGAAATGGAGAAAAAATAAAAAAAAAAATATCTTGAAAGACTCATAATGCCTTTGATTATAACGTGGCTGCCACATTTTTTGTTGCAAACATGAAATACATTAATTTCTTTTTAAATCTTATTTTCGATAATTGTTTCCTCATAGTAACTGTTACTGTCCAAGGTTTGAATATGGGTTAACACAGTAGAGCGTATTACTCAATTTGATGTTTTGATTACATCCCTGTATAGTTTTAACTATGCAGTACTTTTCTAGCCATCTAAGTATGCACAACATTTATTTAGACAGGAACTTTAATGATAATTAACATAACAGATAGTCAAACTGACATTGAAAAAAATGTTTCAGGACAGCAAATATAATTATGATAAGTATACTGTCATTTTCTCCTGAAGTACTTCTCAGATTTTTCTAATAACATCTTTATATGGATCCAATTACAAGGATTTTTTTGGAGATATTTAGATGTATAATCAGATTGTTTGGGGGATATAATAATCAGTAGCCAGGATCGATACCTTGATTGAATATCAGTCATTTTCTTTATGGTCTAGGAAGATCTGCATGACATTTATCTTCAGCAATAAAAGATGATTGTGTTAATTGAATGTGTTTGATATAAAAGTTGGTCCATCTGCCCCTGGTGTTAGGAGTCTTTTATAGGTCAGTGGTTAATACACTTCAGGGCTCTTATTTGGCAAAATTTGGGGCCAAATATTGGCCCCATTCCCCCCTCAAAATAGTATGGTTTTTGATCCCCTTTTCAAAAAATTTCCCCCTCGAAAAAAAGAAAAGAAAAAGAAATGGCAAGCCAACAGAGGGATGACATCGACCGGCATGCACCATGTACCATAAACTTTATATTTACTTTATACTTACCACGGTCCGATTCGGACAGATGTTAGCGCAAGCATACTTTCTGTTCCCAGTTCCATAAAAATAATGTTGTTTTTACTTGGCAGAATTCATACAGCAGAGTTTATAATTAACAGAATTCAAATTTGGGTCAGTAAAATACAGGTCCAGGAAGCTTCTCCATGGAAGAGAGCAGTTACCATAGTATTACTGCATATTATCCTTTAAAATGTTCAATTCAGACAGTCATGTTTGTGCATGTATATTTATGCAAATGAGAATTATGATGGTTTGGTTTTGAGTAGTTTTCTTTTCTGGAGATGGTAATTCAACCTGTTTGTGGCTAAATGTATTAAAAGATCTTCAGTTATGTTAGAGAGAGATACAAAGTACCCTATAACGAAGTTTTCTGAGATTTGCATATAATTGTGGTCTAGACAATGTTGTCAGACTGTGCTCAGAATCAGTGCTTAATGCAGCTTTTAATAAATCAGCTGTATCAAGTTTATGGAGAGCAATCCTACTTGACCTTGTGTCGGCGTCCATGCCAGTGTAGGTTATGTGTCTACAACTTGGTTGAAGTTTTGAAGCGCTTTAACTTTAACACTGTTATTACTTGATGGATTTGCTTCAAATCTACGATAGTTATTCCTCATCATCACCCACATCATATGGCTTAAGGGCCAAAACTCTCGCACCTGTATTTTATGAATTATCCCCCTGCCACTTTTTACCTTTGTTGTTACTAAACGGATCATCACTCACATCATAATGACACAAGATCCATAACTCTGACACCAATTTTTCATGAATTATGCCCCTCTTTTACTTAGAATTTCATGTTTATTTTTTTATGCATTTTCATAATAGAAATTAAGGGTTTTATTCAGACTTAAAATAATTGTTCCATCATATGACACAAGGGTGATTACCCTCGCTCCAATATTTCATGAATTATCCACCATTTTGCACTTTCTCTATATCTCTGTTATTACATAATTAAAGTAGTTCTTCCTCATCATCATCTGCATGATATGAAACTAAGATATTAGGTCTTGCACAAATATTTCATGAAGTATAGCCCTTTTTACTTTGAGTTTCAGTTAAATTTAAGCCTTTTCACAATATTATCTCTATTATGAATGAATGGATTTGATTCAAACTTGAAATGGTTGTTCTTCACCACGGCCCATATCATATGGCTTAAGGTCCATAACTCAGGCATCAATATTTTATGGATAATTTTATCATGCCCCTTTTTACTTACAATTTCAGGTTAGAGTTTTGATGCTCTTTTTCTGTATCTCATTTATTTTGAATATTTCTGCAAGAGTAATTAACCATGTTACATAGTATGTGGCTGATAATATGGAGCAGCTACATGTATTTCAAGTTTTAATAAAATCCATTTAAATTTATGAATAAGGTCCCTTTTACTCTTAGTTAATATTTTATACACTGTTATTATTAAATACATAGAGGATAATTGTTGGTTTTGGTGTAATATCACGTTATAATTTCACCGAGTGGGCACCAAAAGTGATATTTTCACGAGTGGCGCAGCCACGAGTGAAAATAACAACTTTTGGTGTTCACGAGTGAAATTACCGTGATATTACATCGATACCAACAATTTTTCTGTTTATTTTATGTCTAAAACTCTACTTTTTTGTGTTTATTTCAATAAAATGTCGAAATTTGCGGGAAATTTTATCAGGAAGCACCGCAAAGATGACGTCATTTTAACGACGTCATCATCATATTGTTTCCGGCTTTCAGTACGCTCGGTAAACTTTTTGACGTTAATCCGGGTATCAGATTTGATAATTTTCACTGAGTGGCCAGTGAGTTTATCAAGATATAATTCACCGTTATATTTCGATAAACCACCGAAAAACATAAAATAAATTTGACTCAGACTTAAACTATTGTCCAATATAGTCATTCAAATTGGAGTTATTAAACACTCCAGTGATAGCTCCAGCTTCCTCAGTATTTTAGGACCTATTTCGCAATCCTGCACTGAAATATTTGAGAGCGCTGTCTCCTGTGACAGTTCTTGTTTAGGAATCAACTAATAGAAGAAACAAAAAACTAGAACTAATAAATTCTCAGAGCATAGCGTTAGCTTCCTGCACGTAATACAGTCGCAATATACTCGAAAGTTTTATTGGGAATGAGTCGTGTTAACGTCCTCTGTCTCCCTCTCAAAGGACAGCTTGTTAGCGGTAATATTTAATCTTTCATGATGTTGGACAGGAAAACGATGGCTTTTATATCCCTGGGTTCCAGAAGACCAAAAGTTAATTAA
Source organism: Mercenaria mercenaria (assembly GCF_021730395.1). Classification (NCBI taxonomy): domain Eukaryota; kingdom Metazoa; phylum Mollusca; class Bivalvia; order Venerida; family Veneridae; genus Mercenaria; species Mercenaria mercenaria. The sequence continues at coordinate 70,078,305 of NC_069368.1, read as the reverse complement.
TAATTGCATTTACGATTCCAGATTATTATTGCTGTTAAGTTTTCCCTGATATATCGGTGAATATCCAGAAGGTATTGAAGAGTTAATTTAGTATTGTTGCCTATTTAGGTTAATATTGTTCTTTTGATGTTATTTTTGTTCCCAGGAACTTGTTGCCGAGTGCTGAGGAACTTACTGTTTTGAGATTTTTTTATTTTTAGCTCGACTATTCGAAGAATAATCCTAGCTATTCTACTCACCCTGGCGTCCGCGTCACACGATGTTTAAAGTTTTGCATGCAAGACTACGTACAGCAATCATTTAAAGGCATACAGCTTTGAAACTAATTTTTTCTTTTTCTAGGTCAATTTCCAACCTCACTGGGTCAAGTTCCTTAACTCTGACCTGTATTTTGGCCAAATTATGCCCCCTTTTGAACTTAGAAAATCCTGGTTCAAGTTTTGCATGTAACTTACTATCTCCAAATGTAATGCAGATATTGAATTGAAACTTAACTTGTGTCTTTGGGATTATAAAACTAAATGATAGCATCAAGTCCCATAACTATGACAGGTATTTTGGCCAAATTATGCCCCCTTTTGGTTAAAGTTTTGCATGCAATTAAGTTACTATCTCCAGAACTAATGCAGATACTGGATTGAATTTCTATAGATATTTTAACTTTTAGGGTAATATTCCTGCTTCTGGGACAACAATTCGAATAGTAGAGCATTGGCTGTCTTCTTATTTGAGTTCTGTGCTGTATGTATATTTATGAAAACACCTTTTGTTTCTCACATCATGGAATCACACTACGCATTTTGTCCATTGCAAGCTAGTGTTCTATGGCCTATGTTCAGCACATATTTACTGGACTAAAGTCAAAGCTTGAAAAGAAAATTAAAATTTTATTTTTGATATATAAAAGCCTTATTAAATGGCTTGGAGGTCAATAGTTGGACTACTGAATGGCCATTATATGTGTACAGGTAGTTTTAATGGAAATGCACCATATGTAGCCGTTAGATGTTAATTGCATTGACTTGCCCATGTATGCATGTTAAAACAGATTATAATATTGAAATCCAGTGTTTCTGGAATATAACATCATTAAAGCATTTAGAAGCTGTAGACAGGAATTTTACTGTGTACTATTAATTCTAGCATTAATCTTTTAAAGGGGCACACTTGCAGATTTATGTTAACTTTTCTGAAATTGAAAAAGAATATTTATTTGTTACTCATTGTAAACAAAATGGTACAGTGAGTGTTTATAAAAACAATCCTGTCTATAAAATATATGGTAATTTTGGAGAAAACACTTGCTTCTGCACCATAAAACAAATAATGAAATTGAAGGAATTAAGTTGTAAACTCATAATGTATTAGTTATAACATACTAAAAAACATTTTTATGCCCCTGAAGGGAGGCATATAGTTTTTGAACCGTCTGTCAGTCTGTCCGCAATTTTCGTGTCCGGTCCACATCTTTGTCATCCATGGATGGATTTTCAAATAACTTGGCATGAATGTGTACCACAGTAAGACGACGTGTCGGGCGCAAGACCCAGGTCCATAGCTCAAAGGTCAAGGTCACACTTCGACGTTAAAGGTCATATTTCATGATAGTGCATTGATGGGCGTGTCCGGTCCATATCTTTGTCATTCATGCATGGATTTTAAAATAACTACGCATGAATGTGTGGCACAGTAAGACGACATGTCGCGCACAAGACCCAGGTCTGTAGGTTGAAGGTCCTAAACTCTAACATCGGCCATAACTATTCATTCAAAGTGCCATCGGGGGCATGTGTCATCCTATGGAGACAGCTCTTGTTTTAAATTTATCTGCTTGAAATAGATAGGTACTATGATGTACATCTAGAGAAGAGAAATTGATGGATTTGGCAGTCTGTTCCATTTATTGATATTACCGGTAGTCCTTTTATTATGAAATTGCTTATTTTCACTTTTCAAGTACATTGTACTGGTATTGTAGAATATTTACATTATTTAGATTTTTTAAAAATATATTTATATGCTTAGTAATGAGGTACATTTTTTAATTGTTTTATTTCTGCTTGAGACCGTAAAAGTTAACATTATTGTGCAAAAGATCAAGAAAAATAGTTGGTTAAAGTTTTGATTTATATATTAATATATATTGCAGTCAAAAAACTTATATAATATTGGCATTTGAATCAATATAAATTGAATTTCTTCTGACATCATCAGAAAATTTTGTTATTTACAGCATACACAAAATTTAGAGGGTTATAATTTGCTGCCAGCAATTTCTATAGTAACAGCTTTTCAGAATGGGCTTTGGAACTAAGAATGACAAGTAATTCAGAGAATAAAGAAGTTATGTTTATAATTGCATTGATCATATTGACCTAGAAATTTGTCATATCAATCAAGGGATGATTGATATCCTAATTGAACTTGTAATATAATTTATTGTTTTACAGAGTAATGTAATATCAAGTTTTCCAGGAAAGAAAGGGAAAGAAAATTTCTCCCTTGTTTAAAAATAGAAAGCGATATGCTTATTTTTTTGTGTAAGGTAAAATTTTAGCTTCCATTAAGAATGTTACATAAGTCAAAGGCAAGTGCCTCCTTAAATTTATATCAAAGACAAGAGGACCATGATGGTCCTGAATCGCTCACCTATCCCCATATGACCCAGTGTTGAACTGAGTATGACGTCGTTATTTCTATTATTTGACATAGTGACCTAGTTTTTGAGCATATGTGACCTAAATATCATCAAGATAAAAAATTCTGACCAATTTTTATGAAGATCCATTGAAAGATATGACTTCTAGAGAGGTCACAAGGTTTTTCTATTATTTGACCTAATGACCTAGTTTTTGAAGGCACGTGACCCACTTTTAAACTTGACCTAGATATCATCAAGGTGAACATTCTCACCAATTTTCATGAAGATCTCTTGAAAAATATGGCCTCTAGAGAGGTCACAAGGGTTTTCTATTTTTCGACCTACTGACCGAGTTTTTGACCGCACATGACCCAGTTACGAACTTGACCTAGATATCATCAAGCTGAACAATCTCATTAATTTTCATGAAGATCCATTGAGAAAGATCGCACGTGACCCAGTTTCGAACCTGACCTAGATATCATCAAGGTGAACATTCTGACCAATTTTCATAAAGATCCCATGAAAAATATGGCCTCTAGAGAGGTCACAAAATTTTTTCTATTTTCAGACCTACTGACCTAGTTTTTGACCGCACGTGACCCAGTTTCAAATTTGATCTAGATATCATCAAGGTGAACATTCTGACTAATATTTATGAAGATCCATTGAGAAATATGGCCTCTAGAGAGGTCACAAGGTTTTTCCATTTTTAGACCTACTGACCTAGTTTTTGACCCCATGTGACCCAGTTTCGAACTTGACCTAGATATCATCAAGGTGAACATTTTCACTAATATTCATGAAGATCTCTTGAAAAATATGGCCTCTAGAGAGGTCACAAGGTTTTTCTATTTTTAGACCTACTGAACTAGTTTTTGACCCCACGTGACCCAGTTTCGAACTGGAGCTAGATATCAGCAAGATGAACATTCTGACCAATTTTCATGAAGATCCATTGAGAAATATGGCCTCTAGAGAGGCCACAAGGTTTTTCTATTTTTAGACCTACTGACCAAGTTTTTGACCCCACGTGACCCAGTTTCGAACTTGACCTGGATATCATCAAGGTGAACATTCTGAGCAATATTCATGAAGATCTCTTGAAAAATATGGCCTCTAGAGAGGTCACAAGGTTTTTATATTTTTAGATCTACTGACCTAGTTTTTGACCCTACGTGACCCAGTTTCAAACTTGACCTAGATATCATCAAGATGAACATACTGACCAATTTTCATTTAGATCCATTGAGAAATATGGCCTCTAGAGAAGTCACAAGGTTTTTCTATTTTTAGACCTACTGACCTAGTTTTTGACCCCACATGACCCAGTTTCGAACTCGACTTAGATATCATCAAGGTGAACATTCTGACCTATTTTCATGAAGACCTCATGAAAAATATGGCCTCTAGAGAGGTCACAAGATTTTACTATTTTTAGATCTACTGACCTAGTTTTTGACCCCACGTGACCAAGTTACGAACTTGACCTAGATATCATCAAGATGAACATTCTGACCAATTTTCATGAAGATCCATTGAGAAATATGGACTCTAGAGAGGTCACAAGGTTTTTCTATTTTTAGACCTTCTGACCTAGTTTTTGACCCCACGTGACCCAGTTTCGAACTCAACTTAGATATCATCAAGATGAACATTCTGACCAATTTTCATGAAGATCTCATGAAACATATGGCCTCTAGAGAGGTCACAAGGTTTTTCTATTTTTAGATCTACTGACCTAGTTTTTAGCTCACCTGAGCAATGCTCAGGTGAGTTTTTCTGATCGCTCGATGTCCGGCGTCCGTCGTCTGTCGTCTGTCTGTCGTCTGTCTGTCGTCTGTCTGTCAACATTTAGCTTGTGTATGCGATAGAGGCTGTATTTTTCAACTGATCTTCATGAAATTTGGTCAGAATGATCTCCTTGATAAAATCTAGGCCGAGTTCGAAAATGGGTCATCTGGGGTCAAAAACTAGGTCACTAGGTCAAATCAAAGAAAAAGCTTGTGTATGCGATAGAGGCTGTATTTTTCAATTAATCTTCATGAATTTTGGTCAGAATGATTATCTTGATGAAGTCTAGGCCGAGTTCGAAAATGGGTCATCTGGGGTCAAAAACTAGGTCACTAGGTCAAATCAAAGAAAAAGCTTGTGTATGCGATAGAGGCTGTATTTTTCAATTAATCTTCATGAATTTTGGTCAGAATGATTATCTTGATGAAATCTAGCCCGAGTTCGAAAACAGGTCATCTGGGATCAAAAACTAGGTCACTAGGTCAAATCAAAGAAAAAGCTTGTGTATGCGATAGAGGCTGTATTTTTCAATTAATCTTCATGAATTTTGCTCAGAATGATTATCTTGATGAAATCTAGGCCGAGTTCGAAAATGGGTCATCTGGGGTCAAAAACTAGGTCACGAGGTCAAATCAAAGAAAAAGCTTGTGTATGCGATAGAGGCTGTATTTTTCAATTAATCTTCATGAATTTTGCTCAGAATGATTATCTTGATGAAATCTAGGCCGAGTTTGAAAATGGGTCATCTGGGGTCAAAAACTAGGTCACTAGGTCAAATCAAAGAAAAACCTTGTGTATGTGATAGAGGCTGTATTTTTCAATTAATCTTCATGAATTTTGGTCAGAATGATTATCTTGATGAAATCTAGGCCGAGTTCGAAAACAGGTCATCTGGGGTCAAAAACTAGGTCACAAGGTCAAATCAAAGAAAAAGCTTGTGTGTGCGATAGAGGCTGTATTTTTCAATTAATCTTCATGAATTTTGGTCAGAATGATTATCTTGATGAAATCTAGGCCGAGTTCGAAAATGGGTCACCTGGGATCAAAAACTAGGTCACTAGGTCAAATCAAAGAAAAAGCCTGTGTATGTGGTAGAGGCTGTATTTTTCAATTAATCTTCATGAATTATGGTCAAAATGATTATCTTGATGAAATCTAGGCCGAGTGCGAAAACGGGTCATCTGGATCAAAACTAGGTCACTAGGTCAAATCAAAGAAAAAGCTTGTGTACGCGATAGAGGCTGTATTTTTCAATTGATCTTCCTGAAATTAAGTCAAAATAAAAACCTTAATGAAGTCTAGGCTGAATTTGAAAATGGGTCATCTGGGGTTAAAAAGAAGGTCACTAGGTTAAATCTAAGAAAAACCTTGTGTATGCCATAGAGGCTGTATTTTTCAATTGATCTTCATGAAATTTTGTCAGAATGATTGCCTTGACGAAGTCTAGGTCAAGTTTGAATATGGGTCATCTGGGGTCAAAAATTAGGTCACTAGGTCAAATCAAAGAAGAACATTGTGTATGCAATAGAGGCTATATTTTCCGATTGATCTTCCTGAAATTAAGTCAGAATGATTGCCTTGATGAAATGTTGGTCAAATTTGTATATGGGTCATCTTGGATCAAAAAGTAGGTCACTGGGTCAAATCAAAGAAAATACTTATTTATACTCAAGGTTTTTGCTCCAATTTTAATGATAATTGGTCAGAATATTTTTTTCCATGAAATCACTAGGTCAAATTATGGTGTGTTATGGTGTGTTTCTCAGGTGAGCGACCTAGGGCCATCTTGGCCCTCTTGTTGACTGCACATGACCCAGTTTCGAACTTGCCCTAGATATCATCAAGATGAACATTCTGACCAATTTTCATAAAGATCCCATGAAAAATATTGCCTCTAGAGTGGTCACAAGGAAAAAGTTTACGCACGGACGACGGACGCCACGCGATCACAAAAGCTCACCTTGTCACTTTGCGACAGGTGAGCTAAAAAAAGAGATGGCAAGTGATTCTGCTGTTGCAACCAGTGCAGACCAAGATTTCAGTGAAAACCCCATGGAATGATAAGTGGTACTGCCTGAATTGAATGATAAAACAGTCCACTTTAGAACCTGATCAGGGTGAAGGTCAAATTACATACGGTATTTCAGAACAGGAACATTATTCATTTACCATTTCTAGCAACATCTCTACAACTTCATTATGACACAGTCATGTCCAACAAAATTATCCAATACATCTTGTGATTACCAGCTGTTCAATGTTATTTTGCCATTAAATGCATTTTCTACACCTTCCTATGAAAAAAAAATTGTTTGTGTAACATTCCTTTGGTATTGATGAAGTGAGATACTGATTTGTGATGCACTGATTAATGTAGTTTCAGAAATGTGATTGAAGGTTTTTATACCCCCACCAAACATGTTTGAGGGGGGTATATAGGAGTCAGTTTTGTCGCGTCCCGTCGCGTCCCGTCCCGTCGCGTCCCGAAATCTATTATCTCAGTTATTACCAAATGGATTTGATTCAAACTTAAAATACATGTTCCACCTTATCACCCACATCATGTGACACAAGGTGCATAACTCTTGACACCAAGTTTTCATGAATTATGTCCCCTTTTACTTAGAATTTAAGGTTAATTTTGTTGTATTTTCACTGTATCTCAGTTATTACTAAATGGATTTGATTCAAACTTAAAATAGATGTTCCACCTCATCACCCACATCATGTGACATAAGGTGCATAACTCTGACACCATTTTTTTTATGAATTATGCCCCTTTTTACTTAGAATTTAAGGTTGATTTTGATGTATTTTCACTTTATCTCAGTTACTACTGAAAGGATTTGATTCAAACTTAAAATAGATGTTCCACCTCATCACCCACATCATGTGACACAAGGTGCATAACTCTGACACCAAGTTTTCATGAATTATGTCCCCTTTTACTTAGAATTTAAGGTTAATTTTGTTGTATTTTCACTATATCTCGGTTATTTCTAAATGGATTTGATTCAAACTTAAAATAGTTGTTCCACCTCATCACCCAGATGATGTGACATAAGGTGCTTAACTCTGACATAAACATTTTATGAATTATGTCCCCTTTTACTTTAAATTTAAGGTTGATTTTGATGTATTTTCACTATATCTCAATTATTACAAAATGGATTTGATTCAAACTTAAAATAGATGTTCCACCACATCACCCACATCATGTGACACAAGGTGCATAACTCTGACACCAATTTTACATGAATTATGCCCCTTTTTACTTAGAATTTAAGGTTAATTTTGATGTATTTTCACTATATCTCAATTACTACTGAATGGATTTGATTCAGACTTAAAATAGATGTTCCACCTCATTACCCACATCATGTGACACAAGGTGCATTACTCTGACACTATTTTTCTTGAATTGTGTCCCCTTTTACCTAGAATTTAAGGTTAATTTTGATGTATTTTCACTATATCTCATTCTGATTGGCTTAGAGCCAAAGGGAAGTAACCTTTTTTTAACCTTTGTACTGAGTTTCTTCCCCTTAAATTCCAGGAATTAGTCTATTTTTAGAAATCCTATTTTTAGATTTTCAATATTTTAGGTATTTTTCTAACTTTTTTATTATAAGTCCTATGTAAAAAGTAAAAACATTTTTCCGTGGTAACATGGGTCGGTAAGACATTTTTTTGTATTCACTTTTAGTGTATCTCTAATATTAGAGATTTAATATATTTACTTGTATTACTTTACTAGTATTATACTAGTATTACTTATATGTGGAAGCCCAGGATGAAGTACTCCAAAGTATTTTTAAGATTCCTTATGGTTGCCATTCTTCTGTGACAAGACCGTATGGTGGGAATATGAGTCACTCCTGTGACAGTTCTAGTTGTCTTCTGACATCTCACTAAGAGCTGTCAAGAATACTTTCCAGACTGTTTTAAACTTCCCATTCCATTTGTCTAACCACCTTGATAGCCTAGCGGTAGAGCACTTCCTTCTGGTGCAGGAAGTTTTGGATTCGATCCCTGGCCACATCATACCAAAAGGCATGAAAAATGGTACTAGTAGCTAGCTTCCTTGATTGGCACACAGCATTAAGAGGGTAGTACTAGGACTGGTCAGCCCAGTGTCAGTGTAATGTGACTGCATGGGTGGGTTATCATGTCATGTGTCTACGGCGTAATATTCCAGTTACTAAGGCAACACTATAAAGTTAGGCATTGTGCTCACTGCTACAATTAGACATCATTGTATGACGGAAATTTTTTTTTTTTTTTAAAAACTTGAACACACATACAAAATATAACAGAGCAACAGATAAGCTGCGTATTTGTGTAAATATCCAAATATATTTTCAAAATATGCAGAAGAATTTTGTTTTAATGTATATCAGCACTCATATGTAGGATCAAAATACCCAGTGATTTCTCATCCCAATGCATATTTTTTATCATATACATGTATGTCTCGGTAGAATTTATTTAAAACAGTTGTCACCAGTAGTGTTGGACATTCACTTACATGATGCAGTCCAACAGGTATCCAAATTTATAGATCTGTATGAATAATACGCTAAACATAAAGCGTCTGTATGCACTACTGTCGAAATGGGGAAGAAATAAAATTCTTGAAGAATTATGAATACAGTATAAAGTAAAAAAACTGTTATTACCAACTACTAACATAGTAGTCAGCCTCGGTGGGGAACAAGATGTGAAAAGTATTTCGAATGACGTACATTTTATCGAGTTTTTCGATGTGTTGTTGACAAGTAATTTATGCAATCCGCCTTCCGGCGATGGTGTCAATAAAAAACTTTTAAGCGAATGGACAAGTAAGTGTCCATGGCTGCTCAGAAATGGTGTACAACATTAGAGTTCAACTGTATACACATAGTGACCAAGTAACATCTATTTCACTTATTTCTTTGTCCTGCAGTTTCATCTGTGTTAAAAACGCATAAAATATCAGTAAGTGCCCACTGAAATGCACAGATACCCAATTAAATTAAAAATTTTGGGGTAATGTGTTCAGTTTGGCCTATACCTGATACAAGCCAGAATGATGGGGTATTACCCAAGCTTATCTTTTGCTCTGTAAACAACTGTCTTCAGGACATTGTCAAACCTTCGACTGCAGCATTGCATTTGGTTTTGAATCATACAAAATATTACTGCATCTCTCTCTGTACAACTCTGATTTTCAGGTGGTGACTAACATGATATTCTTGCTATACAGTTTAATGATGTCTCAATCATTTGAGCTGTGCCATGGGAAAACCAACATTGTGGCTTTGCGACCAGCATGGATCCAGACCAGCCTGCGCATCCGCGCAGTCTGGTCAGGATCCATGCTGTTCGCTAACAGTTTCTTCCATTCCAATAGGCTTTAAAAGCGAACAGCATGGATCCTGACCAGACTGCGCGGATGCGCAGGCTGGTCTGGATCCATGCTGGTCGCAAACCCACTATGTTGGTTTTCTCATGGCACGGCTCTTTATGATTTGTTGTTATTGGTATAATGCTTACATTTTACATTAATATTCACCCGATTTAGGAAAATGTAGGTAGAAAAGTAAATATGTGGCAAGTAGTGTTTTAGCAAATGCAGAATAGAAAAGGAGGCAAAAATTGGACTGTGGATGACTACATGATATTGCTATGGGGACTAGCATTTTGCTAATTATTTGTACAAAGAATATATATATATATCTAAAGTCAAACAGTTCAAAGATCAGCTTTTTGAGGGTTAGAAGGGTTTGATTATCTTCGGACAACTTGTTTAACTGAAAAATTATAGATATAAGAAATTGCTTTGCTTCTTCTCTGAAATTATGTTGAAAATCATTTCCTCAATTATACATAACAGCTTATAGATTTTTTGTTATGAGAGGACTCCAGGTAGTTATTGAACACATAACAGGTATACAACTAATTCTGATGTGGGTTATAATAGCCTTTAGAAAAAAGTAGCAATGATAATTTTGTAGGGAATTACATAGAATCTGTTTCTATAGATTTCTCCCTAATGAGGTACTGATGAAGTATTGCTGACAAATTATTTCTGGAAGTCTTATTAATACATAATTACTATATTATCTGCGCTTATAAGATTTATTGTTTTTGTCTCTCCACAAAGTAATCCACTTTATTTACACAGAAGACGGTTAGTTTCTTATGGCTATATATACCTCAGCTCCTTATGAAACGACTCTATTTCAGAAATAATAAGTATCAAAATTAGGTTCTTATGCGTATGAATATATCACAAAGGCCAGAGGCCTGAGTGATATATTTCTATGCGTAAGAACGACAAGCGAGGGTTATTCTACGGTAAATCTTATTTAGATAATTATTATTTCAATTCAAACACAACTTACTGCGAATAACATTCGACACGAGAATCAGAGGAGTGTTTTCATCAAACGTAAATTACAACTGCATGCTATGCCGCAGCATTTAGCCAAAACATGGTGTGTGTACAGCATAGTTCAAGTCGGTTTATTGCAGAATAACCGAATTAGATTTTGCTCTACAACTATGTAGATTATTAGCTGGTCATGTTAGAATTCAGAATATATGTCTCCAGTCAAAGCTAATCTACATATTTACTATGATAACTTAAGTTATTTGGATTTCATATTTAAGACAATATAAAAAATGGGAATTTGATTTGTTCGAAAGGATTTGATATAGTTGAGTGAACCTGCCCACTTAGCTGAATAGGGAGAGCGCAGATCTGTGGATCACAGTGTCGTGAGTTTGATTCCTTGGCAAGGCATATGTTCTCCATGACGATCTGATAAAAGACGGTGCATCTTAAATCATTCGTCTTCCTCCTCTGATCAATGAAAGGAAGTTGGAAGTAATTTATGGAGAAAAACTTATTACTGGTACAGAATCCAGCAATGCTGGTTAGGTTAATTGCCTGCCGTTACGTAACTGAAATAATGTTGAAAAACGGCCCTAAGCACAAAACAAATAACATTGACTGACGATTAAAACTGGTACTCCCACAGATATTGCTGATTTCTAAGCCACTTAGCTATTCACAAAACTATTTTCATGTAATTACGTTAATCATTCCAATATTGCGTGACTGTCTTTGGACAGACTCAACCAATCACTTTATATTGCTGTTTTGATCCCTTGGGTCTATGGGGGGTGGAGGGGTGGAATATACTACACATAGTACAGCACCAGAGAGTATACAAACAGTATACAGAAATATTCTAGCAATACAGCAGCACCAAAGAGTATACATAGCAATAACACTGGAGAGCAAGCAAGCAGCATGCAGTTACATATACTAGCAATAACACTGGAGAGCAAGCAAGCAGCATGCAGTTACATATACTAGCAATAACACTGGAGAGCAAGCAAGCAGCATGCAGTTATATATGCTGTATGAATGCAAACGAAACTTGCCCTGAGTTTTACAACTGCTGAATAAATCAAATGGTGAGGGAAGCTGGCCAACAAGAGAGCACAACCTCCATGGCTCATACCCAGGCAACACAGTCTTCATTTCAACAAACTTAAGTCATTCTTTGAGCAATTCCTGTTACATAAGTATTCAAACATGTGTTTCATTTTAAAGGCACTGACCTCCAGATCATAGGACGATGCTATATTTCTTAAAGAAGGCTTTGAAATTTAATTGCTGACGGACTATATATTATGGAAACACATGAGAATTAGTTGTTTTTACTAATTTTTAGCTCACCTGTCACATAGTGACAAGGTGAGCTTTTGTGATCACGCAGCGTCCGTCTTCCGTCCGTGCGTCCGTCCGTAAACTTTTGCTTGTGACCACTCTAGAGGTCACATTTTTTGTGGGATCTTTATGAACGTTGGTCAGAATGTTCATCTTGATGATATCTAGATCAAGTTTGAAACTGGGTCAGGTGCTGTCAAAAACTAGGTCAGTAGGTCTTAAAATAGAAAAACCTTGTGACCTCTCTAGAGGCCATATATTTCACAAGATCTTCATGAAAATTGGTCAGAATGTTCACCTTGATGATATCTAGGTCAAGTTTGAAACTGGGTCACATACCTTCAAAAACTAGGTCAGTAGGTCTAAAAATAGAAAAACCTTTTGACCTCTCTAGAGGCCATATATGTCATAAGATCTTCATGAAAATTGGTCAGAACATTCACCTTGATGATATCTAGGTCAAGCTCGAAACTGGGTCACGTGCCATCAAAAACTAGGTCAGTAGGTCAAATAATAGAAAAACCTCGTGACCTCTCTAAAGGCTATATTTTTCATGGGATCTGTATGAAAGTTGGTCTGAATGTTCATCTTGATGATATCTAGATCAAGATTGAAACTGGGTCATGTGCGATCAAAAACTAGGTCAGTAGGTCTGAAAATAGAAAAACCTTGTGACCTCTCTAGAGGCCATATATTTCATGAGATATTCATGAAAATTGGTCAGAATGTTCACCTTGATGATATCTAGGTCAAGTTCGAAAGTGGGTCACTTGCCATCAAAAACTAGGTCAGTAGGTCAAATAATAGAAAAACCTTGTGACCTCTCTAGAGGCCATATTTTTCATGGGATCTGTATGAAAGTTGGTCTGAATGTTCACCTTGATGATATCTAGGTCAGGTTCGAAAGTGGGTCACATGCCTTCAAAAACTAGGTCAGTAGGTCAAATAATAGAAAAACCTTGTGACCTCTCTAAAGGCCATATTTTTCATGGGATCTGTATGAAAGTTGGTCTGAATGTTCATCTTGATGATATCTAGATCAAGATTGAAACAGGGTCATGTGCCTTCAAAAACTAGGTCAGTAGGTCTAAAAATAGAAAAACCTTGTGACCTCTCTAGAGTCCATACTTGTGAATGGATCTCCATAAAAATTGGTCAGAATGTTCATCTTGATGATATCTAGGTCAAGTTCGAAAGTGGGTCATGTGCCATCAAAAAGTAGGTCAGTAGGTCAAATAATGAAAAAACGTTGTGACCTCTCTAGAGGCCATATTTTTCATGGAATCTGTATGGAAATAGGTCTGAATGTTTATCTTGATGATATATAGGTCAAGTTTGAAACTGGGTCAACTGCGATCAAAAACTAGGTCAGTAGGTCTTGAAATAGAAAAACATTGTGACCTCTCTAGAGGCCATACCCTTGAATGGATCTTCATGAAAATTGGTCAGAATGTTCACCTTGATGATATCCAGGTCAAGTTTGAAACTGGGTCACGTGCCTTAAAAAACTAGGTCAGTAGGTCAGATAATAAAAAAAACCTTGTGACCTCTCTAGAGGCCATACTTTTCATGGGATCTGTATGAAATTTAGTCTGAATGTTCAACTTGATGATATATAGGCCAAGTTTGAAACTGGGTCAACTGCGGTCAAAAACTAGGTCAGTAGGTCTAAAATTAGACAAATCTTTTGACCTCTCTAGAGGCCATATTTTTCAATGGGTCTACATGAAAATTGATCTGAATGTTCACCTTGATGATATCTAGGTCAGTTTCGAAACTGGGTCATGTGCGGTCAAAAACTAGGCCAGTAGATATAAAAATAGAAAAACCTTGTGCCCTCTCTAGAGGCCATATTTTTCATGAGATCTTCATGAAAATTAGTGAGAATGTTCACCTTGATGATATCTAGGTAAAGATCAAAACAGGGTCACGTACCTTCGAAAACTAGGTCAATAAGTCAGATAATAGAAAAACCTTGTGACCTCTCTAGAGACCATATTTTTCAATGGATCTTCATGAAAATTTATCAGAATTTTTATCTTGGTAATATCTAGGTCAAGTTCAAAACTTGGTCACATGAGCTCAAAAACTAGGTCACTATGTCAAATAATAGAAAAAACGACGTCATTCTCAAAACTGGGTCATATGGGAAGAGGTGAGCGATTCAGGACCATCATGGTCCTCTTGTTACTTTCAAAATTACAAAGTATTGTAACAGGTAACTTGAGGTAAACTGCCTTAGTTTTTAACAATTGTTTAATATGTATTCCTCCCTGGTGTCCGTGGAAAAGAATGTGGAAAAGTTTTTATTGTAGTGGGGGCCCGGGTTTGATTCCCGACTTGGGCATGTTTTTTTTCTTGATTTGGTATTTAATAGGATCATGAGTTTAGAAACAAAAACTCATGTTCTTATGTTCATGATATGACCAAACTTCAATTTTAAGGAAAGATTATTTTCAGCCAAAATCTGGAGGTCAGTGCTTTTAACTTCTGAACTGAGATACAAGTCTTGAAAATGTTTACTGTAGGCGTACATTTATTAGCGCGGCAAAAATTTAGCGCAAACGCAATTTTTGGTGAAATATCTAATTAATGCGTGGACGTGAATTAGCGCTCTCGCGAGACCGCTAATTTCTAATTTTAGCGCTGTACGAGATGAGGCTATCGGAGATTTACGGAGATTCATGAAAATATTCGGAAATAAACTTGACCATCGGCAATTTTTATGTAATGTGTTTCTGCTGTAATTATACGTCATACTGATTATGAAATCAATTTTTTTCACTGTTGGTGGGCTAAAGAAAGTAGGATTTATTTTAGATTATTTACTTAAGTATTATACCGTAAATCTCTTCTTGTATTTAATTATAATAATCTGTATACTAGTTATAATTGCTGAAATAAAACGAGATTGTCACACATTTCAATCATTGAATCTCCTTTGTCCTACATGCATTGTGTCTTAATACAAACGTTCACACCTTTCCGTAAACAAGCGACTGCAACAACGGACATGCCCGAAGGTGATACGGAAATCGATAACAACTTGATCAAATGAGAAAAAACACAAACTACAAGCTTAAATATTTTATTTTGTATGATGATATATTTAAAATAATAATATGAACAATAAACAGGAATATCATACGAACCTTAAAATATTAGCAAGCATTGTAACTAGTGCAAACTGTCAGGAGCATTATTTGCAAAAGTTCGAAGAAAACATCATCAAATGAAAATGTACATGAAAATGCTTGGACAAATTAATGCACGGACATGAATTAGCGCACGTGCGATAGCGCTAAAAGCGCTTTTATTAGTACACCACTAAAATAAGTAAGCCTACAGTATTATCAAAAGTACTTCATTAGACTATATCTGTTTCAAATCTCTGTTTAACTCTCTCTGGACTATGTCTGCAGCAAATGTTTTATGTTCTTTGACAATTTGAGCTAAAACTAAATGCAGTAATTTTAAAATCGGATTTTATCAGCTGATGTTAGCATTAAAATTTGTCATTAAATCAAGCGGTAATTGTGTTGTCAGTTGTCAAGGGAGCTTCTGCTAACGACTGATGGAAGATATAATGTTTTTAGATTGGCTTTCATTTGATGAAGAGTTTTGTCCTTTTTCTAAGGAAGGAAGGATTATTCAGGGAGGTTTCAGAAGCTTTCAAAACTAAAATGGAATGCAGATGAATAAGATAATGAACAGGCATGCTGATGTATACATCAACATGTTGCAACTGAAATACATGTGCATGTAGATGCATATGCAAAAACGGAGAAACTTCTCTGTGTAATGATAAGCATCAGATTCTGCTAAAACACACCCAGTATGTATGTGTATGCATATTTGCATACATTAATGCACAATCATACATTAATCGTGTATTTTGATTCAGTTTAGAATAATTAATGATGATCTCGTTTCTATTTTTAGTCATTAAGCCTTTTAGCATACCTCATGAATCCAATTCTGTGATTGGTTGTTTCTTTTAAAGAATATTATTGGCTAGAGTTCATTATATAATGACGCTCGTGCTGTTTTAGCACCAGCTCTAAGTTGAATTCTATCATGGTGAAATCAAAATGTTCTCCATGATCTGCAACAACCAGAAAATATATAATATCGCAGAGTCCTCCTACCTTATGTAACAACTCCTCATAATTTGTTTCTTTAATAGGAAATGTTCTGTAAATTGATAAAACAAATGTAAAAACAGATGTGGCAACTCATAAATTTTAAGTCTTTTGTGTCATTTTAGCCGAGATGACTGAAATTTGACTTGAACGTGATGTTTTAAAAATGAAATGAGATGATTTGTATCAATATTTTAGACTGGTTTCTGTTTTTTCAAGTCGAGATAAGTAATATTAAGTAATATTTTAGATGCATTTATGAGCTGCTAGCATTTAATAACATTCTCACAGACTTTTATGTGTTCAGGAAATCTGCGGAGATTGCCAGTTCTGTAGAGAACAGCACAGACATATTATTGTATAAAAGGGGTCTCAACGGTATTGAAAATAAGATAACTATTTCAATATAACTAGAGTGAATTATTCCCATGGTTTTCACAGATCATACTTTCCCTGTCCTTGTGTGGTTGCTTGATATGGTTAGCTAAAAAATAAGGTTAAATAACAATTAGGTTTTTTTCTGTTGTTCTCTAGGTATGATTTACGATTCATTATGAAACTGTTTCAAATGATACAATTATTTGTCTTTATTGAACTGTCTGATTTCCATAAATTCCAGTGGCAAACATTTTTCTGTTTTTAATCTGCTTTATTGAAATAATGAAAGAACTTAAAAGTATGAAAATGTGAGTTATCTATAGAAATATTCAGCATGTGATATAAACTGTACTATGGCTGCCATAAATTATAAGAAAAGAACCATGGGAATGGATACCATGTTGTAGTTGTAGGACTTTAACCCTTTCCCACATCGATACGTTTATCACTGTATCTATCGATTATCAAACAGAAACGTATTGACCCGTGTCTATCGGGTTACCCGATAGAAACGTATAATACCGATTAACGACCATTTGAACAGGATCGTTTTATCCTGTGTCTCATAATCAATTGCTTTATTTTCGTTCTTTTCCTAAAGAAACAAATTCCGGCTGTTTACTAACTCAAAATATGGGATTTCGTCATCATTATTTACGAACAAGATCATGTGGTTACTATTTAAATTTATCAAGTACTTTGCAAAGAAAGACATCGGGGTTTTTTCCTACATGTGCACGACGCTACGTCATGAAAAATTACTGAGAAAACTGCTTGCAACTGGCCGGCTCGCGGGACTTTCCTCGGTCTAAAAATAACAACCATTTAACATCTAAGTATTTTTAAATGTGTTAGGTCATGAAGGTCACGCGTGATACATGCAGATTTCCCCTAAACAACAATTTGTGTATACGATGGCTTGGAATTTATGGCCTTACATACAGGGTTCGAATTTAGCCAGATCTTCTACTTGCATTTTTTCGCAAGTGGTATTTTTTTTAACTTGCTAAATGAAAAAACAACTTGCATTTTCCGCGACTTGTCACTTTATTACAACATTAACACAAACATCCACGTGACGAGTCAAGCCAATCGTATCTGCGCTATGTAAATAGTAACTTATTATAGATTACCAAAAAACCCACCGGATGCGGTAAACATCATCAAAATTAGGGCAGGTACTTGTCAGCAGTTGAAAAGACATGCGCACGGGACATGTATCGAGTGTAAACTTCCGTTTACGACTAAAGATGAAAGAGTGCTCCGAAATTCGTCCTGCAAATGACAATGCGCTGCAATGACCGCAAGTTGTTAAATAAAGAACAGTGTAAGATCGAGACGACCGTTAGAAATGCACATTATTCAGCCAAAAATTTTCACTCGCAAAAAAATGCTGGTGTCTGAAATCTCACCTCGCAGTTTGAAATTTGCACTCGCATTTCGCGAGTATGCGAGCTTAAATTCGAACCCTGCTTACATAACGGGAAGTGTTAATCAAAACAGAAGGACCGCGGCTTCCAAATATTTTATGACACCCCAAGAGTTAATTGCAGCGGAAGTCACCCGTGATGTACCGACGTTTGATCATCAAAATATTACGTAATATTATCTAAAAATATTTTAATTTTTAGCACAAGAATATTGTAGTTGGTTACGAGTCTCGATCTCAGCAATCTTTTTGCACTTTCAGAAATTTTACGATCAGTTATTTTTGTAGTGTTATTCAGTTTGATGGTTGTTTTTATATATAAATACTTACCGATCCCTATTCGGAAGATGAGTCTATTAACTATAAATCAAACTTTCAAACATCAAAATGAAATTGTATATGAATTTCAATGTGAAAGTAATCCAAAACAGAATTTTATGCCTAAAAATATAATTCCCTTACTTTAACACTTTATGTCTTCGAAACTCAAAGAGAAACTACAATAAATTTTGTACCATCGGAAAGAGAATTTAAATTGCTATAAACTTTATATTGACAAAAATAATGTCAAACTTACAGAAAATATTAAAATAATGACATTTTTAACATCAGTGTGTGTAATCACAAAATAATGCCAACACTATGGGCAGCAGTTACCGCCAAAATTAGTAAATATACAATTCATTCATAAACAAGTCAGTCAGTGCATTTCAACGCCGTCTAGTCTAAAAGTCCATCCCGTCCAATATATTTGCATTCAACGCATTGTATTTTGAAACCATTTAGTACAACACTTCATTCTATCCATCTAAACATGGAACGATGCATTGAAAAGCTTGTTGCGATGCACCGTAATATAAAATCATCCAACAAAACATGATACCATGCAACTCAATGTGAAGCCGTTTAACACAACATGAGTACGTGCAGTGTAAAATGAAATGATTTATTATAACTTGATGCCGTCTAATGCATATTGAAACCGCTTTGTGTAATTAAGAGCGGTGTATAAAAACTTGATGACATGCAGTCCAATGTGAAGACGTTTAACGCAACATGAGTTCGTGCAGTGTAAAATGAAACGATTCATTAAAGCTTGGCACCGTCTAATGCATTCTGAAACCGTGTCGTGTGATTTGGAGCGGCGTATCAAAATTTGATGCCATGCAGCCAAATGTGAAGCCGTTTAACTAAACATGAGTTCGTGCATTGTAATAAGACTATCAGTTCAATATAGATTCTGGATCAGTTTTACATAAGAATATCTTAAAATTTGTCCTAAAATCGACCTTATGGTAAAATTCTAACATTTAATTTTACTCTGTTCCTGCGATTTATCTGACTTATTTTCGTGAAACATCTTTCTTCTTAGTTTAAGCTTAGTCAGAAGTATGCTTCGTGAATCAGACTCAGTAACAGAAATAATAATGACAAAATTAACAAACACTAAACATTTCCCGATTTAACAAGTGAATGAAGTATTGCCATGCAATACAAAGTCCCCTACTTGGAAGGCACCTAATTTTCTCTACTGCAGTATAACATCATGAACTGATATCTGTCAATGATGTATAAACAATATTGTACTATTATATACAATATGTTATAACAACACGGATTAAAATGTGCATATATAAAAACCCACAGTAATATTGAAATGTTTTTGCCGATTATAAAAAAGTTATCATATAAGTTATTTATAGTACCAACAAAGGGAAATTAATCTTTAAAAAAAGAAATCTATATAATAAAAGTCTACAAGAAACTCTTTACCAGGTAGAGATAGGTCAAAATACACCTAAAAAATGGATGTAACATGCATGTTGTACCACAGAAAAGTGGTCTCGATTTTTCTCTACGGCCAATAATAAAAAAGTTACAATAAAATCTATTTATAGTAAAACAAAGGGACGTAATTCTAAAAGCAAGGGTGCCTCATAGTGGTGAACATTTGGTCCAAGTTACATCAAAATCCCTCAATGCATGAAGAAGAAATGCTCCGGACAAAGTCATTCTTGAATCTGACCTTTGAATCTAAATATGACCTTGACCTTAGACCTAGGGACCTGGTTTTTGCGCACGACAATCCGTCTTATGTTGGTGAACATTTGTGCCAAGTTACATCAAAACCCTCCATGCATGAAAAAGAAATGCTCCAGACAAAGTCATTCTTGTGTCTGACCTTTGGTCTCTGAGTGTGACCTTGACATTAGACCCTGGGCTTGGGTTTTGCGCATAACATGTTGTCTCATCCAGGGGAATATTTGTGCCAACTGATATCTAACTCCTGTTTTGCATGACAAAGTTTTAGACTGGACAGGAAAAAAATCCTACTGACCTTTGATCTCAAAGTGTGACCTTGACCTATAAGCTAGGGTACTGGGTGTTGCGCATGACATGTCATCTCATCATGGGGAACAATTATGCCAAGTGATATTGTAATCCCTTGATGGATGACAGAGTTCTGGATCGGACAGGAAAAAAAAATATTGACCTTTGACCTCCAATTGTGACCTTGACCTTTGAGCTAAGGGTCAGGGATTTGCGCACAACACATCGTCTCATCATGGGGAACATTTGTGCCAAGTAATATTAAAATCCCTTAATGAATGTCAGAGTTATGGACCGGACACGAAACAGACCCTGTTCATGCTATGTTAACATTTGACTGCTAAGTGTGACCTTGACCTTTAAGCTAGGGGTCTGAAAGTTGTGCATGACACATCGTCTTATTATGAGGTACATTTGTGCCAAGTAATATTAAAATCCCTTCATGGACGGCAGAGTTATGGACCGGACAGGAAAAAATCCCTGTTGACCTTTGACCTCAAATTGTGACCTTGACCTTTAAGCTAGGTGTCTAGGTTTTGTGCATGACACGTCTTCTCATCATGGGGAACATTTGTGCCAAGTAATATTAAAATCCCTTCATGGACGGGAGAGTTATGGACCGGACAGGAGAAAAGCCCTGTTGACCTTTGACCTCCAACTGTGACCTTGACCTTTGAGCTAGGGATCCGGGTTTTGCGCATGACACGTCGTCTCATCATGGGGAACATTTTTGCCAAGTAATATTAAAATCCATTCGTGGATGGGAGAGTTATGTACCGGACAGGAAAAAAGCCCTGTTGACCTTTGACCTCCATTTGTGACCTTGACCTTTGAGTAACATTAAAATCCCATCATGGATGACAGAGTTATGGACCGGACACGAAATTGCGGACGGACGGACGGACGGAATGACGGAAAAGCGCATTCCTATAGTCCCCGAAACTGGTTTTCAACCAGTAGGGGACTAATTATTCATCATATAAAACTAGAGCTATCACTAAAGGTGATGAATGTACCCCCTGCATGCACTGACACAGTACATTGCAATTTGACGCACACAAGATTGCATAATTATGTGGACTGTATGTATATAGACTGTATGTATATAGTATAGTAACAAAAAACAAAGTCCCATAACTATGCAGAATATTTATCTAAAAGAATGTAACATGCACCATGCACAACTAGGGTTGGTACTGATCACTTGTGTGAAGTTTCATTAAAATGTGTGTAAGGGTTTGGTAGATTAGGCACGCGAAAGATTGCATATGCATTTTAAGATATTCTTATGTAAAACTGATCCAGAATCTATATTTATAGCAGGTCAAACTTATGAACTGATAGTCTTATTAACCCTTTACAATGCACGTACTCCTCTTTCGTTTAACGGCTTCACATTTGGCTGCATGGCATCAAATTTTGGTACGCCGCTCCAAACACACAACATGGTTTCAGTATGCATTAGACGGTGCCACGCTTTAATGAATCATTTCATTTTACACTGCACAAACTTATGTTGCGTTAAACGTCTTCACATTGCACTGCATGGCATCAAGTTTTAATACATCGCTCTTAATTACACAAAGCGGTTTCAATATGCATTAGACGGCGTCAAGTTGTAATAAATCATTTCATTTCACACTGCACGTACTCATGTTGTGTTAAATGGCTTCACATTGAGCTGCATGGCATCAAGTTTTAATACATCGCTCTTAATTACA
Source organism: Mercenaria mercenaria (assembly GCF_021730395.1). Lineage (NCBI taxonomy): Eukaryota > Metazoa > Mollusca > Bivalvia > Venerida > Veneridae > Mercenaria > Mercenaria mercenaria. Next base: position 70,056,146 of record NC_069368.1, on the reverse strand, counting down.
CAAAGCGGTTTCAATATGCATTAGACGGCGTCAAGTTGTAATAAATCATTTCATTTCACACTGCACGTACTCATGTTGTGTTAAATGGCTTCACATTGAGCTGCATGGAATCATATTTTGTTGGATGATTTCATATTACGGTGCATCGCAACAAGTTTTTCAATGCATCGTTCCATGTTTAGATGGATGGAATGAAGTTTTGTATTAAATGGTTTCAATATACAATGCGTTGAATGCAAATATATTGGACGGGATGGAGTTTTAGACTAGACGGCGTTGAAATGCTATGCACTGACTGACTTGTTTATGAATGGATTGTATATTTACTAATTTTGGCGGTCACCGCCGCCCATACAACACCTCTGTTCAGACAAGACAGTCACCTTTATCAGCCAAATACCGATTATTGATTATTGATTATCACTTATCAGTGTTATGTAAAAGAGGTTACTTTGGCAACTGTTCTGTGTGGTAAAGGGTTAAAGGGATTAACCCACACATTTTAGGCGAAAAATTGTTTCTCCCTCAAAAATTTACATTCTTCTTGCATTATCTAACTTTTATTTCCACCCACTTTATCATTTTTCAGTGTCATATAATTATGCATTCTAGGAAATGAACATGTTGAAAATTTCAGAGTAAGTGACTCCGAACTCCTGCCCATATTTTATTAACTGATAAAATATAGGGACATAATTTTTTTTTATTTATTATTCCTTAATTTAATGTATATCTGTTTATTTTTTAGCTCACCTGAGCACGAAGTGTTCAAAGGAGAGCTTTTGTGATCGCCCTGTGTGCGTCATCCGTCCCTCGTCAGCAGTTTGACTGTTAACACTCTAGAGGTTACATTTTTGGCCCAATCTTAATGAAACTTGGTCAGAATGTTACCATCAATAAAATCTTAGACGAGTTCGATATTGGGTCATCTGGGGTAAAAAACTAGGTCACCAGGTCAAATCAAAGGAAAAGCTTGTTAACACTCTAGAGGTCACATTTTTGGCCCAATCTTAATAAAACCTGGTCAGAATGTTACCCTTAATAAAATCTTGGACGAGTTTGATATTGGGTCATCTGGGGTCAAAAACTAGGTCACCAGGTCAAATCAAAGGAAAAGCTTGTTAACACTCTAGAGGTCACATTTTTGGCCCAATCTTAATGAAACCTGGTCAGAATGTTACCCTTAACAAAATCTTGGACAAGTTCGATATTGGGTCATCTGGGGTCAAAAACTAGGTCACCAGGTCAAATCAAAGGAAAAGCTTGTTAACATTCTAGAGGTCACAATTTTGGCCCAATCTTAATGAAACCTGGTCAGAATGTTACCCTCAATAAAATCTTGGACGAGTTCAATATTCGGTCATCTGGGATCAAAAACTAGGTCACCAGGTCATATCAAAGGAAAAGCTTGTTAACACTCTAGAGGTCACATTTTTGGCCCAATCTTAATGAAACTTGGTCAGAATGTTACCCTCAATAAAATCTTGGACGAGTTCGATATTGGGTCATCTGGGATCAGAAACTAGGTCACCAGGTCAAATCAAAGGAAAAGCTTGTTAACACTCTAGAGGTCACATTTTTGGCCCAATCTTAATGAAACTTGGTCAGAATGTTACCCTCAATAAAATCTTGGATGAATTTGATATTGGGTCATCTGGGATCAAAAACTAGGTCACCAGGTCAAATCAAAGGAAAAGCTTGTGGATTTTCAAATAACTTGGCATGAATGTCTACCACAGTAAGACGATGTGTCCCGCGCAAGACCCAGGTCCGTAGCTCAAAGGTCAAGGTCACACTTAGACGTTAAAGGTCATTTTTCATGATAGTGCATTGATGGGTGTGTCAGGTCCATATCTTTGTCATCCATGGATGGATTTTCAAATAACTTGGCATGAATGTGTACGACAGTAAGACGACATGTTGCGTGCAAGACTCGGGTCTGTAGCTCAAAGATCAAGGTCACACTTAGGCGTTAAAGGTCATTTTTCATGATAGTGCATTGATGGGCGTGTCCGGTCCATATCTTTGTCATTCATGCATGGATTTTAAAATTATTGGGCATGAATGTGTACCACAGTAAGACGATGTGTCCCGCGCAAGACCCAGGTCCGTAGCTCAAAGGTCAAGGTCACACTTCGACGTTAAAGGTCATATTTTATGATAGTGCATTGATGGGCGTGTCCGGTCCATATCTTTGTCATTCATGCATGGATTTTAAAATAACTATGCATGAATGTGTGGCACAGTAAGATGACGTGTCACGCGCAAGACCCAGGTCCGTAGGTCAAAGGTCCTTAACTCTAACATCGGCCATAACTATTCATTCAAAGTGCCATCGGGGGCATGTGTCATCCTATGGAGACAGCTCTTGTTTTTTATTGTTCTGAGGGCCACCAGAGATAAAATTTTAAATGCTTGTGAACTGGTAGGTAGATCATTACAAAACTTGGAGTGTAGGATCATTGCATTGACCTCCCTCAGATTTGTTGAAATGGTTTGGTTTAGTTCTTTATTGGGGCCACCAGAGCTAAAATTAGAAAAAATCTTGTAACATCTTCTACCCAATAAACATATGTTGGATCATCACCAAACTTGGTTTGCAGTATCTCTCAGATATTATTCAGCTGGTTCTGCTTTGCCCAGTTTAAGAGGTTACAATGGCCAAAAAAATGAAGAATATTTAAACAACTTCTTCTCATGAACCAGTGGCTTGATTTTCACCAAACTTGATATTCTCTCTATTTTATTAAAATGGTTTATGTTGGCTCCATTTAGAGTTCACAAGAGCTAAAAACAGAAAAAAAAGCTTTTAGTATAGGTGGGTGGACTTTACTGACATTTGTTCAAATAGTACCACTTGGCAGCTTTTAGGGGTTGCCACAGTAAGAAAAGAAAGGAGACCGGACAGTAACATTTAATGAACTGTTTAATGGGTGTTCACCAAACCTGGTCAGAAGCAAGGTCTGAAGGTCATAATTCTCATGAGATGAGCAGGTTAGGCTCATTTGGGTCTCCTGTATGAAAGAAGAATATATTAATTTCTTAATGTTTTCCATTTGCAAGAATTGTTATTTCTAATATCTATTATTGGTATTTGTATATTTGGTAGACAAAGTAGAAATAGTAAAATTGTATCCATCATGTTCCTGATTATTTTGACTGACACAGTATAATTTCATTTGCATACTTTTTTTTTTAATTATGTAATTTTGCATAAGACTGAAAGATTTAGGAAGATAAGATAATTTGTGGCAATAAATAGGAAATATTCTGAACTTGTAATCTGCACAAGATTAAAGAGTTGATCCCATGAAAACAATCCATCAGTTTATAGATGTACAGATGAGTATCTATCACAGTGTTAACAAAGGAGAGAAGAGATACATACAAATATTTAAGTAATCGCTATGGTAACATATTGCAAATGAGGTACTAAAATTACAGACCACACAGTAGATCCAATTGATAAAAAATGTGTTTTTGCTTTTATTTAAAAGTCATACAGTGTCACCTCAGTGCAACAAAAAGGGTTTAGAAAGTTAGAAGATATCCACTTCTTGCCTTACCTGGGAGCTTATTTAAGGCTTGTAGATATCCATTTCTTTCCCTACACGAGAGCTTAAAAGCTTGTAGATATCCACTTCTTGCCCTACACAAGAGCTTAAAGACTAGCAGATATACATGCTATTTCGCACACCCAGCTAATTCATGTACTTTGTGAGAATAAAGCAGAAAATTCAACAATTCTTCGTTATTATTTCACGAAACTGAGTTATTCCCTACATGATTTGACACAAGGGGTCCTTCCCAACTGGAGCCTCGTTCTGGTAAGTGCAGACGAAAACAATATCAATGGAGGCCAGTAGGTCAGCCGAAAAATATTAAATTTCATGAAAATAATTACTATGCAAACAACAACAAGGTGCAAAATAAATTGAAAAATCACTATTCCATCATACATGTATGTATTTACCTATTACTTTACTTAAATGAAAAATATTTCAACAGTTATTGAAGTTCTCCAACCTGCAAAATGGCTTCAACTTGATTGTTTGCTTTATGTTTTTATTAAAACAGAGAACTTAATCGAATAATTAGACTTGTTGGGGTCTTTTGTGATTCAACAGCTTCTGTTGTTTTATTTTTTTCATGTATTCAGTTGTTTTAGCCTTTTCTGCTTTTAGAAGTAAAAACAGTGTTTGGTACCTAGCTTTCACTTTCATAACTGCTTTTAAATTTCACTTTCAGATGTTTTATTGGAAAATACATGTTTAAATTGAATTAGATAAATGGTTAAAAAGTTTATTAATATTTTTCTATTGAGTATCACTGAATTCTATAAATAGCAGGGTGTGGGAAACCGGGTACACTTAAATGCAACAACTGGTCAAAATATGTTATCCAAATCATTTAATTAGTACACTAAAAGGTATGACGTTATTGTAGTGGGAAGTGAAAGTAGCGTGTTTCAAACCAAAATAAATGTGTTTATTAAAACATATAGAGGTAAATTCAAATTCAATCATTTTTAGCTAAATAGGAAGGTATTCTTAGGAAATGTGTGCAAAACCGGGTACACTGACTCTAGATATCCATTTCTTACCCTACACGAGAGCTTAAAGGCTAGTAGATATCCACTTCTTGCCTTACATAAGCCTATAAAGGCTTATAGATATCCACTTCTTGCCCTGCATAAGAGCTTAAAAGCTAGTAGATACCCACTTCTTGCCCTGCATAAGAGCTTAAAGGCTAGCAGATGTCCACTTCTTGCCTTACATGAGAGCTTAAAGGCTAGTAGATACCCACTTCTTGCCCTGCATAAGAGCTTAAAGGCTAGTAGATGTCCACTTCTTGCCTTGCATAAGAGCTTAAAGGCTTGTAGATATCCACTTCTTGCCCTGCATAAGAGCTTAAAGGCTAGTAGATATCCACTTCTTGCCTTACACGAGAGCTTAAAGGCTAGCAGATATCCACTACTTGCCCTACACGAGAGCTTAAAGGCTAGTAGATGTCCACTTCTTGCCCAACACGAGAGCTTAAAGGCTAGTAGATACTCACTTCTTGTCCTACACAAGAGCTTAAAGGCTAGTAGATAGACATGCTATATATGCAATATATGTACATATTATGCCCTACATGACAGCTTAAAGGGAAAGGGGCTTGCTGTAGGGAAGGGGCATATTACATGAGGACACAAACTTTTTGGATATTCAGTTAATGTTTTTTGGACAAAATGTCACACCAATTTAATAAGACATGCAATTAAAGAATGATCTGTAAGATATTTTGATCTTACACTGACAAACACATTAAGTATTTCTTACACTCCTTTACAACTTTTTATGCCCCCGAAGGGAGGCATATAGTTTTTGAACGGTCTGTCGGTCTGTCCGCAATTTTCGTGTCCGGTCCATATCTTTGTCACCCATGGATGGATTTTCAAATAACTTGGCATGAATGTGTACCACAGTAAGATGACATGTCGCGCGCAAGACCCAGGTCCGTAGCTCAAAGGTCAAGGTCACACTTAGATGTTAAAGGTCATTTTTCATGATAGTTGGGCGTGTCCGGTCCACATCTTTGTCATCCATGGATGGATTTTCAAATAACTTGGCATGAATGTGTACCACAGTAAGACGACGTGTCACGCGCAAGACCCAGGTCCGTAGCTCAAAGGTCAAGGTCACACTTAGACGTTAAAGATCATTTTTCATGATAGTGCATTGATGGGCGTGTCCGGTCCATATCTTTGTCATCCATGGATGGATTTTCAAGTAACTACGCATAAATGTGTGGCACAGTAAGACGACGTGTCCCGTGCAAGACCCAGGTCTGTAGCTCAAAGGTCAAGGCCACACTTAGACGTTAAAGGTCATATTTCATGATAGTGCATTGATGGGCGTGTCCGGTCCATATCTTTGTCATTCATGCATGGAATTTAAAATAACTACGCATGAATGTGTGGCACAGTAAGACGACATGTCGCGCGCAAGACCCAGGTCTGTAGGTCAAAGGTCCTAAACTCTAACATCAGCCATAACTATTCATTCAAAGTGCCATCGGGGGCATGTGTCATCCTATGGAGACAGCTCTTGTTTATGTAGGGGAATGTTCAGTGACTATTACAATAAATATTAGAGAAATTGTTGACCCTTTTATATTTGATCTTGGTCTTATTTTCATTTACTTAACTTTTTTGTGACAATGCCTTTATGTGATTGAGCACTACTGTTCTATGAAGCTCTTGATGGATTCCTCGCAGAAATTCCTTGATATGTGTATTTTGTAAATGAGATTTTTTACGTAAAATGACTGACTGATGACTTTTTTCAAAGGCTCTGACAATATTCCAATAGAAATAAATCATTTGAAATGGTTCTTACATAATGGAACAAAATCTGCATAATTTATATATCTTCCATTTTTGTATTTTTATCCAGTTTCTTGTGACTTGGTATATATCATAAGGTCTTGATATACATTTCATATCAAATTCTGACAAAATAAAATTAAGAAATAATGTATAGAAAAAACATGTTTTAACGTTATTAATGCACGAAAATAGGTTATATTGCTGCGGAATAATTTCATTAGGGCGTAGCCTGAGTGAACTATTCTTGGGACGTATAACCAATTTGAGTTTATTAATTTAAGTAAAACATGATTTTACTATACATTATTTCGATTCTAATATGTTCCTCTTAATATAAAACAGTAGATAAAATATAGTAGTGCTTGGTCGCAACAATATTGACGTCATCACATGTTAACTTGACATTATTTTAGTATAAGTGTGTTTTAACAGAAACTAGCATATTAGAATTTTTCTACCCGAACTGTGAAGTTCCAGTTTGTTCATGTATCTTATATTTAGACCCATCCCTCAATAGACTTGATCCATATATTGAAGTAAAAGCATTTATTTTGCAAATTTACTAAAATGAGAAATTGTACATGACATTATGAAGCCAAATGTAAAATGTGCTTTATAATTATGAAGAATTTCTGAGGCTTTAGAAATTCCTGACATCAGTCACAAATATTCTCTTTCTGCACAAATGCCGGATAATTTCTGTCTAAATGATGATAAATCTTTGTCTAAAAGGCCATAGAAGTGCTGAAATTAGAAAACCACTTTTAGCTAATTGGCTGTTTTATCAGAAGATATTTTTAGCTCACCTGAGCAATGCTCAGGTGAGTTTTTCTGATCACTCAATGTCCGTCGTCCGTCGTCTGTCGTCCGACGTCTGTCAACATTTAGCTTGTGTATGCGATAGAGGCTGTATTTTTCAATTAATCTTCATGAATATTGGTCAGAATGATAACCTTGATGAAATCTAGGCCGAGTTCGAAAATGGGTCATCTCGGGTCAAAAACTAGGTCACTAGGTCAAATCAAAGAAAAACCTTGTGTATGCAATAGAGGCTGTATTTTTCATTTAATCTTCATGAATATTGGTCAGAATGATAACCTTGATGAAATCTAAGCTGAGTTCGAAAATGGGTCATCTCGGGTCAAAAACTAGGTCACTAGGTCAAATCAAAGAAAAACCTTGTGTATGCGATAGAGGTGGTATTTTTCAATTAATCTTCATGAATATTGGTCAGAATGATAACCTTGATGAAATCTAGGCCGAGTTCGAAAATGGGTCATCTGGGGTCAAAAACTAGGTCACTAGGTCAAATCAAAGAAAAACCTTATGTATGCGATAGAGGCTGTATTTTTCAATTTTTCTTCATGAATATTGGTCAGAATGATAACCTTGATGAAATCTAGGCCGAGTTCGAAAATGGGTCATCTCGGATCAAAAACTAGGTCACTAGGTCAAATCAAAGAAAAACCTTGTGTATGCGATAGAGGCTGTATTTTTCAATTGATCTTCATGAATTTTGGTCAGAATGATTGCCTTGATGAAATCTAGGCAGAGTTCGAAAATGGGTCATCTCGGGTCAAAAACTAGGTCACTAGATCAAATCAAAGAAAAACCTTGTGTATGCGATAGAGGTGGTATTTTTCAATTGATCTTCATGAATTTTGGTCAGAATGATTATTTTGATGAAATCTAGGCCGAGTTCGAAAATGGGTCATCTGGGTTCAAAAACTAGGTCACTAGGTCATATCACGTAAAAACCTTGTGTATGCGATAGAGGCTGTATTTTTCAATTGATCTTCATGAATTTTGGTCAGAATGATTGCCTTGATGAAATTAACCCCAAGTTCGAAAATGGGTCATCTGGGGTCAAAAACTAGGTCACTAGGTCAAATCAAAGAAAAACCTTGTGTATGCAATAGAGGCTGTATTTTTCAACTGATCTTCATGAAATTTAGCCAGAATGATTACCTTGATAAAATCTAGGCTGAGTTCGAAAATGGGTCATCTGGGATCAAAAACTAGGTCACTAGGTCAAATCGAAGAAAAACATTGTGTATGCAATAGAGGATGTATTTTTCAATTGATCTTCATGAAATTTGGTCAGAGTGATTGCCTTGACGAAAACTAGGTCGGTTTTGAATATGGGTTATCTGAGGTCAAAAACTAGGTCACTAGGTCAAATTAAAAAAAAATCTTGTGTATGCGATAGAGACTGTTTTTTTCAGTTGATATTTATGAAATTTGGTCAGGTTGATTGCCTAAATGAAATCTAGGTCGAATTTGAATATGGGTCATCTGAGGTCAAAAACTAGGTCACTTGGTCAGATCAAAGAAAAAACTTCTGTATGTGATAGAGGCTGTATTTTTCAGTTGATCTTCATGAATTTTGGTCAGAATGATTGCCTTGATAAAATCTAGGTCGAGTTTGAACATGGGTCATCTAGGGTCAAAAACTAGGTCATATATAAGAAAATGCTTGTTTTATAGCAAGAGACCAATTTTTTGGTCCAATCTTAATGAAAATTGGTCAGAATATTTGTTTCCATGAAATCACTAGGTCAAACATCTTTTACACTGTTATGGAGTGTTTCTTAGGTGAGCGACCTAGGGCCATCTTGGCCCTCTTGTTTGTAGAATTTTACATTCAAATTCATCAAAACTCTTCCTTATTACAGTGAAGGACAGTTATAGGCTAAAAATTCAGTTGACATATTCTGTCATCGATAGGCTGTCAATAAGCAGTTTTTGGAAGTTCAGTTTCGGCCGGATAAGGTATGTATTTTACCTGAAGTAATGTAGTGCTAAAATTCAGTCTGTCAAATGTAAAAACTATAATTAACGTTAAATAAATATCCATCATTATTTCCGTAAAATGCACAGTTGTCCCTTTCCTTTTTGATATTTTTTTCATGAAATTTGGTAAATATGCAGAAGACAGTGTGGGAACATATGCACATTATTTTATTTTCTCCATCTGCTTTTCCATCTGTCTGACCTTTTGTCAGTCACAAACCCTGAACCCTGGAACATAGATTGAAAGTACATGTAATGTGTATTTTATTTTGTCCCTGTGTCCATCATTCTGTTCATCCATCTGTGTGTCCATCCATCTATCACAAAAAGAAAGGTCCTTTGTTAACTTTCAAAGTACATTTCTTTTCACAATTTTGGCCCAATCTTAATGAAACTTGTTCAGAATGTTACTCTCAGTAAAATCTTGTTCGATTTTGGGTCATCTGGGATCAAAAACTAGGTCACCAGGTCAAATCAAAGGAAAAGCTTGTTAACATGTAGAGGCCACATTTATGACTGTATTTTCATGATCTTGGTCAGAATGTTAATCTTGATGGTCTATAGGTCAAGTTCAAATCTGGGTCAGGTCGGGTCAAAAACTAGGTCACTAGGTCAAATCAAAGGAAAAGCTAGTTAACACTTTAGAGGCCACATTTATGACTGTATCTTCATGAAACTTAGTCAGAATGTTAATCTTGATGATCTTTAGGTCTTGTTCAAATCCGGGTCATGTGGGGTCAAAAACTAGGTCACTGGGTCAAATCAAAGGAAAAGCTAGTTAACACTAGAGACCACATTTATGACCATATCTTAATGAAACTTGGTCAGAATGTTAATCTTGATAATCTTTAGGTCAATAGGTCAGGTGAGCGATACAGTGCCTTCATATGAAGGCCCTCTTGTTTTCAATGTTACCAGACTTGAAAGATGGTAGCTTACTTGGAGAATATGCATTAGTTTTTCTTGCAATTAAGTGTCAGTCTACGAAAATGTGGTTCTTATAGAAGCATTTAAACATGAAAAATGCCACTTGCGGTATGGGACTTCTGTTGCCTGGCAACAGTCTTGTTTGAATATGTGATTTTCCTTATTTTAACTACGGAAAAATACATTTTTGGCCAGAAATTTGACTGTCTTTAATATACTTTATCACATGTTTGACGTGGTGGGAATGAAATAAAGCCATTAAATAAATTTGATAATACACTAGTGTAATAAAGCTTTGACACTGGCATCATTTTAAGTATAGGAGACCTTGATCGAAATAACTTGGTCTATAGTAGGTAAAGAAAGAAGAAATTTTGATGTTTCCAGCAAGAAAAGCTTACATGTGATAAAAAGAATATTACATTTTGTGTTTTTCCACATCAAATTTATTAAAGTTGTTGAATAAAATTGATGAAGTGCAGCATGCTCGGCAGAGTTCACATTTTATTATTTTATTCAACTGGTTTAATAAATTCAATATGAAAAGGTACTGCTATTTAAAAATGCAACAAGCTCCAACATTCATCTGATATACACAGTTTTATCTGGACCTCACAAAATAATGCTACAGTTTAGGGAGACAAGATTCAGATCAGACTGTGGATTAGCCATTCAAAATTACAAACTGCATCATTTGTTTTCATTCTTTTAAGAAGGTAGCAGATTTGCTTCTTCTAAAATAAGATTTGGAAGGTCAGAATTTTTAACGGAGAGGAAGGATTTGTTACCCTAAATGCCAGAGGACCATTAATTTGACAGAAAAAAAATCACACAACCCGAAGTCCCAGAATCTCATTGCTTTTAAATAAGAGGCTATCTATTTAGCATAAATTGACATAAAACAAAATTGAATTTACTAAATCACATTACTGCATAAGCAGGATCGATTTCCAGGGCTGATTCTAATCAGAGAGGTATGTCTGTGTACATTGGGTCATTGCTGACTAATACTTAAATGATTGTTGTTTATTCCATGGGCTGTCTGGGGTGTCAGAAAACAAGACATATTCTGTAAACATTACACTATTCGCAGTTGTCCGGTATTGGTCAAGATTAAATTAAGCCATGCTTGCTCTTGCAAATTTAGTGATTTGCTCTGTAAGACAAAATGCATGTATCAAGGCCTTCTTATATTTTGTCATCTATTCTGTCATGTTAACAGGCGATGACGTCAATGTTTTTACATTAAAACATGATCTTTCTATACATTATTCCTTAAATACCACCAATCAGAAATCTGAACCGTGGTATATCAGACAATAAACTACACAAAGGCCTTAATTGTTTACTTTATGACAGTGGTGTGAATTATTTAATAGTAAAGATACTGAGCTTTTAAAAATCTTGCACTATTTTGATGTAAGTAGAACCAGTCACATTTAATGGTGCAAGGAAAAAATTGTTCAGTTCTTTAAGTGTGATAAAAATGGATCATTTATTTATAAATGCATGGATGATTTATCAATTCCTGATTAGCTTAATTCAACACAACACTTTCTACTGCTTGTGATCTTGCATTGCAAACAACATTTAGTCAATAGTCGTAGACAAAATGAATAATTTATCGCAGATTCGAGTCACAATAAAAGCGATTAAAGATGCCTGACTTATCGCAAATGCATATGACGACATGAACATCCAATACATAAATGAAGCAGACCATGCGCATAAGGAGATCAAATTCTGTTTGACACGTTAAGCCAGTTTGGCCTATGGTGCATAAAATGTCATGTGGATAAGAATTCTGTGAGAGAGAAAAATGCTTGCATCCTCAATAAGATGTACAGTAGGTACCGTATTTTCCCGAATTAAGGGCCCCCCTCTAATTAACGCCCCCCACCCATTTTGGAGGGGAAAAAAAGTCAACAAGAACGGGGAAAAATCACCTACCTCATTTTTATAAGTCCACATAATAAGTAATTTACAGTACTAAAGTCCAATGTATTAAAAATTAAACACACTTTTAAACAGTCCATGTACCATAAGTCCAAAACATTTGTACTAAGTACGGTACGTAACAGAAAATTAAACGGTAAATACATTTTTGATTTGTTTTTACACCACTCGCGCACACGCTTCCTGCCGACTTTAAACATACTTGCAGCAATGTGTTTACGATATACCCTTTTCTTCGGCAGTTTTAAGAACTTTTAATTTAAAAGCAGGCACAGCAGCGTGTCAAACCATTGACATTGTGTATTGCGCTATTAGCTACCCGCATGTACTATGGAAAATGTTATCGGAGTACACAGCTGTTTGGGTCATGACGTAATGTGTAGTGTCGCGAGCGTGTCAAAAAGCCAGACATGGAATACACGAGGTACCGTATTTAAATGCATAAAAGACACACTGCATTAAATTGGATGCCAAATAATTACGTTTTAGGGGGATTAAACAACACAGAAAAACTTTACAGCTAGTTTGAACGATGTTTTTAAGTTTTGTAAACATTTTCATTTTTTATTTTTTTACCTCAAATAAACGCCCCCTCTTTGGAAAATGTAACGCCCCCGGGGGCGTTAATACGGGAAAATACGGTAATCAATCTTTCTTACAATGCTAGATTGGGGGGTGGGTAATAGCTACAGGAAATTGCAGACACTTTTCATTGACATGAGATATTTCTTGTATAATCTTTATGCTCATTCATTCTAGGAAATTTGAAGCTTTTCTTCCACTGAAGGAGGAGTGTTGCCATGTGAGCAATTTCTTATACAGTTCAGGAAGTTTTAGTAGACTTTTTAAGCAATCTAGATAGTTAAAGTTACCCTCATTTACATCAGTGAAAGTTTCCGTTTGATTTAACAAGTTCATATTACACCTACTTTACATTTTGAGAAAGTTTTTGTTGCAATACATTTTGTAGTACATCTCATACACAAGAACATCCAAAATTTTTTTGCAGTTTAGAAAGTTCTTTAATAAAATACAGTCGAATACTGTTACCTCAATATTCAAGGGACTGTAAAAAATGCATCGACGTATCCGAAGTTCAACGTAACGATATTGACTATCTGGGACTTAGTGACTTAATACTAAATGTGTCAGACGTCTATATTGTCATTATATCCAATGCTTTTTTCAGACTGTTTGAAAGGGGAAAGAAATAATACAAAACATAAATATTTAATTTTATTGACAAATAAAACATCTTAATTAAATATATACATACAACTTTTTAATTTTTCAAAATATACATTTAAACATTAGCATTCTTATTCCTTCCCTAAGGAAGTCTGGATGCAGCGGTAATATTCCTAGTTGAGTAGTCATTTTGACTGTGCTTTGATAATGAAAATTTGCCAGTTAAATACGCATATTGTTACTCAATCCTAAATGGCAGATTTTTACTCCGTCAAATAGAAAATATTTCATCCAAATTAGTTGTTATATTGGAAAACAGCTTTCCTACTTGCACGGGTGTTAAAGGACTAGTTATTGGGAATTAAATGCAAACTTCCTGACATTTAAATTGGATTAAAGATTAAATAACAAACAAAACAAACACACAAACTAACTTGACTATGATTAATACATTGCCGGACAACAATAGGTTGATTTTCACACCTTACAAATAACAAGCTGTGATATCGACGAAACCAGGTGTAAAAACGGTACAGGTAAGTTGACGGAACTGAAAAATCGCATTGAGCTAAACAAAATATCGAACTATCATATCGAGGTAATGATAAATAATTACATTAAGATTAATAGGGAAAAATCGGGACCGACTCAAACACATCGTGCTAACTGGAGTATCAAGCTAACCGATATCAAGGTAACGATATTCAACTGTATATGTATTTCTTCAATGTTAAATGTTCCATATTTCACTTGATTGTACTATTAGTAAGTAACAGCTTATTTCAAGCTTTAAATCTTACTTCATTTCAGAAAATGTCGTTCCTTTTCACTTTTCATTTTGTTCGTTGCAAAACCACAATAGATCAAATTCTTCTTATTGTCACTACTTTTTAGCTCCACTATTCGGAGAATAGGGGGACTATTCTACTCGCCCCGGCGTCGGTGTTGGCATGACCTTTTTTGTTAAATGTTTTTCGGCAACCTTTGTTTTTCTGTCATACTTTGTTACTTATTAGCTTATATCTTACTGTAACTTCACATTATACATTGTTCGCAAACCATAACAAATTTTCATATGCCCTTTTAGCTCCATATTCAGAAAGGGGTATCAAGGCCGCCAGGTGTTATACTTTTTTGGTTAAAGTTTTTCGGCAACCTTTGTTTTTCTGTCATATCTTTGTTACTATTGCTTATATCTTACTGTAACTTCACATAAACATTGTCCAGCATACAAACAAAGTATGTGCAGGGGCTGGGCCCATTATACATAAGGTCAAGGTCACCAAGGTGTTATACTTAGGTTATTTGAAAGGTTAAAGTTTTTTTTCGGCAACCTTTGTTTTTCTGTCATATCTTTGTTACTATTGCTTATATCTTACTGTAACTTCACATAAACATTGTCCAGCATACAAACAAAGTATGTGCAGGGGCTGGGCCTATTATACCCAAGGTCAAGGTCACCAAGGTGTTATACTTAGGTTATTTTAAGGTTAAAGTTTTTCGGCAACCTTTGTTTTTCTGTCATATCTTTGTTACTATTGCTTATATCTTACTGTAACTTCACATAAACATTGTCCAACATACAAACAAAATATATGCAGGGGCTGGGCCCATTATACCCAAGGTCAAGGTCACCAAGGTGTTATACTTGGGTTATTTTTAAGGTTAAAGTTTTTCAGCAAAGCTTTGCTTTTCTGTCATATCTTTGTTACTATTGCTTATATCTTACTGTAAGTTCACATAAACATTGTCCATCATACAAACAAAGTATGTGCAGGGGCTGGGCCCATTATACCCAAGGTCAAGGTCACAAAGTTGTTATACTTGGAATTATTTTCATTTTAAATTTTTTCGAAAGCTATGTTTATAGACATATCTTTGGTACTTTAAAAGATAATGACTTGAAATTAAAAACGTTTCTTTATAATCATCGTCTGCATGTGTGGTTAAAATTCCTATAACTCTTATTGTATTTTTGACAGAATTATGCCCCTTTCATACTTAATGTTTTTTGGCAATCTTCGCTTTCTGGATATAACTTTAGTACAATATAAGACTAGACTTGAAACTTAAAATGTATCTTTATCATCATCATCTGCATGTGTGGTAACAATCCTCATAACTCTGATTTGTATTTTTGACCAAATTATGCCCCTTTCATACTTAAATTTTTTGACAAACTTTGTTTTCTAGACATAACTTTGGTACTATATAAGATAATGACTTGAAACTCAAAATATATCTTAACCATCATTATCTGCATGTTTGGTAACAATCCCAATAACTCTAATTTGTGTTCTTGACAGAATTATGCCCCTTGGTGTATCTTCCTTTTAAAAGTAGAGGTCTTTTATTTTCCCCCGACGAAAGTCAGAGGGATATAGTTTTGGCGTTGTCCGTCCTTCCATCCGTCTTTCCGTCCGTCCATCCGTCCCTCTGGAGTTATATCTAGGAAATGGTTGGGAATATTTATATAAAACTTCATTTACGTGTTCACCACTATGAGTTCTTGCGGCCCGTCAAGTTTCAGTCAGATTGCCCTATTAACACCAGAGTTATGGCCCTTAGAAGTTTCTAGTGTTAACTATGTAGGGTACTATAAATATGGCAATTTCTGCATCATAACTTTTGATATATTTGACCTAGAACTATGAAACTTAAACAGAATTTAGATCACCATAATGTGGTTGTGTACACACAATTTCGTTCGGATTTATTTATGAATTAAAGAGTTATTGCCCTTTAATTGTATAAAAATCCACATATTTGTACATAACAAACTTACCATTTAGTAGAATTTCATTAAATTTCTTTCATTCTTTTCCATGAACATTTATTGTAAACATGTGAAGTTGACAACTGTTCCCACACCTGGTCACACCCTTACCTTGATCACACCCCCCCCCCCCCCCCCCCCCCCCCCCCCCCCCCATGAGGTTATGGGGCCCATCAAGTTTCAGTCAGATTGCCCAAGTAACACCAGAGTTATGGCCCTTAGAAGTTTCTAGTGTTAACTATATAGGGTACTATAGATCTATAGATATGGCAATTTCTGCATCATAACTTTTGATATATTTGACTTTGAACTTTGAAACTTGAACAGAATTTATAGCACTATAATGTGGTTGTGCACACACAATCATACGGATTTCTTTTGTAATTTTAGAGTTATTGCCCTTTAATTGTCTAAAAATCCACATATTTGTACATAACAAACTTACCATTTGGCAGAATTTCATTAAATTTCTTTCATTCTTTTCTATGAACATTTATTATAAACATGTGAAGTTGCGCACCCACACCTGGTCACCCACTTGCCTTGGTCACACCCCCTTCCCCTCTCCCCCCCCCCCCCCAAAAAAAAAGAAAAAAATTAATTCCTTATTTTACGTTTCATGAATATTTATGTATATATACATATGTATATATTTTTTAGGGGGTGGGGCTGCAGGGGGAATGGGTGAGGAAACAAAATTTCACATGTTGATTATAAATATTGATGGAAAATTAAAAATCAAAAAAAAGAAAAAGAAAAAAAAAATGGGTGAAGTGGGGTGGGGGCAGAGGATGCATGATCAGTGGTGGGCATGACTGGGTGGAGGAGCGACTGCACAAACCTTGCCCTCGGCCATGTTCAAGATATCTTACTTGATTGTGTTGTCTTAAGGACATCTGTTCTTTTATGTACAAATATGTACATGTTAAACAGCAACACCTGGTGACAAACCTCTCAAAGACAATATTTCATTCCAGTTAAACTTCAAGCTCACATTTCAATTAACTGCATTTAATTTTAAAAGCTAAGCTTATTACAGTAAGCATATCCCATTCAAAATAAATTCTTTAGTCAGGATCAAAGTATCATACATTTATTATGTACTCTTTAATTAAACATTTGTTTTCTTTTAAATTGATTTTGACTAAAGAAATTATTTGCTTCTTATTAACATCCTTAACTTTTTGCCGGATATATTTTTTTGCCATTCCTCACCACAAACCCTTTCAGCGGGGGATACCAATTCAGGGTTCTAATTTAAGCTCGCATACTCGCGAAATGCGAGTGCAAATTTCAAACTGCAAGGTTAGATTTCAGACACCAGCATTTTTTTGCGAGTGAAAATTTTTGGCCGAATAATGTGCATTTCTAATAGTCTTCTCGATCCTACACTGTTCTTTCTTTAACAACTCGCGGTCATTGCAGCGCATTATCATTTGCAGAACGAATTTCAGAGCACTCTTTCATCTTTCATCTTTCATCGTTTACGGAAGTTTACACTCGATACATGTCCCGTGCGCATGTCTTTTCAACTGCTGACAAGTACCTGCGCTAATTTTGATGATGTTTACCGCATCCGGTGTGTTTTTTTGGTAATCTATAATAAGTTACTATTTACATAGTGCATATACGATTGGCTTGACTCGTCACGTGGATGTTTGTGTTAATGTTGTAATAAAGTGACAAGTCGCGGAAAATGCAAGTTGTTTTTAGCTCACCTGTCACAAAGTGACAAGGTGAGCTTCTGTGATCGCGCAGTGTCCGTCGTTAGTCCGTCCGTGCGTGCGTCCGTCCGTGCGTGCGTCCGTCCGTGCGTGCGTCCGTAAACTTTTGCTTGTGACCTCTCTAGAGGTCACATTTTTCGTGGGATCTTTATGAAATTTGGTCAGAATGTTCACCTTGATGATATCTAGGTCAAGTTTGAAACTGGGTCACGTGCCACAAAAACTAGGTCAGTAGGTCTAAAAATAGAAAAACCTTGTGACCTCTCTAGAGGCCATAATTTTCAATGGATCTTCATGAAAATTGGTCAGAATGTTCAGCTTGATGATATCTAGGTCAAGTTCGAAACTGGGTCACTTGCCTTCAAAAACTAGGTCAGTAGGTCTAAAAATAGAAAAACCTTGTGACCTGTCTAGAGGCCATATATTTCACGAGATCTTCATGAAAGTTGGTCAGAACGTTCTCCTTGATGATATCTAGGTCAAGTTTGAAACTGGGTCATGTGCCTTCAAAAACTAGGTCAGTAGGTCAAATAATAGAAAAACCTTGTGACCTCTCTAAAGGCCATATTTTTCATGGGATCTGTATGAAAGTTGGTCTGAATGTTCATCTTGATGATATCTAGGTCAAGTTCGAAACTGGGTCACGTGCCATCAAAAACTAGGTCAGTAGGTCTAAAAATAGAAAAACCTTGTGACCTTTCTAGAGGCCATATATTTCACAAGATCTTTATGAAAATTGGTCAGAACGTTCACCTTGATGATATCTAGATCAAGTTCGAAACTGGGTCACGTGCCGTCAAAAACTAGGTTAATAGGTCAAATAATAGAAAAACCTTGTGACCTCTCTAAAGGCCAAATTTTTTATGGGATCTGTATGAAAGTTGGTCTGAATGTTCATCTTGAGGATATCTAGGTCAAGTTCGAAACTCGGTTAACTGCGGTCAAAAACTAGGTCAGTAGGTCTAAAAATAGAAAAACCTTGTGACCTCTCTAGAGGCCATATATTTCATAAAATCTTCATGAAAATTGGTCAGAATGTTCACCTTGATGATATCTAAGTCAAGTTCGAAAGTGGGTCACATGTCATCAAAAAGTAGGTCAGTAGGTCAAATAATAGAAAAACCTTGTGACCTCTCTAGAGGCCATATTTTCCATGGGATCTGTATGAAAGTTGGTCTGAATGTTCATCTTGGTGACATCTAGGTTAAGTTTGAAAGTGGGTCACGTGCCATCAAAAACTAGGTCAGTAGGTCAAATAATAGAAAAACCTTGTGACCTCTCTAAAGGCCATATTTTTCAACGGATCTTCATGAAAGTTGGTCTGAATGTTCATCTTGATGATATCTAGGTCAAGTTCGAAACAGGGTCATGTGCGGGCAAAAACTAGGTCTAAAAATAGAAAAACCTTGTGACCTCTCTAGAGGCCATACTTGTGAATAGATCTCTATAAAAATTGGTCAGAATGTTCATCTTGATGATATCTAGGTCAAGTTCGAAAGGTGGTCACGTGCCATCAAGAAGTAGGTCAGTAGGTCAAATAATGAAAAAACGTTGTGACCTCTCTAGAGGCCATTTTTTTTTCATGGGATCTGTATGAAAGTTGGTTTGAATGTTTATCTTGATGATATCTAGGTCAAGTTTGAAACTGGGTCAACTGTGATCAAAAACTAGGTCAGTAGGTCTTGAAATAGAAAAACCTTGTGACCTCTCTAGAGGCCATACCCTTGAATGGATCTTCATGAAAATTGGTCAGAATGTTCACCTTGATGATATCTAGGTCAAGTTTGAAACTGGGTCACGTTCCTTAAAAAACTAGGTCAATAAGTCAAATAATAGAAAAACCTTGTGATCTCTCTAGAGACCATATTTTTCAATGGATCTTCATGAAAATTGGTCAGAATTTTTATCTTGATAATATCTAGGTCAAGTTCAAAACTGGGTCACATGAGCTCAAAAACTAGGTCACTATGTCAAATAATAGAAAAAACGATGTCATACTCAAAACTGGATCATGTGGGAAGAGGTGAGCGATTCAGGACCATCATGGTCCTCTTGTTTCATTTAGTAAGTTAAAAAAAATACCACTTGTGAAAAAATGCAAGTAGAAAATATGGCTAAATTCGAACCCTGCAATTCATCGAATTTGCTTGTTGAGACATATATTTATTTTACTGTCAAATTGTCGAATAGTGGAGCGCGCTGTCTTACGGACAGCTCTTGTATAGCTTTACAGTTTATATTTCCTGTTGTCCTTAATAACTTTTTAACGCGCTTGAACTTTGTTCAGGGTGAGCAGTTAGTACGTGCAGATGGGCTATTGTCTATCATTGTGTCCATTGTCTATTGTTGTGTCCATTGTCTTTTGTTGTGTCCATTGTCTATCATTGTGTCCATTGTCTATTGTTGTGTCCATTGTCTATTGTTGTGTCCATTGTCTATCGTTGTGTCCATTGTCTATTGTTGTGTCTATTGTTGTGTCCATTGTCTATCGTTGTGTCCATTGTCTGTCGTTGTGTCCATTGTTGTGTCCATTGTCTATCGTTGTGTCCATTGTCTGTCGTTGTGTCCATTGTCTATTGTTGTGTCCATTGTCTATCGTTGTGTCCATTGTCTGTCGTTGTGTCCATTGTCCTGCATCAATGTTTTAACTTAAAAAAACTTCTCTGAAACTACAGGTCAGAATTACATGAAACTTGGTCTGTAGCATCTTGGCATAGATCTCTTTCAAGTTTGTTCAAAAGATACTGTTTGGCCCATTCAAAGGGCTGCCAGAGCTAAAAAAGTAAAAAAAGAAACACAAAAGCTTTTAACAGCTTCTTGAAAAACATTTCTTTGATTTTAACAAAACATTAATTGTAGCATCCTTTAATGAACTTTTCTCAGTTCTGCTTGGCCCTGAAGCTAAAGATAAAAAACTTTCAAACCACTTTTCATGAACCTCACAGATTATCACCAAACTTTATCTGTAGCATCAGTGTATAACTTCACATGAACTGATTTTTGGGTCTTCAGTAAATCCTTGTTAGGTTCTCTTTTAGTTTTGTTCTAGCAGTTCCTTTTGGTACAGGAACATAGATACAAACTTATATTGTCTAGTTAACATTGCTTTCGAACAGTTACATCAAGTTTGTCTGAGGCTGCTCTCTGGGAGAAATGACAATTGCAGCTTATATTATGGTGGTGGTTTGGAGATGCTCAAAGAAATACTCATAGAGAAAATTTTCTGAAAACTGTTGTATTATAATAAAACATGCAAATCATTATTAGCAAATCAGCCTGAAAAGTACACTTAACACATAGCCTGCTGGCAGCAAGTGATTTTGCCTTTGCGACCAGTGCAGACCAAGATCAGTCTGCACATCCGTGCAGTCTAATCATGGTCTACACTGTTCGCTATTCAGTCAGTATCATTTTGGTAAACACCCCTTTTAACAGTTAGTTGTACTGTCCAAATTGAAAGATGGACAAGTTCATTATAGAAATTTAGCAGGTAAAATGTTAATGTACTAGTCTGGATTATGGAAGTACAGGACTGAGATTAGGGTGGAGATTCAGGGATCATAATAGTATTACCTGAGAAATTTTGAAATCCTGCAAGAAGAAGTTGTATGGCCTCCTAACCATATTTCTAACACTTGTGCTTTACAGTCTAGCCTGTCTTAAGCAGCCAGCCAAGGGAAGCAGACAATTTGGCCGCTTAAGCCAGGTGACCGCCGATCGGAGGTGCAGCCAGTATATGTATTTTTCAGACTTCTGACCAGTCTATAGCCTTTAGGCTCATTTCTTTTTGGGTTTTCGATTATTATTTTACCAGAATACAATGACGTGCATTTGCCTTCGCAGTACGAATGGTCTTCTTAGCAATCTAAAACTCCGGCGTGTTTTTTTTTACCACAAAAATTGTTACAGACAATTTTCCAACTTCAAAACAAGTTTGTATACAATTTTCGCCATTTTGGTAAGGGAAGCTACTCTCGGCGCTTATTGTCTATGCTAAGTCTAAGATTGCCGTTACGTTCTGTAAAAGATAAGAGTGGTTTATATTTTTTTTTCAAACACAATTAATTTCGTATAAATTTAATAGTATTGTCATGACAGAAGTATAAAAAATCACAAATATTATGCTACTAATTAGTTATCGAGTATTATCTTTAACCGAGGTCAAACTGTGAACAACAAAATTGACACGAGGTGACACACTAATTACGATAATAACTGGCCATTTGATCATAACAAAAGGGGATTACACCTTCGGTTATCAGTTTTAATTGAGAAGCTCATGCCATTTTGTCGTTCTTGTGGTGAAGTCACGCGAAACTTAGCAACCATGTGCTTCTCAAAATCGGGTATCTTCGGCGATTATTGCCTAAAAATAATTGGTTTTAGAAGAAAAACGGGCGCTGAAAGGGGTCAAATACGGCGGTCGGGAGGCAATTTTGGTGGCCGCTGGCTGCAGACGGCAGGTGGCCGCTGAATAAAGTGATAAAATAGAGGAAAATCCGTCGGGGGCGTCATAAAATGGCGGCTGAACGGAGGTGACCGCTGATTGGAGGTGACCGTTAGTACAGGTTAGACTGTATAAACATTGTATTTTCATGAGTCTAATTATATTAATGAGGGGAATAACACAATCAGTGTGATTTTATTCATAATCAATATTTTAGAACCAGTATTAATATCATCATAAAGTGACAGTAATAAAAGAGATAAATCCTGGATTCATCTTTCCAAAGACAGATTTTGTTTATTTCTTTTTTATGTCCCTCTGTTGCAAGATGTTACACTGCTAGGGACATTCTGGAGTTAACATTGATTAACCATGACAACAGATCATTTCTTTATACATAACAAATGTCTGACACTTCAAAGAATTTATGGAGCTACTAACAACACCTACCTTAGAAAAGATAAAATTAGATAATTATACAGATGTATAGAAATAGTTATAGCAAAATTCTTTGCCACTTTCATCTTACATTCCGGCAAATATAAACAGAAATATTCTTTCAGTTTCCAAATGATTAATGAAAAGTAATAATTCATAATTTAAAGTAAAAACAAGGAGGGTTTGGTGGTACCCTGGTGATTTTATATTAGCATTCATTTCCTTTGTGTGATTCCCAGACAGAAGTCTCTATATGGTTTAATTTGTGTGTAGTGTGACTGTAAACCTAAGCCAAGAAAGTAAATCCCAGACTGTCATCAGTTTTAATATTGCAGGAAGGAAATGAGGTACTGGCACATCATTTCAACAAAGAGTGGTATTGTAAATTAATGAGTTATAGAGAACACACGCACTTGTTTGTGCATAATTCAACAGAAAAAGATGTTTGTACTTCAGAAGTTTTATAGCTTCTGCATCATTACTGTTTATCAGTGTCTTGTTGCAGTTACATTGCACAAATGGCAATTTATTGTACAGTACATAAAGTTTGTTATAGTTTTGCTTTTTATAAGTTTGCTCACAAGGTTTTGCACTTAGAAAATTTCTTTTACTTACTTTTAATTTTTGAGTGAAATTCTAGTTATGCCCCTCTTTGAAGAAGGACGGGTATATTGTTTTGCAGATGTCGGTCGGTCGGTATGTAGACCAATCCATTTCTGGATGATAACTCAAGAACGCTTGGGCCTAGGATCATGAAAGTTGATAGGGAGATTTGTCATAACCAGCAGATGATCCCAATTGATTTTGAGATCAGTAGGTCAAAGGTCAAGGTAATAGTGACCCAAAACAGTTAAATGGTTTCCGGATGATAACTCAAGAACGCTTAAGCCTAGGATCATGAAAATTGACAGGAAGGTTGTTCATGACCAGCAGATGACCCCTATTGATTTTGAGATCAATAAGTC
This sequence comes from Mercenaria mercenaria, assembly GCF_021730395.1. Classification (NCBI taxonomy): domain Eukaryota; kingdom Metazoa; phylum Mollusca; class Bivalvia; order Venerida; family Veneridae; genus Mercenaria; species Mercenaria mercenaria. The sequence continues at coordinate 70,032,559 of NC_069368.1, read as the reverse complement.
AAAGGTCACAGTGACACAGAACAGTTCAACGGTTTCCGAATGATAACTCAAGAATGCTTTGGCCTAGGATCATGAAAATTGACAGGAATATTGGTCATGACCAGTAGATAAGCTCTATTGATTTTGAGGTCAGTAGGTCAAAGGTCAAGGTCACAGTTACCCTGAACAGTAAAATGGTTTCTGGATCATAACTCAAGAATGCTTTGGCCTAGGATAATGAAAATTAATAGGGAGGTTTGTCATGACCGGCAAATGACCCCTATTGATTTTGAGGTCATTTGGTCAAAGGTCAAGGTCATAGTGACCCGGACCAGTTAAACGGTTTTCGGAAAATAACTTGAGAACGCTTGGGTCTAGGATAACGAAACTTGATAGGGAGGTTGATCATGATCAGCAAATGACTCCTAGTTATGTTGAGGTCATTAGGTCAAAGGTCAAGGTCAGGGTGACCCTGAACAGTTAAACGGTTTCCGGATGATAACTCAAGAAAGCTTGGCCCTATGATCATGAAAATTGATGTAGGGGTTGGTCATGACCAGCAGATGACCCTTATTGATTTTGAGATCAGTAGGCCAAAAGTCAAGGTCACAGTGACCCGTAACAGTTAAACCATTTTCGAACGTTAACTTCAGAACGCTTGGGCCTAGGATCAAGAAACTTAATAGGGAGGTTGATCATGACCAGCAGATGACCTCTCTTTATTTTAAGGTCAAAGGTCAAGGTCATATTTACCTAGTAGAACTTTTGTGTACAGTGACCAAATAATTTCTGTTTCTTGTACAATTACTGAATGCATCAAGGGGGGCATTAAAATTTTCGTGTTCTAAGAGCTCTTGTTACAGTTAAAATGACAACTTTGAAAGTTCCAGCTACACCAACTTTCATGTTTTAGAAATTTTCAAGTTGTTGTTACAGATAATATTTAGAAAGTTCAAGTAACATTAAATAGATGAAAATTTTACAGTTACAAGTGCATTTACAGTTTTGAAAAGTTCTATAGTTATTTGGGTAATTTCAAAAGATGACACTATATCATTATTGCACAATAAATAACTAATAGTACTAAGAAATCTTTGTATTTCTGATCTCCAAGTACAAACTAGAAACTTGTATAGTGTAGTTAAGTTATCCAAAATAAAACAAATTCTGAAAAAAAAATGTTATTTATCTTGTCATGGCAACTGAAATTCAAGAATACCCATGCACCACGCGAAGACAATGGTTTATAGCTAAAGGCTCTTGGAGAAATTTTTTTTTAAAAATCTCAATAAAATGTTTTCAATCCATCCACAGATGTTTAAAATAGAAATACATGATTTACATTCACTTTATAAATGACATGAAACACAGACAATTGTCAAAATGCTATAACAATATCTTTAATAATTGACTTCATATGGTGACTGACTTTAAAAGCATTACTATGCTTTTAACAGTGAAGATGACTTAAAACTTTCACACTTGAAACGTTTATTTTTTTGCCATTTATATAAGTTTTTTCACTGAACAATCTATTTATGCTGTGGAAAGTTTGATATAAACTACCATTAATAAGTGTTTTAAAATGTACCAGTTTGGACAGTTTCAGTTATTCTAATGCATTCACTGTTTACAAAGTTCTATTAACCTTTAGCTTGCTGGCAGAAAGTGATTCTGTCTTTGCGACCAGTGCAGACCAAGATCTGCGTGCAGGCTAATCATGGTCTTCACTGCATGTTCGCTATCTAGTTAGTAAATTTTCTCTGAACACACATTTGATAAGTGGTACTGCCCAAATTAGTGATGGACCAATCCATTTTAGAAATTGTGCAGGGTAAAGGTTAAGTTCTTTTGAAAGTTACAGTTACAGTATCATTCAGCATGTTGAATGTTTAAGTTTTACTTACGTTAATATTTTAGAAAAGTCTTCACACTTCTTTAAAGATTTTAACCTTTAGCCTGCTGGCGGCAAATAATTCTGCCTTTGCGACCTATCTGAGTGCAGACCAAGATCAGCTTGCACATCCATGCAGGCTGATCATGGTCTGCACTGTTCACTGTTATGTCAGTAAATTTACAGAGAACACCCCTTTGAATAATAAATGGTATTGCCCAAATTGAATGATGGACCAGTCCATTTTAGAAATTCAGCAAGCTAAAGTTAAAGTAGCTGATGTTCTATATTATATCCATTTACCCTCCTCACCTTCACAACAAGGAACACTTACCAGGCTTCAGTTTTCAACCCAGAGTAGAAGGTCCTTATGGGTCCAACTGAAAAGAAATAATATCATCAAAATGACAATCAGTTAATAAATTTACTACAAAAATTTAGAGTTACCATAATATAAAGTCTTCAGAAGACACGTTGTAGGTTTTTGCATACAGTAGGAATAATTCCGGAAATAGAAACAACAATTTTTTATTTTTGTCAAAAATAATTTTATCATAAACCCATGGTATTGATTCAGTGGGATTGTAAAGCCTTTATTTACAAAAGATAACATTCATGATCAGGAGAATTACCCTCTGCTATCATTTTTTTGCCAAGACCCAGTTGTTATATCCTTGGCCATGATTTGAATGCCAGTCAAATCTGCAGGCAGTTCAGTGTTAGAGGATTTATATTTCCTATCCAATTTATTCCTACTTGTCTTTTTTATGCATTGTACAGTAGAATACCAGTAAACTTCAGTTAGATATTTTGCTTTGCCAGTGACTCCTGTGCCTAACTATGTTCTTAATAAGACTAAAGTTTTGTTTTTCAATGTGTCTAACAGAAGAATGAGCTCTTTTCTTTCTTTGCTCATTAGTGTGATTGCCAAAAACAATTTCTGCCTACTCTTGGTGAAATTTAGTCTTAACATTTGCCTGAATAAAATGCCAGACAAGTTTGATAGGTTAAAAACTAAGGTCACTTGGTCAAAAGTCCTGGCAACTGAAATTCAAGAAACCTTTGTAACACTCCAGAGGTCATTTTCTATCAGATTTTTTGAAATGTGGTCAGACTATTTTTTAAATTTGATATCTATGACATAATAATTATGTGAAATTGATTAATATTTGGTGATCAAGAACTAGACAACTAGTTTAAATCATAGGACTATGTTAAAACTTTGAGGTCATATATATGACAATAAAAAGCAACATCATGGTAATTTCATAAAGGGTCATCAAAAAGCTGTATTTCGTTTTGAAAAATGTAGAAAAATATCCAGTGTAACACATCTGACTATTTGGCAGCGGTAACTGTTTTATACCTTATACCACTTTAAATTTCTTGCAACTAAAGTTTCTTATTATTGTGTTTGAATTTGTTGTGAAGTTAAATTTGGATTTTACTTGTTTTTACATCTCAAAATGCCATGTTGACTGACAGTGGGTGTTAAAAGATAAAAGCAGATATTGAGTTATGTGTATGTCAATAGATTTGCACTTATACATTATTGCAGAAGTCTTTGCCACTTGTAATCTTATTTCAGCAAAATGAGAAATTGAAATTTCCTCTTGCAGCAACCAAAGGGTTAAAGTGGCAAGTAACAGATTGCGAATACACTTGCAGCTAACACAATATTAGAAGAAGGGAATATTTGAGTCAGGAGTTTAATTCCCAACTGTCATTATATTTAATGTTTACACATTAAAGTGGAGAAGTAATGTCTTCTTCCTCTCATTTTTCAGTGGATTTAGTATTTTTGCTGGGTCTAGAAATGTGGGATGTTATTGCTTATTGCAAAGAAAAATTGTATCATTTCTGAAAATGACATTCAGTCACAGTACCAATATGGAAACTTTATTTTTTGTCCATGAAGTGGCTATATTTCATATGAAATGTATATTCTCAACTTTTCTAGTGAACAGTCATGTTTTTCTGCTCAATTACTGAAAGAGTAACACCAGTGGAGTTGGAGTTTGTGAACATTTCTTGATCAGTCTGTTCATGAATTGCTTATTATCCACTTGTAGTGTGTTCATGAACAGTAACATAACTTTTCATGAACAGAATTTACAAACTGAGGGCTTGGTGCAAAACTATTGTAAGTGTAATATAAATAAAGAACAAGATACAATAGTTTTGCGCCAAGCCCTCGAAACAGTCACCATAACAAATTGATTAGTCACATGCAGTACCCAGACCTAGCTCATTGTCAAGGTCACACTTGGGACATGAAAGATTTTTGGAAAGCTTTTTGTCTGGACTGTTACATTTTTATGCATTTATGTATATTCAAGTAACTTTGCATCAATATTCAAGAGTGTGTCATGTGCAATATACCCAGAACCCTGTCTGAAAGGTCAAGGTAACTTTCTTTGTTGGTACATAAAAAGTACAATACATGTGTTTTTTCATCAGTTTTCCAAGTAATTTAAGAATAAAATCATGCTTAAAGTAATATGGTTGTTGTTGATACATAATAAAAAGCTGTTAATATTTGTAGATTTTTAGAATGCAAACCCGACAATAAGTTGTAACTTTATTTTATATAATGGCAAATATAGCATTGTTATGGCAGCTCTGTAGTATTTACTGCCAGTGGTGTTTAGTTTAAAGGCTCATGATGCCTTTGTTTAAAATGTGGATGCCACATTTTCCGTTATGAACACAAAATACATGAATTCCTTGTTAAATCCTTTTCTGATAATTGCTGTCTTTAACATTAACTTTTGTCAAAGGTTTGAATATTGCTGAATATAACAGAATGTTTTATTGAATCTATTGTATTTATTACCTCCTTTTATGACTCTTAACTATAATAGTTCATGTGCAGTATTAAAAGTAGTGCCTTTCTAACCATGTAAGTACGCATAACATCTATTTGGAAAGCTGTTTCAACTGTTTTTAAGATGTATTTTTAAGCATTATTATGGACCTTGAAAAGTACCATATACTGGTTTGAGTCGTAAATTCGGGCACTTTTTGAGGTTTTTCATAAATATTTCTTTCTTTATACAATTGATTTGTACAAAATTTCTTACCATATGTGCTTTAATACAAGCAACATTGATTTTTATCATTAACGGCTGTTTACAGTATGGTAAACAATAAAATAGCGCTTAAAATAACGGCGGGTTTAGCATCCACATTTTAAACTTTCTAGAGGTTGTAAAATATCGGCCAATTTTACAACATTAAAGTGGTTAGTATTTTTCACATTGTCTGGAAATAAATTGATGCTACAACAAAAATTTTATTCTTTTTCAACAAATTGCTATCAGTTTTTTAATAAGCATACCTTTGTGGAAAATATATTGCCCTCAGAGATTTGAAAGCGCCTGTCATTCTTCTCACAGCAGCATGAGGGGGAGTTCAATATTTATGTCACTGTTTATCACACAGTTCTAAGCATAAAACTGCTTGTTCTTGTCACTTTTCGAGGGTGTTTTAAAACAGAGAGATAAAGAGATTCTCGCGCATGTGCTGTTAATAACATCTTTATATATATGAGCGTTCCGTGGCAAAGCATAAACGTATTATGGCCCGAAATGGATAATTCAAAACGAAAATGATGTCAGCGAGAAAAAACAACGTAGACATGGAAATTCAATGACGTTGAGAGACTATATATTCATTTTCTTTGTTTTAAACGCGTTTTATGCTTAGTTAGCGCATGTTCTTTTCGTGTTATAAAGTTTAGATTTGAATTAACCCTTGCCGGGCCTGAGCATAAACAAGCGCGTGCGATGACATCATGCGACCCGCGAGATAAAATATTTCATATTTAGAGTACACAACTTTAGGGAAGGACAACTTTTTTTCTACTCAACTCAACTTGTTGTTTTTTGCCGACTTTGTTGCTGACGCAAGTGCTTGTGATGACACAGATGTGTTCTCAAGCATCTGGCTCGAAAAAAAGCTTTAAAGTGGGTGGCCGAATATTTACGACCTGGACTAATTTACAACTCAAACCAGTAATTGTTGTTTCCCAAAGTGATTCATTTCATTTGTTTATTCATTACTTACCGTAAATATGATAAACTATTTGATTACATTTTTATGTTGTTTTCTAAATCCATTTAAAAATAGAAACGCATTAAATCTTTAAAAATACTAAGATATTAACATTTGAAAGTAGATTTCCAGACATTTTCAGACTGCATATAGTTACCTTGTCATGAATTGCATGTAATGTAATTAGGATGGACAGACATTTTTAATATGTTGCCCCTGTAACTTCTAATTATATTGTCTGGCAGTATGTTTTGTGAAAAAAATGTCCCTTGGCAGGGGGACTTAGGTAAACCTGTTACAATTGCTTGAATTTAATACCATTGAAAATGGGATAAAAAATGCTGTTATATCTGTCAGTTTAACCATCATTCATAACTGATAGCAATATTGATAGTAAAAGGTTGAAAAGAAGCTATACAATATGATAATTTGTAAAATGAAACCTGTACCATACAGGATGGCATTATATATGGCTAAGGCATCCGCTTAGGGAACAGGATGTGGAAGTTTCAAAATTCCACTGGGTTCTGTTTCAGTTAGGTCATTTGATGAACCAGAGAAGTTGTCAGTCTGTGACCTTCCTGTAGAGGTGCTTAGCTTTAGATTGAAGGGTGGATATTACAGGACAAAACAAAGTCAAGTGGTTCTAGTTTAGTTGACTACATTCCTGATATGAAAACAATGCGCAGAGGGCACCACTATCAAAATCTGGAAAGTTGCCATAAATAAACATTCTGACAGCAGAGTTAATACCCCTAACAATCATACTCAATTAGATCTCAATATATTTGCATTTAATTCTTTTAGGCATTCAAGTCCAGACCAATAACTTTACTGCTGGCATTCCAACTATCTTATTTTATTAATCTGCAGTTTAAGGAATTGCAAATTAATGTCTGACCAACAGATCTACTAAATGATTTGGTAGGGCTTTTATAACTGTTTGTTGAGTAGGAACAACAATTTATTACTACAGGCAATAAAATAAGAGTTTTAAACAAAAGGTGATTTAGTGCCAAAATTGGCATTTTATATGGCCCCATGAAATCAGTCTTTGATATACTCCACAATAAAATAATGTAGGTTTTTATCAACCTTGGTTTAGTACAAGCTTAATTGCAGCTAGGGAGGTTGGAACAGTCATCTGACAGAAGTCATGTATTTTTAGTCAAGTGACTGATTATTTGCGTACTCTCCTTCAAGCATTTCTTCCTTCTTTGAGCATGTGTCTAGCAGATTTCACTGTAACCTCACCATCCATGTCAAATTGGTTCTTAGCAGAATTAGGGAATATTAAAGAGATTAAGAAATAAAAGAGATTAAAAAAACTCACCTGTTGTATCAGCTAAGCAAGTACATAGAAGATATTTGTTTGTTTTGAGTGAATATGGAATATATCTCACTGAGAAGTGAGAAAATTTCAAATATTTTCACGAGCATATGGCGCGAGTGAAAATGTGAACATTTTCTCACTACGAGGTGAGATATATTCAATTTTCACGAAAAACAAACAAATTTTCTTTTTATTTTATGCTCAGTTACGTTGAGATGTGCATTTTGCAACAATTTTTAATCTCAGTGCGGGAAACATACGCGCGTAAACAGACATGACGTCAGACATGTTGTGACGTTAGAAAGACGCACACAACATAAATTTCCATTTTATGTTATTTTTTGCTGCATAACGTTATGAAATTCTCATTGAGTAAAATAATTTGAATCGAGAAATATAATATAAAGAACAAAGTGTGACTACAATTTTCATCCTGTTTTAAGCAAATAATTTAAAATTCATACACAATGTATGAGGGGGCGGAGCTATATCTCTCACAGTGTGAAAATATAGATTTCATATTTTCACAGTGTGAGTGATGAAATATAAAAATATTTAACTGATAGAATACAGTATTTCATTAGTTAGCATAAAATAAAAATTGACATCTTAAAAGGAGTATTTCATCAGTTAAAATCTTGTTTACAGTCCGTGTATGATAACTTCGGAGTGACGTCACGTTTGTTTATGTTTTCTGGACTTATAGAACTAACAAAATAGGTAAAGCAGCTTACATAAACACTAATATTAGGCATATTTTATTGCAACTCGTCTGTCAGTCGCGGTAGCTCAGTGGTTAAGCATTAGTCTTTGCAATATCGAATATTGCGGGCCGTAGGTTTGAATCGAGGAATCTGTTGTTTTTTTCTCTCTTTCAGGGTAACCGCCATAATCATTCACTCTCCTGGAATATATTATCATTTATTTAGATAGAAATATGATTGAAAAAATTCTGTTTAAAAGGGACCACATATCAGCTCTGTGTAAACACATCGTATTTATGAATGCATAGTCACGAAAACACTCGGAAATTTCGTGCAGGTTAAATTCCTCTCTGGTATATTGCCAGTATTAGTGTAGTCAACATGTCCGAGGCGTCTTCCTATTTTTTGCAAAGAGAAACACTGTTCAGTATAAGAATGGTGCTTAATGTGTACTACAAAAGTTACTTCAAGAATCATCATTTTTTTCATATTTCAGTTTGTTATTGTATACTGTAGTGCTGTATCACTGCATTTTGAATATTTTCAATTGTCTTTGAAAAAAATGTAATTTAAACGTAGATAAAAAGCAAGGATTAAAAAAGAAGTATAAATCATGGTGGGATTCGAACCAACGCGACAATGGAAATATAAAAGAATCGCACATGTAAGGTTAACGCTCTACGACCGGTACTAATCTTCTACTTCAATGTAAGCGTTTCAGTTAGTAATATAACATAAAACTGTTTACTTAGATTAATGATAATTATCGATTACCCTCCTGACTTGGACTCGTCCAAATAGTCACTCCGAAGTTATCAGACACGGACTGTAGCTGTTGTTGTTGTTGTTGTTGTTGTTTACTTGCTGATGTTGAAGTGCAATAAATACTCAATTCTGTTTATGGTCTGCTAGATGTCTCACTAAAGCATTTATTGAAGTGTACATTTCCAGACAGACACTCATTTGCCTCACATTATGATTTTATCATATTTGACAGAGAAATGTTGTCTTTAGATTTCTTCTAGTTTTATGATGCTCTGCAGAGATATTGTTGGGATTGTAGAGGGAAAGTTGAAGGATATATTTATGTTGTATACTTCTAATTGATATATAATTACAGTACTTGATTTAATAAATACACAGTGGTTCACCTGTCAGGTGTTCCTTGATTCAATACCAGTGCTATTGACTGTAACTGAGTTAAACTGACAACTCCCCCCACCACCCGGCTTGATCGAATCAGTGATGGTGGTTGAATTACCTTTGTCTCTGCAGTCATCATTTAGATGTTGTGTACATCACCCTGGATTTGAAAGTCTTATGTTCTACCTACTGGATGAAAACATCAGTCTTGAGATTGTAGTGAGGTGCTTGAAAAATATTTTTTTCAGGAAATAGAATTTTGAATTTTTTCCCTTTCAGTGTTTATTGGACCCTTTTGTCCTGTTGGATTGAATTGATCTTGATTCTGATCCTAATGATATGAAGGTACATCCAACTTCTAACTTCTGCATGAGAAATAGACATTATTTTATGTTTGCTGAAATTGAATTGTGAAGATTGAGGCAACCTCAGTAGCCATAGAGATCATTCCCTCATTATAAACCAAGCCATCTATAATCAATTTTCTAAGTTTGGACATAAATTTTTTTTAATTTGTACATTATTTTGTACTTGCAAATAGCACCTCTTGAATTTGCGAAAATTAGATTTTACACAAGAACTAATTTCTGCGGAAATTCTGAGACACAGCCCTTAGGCAACATAACCTAAATTAAAAAAATTTCCTGTCTAAATTTCAGACTTATAAATATAATGAAAACAGCCTAGGATTGTTTATTCAATTGTATGTGAACTATTACACACTATAATGGTGTTTTGACTTTTTCTGCATTTAAATGACTTCAATATTGCAGACCTTGAGATTGGAGGTAATATACCAAAAGTTATTAGGAGTTGACTTGCTCAATGTTTTAGTCAAAACATCTTTTCCTCCTCCCCTTCCCCACAGCATATAGTAATTGCAGTGTCTGTTTGCTCATTCGTTCATCCAAAATTTGTATCTGGTCTGTAACTTTGTCCTGTGTGCACCTGGTTGATAACTGGGCCGTCCACCACGGGATTTTAATATTTTTGACCCAAATGTTTCCCAGTATGAGACAACTTGTCATACACAACACCCTGACTTCTCGTTCTCGGGTCAAAAGTAAATATATTTTTTTCCAGTCCAGTCCATAACATTTGACCAAACCTTTATCCAGATATTACATATCAGTTACCACTTCCATTCAAGCAAAATAGTTTAGAGGGGTGAGGGTGGGGAGCATGCACTTTCTTGTTTTTACTGAACTGTGTCCCAAGTTGGAACATTCGTTTCTCTTTTATAGGTCAGTTTATAGACAGCGAATGATTGCCTGTGGTCACTAGATGACCACATTGACCTTAATGTTGAAAATCTTTTCTGATCAGTAAGTGGAGAATGTTTATCCTACAACTAGTCTTTAGATGATCCCTGATGTTCTGAGGTGGCAGTCGTGGGGGTCAGTTGGTAAAAGTCACGGTGACTTTGAGATACTCAATAGCTGGTAAACACTTTGGCCTATGGGACCCTCCTATCATTTTTGTATCAGTAAGTCAGGATGAATGTCACAGTGACCATCAAGCTGTTGTTGAAAGAGGCTGGCAAGACTTAATTATTATACTAAGACTGTGTAGTTGCAAGACATGTTTCTTGCATATTGCTAATAGATACTGATTTTCTAATGGTCTGCTTAAATATAAGGGAAATCTTATATGAGCAGCTGTTCAATTTCTTGTCTGTTGCAAGGGTTTCTTCCTTTGGATATACATGGTCAAATCAATGCAAATTAGTTTGTTTTTATGCAAGAATCCTTTCATTTGCATTAATTATATCTCTGATTCTCTCTATAATCAAATAAAATTACTCTACAGTTACTGAGCAGTTTAGACTCTGGAATCTTTAGACATGGACCAATACATTCAGTCAGCATGCTTTTGTGTGGCTTTTATCCGAAATTTACCAGAAAATGAGGAAAAAACTTGTTTTCCAGTTTTATGACTTTTGATCCTTAGGATTGTAAAACTGAATTTATAGCTGACATCTGGTTTGACTCCAGACCTGATTTTGGTTAATAGGACATAATCCAACCATGAAGTAACAATAATGTAAGAAATAAATCAGTCAAACATCCCCTATATTGCAGTTAAATTTGCATTTAAGTCCTGGAAAGGCAAATTGATAGATGTGTTGGAAGGTGACAACAGTTTTTATGCCCCCGGCATCTACTGATGCGGAGGCATATAGTGATCGTCCTGTCCGTCCGTACGAGGTTAACCAAATGGGACCGTTTCGTCTAGCATCAATACCCCTTACTAGAATGACTTGATACTAATGCAGATGTAACCTGTGACCATTCCTCATCTTCAGACATCACCTGACCTCAGTTTGACCTTGACCTCATTTTGGACTAAGGTTGCTTTATATGGGCCAACTCTTGGTTAACCAAATGGGCCCGTTTCGTCTAGCATCAATACCGCTTACAAGAATGGATTGATACTAATACAGATGTAACCTGTGACCATTCCTCATCCTCAAACATCACTTGACCTCAGTTTGACCTTGACCTCATTTTGGACTTAGGTTGCTTTGTATCGACAAGGATGCCACCAGGGGCATCAAGCGTTTATTGAACGCAGCTCCTTGTTTAAATTTGAGCTACTTCCCACTCCAAACTGTGATCTTTCTAGGGAGTGAACCTGGTTTTCATGGAATTGCCACGTTTCTTGTATTCTTTCCTTTCGAATTGACCAAAAAAGTTTTTGCTTTCCCCCCAAGACTTTAGGCTCAAGCTGGGGATGCAAATTATACTTGGGTGCACATTGTGCATGAGTTTTTATGGTAATTGTTGACAACTCTTGTCCTGTCCCATGCCTTATTAAGTGGTCCCAGGCAAGTATTCTTGTAATACATTTTGCTTTGTTTGATATACATATATATATATATATATATATATATATATATATATATATATATATATATACTGACTGTAAACCTGCCAAAAGGTGTGACACTGCAGTAACTCAATGGAACATTTTCAGAATTACAGACACTTGTAAAATATACCTGCTTTACTTAAAGTGCAAAAAAATTGCCAAGCCTTGTCATAGATCTGACATAAAAGATCTCAGAAACATTCCTTAGTATGTTTGCTCCTACTTTCTTTCATTCCTAATTAACTATCATAAATTCCTCAATTACTAAGCATTCATGTTATGTATTAAACTATTGCTTTTATGTATTTATCGACCTAAAGATTTCTAGTAAGAAAATGCCTGTACTAAAAACGTTACTGCAATTGCTTCTTTGAAATCTTAGGATGCTAATAGAAGAAATTTGTTATAAGATTTTATTACTCAATAAGATTAAAAAATCTGTTTGTTGCAAAGTATTAATTCTTTTGATATGCATGCAGTGCCTGCTGTCGGCAAGTGAAATATTCTGCCTTTGCAACCGACCAGCCCAGACCAAGATTAGAAACATGGAAATAACTTGTTATAAATAATCTTCCCTGAAAAATAAGATTAGCTATGTCATGTAGGTGTGTACATGACTGAAGAAAGGAAAAGATGTTATATGTGTATGCTAATAATGTAACCCATTCTGAAAATTTAAGCATTTATCTCCATGACAAAACTATACAGTTTTCAAGCACTGAAAAGCTTTTAGGCGTTCATGTTGACCATACACTTAACCAGGGATCATCCTAGGTCAAAATTTTAGGGAGAAGTGACTTCTCCTTCCGCAGAATTTAGGGAGAAATCGAGGAATTTAAGGAGAAGATTCGACATAGTATTCAGTTTCCTGCCTATAATTATAATTTTTTATATTTCCACTTTTGTGGGTCTTGCTATAACTTATAAACAGTAATTATTTAAGGAAATTGATTATTGCATTATTATCATCATGAATGTATAAATAAAGTATTAACTTAGCTATGAAAAAGTCGCCTTAAAATTTTTATCCGAAATTTACGCGTCCGAAACTCGTAAGTTTATCAGGTGCACAATCGAAATGTCATGAAAATTTTCATTCATGTTTTGATACTCGTGCTTTAATAATGCCCGATTCTTGCATCAACTTGTTCAGATTTATACATTTAATTGATATATTTATTAATCTTTAACAAAATAATACCAAACTCGTAGATATTGGCGATCTTTTTACAATAATATTTTACGGCAGTTGAGATGTCCGCGGAATCCTTTTTTTTTTTTATCAACGCCCGGGCAATTCATTTACAGAAATTGGCCGTATTTGAAATATTTTTTGAAGTAAGTTTTAATAAAATCAATAAATAATATACAATTGATGGATAAGATCATGCACTCGTTAAGTTTATCGGCTTTTTTCACGCCGATTGAAAATTTTCAAAATGGCGGCGGCTTACAATATTATTGATTAACACTGTGGGATATTAACGATACGATTGGCTGAAGTTTGACAGGCGAGTAGGCGGGTTTGACTATGGATTTATCGGTAATTTAATCTAGAATATGCATCAAGTTTTACAACTTTAAGTAAACAGATAACAAGTCAACAATTGGAAAAACTAGGCGATTCGGATTTCGCCTGGAGGCGATAATTAGGCGAAGTGGCCGACTTTACAGCGACGATATCGCTCAAATCGCCTTATAGGATGATCCCTGTTAACTGGAAAACCCAAATACAAATGACTCTTAAAAAATGCAACTCCTTGCTCTACTTACTCATGAGAATCAAACAGTTTTTAAATCTGCATTCAAGAAAACTGTTCTTCAATGCATACATTCTTCCTCATTTGGACTACTGTTGTACTATTTGGGGAAACTGCAACACTGAGCTTCTTAACAACATGTACAAATTTCAAAAGTGAGCAGCTCGAATAATTCTAGATAAAGATTTTGATACTCCAACTGATGATTTATTTTTACAATTACACTGGATGAAATTTTAGACAGAGTCAATTACAAAAAAGCCATTTTAGTCTATAAATCCCTTAACAACCTACTCCCTGAATTTATGGGAAAACTTTTTACTTATACTGAAAATAGATCATTGAGATCTTATGGGCAAAAACTACTTACAGTACCAAAACCTAGACTTGAATTTTGCAGAAAATCTTTGGCTTACTCAGGATCTAAACTTTGGAACTCACTACCTTATGATATCAGAAATTCTGAAAACTTAAACATGTTTAAGAGTAACTACTTAAAATGGTGGTTCTCTGGTGGGCAACAAACTGCTATAGTCCCATAAATCTTTAGTATTCATTCAGTTCACTTCAAACTATTGATCATGTTTGTGACATATCTTTGCTGTGTTATTGTTAACCTTTACATGTGATTTTTCATTGTATATATTCTTAACATTGTCTTGTAACTGTACATACGTAAATATCATGGAGGCTCACAGGGAAGACTGGGCATGCCCAACTGTGTTGCCTCTTGAAATAAAGACATTATTATTATTATTTTTATTGTTATAGGTATATGATGTCAGACAGAAGCCCTGTCCATCCATTTATCCATCTTTCCAAACCATCTGTCTGTTTGGCTGTCCATCCATCAATTTATCCATACTCAAAGTCTGCCCCCCACCCCCTGCCCACCCCCCATATTATATTATTTACTTGGATAAATGGGTGTTTTAATTTTGTGATTTAGGATTAATTGTTTATAATGATTAAATGTACAGTCATGTCTAAACGGTTATGTACAGTGTAGTTGTGAATGTCAATGTTATTATATGTATGCAGATTCTATAATTAATAGTCATCTTTTGATATGTTTGATGTGTAATTTTTTATACTGTTATGTAAATGTATTAAAATGAAATAAACGAATAAAATCAAAGAAACTGCCGAAATTGTAACTGTTTAAATAAATAGTTTTGATAAAATTTGTTACAAATTGTCGAAAACTTCCAATGCTGTATCACGGTGATTATGTTTTAAAGGGCGAGCCATACCCCAGACGCTTTCAAAAAATAAAACACTTTGACTGCACAGAAAAAAGTCATAGGACAAAATGCATAACCCCTGTGAAAAAGGTTCATGAACTTCATGAATTTATTCATGAATTTGTAAGAATTCAATTATCAAAAAAGTTCATGAACTACAAGGAAAAGTTCACTTACTTAAATTCATAAACTCTCAAGTTAAAAAATATTACTTTCATTTCATGAACTTGTAAGTGTAGCTCATGAACATTTCAGAAAATCTATTAAATAATTTAAGAAATTCATGAACTTTAAAATGAAATTCAGATAATGATTGACATTGTGATTCAGGAACTACAGGGTTATGGTTTTCTCCTGTAAAAGATTTTCTAGAACTAGTATTAAGTTCTTGAACATTCACTCAAGAACTTCTGAAGAACTTAAAGAACTATTCCTGAACCAGCATAACAGTTCTTAGACTGTGGTTCTAGAACAATGATGGTTCTTGACCATTGGTTCAAAAACTGCAAAGTACCAGTTCCTGAACAGTTACTGTTGGTATTAGACTAAGAACCAAAATTGTTCTTGAACACAGGTTCATTAAAAGTACTAAAATTCAAAACCTTTTTCTAGTTCAGTACCAGATCTTGAACCCAATTGTGAGTTTCTGAACTGTTCATTCATTAAACATAAAACTTAGGTTTATTACCTTTTACAATAATGAATAAGTTCATGAACTGTTCGTGAATGTTCATGAACATTAAATTCATAATGTCACATGATCAGTTTCCATTATTTTGTTGCATGCTGGGAAATTTTTTGCACATGTGATTCAGCCATTTTTGAGAAGTTTGTGCAGCAAATAAGAAGGAAATATTTATCATACTACAGTTAGGAATCGTTTAAAAGGAACATGAGTATACTGAATATCAAGTAAGTAATTAGGGTGTTGTCATAAATTGTTCATTTTAAAAACTATAAAATCCTTTTAAAATGTCACAAGTTTTCACAACCCTGAAATAGTTCATGAATAAAAATTCATGAAAATCAAAATTTATGTTTCATGAATTAAAATCAAAATTTATGTTTCATGAATTTCGATATTCATGAACTTCTTAATGAATTAAAATTCATGAATAAATATTCATGAGAATCAAAATTCATGTTTCATGAATTTCAATATTCATGAACATGTTCATATATTATTTTTAATTCATGAACAAGTTCATGAATATCGAAATTCATGAAACATAAATTTTGACTCTCATGAATATTTATTCATGAACTATTTCATGAATTTGTTCATGAATATCGAAATTCATGAAGTTCATGAACCTTTTTCACAGGGGTAATTTACACATACAAATTTTATAACAATTTCGGCATCAGCCAATTTGTTTTCAGAAAAATGATGGTCTTATAATGCACTAAATACATTTAGATTTTGTCAAATACATTGGAACAGACAACTCAATGTGCAATCAAAAAATAAAAATGAAATCGCCAAAATATTAGTGAAATTATGACAGAAAAAACAAGCAATTGATTTGAAAAACCGGGTGCCACCAGGTGGGGCTTTTAACATGAACGCACAAGTGTAAATTCTGAAAATATAGAGTTTGATCAATAATTTATCCAAATTTCATACTTTTCCATTCATTACTTCTACATTCCGGTCCTAAGATGTGGATCGACCTTAATTCTCATGAACTGCTTGATGGTTGTTCAATGTTGGTCTGTAGCAGCTTCATAATCCCTTCCACACAAATGTTTCCAAATGGGGAACGAAAAACCCTTTTTATATTTATTTCATGTTTACCCATACCAGCGAAAATGTATTAAATGTGAAAATTTCAGATCTGATAAATAATTAAATGCCAAAAAAAACACCTTAGTTTCTGATGACAGTGTTTTACTGACCTATCCCTTTCAGCTTTTGAATCCACATTAAGAGGACTTCTGAGTTCTGCCCTACAGTATTTTGGTGTGTATAGGTCGCGGTAATGTATAGTCTGCATCTAATTTTTGCTCTGGAAATGGTCGGAAAATTTAAGTTCTAGCGTATTAGTCGCAGTTAAATTTCAGATTTTTTCCCCAGTGATACCTAATATTTACCGGCAAAAATGTTATGGCAGCGGCCATACTGATGCTGCGGACTGAATTATTATCAGAACCTGATTGGTGGAAATCGGACAGAGTTATTTTCGATCCCAACCGTTTCGTACCAACAGTAGTATCAGTAACAGACTACATCAAAGAAAAGCGGCTTTTTGACACTAATTGGCAGCAGACGATTTGTGTTAACTTTCTGTAATTATGCAAGTTTAAGTGTGAATTGTTTGCACAGGAATTATAACACCTTTCCGTGTCATGTAATTAACCGCGTTCTTTTGATTCTGAGTAAAAAGATTAACAAAATATCTCTTTTTGGATTTTTTTCTTTTATTTAAAAATCAAAAGTAAAAAATTATCTTTCAAGTTTTTTAATACGCTAAAAATTAGTATAAACAATGTTTGGAATGGAGGACGGATCTGTCCGGATTTTATCCAACCCGGAGTACATGTCAATGGCGTCCAGTAAAATGAAAGTAGAAACAAACGTAATTCAAACCGCAAAAACATCTTTGAATTAAAGTCATTCGTAATTTTAATAGTCTGTATGGGTTATTTACGATATATTTTATTGAAAGTAACCGCTATTGGTTGAAAAGCCGCCGATATTGATATTTTTTTATCCATTTTGTTCGTTCGTAACAGATGCACGTAATTTTGCGAGAGCTACTGTCAGAAAATTGGCCCGAAAAAATCTCTGCTGGCAATGTTCTGTCGTATAGGTTGCAGGAACTTTCTCAAGCAGCAAAATGGGTAGAATAAGTGGGACCTATACGCACCAAAATACGGTATTCTGCTATGCCTTGTTAGACAGAGCTCTAACCTGTACCTAGGCCTTTTAAGGTATTTGATGATTTTACTAAATTTTACTGATCTCTGCGAAAATACCAGTTATATTCCAGTAATTCATTGAAAAGCATTTAATAAAATGACATTCCCTCTTGTAACTGGTATTTAGAAGTCCCCGAGCTTAGCTGGTTTGATATATCACTGTAATTACAGGTTGTTTCTAATCAACAATTCCATTAATTACCTAATGTTCAATAATTACATCTCTCTGATGGCAACAACTTCATTTTAATTGATGATTACAGAGATAATTCAAGTTAAATTCCAGAAATATTAATCAGGAGTTAAAGTAAATCTCTTCAGTTTACTGTCACAGAAAATACTCTAATATCATTTAAAATAGAGAAAACATTGTTTACTCTGAACCTGGAGGTAACTGACAGCTTTTCATCCCGGTGCAGTTAATTAGCAGTTAACTGCATTGACATTAAGTAGCAGTTACCCTCTTTGTTTGCTGGGAGGTGACAACAGAATGATGTTTGTAAGCCCTGGAAAGACAATTGACTTAGATTGCTTTCATATGTCTAACACTTTCTAGAGAACACCAGCTTCCAAGGAGGATCAAATGATCCCAAACTGTCCCTTAGGGAGCAAAAAATGTCCAGAACTATTTTTGTAAATTATGTTCAGAATGATAATAATTGTCTCACTTTATTTTGTTATCCATTGATTATCTTTTCCGTTTATAGTCACGTACCTTAAGTAAATATTTCTGGCTTTTTGCAGTACATAATGTGAATATGCATAAAAAAAATTGTTTATGTAAGCTGTTATCTCATGATCCTTTAATTGGAATGGACTGAAATATCACACACTTTTTATACGCCCGTTTGAAAAACGGGACGTATTATGGGAACGCCCCTGGCGGGCGGATGGGCGGTTGGGCGGGCGGGCGGGCGGGCGGCGTCCAGAGACCTTGTCCGGAGCATATCTTCTACATGCATGGAGGGATTTTGATGAAACTTGGCACAGTTGTTCACCATCATGAGACGGAGTGTCATGCGCAAGAACCAGGTCCCTAGGTCTAAGGTCAAGGTCACACTTAGAGGTCAAAGGTCAAATTCAAGAATGACTTTGTCCGGAGCATATCTTCTTCATGTATGGAGGGATTTTGATGAAAGTTGGCACAATTGTTCATCATCATGAGACGGAGTGTCATGCGCAAAAACCAGGTCCCTAGGTCTAAGGTCAAGGTCACACTTAGAGGTCAAAGGATACAAGAATGAAAAATTCAAGAATGACTTTGTCCGGAGCATATCTTCTTCATGCATGGAATGATTTTGATGTAGCTTGGCACAGTTGTTCACCATAATGAGAGGGAGTGTCATGCGCAAGAACCAGGTTCCTAGGTCTAAGGTCAAGGTCACACTTAGAGGTCAAAGGATACAAGAATGAAAACTTTGTCCGGAGCATATCTTCTTCATGCATGAAAGGACTTTGATGTAGCTTGGCAAAATTGTTCACCATCATGAGACGGAGTGTCATGCGCAAGAACCAGGTCCCTAGGGGTAAGGTCAAGGTCACACTTAGAGGTCAAAGGATACAAGAATGAAAACTTTGTCCGGAGCATTTCTTCTTCATGCATTGAGGGATTTTGATACAACTTGGCACAAATGTTCACAAGCATGAGACGGAGTGTCATGTGCAAGAACCAGGTCCCTTGGTCTAAGGTCAAGGTCACACTTAAAGGTCAAAGGTCAGATACAAGAATGACTTTGTCCGGAGCATTTCTTCTTCATGCATGGAGGGATTTTGATGTAACTTGGCACAATTGTACACCATCATGAGACGGAGTGTCATGCACTGGTCCCTTCTTTTGAATTACTTCCCTTTGCTGTTACTATAAATAGCTTATATTGTAACTTTTTCATTACAAGTCGTAGGGAAAAATCGAGACCACTTTTCTGTAGTATAACATGCATGTTACATCCAATTCTGAGGTGTATTTTGAGCTATCTCTACCTGGTAAGGATTTTTGTGTGGACTTGTAATTTTTTTTTTTTTCGATTTTTTTTTTTTTTTTTTTTTTTTTCTCTTTAAAGATTAACTTCCCTTAGTTGTTACTATAAATAACTTACATTGTAACTTTTTTATAATTGACCGTAGGGAAAAACCAAGACCACTTTTCTGTGGTACAACATTGATGTTACTTTCAAATTTTGGGTGTATTTTAAGGTATCTCTACCTGGTAAGGATTTTTTTTGTGGACTTAGAAAAATAAAAGAATTACAATAATTTCTAAAAAAAAAAACAACATTGTAAACAACTAGAAAATTAAAATTCCATTTGCAAATACAGGTGCTAGTGTAAACAAATTTGCTGTGACGGGCGTATATTGTGACATTCTGCACCCTTGTTCACTGCAGTGAACATATGCCATAACTCTGTTTTACACTTTCACAAAGTTATTCCCCTTTTCCAACTTATTAGTCTGCTGTCTCATTAGCATCGGATCATTACAGGGGAAAATTTTATGACCGAGTTGCTGCCTCCTTTGGACATGTTTATATCTATGTTTTCATTATTTAACAAGAAAAGTTAAGCATTGCTGTTTGCCAATAGCTCTTGTCTTATATGTGAAGTACATTTCTGAAATTAAATTAAGATTATTATAGTTTTGGTGAAGTATTCTGAGTGGCTTGGGAAATATATTTGCATATTTCAGAAGCTCAGAATGGAATTAAATGGAAACGTAAGATAGTAGTTTGTTCTGTTATTGGATGTTTTATTGATATTGTCGAGTTGTTTACTTAAAGTGCAAAGGCTTGTACTTGGATTTAGTGTTGTTCTGGTCCTAGTTCATTCAATAGATGTGTAATAGAGTTCAGCTTAGAGCAGCACTAGGGAGCATGAGAGGTGTTGCACATTTCATTACCCCTCATGAACAGACTCAGTCAAATGGAGTCTGCAGTTATTATGCTTGGTTTCATTCTGTGCTTTCAAAGGATCTTTTTACAGATTTTATTGAGAAGAAATCATGATTGGATAATTGACCCTGCAGTGCTCAAACTTAGAAGAGTGATACCCTGTGGTCAGTAGAAAATTACATACCCATGATAGTGGCAAAGTGGGTTCCTTTGATAACTTTAAAAGGCCAAGATATTTTTTCTTGAAATTTTTATAGGTGCAAAGGTAGATGGTAAATTTGAGACTATGCACATCATTTTATGTAATACTGCTTATGATGGCAATGATTATGTAGTTATTGTGGCAATATGAAAAGGGTTGTGAAATAACTTTTACAGTACAAAGAGACTTTTTATGCCCTCGCCATAAAATGGGGGGATATAGTGTTACCCCTGTCCATGTGTGTGTTTGTTTGTGTGTTTGTTTGTTTATGTGTTTGGGAAATGTTGGTGTTCATGTCCGGGCCATAACTTTGATATGCATGGTCCAGTTTCAGAATAATTTGACACAAATGATAAGCATGGATAGACGATGTGTCATGCGCAACAACCATTTCACTAGCTCAAAGGTCAAGGTCACAGTCCTTGGTTGAACTTAGCCAATTTTCACTACATATACAGATTACTAATTTTCTGGTTTTCCTACAATATTTTTTTTTTGTAAATAAATAGGGCCAAGGGTCCTCCTTTTAGTTTGTGAGCAGTACCATGACTGGGACCTTTCTCATGTTGCAGGGGCATCCGTGTCTGTGACACATTTCTAGTTTTTCATGGAACTTTGTGCATGGAGGACAATGCGGGGAACATGCTTGCTATTTCATTTTCTCTGTTCATCTGTCTGCATGTTCTTTCATGAAACCTTGGACATAGATAGAAGGCATTATATGGATTCCACAATATACATTCTTACAAGTAGCAGAAATGTGTGCCTTAATGAGGTACAATGCCACTCACAAGACCCAAACCTCAATCTCTCAGGTCAAGGTTACACTTGAGGGCCAAAAGTCATATATCTTATTGGAGAAATGTTTGGGTCAGAGAAGGGTTGTGTCAAAAGGTCAAGAAATTACACATTGGTGTGGGGTATTTAAGTAAGACATGTCCTATCTTATGATGTACTTTGACTTTAATGCTTTTTGATTGACAGAAATGTTTGCACAATTAAAATTCTAGTATTTGTGATTACCAATAATAAATCAGAAAATAAAAGTTTGGTGCAGAAGAAATAAAGTTCATGTAAATGTTTTGATTAATTTTTATGCAAGAAAATACTTAAGTTTTATTTACTGACAGGTCATTGTAGGAACAAATAGATATGTTCATACATATTAATTATAAATGATAAATGTGTTTACATGTATCTGTTTCTTAGAGGATAAACGAATTATACCACTAGAGAAAATAATATGATCCTTAGATAAAGAGGCTCTTGTTAATATGAAACTGCTATAGCTTATTTTACTTATTAGCTACTCAAAATATTAACATGATTATATTCTCTAGTGGTTTAATTCTGGAGGCAAGTTTCTGCAGAAATCCGATGTCTTTGTTATTTAGTTGTAGCAAACATCATTCTGGCAGATATTTTTGTAAAGCTAAAAGTTTGCTAAATGTTGCGCACTTTAGCTAAGGTATGGCCCTTTTTGTCATAGAAATTAGTTAATTTTCACATACCATTCCATATTTTGTCTTAACTGTTTGATATTTATGTCTACCCCCCCCCCCCCCCCCACCACCATCTTATGGAGTAGATGACCCCTATTGTTTTTGGGGTCACTCTATCAAAGGTCAAGGTCACAGGGCCCTGAACACAGAAAACCATTTCTGATCAATAACTTGAGAACCACTTGCTCCAGAATGTTGAAACTTCATAGGATGATTGGTCATGCAGAGTAGATGACCCTTATTGATTTTGGATCACTCTGTTAAAGGTCAAGGTCACATGGGCCTGAACATGGAAAACCATTTTCGATCAATAACTTGAGAACCGCTTGACCCAGAATGTACAAACCACATAGGATGATTGGGCATACAGAGTAGATGACCCCTTTTGATTTTGGGGTCACTCTATTAAAGGTCAAGGTCACAGCGGACAGAACATGGAAATCCATTTCCGGTCAGTAACTTGAGAACCATTTGACCTAGAACCTTCAAACTTCATAGGTTTCCAGTTCATAACTTGAGAACCACTAGGCCCACAATATTGAAACTTAGTGGGATGATTGGACATGCCAAGTAGCTGACCACTATTGCAGCCAACCATCAGTGACTCCTGTCCTGTATTGACTTCTTGCCTATACGACTATGCATTGGGGAGACATGAACATATGCAAATGCATTGGGGAGACATGTGCTTTTCTACAAAAGCATCTTCTAGTTGAACACTTGATTTCCATCATGGTCACACATTGCCATATAGTGCAAGACTTATCCAAATCACCAAATACAGGTATATTGTTTGTCATGTCTATCTGAAAATTCTCAGGTTATATTTTGACTCCATACTTCCATCAATTCTTGGAATTATAAGTGGAGTGCTGTCAATAGACAGCTCTTGTTTATCATTATGATAACTCTTTTGTGAGTGTTTATTTTCACAAATAAATCAAAGACAGGCAATGAATATTGTGAAAATAAATCCCTTGCAAAATATTCTGATGCTACAGTCGTATAATTACAGCTGTAGATTAAAAATTAATAATGGTTATTTTTAGCTCATCTGATTTTTTGAAAAAAAATGATGAGTTATTGTCATCACTTGAGCGGTTGTCGGCGTCGGCGTCGGCGTCTGCGTCGGCGTTGCCTGGTTAAGTTTTATGTTTAGGTCAGCTTTTCTCCTAAACTATCAAAGCTATTGCTTTGAAACTTGGAATACTTGTTCACCATCATAAGCTGACCCTGTATAGCAAGAAACATAACTCCATCTTGCTTTTTGCAAGATTTATGGCCCCTTTTGTACTTAGAAAATGTCAGATTTCTTGGTTAAGTTTTATGTTTAGGTCAACTTTTCTCCCAAACTGTCAAAGCTATTGCTTTGAAACTTGGAATACTTGTTCACCATCATAAGCTGACCCTGTACAGCAAGAAACATAACTCCATCTTGCTTTTTGCAAGATTTATTGCCCCTTTTGGACTTAGAAAATCAGTTTTCTTGGTTAAGTTTTATGTTTAGGTCAGCTTTTATCCTAAACTATCAAAGCTATTGCTTTAAAACTTGCAACACTTGTTCACCATCATAAGTTGACCCTGTACAGCAAGAAACATAACTCCATCCTGCTTTTTGCAAGATTTATGGCCCCTTTTGGACTTAGAAAATATCAGATTTCTTGGTTAAGTTTTATGTTTAGGTCAACTTTTTCTCTTAAACTATCAAAGCTATTGCTTTGAAACTTGCAACACTTGTTCACCATCATAAGCTGACCCTGTACAGCAAGCAGCGTAACTCCATCCTGATTTTTGCAATAATTATTGCCCCTTTTGGACTTAGAAAATCATTTTCTTGGTTGAGTATTATGTTTAAGTCAACTTTTCTCATAAACTATCAAAGCTATTGCTTTAAAACTTGCAACAGTTTTTCACCATCATAAGTGGACACTGTACATCAAGAAACATAACTCTATCCTGCTTTTTGCAAGAATGATAGCCCTTTTTAGACTTAGAAAATCATGGGTAGGACAATATTTCTATTACACAAAAAAAATCAGATGAGTGTCAGCACCCGCAAGGCTGTGCTCTTGTTAAATATCAGTGATGACTGCTACATACCTTCTTTGTACATTTGCTGATAGCAATTCTTCTTGTATTTCATTTATGTCTTCTATTGGTAAAGAGTATGATAATAAGCCACAATATGATGAATTTTACAAAATAATAGTTCTATGACATTCCATGAACAAACACTGCAAGCTGTTTGCAAAGGCTGTTAAATTCGCCTGCAGCTGGCTAAGGGTTAATAAAGGTAATGTATGAATAATCATAAATTCAGAATAGAATGGGTTTGTATTCATAAAATAAACTCCAGAGAGACATTATTCCAAGACAATACCAAGTCTGTAATGGTTCCTCTATTGTTTCCTTGGCATTATACAATTAATTTACTGTCTGAAAAATATTTCATTAGCTTTACAAAGCATTTATTAAATGGATCTGTTTTAAACATTGTATGACTGGCAACTAGGGAATTAGCAAGTGATTTCTTTAAGCTATTCTGAGTGAAATTAGAGAGCACTGTTAAACTAACAGCTTTTGAAAATTATTTCGTGTCACCTGGGTTTTGATATAGTTTGTCCAAGATCTGAAGAAAAGCTTTGCACTTTGAGAAGTGTTTTGTTTCTTGAAACTTTCTAAGTCATGTAGGCTCACCTGAGCAGGATTTTTGGAACAAATGGTTGTCAGTGATTTTATTTTTGATTTTTCAAAACAACCTATGGCTTTCAGAAGTGGAAAATACAACATGAAAATGCCAAATAAGGTACCTAGTCATTAGAATTTCATGATGACAGGCACAGTACAAATTTCAAACAATTGATGCCAATGTACTATAGTACATATGAATTTTGAATCTGATAAGATAACACAGTTAGCATGACCTATTTCATATGATTTTTTTTTTTCATCTTAACCCTTATCATGCTAGACATGATTTATTCTGCCTTTGCAACCAGTCCAGATCATGATCAGCCTGCACATCCATGATCTCCACTGTTCGCCATTCAGCCAGTATCTTTTTGGTAAGCACCCCTTTCAACAATTAATGGTACTGTCCAGATTGAAAGATGGACTAGTTTATTATAGAAATATAGCAGGGTAAGGGTTAAGTCATTTCATCCTACTTCTCTGGTTTGTGTAAAACTGACAGATACCTGTGAAGAACAGGTTAGTACTCACCTGAATCCTGGAACACTGCAGGTACTGTTGAAAAATGTGGCTGAACCCAAAGTGGAGAAACAAACAAACAAGGTACAAATGAAAGTTTCAATACCCAAAGTTTCTCCATAGTGTTTTTAAAGGTTAAAGGTGTAAAGCACTTTGCAGGGGACCTCAATTTCAAGTGGAGATTTCAGCCTCTGGTGAGATTTAAATCTAAGATGTTCTGCTGAAACAAGTTCATTAACCCTTAGCCTGCTGCAGGTGAATTTAACAGCCTTTGCAAACAGCTTGGAACCAGATCAGACGCCGATTAAATCGGCGTCTGATCAGGTTCCAAGCTGTTTGCTACTCTGACAATATTTCTTCCAATTTTGGAGCAGATTGAATGAACTTTACAATTTTAGCAGACGACATTTCCAGCAGACGACAATTTATCTAGCATGCTAAAGGTTAATTACTGATCTACAGAGGTCTGTTTAACTTAGTATCTTAAAGTGGGCTACTTTATAGGGTACTCTATAAATATGGTGCATGACAAATTACAATAAGTACAGTTACAATGCTACAAATTAAGTTAATACCTCTAATTAATGGTTTTCCAGTTTAAGTGCTCTACTTAAATGATCAAAGGTAATTGATGTCATATGTAAGAACATAACATTAAGACCTCACAATCAGTAATTTTCTAATAAAATTTCAAGCTAATTTCCTCAGATTTCTTCTGATGAAAAGTCAAGTCAGATTGAGAAGAAACTTTCTTAAATTAGTTTTATTATAACTGAACATTTAAGGAAGATACAATGATGCTTTTTCATTTTACATTTTACACAATTAGGGTATCGTGCAGATTTTCATGACCTATTCAGTCCGGAAAGACTGTTCGGAAACTAAAAACTCATTATTTGGTACAATTATTTCATCTATTCTTTCATAAAAGAAATGTTTCTTTCTTTATAAGGAAATAGATCTTTTTGCTTAATCGGTGTCTGTTCCTTTTCAGATCCATTTCAGAGTCTATTTCTCACAGATTACTTGAAAATCATTTCCCAGGTTCTTGACCCAAGTGTTTGGACATAATTGGACAGTGTAGGTCTACAGGTTCTTTACCCAAGTGTTTGGACATAATTGGACAGTGTAGGTCTTCAAGATAATTCTCGGTTTCACTTGATAAGGATATGTCTTAATTGCAATGACAAGAGTTTCCTTTCTTGTAGTAAATAGAAATCCTTAAGTGTATTATTTTCTGGAATAAAAATTAATTTTCTCCTTGGCTGGCCAGAATGATTTGTTTCTCTGGTTGTCTAATTCTCAGATTTTTTTTTTTATTCTTGTGCGAGTATTTTTGAGTGAATTATATAAAATATTTTGTTGAAATGACTTAGGTTCCAAGATTTTAAAACTGCGTTTGGAGACCAGTCTGAATCTTCAGCATCTGATTGGATGGTTTTGAGCTCATGCTTGAAATTAGCCAATGGCAGGGCAGCATTCTTAGACTTGTGCATGAAGGGAAGTGTAGAAAGTATGTTATGCTTGTATCAAATTCCTAACATTGTCAAAACATATACAAGTACATTTCCCCCAGAAAATGGATGGGATCAGCTGCATTGCTCTCATGAACCATATAGTGCTAAAGCTGAGCAGTCCTTAACTGTTGTACATTCTGATGCAAATCAAGTTCATATGACAAGAATTTGTCTGGTAAAAATGGTTTGGGATTTTTTTTGCAATATACAGTATAAAGTACTCTTAATTACACTGGGATAAGTGTTGCTTTGTTGTCCTAATCTTCTTGTAGAAGCATTATTTCCTAGTTTGATTAAGTCTGATAGTATCTGTCCTATAAATTGACTGTCCTTTTTTCTTGCTGTGTTACTAAGTGATGGCTACTTACCTGTCTGTACCCATGATACAATGTTAAAAAAAAGTTCTAGGAAAAATGCTACTGTAGATTTTGAAATATTTTTATAGATTAGATATTTTTTCTAATTCCCACAATCAGAACAACATAAGAATTAAGAACAATTTTGAATAATAAAAGCATTGTCTCCAAGAGTGTTAATAACTTTTTAAGCACAAATTCTCTAATTTGATAAAAGTTAGCCAACTGTCTATTTCCTTGGCTTTGATATTCCGCAATATAATTTCAGAAATAATTAAATTAAATTGATTAGTGAGGTTTCACAAGAAAATGGCCAATTAGGATTTTGTTGTTTTGTATGATTTAATTCTTTGCATGGGGTTAAGCTTTTTGCATTAATTAAGTATTTAGAAATCAAAGGGGGAAAAAATCTGTAGAAAAAAATTTCTCTCTTTTGTGAAGACTCTACTTATTTGAGATCAGAAAAAAAGTTGAAATACTTGCTAAAATCTAGAATCAACTTGTTTTCATTGTAGCAAACTAATGTTACCTAAAAATAATATTTGTAATTATTTACAGTCTTTCAATACATTTACACTCCAGCACCTTCATTTTTTCGTATTTATACATTATTACTGTGTACATTTAAAAGACCTAAAATGTTCTGCCACATCTAAGAAAGGAAAAAAGACCAAAGCTTTCAAATGCAGTGGAGTATTTTTGTGCCCTACAGATTTTAGGGATGGGGGCACTTAGATTTGTCTTTGTCTGTCCATCTGTCCGAGCATACTAGAGGAGTACCAAGGACAGCAGGTAACAGTAAATTCTGTTCATTCCGTATTGCTTACTTGGGTCTTTCTGTTGCTTCTTGGGTAGGTTGTAATAAAGATATACCCAGTTAATGTCAATCTGTCTGTCTGTCATAATTCGTGTCCATAGCATATATTCATAACCATTAAAGGTATTGACTTTAAATGGGTTTGCAGGCTGATCCTGCACTGGTTGCAAAGGCAAAATTGCTTGCTACCAGCAGGCTAAATGTTAAGGTTACAAGTTCAGTAACCTAATCTCAATGGTCATCTTGTTAATTGTTTCAGCCATTTCAAAGGTGACTGTACTGGGATCCTGGAAAACCTGGGATGGGCTCATGGGATGGGCTCGTGGGATGGGTTGGGATGGGCTCAAGGACATGGGCTGAACTTATTTGGCCCTAAGATTTTCTCAGATTCTCGAAGGTTTCTTAAGGTGAACAGTTCTCTATAAAATAAATGATACTCCTGGGAATTCATGCCATACTGTCAATAAGTTCTGGGCGAGAGTAACAAAATGGGTTAATGTCTTATTCTGTAGGCTAATAACAGTATATTGTTATCATTATTATTGTTAATTCTCTTGATTCAGTCAGTAGTACACTTAATTAAACAGTAATAATTTTAAAGTAATATTATGAAAATTAAAAAATATATACTTCTTGCATGTGTATTTATAATTGATACCTTTATGAAATAGAAGTAGACTTATTATTATAGCAGAAGAAGTTGAATATCAAAACAAAACAATTTGGTATAATGAAGAATTATGAAGATAAAGGGTAGAATTACATGTATATATGTCACAGGGAGAAAAATGATGAATTCAGCAGTTGACCTCTAACCCAAGTAAGAGAATGAACCTACAACATTAATGTTTGATGAAAATTCATTTTGAGAGAAAATATGAAATGGAACTTATGAAAAATCAGTTCTGAAAAAAAAGTTACTGAAAAGAAAACAATAATTGACAAATTTCAGAATAAAAAGATGACAGAAATGAATTTAATATATTAGACATATTATAACATATGAAAAGGGGGATTCTCAAACATATGACAGTTTTCAATTTATTGGTAATAGATTTTGATGTTTACATTAACACCAAGTGGACAATAAATGATTATATTTTATCCAAATTAATTGCTTTTTTTTTTGCTTTAAATATAATAAAAAATGATGTTTATATTAACACCAAATGGACAATAAATGGTCATATTTTGTTCAAAATAATTGCTCTTTTGCTTTACTTATGATAAAAATACAGTCCATAAATTTTTCATCACTTATATTGGAACCGTAGAAGTACATTCTAACAAGTTAGAAGACTAAGTGTTGGTATTTTCTTTCTTTGTTTCCCTTCTTGGCAGCCAATACAGTGTGAGTCTCACTCTGGGAATTGTAATTACAGGCTGTGTCCCTGTTATCCTTAGCTGACCTCTTAATTGCCCAGTTGAACTTTTAATTCATGTTTCTCACTATATATTTCTCTGACCTTGGGCCCACGATCCCATGACCTTCAGCCCATCCCATCCCATCCCATGAGCCCATCCCACAAGCCCATCCCAGGTTTTCCAGGCTGCCGACTGTACTAAACCCAAGTTAACTGAGAATGTCTCTAGAGGCAATGTGACAGACATATTGGTAGTTTCAGGGGTGTAAAATTCCACTCGCTCGCTCGCATTGGCGAGTTAAAGTATGGATAGGACGAGTGGATCTCGCTGTATACTCGACCGATCGGGCGAGTGGTTTTTACGTCGTAGCTTTAATGAAATTTAGAAATTACACCTTGAAAAACCTCAACAAACTTTGAGATAGTTCAGTTGCTACTTTGACTGGAATTTACCCGCGAATCGTAAAGATATCAAAACGTCATGCCAGTAATTTTCCATTCCGAGAGCACGTGCGACCTATCGTAGTATCAAATTCACATCTCCGTTACTTTTGTTTATCGACACGTACACAAAAAACGTGCGTAGTGCATTCATTTTTTAACATTATCGCTTCAGTTTTTCAACATCGCTTGAGAAGTAATACAATTTGAAATCTACTCAGATTTCAATAAAATATCAACGGAAATATAAGCAAATTTGTATGAAAACGGTCGAATTTTCATATAATCATTTGTTAAATTTCAAACAGCGCGATCTTAATTACTGACTTCTTTTTAAGAGAAAATACGTGATACATAATATGGGCATAAAATTCGAACTTTTGACCAGAAAGAACAAAAAACAGAATTAAAAAATCTTAAATAATGAAAAAGCGGCAGTAATTTAAATACATTGAGTAAAACGATTTTTTTTTTTTTTTTTTTTTGGTAAAAAGGTCTCGTGGACGTAAATAGAAATATGGTTTTAAATTAAAACGAAATGATGTTGTTGCGGTTTTTAATAGTTTTAAATGAATCTTCGTACATGTATTTCTTTTTATATAAAATATTCCTTGAGGGCAAATAGTCACATGGCGCGAAAACTGTAATATGACGTAATGCCATGACAATCTTGTGCGACAATACCCTTTGATCTCCACTTCAGATGTCATGATACCGACACACTTCTTTAGCTCTTTGAGAGGATGTTAATTGATGATGAAAACAGGCCAATTACTTAGTTTATCAACAGAATAATTACCGATGATCGTCAACTTTTTTTTCCCGTTTCAAGACGGGTAGGTGGAATGTGATTATTGTGTCCATATTTTTAGGACACTTTTCAAAATATTTTTTTTTCAGGAAATAAGTCTTGAGAAAATGAAAATAACCGATGTTTAATACTTTCTTGACACTTTGGGAAACTACGGCAGGGGTTAGACTGTGTTTATTTTTACTATCGATGCAGTTATTATGGAAAGCAACTTGGTGGTGGAGATGACAAATTAGTGAAAGAAAAATGAATGTCTGGTGTGAAAAGGAAATTTAAGAGTAACGAAAACGGATAATCAAAAAGGAAACGTAGTGTACGAGCTATGTGTTAAGTTTGAAATTTGCTTGTACATAATTCTCCTTTCATAAAACGTGACAGTATTAAACATGTCAATTATTAGGGCGAGTGACTGTCCACTAAGGGCGAGTATATTTTACTAGCTACTAGTCCTGCAGGGCGAGTGGTGTGAAAAAGAATTTTACACCCCTGTAGTTTTTCACAGTTTAAACACAAGTTTTCAGTTTCAGAAAGCTTTTTGGAGCTAGAAAAGGTCATTTAGATGTTAGTGCTTGATGTTGAATCAGACAGACATACCTTCTGGAAGCTGTAGAAGGCTGGTGTGCCATATTGCCAAATGCTAAAATGACAGATCTGATATTTACTGCTAAATACAATTACTTTATGCCAAATGCTAACTGACAAAAAACTAATGCTTATTGCCAGTAACTGTTGTCAAACTCTTTAATTTGTCCCTGTTGTCTTTCTGTGGCATAGATTTTGTCAATGAATGAGGCATTTCGTAAAGCTTCATCTAGATGTTTACATCATCTGTCAATGAAAACTTGTGGACTGATCTCCCCTTTCAGGAAAAAAGCATTTTACTGATTCATTAGAGAGAGAAAAAACAATTTTTTGTTTGAACAGTTTGACTCCTTTAAATAATAGAATTACTTTATTATCTTTAAGTACCTCAAAAATGGCAGCCTGCTGGAGATTTTTTATCTTTCATACCCCATGTTCACACCTGGAGTGTTGTGATAGATTGATGGGTTCTCCTAAACTTATTGACAAGTACTAAGAAATTTGCTGGGAATTGAAAACATTTGTTTTAAAATGTAACATTGCAGGTGGCAGAGGTTACTGAGTATTCCTTTCAAGAAATCTATGCTATTATTACTTTTTTCCTCATGAAGGGATTGTGGTGTAATTGATTACAGATCTGGTAACACCTTTTCCAATTTGTGGAAATAGAAATGTACAGATTCCATTCTGTAATAATCTAGGTGTATATTACCTTTTCCTTAGAACAGTATGTTTAAAGGGCTGTTAATTTCAATGCTTGTTTTTGTATGTCTGTTATAAATGACTGTAAATGTCTGCTAGTATGTGTATGATACATTGTTATTTGCTAGAATTATATGGTTCATTTTGAAGGTGTGTATGCTATTGCTTGATTGAGAGAAAATTGTAATGATCAAAATTACTACACCTCAGGCACTAACTGAAATAAAGAATGAAATTTTGCATGCTCATTTGCCTCTTACAGGAACTTTAAGACCATGTAGATGGGGAAAAAAATGATTAATTCTCTTCACCAAACTATTTGGAAAAGGAGTAGAAAACACTAATTTTGAGGATGTGTACAGAAAGAATTGATTATCTTGGATTGTGAAACACCATTGTGAATTAACAAAAAACAAGATCCTTGTCTTAAGAATGTATTTTAAGCACTATATACTTATAATCAGTTGTATGCATTATAAAATGTTAAGCATCACTTTTACTTGTAGAACCAAGTGGCGCCTTATGATTTTAACAAAATTACAAGAGAATTTTCTTCGACAGAAAACACTTTTTCCATATTCTTTTAT
Organism: Mercenaria mercenaria; assembly: GCF_021730395.1. Lineage (NCBI taxonomy): Eukaryota > Metazoa > Mollusca > Bivalvia > Venerida > Veneridae > Mercenaria > Mercenaria mercenaria. Next base: position 69,999,677 of record NC_069368.1, on the reverse strand, counting down.
AATGTCTATAAACTTCACAATTATAAGTATACACTTACTCTGATATTTACTTGCATGATTTAAAGACCCACCACTACCTACTTTTACCTCCCACATGAACCTTCTGAAATCATTCTTACTGGTATACAGCTATATTACAAGATGGCAGATGGACTATTTAAGCCCTCCCTGAATTAATGTGCTTTCACAACTTCATCTGCAAATATAGATGCAAACATATTTAGTCAACCGTTTTTGGGTATAGTTTTAAAAACACAGATAAATAACATTTTGCAAAAAAATCGAGGGATACAATAGTTAGAAGTTTTGTTAAGTGTAAATTAATGTCACAAAATTTTATAATTAAAATAGTTGCTTCTGTTCAGTAGATGACCCTTACTGCTTTTGAGGTCAGTAGGTCAAAGAATCTTGAGACTGAAAACAGTTTCATAGGTGAAGCCTATTAGGTGAAGCCTATTTGTTTTAGGTCAAAGGTTAAGGTCACAATAATATTGAGACTGAAATAGATTCTGCTGAAAAAATTAAAGAATGCTTTGCTATACAGTTCTTATAGGATGATTGCCTGTGGTTAGTAGATGACCCCTATTGTTTTGGCAGTCAATTGTTCAAAGGTCAAGGTCAAAGTGACTAAGACTGGTAATGATTTCAGCTCAGTAACGTAAGAACTCTGGCCTGCTGCCTTCGGACTTCATAGGATGATGTCTTCTGGTTAGAGAATGGCCTATTTCTGTTGTAGGGGTCAGTAGGTCAAGGTTAAAGTGACTTTGAGATTGAAGAAACAGTTACAACTGAATAACTAAAGAATACTTTGGCATATAGTCCATAAATTTCATAGGTGGTCCAGAGATGACCCTTAATATAAGTTGGTCAGTAGGTAAAAGGGCAAGGGTGTACGGAAATAATGGGGGCATATACATGTTTTATAAACAGCCCTTGTTATGTTTACTTTAAGTCTGATCTAATATGATGGTATCATTGTCCCCTGTACATATGAACAATAAACTAGAGTCAGCGGCATGTAAAATTCTGTGTGTGCACTTACTAAAATCAACTGTAACAGCATTTTGAAGAAGATAGATCCATCTCACCAACAGCATTTTTATGCCCCCGAAGGGAGGCATATAGTTTTTGAACCGTCTGTCGGTCTGTCAGTCTGTCTGTCGGTCTGTCAGTCTGTCCGCAATTTTCGTGTCCGGTCCATATCTTTGTCATCGATGGATGGATTTTCAAATAACTTGTCATGAATGTGTACCACAGTAAGACGACGTGTTGCGCGCAAGACCCAGGTCCGTAGCTCAAAGGTCAAGGTCACACTTAGACATTAAAGGATAGTGCATTGATGGGCGTGTCTAGTCCATATCTTTGTCATCGATGGATGGATTTTCAAATAACTTGGCATGAATGTGTACCACAGTATGACGACATGTCACGCGCAAGACCCAGGTCCGTAGCTCAAAGGTCAAGGTCACACTTATACTTTAAAGGATAGTGCATTGATGGGCGTGTCCGGTCCATATCTTTGTCATCGATGGATGGATTTTCAAATAACTTGGCATGAATGTGTACCACAGTAAGACAACATGTCGCGCGCAAGACCCAGGTCCGTAGCTCAAAGGTCAAGGGCACACTTAGACGTTAAAGGTCATTTTTCATGATAGTGCATTGATGGGCGTGTCCGGTCCATATCTTTGTCATTCATGCATGGATTTTAAAATAACTACGCATGAATGTGTGACACAGTAAGACGACGTGTCGCGCACAAGTCCCAGCTCTGTAGGTCAAAGGTCCTAAACTCTAACATCGGCCATAACTATTCATTCAAAGTGCCATCGGGGGCATGTGTCATCCTACGGAGACAGCTCTTGTTTAAAAACATTTCTGAAAATTAGCGTTTGTTATGAAATGATTCTTGACACAAGTAGGCGTATCGGCAAATCTTTTGATGAAGTAGAAAGCATTGCATATTTTGATGAAGTAATGCATTTTAGTGTAATGACCATTGTTTGTGTTTCAGATCTGTCATGGTGATGGAAACCTATGTGATTTGTAGTTTTCACACTGGAAAATTCTTCTGTATGAGGAAACCAGTTTATCAGAGAAACTAATGTGTAAAGCATTTTCAAAAGTAAATGGTAGCTTCGTCTAAGCATAAAACAAGAGCCTATGTTGCTTTGTTATTGTGTTGGCGTATCAAAGATGCCAACATTTAGTCCTTGTAAAAGAAATAAAAGAAACTGATAAGTCCTTGAATTTTTTCTTTTACACCTTGTACAAAACTATGGTGATTCAGAAAGGCATGAAAATAACAGAAATTTAAAGTGCTCTAAATTTACTGAAGTCCTGTACCAGAAGGGAATACGATGATGATTTTCTTGAAAGCATTTTATTGAATTAAACTTATTGGATTGGGTATTAATTATTGTGTGCAATGCAATATTTATTGTGCAGTGGCACTTCGGTTTGAAGATATTTCTTGCTGCCAATATTTAAATTGAAATGCCATCCAGTGCATACTATGAAAGTACAGGGTGACATCCTAGGTTTTTAGCTCGACTATTCGAAGAATAAGTAGAGCTATTGGACTCCCCCGTGCATCTGCGTGAGCATTGGCATCCTGATTTGGTTAAATTTTTGCATGTAAGCCTGACCCCACTCAAAGGTCAAGGTCACACTTTGAGGTCAAATGTCAACAGGGCTTTTTTTTCCTGTCGGTCTGTAACTTGACCATCCATCAAGGGATTTTAATATTACATGGCACAAATTTTCCCCATAATCAGATGATATGTCATGCACAACACCTAGAACCTTAGCTCAAAGATCAAAGTCACTCTTGGAGGTCATAGGTCGATAATGTTTTTTTCCTGCCCGGTCCAAAACACTCTCATCCTTTAAAGGATTGTAATATATTTCTTAGCACAAATGTATCCCATAATGAGACAATATATCATGTATAATACCCAGAACCCTAGCCCAGAGATCAAGTTCACACTCAGAGGTCAAAGGAAATAGTTCTGTTTTCTGCCTGGTCCGTAACTCTGTCATTAATATAACCTAGCTCAAATATATCCAATAATGAGTAGATGTGTCATGCCAAACACCCAGACCCCTAAGCAAAAGGTCATGGTCACACTCAGAGGTCAAATGTCAATAGGTTTTTTCCTGTCCGGCCCAGAACTCTGTCATCTGTCAAAAACTTTCAATATGACTTGACACAAATGTTCTCCATAATGAGACGATATATCATGCGCAAAACCCAGACCCCTAACTCAAAGATCAAGGTCATACTTTGAGGTCAGAGTTCAAAAGTGTTTGTTTCCTCTGCAGTCCATAACTGCCATCCATCAAGGGATAAATTTTAATTTTCAGAATCGATACCGTTCTACACAACAATACGCCAGTCAAAGTCGGCACATTCTTTAGGTAATGGTGTAGTTGATTTTTTTAAAATATTTGCATTTATTTGCGGGTTATTTCTATACTATTTTTATCTCTTTCATTAAGTGAGGCAGTATGGTATAATTTTCAATGAATAGTTTCTTGTTATTTCTGATAAGATTTCTGAATTGTTCTAAGTACCGTATAATGTGCATCCTCCACAATCCCATTATCATAATTTTTACTGACTTTCCTGTGCGTACAGACATGTGTAAATATACAGTAGAAGGTGTCTGTATTCGAAACAGATTAAATCTACAAATTTTTAGAGAAACAGTATTCCACTTGTAGTAATCTAATTGGATAATGGATTATAAATTGTCATTACTGTGTCACTGTTATATCATTGTTGGGAATCTATTAGTTAAAAAACCAAGTTTTCGGTTCTGAGAAGATGTTAAATGTGTGATGAACTACAGTTAATCTCTTGTTGTGTGGATATAAGTTTTTTATTGTCCACATTTTTTTGTGTATAATGGATGGTAATTCATTTTAATCGTATCGGTAAATCAAAACAGTGAACAGTGTGTTGGATCCGATAAGTTGTATTTGTATTTTAATTCTATTAAATCAACTTATTCAAAAAATTTATACTAGTCAGATAGTGGTGGACATTATTTTTTTAGTTTGATTAAAGCCCTCTTAAAAGATGACAATAACACCTTGTCAGGTTTTTGCAGTATACAGTCTATTTTCCTGTCAACCATCTTTTTATTATGTTAGTGTGTTAAATTGTATTCAATATGATTCAATTCATTAATAAGTAGTCCTGTGAAATAGAGATTTTCACATCGTATCATTAATGGGTGAATTAGATTAATGCTATTAATGAAGTTTCCTTCTGCAGATAAAAACATTGCTGAAATATAAAAATAATGACGTACTGTATTGACCAGCCGTAATTCAATCGATACGTATTAACATTGCAGCTTAACTTGCATTGATTTACATATAATATTGCAGATAATTTCATGAGATACCGTATTTCATTGTCAGAGTTAAATATTGTCAATTTAGAGCACAGTATCGTTCATTGTCTAAGCTAAATGATTGTGTAATGGGACAGTAATTCATGTCTCCGATGATTCCAGTTAATTGTATAAGGTTTTTATTCCACCTAACTTTTTAATTTTGATGTAATGAGATGTAAATTTTACTCATTTCGCGCCTGAACCTGCATTGTGTTGGTACATCCATCTCTTGTGAGTTTTATATACTAATCAATTTTGCTGATAAAATCATTAATACTATCAAGAACATTGTTGCATTGATTATATTTACATAAGCACCAAGTAACACAGAAAAACACTTGTCAAGGCTGGTGCAGAAAAGTTCATTCCAGTCAAACAACCATTACTATATGTTAGTGTTATCCTAAATTGTCCACCCAATGCAATTCCATAAAGTATAGCTGTAATATTAGAAAGATTTTTTTACCCACCGATCATTCAATGGGGGTTTTGCCATTTGATTTATGGCTATGTAATGACAGTATTTCTCTGCCCAGACTTAAATTTCAATTGAGATGATAGTGCAATTGAGATGACAGTATTTCATTGCCCAGACTTAGATTTCAATTGAGATGACAGTATTTCATTGCCAAGACTTAAATTTCAATTGAGATGACAGTATTTCATTGCCAAGACTTAAATTTCAATTGAGATGACAGTATTTCATTGCCAAGACCTAAATGTCAATTGAGATGACAGTATTTCATTGCCAAGACTTAAATTTCAATTGAGATGACAGTATTTCATTGCCAAGACTTAAATGTCAATTGAGATGACAGTATTCATCTGCTAAGACTTAATTGTCAATTGAGATGATAGTATTTCATTGCCAAGACTTAGATTTCAAATGAGATGATAGTATTTCTCTGCCAAGACTTAAATGTCAATTGAGATGATAGTATTCATCTGCCAAGACTTAATTGTCAATTGAGATGATAGTATTTCATTGCCAAGACTTAGATTTCAAATGAGATTATAGTATTTCTCTGCCAAGACTTAAATGTCAATTGAGATGATAGTATTCATCTGCCAAGACTTAAATGTCAATTGAGATGATAGTATTTCATTGCCAAGACTTAATTTTCAATTGAGATGACAGTATTTCATTGCCAAGACTTAAATTTCAATTGAGGTGACAGTATTTCTAGAGTAGATGACCCCTATTGTTTTTGGGGTGACAGTATTTCTCTGCTATGACTTAAATACAGTATTTCTCTGCATCTGGGAGGCTGGACCAGAGAAGTATAAAATACACAGAATGACAACAGGAGATAATCTGGCATAAGCTCGTGTCAGCGTGTTTTCTTATTGAAGCGTTTGCCGACTTGATCAGTCGTGATCAAATCAACAGATGCTTATTAAAGTATTACATTAGCGATATGGCCGGCACGTAATAAACTGCATCGAGTCCAATTTTCAAATGAACACTGTTGATTTCTCAGACTTCCAATCATAAATTCATTTCTTCTCCTTGTAGAAAATACTAATAACATTAAAAAGACACCATTATCATTATAAGCAAACGATCTGATAGAAAGTTTTTCAGGACACAAAGTTTAATCCTTCTGCTGTCTGTTTCATACACCGGTAAAACGAGATCTCATTCAGTTCTCACATGATGTTGGCGAGATTTGCTCTATATGCCTTTCAAGTTGCTGATCTATTTATTTTTATAGCTCTTTGCCCAGACTTAATTTGGCAATTTTTTATTGAGATGACAGTTATATAATATTTCTTGCCCAGACTTAAATTTCAGTTGAGATGAAAGTATTTCTCTGCTCAGACTTAAATGTCAGTTGAGATGATACTATTTCATTGCCCAGAAAATTTACTTTGAGATGTGCCAATATTTCCTTGTCCAAATTTAAATTTCTATATTTCCATTAAGATGATTCAATATAAATTTGAACATACTGTAAATATACAATTTTCACCCCCAGTAACATACTCTTAATGCTAACTATATATATAGAAATTTCTCAGTCTTAGAAAATAACAAAGCAAGCTTCGAATGACAGCCATAAAACCAATTATGGTGGCCTCTATAGCCAAGTGGTCAAGGTCACTGGCTTCAAATCACTTGCCCTTCACCAATTTGGGTTCGAGTCTCATTTGGGCATAGAATTCTTCATTTGAGAAAGCCATCCAACTAGCTTTAAAATGGAACGTCAGTGGTTCTACCAAGGTGCCCACCCGGAGGGGCACCCAGTGTCTTCCTCCACCATTAGAATCAGGAAAGTTGCCGTATGACCTATAATAGTGTTGGTATTGGCATGACATTTAATCCATCTTTAGAAAAAAAGAAAGAAAATAGAAACCATTTATGATGATTACACTTAAGCAATATACACAAGAAAAGATGTGGAGCCATAAAAGATGTTACTGGTTACTTTATACAGAAGATGGGTATTTTAAAGATGACCTATGCTCATCTGTCCTCATCAAGTAATATTCAGGCTTTCAGTGTATATAATATATTTTGTGATCTGTAGTGTTTTTAAATAAATGTTGCAACATTTTGAATTTAAATGACTTTTTCATGAAGGGCATAGTGGAAATATAATGCATACTGGTAGAGAATTTTTGAAAAATATTTGTGCATATTAATATGGTAAAGTACTGTCTAGTAAAACTTACCAAATACAATATATATGCTGCATTGAAAAGGAAGTGAAATGTTACCCTAAAATGGTATTCGGTTGCATTCTGTATACAAAACAGTCAGTCTCATAAAGTTTGCAGTTTTCCCATCTTGTGCAAAAATAGACAGAAAATAAAATGTCTATAATGCGCACGTAGTCACAAGTTTTAGTGTTCCCAAAGTGTTGTTTTTTTGTTATTTTCAGATGGTGGTGCTTTCTATGGCAATATTTTATCATGCTTCTTCAAAGATAAGCAACTTTTACAAGATTTGTTTCATTACTACCACATATTACATGTTTTCACTCAAATAATAATTTGAAATTATTTATATAAAAATTTAGCATATATGTAAGTGTATACATATGACATTTTTGTGAGGGTACATATTAGCCTAATCTCAGACAGCAAGATTCTTATCCATTTCCATGTACCATTTCAATTCATGCACACAAGATTACAAGGTTTGACCAAAAAAGATGTTTCTTTGAAATTTTAATTCATGGATTTCATTTTTTTTTTATTGAATTAACTGGACTTCTATGTTTGAGGTCTAGTTACATTAATATTGATTCACACAAGCACTTGTACATGAATATTTGTCCCAAAAATGTAAATTATTTGACAGTATAATTATGTACTGCAAAATACCCTTAATAAGATCATTATTTGGTACTGGTTAGACACAAAATTATGGTCTTATTCATGCACATATTTTAGGAATTTGTTCATGAACTGTGCATGAATAAATGCTAAAAAAGTGTTCTTGAATGTTCATGAACTGGATTATAGTCAGATCCACTTTCAGTTCACGAAAATGTCATGAATAGTTACTCATGAATAAATTCATGAGCAGTTCATGAATAGCTCATGAAAGTTTTTGCAGGGACTAGCCATCAATGGCTAACAGTTAAAGGTATGAAATGCCTGTGCTGGTACCATTATTTTTGCTTTAATATTTTGATGGACATGATAAAATAAAAAATATAATTATAATCAGATGATTTAAATTGAAAGCATTTTTTTTTTCCTTTGATACAACATTAGTTTTTCAAACTCCTGATAGTTTTTCTTAAAACAGATAAAATTAAATTTAGTATGATTTTATATCATTTTCAAATGAGACAATGTCATGCTATAGGGATCTTTCAATCCCAAACGGAAGAACTTAATTATTGTTTTTAGTTTCAAGAATGTTTACAAAAATCTAAGATTATTTTTATTTTAAATTGATAATTAGCCATTTTCAAGGTTAAGACAATTTTCAAAGAAGAAAAATATTATGATTGTATTATTATAGGATCATGTCACGCAATTCCAACAACCTTGAAAACTTAAAATATTAGCTAGGCACTGTTATTTCTGTTTTTGAGAAAATAACTTGGGAATTTCGCCTATTAAATAAGAAAGGCAATATTGAATTACAGTGTAATTATTAATGAAATATGGTCTGCTTAAGAATAAACTAAATTAAGTGTATTTCAAAATGAATAAAAGAATTTAACAAGTAAAAAATTAAAAAAAAAAAGAAGATAATTGTAAGATGTAGAATGAGATATCTGTTGCAGATTGAGATCAGAAAGCTAATAATACTCACTTTTCTCTCAGTAAATTTTCAAAATGTGGTAAAATACATACTTTTGAATATTTTGAAATGATTTGTACAAAAAGAAAAAAAAATCTCAAATATGGATTCAGATTATATTATTTAATTACATTGAGATTTTGCAGAAAATATAATAAAAACATTTTATTTAAAAAAATGGAAAAAAAGAACAACACTACATTCGGTTTTGCAGATTTCTTTCCATGAAAAAATAAAATAAATTGTTGATATTTAAATAAATCAACAATTTTCTTTAAGATATTTTAGAAAAGATTACGTTGTTAATCAACAGGATAACATTGTAAGCAATAATAAGAATAAGAAATAAATATAAGAAATTCTAATTATAATAGAAATAGAAATACTACTTACAGTTGTTTTGTATTCCAGAAATTAATTTATATCCAGTTACATCATCTGTGCTGGCAATAGATTAAAACAATTTCTTTTCACTTAAAAAAAAATAAGGTAGTTCAATATATATATATTTTCAGTTTTCTGTATATTTCTTATTAGTTTTTATATTTTCTTAGTCTCAAAGATTAAGACCTTTATAAATGTAAAAAAGTATAATCTTTTGCAGTGTTTTAACATTTAAAACCAGAATACTCCTATATTGATGAAGATTTAATTTTGACATCAGTTTCTGACACTGGGGGTGGATATTTGTCCATTTGTGATCCTAAGATCAGTAGGCAGCTCTATATAGGAGGCAACAGTTACAATAATGTGAATATTTAATACTGTATCATGTCGGCCTATTGATGATTTATCCAATGCCCTGCAGTGAGCTGTCTTGTCTTTTTGCCTTTTCTGCTATGAGAGAGGTATGTGGGTAAGTTTTTCAAGAAATATATTTATTTTTTTGATGAGTTTTTAGCAAGTGATATTTAGGCTGGCAGGTGTCCTGCTGGTGTCTCATCATAAGGGATTTCTAATGTCTTGAGCAATAAAATAAGGTGAAGACTGATGGTACTCACACATTGGTAATAAACTTTTGGTTTACCCTAGGGTTATCATGTTTATAATATAATTAGAACACTTGTAGGGGATTTTTTGTTTGCCACCAGAATGATCAAAATTCGAATGTTCACTCTGGCACTGGTAGGAGTTTTTGGTTTGCTCCAAGAGAAGTAGTCTTCAAAAAACCTACAGTGGTATATGTATGGATGTAAAATTTGCACACTACTACGTTATATGAGTTAACCCCAGGATTATTGGGGGCCTCAGTGGCCGAGTGGTTAAGGTCGCTGACTTCAAATCACTTGCCCCTCACCGATGTGGGTTCGAGTCTCACTCGGGGCATTGAATTCTTCATGTGAGGAAGCCATCCAGCTGGCTTACAGAAGGTCAGTGGTTCTACCCAGTGCCCGCTCTTGATGAAATAATGCACGGAGGGGCACCTGGGGTCTTCCTCCACCATCAAAGCTGGAAAGTCACCATATGACCTTTAATTGTGTCAGTGCGACGTTAAACCCAACAAAATAAATAAAATGTAAGCGATTTACATTTTGTCCCAGGATTATCATGTCATAAATTTGCCCACCTGTAGGGGACTTGCAGTTTACCCCAGGATTATGATGTCATAAAACTTGAACACCTGTAGGGGACTTGCAGTTTACCCCAGGATTATGATGTCATAAAGTTGCCCACCTGTAGGGGATTTGCAGTTTACCCCAGGATTATGATGTCATAAACTTGCCCACCTGTAGGGGACTTGCAGTTTACCCCAGGATTATGATGTCGTAAACTTGAACACTTGTAGGGGACTTGCAGTTTACCCCAGGATTATCATGTTATAAACTTGCCTACTTATGGGGGATTTGCAGTTTACCCCAGGATTATCATGTCATAAAACTTGAACACCTGTAGGGGTCTTGCAGTTTACCCCAGGATTATCATGTCATAAACTTGCCTACCTGTAGGGGATTTGCAGTTTACCCCAGGATTATCATGTCATAAAACTTGAACACCTGTAGGGGACTTGCAGTTTACCCCAGGATTATCATGTCATAAACTTGCCTACCTGTAGGGGATTTGCAGTTTACCCCAGGATTATCATGTCATAAACTTGCCTACCTGTAGGGGATTTGCAGTTTACCCCAGGATTATCATGTCATAAAGTTACACACCTGTAGGGGATTTCAGTTTACTCCAGGATAATGATGTCATAGAGTTGCACACCTGTAGCAGACTCGCAGTTTACCCTAGGATTATGATGTCATAAAGTTGCACACCTGTAGCGGACTTGCAGTTTACCCCAGGATTATGATGTCATAAAATTGCACAACTGTTGTAGGGGACTTGCAGTTTACCTGAGGATGATGGTGTCATAAAGTTGCACACCTGTAGGGGACTTGCAGTTTACCCCAGGATTATGATGTCATAAAATTGCACAACTGTTGTAGGGGACTTGCAGTTTACCTGAGGATGATGGTGTCATAAAGTTGCACACCTGTAGGGGACTTGCAGTTTACCCCAGGATTATGATGTCATAAAATTGAACAACTGTTGTAGGAGACTTGCAGTTTACCTGAGGATGATGATGTCATAAAGTTGCACACCTGTAGGGGACTTGCAGTTTACCCCAGGATTATGATGTCATAAAATTGCACAACTGTTGTAGGGGACTTGCAGTTTACCTGAGGATGATGGTGTCATAAAATTGCACACCTGTAGGGGACTTGCAGTTTACCCCAGGATTATGATGTCATAAAATTGCACAACTGTTGTAGGGGACTTGCAGTTTACCTGAGGATGATGGTGTCATAAAGTTGCACACCTGTAGGGGACTTGCAGTTTACCCCAGGATTATGATGTCATAAAATTGCACAACTGTTGTAGGGGACTTGCAGTTTACCTGAGGATGATGGTAGGCATAGGAAATAGAGATCAATAAAATTGCACCTTTACTAATCCTACCAGGTGTTCTGTATTACAAAAAGTGGATCTATTGTGACATTTTGATACAAGCAAAACTGTATTATCTGCACTATTATTTACCTACTGGTACTTCATTTTATTATTGGCTTGTTAAAAGTTAATTTTTTACCATATGGAAGTTGACAGAATCATAGGAACCATGCCTTGAGGGGTAAATCAAACACAAATGAATAAATCCTTAATGATTTTGTTGTGCAAAAAAGTATGATACTGTGTCTAAAACAGTTTTCATTTTCCACTCAATTGTGTAATTGCAAGGGAAGTAAACTAATAGATCTCTACTTATAAGTACTAGCCTAAGGCAAGAGTTGTCATTCTTTGTGGATCACAACTTTAAATTAAAAATTTAAACTTCTGTTATTGATATTAACAAAACTATCATAAACTCCACATTTGTGAAATCATTTTTGGTTATTTCAAGGACTTGGACATTATTTTCTAGACTTTATTTAATGTAATATCATCACTGAAAATTTTAGGGCCTATCTCTAATGATGGTGTCATAAAGTTGCGCACCTGTAGGGGACTTGCAGTTTACCTGAGGATGCTTATGTTTTGCTTTCTTGATGATTCTGCTTTATTTTAATGAAATAAATCTGGTAATTTCACAGTTAAAATATATTTGATATTCACTGATATAGACCAACAATATGGGTAAAATTTGGTTGAAACCATTGAAAACTATGAATTCTTAAGAAAAGTTTGTTTTATATATATTAGATCAAAATATCTATGACTGTGAGAATACTATATGCCACTGGTGAAAGTATTACCTATTGTTTTCTCATTTTGATCATACACTGAAGCAAAACAGATCTTTTCAAAGTATTTTTTATCAGATATTATAACAATACCTGGTGCTGTTGCATTCCATTTTAGTATTGAACAGTTGCAGCTATTTGAAGCTCACTAGGATGAATACATGAAATTATAGATATCAATTGTATGGAGGGGATATGGTACTTGTGGCAGCATGCTGGCATGACAATAGAGTTTACAAAATGATCCATGGACACAGACTGTATTGTCAAAGTCCAAAGAAACCAAGTTGGTTAAATTGTTGGCTTAATTTTTAAGTGCCATATGCCTGCTTTTAGCATTATTGTGATTTTGGTATCATTTTATTTGCTTTGAAGAACTCTAATCACTCATAGTATTTACATTTTTATGAACTTATTAATAACGAGAAAAATATTATTTCAAAAAGCCATATGTCTGATTTACCATTGACATTTCAATACTTTGAACTCTTTTTTCACAAGAATGACAAAACTGGATTTACAGCATTGTGAAATTAGGCCAGTGAAATGCTCCATAGACACCAACTGGACTGTCGCAATAAGTGTACACTAACAAATATTAAACAAAATGTCTATAGACACCAACTGGACTGTCACATTGGGGTACGCTGACCATTGGTAACAAATTGCCAATAGAGTGATAGACACCAACTGGACTGTCACAATAGGGGCACACTAACAAATATTAACAAATTGCCCATAGACACCAACTGGACTGTCACAATAAGTGTACACTTACCAATGGTAACAGATGGTCCATAGACACCAACTGGACTGTCACAATAGGGGCACACTAACAAATATTAACAAATTGCCCATAGACACCAACTGGACTGTCACAATAGGGGCACACTAACAAATATTAACAAATTGCCCATAGACACCAACTGGACTGTCACAATAAGTGTACACTTACCAATGGTAACAGATGGTCCATAGACACCAACTGGACTGTCACAATAGGGGCACACTAACAAATATTAACAAATTGCCCATAGACACCAACTGGACTGTCACAATAAGTGTACACTTACCAATGGTAACAAATGGTCCATGGACATAAATTGGACTGTCTAAATAGATGTGCTCTTACCAATGTTAACAGATGGTCCATGGACATCAATTGGACTGTCACAATAGAATGTGCTCTTACCAATGTTAACAAATTGCCCATAGACACCAACTGGACTGTCACAATAAGTGTACACTTACCAATGGTAACAAATGGTCCATGGACATCAATTGGACTGTCTTAATAGATGTGCTCTTACCAATGTTAACAGATGGTCCATGGACATCAATTGAACTGTCACAATAGGTGTGCTCTTACCAATGTTAACAGATGGTCCATGGACATAAATTGGACTGTCACAATAGATGTGCTCTTACCAATGTTAACAGATGGTCCATGAACATTAATTGGACTGTCACAATAGATGTGCTCTTACCAATGTTAACAGATGGTCCATGGACATTAATTGGATTGTCACAATAGATGTGCTCTTACCAATGTTAACAGATGGTCCATGGACATTAATTGGACTGTCACAATAGGTGTGCTCTTACCAGTGTTAACAGAAGGTCCATGGACATCAGTTGGACTCACAGCAGGACATTCACAATAGGTGTACACTAACTAGTGTAGGGCACACTAATAAATGTTAACGAATGGTCCATGGACACCAACTGGACTGTCACAGTATGTGTACACTGGCAGTGTTAACAAATTGTCCATAGACACCAACTGGACTGTCACAATAGGGGCACACTGACCAATGTTAACAAAATTTAATGATCCGTGGACAATGGTACTGTCACAGTCCATACAAACCAAGGCTAACAAATTTGTCTGAGAAATACCAAACATTTTGCGCACCAAATACCATATATAATACATGTGCATTACCACATTGTCTACATCAAAGGAAAACACTGCAACTAAAAAAAAAATATTTGTAATGTCTGATTTCATATGTCTATCATGTTTTACCTTAACCAAGCATGAAATGCTCATGATGAGCTTTAAGGATTGTTGGATGTTTGTTATCCACAATATCTTTAAACAGCATATCCTACTTAACCAGGAAGGCAGTTACAATCAAACTTCACAGGAAGGTTCCTTGGTTGGTCCTTTTTCAAATTCCTTGAAGATTAGGCCATCCATTAAGACTCTGGTTGTCATGGCAGCCAAAAGGAGAATCTTCCAGAATCTTGTCCTCAGAAACCACCAACCTTATTTCAAAATAATTTCGCAGCAATGTTCTATGGGTGATCTTAAAATTACTGTAATGGCTACAAGGAGTACAACTGGTTTTCTCAATTTGGCTTTAGGCCTAATAAACAGTATTGTTTGTTTCCAACAAACTTTTTAGCAAAAAGTTGCAAATCTGCACTTTTTATGCTTTAAACATGGTCAGTGATGTTAGAAATCAACTTACTGATGCTCTAAAGGCATAACATGCTGAATACTTGTATTCATTTTTTAACACAAAAATAATTTTCGAAAAATCCGACTTAATAAAAAAAACCTTTGCTTGTGACCACTCTAGAGGTCACATTTTTCATGGGATCTTTATGAAAGTTGGTCAGAATGTTCATCTTGATGATATCCAGGTCAGGTTTGAAACTGGGTCAGATGCGGTCCAAAACTAGGTCAGTAGGTCTAAATATAGAAAAACCTTGTGCCCTCTCTAGAGACTATACTTTTCAATGGATCTTCATGAAAGTTAGAATGTTCACCTTGATGATATTTAGGTCAAGTTTGAAACTGGGTCACGTGCCTTCAAAAACTAGGTCAGTAGGTCAAATAATAAAAAAAAACTTGTGACCTCTCTAGAGGCCATAATTTTCATGGGACCTGTATGAAAGTTGGTCTGAATGTTCATTTTGATGATATCTAGGTCAGTTTTGAAACTGGGTCAACTGCGATCAAAAACTAGGTCAGTAGGTCTAAAAATAGAAAAACCTTGTGACCTCTCTAGAGGCCATACTTTTGAATGGATCTTCATGAAAATTGATTAGAATGTTCACCTTCATGATATCTAGGTCAAGTTGAAACTGGGTCACGTGACATCAATAACTAGGTCAGTAGGTCAAATTATAAGAAACATTGTGACCTCTCTAGAGGCCATATTTTTCATAGGATATGTATGAAAGTTGGTCTGAATGTTCATCTTGGTGATATCTAGGTCAAGTTCGAAACTGGGTCAACTGCAGTCTAAAACTAGGTCAGTAGGTCTAAAAATAGAAAAACCTTTTGAACTCTCTAGAAGCCATATTTTTCAATGGAGCTTCATGAAAATTGGTCTGAGTGTTCACCTTGATGATATCTAGGTAAATTTCGAAACTGGGTCACATGCGATCAAAAACTAGGTCAGTAGGTATAAAAATAGAAAAACCTGGTGACCTCTTTAGAGGCCATATTTTTCAAGAGATCTGCATGAAAATTGGTGAGAATGTTCACCTTGATGATATCTAGGTCAGGTCTAAAACTGGGTCACATGCCTAAAAAACTAGGTCATTAGGTCAAATAATAGAAAAATCTTGTGACCTCTCTAGAGGCCATATTTTTCAAGAGATCTGCATGAAAATTGGTGAGAATGTTCACCTTGATGATATCTAGGTCAGGTTTAAAACTGGGTCACATGCCTTAAAAAACTAGGTCATTAGGTCAAATAATAGAAAAATCTTGTGACCTCTCTAGAGGCCATATTTTTCAATGGATCTTCATGAAAATTGGTCAGAATTTTTATCTTGATGATATCTAGGTCAAATTCAAAACTGGGTCACATGAGCTCCGAAACTAGGTCACTATGTCAAATAATAGAAAAAACTGGGTCATGTGGAGACAGGTGAGCGATTCAGGACCATCATGGTCCTCTTGTTTTTAGCATGTTACCGGAAACAAACAATTAGTTTTTTAGGCCTAATAGATATTTGGTAGGTAGGAGGTCCTTTACCAGTTCAGCTCATAATTAAAATTGGCCCCTCCTGCAGATTCACTTGTTTTACATTGACATAATGAACATTTTTTTAAATCTTCTTGTTTGAAACCATTCTTTCCTGAATCAAGATATATTTGGCATGTAGCTTTGTGTAAAACCAAAACTATCAAAATCATGCTGCAGGGTTCTTGTGATCTCGCAGGCAGGAGGGTTGAAATTCTGATATTTGACCTTGTCTCTCATCTACGATTGGAACCATAGTTCTCCCACTTTTTTTTCAAAAATTAAAAAAGAAATCAGATTATTTTTTTTTCTGAACAATGACATGGTCGATTATTATAGAGGACAGTATAACATGTTGACACTCTAAATCGAAGTGCCATGACTGTTGTTTATTATACATATGTGACATGCGTGTAGCCTGGGGAAATAGTTGTTTTAACACAGCTGACTTTTTAGGGAATAATGATGATAAAGGTGATGTGATTATCGAGTAATTGAGTGTAGTTGGGTTAAATCTATTGAGTAATGATAGCACAGATTTTACAAGTTTTTTAGCTCAGTTTAGGCACAAAGTGCTTAAGGTGAGCCATTGTGATCACCTGTGCGCTATTTATGTCCATTGTCCATTGTCGTGTGTCCTGCTTTATCCGTTGTCAACAGTTTAGCAGTTACCACTCAATTTTGGCTTAACCTTTACCCTGCTAAATTTTTATAATGAACTTGTCCATCTTTCAGTTTGGACAGTACCATTAACTGTTTAAAGGGGTGCTTTCCAAACAGATACTGATGGCAGATCCTGATCAGACTGCACGTATGTGCAGGCTGATCATGATCACACTGGTCGCAAAGGCAGAATTAATCTGTCCAGCATGATAAGGGCTTGAGTTCATAACTTTGCCAAACTGTTGACAATGGACAAAGCAGGACACACAACAATGGACACAGGTGATCACAATGGCTCATCTTTAGCACTTTGTGCTTAAAGTGAGCTAAAAACTTGTTAAATCTGTGCCAGCAGTGTTATGGGAATGTTTCAGAGATGTAACGATGGTGTAGCATGTGTTAAGATGCTATTCACTTACTGTTATGCAGAGCACCACTTATCGCTCTTGGTAGCAGGTCGTATAACAGATCTAGTTAAGGTTATGTTCCAAGACATTGCAAGGAAGTTTGCTTACAAAACAAGTAGGAAAACCAAGATAATTTACAAAATCGTACAAGCCTTCGGAGAAATTTTAGATAACCATCCTTATCTATGTCTGTGACCAGGATGTTCAGAAAATATCACCCAAGTTCCTAGGCATATGGGTTATAACATAGGCACTTCAGATGCGATCTTCTATACCTTTAACCAGGTGTTCATGTGAGTATTAAAACTTATTTATTGTAGACACTTTTATTTGATGTACACATATTAAATATCTATTTGAAATATTAATATGTTAAAACAAGTTACAGGTAATTCTTGCCCTGAGTAATGGAAATAAATAGCAACATTCAGCAGTAATACTGGGGTTCGAACCCATGACACCAATATAACTAGATCAACACATTAACTTAACATGTAATTGCTGGTCAGAACACAAATATATATAGGGTAACCAGCTGAGCAGGATTGTTTGAATTACTCTGTAAAATGTACATTGCAACTAGAGTGGAACTATGTTCACTTGAACTAATTCAACACCTCCCTTCACTCAAACTCACCGTCAGGTCCTTGCAAAATTCCTATGTAATGTATATTGTTTCAACGCTCGAACTACCAATAACTCAAACTAATTTTGCCTGTCTCATCAAAAGTTTGTGTGATTGTATGATACTTTTCAGTACTGAACAGCAAGAGATGTATAAGGAGTTCTAATCCTTCACCAACACGGACCCATTGAAGATCATACGTCATTGCCAAACATGATGCTTGTCTCTAGGGAAGTGTATGTGTCTTGGCTTCTTCACCAGTGGTCAGCTCTGAAGTCCTACTTCTCAAGCCATGAAGATATGAGCCGCGCCATGAGAAAACCAACATAGTGGCTTTGCGACCAGCATGGATCCAGACCAGCCTGCGCATCCGCAGGCTGGTCTGGATCCATGCTGTTCGCTAACAGTTTCTCCAATTCCAATAGGCTTTAAAAGCGAACAGCATGGAGCCTGACCAGACTGCGCGGATGTGCAGGCTCGTCTGGATCCATGCTGGTCGCAAAGCCACTATGTTGGTTTTCTCATGGCATGGCTCATATTAAGAAATCAGGTGGACTTTTGTATCTGACTGGTTGAACACAACCTAATGTGGCTTTACTGTGGGCTCCAGGAGTTAGTGCTCATTCAGCGTCTTGTTTCAGGTAAAGCTTATGATAATATAATGATTGAATTAAAATTGTACTTCATTTTTAAAATATGAATACTTTTGTTTTTCATTTAATCAGTACACCATAACGGCTATCTTCCTTTGAGGACATGAATTCTGTTTTAATGAAATTGCATGCAAGTTAACAGCAGTGTATGTTTTATTTCAGGGTGGCGAGTCAATGATTTCATAAACCTGCACACTGAGATGATCGGACATCTTCTGAAGTCTATGGGGCATTTCCCAACCACAAAGGTTATCCGTGATACACCAGATCTCACCAACATACTCAGCCAGGTTCAAGACAACAAACTTAAGGATGAGAGACTAGCTATTGCCTGGCATGTTAGGGAATAACCGGATAACAATGATATACCCCCTGAGATTGCAAAGAAAATATTAAGGTAGTTGCTACATAATAATGTGTAGTTTTTTTTTGCAGATCATAATTTCTTAGCTTGACTATTCGAAGATTAGGTAGAGCCATTGCCCTTGTATATTTGTTGGAGTTGGCATCTGCAGCGAAGCATTCATACTCTTATTCACTTTGATGAACTGATATTCAATGTTTAGGTTCTGTAACTCTGTTTTGCTTTTTAGCTCACCTGAGCCAAAGGTTCATGATGAGCTTTTGTAACCGCTCAATGTCCATCGTCCGTTGTGCGTCGTGTGTCCGTCAACATTTTCTAAAAAAATCTTCTTGAAAACCACTGGGCAGAATTACACCAAACTTCACAGGAATGATCCTTGGGTGGCCCCCTTTCAAAATTGTTCAAAGAATTAAATTCCATGCAGAACTCTGGTTGCCATGGCAACTGAAAGGAAAAACTTTAAAAATCTTCTTGTCCAAAACCACAGGGCCTAGGGGCTTTGATATCTGGTATGTAGCATCATCTAGTGGTCCTCTACAAAAATTGTTCAAATTATCCCCCTAGGGTCAAATATGGCCAAGCCCCGGGGGTCACAAACTTATATAGGGAAAACTTTGAAAATCTTCTTGTCTAAAACCACAGGGCCTAGGGCTTTGATCTCTGGTATGTAGCATCATCTAGTGGTCCTCTATCAAAATTGTTCAAATTATCCCCCTAGGGGCAAATATGGCTCCGCCCCGGGGGTCACTTGGTTTATATAGACTTATATAGGGAAAACTTTGAAAATCTTCTTGTACAAA
Source organism: Mercenaria mercenaria (assembly GCF_021730395.1). Taxonomy (NCBI): domain Eukaryota; kingdom Metazoa; phylum Mollusca; class Bivalvia; order Venerida; family Veneridae; genus Mercenaria; species Mercenaria mercenaria. Next base: position 69,979,784 of record NC_069368.1, on the reverse strand, counting down.
ACCACATGGCCTAGGGCTTTGATATTTGATTTGTAGCATCATCTAGTTGTCCTCTACCAAGATTATTCAAATTATCCCCCTAGGGTCAAATATGGTCCTGCCCCGAGGGTCCCAAATTTTACATAGACTTACATAGGAAAAAAAGTTTAAAAATCTTCTTCTCTGAAACCACAACACTTAGACCTTTGATATTTGGTTTGTAGCATTATCTTATGGTCCTCAACCAAAATTATTCAAATTGTACCCCTGAGGTGAAAAGAGACCCTGACCTGGGGGTCCAAGTTTTATATAGACTTATATAGGAAAAAAACTTCAAAAATCTTCTTATCTGAAACCATATGACCTAGGCTTTTGATATTTAGTATGATGCATTGTCTAGTAGTCCTCTACCAAAATTTTTCAAATTATGCCCCTGGGGTTAAAAGAGGCCCCGCCCTGAGTTTACTTAGTTATTATGTGAGTTATATAGAAAAAATAGTTAAAAATCATCTGATCCTATTTCCAAGACTGTTTAATTATAATTACCTGATGACCCCAAGTAATATGATGTCACTTGACTGTGACCTTGACCTACTTTCTTGTTTTTTAACCCTTTACCACACAGAACACAAGCCAAATTAACCTCTTTTACATAACACTGATAAGTGATAATCAATAATCAATAATTGGTATATGGCTGATAAGCGTGACTGTCTTATCTGAACAGAGGTGTTGGCACTATTTTGTGATTACACACACTTATGTTAAAAATGTCATTTTTTTAATATTTTCTGTAAGTTTGACATTATTTTTGTCTATATAAAGTTTATTGCAATTTAAATTCTCTTTCCAGTGATACAAAATTTATTGTAGTTTCTCTTTGAGTTTCGAAGATATAAAGTGTTAAAGTAAGGGAATTATATTTTTAGGCATAAAATTCTGTTTTGGATTACTTTCACATTGAAATTCATATACAATTTCATTTTGATGTTTGAAAGTTTGGTTTATAGTTAATACACTCATCTTCCGAATCAGAATCGGTAAGTATTTATATAAAAAAACAACCATCAAACTGAATAACACTACAAAAATAACGGATCGTAAAATTTCTGAAAGTGCAAAAAGATCACTGAGATCGAGACTTGTAACCGACTACAGTATTCTTGTGCTAAAAACTAAAATATTTTTAGATAATATTACGTAATATTTTGATGATCAAACGTCGGTACATCACGGGTGACTTCCGCTGCAAAAATTCGTGGGGTGTCATAAAATATTTGAAAGCCGCGGTCCTTCTGTTTTGATTAACACTTCCCGTTATGTAAGGCCATAAATTCCAAGCCATCGTATACACAAATTGTTGTTTAGGGGAAATCTGCATGTATCACGCGTGACCCTCATGACCTAACACATTTAAAAATACTTAGATGTTAAATGGTTGTTATTTTTAGCAACGAGGAAAGTCCCGCGAACCGGCCAGTAAAAAGCAGTTTTCTCAGTAATTTTCCATGACGTAGCGTCGTGCACATGTAGGAAAAAACCCCGGTGTCTTTCTTTGCAAAGTACTCAATAAATTTAAATAGTAACCACATGATCTTATATGTAAATAATGATGACGAAATCCCGTATTTTGAGTTAGTAAACATCCGGAATTTGTTTCTTTGGGAAAAGAACGAAAATAAAGCGATTGATTATGAGACACGGGATAAAACGATTCTGTTCAAATGACCGTTAATCGGTATTATACGTTTCTATCGGGAAACAGATAGACATGGGTCAATACGTTTCTGTTTGGTAATTGATAGATACGGTGATAAACGTATCGATATGGGAAAGGGTTAAGATACAGCCTTGAAATTTTGATGACATACACAGTTTTGCACATCAGTTGTAAAACTGAATTTCATTAACCATGAATATGACCTACTGACTTTCTTAATATTTTATCATCAGTTTGATATTTGAAATATGTAGCTCATATTACTCAGGTGAGCGATCCAGGGTCATCATGACCCTCTTGTTTACAAAACTTTACCCATTTTTTGACTGCACAGTTTTTGATTAAGTTCTTATATGTAAGCTGGTGTCTCAGTATCAACTGATAGGGATGGATTCAAGCATAATCTGGCAAACTATATACATAGCAATTTACTGTTTTACAGTGTTCAGACATGTTTTATAAAGCTGCAACATTCTGTCATTTCCATAAAAGGGGATGTAGTGAAGATTAAACAAAAGTGATTATACATTATTTTCCTTAATTATGCAATTTCTTTCACTGAAACATAAATGTTAGATATTATTCTTTCTGATGCAGCTGCCAGTCTGTTTGACATGTTGTTCAGCAGCTTCTTGAATGAACAAGACATCTGGTTGACGAGTATGAACAGTATCTACTTAGACCAGAGTCTGAACTGACAAGACACATGCTGGGTATCCTTAAGGGAAAATGAAGCTCCACACTGGAAAGGAGAGGTTTCATGAACTGAGGAAGATGACTTCTCCTGTGGTCAATGTTGATCAGGGCTGTCCTGCAGCATACTCTGGAACCATTCAGAATTTCATGTGTCTGAAGATGAACAATCATGCTAATTACTTTTAAGTGAAAGAAATTCAGCATATATTGTGAATACACACATAAGTGAAAAGGCAAAATTAGTGACTGATTTGAATTCCTGATGATACCTAGTAAAGATGGTGTCGGTTAAAAACTTACATGAAACATGATAGTGATAATGATGTGTTGCCATTGATAATGTCGTATTATGAGATATGTGAATAATGTGTTACTTCCTGAAATACTCTGCTGTGCTTGTTTTATTCTTCTGAGGTGTATATATAACATTTTGTCACAAAATTATATGCTTGCTAAACAGTCATCCAGTTTTGAGACCTCGACTCAGCTGAAAAGTAGCAGATCACCAGTTTTGGGATTCTAAAGTTATCACATGTATGCTTGGGGTTGACTTATTTTATTTCTTCTAAGAACTAAAAACATAAATATCTTTAAATGACATGTTCTCCTAAATTGTTGGTTCAATTTTGAAATTGTTTGATGAAAATGGTTCTTTGGGGATACTCCTCCACAAGATTGTAATCGTCAAAAAAGTTAAACTGACAAGAAAGAGAAAATGATGAGAAAATAAAAATGTCATGCAGGGAAAAATGGTATTTAATAAAACAACATACAAGAGTTCTGTGTAAAACTTAAAGACTGTCAATATTACAAAATAATTTGCACTTAGCAGTCAGGCACTTAAGCAGGTTTTTTCAATGCATTTGCGCTTTCTGTAATTTGGCAGTTTAACATGCAGTTTCAAAATGACACTATTAATTTAGAATGTTTTGGTCACATCTAGATTAAATATGCATTTAAACCTACTCCCTTTCCTTTTTAAAATCATCAAAATTTGAGATTTTTTAGCTCACCTGTCACATAGTGACAAGGTGAGCTTTTGTGATCACCCTTCGCCTGTCGTCTGTGCGTGCATGTGTCCATCAACAATTTCTTGTCTGCATGATAGTGGTTTCATTTATGATTTTATTTTAACCAAACTTGCACACAACTTGTATCACAATAAGATCTCGGTTCCTTTCTTGAACTAGCCAGATCCCATTATGGGTTCCAGAGTTATGGCCCCTGAAAAATTAGCTATTTTGACCTTGTCTGCACAATAGCAGCTTTATTTATGATTTGAATTTCATCAGACTTGCACAGAACTTGTGTCACCATAAGATCTAGGTTCCTTTCTTGAACTGGCCAGATCCCATTATGGGTTCCAGAGTTATGGCTCCTGAAAGGGCCAAAAATTAGCCATTTTGACCTTGTCTGCACAATAGCAGCTTCATTTATAATTTTATTTTAACTAAACTTGCACACAACTTGTATCACCATAAGATCTTGGTTCCTTTCTTAAACTGGCCAGATTCCATTATGGGTTCTAGAGTTATGGCCCCTGAAAGGACCAGAATTAGCTATTTTGACCTTGTCTGCACAATAGCAGCTTCATTTATGATTTGAATTTAATCAAACTTGCACAAAACTTGTGTCACCATAAGATCTTGGTTCCTTTCTTGAACTGGCCAGATCCCGTTATGGGTTCCAGAGTTATGGCCCCTGAAAGGGCCAAAATTAGCTATTTTGACCTTGTCTGCATAATAGCAGCTTTATTTGTGATTTGATTTTAATCAAACTTGCACACAACTTGTATCACCACAAGATCTTTGTTCCTTTCTTGAACTGGCCAGATTCGATCATGGGTTCCAGAGTTATAGCCCCTTAAATGTCCAAAATTGGCTATTTTGGCTTTTGCAGCCCTATAGAGACTTCATTTATGGTTTGATTTGATATAAACTTCCAAAATATCTTCAACAACAATAAATCTTGGATTCCATGATGAACCTGTCAGATCCAATTGTAGGTTCCGGAGTTATTTTATATCTTATTACCTTCCCTGATTGTAATCAAAATGGATTTATATCAGTAAGTACTTATAGAACTGCTTTGAAATTTCATTATTGTCATTAGTTGGACTGAGACAATCAGGGTAGATAACTGTGGACTGATTTTATGTCAAATTACCTCCTTTTATTTCAAATTAAAATGGGTATATCTCCGTAACTAATGAAGATACTGATCTGAAATTTCATTTATGTCAACAGATGGACTTGGACAATCAGTGAAGATACATATTGACTGAATTTATGACAGATTACCTCCTTTATTATTTATCTAAATGAATACACCTTAGCAGCTTCTAATGAGATTGGTTTGAAACGATCATATCATTTTGAGCAATAGTACTCAGGTGAAAGACACAGGGCCATCATGGCCCTCTTGTTTCCTTTTTAACAACACACCAAACACTGGTTTGTGAACTTGAATATATTTTGACCATGTTTTCGATTACAGACAAACTCTTGGATTGCAAGGCCCTTCTAAGCAAAGTGTCTGTCAATGAAAGAGTTTTAGGAGAAAAAAGCAAGTCATAGACACTTACTGTCGTTTTGCTAGAGAAAACAGGCTTCATTCAAATCTGCCTTCAAAAATAATGACTCACAAAATTTATGGATCTAGCTGTAGCCAAATATTCACATCAGCTATTAAATGCTACATGCCTGTACACATTTATTTTTTTAAAGGTCCATTACTAAGGGAAAGTGAGTTGGCAATTATTTTCATAGCCAGTGCATAGACTTCTGCAAGACACTAAATAATGAAGATTGGCAGGTCAAAATTTACAGAAGGTCTTTGGAACTCAAAGAAATGTATGTGTATTATGTTGAAATTTCAATGAATCGACAGAATGACCCCCCAGGTCTTTTTAACTTTCTTCATACTTCATAGAAAAATAATTGTACATTTACTGCAATTTATTTCGAATTTCTACATACCAACTTTCATTTTCCAATAAAATGAAATAGTTTCTGTGCTTTTTAAAAGAAATTAAAATGTTCACTTTCCTTAGTATTGGACCTTTAAAGGCTCATAATGCCTTTGTTTATAATGTGACTGCCGCAGTTTTCGTTATCAATGTAAAATACATTGATTTCTTGGTAAATCCTATTTTCATTAATTGTTTTCTCAAATATTTGACTAAGTTTCGAAAATTGATTAACATAGTAGTATGTTTTATTTATTCCTTTGTTTTTGATTACCTCCCTTTATGGCTCTAACTGTAAAGGTTCATGTGCAGTATTAAAAAGAAGTGGTTTTCTAACCATGTAATCATAACATCTATTTGGACAGCTGTTTCATCTGTTTTTAACATAAAAATTAAAGCCTTATGGAACTTTAAGAATCAACTGTCAATAATTAAAACATTGATTGTTCCTTCTCTTGAGAAGGAACACTTTGATTCGGTAAGTCACACTTGACTGAGCAACTGACCTCGAAAGCTGTTGTCATTACAAGCTGGCCAATCAAACTCCGTGACCTTAGAAATAACCTCTGACATTAAAATTATTCTTTCCTAATTGAGGCGACTCTCTGACTGAACGCACTCCGCAGATTACATATTACTAAACCCAAGGATGGTTGATTTATTCTTTATTTCCTCCATTCTTGAGGAGCATAACATATGTACAAAGAGATAGACATATATCAGCTAATTTACATGTAAACAACTAAATATTATCATTATCTTCGAATGCATAGTTAATATTTGAAAACAAACCCCATTACCACCCTCTAGTTATGCGCATCAAATTTACGCATCGAATTGTACACTTCATGTGGAAATGGACTGACCGGGTGAATGTCTTACTGCCATATTTACTCAACTGAAAGTGTTAACGGATTTACTTTGTTGTTGGATTTAACAATTTATGTTAAATAACTAGCGTAAATACTTACTTGACATTTTTTGGCAGTATAAAACAACATAGTTCTTTTTCAAATTTTTAGTTTTTTATGTATTTTGGTACAGAAATAAACGCACCCTTGGTGCAAAATGTAACGCCCCAGAGGCACTATCTGACATGGGTAGTTGACGAAAATCCCCACCTGGAATGGATAGAACAACTTATTTCCATCCGAGCCCACGGCAGGCATCATATTTACCTCCCCAGCATCCAGTCTAGACCAATACTGTTGGAAACAGTACCAAGTAAAGAAAATAACACAGCACTGAACACTAGGCGGGATATTAGCTGCAACCAGGAATCGATCCGGGTTTGGGAATCAAACCCGGATCGCTGTCGTTGTAGTCCAAACTGCTAACCACAGCGCCACTGACTCCCTGATTAAACAGGGGGATACGGAATGTCAATAAGGTAGAATGGTCTTGTCCTTGTGTCCGGTCCTGGGGTTCCACACACTGATGACTAACAGACATTGCAACCAAAATTTTACAAGATGATCATTATATAATTTATTTATATAGATGTGCCCTAGAAGGAACTTTTGCTATGCTTTAACTTGTATTAAACACTTTGAACAAAGGTATGCCATATATTTAAGTTATCAACCTGAGCCACAGTTCGAAACTGTTGTCTTGCCGCCTTAAGAACCTAGTGTTTGTCAGTATTTAAGTTCTCAGGTCTGCCATAATATTGAAAAAGGGGTTATTTTAATTAAAGATTTCTACATTGTAATAAAGATCATACAGTATACCAGTCAGAAGAGACTTACCTGTTTGTAGTACTGTTTGACCAGTGTTAGATGTTCTGATAGATATTGTCATGTATTGTCACGAAGAAGGCTTGTCAGTAATTACTGGCTCATGTTAATCCACAGTAAATGTCTGTAGCACAATAGTAGCACTGAATTATTATCCACCAGATAAGTGCTATTGTTTTATTATAGGTTTAACACTTTGTATTGTCATCCTAAATTTCAAATTTGGAAAGAATTATCTGCACTTGAACCAAACTTTCAGAGTTACTGGTGATGTGGTATCAATTGTATATTTTTTCAGCGTAATTTTACCCAGTCATAATGAAACTTGGTCAGAATGGTAACCTCAATAAAAGTTCGGAGGAGTTCAGTGCTGGGTCATCTGGGATTAAAAACTAGGTTATTAGGTCAAGTCTGGAAATACCTTGTTAACACTACAGGACACATTTTTACCCATTTGGCATGAGAAGTTGTCAGAATTTTTATCTGCAGTTGCCACAGCTTTACGAGACTTATACGAAACATAGGATGTTTGTCTGTATGAAATCTAGACCAAATTTGAAACTGGGTTATCTGGCATCCTAAACTAAGTTACTATGTGAAATCACAGGAAAGGGTTATTAACTTTTCAGAGGCTACATTTTCTAACTTATCTGGATAAATTTTCTTAAACATAACGAACCCTGGTCATATGTTAAAAAACTGGTTTTGTGGCATTGCTGCTTATTATTCTGTTACTGGAGAAACTGCATGAATTGGTGTATGTATTGCAAATGACTGGGACAGTTCATTGTGTTTTACCTATAGGTTATTACTGATTGGTCATCCCCAATGGATTATTATTAATACTGCTGTTAATATCTTTGAGATATTTCACATCTCTAGAATTGCTGCAGTCCCCAAGTGATTGTTTCTCATTTTGTAAACACTTTTAGTGGTGGTTTCAATGATTGTTTTAGCTGATAATAGAAAGTTGACATTATCCTGCTTCTAATGGTTAAGATAATTTCTTTCCAATACTGTAGATTAAGTAATTTTCATGACACGTTTATTTCACAATCACTGCCATATTTGCACTTAAGAATTCGTGTTTCATACAGTATTTTGGTGCGTATAGGTCGCACTTTTTCTACCCATTTTGCTGCCTGAAAACGTTCCTGCAACCTATACGACAGAACATTGCCAGCAGTTTTTTTTTTTTCGGGCCAACTTTCTGACCGTAGCTCTCGCAAAATTACATGCATCTGTTACCAACGAACAAAATGGATAAAAAATATCAATATCGGCGGCTTTTCAACCAATAGCAGTTACTTTCAATAAAATATATCGTAAATAACCCATACAGACTATTAAAATTACGAATGACTTTAATTCAAAGATGTTTTTGCAGTCTGAATTACGTTTGTTTCTACTTTCGTTTTACTGGACGCCATTGACATGTACTCCGGGTTGGATAAAATCCGGACAGATCCGTCCTCAATTCCAAACATTGTTTATACTAATTCTTAGCGTATTAAAAAACTTGAAAGATAATTTTTTACTTTTGATTTTTAAATAAAAGAAAAAAAAATCCAAAAAGAGATATTTTGTTAATCTTTTTACCCAGAATCAAAAGAACGCGGTTAATTACATGACATGGAAAGGTGTTATAATTGCTGTGCAAACAATTCACACTTAAACTTGCATGATAACAGAATGTAAATGTAAACCGTCTGCTGCCAATTAGTGTCAAAAGGCCGCTTTTCTTTGATGTAGTCTGTTACCGATACTACTGTTGGTACGAAACGGTTGGGAACGAAAATAACACTGTCCGATTTCCACCAATCAAGTTCTGATAATAATTCAGTCCGCGGCATCAATATGGCCGCCGCCATAACTTTTTTGGCGGTAAATATTGAATATTGCTGGGGAAAAAATCCGAAATTTAACTGCGACTAATACGCTAGAAGTTAAATTTTCCGACCATTTCCAGAGCAAAAATTAGATGCGGACTATACATTACCGCGACCTATACACACCAAAATACGGTAGATGATTATCCTTTTTGGATATTTTTAGAGATTATATTTAAAGGTATATTTTCAAAATGAAGTGCATCTTGTTAATCTCATGATAGTAAGATTTTAACATAACACTGTGCCGTAAATGTGATAGTAAGATTTTAACATAACACTGTGGCATAAATGTGATAGTAAGATTTTAACATAACACTGTGGTGTTAATGTGATAGTAAGATTTTAACATAACACTGTGCCATAAATGTGATAGTAAGATTTTAACATAATAATGTGCCATAAATGTGACAGTAAGATTTTAACATAATAATGTGCCATAAAGGTGACAGTAAGTTTTAACATAACACTATGCCGTAAATGTGATATTAAGGTTTTAACATAACACTGTGCCGTAAATGTGATAGTAATATTTTAACAAAACACTATGCCATAAATGTGATATTAAGGTTTTAACATAACACTGTGCCATAAATGTGATAGTAAGATTTTAACATAACACTGTGCCGTAAATGTGATAGTAATATTTTAACATAACACTGTGGCGTTAATGTGATGGCAAGATTTTAACATAACAATGTGCCGTAAATGTGATAGTAAGATTTTAGTGTAACTGTGGTGTTAATGTGATGGCAAGATTTTAACATAACAATGTGCCGTAAATGTGATAGTAAGATTTTAACATAACACTATGCCATAAATGTGATAGTAAAGTTTTAACATTGCACAGTACCGTAAATACAATAGTAAGGTTTTAACTGTGCCATTAATAATAGGTAGCCAGATCTTGCAGTTGCAAATGCTTTAGTTGTTCTTCAAATACATTTGTAAAGATGAGGTTTGTGCCACAAAAAATGGAATAACTTGTTCTGTAACAGTTTTTGGTATGGTTCCAGAGTTACCATCAGAAAGAAAATACACTTTTCTATGGCTGTGATTTTTCCCCATTGATTAATTTTATAAATTGTAAAGTAATTCAATGTTGAAAAATTCATATTGTCTGTACAATATAATGTTCTCTTATATATGTTGTTTTGTGTTCTATAGTCATGCCATACCATTAAATTATCAACTGTAATAATTACCATTCCTCTGTTTCAATTAATTTGTTTGAAAATTTGAAATGATATTTAGTTTTATATTTGTATCTTAAATTTGCTTGTTGCTCTATGAAAATTAGCAAAAAACAAAACCATTGTGATTATCACCATAGTTACAGTTATGATTAGAAGAACAAAATGGTTCGTTTTAGAAACAATCAGTTAACAACTGTCTCAAAAGCTTTTAAGCTTTATTCAGATTCGGCTCCAACATAATTGAAAGAGACATTTTTTAAGCACATATATATCCATTTTGTATTGTCTTATCTTATGAAAGCTTGCATGCAGCAACTTTAATGGATAAAAAGCTATTTTTGTATGTGATTATTTATTAGACACCGCCAGAAGTGGGTGACAGTTTTGAATATGGGTAAAAGTTCTCACGTACTTTGATGTATTTTGATGTTTCATCACATAATTAAACCTCACAAAATTAAATATGTGATGGAAATAAGTAAAAAAAAAAAAGCCGAATCTAGATCATAAAAAAGTGTTCAGAAATGAATTTTTAGCTTGCTTTGACAAGACACCAGAGCTATTGCTGTTGTGGTACTAAATTGCTGGGTAAAATCTCTGAGAAACAGTTAAGATCTACAAGCCCTTATTAACAAGGTTGAGGAGGAGGTATACTGGGGCCACCATGTTGACTTGTGCAATGCATATGTTATACTTACTGAAGGATCAGTGGACTGATTCATCTTCAATGCAAAGGTATAATTATAATCATAAGATCCATGTCAAGGATGATTTTAGTTACAATCCACTATTATTATCCAGACTTCTGTCCTCTGTATAAGTTTCCTACAAGGAGGTGGTGATAATGGGGTAGTTTTTTAGTCTGCTTAAAGGTCAACCTGTTTAAACGACACTTGGTCAGACTGTTTGTCTGGATGAAATTCAGACCAAATTAATTCATTTTGATAAGAATTGTGTTAAATTATAGAAATAATAAAACTGATAAGTAAGTTTGAAATAAATAAAAACTAGGTCATTATGTCAGATGATAGGAACACATTGTTAACGCTCTAGAAGCCATCTTTTTTTACCTGATCTACATGAAACCTAGTCAGAATGTTCTTGTAAAGATATATATGACAAATTCAAGCTGGATCAGCTGGTTTACTTAGAGGAGTGATAAGAGCCTTGATGACTCTCTTGTTTCCCTGTTCCTGTGCCATTGCCTCACTTAAGCTTACACTGACTTGTACTGAATAATAAAATGCGTTAAGTAGAGGAATAGTTTCGGATTAAATGATCTTACATGGAACAGAGTCTCATGTGGAATGTTAAAATTTTGTAATTTTCGGATAAATGTAGTTACTTTCATTACTGGTGGTCTCCCTTGGGATGGTAATAAATAATTTCCACAGAAAAGCTTTGTCACATTTAAGCAAAATTAACGTTTTTGCCTCAGATGTGTAATATATTAGGTTTGTTGAATTATATGGGACAAAATTAACCACATTTAGGTTACATTATACAGAGTTGGTATTTCTGTAGAGTTAAAACCAGGAAAGCTTTTACTTATACATCAAGATAAATCAAACTTAGACATTTTCTGGCATTCAAGTAGGGGAAAATTTGTCTTTTTTAGCTTGTCATGATGGAAGTGAGAGTTATTTTGATACCCACAGATGATGGGTGATGATGCTATCAGCATGGTGTGGTGTCTGGACAGCTTGTTAATGATTCTTCTTACCACTGAATGAAACTTTTTACATACCACGTGTCGCGCTGTTGTATTAACGCCGCCATTTTGAAAATTTTTAATCGGAGTGTAAAAAGCAAGTAAGGTAGATTTAAACCTCCTTCAAAATGAGATTATGCATCAATCATATGTTATTTCTTGATTTTATTATAAACTATTTCAAAATTTAATTCGAATACGGCCGATTGCGGATGAAAACCGATTCTGTGGATGGTCTGAAACGTCGTACAAAATATTGTGAAAAAATCGACAATGTAATCAGTAGTAACTCTAGTTGTGCATGTGCGTGTTAGGTTCTCTCAGAAAAATATTCTGCACTTTGTTGTGGACTTCGTTTTTTGTTACTGTACTAAATACATACAGTCTACATATGCAATCTTGTGCGCGCTTAATCTCCTGAACCCTTGCACACAATTTAATGAAACTTCACACAAAAGATCAGTACCAACTCTAGTTGTGCATGGTGCATGTTAGGTTCTTTCAGAAAAAAAAATCTGCAGAGTTATGGGACTTTGATTTTTTGTTACTGTTCTATATACATACAGTCCACATAATTATGCAATCTTGTCAAATTGCAATATACTGTGTCAGTGCATGAGTGGGGTACACTCATCACATTCTTTGATAGCTCTAGTTTATATTAACAATTTGTTTTTCAACTTAATGTTGAATGCAATTGTTAGCCAGTTACTTTCTCTGTAACTACAAATCACAACTAATTCACACAGGACTTCACCTTGATGATAACCAGCTTATAGTATGATGAGGTTCCATAACTCTTGCTATCATTTTAGTGAAAGTCAGTGTGATATATCTTCATTTGGTTAAAATTGTCTCCTTTTTCTTATAATTAGACATTTACACAGAATGTGTATGGCCATAAGATCTTGAACAAATTATGGGCATTATGCCTTAAATGTTGAGGAACACTCCCACTTACATAAAAAGTAATTGGCCCTAAGATTTTGGCCAGATTATAGGTAAGGTGCTTGCACTTTCACAAAATGTATATGACCATAGGACCATGTGCAAATTATGGGTACCGTAGATACCCATGTATAATGCGCACCCGTGTATAATGCGCAGCCCCGATTTTGGCCCGAAATGCTGGGAAAAAAAACATTTTTGGTCAATTTTGAGGTGGATGGAAAACGAAAGTAGAGTTTACATTGACACCGGTAATAAATTTTATCTCCGCGGTGGAGAGCAGTATCGGTCTCACGGTACTATCGAATTTTGTTTTCACGAAAAAATAAAACCAATAAAATATTGTTTTATTTGTTGTTTTACCTTTTTAATTAACTATTTTGAATAAATAAACAGCAGCTGATTTAATATTTCGTAATGGTATTTTTCAAAATGACATGAGCTTCTCAATTCAAACCAATAACAAAAGGTATGATAGTCTTTTTGTCACAAACAAATAGCCAATAATTACCGGCAATTAACGTGTCACCTCGTGTCAATTATGTTGTTCACAGTTTGATCTCGGTTAAAGATAATTCTCAATCTTTAATAGGATCATAATTTTTGTGATTTATAAACATCTCTTTCATCAAAATACTTTTAAATTTATATGAAATAATTTTGTTTGAAAGAAAAATAAACCATCGATCTTTTACGGAACGTAACGGCAATCTTAGATTTTAGCGGTGACAGTAAGCGCGGGGAGTAGTTTCCCTTTACAAAAATGGTGGACATCGGTAACAAACTTGTTTGGAAGTTAGAAAATTGTCTATACCTGTATATTATGCGCACCCACAATTCGCGGGTGGTCCCGGGGGTAAAAAAACTGCGCATTATACATGGGTATCTACGGTATTTCTGAACATTGCCATAATATCTGAAGTGATGCCTGCACTTAAACACAGGGAGTTCATAAGGTCTCGGACAAATTTTTGGCACTAGGACAAAATTTTTATAGTCTAAATCTGGAATTAATCCAGAACTGGGTTTTCCCAAGTCACTGTAGGTAAACATATCCCTGATTTGTTATATAAACTATTAAAGTTTAACCTTTAATACATCAAATTTTCTTTGAATTGACAAGCCAAACTGATACTATTTACTAAAGACAGATATATGTTAACATCATTATGTACTGGATTTATGAAATAAGGTTGAATTTGTGTCTGTGTGAGTTTAATATTTCAATGCTACATGGTGCAATCTATTTATAGAATGGTTTGTTTGTACCCACAGCGCGTGCTTGAATCTTGGAAATGCCAGACATAAACAGAGTTCCAGAGTAAATCTATTATGGGCATGTAGGTGTATTAACACTAGAGTTGTTGCCCTTTAATTAGACAAAATTGCCATATTTTATCTTGTTAACACACCAGAAATCTCCTTCTTGTGCAAAAATTTCAAAACTTACACATTATATTGCATGTAGCACAAGGTATCTGATGTTTTCAATAATTATAGGTTATTAGTTTTGTATCGGTAAATAATTATGCACAAGTTCTGCAGCAGACTTTAGAAGCACAATATTCTCCCGCTAAAGAACGAGTACACATTCCTGATGCAAAGATAATAACCTTTTTATTACATACGTATCTACACATATAAATGTAATGTCAATATTATGAATTTGTTCAACAGCTTGAATAAGATTGACAATACTGAACTAAATAAAAGAATTAATGCAATGACATACATAAGATTAAGTCTTGCACCCCATATGAAATTCAGGCATCAGTGTTTGGAAAGTAATTGACATTTCCAGTACCATTGTAATTTAACGGGGAATAGAAATGAATATGTTATAAAAGACAATATTGCTTCATTATCAATCGGACTGTGATAAACTCTTAATATTGTATGATATAGTGTAATGCGATAATGATCATAGTAACTAATTTATACAATTACTGTGTGGGTGGTGTTGCTGGAAATAATAGACCCTTCCTCCACAAAAGGATAAATCAAAAAGAAATGTCACTGCATACCGTATTTTCCCGAATTAAGGCCCCCCCTCTAATTAACGCCCCCCACCCATTTTGGGGGGGAAAAAAAGTCAGCAAGAACGGGAAAAAATCACCTACCTCATTTTTATAAGTCCACATAATAAGTGATTTACAGTACTAAAGTCCAGTGTATTAAAAATTAAACACACTTTCAAACAGTCCATGTACCGTAAGTCCAAAACATTTGTACTAAGTACGGTACGTAACAGAAAATTAAACGGTAAATACATTTTTGATTTGTTTTTACACCACTCGCGCACACGCTTCCTGCCGACTTTAAACAAACTTGCAGCAAAGTGTTTACGATATACCCTTTTCTTCGGCAGTTTTAAGAACTTTTAATTTAAAAGCAGGCACAGCAGCGTGTCAAACCATTGACATTGTGTATTGCGCTATTAGCTACCCGCATGTACTAAGGAAAATGTTATCGAAGTATACAGCTGTTTGGATCATGACGTAATGTGTAGTGTCGCGAGCGTGTCAAAAAGCCAGACATGGAATACACGAGGTACCGTATTTAAATGCATAAAAGACACACTGCATTAAATTGGATGCCTAATAATTACGTTTTAGGGGGATTAAACAACACAGAAACACTTTACAGCTAGTTTGAATGATGTTTTTAAGTTTTGTAAAAATTTTCATTTTTTATTTTTTTACCTCAAATAAACGCCCCCTCTTTGGAAAATGTAACGCCCCCGGGGGCGTTAATACGGGAAAATACGGTACATTGTGCATTTATTTAAAAATTGAATGTTATTTTTTGTGCATTTATATGGGCTATAAACCCCATTGGGCCTTCTGAGTTTTAGCTTTGATTAAATGGTTTTTTTTCCAAATTCAAATTTCTTTTTTTTAAAACAACACCATTTTGTTGATGTTTTTCCTGAATTACTTAAGTTTATATGTGCAATCTTGCGGAAAGAGTCGCCCTTGATTGTTGTTTGTTTGAAAACAAAATAATGTTATTTTCTTTCTATGTGAATTGCATAGTGAATATAAATGTTCATCATTATATTATTATTGAAATTAAATTGATATATGCTGAGTCACTTATGATTACACAGGCAAATATTTGTTTTCTAAGGTTGTTTCATTTTAAATGCATAGAACATTCAAATTTACCACTAATGACTTTTCACCACATGCAACAGAACTGTTTCTTCCAATAATAAAAAGCCCTCCCCCCAAAAAAACAACAAACAAAACAATCACCAACTGACATCAAAATCACGCACTCTATCATATGAAATTATAATGACAGAAAATTCTATCTTAAGGAGACAAACACAAAAACTTGATTGCCATCCTGACAAGTTGAGGTTTGTTTTGTAATTATACTAAGGCTTGATATTGCTTAGTGACTAGATTATAAATATTTGATGTTAATAACGTCAGTGACGTGTGATAATCACCATTACAATGCTTTCTTTACATTTCTGTATCTTGATAATTAAGCAACAATTTTTTATGATGCAGAAAATACCGTAAATAGACCAGGGTACCGGGGTGGGATTTGTTGTTATTTTCTTTTCATTATTCACATTTTTAGCTCACCTGAGCAATGCTCAGGTGAGTTTTTCTGATCGCTCGATGTCCGGCGTCCGTCGTCCGTCGTCTGTCGTCCGTCGTCTGTCAACATTTAGCTTGTGTATGCGATAGAGGCTGTATTTTTCAATTAATCTTCATGAATATTGGTCAGAATGATAACCTTGATGAAATCTAGGCCGAGTTCGAAAATGGGTCATCTCGGGTCAAAAACTAGGTCACTAGGTCAAATCAAAGAAAAACCTTGTGTATGCGATAGAGGCTGTATTTTTCATTTAATCTTCATGAATATTGGTCAGAATGATAACTTTGATGAAATCTAGGCCGAGTTCGAAAATGGGTCATCTCAGGTCAAAAACTAGGTCACTAGGTCAAATCAAAGGAAAACCTTGTGTATGCGATAGAGGCGGTATTTTTCAGTTAATCTTCATGAATATTGGTCAGAATGATAACCTTGATGAAATCTAAGCCGAGTTCGAAAATGGGTCATCTCGGGTCAAAAACTAGGTCACTAGGTCAAATCAAAGAAAAACCTTGTGTATGCGATAGAGGCTGTATTTTTCAATTCTTCTTCATGAATATTGGTCAGAATGATAACCTTGATGAAATCTAGGCCAAGTTCGAAAATGGGTCATCTCGGATCAAAAACTAGGTCACTAGGTCAAATCAAAGAAAAACCTTGTGTATGCGATAGAGGCTGTATTTTTCAATTGATCTTCATGAATTTTGTTCAGAATGATTGCCTTGATGAAATCTAGGCCGAGTTCGAAAATGGGTCATCTCGGGTCAAAAACTAGGTCACTAGGTCAAATCAAAGAAAAACCTTGTGTATGCGATAGAGGCGGTATTTTTCAATTGATCTTCATGAATTTTGGTCAGAATGATTACCTTGATGAAATCTAGGCCGAGTGCGAAAATGGGTCATCTGGGGTCAAAAACTAGGTCACAAGGTCATATCACGTAAAAACCTTGTGTATGCGATAGAGGCTGTATTTTTCAATTGATCTTCATGAATTTTGGTCAGAGTGATTACCTTGATGAAATTTAGACCAATTTCGAAAATAGGTCATCTCAGGTCAAAAACTAGGTCACTAGGTCAAATCAAAGAAAAATCTTGTGTATGCAGTAGAGGCTGTATTTTTCAACTGATCTTCATGAAATTTAGCCAGAATGATTGCCTTGATAAAATCTAGGACGTGTTCGAAAATGGGTCATCTCGGGTCAAAAACTAGGTCACTAGGTCAAATCGAAGAAAAACATTGTGTATGCAATAGAGGATGTATTTTTCAATTGATCTGTATGAAATTTGGTCAGAATGATTGTCTTGATGAAATCTAGGTCGATTTTGAATATGGGTTATCTGAGGTCAAAAACTAGGTCACTAGGTCAAATTAAAGAAAAATCTTGTGTATGCGATAGAGACTGTTTTTTTCAATTGATTTTTATGAAATTTGGTCAGGTTGATTGCCTTAATGAAATCTAGGTCGAATTTGAATATGGGTCATCTGAGGTCAAAAACTAGGTCACTTGGTCAAATCAAAGAAAAAACTTCTGTATGTGATAGAGGCTGTATTTTTCAGTTGATCTTCATGAATTTTGGTCAGAATGATTGTCTTGATAAAATCTAGGTCGAGTTTGAACATGGGTCATCTAGGGTCAAAAACTAGGTCATATCTAAGAAAATGCTTGTTTTATCGCAAGAGACCAATTTTTTGGTCCAATCTTAATGAAAATTGGTCAGAATATTTGTTTCCTTGAAATCACTAGGTCAAACATGTTTTACACTGTTATGGAGTGTTTCTTAGGTGAGCGACCTAGGGCCATCTTGGCCCTCTTGTTATGGATCCTATGTCATTTCTTCTGTATCAGCTTTCATATTAAAGGGTAAGGAATGCCTGACAATAAGCTTATTTCATATGAAAGATATCCGCATGCCTTTCATAACGCTGAAAGAATTTTTAAAGTCAGACCACTATTGAAAAATATATGGCAGTTTGAAATTTAGGAAAATGGCTGATGATAGAGACAGCCATTTTAGTGTGTTTGTGACGTCATTTACACACTGCTGTATTCTTTATTTAGCAAATAACCTTTAAAATAGATTAATTTCATATGTTCAGTGAGTGTAAGATGTAAAATGTAGTAATTCCTTTCATTATAGCTGGAAAAAGTAGAGGAATTATTTTACATAAATAAGTAAATGCTGTTCAGATATGTATCTGGAAATTTAATAAATCTGCCATCTTGTTTTTTGTTGCCATGGAAACAAAATGGCTGCCAATTTTGATCAAATATTTAAATGCTTATAACTTACTCATTTTTAAGCCGACTTTGAATATTTTTTCACTTCTTTGAATGATTTATGAAATCAAAGCAGACGGAATTAACATAAGAACAACATTGCCTTTTCCTTTAACAATGGCAAGCTGATAGAATCTACTGAGAGAACATTTGTTATTAGTGGAATACATTTTGCAGTAAGCATTTTTTCTGTGTTTCAGGCCATTGAAAGATTGTACAATGAGGTGAAGAAAAAGAAGCCTAAGGGTCAGCTGCTATCGTCTGCTACTCCAGAGGTTTGTATTTCAAGTTTTGCAGTGGTTTATTGAAAACAGCAGCAACTTATATTTAAAACTTCCAATGTGCAGTACTTAGATACCTTATTCAAAGGTCAAGGTGACACTGAGATAATTTTAGGTCACCCTAGCACAAAGTGCTTTGAAAATCATTGGATATCTGTCATTTGTCAGTCCATCATCCCTAATTACTGCTTCTCCTAAAACAAGTCAGTTTCAACCAAACTGTCGTAAGAATGTTTCGTTGGTGATCCCCATTTAGGTTCCTTCAGATTTAGGTCATCTATCCAGGTTGCCACAGCAACCAAAGGGAAAACAGTCAGAAATCTGCTCAGAAGCCATAACCCAATTTCAAATTTTCACACATAGGTGACCCTTTACCAGATTCCTTCAGATGATAGAAAAAAAATTAATACACTGAAGCCAATATTTTCTACCTGGTCTTTGTGAGTTTTGTCTTTATAAAGTCAAGGTCAGGTTTGAAACCAGGTCATCTGGTATGAAATATAAGGTCACAAGGTCAAATCATAGGAAAACTTTAACAGTCTATATTCCACATTTTCTGCTTTATCTGTAATAGATTTGTCAAGTTGTTTACCTAAATAAATCCATGTCAAGCTGGAAAAATGGGTTACCCAAGGTCAAAAACTAGGTCATTTGGTCAAATCATGGAAAACACTTGTTAACATTCAAGAGTCTACATTTTCTACCTGATCATCATAAGTTTATGTCAATATTAGACCACGCACTACTGTTTTCCACCAATCGCTGGCCAGTATTTCGATTGTATAAATCGTATAGACATGGTATATCGTTGTCTAATAATCCTTTAAATGGGTATAAATTTATCAAGCTGAGTGAGAACATATCATGATATAATTAATCGTGAGGCCAGAAAATAAATAGCTTAATGTGACCCAGTGTAAAAATGTATTGCATAAACGCCTCAAGGTAATTTACAAAGAATGAAATAAAATTAAAATAAAACAACAGAAAAACAAATGCTAGTAATCTATTACATATAAATATACCACTTTCATGAGAAGAAAGCATTATGTCTTTATATTATATTGTAATACAAAATCCTTCGAACCGATGACCTATGTCCCTGCAAAAAGTATTTCACTTAAAGGAGTTCATCACAATATTTTGTGCGCAGCTCAATCGCGCAGCAAGCGATATCCACTGTAAAGTTCAGAATTCGCCGCCGAAAGTGAATAATTGTCGGATATGCAGCGCACTCGCGCAAAATATATCGTATGTACTGACAATATAGGTCGTGCATCCATATTTTACCTTTAAAAGTGATGGTGTTTTATTGGAGGAGTAGTTGTAGGAAGTGCTCGAATCGAATAGATTGGGGACAGCCAATTTGAAAGTAAACTATTTCGTCCAGTAATGATGCAGCCGACTCCAAGTCAAATAAAATTCCAGAAAAATCTTAACGTAGATATGTCTCCTTCAAGTTCAGATGTGACTTCCTAAAAATATTGTTATACTTTTTGTGCCCCATCCCGCATTTCACGTAGTAAGACCAGAGTTATGGCCCTTGATAGTCAAATTGTACACATTTGTGTCGCATGTACCTAAAAATTATATGCGTCAAAAGTCATGAAACC
Organism: Mercenaria mercenaria; assembly: GCF_021730395.1. NCBI lineage: Eukaryota > Metazoa > Mollusca > Bivalvia > Venerida > Veneridae > Mercenaria > Mercenaria mercenaria. Next base: position 69,959,156 of record NC_069368.1, on the reverse strand, counting down.
ACACAAGAATTAAATTCAGCATGCGAAGTTGTGCACCAGTGCTTTTATTTGAGGTTTCACTCAATAAAAACAGATTTATGTCCCTTGACGTGGTCAAATATATACATAAATGGGATGTGAAAGCTTGTGTAGCAAGTATCTCAAAAAGTATTTGACCTAGAGGCATGCAACCTTAAAGGAGCATTATTCCGCATGTGGGTAAGAATATTGGTTAAGGAACTGATAATAACATTGTGCAATTTGTTTTGTAAGAAAAAAAAATGTTCATATTTTTTTGGGTGGGTGGGGTAATGAAAAAATACTTTTGTGGGTGGAGTGAATATTTTTTAATTTTTCTTGAAAACAAGCAAGGGTTGATATATTTTTTTGGTTTGGATTTTTTTGTCTTAGTTCTAGCTTACATAATATAAAATTTGGAAAAATTCTGTCCGCTAGATTTTTCAAATCATTAAGAAATACTTCGTGATTTTCTCAGTTTCAGATACTTTCGACATCTGTCAAGAGTAATTTTTCTGAGTTAATATATCTATATGTTGACATTTTATGTATAGTTAAAGTGGTGTTATTAATTCGGATGCATAAACAGTAACATCAGAGTGAAACTTCGAATAAATAATTGTTTGCAGTAGTTTTATTATGACATGTATGAACTGTTTCTTCAGACAAAAATACCGATTTGGTGTTCTTAATAAACTTTGAATATTGAAAAAAGAAGCACGGGTACCTATTATTTTTATTTTTTATTTTAACTTGTCATACATCAATCTATAAATATGCAAAGTTACAAAAAAATCTGTCCGCTAGAAATAATTATGAAAAACATCTTTAAGGTATATGTTTATTTCATTGAAGTTACAAATTAATGGAAATTTTTCTGCCACATTTATTTATTACAACTGTTGTGATTGTTTCTGGCACTGATATTTCAATAGAATTTTGTGGGAAAAATTCCTCATTTGAAGGTAAAACCGTCTCCGTCTTTAATTTCTTGTCGGACTGAGGATGTACAGTTGGTGGTTGAAGAGAATCACTGACACGCTGCAGCATGGTTTCAGATGGACGTTTGTAACTTCTCACAGCTGTACTACGATGCCCGCTTCTGTCCATGATAGCTTGTTCGTCATAGTTTTGTTCGTACATACGCATGCAAAGGGTTACTTTTCCGGAGTGATTTCTTATGTTTCTGCCTGAACAGTCAATCAGTGCATCAGAAAACATGGATTTCATATATTTTCCAAGTGTATTTATTCCAATGTTTTGTTTAGAAAATTAAAGGCCCCGCCAACATTATTCGGCAACCGTTTTCTGTAGAATGGGCCTGTTGGTGGGATACTCTGAAGGTACTTTTCAAATAATTTTACCACACATCTGGGATTTTCAGGACTTTCAAATTGCTTTATCTTTTTAGGTTTAACTTTTCTTTGATTTAAGCCGCCTTGCACATTTTTTGAATTCCTACCCATGAAAGTGAGAACCTTGCATCCAGACTCCATAGTAATACTATACTGGTTAACATCAAGATTCCTGTGTTCATCGCCACCACGAAAACCAAAAACTTTACAGTTGTAAAAGAAAACACCGTAACATAAAGCCTGTGCATCGCTGTGACCGATGACTCCCTTCTCCCAAAGCTGTATCTCATCATCCTCCGACACAGGATCGGCACGGTCTTTGTGAATGCCAATACCTGTAACAAAAAATCGAATCTGCACCTTTTTTGTATGTTTAAGTAAATACTAATAACTTTGTAAAGGTAGTTATTTTAGCGTACTTACAACGACGGTTCAGTTGTGGAGCAAACCCGGCCTTTCAGTCCCTAAAAATGCATTTCTGTCTCACAAAATTATTGAAGAGAAAAATTGTAAGAAATAATTACATTGTAGATTAAATGAGCCGCATCATGAGAAAACCAACATAGTGCCTTTTGCGACCAGCATGGATCCAGGCCGAGTCTGGTCAGGATCCATGATGTTCGCTTTCAAAGCCTATTGCAATTAGAGAAACCGTTAGCGAACAGCACGAGTCCTGACCAGACTGCATGGATACGCGGGCTGGTCTTGATCCATGCTGGTAGCAAACGCACTATGTTGGTTTTCTCATGGTGCGGCTCAAATGTTCATCTTATGTGCATCATAGTTTAAAATTATATGATATCGATTAATTATGTGGGTTTTGTTAATAGCATGTCTCCCGATCGGGTATAGTTCGAGCAAACATAATGGAGAGAGGAAAAAAATAAAAATACTTTTTTTCTACAATTCTGTATATACAAACAATAAAAGACAACTCCGGATATTGTTGAATGTGTCCAAATGACCTGCAGAGTTATCTCCTTATTCCAGATAGGATAAGAGTTTTAACTTAGCATAAAGATGTGTCAAGCTTGAAAAAAAAGTATGTTTGAGAAGAGATTTATTGCTTTTTACATTAAAATAGACAAAACCTATTTCAAATACCTTCATTCGTGAGTTCTTTCATCCTACTGTCCAGCTGCTTCCTGAATTCTGAGAAGTGTGCATCTTTTTTGTCCAAAATGTTTACATCCGTTCTTCCGTAAACTTCCCATAACTCTCTTTGAATGGATGCTGATGTATTATACAAAGTACTTGGAGGATATGGTTTTCCATTTTTTCTCCTGCATTCAATAATGAATCTGGACAGCCAATAATCCATTGCCATGAGAGATTGTGTGGAAAGTTCAACTGGAACTAAACCATTGTCTCCAACCAAAGTTTCTGCCCTGTGTTTCTCCACTTTGCCCAGTCTTCATAGCAGGTCATCGCCCAGCAGTTTTGTTTTCTAGTATTTCTAGGAATTCTATCTTCCTTTCGTTTTTTTAATTGTTCATCACTGACCACAGGAACTGACTCAAAACATTTATTTTCTGGGATGTCAAACTTAAATAAATCCTGAGTTTGCAAGAAATCAAGTTGAGTAACAGAAATATTTTCCGAATCACAAAGTTCATTCAAATCTATTTTTTCCATTTTGTACGAATTGTGCACCTAAACTAAATTTGCAACATTTAATGTCTTATATGAACTAGGGACTAATATAAAGCATGGGATTATCTTGAGTGATCAGTGTTCAATGGTCATTCAAATTATAGCATTTACTTGATAGCATCACAATAGGTCTAAGGTTATATTTTGTGGATATTGCACGGGACAGTTTGAGTGATTACTGCATTTTATATCACGTGGTCGGATAGACAAACTCGTGACCGTGTCTATTCGATATATACCCTCGCTGCACTCGGGTATATATCGAATAGACACGGTCACTCATTGTCTATCCTATACTTTGACTGGGTGAAATCCAGATTAAGTTTGAAACTGGTTAACCAGAAGTCAAAGCTAGGTTATTTCATTGAAAATCTTGTTTAGGAGCCACATTTTATACATGACCTCTATAAATTTCCTTGTCTGGTCTTTTAGCCCGCCCGCTTAGCTCAGTAGGTAAGAGCGTTGGTCTACGGATCGCGGGGTCGCGAGTTCGATCCTCCGGCAGGGCGTATGTTCTCTGTGACTATTTGATAAACGACATTGTGTCTGAAATCAGAGTCCTCCACCTCTGATTCATGTGGGGAAGTTGGCAGTTACTTGCGGAGAACAGGTTTGTACTGGTACAGAATCCAGGAACACCGGTTAGGTTAACTGCCTGCCATTACATGACTGAAATACTGTTGAAAAACGGCCTTAAACCCAAAACAAAACAAATCATCTGGTCTTTTTAAATTCTAGGTGAAGTTAAAAACTGGATCAGTCTATAGTCAGAACTAGATGAAATGATAGAAACACTTCCTTTTTGTCCATTGAAACAAGTTTTGATCCGATTGTCAATTTCATCCCACATGGAACCTCACAAATACCTTGATTGCTTCTTACTCTTTTTTTTATCCCCCCGCCAAAGGCGAAGGGGATATTAGAAATGCTCTTCGTCTGTGTGTGCGTGCGTGCGTCCATCCGCAACGATCTTTGTGCGGAGCATAACTCCAAAAGAACTGGAGGGATTTTCTTCAAACTTCATACTCTGATAGAACACATTGGGAGGAAGTGCAGTGTGCAAGGACAATAACTCTGCCTTGCCTATTTTTGAGTTATTCCCCTTTATCTTATTTTCTTAGAAAAATTTGTCCAGAGCATAACTCCAAAAGTACTGGAGGGATTTTCTTCAAACTTTATACACTGATAGAACACGTTGGGAGGAAGTGCAGTGTGCAAGAACAATGACTCTACCTTGCCTATTTTTTGAGTTATTCCCCTTTATCTCATTTTCTTAAAACATTTTGTCCGGAGCATAACTCCAAAAGCACTGGAGGGATTTTCTTCAAACTTCATACACTGATAGAACACATTGGGAGGAAGTGCAGTGTGCAAGAACAATAACTCTACCTTGCCTTTTTTTTTGAGTTATTCCCCTTTATCATATTTTTCTTAAAAAAAAAAATTGTCGGAGCATTTCTTCTTCATGCATAGCCCGCCCGCTTAGCTCATCAGGTAAGAGCGTTGGTCTACGGATCTCGGGGTCGCGAGTTCGATCCTCGGGCGGGGCGTATGTTCTCCATGACTATTTGATAAACGACATTGTGTCTGAAATCATTAGTCCTCCACCTCTGATTAATCGTGTGGGGAAGTTGGCAGTTACTTGTGGAGAACAGGTTTGTACTGGTTCAGAATCCAGGAATACTGGTTAGGTTAACTGCCTGCCGTTACATGACTGAAATACTGTTGAAAAACAGCGTTAAACCCAAAACAAACAAACAAACAGATCTTCATGCATAGAGGGATTTTGATATAACTTGGCACAAATGTTCACCACCACGAGACAGAATGTCATGCGCAAGATCCAGGTCCCTAGGCCTAAGGTCAAGGTCACACTTAGAGGTTAAAGGTCAAATTCAAGAATGACTTTGTCCGAAGCATTTCTTCTTCATGCATGGAGGGATTTCGATGTAACTTGGCACAAATGTTCACCACCACGAGACAGAATGTCATGCGCAAGATCCAGGTCCCTAGGTCTAAGGTCAAGGTCACACTTAGAGCCCAAAGGTCAGATACAAGAATGACATTGTCCGAAGCATTTCTTCTTCATGCATGGAGGGATTTTGATGTAACTTGGCACAATTATACACCATCATGAGACGAAGTGTCATGCACAGTTCCCTTCTTTAGAATTACCTCCCTTTGTTGTTACCGTATTTTACCTAAGTCTTGGGACAGCATCAAATAATTATTTTTTTCACTGTCCCAAGACTTATTTCCCGAAAAATAATTATTTTGAAAAGTGTCCCAAAAATATGGACACAATAATCGTCATCGGGTAACATCCCCCACCCACCCGTGTCGAAAGCGAAAAAAAAAACACAACGATTATCGGTAATTATTCTGTTGATAAAAAAAGTAATTGGCCTTGTTTTCATCATCAATTAACACCCCCTCAAAGAGCTAAAATGTGTCGGTATCATGACATTAGAAGTGGAGATCAAAGCGGTATAGTTTCCCAGAGATTTTCATGGCATTTCGTCATGTTTTCGCGCCATGTTGCACATCACTGTTTGATCGTACGGCCTCGTTTCTGCTGAGAAGTAGATCTAGTGTTGTAACAATCAATAAAAAAAGCTTCTTTTTAATTTGTTAAGGCGAATGTGCAATATCCCGTATAAACTGACAGGTAAACATGTCAAACTATAATAGCGGATATCTTACCTCTGTGACCTATTTGCCCTCAAGGAAATTACAAAATGGTTTGAGAAGAATATCTTATTATAAAGTGTCGTGTCAAAAAATACATGTACATGTACAAAGATTCATTCAAAACTTCTTAAAAATACGCAACAGCATCATTATTGTTTTTGTTTTTTAACCGCATTTTCTGTTTACGTTCACAAGGTCACGTAACAGAAATCTGTTTTCCAAAAATCGTTTTACTTCATATTTTTATATTGCTGCCGCCTTTTCATTATTTAAGATTTTTCTATTCTGTTTTTTGCACTTTTTGGTCAAAAGTCTGAATTTTATGCCCATAGTTTGTATCATTTATTTACTTTTAGAAAGAAGTAAGTATTTAGGATCGCGCTGTTTGAAATTTTGCAAGTAATTTTATGAAAATGAAACATTTCTGTCGATACCTTTTTAAAATCGTTATAGAATTCAAACTATATTACTTCTCAATCGGTGTTGAAAATCTGAAGCGATAAAATCAAAAAATGAATGCGTGACGCGCTGTTTTTGTATACGTGTCGATGAATAAAAGTAACGGGTTGTAAGTTGGATATTACGAGGTCGCACGTGCTCGAGGAATGGAAAATTACCGGCATGGCGTTTTGATATCTGTACTATTCGCAGGTAAATTCCAGTCAGTGGTAAATTAAAATAAATAAATAACGGAAAAATGGACTTCCTGGCTGCAGCAAAAAAAAAAAAAAAAAAAAAACACAACTGGTATGGTAAAAAAACACTTTACTAGTAAAAACACGACACGAAAATGTTAAAAAAATAGTCTTTGGTTCTTATAATTATTTGATATTTTGATCGATACAACACCATACAATGTATAATAATGGTATTTGGGTTACATCTTGAATCAGTAAACAAACCTTAGTCCCAAAACTTAGGGACGAAAAATACTCTGAGAAAATACATGTCAAAAAACTTAGGGTCAAGAAAAATAATTATTTTTCCACATTTTAGGGGTGTCCCAAGATTTAGGGTGTCCCAAGACTTAGGTTAAATACGGTACTTTAAATAGCTTTTATTGTAACTTTTTCATAACTAGTCGTAGGGAAAAATCGAGACCTCTTTTCTGTAGTACAACATGCATGATACATCCAATTTTGAGGTGTCCAATTTTGACCAATCTCTACCTGGTAAAGATTTTTTGTGGACTTGCAAATTTTTTTTTTTTTTTTTTTTTTTTTTTTTTTTTTTTTGAAACTATACAGGATGATTGATGGACATGCAGAGTAGATGACCCCTATTTATTTTGGGACCATTCTTTCAGAGGTCATGGTCACAGGGGCCAGAACATGGAGAATCGTTCGTTTCCATCCTATAATTTGAGAACCACTTGACCCAGAACAATGTAATTTCATGGGATGATTTGACATGCCGAGTAGATGATCCCTATTGCATTGCAGTCACTAAGCCAACCATCAGTGTCTCTTTGACCCCTATGGACTTAGTTAGTTTGAACTTATGCCATATTGGTTGAGTTGCCAACACCTTACCATAAGTGTTCAATTATTCTTAGTCTTGTAGCGTAATGGCCTCTAAAAGCCACATGGCTCCAGTGTTACCAGACTTATAAAACCTGTGGTAGAACTTTCACACACATACATAAGATCGAAGACACAATAGTTCGTTTCTGATGTTTATTTAATTTCATAGAAACGAACTATTGTGTCTTCGATCTTATGTATGTGTGTGAAAGTTCTACCACAGGTTTTATAAGTCTGGTAACACTGGAGCCATGTGGCTTTTAGAGGCCATAACGCTGTATACAAGCTGATTTTAATCTCCATAGATACGTTTATAAAGAGGAGAAATGCTAGACAGGCCTGTGCAATATTACCTTAATATCTCGTAAACTTCCGAGGTAGTCTAGTATATTTTAAATCTTTTTCTGTAAATAAATTGAATAGTAAACAGATAAGACCCTGTGGCATTTGATTCAATGACATGTTTGACAAGTACACTCGGTCCTTTCAAGAATTTTAACTTAATAATTCTACTTGAAAATATTGAACAAAATTAAATTATTTTATATCCCTAAAACCTATTTTTATAACTAGAATTTAAATCTAATAAACACACTGAAAATATTAAAGAAGTTAAATTATTTATGTCCCGAAAACTTATATTATAATTATAGAAAACCCCTATTACACTATAGTCTTGAGAAAGAGAAAATAAATGAATCTCTTTCTCTCTGTGTATCTGTTTCATGTGTGACATCTTTGGGGGTTGTGGCAATTAGACATAATTACTTTATAGTAGCTGGTTAAATTCCCAGTGCCACAATAACTAAAAGGTTATAAGTCTAAGAAAATCCTGCTAAAAGTACAACTGTTGAAAACTGAATACTACTACAGAAGGTATGTTGTCATAAAGGAAAAGAAAATATTTGCCTTTGCTCTATGAAGAGGTAGTTAATACTATAGAATTGAACAGACATGCATTACTGAACATGGAGAAATGAGAAGAAAGTTCAAGTTTTGGCCATAGAATTCCTGTTATTAATAAAGTATTGTAAAGTTCCAAAGTAGAAATTTTCCACCATAGAACATTTTTTACCATCAAATTTCCTTAACTCTAAATTTTGAAATCAGTTTGGACAAGTCAGAATTGCTGAAAAATTGTATTGTAATTAAAATTAGACTCATTAATTTGAACATTTCATCTCTAAATCCTGTTTTGACAGCATCTCCAGAAAGCAATTATTGATGTATCCTGAAAAAACTTAATTAATCACAGTTTTGTCATTTACAACTGTCTGGGTGGAAATTATGATATAATGGTATCAGACAAAGAATCATTTTACTGATAGTTGCTGGCTTAGGTTTCTGTTTGTCTCAGCTACAGATTATTACCTTCTTTAACCTTTAGCATGCTATATAAATTGTCGTCTGCTGGAAATGTCGTCTGCTAAAATTGTAAAGTTCATTCAATTTGCTCCAAAATTGGAAGAAATATTGTCAGAGTAGCAAACAGCTTGGAACCTGATCAGACACCGATTTAATAGGCGTCTGATCTGTTTCCAAGCTGTTTGCAAAGGCTGTTAAATTCGCCTGCAGCAGGCTAAGTGTTAAGAAGAGCTGTGTACTTTAAAGTTACTGTTTGATCCAGCTTTCCTGTAACATGTGTTTTTTTTTTGCTCTTTTTAACCTTTACCCTGCTAAATTTGTAAACTGGACTGGTCCATCATTCCATTTGGACAATACCATTTATTATTTGAAGGGGTGTTTGCTGCAAATTTACTGACCGAATAGCGAACAGTGCAGGAATGAATTTATCGATGAAAAACTACTGTGATAGGCCAAATGCTTCTTAACTTCATGCATGTCTTTGGCATCCCGAGTTGTCTTCAAAGGGCAATTTACATGACTCTTAACTTTTATTATACTCCCACCAAAGTTGGATTTATAGGAGCTATATAGGAATCACTTTGTCCCATCCCATCCATCCCTATCCTGTGTCATCTCATACTGTGCCATCCAGTCCCATCTATGGAACTGATACAGATATCATTTTGAAACTTACAGTATGTTTGTAGGATCATAAAGCATGTTCACATACCAGGTCCCATAACTCTTGATTTTTGTTTTGACAAAATTGTATTAACTTTTTAATTGGAACATTTCCAAAAATTGACATTTTCTTCTATATTTCTGAAACCTATTCATGCACTTGATTGAAAGTTGACGTAATAAAATTATGTAAATTTGTACATCAAGTTCCATTACTCTTGCTTTTATTTTAACAAATTTATTCAACATCTTGACAAATAAAATGTGTAAAAATTGATGTTTTCTTTAAATATTTCTGAAACGGGTAAAGATATTGCATTTGAACACCGAAACAGTTTGCAAGGATCTTAAGGCAAGTTCATATACAAGTTACCATGATTCTGATTTCTGTTCTGACAAAATCATTCCCATTTTTCACTGAAAATGTCCACAGGTTCACACTTTCCTCATGTATTACTGAAATCTGTCCATGCATTTGATTGAAATTTCAAACAAACCTTTAAGATCAAAATGTTTGTTTATGTAGCAAGTTCCATAACTCTAAAAATTTAATCCCCCGCCAAAAGCAGAGGGATATAGTTTTGGCATTGTCCATCCATCCATCCAGAGCCATATCTTGGAAGTGGTTTTGAATATTTTTATAAAACTTCATATACATGTTTGCCACTACAGTAAACCTCACTTATAAGGAACTCGGATATAAGCAACACTCGGTTATAAGGAACAGTTTTCAATTCCCCGATCTAATTCCTTCTTTATTGTACCCCCCCGACAACAAAATTGTAAGGGGGGGTATACTGGTTTCAGGTTGTCTGTCTGTCTGTCTGGCCGTCTGGCCGTAGACGCAATCTTGTGCGCACCATCTCTCCTTATCCCCTTGACAGAATTTAATGAAACTTCACACAAGTGATCAATACCAACAGTAGTTGTGCATGGCGCATGTAAGGTTCTTTTAGAAAAAAAATTTGCAGAGTTATGGGACTTTGTTTTTTTGTTACTATACTATATACATAGACATAATCTTGTGCGCACCATCTCTCCTCATCCCCTTGACACAATTTAATGAAACTTCACACAAGTGATCAGTACCAACAGTAGTAGTGCATGGGGCATGTTAGGTTCTTTTAGAAAAAAAATTGGCAGAGTTATGGGACTTCGTTTTTTTGTTACTATACTATATACATAGACACAATCTTGTGCGCACCATCTCTCCTCATCCCCTTGACACAATTTGATGAAACTTCACACAAGTGATCAGTAACAACAGTAGTTGTGCATGGGGCATGTTAGGTTCTTTCAGAAAAAAAATTTGCAGAGTTATGGGACTTTGTTTTTTTGTTACTATACTATATACATAGACACAATTTTGTGCGCACCATCTCTCCTCATCCCCTTGACACAATTTAATGAAACTTCACACAAGTGATCAGTAACAATAGTAGTTGTGCATGGGGCATGTAAGGTTCTTTCAGCGACAAAAATTGCAGAGTTATGGGACTTTGTTTCTTGTTAACTAACTATGTACATACAGTCTGCATATGCAATCTTGTGCGTGCCTAGTCTACCAAACCCTTACACACAATTTAATGAAACTTCACACAAGTGATCAGTACCAACCCTAGTTGTGCATGCTGCATGTTACATTCTTTTAGATAAATATTCCGCATAGTTATGGGACTTTGTTTTTTGTTACTATACTGTATACATACAGTCTATATACATACAGTCCACATAATTATGCAATCTTGGTGCATCAAATTACAATGTACTGTGTCAGTGCATGCGGGGGGTACATTCATCACCTTTAGTGATAGCTCTAGTTCAATGTAAGAATCCTCAGTTATAGGGAACTCGGTTATAAGGAACACTCGGTTATAAGGAACATTTTTTCCAGTCCCAAAGTATGAAATTCAGTGGAAAACCCCTCAATTATAGCGAACAGACATAGAGAATAAAAATTATTGAAAATCGGAAATAAACAGGAGAATCGCTGATGACGTCAGAGTAATCTCGGCACTTTCACACGCTTTCATGCGTTTGAATAAAAACAAATGATTTCATTTCTATGATCTTTAGTTTGTTAATTCAAGGATACAATAAAAAGAAAATATATAATATCATCATTAACATTTATCAAATACTGCACGATAGTAGACTTGGGATTGTAATATTGGTCATTATTAGTCTAGTTTCGTCACGATGGAAATATCCTTATAAATGTGCTAATTATGCGTGATTAACAATGGCAAACAGTCCAGTTTACCTAATTTCCAATTGTAAAAATTATAGCAGGTGCTAAAATAGAAAATAGCAAAATTATAGGTATAATTTACACTTTAATCATTATGTAAGACGCTGTTGTCTAGTGTCTGCAAAATGGAAAATTGAACATTTATTTAGTATTAATGCCTATTCACATAACATGCAGTAGAGCAAGTTAAGGGGCGTAACTGCAACATATTTTAAAGTTATAATGTAGCGCTCACTAAAAAAGAAGATAGAAATAACCAACATAAAATAAGCAAAAACTACGGTCATTCTTACCGATGTACATTTTGGCTTAGTTTAGGTTTAAAGACCGTGTTTCAATACTTTTTCAGTCACATGCAGGCAGTTTACCTTACCATCTCTCCAGAAAAGGACCTGTACTAGACTCGCAACTTTCTCACATACAGATTTATGGTCGGCCCGTAGTGTGAACACATAGCCCTTTTCAAACGTCAGTCAAATAGTGTTCGCTATACAAATTGTGTTCGTTATACAAACCTCGGTTACAAGGAACTAGTTCGCTATATGGATATAAGGAACCTCGGTTATAAGGAACAAATGTTAGAGGTCCCAAGCTCCTTATAAGTGAGGTTTACTGTATAGGGAAATGTGGCACGTCAAGTTCTGTCAGATTGCCCAAGTAACTCCAGAGTTATGGCCCGTAGTATTTGTGATGTTGAATAGAAGGACACTTTTTCTACTGAAAGGATTTTAATACAACTTGGTACAATTCTATGTCATAAAGAGGAATTGAAAGACACATGCTCTGATAATAATAAAGTTACATGAATTTTTGATTAATTTGATTAATTTTATGATTAAAGACTATAATTTTTAAAGTCAGTGAAGGGAATTCAGAGTAACTTGACACAATGATAAGTAAATACGACATCGCCAGAATTTTACACAGTAAATCTTGGCCATCAAATTGACACTTTTAAAGATACCTGAAAATTCAAAAGAATCCTTCTGCCATCTCTAGAGACCTTTTAAATGATATATATTGGCAACAGTTCACACAAAAAAATTTGTTATGGATTTGGTGGATCAGACAGTAGGCATTTGTCTCTTGTTGATGACAAGTTTGATCTTTCCCTAGAGAAAGCTCTGAAACTTATCAAAGATTGTAGTGTCTGAAGTATATTTCAATGAGGTAGCTGGTATATTATACATTCTAATCAGTGCCACCTTTCAAATAAAAGCTACAGAACATGTTCTACTGTTAATCAAGTTGGATAGCAGCACACTGAATATTAAAACACTTCAAATTGTCAAATACCTTATGTCCAGTCAGTAACTGGAGAATAAGCCAAACTCCATAGGATAATTACCTGTGGTCAGTAGGTGACCTTACTGCTTTAAAGATTAGTAGGTCAAAAGTTAAGGCTACAGTGACCTTGAGACTGGAGACTGTTTCCACTGAAAAAAAATACATTTGCCTACAGTCATGGAACTTCACACGATGATTGCCTGTGGTCAGTAGGTGACCCCTTTTACTTTTATGGTCAGAAGGTTAAGTTATCATGGGTGGTGAGTGGGTGGGGGAGGGGGCATACATGTTTTACAAACAGCTCTTGTTTTAAAAATGATACTTTCTGAAAATACATTTATCTGCTGATGCTTACTTTATTCAGACTATTTTTTTTTTCAAGTTTGCTGAGTTAAAGGCCCTTTGGCAGTACACATGCTCAGATCAAGGTCAGGTTGCTCGACGATGCAGTCAGCTGTGGATACAGTTACTGAAGGAACAATGTGCAGATTTCACCTATGTTCTCAACGGGTTCTTAAATCAAGTACCAACCTCAAAGTAAGTAAGCCAATATTGGACTTTTTAACTGCATTGAAATCTACCTCCAAATAAATAAAAAAAACTTGGAAGCGAAGAATTCAACCAAGCATAGATGTTCATGAGAGGTAATGAAAACTCTAGCACTCCTTATGACCCATAGCACTAGCTTAAGGTGAATTTTGATTTGCAGATTTCTTGTAATGACTCCATGATACCAAAGGATAAAGTATAACTAAGAAAATATAACACTGAGCAATGCAGTATCCAGACATGAAGAAGTAATGCATCAGGATGGGTTAATGATAGAAGGAGTTAATTAACAAGTCAACATTAATTTTGCTTGATTAATTCAAACAATAATCTGAGCTATTCTACTCGCCCTGGGGTCAGCGTCGCACCTTGGTTAAAGTTTTGCATGCAAGTACGTATAGCTCTCATTTAAAGGCATATAGCTTTGAAACTTAGTTTTAGCTCAACTATTCGAAGAATAAGTAGAGCTATCCTACTCACCACGGGGTCGGCATCGGCGTCACACCTTGGTTAAGTTTTTCGTACCAGTCCACATTTTGACAAAGTCTTTTGAGATAAAGCTTTGAAAATTTCAACATTTGTTTACCATCATCATGGCCAGTTATAGGAGCACATAACTCCATCAAGGATTTTGGCTGAATTATGGCCCCTTTTGACTTAGAAATCATGGTTAAGTTTTTCGTACCAGTTCATATTTTGACAAAGTCTTTTTAGATAAAGCTTTGAAACTTTCAACACTTGTTTACCATCACCATGTCCAGTTATAGGCAAGAGCACATAACTTCATCAAGGATTTTGGCTGAATTATGGCCCTTTTTGACTAAGAAATCTGGGTTAATATTTCGTACCAGTTCATATTTTGACAAAGTCTTTTGAGATAAAGCTTTGAAACTTTCAGCACCTGTTTACCATCACCATGTCCAGTTATAGGCAAGAGTACATAACTCTATCAAGAATTTTGGCTGAATTATGGCCCCTTTTGACTTAGAAATCTTGGTTAAGTTTTTCATACCAGTTCATATTTTTTGTAAAGGTTTGACATATGGCTTTGAAACTTTTATCACTTGTTTAGTATAATAGTCTCTATCTGTAGGAAAGAGAACATAACTCTGTCATCTATTTTGGCTGAATTATGGCCCTTTTTGGACTTTGAAAATGGTTCTGTTTTCATACATGTCCATGTTTTGTCAAAACTATTTGACATATGGCTTTTAAACTTTGAACACTTGTTTATCATTATGATTTCCATCTGTAGGCAAGAGTACATAACTATTTTGACTGAATTATGGCCCTTTTTGGACTTTGAAATTGGCTCATATATTGCCATTTAGTGCAAGACTTATCGAAATCAAAGTAATACAGGAACATTGTTTGTCTAATCTATTTATTTCTTTTGTCTGAATATCCGTGGAAATATTTTGACCCCATTCTTCAATCAATTCTTCGAATAGTCGAGCGCGCTGTCATCAGACAGCTCTTGTTTTCTTTGTACTAATTGAAACTTAACATGTTTCTTCAGGGTTTATAAAACTAGGTCATAGCATCAAGACCCATAACTCTCACATGTATTTTGCAAAATTGTCACCTTTTGAACTTAAAAATTTCTGGTTAAAGATTTGCATGCAAGTTACCATATCCAAAATAATGCAGATACCAGAATAAGTAGAGCTATCCTACTCACCACGGCGTCGGCGTCAGCGTCACACCTTGGTTAAGTTTTTCGTACCAGTCCACTTTTTGACAAAGTCTTTTGAGATAAAGCTTTGAAACTTTCAACACTTGTTTACCATCACCATGTCCAGTTGTAGGCAAGAGTACATAACTCTATCAAGGATTTTGAGTTATGACCCCTTTTAACTTAGAAATCTTGGTTAACTTTTTTGTACCAGTTCACATTTTGTGTAAAGTGTTTGACATATGGCTTTGAAACTTTTATCACTTGTTTATTATAACAGTCTCTATCTGTAGGCAAGAGTACATAACTCTGTCAACTATTTTGACTGAATTATAGCCCTTTTTGGACTTGGAAATTGGTACAATTTGTGTACAAGTCCATGTTTTGTCAAAACTATTTGACATGTGGCTTTGAAAGTTTGCACAATTGTTCATCATCATGATTTATATCTGTAGGCAAGAGTACGTAACTCTGTCAACTATTTTGGCTGAATTATGGCCCTTTTTTGACTTGGAAATTGGTTTAGTTTTCATACAAGTCAATGTTTTGTCAAAGCTATTTGACATGTGGCTTTGAAACATTTAACACTTGTTTATCATCATGATTTCCATCTGTAGGCAAGAGTACATAACTCTGTCAACTATTTTGGCTAAATTATGGCCCTTTTTGGACTTGGAAATCAGTGAAGTTTTTCGTACCAGTCTATATTATGCCTAACCTGTTTGTCATATGGCTTTGAAACTTTGACCACTTGTTTACCTTCATAGTCTACTTACCTAGGACAAGGACTTGAGCTCAGTTATGGCCCTTTTCTGGACATAGAAATTAGTTAGGTTTCGCATACCATTCGATATTTTGTCTATCAACTGTTAGATATATGGCTTTGACACTTTGAACACTTGCTTACCAACATGGTCACACATTGCCCAAATCCACAAATGCAGGTACATTGTTTGTCTTATCTGTTCCTTTTCTTTTGTCTGAAAATCTCAGGTAATATTTTGACCCTATACTTCTATCAAATGCTTCGAATAGTCGAGCGCGCTGTCAACAGACAGCTCTTGTTATTTTTCCTTGTCCACATATTCTGTCTTCTGTAGTGCATTTCTCAAAACGTGTTTGACCTAGAATCATCAAACATTATTATTAATCAGCATGTGAAGTTTTGCACCTCAAGTTTTGTTTGGAATTTCACTCAGCCAGATTTGAGTTACTGCCCTTGACTTAAAAAAGTATGTATAAAAGAACCTTAGTCTTGCCGTACCTATCACAAAAAGTATTTTACCTGGAGTTATGAAACATTGGAGAATAGTAACATCGGATGTGAAGTTGTGCACCTGGTGTTCTGTTTGGTATTTCACTGAGCCACACTCATTATGGAAGTTGTGCATCTGCAGTTTTATTTGTGATTTATCCCCTCCTTCTACATAAAAAGATACTCTGTCAGTTTCTTCATCTTGTGTTTCTTGGTGATGTTTTGTAGTATCCATACCAGCCTCTCCCATCTCCTGGATGACCCATGTCAAGGTAATATAAGTGTTCTGAGTCTTGCATTGTCAACAAGCAACATAAGACCCTACAGTGACAGAAGTTGGGGCACCTTTTTAGCTCACCTGAGCACGAAGTGCTCAAGGAGTGGTATTGTGACCTGTTATTGTCCCGCTTCAGTCGTGCATCATCTGTCATCCATCAACATTTGCTTTCTGAACACTCTAAGGCCACAGTTGTGACCCAATATTTATGAAACTTGGTCAGAATGTGTGTCTTGATGATCTTTAGGATAAGTTCGAATCTGGGTCATGTGGGGTCAAAAACTAGGTCAGTAGGCCAGATCAAAGAAAAAGCTTATGAACACTCATTAGGCCAGACAAAAGGGAAATCTTGACCAGGATTTAATTTTGAAACTGATGAGAATTGGTCAGAATGTTTGTCTTGATGACATTTAGGTCAAGATCGAATCTGGGTCATGTTGGGTCAAAAACTAGGTCACCCAGTCAGATCAAAGGAAAAGCTTGTGGACACTCTAGAGGCCACAGTTGTGACTCAATCTTTACAAAACTTGGTCAGAATGTTTGTCTTGATGATCTCTTTCAAATTTGAAACTGGGTCATGTGGGGTCAAAAACTATGTCCCTAGGCGAGATCAAAGGAAAATTTTGCTAACACTCTAGAGACCACATTTTAAGTTTGAAACTCATGAGAATTGGTTAAAATGTTTGTCTTGATGACCTCTAGGTCAAGTTTGAATCTGGGTCATGTTGGGTCAAAAACTAGGTCATCCAGTCAAATCGAAGGAAAAAAGCTAACTCTCTAGTGGCCCCGTTTATAACCATATTTTCATGAAATTTGGTCAAAATATTTAGCTTGATGATCTTTAGCCAATTTCAAATCTGGGTTGTCTGGGGTCAAAAACTAGGTCACCTGTTGAAATAAAAGAAAACCTTGTGTTTGCAATAGGGGCTGCACTTTTCATGTGAGTGCATGAAACTTTGTCAGAATGTTTGTCTGCATGAAATCTCGAATGAATTTTTATCTGGGTCACGTGGGGTTAAAAACTATGTCACCATGTCAAATCAAAGAATAAGCTTGTTTACACTCTAGAGGGCCACATTTTTAGCTCACCCATCATGTAGTGACAAGGTGAGCTTTTGTGATCGCCCTTTGTCCGTCATCCATCGTATGGCGTCCATCTGTCGTCTGTCCACAATTTCTTGTGAACATGATAGAGACCACATTTTGCAACCAATTTTAATCAAACTTGCACACAACTTGTATTGGCATAATATCTCGGTTCTCTCCGAAAACTGGCCAGATCCCATCATGGGTTCCAGAGTTATGGCCCCTTAAAGGGCCAATATTTGCTATTTTGGCTTGTGAACACGATAGAGAACACATTTTGCAATCAATTTTAATCAAACTTCCACATAACTTGTATTGGCATAATATCTTGGTTCCTTTCGAAAACTGGCCAGATCCCATCATGGGTTCCAGAGTTATGGCCCCTTAAAAGGCCAAAATTTGCTATTTTGGCTTGTGAACACGATAGAGACCACATTTTGCAATCAATTTTAATCAAACTTCCACATAACTTGTATTGGCATTATATCTCGGTTCCTTTCGAAAACTGGCCAGATCCCATCATGGGTTCCAGAGTTATGGCCCTTTAAAGGGCCAAAATTTGCAAGATTGGCCTTTGCAGCCATATAGACACTCCATTTATGGTTTGATTTAAAATTAAATTGCAAAATATTTTTAACAACAATAGATCTTGGATTCCATGATGAATCTGTCAGATCCAGTCATAGGTTCCAGAGTTACAGCCCCTGATTGATCCCTGAAAGAGCCAAAATTATAATTTTTACCTTGTGGACATGATAGAAGTGACATTTTACGTTTAAATTTAACCACACTTACACATAACTTAAGTCACAATAAGATCTCACTTTCTTTGGAAAACTGGCTAGATTCCAATGTGGGTACTAGAGTTGCTGCCCCTGAAAGGGGCAATATTTTCTATTTTGGCTCTTTCAGCCATATAGAGGTTTAATTATGTCTCCCCCAGGAGACATATTGTTTTTGCCCTGTCCGTCCCTCCGTCCGTCCATCCGTACGTCACACTTCATTTCCGAGCAATAACTGGAGAACCATTTGACCTAGAACCTTCAAACTTTATAGGGTTGTAGGGCTGCTGGAGTAGACGACCCCTATTGTTTTTGGGGTCACTCCGTCAAAGGTCAAGGTCACAGGGGCCTGAACATTGAAAACCATTTCCGATCAATAACTAGAGAACCACTTGACCCAGAATGTTGAAACTTCATAAGATGATTGGTCATGAAGAGTAGATGACCCCTATTGATTTTGGGGTCACTCCGTCAAAGGTCAAGGTCACAGGGGCCTGAACATTGAAAACCATTTCCGATCAATAACTAGAGAACCACTTGACCCAGAATGTTGAAACTTCATAGGATGATTGGTCATGAAGAGTAGATGACCCCTATTGATTTTGGGGTCACTCCGTCAAAGGTCAAGGTCACAGGGGCCTGAACATTGAAAACCATTTCCGATCAATAACTAGAGAACCACTTGACCCAGAAGGTTGAAACTTCATAGGATGATTGGTCATGAAGAGTAGATGACCCCTATTGATTTTGGGGTCACTCCGTCAAAGGTCAAGGTCACAGGGGCCTGAACATGGAAAACCATTTCCGATCAATAACTGGAGAACCACTTCACCCAGAATGTTGAAACTTCATAGGATGATTGTACATGCAAAGTAGATGACCCCTATTGATTTTGGGGTGACTCCATTAAAGGTCAAGGTCACAGGGGCCTGAACATTGAAAACCATTTCCGGTCAGTAACTTAAGAACCACTTGACCCAGAATGTTGAAACTTAATAGGATGATTGGTCATGCAGAGTAGATGACCCCTAACGATTTTGGGGTCACTCTATGAAAGGTCAAGGCCACAGGGCCTGAACATTGAAAACCATTTCCGGTCAGTAACTTGAGAACCACTTGACCTAGAATGATGAAACTTCATAGGATGATTGGTCATGCAGAGTAGAAGACCCCTAACGATTTTGGGGTCACTCTGTTAAAGGTCAAGGCCACAGGGGCCTGAACATGGAAAACCATTTCCAATCAATAACTTGAGAACCTCTCGACCCAGAATGTTCAAACTTCATAGGATGATTGTTCATACAGAGTAAATGACCCTATTGTTTTTGGGGTCACTCCGTTAAAGGTCAAGGTCACAGGAGCCTGAACATTGATAACCAGTTCCGATCAATAACTTGAGAACCACTTGACCCAGAATGTTGAAACTTCATAGAATGATTGAACATGCAGAGTAGATGACCCCTATTGATTTTGGAGTCAGTCAATTAAAGGTCAAGGTCACAGTGGCCTGTTCATGTAAAATCATTTTTTGGAAACAACTTGAGAACCACTTGACCTACAATGTTGAAACTTAATAGGATGATTGGACATGCAGAGTAGATGACCCCTATTTATTTTGAGGTCACTTGATCAAAGGTCACGGTCACAGGAGCCTGAACAGTGACTTGAGAACCACTAGGCCAAGAGTGTTGAAATTTAGTGGGATGACTGGACATGCCAAGTAGATGATCCTTAGTGCAGCCAACCATCAGTGTCTCTTTGACTTTCGCTCCTGACCCCTATTGACTTCTTGCCTATAGGACTTTGCATTGGGGGAGACATGCGCTTTTTTACAAAAGCATTTTCTAGTTTATGCTTTGATATGATACAAACTTGCACAGAATGTTTATCTTGATGATCTCAAGGTCAAGTTCGAAACTGCACCATGTGGGGTCAAAAACTAGGTCAACAGGTCAAAACAAAGGAAAAGCTTGTTAACACCCTAGAGGCCATATTTTTGACCATATCTGCATGAAACTTGGTCAGAATGTTTATCTTGATGATTCCTATACCAGATTCAGAACTGGGTCATATGGGGTCATAAACTAGGTCATCCCGTCAAATCAAAGGAAAAGCTTGTTAACAATATTGAGGCCACATTTATGACCCTGTCTTAATGAAACTTGGTCAGAATGTTTATCTTGATAATTCCTAGGACAAGTTCGAAACTGGGTCATATGGGGTCAAAAACTAGGTCACCACCCAAGTCAAAGGAAAAGCTTGTTAACACTGTAGAGACCACATTTATGACCCTATCTTCATGACACTTGGTCAGAATGTTTATCTTGATGATTCCAAGGCCAAGTTTAACAGGCATGCAATATAGGGCCATCATGGCCCTCTTGTTTTTTTATCATAAAGTCTTGAATGATTTCAGATCTGGGTCACATGGGTCCATAAACTAGGTCACTAGGTCAAATCAAAGGAAAAGCTTGTATACACTCTAGAGGCCTATTTTTTGCTCCAATCTTCCCAAAACTTTGTCAGAATGTTTGTTTTATGGAATCTTGGACATGTATGCAAACCCCATGTTCCTATCTCAAAGGTCAAGGTCACAGTTGGAGGTCTAAGGTCAAATTGAAGTTTGTCCGAACCATAACTTTGACCTGCATGGACCAATCTTGTTTATATTTGGCATGAATGTTTACCTCAATGAGAAGGAGTGTCATGCGCAAACGCCATGTTCCTATCTCAAAGGTTAAGGTCACAGTCGGAGGTCAAAGGTCAAATTGAAGTTTGTCCGGAGCATTTCTTCTTCATGCATGGTGGGATTTTGATGTAACTTGGCATGAATGTTCACCATAATGAGACGGATTGTCATGCCTAAGAACCAGGTCCCTAGGTCTAAGGTCAAGGTCACACTTAGGGGCCAAAGGTCAGATACAAGAATGACATTGTCTGGAGCATGTCTTCTTAATGCATAAGGGGATTTTGATGTAACTTGGCACATTTGTTCAACACCATGAGGCAGCCTTGTTTTTAGAATTACTTCCCTTTGTTTTACTATAGATAGCTTATATTGTACATTTTTAGCTCACCTGTCACATAGTGACAGGGTGAGCTTTTGTGATCTCTCTTCGTCCGTCCACAATCTCTTGTCTGCACGATAGTGGTTTCATTTATGATTTTATTTTAACCAAACTTGCACACAACTTGTATCACCATAAGATCTTGGTTCCTTTCTTGAACTGGCTAGATCCCATTATCGGTTCCAGAGTTATGGCCCCTGAAAGGGCCAAAATTAGCTATTTTGACCTTGTCTGCACAATAGCAGCTTTATTTATGATTTGATTTTTACCAAACTTGCACACAACTTGTATCACTGTATGATCTTGGTTCCTTTCTTGAAATGGCCAGATCCCATTATGGGTTCCAGAGTACTGGCCCCTGAAAGGGCCAAAATTAGCTATTTTGACCTTGTCTGCACAATAACAGCTTCATTTATGATTTGAATTTAATCAAACTTGCACACAACTTGTATCACCATAAGATCTCGGTTTCTTTCTTGAACCGGCCAGATCCCATAATGGGTTCCAGAGTTATGGCTACTGATAGGGCCAGAATTAGCTATTTTGACCTTGTCTGCACAATAGCAGCTTCATTTATGATTTGATTTTAATCAAACTTGCACACAACTTGTATCACCACAAGATCTTGGTTCCCTTCTTAAACTGGCCAGATTCCATCATGGGTTCCAGAGTTATGGCCCCTTAAAGGTCCAAAATTGGCTATTTTGGCTTTTGCAGCCATATAGAGACTTCATTATGGTTATATTTGATACAAACTTCCAAAATATCTTCAACAACAATAAATCTTGGATTCCATGACAAATCAGATCCAGTCATAGGTTCCAGAGTTATTTTATATCTGATTACCTCCCCTGATTGTAATCAAAATGGATTTATATCAGTAAGTACTTATAGGACTTATTTGAAATTTCATTATTGTCATTAGTTGGACTGAGCCAATCAGGGTAGATAACTATGGACTGATTTATGTCAAATTACCTCCCTTTCTTTCAAATGAAAATGGGTATATCTCCGTAACTAATGAAGATACTGATCCGAAATTTCATTTATGTCAACAGATTTATTTGGCAGATCCTTCTTTTGTTGACTTACAATAATTTTTTTTAATTACTTCCCTTTTACGTCACTATAAATAGCTTATTTATAATAACTTTTTTATTATTGGCCATAGGGAAAAACCGAGACCACTTTTCTGTGGTACAATATGGATGGTACCTCCAATTTTTAGGTGTATTTTGACATATCTGTACCTTGTAAGAATTTTTTTTTTCTTTTTGGTTAAATTTCTTTCCTTTGTTGTTGCTGTCCTTTGGACTTAGATATTTTTTCTGTGGACCTTCTTGTTCTCAAGTGCAATGATAACAGGTGAGCGATATAGGGCCATCATGGCCCTCTTGTTTATTACTGGGCCCCATGTGGTTCTGGGACGATCTATGTATGAAAAGAATTGAATCCACTGCCTTACCCTTGCATGATCGTAAGAGGCGATTAATAGGGTCTAACACTTGGTTTTGCTGTAACTTTGATTCCATACCCATACCTCATGTTTTTATTTCAATGTAAAGGAGATGCGGAACCAAAATTTGTAGTCCTATTTGGCACCATATAACCTATACTGTGTTGGTGGGCCGTAAAACCCAAGTAAATAAATAAATAAATTTTTATTACTGGCCATGGGGAAAAATTGAGACCACTTTTCTGTGGTACAACATGCATGTTACATCCAATTTTTAGGTGTATTTTGACCTATCTTTATCTGGTAAAGAGTTTTGTGTGGACTTATATTATATAGATTTCTTGTTATAATTGGTCAAAAAGATTCCATATGCAAATACAGGTGCTAGTGTAAGTCAGTTCTGACACCGCCAAATAGTATAATGAATGTTACTTTTTTAGACAGCTGGCAGGCTCGACATTCTGCCCATGGGCATGCAGAATGTATTTCTAGTTGGTCCAGTCTTAATGAAAATTGGTCAGAACATTTGTCTCCATGAAATCACTAGGTCAAACATATTTACACTGTTATGGTGTGTTTCTCAGGTGAGAGACCTAGGGCCATCTTGGCCTGCTTGTTCCTTTAGACACACAACTAGTTTAATAACAACATTATCTGTCTTCTTTTATGTTTGTAGTTTTTTTTTGTGATAGATATAAAAAATGCAATTTCCTGGAATAACACATAGTATAGGCAGCTGTCTTTGTGTGCCTCAGCGTAGCTACAGCATTACAGAGACATAAATCTCCTCTACAGTGTCACTGTACCTACTGACAGAAAATACTGTTACCCAGCATGAAACAAGAAGGACTGGAAAATATTTACAATGCTTTCATACCAAATGTCAGTCAAATTGAGTCACAAAAAACCAGGAAATGCAATTTCAGAGATATCATCATGGTGTCAATCAAAGTCAATGTTTTAGATCTTCAAACATGTTAATATTAGAGGAGAGCTTCCAAGTCTTAAATATTCATTCAAAAGCAACATTTAGTTGTCTTTATGCATATGTAAAAACTAATTATCTGATACTGTGGAAGCATTTAATTTTGTCAGCATAAAAAGTTATGCCTTTAGCCAATTTTATTGGCACATTCCAATCTTAAATTAAGACAAAATTAATGAAAAGTTTGTGTGAACATTATCTATTTGCTTGGATTGTTTTTTGTTGACTGATTAGCCTGAGGCCTCCGTGCGAGTGGTAGAGTCGTTGATTTCAACCATTTGCCCTCATCGATGTGGGTTCGAAACCTCATTTGGGCTAGAATTCTTCACGTGAGAAGCATCCACTGCTTACGGAAGGTCGTGGTTCTACCCAGGTGCCCGCTCGTGATGAAAGTATGCACGGAGGGGCACCTGGGGTCTTCCTCCACCATTAAAGCTGGAAAGTCGCCATATGACCTAAAATTGTGTCGGTGCGACGTTAAACCCAACAAAATAAATAAAATGATTTAGCCTGGAAAAAAGATAATATTTTACAGTAAGTGAAGAATGTGTACATAAGGAGTTATATAATGAATATGAGAAATATGCACACATTCTTTGATATAAAGATAGCCTGTACAACTGAACTGAGATATATTTCAGGAATCTGTATGGTACTGTATTTTGAATGATCTGCAATATATTTTAGGAATCTGTTTGGTACTGTATTTTAATGATCTGCAGTATATTTCAGGAATCTGTATGGTACTGTAATTTAAATATGCAATATATTTCAGGTATCTGTATGGTACTGTATTTGGAATGATCTGCAGTATATTTTAGGAATCTGTATGGTACTGTATTTTGAATGATCTGCAGTATATTTTAGGAATCTGTATGGTACTGTAATTTAAATATGCAATATATTTCAGGTATCTGTATGGTACTGTAATTTGAATGATACTGTGAAATCTTTAATATTCATGGGGGGCTAATTTTCGTGGTTGAGTCAATCCACGATATTTAATCCCAACGCACAAGTAAAACTCCCATTCATTTTATGTTCAAAAGTTGAAACCCACAAATTCATATCCCAAAGAAATTGCCGTTTTGACCAAAACCATGAAATTTCATGCCCACGAAATTAAATGATTTTACAGTATGCAATATATTTCAGGACTCCGTATGGTACTGTATTTTGAATGATCTGTAGTATATTTCAGGAATCTGTATGGTACTGTATTTTGAATGATCTGTAGTATATTTCAGGAATCTGTATGGTACTGTATTTTGAATGATCTGCAGTAAATTTCAGGAATCTGTATGGTACTGTATTTTGGGTGATCTGCAGTATATTTCAGGAATCTGTATGGTACTGTATTTGGAATGATCTGCAGTATATTTCCGGAATCTGTATGGTACTGTATTTGGAATGATCTGCAGTATATTTCAGGAATCTGTATGGTACTGTAATATGAGTGATCTGCAGTATATTTCAGGGATCTGTATGGTACTATATTTGGAATGATCTGCAGTATATTTCAGGGATCTGTATGGTGCTGTATTTGGAATGATCTGCAGTATATTTTGGGAATCTGTATGGTGCTGTATTTGGAATGATCTGCAGTATATTTCGGGAATCTGTATGGTGCTGTATTTGGAATGATCTGCAGTATATTTCGGGAATCTGTATGGTGCTGTATTTGGAATGATCTGCAGTATATTTCGGGAATCTGTATGGTGCTGTATTTGGAATGATCTGCAGTATATTTCGGGAATCTGTATGGTGCTGTATTTGGAATGATCTGCAGTATATTTCAGGAATCTGTATGGTACTGTGTTTGGAATGATCTGCAGTATATTTCAGGAATCTGTATGGTACTGTGTTTGGAATGATCTGCAGTATATTTCAGGAATCTGTATGGTACTGTGTTTGGAATGATCTGCAGTATATTTGAGGAATCTGTATGGTACTATATTTGGAATGATCTGCAGTATATTTCAGGAATCTGTATGGTACTATATTTTGAATGATCTGCAGTATATTTCAGGAATCTGTATGATTTTTAAACAATATCATAGGAATAATTATATTGGGTACATCTCAAGATACTGACATTTACAGAATGGACACGATGAATGCTGTATGTCACGTAAGTTACTCACAGCAGAAATTGGCACCTTTTCTCAAAGTAGAAACAAAATTTAGCACTACAAAGCAAAAAGTGCTCCAAAATGATGTCTGCAAAGTTAACAACCTAGAAATAGCATTAGAAGGAAATTAGTGTACAACTTGACTGAACTATGTTAAGTGCACCTAAAGGCATTATAGCAGGCACACAATTGGACATCTGGAAAGAACCACAAACCTTCTGTAAGTCAGATCATTCAAAATATAGTACCATACAGATTCCAGAAATATACTGCAGATCATTCCAAATACAGTACCATACAGATTCCGGAAATATACTGCAGATTATTCCAAATACAGCACCATATAGATTCCCAAAATATTCTGCAGATCATTCCAAATACAGCACCATACAGATTCCCAAAATATACTGCAGATCATTCCAAATACAGCACCATACAGATTCATAATTCAAAATATAGTACCATACAGATTCCTGAAAACCTGTCCGCCATTATGTATGGTGCTGTATTTGGAATGATCTGCAGTATATTTCCGGAATCTGTATGGTACTGTATTTGGAATGATCTGCAGTATATTTCTGGAATCTGTATGGTGCTGTATTTGGAATGATCTGCAGTATATTTTGGGAATCTGTATGGTGCTGTATTTTGAATGATCTGCAGTATATTTCAGGAATCTATATGGTGCTGTATTTGGAATGATCTGCAGTATATTTCCGGAATCTGTATGGTTCTGTATTTGGAATGATCTGCAGAATATTTCAGGAATCTGTATGGTACTGTATTTGGAATGATCTGCAGTATATTTCAGGAATCTGTATGGTACTGTAATATGAGTGATCTGCAGTATATTTCAGGAATCTGTAAGTATATTTGAGGAATCTATATGGTACTGTATTTTGAATGATCTGCAGTATATTTCAGGAATCTGTATGGTACTATATTTTGAATGATCTGCAGTATATTTCAGGAATTTATATGGTACTATATTTTGAATGATCTGCAGTATATTTCAGGAATCTGTATGGTACTATATTTTGAATGATGAATCTGTATGGTGCTGTATTTGGAATGATCTGCAGTATATTTTGGGAATCTGTATGGTGCTGTATTTTGAATGATCTGCAGTATATTTCGGAAATCTATATGGTGCTGTATTTGGAATGATCTGCAGTATATTTTGGGAATCTGTATGATGCTGTATTTGGAATGATCTGCAGTATATTTTGGGAATCTGTATGGTGCTGTATTTTGAATGATCTGCAGTATATTTCGGAAATCTATATGGTGCTGTATTTGGAATGATCTGCAGTATATTTCGGGAATCTGTATGGTGCTGTATTTGGAATGATCTGCAGTATATTTCAGGAATCTGTATGGTGCTGTATTTGGAAAGATCTGCAGTATATTTCCGGAATCTGTATGGTGCTGTATTTGGAATGATCTGCAGTATATTTCGGGAATCTGTATGGTGCTGTATTTGGAATGATCTGCAGTATATTTCAGGAATCTGTATGGTGCTGTATTTGGAATGATCTGCAGTATATTTCAGGAATCTGTATGGTACTGTATTTGGAATGATCTGCAGTATATTTCAGGAATATTTAGAATTGATATGTAATATATTGCAGGAATCTGTATGGTATTGTAGAGGCGATTTCAGAGATGCTGGCTCTGGAAGTCATATTAAAGTTTGCAGCAGGAGAAGAGTACAAATGCCCATATGAAATAAGGCAAGTTATAAACTCTTTCTTTCTCTTTAGGAAAGACTATGAATGATGAGGTGGTGAGAAGGTGAAAGTTCACTGTAATATTTTGACAGAAAACAAAATTGGCATCATTCATCAGCTCAGGTGAGCTTAAAAGTGCCAATTTTACATTAATTTCCACCATTTTAGCAAGTTTCAATCCATTACAAACAGTGGTTACTGAGATACAGCTTAAAGTGTGACAACCACTCTGCAACAGGTTCTACAATTCTTTGTGTAGTCAAGCAGAAATCTTCCTTTTTTTGTGAATATATATATTTTTGTCATCGAACACTCAAGTACACAGATAACCTCAATAAGACTGCTAGAACAGATAACCTCAATAAGACTGCTAGAACAGATAACCTCAATAAGACTGCTAGATGTCAGAAATACTTGCAGAATTTCAGATCAAACTATACTGTTTTGTGACAAAATATAGCCTGGCATTATCAAGTAAACAACAGCAAGAAATAATCAGTCAGCTCAGATTTAAAGCTATTTTTACAGAACATTCCTTCTGTTTGTGATAAAAAAGCTATCATTATCACTTTCCAAACTTGTGCAGGTTTAAAAAAGTTACTAGATATATATCAATAATCTAAAATAGTACTTATTACCATTTCCATGTGTGGAGGCTGGCTTACAGAAGGTTTGTGGTTATTTCCAGATGTCCAATTGTGTGCCTGCTATAATGCCTTTAGGTGCACTTAACATAGTTCAGTCAAGTTGTACACTAATTTCCTTCTAATGCTATTTCTAGGTTGTTAACTTTGCAGACATCATTTTGGGGCACTTTTTGCTTTGTAGTGCTAAATTTTGTTTCTACTTTGAGAAAAGGTGCCAATTTCTGCTGTGAGTAACTTACGTGACATGCAGTATTCATCGTGTCCATTCTGTAAATGTCAGTATCTTGAGATATACACAGTATAATTATTCCTATGATATTGTTTAAAAATCATTCATCATGAGTGTATTTGGTATGAACTTTTGTTTATTACACATTTTTGTGTCACCAGTGACATAACTTCCTGTTCAACCTACATATATTCTACTATAAATGAAAATAATTTGTAACTTGCTAGATGACAGAATGTATAATTCCACTAAGCTCCCCTTTATAACTCCCTGGAAATGAACAAGCTGTTAAGGGTTTATCTTTTGACATCAACAATGGATTTCATGTCACAGGAATACTGTAGACAGTAATTGATTCTTATTTCTTTAAATTCATTGTCTTTTGTCGAGAAATTTGTTTGTTTGGATGAGCAGAATGGTAAGGAATTTCCATTCACTTGAGTGCTGCATACCAGCATCAGTTGTGCATCATCTCACAGTCTAGAGGTCATATTGTTTGCACAGTCTCAAGGAACACATGGTCAGAATGTTTCCTTCTGTAAAATCTCAAACAACTTTAAAACTGTGCCATCTTTGATCAGACACTAGGTCACTAAGTCTAATCACAGAACTTTAGACTCTGAGGCCATATTTTCTTCATGATCTCATTGAAATTGTCTCTATAGGCCTAACTATAGTAAAGGAACCAGCGTGGGAGCCATCTGGTCTAGTCGCATAATGGGGGACAGGTTTTTGAACTCTAATTTTTCACTTGGCATGGCAACAGAGGTCTAAATTAAAGCTAGTTTCTCTTTAAATGTCATTGTAGATGCATTTTTGACATTTTGGTAGGAAAAATAGTAGAGGAGGTTGTATTTGGTGAAGTGAAACTCAATTTTAGTATGGGTAGTACTTCCAGGTCACAGCAGTGTGATTTTGATGTGATTTTACTGTAAGCAAATGTAACGAGAGAAATCTCTCTTAGAAGATACATGACCCCTACTTTTCTCTTCATTTTATATCAGTTTTATCATAACTCTTTGAAATGAGGTAAGAATTAGTTCTCTGAAATGGGTCTAGCTATGTTTGGTAGCTCTTTAAAAAATGTCAGTTTTATATAGAATATATAAGGAAAACTATTTACTGTAGTGTGATATAAGAAAATGTGGGCAAAAAAATGGGATTTGTCCAGATATTGATACAAATGGGCTAGTTTGGTCAGATTTTGATAAAAAAAATAAGCATTTCATTGAAATTATGCTACAAAAAATGATAAAAACCAAAAAAATCACATTTTCACTGTTTTGGGTGTATTTTTTTTTTAAGAATGCACATTTACACACTAAATTTTGCCCTTTTATTTGGTATATTTCAAAGTGTTAGTGTGTAATTTGCTTGCAAATAAAAGTGAAAACACAAAAAAAAGTATATAAAATAGGGCAAGAACAAGCTCAGGCTAGAAGAACTGGTTAAAAATTATGTTGTGACATCAATTTTGAAGGAAAATTGACGCAGAGACACGCGTTACTGAAAATACTGATTTAACCAAGCTGAAACTTGGTATTTTTCATGCAGATATGTTTCTGGTACAATACAAATGAAATTGAGACTATTACAGAAAACCAGTTTTTCTTATAAACTCTAGGTCAAGCTCAAAACTCACTAGGTCAAACCATACAGAAAGACCCTAGAGCTCACACATTTTCTGCCTGATCTTCATAAACCTTGGTCAGAATGTTTGTCTGTTTAAATTCTGAAATTGTAACTGAGTCACCTGGGTAAACAGTTACATCAAATCATTGAAAAACTTAGTTAATGATCTACCTGATTTATGTAAAACATGGTCAGAATGTATGCTTCAATGAGGGCAGGGTGAGAAGCAAGTTTCTGTGTCCTCTGGATTTTTTTGGGTGGGTGGTTGTGCACTTAGATATGCCCTTGTCAAAATGTCTGTCCATCCATTTGAATTAAAATGTTGTACCATGCATATCTCAAAAACTATTAGACCATAAATCATAAATCAATATAGGATTATTAATCAGCATGTGGAGTTGTGCACCTTGGGTTTTGTTTGGGTTGTAGCCCTTGACTTAATCAAAAATATACAATTATAGGGCCTAAAAGTTTGTGCCATATGTATCTCAAAAAGAATTTGATGTAGAGTGTTTAAACATTATATGAATATTATTCAGAATGTGATTTTATGCCCTTGGGGGTTTTCTTTCTGGTTTCACTCAGCCAGCCCAAAGTTATGGCCCTTGACTTAGTGAGAAATATTATGCATGAAGGGCCATGAAGTTAATCATGAAACCATACAGAAATCCAGCATGCAAGTTTGTGCAACTGGGGTTTTGTTAATGATTTCACTCCACACAACCAGAGTTATGGCCCTTGACTTTGCCAGAAATAATATATTAAGAGTGATTCATTATCATACCATCATTCGCTGGTGATAACACGATAGGACGTGGGGGAAACCACGATGGTACGATGGTGATAACACGATGACACAGTGGTATGATGATGGAAATGCAATGGTATGTTGGTGAAAATGCAATGGTACGATGATGAAAACATGATATTACGTTGACATTTTACCATCGCGATTACATCATCATACCTTGTCATTTTCGCCTTCGTGCCGTTGTTTTTTAATCGTCACGCCGTCACTTTTTCGTCAACATACCATCATGTATCACGGTTTAGGATCAATAAAAGTCACGATTGTCCAAACGGAACATTGGCAATAAGTGTGGTGTTGCATCTAGTTTCTTTTATTTGTGCAGTTTAAACTGCTTGTCAGAAACTGCTGCCTTGATTTCAAAATAGTTTCACACAAATGTTCCTCTGTCAAATGCCTTCCAATTATTATGATTATGTGGGTGATTTTCTCTATATTACTATATGCAAAATGATGCCAATGCAAGGTACTAGTTTTCTCTATATAGTTATATTGAAAAATTTAAAAATCTTGTCCTGAATCTGCTTGCTCAATTTCTAGCAATTTCCTTCCATTAAAAAAAGAGGGCTGCCAGAGGATAGAACACATTTTTCTCAAACCACTAGAGTGGAATCTTTGAGATCAATCTTGTCAGAATTTCACAAAATGTTGCTACTATATTCCTTCAAGCATCTGATGTGGGAATTAAAATTTGTGGTTTTTAAATCTATATGCTCATGGCTGGTCTGCTATCCTGTGACACTATCATTGTTGGGATTCTGTATGTCTGTTTAATTGTTTGCTTGGAAGCAGTGGTCCAGCAGTTTACAACTACATTTTGGCCCGCCCGCTTAGCTCAGTAGGGAGACACAGATCTACGAATCTCG
Source organism: Mercenaria mercenaria (assembly GCF_021730395.1). Taxonomy (NCBI): domain Eukaryota; kingdom Metazoa; phylum Mollusca; class Bivalvia; order Venerida; family Veneridae; genus Mercenaria; species Mercenaria mercenaria. Next base: position 69,927,194 of record NC_069368.1, on the reverse strand, counting down.
GGGTTGTGAGTTTGAGCCCTGGGCGAGGCGTATGTTCTCCGTGACGATTTGATAAAAGACATTGTGTCTGAAATCATTTGTCTTCCACCTCTGATTCATGTGGGGAAGTTGGCAGTTACTTGCGGAGAACAGGTTTGTACTGGTACAGAATCCAGAAACACTGGTTAGGTTAACTGCCCGCCGTTACATAACTGAAATACTGTTGAAAAATGGCATTAAACCCAAAACAAACAAACAAACAAACAAACAAAACTACTACATTTTAGTAAATTATTATGTCAGAACTACTGACACATCAGGATGACACCACCCTTTACATGGAAAAGGGAAATAAAACAAAATTTTTACATAACTGCTTATATTTGTAGTATTAACTTGATATAAAGCAGATATTTCCCATAGAAATAATATAAAATGGTAGTCATCAAACACAGATGTTTTACTCATCTGTGTAAATATTTCAGTTATGCTGCGTTTACACTTAGCCACGATATCCACGATGTCCACGATTTAAGAAAAAGCACGGAGCTCCACGATTTATTGCATGAATTTTGTATTACTACGTTTTCCTATGCTTTCTTACGCTCTCAGTACGTTTTGTTACTACCTGTAGCGTTTTGTTACGAGACCAACACGATTCTGGTCAAGATCTGCCACAATTTTCATCACGTTCTCTCAAGATCTCTCAAGTTCTCTTACAATTACCATGATATGCTGTCACGTTTTGTCATGTTCTGTTTAGATCTCTCACGTTATCAAGTTCTGTTAAGCTCTCCTGCGATTTATGGCCACGATTTTATGAAGATTATCACGTTTTGAGCACGATTGGAGTATAAATAGGAGGTATGGGTCATCCTCTCATTCTCTCCAGAGGTTCCAAAGATAAACGAACTATGAATCCAAGAGATGAAGAAGATGCTGAGTTGGCAATTCTCATGTATGCCTGTATAGTTACCCGTCGGCAGCAGCAAGGGGCGGAAGAGGGCAGGATAGAAGAGAGAGGGAGAAGAAGATATAGAAGGCCCAGGACCTACTGGGTAAGATTGTGATTAAGTGTTAACGGAAGACACCAGTTGGGACAATAATCTCAACTTCTCTACAGAGAACTCAGGCAAGAAGATGTTGGCTCCTTCGTCAGCTATGAAAGGATGCCTCCAAATATTTGATGAGATCCTGGAAACAATAGCACCAAGCATAGAGAGGCAAAGTACCAGACGAGAACCTCTATCACCAGTATTGAAGCTGGCCCTCACCCTCAGACATCTGGCCACTGGTGATAAATACCCTTCACTATCTTATGTCATCAGATGTAGTCGTTCCTCCATATGCCAAATTATTCCAGTAGTTTGTAAGGCAATTGTCTAAACATATAAAGATGAGGTTGTCTCTTGCTCTGTAACCTTTGAAGAATGGAAAGCCATAGCAGACAAGTTCGAGAAGCAATGGAATGTGTGTCATGCGATAGTGGCCTTGGATGGAAAACATATAGCTATCCAAAAGCCAGCACACTCAGGCAGCTTGTACACTAACTACAAGGGATTCATTGGTAGATGTTGACTACAAGTTCATCTGGATTTGACTTTGCGGCATGGGTCATATGTCAGATGCACAGATCTTCAGGGTCTTCTGCTGGAGCTTCTTCAGCTGCTGGTGGTGGTTGGGGAGGTGGGACAGTCTTGTCTTTCCTTGAAGAACATTTCCGTCCTCTTTTGGCTAGCATCTTTGTAGAGTGTCGAAAACACCACGATTCTTGCAGAGCGTGGAGCCACAATGTGAACTTATCGGGACCTCACAGAGCGTGACAGAGCGTTGGAACCAATCAGGATGATCGTAACAGAATGTGCCGCAGCGTGATGGAATTACTGATACTACACGGTAAATCTTGATGAATCGTAGTAGAGGGTGATAGAGCGTGAGAGAAACGTAGTAGAATCGTAGTGGAACTTAAGGAATCATGTTTCCAAGTTCGACAAGATCCCCCACGATGGATCATTAAGGTCTGATGCGCTACGTTAAGGTCTGTTAAGCTGTACTACGCTCTACTACGATACGATTCCATGTTTCATCACGCTCTCACAAGATTTAACGAAAATCGGGATAATCATGGCAAAATTTTTGACTGTCAAAAATTTTGTCACGATCCTTACGATCATCACGATTCCATCAAGTTCCCTCAAGATCACCACGATTTGATACCACGACCCTCCACGCTTACCATGCTTCACTCAAATCGTGGACATCGTGGCTAAGTGTAAACACAGCATTACATGCATCAAAACAAACTTCAACTGGTCACTTTTTTTGGCGACACAAGTTATATTTAGAGAAAAGGACATGACATATTAAGAGGTCCAGAAAGTGGTACTGAAAGTCTGTCATAATAAGACTCGGTCAAGCAGCTTTGTTAGATGGAAAACAACAGTTATTTGCTAATGTAAGTCCGTAAGTATCACTTGAAGCATGCCTGCCCTTGTTTTTCACCACTGTATGTTGGATAACTGAAGAAACCAGTGGATGCCCTCACATGACAATTGTTTGCATATGCATACTAGAAATGGCTTTCCTTATCAAATCAACAGAGTTTGTTTGTAAATAAAACTTTCAAGTCTTTGTACATACATAAAATACTTTCAAATTTTCAGAAGATTTTCAATAATTTGTATTGTTTGAATGTAGAGATAAAGTGCTTATTTGATTTAATTACAAAAGATGAGATTATCTGTGCAGCGAGACATCTAACCAACCAGCAGCACTTTTTTTTATTATAATTTAAAGGGGATACTTACAGCTTGGGGTGCCAATTCATTTTTCTACCAGTACAGACACAGAGCAGTCTTACAAAAGGGAGAGAGCTAGAAAAATTCCACAGAACAGAGTTTAGATGCTAACATATCTTTAGCTCTTTGTGAATAGACAGTCTGGTTCTTTAAAATGCCTTGAATAGTATTGGTACATTTTTAGTTGGATGGAAGAAACTCGAGAGCATCTCAGAAATGTCAAGTGCGTGGACTGGGATTTGAACCCTGTACCTCTAGCTTGACAGTTAAGTGTGTTATCTCTAGACTGCCTGAGGCACATTAACTAATGTTCTCTGACCATATAGTCAAAAAGTTTATAAATACATAACTAATCTAGATTACCTAGTATAAGTTTAATGGATTGATGAGGAGTCATTCAGGTTAAGGACAGTGATTTATGTATGAAGAAAGCATCTTTTCATGTCTTCCTTAAGCCATATGTAATGATTATTTTGTATATTTATTTGTGGAACTGCCTCCCTGTCTGTAGATAAATTAAACCCAAGAGAAATTTAACTCAATTTAGTGTTTTCGCTATTCTATGATAGATATAATGTCATAGCTTTTCGAGCCTTATTAAGGTAATATCAATCACTTTATTTCTATCGCAGTCAGAAAGGAAGGGAATGATTTGCCAGACACTTCGAATGTGTTTCTGATTTCAGGGGCGATTTGGTGCAAATTTAATTCCTAATTTGATAATAAAATCTGTAAAAAGATCCTTTGGAAGCATAGAATGCAACCAAGAACAGTAGCAGTCTCAGTTTGATTGAGTCTGTTCATGAGAGGTAATGAAATGTGCAACACCTCTGACGGCCTCTAGCACCGGCTTAAGTGGAACTCGATTACACATATGTTGAATGGACTCCATGATCCCAAAGGACCAGAAAATATAACAACACTGAATCCAAGTTAAATTATAACTTATATTTCAACGGTTTCATACAAAATTGTAGTAAGTTGTGCTTCAAGCAGAGTCAGCAAAATCTTAGAAATTTACTTGTCTGTACTGATAGTTTACCTGTCCGTACATTTTGTATAAACTTTTACCTTTGGTATTTGTATAATAAAATAAAACAATGTACTAATTTTCTACTACCTGCGTTAAACAGTGATGAAGTTTAACTAGATAAGCACTACTGTGTGCAAAGTTTTAAACACTTATTCAGTCAATAACAGTTATGAAAGTGTCTCACTCAATCACTGATTCGAAAAGCTGCCGATTTTATTTTGTTTCTGGATAAAAACCATTGATTTTCTTAGAAAACATCATTTCCAGTGCAAGGATTATTGTTTCAATGAAGTTGTGTTCAAAACCTCCAACTGGCAATTTTTTTAAAAATTTGTGCTGTACAAAGGTTAGGTAAAAGGATTTATTTATCATTAACACCGGTGTAACAGCCCAGTTTTTCCCCCAGTCAGTTCTTTCCCCGGGGAAAAAACTGACTAGTCAATTCTTTCCCCCGGGGAAAAAACTGACTAGTCAGTTTCTTCCCCCCCTAGTCAGTTTTTTCCCCCCATGGAATAAGTTTTCTGATAGGGAAAGAAACTGACTAGGTAGTCAGATTTTTCCCCAGGGAAAAAACTGACTAGTCTGTTCTTTCCCCCTAGTTTTCCCTTCAAGTACTGGATTCTTTGGGTATTGTTATTTGGGATACAACTGTCTATTCATTTTCCATTTAGATGAAACAGGTATTGTTTTTCATTTGAATAAACCTGTATGTTTCTTTTTTGTAACTTTAATCAATGTTTTTTTGTCAAATCAAATTTTTTAACTTCTGTTTGATTGCCTCTGTCAGGTACGAGGAAGAAATTGACTGGTCAGTTCTTTCCCCCTTGCATATACTTGACCTATCAGGTGGGGGGAAAAATTGACCAGTCACTTATTTCCCCCCTATATTTCACCCATCAGGTGGGGGAAGAAACTGACTAGTCAGTTCTTTCCCCCCTAGCATAAAGGTGGGGGAAGAAATTGACTAGTCAGTTCTTTTCCCCCTTGCATATACTTGACCTATCAGGTGGGGGAAGAAACTGACCAGTCAGTTCTTTCCCCACTAGACAGTACTTTACCTGTCAGGTTGGGGAAGAAATTGGCCCTTCAGTTCTTTCCCCCTCTAGCAAGTACTTGACCTGTCGGGTGGGGAGAAGAAATTGACTGAACAGTTCTTTCCCTCCTAGCATATACTTGACCTATCAGGTGGGGGGAGAAATTAACCAGTCAGTTCTTTCCCCCCTAGCATATATTTCACCTATCAGGTGGGGGAAGAAATTGACTTGTCAGTTCTTTCCCCCCTTGCATATACTTGACCTATCAGGTGGGTGAAGAAATTGACAGGTCAGTTCTTTCCCCCCCCCCCCCCTAGCCAGTACTTGACCTGTTGGAGGGGAGAAGAAATTGACTAGTCAGTTCTTTCCCCCCTTGCATATACTTGACCTATCAGGTGGGGGAAGAAATTGACTAGTCAGTTCTTTCCCCCCTACATTTGTAGCATATACCTGATCTATCAGGTTGGGGAAAAAATTGACCGGTCAGTTCTTTCTCCCCTAGCATTATACTTGAACTGTCAGGTGGGGGAAGAAATTGACTAGTCAGTTCTTTCCCCCCAAGCCAGTACTTGACCTGTCAGGTGGGGGAAGAAATTGACCGGTCAGTTCTTTCCCTCTAACATATACTTGACCTGTCGGGTGGGGAGAAGAAATTGACCAGTCAGTTCTTTCCCCCCTTGCATATACTTGACCTATCAGGTGGGGGAAGAAACTGACTAGAGGTGTACTGGTCAGGAACCCAGGCAATCCTTGCGTGTATCAGTGCTATACACTGGGCACGTTAAAGAACCAGGCTGTCTATTCGAAACGAGCTAGGCTAAGTTAGCCGAACAAGCCTGTATATGATTTCTGATCTCTCTGTCGTGGGGGCTTTGTCTCACTCTGTCCCTCTGGTCAGATCGCTCTGTGTCTGTACTAGTAGAGGATGAATTATGCGCCCTGTGTGGCTGCATTTGAACTATGTAAAGCACCTTTGAACGTGAAATTGATCATGAAAAGGGCGCTATATGAATCTGGTATAATAATAATAATAGTCAGTTCTTTCCCCCCTACATTTGTAGCATATACCTGATCTATCAGGTTGGGGAAAAAATTGACCGGTCAGTTCTTTCTCCCCTAGCATTATACTTGAACTGTCAGGTGGGGGAAGAAATTGACTAGTCAGTTCTTTCCCCCCAAGCCAGTACTTGACCTGTCAGGTGGGGGAAGAAATTGACCGGTCAGTTCTTTCCCTCTAACATATACTTGACCTGTCGGGTGGGGAGAAGAAATTGACCGGTCAGTTCTTTCCCCCCTTGCATATACTTGACCTATCAGGTGGGGGAAGAAATTGACTAGTCAGTTCTTTCCCCCCTACATTTGTAGCATATACCTGATCTATCAGGTTGGGGAAAAAATTGACCGGTCAGTTTTTTCCCTCTCATATATACTTGACCTGTCGGGTGGGGAAAAGAAATTGACAAGTCAGTTCTTTCCCCCCTTGCCAGTATTTGACCTGTCAGGTGGAGGAAGAAATTGACTAGTCAGTTCTTTCCCCCCTATAAATAGTTAGTACTTGACCTGTGGTGTGGGGAGAAGAAATTGACCAGTCAGTTCTTTCCCCCCTAGCCAGTACTTGACCTATCAGGTAGGGGAAGAAATTGACTAGTCAGTTCTTTCCCCCCTATATTTGTAGCATATACCTGATCTATCAGGTTGGGGAAAAAATAAACTAGTCAGTTCTTTCTCCCATAGCATCATACTTGACCTGTCAGGTGGGGGAAGAAATTGACCTTTCTTTCTTTCCTCCTAACATATACTTGACATATCAGGTGGGGGAAGAAATTGACTGGTCAGTTCTTTCCCCCCAACATATACTTGACCTGTCAGGAGGGGGAAGAAATTGACTAGTCAGTTCTTTCCCCTCTAGCCAGTACTTGACCTGTCAGGTGGGGGAAGAAATTGACTAGTCAGTTCTTTCCTCCCTATATATAGTTAGTACTTGACCTGTGATGTGGGGAGAAGAAATTGACCGGTCAGTTCTTTCCCCCCTAGCCAGTACTTGACCTGTGGTGTGGGGAGAAGAACTTGACCAGTCAGTTCTTTCCCCCCTAGCCAGTACTTGACCTGTCTGGTGGGGAGAAGAAATTGACCAGTCAGTTCTTTACCCCCTTGCATATACTTGACCTATCAGGTGGGGGAAGAAATTGACCAGTCAGTTCTTCCCCCCCTAGCTTTGTAGCATATACCTGATCTATCAGGTTGGGGAAAAAATTGACCGGTCAGTTCTTTCTCCCCTAGCATTATACTTGAACTGTCAGGTGGGGGAAGAAATTGACTAGTCAGTTCTTTCCCCCCAAGCCAGTACTTGACCTGTCAAGTGGGGGAAGAAATTGACCAGTCAGTTCTTTCCCCCTAGCATATACTTGACATATCAGGTGGGGGAAGAAATTGACCAGTCAGTTTTTCCCCCCTAGCATATACTTGACCTGTCAGGTGGGGGAAGAAATTGACTGGTCAGTTCTTTCCCCTCTAGCCAGTACTTGACCTGTCAGGTGGGGGAAGAAATTGACCGGTCAGTTCTTTCCCCCCTATATATAGTTAGTACTTGACCTGTGGTGTGGGGAGAAGAACTTGACCAGTCAGTTCTTTCCCCCCTAGCCAGTACTTGACCTGTCTGGTGGGGAGAAGAAATTGACCAGTCAGTTCTTTACCCCCTTGCATATACTTGACCTATCAGGTGGGGGAAGAAATTGACCAGTCAGTTCTTTCCCCCTAACATATACTTGACATATCAGGTGGGGGAAGAAATTGACTGGTCAGTTCTTTCCCCTCTAGCCAGTACTTGACCTGTCAGGTGGGGGAAGAAATTGACTAGTCAGTTCTTTCCCCCCTATATATAGTTAGTACTTGACCTGTGGTGTGGGGAGAAGAACTTGACCAGTCAGTTCTTTCCCCTCTAGCCAGTATTTGACCTGTCTGGTGGGGAGAAGAAATTGACTGGTCAGTTCTTTCCCCCCTTGCATATACTTGACCTATCAGGTGGGGGAAGAAATTGACCAGTCAGTTCTTTCCCCCTAACATATACTTGACATATCAGGTGGGAGAAGAAATTGACCAGTCAGTTCTTTCCCCCCTAGCATATACTTGACCTGTCAGGTGGGGGAAGAAATTGACTGGTCAGTTCTTTCCCCTCTAGCCAGTACTTGACCTGTCAGGTGGGGGAAGAAATTGACTAGTCAGTTCTTTCCCCCCTATATATAGTTAGTACTTGACCTGTGGTGTGGGGAAAAGAAATTGACCAGTCAGTTCTTTCCCCGCTAGCCAGTTCTTGACCTGTTGGTTGGGGAGAAGAAATTGACCGGTTAGTTCTTTCCCCCCCTTGCATATACTTGACCTATCAGGTGGGGGAAGAAATTGACCAGTAGTGTTCTTTCCCCCAAGCATATACTTGACCTGTCAGGTGGGAGAAGAAATTGACTAGTCAGTTCTTTCCCCCTAGCCAGTACTTGACCTGTCAGGTCGGGAAATGAAATTGACCAGTCAGATCTTTTTCCCCTAGCCAGCACTTGACCTGTCAAGAGGCGAAATGAAATTGACCAGTCAGTTCTTTCCCCCCTAGCCAGTGCTTGACCTGTTAGGTGGGGAAGAAATTGACCAGTTAGTTCTTTCCCCCCTAGCCATTATTTGCTCTGCTAGGGGGGGAAAGAACTGACCAGACATTTTCTTCACCCACCTAACAGAGCAAGTACTGGCTAGAGGGGGAAGAAATTGACCGGTCAGTTCTTTCTAGCAAGTACTGCCTAGAGGGGAAATAACTGACCAGTAAATTTCTTCCCCCACCTGACAGGTCAAGCATATGATAGGGGGCAAAGAACTGAGTGGTCAATTTTTTTCCCACCTGAAAGGTCAAGTTCTGGCTAGGGGTGAAAGAACTAACTAGTCAATTTCTTCTCCCCACCAGACAGGTCAAGTACTGGCTAGAGGGGAAAGAACTGACTAGTCAATTTCTTCCCCTACCTGACAGGTCAAGCACTGGCTAGGGGGGAAAGAACTGACTGGTCAATTTCTTCTCCCCACCTGACAGGTCAAGAACTGGCTAGGGGGGAAAGAACTGACCGGTCAATTTCTTCCCCCACCTGACAAAGCAAGTACTGGCTAGGGGGGAAAGAACTGACTTGTCAATTTCTTCCCCCACCTGACAGGTCAAGTACTAGCTGGGGGGAAAGTACTAACTTGTCTATTTTTTCACCCTCCTGATACGTCAAGTACTGGCTACGGTCAATTTCTTCCCCCTCTAGTCAGTACTTGCTCTGTTAGGTGGGCGAAGAAAATGTCTGGTCAGTTCTTTCCCCCCTAGCCAGTACTAGACCTGTTGGGTGGGGAGAAGAAATTGACCTGTCAGTTCTTTCCCCGCTAGCCAGTACTTACTTTGTCAGGTGGGGAAGAAATTGACCAGTCAGTTCTTTCCCCCTAGCAAGTACTGCCTAGAGGGGAAAAAACTGACTGGAAAATTTCTTCCCCCACCTGACAGGTCAAGTATATGATAGGGGGTAAAGAACTGACTGGTCAATTTCTTCTCCCCAACCAACAGGTCAAGAACTGGCTAGCGGGGAAAGAACTGATTGATCAATTTCTTCCCCCACCTGACAGGTCAAGTACTGGCTAGGGGGGAAATAACTAACTTGTCTATTTTTCTCCCTCCTGATAGGTCAAGTACTGGCTAGGGAGGAAAGAACTGACTGGTCAGATTCATTTCCCCACCGAACAGGTCAAGTACTGGCTAGGGGGGGAAAGAACTGACAGGTTAATTTCTTCCCCCCCCCCCCCCCCCTCCCCCCGACAGGTCAAGTACTTGCTGGGGGGAAAGAACTGACCAGTCAATTTCTTCTCCACACCAAACAGAGCAAGTATTGGCTAGGGGGGAAAGAACTAACCAGACATTTTCTTTGCCCACCTAACAAAGCAAGTACTGGTTAGAGGGGGTAGAAACGGTCAGTTCTTTCTAGCAAGTACTGACTAGAGGGGAAAGAACTGACCAGTAAATTTCTTCTCCCACCTGACAGGTCAAGTATTTGATAGGGGGGAAAGAACTGACCAGTCAATTTCTTCCCACTTAACAGAGCAAGTACTGGCTAGGGGGGAAAGAACTGACCAGTAAATTTCTTCCCCCACCTGACAAAGCAAGTACTGGCTAGGGGGAAAAGAACTGACCGGTCAATTGGTTTAAACATATTTTATTCGTCTATATACAGCTACATGAAAACATATTGAACACAACACAAATGACAAGGATTAAGCTGAAAGCAAATTAATGCTTATTGAAGCTTTTTCCAACCGGTCAATTTCGTCCCCCACCTAACAGAGCAAGTACAGGCTGGGGGGAAAAGAACTGACTGGTCAGTTTACTTCCCCCACCTTACTGGTCAAGTACTGGCTACGTGGAAAAAAGAACTGACTAGCAGTAATTTCCTTACCTTAGAAGAAATTGAAACAGGAAAAAGGCAAATAAAAAAATACAACAGAAATTAAAATAAGTTCATTTAAAAACATTTCTTTAATTTACACAAAATATGAAACATATCTTTTATTTTATATGAAATTTAAATGAAAACCGACTATCGGAAATGAAAAACAGGCTAGTTAAGAATAACCAAGAATAACCAGTTCCAATTCACTAACAGGGGAAATAATTGACTAGCCAGGAAAACTGATGAGGGGGGAAAGAATTGACTAGTTAGTTTTTTCCCCCCATAAGAATGATCAAGAGTAACCAGTTGCGATTGGGGGGAAAAAATTGACTAGGGGGGGAAAGAACTGACCAGTCAGTTTCTTCCCCGGGGAAAAAACTGACTAGTCAATTCTTTCCCCCGGGGAAGAAGCTAACTAGTCAGTTTTTTCCCCGGGGAAAGAACTGACTGGGGAAAAAACTGACCGTTACACCGGGTCACCATTTTAGCATAAACAGCATCTCACTCAAATAAAAATGAAAAGTAAATGGTGGGAAAAAAATGCTTTCAATTTTCATACAAGTTAATTGAAGTCAGTGACTGCAACTGCAGCATAACAGTGTTGCTAATTCGCTAGCACAATCACCTTTGGTATAACAGGTAATTTGATTCGCTTTCACACTTCTCGCAGAAATCTCACAAGTACCTGAAGTAGTCGGAACTAGAATTATGCCATCTGCGTTAAGTGGTGTGTTTTCAATGTAAATTGACACCAGTAATTAGCGAGTATGGATCAAAAGAAAAATTAGGTGAAGTCTAAACTAGAAATTTGGTTAAACAATGTAAAGCTGATGCTCAATTTTCCCTTGTGCATGAACAAGTAAAATGCAAAAATTCAGTTGTCCGGACCCGCAAATGTATGACTTTGGCAACTGAGACAATTGATTTGCCAGCCCTGGCTTCAAGGTCTACTAGTTTGGACAGCTCTCTGTACAACTGTTATAAAACTGAGCTTGAAGACTTTCCTTAGAATGGAGCCGTCTCATTGGTCAGTTTTAAGACTGTGCCTTGAAACAGTCAGGAGTTTTAAGACAGGTTTTTTACTTTGGAACAATGTTATGTTTTAGCTCATCTGAACCAGACATTCAGGGTGAGTTACAGTGATGTTGCTGTGTCTATTGCCTGCAGTCTGTTGTCCATCATCTGGCATCAACTTTTTACTTTAAACAACCTCTTGTCATGAACCACATAATGGATCTCAATCCAACTGGGTCAGAAGTATCAGATTCAGATTCAGAATTTATTGTACAAAAGGCCTCCGGCCCACATGCATATATACAACACAGTTACAAAACATCAATCAATAGTCGTTTACCCGCTATAGTATACATTCATAATATACAATAATAATACTAAATGGTTACACACACAAAGTATTTATATTGGTGCATTATAATAAATCACTGTTCTGTATAAAACTGATTTCTATGTTGAAATGAATGAAACAATTACATAGAAACATTTCTTATTATGTCTCCCCCAGGAGACATATTGTTTTTGCCCTGTCCGTCCGTCAGTCCGTCCGTACGTCACACTTCATTTCGGAGCAATAACTGGAGAACCATTTGACCTAGAACCTTCAAACTTCATAGGGTTGTAGGGCTGCTGGAGTAGACGACCCCTATTGCTTTTGGGGTCACTCCGTCAAAGGTCAAGGTCACAGGGGCCTGAACATTGAAAACCATTTCCGATCAATAACTAGAGAACCACTTGACCCAGAGTGTTGAAACTTCATAGGATGATTGGTCATGAAGAGTAGACGACCCCTATTGTTTTTGGGGTCACTCCGTCAAAGGTCAAGGTCACAGGGGCCTGAACATTGAAAACCATTTCCGATCAATAACTAGAGAACCACTTGACCCAGAGTGTTGAAACTTCATAGGATGATTGGTCATGAAGAGTAGATGACCCCTATTGATTTTGGGGTCACTCCGTCAAAGGTCAAGGTCACAGGGGCCTGAACATTGAAAACCATTTCCGATCAATAACTAGAGAACCACTTGACCCAGAGTGTTGAAACTTCATAGGATGATTGGTCATGAAGAGTAGATGACCCCTATTGATTTTGGGGTCACTCCGTCAAAGGTCAAGGTCACAGGGGCCTGAACATTGAAAACCATTTCCGATCAATAACTAGAGAACCACTTGACCCAGAATGTTGAAACTTCATAGGATGATTGGTCATAAAGAGTAGATGACCCCTATTGATTTTGGGGTCACTCCATTAAAGGTCAAGGTCACAGGGGCTTGAACATTGAAAAACATTTCCGGTCAGTAACTTGAGAACCACTTGACCCAGAATGTTGAAACTTAATAGGATGATTGGTCATGCAGAGTAGATGACCCCTAACGATTTTGGGGTCACTCCATGAAAGGTGACGGTCACAGGGGCCTGAACATTGAAAACCATTTCCGTTCAGTAACTTGAGAACCACTTGACCCAGAATGATGAAACTTCATAGGATGATTGGTCATGCAGAGTAGATGACCCCTAAGGATTTTAGGGTCACTCTGTTAAAGGTCAAGGCCACAGGGGCCTGAACATGGAAAACCATTTCCAATCAATAACTTGAGAACCTCTCTACCCAGAATGTTGAAACTTCATAGGATGATTGTTCATCCAGACTAAATGACCCCTATTGTTCTTGGGTCTCTCCGTTAAAGGTCAAGGTCACAGGGGCCTGAACATTGATAACCAGTTCCGATCAATAACTTGAGAACCACTTGACCCAGAATGTTGAAACTTCATAGGATGATTGGTCATAAAGAGTAGATGACCCCTATTGATTTTGGGGTCACTCCATTAAAGGTCAAGGTCACAGGGGCTTGAACATTGAAAAACATTTCTGGTCAGTAACTTGAGAACCACTTGACCCAGAATGTTGAAACTTAATAGGATGATTGGTCATGCAGAGTAGATGACCCCTAACGATTTTGGGGTCACTCCATGAAAGGTGATGGTCACAGGGGCCTGAACATTGAAAACCATTTCCGTTCAGTAACTTGAGAACCACTTGACCCAGAATGATGAAACTTCATAGGATGATTGGTCATGCAGAGTAGATGACCCCTAAGGATTTTAGGGTCACTCTGTTAAAGGTCAAGGCCACAGGGGCCTGAACATGGAAAACCATTTCCAATCAATAACTTGAGAACCTCTCTACCCAGAATGTTGAAACTTCATAGGATGATTGTTCATCCAGACTAAATGACCCCTATTGTTCTTGGGTCTCTCCGTTAAAGGTCAAGGTCACAGGGGCCTGAACATTGATAACCAGTTCCGATCAATAACTTGAGAACCACTTGACCCAGAATGTTGAAACTTCATAGGATGATTGAACATTTAGAGTAGATGACCCCTATTGATTTTGGGATCAGTCTATTAAAGGTCAAGGTCACAGTGGCCTGTTCATGTAAAATCATTTTTTGGAAATGACTTTAGAACCACTTGACCTACAATGTTGAAGTTTAATAGGATGATTGGACATGCAGAGTAGATGACCCCTATTTATTTTGAGGTCACTTGATCAAAGGTCAAGGTCACAGGAGCCTGAGCAGTGACTTGAGAACCACTAGGCCAAGAGTGTTGAAATTTAGCGAGATGACTGGACATGCCAAGTAGATGATCCCTATTGCAGCCAACCATCAGTGTCTCTTTGACTTTTGCTCCTGACCCCTATTGACTTCTTGCCTATAGGACTTTGCATTGGGGGAGACATGCGCTTTTTTACAAAAGCATTTTCTAGACTAAATGACCCCTATTGTTCTTGGGTCGCTCTGTTAAAGGTCAAGGTCACAGGGGCCTGAACATTGATAACCAGTTCCGATCAATAACTTGAGAACCACTTGACCCAGAATGTTGAAACTTCATAGGATGATTGAACATTCAGAGTAGATGACCCCTATTGATTTTGGGATCAGTCTATTAAAGGTCAAGGTCACAGTGGCCTGTTCATGTAAAATCATTTTGTGGAAATAACTTTAGAACCACTTGACCCACAATGTTGAAACTTAATAGGATGATTGGACATGCAGAGTAGATGACCCCTATTTATTTTGAGGTCACTTGATCAAAGGTCAAGGTCACAGGGGCCTGAGCAGTGACTTGAGAACCACTAGGCCAAGAGTGTTGAAATTTAGCGGGATGACTGGACATGCCAAGTAGATGATCCCTATTGCAGCTAACCATCAGTGTCTCTTTGACTTTCGCTCCTGACCCCTATTGACTTCTTGCCTATAGGACTTTGCATTGGGGGAGACATGCGCGTTTTTACAAAAGCATTTTCTAGTTAATGTTTCATTTTTACTGGCTAAAAGGATATTAAACTTCGACAAAGTCAGGGGTGAAAAGTGAATTTACGTGGAATGTATTTATCTCATATTTCTGAATACAAAGGACAAATAGATAAGAAGTGGAATTCGTTTTCAATTTCATCTGGACAATGTTTACAAAATCTCTCTTCACATGGTATTCCTTCATGTCTACCAACTTCTATCATAAGGCAATGCGATGATGCGCTAAAATTAACAAGTGACCATTTATATTTCATAAAATCAATACAATTAACATATGGTTCCAGACCAAAATTTGTTTTATAGTACTTATAGGAACTTTTAAGTTTAGTATTACTTCCACATTCCAGACTCCATAATTGCCTATATTCATCCCTTAAACGCTGAGTGTACGCACTTAGAATGTGTACGTAATTTTGTAACCCAATTTTCATAACCAAGTTCATCATACATTTTAATCATTAAATAACAAAGGTATATATAATGATCTTTCTTACATTCTGAAATTCTAAACGAATACTTAATACATCGTACAGATGCTGTAATATGCAAAGGGTACCCATAATTGCTGCATTGCAAGTGTTATGAGATGCATTTAGAAACCGTTTACAAGAATATATTTGAACAGCCTCAACAACATTTATGTTTACCAGACCCCATAATTCACAGCCATATAGTAAAATAGGACTTATTTTCGTATCAAAATTTTTTAAAAATGTCATCGTACCCAGAGTTGGCAGTTTTAACACATTTGTAAACAGTGTATTCAAAACTTTCTTAGCCTTCAATGCGTTTTGTTCTGCATTTTGTACAATGAAAGTGTCTGGCTGAAGTAAATATACCGCCTTTTTTAAACACTAACACCTTTGTTTTATTGATATTGACTTTAAGTTTGCTTTCATTGCAAAACTTATTCAAGGAGTTTGACTGTCTTTGACTGTCTTTGCAAGCCCACTATCGCATCTGCCATTAATGTGACATCATCTGCGAACATTAACAAAAATAATTGGATTAGTGAAGGATAAAGTTGTATACCGTGATTATTTGAACGTGATATTTCTTTTTCCAAATCATATATATTTAAAGAAAATAAAATGGAGCTTAAGTTGCAACCCTGTCTGAGCCCGACAGAGCTGTTAAAGTTTTCTGTTAAGCCAGATTTACATTTAACCAACATCCTAACTGTATTGTAAATAGCCTGGATTGCAATTAACAATTTTCCTCTAATATTATAAGAATGTAGTTTGTTATATAATGTAGGCCTATCAACTGAATCAAAAGCTTTGTGGAAGTCCACAAAAGCGATGTAAAGTTTTCTTCTCTTCATACTTAGAAATTTTCTTGCAACAGACCGTAAAATGAACGCATATCATTGCATGGACCTCTCTAAAGTTTTTTCAAATGATTCCTCTCTAACTAGTCCCAAAAACAAAAAAAACTTTCATTGAATGTTAACAAAAGTTGGTTTGTAGCAACCTTGTATGCTCTTCTCTCATGTTTGTTTCAGCAAGTACATTTTTCTTGCTACGCAGGTGCCAGTCAGTGCCTTAAATATTGCTCAGAACGGCACTTGAGGTCTTCCTCTACCATCAAAAGCTTGAAAAGCTGCCATAAGACCTAAATTGTGTTGGTTTGACTTGTATCAACGACAAACTTGGTTTGCACTAACATTCTATGGTTCTTGAGTTTGTTCAGATGGTTCCACTTGGCCCCCTTTAAGGGATGCCAGAGTTAAAGATAAAAAAAATACTTATTCACAGAAACCATGTAATGGATCATCACCAAACCTGGTCTGTAACTTCTCCAAATTGTTCAAGTAGTTCCATTAACCCTAGAGCTGCTAAGAAGATAACTTCTTCGTTTCCATCAGAAGATGTATCATCATCAATCTTGGTCTGTAGCATCCAGGTAAGCTTCCCTGTCATCATTCATTCAGCATTTATGTTTTCCATGCTAAACACAATAAATGTTACCATTGATACAGTGTGTCATACATATATTCAAGTGCAAAAAGTCAAGGACAAGAAAGCAACTTCAGGCCATCATGACACTCTTCTTTATGAAAAAGATCTATAAAATACTTGCACCATTAACTTAGGACAGGGCTCCAAAGCCCCACATATTTTTTCATGCTAGAGCTGTTGGTATCAGTTGTGATACGGTGATAAAGAATTTTGGAATGTCTTTGCAAAAGTAGCAAGGATGAACAAAAATAATAGCAAGGAAGTTCATTGAATATTCATTAAGACATTAAACTGCTTATTTATCACTTTTCTTTGGTGTTTTCACAGTAGAGTAGAGAGAGTAAAAGCATTATTGTCAGCTTTTTCAGAGACTTCTTTGGTAATCTTGATGAAGCCTAGACAGAAAGCACTGTCTGGTTTATAGGATTTTATCCTACCCTTATACAAGATATAGCACAAAATCGGCCTGCCTAATAAACTTTGCTTTATTCAGTCAGTGTCAAAATATTACTTTTGCGAGAAATTTTGAAATCACATATTTTATCAAAATTTTAAATTGAAACCGATACCATTGTATTGGAAATGTCTGAACTTGGAAAATGAGTGGTCAAATCAAAGGTTTTTATCCTGAAACAAAAAAGTTATTGCTATTTTTCACTTTTACAGCTCTTCAGCCGGAAATTTTGAAAACATTTTTTTTCCGAAATTTTCTTTGAAACTGTTATCATTGTATTGGAAATGTTCTAACTAAGAAAATAAGTGGTAAAGTCAAAAGTTTTTATCCAGAAACAAAAACGTTATTGCATTTTTAGCTCATCTGATTTTTTGAAAAAAAATGATGAGTTATTGTCATCACTTGAGCGGTTGTCGGCGTCGGCGTCGGCGTCTGCGTCGGCGTTGCCTGGTTAAGTTTTATGTTTAGGTCAGCTTTTCTCCTAAACTATCAAAGCTATTGCTTTGAAACTTGGAATACTTGTTCACCATCATAAGCTGACCCTGTATAGCAAGAAACATAACTCCATCTTGCTTTTTGCAAGATTTATGGCCCCTTTTGTACTTAGAAAATATCAGATTTCTTGGTTAAGTTTTATGTTTAGGTCAACTTTTCTCCTAAACTATCAAAGCTATTGCTTTGAAACTTGGAATACTTGTTCACCATCATAAGCAGACCCTGTACATCAAGAAACATAACTCCATCTTGCTTTTTGCAAGATTTATTGCCCTTTTGGACTTAGAAAATCAGTTTTCTTGGTTAAGTTTTATGTTTAGGTCAGCTTTAATCCTAAACTATCAAAGCTATTGCTTTAAAACTTGCAACGCTTGTTCACCATCATAAGTTGACCCTGTACAGCAAGAAACATAACTCCGTCCTGCTTTTTGCAAGATTTATGGCCCCTTTTGGAATTAGAAAAATATCAGTTTCTTGGTTAAGTTTTATGTTAAGGTCAACTTTTTTCCTTAAACTATCAAGCTATTGCTTGAAACTTGCAACACTTGTTTCCATATAGCTGACCCTGTACAGCAAGCAACATAACTCATCCTGCTTTTGCAATAATATTGCCCCTTTTGACTAGAAAATCATTTTCTTGGTGAGTATTATGTTTAAATCAACTTTCTCATAACTATCAAGCATTGCTTTAAAACTTGCAACAGTTTTCACATCATAAGTGGACACTGTACATCAAGAACATAACTCTATCCTGCTTTTGCAAGAGTGATGGCCTTTTAGACTTAGAAAATCATGGTTAGACATATTCTATTACACTAAAAAAAATCAGATGAGCGTCAGCACCCGCAAGGCGGTGCTCTTGTTTCAATTTTCCACAAACTGAATTACACTAGCAAACGTCATATTATATGACGTCAAGTCTGCACGCTGTTGCTCTTTCAAACGACTTTTTCCTAATTTTCTGAACAGGTAGGATAAATAGAATATTAGATTACTGTCTGAATAAATTTAAATTTATTAGGCTCGTCTGCGAAAAAATATAAGGCTCTGCAGAGCCTCGCCTAATATATTTTCTTCTACTCGCCTAATAAATTTAAATTTATCAGACAGTAACCTAATATTCTCTATTTATTTGAAAATGTTAATAGGCAATATTGCTCTATTAACACTGGAGTTATTGCACTGGAGTTATTGCCAATTAATTTGTCAAAACTGACAAATAATGGTATTTCAAATTGTTAATACAGAAAAAAAATCTGTTTCAGCTTTAAGGAAAGGGCACTGAATAATACAAGGCAACAAAAACCCACACAAGATTGATTATCAGATGGTTAAATAACAGCTGAGTTATGGTTCTTGATTACTTAGACTTGTTATATATTACACTAATTATATAACAGGTGTTCCTGGATAGTCACAGGATTGCTCAATAGTATATGGCTGGGTTTGAGTTTCATGAATAATTTAATGTCAGATAAAAAAGATTAATGGAGTACTTGGTGACAAATGAGATTGATATTTGCTGACCAAAGACACTTAACACAGTATGAAGATAGTAAATTCTCATCATTCTGATCTTTGATATAAGTTAGGAATTTAATCATTTCAGATAATTTATTACAATAATTATTATCGGTGTTATTTTATGTGGGCAGACTAGGAATGCCTCCCATGATACACAAACATTCTACAGAAATGACATTTTTATATGTTGTGTATAAAGAAACAGTTCTTGCTATTTTGCCCTTTTAAAGGGAATTCCTATAGTTTTTAGCTCACCTGTCACAAAGTGACAAGGTGAGCTTTTGTGATCGTGTGGCGTCCGTCGTCCGTGCGTCCGTCTGTCCGTCCGTAAACTTTTGCTTGTGACCACTCTAGAGGTCACATTTTTCATGGGATCTTTATGAAAATTGGTCAGAATGTTCACCTTGATGATATCTAGGTCAAGTTCGAAACTGGGTCACGTGCCGTCAAAAACTAGGTCAGTAGGTCTAAAAATAGAAAAATCTTCTGACTTCTCTAGAGGCCATATATTTCACAAGATCTTCATGAAAATTGGTCAGAATGTTCACCTTGATTATATCTAGGTCAAGTTCGAAACTGGGTCACGTGGGGTCAAAAAGTAGGTCAGTAGGTCTAAAAATAGAAAAACCTTGTGACCTCTCTAGAGGCCATATTTTTCATGAGATCTTCATTAATTTTGGTCAGAATGTTTACCTTGATGATATCTAGATCAAGTTCGAAACTGGGTCACGTGGGGTCAAAAACTAGGTCAGTAGGTCTAAAAATAGAAAAACTTTGTGACCTCTCTAGAGGCCATGTTTTTCATGAGATCTTCATGAATATTGGTCAGAATGTTCACCTTGATGATATCTAGGTCAGGTTCGACACTGGGTCACGTGGGGTCAGAAACTAGGTCATTAGGTCTAAAAATAGAAAAACCTTGTGAGCTCTCTAGAGGCCATATTTCTCAATGGATCTTCATGAAAATTGGTCAGAATGTTCACCTTGATGATATCTAGGTCAAGTTTGAAACTGGGTCACGTAGGGGTAAAAACTAGGTCAGTAGATCTAAAAATAGAAAAACCTTGTGACCTCTCTAGAGGCCATATTTTTCATGAGATCTTCATGAATATTGGTCAGAATGTTCATCTTGATGATATCTAGGTCAAGTTAGATACTGGGTCATGTGGGATCAAAAACTAGGTCAGTAGATCTAAAAATAGAAAAACCTTGTGACCTCTCTAGAGGCCATATTTCTCAATGGATCTTCATGAAAATTGGTCAGAATGTTCACCTTGATGATATCTAGGTCAAGTTCGAAACTGGGTCACGTGCGGTCAAAAACTAGGTCAGTAGGTCTAAAAATAGAAAAAACCTTGTGACCTCTCTAGAGGCCATATTTTTCATGAGATCTTCATGAATATTGGTCAGAATGTTCACCTTGATGATATCTAGGTCAAGTTAGATACTGGGTCATGTGGGATCAAAAACTAGGTCAGTAGGTCTAAAAATAGAAAAACCTTGTGACCTCTCTAGAGGCCATATTTCTCAATGGATCTTCATGAAAATTGGTCAGAATGTTCACCTTGATGATATCTAGGTCAAGTTCGAAACTGGGTTACGTGCGGTCAAAAACTAGGTCAGTAGGTCTAAAAATAGAAAAACCTTGTGACCTCTCTAGAGGCCATATTTTTCAATGGATCTTCATGAAAATTGGTCAGAATGTTAACCTTGATGATATCTAGAACAAGTTCGAAACTGGGTCACATGGGGTTAAAAACTAGGTCAGTAGATCTAAAAATAGAAAAACCTTGTGACCTATCTAGAGGCCATATTTTTCATGAGATCTTCATGAATATTGGTCAGAAGGTTCACCTTGATGATATCTAGGTCAGGTTCGAAACTGGGTCACGTGCGGTCAAAAACTAGGTCAGTAGGTCTAAAAATAGAAAAACCTTGTGACTCTCTAGAGGCCATATTTCTCTATGGGTCTTCATGAAAATTGGTGAGAATGTTCAGCTTGATGATATCTAGGTCAGGTTCGTAACTGGGTCATGTGCAGTCAAAAACTAGGTCAGTGATTGAAAAATAGAAAAACCTTGTGACCTCTCTAGAGGCCATATTTTTCACGAGATCTTCATGAAAATTGGTGAGAATGTTCACCTTGATGATATCTAGGTCAAGTTTAAATGTGGGTCACGTGCCTTCAAAAACTAGGTCATTAGGTCAAATAATAGAAAAACATTGTGACCTCTCTAGAGGCCATATTTTTCAATGGATCTTCATGAAAATTGGTCAGAATTTTTTATCTTGATGATATCTAGGTCACATGTGCTCAAAAACTAGGTCACTTTGTCAAATAATAGAAATAACGACGTCATACTCAGTTCAACACTGGGTCATGTGGGGATAGGTGAGCGATTCAGGACCATCATGGTCCTCTTGTTTATGCGCATCTTTCTGCGCAGTCGACACTTTCTATTGAAAACTGATCTGAAGTCAACATTTGTTGAAACATGTTACAGACAATATTAAATATGAGGGATCTTGTATGAAATAACATTTTTGGTAAGTTTTATCAGTAATCAAATGTTGATACTAGTTTAAGGCCCGGTTACACCGCCCGAACTTTGTTGGAGCGTTCCTTCAACGGTAGGGAGAGGGGGCGGAATTTAGACAACGCTCGTCACCGCGCACAAAATGGGAAAAAAATCGAAAACACGGGCGTTGCCGTAGAGGTGCACCGCTGAAGCCGGCGTTGCTTTAGCGTTGGTTTAACCGTAGCAAGTGGTAGCGAGTGTTGGTTTAGCGGTGACGCGAGCGTTGATAGAGCGGCGGTCCGAGCATGCGTGCGTTGGCTCGGCGGGGTTTTAAAGTTGGTTTAGCGGCATACCGCTTTTGACTACGGAGCTGAACGGATCGCTTTGATAGAAGCAGCGGTGGTCCAGCGTTAAGATTTCTGCGTTGGCCTTGCGGACCCAAGCGTCCACGAACTTGCGTCTAGCGGTGCCAAACTTGACTGGGCGTTGTTAGAGCGGTGGTGAACTTTGCCGGAGCGGAAAATTGCCCGCTCCTCACCGCTCGCAATATTTTGTGCAGCTCAAAACTTTCGGAGCGGTAGGAGGGACCATCAGCGGTGGCCGAGCGTATATGGCGTTGCCTTAATGGGGGCCAACTTCTGTTAAACGGTGGTGAACGGTAACGAGCGGTGATGAAATTTTTTCACCGCTCCAGGAACGCTCCAACAAAGTCCGGTCGGTGTGACCGGGCCTTTATGTTGTATTGACAAGTATCATGCCTGACAGGTATCTTGCTATTTTTATGTTTGATTTTTCATGATTTAAAAAGAAGTGTTGTTTATTGTCAATAATTGAAGTTGTAGCATATTGCTTTCGTTTTGTCGTCGGCGTCGGCGTCTGCGTCGGCGTTGCCTGGTTAAGTTTTATGTTTAGGTCAGCTTTTCTCCTAAACTATCAAAACTATTGCTTTGAAACTTGGAATACTTGTTCACCATCATAAGCTGACCCTGTATAGCAAGAAACATAACTCCATCTTGCTTTTTGCAAGATTTATGGCCCCTTTTGTACTTAGAAAATATCAGATTTCTTGGTTAAGTGGACACTGTACATCAAGAAACATAACTCTATCCTGCTTTTTGCAAGAATGATGGCCCTTTTTAGACTTAGAAAATCATGGGTAGGACAATATTTCTATTACACAAAAAAAATCAGATGAGCGTCAGCACCCGCAAGGCGGTGCTCTTGTTATGGTTGTGTTTTCACATCGCATTTTAGTACAAAGACAGTGTTGTTCATATAATGTAAGATAATTGACTTAGTACTGATAAGACAATATTACCTTTCAGATTATTTAGTATTCAATTATAGAAAGAATTAAGAATTTTTTAAACTTTTTTTTAACTTGTAGCAGACATACATGTAATCAATTTGGCCAGGTTCGCGCCATTTTCTGTCCGAACAGGTGTTGTATTCTAGCGGTCTTAAAATGAAATTTAGCCTGGTGACCCATAAATTTTTAGCCATTTTTATGCTGGCAATACAATTATCTATACGCAAGAAAAACAGGAAAAAATTCTATGAAAGAGTTTTTTCAAAATTTAAAAAACATTCTTCACTATGGGTATTTTTCATTGAAAAAAATTCACAAAAGTAAATATGAAACAATATTTTTTTTTTCATTTGTACCCATTATTGTAAGGATAGTGTATTACAAATATGACTATGATATCAAATAAGTATTTGATAAAATCTGTAAAAAGAATAAAACCGTACTGTGCTGTCTTGATGTATATTTTGGTTGGTATTTAAAAAAAAGCAGAAAATTATGAATATGTTGAAAAATCGCTGGCAGTTTCAGCAACAGTGGGTGTGTTCAAAACAATTTTTCACAAAAACAAGCCTGGTGACCTATTGTTTTTATTTGTTCATTGTTTTCAGCACAAATTTTCCTATCATATATGGGAATTTAAAAAAATTCTATGAAAGGAAAAAAACTATTGGAATTCTCTTTAAGCCATATGTAATGAATATTTTATATATTTATTTGTGGTTCTGCCTCTCTGTCTGCCAATAGAATAATCTCAGTCACCAGTTTTACTAGCTATTGCCTGGAAATGATCAGCATTGTTTTACACTGTAACCAAATAAAGGTAACTCCACCCACTTTATTTTCTATTAGGCCATTGTTCTTTATTGTTTTGTTCTCAGGGTTTTAGCTCACCTGAGCACGAAGTCCTTAGGTTAGCTTTTGTGATCGCCCTGTGTCCGTCATCAGTCGTCCGTCGTCAACAATTTGACTGTTAACACTCTAAAGGTCACAATTTTGGCCCAATCTTAATGAAACTTGGTCAGAATATTACCCTCAATAAAATTTTGGACGAGTTTGATATTGGGTCATCCTGGGTCAAAAACTAGGTCATCAGGTTAAATCAAAGGAAAAGCTTGTTAACACTATAGTGGCCATATTTATGACAATATCTCTGTGAAACTTGGTCAAAATGTTAATCTTGATGATCTTTAGGTCAAGTTCAAATCTGGGTCAGGTAGGGTCAAAAACTAGGTCACCAGGTCAAATCAAAGGAAAAGCTTGTTAACACTGTAGAGGCCACATTTATGACGGTATCTTCATGAAACTTGGTCAGTATATTAATCTTGATGATCTTTTGGTTAAGTTTGAATCTGGGTCAGTTGTGGGGTCAAAAACTAGGTCACCAGGTCAAATCAAAAGAAAAGCTAGTTAACATTCTAGAGGCCACATTTATGACCGTATCTTAATGAATCTTGGTCAGAATGTTAATCTTGATGGTCTTTAGGTCAGCTTTAAATCTTGGTTAGGTGGGGTCAAAAACTAGGTCACTAGGTCAAATCAAAGGAAAAGCTTTTTAACACTGTAGAGGCCATATTTATGACCATGTTATAGCTCGCCTGAGCAATGCTCAGGTGCGTTTTTCTGATCGCTTGATGTCTGGCGTCTGTCGTTTCTCAGTCGTCTGTTGTCTGTCAACATTTTGCTTGTGTATGCGATAGAGGCTGTATTTTTCAACTGATCTTCATGAAATTTGGTCAGAATGATTACCTTGATGAAATCTAGGCCGAGTTCGAAAATGGGTCATCTGGGGTCAAAAACTAGGTCACTAGGTCAAATCAAAGAAAAACCTTGTGTATGAGATAGAGGCTGTATTTTTCAATTAATCTTCATGAATTTTGGTCAGAATGATCACCTTGATTAAATCTAGGCCGAGTTTGAAAATGGGTCATCTGGGGTCAAAAACTAGGTCACTAGGCCAAATCAAAGAAAAACTATGTGTATGCAATAGAGGCTGTATTTTTCAATTAAACTTCATGAATTTTGGTCAGAATGATTGCCTTGATGAAATCTAGGCTGAGTTGGAAAATGGGTCATCTAGGGTCAAAAACTAGATCACTAGATCAAATCAAAGAAAAACTTTGTGTATGCAATAGAAGCTGTATTTTTCAATTAATCTTCATGAATTTTAGTCAGAATGATTGCCTTGATGAAATCTAGGTCAAGTTCGAATATGGGTCATCTAGGATCAATAACTAGGTCACTAGGTCAAATCAAAGGAAAAGCTTGTATATGCAATAGAGGCTGTATTTTTCAATTGATCTTCCTGAAATTAAGTCAAAATGATAACCTTAATGAAATCTAGGCTGGGTTTGAAAATGGGTCATCTTGGGTCTAAAAGTAGGTCACTAGGTCAAATCAAAGAAAAACCTTGTGTATGCAATAGAGGCTGTATTTTTCAATTGATCAACATGAAATTTGGTCAGAATGATTGCATTGATGAAATCTAGGACAAGAGTGAATATGGGTCATCTGGGGTCAAAAATTAGGTCACTAGGTCAAATCAAAGAAAAACTTTGGGTATGCGATAGAGGCTATATTTTTCAATTGATCTTTCTGAAATTAAATCAGAATGATAGCCTGTGTATGCAATAGAGGCTGTAGTTTTCAACTGATCTTCATGAAGCTTGGTCAAAATGATTGCCTTGATAAAATCTACGTTGAGTTTGATTATGGGTCATCTGGGGTCAGAAAGTAGGTCACTAGGTCAAATCAAAGAAAAACCTTGTGTATATGATAGAGGCTGTATTTTTCAACTGATCTTCATGAAATTTTGTCAGAATGATAGCCTTGATGAAATCTAGGACAAGAGCGAAAATGGGTCATCTTCGGTCAAAAACTAGGTCACTAGGTCAAATCAAAGAAAAACCTTGTGTATGCAATAGGGGCTGCATTTTACACTGGATTTCATAATATTTGATCAGAATGGTTGCCTTGATGAAATCTAGGTCAAGTTCGAATATGGGTAGTCTGGGGTCAAAAACTAGGTCACTAGGTCAAATCAAAGAAAAACCTTGTGTATGCGATAGAAGCTGTATTTTTCAATTGATCTTCATGAAATTTGGTCAGAATGATAACCTTGATGAAATTTAGGTCAATTTTAAATATGGGTCATCTGGGGTAAAAAACTAGGTCACTAGGTCAAATCAAAGAAAATACTTATTTATACTCAAGATTTTTTTGCTCCAATTTTAATGGTAATTGGTCAGAATATATTTTTCCATGAAATCACTAGGTCAAACATGTTTACACTGTTATGGTGTGTTTCTCAGGTGAGCAACCTAGGGCCATCTTGGCCCTCTTGTTTAAGATACAGCCTTGAAATTTGGATGACATGTACAGTTTTGCAGACTGATCTTAAAACTGAATTTCAGTGACCATGAATATGACCTACTGACCTACTTTCTTGTTTTTCAAGATACAGCTTTGAAATTGGATTACATGTACAGTTTTGCAGAGGGATCTTTCAGTAACCATAAATGTGACCTACTGACCTTCTTTCTTAATATTTTAGCATTAGTTTGACATTTGAAACATGTAGCTCATGTGAGCGATCCAGGGTCTGCTTCTCAGACTTTTTGGAGGAGGTCACTTAAGAATTGCCCTTGTCCATCCATCTGTCCATCAAAATATATGTCACTAGGTCAAATTGTAGAAAAATTTTGTCAACCCTCTAGAGGCAATGCAACATTTTTAGATTGATCTTCAAAAAACTGCCAAAATGGTTGTCTCTATCAATCTAGGTTAAGTTCAGAACTGGTTTACCTGAGGTCAAGAACTAGGTCAAATCATAGAAAAAAACCTTGTCAACACTGTAGAGAAAACATTTTCCTTTTGATCTTCATAAAACTTGTCAGAATGTTTATCTCTATAAAATTGAGGCTAAATTGAAATGCAGGTTATCTGACTTCTTTAACTGGGTCCCTTGGTCAGATCATAGAAAAACCTTGTTAACACTCTAGAGAAAACATTGTTGACTTGATCTTCATAAAACTTTGTCAGAATGTTTGCCTCTATGAAATCCAGGTGAAGTTCAAAGCAAGGTTTACCTGGGGTCAAAAACTAGATCACAATGTCAGCTGTTAACACTTTAAAATTGTCAGAATGTTTGTCTGTGTTTAATATAGGTTAAGTTCAAAACTGGGTTACATGATATTGTAAAATAGGTAACTAGGTCAAATCAAAACCTTGTTAACACTTTCTTCTTGATCTTCATGAAACTTTGTCAGAATGTTTGTCTCTATGAAATCTACCGGTATGTCAAGTTTGAAACTGATTATCTAGGTCAAAAACTAGGTCACAGTATCAAATCATAGAAAGACATGTATTCTTAACACTTGAAATGTCACATTTTTTACCTGATCTTCAGGGGACTTGGTCACAATGTGTTGTAAAGACAAGCACTAAAGTGGATATTTTGGCTATAGAATGTACCTTATCCAGATATGTAAACCCAAAGTATGCAGCACTTCTTGAGTTATGTGCCCTTGACTTATGGGGGGAAAAATAATATTTAGATATAGTGCCTATGACTAAGTTTCATTCCCATTTTATTGTGCGCAAGATCAGTATAGTACATTAACAATAATATACCCTTAATTTATCAAAATATGCAGCACTTCTGGAGTAGATTGCCCTTGATTTATGGGGGAAAAAACAATGTCATATTATACAAAATTTATGCTTGTGATATTTAGTATGAATGATCTGAGTAAAGTTTGATTATAAATCAGATTTGACCTTGTGCTGTAGAGTTATATTCCACAGAAAAGAAAGGAGTGTATCGTAACACTAAAACCATTTCATGTTCTCATCAGACCTAACCATATTGGGCCATAAGGTGGCACTAGAGGTTAACTGCAAGACTTTGTGCAAAAAGAGTTTTCTTATTATGAAATATGAGACTGATATGTATTTCTTTATGCCAAAATTTCTGCCTAAGTGTCTGATGAGATATTAATTGATGTATTGTTTATGTTTAACAGTTGAAATACTATCTAGCAATATATGCATGTTTAGATCTTGGTCATTTAAACGTTTGTTGGTGGGGTTTCTTTTGGCATTTTTAAGTTCAAATTCTTACAGTTCCACTAGGCTTAATTTATTGCTAAAAACAGATGAAACAGTTGTCCAGTATAAATAAGGTAGTTAGAAATACACTTCTTTTAATACTGTACCTGACTTTGTACAGTTAGACCTATAAATGGAGGTAATTAGAAATATTAAAAATAAAAAACTTTCTACTAATACTATAGAAAAAAATTACTGGAAATCGGATTGAACAAGAAATAATAATATTTAATGTTCATAATGATAAAAGTAGCAGCCACATTGTAAACAAACAGTTTTTTTTATTAAATTGGAACTGTTTGCTGGGATTTCATTTGATAGTATGATCCAACAACAATATCTATGAAAATATGTCTTCCCTGACTAATCTAGATTTAAGAAATAATATTTCTCATGTAGTGATTTGTCGCTGAATAAATCATTGTTTGGAGTTCAGATACGAAGGAATTATATCACGAGGGCACAGCCCGAGTGATATAATAATACACATCTGAACGACAATCATTTTATTCAAGAGCAAACCACTAAATGAGATATATTATTTCGATTCTAACAGGTAACCAAGGATTTTAAAGTACCTTATTGACGACATTCATTAAATATTTGCCCGTTTTCAATTTGTTTCTTTTCCAGCACTCCGCTATGCCGTTTGACGCTATGATGTAATAATTGTGACGTCAGAACAGTGAACTGTTGTATAATAATTCACTGTTTTCAGCTTTCTTCGTTTAATAGGAAAATGAACCGGATCGTGTTAGCATTTACAATATATGCTGAACACTCCGCAATATAGCCCAAACTGTCAAGTTGGAAATCTCATTTGGAAGGTAATTCCCTATATATTAAAAACAAGTCTGCAATTTTGCCCTTTAGGCCATATGTGATAAATATTTGAAGTGCATTTATTTGCAGAACAGTCTAGGTATATTAAACCCAAGAGACTAAAACTGCAGAGTGTCTTCTTGTCTGCAATCATTTTAAGGGAAATATCACCACTTTATTTTCTATTATTGTTAAATGAGAGATACAATTTCATTATGTATGGATGTATATTATGCCTTGATTGGCAATTTTCTAGAATTTACTGCACATTTTTCTTTTAATTTAGTTCTTTCAGTAGTATACTGTGAAATCATTAAATTTTTGTGGGGGACTATATTTTAGCTCACCTGAGCTTCTGCACAAAGTGTCAAAGGTGAGCTTTTGTGATTGCCCTTTGTCTGTCATTGTTGTTTGGGACTATATTTTAGCTCACCTGAGCTGCTGCACAAAGTACCAAAGGTGAGCTTTTGTGATTGCCCTTTATCTGTCATTGTTGTGGGGGACTATGTTATAGCTCACCTGAGCAGCTGCACAAAGTGCCCAAGGTGAGCTTTTGTGATTGCCCTTTGTCTGTCATTGTTGTTGGGGACTATAGTTTAGTTCACCTGAGCTGCTGCACAAAGTACCAAAAGTGAGCTTTTGTGATTGACCTTTGTCTGTCATTGTTGTGGGGGACTATGTTATAGCTCACCTGAGCAGCTGCACAAAGTACCAAAGGTGAGCTTTTGTGATTGCCCTTTGTCTGTCATTGTTGTAGGGGACTATGTTATAGCTCACCTGAGGTGCTGCACAAAGTGTCAAAGGTGAGCTTTTGTGATTGCCCTTTGTCTGTCATTGTTGTGGGGGACTATAGTATAACTCACCTGAGCTGCTGCACAAAGTGCCCAAGGTGAGCTTTTGTGATTGCCCTTTGTCTGTCATTGTTGTGGGGGACTATAGTATAGCTCACCTTAGCTGCTGCACAAAGTGCCCAAGGTGAGCTTTTGTGATTGCCCTTTGTCTGTCATTGTTGTGGGGGACAATAGTATAGCTCACCTGAGCTGCTGCACAAAGTGCCCAAGGTGAGCTTTTGTGATTGCCCTTTGTCTGTCATTGTTGTTGGGGACTATAGTATAGCTCACCTGAGCTGCTGCACAAAGTGCCCAAGGTGAGCTTTTGTGATTGCCCTTTGTCTGTCATTGTTGTCACAGGTGAGAGTATCATACCTAGGATACAGTATGGGTCCATGAGCCATATACACTTAAATATATTACAATTACAGTTGAATATCGTTACCTCGATATCGCTAAGCTCGATACTCTGGTTAGCACGACGTATTTTAGTCGGTCCCGATTTTTATACACCCGTTTGAAAAACGGGATGTATTTTGGGAACGCCCCTGGCGGGCGGCGTCCACAGACCTTGTCCGGAGCATATCTTCTACATGCATGGAGGGATTTTGATGAAACTTGGCACAGTTGTTCACCATCATGAGACGGAGTGTCATACGCAAGAACCAGGTCCCTGGGTCTAAGGTCAAGGTCACACTTAGAGGTCAAAGGTCAAATTCAAGTATGACTTTGTCCGGAGCATATCTTCTTCATGCATAGAGGGATTTTGATGAAAGTTGGCACAATTGTTTATCATCATGAGACGGAGTGTCATGCGCAAGAACCAGGTCCCTAGGTCTAAGGTTAAGGTCACACTTAGAGGTCAAAGGATACAAGAATGAAAACTTTGTCCGGAGCATATCTTCTTCATGCATAGAGGGATTTTAATGAAAGTTGGCACAATTGTTCATCATCATGAGACGGAGTGTCATGCGCAAGAACCAGGTCCCTAGGTCTAAAGTCAAGGTCACACTTAGAGGTCAAAGGATACAAGAATGAAAACTTTGTCCGGAGCATTTCTTCTTCATGCATGGAGGGATTTTGATATAACTTGGCACAAATGTTCACCACCACAAGACGGAGTGTCATGCGCAAGAACCAGGTCCCTGGGTCTAAGGTCAAAGTCACACTTGGAGGCCAAAGGTCAGATACAAGAATGACTGTCCGAAGCATTTCTTCTTCATGCATAGAGGGATTTTGATGTAACTTGGCACAATTATACACCATCATGAGACGAAGTGTCATGCGCAGTTCCCTTCTTTAGAATTACTTCCCTTTGTTGTTACTATAAATAGCTTATATTGTAACTTTTTCATTACTAGACGTAGGGAAAAATCGAGACCACTTTTCTGTAGTACAACATGCATGTTACATCCAATTTTGAGGTGTATTTTGACCAATCTCTACCTGGTAAGGATTTTTGTGTGGACTTAAAAAAAAATTTTTTTGTATTTTTTTTTTTTTTTTTTTTTTTTTTTAAAGATTAACTTCCCTTAGTTGTTACTATAAATAACTTATATTGTAACTTTTTTATAATTGACCGTAGGGAAAAACCAAGACCTTTTTTCTGTGGTACAACATAGTTGTTACTTTCTAATTTTAGGTGTATTTTAAGGTATCTCTACCTGGTAAGGAGTTTTTTTGTGGACTTAGAAAAACAAAAGAATTACAGTGATTACTAAACAACCACAAAATTAAAATTACATCTGCAAATACAGGTGCTAGAGTAAATAAATTTGCTGTGATGGGCGTATATTGTGACATTCTGGCACAATATTCTAATGTAAAAATTACATTTTTATTCTAATGTAATTATTTATCATTACCTCGATATGATTAGCTCGATATTTTGTTTAGCTCGATGAGATTTTTCAGTCCCGTCAACTTCTCTGTAATGTTTTTTACACCTGGTTTCGTCGATATCAGAGCGTGTCAGAAAATATCCATGTTATTTGTAAGGTGTGAAAAGCAACCTATTGTTGTCCGGCGATGTATTTATCATAATCAAGTTAGTGTGTTTGTTATTTAATCTTTAATCTAATTAAAATGTTAGAAAGTTTGCATTTAATTCCCAATAATTAGTCTTATAAAACGGCGTGCAAGCAGGCAACTTGTTTTCCAATATAACAACTAATTTGGATGAAATATTTTTCTGTATCTGCCATTTAGGATTGAGTAACAATATGCGTATTACACAGGCAAATTTTCGTTATCGAAGCACAGTCAAAATGACTACTCAACTAGGAATATTACAGCTGCATTGAGACTTGTTTATGGAAGGAATAAAATGCTTAATGTTTACACGTATATTTTGAAAAATTTAAAACTTAAATGCAAGTATGTACTATGTAATTAAGATGTTTATTTGTCAATAAAAAGTTAAAATCGTATTTACGTTATATTATTTCTTTCCCCTTTCAAACCCTCTGAAAAAGAGGATTGGATATAGTGACAATAAAAACGTCCGACACAAGTCTAAAGTTGTCCCAGATAGTCGATATGGTTACGTCGAACTTCGGATACGTCGATGCAATTTTTACAGTCCCTTGAATATCAAGGTAACGGTATTCGACTGTATTATGTTTTCTAAGAAAATGCCAAAAGTCATTTTGAATTTTTTTTGCCTCTGTGACAATGAGCCATTAGAAAGGTGTTTGTGAGTATTTTGACATGTACATTGCCTCCAGGTCTGTAATTTTTTTTCAAAAAAATATTTCTTTACAAGTGAAAACTCTTTCAGAAAAATCTTACTTCAAAGCCCAGTTGCAAACCGTTAATGCACACTGAGCAAGCAACGGTGTAAAAACGGTAGTTTTTTCTCTATCCGAATAAATCCCACACATTTTCCACACCAAAGTCTTCCCCCTAAAACACACCAAGCACATCATGCCAGTTTTAAATAATGTTATAACCATTCAGAACAGGCTAAATGCAAACTAACAAGACCAAAAATCAAGTTCAGTCCTACTGTACGTGAACGGTTTGCAACTGGGCGTTGAAGTAAGATTTTTCAGAGAGTATTCACTTGCCCAAAAGACGGCCATTTGTAAAGAATTTTTTTTTTTTTTTTTAAATTTACAGACCTGGAAGCAATGTACATGTCAAAATGCTCATGATCACCTTTCTAATGGCTCATTGTCACAGGGGCAAAAAATGTTCAAAATGACTTTTTGGCATTTTTTTCTTAGAAAACATAATAATTGTAATATATTTAAGTGTATATGGCTCATGGATCCATACTGTATCCTAGGTACACTACTGCCACCTGTGAGTGTTGTGGGGGGACTATATTATAGCTCACCTGAGCTGCACAAAGTGCACAAGGTGAGCTTTTGTGATTGCCCTTTGTCATTGTTGTAGTGTGTTGTCAGCAGTTTGACTGTAAACAATCTAGAGGTCACAGTTTTGTCACAATCCTAATGAAACTTGGTCAGAATGTTGCTTGAGGTCAAAACCTAGGTCACTTTGTTAAATCATAGAAAACCCCTGTTAGCTATCTGAGGTGAAATAGTAAGGGTATGTAGCGTATACTTCCTGTGATTCTTGATCTGTCATCAAAATAATGGCTGCAATAATTGTAAGAGTGTGGATAGTAAAAAAGAATTAGTTTGTACATGTGTATTTTGTCATTTTAAACAAGTAAGAAAGAAAACCCTCTTTAGATTACAGACCTTAAAATAAAAATGTTTGGAAAAGTCGATTTTTATAGTTTGTAATATTTTAGCCTCATTTACAGTTAATTAAGAAGATTTTTTTTCTGTGTGTTTTTCAGGAGTCCGCCACATCCTTTTATAACAGTGATAACAAACAGGCCTTCAGAGTCGTGGCCCTTGATACTCGAACAGATTGATAGGCTCTTCACTCATTCTGAACAATGGTAAGTTTATGAACTGGACAACAGGATAATGTTCCTTGCAAGGCTTTCCACAATCAGTAAGTGGGTAAAGAGAATAACAGGATAATGTCCCTTGCAAGGCTTTTCACACATCAGTAAGTAGATAAAGAGAATAACAGGATAATGTCCTTTGCAAGACTTTTCACACAACAGTAAGTGGATAAAGAGAACAACAGGATTATGTCCCTTGCAAGGATTTTCACACATCAGTAAGGGGATAAAGAGAATAACAGGATAATGTCCCTTGCAAGGCTTTTCACACATCAGTAAGTAGATAAAGAGAATAACAGGATAATGTCCCTTGCAAGACTTTTAGCACATCAGTAAGTAGATTAAGAGAATAACAGGATAATGTCCCTTGCAAGACTTTTCACACATCAGTAAGTAGATAAAGAGAATAACAGGATAATGTCTGTTGCAAGACTTTTCACACATCAGTAAGTGGATAAAGAGAACAACAGGATTATGTCCCTTGCAAGGCTTTTCGCACATCAGTAAGGGGATAAAGAGAATAACAGGATAATGTCCCTTGCAAGGCTTTTCGCACATCAGTTAGCAGATAAAGAGAATAACAGGATAATGTCCCTTGCAAGACTTTTCGCACATCAGTAAGTAGATAAAGAGAATAACAGGATAATGTCCCTTGCAAGACTTTTCACACATCAGTAAGTGGATAAAGAGAACAACAGGATTATGTCCCTTGCAAGGCTTTTCACACATCAGTAAGTGGATAAAGAAAATAACAGGATAATGTCCCTTGCAAGGCTTTTCACGCATCAGTAAGGGGATAAAGAGAATAACAGGATAATGTCTAGCAAGGCTTTTCGCACATCAGTAAGTGGATAAAGAGAATAACAGGATAATGTCCCTTGCAAGGCTTTTCACACATCAGTAAGGGGATAAGTTTATGCTCATTGATTTTGGGATAATGGTGACAACAACATAGGAATAAAGTCAGTAATTTGATAAAAAAAAAAATGTACTCTGCTATCGAAGTCGAAAGAAGTCCTAAGTAAGTAGATTTTGTGTAATATTATGTATGAAGGGTGCGTTAATTACACTTTTTTTGCTTCTAGAATGCATTAGACATGTTTATACAGTGGTGGAAAGTTTTGCAGATGGAAACTGATAGTAAGGATTTGTTTTGCAGGCAAGAACAAAATGCATCTTTTTAGGGTAGCAGATCACCATTGACTGGCATTTAACAAGGAATCAGTCATCATCCTATTTTCTTTCCTTTTTTTTCATCAGTTTTGTGACAACTAAAGTAAAGTAGGTGTAGGAAAAAGTAATGTATAAAGATACATAAATTAGATGTGAAGTGGTTGTTTGTTATGTCAAACCAAAAAAATAAAAGATGACCTTTTTGGAACACATCAAGCTTGTCCTTATAGTCATAAATATGTAAAATATGATGTAAAATCACATTTTAAAATCAAAATGAATGTGAAATACAGAAAATTTTGATTTTTGGAAACCCATTTTGTCCATGATTTATTGTGATAAAAATGTCAATTTCTGCCTCTGGAATGTCAGAAAATATGCAAAATGTATCAGTTTGATTCTTAATTTATGATGGGATGAAGCATATTTCAGAATCGAAGTAAAAGATAGCACAGTTAAGTTTAATTATTACCAAAAAACCATAGGGTTTAAATTTAGCCTTGTAAATTAGTAGGGGTGGCTTTTATTAAATGTCTATATTTCTGTAAAATCTTAAAATTTCTTATTGGAACTTGGTAGTATATTTGGTATTACATCTTTCTTAAAAATGAGGCTAAAGAAGTTAGGAAATTTGATAAATTTTAAAGTACTTCTTCTAAAGGCCCATGATCAAACTTTCATTTAATTGTAAGAATGGAAAGTTTATTTTTGAGGAAAAAACTTGTGTTTTTTCTGATGCAGTATTACCTATCTGACAGTCTTTTCACTCATTAGCAACAGTGGATAGGTTATATGATTGCAGTGGAATAGTCATAAAGACATTTTTCATCCATTCTGAACGATATCTTTGTAGATTGAATTTAAAATGAAATTCAAAAGGACAACAGGATTATGCCCCCCCCCCACATCCTTAGCAGTAAAGACACCTTTGTTCAGATGGTTCTGCTTAACTGCACATAATAGCCACCAGGGGTAGAAATACAAGAACCTTTAAATAATTTCTGTTCGTGAAGCACTTGATTTGGGTTTTCACCAAATGTCCTTTAGTTTGTTCAAATCATTCAGCTGTATTGCAGTTGAAAATAGAAACACATTTAAATGGCTTCTTTTCAAGAATCATTTGATGGATCTTCAAGAAACTTGGTCTTAGCATTGACCTTTCTCAGATTGACTTCACTTAGAAGCTAGAAACATCATCATGTTGTTGGTGTGATCCAGCAAAACAAACAAATGACTCGGAGCCTCTAGAACTGGAAATAAGAAAAAAATTGAATTCTTGCTCCAGTAAGCTTCTTGATAATTCTTCCCCAAAATTTGTCTAGCATGGATTCAAATTTAATGTCATTCCTTAAAGAAGAGAAAGTATATTGTTTTGTTCATTTGTTTGTCTGTCTCTGGTGGATAGACCATTTGGTTCTCAATCAGTAACTAGCCAATGCTTGATCAAACTTCATACGATGATTGCCTGTGATCAGTGGATGTCTCTCGTCCATTTGGGGGCAGTAGGTCAAAATTGCCAATGGTCTATAGATGACTACTAGTGTATAGGGGTTTAGTAGGTCGAACGTCAAGGAGACAGTGACATTGAGATTGAAACCAATTTCCAGTCAGTAACTAAAGAACATTTTGGCATACAGACATTAGATTAAATAGGATGATTTCCTCTGGTCAATTGTTTGAGGGGTTAGTAGGTCAAAGGTCAAGGTCACCTTGCAGTGATTTTTAGCTCATCTGATTTTTTGAAAAAAAATGATGAGTTATTGTCATCACTTGAGCGGTTGTCGGCGTCGGCGTCGGCGTTGCCTGGTTAAGTTTTATGTTTAGGTCAGCTTTTCTCCTAAACTATCAAAGCTATTGCTTTGAAACTTGGAATACTTGTTCACCATCATAAGCTGACCCTGTATAGCAAGAAACATAACTCCATCTTGCTTTTTGCAAGATTTATGGCCCCTTTTGTACTTAGAAAATATCAGATTTCTTGGTTAAGTTTTATGTTTAGGTCAACTTTTCTCCTAAACTATCAAAGCTATTGCTTTGAAACTTGGAATACTTGTTTACCATCATAAGCAGACCCTGTACATCAAGAAACATAACTCCATCTTGCTTTTTGCAAGAATTATTGCCCCTTTTGGACTTAGAAAATCAGTTTTCTTGGTTAAGTTTTATGTTTAGGTCAGCTTTTATCCTAAACTATCAAAGCTATTCCTTTAAAAC
The DNA here is from genome assembly GCF_021730395.1 of Mercenaria mercenaria. Lineage (NCBI taxonomy): Eukaryota > Metazoa > Mollusca > Bivalvia > Venerida > Veneridae > Mercenaria > Mercenaria mercenaria. The sequence goes on along the minus strand of NC_069368.1, from coordinate 69,890,233 downwards.
TTGCAACACTTGTTCACCATCATAAGCTGACCCTGTACAGCAAGAAACATAACTCCATCCTGCTTTTTGCAAGATTTATGGCCCCTTTTGGACTTAGAAAATATCAGATTTCTTGGTTAAGTTTTATGTTTAGGTCAACTTTTTCTCTTAAACTATCAAAGCTATTGCTTTAAAACTTGCAACTCTTGTTCACCATCATAAGCTGACCCTGTACAGCAAGCAACATAACTCCATCCTGCTTTTTGCAATAATTATTGCCCTTTTTGGACTTAGAAAAATCATTTTCTTGGTTGAATATTATGTTTAAGTCAACTTTTCTCATAAACTATCAAAGCTATTGCTTTAAAACTTGCAACAGTTTTTCACCATCATAAGTGGACACTGTACATCAAGAAACATAACTCTATCCTGCTTTTTGCAAGAGTGATGGCCCTTTTTAGACTTAGAAAATCATGGGTAGGACAATATTTCTACTATACAAAAAAAATCAGATGAGCGTAAGCACCCGCAAGGCGGTGCTCTTTTTTTTGCGTATTTTTACTGCCGAATATCGGCACTTTCCCCTCGCCAAAATAGGCCATTTTTTCTATTTTTCCCCTAAAAAAGAGATGTTTTCCCCCCTCAAATTATAGTATTTTATTTCCAAAATGTAACAGTATATATTCAGGCGTGAGATCCACGATATCTAACATGAAATTGGCAGAAATGACATCAGAAACATCCTTTTTAAGATCAAAATCGCATCAAGGTTACAGTCGCGAAAACACATGACAAACAAAACAAGAGAAATATGGACTTCATTCGGTTTAAATATGTTTCATTATGTCAGTTAATCGTTTATGGTAATGAAAAATGACAATATCTCTCCTAGTTTTTGGAAAATTGGAGATCAAAATCGCCGTGATTGTACCGAATTTCGGATAGTCAAAATTTCGGATGTTATCAAATTTCAAGGGAATGAAGTGAAAATTGATAAATACAATTATTACAAGTTGTATTGGTGTCTTAATTAATTTTATCACCCAAAAATTTCACGATTTTAAATCCAAAAGTGGTTTTGAAAAAATATAAACTCTTTAAACAAAATTCAGTTAGGAAATGTAAAGATTTATATCACTTAGTATGGAAATTAAACATATTTATATTTTTCCCAATTTGGGGAATTATCGCGCTTATTTTCCCAATTCAGCGGGCACAGGCACCTTTATTTTTTTCCAAAAAATATCACTGCCTTGACCTCAAGACTTAAAACAATTTCTGCTTAATAACAAAAGAATGCTTTTGCCTTATGGTTTTGAAATTGATAGACGTATTGCCTGTTGTCAACAGATGACCCCTAATATTTTAATATTTTCAAGAAGTCAAGGTCAAAGTGATCTTGAAATTTTAAATGGTTACCAGTTAATATCTGAAGCACTTGGGCTTTAACATTTCATAGAATGAGTGCTTGTGGTCTGGAGAGAACTCCACGTGTTTTGGGGTCACAGTAATCTTGAGATTGAAAACTGTTTCTTATCTCTTTCAAGAGATGCTTTTAGCTGGCAGTCTTCATAGGATAGTTACCTGTAGTCATTAGAAGACCCCTGTTTTGTTTGAGGTCATTTGGTCAATAGTCAATTTCCTACCTTGCAAAAGTACATATCAGGTTGCTGTTGACAGGCCATGATTGGGGGCATTTGTGTTAGTTCAAATGGAAGTGCTTAACTGCACTTAAGTGTCCCCAGATATAATCATTGAAGTAGGGGCCTCTGTGGCCAGTAGGGTAAGGACACTGGCTTCGAACAACTTTGAAACCTGCTTTTGGTGTTGAATTTTTTCATGTGAGGAAGCCAACCAGCTGGTTTACAGAATGTGGTTCTACCAAGGTGCCTGCCCGTGCCTAAAATAATGCTCAGTAGAAAATATCACATCTGTATCTTAGACATGGTTTAAAGGTTTACAAAAAGACATGGTATTTATGTTAACTGTTTAGGGGAAATATGGCCGTGCAAGCTTCAGTGAAATTGCTTTAAGACCACTGTGACAAGAGTTATGACCCTTAGTACTTAGAAAATGTTCACTTAACAGGTAATACTTGGTATTTCTTTGCAAATGGCATAGGTCCATTTTTATGCCCCCACTTTTATGCCCCCATTTTTATGCCCCAACTGTCCATCCGTCTGTCCGAGAATGTTGTGTCGTGCCTAGCTCCAAAAGTATTTAACGTAAAATCACAAAACTTTACCGGAATGTTGAGCAGCATGTGTAGTTGTGCACCTGGGGTTTCGCGTCCGGATTCATTCAGTCATGTAGGAGTTATGGCCCCTGACTTCGTAAAAATCGGTCATTTTAGTGTTGTGTCGCGCCTAGCTCCAAAAGTATTTGACCTAGAGTCACAAAACTTTACAGGAATATTGGTTAGTATATGTAGTTGTGCACCTGGGGTTTCACATCCGGATTCATTCAGTCATGTAGGAGTTATGGCCCCTGACTTAGTTAAAAATTGGTAATTTTAATGTTGTGTCACCCATAGCTCCAAAAGTATTTGACCTAGAGTCACCAAAGTTTACAGGAATGTTGGTCAGCATGTGCAGTTGTGCACCTGGGGTTTCGCGTCCGGATTCATTCAGTCGTGTAGGAGTTATGGCCCCTGACCTAGGAAAAAAATTGTGTCCTTTGTCATGTAGTGGGGGCATTTGTGTCCCATTGACACATTTCTAGTTGCTATGGGATATTGTAACCAAGTGTAGTACAGATGTAGCTTTCTTGGAGATAGAGATGACAATTGCATGCAGTTCACTGGGCTCTAATCAATGTTGCTGTTACCTTACTAAAACAGAAATTATTTTCTGCACAATCTTCAGTAAGGAATAAGGTTTTGTGACCAAACTTGGAATTTATGAAGCAGATGCTTTTTCAAGGATGAAGTTTATCCCGTTTGGTGGCGGATACCACTAAATTTGCTTGTTTAAATGGTCTCACCTAACTGCTTTTTAGCTCACCAGAGCACAAAGTGCTCAAGGTGAACTATTGTGACTGGTCATTGTCCAGCTTCCGCCGCTGTGTTGTCCGTCAACATTTGCCTTGTGAACACTCTACAGGCCACATTTATGACCAAATCTTTATGAAACTTGGTCAGAATGTTAGTCTTGATGATGTCTAGGTCAAGTGCAAAACTGGGTTATGTGGGGTGAAAAACTAGGTCAGTAGGTCAGATCAAAGGAAAAGCTTATGAACACTCTAGAGACCACATTTTTGACCCAATCTTTATGAAACTTGGTCAGAATGTTAGTCTTGATGATCTCTAGGTCAAATTCAAAACTGTGTCATGTGGGGTCAAAAACTAGGTCAGTAGGTCAGATCAAAGGAAAAGCTTGTGAACACTCTAGAGACCACATTTGTGACTTAATCTTTATGAAACTTAGTCAGAATGTTAGTCTAGATGATTTTTAGGTCAAGTTCAAAACTAGGTCATGTTGGGTCAGTAACCAGGTCAGTAGGTAAAATCAAAGGAAAAGCTTGTGAACACTCTACAGGCCACATTTATGACCCAATATTTATGAAACTTGGTCAGAATGTTAGTCTTGATAATCTCTATGTCAAGTTCGAAACTGGGTCATGTGGGGTCAAAAACTAGGTCAGTAGGTCAGATCAATGGAAAGCCTTGTGAACACTCTAGAAACCACATTTATGACCCAATCTTTATGAAACTTGGTCAGAGTGTTAGTCTTGATGATCTTTAGGTCAAGTTCGAAACTGGGTTATGTTGGATCAAAAACTAGGTCACCTGGTCAAATCAAAGGAAAAGCTTGTGAACACTCTAGAGGCCAGAGGTTGTGTCCCAATATTTATGAAACTTAGAAAGTTTGGCTAGATGATTGATTTCTAGGTCAAGTTTGAATCTGAGTCATGTGGGGTCAAAAACTAGGTCACCTGGTCAAATCAAAGAAAACACTTGTGAACACTTTAGAGGCCACAGTTGTAACTCAATCTGTATGAAACTGGGTCAGAATGTTTGGCTTAATCATTTCTAGGTCAAGTTTAAATCTGGGTCATGTAAGGGTCAAAAACTAGGTCACTAGGCCAGATCAAAGGAAAATCTTTTCAACACTCCAGAGACTACAATTTAAGTTTGAAACTCGTGAGAATTAGTCAGAATGTTTGTTTTGATAATCTGTAGGTCAAGTTGGAATCTGGGTCATATGGGGTCAAAAACTAGGTCACCTGGTCAAATCAAAGGAAAAGCTTGTGAAATCTCTAGAAGCCACAGTTGTAACCAAATCTTAATGAAATTTAATCAGAATGTTTGTCTTGATGATCTTTAGGTCAAGTTCAAGTCCTAGTCATATGGGGTCAAAAACTAGGTCAGTCAACTCTGGTGAGCGATATATAGGGCCCAGGGCTCCGGAAATTTTGATAACTCAGTCGGTCAGAAACGAAATCCTGACATCGGCGCTACCCCACCCACCGCATTCCTAATATTACATATTTTGTAAAACGTGATAGGGTAAAGAAATAAGCATGTCATGCATTAAAACTGAGTTACCAGTCACCGTGCGTTACCATACAATGAAGACAGTTATTCAGTGTTATGTGTGATCGTTACTTTGTTTAAATTTCGATGTTTTTCCGAGATAATACGAGGCATTGACACCGTGTGCGTAACTAGTCTAAAAGCCAACGCACGTGACTTCGATACCGTATACACGGCAGATACTTTGTGATGTTTCCTCATTCTTTGACGGAATTCTATAAAATACAATGCGTCAAAGTGAATTACACGACACATATTCTCTGCTAAACAGCCTCAGTATTTAAAGAATACTCTGCCGCGGACCGAATGTGTACATTATTTGAATGCTGAGATCGAATTTCTCGCATGTATAGTACCAAAACGTCACGCGGGTTGGCCACGGATATTTCATTTCACTTACGTTGTACTTCAGTAAGCAACTACATTTTATAAAGTTATATGTTCCCTTCTGATGTAAAGAAAATTTCATTTTGAAACGTTTTTTTAAAAGACCGATTTGATAAACAGTGCCGCTCCGGTTTTCTTTATCATTCGTGGTTGCCCGTCCATTTTTTTCTTTTTTGTACAGTTGGGTTGCAAAGACGATTTTCTGCATTTGTTTCAACTGAAGCCCCAACAAATGAATCATGTAATTTTTTCAAATCAAGTAATTATAAAATTTATTTTTTTATTGGTTTTCCGTGTGATGTCTCATTAAATCAAAGACCTATAATGTACAATTATAGCTCTTTGATTAAATGCAGCGACCATTTGTTTGTTACCGTGATCAAACATAGCCTTTTGAAATAAACCATCTGTCGGATTCTAAATAAAAGAAGAGGATCCCCGTCGAAATGATTTGGATCCAGTCACAAACGTTAGGAAATTAGTCAAAAATGTTTAATACACCGCAGTCGACTGTCTGCAAACATTAAAGGATGTGCCGCACGAGCACTGATTGCGTCACGCGCTAATTACAGACCGATTATCAAAGTGACAATCAGACCGATTGACACGTTGATTGATTATCTGACAATTTCCTACTTGGCAGGTGATCGTGTATTGAGATATCAGACCGAAATTTATACTTTTCTCCATTTTTACGGGACCGATTTTTTCGTTTTTTCACTTCAAGAATCGGTCTGAAAAGTCAAAAATCGGTCCAAAACCGACAAACCGGCAAATTTCCGAAGCCCTGATAGGGCCATCATGGCCCTCTTGTTTAAAAGACTGCTTCTTGAGAACTTTTGCATGAGAGTTAAAAATATAAAAGAAAACTTGAAATAGTTTATTCTTTTAAATATCTGGTCAGGTGTGCAACCAATGCCTTATAGCCCTTTTGTTATTCATTCTGAAATACAAAAGGATATTGGTCCTTGTCTGGCTATTCTGTTATTTGTAAACTGTGATCATATACAGTACATCCTACATAGGACTAAGCAAATAGGAAGTTTGTAATCTTTTTATGCCCCTAGGCATATAGCCATTGAACTGTCTGTCAGTTTGTCTGCCCCTATTAACTAGATTTTACTGTTTCGTCTACAGCCCACATTAATGATCTGATTTAGTTCATACTCACACTTAACAATCCTTATGGGAAAACCTACAAACTGACCTGCCCGCCGGCTTAGCTCAATAAGGAGAACGCAGTTCTACGGAAAGTGGGTCTTGAGTTTGATCCCTGGATGGGTTGTATGTTCTCCATGATGATTTGATAAAAGACATTGTGTCTGAAATCATTCGTCCTCCACCTCTGATTCATGTGGGGAAGTTGGCAGTTACATCCAGAGAACAGGTTTGTACTACTTCAGAATCCAGGAACACTGGTAAGGTTAACTGCCCGTCGTTGTGTAACTGAAATACTGTTGAAAAACAGTGTTAAACCCAAAACAAACAAACTGACCTATATATAGATGACCTTGAACTTCATATGACCTTCACCTTCAAACTTAAGATGTGGAAAAATAACATTTTACGGTCCTACAGACCACATTAATGACTCAGTTTAGTTAATATTCACTGAAAGAATTCATGAAACCTTGTGGCCAGACCTACAAACTGACATAATAAAGATGACCTTGACCTTCATATGACCATCACCTTCAAACTTAAAACCTCAAAAAAAAACAACATTTTGGTTAACCAGATTTTACTGTTTTGCCAACACTGTCCACATTAATGACCTGATTTTGTTCATACTCACAGTCAATGATTCTTGTGGCAAGACCTACGAAATGACCTTCACCTACAAACTTAAAACCTTTAATAAACAATATTTTTGGTCCAAAAATAGCAAATAATTTCACAAATATGTCTATTTTCAGTGTACAGAAGAATGCTTTTGTGATGTTGGATCCATTCATAAAATTTGTGTTACTGGACCCAAAATGTAGTGAGCAGTACAGCCGGTTAAGGGCCAACATGAAGGTGAGGCTGGTGAACCTTGTTGGCAGGGCAGAAAACAGAGACCTACAGAATGATTGTCTCCAATACCTTGTTGACTTACTATATACAATGCAGGTTAGAAAGTTTTTCATGTGTTTAAAACTTCATGTTAAGCTTATGTTGAACTCAATCATGTGACCTCCATCAATGGTCTGTCTTCTCAATGCTTCCTTTAAATGACTTCTTTTCCTGAACTGGTGATACTAGGATTCAAAGTGTTACAAGTCCCAGTTGACTGAACATGAATAAATAGGCCAGACTTAAAAATGTCTTTGTTTTAGGTCTTAAAACTGCTTTGATAAGCTCAAAGTAACCTAATATGATTATTTAATAAATGGTATCAGGCAGACTAGTCATAATAATTCTGTTGTTTCAGTGTTGTTTTGACCTCTTGTATCTCACTGTGAAGTGTCCATCCTCCTCATCCCTATTTTCTAATTAGGTTTTTGCTTTAAACAACTTTTTTGAACTTTTATAGAATTTAACCAAAATTTGCTTGAAGCACCATCTATAGTGGTATGGATTAGCTAAATTTGGCTTAAAGCATCATCTGCAGTGGCAGGGATTAGCCAAATTGGCTTGAAGGATCATCTGTATTAGAAGGGATTAGCCATATAGGTTTGCAGCATCATCTATAGTGGTACGGATTATCCAGACTTGGCTTAAAGCATCATCTGCAGTGGTAGGGCTAAGCCAAAATTGGCTTGAAGCTTGATGACTCTAACAACAGACATGCAGCAGGATAGGATTTCTTATTGCTGCATGCTTGATTGATATAGAGCTCAATCATGTAAAAGGTCATAGCCTATCTAGACCATATGTCATAAGGAGAATTTAAGGTATAGAATAACAAAAAAAATGAATGACCTGAAAAGTTGTCTGAATACAGACTATTTAGAAGAGAATCATTGTAACCACTCAAAATACAATGTCTTGGCCCTAAGAGGTAATCAAAGTACTGAAAGTACAGAAAGGCTGGCTACCACAAAACACTGGTACATTATTATGGGTATGTCAATTTTCCTAACCATCATATAGGGAAGGAACGTGACTAAACAATAATCATTAACAGTCCGGTTTATAGCCGGGTTCTAGCCCAAAATTTCCCTCATACCGACAAGAAAATCGCCCCATCTGATCAGTGTTCATACATTAATACATGATGTGTGTGTGCGTGCGTGCGTGTGTGTGTTTGTGTGATTGCATATCGAAATATAGATGCGGAGTTTGTTACCTTTATATTTTATCTGATATAATGTTCCTCAATGTTTATTATCGCTTCTTTAGAAACATATATAAACGGTTATGGCACGCCAATTGTTCAATAATAACGTGAACCTAGGTTCACGGTCGAAAAACTAGAATTAACAATAGATAAACTAGTTCGAATGTAAAACCAGGTTTTTCTAACACATACCCATATTTTCGAGCGAAAACACGCCCGTGAACCAATGTTTCAACTAGGTTTTTCAATTGAACTTTGAATTTCGGCCATTATTCTAAGTTCACAAGCGTTGACCTATGTTTATGGGAGTAAACCAGGGTTCACAAGTGTAAACCATAGTTTACGAATGTGAACACATGTTAACGATCGAGACCTTACGTTTACGACCGTGAACATGGGTTTACGACCATAAACATAGGTTTACGCTAGTGAACATAGGATAATGACCAAAAACCATAGTTTTGTTCGAGAAACCAAGTTTTTCCAACGTAAACCTAGGTTCAAGTTCGTAAACCCAAGTTCATGGACGTAAACATAGGTTCACGTCCATAAACAATGGTTCTCGGTAATCAAATTATCAAATAATTACATTCTTGGTCGAAAAACTAGGATTATCGAATACTAACATAAATTTTCGAGCGAACACACAGGATAACGGGCGTAAACTATAGTTTACTCTCTTGAACCCATGTTTACGTCCGATAAACTAGGTTTCTCGATTGACCTTTGATGCACAAGTTAATCAAGATGGTTCATCACAACAATACTCTATGCTCGCCTTAGTTTGATATGGAAAACCCATAATATCTAAGATTTTGCAAACATCTTTCCCGCACAATTTTCATTCTGTGTTTTGTGGTAGCCAGCCTTGCTGTACTTTCAGTACTTTGATTCGATCATGAATCTGGGTTCACGTTATAATTGGGCAATCGGCGTGCCATAACCATTTATATATGTTTATAAAGAAGCATTAATAAACATTGAGGGACATAATATCAGATAAAGTATAAAGGTAGCAAACACAACATCTATACTTCGATATGCAACCCCCTCCCCACCTACACACATACACAAACAAATTTATGAATGTATGAACACTTATAAGATGGGGTGATTTTCTTGTCGGTATGAGGGAATACAACTATAAACCGGACTGTTAATGATTATGGTCTAGTCGTGTTCCTTCCCTAATACGATAATTAGGAAAATTGCCAGACCCGTAATAGTGTACCTCCTTTTTTTTTAAAAGTATTCCATTCCTACCATAGGCTGCTTTAACTAATTTTTCAGGAAGGCATAGGTTCAAGCCCAACTAGGACCAATCTTTGTTCATTATATTTCTTCTTTCTAGTAAGAAAAACTGATTTTTTACAATACTTATTATCATTGATTTGTCGTACAAAAGCGGACATTTTTCATTTGATTAGCCATTTCTTGCTGTTTAAATTGAATTTAACCTGAAGGGTGAATGTTTAGACATCTTTGAAAATACTTTGTTACATTTTGCATAAGTTCTTGATTTTGCATCTTTTCTTTAGTTTACAAAGTTTGGATGCAAAAATCAAGAACTTATGCAAAATGTAACAAAGTATTTTCAAAGATGTCTAAACATTCACCCTTCAGGTTAAATTCAATTTAAACAGCAAGAAATGGCTAATCAAATGAAAAATGTCCGCTTTTGTACGACAAATCAATGATAACAAGTATTGTAAAAAAACAGTTTTTCTTACTAGAAAGATAGGTAGGTCTTACTTCTGCCCTATGGTTCTTTTTGAATGCAGAGAGCAAGGCTATAATTCTTAAGAGTTGGAGCTTAATTTCTGTCCGATTAAATTCTCTTACTCGAGGCTCCCAAGAAAAGTTGTTATCGACAATTTTATTTTGTGTTTTATAATTGTTACGCAATACTTTGAGGTTTCATTTAGAAAAATATGAGGTAAAATGACTTCTCTGCGATCGTTATGCGCAATGCCTATCACTCTGAAACTTGTCTCTGTTTCAGCTGGAGGAAAAAACATAATTTATACAAGATTTACAAATAAAAAAAAAAAAACATCAAATAACAACGACATAGAAAAAGTCGTTTAAAGATGCAACACAGTGCGAAACAGTGTTAACTTCAGGACTGTATCAGTTAATGCATTTGTTAAACATTACCGTTACGGGTCCACTATCTTAAAATAACCTGAAATACAGCTGAAAACGTGTTTAAACAAAAATCGCTTACATCTATGCCCTTTAAACAAAATGGTGAAAAGGCACTTTTTGCAATATATCTTTCAGCATTTGCCAGAATGTTTCTAAAATGAATTTAGTATAGAAATAGCAAAAAAGAAAAAAAGAAAGAAAGAAAAAAAGAATATATAGCATCTTTAGACATACAACTCGTAGAAAGTGGTCATTTGTTTCTTCTCACGTTACTGTGGAAATTCCACGCAGCGATTACGTCCCTTAATACCTATAGCAAATGATCTGAAAGAATAGATTCTTACAACTTTAGCCCTAAATATAAGACCTGACATAACTCATATCACTATAAGTTCATTTTAATTGATATTTCATATTTCTCATTTTCCATGTTATGTCAGGTCATCGAATAATGCACAGTGTAACTCAAATCAACAATTGTTTCTCGGAACCAGCGTTTGTTTAATTAGCTATTTATAGGCCGGGGTCATAATCTATAACAAAACGGTCAACAGTGTTGAGTTATGAAAAAGTTCCATTCATACAGACATTTCATTCATAGGAGCGAATTAATTTACCTTCATTATGTAATATTTTCTAATATAATCTTTCTAGTATTTACCGTTAGAAAAATAAAACATTAATATAACATGTTAAAGCAAACAGATTTACTGAAACAGGTAAGTTTAACAATCTTTATACAACTCTGTGGCAAAACTGATAAATGTGGCGAACTATTTGAATTGCGCATGAAATGGTTTTGTGTTGTCAGTCTCAGCACCTTTGAACTTTCGTTGAACTTTGCAGAATTTCGATTTTTGGTTATAATAGTAAAAACAAAAAAGTCTTTTAGTGGTATCTCATAAAACTGTTGGTTCTGTTTTGAAATATATTCGCAGAAATGTTATTTTGATGGCCCATGTCTCAACCAATACTCTTCTTTATGGAAAACATGCATGTCAGAAAGCTTGGCATTTTAACATTATATAATTATACATATTCAACATTGACACAAACTGTTTCCTAGGCTGCTTACCCAATTTTGAAATAATGGCATACTAACTTCTTGGGTTACCATCTAAAAGATTGTGCAGGTTATTCTGATTTGTCAAAAAAAATGGCTGCCAGAACTCAAAATAGGAAAACCTTCAAAAGACATCTTCTCATAAACAGCTGTTAGTATTTTAAGGAGTGGTCGCTTTTTTAGCTTGACTATTCAGAGAATATAGAGGGCTGTTGTACTTACTGGCATTTGCATGGCCAGGAGTTTTGCTTTTTTGGTTAAAGGTTTATTGCAAAATTCTCAGTTTCACTAAATATCCTAAGTGCTCCCTATATCATCATCAAATTTTGTATGATGATTGGTCTTGGTAAGAGGCAGACATTATTTGATTACCTCACAATTTCATTTTGTCTTTAAAAACTATGTTTTATCTTTCATTGGTTTTTGGCAGATTGCTTCACGGTTGACTGTTTACTAAAACTATTATTTTTGTTACCTGTTCAGGTGAGGTAATGTTTAGTTTGTAGCAGAAGTCTCCCTTCCAGTACAGATTGATACAGGATATTATGGCTAAAATTTAACAGATGGATATTAATAGAGTTGTATTTTCGTATTGAGAAGAACGAGGGAACATTAGAAATTGTGTGAGCTGTATATTATGTAATGTTGAGAAATATGCTAGTTTTCCCAGAAAGAAAACAACAACATATATACAGGTCCGCCTCAAAATTTAACAACATAGCGATTTGTCTCATAATTTTTCGTGTACCCAAATGTCAGAATCAGGATGAAATATATATGTTGTTTTTGCATAAGAAACATGATACTTTTAAAATCTTTTCTTTTGAAGAGGCAGGCCAGTTTTCAAAAAGATTTGGCAGAAACATTTCTTTGATTATTCTTTGTCAAAATTCTTATTTATTTAGGCTGTGAAACTCAGATTGTCAAAATCCTTATCTATTTAGGCTGTGAAACTCAGATTGTCAAAATCCTTACCTATTTAGGCTGTGAAACTCAGATGAACCATCTAGGGCCCTCATGATTCTCCTGTTAACATTCATCATGAAACAAGATAATTTCCATTTTGTCATTTTCACCACACAACATTTCCAACTTCTTTTAAAGACATTTTTGTTCACTTTAAGGACATTCTTGAATATTCTTGTAGTTTTGCATTTTCTAAACGCAATAAATTAAGAAAAAGCCCTGATGACCTCAATTTTTTCTTTTGTATATAAAGTGCCTTTGGACATGTTTGTCATGAAAAAGGCGCTATACAAAACTTGTATAATATAATATATATATAGGTACACAGTTTCAAACAGGTTGTATGATATAATTTTGAAAACATGAATTATTACAAATTTGGGTTGCACTGGAGGGAATGGGTAGAGATTTAAGCTTTCAGACCTGTCTAACAAAATGATAATTTACTGAATGTGTAGCAACATTCACAGCAATTTTTAAACAAAGTTTCATCATCAAGCATACAAGACCAAAAAACTTTTCTTTGAGACTTTGCATTCTCATACAATAATTGTATGATAACAGTGAAATTTATAAAAAAAAATTGAAAAAATGTTCTTAACCCTTACCATGTTAAACACGACTGATTCTGGCTTTGCGACCAGTGTAGATAATGATCAGCCTGCACATCCATGCAGTCTGATCATGATCAGCACTGTTCTCCATTCAGTCAGTATTTTTTGGTAAGCATCCCTTTTAACAGTTAATGGTACTGTCCAAATTGAAAGATGGACAAGTTCATTATAGAAATTTAGCAGGGTAAAGGTTAATAAAACATCATTAAACAGATTCTAAACCCATGCACGAGGCCTCTGTGGCCGAGTGGTTAGAGTCGTTGACTTCAAACCATTTGCCCCTCATCGATGTGGGTTCGAAACCTCATTTGGGGCGTAGAATTCTTCACGTGAGGAAGCTATCCAGCTGGCTTACGGAAGGTCAGTGGTTCTACCCGGGTGCCCGCTCGTGATGAAATTATGCACGGAGGGGCACCTGGGGTCTTCCTCCACCATTAAAGCTGGAAAGTCGCCATATGACCTAAAAAATTGTGTCGGTGCGACGTTAAACCCAACAAAAAAACAAAAACAAAAAAACCCATGCACATGCTGCCAGAAAACAAAAAGATGTGACCAAAAAAATCCCATGACAAATAATAGTGATCTTATGGGATACGAAAATCACAAGTTATGGAAATTAGGTGTATAAATCTTTTAAGGTTAATTTATTCATATGACACCAAATAAAAGAAGCATAAAGGCTGGCATCGCTGGTGGTGACATCAGTAATAGAATTTTCAGGAGACTGCAAGCAACAAATTGCTATATATTTTGGCCAAGCAGAAAATTATTTTCACCCTTCAAAGCATTTTCTCATTTACAATAATCAGATTTTCTTCTCTAGTTATTAATTTCTGAAACATTATTAGAAATCTTTGAAATATTATTAGAAAACAGTTTCTGCTGAATTGAAGATAGTCTAATAACTACAAAATTTTTGGAAAGTGTAAGTATTGAAATTGTGCAAGTGAAAAACAGAAATTTCAGTGACACTTCGTAGCAGAAAATGGTATTCATGAAATAGATTTTTATGTTTTGCTATTTTTCGTATGAGATTTAAATTATAGGAATAGTCCAACATATTTTTCATCCAGACTGCAGAGTAGAATTTGCTTCATTTTACTGAAAAAAGGGTGTAAAAAACAACTTGCCTGCATTTTGCTTTTTTAACTCCTACTTAAAATATATAAAAATATAATATAGTAGACCACCCTACTGCACCTAAACAGAATAAAGCCAGTAAACTAATTTAAAGAAAACAAGAATATTCTATGTAACTTCCTTAGACCATGACAAAATTAGTGCCCTCTCAATATATGCGATTATTACACAGTCTGTCAAGAAATGCATAAATCTCAGAAGTATTCAGATGTTTTTAAGAAACCATGACAAGTCTTGCTGCCTTTCAGTCTCAGTTGCATGACAAAGAAGGTACTTGTCAATGATGATTATTGCAAAATGTCTCTATACCAATTGTCATGATCAGCCACAATCAAACAAAGTCTGTTATTATTTTTCTAGGTTGCATTTTATGCTTTCAAATGATCTTCCTATGGGATCATGGAATCTATTCAAAGTTTCTGTATAATAAGAGTTCTGCTTAACTTTTAACCTGTTGGTGGCAAAAGGGGCCTCCGTGGCCGAGTGGTTAGATTCGTTGACTTCAAACCATTTGCCCCTCATCGATGTGGGTTCGAAACCTCATTTGAGGCGTAGAATTCTTCACGTGAGGAAGCCATCCAGCTGGCTTACGGAAGGTCGGTGGTTCTACCCAGGTGCCCGCTCCTGATGAAATTATGTACGGAGGGGCACCTGGGGTCTTCCCCCACCATTAAAGCTGGAAAGTTGCCATATGACCTAAAATTGTGTCGGTGCGACGTTAAACCCAACAAAATAAAATAAATGTTGGTGGCAAGTGATTCTGCATTTGCAACTGGTGCAGACCAAGACCAGCCTGCATGTACATTAATTCAGTCAGTAAATTTTCAGTACCGTATTTTGGGGTGTATTGGTCGCAGTAATGTATAGTTTGCACCCAATTTTTGCTCTGGAAATGGTCAGAAAATTTAAGTTCAAGTGTATAAGTCGCTGTTAAATTTTGGATTTTTCCCAGCAATATTTACTGTAATGGCGGCCGCCATGTTGATGGTGCAGACTGAGTTATTAACAGAATCTGATTGGTGGAAAGCGTACAGGGTTATTTTCGAGGACGGACCTATCCAGATTTTGTCCAACCCGGTGTACAAGTACTTGTCAGTGGCGTCCAGTAAAACAAAAGTAGATACAAACGTAATTCAAACTGCAAGTACAGCATGGAATTGTAGTCATTCATAATTTTAATGGCCTGTGTGGGATATTTACGATATACCTTAATATTGAAAATAACCGCTATTCCTTGAAATGCTGCCGAAATTGATCTTTTTTTATCATTTTGCTCGTTCGTAACAAATGCACCTAATTTTCCGAGTGCCACGGCCAGAAAATTGGCCCGAAAAAAATTTTGCTGGCAATGTTCTGTAGTATAAGTCACAGGAACTTTTTCAGGCAGCAAAATGAGTAAAAAAAGTGCGACCAATACACCCCAAAATATGGTAAACACCCCTTTAAATATAAGTGGTACTGCCCAAATTTAATGATGGAACAGTCCATTTTAGAAATTTAGCAGGGTAAAGGTTAAAAAGCAAAAAAAAACTGCTCGGGAGCACGAGAGTTGTACATTTTATTACCTTTCATTTACAAACGTAATGAAACTAAGCCTGCTGTTACTTCCATTGGTTGAAATCTGACTCTTTATAAGTCATGGCGTTGAATTCATCCATCTGACATACGGAATGTCGATGGTTCTTCCCAGGTGCCCACTAGTGATGAAATAATGCACAGAGGGGCACCTGGGGCCTTCCTCCACCATCAGAGATGGAAAGTTGCCATTTGACATATAACTGTGTTGGTGGGATGTAAAACCCAACAAAAAATACACGAGATATTACTGGCTATCCAGTGTCAACACTACAAATAACCTTGATCGAAAAAATAACCCTAATGGACAAATAACCCTGATGTAAATGAGCAGGTTGACTTTTCCATCTATTGATACAAAACCTATCCTTTCAAATCGGCTTGACAGTTTTATTGTGTATGGTTTTTGTCTGGAACTGATTGTTATGTCTTCAGAAATTCTGGAGCAATTTCTTCAGTCTGAAAAATCAAACAAAAACCTTAATCCTTGACCATTCCTTCAGTCTGAAAAATCAAACAAAAACTTAAGTTTTAGGCAAACCTCTTTGTTTATAAATACAGTCTAACCTGTCTTAAGCAGCCAGCCAGGGGAAACAGACAATTTGGCTGCTGAAGCTATCCAGTGTTAGACTGTAGCCTGTGAGAACTTTAACCATTTAGTTAAACAGACTGATTTTCAGACCATCAGTGTGAAATTTCCAGGTTCTACATTCTTTCTGAAAAAAAAAGTATTAGCTATTATGTGATATAAAAAAGCTCCTGACAGCATAAAAACCAACAGGCCTGACTGAGACAAAATCAGTAAATTAAGTGTGAAATTTTGTAAGTTAAATACAGAAATTTCATTGATACTTTGTATAGCCTGGACTGGAATCTCAGTATTACATGCCCAGATGCAAAGTATATGGGGGCTTAATTGGAGTTATGGTTGTCCATTCTGTTGATTCCTCTGTCCATCTGTCCATTGTATCCTCTCGGTATCTTCTTATAAAACTGGCATCAGTTGTTAACTTCATCCAGGTTATGAGCGGAGCAGCAACCCAGACCAATAGCTTGAAAGGTCAAGGTCACACTTGGAGGTCAAAGATGAAATAGCTAGCTTCAGTTCTAATATAGAAAAGTGGAAACTCCACAGTTCGCTCAACACGACAAAAATGAAAATGTTTATGTCGTGTTGTGTGACCTGTAATTTTCCACTTTACAAAAGACAAACAGAAATATTTTTTTTGTGCTTCTTTAGACCATGTCCAAATGCTTTTCCTCCCTTGAGAACATTACAAAAGTCTGTCAATAAATATGGGATGTCTTTAGATGCATGAAAGAAACCATGAAATGTTTTACTGTCATCTATAGTAGACAAATGGTCTCTATAGCATGATAGAGTAGGTAGATGTCACTGTCAATTATGACATGAATATCTGCATACCAATTTTAATGGTCACCCTCAATCAAGCAAATTCTGTTAGTCTAAGGTCTTATAGTTACCCCTGATAAACAGACCTGCTCAAAGCAAGTCTACTGTTATAAAGTTGGTGAATTCAATGCTTTCAAAGAATCTTCTTGCAGATTTGATTTACAGTGATACCATAACCTGATTTGGATATATATTGCAAGCTGACAAGTCTCAGTAGTTATTTTGCTTTTAAGCTCACCTGAAAGAGGAACATTGTGATCTTGCCCTGTCAGCAGTTGTACTGTTTTAGACTATAATTATAATCTTAATAATACTAGGTCATAATATTTGTCTCAATAAAATCTTGGACGGGTTTCATACTGGGTGTTGTGGGATCCAATGCTAGTTCACTAGGTAAAAAATTGGGAAAACATAAATAAAACTATGTAGCCATCATATTCCTCCTGACAGTGGTGAAACCTTGTCAGAATATTTTCTTTCAAGCTGGAAAGTGAGTAATCTTGGTTAATAAAACTAGCTAATTTAGTAAATATCACACTGGGTCACATGTTCTATCAAATCTGTATTGCTTGAAGCTGTATCCTTTAAGCCCTCTACAGACGGTAGGTTTTTGTTGTACAACACCAATTAAATTCAAGATGTACAGCCAAATATTATCGTGTGTATGATGCTATTCCTTGATTTCGTAAATCTTAAGTCTTGACTTACAGATTAGGACATGTTCTATTTCGTAAGTTTTGCCTTACGTACCACCCACGTTGACAAGCAACAAATTGGTAAATGATTAGTTGATAAGAGGCAAGTGAATGAAATTCCAGAAAAAACTGCCCAAAAAATTAACACAAATCTGGATACAATAAAATGGCTTCTAATGCATAATGGAAAAAGGATGACACTGAAAAGTTAAATGATTTGAGCCGCGCCATGAGAAATCCAACGTAGTGCGTTTCCGACCAGCATCCACGCAGTCTTGTCCATGCAGTTCGCTATAACGGTTTCTCTAATTACATTAGACTTTGAAAGCAAACATCATTGATCCTGACCAGACTGCGCGGATGCACAGGCTGGTCTGCATCCATGCTGGTCGCAAAGCCACAATGTTGGTTTTCTCATGGCACGGCTCATTTGTGTCATGCGTAATAAAATTCATGGGACATTATTTTTAGTATTAATAGTTACATTCTTTTCAGTACCTGATGCACTATGTTTACTAGGTAAATATCTGTGATTTATATGGGAATGGAATACTGTCTGTATGTGAAAAATGTACAATTTCAAAATTGTACATCTTTGAGATAATTAGTGTTGTACAACAAAAACCTACCGTCTGTAGAGGGCTTTAGGGTCATGCAGAGACTATGTCACTTGATGAAATCCTAGAATAACTATGTTTACATTCAAGAGGCCGTATTCTTTACCTAATCTTAATCTACGACAACAGAGGCCCCTCACAGATGTCTTGAATATACAATAATTTTGAATAAAACATGAAATCTGATCAAACAAAAGTCATACAGCTTTAGAATATTACAAGTTTGATAACTAGGTGGTGATTTTGGTCACTTGAACATCATTTTTCTTTCCTTTTGTGTCAGTTACCAAATATGGTATTGGTAGTAAAATAATGATTATGTTAATGTAAATTCCAAAATATTTAATTAGGTTAATGTCATAGATTTTTTTAAAGATTATAAGAGAAAAGATTAATGTATTTGTGCATTTGGACTGTATTTTTATGGACTGATGCAACCACAAAATTCATGATTAGGTCACCATGGAAACTAGTTAGTATTTCACGCTTGTAACAATTATTGCTGATTTTATCATTGTTCTGTGTTTTAAAAAAAATGAACATGTTTTTACAATTATTATTTTACATTTTCCTTGTAATCCGAACTGACTTAAATCTTTCCATCATTCTAAATGATGTAATTAACATGAATAAAACAGATCTTTGGTGATTTTAGGAATTCATCTGATGTTCTCCAGCTGTTTTTGAGATAAGCATTTTCACTGAGAAATCTCATTTCATACAAGTCATGTCATTTGGTGACAGTATCATCCATTAATGACATTCACATATACTGCTGTAACTTCTGTGTAATGGTTACCATCAGATTATTTAAAGTTCCATATTGCTTCTATAAATTTTATTTATGTATATAAAAGGATTTATGTATTTGTTTACCGTTTGTATTTCTATCAAAGTTTTATATGTTTTATTTGTCATTAAGTTTAGGACTCAGACAGTAGCTAGTGTAGCAATGTAGTCAAAAATAAGATAATTAATTAGAGCCAGTGAGAATCGAGATACCTAGTCA
Source organism: Mercenaria mercenaria (assembly GCF_021730395.1). Taxonomy (NCBI): domain Eukaryota; kingdom Metazoa; phylum Mollusca; class Bivalvia; order Venerida; family Veneridae; genus Mercenaria; species Mercenaria mercenaria. The sequence goes on along the minus strand of NC_069368.1, from coordinate 69,870,830 downwards.
CATGATTCGATTAAACCAACCGCCGTCTAGAGAATCATTCTTGCTTTGGATGCGTAAAAGATTAGTTCATGTATATTTTCTCATTACAACCGAGTGTATAATATACGCACCCACAATTCAATACGCACCCACAATTCAGGGTTGGTGTCAAAAAACGGGGCATTGTACACGAGTATGGTAGTGGTGTTTGAATGATCCGCAAATGGACTGTATTATGTCATTGGTGTTTAATAAAAAATAATTTGTACTTACCTTTGTACTTAATTTTAAGCCAATAACACCAATGAAGGAATTCCATAAACTTGATAAAAATAAATAATAAAATTTGTAAAAAAGATCCCTTTGAAGCGTAGAATGCAACCAAAAAAAAAAGAATAATAGCAGACTGGGTTTGATTGAGTCTGTTCATGAAAGGTAATAAAATGTGCATTACCTCTCACACCTCCTAGCTTAAGCAGTTAACTCTGTTACACATCAGATTCTATTGAATGGACTCCATGATCCAAAAGGACCAGAAAATATAACAACACTGAAAGTACGGGGAGACTTTTTACAGCTGCCACATGGCACTTAAAGATTGCTGTTGTGATAGTTAATAAAATCTGTAAAAAGATTCCTTGGAAACATAGAATGCAACCAAAAAAAGAATAATAGCAGAATCAGTTTCATTGAGTCTGTTCATGAGAGGTAATAAAATGTGCAACACCTCTCACACCCGCTAGCACCAGCTTAAGCGGAACTGACAAGTATACTTTCTTGAATAAATTTGAGATTACCTCCTAGATTGAACATAAAAGGTTGAAAAAATTTATTTAAACTTATTATAATAGGAAATCACATACTGTGATAGCACTAGTTTTATTACTCCACATAGAAATTAAATGAACTATAAAAGTGCATGATTTGTTCAGATTGACATATTGTCATAAAACTTGGTGTATAGCAAGATAAATGAAATGGCTGAGTATTCCCATTCTATCCGGAAATATTGATCCCTACTGGGTTGAGAGTACGAAGCCGGCGCCGGCACCAGAGAGTACATAAGCAGAATATAATTAATGATTAGCTGTGATAAAAGCTATTAGCCAGTCCTATAATGTTGATGAAGTAACAAGCTAGTATTGAACATAAAATTTCAGTTTACATGGACAATTTAAAATGAAATTATCTTGGAAATTACAGCAATATTTGAAATTTGTTCATGTCAACACCCAACAGAAATTTCTGAAGAGATTATTTTGTCAGGGTAATATTTTATGATGCTTTTGAAATTAGATTTCCCTGTCCAAACCATTTATCTCCACTTTAGATGGAGAAATATAATGTTGAGTTCTCTGTATGCTCAGAGACTCTGTGTTTTGACATGTTCATTTTATCATTTATCATTGATCTTATGTTAGTTATATTTAACAGTCCTAATGAAATGCGAAATTGTAAAATCTTAATTGTAAAATAATGTTTGGGTTGCGTTTTAATGACTGGATTATATATAACCAGATTGTTTCAACCAGTATCCGAACAGAACCAGCTTCCAGACACATGTAATAATGTCTTTATTCAAGTGTTATTCAGGCAATCATTCCATCAGGATTATTTCAACCTTTATTTATGTCAACCAAAAACAGTGTTTCACAAGACTGTTTTTACATTAAGTTTTATGATACCTTATCAGATTCTATGTTAACAAAACAACTTTCAGCCTCAATAAGGCATGGAGATAGCATTGCACCTGTGCAATAGTTTTAGCTTGATGAAGTATCAAGTAGGGGAGAGATAGCTAAACTGCATATTCCATTGGTGCTGATGATACAGGTTACTTTTAATTTCACAGTATTAATCAGATCAAATGTGGGGCTGTCTGTTTTTGTGCTAATTTTATTCAATATCTGTTTGTATTGTCAAGAATTCATTTAAGACAACATTCAAGTTATTGAGAGTTAGTGTCTCTTGTTTTCATGTTATCTTTATTGTACATTCTTGGAAAAAATAACAATAAAGGGATCTGTAGAAATATTTAATAAACTTATTTCATTATCAGAATGACAGCAAATCATTGTCAGAGTGATGCTGAATACATTTTTCTGATGTAGTAGGAGTCAAAGGTTTCATTGATACCATATATTATTTGAGAAAATAAGTGAGGAAAAATATGAAAATTTGTCAGGCTACTGGTTCCCAGCCAATGGAGCACAGTTTGAATCCATGCAAAGGTGAATGTTATAATGTGGTGATGGACTGAAGAAGTACATGTAACCTTTAGCCTGCTAAATTTATAAAATTCAGTTTGGACAATTAAGCTTTTATTTTTCAAAGGGGTGTTCAATGAAAATTTACTGAATGAATAGCAAACAGTGCAGACCATGATCAGCCTGCATAGATATGGAACCAAGAAGGACTATAAATTTTGGTTTCACATCTCATTTACATATAAAAGAAATATTAGGTGTGGAATCAAAACTTTTATACCTGCTTGAATTACAGAGATGCAGCAAAACCAAATGTTCAGATCCTAGTCACCTCTTTTTATCATACAACGTTAAGACAGTGTTTCCAATTCTTTTCATACACAAGTACTAAGTTCTGGAACCACACAGATGGAAACAAAAAGAAACTGTTAAAATCATCTTGTCTCTGCCAAAATTCTTATTTTTTCTGTTCTGTTGAATAGTTACAGGGGCTGAATGATTGATTTTTGTCAAATTTAATACTTGTATATCTTTGGTGTTTTTTTTGTCAATTCAAATGTAGTAACATATTTCCGTAACCAGAAGAAATTGAAATTGATTGGCATTTATGAACAAAAGAGCTGTTAAATAGGATGCAATATTTCGCAAGTATTTCAGTGGGAGTGTAAGGCTGGTGAGACATTCTGACAACAATTGGTATTGACAACTATCAACTCTGTCATGCAACCGAGACCAATTGTCTGTTATGGATCACAATAAGATATGTCATACTTTCTCAAATGCATCTAATGACTTCCCAGGTTTATGCATTTGTTGACAGACTTTGTAATGATTTTTGGTGCCATTACTCTGTAATGGTTTGTCACATTTAGTTGATACTTTGATGAAGTGTTTGTATTCTCCAGTAAATATTGAATGAAAAACAGATTTATAAAAACAATAGTAAGACTTTTAGGAATCAATTGCTTAAATCAAGAGACTGTTTGTAGCGGTGACATGTGTTATTTAAGTCAGGGACTGTTGGTAGCTCTAGCATTTGTTATTGAAGTCAGGAGACTGTTGGTAGCTCTGGCATTTGTTATTGAAGTCAGGAAACTGTTGGTAGCTCTGGCATTTGTTATTGAAGTCAGGAAACTGTTGGTAGCTCTGGCATGTGTTATTGAAGTCAGGAGACTGTTGGTAGCTCTTGCATGTGTTATTGAAGTCAGGAGACTGTTGGTAGCTCTTGCATGTGTTATTGAAGTCAGGAGACTGTTGGTACCTCTGGCATGTGTTATTGAAGTCAGGAGACTGTTGGTAGCTCTTGCATGTGTTATTGAAGTCAGGAGACTGTTGGTAGTTCTTGCATGTGTTATTGAAGACAGGAGATTGTTGGTAGTTCTTGCATGTGCTGTTGAAGTCAGGAGATTGTTGGTAGCCCTAGCATGTGTTATTGAAGTCAGGGGACTGTTGGTAGCTCTTGCTTGTGTTATTATGCCCCGCTTCGAAGAAGGAGGGGGTATATTGTTTTGCAAATGTCGGTCGGTCGATCCGTCTGTCTGTTCATAGACCAATCAGTTTCCGGATAGTTGATAGGGAGGTTGGTCATGACCAGCAGATGACCCCTATTGATTTTGAGGTTGAACAGTTAAACAGTTTCCGGATGATAACTCAAGAATGCTTGGGCCTAGGATCATGAAAGTTGATAGGGAGTTTGGTCATGACCAGCAGATAACCCCTATTGATTTTGAGGTGAGTATGTCAAAGTTCAAGGTCACAGTGACCCAGAACAGTTAAACAGTTTCCGTATGATAACTCAAGCAGGCTTGGGCCTGGGCTCATAAAAGTTGATCGGGAGGTTGGTCATGACCATCAGATGACCCGATTTTGAGGGCAGTAGGTCAAAGGTCAAGGTCACAGTGACCGGGAACAGTTAAACCATTTCCGTACTATTTCGTTAGAACGCTTGGGCGTAGGATTATGAAACTTAATAGGGAAGTTGATCATGACCAGCAGATGACCCCTATTGATTTTGAGGTCAGTAGGTCAATGGTCATGGTCACAGTGACCGGGAACAGTTAAACCGTTTCCGTACTATTACTTTAGAACGCTTGGGCCTAGGATTATGAAACTTAATAGGGAAGTTGATCATGACCAGCAGATGACCCCTATTGATTTTGAGGTCAGTAGGTCAGTGGTCACAGTGACCCGGAACAGTTAAACCGTTTCTGGAGAACGCTTGGGCCTAGGATCACAAACTTAATAGGAAGGTTGATCATGTCCAGCAGATGACCCCTAATGATTTTTTTGTTTGACATTGGCTTACTTCTGTGACAAGGCCTATTGTGGGGGTATTATTGGTCACTCCTGTGACAGCTCTAGTTTATTGTTACTTTTTGTGGGTTGTGATATTGTTCGTGAGCATCATTGTTGCATGTATTATCTTAGTCCCAATCCGTGGCTCTAGTTACCTCCCCAGACGGTTTGTCCACAGAGTCACAAGCAAGGACTTTTAACAATCGGCATAATCGAGGTACTTCAGTCTTTGAGACAATTGATTGCGAACACAATGGTCATTTCATAGCGAAAATATTTCTGAATAGCAAACTTGTTTTTGTGCTTGGCTTTGTGTAAAACACAATATGCCGTGTCATGATCACTTCACAGTACTTGATGAGAGTAACCCACTGACCTGTACGTATTAACAATCTGTTTTTGCCATTAGTGACATCACAGCTTTATTATGTCACTGTTGGTGCATTTCTTTCAGCATCATGTTCAGGTGTACCAGATAGCAGTAAATTGGAAACACAACGTCTAAGGCTAGTTCTAAGTGTATCAGTGCAATTTGTTGGGGAGAGATCTACAGATATTTATTTTCAGGTGCTTGTTCTTTCATAAACGCTCGTGATAAATTTCAGTAGACACAAATTGAGCACGACTTTACCCAGTGCTAAATGTGATAGTAATTTATATATATGTTCATGCATATATTTAATAGCTGTTTTTATGTACATGTTTTACGCAGAACATGCTAAACAACAATATTGTTCGTGAGATAAATATATGACCTGCAGCAAATTAAGATATTTATTTAATTTCTTCTCCTCTAAAGGTTAAAATTTGTGTTAGAATGTGAATCATTAACAGTTACGCCTGTTTTCAGATGTGGTTGAGTTGGACATAATATCAGACTGAAATGAAATGAAAGTGATAATTACATCACAAGTTGGACTACTATTATTATGTCTCCCACCACACAGTGGTGTGGGAGACATATTGATTTACTCCAGTCTGTCTGTCTGTGTGTGTGTCTGTCACAAAGCTTGTCCGCACTCTTAAGTCGAACATTTCTCATCCGATTTTCACCAAACTTGAACAAAATGTGTTTGACCATAAGACCTCGGCCAAGTTCGATAACTAGCCAAATCGGTCCAGGCGTCTTGGAGTTATGGCCCTTGAATTACCAAAAATCGGTCTTTTTACTCTTGTCCGCACTCTAATTTGAATATTTCTCATCCGATCTTCACCAAACTTAAACAAAACATGTTTGACCATGAGACCTTGGCCAAGTTCGATAACTAGCCAAATCAGTCCAGGCATTTTGGCGTTACGGCCCTTGAATTACCGAAAAATTGGCCTTTTTACTCATGTCCGCACTCTTAATCGAACATTTCTCATCCGATCTTCACCAAACTTGAACAAAATGTGTTTGACCATGAGACCTCGGCCAAGTTTGATAACTAGCCAAATCGGTCCAGGCATTTTGGCGTTACGGCCCTTGAATTATCAAAAAATCAGCCTTTTTACTCTTGTCCGCACTCTATGTCGAACATTTCTCATCCAGTCTTCACCAAACTTGAACAAAATGTGTTTGACCATGAGACCTTGGCCAAGTTTGATAACTATCCAATTCGGTCCAGGCATTTTAGAGTTACGGCCCTTGAATTACCGAAAAAATCCGTCTGTTTACTCTTGTCCGCTCTCTAAGTCGAACATTTCTCATCTGATCTTCACCAAACTTGAACAAAATGTGTTTGGCCATAAGACCTTACCCAAGTTCGATAACTAGCCAAATCCGCCCAGGCACTTTCCATTTATGGCCCTTGAATTACAGATTGGATCCACTCATCCAGACCATCTAATTGGATCCACTCGTCTAAAACATCTAGAGAAACTAACATTTTTCATCATCTAAGGGGCAGTTGTGGGAGACATGCGCTTTTCTCAAAAGCATCTCTAGTTACCTTTAAATGACCTCATGAGCTGCTTGATGGATCTTCATCTAGCATTGTCTGCAACATCATTGTAAGTAAGGCTGGGTACCGCCTTGAAAAAAATACCGTGGTATACCACGGTTTTTTCCTAATTACCGCGGTATATACCACGGTATACCACCATATTTATCGTAAGACTTACAGCTATGGTAGTGGTCATAAAAATATTGAAAAACTCTCAGAAATACTTAATTTATTATGAGCAACAACGAAGACTAGTTACTTGACTAGAATTAAAGAAAAAGATTATTAACTTGACTAATGACTAGTTAGATTAATGACCCTTAGTATTTTTTACCAGCGTGTATTCGTCGGAAGACGCCATATTGTCTCTGGGGAAGCACTGGGTCACATGTATATAGGTCGCGCTTGTTTGAAGTTCAATTCGTGCACCCGTTTGATAAACCAGTAAGGTTTATGAAGGCTTCGTCATATTGTTTTCAAACAAAAAATAATAAATTTCAACTCTACGTTTTCCATACTATTTATTCCTTTTTTAATACGTGCAAATACATACTTGGATATTTTAAACTATCATCATTTAAACAAGAAGTCGGGACTCGCCGAATTTACCAGACTCAAAGTAAAAACAAGTGCGACCATGACGTCATCCATCTATACGGAATAATTTGGAGGTTTTCGAAGGTTTTGATTGGGGATCACGCGGTCGATCATACATGTTCAATTGCACCATTGGGTGGTTATTTTTGAAAACTAATAATAGTAGCATGGGAATTCCAGAGATATAAATCGGAAAATCATGCATGGTGTCAATTGCTGTTACGGAAGGCTACATAGACAATGTAAATTAAAAATATACAGAAGTAGGGATAATGTTGATAAAATACCGGTATTCCCTGATGGTACCACGGTATCGTACCACGGGAAGATGGTACCACGGTTCCCGGTATACCGGTAATACCGCGCACCTCTAATTGTAAGGTCCTCTGCCAAGTTAATTCAAATGGCAACGGGCTGCTGGAGCAAAAAGTAGAAAAACCTTTCAGCAACTTTTTCTCATGAACTGCTTGGCAGATCTTCATTAAACTTGGTCTGTTGCAACAGTGCAGGGTCATCTCCCGATTATTTTGAAATGGGGGCACTTGGCCCCTTTTAAGAGACACTAGAGCTAAAAATAGAAATAGCCAAAGCCCTTGAACTGCTTCGTGGATCTTCGTTAAACATTGTTGATTATTAAACATCCTTGTATGGACCTCTATCCATTCTTTCAAATGGGGCACTTGACCTTTTTTACCTGTCACATAGTGACAAGGTGAGCTTTTGTGCATACATCGTCCGTCATTAGTCCGTGCGTCAACAATTTCTTGTCTGCATGATAGAGTTTCATTTATAATTTTATTTTAACCAAACTTGCACATAACTTGTATCACCATAAGATCTTGGTTCCTTTCTTGAATTGGCCAGATCCCATTATGGGTTCCAGAATTATGGCTCCTGAAAGGGCCAAAATTAGCTATTTTGACCTTGTCTGCACAATAGCAGCTTTATTTATAATTTGATTTTTACCAAACTTGTGCACAACTTGTATCACCACAAGATCTTGGTTCCTTCCTTGAACTGGCCAGATTCCATTATGGGTTCCAGAGTTATGGCCCCTGAAAGGCCCAGAATTAGCTGTTTTGACTTTGTCTGCACAATAGCAGCTTCATTTATGATTTTATTTTAACCAAACTTGCACACAACTTGTATCACCATAAGATCTTGGTTTCTTTGTTGAACTGGCCAGATTCCATAATGGGTTCCAGAGTTACGGCCCCTGAAAGGGCCAAAATTAGCTATTTTGACCTTGTCTGCACAATAGCAGCTTCATTTATGATTTTATTTAACCAAATTTGCACATAACTTGTATCACCATAAGATCTTGGTTCCTTTCTTGATCAGGCAAGATTCCATTATAGGTTCCAGAGTTATTGCCCCTGTTAGGGCCAGAATTAGCTATTTGCTATTTTGACCTTGTCTGCACAATAGCAGCTTCATTTATGATTTGAATTTAATCAAACTTGCACAAAACTTGTGTCACCATAAGATCTCGGTTCCTTTCTTGAATCAGCCAGATCCCATAATGGGTTCCAGAGTTATGGCCTCTGAAAGGGCCAAAATTATATTTTGACCTTTTCTGCACAATAGCAGCTTCATTTATGATTTGATTTTAACCAAACTTGCACACAAATTGTATCACCATCAGATCTTGATTCCTTTTTATAGGCCCAAAGGGATGTATTATGTTATCACCTTGGTGTCCATCTGTCTGTCTGTCTGTCTGTCTGTTGGTTAGCAATTTCCCTTCTGCTCTGTAACTCTTGAACCCCTTGAGGATTTCAAAGAAACCTGACACAAATGTTCACCTCATCGAAACGACATGCAGAGCGCATGTTTCAGATGGCTTTCTTCATGGTCAAGGTCACACTTAGGGGTCAATGTCTTATGATTTTGTTTTGTGTGTATATTGCTCTGTATTTGTGTTGCATTGCAGTGCTCTTGTTTTTATTTGGCAGATCCTTCTTTTGGTCACTTACAATAATTTTTTTTTTTTTAATTACTTCCCTTTTATGTTAGTATAAATAGCTTCTTGTCCTTAAGTGCAATAATAACAGGTGAGCGATATAGGGCCATTATGGCCCTCTTGTTATCTAAATGAATACACCTTAGCAGCTTCTAATGAGATTGGTTTGAAACGTTATTTATGTCTTCCATGGTATCATATTAGATAAATCTTGATTGAACATTTATCAGTATGAAGACTTTACTAATATATTGTTGTATAGGCTTGTACTCTGTATCTTCTACATGCATATACCAATGCATGATTACCTCCCCTGATTTTAATAAAAATGGTTTTATATCAGTAAATATTTATAGAACTCATTTGAAATTTCATTATTGTCTTTAGTTGGACTGAGGCAATCAGTGTAGATAGCTATGGACTGATTTTATGTCAAATTACCTCCCTTTGTTTCAAATTAAAATGGGTGTATCTCAGTAACTAATGAAGATACTGATTTGAAATGTCATCTGTGCCATCAGATGAACTCAGACAATCAGGGTAGATAACTTTTGACTGAATTTATGACAAATTACCTCCCTTTATTTTATGTAAACGAATATATATCAGCAGCATCTAATGAGATTGGTTTTAAATGTTATTTAAGGTTTCCAGGGTAAGGAATAGTCATGTTAGTACAAAAATGCAGCATTTGAGCCTAGGACCCTCAAACTTGGCATGGAAATTGGCCCTGACTAGGTCAAAAGGGACTGTTACAAGAAAATATTTATCCTGATGATATTTAATGTGTATGCCTATGTGCTCTATGGCAAAACTTGATCATATCATTTTGAGCAGTGGTACTCAGGTGAGCGATACAGGGCCATCATGGCCCTCTTGTTATGTATTTGATACTATAGACTGTTGTTACCGTTCATGATTCATCATACATGTATTGAAGGTCAAATAATCGAGGTCAGATGATAGCTTAGGACCACAACGGCTCTCTTGTTTGGTATAGTATAATGAAAAAATGACCCAAATAACATGTTCCCTTATTTTATTGCTGTAATTTTTAAACTTAGATTCAGTGGCATTAAGAACTTTATAACCTGAATTTACATAGTATATTGGAATTACAACATTTGTCAGCCATATTATGCATACATCCTTTAATCGGTGTCATATGAACAAAGCCTTCCATGATTTATTTCCAAAATTTCTGTCAATTTGTGATTGCTATATCCTATAAGCTCATTGTTGATAATTTTTTGAGGTTTTACTAGGCATGAATAAGGAGAAATAATATCGGTCTACAATGGCCTCAAAGGCATTGAATAAGACCATTTTTCTTAGACTGCAATAAACTTGATTTATGTATAAAAAAGAAGTAATAAATCATGCGTATTTGGGAAAATGTAAATTCTCTGTGGAAAAGTATAAAAGATTTATGCATGTCTGTTGGTGAAAATGGACAAGTTCCTGTTTGTTCGAAGTGGTTCTGAAGGTTCTGTTGTATTGTGCATTATAAGTTAAAAAATTGAAGACTTTAAACTGTTTTAGGACAGTAAGTCATGGTTTCTAAGACAATCAAATACTGTTGGCACAACATAAAGTACAAACTGTTAACTGTAAAATTAATGTAAAAAGGCTGCTAACTGTATATGTCAACCTGTTGAATGTTAGTGTCAAAGGCTACATACTACTATAAATGTCAACACTGCTGTCAGTTAATGTCAAAAATTGCTGACATTTAATGATAAAGGTTGCTGAATGTAAATGTCAAAGGCTGCTGAAGGTTAATGTCAAAGGCTGCTGAAGGATAATGTCAAAGGCTGCTGAATGTAAATGTCAAAGGCTGCTGAAAGTAAATGTCATAGGCTGCTGAATGTAAATTTAAAGGCTGCTGAATGTAAAAGTCAAAGGCTGCTGAAAGTGCCAAAGGCTGCTGAATATAAATGTCAAAAGTTGCTGAAAGTTAATGTCAAAGGCTGCTGAAGGTAAATGTTAAAGGCTGCTGAAGGATAATGTCAAAGGCTGCTGAATGTAAATGTCAAAGGCTGCTGAAGGTTAATGTTAAAGGCTGCTGAAGGATAATGTCAAAGGCTGCTGAACGATAATGTCAAAGGCTGCTGAATGTAAATGTCAGCAAAATATCTTTAACAACGATAGATCTTGGATTCCATGATGAATCTGACAGATCCAGTCATAGGTTCTGGAGTTACGGCCCCTGATTAACCCCTGAAAGAGCAAAAATTTGTTAATTTTACCTTGTTTTGTTTGTTTTGGGTTTAACGCCGTTTTTCAACAGTACTTCAGTCCTGTAACGGCGGGCAGTTAACCTAACCAGTGTTGCTGGATTCTGTACCAGCACAAACCTGTTCTCCACAAGTAACTGCCAACTGCCCTACACGAATTATCAGAGGTGGAGGACGTATAATTTCAGACACAATGTCTTTTATCAAATCGTCAAGGAGAACATACGCCACACCCAGGGATTGAAGAACTCGCAACCCGGCGACCAATGCTCTCCCTACTGAGCTAAGTGGGCGGGCTTAATTTTACCATTTTTTTTTTTTTTTACCTTATGAACACGATAAAGCCGGTTTTCAAAAGGAACAGAGATAGCATTTTGACTTAATTTAGTTGTGTGTAAGTCTGGTTAAAATCGAATGTAAAATGTCATTTTATAAATTTTCCTTGTGAACACGATAAAGTGACATTTTACATTTGATTTTAACCAGACTTACACACAGCTTAAGTCAAAATGTTATCTCGGTTCTTTTTGAAAACCAGCCAAATTCCATCATGGGTTCTAGAGTAACTGCCCCTGATAGAGGCAAAATTTTCTGTATTGGCCCTTTCAGCCATATAGAGGTTTCATTTATGCTTTGATTTGATACATACTTGCACAGATTGTTTATCTTGATGATCTCTTGGCCAAGTTCGAAACTGGGTCATGTGGGGTCAAAAACTAGGCCACCAGGTCAAATCAAAGGAAAAGCTTGTGAACATCCTAGAGGCCACATCTTTGACCCTATTTTCATGGAACTTAGAATGTTTATCTTGATGATTCCTAGGCCAAGTTCAAACTGGGTCATATGGGGTCAAAAACTAGGTCACCCTCTCAAATCAAAGGAAGTGCTTGTAAACACTCTAGAGGCCATATTCAGGGCTTCGGAAATTTGCCAGGTTGTCGGTTTTGGACCGATTTTTGACTTTTCAGACCGATTCGTAAAGTGAAAAAACGAAAAAAATCGGTCCCGTAAAAATGGAGAAAAGTATAAATTTCGGTCTGAAATCTCATTACACGATTACCTGCCAAGCAGGAAATTGTTGGTTGCACCCACAGATAATCAATAAACGTCTCAAACGGTCTGATTGTCACCTTGATAATCGGTCCGTAATTAGCACGTGACGCAATCAGTGCTCGCGCGGCACATCCTTTAATGTTTGCAGACAGCCGACTGCAATGAATTAAACATTTTTGACTGGTTTCCAAATGTTTCTGACTGGATCCACTTCTTTTATTTAGAATCCGACGGATGGTTTATTTCAAAAGGCATTGTATTTTATAAAATTCTGTCAAAGAATGAGGAAACATCACAAATTATCTGCCGTGTACACGGTACCGAAGTCACGTGCGTTGGATTTTAGACTAGTTAGATACACGGTGTATGCCTTGGTAATTGTGTCCTTGCAAGTATTTTCTTGGAAAAACATCGAAATTTAAACAAAGTAACGATCACACATAACACTGAATAACTGTCTTCATTGTATAGTAACTCGCGTTGACCAGTAACCTAGTTTTAATGCATGACATGCTTATTATCACGTTTTACAAATATGGTATATTGGTAATGCAGTGGGTGGGGTAGCGCCGATGTCAGGATTTTCGTTTCGGACCCATTGAGTTCTCAAAATTTCTGGAGCCCTGGCCATATTTATGACCCTATCTTTGTGAAACTTGGTCAGAGTGTTTATATTGATGGTTCCTATGCCAAGTTCCAAACTGGGTCATATGGGGTCAAAAACTAGGTCACCCAGTCAAGTGAAAGGAAAAGCTTGTTAACATTCTTGAGGCCACATTTATGTCCCTATCTTCATGGAACTTGGCCAGAACATTCATCTTGATGATTTCTAGGCCAACTTGGAAACTTGGTCATGTGGGGTCAAAAACTAGGTCATCACTCAAATCAAAGGAACAGCTTGTTAACACTGTAGAGGCCACATTTATGACCCTGTCTTCAAACTTGGTCACCTGTTAAGTTTAACAGGTGAGTGATATAGGGTCATCATGACCCTCTTGTTGGAAGTTTGTGTGGAGTTGTAATTTTCAATGATTCAGCAGCATAATATAAAACAAGATCAAAGCTTTCTCCTCCTTCGTTTAAAATAACATGTAATGTAATTATGTATTTGCAAATAAGAAATTAATAGTGTTTCAACCAACACTAATTCTGTAGGTTTCCCAATGCTCCTTTGTAGTGTGCTGTTAATTTACACCTGGTAGTTTATTGTTATTAATATTGCAGAATATAGATTAAATGTGTTTAACAAAGTAAAACATAATTAAAAACATAACATATCAGTATAAATATAATTATAAGCATCCGACTGGTACAAAGTGGTAATTTGTTCCAGCTACAATGTACTTACTTTAAAACTACACTTAGTGCATGATCATAACAATATTTTGGTGCAGTTGTGCAGAATTTATTCAGTACCTTTAGTGCAGATTCTACAACAAAGGAGACCGTTTACTTTAATTACATGGTAATGAGTGCAAACCATTTAGAAATATTTTAAAACTGTTATGTTAAATGCAAGGTTATTGCTTTTAAGTATAATTCTGTTTTAGGACCCACAAGGAAATATAAATCAACCTTAAATTGAGCCAACTCTCTGCAAAAATGTTGCATTGAATTTGATAAGAGATTTCATCAAAAGTCATAAGCTTGATTCTAAGGTGGGGAGGTTGTCTGTCCAATGATTAAGATCAATGACTTTTGATAGAGAAAAGTGATAAAATGGCAGCTATATCAAACAAACAATTCTTACCAAGTGTTACTATGTATTTAGTAATCGATACTGTGTAAAAAATGGTAGAAGAAACAAGTGAATGAAGTATTACCATGCAATACAAAGTCCCCTACTGGAAGGCACTTAATTTTCTCTACTGCAGTAAAACATAATGAATTGATATCTGTCTCAATGATGTATAAACAATATTGTACTATATATATAATATGTTATAACAACACACTTGGATTAAAATGTGCATATATAAAAACCCACAGTTGTTTTCATATTGAATTGTTTTGGCCGATTATAAAAAAAGTTATCATCTAAGTTATTTATAGTAACAACAAAGGGAAATTAATCCTAAAAAAAAAAAAAAATCTATATAATATAAGTCCACAAGAAACTCTTTACCAGGTAGAGATAGGTCAAAATACACCTAAAAATTGGATGTAACATGCATGTTGTACCACAGAAAAGTGGTCTCAATTTTTCTCTTCCACCAGTAATAAAAAAGTTACAATAAAATCTATTTATAGTAAAAAAAAAAAGGGGGACGTAATTCTAAAAACAAGGGTGCCTCATGGTGGTGAACATTTGGTCAAAGTTACATCAAAATCCCTCCATGCATGAAGAAGAAATGCTCCGTACGAAGTCATTCTTGAATTTGACCTTTGAGCTCTAAATATGACCTTGACCTTGCACCTAGGGACCTGATTCTTGCGCATGACAATCCGTCTTATGTTGGTGAACATTTGTGCCAAGTTACATCAAAATCCCTCAATGCATGAAGAAGAAATGCTCCAGACAAAGTCATTCTTGTGTCTGACCTTTGGTCTGGAAGTGTGACCTTGACATTAGACCTTTGGCCTTGGTTTTGCGCGTGACATGTTGTCTCATCCAGGGGAATATTTGGACCAACTGATATCTGAATCCTGTTTTGCATGACAAAGTTATAGACCGGACAGGAAAAAAATCCTATTGACCTCTGATCTCAAAGTGTGACTTTGACCTTTAAGCTAGGGTACTGGGTGTTGCACATGACAAGTCGTCTCATCATGGGGAACATTTATGCCAAGTAATATTGTAATCCCTTGATGGATGACAGAGTTCTGGATCGGACAGGAAAAGAACCTTATTGACCTTTGACCTCCAATTGTGACCTTGACCTTTGAGCTAAGGGTCCGGGTTTTTCGCATGACATGTTGTCTCATCATGGGGAACATTTGTGCCAAGTAATATTAAAATCTCTTCATGGATGGCAATATTATGGACAGGACAGGAAAAAAAACTGTTGACCTTTGACCCCCAATTGTGACCTTGACCTTTGAGCTAGGGGTCTGAGATTTGGGCATGACACGTCGTTACATCATAGGGAACACTTGTGCCAAGTGATATTAAATCCCTTAATGAATGTCAGAGTTATGGACCGGACACGAAACAGACCCTGTTTATGCTATGTTAACATTTGACTGCTAAGTGTGACCTTGACCTTTGAGCTAGGGGTCTGAAAGTTGTACATGACACATCGTCTTATTATGAGGTACATTTGTGCCAAGTAATATTAAAATCCCTTCATGGATTGGAGAGTTATGGACCTGACAGGAAAAAAGCCCTGTTGACCTTTGACCTCCAATTGTGACCTTGACCTTTAAGCTAGGGGTCCAGGTTTTGCGCATGACACGTCGTCTCATCATAGGGAACATTTGTGCCAAGTAAGCCCGCCTGCTTACTCAGTAGGTAAGAGCGTTGGTCTACGGATCGCGAGGTCGTCAGTTCGATCCTCGGGCTGGGCGTATGTTCTCAGTGACTATTTGATAAACGACATTGTGTCTGAAATCATTAGTCCTCCACCTCTGATTCATGTAGGGAAGTTGGCAGTTACTTGCGGAGAACAGGTTTTTACTGGTACAGAATCCAGGAGCACTGGTTAGGTTAACTGCCCGCCGTTACATGACTGAAATACTGTTGAAAAACAGCGTTAAACCCAAAACAAAAACAAATTTGTGCCAAGTAATATTAAAATCCCTTCATGGATGGGAGAGTTATGGACCTGACAGGAAAAAAGCCCTGTTGACCTTAGACCTCCAATTGTGACCTTGACCTTTGAGCTAGGGGTCCGGGTTTTGCGCATGACACGTCGTCTCATTATGGGGAACATTTGTGCCAAGTAATACTAAAATCCCCTCAAAGATGGGAGAGTTATGGACCGGACAGGAAAAAAGCCCTGTTGACCTTTGACCTCCAATTGTGACCTTGACCTTTGAGCTAGGGGTCCGGGTTTTGCGCATGACACGTCGTCTCATCATGGGGAACATTTATGCCAAGTAATATTAAAATCCCTAGATGGATGACTGAGTTGTGGACCGGACACGCAATTGCGGATGGACGGAATGACGAAAAAGCGCATTCCTATAGTCCCCAAAACTGGTTTTCAATCAGTAGGGGACTAAAAACTGTGAAAGCAAATGAAGTCGGGGATTATACCTGTTGTCTGCTTGACGTAGGTGACAAAGAGATTTATCAGGAATTGTGTAATGCATATGGACTGAATGACATGTCATATTTCACATTCTTATATGCTTGTTTTATTCTTTTGCAAAAATGGCATCATGTTTTAAAATGGGCGATGACGTGCATTGTTTTTCACACAAATAAATGCGGATGAGCCTTGGTAACAGATTTGTGAGCAGAGTGTCACGAGTTAGACAGGAGGTAGGGGCTCCAGTGTCACGAGTTAGACAGATAGTAGAATTCAGCATGTTAAGTGCACCTTGGGTTTTGTTTGATATTTCACTCAGCAAGTCAATAGTTGTGGCCCTTGACTTAGTTAGAATATGCTTTAAAGGGCCTGAAAGTTTGTATTGCACCTATCACAAAAGTTATTTGACATCGAGTCATTGAACCTTGTAAGAATATTATTCACCACGCTAGATTTAGAGACATGAAATATTAGAGGTTATGACGTTGTGCACCTAGTGTTCTATTTGAGATTTTATTCAGTCATATCACAGTAATGGCCCTTGAGTTTTTTGTAAAAGATATACAAAAGTATTTGACCTAGTATTATTCATCATGTGAATCTGTGTGCCTGGGACTTTGTTTGGGATTTCACTCCACAATACCAGAGCTACGGCCCAAAAAGGAACCATGGACTCACATCCTCAACACATAGTTACAATTATAAAGGTATACTTCCATCTTGCATTGTCAACAAGTAACATATGAATGTACAGTGACAGGAAGTGGGGGGCACTAGTGTCTTATGGACACACATCTAGTACTGTCACCTTACCACAAGCGTTTTCTGCATAATGTGGGCACTATTTTACCAAAGTAATAAGACAAATTTAAGAAGAATATGTCCACACAGAATGAAGAAAAATGTGTCCAAACAGTGTGAAGGAGAATGTGTCCACACAGTGTGAAGGAGAGTGTGTCCACAGTGTGAAGAAGAATATGTCCACACAGTGTGAAAAAGAATGTGTCCACACAGTGAAGAAGGATGTATCCACACAATGTGAGGAAGGGTGTGTTCACACTGTGAGAAAGAATGTGTCCACATAGTGTGGAGCAGGTTAACTTAAAAGTGCCAGTTAGTAGGTTATTAGCATTTACTATTGTTATATTTTCAGTGAAAGAAGTGCAGAGCACAATAAGCATAACTCAAGTTATCTCCTTTTTTCCACTTAATAAAGAATTTCAGTCATCACAGGATCAGAAAACTTATTTACATCATTTTCTGATGAAATTATCTTGATGTAAGCAAGACAGAAATAAAAATATTCTGGACTCAAAAGGCTATCACTATTTTAGAAAAATTCAAACATTTCAGTGAAATTCAGACGCATGATCTAGGATTGTCATGACTCTCTTTTTAGCTCACCTGAGCACAAAGTGCTATGTGACCACTCACTCAGGCCTTTTTCTGCCTATCTCACGGGTCCCACTATTGTACCTTTTCAAATGCAAAATATGGACATTTTTCCCAATTCCAAAAAAAAAAACCCCAGAGCTGTGTCACGAATAAACTAGCCTTCGGTATCAATTAAAGTAGCCAGATTTTAGCATGCTAACTCATTCGGAACGTCAGTACTCTTTAAAGGGGAGTTAATCATTACAACATAACAACTTGTAAAACAATTTGAAATATTGAAGGCTTATTACAAAAATTTCATGCCAGGGAAGCACAACCGCATGTTATGTCCTTTGGGGGAAAATGCATGTACTGCCAGTGAAACAAGTAATGTCTCTGTCAGTCTAGACAGTGAAACATACCTGAGAATGAAGAAGTTTGTGAAGTGGCCATTCTTAGGAATCTGTCTCGATTTTCAAGAATGTCAAGAGTCTAGAAACTGAAGGTCAGAATTGCAGCAAACTGGGTCATGTGGGGTCAAAAACTAGGCCACCAGGTCAAATCAAAGGAAAAGCTTGTGAACATCATCCGTGCAGTCTGGTCAGGATCCATGCTGTTTGCTAACGGTTTCTCTAATTGCAATAGGCTTTGAAAGCGAACAGCATGGATCCTGACCAGACTGCGAGGATGCGCAGGCTGGTCTGAATCCATGCTGGTAGCAAACGCACTATGTTGGTTTTCTCATGGTGGGGCTCATATAATAAGAAATAATTTGCTTATAGTCATTTTTTACAACCAGTGTTTGACAATACTTCACAATGATATTATGTAACTTTTGCAAAATGTGTATTGAAAGAAGTTTCTGACTTCCAAGGTTTACTGCAACTTGTCATATTCCATTCTATATAAATGTTAATGCTTCAGGAGCAATAAATTTTTTATTTATAGTAATCTTATTGTTACTTTTGCAGGTTGATTCAGCAGAAGACACTGTAGAGACAGCAGAGTTTTGTGTACAACTTCTTTATCTCTATGGAAACCACACAAATGACCTTGACTTTTGTAATGGTAACAGGATAGGTGCATATGCACTAGAACTATGCCAGATATACCAGGAGAAGAATCTGGACAGCTACTCTGTCATCTCAGCTGTCCTGCATGTCTGTAGACACATGCCCAATGTAAGTTTAATGTTGTACAGGGATATCTGCTTCCCAGGCTGTCTTAACCCTTAGCCTGCTGCAGGCGAATTTAACAGCCTTTGCAAACAGCTTGGAACCAGATCAGACGCCGATTAAATCGGCGTCTGATCAGGTTCCAAGCTGTTTGCTACTCTGACAATATTTCTTCCAATTTTGGAGCAAACTGAATGAACTTTACAATTTTAGCAGACGACATTTCCAGCAGACGACAATTTATTTAGCATGCTAAAGGTTAATATTGGGTTCTCCTAATAATGGGGCCTACATGTTGATAATGGGTTCATCATATGGTGGGTCCTACATGTTAGTGGGTTCACCTTACCATTTGTCCTACTTTATGATGTTTTCACCTTGTAATGGGTCCAATATGAAAATGGGTTCTCTTTGTAATGGGTCCTATATGATAATGGGTTCACCTTTCTAATTAATTTTGGCAAAATGTGTACTTGTCAAATTAAATCTTTGAAAACTGTAATACAGTAGTGCTTATATTTATACTATTCCTTAAACATGTTTATTCAGTTCATACTTATGCTAAAATAACACCATCTTGGTTGGGCAACCAGGATAGGAAAACCAAATTTTAAGAATACTTCGAGTGAAAATCTGATATGTAATAAGAACCTTGTGACCACAAATAAGTGTACATGATCAGTTTAGTAACTTTTGAACTAATCCATTTGTTGACAAAAATCTGATCAACCACCTTTAACCTTTTTCAGTTTCATTCAAATATTTCTGTTTGACTACAGGTAGTGGCCATCATAGCTAAAGATAGAAAAAAGATTCATTAATCAAACTAGATTGTTCAGACAATTTAAGCATTTTGGGGACAGAACAGCAAAAACAGTTGAAATGTTAGTGAACAGCCAATGGATGTTAGCAAACTTGGTCAGAGTCTAGGTCAAAATGTCAAGGTCCTCCTCAGGCGAGTAACTTAGGACCATTTAGGTGTTATTGTTAGTGCTGGACATTTAGTTAAGGAATTTCAAAGTTATTTTGTTGTTTTGATCAGAATACTTATGAAAGATATTTGTGAGCCAGAATGAGTAAGCAGGCAGTGACTTTTATCTAGAATAAATTATCTCCTGAAAACTAAAAAAAAAGCATTGTGTGGGCTTTGTTAATTTTTTAAGGGAGGAAAGGTGCTAGAGAGGTGAGGTAGGGTGCTAGGGAGATGAGGTAGGGTGCTAGGGAGGTAAGGAAAGGTGCTAGAGAGGTGAGGTGGGGTGCTAGGGAGGTGAGGTAGGGTGCTAAGGAGGTAAAGAAAGGTGCTAGAGAGGTGAGGTGGGGTGCTAGAGAGGTGAGGTAGGGTGCTAGGGAGGTGAGGAAAGGTGCTAGAGACTTGAGGTAGGGTGCTAGGGAGGTAAGGAAAGGTGCTAGAGAGGTGAGGTGGGGTGCTAGGGAGGTAAGGAAAGGTGCTAGAGAGGTGAGGTAGGGTGTTAGAGGGGTGAGGTAGGGTTCTGGGGAGGTAAGGAAAGGTGCTAGAGAGGTGAGGTAGGGTGCTAGGGAGGTGAGGAAAGGTGCTAAATATGATACTAGATGTGTTTCACCGGTGTTAGATAAGAGTGTTGTATAATCTGTTTTCGTTTTAATAATTATCATGTTTCTACCAAACAGTTTATTGATTTGATAACATGTCCTTGGGTTCATCAGTTGAAAGAAACTTCTGTCTTATATCTTTTGATTCGCTTGTTTTATAATACATATATAGGAAAAAATTTTAAAAGTCTTCATGTATAAAACCGTAAGAGTAGAGCTTTGATATTTGGCATGCAGTAATAAATTAACTATTGTAAAGTGTTCTTGTACCAAGTGCTTTCAAATCATGCCTCTGGCGGTCAAAATTGACCCCACCCAACAGTTACTTGTTTATATAAGAGAAACTGCTTGCCTGAAGCTGCAAGACCTAGAGCTTAGATAATCGGCATGTAGCATTGTGTAGTGGTCCTCTACCAATCTTGTTCAAAACATGAAATAGTACCTACGTCAATGTGGCCCTTCATGTTTCATTCAGATTGGTTGAGGAAGAGAAGATTTATGGCCCTTTGCAAATATATATATAGTGTTCTATTCGATTTTTTGTTTTTTCTTGGAAATGGTGTATACGATTTTAATAAATCGTGGAAGAAATGTTAACTGCTATAACGAAATAAGGCCCTACAAGTTTCAGTCCGATTGCTAAAGATTTCTAAAAGTACATAAAATAGAGTAAAAGTTATGAAATATTAAAAACATACTGGTATCCAAGTCAAATGAACCTGTTTAAAATGTTTTTTTAAAGATGCTTCAATATCTATTAAATTTTTTAATTAACAACCCTAACAGTTCATAAGACATTTTTCATTGCAGCTAGAGGTATATCATCATCGTCATCATCATCATCAGTTTACAATATCACTTTTCACAGACTGTTCACTGATTTCTTTGTCACAGAATTTTTCAGCATCACTGACCTTTTCAAAGTCGGAATTTTCAAAACATTTCTGTATTGTGCTTTCCTCCACTTCTGACACAGAGTTGCTTATCCTGTAAATTGCATCCAAAATGTTAAACTGTTTCAAAGTTCAGAATCACTCACAGTTTGTTGCCTATCCAATGGGGCGGAGATATGTAAGGCAATCCCTATTTCATTCATAGTTTATCAGACTTGTGGGCGGTTTTAAAAACTTTGACTATCCAGAGGTAAAATGTTTGTGTGATGAGAAATGCCATAATCCCAGTTATTATTCTGTCAGACATCCAAGAGGTTGAAAATATACCACTGGCAATTCCAAGATTATAAAAGTTGTGAGTAGATGCCAGTAGATTCAACAGGATATAGTAAAATATCAGTGAGAGACTTTGTTCTGGTAAAACTATCACCATCTGAAAAACATGGAGGACCTGTCTATACATAAAGGAAATGTCCAGTTTTCCCCTATTTCTAAACTATAAATCTGCACACTGGCCATAGCTTTATCAGATCAAGTGGTTCCAACGTTGTTTGAGCGGTGAATTTTACGCTGATCAGATGGAGAAATATGGCCGATGCTACAAATTTCCGGTATTGTAAGTATGATTGAAAGGAATTTCTACCCGTTAAATAACGAATCAAATGAAAACGATGGGTGCACCTGAAGCGCAAATGTGTCTATGTTTTAGCACATGTGTCTATTTAGCTGAGATTTGTGCCGTTTATTCAAAGAGGACAAATAAAATCTTGTCTTTTCCCTGGCCAATTTTAACGTTCTCTGTGATTTATCTCTCTGAAAATAAATGAACGCTACACCAGGAATATGAATGAAAATATGTACAAACAACTGATCAATACTTTTATCATGGACCAAACTTTAATTATTTTGTATGAACAGCTTAAATGCACAACAAATCAGTAATGAAATCGCCATGTATTGGTTTTAAGGGACTAAAAAGTAACCAACTGTAACTATACTGATTTACGAGGATTGTTCAAATATGAATGCATGTAGAATGTTATCTCGCTCAATAATGCGAAAATCACGAGGAAATTAAGATTATTGGGTAGATAAATATGTTAGCTTTACATTGATACCACACCCATTAAAATCCATTCACTTTAGCTGTGTCTATTGCTCGCTAAACATTGCCTACTTGTGTATACTAATACAAAAATGGTTGGAAGAAGGTCAGCGTACGCCGTTGAAATACGGTCCTATATTAAGAATCGTTGTATTCTTGGCATAGGGTTTTTTGATGAAATATGTTCTGTTTATGGGCATAATGAAATATCTTTTTCGACAGTTATTCGTTGGTTTAAGAAATTCAAAATATTTAATGTGGGTTAGTTTCAACAGAAGATGCACCACATGGCCGTCAGCCGAAAACAGCAACGTCTGCCAAGATGGTTGCTAGAGTGAAAGAAATAGTTGCTACTGATGTAAGATACACCGCTAGGCAAATAGCTAGCATGGTTGGCATCTCATTAGGAGCAGCTCATATAATTCTAAAAAGTAATTTGAAAATGAGAAAGATCTGTGCTAGATGGATTCCCCATCTGTTGACAGATGAGCAGAAAAAGGCACGCGTGCAATGCGCAAACTTGTTGCTTAAACAGTTTCCAAATTACAATGCACGGTCTTTCGCAAATGTCATCACTGGTGACGAGACATGGGTTCACTTTTTTGAGCCCAAACGAAAGATTCAGAACAAAATATGGGCAACAAAGTCTGGCAAAAGACCATGCATTGCAAAGCGGACCATGAGTGTCTAGAAGGTAATGTATGCCATATTTTTCACAACTCAGGGTCCTGCCATTCAGGTTGCTGTACCTAAAGGTAAAGCCGTAAATGCGGAGTTTAACAAGACTGAAGTTCTTCGAAAACTAAAGAAATATTTCAAAACTCAAAGACCCGCAACTGGTTTGGCCAATGTCAGATTGCTACATGAAAATGCGTCATCGCACAAGGCGTCTATTGTACAAGACTTTCTGAAGCAGGAAAAGGTTGTTGTGCTCCCTCCATCACCCTCCTTATTCGCCTGACCTTGCCCCGTGTGACTTCTTTTTGTTCCAAAGGCTCAAAAATACCTTTCTGGTCGAAACTTTGTGCAGCGCAAACACCTCGGTTCTGCAATATTCCAGTGTCGTCATAGTATACCTAGAAAAGACTATGAAAATGCCTTCAAGGATTGGATTAGAAGACTGAAACTTTGCAAGTCTGTTGGAGGTGAATACTTCGAGGGGACCAAATAAAATTTTCATTGAAATCTATCAAGGATACATTTTTTTGTGCTTAGATGCATTCGTATTTGAAAAATCCTCGTAAAGAGTCAACCCGCTTTTGGCATGCTGTTCAGTACCATTCGTGGAGGAGATAAATATCCTTGAACTGGTTCTTGTTTTTACGAACTATTACTATTATTTACTTAGTGATATTGTTCGGTGTTCATCCTTGCTTTATGTTTTTGTGTTGATGTTTTTGACAATGTCCGCAAAAATATGTTAAATGTTAAGCGAGCATAAAAATGTATTATATATATTTAGTACAAGATATTAGAAATGGCGGGATCATTATAATGATATAAAACTCTCTAAATTTATTCATTGTTAGGCTTTAATGACTGTTTTAAGACGGATAAGACTTTGCAGGTAAGACACAGAAGGGTATCCACTTGATTGCGTTGCATAGCGACCCACTCGAAACGGCGTTGCATTAGGTTTTCAGCCGATTGTTCAGAAACAACCCTGAATAATTCTATGAAAATACACACGCTTTGTTTTAAGAGGTAGCCCTTTATATAAAAAGTGTTTTAACAGTTACTTGCTCCCGATAAACACTATATTTGAGGCGATATTGTCAAAAACTGTCAAAAATCTCCTTCCCCCGCCGGACTGTACAGAAGTGTTTGAATAAATGGCACAAATCTCAGCTAAATAGACACATGTGCTAAAACATAGACACATTTGCGCTCCAGGTGCACCCATCGTTTTCATTTGATTCGTTATTTAACGGGTAGAAATTCCTTTAAATCATACTTACAATACCGGAAATTTGTAGTATCGGCCATATTTCTCCATCTGATCGGCGTAAAATTCACCGCTCAAACAACGTTGGAACCACTTGATCTGATAAAGCTATGGCCAGTGTGAATCTGTAACTGTAGACAGAAAACTGTGACATGGAAATGGGTTATCTTAAAAGCCTCGACATTTAAGACACAAAATGGTTTTAGGTTTAATTTGCTATTAGGCATAATTTGTTCAGTGATAGTCACTTTTCCAGACCAGATACACTGTATTATCAAAAATAAGTTAAGTATTGAACAGACATACCAATTCTGTAAGATACCAACCTACTTTCATTTTCTATAACGGTAAATAACAGAGAAATCTTTCTTGTCCTGAAACCTGTGACACTTTGCTCAGAAATCCTTAACCATTTCTTTGTGTGACCAAGAAGATGACAGTGCCATAATGGTAATGATCTGTGTTAGTGGAGGCAGTGTAACATTCTATAATTCAGGGGTGGTATAGTACGTCATCAACAGGTGCGCGCAACACTTCCCGATGCGGCTTTTATATGTCAAAACACCTCGATTTGGTGAGTAAACTTGCAATTATTTCATTGGTAACGAATAGATTTGGAAATGACATATAGTCTAAAGTACACGCATGTGTCTCTAGTTTATCACTGACGTTTGCATTTTCAAGAAAGTCTTACGTTTAAGAGAACATTCGAGCACAATGCACTTCATGGAAACACTTCCCCATTCACTGCACCATATTATATCGCATAAAAAGAATTTTCATGCATTTTAATGACTAAATGTCTTGACGGGTGTTCTTTTATGGCAAACAGAGGTCAGTGATACCTTAATTAATTATAGGACTCTATAGTTTCAAAGAAATCAGTAATATAAAATTTCGCCTTCCCGGTTCACCAGGTAAAACGATGCACTTCCCGGCTCACCGCCCGTGGGGCATTGTGTTTGACTTAACTATATGTAACCTTTCAATTTATTTTGACGCATGGTACTTCGGTTGCCATACCAGCAAAACTAGTACCGTATAACCCTGTTTAAACGCCCCCGGGGGCGATGCATTTTACGAAAAATTTGATCCGAACAATGTCAGTAACTCGTATAAATGCCCCCCTATTCATCCCAATTCATGCACTGACATAACCCGATACATAATCGTACTGGGAATCTGTGTAAAGTCGCGCGCTGAGTGACATCATCCGAGTTAAATTCGATCAATACTGTAGCATTTATAGCGTGGCATATTCAGTACTTTAATACACACAGTAGATTTATTTGTGCCATGCCTATTGACGTGTTTAAAAGTTTGTGTTAATAAAGTGTGTGTTTTTTTGAAATTCATTTGTATTGTTATGGAATTGTTATTATCTGGATATTATTCGTGTTGGATCTAGGACCAATTTTTGAAGGTAAGATTTTTTTATTTTCCCCAAAAAACGTGGGGGGCGTTAATTAGAGGGGGGGCATTAATACGGAGTTATACGGTATTTAGCAATGAACGTTTATGTCAGTAAAAAACAGTGATTAATTTACCTTCAAGGGATATATTATAACAGATTTACTCTTTCTTTTTCAGATCACAACAGAAACACCTGAATGTGTCGGTGCGACGTTAAACCCAACCAAAAAAAAAAAAAAAAGAAACACCCGAGATATTCTGTTTATCAGAATTAAATTATGAAGCTAAACACTTGGTGTTCAGCAGTATGATATTTGTAGACAGATGAACATAAACTGCATATAGTAATTCATGCATTTTTCGGGAATAAAATGACACGTCAAAAAAATCTGAATTGTCGAAAGAACAAATCCCGCTTGTTGTGGATGTTTGTGAAAAAAGTCAGAAATGAAGACCACAGAAGTAGTCGTTGTTTGAGGTTCACTCACTGGCAATATGTGCAGACACCGTTTAAAACAGCTCGCAGTTACGTGTGACCACTACCGTACAATATTTAGCCGTAAACAGCTTTTGTAGACAAAATTTAATGTGATTTTGTGTGACTATGGTGCCTTCAAACAATTGTGAGTTTTTATTGAAACATTTTTTGTTTTGTCTGTCTGTTTTGAAGTCACAGAGTCTTGTCAGTGCCTCTCCTTTCTTCTGAATATCATTTGACAGATATTGATGAAAGGCAACAGCAGCATTAAACTTTGTATGAAATGTAGTTGATACTAATGCTCATAACGGGTAAAACACAACAATGTAAATATTCTTGTTATCTCTATGTTTCGGTCAATAAACGTTCACAGATTATACTACATTGCCACTTTATCAATTTTGTTGTTTTTAATGAAATTTCTGAGTTATAATTAGTGTAGTTGCGCAAAACCTCATCATTTTCTAGTTTAATGGTTTCAAGAGTTATTGTATTCTGATCTTTGATTTTGAAGTATAGGCAGTGCATCTCCACTCCAACCTTTTTATAATTTTTATAATTACAAAAACATGCACATGGTGTATATCATAATTGGTTTTAACAGTAACTTATCAATAACATTTAGAGCTTTCATTTCCATGTAATTCCTTCCTCTGTAGATGTTGACATATTCTTTGACATGTTTTCCACAGAAAGCTGCTGTTGTCTATTCAGAATGTGGATGAAAACAAATGGCCATTTAAAATAAAACACCTTTGATTTCATAATAACCATGTTGTTGAGGGCATTGTGCCTTTTAGAATATGTGATAATAAATTACCAATAGTCTTTCTTTTACAATAAAATTACCACAAAAGTTTTGTAATTATTTTAGGGTTCCCCGTTGTGTCTGAATATTACCAATTGTTGAGAATATGTGACATAGAGATGTACACTACTTCTTGATCGAAGAAAATTAAGGCATACAATGTGAAACGAATTTGTCAGATATGCGATCTTAATGAAACTGAAGGTGAATTTCATTTTTTTAAATGTTAAGTTATAAAAAATTACGTCCAAAGTTAATGAAACGTTATCATTATACTCGTATAAGTGTGTATAAAATTTAGAATTGCTACAGTCAAGTACAGTAAAACACCGCTTGCTCGAGGTCGCAAGGGCATGAGCAAAATGCTCGAGTTATCCATGGTTTCGAGCGACCCAAACATTGACCAACATTGAAGTTTATTTTACCAATTGTCATCGAGACCATTTGCAGAGGAAACGGTGATGCGTAATAATAACACACTCATGACATTTTCAAAAAAAAACAAAAAACTTATTACAAACGTTATTTATGATAGACCGTTATTGGCACATGTGAAGAAACAGCTAAGACATTTTATTTTTTTTTATTTTTATTTGAAATACTGTAATCGAATTCGCAATTTTCTTCTCCAAATTAAGATCTCATAATTATCGTCTCAATTTTGTGAAAAGGCTATCTTATTTCGTTTATTTGCATGCAAACAACTGTTGATTAAAATATTAAGATCTCATAATTATCGATCCCGCAGAAAAAAGTAATGATTAATAACAATTTTGATCAATAAAATTTTTCTTCCACCTTTCATCAATAATTAATCCCATTATCAGATCAAATATACTGACAAACTAACATTAAGATAGTGCGAAAATTTTAAATTAACCGATACATTCTGACCGCCGAAGGTGTGAAAATTTTTTGACACCTCTGTTCGAGTTTGCCATAAGCAACAAAGAGTAAATTAATACACAGGGACCAGGTGTCATGCTCGAGCAATCGAGTTATCAATGCTCGACCCAGCCATGGTAATTTCACATAGAAAATAGTAGGAAATCGGCCGGGACCACATGAATTGCTCGAGCGAGTCCGGGTGCTCAAGTCATCGATGCTCGAGCGAGCGGTGTTTCACTGTACTAAATCTACTTTCGTTGATTTGTGTAAATATATAACATTAGCTAATAACAAGGAAAATGTTGCTATGTCTTGGAAGTGTATGTGCGTATGTTTATGTCACAAAGGCTTCCACTGTGTAAGGGTTTAAATAAAAAGTCAATAAAATTTCCTATTTTAAATAATCTTTTATACAACAACATGTTCAACAACTAAACAGTTAAAGAAAGTAAAATAATTTACATTGCAAGTAGAATTGTTTACCACTGTTCAAGTTCACTATGAGATTTAACATGAAATTGGGTGCACTAAGTTTTGCAAGCAAAATCTGAACATTAGTCAAATATTAAATCCTGAAACGCTTTCTAGTGTAGATTCAATCGATGTCCCATTGTACTACTTGGTAATTATAATTCAGTTGCAGTCACTCTTGTTCTTTCCCTGCGCACATCTAAAACCCCTTAATAAGAACATTTCGTTGGCGCGATACAGTAATTATGTCTCCCCCCCTCTGGGGGAGACATATTGTTTTTGCCCTGTCCGTCCGTCCGTCACACTTTATTTCCGAGTAATAACTGGAGAACCATTTGACCTAGAACCTTCAAACTTCATAGGGTTGTAGGGCTGCTGGAGTAGACGACCCCTATTGTTTTTGGGGTCACTCCGTCAAAGGTCAAGGTCACAGGGGCCTGAACATTGAAAACCATTTCCGATCAATAACTAGAGAACCACTTGACCCAGAATGTTGAAACTTCATAGGATGATTGGTCATGAAGAGTAGATAACCCCTATTGATTTTGGGGTCAAAGGTCAAGGTCACAGGGGCCTGAACATTGAAAACCATTTCCGATCAATAACTAGAGAACCACTTGACCCAGAATGTTGAAACTTCATAGGATGATTAGTCATGAAGAGTAGATGACCCCTATTGATTTTGGGGTCACTCCGTCAAAGGTCAAGGTCACAGGGGCTTGAACATTGAAAACCATTTCCGATCAATAACTAGAGAACCACTTGACCCAGAATGTTGAAACTCCATAGGATGATTGTACATGCAAAGTAGATGACCCCTGTGGATTTTGGGGTCACTCCGTTAAAGGTCAAGGTCACAGGGGCATGAACATTGAAAACCATTTCCGGTCAGTAACTTGAGAACCACTTGACCAAGAATGTTGAAACTTAATAGGATGATTGGTCATGCAGAATAGATGATCCCTAACGATTTTGGGGTCACTCTGTTAAAGGTCAAGGTCACAGGGGCCCGAACATTGAAAACCATTTCCGGTCAGTAACTTGAGAACCACTTGACCCAGAATGATGAAACTTCATAGGATGATTGATCATGCAGAGTAGATGACCCCTAACGATTTTAGGTTCACTCTGTTAAAGGTCAAGGTCACAGGGGCCTGAACATGGTAAACCATTTCCAATCAATAACTTAAGAACCTCTCGACCCAGATAACCCCTATTGATTTTGGGGTCACTCTGTCAAAGGTCAAGGTCACAGGGGCCTTAACATTGATAACCAGTTCCGGTCAATAACTTGAGAACCACTTGACCCAGAATGTTGAAACTTCATAGGATGGTTGAACATGCAGAGTAGATGACCCCTATTGATTTTGGGGTCAGTCTAATAAAGGTCAAGGTCACAGTGGCCTGTTCATGTAAAATCATTTTTTGGAAATAACTTGAGAACCACTTGATCTACAATGTTGAAACTTTAAATAGGATGATTGGACATACAGAGTAGATGACCCCTATTTATTTTGAGGTCACTTAATCAGAGGTCAAGGTCACAGGAGCCTGAACAGTGGCTTGAGAACCTCTAGGCCAAAAGTGTTGAAATTTAATGGACATGCCAAGTAGATGATCCCTATTGCAGCCAACCATCAGTGTCTCTTTGACTTTCGCTCCTGACCTCTATTGACTTCTTGCCTATAGGACTTTGCATTGGGGGAGACATGCGCTTTTTTACAAAAGCATTTTCTAGTTTCTCATTTTTCCCGAGCAATTGTGATGAACACGCGACCGCTGAAATGTTAAACAAAATTTAATAGTAGCATATCCTTAAAAACTAAACTGCATTGGTGCGACTTTATACTTTTAAAATACATTAAAAGGTTGCTTCTTTAAAAAACAGCACATGATAATAATTTAACTACATAATTTTGCTTTACTTAGCATATTATCAATGCATATTCTCATTTGTCTCATCGAGTCTAATGTCTTGAACTCAAGTTCGGAATCAGAGCCACCATACTCGACTATTTTCGATGACATGCCATATATAGTTATCATGAAAAAATAATTAGAGTAACAAATTAACTAATGGTTTCCAAAATACTTCCTATTTATATTATCATGTGTTGAAGTGCCTATCTAACTATACCCTTGATAAAGGTTTATCTACTGTAAAATTATTGAAATTAATTCAGTTATTTATATCCATACCTTTAAACAGCAACCGACATAGTCGTGTTTGGTACGGAGACCTAGTTGAGCGTTGAAATCCTTGTCTGGGGTAATTCCGTTAGAGGATGTTCTCCAATTCTCAAATACTATGTCGTACAGCTTTTGGAAAATATAATACGCCAATTATGTCTTGCATGCCAATCACTCAGCAAGCCTTTTTAACATATATTGACAATTCCATTGTTGCAGACTAGAAGTTTTGTTTCCTTTTTCGTCTTTCATGTACCTAAAATAACAAATATAAGGACATGATAGAACATATATCATACATATGCACGTTTATAGTATACAACATGTATTCAAGATATGCCTCGTTCTTTCAGTATTATCTTCAAATGCTTAAATGAAGTTTACGGACCATCTGGTGCAAGCACTCTAAGTTATTCCAATCAGTAGAACTTGCAGGCAAGCGTGATCACATTTACATGAGCACCAGCCCGATGTTAGTCATGCTGGAAATTGGTGAGCCGGGAAGGACATCAATTCAGTTGGTGAACCGGGAAGGCGAAATTTTAGTTTACTGATTTTTCGGAAAGTTTAGATTCCAATGACTAATTAAGGTATCACTGACATCTGTTTACCATAAAAAAACACCCGTCAATGCTTGGATTTATCAGAAATGTATGTAAACTCATGTTCTGCGATATAAAACGGTGTGGTGAATAGGGAAGTGTTTCCATAAAGTGCATTGTGCATGAATGTTCTCTTAAACAGAAGGCTTTATTGGTAAATGCAAACGTAAATGATAAACTAGATGCATGTGTGGGTACTTTAGACTATAATTATGTCATTTCGGAATCTATTAGATATCAATGTAATAATCGCAAGTTTACTTACCAAATCGAGATGTTTTGACACAAAAAAGCCGCATCGGGAAGTGTTGCGTGCACCTGTTGATGACGTACTATACCACCCCTGTAATTGAGGGTTTTCAGATATATTGTATAAATCTGACAGAAGTGTAAATTACATTCCTATGTTGAAAAGGACTTTTACTATCTAGATAAGACTGCCAATGACCTCCATGGCCGAGTGGTTATGGTAGCTGACTTCAAATCACTAGGGGATCAAGCTTTGCTTAGGGCGTGGAATTCCTGTGCGGAAGCCTTCTAGCACTTACGGAAGGTTTATACATAGAACAAAGAATAATGTTTTTTGTCTGTAAGGGCCTAAAATGAATTTGAAGATCTGCAACATGATTCCCTCAAACAGGGAATAGTTTAATAAAAGTAGTAAAACGCTCAAGTACAGGGTGTCACCCATAACTGTTAGTCTTGTTCAAATATTGCATGATGAGATTTTGTTCAATGTTTCAAGATTTAAAAAGACCCTCAATATTAAGTGTTTGGCATCATTTAATGACTGCTCTTAGCCAGTTTCTATAACTCCTGCTAACAGTTTACAAAATTATGCCCCTTTTTTGATGCACAAATTTTGATAAGGCTTTTGCATGGATCGATCTGCACTGTTTGCCATTCAGTCAGTGTCTTTTTGGTATGCACCCCTTGTAACAATTAATGGTACTGTCCAGATTGAAAGATGGACAAGTTCATTATAGAAATTCAGCAGGGTAAATGATAATGTAGAAGGTTCACATTATATATTCTAATATGCTTGTTTCTGTTAAAACACGATTACTCTTAAATGACGTCACGTTAACGTGCGATGACGTCGATATTTTTATTGTGACCAAGAAAGAGCGCTACTATATTTTTCTACTGTTTTATATAAAGGGCATATTAGAATTGAAATAATTTATAGAAAAATTGTGTTTTACTTAAATTAATACACTCAAAATCGGTTATATGCCGTCAGAATAATTCACGCAGGCTATGCCCTCGTGAAATTATTTCGCAGACGTAAAACCTCTTTTTCATGTATTAATAACGTTAAAACAAGGTTTTTCTATATATTATTTCTTAAATCAACTCTTGTTGTTTATTAATAACATGTTGTCTGCCTTGTCATGTTCTGTTTCTGCTGAAACTTCACATAAAGCCTTGGGAACCAAATTTATTGGTCTAGATGAAATTGCTGTGACACTTTCTGTGCTGCATTTTCTTGAGTTATGTGTACAAGACAAGCCTTTGACCATTTGATTCGAAATTTTAGACATTCCTGCCTTTCAGAAATACTAATTAGCTAAAATTAATTTGTTTTTGTAAATGATAAACTGCGGAATTAGGCAGTCTAGACTTAAAATAAAGATAAATGATGACAATAAAATCTAAAGGAGCCATAAGAAATATACAGGAAGTCAAGATGTCGCATTAGAAATTGAGAAAAGTGAGTTTTCTTTGTTATATCCATACACTCCTGCCTTTTTAGCTCACCTGAGCACGAAGTGCTCAAAGGTGAGCTTTAGTGATCACCCTGTGTCCGTCGTCGTCCGTCGTCCGTCCGTCCGTCCGTCCGTCGTCAACAATTTGACTGTTAACACTCTAGAGGTCACATTTTTGACCCGATCTTAATGAAACTTGGTCAGAATGTTACCCTCAATAAAATCTTGGACGAGTTCGATATTGGGTCATCTGGGATCAAAAACTAGGTCATCAGGTCAAATCAAAGGAAAAGCTTGTTAACACTCTAGAGGTCACATTTTTGGCCCAATCTTAATGAAACTTGGTCAGAATGTTACCCTCAATAAAATCTTGGATGAGTTCGATATTAAGTCATCTGGGGTCAAAAACTAGGTCATCAGGTCAAATCAAAGGAAAAGCTTGTTAACACACTAGAGGTCACAATTTTGGCCCAATCTTAATGAAACTTGGTCAGGATGCTACCCTCAATAAAATCTTGGACGAGTTCAATATTGGGTCATCTGGGGTCAAAAACTAGGTCACCAGGTCAAATCAAAGAAAAAGCTTGTTAACACACTAGAGGTCACATTTTTGGCCCAATCTTAATGAAACTTGGTCAGAATGTTACCCTTAATAAAATCTTGGACGAGTTCGATATTTGGTTATCTGGGATCATAAACTAGGTCACCAGGTCAAATCAAAGGAAAAGCTTGTTAACACTGTTGAAGCCGCATTTATGACTGTATCTTCATGAAACTTGGTCAGATTGTTAATATTGATGATCTTAAGGTCCAGTTTGAATCTGGGTCATGTAGGATAAAAAACTAGGTCACCAAGCCAAATCAAATGAAAAGCTAGTTTACACTAGAGGCCACATTTATGACCATACCTTAATGAAACTTGGTCAAATCTTGATGATCTATAGCTCAAGTTCAAATCTGGGTTAGGTGGGGTCAAAAACTAGGTCACTAGGTCATATCAAAGGAAAAGCTTGTTAACACTCTAGAGGCCACATTTATGACTATATCTTCATGAAACTTAGTCAGAATGTTAAACTTGATGATCTTTAGGGCAATTTTGAATCTGGGTCATGTCGGGTCAAAAACTAGGTCACCGGGTCAAATCAAAGGAAAAGCTAATTAACACTGTAGAGGCCACGTTTACGACCATATCTTAATGAAACTTGGTCAGAATGTTAATCTTGATAATCTTTAGGTCAAGTTTAAATCTGGGTCAGATGGAGTCAAAAACTAGGTCACTAGGTCATATCAAAGGAAAAGCTTGTTAACACTCTAGAGGCCACATTTTTGACTATATCTTCATGAAACTTAGTCAGAATGTTAAACTTGATGGTCTTTAGGTCAAGTTCGAATCTGGGTCATGTCGGGTCAAAAACTAGGTCACGGGGGTCAAATAAAAGGAATAATTAGTTAACACTTTAGAGGCCACATTTATGACCATATCTTAATGAAACTTGGTCAGAATGTTAATCTTGATGATCTATAGGTCAAGTTTAAATCTGGGTCAGGTGTGTTAAAAAACTAGGTCACTAGGTCAAATCAAAGGAAAAGCTTGTTAAGACTCTAGAGGCCAGATTTATGACTGTATCTTCATGAAACTTAATCAGAATGTTAATCTTGATGATCTTTAGGTCAAGTTCGAATCTGGGTCATGTGGGGGCAAAAACTAGGTCACCGTGTCAAATCAAAGGAAAAGCTAGTTAACACTTTAGAGGCTACATTTATGACCATATCTTAATGAAACTTGGTCAGAATGTTGATCTTGATGATCTTTAGGTCAGTAGGTCAGGTGAGCGATACAGGGCCTTCATGGCCCTCTTGTTTATGACCATTTTCTGACCACAAGATTCAGTAAATAAGAATAATTCTGTTTTAATTCTGTTTTATGATGACACAAGTATGGAATCCTGTTAGAACCTTGCCCAGTTGTTAAAGTGAAATAGTCCTCTGTGGGAGCATGCCTTGCCTCCAAGCCGGCAGGGCCTGTAGAAATTTTTTTAGTGTAGCTGTGCTGTCTTCTGTAAAACTTAAAATCTGATAGTATGACACAATACCTATCCCCTTTTTGCTAAAGGGGAGAGGGTTTTATTAATGCCTTTCCCAGTCGATATTGATGGTTTATTACCATGGTAATTCATTGTTTACTATGATAGTTCATGGTCAGGGGTCAGTGGTTGACCATGGCTGTTGTAATTGGCACCATGGTCGTAAAACATGGTCAACCATGGTTGTGGACCACAGACAACCAATTGGTCGACCAAGGTCCACAACCATGGTCGACCATGGTGATTATTGACTACCAAAAACTGTATCAATATGAATTTGAAAGGGTCATGAAAATACATGACAATTGCAGTCGATATCTATTTTTGCAAGTCAGTCATTTATTTGTCATAAAATTGCTAAGATGACAACAAATTATAGTCAGACTATGAAAGTTTATCTTCGAATCTGTCTATAAAATTTAATGCAGGAAAACTATTCTATAACTAGGAAAACCTTTGGAGCCAAAATGCAGTCAGGCGTCTTTGATGCATTGTAAAACTTGATAAGTGTGAAAATTACTAACATGACCATGGTAGTCCATGGTTAACCGTGGCTGAAAAAAGTTGACCATGGGGGTTTTTTTTTGTTTGTTTTTTTTACCATAGTCAGCCATGGCCAGTCTTATCTCACCATGGTCGACCCTGGCCAACCATGGTCCTGACCATGTTTTCACTGGTATTGGATGGTTGACCACGTTAAAACATGGTCAGCCATCAAAAACCATGGTCAATTATGGTCATCATTTCGTCTGGATTACTTTCCTTATAAATATTAAGTTTAACTTATAATTAAGAAATAATTAATAGCAAAACAGTGCTCAAACACTTAATTGTTTTCATGATGATCATACTATAAAATCGTCTTTGTTGGTAGATCTATTTAATATTTTATGGATTGATGTAAATTTGTTCCTCCACAAATATTAATGATTTCATAGTAGTGCAGAAAGCAATCTGTATTTTCTGTTAGAGCCAAGCGGTAAAGGTCGCTGACTTCAAATCACTTAACCCTTTACGATGTGGGTTCGAGGTCTGCTTGCGATGTAGAATTCTTCATGTGAGGAAGTCATCCAGCCAGCTTACTGAAGGTCTGAGGTTCTACTCGGGTACCTTTCCGTGAAGAAATAATGCCTAGAGGGGAACCCCAGGTCTTCCTCTTCCATGACAGGCTGGGAAGTTGCCATATTACCTGTAATGTTTAACCCAGAAAAAAAATCTAGTCCTTCCCACCACATACTGCCTATTCAGTGTTCTATGATACTTATACAATGCTGTTGACTTTGACCTGCTAGACTATACCATTCACTGAATTTCTGAGAGCCAGTAAAAACTGATAATACTAATAAATGATACCTAACACTGTTAAGTGTTGACGCAAATGACAAAATTTTAGCACAAAACATGTGCTCATTAATTCCTCATAAAATCCTGAAAAGTGTCTAAAGCCTGACTTTACTATCATTTTGGGAATCTGAATTATGTAATAAATGTCCCCTTTTTATTCCAGTTTTTGTCAACAGATGAAAACATTGCTACACTGGGACAGACCATTCCATTAGCTAGCCCAGATGATAATATCTTATTTTTGAAGATAGGTGAGTGGTTCTTTGTTTGTTTTTGTAAGGCTTACTATTTTATTTTCTGTAAAACATTTACAATTGCATAGGAATCCCTATATAAAGTGACAAAAGTATCCACTAAAATATTTCTCTTATCTTGCCTTGAATGTCAGATATTAGTTTTATTTACCTCCTAAAATATGCTGCAGACTTATCATTAGCCACAATGAGTATGTAAAATATCAAAATATTTTATTATCAAGGAAGTGAAAATTATCATTGTACTTTTAAGCTCATCTGAACTTTGCTTAAGGTTACCAGATCTAAAAGACATGTAAAAAAAATAGGTTACTGAAAAAAAAAGCTTTTAGCCTGCTAGCGGGAAGTCATTCTGCCTTTGCAACCAGTGCAGACCAAGATCAGCCTGCACCTCCATGCCGTGCAGGCTGATCATGGTCTGCACTGTTGGCTGTTCAGTCAATAAATTTTCAGAGAGCACCCCTTCAAATGATAAATGGTACTGCCTAAATTGAACAACAGACCAGGCCATTTTTAATCCCCCGCCGTGGCGGAGGGATTATAGGAATGGTCTGCGTCCGTCCGTCCTTCCGTCCGTCCTTCCGTACTTCCGTCCTTCCGTCCGTAACAAATTCGTGTCCGGTCCATATCTCCTAAACCCCTTGAAGGATTTTCATGAAACTTGGGTCAAATGATCACCTCATCAAGACGATGTGCAGAACCCATGAGTCAGCCTTGTCGGTTCAAGGTCAAGGTCACAACTCAAGGTCAAATGTTTGAGCCTGCCATTTTGTGTCCGCTCTATATCTCCTAAACCCCTTGAAGGAATTTTATAAAACTTGGGTCAAATGATCACCTCATCAAGACGATGTGCAGAACCCATGAGTCAGCCATGCCGGCTCAAGGTCAAAGGTTTGAGCCTTCCATTTTGTGTCCGCTCTATATCTCTTAAACCCCTTGAAGGAATTTTATAAAACTTGGGTCAAATGATCACCTCATCAAGACGATGTGCAGAACCCATGAGTCAGTCATGCCGGCTCAAGGTCAAGGTCACAACTTAGGGTCAAAGGTTTGAACCTTCCATTTTGTGTCCGCTCTATATCTCCTAAACCCCTTGAAGGATTTTCATCAACCTTCGGTCAAACGATCACCTCATCAAGGCGATGTGCAAAACTTATGAGTCAGCCATGTCAGCTCAAGGTCAAGGTCACAACTGAAGGTCAAAGGTTTTAGCCTTCCATTTCGTGTCCACTCTATATCTCCTAAACCCCTTGAAGGAATTTTATAAAACCTGGGTCAAATGATTACCTCATCAAGACGATGAGTCAACCATGCCAGCTCAAGGTCAAGGTCACAACTATGGGTCGAAGGTTTGAGCCTTCCATTTGGTGTCCACTCTGTATCTCCTTAACCCCTTGAAGGACTTTCATCAAACTTTGGTCAAATGATCACCTCATCAAGAACTCATGAGACAGCCATGTCAACTCAAAGTCAAGGTCACAACTGAAGGTCAGCTCTGTATCTCCTAAACCCCTTGAAGGATTTTCATGAAACTTTGGTCAGATGATCACCTCATCAAGACGTTGTGCAGAATTCATGAGTCAGCCGTGTCAGTTCAAGGTCAAGGTCACAGCTAAAATCAAAGGTTTTACCCTTTCACTATCCATAGCAGTGGCGGGGGATTTAGCTGTCTTTCAGACTGCCTTGTAGAAATTTAGCAGGGTAAAGGTTAAGGTCACCAGAGCTAGGCCTTTTCGAAGGGCTGACAGGGCTAAAAGTAGAAAAACTTGAAACAACTTCTTATGAACCTTTGAATGGATCTTCACCAACTGATTACCTCTATCAATTTTATTCAGAAGATTTCAGTTGGCCCTTTTGGAGCCACCAGAGCTAAAAATAGAAAATTAAACAGCTCAGACTTTGGATGGACCTTTCTCATGTTAAAATGATTATTGAGGCCGTCA
Organism: Mercenaria mercenaria; assembly: GCF_021730395.1. NCBI lineage: Eukaryota > Metazoa > Mollusca > Bivalvia > Venerida > Veneridae > Mercenaria > Mercenaria mercenaria. Next base: position 69,832,136 of record NC_069368.1, on the reverse strand, counting down.
CAGAGAAAACAGAAGAAACTCATTTGTATTTAAAAACATATAGTGAACTGCTTAATGGATGTTCATCAGTCTTGGTCAGAAGCTGTCAGAAAGTCATGGTCCTCCTTAGGTTAGCAGCTTAGGCCCATTTGGGTTTCTTGTTCTTTTATAAATACATTTCATGATGGGGTAACAATATTTTGATGAATGTACACAAACATTTATTTCAGTAAAAATTTGCTTTGAAAAATGGACATTGTGCATATCTCCTCTCTCTGCTGGACTGGTTTCCTTGGCAACAATTCATGTCATAGCAACCCAACAGACTGTCGCCACAGCTACACAAAAGATCCTGACATCACTGGCTTCGGAGGTCATGGCAATGCTGGAAGAATACAAAGTGGATTCATCTGAGGTAATTTTTTTTAATATATCACACAAACTAAAGTTAAGAAATTGTTTGATTTTGGTTTAAATACATTTTTAGTTCGACTATACAAAATACAGTCAAGACTGTCATATGTGAATTTCATCGGGACCCTAAGAAAAAGGTCACATATGACAGGGAGTCTTTAAAAACATTCTCAAAGTATAGTGCAAATTTTTCTGCACTTAAAGTAATACTTTAATAGGGAATTGATCCTACTGATCTTTGTCGTAAAGCGATGAAAATTGGGATAAATCCCTCTACGGTTACATGCGATATATCGAATGAGATAATTGAGCCGTGCCATGAGAAAACCAACATAGTGGTTATACGACCAGCATGGATCCAGACCAGCCTGCGCATCCGCGCAGTCTGGTCAGGCTCCATGCTGTTCGTTTCTAAAGCCTATTGGAATTGGAGAAACTATTAGCGAACAGCATGGATCTTGACCAGACTGCGCGGATGCGCAGGCTGGTCTGGATCCATGCTGGTCGCATACCCACTATGTTGGTTTTCCCATGGCATGGCTCATATATACTATCAAATTTAAAAATGTGTCCTTCCGGCACATGCACAGAGCATCTGACTTCAGATTTTTTGGAAGAATACGCTTTTCCCTTGTGTCTAATAAGCGTCCACATAACTTGTCCGAACCGCAACATCTTGCACAGTACAAATATGGGCAGTGTTGTTTTTATTCCAAAATCTAACTTTGAATTGACAGCGAATCTATCCTACGCGACGTATATTGGGATCGATCCCTCTACGGTAACATGTGATATACCGAATGAGATATATACTATCGAATTAGAAAATGTGTCCTTCCATTCTGTCATTAGACAGTTCTTTTCAATGAGTTGAAGTCGGATCGATTCCTGATTGAGGCAGTGCCTTATTTCGTATAAATTGTTAACCAAGGTATTTTACAGTATGAAGGAGTAATGATTAATACAATGTTATCTATATACATTTTAAATGCACTTATATAACATTTCATCATTTCACATTTTGGAATAAAGTGGGGTTTTTTTTAACAAAGCTAAAAACTGTTAAAAACCATCAGTACACATTAAAACACTAAAATACCCACACATTCATGAATATTATAAAGAAATGAGTGAAAAGCCATAATTGTCAATAAAATGCAATTAAGACCTGTGATGTCATAAACATGATACAATACAAAATTGATGTCATTTTGTTTAAAACTGACAGTGTATGATATTTCATGTAAAAGAAACTATTGCACTGTGATTGTTTATTTTACTGTGGCCTATTAAAAAAAATCTGTGTTTTGTTAGCCCACCATCATCAGATGGTGGGCTATTCAAATCACTCTGCGTCCGTGGTCCGTCGTCCTTCCGTCCGTCCTTCCGTTAACAATTTCTCATTATCGCATCTCCTCAGAAACTACACTGCGAAAAATATGTACATATACGGGAGTATACGGTCCCATATATGTCTAATATACGAATATCATATAAAAGGTATCTTTCCTGAAAGTATGATCAAAACCTACGCCTTAAACATACTTTTGGACCTTGACAATCCCTAACTTTGAATACTGACATAAACTGTTGAAACGTATTTATGCTAAGTATGAATGAACGGATCCATGTGAGAAAAACATGAATGTCCAATTAAAGAATATGGGATTCCCGTATATGGAATGTTCCATATACGGGAAAAATGTTTCTGTATACGCCTGTATATTAGGAGTATACGGAATGCGTACACTCCCATATACGGAACCATTTTCCGCAGTGCTACCAGGGGGATTTTGACCAAACTTTGTCAGAATGATGTATTGGTACCCTAGTTGTGTCCCCCTGAAAATCAGACTGGTTCAACAATTTTTTAGTAAGTTATGGCCCTTTGTTTATTTCTATAATTTACATAGATTTATATAGGGAAAAACTTTAAAAATCTTCTTGTCCAAAACCACAGAGCCTAGGGCTTTGATATTTGGTATGAAGCATCATCCAGTGGTCCTCTACCAAGATGATTCAAATTATTTCCCTAGGGTCTAATATGGCCCTGCCCCGGGGGTCACATGGTTTACATAGACTTATAAAGGGATAAACTTTGAAAATCTTCTTGTCCAAACCACAAAGCCTAGGGCTTTGATATTTGTAATGTAGCATCATCTAGTGGTTCTCTACCAAGTTTGTTAAAATTATTCCCCTAGGGTCGAATATGGCCCCGCCCTGGGGGTCACATGGTTCATATAGACTTATATAGGGAAAAGCTTTTAAAAACTTCTTGTCAATAACCTACAACATTCAAATTTGGACCACATGTATGGTTTTGAGTGACAAGATGAACCTTGACATGAGTTGACCTTGATTTTGACCTAGTGACCTACTTTCACATTTCTGTAGCTACAACCTTCAAATTTGGACCACATGCATAGTTTTGTGCACTGAAAAAGACTTTGAACTTGACATTGACCTAGTGACCTACTTTCAAATTTTTGAAGGTACAGGCTTCAAATTTGGACCACATGCATAGTTTCGTGTTCCGAAATGAAATTTGACCTTGATTTTGACCCAGTGACCTATTTTCACATTTCTCAAGCTACAGCCTTCAAATTTGGACCACATGCATGGTTTTATGTACCGAAACAAACTTTGACCTTTACATTGACCTAGTGACCTACTTTCACATTTTTGAAGGTACAGGCTTCAAATTTGGACCACTTGCATAGTTCTGTACTCCAAAATAAAATTTGACCTTGATTTTGACCTAATGACCTACTTTCACATTTCTCAAGCTACAGCCTTCAAATTTGGACCACATGCATGGTTTTGTGTACCAAAACAAACTTTGACCTTTTCATTGACCTAGTGACCTACTTTCACATTTTTGAAGGTACAGGCTTCAAATTTAGACCACATGCATATTTTTGTATTCCGAAATAAAATTTGACCTTGATTTTGACCTAGTGACCTACTTTCACATTTCTCAAGTTACAGCCTTCAAATTAGGATGACCACTTGCATAGTGTTGTGTACCGAAATGAAGTTTGAACTTAAGATTGACCTAGTGACCTACTTTCACATTTCTGTAGCTACAGGCTTCAAATTTAGACCACATGCATAGGATTGTGTGACAGGAAAGGCCGTACCGGCGACAGTAACCATCAGAACAAATCAACACCCTTTACAATATTTACAAATTTATTTACATAAGATGATTATTAACAATGAATTGATATGAAAAGAAAAAAAAAACTGATTATAAGAAAGAAAAAAAAAAAAGTTCAGTATCTCTAGATACAAAAGTTCTTATAGTCCATTCTAATCTGACGTGACACAGGTCTTTAATGTAATTGTGAACTTTAAGTAGCACAAACAAAACGTAGCTTCTAAATTCAAAATACAGTCCCTTTAAACCGTGAATACGTTGATTCCGTGTTGGCTCCCTATGGTGGTAGGTGATTGCATCCCTGAGCTGACTTCAGAGGATAACAAAAATCATCGTCTTTGCGGTTTACGGCACAACCATGGGACGAAAGCTCTGCGCTGGGAATATCACATCCAGGCGAGTGAAGACAAGTGAACCTCGGGCATTGTACTTCCGGGTTATGACATCACCAGGAAAAATCGTCTGGCGGAAGAAGCTAAAATATATAACATATGGTAAGCACCATAGCAAAACAAATAAGTCAGGGCATAAAACTGCTCCTTTGGGTACACCATACCTCCGTAGGCTCCCATAAATAATACGTGCTACTTATACAAAACATATGTGCTACTAAGTTCAAACGTCACATGATTAAAATACGTCACTTATTACTTCCATTATTACAAAGATTACTTACTTAAAAGACTAAAGTTAAAGTATGAAATGATATGAAAAGTATATGATGAAACATTATAGATACGGACATGATAAACTGCAGCTATTATTTACAGCTACAAATTAACAAAATTCAATGTAAATCAAACGTTATATGAGAGTTGGCATCCATATAATATCTAATGCCATACACAACAACGGACATTAATTAGATGTGCTATAGACTGGCACACAATTACAAATTACAATAATATATTACAAACATGGCACTAGACTTGCCATATAGATTTATACATAACAATACAATGCAGTAATGGCGTTCCATAATTAACAAAATGTTTGACATAAGTTTTTGAAACAGTGCTTTACAATTATCACGATACAAATTTCAGTATAAATCTAACATCTTATATAAATGAAACATTTTAGATTCCTCTTTCCAAATAATTTACAAAAGTCTGAAAAATTTAATAAATTATCCTGACATACCGAAACTGGCCAAAATCATATGCCGAAACGTAAATGTTACAGAATTCTGTAGAATGAACAAAAATTTACCAAATAAAAATCGTAATGCAAAAATCATACAAAAATCTAACAAACAAATTTCTTACCTCGATCGAGCATAAATTTCTAGCAAGAAAATAATTCAGACATAGATTCGTCTATAAAGTCGGAAGGTGGTGTGCGCAAGGCATATCTAGTCCAGTCTATTTAAAGGATAATGTCCCGCCAAATACTAAATTTCATGGGATTCACGGCTAAGCCGTGAGCTCCGACTATTTGTGTTTCCACGGGATTCACGATATAGCCGGGGAATCTAACTACTTTGGCGCGAATTTAAATTGACAATTTGAGGCCCATTATAGTGGTTTTGGGGATAAAAACATAAATTACTGAAGTTTATAAAATATCAACTTTCTTATTACTGAACAGAATTTAATGAAATTTACATGGAAATTTAAGTTATGAAATACAGAAAAACATGAGAGGTATTTCATGCGTGAAATCTGACATTTACCTCAATAACTCAAAAATTTACAAAAAGATGATGCAATACCTGCATTTACAATACAGATAAAATAAGGCCCGTATGTCAATTTGTGACAGATTGTGTACCGAAACAAACTTTGACCTTGACATTGACCTAGTGACCTACTTTCACATTTTTGAAGGTACAGGCTTCAAATTTGGACCACATGCATAGATTTGTGTTCTGAAGTGAAATTTGACCTTGATTTTGACCTAGTGACCTACTTTCACATTTCTCAAGCTACAGCCTTCAAATTTGGACCACTTGCATAGTTTTGTGTCCCGAAATAAACTTTGACCTTAATATTGACCTAGTGACCTACTTCCAAATTTCTCAAACTACAGCCTTCAAACTTGATGAACATGCATAGTTTTGTGTACAAAGAACTTTGTCCTTGAAATTGATCTAGTGACCTACTTTCACATTTCTCAAGCTACAGCTTTCGAATTTGGACCACATGCACAGTGTTATGTACGGAAATGAAATTTTACCTTGAGCTAGTCAGTAAGTCTTGAAACTTGGAACACTTAAAAATGGCACATTGGTGGGCGCCAAGATCACTCTGTGATCTCTTGTTTGTTTTTTGGTATTGTACAAGAGAATAGTTCATCATCTAACTGTGACACTAAATCCATAACTGAATTGTCCTTTACACATGTATAGAGCAATTGCCTTCAGCTGAGAGATCATGTTTGTTGCTTCCACAAGTGTAGGCACCTGACAAATATTTGAGGGTAAAGTCTCATCAGTCTCATCATCACTCCCACTTTCACCATCATTGTTTAGTTCAGTCAAAATCTCCTTTGATGGCCTGGTCTAGTCAGTTGGGTTTTGTTTCACATGTTTGTACATGTTCATCAATTTTCACAAGATCATTAAATGAGCACCCAAACAGATCAGAATGCTAGTTTAATAACAGCAAGTGGTATATCATCGTCAGCATCACCATTAATTCCTTCATTATCTGGAGTAACATTGGTTTCTTCTGGTGACATGAAATGGAATCCAGCCTTTCGAAAACATTTTTCAGTTGTTGATTCCTCAACCTCTTGCCAGGAATCCAATGAATGGCGTCCAAGACATTGACTTGTTTTAGAAGATACGGCCCAGAAACAGTTGGCTGCCTGTCCATCTCTTTCACAAAATGCGTCATCTGAAAAACATGAATTTTGGACTTTTTTAATCTTAGATATTTGACATGTAGCATTGCCTAGTGGACCTCTACAAAATTTGTTCAAATCATGACCCCCGTGGTCAAAATTTACCCCGCCCCAGGGGTCACTTGATTTTACATAGGAAAATCTTCAAAAATTTTCTAAAAATAAACCACAAGGCCTAGATCTTAGATATGTGACATGTAGCATTGCCTAGTAGACTTCTACAAAAAAAATTCAAATCATGCCCCCCGTGGTCAAATTGACCCCGTCCCATGGTTACTTGATTGTACATAGAAAAATCTTCAAAATTTTCTAAAAATAAACCAGAAGGCCTAGAGCTTAGATATTTGACATTTAGCATTGCCTAGTGGACCTCTACAAAATTTGTTCAAATCTTGACCCCCCAGGGTCAAATTGACGCAGGCCCAGGGGTTACTTGATTGTACATAGGGAAATCTTCATAAATTTGCTAAAACTAAACCAGAAGGTCTAGATCTTAGATATTTAATATGTTACATTGCCTAGTAGACTTCTACAAACTGTATTCAAATCATGACCCCCGGGGTAAAATTGGCCCCACCCCAGGGGGTACTTGATTGAACATCGGAAAATCTTCCAAAAAATTTCTAAAAATCATCAGTTTGACATTTGAAACATGTAGCTCATATTACTCAGGTGAGCGATCCAGGGTCATCATGACCCTCTTGTTTCAGATAGTCCTCATAGATTTTACTATTTATAATCCAGGCTTTAGAATTGTTATAGTAATGAACCAGCAAATTTTCTGCTTTCATGTTTTTAAAGCACCTACTTTTTCCGATCACAACAGGTTTGAACTTTTCTCCAGTAGCACTTGCACATAAAAGAACAGTTATTCTGTCCTTGGATCTCTTTCCACCTGCACAATCGTCCCCCTTGAAATGAAATGTTTTATGTGATGTGTCCCTATAGAAAAGACCAGTCTCATCCATATTCAAAATATTTTTTGCATCGTACCCTGCACATATTTTACCTAATTTAGTTTTCCAGTCCTATACACACTGAGCATTTACATCTCAACGCTCGCCACTCATAGTTCCATACACATAATTATTTCTAGCTTTATACTTCCCAGCCAACCTTTAGATGCCTTAAAGTCTGAATTACACAAACTTGATGCAAATTCTAATGCTTTTGTCAGTCCACCTGTCACAAAGTGACAAGGTGAGCTTTTGTGATCGCGCAGCGTCTGTCGTCCATCCATCCCTCCGTTAGTCCGTCCGTAAACTTTTGCTTGTGACCACATTAGAGGTCACATTTTTCATGGGGTCTTTATGAAAATTAGTCAGAATGTTCATCTTGATGATATCTAGGTCAAGTTCGAAACGGGGTCATGTGCGGTCAAAAAGTAGGTCAGTAGGTCTAAAAATAGAAAAACCTTGTGACCTCACTAGAGGCCATATTTTTCACAAGATGTTCATGAAAATTGGTCAGAATGTTCACCTTGATGATATCTAGTTCAGGTTTGAAACTGGGTCACGTGCCATCAAAAACTAGGTCAGTCGGTCAAATAATAAAAAAACCTTGTGACCTCTCTAGAGGCCATATTTTTCATGGGATCTGTATGAAAATTGGTCTGAATGTTCATCTTGATGATATCTAGGTCAAGTTTGAAACTGGGTCACATGCGGTCAAAAACTAGGTCAGTAGGTCTAAAAATAGAAAAACCATGTGACCTCATACTTGTGAATTGATCTTCATGAAAATTGGTCAGAATGTTCACCTTGATGATATCTAGATCAAGTTCAAAAGTGGGTCACGTTCCATCAATAACTAGGTCGGTAGGTCAAATAATAAAAAAACCTTGTGACCTCTCTAGAGGCCACATTTTTCATGGGATCTGTATGAAAATTGGTCTGAATGTTTATCTTGATTATATCTAGGTCAAGTTCGAAACTGGATCAACTGCAATCAAAAACTAGGTCAGCATGTTCACCTTAATGATATCTAGGTCAAGTTTGAAACTGGGTCACATGCCATCAATAACTAGGTCAGTAGGTCAAATAATAAAAAAACCTTGTGACCTCTCTAGAGGCCGTATTTTTCATGGGATCTGTATGAAAGTTGGTCTGAATGTTCATCTTGGTGATATCTAGGTCAAGTTCGAACTAGGTCAACGGTGGTCAAAAACTAGGTCAGTATGTCTAAAAAAAGAAAAACCTTGTGACCTCTCTAGAGGCCATACTTTCGAATGGATCTTTATGAAAATTGGTCAGAATGTTCACCTTGATGATATCTAGGTCAGGTTTGAAACTGGGTCACGTGCCTTCAGTAGCTAGGTCAGTAGGTCAAATAATAAAAAACCTTGTGACCTCTCTAGAGGCCATATTTTTCAATGGATCTTCATGAAAATTGGTCAGAATTTTTATCTTGATGATATCAAGGTCAGGTTTAAAACAGGGTCACATGAGCTCAAAAACTAGGACACTATCTCAAATAATAGAAAATACAAGTCATACTCAGTTCAAAACTGGGTCATGCGGGGACAAGTGAGCGATTCAGGACCATCATGGTCCTCTTGTTTGAATAAGTGGTCCTGTAACGTTGATCCTTCTGGCTACTGCGTCTTTATCCCATGCAAAAGTTAGATCGTTTATTTCTTCATTCCAGGTTAAATAACGGCGTTGTTTTGACTGTCCATGCACATTATTTTCGAAGTCCGAAATGAGTTCATGTTTCCTTTTTCTTGCCGACTGAATCTGTGTTTTGCCGACCCCAAGTTTTGTTGCTATTTTGTGTGCGGGAATGCCCTGATCAAGTTTTTTAATGGCTGTAATTTTCTCTTCTAATGTGAGAACAACTCTGTTTTTCTTGTTTTCAGCCATTTTTGTTTTCAATCAGCTGATGAGATCTCTCGAGAAGCATCGGTCGTCACTATGAATATAGTTAAACACAGCTTTTTCCCTTATCAAAGGGATCTTCTCAAAAGACGTTTTGAATGGGGGACCGACTCAAAAGTCTTTAGTACGGCCAAATTGGCGCAACAGAACTGCAAAATCAGGGTCGCTTGTCACATAAGACAAGGAGTCGTTTATTTTCAGCCAGTTTATATAGGAAATTACATCGGGCGAAACACAGTCACATAAGACAGGGAGTCGTTTATTTAAGGGGGTCACTCAGACAGTCTACCCAACTCACCCTGCTGTTGGCATCTGCTTCCATGTCCTCACCTTGGTTAAAATCTTGAATTAATCTGTGTTCAGACCCTGTGTTTTGTTCAAAGGAGATAACTCCTGAGGCTATTCAAATTTTGTATGATTATGTCCCTTTTCTTCTCAAGAGTAGATAATCAGAACGAAGAAAGATCGGTCAGAACATATAACAGAAATGATTAAAAAAAGTTAAAAAAATTATCTAGTTGTAGCCAGACTAGTTTTGAATATGCACTTCTTATTTATTACTGTTATTACTTGATGTTGTTCTATCAAGTTGTCAGACAGTGATGCATTGCTTCTTAATGGTTCAGTGACTGCTTTGGAAATAAATGACTGAATTTAATAATCATTTTGATGAAATTGTGTCTCTCAGTCAGATTAAAGAGAATGATAGCATTAATCCAATATCTGTTGAATTTGTTTTTTTAAATTTTGTCTCTTATTTTTTCTTTCAAGTTTTTCCAGTTCATGACTTTGATTTTATCAGGTTGTTCAGATGTTGAAATTAAAAGATGGTATTGAATTTACAGGCTGCAGCCTTCCTGTCTATTGTTAAACTGTCATTGTTGGAGAAGAATTCAAAATATTATTTGCATTCTGTAGTTGTTGCATGAGCAAATACAATCTGCAATTTGTTGTTAATGAAATTATTGTGAGTGCAATTTAATCATAGAAATGTTATTTCCTTTTCCAAAAACGGTGGAAGGTGTCACACAAATCCCATCTTGACAAGATTGTGAAATTTAATTTGATAATGCTAGGTCGAGTGATATACTTGTCTTAAAAGTATCACAGTTTATTATTTTTCAGGTTCTGTGTAAAGAAGTCATGGGATAAAAGAAAAGAAATAGTTTTTCTTTATTTTAGGAATATGAGCCTGCAGTGAATAGAAACTTGTTGTCAAGCATGGGGTATGAGACACATGCATTTGTACAGTTGGCACGTTCCTTTTCCAAAAATACAGCAGCACTGAAGACATGGCTCATAACCATACAGAAACACATCTCAAGGTAAATGAATAATTATGTCTCCTACACAGAGGCAGGTAGACATATTGTTTTAGGGTTGTCTGTCTTTCTGTTGTCTGTCCGTCTGTCAGTCACAAAGTTTTTCCTCCTACCCACTGGACAGATTTACACCAAACTTCACAGTTTTTCCAAGCAACTCCTCCTACGCCACTGGACAGATTTATACCAAACTTCACAGTTTTTCTAAGCAACTCCTATGCCATTGGACAGATTTACACCAAACTTCACAAGAGTTGATCATTGCCATCCTAGTTGTGCATATTGTCAACATTTTCCAGTTTGATGATTTTAAGCAGAGTTATGACCCTTGATTCATCATTTTTTTTATATTATTGGGTGGATTTCCCTTGATTTGTTGTATTTTACCTTGTCCTGGCAACTGCTCAGTTATTAATAGGAGGAATAACACCAAATTTCTTAAAAGTGATCATTGCCAAGCCTAGTTGTACATATCGTCAGCATTTTCTGGTTTGGTATTTTTCAACAGAGTTACGGCCTTTGATTTATAAAATTTCATGATGTTTTAGCCACTTCTCCTATATAATATGGCAAATTTCCACCTAACCTTACAGGAGTGATCCGTACCAAGTCTTATTACACATATTGTCGGAATTTTCTGGTTCAGTGATTTCCAGGGCAGTTATAGCCCTTTCTTTGTCAAGCTTAATGATATGTTGGTAACTACTCTTAACCATTTGGCAGATTTCTACCAAACCTTACAGGAGTTATTAGTGCCAAGCCTAAATATACTTAACATTGGCATGTTCCTGTTCAGTGTACTGTGAAATCATTTAAATTCGCTGTCATGAAATTTCGCGCAAATGTGAAAAAGGACTGTTTCGTGCAGGCTTTAATTCGCGCATTTTCAATTTTAGAAATGAAGAAATTAGATAAAAAAAATAATAATAGCGGTCCTAGCGCGAAATACGTGAAAATTCGTCCTACGCGAATAAAAATGATTTCACAGTATTTCAGTAGAGTTATGGCCCTTGATTTGTCATACTTTTGTATCTGAGCTACTTCTTCTATACCACTGGTTGGAATTCCTCCAAACTTCACAGGAGTTACCGCAGCCAAGCTTAGTTATCTATTTCATTGAAATATTATGGTTCAGTGATTTTCCCTAGTCATGGGCCTTGATTTGTGGCATTTTACAATTTCTGCATGATGTGGTTCAAAACATGTTTTTCGTGAAAAACCTCTAGTTTTAGGTCATTATAGAGTACAGATCAGGCAAGAAAAAAATTTCTTTTCTTTAACTTCAAGTTTAAGGAAAACTCAGTATTACCTTGTTTGGATCTGAACTGGCACATACAGTCAGATTTCCAATACATGCAGTGACCTCTGGTGCCAAATTTTCTGTATGACTTTGTGCAAATTTTATGCCCCTGGCATCATATATGTCTGTTATACTTAACTCCATCCAGTGGAAATGAAATTTTATATACAATATCATCCTGTGCATATTTTAAGACATCCAAGTCCGATTATTTTTTCTGGAGTAATGGCTTTTTGTGGACTTCAAAATATTACAACTACATGAGAACATGCGTACTCAACTCCTGCTACAGTTTCCTTCCAGTTGAAATGAAAATTGATATATATATCATCATAAGTATACATATTTGTCTAGTTGTACCCCCCAACAACAAAGTTGTAAGGGGGGGGTATACTAGTTTCAGGTTGTCTGTCTGTCCGTCCGTCTGTCCGTAGACACAATCTTGTGCGCACCATCTCTCCTCATCCCCTTGACACAATTTAATGAAACTTCACACAAGTGATCAGTAACAACAGTAGATGTGCATGGGGCATGTTAGGTTCTTTCAGAAAAAAAAATTGCAGAGTTATGGGACTTTGTTTTTTTTTGTTACTATACTATATACATAGACACAATCTTGTGCGCACCATCTCTCCTCATCCCCTTGACACAATTTAATGAAACTTCACACAAGTTATCAGTAACAGCAGTAGTTGTGCATGAGGCATGTTAGGTTCTTTTAGCGACAAAAATTGCAGAGTTATGGGACTTTGTTTCTTGTTAACATACTATGTACATACAGTCTGCATATGCAATCTTGTGCGTGCCTAATCTACCAAACCCTTGCACACAATTTAATGAAACTTCACACAAGTGATCAGTACCAACCCTAGTTGTGCATGCTGCATGTTACATTCTTTTAGATAAATATTCTGCATAGTTATGGGACTTTGTTTTTTGTTACTATACTGTAAACAATGTCATACAGTCTATATACATACAGTCCACATAATTATGCAATCTTGTGTGCGTCAAATTGCAATGTACTGTGTCAGTGCATGAGGGGGGTACATTCATCACCTTTAGTGATAGCTCTAGTTTATGTCAAATTTGTTTCAGTTAAGCCCCTGTTTGAATTTTGACGTTTTGTTTTATCAGGGGGGCCTCCGTGGCCGAGTGGTTAAGGTCACTGGCTTCAAATCACTTGCCCCTCATCGATGTGGGTTCGAGCCTCACTCGGGGCGTTTAATTCTTCATGTGAGGAAGCCATCCAACTGGCTTACGGAAGGTCGGTGGTTCTACCCAGGTGCCCGCTCGTGATGAAATAATGCACGAAGGGGCACCTGGGGTCTTCCTCCACCATCAAAGCTGGAAAGTTGCCATATGACCTATAACTGTGTCGGTGCGACATTAAACCCAACAGAATAAATAAAATATTGTTTTATCAGGCATTTAATGGTGACCACTCTTTTTCAATGGGGCAATTTACAGTGTAGATAAAATATAGACCTGATTAGTTTCCAACCAGTTACTGAAAATATTTTGTGCCATGTATTGCTGTCGATTGTTATAGGATGATTGTATTTGGCAAGCAGATTCAATGGTCAAAAGTCAAGGTCATGGTGACCTAAAGTCTGAAAAATTTTCACAACAAATTTATGTCCTTTTGGGCCCACCGAATGTCTCCCTGCCGAATGTTTACCTCCAAATTTTGTCCCAGCTCATGCAGGGCAAAGTTATGAACCAGACATAATCAAATATGTGCACACACTACCACACATACTGAACAACCATACAACTGCATTTAGCTCACTGCAAGCAAATGCAACAAAATAGGATGTAAGTATTCTTTCTATTGCCCTGCATCTCTCAGGGTGATGTTCAGCAGGACTTGAAAGGACAAAATTTGGCAGGGAGACCTTTGGCAAGGCGCCATAACAACATGTTGTTGTGTAGCTGTGACAAAACATCATAATGAAACAGTGTACCAATGTTCTTGGGATAGTGATGTTCAAAATTAGCCTTGTGAAGACTCAAGAGGCCACAGTTGTGACCCAATCTTTATGAAACTTGGTCAGGTGTTTGTCTTGATGATCTCTAGGCCAAGTTCGAAACTGGGTCATGTTGGGACAAAAACTAGGTCACTAGGCCAGATCAAAGGAAAATCTTGCGAACACTCTAGAGACCACAATTTAAGTTTGAAACTCATGAGAATTGGTAAGAATGTTTGTCTTGATGACTTCTAGGTCAATAAATCTGGGTCATATAGGGTCAAAAACTAGGTCACCTGGTCAAATCAAAAGAAAAGCTTGTGAACACTCGCGAGGCCACAGTACTGCTGTGACTTACAGGGTTCAAATTTAGACAAGCATACAAGCTAAATCCTAGTGGAATTTTAAAATAGCTAGTGGGTTTGAAATGTACTAGCTAATTTCAGCTAGTTAATAATATAACAAGCAAATGTCTTCAGAGCTTTAATAAACTTTATAATTGTTTTGAAGGTACACATTTTTCTTCATGAAAGGAATGTTATCATTTATGTTTATGATATTTTATTGTTCAACAAAAATGGCACAAGCTATTTTAAGCTAATAGAAAACATGTTTGTTTGTGACTGGCTACTAACAGAGATCAATCACTAAGTTTTGGCCAGTAAAATATTAATAGAGTAATTAAATATTAGTAACTTTAGCTAGTAGCTTTTCATTTTAGCTATTGATCAAAAAGGGCACTAGCTAGTTTCAGCTAGTACAAATTATTGTTAAATTTGATCCCTGACTTAATCTTTATGAAACTTGGTCAGAATGTTTGTCTTGATGATTTCTAGGTCAAGTTTGAATCTGGGTCATTTGAGGTCAACAACTAGGTCACCAGGTCAAATCAAAGGAAAAGCTTGTGAACACTCCAGAGGCCACAGTTGTAACTCAGTCTTTATGAAAGTTGGTCAGAATGTTTGTCTTGATGATCTCTAGGTCAAGGTCGAAACTAGGTCATGTGGGGCCAGAAACTAAGTCAGTAGACCAGATTGAAGGAAAATCTTGTAAACATTCTAGAGATCATTATTTTAAGTTTCAAACTCATGAGAATTGGTCAGAATGTTTGTCTTGGTGACCTCTAAGTCAAGTTCAAATCTGGGACATGTAGGATCAAAAACCAGATCACCTGGTCAGATCAAAGGAAAAGCTTGTGAACACTCTAGAGGCCACAGTTGTGACTCAATCTTTATGAAACTTGGTCAGAATGTTTGTCTTGATGATCCCTAGGTGAATTTGGAGACTGGGTCATGTGAGGTCAAAAACTATGTCAGTAGGCCAGATCAAAGGAAAATCTTGTAAACACGCTAGAGTCCACAGTTTAAGTTTGAAACTCATGAGAATTGGTCAGAATATTTGTCTTGATGACCTCTAGGTCAAGTTTGAATCTGGGTCATTTGGGGTCAAAAACAGGTCATCCGGTCAAATCAAACAAAAAGCTTGATAACACTCCAGAGGCCACGTTTATGACCTTTTCTTCATGAAACTTGGTCAAAATGATGATCTTGATAATCTTAAACCCAAGTTTGAATCTCGATCATCTGGTGTCTAAAACTAGGTCACCTGTTAAAATCAAAGAAAAACCTTGTGCATGCAATAGGGGCTGTATTTTTCATTTGATGTGTATGAAACTTGGTCAGAATGTTTGTCTGCATAAAATTTCGGATGAATTTTTATTTAGGTCATGTGGGATCAAAAACTAGGTCACCAGGTCAAATCAAAGAATAAGCTTGTTTACACCCTAGGGGCACATTTTTGATTCTGTCTTCATTAAACTTGGTCAGAATGTTTGTTATCATGAAGTCTTGGATGATTTTAAATCTGGGTCACATTGGGTCAAAAACTAGGTCACGGTCAAATCAAAGGAAAAGCTTTTATACACTCTAGGGGCCACTTTTTTGCCTCAATCTTCTGGAAACTTTGTCAGAATGTTTATTTTCATGAAATTTTGGACTAGTTTGAATCTGGGTCATGTGGGATAAAAAACTAGGTCACTAGGTAAAATCAAAGAAAATGCTTGTTTACACTCAAGAGGCCACATTGTTTGGTCCAGTCTTACTGAAAATTGGTCAGAATATTTGTCTCCATGAAATCACTAGTTAAAACATGTTTACACTGTTATGATCTGTTACTCAGGTGAACGACCTGGGGCCATCTTGGCCCTCTTGTTACTGGAAAATGCTTTTGTACTTGAGGCTGCCCATTGTTATAAGATGATTGTTTGTGGTCTGTCTATAAGCCCTGTTGATTTTGGAGCCAGTGAACAGCATAATAATGTAAGTGTCATTTGGGCATATGTGTTCTGTAATCTGTTTGTGTTACATTCAGCAAAACACTAGACAATGAACTGTGATAGTTTTTGGTATAATTGATGTTATTAACATTGTCTGCAAACACACTTGGGGAAAAAGGATTGCAAGCTCAGGCAAAAAATTGTCAGCTTTATACAACATCACATTTACTGTTACTGGAATGGAATGTCCCAGTACCTGCAAAAAGGCTAGTTAACATCCCTGGAGACCGTTGTGAAAGAATGATTGAAATATTTTGGATTTTATCAATCTTTTTGAAAAACATTGTAAAGTTGATTGGTGTATGGTGTTTGGCCTGGTGAGTGGGACTTCTTGTCACCAAATTGATGTATAGCAGGATATACCGGTATATAGGAAACTATCGAGGCCCATGGGGTCATTGTTTTAAGATAGAAAAATGGTTTCTGCTCAGAATAGTAAGCCTAATTAGTTCCATATGGTTCTGGAAAAACTTAGTATGAAAAGAACTGGACACATTGCTTACTGTTGTATGATCATAAGTGGCAACTAATAGTGGCTGAACACTTTGCTTTGCTGTATCTCTGTGATTTCAATAGGTGTAAATGTTTTCATTCTTCAGCTCATACTTTAAGCTTATCTGAACCTGTGGTTCAGGGTTAGCTGTGTTCACAGTCTGTTGTCTTTCATCCCTCGCTGTTAGCGGTTTACATTTAAACAACTTTTATCTCATGAACCACTTGATGGATTATCATCAAACTTGGTCTGTAGCAGCCTTGTCAGGTCCTCTATCAAATTTGATAAAATGGTTCCGCTTGACTATGAAAAGTTGCTGCATGGGTAAAAATATAAAAACTTGTGAATAACTTCTCATGAAATTCTTGATGGTTCATCACTAAACTTGGTCTTTAGCATCCTTGTTAGGTCTTCTTTTGACAGAATTTTAATGACTTCTTCTCATGAAGCTTGGTGGATCACCAACAAACATACTGGTTGGCGACCCAGGTTCGGACAATTTTACAACTTTTTCAGCTGTCATAGTTTCATTTTTAATGCAAGATCCATGAAATGTTACCTGAATAAAGTTCAGTTCCTCTGTGTCACAAAATGCGATTTTGTTTGTATCTAAAAATAAACTGAACACGTCATTGAGGCACGAAAGAGGGTACGTAAATGTAACATTTTTAGCGTGTTGCAAGACCCAAAAATTGGACAGGAAAAAGGCGCTTATTATCATCACTTCTGTTGAGCAGATTCACTTTTAGGTCGGTGTTAATGACAAAAAGACATGTTACTCACACTAAAGCTGTGAGTAAATCAATTATTCTCTAATCTCAATTATCAGAACAAAAACAGATTCAGTATAGGTTTAGACTATGTATTTTGACAGCAAATATCTTTACATTTTTCGCGGAGTAAATACAACATTTCTATAGTGTGGATTTCCTCTTGTTGTACCCATCAGGCTTTGGCATGGATTGTAAGCTTGATTCTTTAAGATATTCTGAAACGAAACTAACACATACTTTTAGTAATCGTACAAACGTGTTATTCAAAACTAAAATACTCAGCTTTCCGAAACTATTATTTAAAATTATGATTCTAAATGTATATTATTCATGTTTTTGAATCCAAATGAACAGTGTAATTAATTATTCTAAAGTCGGATCACAATAATTCTTATTTTATAAAGCGATAAAGCTATAAGTCTCTGATATATCCATGGTCCATTAAATAGTTTAGTTCAGCTTCAAATTAGGGAGGGTGGGTGGGTCCTGATGTGTATTGCTGTCAAAATTCTAGCCTCAAGTGACGACTACACCTGTGTAACGCTTAAATACCCCCGAATTACCACGAAAACCCCGTTCTTAATTCCCGCCAAACAAGATCAATAAATTACCGTACAGCCTGATAATTTCGAAACGAGAATAATTTCACTTACTCACACTAAAGCTGTGAGTAAATCAATTATTCTCTAATCTCAATTATCAGAACAAAAACAGATTCAGTATAGGTTTAGACTATGTATTTTGACAGCAAATATCAAGTTCAACAAAGAGGGAAAAATTACCAAGAAATACCAAATAAAAATACGATACCATCTAACATCTGGTGCTAATTTGAAGACTTGTAACTATAACATTCTTAACCTCAACTGCAGTTATTGTGCCCTCCTGTACATCCAGCATCCAATCCAGGTTCGTACTATTTTATATCAAATCTGCCCATTCAGTTCTAAAATATTCAAATGTCATTCAGTATGATGTCATCAGAAAGTACGAGTGTAATAAATTAATCATCAGTATATTCTAAAAGCTATAAAGAAAGCATCACTTTCATACTAATATTACTATCGGAACAAATGTATTCTTATTGTTGTATCATGATACTTCTATTATTCGTACGAACAATATATTCGAAGAGAAATTAATAATTAGATATTTTAATCTAAAACAGTTCAGTGAAAGCAAAAAGAAGCTAACTAACTGTGTACTAAACAGTCTAAGTAAAATATAGAAATATATGAATGAATAGAAGCTAAATTGTAAGACAACCGATTCAGGTATACTTTTCTCGCCACAAACAAGAAGTTAACAATACTTATCTCAAACAGTCAGTAGTGGACATGACATCACACCATAACCAAGCCACAATCACTATTCTATCGACAACATCAGATCCATGCATCTCCAAAACCATCTTGTCAACTGGACATGTCATCAATTTTTTCCATATAACACAGCCTGGGCACATAACCAGATGGCTATCACCCGTGTGTTCCACATAACGCAGCCTGGGCACATAACCAGATGGCTATCACCCTGCGAACCAACTAATACAACCTGGCACATAACCCAAAAGTTATCACCCGTGTATTAAACATAACGCAGCCTGGCACATTACCATAAGGAAATCACCCGTGCGTAAAACATAACCCAGCCTGGCACATAACTCAAAGGATATCACCCGTGCGCACAACAAGTTTTAATACAACGCAGCCTGGGCACATAACTCGAAGGATATCACCCGTGCGTACAACAAGTTTTAATACAACGCAGCCTGGGCACATAACTCCGAAAGATATCACCCGTGCGTTCCACATAGAGCAACCTGGGCACATAACTCCGAAAGATATCACCCGTGCGTACAACATAAAGTAAACTGGGCACATAACTCCGAAGGATATCATCCGTACGTTCCACAAAAAGCAACCTTGGTACATAAGGATATCACCCGTGCATTCAACATAAAACCTAGGGACATAACCAAACGGTTATCACCCGTACGCGTTCCTTTATAAACCTGGTTATCATACAATGTAACCTAGGCACATAACTCCAAGTTATCACCCGTACTGACAAATTCACATAATGATTGTACTTAAAAGTCAATGCTATCATCAATCAATCTGCAAGCTCATAACTCCACATTATAACCTTTTCATAAAATAACCTGTGTGAATAACGGCAATATCGTCGCGTTATAAATGACCTGAATATGTCAATGCAGAATTTTAGCCTATATTCTGCAAAAAGAACCTGTGTCCCAAGTCTGCATAATGTTCTTATTATACATTCTGTACAACGTGACCCGTGTAATAATTTGAAATATCACGCTGTAATACGAAAATACTAATTTTTGTACACAATACTAAATTTCATTTGTTCCGCATTAAGTGACCTGTGAACATAACACTTCATTTCCCCTTTGTATTCTACAATAAGGGAAGTATGTACCAAACATCTCATTATCACCATGTATTCTGCATAAAAAACCTGTGAACATTAGATATCGCCCTGTATTCTGCATAAAATGACCTGTGAACATAACACTATCACCTTGTATTCTACATAAAGTGACCTGTAAACATAACATTGTGTTTCCACACTGTATTCTATATAAAGTGTAGTGATCTGTGAACATAACATTGCATTATCACTCTGTATCCTGCATAAACTGACCTCTCATATAAGACTGCAATATCACCTAGTATTCTGCAAACAGCGACCTGTGTACATAACACTTCATTATCTCCCTGTAGTATGCATAAGTGACCTGAGAAATTAAAAGTTATCACATTGTATGCGCATAAAGTGACCAATAAATTATCATCAATGTATTATGTTTGATGGTAAACCACTTTAAATCATGCAAATGCAATGAAGGTTTTACTATGCCACATAATTGTGTCCTGTTTGAATAAAACTAATTTCTTAAACTTGAATCTCATTTTAATAATTCAAACAGTAAATGACAACAAAATAGTTCTTGATAAACAAGCATAAGTATAATAATAAACCACATATACAGCATGTGTAATTATATTAACGTTCCAAAACTGTCTCTATTCATATTCGGAAATACTGTGCAGAGAAGAATCTGAGCTGATAGTACGTCACACAACTATATCACTTAGTTCATTAGATAGAACTTAAAACATATTGCATTAATAAATAATAAATATAATGCTGTGATCTATCATATTGATAATGCAAAAACGAGTATTTGAAAAAGATTTGTATACAAGATCACTAAAAATACTTCAACGTTATATTTTCAAATACTGAAATGTATACATGTAAGTAAATTATAAATCTAAATTTGAAGAGACTGACAAACGATCCGGTAAAGAGTCTTTAACATACTCGTCTCTAGCAGAGACAGATTTCCACCTGCCATGCCGTTGCCAAAGTCTTTCACATGTTTTATTGTTAGCGCTTACTGATGCTGCACCGGATCTGAACGAGAGTAAACCATAAGAGCCAGGATTCAAACCTAATATTTCAAGTTTAGACTTGAACAAATCATTTACTCCAGTATAGGAGAGAGGTTTATCTTTCTTCCTTAAAACGTACTTTTTTGACTGTTTACAGTATTGAACCGATCTAAAAACATACTCTGACGACTTTGAATTTATGCCGGCTTCAGACAAGTATCTTTCGAGTAAACGAACTGGACAGGAAAATGTACCTGTCTGGGCAATTACAACAGTATTGCCGTCTCTTAAGACATCCGTTTTAGATTTTGAAACAAATATTTGACAGTACGTGCCAAAAAATGTAATGTCAGATCTCCTTAAATTTAGAACTTCACTGATCCTAAAAAATCCAGCATACATAAGAACAAACAAAGATACAATTCTTAAATCTGCCAAAGAACTGCTCTCAGAGGCAAAACGTAAAATAAGCGTTTTAATTATATCTGAAGTCATTGGTTCTTTCTTATGAACTGGTCTTGAAACCTTTCTGATACAACCGGACAAAGATAATTTCAGCCAGTCATCTTTACAAGGATTTTCCACATGAGAAATTATATGAGCCCAGTTTATAGCGTAAAAAATATTGTTCAGTTTGGATTTTCCGCAACATTCCGCTTGAATAACTGATATTAAATATAATGCTACTGTCACTGGCGTAGCTGGTAAGTGATTTAAACTCATTTCGTCGCACCACTTTGCAAATTTATTGTAATATGATAAATAGTTACGTGTAGTAGATTGTTCTTTTCCGCTTGAAGCAGTACTTTTTACTTCTGAGAACAATTCCTCAGGCTGGTCCGAAATCAAAAAACAATGATTTTTAACATCTGTCCATCTCTGAGTACTATAGAGGCCTTCTTTCTCGTGTTTTCTGCTATTCACTCAGAATCTGCTGTCAAATCCCTCTTGAGCTGTGAAAATTTGCTGTCGAAAAGCTGCTCTAAATCTGAAACAACCTGTTTCCTCAGTTCAACACTCGATTCATCTGTCATCCTGATGTGATTGCTGTCAAAATTCTAGCCTCAAGTGACGACTACACCTGTGTAACGCTTAAATACCCCCGAATTACCACGAAAACCCCGTTCTTAATTCCCGCCAAACAAGATCAATAAATTACCGTACAGCCTGATAATTTCGAAACGAGAATAATTTCACTTTACCACTACTAATGTTTAATATAAGGCTGTTGAGAGTTGAAAAAAAATCAAATCAGCTGGCCGTAGCATATACGACACAATATTTTGAGTAAAAAAAAAATGGTTTAAACGTATAAATCTCATGTTTTGTCAATAATCAACGGCGGATCCAATATTTTTTCCAGGGAGGGGTCGAAGTAAGTGGACAACCAACATAATAAAAAAAAACAACGTCCATTTGTGCGGGAGAGGGGAGGGGTTCCAGTGCATTTTGCAGTTTGATGTGTACTCTATTCGATTTTAATCAGATCCGCCCTGGATAATAACTATGACTGTCTTCATTGTAAAGACACACAATTAGACAAGTAACTATGATATACAATCATTTTATTCTTCGACATACAACGCAATCATTTTATTCTTCGACATACAGCCATGGTTTACATTTTCTACAATACCAGTCACACCTCTCACTCATGCTTTCCAGCAAATACTGTCACTCCCATATACTCAGTCCTCATGGTACCACCTTTCACACATACTCTCATCACAACCATACCACATTACATCATTAATTTCATCGTTCATCCTTCCTCTTTCACCACAAACACCACATGTAAATTTCTTTGCCGCCAATCTCCCGCCTACTGCTCTCTTCATCCTGTCCATTTCCTTGCTTGATGCCTTCGATCTCTTCTCCTCCTCTCGCTTCTGTCTTTTCACAAGCCTATCTTCCTCCTCTTTCTGTCGCTGTATCCTTCTCTCCTCTCTCTGTCTCTGTCTCTCCTCCTTCTCTTCCTTCTTTCTCCTCGCTGCATCTTCCTTCTCCTGAAATCAGAAAATGAGCAGTGCCATAAGAAAACCAACATAGTGTGTTTGCTTCCGCACAGTCTGGTCTGAGGATCCATGCTGTTTGGTAACAATCTCTCTAATTGCAATATGCTTTGAAAGCGAAAAGCATGGATCCTGACCAGGCTGTGTGGACTATGTTGGTTTTCTCATGGCACGGCTTAAATATATTTATTGTTTTGGCGTCGTCCATCCGTCTTTTCATCTGTCAGAAATTATATTTAAGAAGTGGTTGGAAATTTTCCAATGAACTGCACACGAGTATTCGCCACCTCGAGGGAAATGCCACCGGCAAGGTACAGTTTGACAACATCAGCAGCACCACAGGTATTTAGCTTGGTAGTCTAGGGTGCAAACACATTTATATAATAAAGGTCACTACCTGTTAGTGTCTTGTGATACGTTAAATAACGTCCCATATTGATCTTGGATCTTTCAAAGGTGAAGCAAAGTGGAATTTCAATTTATTATATACCTATATAAATTCTGTAAACAATTAAATATAAACAGGCAGAAAAAAATTCTATATTTTACCTTTTAAATTCCATATTGTACCTTGTCGGACTACTTTCATTAATATGCATGACCTTACACAGGTCTATAAATAGCGCACATAAAAGCTTCTCTTTAAGTAGTTCCATTTTAATATCGATAAAAATTGAAGATTTCGTTCAATAACAAAGCAAGAAACAAAAAGTTAGAGTTATATAATAAAAGGGTCATTGTAACAGTAGCTCGATCTAGGATTTTGTATTCGGCTCTCGTGGATTTTGCAAGGTTGGATCACACTCGGCGCTTGCGCGCCTCATGAGATCCAATCTGGCAAAAATCCACTCTAGCCGAATACAGCATCCCAGATCGAGCTACTGTTATAATAACCCTTTATAGGGTATCTCACGTAAGTCAACTTCTGCTCGCAACTTGTAATACATTAAATATACAATTATCAACCTTACCTGGTGTGGAGATGACCCCTTTCGATTTTAGGATGAAAATGTCATCTTTAGGCCCAGCTAAAACGGGCCGTAACTTCTTAAACAGTTTCTGCTAAAAATAACTTACCTTCAACAGCTTCAGCATTTCATCTCCACTGATCACCCTACCCTCTGGAACATGCCTGGATGCCTTCTTTCCTGACTTCATTGGAGGCATTTGCGGCGGCATCAAAACATCGGCCATCCTCTCAGGAATAAGTCCTTGGTCCACAAGAGGGTTTACTAGGAATGAGCCACAGGTTTCGCATGAACGAACATTAGTGTTCTCTTTGCTTCCATCTGAAAATAACAGAATGATTAAGTTATTCGAATATTATTATGTTTTATGTGACAGATATTATCTTTTATCTGTGAATTAGACATCGTTCCTTAAATGTTTGGATAGTTCTGAAAAGTACAATTTATATGACGTTTATTTGTTATGATTACTAACTTACTTTTAGTTGAGTTTGTTTACCTTTACTTTTTAACACTCAATTTTTTGCATAATTTCAGTTCCGCCTTATCCCCCGTAAGGAACTGAGAACCTTCTCACATTAATATTCAGACAAATAGCAGGACAGTTTCAGACAGTGAGAGATCCAAGTAGATAAGTCAGTGGAAAAAATACTCAACCAAAAAGCGCTTAACCACTTACTTTGAGAATTTGTTTTTTTTAACGTTGGTGGCACGAGCTGACTGGTGTCAATGGCTTTTGGGTTAAAGGGTACTATCCTAGTTACGGCAAATGCCTCTCTCATGGATGCTGGTGTAGTCTGCTCTAGAGCATGTCGCAAAACGATCGGAAATTCGGCTCTCTGAACAGTAAAACTTCGGTTTACAAAGCCCAGCTTCACGGCAAGAGAACTGAATCTGTTCTTGAGTGGACCATTAACTTGAAAAAAAAGCGATTTGATTCTTCGGGTTTTATGCCGTTTCAACAGTCAGAATAATTATTTAAGGACAGTTACTTGACACAATTCTTGGGTTTCTACATTACTGACGTATAAAGAGGCGGAGGGGTGGGGGGAAGGTGGGAGGGGTAGAAACAGAGAGTTGTGTCATCACCCAGAATGAAACCGGCAACCGATTTAGAGTCCAATGCTCTGCCGACTGAGCTGGTCCAGGGGATGGAAATACTTCACAGATAGAATCGATTTGCTTATTTCTTGACATTTTCCGCACGCACTGAAAAATGTCTTGCACTTAAGGAGCAATGGTAGAACTTAAACAACATACTCACCTTGACGTCAAGCAGCTGTAATATGTGTGTCGTATGTGCCGGCATCCCTAGCAGAATAATGTTGTTTTCTCGGGCACATTCCACAAGTGGTAGTGTGGCATTGGAGTCGTGGTTATCAAGAACCATTAAAACTGGACGTTCCTTTCTACAGTTTGGCTCGAAAACCCTCCTGAACCATGAAAGGAACAGGTCCCCATCCATGTAACCGCTCTCGGATGTTGCGAACAGCCAGCTGTCTGGTATGCCGTCATCAGACTTTCTGTGTGGAAAAGAGCCCTGTAAAATGGATGGGTTGTACACAGTGATCTAGTGTCAACCAAAGCATTATGAATCTAACAAGCTATTTTCCTTTTCGACGAAATGTTTTATTGTTATTTCATAAGTCGAAACAAAACAATTTCCATAACATATGACTTATTATTATTTCGTCAATGAATGAAACACAATCCGGAGTGCATATACAATACACAATAGTAATCAGAGCCTCATTTATATAGCAAATGGTTGGAAGGTTATTGGCCGCTCAAGTAAGGGGGAAACAGACGTGAACGTGTTATTTATTTAATTAAAATTTTTAATGCGGACCGATGATTCATTAAGTGCAATATACCACAGACAAATCACCGCAATGGCAGCTGAATCGAAGATTTTATTCCTCGCCGAGTCGTCCTGTGTAAGAATAAAACCCCGATCCATGCCAAGTTCGATGAGGCCATATACTGCAACCGTACGGGATTGCCATCCTTAGGGCAAAACCCGAATGCATTCCTCCATTCCAAACTATTTGGGTTGCCATTCCTTATGACAAGCCCGAACCATTCAATCCATTCCAACATACGGTCCATTTCCTATAGATTCCAATCAAGAACGCCAAAAGTAATGATTTCCTGAAATATGGCCTGCCTTCCCAGACGAGTGCTCCGTCTCGAGAATTGAGCCTTAAACAGGGTAAATTAACTAAGCACGTCTGTTCCCCCCTAAGAATTTAAGAATTTTGGCCAATAGAGCGACAAATTATTAAGATTTTTACTTGCAACAATTAATACATATACGAAGTATTTTATAGTAATATATAGTTTAAATAAGACTGATGAATCTTACTTAGACCAATCCTTAGAAAATAAGTAACTTATAGTGTTGTTAGCTATAAACACATATACTGATAAGCTAGAGTTCACGTGGATCATAATAGCCATCGCTGGTATTAAAAGTTATAGCACATCCAAATAAAGAATAATACACTTATATAGTAGTATCATTTCCTATAAAAAGTACCAGTCCTTCACGAGCGTACCAAACACATCACATGATAATAATACAGTTGTACGACATGTAACGCAATAGCACTGAACTGTCCTCACATATAACATCCGGGTAAAGAATGGTTTCTGTCCGTATATCTACTGGCTCGTGAGTTTTGATGGCCACCAATGTGCTCCACGTATCATTCTGACAGCTTGCAATTATTTGTATATAGATTACACTTCTGGAAATAAAGAAGTAAAGCAGCAGAGTGTTGTCAAATCAACATCGACATAAACATTCATAGCACATAAGGTTTCATATTTTATATCACTGTTTAGAGAGAAATTGTTTTCTTCCGCCTCACAATATGGCTTAAAATTAAAAGTAGAAAAACAAAAGGTGTGGTGGGTGGGTTGCTAAATTTGACGCAGCTATTTGTTGACAGTGTAATCAAGGAAGATATCACGGTAATTTCGTGCTTTTATGCTGTCTTTAGAAGATAAATTGTTCATGGTAACAGTGATTGGATTATTTATACCAAAACGTCTTTTCATTGGATGTATTTAGTTGTTTTTGAAATTGCTTAGCTACAACTGTATACCGACGTGTAATGGGGAACCAGTAATATTCTATAATTTTTATAAAACGACAAACACCGAGTAATCCCTGTTGCTAAGCAACCGCACCGACTTGGTACCGTATTTCTCCCAAAATAAATAAAATAATTTTAATTCTAAAATAATTTCTATTATTTATGAGTGGGAAAGTTTTCCCGCTTGATAATTAAATTACCCTTTTGGTATGACAAAAAAGATGTTTAGCCCAAAGAACTCTAAATACAAAAAAATAATATATCTAGATGTAGTTCAATACTTTTTTAAGAACCAAAATTAAGTGTTACGTTTCTTTTTTTTCCTTTAGTTTATAACGTAAAACCAAACAAACGAATCAAATCACCATCTTACCTTAAATATCACCATTGATGACAGAATCTTACCATCTGCACAAATGCAGATGTTAGCTGTAACGTGGCCTCTAGTAACGTTTTTTGCTGAGAAGGTATGTGTCTGCTTGGGTCCCAGCACTTTGATTTTGGGCTTCTCCTTCCCTGACCACCCACTTTCATCAACGTTATATATCTGCAAAATGACATTATCATGTAGATAAAAAATCTGTTTAACGAGTATGCAGACAAGACGAATGTTCATGGTTTGAAATATATAATTGCTATAAACAAATATTTGAACTAACGGTGTTGGGCCATTGAAAGCACCGAAACCAGAAGCAAACAGTGAAAATTGCCGACGCAGTTGGATTGAGTCTGTTCGTGGGCAGTACTTAAAAATTCAACACTAATCACGCACCTTAGTGCCGGCTTAAGTGGTACTCAATCTCCGGACCTAATGATCCATAATGATCATATATTTTTCTTAACTTATTTCATTTACTTCAACAATCAATCTTATCGTTTTAGAAGTTTTTATAGCGCGATAGAAAAATAAAAAGAAAGTATGTATTTTCCGGCAGATGTCTGAGCTTAAGATTAATTGATAAGAACCTTACAATATGAAAATTTTGAAAGTTACCTGTGGTTCTTTTAACTGATGTGATTTCCAACACATTCCTCAAAAGTTCGAACCACCCATTCATGGTCTCCTGATTAGACATACAGCATCTGGCTCTGTCTAGACATTCAGGTGTTCTCTCTGACAACTCTGAGTGCCGTTTCTTCAAAACACGAAACCACTTGTCTGATGGCCCTGTTTCTAAATTCATAGCAGTTTACCTGCCTATGAAAACAAAATAAACTTTGTTTCCTTACTTTTAATTCAGTTTTACGTGCACTAACATTTGCGAATCGATGCTACCATGTTCCAGGACTTCCATGTCGTCTAAATGTCAACACTTACTGAATGTCAATATGCTGCTCTTGCGCAATGTAAAATGTCTTTTTGTCGACAACGTTATCACGGCAACATGATTCTACCAGTATTACACAATAGGATGCGACAAAGTGATATTATCGTTGCACTGTCGCATTGTGTTGTCGTAAATTCGCATTGTACTGTCGTGATATCGAATACTATTGTGATGTAGCATCATGATGTAACATCGTACCGTAGTCGCATTGTGTTCTCATATTATCAACCTAAGGTAATCCGGGTTCGACATAACGACGGTACGATGTCCCTATCGGAATATCGTTAATAATTATGTTTGTTCACAAATTCTTGCACAGTTGACATGTTTATGCTTGCACAGACTTTCCGTGTGAAAAAGTTTTATCTGATATATTTTTTTTACATAAATAATATACTTATCAATACTGAATCAAATAATATCATGCTTATGCGAGATACTTACCAGATCTACGCACTATTTCTCACATGTAATACCTCACCATACTGCGTGTCATGGGAAACCCATGTTTGGCTTGATGTTGAATGAACTGGACCAGAGCGTTCTCTTCTATCATTAAGAGTTTTGTTTGCTCCTGTTTCTCACCTTTAGTCTCCTAAAGAGCATAGAAAATGGAGGAGAAGTGCAAGAACTTTGGCTGATATCAACATTTTGTCCAGATTATACTATGCTAGATGTATATATATTGCTCAATTTTTAATAGTTTTTTTTGTACAAAACTGTGAAACAGTGGTTAGCACAGTGAACTCTGAAACAGAGATTTCGCGGGTTTGATCCACGGTCCGGCTATATGTTCTTTGACATTTTGGTCGGAAAATAGATTTTCTAATTCTGTTTGTCTCCAAGTACTGATCATTTCATTTGGGAAATCAGTCAGTTGGCCAGTGCGAAAAGTTTGTAAATCAAGCTGAGTTTGTACGACGCCGGCGATGAACAGATATTGAATCCAGCACGAAAAAAATCTTTAATGCATAAATGTTACAAAAGTTGTTAAAAACATACCAGGATAAATATGGAATAGATTACAGAAATTTTGTCCTATCTTTTATATAAATGATTCTTGCGCACTACCTTTCTATTTTTTTGGTCATGCAGAGTGCTCTTTGGTACAGTAAACTCCGTTGCAGCACTTCTCACTCCCATCTGTCTCCTCACAGCAGACACTGCCCGTTGAAGGTTTTCCAAATTGTACGATCGGTACATAGTTCTAATAACAAAAGAATGGATTTTGATAATAGTTCTAGATCTAGTTTGTAGTTGCCACTACATTAAATAGGCATAGGAGTGTCATAATTGCATTCTTAAGAATTCATGGATTGCTGTAAAAAAAGTAAATTGCCAAAAGGCAAGTTTAAGATAAACCGAATACTTTGTAAACACTGGCAAATTATATTCGAAAGGGCGCAGAAATTCAAATTCTACTGTACGTAAACCTTTTTCAAACATATTTCAAATGCGAGGCAACTTCAGTGTTTTTTTTTTTGCTTAAAACTGTACGAGTTTTCTCCCTTTGATTGATTTTTTTGGCGTGACTCTGCTTATGCAATTCATCTTTTTCATTTTTTTTAAATGAGTTAAGAAATAAATAATGGCCATTATTTTCTGGAAAATTTTATTTAAGCCTGGCACTATCTACCCATTTTGATCATTTTAAAACACGCAATTTTCTCGTCTGCATTTAGCAGATTGTAGATGAGTTCCCCTTGAATAATGTTGGGGCCTCAAAAGAAGTATGCGCATGTGCACTGAAAGCACATGCGACTTCCCCCAACGAGAGCTGTCAAAACATTTCGTGAACACATGTAAATATTCCATTTTTAGCTCACCTGTCACATAGTGACAAGGTGAGCTTTTGTGATCACCCTGCGTCCGTCGTGTGTGCGTCCATGCGTCCGTCCGTCCGTCAACAATTTCGATAGTGGTTTCATTTATGATTTTATTTTAAGCAAACTTACACACAACTTGTATCACCATAAGATCTCGGTTCCTTTCTTGAAGTGGCCAGATCCCATTATGGGTTCCAGAGTTATGGCCCCTGAAAGGGCCAAAATCAGCTATTTTGACCTTGTCTGCACAATAGCAGCTTTATTTATGATTTGATTTTTACCAAACTGGCACACAACTTGTATCACCATAAGATCTTGGTTCCTTTGTTGAACTGGCTAGATTCCGTTATGGGTTCCAGAGTTATGGCCCCTGAAAGGACCAGAATTAGCTATTTTGCCCTTGTCTGCACAGTAGCAGCTTCATTTATGATTTGAATTTAATCAAACTTGCACAAAACTTGTGTTGCCATAAGATCTCAGTTCCTTTAGTTGGACCGAGCCAATCAGGGTAGATAACTATGGACTGATTTTATGTCAAATTACCTCCCTTTATTTTTGAAATTAAAAAGGGTATATCTCCGTAACTAATGAAGATACTGATCTGAAATTTCATTTATGTTAACAGATTTATTTGGCAGATCCTTCTTTTGTTAACTTACAATAATTTTTTTTTGAATTACTTCCCTTTTACGTTACTATAAATAGCCTATTGTTAGTAACTTTTTCATTATTGGCCGTAGGGAAAAACCGAGACCACTTTTCTGTGGTACAACATGGATGGTACCTCCAATTTTTAGGTGTATTTTGATATATCTGTACCTTGTAAGAATTTTGTTTTTCTTTTTGGTTAAATTTCTTTCCTTTGTTTTTCCTGTCCTTTGGACTTAGATATTTTTTCTGAGGACCTTCTTGTCCTCAAGTGCAATGATAACAGGTGAGCGATATAGGGCCATCATGGCCCTCTTGTTTAAAGTTTTACTTACCGATTTGCAAATTGTTGCAGAGAATGTTGCACATATAGCAAGCGTCTGTGTACATGTCAACAAATGATCAAAAATAACGCCAAAATAAGCGTTTACGCGACTGTTAGATTTTCTTGGTCGTCCGAAATTCTGGGTCGCCAACCAGTGGTATGTAGCATCCATAGAGCCAGAGCTCAAACTAGAAAAAGACTTGTAGATTCTTTCTCATGAACAGTTTGATGGATTATAATGATAGGGGTCATTTACTTCATCAACCCAATTATGCTGTCAAGTTTGAAGGTTCTGGGTCAAGTGGTTCTCAAGCAGAAACTGTTAACAAGGTCAGGCCCCTTTGACCTTGACCTTTGACCTATGGACCCTAAAAACTACAGTGGTCATTTTCTTCATTAGCTCAATCATGCTACCAAGTTAAAAGGTTCTGGATGAAGTGGTTTTCAAGTTATTGGACAAAGACCATTTTCAAGGTTCTGGCCCCTGTGATGTTGACCTTTGACCTTCAAAACTACAGGGATCATTTACTTCATAAACCCGATCATACTACAAAGTTTTAAGGTTTTTAGTCAAGCGGTTCTCAAGTTATTGGGTGGAAATCATTCACTCTACAAACAGATGGACCGACCTACCAACAAACCGATGCAGCCAACAGGTGCAAAGCAATATGCCCCATTTTCTTCGAAAGGGAAGGTACTAAAAGTGTAAAGACTTGAGATCTTCTCATGAATCCACTGGTATAGAAAAAAACTCTCACCATCTCTCATATAAAGGGTGTAAAGAAAGTTTAGCAGTCAGCTATGTTATTTAACTGAGATGTAAATGACAATATGATTCTCTAAATCATGGTTGAATATGTTTGTACATTTTTTGTAAAATTGGCATTTTTCACTTGAGGTATCTTGCAGACTTAACAGCATGTTGTAATATATTTATGTCCATCCGTCGGTCACACTTCATTTCCCATCAATAACTGGAGAACCATTTGATCTAGAACCTTAAAACTTCATAGGATGGCAAGGCTTATGGAGTAGACAAACCCTATTATTTTTTAGGTCACTCCATCAAAGGTCAAGGTCACAGGGGCCTGAACATGGAAAACCATATTCAGTCAATAACTTGAGAACGACTTGACCCAGAATGTTGATACTTTATAGGATGATTGGACATGCAAAGTAGATGACCCCTATTTAGGGTCACTCTGTTAAAGGTCAAGGTCACAGCAGCCAGAACATGGAAATCCATTTCCGGTCAGTAACTTGAGAACCATTTGACCTAGAACCTTCAAACTTCATAGGATGATAGGACTTACTGAGTAGGTGACCCATATTGTTTTTGGGGTCACTCCATCAAAGGTCAAGGTCACATGGACCATCTTTCCGTCACACTTCATTTTTGATCAGTAACTGGAGAACCATTTGACCTAGAAACTTCAAACTTAATAGTTTGATAGGGCTTACAGAGTAGATGATCCCTATTATTTTGGGGGTTACTAGATCAAAGGTCAAGGTCACTGGGGCCTGAACATGGAAAACCATTTGTGATCAATAACTTGAGAACCACTTGACCTTCATAGGATGATTGGACATGTAGAGTAGATGACCCCTAATGATTTTGGGGTCATTGATCAAAGGTCAAGGTCACAGGGACCAGAACATGGAAAACGGTTTCCAATCAATAACTTGAGAATCATTTGACCTAGAACCTTCAAACTTCATAGTTTGATAGGGCTTACAGAGTAGACGATCTCTATTATTTTGGGGGTTACTAGATGAATGGTCAAGGTTACAGGGGCCTGAACATGGAAAACCGTTTGAGAACCACTTGACCCAGAGTGTTGAAACTTCATAGGATGATTGGACATGCAGAGTAGATGACCCCTATTGATTTTGGGGTCACTCTATCAAAGGTCAAGGTCACAGGGGCCTGAACATGGAAAACAGTTTCTGTTCAATAACTTGAGAACCACTTTACCCAGAATGTTGAAACTTCATAGGATGATTGGACATGCCAAGTATATTATCCCTATTGCAGCCAACTATCCGTGTCTCTTTGACTTTTGCCTCTGTCCCCTATTGACTTCTTGCCTATTACGACTATGCATTGGGGGAGACATGCGCTTTTCTACAAAAGCATCTTCTAGTTAGCTATTTGTTTCCTTTTATGTTATAGTAGTTGAATATGATTGTACAAGTAATAATTCAAGATCTGGCATAAAACGTTAGTGTTAGAACTAATTAAAAAAGAAATGCATAATTGTTTTCAAAAGTCGAAATATTCTGGACTTAAGTGTATAGAGTAAAATGTATGTTTTCCATATGAAAATCTTCGGTCAACCTAGTTTCTGTAGAGCGTTACATCAACATATCATCATTTAATATGGCTGTTGGATAGACACCCGGAGTATTCATTTCCTGCACATCAGACTGGGGTTTCCAGTGATTTTACCCATGCCGGCAAAACCCATACCTTGATAGTTGCTCTTTGTTCCTTATAGTATATTTCTTGCTTCATAAAAAAGTTATGTTGCAGAAAATACTTAACTTTATGCTACAAATGATAAAAGTAAACCAGAACTTTGTTGTGCGTCTTTGAAACGTCATTTCCGTTTTCTGACATTCATTTCCCACGATTTGTTAAAATAAGCTACAGTAAGAAAGAGTGCTACAAAGAAATTATTTCAATTTCCTTTGTTTATTCTATTATTTGTATAATACGGTATGCAAGAAAGATAATTTGACGCAGGTTGTAGATGCAGATAGGAATATCCGGCTCTTGGGTAACTGTTTTTGCGGTAACTTGGCAGGGCCTCGTTACTGCCAAAAACAGTAACCCTCAAACCAGATAAGAAATATTTTTATCTGCATCTACAACCAGTGATAGATTATTATAATTATTACAATATGAAGCTTGAAAAGTCCTACATGATTTGAAATTGTTTTGATATTGACTTAAAACTGAACAGAAATAAACAATGTTGTAAATATTTTAGTTAGGTGATTTTTGTCCTATTCTCTATTTCTTGATAATAAGTTTATAGAAGAAACCTTATCTATATTCAAATCGCAGTACTGCTGTCCTTTGAGGAGACAAGGATTTAACCTGTAACTTCTGTGTTGTATCACTGATAGCTTATCCATGAATTATGGACATCCTCATCTGCTTCTCTGACATTTACATTTTTTATTCTAGGATCTTGCAGACTATTACTTCATGCAAATTTTCTTTCTGTATTCATTTCAAGGCAGAGAAATCTGTTTGTTTGTCAACAGACTGATATATAGGATCATAACAAAGGTCATTTTGCTTTATATGTCCATTAACTGTATTTTTAGCCCACCATCATCAGAAGGTGGGCTATTCAAATCACTCTGCATCCGTGGTCTGTCCGTCCGTTAACAATTTCTCGTTATCGCATCTCCTCAGAAACTACTGGGGGGATTTTGACCAAACTTTGTCAGAATGATGTTTTGGTGCCCTAGTTGTGTCCCTTTGAAAATCAGACTGGTTTAACATTTTTTGATTGAGTTATGGCCCTTTGTTTATTTTTATAATTATGTCTCCCACCACACAGTGGTGTGGGAGACATATTGATTTACTCCAGTCTGTGTGTGTGTGTGTGTGTCTGTATGTGTGTCTGTCACAAAGCTTGTCCGCACTCAAAGTCAAACATTTCTCATCCAATTTTCACCAAACTTGAACAAAATGTGTTTGACCTTAAGAGCTCAGCCAAGTTCGATAACTAGCCAAATCGGTCCAGGCGTCTTGGAGTTATGGCCCTTGAATTACCAAAAATCGGCCTTTTTACTCATGTCCGTACTCTAATTCAAACATTTCTCATCTGATCTTCACCAAACTTGAACAAAATGTGTTTGACCATGAGACCTCGGCCATATCTGTAGCTACAGCCTTCAGATTTGGACCACATGCATAGTTTTGTGCACTGAAAAATCTTTGACCTTGACATTGACCTAGTGACCTACTTTCATATTTTTGAAGGTACAGGCTTCAAATTTCGACCAGACGCATAGTTTTGTGTTCAGAAATGAAATTTGACCTTGATTTTGACCTAGTGACCTACTTTCACATTTCTCAAGCTACAGCCTTCAAATTTGGACCACATGCATAGTTTTGTGCACCGAAAAAACTTTGACCTTGACATTGACCTAGTGACCTTCTTTCACATTTTTGAAGGTACAGGCTTCAAATTTGGACCACATGCATAGTTTCGTGTTCCAAAATGAAATTTGACCTTGATTTTGACCTAGTGACCTACTTTCACATTTCTCAAGCTACAGCCTTCAAATTTGGACCACATGCATAGTCTTGTGTACCGAAATGAACTTTGATCTTGAGGTTGACCTAGTGACCTACTTTCACATTTCTCAAGCTACAGCCTTCAAATTTGGACCACATGCATAGTCTTGTGTACTGAAATGAACTTTGATCTTGAGATTGACCTAGTGACCTACTTTCACATTTCTGAAGCTACAGGCTGCAAATTTGGACCACATGTATATTTTTGTGTTCTGAATTGAAATTTGACATTGATTTTTACCTAGTACCTACTTTCACATTTCTCAAGCTACAGCCTCCAAATTTGAAGCGCATGCATAGTTTGTATACCGAAATGAACTTTGACCTTGAAATTGATCTAGTGACCTACTTTCACATTTCTCAAGCTACAGCTTTCAAATTTGGACCACATGCATGGACCACATGCACAATGTTGTGTACCGAAATGAAATTTGACCTTGAGCTAGTCTTGAAATTTGGAACATTCAAAAATGGCTCAATGGTGGGCGGCAAGATCACTCTGTGATCTCTTGTAAGTTTCATTTTGAAGTAGAAGCAGAAGTTTGATCAGTTGATGTGATAGTGTGCCATTTGTGTATCTTTTACCAGTTTTAAATGTAGAAAGAAGACCCAATGCCCATCTTTATGGGCAAGCATCCAAGTAACACAACTTACCTTCTGGAATCTTCCTCACATGAAAGAATTTAGCCATGAGTAAGACTTAGATCCTCAGTGTTGAAGGACAGAAAGTGGTTTATCTGGCCATGGTCGCAACAAAAACGTTGACGTAATCGCACATTAACTTGACGTCATTCTAGTGTAAGAGTGTTTTAACAGAGAAAAGCATATTAGAATGCTACATACACTCTTCATTGAACATGGATCCACTCTATATGCAATCTTTATTGACCATGGATCCACTCTACATACATTTTTCACTGACCATGGATCCACTGTACATATACTTATTTTATTAAATTTTGCAGGATGAAGACTGTATCTCCATGTTTGACTAATCTACTAGTTTCTGTATTGCTGAAATTGCCAGACACAGAAATCAGTGTACTAGTTATTGACAGGCTGTCTGATGTGGTGAAATGTGACCCTGCTCAGGTAAGGAACTTTTCTTGTGTTACAAATTTTCACAATCAAAAAATACTTTTCATTGTCTTTTCTTAATTGAAAAGAAGTGTGATTTTCTTAAACTGGTGAAATAATTATGTCTCCCACCACACAGTGGTGTGGGAGACATATTGATTTACTCCAGTCTGTGTGTGTGTGTGTGTATGTCTGTCACAAAGCTTGTCTGCACTCTAAGTCAAACATTTCTCATCCGATTTTCACCAAACTTGAACAAAATGTGTTTGACCATAAGACCTCAGCCAAGTTCGATAACTAGCCAAATCGGTCCAGGTGTCTTGGAGTTATGGCCCTTGAATTACCAAAAATCAGTCTTTTTACTCTTGTCCCCACTCTAATTCGAATATTTCTCATCCAATCTTCACCAAACTTAAATAAAATGTGTTTGACCATGAGACCTCGGCCAAGTTCGATAACTAGCCAAATCGGTCCAGGCATTTTGGAGTTGCGGCCCTTGAATTATCAAAACATTGGCCTTTTTTACTCATGTCCGCACTCTTAATCAAACATTTCTCATCCGATCTTCACCAAACTTGAATAAAATGGGTTTGACCTTGAGACCTCAGCCAAGTTCGATAACTAGCCAAATCGGTCCAGGCATTTTGGAGTTACGGCCCTTGAATTACCGAAAAAATCCGTCTGTTTACTCTTGTCCGCTCTCTTAGTCGAACATTTCTCATCCGATCTTCACCAAACTTGAACAAAATGTGTTTGGCCATAAGACCTTACCCAAGATCGATAAATAGCCAAATCCGCCAGGCACTTTTGATTTATGGCCCTTGAATTACTGATTGGATCCACTCATCCAGACCATCTAATTGGATCCACTCGTCTAAAACATCTAGAGAAACTAACATTTTTCATAGGGGCAGTTGTGGGAGACATGCGCTTTTCTCAAAAGCATCTCTTGTTAAATTATCTGATTTTCAAGTAACACAACTAGACCAGATTTCATGACACATGGTGCACTAATGTTAATACATTGTCAATGGAAAAAACATCAAGGAGGTTAATTATTTATGTCATGGGCATATAACGTGTCAAAATTTGTACGATTGGTCACTTTGACAACACCCACATTTTTATGCTCTCCTAAGGGCAAGCATATAGTTGCTGCTTTGTTCGTCCGTCAGTCCGCCAATTGAGACAAAGTGCAGTGTCAAAGAACCATAACTCTACCTTACCTAACTTTTGAATTATCTCCCTTTATTATACAAAATAAGGCTTGTCCGGAGCATTACTTGAAAAGTATTAATGGCATTTCATTGAAACTTCACAAAATGATAGAGGCTATTGACGAGAAGTGCAGTATCAAAGAACCATAACTCTACCTAGTTTTTGAATTATCTCCCTTTATTATACAAAATAAGGCTTGTCCGGAGCATTGCTTGAAAAGTATAAATGGCATTTCATTGAAACTTCACAAAATGATAGAGGCAAAAACTACACTTAATGATATTCCCTTACGTTAATTATCTCCCTTTATTCAATTTTCTTCTTTTTATTATCTCCATTTTTTAGCTTACCTGAGCAATCCTATGTTGAGTTATTGTGATCACTCAATGTCCGGCATCTGTCTGTCGTCTGTCAACATTTAGCTTGTGTATGCGATAGAGGCTGTATTTTTCAACTGATCTTCATGAAATTTTGTCAGAATGATTACCTTGATGAAATCTAGGATAAGTTTGAAAATGGGTCATCTGGGGTCAAAAACTAGGTCACTAGATCAAATCAAAGAAAAACCTTGTACATGCGGTAGAGGCTGTATTTTTCAACTGATCTTCATGAAAATTTGTCAGAATGATTACCTTGATGAAATCTAGGCCAAGTTTAAAAATGGGTCATCTGGGGTCAAAAACTAGGTCACTAGGTCAAATCAAAGCAAAACCTTGTGTATGCAATAGAGGCTGTATTTTTCAATAGATCTTTATGAATTTTGGTCAGAATGATTGCCTTGATAAAATCTAGGTCAAGTTCGAATATGGGTCATCTGGGGTCAAAAACTAGGTCATTAGGTCAAATCAAAGAAAAACCTTGTACATGTGGTAGAGGCTGTATTTTTCAACTGATCTTCATGAAAATTTGTCAGAATGATTACCTTGATAAAATCTAGGCCAAGTTTAAAAATGGGTCATCTGGGGTCAAAAACTAGGTCACTAGGTCAAATCAAAGAAAAACCTTGTGTATGCGATAGAGGCTGTATTTTTCAAAGATCTTCATGAATTTTGGTCAGAATGATTGCCTTGATAAAATCTAGGTCAAGTTCGAATATGGGTCATCCAGGGTCAAAAACTAAGTCATTATGTCAAATCAAAGAAAAACCTCGTGTATGCAGTAGGGGCTGCATTTTACACAGGATCTTCATGAAATTTAGTTAGAATGTTTGTCTTTATCAATTCTAGGTGGAGTTTGAATATGGGTCATCTAGGATCAAAAACTAGGTCACCCGGTCAAATTAAAGAAAAACCTTGTGTACACAATAGGGGCTGCATTTTACACTGGAAATTCATAAAATTTGGTCAGAATGATTGCCTTGATGAAATCTAGATCAAGTTTGAATATGGGTCATCTGTGGTTAAAAACTAGGTCACTAGGTCAAATCAAAGAAAAACCTTGTGTATGCAATAGAGACTGTATTTTTCAATTGATCTTCATGAAATATGGTCAGAATGATAGCCTTGATGAAATTAAGGTCAAGTTCGAATATGGGTCATCTGGGGTAAAAAAACTAGGTCGCTAGGACAAATCAAAGAAAAATGTTTTGTATGCGATACTGTATTTTTCAATTGAGGTTGATGAAATTTAGTCAGAATGATTGTCTTGATCAAATCTAGGTCAGATTCGAATGTAGGTCATCTTGGCTCAAAAACTAGGTCACTAGGTCAAATTGAAGAAAATACTTGTTTACAATTAAGAGACCACATTTTTGGTCCAATCTTAATGAAAATTGGTCAGAATATTTGTTTCCATGAAATCACTAGGTCAAACATGTTTACACTGTTATGGTGTGTTTCTCAGGTGAGCGACCTAGGGCCATCTTGGCCCTCTTGTTTGTTTTTTTCTAATACATTATTCCCCATATTGGGACAAGCACATGCATTGGGGAGCATCATTCGGTTTTACCGATTCCTTGTTATCTATTTTTGAGAGAACACAATTTTCACGTAAAAGTATGAATGAGTCACTTTAAAGATCAGGTATTTTGGGCTGAAATTCATCCCTATTCCCCACCCTAACAAAGTATGCCCCTATTGTGATAAAAAAATTCCCCTCTAATTGTCAAACAAAACCTTTGTATTTATTTTGATATGTGCTAGCCAGAATTGTAAATAGAATGTAAGCTTACATTATTAAAACCCTTACAGAAGCATGCCCAATTCAAACAGTTATTTGGAATTCCGGATGTGGAATCTTCTGCCAGAAGTTACAAATTTTTTATTTGTCTCCTATTTTTGCAACCGTGTTCATTATTTTTCAGTATCAAATGAGTTTGGAAGGCTCAAAACTGAATTATGTTACATGTTTTAGGTTAGAAATAACATACTTATAGTTCATTCGCATGTTGATACCAAATAAATGATGTCTTCTTGTTAACAAGGTTTTCATGGAAAATCAGTTATTAGATTGGGGTATGTCGTCGGGCGGGTGGGCGTCAAACTTGGTTTCCGCACAATAACTTTAGTTTGGAACAAGCTATAGACACCAAACTTGACCTGTAGATAGGTGGTAAGGAGACGAAGGTTGGGATTGCATTTGGGTCAAGGTCAAGGTCGCTGTTGGTAAAAATAGAATAATTGGTTTCAGCACAATAACTTTAGTTTGCATTGATGTATTGAAATTAAACTTGGCCTATTATAAGGTAGCTTATAGAAAAACCAAGGTTGTGATTGAATATGGGGTCAAGTTCAAGGTCAGGATAACTTAAATTTATTCTTCACACTTAGAAAATTCCACGGTGGCGCAGTGGTTTAGAGCGTTGGGCCAAAAGCTACTTTTTAGTCAGTGGGACGGAAGGGCGTCAGTTAAAATCCTACTGAGATAAAAAAAAAAAAAAATATTTTTTTTCTTTTCTTTTGTGATAAAAAGGTCATGGTCAAGGTCACAGTTACTAAAAATAGATTTTTCTCAGTGTGATCATCAAAAAGCTGGTTTCCGCTTTATAATTTTAGTTTGGACTTACTTACTGCCACCAAACTTTGTGTACAGCAAGCTTATCTGAAAAATTAGGTTTGAATGATATTTGGGGTGACTGTTACTAAAAATAGAAAAATGGCCTCCACTCAGTACTTTAAGTTTGGGTACACTTATTGCCAGTATACTTGGTGTGTAGATAGCTTTTATCAAACACAAAAGGTTGGGAATGTATTTGAGGACACTTAGATCAGGGTCAAGGTCATTATAGCTAAAAATAGAAAAATGGGGTCATATTTGAAATAAAAAATAGATTTTTGTGCTGTGGAATGGAAGGGTGTCAGTTCAAATCTCACTGAGATCAAAAAAAAAATTTCTTCCTTTTTTCGTTTTTTTTGGTGACAAAAGGATAATTTTAATGATATTGGGTAACTAAAACTAGAAAAATATGGTCATAGTTATAATAAAAAATATATGTATAATAGAATATGACTGTTTTTTTAAAGAACCTGTTGGCGTGATGCAATTGAAAACCTGGTTTTCATGGAATTTCCACATTTCTTGTTTTGCTTACAGTTTGCTACTACCCACCATTTTGTTTGTTATTTCAGTCTACATATATGTAGACTTTTTTGTCTTGATTAATATTTATCAGGATAACTGTTGTGAACATATCTGATAAGTTAAGTTAATACCGTCATAGTACGAGTATAGGTCACAATAATTATTGTGTATAAGACACAGTGAAAAAATATCTACAGATTTCTGAAAAAATGCTTATACCCATGTATTGGTCGCAGAAAAAAAGGAATCTCAAAAACATGTAAATGTGTAAGGAAATGCGATTTTCCCGGCATCAGTCGGCCATTGTTGCGGCACCCGTCATTTTAACAAACTTCTCAACACCTTTTTGATCTCATCACCTTCTCAGACATCTCCTAATTATCAACTTGTGTGTTGTGGCAACTTGTAATTATGGTTGTTTTGATGTACTTGCAAAATGTGTGAAAACACCAACTTGGGAAAGTTTTACACAGGTTTTGCAAAAAACTTAATGAAAGAGTTCTAGAAATGCGTTGTAAAATATATTTTAATGAGAAACAGCATTTCTTTAAAGCTTTTGTGGGAGCTCTTAATTTTACATTTTATCCAAATTCATTTCAGACGCCAGGTCCCAATACTGGCTTTTACCTATGCCCGAGTCACAAGTTATTGAATAAATCTTGAATCTTGAAATGTTGAATCATAAGTAGTTACTCCCCTTGAATTATTTTCGATGTAAAGGTATGCAGAGTAAACAAAGATTAATTTCTGAATTTTTTGAGCCAGGGAAAAAAATGTCTTGTCCAATACCCATGTAAAGTTCGCATTGGTCCGTCCTGACCTGAATCTCGGTGAAAAAGGTGCGACCTATACTCATACGATGACAGTATTTCATATCAAACAGTATTTGTATACTTTATAAAATAGTTCACCTTGTCTGGCAAAACAATGCACAATTCCTGTCTCAAATGTCCTGACACCCTTCCCCATAGCCTGAAAACTGTATTAGTTTTTAGCTCAACAGAGCAGGAAGTGTTCAAGGTGAGCTATTGTGACCGGTCATTGTCCGGTGTTGTGCGGTGTGCATCATGCGTCAACATTTGCATTGTTAAAACACTCTAGAGGCCACATTTGTGACCCAATCTTTATGAGACTTGGTCAGAATGTTTGTCTTGATGATTTCTAGGTCAAGTTCGAAAATATTATTAACACTATAGAGTCCACCGTTTAAGTTTGAAACTCAGAATTGGTCAGAATGTTTGTCTTGATGACCTCTAGGTCAGATTTGGATCTGGTTCATGTTGGATCAAAAACTAGGTCACCTGGTCAAATCAAAGGAAAAGCTTGTTAACACACTAGAGGTAACATTTATGACCCTGTCTTCATGAAACTTGGTCAGAATGTTTGTCTTGATGATCTCTAGGTCAAGTTCGAAACTGGGTCATGACTCATGTGGTGTCAAAAACTAGGTCAATAGGCCAGATGAAGGAAAATCTTGTTAACACTCTAGAAACCACATTTTAAGTTTGAAACTTATGAGAATTGGTCAGAATGTTTGGCTTGATGACCTCTAGGTCAGGTTTGAATCTGGGTCATGTGGGGTCAAAAACTATGTCATCTAATCAAATCAAAGGAAAAGCTTGTGAATACTCTAGAGGCCACATTTATGACCCTTTCTTCATGAGACTTGGTCAGAATGTTTGTCTTGATGACCTTTAGGTCAAGTTCATATTTTGATCATTTGGTCAAATCAAAGGAAAAGCTTGTTAACACACTAGAGGTAACATTTATGACCCTGTCTTCATGAAACTTGGTCAGAATGTTTGTCTTGATGATCTCTAGGTCAAGTTCGAAACTGGGTCATGACTCATGTGGTGTCAAAAACTAGGTCAATAAACCAGATGATAAGGAAAATCTTGTTAACACTCTAGAAACCACATTTTAAGTTTGAAACTTATGAGAATTGGTCAGAATGTTTGGCTTGATGACCTCTAGGTCAGGTTTGAATCTGGGTCATGTGGGGTCAAAAACTATGTCAGCTAGTCAAATCAAAGGAAAAGCTTGTGAATACTCTAGAGGCCACATTTATGACCTTTCTTCATGAGACTTGGTCAGAATGTTTGTCTTGATGACCTTTAGGTCAAGTTCATATTTTGATCATTTGGGATCAAAAACTAGGTCACCTGATCAAAATCAAAGGAAAAGTTTGTTAACATTCTAGAGGCCAGATTTATGACCCTATCTTCATGAAACTTGGTCAGAATGTTTATATTGATGATTCCTAGGCCAAGATTGAAACTGGGTCATGTTGTGTCAAAAACTAGGTCACCAACTCAGATTAAAGGAAAAGCTAATGTTAACATTCTGGAGGCCTCATTTATGACCCTATTTTCATGAAACTTGGTCAGAATGTTTATCTTGATGATCCCTAGGTCAAGTTCGAATTTGGGT
Source organism: Mercenaria mercenaria (assembly GCF_021730395.1). Lineage (NCBI taxonomy): Eukaryota > Metazoa > Mollusca > Bivalvia > Venerida > Veneridae > Mercenaria > Mercenaria mercenaria. The sequence continues at coordinate 69,788,469 of NC_069368.1, read as the reverse complement.
CTTGTGGGATCAAAAACTAGGCCATGTGCTCAAATCACATGAAAAGCTTGTTAACACTCTTGAGGCCAGATTTATGATCCTATCTTCATGAAACTTGGTCAGAATGTTTGTCTTGTTGAACTATAGGTCAAGTTTGAAACTGGATCATGTGGGGTCAAAAACTAGGTCAGCAGGCCAGATCAACTCTGGTGAGTGATATAGGGCCATCATGGCCCTCTTGTTTATAACAGGGTCTTTAACTGCTGCCTGTCTACCTGTACGTAATAGGATAAAGAAACTGCTGCCAGTCTACCTGTATGTAATAGGATAAAGAAACTGCTGCCTGTCTACCTGTATGTAATAGGATAAAAAAACTGCTGCCTGGCTACCTGTATGTAATAGGATAAAGAAACTGCTGCCTGTCTACCTGTCTGTAATAGGATAAAGAAACTGCCTTATTGTGAAGCTAAATTGATGTAAATATTTCAAATATAACTTTTCTGTTTCAGGGCCTGTACCTGCTGCCTGTTTACCTGTATGTAGCAGGAAAAAGTAATTGCCCAGCTGTGAGGTTACACACACTGAATGCCTTACCAAAACTGGCTACTCATAAGGTGATATTATACTTACTGAAAATATCATTAAAGTAAACTAAATAAAATTGTATCAGTAACTGGAAAATGGTTACAGCTTTGTAACTAGTCCTTCATGTGTGTGTTTGTGTGTAATGGAGTGGGAGAACAGTTCAGATGCTTTCATTTACACCAAAACCTGTCTAAAAAATTTGTCCACGCAACTACTTAGACGCTACTGGACAGATTTACACCAAACTTCACAAGAATGATCATTATCAAGCCTAGTTTTGCATATCATTGGAATTTTCCGTTTTGATATGCAGCAGAGTAATGGCCCTTGATTGATGAAATTTGATGCTGTTTTGGCCACTTCTCTTATATTATTTTGCATATTTTCCCAAATTCTTACAGGAGTGATCAGTGTCAAGCCTCATTGTGCATATTGTAAGCATTTTCCAGTTTATTGAATTTCTGCAGAGTTATGACACTTGATTCTTCAAATTTTATGATGTATTGGCTACTTCTCTTATATTATTGGTCAGATAAACCTTACAGGTGCGATCAGTCCAAGACCTCATTGTACATATTGTTGGCATGTTGATTTGTCAATTTCTATTATCTATGCTACTTCTCAAATACCACTGCTTGAAATCCCATCAAACTTCATAGGAGTTACCACTGCCAAACCTAGTTGTATATATAGTTGAAATGTTATTGTTCATTGATTTTCCCTGGAGTTATGGACCTTAATTTGTGGTATTTTACAATTTCTGCATGGTAAGTGGTGGGAGACATACGTTTTTCGTGAAAAAAATCTCGAGTCTTATATTGCACTCGAGATGTTGGTTGCATCATTCTTTATCATGCCAAGTCCATTCTGAAAATAATATGTTTTCTGAAATTGTCTTATACTGATGTCCTCCCTAAACTTTTAAAATGAACCTGAGTGAGCTTATAAAATATATACTGTAAACCTAGAAATGTTTTCGCGCTTTTTAAATTAGCGCCTTTCGTGGGTAGTATGTTTCCGTGAAATTAAATAGCCGTGAAAAACTCTGATCTAACAAAAACGCGAAAGATTCTAGCTTCAGCTTAAATAGATCCCTATAAAATGGTTCTTTACTTACACATACCTGGATATTAATAGCTCAAATTCTAGTACAATAATTGTATTAAATGAGTGCACAAATCCACATTAACTCAATTGATTGACAAGTTATTTCTCTATGATGTAACAGCCTTTTCAGTATCGATCTGTCAGGCAAACAGGGGATAAAAACAGAAAAAAATATGCATCTCTCGAACGACATATAATGCAATTTGTAGTCGGCAGCCAATGCGATATACACATGTATTATTTGTATGTAAAATATTGTGTCTATTTCTGCTAAGTATTGTTTAATCTCCTCACAAAAGATACTGCTTTAAATTGCAAACAAATGATAGTGTAATAACAGCAATTTACTGACTGTCAATAATCGAGTGTGTGAATAACTGTTGATATGGATGAAAAGGATTGGGGTACCATTATAATTAAAGGGTACAAGATACTGAACGTTTTCGAGAATAGTATAAATGCAAGTATGCAACTATTACCTAAGCATATTAATACGTTCACTTGCGACTTCACTTTCGTGGGATTCGCGATGGATATGATTCCGCGAATATTTGTATCTGCGAAAATGTACACGTTCTGAAAAACGCGAAACATAGTATCTGCGAACATTTCTAGGTTTACAGTATTATGTCTGAAACATTTAACCCTTTGAGAGCTTTAATTGAAAATGTTCTAAGCTGTAATTCTTAGGGAGATCATTGATTCTCTAATTCGCACTAAGTGGGTTTAAATTTTGATACAAAAATATTTTCTGAAGACTTCCAATGTGTTATTATCTTAATTTAGTGAATTAATAAGACTTTGAAGAAACGTTGTATCAAAGAAGAAATATCATCATTTTGACGGGAAAACTTTTGTCTGGCCCGCTTGCAGAAGTGAAGATATAGTTGTCCAAATGGCTGTTTGGTGTATGTGCGTGCGTCCGTCCGTCTGGATTTGTTTGTCCGGATCATAACTTTGACATGCATTGAGGAATCTTATATACACTCGAAACCCGTTATAACGCTTCTCGATATACCGCGGTATTCGTTATAACGCTGTATCGTCTTGGCTCCCAATTTTAGAGGGTAAAAACAAAAATAAAATAAAAAAAAAATAAAAATCCGCTGATGTTATTTAATTTGATCATAACCAGCGTTAAAACTACATGTACGTGTACATTTACACCTTTCCATGACAACTGTGACAAAAATCAATAATCGTCTGCTAGCTTACTTGTTTGCGTATCGCCTTTGTTAAAGTTTCAATACATGTAGGCCTAGCTGTGACAATTAAGCAATCAGTACCGTGTCAAAATTAAATTGTTTGCATTAACAAGCGTGGAAGATCGGTCAGTCAACTATCAAACCGTTTAAGTTTGCACCAATTAAGTGGATGACATTAACACTCGAGTGAATAATAATCAAACAACATGCCCAGTTTTGTAATAAAATGCAGCCGTTTTTCATAATCATCATTCTCGGTTCGTCGGAATTTGCGAAGATTCGACGCACTGAAAGCCATATTGAGAATGTTCTCCCTTTTTAATATCGTATATTAACGACGGCGATTTAACAATTTTTTATATTATTTATCGATTTTCTTCATGTATTCAAAATTATTTTTTTTTAAGACTGTCCGCGTTTTTTCTCTTTTAGTTACATAAACCCCCATATGTAATTCTCATGACAGCGCACTCCTCACACAGCGTTATACATGTTTGCTTCCGGGATAACAATTTCAACTTTCTTTTAGAATCACGACAAAATGAGAAGATGACACAGCGTTATAATTCTTTTAATGTATTTTTCAGTAGCATTTAAGGTAAATAAATGTCCCGTTTATACGATTCTTATCTCTTATTAACATAAAACAGCGTCCAAAATACGTCTAATACATTACCGATGGGTGGGGTATTGCATTTACCGCTGATACGATCAACCCGCGTCATAAATTTAACCCCGCTAGATCCGCGGGTCTCGAACCTTGGACCCCGATGACAGCGTTATAACGGGGTCCCAGTGTATATTTAGCATGAATGTTTAACTCAATGAGACGGAGTGTCATTTGCAAACCTCAGGTTTCTATCTCAGAGGTCACAGTTAGCGGTTAAAGGGTGGACTCGACATGTTGCCCGTGGGCATCTAGTTAACTCATCTGAGCAATGCTCAGGTGAGTTTTTTTGATCGCTAGATGTCAGGCATCTGTCTGTCATCTGTCTGTCTGTCTGTCTTTCAACATTTAGCTTGTGTATGTGATAGAGGCTGTATTTTTCAACTGATCTTCATGAAATTTTGTCAGAATGATAACCTTGATAAAATCTAGGCCAAGTTTGAAAATGGGTCATCTGGGGTCAGAAACTAGGTCACTAGGTCAAATCAACCTTGTGTATGCAATAGAGGCTGTATTTTTCAATTGATCTTCATGAAATTTGGTCCGAATGATTACCTTGATGAAATCTAGGCCAGATTCGAAAATATGTTATCTGGGATAAAAAACTAGGTCACTAGGTCAAATCAAAGAAAAACCTTGTGTATGCGATAGAGGCTGTATTTTTTTAATTAATCTTTATGAAATTTTGTCAGAATGATTACCTTGATGAAATCAAGGCCAAGTTCGAAAATGGGTCATCTGGAATCAAAAACTAGGTCACTAGGTCAAATCAAAGAAAAACCTTGTGTATGCGATAGAGGCTGTATTTTTCAATTGATCTTCATGAAATTTAATCAGAATGATTGCCTTGATGAAATCTAGGTTGAATTTGAATATGGGTCATCTGGGGTCAAAAACTAGGTCAAATTATAGAAAAATCTTGCGTATGCGATAAGAGACTGTATTTTTCAATTTATTTTCATGAAATTTGGTCAGAATGATTGCCTTGATGAAATCTAGGTCGAGTTTGAATATGGGTCATCTGGGGTCAAAAAGTAGGTCACTAGGTCAAATCAAAGAAAAACATTGTGTATGCGATAGAGACTGTATTTTGCAATTGATCTTCATGAAATTTGGTCAGAATGATTGCCTTGATAAAATCTAGGTCCGGTTTGAATATGGGTCATCTGGGGTCAAAGACTAGGTCACCAGGTCATATCTAAGAAAATACTTGTTTAAACTCAAGAGACCACATTTTTGGTCCAATCTTAATGATAATTGGCCAGAATATTTGTTTCCATGAAATCACTAGGTTAAACATGTTTACACTGTTATGGTGTGTTTCTCAGGTGAACGACCTAGGGCCATCTTGGCCCTCTTGTTAACTTAACAGACCATTTTTACTTAAACAGCTTCTACTCTGATCTTACAGGTCAGATATATGCCAGACTTGGTCTGTAGAATCCTGGCATGTACCCCTGTGAAGTTTGCTGATTGGTTCTGCTTGAACTCTTTCAGGGCCTGCCAAAGCTAAAAACAACTTTTTTCACGAACCACTTGAAGGATCATCACTAGACTAAGTCTGGAGCATCCTTGTATGGACCTCTTTCATTCTGTTTAAATGGTTCTGCTTTACCCCTCTAAACAGCTCCTTCTTATGAACATGTTGATGGATTTTCACCAAACTTGGTCTGTCTCATATTTGTTCATTGTTTGACTTAGCCTCTTTTAGGGACTGTTTGAGCTGAAAATAAAAATAGATATCTTTTTAACCTCTTCTTCTCATGAACCACCAGATAGATCTTCACCAGTCTTGGTCTGTAGCATCCTTGTATAGACATCTTTCAAAATTTTACAAATGGATACACTTGGCTCTTTTAGGGCCACCATTGCTAAAAATTGAAGAAAAAAGCGTTAATAGACCTCATGAACCATGTTAGATCATCACCAAAGTTCATCTGTAGCATCATTGGGTGGACCTTTCTCAAGTGATTTCTAGTGATTCTGTCTGACTGCACATAGTGGCCATTTTTGGAGCTATAAAAGGAAAACTTTAAAGTAAGTTTTTCTTATGAACTACTTAACTGATATTTGCTTAACTTAGTGCAAAGCATCTGCTCAACTTTGTGCAAAAGGTTATTCTTGACTTCCTCTTTCTTACCAGAGTCCTATTTATTCATATTTCTGGATGAATGTTTTTCACACTCAACAAAATTGTTGCATCCAGTGATATATTGTGTCATGACATATATTTATGGCCAAAAGATCAAGGTCACATGAGCATTTTTAGGACCATCATGGCCGTCTTGTTTTTATAATGCATACCAAGACCTCTGCAAGAGTGTGAATATTAGTCTCTGGCTGAAAATAAATGCATTGACAATACTGGGGAAATCTTTCAAATGTTTAATTTCCAGGGAATTTTATAAAGTGTAATTAAATTATATATAGTACGTCTGGCACATAAAAACAGAATAGTCAAAACTCGGTATCTCGAATTTCTAGGGACCGTGCTTTTTATTTCGAGATAACCGAAATTCGAGTTATGAGGAGGGATGTATACGACATTGATACACACATCAGTCCCACTGTCCAAAGCGTGAATCTTTCTTGTAATCACTAGTTTCCTGTAATGGACTTTTAAGTTCCTTATAACACCTTGATCCATAGGTTGCGTGATGCTGGTTGAATTCAGAGGAAGAAACACCAGCTTTACTGATTTCAGTCCATAAATCTTTGAATATGCGGGACAGTTGTCCGTAACTAACAAGATTGATCTCTGGTTTCGACACAATATGAAAAGATTTAATAAAAAATAATAACTTTTTTCTTTGACGTAGTGTACACTCCGCGCTGTTGGCACTTAAAGTGTTTTGTGTTTATCAAAGTTTTAAGGTTTTCGAAGATCCCAACTGTTCAAACTGATTAATTAATTATTTTAAATCAAAAGCAATTTTCAGAACGTCTCAAAAACAAATGACTGCTGATTAAAGAAATCTAATGTTTACAGCAAACAATTATCATTATGGCACGTGTAAACAAGTATGACATCATCTCATTTTGATAATCACCGCACCTTTGATATGTCGGCATCATGGGTTACTGGTTAGGCAACAAACATGGACATGTGTTAAAAACCAACCACATTCACAATAACGTGTGAAATTTTATCGCATATTTTTCTCACTTCCGCTTACCGAGTTTACAATGCGCTTGAATTGTATTGACGGGACTGAAAATCCCTTTCGACTCATCCGGAGTCTCGGTAAGTCAAATTTTGACGTAACCGGAGTTGAATTACATATATAAAGAAGGAAATTTGACGGGACTTGAAACTTTCTTTGACTTAAGCGGAATTTCGAGGTAAGAGAGTTTGAGATACCGAGTATTTCGACTGTATATGAATTTATCTGAATTTAAAGGGTGTTTTAATATCTGGCACTTTCAGTATCTGTCTGCCTTTGCATTAGTTTACAAAAAAATTCATTAATGCTCTCAATCTTGTTCTGTCCGATATGGTTTAGGGACAAGTTGTGCATCAAAAGAATATATATGTTATATTAGTTAACTGTCTGCTGTTACATAACTGATATACTGTTGAAAAATGGCATTAAACGCAAAACAAACAAAGATTCATATGGAGCCCTTTTCATGATAAACACGATCAAAGTTGCTTCACATAGCACAAACTCAGCTACTCAGGGTGCCGAATTCATCCTCTACTAGTACAGACACAGAGCCATTTGACCAGAGGGACAGAGCGAGAGAAAGCCTCCAGAACAGAGATAGGGAAATCCTTTTTAGATAAGGCCTGGCCAGCTAACTTAGCCTAGCTCTTTGTTAATAGACAGTCTGGTTCTTTTACGTGCACGGTGTATAACACTGATACACCTGAAGCCATCTTTTCTGGGAAGAACCAGTACTGGCATTTGGTTAAGTGGGAGACACTCAAGAGCATCTCAGAAATTCCTAGTTCCTGGACTGGGATTCAAACCCTGGACCTCTGGATTGACAGTATTATTATTATTATTATTATTATATACCACATTTATATAGCACTCTTTTCATATAAAAATACGTTCAAAAGTGCTTTACATAAAAGCATCTATATAATGTTCAATAAAAATGGTAATTGAACTATTATAGAATGAATTTAAAATTACATTACGGTAATAAGATACATAGCGTTTTAAATTAAAGGTAAGCAGATCAAAACATGAAACAAAATACAATAGCATAAAAAATTAACTGACCTATCAAAGACACAGGTAAGGGCAGAATAGAACAGAAGATATCTTACATTTTGAACAGACAGAATCAACCAGTATGATGCCTGCAAAATGCATCACAGCATGCAAACCGTCACGGATGATTGGGTCAGTCCCCACCTAAATGGTCCGGAGAACAACCATGATACATCCTACAGAAAAAACACTGTTTATATTATTCTGTCACACTAGAGTTCTTGATTAGAGTTATTGATTGGTCGGCAAAGTACCTACATTATTCTACCAGGTAATTAGTGAGATTAGTTCCCAAAAAATTGTATGAAATAATGCGTCTTTAGCGCTTTTTTGAAACTTTGCAAGGTCTTGCAGTCTCTTATGCCAGATGGGAGAGCATTCCATAACATCGCAGCTGCTGTCTGAAGGCTCCTGTCACCAAATCGCACTGTCTGACATTTGGGCACCACTAATTATAATAATAATTAAGTTTTAATGCATTATTCTGCGATCTCAGATTTCTGGATGGCATATATATTTCTAACATGTTCACTACATAAGCTGGTGATTGATCTTCGAGTGCCTTATATGTATGTATTAGAATTTTGTATTTTACCCTGCATGGCACAGGAAGCCAATGGAGTTCACGCAGCACAGATGTTATATGGTCATATCTGGATGTTCTGGTTACGATTCTAGTTGCCGTATTTTGGACATATTGTAGTTTGTTCATTGACTGTTTTGGAATCCCATATAGAAGAGAGTTAAATAATCCAAACGTAATGTAACAAGAGAGTTAATTAGAGATTTGGTTGCGTTTGCAGTTATGTATTGTCTGATGTGACTAATTTGCCACAACTGTGCATAGGAATTCCTGCTTACACTATTCACATGTTGCTCTATCCTCATGTTCGAGTCCGAGGTTCCAGACAATGCCTGATTGTTTGATTTCAGAGCCGTCCACTTTCACAGATATGTTTGAAACAGACTGTGCTTTGTGTTCAGATGAAAATATGATTAATTCTGTTTTTTCAGCATTGAGTTTCAACATGTTGGTATTCATCCAACTTACTATATCCTTTAAACAACTTTCAACGTGATGGATGGTCTCTTCAATAGACATTCTGTTTATTGGTTTGAAGGATTGATATAACTGCAAATCGTCCGCATAGAAATGATTGTTCAGTCCGTGCTTTCTGCAGATAGCTCCAACTGGTTTTGTGTACATTGTGCAGTTCTTTGGCCCTAGGACAGACCCTTTGGGGTACACTGTACTTCATGAGCACTGGTTGTGATAGCTCACCATCTATGCATACGGTCTGGTAGCAGTCACTAAGATATGCCATCATCCATGTGAGTGGCTTGCCTGTAATACCAAAGTGACGTTCTAGGCAATGAATCAACATCCCATGGTCGATAGAGTCAAATGCTGCAGAGAGATCGAGCATCACAAGAATAGTCACATTATTCTTATCCAACGATTGAAGAATGTTATTTTGGACTTTTTAATAGGGAGGTTTCTATCAAGTGGAATTTCTTATAAGCAGATTGATTGACTTCATGGAGTTCACTGTTCCTCAGATGATTTTCTATTCGAACATCTAACACTTTTTCTAAGATTTTAGACAGAAAAGGCAGATTTGACACAGGTCTGTAGTTTTTTAGGACATTAGAATCTAGGCTTGGCTTTTTTAGAAGAGGTCTTATTCGTGAATGTTTGAACGCTTTGAGCACATACGCAGCATCTAGAGATGAATTTATAATTTTTGTTATCACTGGTGTTAGTTCGTCAAGACATTCTTTTAATAACCATGTTGGGATAGGATCTAGTTCACAAGATTTGTTTGCTGACTTTTTAATTATTGATTTCACTTGGTCTTCTGAGGTTTGAGTAAACTCAACATAATTGACACCTGTGTATTCAGTTTCTATGTCATCTAGATCAGATACAGATTGTGTTTGCGATGTTATATTGTTTCTGATTGTTTCGATCTTTCCAATAAAGAAGTCACTGAAATCTTGTGTAAGATGCTGAGGAGATGAAGGTGATGGTAAAATCACCTCATTTGTATCGCCAAGAAGATTTTTGGTAATCTTAGATAAACTCTTGTGGTCACTCCCACATGAGTCGATCAATTTTGCTTGTATAATATTCAACACGAGCTTGTTTTAGCATCTTATTCACTTCAGCACACTGTGTTCGGTAAATTTGGTGATCGATTGTGAGTTTACTTTCACACCATTTCCGCTCTAATTTTCGTTTCTGATGTTTCGCTTCTTGGAGTTGCTTGGTATACCAAGGACATGAAGGTCTGAACACAATAGTCTTGGTAGTCAAAGGGGCGTGTTTGTCTTTATAAAAGTTCCGATTGCACACCAAATATTTTTATCTCAATGTAAATGAGATGTAAAACAAAAATCTTTAAGTCGTTTTTAACATTATATAGCCTGTGTTGATGTTGGCCATAAAAAAAACAAGGATGAATATCCAACAGGAAAAGCCAAGTTCAAACAAGCAGATTCAATGAATTGGTATCCCCCACCGAAAAGGTTTGTGGTGAGGAATGGCAAAAAAATATATCCGTCAAAAAGTTAAGGATGTTAATAAGAAGCAAATAATTTCATTAGTCAAAATCCATTTAACATGCAGTTAAGGAGGTAGGTTACCTTGTTACAAGGGTAAATTCAAATTAGTTGAACCGCAGCATTCTTTTGTATTTCGTGTAATATGAAGTTTTAACTGCTACAATCTCAATTTCGTTTGTCTCTGTCCCTTCAAGTTCAATTTTTGTTCAAGTTTGAAGAACATGACCCTCCGAAGGTATTTCATATTGAAAGAAGAAGGAAAATACGGATATTTAACACTTTTCAGTGTATTTTAGTTTCATTGATATCCGTAGAAGTCTGCATAATTGATAATTTTACTAATATGCACGTTAGCTTTCTAATATAAGCTTAAAATGTGTATGTCGCGGGGCTCGTGTTTCCATGGTAACGCATTTTCTCTCATTTTTAAACAATTATGTATAAAAATAGGGGTTTTCGACGGCTTCAGTGCCATTCTGTTAATGACCAACATGGAATATTTGGGTAATATTATTAGCAAAATACCAAACACTTTACATGGTACCCTATTTTTCTTAAAGTTTAAAGTAACCATGGCAACAGAGATGTTTAAAATAGCTTATATCTTGCTTTTTGTCGTAATTTCTTATAAAAAGTATTGAATAAGATTATCTTTCTTGTTGAAGTAGCTTTAAAACATATTATTTCTAACGTGAGTTATATTTTCCTGTTATTTGCATTTATTCAAACAAATTTCACAGCTTAGAATACTTACAGCAGTACCCCTTGTCTGGAATTTGTCATGGAAAAATGGTTCAGCATGCTGTTATTATTCTCATAGATATTGTTGAAATGAAAATAAAAAGCCGAAGCTGTGTTTCTTAAATAGACCAGTGTCAACGCTTTTAAATTTTACATTTAGATACATAGGTCACGGGGTTCGTTTCCATGGTAACATCAATTCAATTCAAGAAACCACAATTTTCTACTGAAATTTGAACAATTTTAGATCTTAATTTTAGTACATAAGTAACAAATTTTCAACGGAACCTGAAGAATAGGTATTACAAATCAAACTGCTAGATTTTGATTTGAAACTGGCCGTAACAAGTAACCTTTCACCCAACTATATTCCAAATAACATTGCTTATCATCATCCATTTTCTTACATTCCGCATAACATTTCAATATAACTGCATAAAAGAAGCAAAATATTGATTATTATTCAGAGCAAAAGACTCATAATAAAAACTTCAGCAAATAATGGTTATTTGAAAATAGTTAAAATAAAGAAAATGAACAGAATTACGTACTTTCAAGATAAAAGCTATTAATTTTGCGCGGTAACTGACACGTAACGTCATGACGTCAATGACGTCATTTTAAGGCAACATTGTTTTGAAGCGTTTCTGCGGCAATTTATTCATTATTTCTGCATTATAAAACCACAAAGCATCATATCGAAGACAGGTTCATGATTTGTTTTAAGAAGAATGAATATACAAACACATTTAGTTTGTCGTAAACGTCGTCGTAAATCGTCACGTTAGCTTCCGGTTGGACATGCGCACATACAAATATGAAGGTAACCTACCTCCTTAATTGAAATGTGAGCTTGAAGTTTAACTGGAATGAAATATTGTCTTTGAGTGGTTTGGCAACAGGTGTTGCTGATTAACATGTATATTTGAACTTAAAAGAACAGATGTCCTTAAGAGAACACAGGTAAGACATCTTGAACATGGCTGAGGGCAAGGTTTGTGCAGTCACAACTTAACATGTTGAAGGTTTGAACATTAAAAAAATAAAATAAAATAAAAGGAATGGAAATATAATTATATATGTATATATTTATTTTTTTAGGGGGTGGGGGTGCAAGGCAATGGGAGAGGAAACAAAATTTCACATGTTGATTATAAATATTGATGGAAAATTAAAAATGAAAAAAAAAAGGGTGGGGTGGGGGGGGGGGGGGGGCAGAGGATGCATGAGTGGTGGTGGGCATGACTGTATGGAGGAGTGAGGTGGGGGAACTTGCATGTTGATAAATAATCATGGAAGGGTTGAAAAAAAATCTAAAATAAGAAATGAAAAAAAAAAAAAAAAATTTGTTTTTTTTGGGGGGAAGGGGGGTTGGGAGGGGGAGGGGTGTGACCAAGGCAAGTGGGTGACCAGGTGTAGGTGCACAACGTCACATGTTTCTAATAAATGTTCACAGAAAAGAATGAAAGAAATGTAATGAAATTCTGCCGAATGTAAGTTTGTTATGTACAAATATGTGGATTTTTTTGGGGGGTGAGGGGGGGGGGCAGAGGATGCATGATCAGTGGTGGGCATGACTGTATGGAGGAGTGAGGTGGGGAAATGGTACAACTTGCATGTTGATAAATAATTATGGAAGGTTTGAAAAAAATCTAAATTAATGAAAAGAATTTTTGTGTGTGTGTGTGTGGGGGGGGGGGGGGGGGGAGTGTGACCCAAGGCAAGTAGGTGACGAAATGTGGGTGCATAACTTCACATGTTTATTATAAATGTTCACAGAAAAGAATGAAAGAAATTTAATGAAATTCTGCCAAATGGTAAGTTTGTTATGTACAAATATGTGGATTTTTAGACAATTAAAGGGCAATAACTCTGAAATCCGTACAAAATTGTGTGTGCACAACCACATTATACTGCTCTAAATTCTGTTAAAGTTTCATAGCTCAAGGTCAAATATATCAAAAGTTATGATGCAGAAATTGCCATATCTTTAGATCTATAAGTACGCTATATTATAGTTAACACTAGAAACTTCTAAGGGCCATAACTCTGGTGTTACTTGGGCAATCTGTCTGAAACTTGATGGGCCCCATAACCTCATAGTGGTGAACATGTTTATGAAGTTTGTCTGAAAAAAATGTAAAATAATGAATTTTTTTTTTTTTTTTTGTGGGGGGTGGGGGTGTGATCAAGGAAAGGGGGTGACCAGGTGTGGGTACACAACTTCATATGTTTACAATAAATGTTCATGGAAAAGAATGAAAGAAATTTAATGAAATTCTACCAAATGGTAAGTTTGTTATGTACAAATATGGATTTTTATACAATTAAAGGGCAATAACTCTAAATTTACAAATAAATCCAAACGAAAATTGTGTGTACACAACCACATTATGGTGATCTAAATTCTGTTGAAGTTTCATAGTTCTAGGTGAAATATATCAAAAGTTATGATGCAGAAATTGCCATATTTATAGTACCCTATATAGTTAACAATAGAAACTTCTAAGGGCCATAACTCTGGTGTTACTTGGGCAATCTGACTGAAACTTGACGGGCCGCAAGAACTCATAGTGGTGAACATGTATATGAAGTTTTAAATAAATATTCCCAACCATTTCCTAGATATGGCTCCGGACGGAAAGACGGACAGAAGGACGGACGGACGGACAACGCCAAAACTATATCCCTCCGACTTTCGTCGGGGGATAAAAATGCAGCCTCCTAAAAGTGCAACCACAGCATGTGTGAAAGAGCACAAACAAAGTCAAAGCAAACTTGCATGGAAACATGAGTCACGTAGCTTGCATAAGCCAGCTTATTGTGCACTTATCCTCAATCTTACCCCCACCATGTTCCAAGGTCGCACCAAATTAACAACCATTTTGATCTCCTGTAGATGAAGTACATTGTTTAATTTATTAGTTGTCTGAAGGTAAAATTTTTCAAAACGTGATGAATGAAATGTAATCTTTTCTGTTAAAACAAATATAAATATCTGCATGATAAGATTATATTTGAAAATCATTATAAGTTAATTTGAAGTTAATCATTAAAAATTTTGAAAAAGTGCTTTAAATTTTGTTCCAAAACAATATGTTTTTGCAAGATGCATTTATAACAGGACAATGCACATATTATCATATCATATTTTAAACTGGACAAAAACTATGTATTTTAAAATGTTATTCATAATTTTTAGTAAAATAACTCTTGAGCTCAGATATCTTTTGAAAATTATATTAAAGATAGCCAATGCCGGTCTATCACTAAAATATTTTATTTCTGGTTATTTACTTCAAATGCAGAAAATCCTCTTCAAATATATTTAACCTGACTAGATATATAGATTAATTGTGTATGTAGATTTAATAACTAATTTAACCCTTAGCCTACTGGCGGCAAGTGATTCTGCCTTTGCGACCAGTGCAGACCAAGATCAGCCTGCACATCCGTGCAGTCTGATCATGGTCTTCACTGTTCGCTATTCAGTCAGTAAATTTTTAGTAAACACCCCCTTCAAATGATAAATGGTACTGCCCATATTGGAAGATGGACCAGTCTAAAGTATAAATTATAGAAATTTAGCATGGTAAGGGTTAAAATGTCATGCAGTAACAGTCACTTGTTTAAAAAAAAATCAGTTTTTTAGTGGAAGTACACATTTATAGTAGTGTTTATCTGTACATGAACATTGTGTTGTACCCCACTGTATTGGGGATGAACATTCATTTGTTTATGCCAAATAAAATATTGAATATTGAATTGAATTGTAAAGTGTTTACTATTTTAAACCTCATGCATATTACTGTTAATACTCATGAACATGTAAATTTTATGTTTACAAAAACTGTGTAGAAATTGTTTATATTTTCAAATATGAAATTTGAGTCTAATATACATGTACATGAGAAAAAAAGTATGTTCAACATAATAGACTAGATAAAAATTGGGGGAAAACTTTATAATCATTCAAAATGTCCGAATTACATGATAGTAAGTCCACAGATCTTACAGAATTTTAGAATCTCTGTGGTCAAGTTGTTAATGTGACCAGTGCAGACCAAGATCATGGTCTGCACTGTTCGCTATTCAGTCAGTAAATTTTCAGTGAACACCCCTTTAAGTAATAAGTTGTACTGCCCAACTTGAATGATGAACCAGTCCATTTTACAAACTTAGTTTGGTTGTTCTATCCAGGTAATTATCTGGTCTGAAATACTGTCTTGGGTCTTCCTCTGTCATCAAAACTGGAAAGCCTCAATATGGACAAAATTATGTCTGTGTTTCTTAAAACAAAGCAAAATAAATGATTGAATGAATGAATGAATGATTGAATGAATGAATTTGTACCCTGTCTACCCACTGGCACCAGATCAGAAAGAAAATGCCTCCGTAAGTGTTATACCCTACCACTAGGTATTCTATAAGAACCATGGTCATGAACGTGAAAATATACTAACCCGTTTCAATCGCGCATTTCATACCTAAAACACGCAGTGTGGTAAATGTGTACTATGGATATCAAACAAGTGGTAATTTATCTTCCATTGTGTACCGGTCATATTTTTTCAATACATTTTATCTTAGAAAGACAACGCGTAGTTTATAGTAATTTCAACATTAGACAAAAAACTTGCTTGAACTTCCCTGGTAAAGTTCCGTTCTAGATTACAAAACCATTCTGATTGGCTGTTGTAAAAATGTATGTCCATCGTCATTTTAGTACACGCGTTGGCTAAAATGTGAAAATGCAGCATTAATGTGCAAAATGAATAAAATAAACAGAACAGATGCAGACCAATGTACGATTTCAAATCAAAGATCATATACAAGATGAATTTCATTCATCATTTCGAGTTTTAGTGTAAAATCGTGATTTTTTTAAATTCTGTTTTTGTTTGTTTACGTTTCGCCAAACATGTGCACACTGCCGTGACCTCTAGACCGGATGTTCATTAGGGAAGGTCAAGCAAGTTTTTTCTGTAACGTTGACGAAAGCATAAAATATGTTGATAATCTCAGCAATATGGAATATTGAGACAATGTGACTGGTGCACGATGGAAGATAAATTATCACTTGTTCAATATACTAGGTACCCATTCACCGAACTGCGCGTTTAAGTTGAGAAATGTACGATTGAAACGGGTTAGTGCACTTTCCCGTTCATGACCATGGTTCTTATAGAATACCTAGGGGTAGGGTATAACACGTACAGAGGCATTTTCTTTCTGATCTGGTGCCAGTGTGTCTACCTTCATGCAAATAGCACTTTTGATGATGCTTTCTGGTTGGCTGTTGTCTAGTTAATAAAATTTGTAGAAAGACACATTGGATGTTAAGAATGAAGGCAGCAAAGTAATAGCAAACTCTGTTTCATTGAATCTATCCATGAAAGGTAATGCCCTTTATGCCCCTAGCACCCGCTTAAGCGGAACTGTATTATACATGATTATTGAATGAACTGCATGATTCCAAAGAACTAAAAAATAAAACAACACTGAGCATTTTTCACTTAACTTCTCATTCAGCTCATTGGTAGTTCTAATATACAAAACAGAGAGAAAAAGTGACTGCAAAACTAGCGTCTTTTTTTTTTTTATATTTCAAAGTGTGACAATGCTTTCCCAGCTATTTGCTTGATTGGCTTAAATAAGTTATAAAATGTTAATGCTGAGAAAGACTGAATGATCTAGTCCCCAAAGATCTGATTGCAGCTTATAAATACATGTACTGGGTGTCAGTCTGAGAAATTAAGATATACTCAAAGGAAATAAGATATTTCGTTGGGGAAGTGATGAGATAGAATGAGATCATGGATTAGCCTTTCTTTTCACAGCTTGAGAAATTTGTCTTCAACTTACTAAGTTGACATTTAGAAATTAACAGAGAAGGTATTAACGGTTTGATTGATACATGGTGTCGAAGGTGGTTTATAAATCAAAATATGGAATAGTTAAAAAGAACCAAAAAGTACATTTTTGTAACTTTCTGGCCATCATTTTAGTGTATTTATGCAAGCTGGACTCGGCTGTTGGTATCTTGTGAGAGTAATTTACTTTCTCTGCTCTGTGCTACACACAAGATCATGCATTATTTACCCTCTGGCTTCAAAGGCATCCCACAAAAAGCATGATGTTTCATATGTAAATTAAGCATGAAATTTAAAGAAACTTGTTTTTTATTGGTTATTATGTCTCCCACATGTAGTGGGGCAGACAAATTGATTTAGAGCTGTCTCTGTCTGTCCGTCAGTGTCACAAAGTTTGTGCACGCATTTCCTTCGACACCACTGGATGGATTTACACCAAACTTTACACGAGTGATCATTGTCAAGTCTAGTAGTGTATATAATTGGCATTTTCTAGTTCAATGATTTTCAGCGGAGTTATGGCCCTTGATTCATCAAATTTTATTATGTTTTGGCCACTTCTCTTATATAACTGGGTGGATTTCCACCAAACCTTATAGGAGTTATTAGTGCCAATCCTAGTTATATGTATCCTCAACATGTTCCGGTTCAGTGATTTCAGCGAAGTTATGGCCCTACATTTGTCTTATTTTACCTTGTTCGGGCAACTGCTCCGATACAACCAGGAGGAATTACACCAAACTTTATAAAAGTGATCAATGCCAAGCCTAGTTATGCATATCATGGGCATGTTCTGGTTTGGTGTTTTTTTTTTTTTTTCAGAAGAGTTATGGCCCTTTATTCATGATATTTTACTATGTTTTAGTCACTTCTCTTATATAATTGGAAGGATTTCCAACAAACCTTAAAGGAGTGATCAGTGCCAATTCTTATTATGCGTATTATCGGCATGTTCTGCTTCAGTGATTTTAGGGGAGTTATGGCCCTTTATTTGTAAAATTGTATGATATTTTGGCAACTTCTCTTACACCATTGGGCAGATTTCTACCAAACCTTACAGGAGTTATCAGTGCCAAGCCTAGTTATACATATCATCGGCATGTTCTGGTTCATTGATTTTAAGCAGAGTTATGGCCCTTGATTTTTCATATTTTACAGTATTTACACTACTTGCTGCATACTATTAGGCTGAATTTCACCAAACCTCACAAGTGATTAGTGTGAAGCGTAGTTGTGCATATTAGTGCAAAAATGGTGATATAACAATATGACAGCAGTATCCAAACTGGACACACCAAATACCAAAGTGCAACAGTGGTGATATAACAATATGACAGCAGTATCCAAACTGGACACACCAAATACCAAAGTGCAACAGTGGTGATATAACAATATGACAGCAGTATCCAAACTGGACACACCAAATACCAAAGTGCAGAAATGGTGATATAACAATATGACAGCAGTATCTAAATTAGACACACCAAATACCAAAGTGCAAAAATGGTGATATAACAATATATCAACAGTATCTAAACTAGACACAACAAATACCAAAGTGCACAAATGGTGATATAACAATATGACAACAGTTTCTAAACTGGACACACCAAATACCGAAGTGCAGAAATGGTGATATAACAATATGAGAACAGTTTCTAAACTGGACACAACAAATACCAAAGTGCAAAAATGGTGATATAACAATATAACAGCTGTATCTAAACTGGACACACCAAATACCAAAGTGCAACAGTGGTGATATAACAATATGACAGCAGTATCCAAACTGGACACACCAAATACCAAAGTGCAGAAATGGTGATATAACAATATGACAGCAGTATCTAAATTAGACACACCAAATACCAAAGTGCAAAAATGGTGATATAACAATATATCAACAGTATCTAAACTAGACACAACAAATACCAAAGTGCAAAAATGGTGATATAACAATATGACAACAGTTTCTAAACTGGACACACCAAATACCGAAGTGCAGAAATGGTGATATAACAATATGAGAACAGTTTCTAAACTGGACACAACAAATACCAAAGTGCAAAAATGGTGATATGACAATATGAGAACAGTATCTAAACTGGACACAACAAATACCAAAGTGCAAAAATGGTGATATAACAATATGACAGCTGTATCTAAACTGGACACAACAAATACCAAAGTGCAAAAATGGTGATATAACAATATGACAACAGTTTCTAAACTGGACACACCAAATACCGAAGTGCAGAAATGGTGATATAACAGTATGAGAACAGTTTCTAAACTGGACACAACAAATACCAAAGTGCAAAAATGGTGATATAACAATATGACAACAGTATCTAAACTGGACACAACAAATACCAAAGTGCAGAAATGGTGATATAACAATATGACAGCTGTATCTAAACTGGACACACCAAATACCAAAGTGCAAAAATGGTGATATAACAATATGAAAACAGTTTCTAAACTGGACACACCAAGTACCAAAGTGCAAAAATGGTGATATAACAATATGACAGCAGCTAGTATCCAAACTGGACACAACAAATACCGAAGTGCAACAATGGTGATATAACAATATAACAACAGTTTCTAAACTGGACACAGTAATGGGAACTGTAATTTATATGACGTCAGACACCTCAAGTCACATTCTTACTTATTGACAAGTGAAAGCCAAACTGAGTTGCCTACGGATGTTTCTGCAGAATCACATTATTAGCTCCAAATTTTATGATCACCCTTCAACCATCGTTGGTTATCCGTTGTCCATTTGCTATCTGTCAGCATCAAAATTTTTGTTTAAAAATCTTCTGCTCTGAAACTTCTGCTCAGAGTTACACTTAGCATCCTGGCATGGACCTCTCTCTGGTTCTGAAAACAGTCTTTAGTGCCAGTTCCGTAAACCTTAAAATAAAAAATAAAATGCCTCATAATGGATATACAAACATACTGAACCAAGGGTTCTAGATCTGAAAATAGAAAAACCTTTAAAGAACTTCTTCTCATGAACCACTTGATGGATCTTCATCAATCTGACTAAAGTACTTGATCTTCTAAACGAAGATCTGAGAACGACCTATTCACATTCGTCTTCTGTATATTTTGGATTTCCAAGATTGCTATTTTTATTTTCGCAAATCTATTTTTGTTTGAACCAATCAGACAACTTGTTCGAATGTCAAAGAGTAAGGAAAAATCGCAGTTAATCCAGGGCTCGAACCCAGGACCTCTCGCTTACAGAGCAAGTACGCTACCGACTGAGCTAACCGGCTATCTGACATCGTTCGACATAAAAATTGTTGATATCAAATATCAAGGCTTTTTAAAGCTTGCAGAATGTTGTAAGTTAACTTTTTATTGGCTAGCGGAAGGGTTGTCAGAACAAGGCCATCAATAGCTCGTTGTCAGATCCTATGCGTAGCATAATAGGAGATGTACTTTAGTCAGATTGGATCTTCATTAAACTTGGTCTGTAGCATTGTGATAAAGTCGTCCCTGAAGTTTGTTCAAATGAGGGCAGTTGGTCCCTATTAAGGGGCCGCTAGAGTTATAAATAGAAAAACCTTTAAATGACTTATTCTCATGAACCACTTGATGGATCAGCATCAAACTTGGTTTGTAGTATACTTTTAACAAGGAGATGATTCTTCCTCTTTTCAGCTGATTTCTTCTTATTGAACAGAAAAGTTTGGAAAAAAAGTTCTCAGATTTGGCAAGATTTGTGCAAAAAAATGTAATATTGTTCAAGGGTGTAGGGGGTATCTTCTTACTTCTGCTTTTTTGGTCAACAGGCAATCACATCCCTGTTTTTAAGGTTTTCCCTCTAAAATGTTAAAATGGGAGCACTTGGCCCCATCTAGAGCTAAACAATGAAATACCTTTTAATGACTTCTCATGAACTGCTTGATGAATCTTCATTCAAGTTCGTCTGTAAGATCATTTTAAGCTCCTCTCTCAATGTTCAAATAAGGGCACTTCGCCCCTAAAAAAGGGGCCGCTGGAGTTATAAACTGAAATACAACTTTTTATCGTGAACTGCTGGATGGATCTTCTTCAGTCTTGGTCTGTTGCATCATTGTAAGCTCCTTTCTAAAATTTGTTCAATTGGGGGCACTTGACCCCTTTTAGGGACCACTAGAGCTAATGAAAACCTTGAAACAACTTCTTCTCATGAACCTGTCGCTGAATCTTCTTCAAACCTGCTCTGTAGCATCATTGTAAACTCCTCTAAATTTTGGTGAAATGGGGGCACTTGGCCACTTTTAGGGGCCACTATAGCTAAAAATAGAAAAACCTGTAAACAACTCCTTCTCATGAATCGATTGATGGATGTAGAATCATTTTAAGGTCCTCCATCAAATTTGTTCAGATAGGGGCACTTGACCAAGCTGTTTTATGTTTTTGTATACTAAACACAGATATCATCATTCATGATTCAGTGTGTCATACATATATTCAAAGTCAAATAGTCAAGGTCAGGTGAGCGACTCTTGTAATATGTAAGTGGTCATATATAGAAAATTTTATTCACAATGAAGGAAAAATATTAAAAGTAATAACAAAATTATCAAAAGTTATGTGTAATCTGTAAAAAATAGATTACAAATGATTGAATATAATGTTTTAGAAAAGATAAACTAGACTGATTGAAAATGTGTACTTCACAGTTTGTTTGTTTGTTTGTTTGTTTGTTTGTTTTTGGGTAGCACTGTTTTACAAAAGTATTTTAGTTAAGAAAAGCCCAGCAGTTAACCTATGTTCATGGATTCTGCACCAGTACTAACCTGTCCTCCCACAAGTATCTGCCAACATCTCCACAGAGCTGAAGGAAGAAATGACTTAGGAGAGTATATTGTCACAGAGAAACTACACTTCAACCGAGAATTGAAGTGGAGACCCATTGATATGTAGATCTATAGTCTACATATTGACCTAAGTGAGAAGGCTATGTAGAATCTAGTTCACAGAGTGAACTCTAGGAAAAAGCAGAATGAAGCTACAAATGACTGATCAGGCTAAGGGTTGATAAGAATACATCATAATTCTTAGCTCAGCTATACAGAGTATATGGAGTGCTATTGTACTCGACCCGGTGTCAGCGTCCCCTTGGTTAAAGTTTTGATGCACTTTCTCTTTATCTCTGTAATTACTAGATGGATTTGCTTCAAACTTAAAATTAATATTCTTCATCATCACCCACATCATATGGCACAAGGGTCATAACTCTCGCACCAATATTTCAAGAATTATCCCCCTTTTTACTGAGAATTTCAGGTTAAAGTTTTGGTGCACTTTCACTGTATCTCAGTTATTAAGGAATGGATTTAAAATAGTTGTTCCACATCATCACCCACATCATATGACACAAGGGCAATAACTCTTGCATCAATATTTCATGAATTATATCCCCTTTTTTACATAGAATTTCAGTTTAACTTTGATGATTTCTCATCATATCTCTGTTGTTACTAAATGAATTTGATTCAGACTTGAAGAGACTAACTCACACATTTTAGGCGAAAAATAATTTCTCTCAAAAATCTATAAAATACTCAGAAATTGAGTAGTAGAACAAATTTACTGACAAAGGATTTTTGCAAGATATTGTTATAGATAACCAAACATGTTGTGTAGAAGGTAGTAAACCATTGCATACTTTTGAAATAATGTAGAAATTTACATTCTTCTTGCATTTTTACCAATATCTAACTTTTATTTTTACCCACTTTATCATTTTTTCTGTGTCATATATACATTCTAAGTCAAACATGGTGGAAATGAGTAGCTTTAAAGTGTTTGTTCCACATCATCACTCACATCATATGACACAAGGTCCATAATGCTGGCACCAATATGTAATGAGTTATGCCTCCTTTTTACTTTAATTTCAAGTTCAAGTTGTGATGCATTTTTGCTCTATCTCAGTTATTACTAAATAGTTAGCAACATGATATGACATAATTATGGTGCATTACTCTTGCAGAAATTTTCCATGAATAATGTCCCTTTTATACTTATTTAACGTTTTAGTACACTTTATCTCTATCTCTGTTATTACTAAAAACATTTGACACAGCCTTTAGCTATTGTCAAATACACATGTATCTTCATCCTCATTGGAGTCATTAAACACTCCATTGACAGCTCCAGCTTCCTTGGATGTTCCCAATATCTCTCTCCAGCATCAAAATAGTTGAGCGTGCTGTCTCCTGTGACAGCTCTTGTTATAGTTATTGCTGAGAAAGAATTGAGTATTAAAGTTTAGACCATATTTAATGGTGTTTGAGAGAAACTGTATTTTGGATTGTGCTAACAATGTTGATTTGTCACAGAATGTGGCTGTTTGGGGTAGGGCTTATTTTCCTATATATATTAATAAAATTTATGCAGTGAAGAAATTGAAAATCCAAGAATGGTGATCTGATTTTGAAAGAGGAATTTTTCTTAGCTGTACTGCAGTGTTCATGAACATCCATTGAGGTGGGTGAAATAGGGTCAACATTGCCCTCTTGTTTGACCTATTATTATGCCATTAAGCCCTCAGTAGTGATGTCTGCAATTATTTGAAATTAATAAATAGAATTCGGTTTAAAATAAAAATAAAATTAAATAAATCATTATATTAATTTGCCATGAGGAATTATTTTTGAAATTCAGTGCAAGGTCATGTTAGCACTGAGACGTATGCTCCATCCCGGATATAGCCTTTGAAATGGATTGCAAGTCATCATACCAATGAATGATCTTGAAAACCATAGATTTTACCAAGTATCTACTGAATGTCTATTAAAATGCATGTTTCTGCAGCCGTGTGCAGATATTCAATTGTCTCTACACAATTTAGAACAAAAGATATTGGTCTGTTTACTCACTGTGGGGCAATGCAGAGCCAATTTCCACCATTCTGTTGCTATAAAAAAAAAAAAAAATATTTCCCACAAATGATGTAATGAATCTGTTATTGTCAACCTTTGGTGTTATTGGATATATTTTGTGACTTAATTCTTCAGTGACTGACAAAGAATTATTTACAGCTCACTGACTAAGAATCATTTACAGCTCACTGACTAAGAATCATTTACAGCTCAATGATTGGGTTTGTAAAATTCTTCATGCAAAGAAACCATCCAGCTGGCTTATAGAAGGTCAGTGTTTTACCCGTGTGCTCACCCATGTTTGAAATAATGCCAAGATTGGCACTTGGAATCTTCTTCTACCATAAAATGGTATAGAAGTCACTATATGGCCTAGATCATGTTTGTGTAACTTTTTGTGTAAATCCAAGTAAATGCTTCAGAATCAATCAGGAGATGTAAAACTTGAAAAAAGTCTAAAATACTGCAGTAAATACAGTTATTATAAAAGCAGTGCTAAACATGGAACTATTATTATTATGAAAGCTGAGGACCATAATTTTATAATAAAAATAAACCATTTCTAACATAACTGATAGTTCTCATATGATAGTTCACTTTCCTGATGTTTATTTCAGTTTAATGTAGCACCAGTCTTGAAAACCATCTTGAATTTGGCACAGTCTCCAAAGCTAAAGAGTTTATCAATAAAACTTCTGACAGAGTTGTGGGCCTTGCAGGACAGATGCTTTCCACATTTGCTGAAGGCCATTACAGGGAAAGAAAAAGGATCTGTCCCCATGGCAACAGTGACTGATGATGTCATATTAGCAAAAGCCTCAGCAATCAAAGAGATATGCAAACTAAGGTATTTGTTGTCTATGACTTTTTATACGCCCGTTTGAAAAAACGGGACGTATTATGGGAACGCCCCTGGCGGGCGGGCGGGCGGCGTCCACAGACTTTGTCCGGAGCATATCTGCTACATGCATGAAGGGATTTTGATGAAACTTGGCACAGTTGTTCACCATCATGAGACGGAGTGTCATGCGCAAAAACCAGGTCCCTAGGTCTAAGGTCAAGGTCACACTTAGAGGTCAAAGGTCAAATTCAAGAATGACTTTGTCCGGAGCATATCTTCTTCATGCATGGAGGGATTTTGATGAAAGTTGGCACAATTGTTCATCATCATGAGACGGAGTGTCATGTGCAAGAACCAGGTCCCTAGGTCTAAGGTCAAGGTCACACTTAGAGGTCAAAGGATACAAGAAAGAAAACTTTGTCCTGAGCATATCTTCTTCATGCATGGAGGGATTTTGATATAACTTTGCACAAATTTCACCACTACGAGGCGGAGTGTCATGCGCAAGAACCAGGTCCCTAGGTCTAAGGTCAAGGTCACACTTAGAGGTCAACGGATACAAGAATGAAAACCTTGTCCGGAGCATTTCTTCTTCATGCATAGAGGGATTTTGATATAACTTTGCACAAATGTTCACCACCACGAGGCAGAGTGTCATGAGCAAGAACCAGGTCCCTAGGTCAAAGGTCAAGGTCACACTTAGAGGTCAAAGGTCAGATACAAGAATGACTTTGTCCGAAGCCTTTCTTCTTCATGCATGGAGGGATTTTGATGTAACTTGGCACAATTATACACCATCATGAGAGAAAGTGTCATGCGCAGTTCCCTTCTTTAGAATTACTTCCCTTTGTTGTTACTATAAATAGCTTATATTGTAACTTTTTCATTACTAGTCGTAGGGAAAAATCGAGACCACTTTTCTGTAGTACAACATGCATGCTACATCCAATTATGAGGTGTATTTTGACCAATCTCTACCTGGTAAAGATTTTTGTGTGTACTTAAAATTTTTTTGGGGATTTTTTTGGGGATTTTTTTTTTTTTTAAGATTATCTTCCCTTAGTTGTTACTATAAATAACTTATATAGTAACTTTTTTATAATTGACTGTAGGGAAAAAACAAGACCACTTTTCTGTGGTACAACATAGATGTTACTTTCAAATTTTAGGTGTATTTTAATGTATCTCTACCTGGTAAGGAGTTTTTTTGTGGACTTAGAAAAACAAATGACTTACAATGATTACTAAACAACCACAAAATTAAAATTCCATTTGCAAATACAGGTACTAGAGTAAAGAAATTTGCTGTGACGGGCGTATATTGTGACATTCTGGCACTCTTGTTTTCATTCAAAATACTAGAAGCCATTTGGTTTTATGCATCCCCTCTAATGTGGTGGTGTGTTCCTCTCCTTAGTGTTAACATCCCCACCCCCTACTTTGTAACAGTGACGTTAGGTTGTCAGTAATATATTTGCAGCAAGAAGAGAGGTTCATATATCTTTTCACTTGAGTTCAGGTAACTTGTAAATTAGCTGTGGCTGACTGAGAAAGATGAAGGATTGTTTTCCCCCTATCTTTACGTTTATATTGTATTTTTTCCTGCTTCATTGGACAATGACCCTCTTCCCTTAAGTTAAAGAATCTGTTATTGCTCATTTCATTCATTAATGACTGATACAGCAATAACATTACAGTTTCAAAAAAGTAGTGTTATTAATATCACACTAAATGCTATAATGACAAATCATGTTTAGTTTTGCTTACCTGAGCAAAGAATGCAGTGAGCTATAGTGATCATCCTGTGTCATGTATCGTCTTCCTATGATGTGTCACGGTTATCAACAACTTTCTCTAGAATATTTGCTCAATAGTCTGTCTTCTTGGGTATAAAACTGGTAACTAAGGCTAAATTACGTAGTAGCCTTGTGAGCCTGCTACAAGGCCACTTCTTCTACTTGGTCTTCATAAAACTTTGCACTACATTGTCCAAAATATGACAAAAAGTGGCAAAGCAGAATCCTGCAATTACTGTTCAAAGTGCTAGATATTTATATGGGAACATGGAGAATATGCCTGTCCTTTCAGTTTGCTAGTACAATAAATGTGGTTGCTATGCCAAAAACTTGGACAACTTAGATAACTTAAAAAGTAAACAAGATTTTAGCCTGAAACTCCGTATATAGATAGAAGGATAGTAGAAACATGCATGTTATTTTATTTTCATCATTTATCAGCTCGACTATTCAAAGAATAGTTCGAGCCATTCTACTTACCCTGTCGTCGGCGTCTTGGTTAAGTTTTGCAATCAAGTACGTACAGTCAAAACTGTGCTAACGCCACCTGTAAGTAGCGGCCACCTGTCGACAACGGGCAACCAGATTTCCCCCGTCGAAATATAGTCATAAAAAGGCCGTGAATAGCGGCCACCTGCCAACTGCGGCCAGCAGCCAGCCAAAGTCCTTCCCATAGACGGTAATTACTCTGAACAACGGTCATTTTTTTCATGCGTCGGCCGCTCACAATTTTCCCGCTCATAATTTTCCCTAATCAGCGGTCAAACTTAAAAGTCTTGATAAAGAGGTGCTAAATTGGCAACTGCCCCCCTTATTAACGACATAAAGAACAATCGGTGTTATTGATTGTTTTTGATCGATTGTTGAACACGTTCTGCAATCGATAATATGGTTGATAATTGAGTTGTTTGTACATTGTTAACCGCTCTTGGTACACCTGCAGTTTTTCACACTTTTTAATGAACGGTGAAGTGCTTGTAATAAATGAGCAATTTCATAAAATATATTCATTATGTTAATATCTCTCATTCAAATTGTGTTCAAAATACCAGTCAAACGTTACTAAATTAAGTGCTTACTTATCATAGAAAAATGTCGAAACGGAACTTTCTTACGTTAGAAAAACGTGTGGAAGTTATAAGACTTAGTGAAAGTGGTAAAAGTGGCAGGGCTATTGCAGAACAAAATGGTGTTGGCAGGACTCAAAGTCATGGAATTCTGAAACGGAAACGCGAAATTATGGACGAGTTTGAAAATAATGTTAACATGGAGTAAAAACGACCGCGCCGGGCAACCACTTATGAGGACATTAATGACTTGTGTTTGAAATGGTTTAATGATGCCACTGGACGTAGAATTAACGTGTCAGGTCCGCTTCTGAAAGAAAGAGCACTGAAATATGCGCAGGATTTAGGTGTAAATGACTTTAAAGCATCAAACGGATGGCTGGAAAGTTTCCTTAAACGGAACAATATTGTGTTTAAGACAATGTCTGGTGAGCGCGGTGATGTAGACAAAACTGTTGTGCAAGACTGGAAAGACAAGTTACCATCGTTGTGCGAAGGGTATGAACCAGAAAACATCTTTAATATGGACGAGACCGGCCTTTTCTATCGGGATTCGACTAAGTCCACGTATTTCAAGAAAGGCGAGGATTGCTCGGGCGGCAAACGGTCAAAAGAACGTTTGACTGTGGCCTTGTGTGCTAGCATGACAGGTAATGATTTTTTCGTAAGTTAGGTCTGCTTCTCTTTTCATTCGATTAACGAATTTCACTGAAATTGTAAATTGGGTAGTGTATCACGCACATCTAAGGGAAGTAATCCATGTTGCTTGTTGCAGATTTATTTCCGGTTGCAGAAAATGACTGATTTAACATTCCCTTGATAGATAATACATTAGAAGGTAAATGGATTGCACGTGTCTATTTTGTATAATTGATACAAATTGGGTTGACCAACGGTGAAATCATTTTTACTGACTGTACAGTCTTAGAAAAAATGTCTATATTTCGAACGAGCATGTTCGGATATTCCGGAAGTAAAATACTAAAAATGACTGAAGTTCATCACATTCACTCTGCAGCTGGGCAGCATTTTTTGCTCCCATTGAAATAAAAACCACTGTTGTCTCTCACCACTTAATTATTACCTGTTAACAAATATTTGGCTCGATTCACCCCAACAATTTGATAGATTTGATAGATTTTCATTTCTTGGGATAACAAAATACATAGGCCTACATAACTGAAACGCCTTTAAACAACAATGCACTGGCGTGTTTCACGGCTGCACATTTCCGTATTTCTGTAAGGTGAAAAAACTGTTTGTGTTCATGCTGAACAGTTTACGGTAGTTGGTCGGTGAATTATTTATTTCTTTTTTAGCTCACCTGTCACAAAGTGACAAGGTGAACTTTTGTGATCACGCAGTGTCCGTCGTCCGTCCGTCCGTCCATGCATCCTTAAACTTTTGCTTGTGTCCACTCTAGAGGTCACATTTTTCATGGGATCTTTATGAAAGTTGGTCAGAATGTTCACCTTGATGATATCTAGGTCAAGTTCGAAACTGGGTCACGTGCCGTCAAAAACTAGGTCAGTAGGTCTAAAAATAGAAAAATATTGTGACCTCTCTAGAGGCCATAATTTTCAATGGATCTTCATGAAAATTGGTCAGAATGTTCATCTTGATGATATCTAGGTCAAATTTGAAACTAGGTCACGTGCGGTCAAAAACTAGGTCAGTAGGTCTAAAAATAGAAAAACCTTGTGACCTTTCTAGAGGCCATATATTTGACAAGATCTTCATGAAAGTTTGTCAGAACGTTCACCTTGATGATATCTAGGTCAAGTTTGAAACTGGGTCACGTGCCATCAAAACATAGGTCAGTAGGTCAAATAATAGAAAAACCTTGTGACCTCTCTAAAGGCCATATTTTTCATGGGATCTGTATGAAAGTTGGTCTGAATGTTCATCTTGATGATATCTAGGTCAAGTTCGAAACTGGGTCACGTGCGGTCAAAAACTAGGTCAGTAGGTCTAAAAATAGAAAAACCTTGTGACCTTTCTAGAGGCCATATTTTTCACAAGATCTTCATGCTAATTGGTCAGAAAGTTCACCTTGATGATATCTAGGTCAAGTTCGAAACTGGGTCATGTGCCTTCAAAAACTAGGTCAGTAGGTCAAATAATAGAAAAACCTTGTGACCTCTCTAAAGGCCATATTTTTCTTGGGATCTCTGTGAAAGTTGGTCTGAATGTTCATCTTGATGATATCTAGGTCAAGTTCGAAACTGGGTCACGTGCGGTCAAAAACTAGGTCAGTAGGTCTAAAAATAGAAAAACCTTTTGACCTCTCTAGAGGCCATATATTTCATGAAATCTTCATGAAAATTTGTCAGAATGTTCACCTTGATGATATCTAAGTCAAATTCGAAAGTGGGTCACGTGCCATCAAAAACTAGGTCAGTAGGTCAAATAATAGAAAAACCTTGTGACCTAACTAGAGGCCATATTTCCATGGGATCTGTATGAAAGTTGGTCTGAATGTTCATCTTGATGATATCTAGGTCAAATTTGAAAGTGGCTCACGTGCCATCAAAAACTAGGTCAGTAGGTCAAATAATAGAAAAACCTTTTGACCTCTCTAAAGGCCATATTTTTCAATGGATCTTCATGAAAGTTGGTCTGAATGTTCATCTTGATGATGTCTAGGTCAAATTCGAAACAGGGTCATGTGCAGTCAAAAACTAGGTCAGTAGGTGTAAAAATAGAAAAACCTTGTGACCTCTCTAGAGGCCATACTTGTGAATGGATCTCCATAAAAATTGGTCAGAATGTTCACCTTGATGATATCTAAGTCAAGTTCGAAAGTGGGTCACGTGCCATCAAAAAGTAGGTCAGTAGGTCAAATAATGAAAAAACGTTGTGACCTCTCTAGAGGCCATATTTTTCATGGGATCTGTATGAAAGTTGGTCTGAATGTTTATCTTGATGATATCTAGGTCAAGTTAGAAACTGGGTCAACTGCAATCAAAAACTAGGTCAGTAGGTCTTGAAATAGAAAAACCTTGTGACCTCTCTAGAGGCCATACCCTTGAATGGATCTTCATGAAAATTGGTCAGAATGTTCACCTTGATGATATCTAGGTCAAGTTTGAAACTGGGTCACGTGCCTTAAAAAACTAGGTCAATAGGTCAAATAATAGAAAAACCTTGTGACCTCTCTAGAGACCATATTTTTCAATGGATCTTCATGAAATTGGTCAGAATTTTTATCTTTATAATATCTAGGTCAAGTTCAAAACTGAGTCACATGAGCTCAAAAACTAGGTCACTATGTCAAATAATAGAAAAAACGACGTCATACTCAAAACTGGATCATGTGGGAAGAGGTGAGTGATTCAGGACCATCATGGTCCTCTTGTTTCTTTATGGGAAAGTGGGGAGCAGGGCGTATATTTATTTAATGGGACTTTTCGGATTTTTCATGTCTAAAAATGAATGCAAAAGTTGATTTCTAACATCACTTACAATGTTTAAAACATGGACAGCGCATTTTGCATCCTTTTATTTTTATTTTTTTTAAATCACAGACAACAGTTGCTTGATTTCATTTATTTTCACATTTCAGGGGAAAAGATCAAACCGTTGGTTATCAGGAAGTCGAAAAATCCAAGGTGTTTCAGTGGTATCAAACAGGATCGTCTGCCGGTAATGTACAAATCTAACAAGAATCTTTGAAGAATGGCTACACTGGTTTGACAGACAAATGAAAGGTAGAAAAGTGCTTCTTTTTGTAGACAATGCACCATCCCATCCTCAGGTTAATCTCAAAAATGTCAATGTTAAGTTCTTACCACCAAATACAACATCTCTATGCCAACCAATGGACCAAGGAATAATTCAGGCAATGAAACTCAAGTACAGGAAGAAACAACTACAGTATGTGATCAGTCAAATGGAACTTAAGCAGCGAAAAAGTGGATTTGATCTGTTGAAAGATATAAGTGTGCTGGATGCAATTTACTGGGTTGCACGTGCATTTAAAGAAGTTGAAATAAGCACCATTGTTAAGTGTTTCGCGAAGTGTGGATTTCATTTAAACAGTGTTGAAAGTGAAAGTGAATGCACAGTGTTGAACGATTCAGAGAGTGATGAAGAGGAGGATGATAACTATCCAATAGCGCTTCATGTAATGGCTCGACAGTTGTTCGATTGTGATTTTATGGAATTGTTGAATATTGACAAGGAGTTCAAAACATGTGATTCTGAAATGAAGGACTGGGACAGGCCTGCTAATGAGTTGCTTTCGAAATGAAAGAGCAGGTCAGTGATGAAACATCTGACTGTGAGGATTATCAGCTTCAAGAACAAGAAGATAATGTGTGTTCAAACAATTGAGTGCTTGGAAATGATTGAAAAACTTAAAAAGTATGCAGTAGCCCATGGAAATGAAAATCTTCTTGGTACATTTGTTGATGCCGAGGACATTATCACAAGCCAAAAACTTGTAGGAACACAAGCAGAGTAAGATCAGTGACTTCTTGCCAAACGCTGAACGTTTCGGGTTACATGTATGTCATATGTGAAGGTCTTAAAATTTGTGTGACTGTCACATAGAAAAGAGAACATAGGTATAGGTGTGGTTCATCCTAGAAAGAGTGAACTGTTAAAATGATTTTGTTTGATAGTTTCATTTGTTCAGGTTGAACTGATGTACTGTACTTGACAAGGGTTTATGAAAATTAAATTTTCTGAGAATGCATTTAACATGTATTATATAAACTCTTAGTCATATATTTAGATAAAACATATGATGAATGATGATGATGACCAAGTTTGTGTGGCTACCATTCTTTACTTACAACGATGTGTTAATTTCATGTATTCAGTTTGTATTGCTGTACTGAACTTGATAAATGTATATGAAAATATAAAAATGGAATTATCTGAGAATACATTTAACATTTAATGACAAATGAATTCCTTTATATCTTTCTATACATCATGTATCCTTGATGATTTATGCCCTGTGATTCAAATATCCTTAATATCCCTAATATCCAATAGACTGTCAAAGTCATGATGATGATGAGGAGGATGATGATGATAATGACCAAGTCTGTGTGCCACTGTAACATGGACTTAAACTGATTAAGTACATCATGTACTCTATTATACACCTTAAATATCAACACTGAAACGGATTAAAGGCAATAGAACTAATGACCCAAGTTGACCTCCGAACAAAGGTCACCTGTGAACAAAGGCCATTTCTCCCCTCTCCCTTGGCTGGCCTTTATTCACAGGTTTGACTGTATAGCTATCATTGAAAGGTATATAGCTTTGAAACTTATTTCTTCTTCTTCTAGGTCAATTACCGACCTCACTGGGTCAAGTCCCATAACTCTGACATGTATTTTGGCCAAATTATGCCCCCTTTTGGACTTAGAAAATCCTGGTTAAAGTTTTACATGCAAGTTATTATCTCAAAACTAATGCAGATACTGGAAAACTCTATAGATATTTTAACATTTAGGGTAATATTCTGTTCCTTCTACAAAAATCAATCTGCTTGTTACTCACCATATTTTCATTTAAAAATGTCTTTAAAATGGTGTATAATTTATGGAGATCATTTTAACGTAAAAGTCAATATTTACATTAAAGTGACGTCAGAGCGACAAATATGACGTTGAGTTTCAAAGGAAAAATGTGCTTTAATCTTGTCTAATGTAAAACCCAAACGATAGAATTTGAGAAAAAACTAACATGATGATAAAAACTTTATTTTCTGTCGATTTATGGAATAAAATTATGGGGTCACCGAATTCATTTTCGCGTAAAATTACATTAAGCTACCCCTACCCCCAAATCACAACATAGCTTAGTTTACGTGTTTTTCTGTTATATCTCTTTTCAAAGCTAAGTATTTTACACTCTTATTCATCAGAGGCTCACTACAGACGTGAAATGAATCTTGGTACGTGAGAAAGAGGGTTTTCTTTTTATGCCCCCGAAGGGACTTCAGAGGCATATAGTTTTTGAACCGTCTGTCCGCAATTTTTGTGTCCGGTCCATATCTTTGTCATCCATGAATGGATTTTCAAATAACTTGGCATGAATGTGTACAACAGTAAGACGACGTGTCGCGCGCAAGACCCAGGTCCGTAGCTCAAAGGTCAAGGTCACACTTAGACGTTAAAGGCCATTTTTCATGATAGTGCATTCGTGTCCGGTCCATATCTTTGTCATCCATGGATGGATTTTCAAGTAACTACGCATAAATGTGTTGCACAGTAAGACAATGTGTCGCGCTCAAGACCCAGGTCTGTAGCTCAAAGGTCAAGGTCACACTTAGACGTTAAAGGTCATATTTCATGATAGTGCATTGATGAGCGTGTCCGGTCCATATCTTTGTCATTCATGCATGGATTTTAAAATTACTGGGCATGAATGTGTACCACAGTAAGACGACGTATCGCGCGCAAGACCCAGGTCCGTAGCTCAAAAGTCAAGGTCACACTTAGACGTTAAAGGTCATATTTCATGATAGTGCAATGATGGGCGTGTCCGGTCCATATCTTTGTCATTCATGCATGGATTTTAAAATAACTACGCATGAATGTGTGGCACAGTAAGACGACGTGTCGCGCGCAAGACCCAGGTCCGTAGGTCAAAGGTCCTAAACTCTAACATCGGCCATAACTATTCATTCAAAGTGCCATCGGGGGCATGTGTCATCCTATTGAGACAGCTCTTGTTAAAAGAGGTCTTTATAACTGTAAAACTGGCGACATGTGAGAAATGGTTTCAATGCAGAGTTTTTTTACATACTCCAATGCGACAACTTTGTGTAAAATACTGATCATGTTTTTTTTTCAAATCACTTTAAATATATTTCTTTATAATAATGATTATTTTTTCATCTTTTTCTTATTCAAAATACCAATAAACAAGTTTTCCATTGTAATACACTGCTAAGATGAAAACTTTATGCATATGCAATTGTATATATAGTTCGGAGTTTTCACACTTGATACGTATGACCATTGACTTAGGGAGGAAATGTTGTTTGAATCTTTTTTTTTTCTTTTTATTATCCCTAACACTCCCTAAGCTCGCACGCAAGCACGCACATCCCATAAGATGACCATAAGATTAGTTGCCACGGGCTTGCCCGGTAAATTTACTGCTCTACACAAATGGTCATATAATTATATTGACGACAGAATTTGGTTTTAAAGGTCAAATTTCTCTCTCCGTACAAATTTACGATTCTTGAGTCGCACATATAGATAATGGCAACATAGAATTACACATGTTTAACAATCAACCGCTGTTGAATTACAGAGAGTCTCAGTCACAACCATTTTTATGCCCCCGAAGGGAGGCATATAGTTTTTGAACCGACTGTCCGTCTGTCGGTCTGTCAGTCTGTCAGTCTGTCCGCAATTTTCGTGTCCGGTCCATATCTTTGTCATCGATGGATGGATTTTCAAATAACTTGGCGTGAATTTGTACTACAGTAAGACGACGTGTCGCGCGCAAGTCCCAGGTCCGTAGCTCAAAGGTCAAGGTCACACTTGGACATTAAAGGATAGTGCATTGATGGGCGTGTCCGGTCCATATCTTTGTCATCGATGGATGGATTTTCAAATAACTTGGCATGAATGTGTATCACAGTAAGACGACATGTCGCGCGCAAGACCCAGGTCCGTAGCTCAAAGGTCAAGGTCACACTTAGACATTAAAGGGTAGTGCATTGATGGGCGTGTCCGGTCCATATCTTTGTCATCGATGGACAGATTTTCAAATAACTTGGCGTGAATGTGTACCACAGTAAGACGACGTGTCGCGTGCAAAACCCAGGTCCGTAGCTCAAAGGTCAAGGTCACACTTAGACTTTAAAGGATAGTGCATTGATGGGCGTGTCCAGTCCATATCTTTGTCAACCATGGATGGATTTTCAAATAACTTGGCATGAATGTGTACCACAGTAAGACGACGTGTCGCGCGCAAGACCCAGCTCCGTAGGTCAAAGGTCCTAAACTCTAACATCGGCCATAACTCCTCATTCAAAGTGCCATCGGGGGCATATATCATCCTATGGAGACAGCTCTTGTTTTCTTTCTTTCTTTTACCCCACCCGCTGAGCTTAATAGAAGGAGTGCAGATCTATGAATCGTGAGTTCGATCCCCGGGTAGGGCATGACGACTTGATAGGAGGCACGTACCCGAAATCATTTGTCCTCCAACTCTGATTTATTTGGTTGGAAGTTACTTGTTGAGAATACAGAATCCAGGAACACTGGCTAGGTTAACTTCCTGTCGTAACATAGAAAACAGCGCTAAACCCAAAACAAACATTTTTTTTTATTTCGTGGAATATTTAACAGTTTTAGCAGAATGTTTACTTATATTTGTTATGTTTGATAGGTTTCTACTGTTAGGAAAAAGAATTACATAATGAATGTGTTTTTTATTACGTGTCTATGAATACAAGGATAACCTTCTTTACACACATATGATCCGGAGAGCTAAAACCTCTTTGCAAAGGATGGTGTTTCTTTTCTAGCCAAGTTACTAAATAAATTAACCTTTTCAGAGCAACAGGCTCCGTATAACAAATATACTCTGTTTCCCCGTGGGTATTCACAGAGGATGTATACTTTATTCGAAATCAGGGTGTCCGATTACTCTCCAAACAATCAAAATATTTACCAAACGTAAAATTTGTAGTAAAGTTAAATAAATTAATAAAGTTTATTCAAACATGATGATATAAATTACCTTAGAGCTTTTTAAATTTTCTAAAGTTGTATTCTATTTGTTTGCCTCTGTGCTATTACATGCATAAAATTTCATTTCTTTATGTATCCAGTTTTACGCTCAGATAATACGTCACGGAAATAGCGGCCTGTGATTGAATTTTGTACAGTTAATTGTTAAAATTAAAAGGTTGAGATAATTCAAATAAAAGATTTTAATTATATTCTGTCATTTTCTTATTTATTTTTGTAAATGTGCATCGATACTGGACTGTTCATATATAACCATTAACTTGCGAAATAAATAATTTCAAAGGTCAAGGTCACATTTAGACGTTAAAGGTCATATTTCATGATAGTGCATTGATGGGCGTGTCCGGTCCATATCTTTGCCATTCATACATGGATTTTAAAATTATTGGGCATGAATGTGTACCACAGTAAGACGACGTGTCGCGCGCAAGACCCATGTCTGTAGGTCAAAGGTCTTAAACTCTAACATCGGCCATAACTATTCATTCAAAGTGCCATCGGGGGCATGTGTCATCCTATGGAGACAGCTCTTGTTAACTTAAAATTATTTTTAAATTTTTTTGATAAAGACAAATATCTCAGTTACTATCAAAGCTTTTGACTTGAAACTTAAAATACTTACTTACCATCAAAGTCTACACCAGGAGAAACAATCCCCATAACTCTAATTTGAATTTTGACAGAATTATGCCCCTTTATAACTTAGATTTTTTTTTTAAATTTTTTGATGAAGTCAATTATCTCAGTTACTATTAAAGCTTTTGGCTTGAAACTCAAAATAGTTATTTACTATCAAAGTCTACACCAGGAGACACAATTCCCATAACTCTGATTTGAATTTTGACAGAATTATGTCCCTTTTTAACTTGGAATTTTTTTTACTGGCAAAGCTCTAATTCAGAGTCAGGCACTGAGAAAAGTCGAGCGCGCTGTCTTACGGACAGCTCTTGTTTAAATCTGGAATAGGGGTAGAGTTTTGACAGAATTATGCCCCTTTTCAACTTAGATTTTTTTTTTTTTAAATTGATAAAGTCAAATATCTCTTACTTTTAAAGCTTTTGACTTGAAACTCAAAATAGTTATTTTCTATTAAAGTCTACACCAGGAGACACAATTCCCATAACTCTGATTTGAATTTTGACAGAATTATGTCCCTTTTTAACTTGGAATTTTTTTTACTGGCAAAGCTCTAATTCAGAGTCAAGCACTGAGAAAAGTCAAGCGCTGTCTTACGGACAGCTCTTTTTAAATCTGGAATAGTGGTAGAGTAATGTAATTCAGGACAACGGTAATGCAGTGTCGATTTTGTCGCATTTTCTTAAATTGAATATAATCTAAACATTAAAATCTGAGTTCTACACTGAAATGATTTCGCCAAAGATAGTTGAGTTTAAAAGAGTATTTTGATTTACTTG
The DNA here is from genome assembly GCF_021730395.1 of Mercenaria mercenaria. NCBI lineage: Eukaryota > Metazoa > Mollusca > Bivalvia > Venerida > Veneridae > Mercenaria > Mercenaria mercenaria. Next base: position 69,750,774 of record NC_069368.1, on the reverse strand, counting down.
TACTAAGAAAATAAAATAGTAGATTTATGGAAGAAAAGAGGAGATATTGGAAAAAATACTCAGTTGCGCTATCTTGTGATTTGGGGGTAGGGGTAGCATAATGTAATTTTATGCGAAAATGAATTCGGTGACCCCATAAATTTATTCCTTCAATCGATAGAAAATAAAATTTTCATCATCATGTTAGTTTTTTTCTCAAATTCTATCGTTTGGGTTTTACATTAGACAAGATTAAAGAAAAAATTTTATTCGAAACTCAACGTCATATTTGTTGCTCTGACGTCACTTTAACGTAAATATCGTCCTTTACGTTAAAATGATCTCAATAAATTATACACCATTTTAAAGACATTTTTAAATGAAAATATGATGAGTAGAAAGCAAATCGATTTTTGTGGAATGAACTGAAAGAGTTACAAAAATCGTCTGATGGAAATGAAATCGCAGTTCATCAAAAATGGACGTCAGTGGTCGTTTTCGAAGGTTTGCAGAGAAAAATGTTACAGAAATATCAAAAAAGTAAAATACGCAGTCTATGAGGAATATGCTGAATTTTATACTAATCATAACGTCGAAGCGAAACCCAATAACTTCAAATTAGGCGCATTCCACCTTAAACTGTTTGTAATAGCAATGGTTTTTAGGGTCATTGTAAGTTTTGTTCATAATTACAATTCTAATATGCTTTTCTCTGTTAAAACACTCTTACGCTAGAATGACGTCATGTTAACGTGCGGTGAAGTCAATGTTTTTTTTGCGACTAAGAAAGAGCGCTACAATATTTTATCTAATGTTTTAGCTTCGCCCTTGTGAAATTATTACGCCTGACGTATAACCGCCCATCGTGCAAAAATAGTGTTAAAACACTCTTGCTATAAATTATTTCTTAAATACTCACCCTTGTGTGATCAGGTGCAGATTGTACTACTTGAATTCTTATATTATTTAGTACAGGACTGTTATTTAAGAAATAATAAGTATCAAAATTAGGTTTTTCATAGAATAACCCGAGTTTGGAGTTCTTATGCGTATGAATATATCACGAAGGCCGAAGGCCTGAGTGATATAATTTCTACGCATAAGAACAACAAACGAGGATTATTCTACGATAAACCTTATTTAGATACTTATTATTTTGATTCTAACACGACTTACTTCAAATAACGTTAGACGAGAATCAGAGGAGTATTTTCATCAAACGTAAATTACAACTGCGTGCTACGCCGCAGCATTTAGCCAAAACATGGTGCGCGCGCAGCATAGTTCAAGGTCGGTTTATTGCAGAATAACCCAAGATAGATTTTGCTCTACAAGTTTGTAGGTTATTAGCTGGTCGTGTTAGAATGAATCATTGATAATGGAAGTCCATGGTACCTACCCTTCCTGTTAATTTACCAAGGCAAACATGTTAACATATAAGATCTAATATGTAAATATGCACATCTAGTGCTAATGTAACTTGGAAGTATTTAATTATTGAAATACTGAATGTTTTCTGTAGGTTCCTAATTGCTAATTTACATTAGCAGAACTGCTTTTATATAAGATCAAATCTATAAATAGGAACATGCGGTGCAGTTGTGTAATTGTCGTTAAACTTTACTGAATAACGTACCAGGTTTTCCTTGACATGCGTTTTGTCTGTCTTAATTGTAAAGGAGAACCGGTCTAACTGTTGAGACAGCCATCTATTCCAGACTGAGAAAACATTGATTTCCGAGAATATATTGATATATGCATAGCCAGATTTACTGCAGGGATGATTTTACACCTCCTCTCCATAATTTGGTCATATTTCTGTCGAAATTTTCCGCTTAGAGACTCCAAAAACAAACTTTTCCCACCTCATCAGGGTCATGCAGATGCTTGCTGTAAACACCATCTCACCCAGGCGACATGGATCAAAATTTTTCCAGAAACGGACACACCCTATAGGTGTAGGGGAGACTACTCTGTGAAACTCTTACAACAGTAACAACAACAAATTGAAGATGTAAACAAACCAAAAACAATGTGGACACTAACATTTGGAATCGTCAGCAGCTTACAGGTTATTTGTATACTGATACAAAGCACAGGACCACCCAAGGGAACACCTGAACAATGTAGTGTGCAATTAGAACACTGTTTTTGCCCTGACTTTGACATTTCTACAAGCACTTCAATCTACTTTTGGATTAAACATGTTAGATGCTTACACCTACATTTTGATCATACTTCTGGACAATCACTGTTGATTACCATCAGACCAACATCCGTTCCAGTGCACCCAAATACCAAGTCCCAGCAATTGATCCTCTTGCTCATTAGCGGCATAGAGCAAAACCCGGGCCCGGAACATTCTCAAACAGAGTCAGACCATCCTTCATCTCTGACTTTCCCATGCGGAGTTTGCTGCAGTGAAGTGAGAGATTTCAGTGCCAGGGCTGTTTGCTGTAACAAATGTGATGTTTGGATACACAAGTCATGTGTTGGAATGCTGACAGCTGAATATGACGCATTGGAAGCAGACAGTTCTGCTCCATGTACTGCCCAGGATGTGGGACTTCACACCACTTGGAGATACTGTATGACGCCCCGGATAGTGCGCAGAGTGTCAGCAACACTTATTCAGATATCACTTGGAGTGAACCAGGCACGCCAGATCCATCTGTCAGCTAGATCCATCTCAAGCCACAGCTTCGCAGATTCAAGTATTTACTCTATTGGAAGTCCCGAAGCTGCATCATCACAAAAAAAAACCTATTCGACCTAAAAACATAAAAAAAAAAAAATTCAGAATCCTTAACATTAATTTCCAAAGTATAAGAAATAAAGGGCGAAACATAGATATATTGGTGGAAACATCCAACCCAGATATAATCTTAGGCACAGAAACATGGCTATGTGATGAAATTCAATCAACTTACTTCTTCAACCCACAGCTTGGTTACAATGTGTATCGGCGAGATAGAGCATCAGATCCACACGGGGGTGTGCTGATTGCTGTTAAGAATGATATGGAAGTACTGGATGTTGAAAAGCACTGTGAATTAGAGCTGATTTCGGGTACCATCAAATTTGATAATAAAAAACTAGTGTTGGCTTCTTTTTACCGACCACCAAACATGACAGGCACTGAATATCTAGACACAGTCAAACAGGCATTTGAGAAACTGAAAAGCAAATCAAAAAAAGCTAATTTTATAATAGGAGGCGATTTTAACCTGCCAGATATAGACTGGGATAGCCATAATGTCACCGATACTCATTATCCTCATCGCGTGAGTAAAACATGCCTGGACATTGCAATTGACCATAACCTGGAACAAGTAGTTAACTTTCCAACAAGACTACAAAATACATTAGATTTGATATTCATGCCCCATCCCAGTTTTAAGATAAGATGTAAACCACTACCACCAATTGGAGATAAAAGTGATCATGACATTGTCCTCCTTGACACTTCAGTAAAGCCAGTGAGAACTAGGTTAGCCAGAAGAAAAATCTATCTTTGGAAGAAAGCAGATGAAGAGGACATCAAACAACATCTCCAAAAGTTTGCTGATCAGTTCTGCTCACATCCTCCTCAATCTATTGAAACAATGTGGACTTCATTTAAATCAGCAATAACATCAGCTGTAAATCAGTTTGTGCCAACAAAAATGTCTAGCACCAGACAGACATATCCCTGGGTGGACACAAAGCTATGAAGATTAATGCGCCGTAAACAACGTGCACACAAGAAAGCCAGTAAAACCGGAAAGGATCGTGACTGGGACAGATATAAAAGCCTGCAGAAAGAAGTACAAAACAATACACGAAAATCTGAAAAACAGTTCTTGCATGATGTTGTAAGTGGTAACCTTAAACAAGACCCCAAGCGATTTTTCCAATAATATTATGTCAAAAGCAGGAAGCAAGAGCAAGTGGGTGTATCATCCTTGATTGATAAAAGCGGGTACCTGCAAAGTGACACTGCCAAAAGAGCTGACATTTTAAATGAACAGTTTCAATCAGTTTATACTAGCATGCCTAGCAAGGGACAAAGTCCACACCCACAAATGCCGAACATCAAATTCAGAATACCTGGTGTGACTAAATTATTACAAAATCTAAATCCACATAAGGCAGCAGGACCAGACTGTCCAACACAAGTACTTAAGATAGCCTCAGTAGAAATTTCACCTGTCCTGACGAAGATTTTTCAACACTCTTACGACACTGGTACTGTACCAAGCGATTGGAGGGATGCCAACATTGTCCCAATCTATAAGAAAGGCGATAAACAACAAGCCTCATACTAAAGCCTGTCTCCCTCACCTTTATCTCCTGTAAAGTTATGAAACATATAGTCCATAGCAACATCATGGGCCATTTTGAAAAGAACAAAATTTTATGTGATCAACAACACGGATTTCAGAAGAGACGGTCATGCGAGTCACAGCTGATCACCACCATCCAAGGTATCGCCAGCAAACTGCGCTCTGGGAAAGATCAAGTTGATGTCGTTCTGCTTGATTTTTCTAAGGCGATTGACAAAGTCCCTCACCAGCGATTACTACATAAGCTTGATTACTATGGGGTGAGAGGACCGAACCTTCAGTGGGTAAAGTCATTCCGCAACTCGAGGAAACAACGTGTCCTGCTTGATGGAATTTCCTCAGCGCAGGCCAACGTCTCATTTGGGGTCCCACAGCATACAGTAAATGAACCACTTTACTTTCTGGCATTCATAAACGACTTGCCCGAGTGCACCACATCAGACACTAGCTTATTTGCTGATGATGGTTTTCTCTACAGGCTCATCAAGTCTGACCACGATGCCCAGTCCCCCCAGAACGATCTTAACTCTCTGGAGATGTGGGAAGAGAAGTGACAGATGAAGTTTCATCCGGAGAAATGTCAGGTCATTCACATCTGCACCAATGCGAAAAACACGCGTTGCAACAAGTACACCCTACATGGGCTTGTCCTTGAAGCAGTGGACAGTGCAAAATATCTTGGTGTCCACATGGCTGAAGATATGTCGAGGCGGACCCATGTTAACAAGACCGCTGCCGAGGCATGCAGTACCCTTGGTTTTCTACGGAGGAACCTTCAAAATTGCACTCAAGAAGTCCGTGAACGCACATACACCTTCTTTACCCACCCTCAACTATGCATCGGCGGCCTGGGACCCATACCAACTTGGGGACATTGACCAACTGGAGAAAGTTCAATGGAGGGGCGCTCAATTTGTGACCAATAATTACCAAGATAGAACCCCTGGCTGCGTCACAAATATGATTAAAGAACTTGACTGGCTCCCTCTGAAAAAAAGGAGACGCGCTCATAGGCTCAACTACCTCCATAAAATTAAACATAATGAGGTAGACATTGATCCAGGTGATTTACTAAAGTCAGGCGACTCTCGGACTAGAGGGCGTGGACGAATACATCAGAAAACTGTCCACTCAACAGTATACCATCAGTCCTTCTATCCAAGAACCATCAGAGAGTGGAACCAACTCTCTACACGCATCACTGACATCGATGTCGGCAATGGTTTTACGGCTGCCCAGGATGATCTTCTCAGGGGTGGCTCCTTTGCCTTCAAGGAGTAGAATGAGCAGCGCAATGTAAATAGTTTTAGATGTACATAATGTTTTAAAACTTTCTGAAGATGGCTGCCTCATCTCCTTCCACTGGTCAACATTACAGTCGAACCCGACTCCTGATCATTTACTGGAAGACGAAGATGTTAACACACTTTTTTTCAAAAGACCCAAAAACATTCTGAATGCATCATTGATGACACAAATAAACAGCTGCAGTTTCAATAGTGGTAATTTTCATAGGCGAAAATGGTTTTGTAATGTTTTTCAGCCATAATTTAAGCATAATCTGCCCCTGCGAAGGACTGTTCTTAAATTTTCAAGAATATGAGGGCCATTCTAAAAATAATGACAATCCTGCTGGAATATGGTACACAGTCTGTGTACAGACTTCAAATTTAGTTGACCCCTTCAAAGTATTTGCCCTTGACTTCCACACACTATCGTAGTCAAGAGATCTAAGAGGTGAATGCTGCAGAGTAGTCTCCCCTTGGTATGATCTTAAGTAACTGAATAATACTGCTCCCAAGTGATTTATTCGATAAATATTTGTGCCTAGCCAGCATCTTCTGCAGCCTTGGAAGGAGGAAAAAGTCACGAGGACTTAGAACTGGTGAGTAAGAGGGATGATGGATTCACCTTGAATTCTTATATAAAAGCTGTTTAAATATTGAAAGTGCTTAATCTCCTACATGGAACATAATTATGATTGTCTAGTACCTATATTTCTTGCTAATTTACATTAGCAGACATGTTTTTATATAAGATCTAATATGTAAATATGCACGAAGTAATCAACCCTTATCGACCGTATCTAGGCATTGAAATAGCATCAATTTGTCATGGACCCCTCAAGTAAATTCAACAGCTAGTCAAGCCAGCCAGAAATTAGGTTTTCGTAAACGTAATATACATTCTGCAAAACGTTCCACCAAGACTGCAGCCTATAATTCAATTGTAAGATCGAAATTAGAATATGGATCAAGTATTTGGGACCCTTACCATCAGAAAGATATCAAGAGATTAGAAAATATTCAGAGGCAAGCTGCAGGATTTGTTACTAATAACTATTGTAAGACCCCGGGCACAATCACAAAATTAATATCCTTACTGATCTCAAATGGCATACTTTACAAGATGGAAGAAAATATAATAGATTAGCATTCTTTCACAAAATGGTTTATAATCATGTTGATATCAATGTAAGTCAGTACCTTACACCACACACCAGACAATCTAGGCATTACCATCACCTAGCAACCATACACCAGACAATCTAGGCATTACCATCACCTAGCAACCATACACCAGACAATCTAGGTATTACCATCACCTAGCAACCATACACCAGACAATCTAGGCATTACCATCACCTAGCAACCATACACCAGACAATCTAGGCATTACCATCACCTAGCAACCATACACCAGACAATCTAGGCATTACCATCACCTAGCATATCACATACTAGCTACCACAATAGATTATTACAAATTTTCATTTTTTCCACGGACAGTTGTGCAATGGAACACACTTCCATCGTATGTAGTCAGCATTAGGGTTGGATGTCATTAAGAACGAACCGGTCTGATACCGATACTGATACCAACGAAACGATATGGTATTTTTAACAATACCGATACAGTACATTCCACTTAAAGGTCCAATACTAAGGAAAGTGAACATCTTAGTTTCTTTTAAAAAGCACAGAAACTATTTTATTTTATTGGAAAATGAAAGTTGGTATGTAGAAATTCGAAATAAATCGCAGTATATGTACAATTATTTTTCTATGAAGTATGAAGAAAGTTAAAAAGACCTGGGGGGTCATTCTGTCGATTCATTGAAATTTCAACATAATACACATACATTTCTTTGAGTTCCAAAGACCTTCTGTAAATTTTGACCTGCCAATCTTCATTATTTAGTGTCTTGCAGAAGTCTATGCACTGGCTATGAAAAAAATTGCCAACTCACTTTCCCTTAGTAATGGACCTTTAATTGAATATCGGTTAATCGCATATCACGGATATTCGCATACGAACTTGAAGCACCGATCGATCCCTATATAATTACCTTTAAAGTTTTTTCGCATAATTGCATTGAATTTTTAATCCGTCCCGCTTAATTGCATAAAACATTTGGCTAAAAGTCCACTAATTTGGTCGCAAACAGCGATAAAAATGATCAAAAGATGCCGAAAATTTACTGTGAATTACTCTTGCCGATCAGCTGTTTCATGTCCCTAGATGACAATCGGTGCGTGACAAATTCGTCAACATGTGAATCACTCAGGTAAATTGGTAATTAAAATACGGTAAGTATGTACAGGTGACGTATTGTTACACTTTTATCGATCTGCACGAGAATTTAAGACCTTTTGTTGTACATTTTTGCAGAATGAATGTCGGGTAACATCCCCCACCCACCCCCCTTGAAAGCGAAAAAAAAAACCTTGATGATTATCGGTAATTATTCTGTTGATAAACAATGTAATTGGCCTTGTTTTCATCATCAATTAACACCCCTTCAAAGAGCTAAAAGAAGTTTGTTGGTATCATGACATTAGAAGTGGAGATCAAAGCTGTATAGTTTCCCCGAGATTTTCGTGGCATTACGTCATGTTTTCGCGCCATGTTGCACATCACTGTTTGATTCTACCGCATCTGTTCTTAAGTGCTGAGAAGTAGATCTAGTTAAAAAAGCTTCTTTTTACTTTGTTAAAGCGAATGTGCAATATCCCGTATAAACTGACAGGTAAACATGTCAAACTATAATAGCGGATTTCTTACCCCTGTGACCTGTGATTAGTTTTTTAACCGCATTTTCTATGTACGTTCACGAGGTCGCGTAACAGAAATCTGTGCAAAAATCGTTTTACTTCATATTTTTAAATTGCTGCTGGCTTTTCATTATTTAAGATTTTTCTATTCTGTTTTTTGTACTTTCTGGTCAGAAGTCTGAATTTTATGCCCATAGTTTGTATCATCTATTTACTTTTAGAAAGTAATAAGTATTTAGGATCGCGCTGTTTGAAATTTTGCAAGTAATTTTTTGAAAATTCGACCGTTTTTATAGAATTTTGCCAACATTTCTGTTAAAACCTTTTTTAAATCATTATAGAATTCAAACTATATTACTTCTCAATCGGTGTTGAAAATCTGAAGCGATAAAATAAGAAAATGAATGTGTGACGCGCGTTTTTTGTATACGTGTCGATGAACAAAAGTAACGGCGTTGTAAGTTAGGCATTACGATAGGTCGCACGTGCTCGTGGAATGGAAAATTACCGGCATGGCGTTTTGTTATCTGTACGATTCGCGGGTAAATTCCAGTCAGTGGTAAATAAAAAATATTGTCGTTTACAGCTTTATTTGTTTAAAACATACACAGGTATGATTAATCACTCCATTAGTGACACATTTTCCAATTAATGTTGCCGTATTGATTCAAAGTAATAACCATTGCTCCTAGAGCAGCTGAAGCATACCGAAACAGATGCCATATACATATATTCGGATAAATGAATAGCCCAGTTATTCGCATATTTTGCTTTGACAAATTGGGTATGCAAATAAGCGGACTATACTGTACCATGCTTTATAGTACATCACATAAGCAAAGATTGAGTAAGTATTAAATACACCTATTTAGTAGTTTACATGGGAAAATTTGCTGTGATATATAAACATTTTAAGCCTGTTAATGGAATGTTGTATTAGAACTATGAAAGAGTAAAAAAATAAACACATTTTATAAACTAGAGTATTACAAAATAAAAAAAACTAGAGTTGATACGTCGCTCATTATGCAATTTAAATCTAGGACTAGACGGACTGTAGTAATGTTTTTTAAAGCTCAGCACTGACTAGAACTGTTAAATTGAAGCTTTCAAAACAACCCCTTTAACAAGTCAGACTCATTTTCACACATGATAAATCTTCGACCAGGTTGACTATAGTTGTAATGTTTTTAAAGTGCAACACTTTTTCAACACACTTTAAATTGAACATTAACCTTCAAAACACTTAAAACAACCAACAATAACACATTTCTAATGGTTTCCGATAACCGATGACTTGTTTACATAGGTTACAGCTAAGTTTCATAACATTTTTATTTTAATCATTTTCTTATTTGTTTTGATAGAATATGACAAAAGCAAAAAGTGATGTATACTTTGCAATTAAGTATTGGTTTACATAGTTTAAAATGACGGGAAAACAAGTTTTTCAAATAATATTTAGCATACGAAACTAATCGCAAGGAGCTCTCCATATTAATTCAAGGGAGGTAACACAGAGCGGTGTCACAGTAAACAATGTCGATCGCGTTCTTACGATATTTGCTTATTTTCTGCTTTATTTTGCCGCTGATTTGGGTAGAATTTTATTTTTTTATGGAAATATCGAAATCGGGACCAATTGTTTTCGAAACAGTATATACCGGTACTTTTCGAAGTGATTATTCGGTACTGTACCGATAACGGGTACCGGTGTCCAACCCTAGTCAGCATTGAATCAATCTCCGGATTAAAGTCCGTGCTGGCTGCATAAATGCTCCAACCATAAATGTATTACACTTGCTTTTATTAGTTCACCTTGTCACTACTATTAGCTCACCTGTCACGTAGTGACAAGGTGAGCTTTTGTGATCGTCCGTCCGTCTGTCATCCGTCCATTCACAATTTCTTGTGAACTCGATAGAGACCACATTTTGCAATTGATTTTAATCAAACTTGCTCACAACTTGTATTGGCATAATATCTCATTTCCTTTCGAAAACCGGCCAGATCCCATTATGATTTCCAGAGTTATGGCCCCTTAAAGGTCCAAAATTTGCTATTTTGGCTTGTGAACATGATAGTTTGTTTGTTTTGGGTTTAATGCCGTTTTTCAACAGTATTTCAGTCATGTAACAGCAGGCAGTTAGCCTAACCAGTGTTCCTGGACTCTGTACCAGTACAAACCTGTTCTCCGCAAGTAACTGCCAACTTCCCACATGAATTAGAGGTGGAGGACTAATGATTTCATACACAATGTGGTTTATCAAATAGTCACGGAGAACATATGCCCCGCCCGAGGATCGAACTCGCGACCCCGAGATCCATAGACCAACGCTCTACCTACTGAGCTAACCGGGCGGGCTTTGAACATGATAGAGACCACATTTTGCAATCGATTTTAATCAAACTTGCACACAACTTGTATTGGCATAATATCTCAGTTCCTTTCGAAAACTGGCCAGATCCCATCATGGATTGCCGAGTTATGGCCCCTCTTTTGCAGCCATATAGAGGTTTCATTTATGGTTTGATTTGATACAAACTTGCAAAATATCTTTAACAGCAATAGATTTTGAGATCCAATCATAGGTTCCAGAGTTATGCCCTGATTGACCCTTGAAAGAGCCTAACTTTGTTAATTTTTACTTTGTGAACACGATAGAAGTGACATTTTACATTGGATTTTAATCACACTTACATACAACTTAAGTCACATTAAGATCTCGGTTCCTTTCAAAACTGGTTAGATTCCATCATAGGTTCTAGAGTTACTGCCCCTTAAAGGGGCAACATTTTCTATTTGGCCCTTTCATCCATATAGAGGTTTCATTTATTCTTTTATTTGACACAAACTTGCACAGAATGTTTATCTTGATGATCTCTAGGCCAAGTTCGAAACTGCGTCATGTGGGGTCAAAAACTAGGTCACCAGGTCAAATTAAACGAAAAGCTTGTTAACACCCTAGAGGCCACATTTATGACCCTATCTTCATGAAACTTGGTCAGAATGTTTATCGTGACGATTCCTATGCCTAGTTCCAAACTGGGTCATGTGGGTTCAAAAACTAGGTCACCTGGTCAAATGAAAGGCAAAGCTTGTTAACACTCTTGAGGCCACATTTATGACCCTATCTTCATGAAACTTGGTCAGAATATTTATCTTGATTCAAAGGCTAAGTTTAACAGGTGAGCGGTATAGGGTCATCATGACCTGCTTGTTTGAAGGGCATTCACTGAAAATTTACTGACTGAATAGTCAGACCATGATCAGCCTGCAGGTTGATCTTGGCTCACCTTGAGAATATTTACTATATTATGTTTGGTAAACAACTTAGAAATGAATAGTTTCCTTTGCAAGTTCCATATTGTCAAACATTTTAACAACTTACAAGGTCAAAAAGTAAAGGTCCTTGTCGTGTTGCAGCCCGCCTGCTTAGCTCAGTAGGGATAGCGTTGATCTATGGATCGCGGGGTCATGAGTTCGATCCTCGGGCGGGGCATATGTTCTCCATGACAGTTTGATAAAAGACATTGTGTCTGAAATCATTTGTCCTCCACCTCTGATTCATGTGGGGAAGTTGGCAGTTACTTGCAGAGAACAGGTTTGTACTGGTACAGAATCCAGGAACACTGGTTAGGTTAACTGCCCGCCGTTATATGACTGAAATACTGTTGAAAAATGGCGTTAAACCCAAAACAAACAAACAAAAAATTGTCATGTTGCACCAAGTTACCTAACAAATCTGAAATTTATTATTGTGTGATAATGATCTTGGTGGCGATCCCAGGTAGCTTTCTCAGTATGGGTTATGTCTTTGCTGATAATTTTAATATTACTTGATGGGTTTGAATTAAATATGATGTTTCATAGACAGAATTAGGAGCATGGTGTCAATCATTTTTGTGAGGCTGTTTTTCAGATAGGTTTGTCTCTTGCGAGTCAGTTAGAAATTTTAGATTTTTTTTTACAAACTTTGATGCATTATTTGCTGAAGTATGATTGTCAACTACTTTAGTTATTTTCAGTTCAAATATATTTATGTCATGAATTCTTTCCAGTTGTGAATGAGTTTTATTTCTTAAAATTTCATTTGAACATAAAATAAGGGGCTTTTTTAGACTTCAAGAGTATAAAGACCAAAATCTGCATTACACTTAACTGATTCTGTAGAGTTATTTTTAGCTTGACTATTTGAAGAATAAGTAGAGCTATCCTACTCACCACGGCGTCGGCACTGGCGTTGGTGTCACACCTTGGTTAAGTTTTTCGTACCAGTCCACATTTTAACAAAGTCTTCTGAGATAAAGCTTTGAAACTTTCAGCACTTGTGTACCATCACCATATCCAGTTTTAGGCAAGAGTACATAACTCTATCAAGGATTTTGGCTGAATTTTGGCCCCTTTTAACTTAAAAATCTTGGTTAAGTTTTTCGTACCAGTTCACATTTTGTGTAAAGTGTTTGACATAGTGTTTGGCTCTGAAACTTTTATCACTTGTTTATCATAACAGTCTCTATCTGTAGGCAAGAGTACATAACTCTGTCAACTATTTTGACTGAATTATGGCCCTTTTTGGACTTGGAAATTAGTACAATTTTTGTACAAGTCCATGTTTTGTCAAAACTATTTGACATGTGGCTTTGAAACTTTGAACAATTGTGTATCATCATGATTTCTATCTGTAGTCAACTATTTTGGCTGAATTATGACCCTTTTTGGACTTGGAAATTGGTTTAGTTTTCATACAAGTCCACGTTTTTTCAAAACTATTTGACATGTGGCTTTGAAACTTTGAACTCTTGCTTATCATCATAACTTCCATCTGTAGACAAGAGTACATAACTGTCAAGTATTTTGGCTGAATTATGGCCCTTTTTGTACTTGGAAATTAGTTCAGTTTTCGTACAAGTCAACATTTTGTCAAAACTATTTGGCATGTGGCTTTGAAACTTTGAACATTTGTTTATCATCATGATTTCCATCCAAGAGTAAATAACTCTGTCAATTATTTTAGCTGAATTATGGCCCTTTTTGGACTTGGAAATCAGTTAAGTTTTTCATACCAGTCCATTTTTAGCTCACCTGTCACAAAGTGACAAGGTGAGCTTTTGTGATCGTGCGGTGTCCGTCGTCCGTGCGTCCGTCCGTAAACTTTTGCTTGTGACCACTCTAGAGGTCACATTTTTCATGGGATCTTTATGAAAATTGGTCAGAATGTTCATCTTGATGATATCTAGGTCAAGTTCGAAACTGGGTCACGTGCGGTCAAAAACTAGGTCAGTAGGTCTAAAAATAGAAAAACCTTGTGACCTCTCTAGAGGCCATATATTTCACAAGATCTTCATGAAAATTGGACAGAATGTTCACCTTGATGATATCTAGGTCAAGTTCGAAACTGGGTCACGTGCCATCAAAAACTAGGTCAGTAGGTCTAAAAATAGAAAAACCTTGTGACCTCACTAGAGGCCATATATTTCACAAGATCTTCATGAAAATTGGTCAGAACGTTCACCTTGATGATATCTAGGTCAAGTTCGAAACTGGGTCATGTGCTGTCAAAAACTAGGTCAGTAGGTCAAATAATAGAAAAACCTTGTGACCTCTCTAAAGGCCATATTTTTCATGGGATCTGTATGAAAGTTTGTCTAAATGTTCATCTTGATGATATCTAGGTCAAGTTCGAAACTGGGTCATGTGCGGTCAAAAACTAGGTCAGTAGGTCTAAAAATAGAAAAACCTTGTGACCTCTCTAGAGGCCATATATTTCATTAGATCTTCATGAAAATTGGTCAGAATGTTCACCTTGATAATATCTAGGTCAGGTTCAAAAGTGGGTCACGTGCCATCAAAAACTAGGTCAGTAGGTCAAATAATAGCAAAACCTTGTGACCTCACTAGAGGCCATATTTTTCATGGGATCTGTATGAAAGTTTGTCTGAATGTTCATCTTGATGATATCTAGGTCAAGTTCGAAAGTGGGTCACGTGCCTTCAAAAACTAGGTCAGTAGGTGAAATAATAGAAAAACCTTGTGACCTCTCTATAGGCCATATTTTTCATGGGATCTGTATGAAATTTGGTCTGAATGTTCATCTTGATGCTATCTAGGTCAAGTTCTAAACAGGGTCATGTGCGGTCAAAAACTAGGTCAGTAGGTCTAATAATAGAAAAACCTTGTGACCTCTCTAGAGGCCATATTTGTGAATGGATCTCCATAAAAATTGGTCAGAATGTTCACCTTGATGATATCTAGGTCCGGTTTGAAACTGGGTCACATACCTTGAAAAACTAGGTTGGTAGGTCAAATAATAAAAAAACCTTGTGACCTCTCTAGAGGCCATACTTTTCATGGGATCTGTATGAAAGTTGGTCTGAATGTTCATCTTGATGATATCTAGGTCAAGTTTGAAACTGGGTCAACTGCGGTCAAAAACTAGGTCTGTAGGTCTAAAATTATTAAAATCTTTTGACCTCTCTAGAGACCATATTTTTCAATGGATCTTCATGAAAATTGATCTGAATGTTCACCTTGATGATATCTAGGTCAAGTTCGAAACTGGGTCACGTGCGATCAAAAACTAGGCCAGTAGGTATAAAAATAGAAAAACCTTGTGACCTCTCTAGAGGCCATATTTTTCATGAGCTCTTCATGAAAATTAGTGAGAATGTTCACCTTGATGATATAAGTTCAAAACAGGGTCACGTACCTTCGAAAACTAGGTCAATAGGTCAAATAATAGAAAAACCTTGTGACCTCTCTAGAGACCATATTTTTCAATTGATCTTCATGAAAATTGGTCAGAATTTTTATCTTGATAATATCTAGGTCAAGTTCAAAACTGGGTCACATGAGCTCAAAAACTAGGTCACTATGTCAAATAATAGAAAAAACAAGGTCATAATCAAAACTGGGTCATGTGGGAAGAGGTGAGCGATTCAGGACCATCATGGTCCTCTTGTTTGCCTAACCTGTTTGTCATATGGCTTTGAAACTTTGACCACTTGTTTACTATCATAGGCTACATATGTATGCAAGACTACATAACTAGGACAAGGACTTTAGCTCAGTTATGGCCCTTTTTGACATAGAAGTTAATTAAGTTTCGCATACCATTCCATATTTTGTCTAAACTGTTTAATATATGGCTTTGAAACTTTGAACACTTGCTTACCTTCATGGTCACACATTGCCATATAGTGCAAGACTTACCCAAATCCACAAATGCAGGTACATTGTTTGTCTTATCTATTCTATTTCTTTTGTCTTAAAATCTCTTGTAATATTTTGACCCCATACTTCCATCAATTCTTTGAATAGTCGAGCGTGCTGTCAACAGACAGCTCTTGTTTAACTTCTTTTGTTACATTGTCAGCTATAATTCTTGTTTACTTTAGGCCAGAACAGCATGGAGCCGAGATGCTAGGACCCCTATCGGAGATTCTCAATTTGAGTACTGATGTTCGAAGTGCTCCAGCAGCAGCTCTTTGTCTTGAAGCACTCTACTATGTCTGTGAAGCAGAGGTT
Source organism: Mercenaria mercenaria (assembly GCF_021730395.1). NCBI lineage: Eukaryota > Metazoa > Mollusca > Bivalvia > Venerida > Veneridae > Mercenaria > Mercenaria mercenaria. Next base: position 69,734,887 of record NC_069368.1, on the reverse strand, counting down.
TGTTTTTGTTGATGTTTGCCTATGTATGTGTGGATCTAAGTTTATATATTGCAAATATTACATGAGTGTCTTTTCATATTGAATTTATTAAACAAATTGAATAAAATAATAAAATGTGAGGCTCTGCCGAGCATTTTATCAATTTTATTCAATGAGTCTAATAAACTCAATGTGGAAAGACACAAATGTAATATTCCTTTTACCGCATGTAAGCTTTTCCTGCTAAAACATCAAAATTTCTTCTTTCTTTACATGTAAATTCGTCGAACATCTCCTATACTTAAAACCACATCAAGCTTTATTGTCCCTCGCCTTTTTCGAAGATAAAAGGGTACATAGAAATAGGCTGTGTCCTTCGGTCCATCCGTCCTTCCTTCCGTCCGTCACACTTCGTGTCCGGTCCATAGCTTTGCCATCCATGAAGGGATTTTGAAATAACTTCGCATAAATGTTCCCCATAATGAGACAATGTGTCATGACTATTACCTCCAAGATCAAGGTCACACTTAGAGGTCAAAGGTTAACAGGGTCTGTTCATGTCAGGCACATAACTCTGCCATCCATGAAGGGATTTTGAAATAACTTGGCATAAATGTTCACCATAATGAAGACGGCATGTCATGCGCAAGACCCAGACCCCTAGCCCCAAGGTCAAGGTCACACTTAGAGGTCAAAGGTTAACAGCATCTGTTTTGTGTCCGGTCCATAACTCTGCCATACATGAAGGGATTTTGAAATAACTTGGTACAAATGTTCCCCATAATGCGATGACGCGCAAGATCCAGACCCCTAGCTCTAAGGTCAAGGTCACACAAAGGTCAGATACAAGAATGACTTTGTCCGGAGCATTTCTTCTTCATGCATGGAAGGATTTTGATGTAACTTGGCACAATTGTTCGCCATCATGAGATGGAGTGTCATGCGCAAGAACTAGGTCCCTAATTTAGAATTACTTCCCTTTGTTGTTACTATAAATAGCTTATATTGTAACTTTTTTATTACTGGCCATAGCGAAAAATCAAGACCACTTTTCTGTAGTACAACATGCATGTTACATTCAATTTTTAGGTGTATTTTGACCTATCGCTACCTGGTAAGGATTTTTATGTGGATTTTTTTTTTTTAAGATTAACTTCCCTTTGTTGTCGAGCCCGCTTGCGGAAGCGCAGACATAGTTGTCCAAATGGCTGTTCGGTGTATGTGCATGCGTGCGTCCATGCGTCTGTCCGGATTTGTTTGTCCGGACCATAACTTTGACATGCATGGAGCAATCTTGTTTATATTTGGCATGAATGTTAACCTCAGTGAGACGGAGTGTCCTGCGCAAACCCCAGGTTCCTATCTCAAAGGTCAAGGTCACACTTACAGGTCAAAGGTCAAATTCAAAAATGACTTTGTCTGGAGCATTTCTTCTTCATGCATGGAGGGATTTTGATGTAACTTGGCACAATTGTTCACCATCATGAGACAGAGTGTCTTGCGCAAGAACCAGGTCCCTAGATCTTAGGTCAAGGTCACACTTAGAGGTCAAAGGATACAAGAACGACAACTTTGTCTGGAGCATTTCTTCTTCATGCATGACGGGATTTTGATGCAACTTGGTACAAATGTTCACCACCATGAGACGGAGTGTCATGCACAAGAACCAGGTCCCTAGGTCTAAGGTCAAGGTCACACTTAGAGGTCAAAAGTCAGATACAAGAATGACTTTGTCTGGAGCATTTCTTTTTGATGCATAGAGGGATTTTGATGTAACTTGGCACAATTGTTCATCATCATGAGATGGAGTGTCATGCACAAGATCCTAGAATACTTCCCTTTGTTGTTACTATAAATAGCTTATATTTGTAACTTTTTTTTTATACTGGTCGTAGGGAAAAATCAAGACCACTTTTCTGTAGTACAACATGCATGTTACATCCAATTTTCAGGTGATTTTTGACCTATCTCTACTGGTGAGGATTTTTGTGTGGACTTAGAATTTTTTTTTTTTAAAGATTTACGTCCCTTTGTTGTTACTTTAAATAACTTATATTGTTACATTTTGCAATCTCTTTTTTTTTTTTCATAAATGTTTGCCGCAATGAGACAAGGAGTGTCATGTGCAACTCCCAGTCCTTTTGACAGCTGGTGGGCTCGACATGTTGCCCGTGGGCATCTAGTTATTTAGAACTTTACAGTCTGTAGGTACTTAGTTACGGTAAGCTTGTAAGACACAATGGCACCTTAGCAAAAAAGTCTACAGATTGACGGATAACGCTTTATCTTATTGGCCAATATTATTGGTTTGATTGACAGATCGGATTCATGCATTGGGTCTGGTTGGGTAAAAACAAGGTCACTAGGCCAAATGGAAGAAAAATCTTGTTTACACTCTAGAGGCCACATTTTTGTTCAATCTTCGTGAAACTTGGTCAGAATGTTTATCTCCTTGAAAACTCAGACGAGTTTGAAACTGGGTCATGTGGTGTCAAAAACTGGGTCACAAGGTCAAACATGTTTACACTGTTATGGTGTGTTACTCTGGTGAGCGACCTAGGGCCATCTTAGCCCTCTTGTTCTATATATATCCTCTGAAGAAAAACAATGCAAACTACAAGAAGACATTGTGCTTAGACAGTTCTTGGAATTAAGAGCTTCAAATTTTGTGTGCAGGTTTGTATCTCAGTTACGGTTGCATGTATTGTACTGAAACTGTACACAAGGGTTCCTAATCATCAGACCTAATAAAATAACCTAGTGAGGTAACTCTTGACTGTATGAAGGTCAAATTATGGCCCTTTTCTAAGAGTTTTGTGTGCAACTAACTGTCTAGCTGAATCTCAATAACAGTTGTAATAAAATAACTCGGTTACATTAGTCTGGCCAAGTGTTGGCTTTTGTTTGATTTAGAAACTTTCACATTGTCAATAGTGTTGTCTTATGCAAAGCCCTTGCTTTAATATTTTTTTTACCTACAGTTACATATGTTTTTAATATCTTTTTTGAGTCTCCCTCCATACTTTGGACAACTCCACCTTACCCATTTCCAAAGTAACTGCTGTTTTTAATGCCTTTTATACCTGCCTTATCCCATTCTGCTTTCAAATGGTCTGCACTGTTCGCTATTCAGTCAGTAAATTTTCATTGAAAACCCCTTCGAATAATAAATGGTATTGACCAAATTGAATGATGGAGCAGTCCATTTTAGAAATTTAACAGGCTAAAGGTTAAATTATTTATTATATTTTCAGATGATAGATATCATGTCTGCTTGGAGAGTACTGGAGGCTCAGCTGATAACTGACAAAAGGTATATAAGCTGATACATGTATACCTGCCTTAAGCAGCTACTTTTACCACTTCCTTTGACTGGCTGCTTAAGACAGGTTGGACTGTATATTACTGTGATATATTCACCATTAATTTGCAAGTTTTATATTTACATAAATACTTTGATTGTTAGGTGGATACTAGTAATTATGATTGTGAATCATTATGTACTACTATCTTAATGTGATTGTTAGATGCTAGTATTGTGATGGTGAATCGTTCAGAGGTTGCTGCTCAAGAGAGGACACTCCTAGGAAAATTGAAGTGCATTACTTCTGCAGAGATTATTGCTCTGGTTGAGGAAACTGCTAGGATAATTTTAGTGCTTTTGTTCTACAAAGGTGGTTGCTCAGGAGAGGACACTGTTAGGAAAATTGAAGTATGTTAGTTGTACAGAGGTTGTTGCTCAGGAGAGGACACTGTTAGGAAAATTGAAGTATGTTAGTCGTACAAAGGTTGTTTCTTTGGAGAGTACACTGCTAGGAAAATTGAAGTATGTTAGTTGTACAGAGGTTGTTGCTCAGGAGAGGACACTGTTAGTAAAATTGAAGTATGTTAGTCGTACAAAGGTTGTTTCTTTGGAGAGTACACTGCTAGGAAAATTGAAGTATGTTAGTCGTACAAAGGTTGTTGCTCTGGAGAGGACACTGTTAGGAAAATTGAAGTATGTTAGTTGTACGCAGGTGGTTGCTCAAGAGAGGACACTGTTAGGAAAATTGAAGTATGTTAGTTGTACGCAGGTGGTTGCTCAGGAGAGGACACTGTTAGGAAAATTGGAGTATGTTAGTTGTACAGAGGTTGTTGCTCTGGAGAGGACACTGTTACAAAAATTGAAGTATGTTAGTTTTACAGAGGTTGTTGCTAAGGAGAGGAAGTCTGCTAGGGAAATTGAAGTATGTTTGTCGTACAGAGGTTGTTGCTTAGGAGAGGACACTGTTAGTAAAATTGAAGTATGTTAGTTGTACAGAGGTTATTGCTCACTGTTAGTAAAATTAGAGGACAGTCTGCTAGGGAAATTGAAGTATGTTTGTCGTACAGAGGTTGTTGCTCTGGAGAGGACACTGTTAGGAAAATTGAAGTATGTTAGTCGTACAAAGGTTGTTTCTTTGGAGAGTACACTGCTAGGAAAATTGAAGTATGTTAGTTGTACAGAGGTTGTTGCTCAGGAGAGGACACTGCTAGGAAAATTGAAGTTAGTTAGTTGTACAGAGGTTGTTGCTCAGGAGAGGACACTATTAGTAAAATTGAAGTATGTTAGTTGTACAGAGGTTGTTGCTCAGGAGAGGACACTATTAGTAAAATTGAAGTATGTTAGTTGTACAGAGGTTGTTGCTCTAAAGAGGACACTATTAGTAAAATTGAAGTATGTTAGTTGTACAGATGTTGTTGCTCTGGAGAGGACACTGTAAGGAAAATTGAAGAATGTTAGTTTGACAGAGATCTTTGCTCTGGAGAGGACACTGTTAGTAAAATTGAAGTATGTTAGTCGTACAAAGGTTGTTTCTTTGGAGAGTACACTGTTCGGAAAATTGAAGTATGTTAGTCGTACAGAGGTTGTTGCTCTGGAGAGGACACTGTTAGTAAAATTGAAGTATGTTAGTCGTACAAAGGTTGTTTCTCTGGAGAGTACACTGTTAGGAAAATTGAAGTATGTTAGTCGAACAGAGGTTGTTGCTCTGGAGAGGACACTGTTAGTAAAATTGAAGTATGTTAGTCGTACAAAGGCTGTTTCTTTGGAGAGTACACTGTTAGGAAAATTGAAGTATGTTAGTCGTACAGAGGTTTTTGCTCTGGAGAGGACACTGTTAGTAAAATTGAAGTATGTTTGTTGTACAGATGTTGTTTCTTTGAAGAGGACACTGTTAGGAAAATTGAAGTATGTTAGTCATACAAAGGTTGTTTCTCTGGAGAGGACACTGTTAGGAAAATTGAAGTATGTTTGTTGTACAGATGTTGTTTCTTTGGAGAGGACACTGTTAGGAAAATTGAAGTATGTTAGTCATACAAAGGTTGTTTCTCTGGAGAGGACACTGTTAGGAAAATTGAAGTATGTTTGTTGTACAGATGTTGTTTCTTTGGAGAGGACACTGTTAGGAAAATTGAAGTATGTTAGTCATACAAAGGTTGTTTCTCTGGAGAGGACACTGTTAGGAAAATTGAAGTATGTTTGTTGTACAGATGTTGTTTCTTTGGAGAGGACACTGTTAGGAAAATTGAAGTATGTTAGTCGTCTGAAGGTTGTTGCTCTGGAGAGGACACTTTCAGGAAAATTGAAGTATGTTTGTCGTACAGAGGTTGTTGCTCTGGAGAGGACACTGTTAGGAAAATTGAAGTTAGTTAGTTGTACAGAGATCTTTGCTCTGGAGTGGACACTGTTAGGAAAATTGAAGTATGTTAGTCGTACAGAGGTTGTTGCTCTGGAGAGGACACTGTTAGGAAAATTGAAGTATGTTTGTCGTACAGAGGTTGTTGCTGTGGAGAGGACACTGTTAGGAAAATTGAAGTTAGTTAGTTGTACAGAGATCTTTGCTCTGGAGAGGACACTGTTAGGAAAATTGAAGTTAGTTAGTTGTACAGAGATCTTTGCTCTGGAGTGGACACTGTTAGGAAAATTGAAGTATGTTAGTCGTACAGAGGTTGTTGCTCTTGAGAGGACACTGTTAGGAAAATTGAAGTATGTTTGTTGTACAGATGTTGTTTCTTTGGAGAGGACACTGTTAGGAAAATTGAAGTATGTTAGTCGTCTGAAGGTTGTTGCTCTGGAGAGGACACTTTCAGGAAAATTGAAGTATGTTTGTCGTACAGAGGTTGTTGCTCTGGAGAGGACACTGTTAGGAAAATTGAAGTTAGTTAGTTGTACAGAGATCTTTGCTCTGGAGTGGACACTGTTAGGAAAATTGAAGTATGTTAGTCGTACAGAGGTTGTTGCTCTGGAGAGGACACTGTTAGGAAAATTGAAGTATGTTTGTCGTACAGAGGTTGTTGCTCTGGAGAGGACACTGTTAGGAAAATTGAAGTTAGTTAGTTGTACAGAGATCTTTGCTCTGGAGTGGACACTGTTAGGAAAATTGAAGTTAGTTAGTTGTACAGAGATCTTTGCTCTGGAGTGGACACTGTTAACAAAATTGAAGTATGTTAGTCGTACAGAGGTTGTTGCTCTTGAGAGGACACTGTTAGGAAAATTGAAGTATGTTTGTCGTACAGAGGTTGTTTCTCTGGAGAGGACACTGTTAGGAAAATTGAAGTTAGTTAGTTGTACAGAGATCTTTGCTCTGGAGTGGACACTGTTAGGAAAATTGAAGTATGTAAGTTGTACAGAGATCTTTGCTCTGGAGTGGACACTGTTAGGAAAATTGAAGTATGTAAGTTGTACAGAGATCTTTGCTCTGGAGAGGACACTGTTAGGAAAATTGAAGAATGTTAGTTGTACAGAGATCGTTGCTCTGGAGAGGACACTGTTAGGAAAATTGAAGTACATTAGTTGTAAAGAGATTGTTGTTCTGGAGAAGACACTGTTAGGAAAATTGAAGTATGTCAGTTGTACTGAGGTTGTTTCTTAAGAAAGAACACTGCTAGGAAAATTGAAGTACGTTAGTTGTACAGAACACTGCTATGAAAATTGAAGTACGTTACTTGTACAGAGGCGTTAATTGTACAGAGGCTTTTGCTTAAGAAAGAACATAGCTAGGAAAACTGAAGTATGTTACTTGTACAGAGGCTTTTGCTTAAGAAAAGACACTGCTAGGAAAATTGAAGTACGTTAGTTGTACAGAGGCTTTTGCTTAAGAAATGACACTGCTAGGAAAACTGAAGTACTTTAGTTGTACAGAGGCTTTTGCTTAAGAAAGACAATGCTAGGAAAACTGAAGTATGTTAGTTGTACAGAGGCTTTTGCTTAAGAAAAGACACTGCTAGGAAAACTGAAGTATGTTAGTTGTACAGAGGCTTTTGCTTAAGAAAAGACACTGCTAGGAAAACTGAAATAGGTTACTTGTACAGAGGCTTTTGCTTAAGAAAGAACACTGCTAGGAACTAGGAAAATTGAAGTACGTTAGTTGTACAGAGGCTTTTGCTTAAGAAAAGACACTGCTAGAGGCTTTTGCTTAAGAAAGAACACTGCTAGGAAAATTGAAGTATGTTAGTTGTACAGAGGCTTTTGCTTAAGAAAAGACACTGCTAGGAAAATTGAAGTACGTTAGTTGTACAGAGGCTTTTGCTTAAGAAAAGACACTGCTAGGAAAATTGAAGTATGTTCGTTGTACAGAGGCTTTTGCTTAAGAAAAAACACTGCTAGGAAAATTGAAGTACGTTAGTTGTACAGAGGCTATTGCTTAAGAAAAGACACTGCTAGAGGCTTTTGCTTAAGAAAGAACACTGCTAGGAAAATTGAAGTATGTTAGTTGTACAGAGGCTTTTGCTTAAGAAAAGACACTGCTAGGAAAATTGAAGTGCGTTAGTTGTACAGAGGCTTTTGCTTTAGAAAAGAGACTGCTAGGAAAATTGAAGTACGTTAGTTGTACAGAGGCTTTTGCTTAAGAAAAGACACTGCTAGGAAAATTGAAGTACGTTACTTGTACAGAGGCTTTTGCTTAAGAAAAGACACTGCTAGGAAAACTGAAGTACGTTACTTGTACAGAGGCTTTTGCTTAAGAAAGAACACTGCTAGGAAAACTGAAGTACATTACTTGTACAGAGGCTTTTGCTTAAGAAAAGACACTGCTAGGAAAAGTGAAGTACGTTAGTTGTACAGAGGCTTTTGCTTAAGAAAGAACACTGCTAGGAAAATTGAAGTACGTTAGTTGTACAGAGGCTTTTGCTTAAGAAAGAACACTGCTAGGAAAATTGAAGTACGTTAGTTGTACAGAGGCTTTTGCTTAAGAAAAGACACTGCTAGGAAAATTGAAGTACGTTAGTTGTACAGAGGCTTTTGCTTAAGAAAGAGCACTGCTAGGAAAATTGAAGTACGTTAGTTGTACAGAGGCTTTTGCTTAAGAAAAGACACTGCTAGGAAAACTGAAGTACGTTACTTGTACAGAGGCTTTTGCTTAAGAAAGAACACTGCTAGGAAAACTGAAGTACGTTAGTTGTACAGAGGCTTTTGCTTAAGAAAAGACACTGCTAGGAAAACTGAAGTACGTTACTTGTACAGAGGCTTTTGCTTAAGAAAGAACACTGCTAGGAAAACTGAAGTACGTTACTTGTACAGAGGCTTTTGCTTAAGAAAAGACACTGCTAGGAAAACTGAAGTACGTTAGTTGTACAGAGGCTTTTGCTTAAGAAAGAACACTGCTAGGAAAACTGAAGTACGTTAGTTGTACAGAGGCTTTTGCTTAAGAAAAGACACTGCTATGAAGTACGTTAGTTGTACAGAGGCTTTTGCTTAAGAAAGAACACTGCTAGGAAAATTGAAGTACGTTAGTTGTACAGAGGCTTTTGCTTAAGAAACGACACTGCTAGGAAAATTGAAGTACATTAGTTGTACAGAGGCTTTTGCTTAAGAAAAAACACTGCTAGGAAAATTGAAGTACGTTAGTTGTGAGGAGTTTGTTGCTCTAGAGAGGTATATTTACAAAGTTTTCAAAAATTGTTGCTTTTTTTTAGCTCACCTGTCACATAGTGACAAGGTGAGCTTTTGTGATCACCCTTCGTCCATCGTCAGTCTGTCCATGCGTCAACAATTTTTTGTCTGCACAATAATGGTTTCAGTTATGATTTTATTTTAACCAAACTTGCACACAAATTGTATCACCATAAGATCTTGGTTCCTTTCTTGAACTGGCCAGATCCCATTATGGGTTCCAGAGTTATGGCCCCTGAAAGGGCCAAAATTAGCTGTTTTGACCTTGTCTGCACAATAGCAGCTTTATTTATGATTTGATTTTTACCAAACTTGCACACAACTTGTATTACCATAAGATCTTGGCTCCTTTCTTGAACTGGCCAGATTCCATTATGGGTTCCAGAGTTATAGCCCCTGAAAGGGCCAGAATTAGCTATTTTGACCTTGTCTGCACAATAGCAGCTTCATTTATGATTTGATTTTAACCAAACTTGCACACAACTTGTATCACCATAAGATCTCGGTTCCTTTCTTGAACCGGCCAGGTCCCATAATGGGTTCCAGAGTTATGGCCCCTGAAAGTGCCAAAATTAGCTATTTTGACCTTGTCTGCACAATAACAGCTTCATTTATGATTTGATTTTAATCAAACTTGCACACAACTTGTATCACCATAAGATCTCGGTTCCTTTCTTGAACTGGCCAGATTCCATGATGGGTTCCAGAGTGATGGCCCCTGATAGGGCCAGAATTAGCTATTTTGACCTTGTCTGCACAATAGCAGCTTCATTTATGATTTGAATTTAATCAAACTTGCACAAAACTTGTGTCACCATAAGATCTCGGTTCCTTTCTTGAACCGGCCAGATCCCTTAATGGGTTCCAGAGAAAATTAGCTATTTTGACCTTGTCTGCACAATAGCAGCTTCATTTATGATTTGATTTTAACCAAACTTGCACACAACTTGTATCACCATAAGATCTCGGTTCCTTTTTATACCCCCGAAGGGACGTATTATGTTATCGCCTTGGTGTCCATCTGTCTGTCTGTTGGTTAGCAATTTCCCTTCTGCTCTGTAACTCTTGAACCCCTTTGAAGGATTTCAAAGAAACCTGACACAAATGTTCACCTCATCGAAACGACGTGCAGAGCGCATGTTTCGGATGGCTCACTTCAAGGTCAAGGTCACGCTTAGGGGTCAAAGGTCATATGACTTTGTTTTGTGTGTATATTGCTCTGCATTTGCGTTGCATTGCAGTGCTCTTGTTTTTATTTGGTAGATCCTTCTTTTGTTCACTTACAATAATTTTTTTTTAAATTACTTTCCTTTTATGTTACTATAAATAGCTTATTTAGTAACTTTTTTATTATTGGCTGTAGGGAACAAGAGCTGTCGGAGGACAGCAACGCTCGACTATTCAACAGCCTTGTCAATTGAATGAATACAAAAGTTGAAAAAGGGGCATAATTTTGTAAAATGCAAAGTAGAGGTATTGAACCTCTGTACTGCATGTCATATCATGACAGTGAACAAGTTTATGAAGTTTCAATCCTTTCCAATTTGTGGATACTGAGATACCAGCTTACATACAAAAACTTAACAAAAAACTGCAAAGTCAAAGGGGCATAATTTTGTAAAAATGCCAAGTAGAGTTATGGGACCTTCACAGTGCATGTTAGATCATGACAGTGAACAAGTGTGTGAAGTTTCAATCCATTCCAATTAGTGGATACTGAGATATCAGATGACATACAAAAATTTAACCAAAAACTGCTAAGTCGAAAAAGGGGCATAATTTTGAAAAAAAAGAGAGTAGAGTTATGGGACTTGCTTAGTGCATGTCAGATCATGATAGTGAACAAGTATGTGAAGTTTCAATCCATTCCCATTAGTAAGTACTGAGATACCGGCTTACATACAAAACCTTAACCAAAAATTTCTAAGTCGAAAAAGGGGCATAATTTTGTAAAAAAGCAAAATAGAGTTATGGAACCTGTGCAATGTAGATCAGTTCATCACAGTGAATAAGTGTGTGAAGTTTCAATCCATTCCCACAAGTGGTTACTGAGTTACCAGCTTACATACAAAACCTTAACCAAAAATTTCTAAGTCGAAAAAGGGGCATAATTTTGTAAAAAAGCAAAAAGAGTAATGGAACCTGTGCAATGTAAGTCAGTTTGTCACAGTGAATAAGTGTGTGAAGTTTCAATCCATTCCCACAAGTGGTTACTGAGATACCAGCTTACATACAAAACCTTAACCAAATCGGGACGTGGACGCCGACGCCGACGCATGGGGAGTGCAATAGCTCACTATTCTATGAATAGTCGAGCTAAAAACCGAGACCACTTTTCTGTGGTACAACATGGATGGTACCTCCAATTTTTAGGTGTACAATGTATTTTGACATATCTGTACCTTGTAAGAATTTTTTTTCTTTTTGCTTAAATTTCTTCCCATAGAATGATTGCATATGGTCAAAGAAAAAGCTTGTTAACATTGAAGAGGCCACATTTATGACCCTATCTCCATGAAACTTGGTCAGAATGTTTATCTTGATGATTCTGAGGCCATGTTTAACAGATGAGGGAATTAGGGCCATCATGGCCCTCTTGTTTCAAAGAAAATGACTGCCATTTTAGAGAGGTTTTCAGAGTTGTTTGCTCTTCAAAGGTGTCACTACCAGACATTACACTGTAATGTGTTGATATTCCTCAGATATGAAATTTTTTTCAGAATGGTAATGTTAAATATGTTACATCTTTTGCTTGTTGGGTTGCCTGCTAGTTGTTTAAATTGTTCAACTTTATCTTTATTAGGGGCTGCCTTAGTTAATAAATAGAAAATCTTTTTTTTTTAAATTCCCGCTAAATGTATTTTCACCAGACTTGCTTTGTAGTATTCTTAATCATGTATTGACCTCTCTTACTTACAAATGCCTATAAACAACTTCTTCTCATGAATGGATTGACATACTTTAACCAGTTTTGGCTTGTTTCATCTTTTTATTTACTTCCCTCAATTTCTGTGAAGTGGTTTAGTTTAGGGTCTGCTTTAGCTAAAAATAAAAACCTTTAAACACCTCGCGAATCCCCCAAATGTTACCTTTCAGGGTGGTGTGTGTCATGACATATATTCAAGGTCAAACTTGAATGTACTTCTCTGACCTTGTTACCTAGCCTTTGAATATGTATACTGTTTGTTTCAGAGTTGTTGTCATAGTGAAGGTGTGTGAACTTCTTTCTCTGGTACCCAGCCTTCAAGTCAAAAGTGATGAGTATGAGGTAAGCAAATTTGGTTGGAAACTGCAAAGCTATAAAGGGGCAACAGCATTACAAATGAAGTCGGGTACCAATAACGAAAGTGTTGTTCTCTTGTCGGTCCATTATTCTGTCGGTGTATACACTAAATTTGTTTGACTCCAATAACTTTTAATTAGATTTTAACTAAACTTGATAGGATGCAAGATTGCATGTCGTTGTCATTGTCCTAGTTGTAAGACATCTGCCCAAGTTAATGCATTTTAATTTCAAATAGATAAAGTTTGTGAGAACAAAAGCTTTTGAGTTATAAAATGTGTCAGTGCTGAGCCTCGCAATACCCTATGCGTGTTTCCTGGCATATAGTGGAACTTGCGAAAACCGGACCTTCTAAAAACCGGAAACCTTTGTAAACCGCACGAAACTCAAAGTCCTGTTTTTTTTTGTTCTTATTTCTATATATTTTTAACTTCTGAAAACCAGAACTTCTAAATTCTGAAAACCGGACAATTTTTGAAGGACCGTTTATATATTAACAGTTAAGTTGACTTCCAAAAACCAAACAGCAAAATATTTGCCGAATTAAAAGTGTCACCTGTTAATCCAAAAACGCCCGTGGCAAGTTGTCAACATGTTCTTTTGTTTATCTGTTAGTGGTGCGCATTTATTTTGACACGCGCTATAATCACAAAGATACGGCACATAAAAATTAAAACTATTTTTCCTTGTACTGTATATATACATGTCTGATTTCTTGGTGAAATGTTCACTTAAATATTTTGGACATTTACAATAGTATACCTTATGCACATGATTAAGGCTCAACTGTTTGACCCGATCTTCAATTCTTAAAATACCAAACTTTTGAAAATGCAAATTTGTAAGCGAAGTCCTAGCAGACACATTTAACATAAATCTGACGACTTTATTCTGCGTAACCTGAAGCTTGGTTTTAAGGGTTTTACACAAACCATTATACCATGCAGAACAGGCATTATATAAGAGAACTTACACAGAGTTGTCCTCATGTTAAAATCTAAGACATTATTTTGTCTGTATAAAGAACTTAAGTCTTGAATTAACTTTCTTAATAATATCATTTGCACATGTGCTACTTGAGACATAGCCTGGCTCCCCGGCTGCATGGTTATTTTTTAGCTCATCTGATTTTTTGAAAAAAAATGATGAGTTATTGTCATCACTTGAGCGGTTGTCGGCGTCAGCGTCGGCATCTGCGTCGGCGTTGCCTGGTTAAGTTTTATGTTTAGGTTAGCTTTTCTCCTAAACTATCAAAGCTATTGCTTTGAAACTTGGAATACTTGTTCACCATCATAAGCTGACCCTGTATAGCAAGAAACATAACTCCATCTTGCTTTTTGCAAGATTTATGGCCCCTTTTGTACTTAGAAAATATCAGATTTCTTGGTTAAGTTTTATGTTTAGGTCAACTTTTCTCCTAAACTATCAAAGCTTTTGCTTTGAAACTTGGAATACTTGTTCACCATCATAAGCAGACCCTGTACATCAAGAAACATAACTCCATCTTGCTTTTTGCAAGAATTATTGCCCCTTTCGGACGTAGAAAATCAGTTTTCTTGGTTAAGTTTTATGTTTAGGTCAGCTTTTATCCTAAACTATCAAAGCTATTCCTTAAAACTTGCAACACTTGTTCACCATCATAAGCTGACCCTGTACAGCAAGAAACATAACTCCATCCTGCTTTTTGCAAGATTTATGGCCCTTTTGGACTTAGAAAATATCAGATTTCTTGGTTAAGTTTTATGTTTAGGTCAACTTTTTCTCTTAAACTATCAAGCTATTGCTTTAAAACTTGCAACTCTTGTTCACCATCATAAGCTGACCCTGTACATCAAGAAACATAACTCTATCCTGCTTTTTGCAATAATTATTGCCCCTTTTGGACTTAGAAAAATCATTTTCTTGGTTGAATATTATGTTTAAGTTTACTTTTCTCATAAACTATCAAAGCTATTGCTTTAAAACTTGCAACAGTTTTTCACCATCATAAGTGGACACTGTACATCAAGAAACATAACTCTATCCTGCTTTTTGCAAGAGCGATGGCCGTTTTTAGACTTAGAAAATCATGGGTAGGACAATATTTCTATTATACAAAAAAAATCAGATGAGCGTCAGCACCCGCAAGACGGTGCTCTTGTTTATATAAATACTGCAAGCAAAATAAGAAAATCCTAAGCCTCTAAAATAGCGCACAATTTATCTGATGGCTGAACCATACCTATGTTCAGTGCCAGGGGCAATAAAAAATGTCAATGTAGAAACAACCTGCTGGAGTTACTTCCCTCTTAATGGATAAACTTATGTATGTGTAAATAAGAACAAACACAGGGACGGGAGCCAGTCTACCTGAGACAGAGTATTGTCTAAAACATGACCTAAATACTTGACAGATTTCTGTGACTTAATTACACCACACAATTCCTCTACTTGTTTTAACTTTCTCTTACTCCCAAAGAGAATGCATTCTGTTTTCCCCAAATGTAGATTAATTATCGATAAGCCACTTATTGCAATTTTCTAGTTTCATGCCAAGTTTTTTACTAATTTCACTCAGATTTCTATTTGAAAAAATGATAGCACTATCATCAGCATACAATAGTAATTTACATTCATCATTATTACTGATTTTACAAATAATAGATTAATAAACAAAATGGAATACTGTCTTCTTAGCGCTCTTATAGTAGTGTATTTAAGCTGAGGGCATAAACTCAATGTCAAAAATTAAGGCAAATTTCATATAACAGTATGTCTTTTGACCCACAGTAGATACTTGAGTCTAAATTATAAATATACTACACTCAAACTTCATTAACTCAAACTTTCATAATTGGTACACCACCCTTCTCTCAAACTCATCGTCAGGTCCCGGAAAAATCCCTGTATAAGGAATTTTGTTCGATAACTTGAACAACCGATCACTCGAACAAATTTTGCTGGTTGAGTTTGCGTTAACGAAGTTCAACTGTATTAAATTTTTACTTGCAGGTGTTTCTATTAGAAAGTATGCGTAGATTATGGCTGTATACTCAGAGTAACAATGAGATGGTGATATCAGCTGCATACAAAGCTCTGTCTAAATACAACCACAAATACTTCAAAATATCTCATTTCCAGTACCAGGTAAATATACAGCTCTAAAAAGTTAGTATTTTTAGGGCACGGTGTGTATGCATATAAGATCCCTCTCTGTGGTAAATGAGAAAACGGATCCCTCTCTGTTTGTGCACAGGACCCTCTTTGTGGTAAACAATAAACTCTAACGTCAGGGAGCTCGGAAAATCGAAATTTTCGTCCTGAACACAGGTTTGTGAATAAAAACATATGAACCATGGGAAGACGTAGCTATATACCCTTGTTTTCTTATCGTTACATTTGTTTTATTAGTTGATACAAGTGGTTAAGGTCGCTGACTTCAAATCACTTGCCCCTCATCGATGTGGGTTCGAGCCTCACTCGGGGCGTTGAATTCTTCATGTGAGGAAGCCATCCAGCTGGCTTACGGAAGGTTGGTGATTCTACCCAGGTGCCCGCTCGTGATGAAATAATGCACGGAGGTCTTCCTCCACCATCAAAGCTGGAAGTCGCCATATGACCTGTAATGTGTCTGTACGACGTTAAATCCAACCAAGTTTAATCGAAGATGGAATGTAGATGGAGAGTACTGGCTCGGATGAACATCGTGCGATGTTTATGAAAAAAGCAAGCCATAGGGTATATAGCTAAGTCTTCCTGTGGTTCATATGTTTTTATGCACAAACCTGTGTTCAGGATGAAAATTTTGATTTTCCGAGCTCCCTGAAGGAATTCATTGTTTACCACATAGAAGGTCCTGTGCATGTACAGAGAGGGGTCCATTTTCTCATTTACCACAGAGCGGGATCGGATATGCATACAAACCGTGTAGGGAGACAATCAGAAAGAAAAGAAGAAGAATATTGGAATAACAGCTGTCTAACCTTTTTCACTAAGTCCTGTACTTTTGATAAAAATCTTTTTATTCCATACAAAACTTATCAGTGAGGTGGCTGACAGTCAGTTGTAGTTCTGAAACATCAAGTACTGTCGTGACCAAAACTTTGGAAGAAGCCAAGAGAGTTCACAAGGTCCAGATTCTTGTTTTCTTGAAGTAACAATAAAAGTGAATGCCTTGTTAATATTTCTGATTTTACATTATCACTTCCTACTCCTGTTTGTTGCAAGTTCATATGTCTCATTTGCAGACGTCATTCCTTTTGGCTTGCACGTGGTTACAGTTGACGCTCAAAATGTTGCTATGAGGGGCCCTTTGGTCCTTCATTCATAATTATATAAGGAAAGTTGCGGTATGACCTTACCTGTGATTTTAAACAAAGAAGAGAGATATCCTATGATCTATGTTACAGATTGTGAAAGAGTATGTAGATCAGGCAGAGGCAATCCTGGCACAGAATGAGAACGAAGAAGACACCATAGATTCTGTGATGCCATTTGTACCTGGCCTCTGCTACACTAGGCTGCTGTCACAATTGAATGATTCAACTTTAACAGGTTTTCCTCCTTACTGGATCATTTTATACCTTATACCCCCAATATCAATGAGCCACTTCTACAGTTTCATTTCAGTTCAAATGGAACTTGTTATATATCATCAGCATTGAAGCTTGTAATACATTATCAGCCTGAAACAGTCATGCACATATTTTTGGGACTTTCATGATTATTCCATATTAATTAAGTTATGCTTCTTTTTTTCACGTAACCATTTTACATCTACATCATGCAGTACCTTGTGTACTCAGTTTCTCCTAAAGTTTCCATCAAATTGAAATAGACGTCAACATGAAGTGGACATACGCTTATTGTTTTGTCAGTTGCGCCCTTTTGTAGACTCCCTACTTCATTATGTCAAGAATTTTTGTGAACCATGTCATACAATGTTGACATCATTCTTGTTGTCCGTAATGTTGCTTTTTGTGTGGACTGTGACTAAAGTACAGGTATAAAATGTGTTGAAACAGAAACAGTGTGTGACTGCTGTGTTGGTTTCTTATTCTGCATATCCATCTAGCAAAAAAAATATTGGATATCATTTAATTAACCATGGTCATAAGTTTTTCACTGACTGTGGCAGTTTTGTCAACTGCAAAACAAAAGTTAATTCCTTGCTAGGACAAGAAGAGTTTCGACTTCTTTCCACGAATGTCTCTTTACATTTATAATTGACCAGTTTTGAAAAGTTTAAAGTAATGCCATTATTTCCAGGGTTTCAAGATTTTTTGTCTGCTATGGTGGCACAGGAAGCTGACAATCTTCCCAGAGGTATATACTTCACATCACTACGACAACGAGGAGCTGTAACCAGTCAGGGCAAAGAAATGGCTAAGATTCCTAGTTTTGTCCAATCACAGTATGAGAAAACTAAACAACCGGGTTTGAGGCCAAATCTGGCAGGTAAGATACTGAATTTTCAACAACAGGTACAATGGTAATATGAAATATTTGGAATTTTGCTTTTTTTGTGGCTTACATAATAAACATAAGCTTGACTTATGTTCATTTCTGATTTTTGAAAATATGTAGTTAAGATTTTTAAAGAATTATTTAGGTTCATCTGTTGGCAGGCTGCTTTATTTTGTTGTAACACAAATTCAAAGGTTTGGTTCTTCATTCATTTATTAATTGACTTGATGGTAGTTACAGAAGTTTACGCAGTGTGAATCAGCTGTCCCTCACTGCTGCAGGCCCAGATCATATGGAAAGTCCATGCCAGTACAAAATTAGAGTATTATAGACAATCTCTTCTGTCAGAAATTTTTAGCTCGACTATTCGAAGAATAAGTAGAGCTATCCTACTCACCACGGCGTCGGCGTCGGCGTCGGCGTCACACCTTCGGTTAAGTTTTTCGTACCAATCCACATTTTGACAAAGTCTTTTGAGATAAAGCTTTGAAACTTTCAACACTTGTTTACCATCATCGTGGCCAATTATAGGCAAGAGCACATAACTCAGTCAAGGATTTTAGCTGAATTATGGCCCCTTTTGACTTAGAAATCATGGTTAAGTTTTTCGTACCAGTTCATATTTTGACAAAGTCTTTTGAGATAAAGCTTTGAAACTTTCAATACTTGTTTACCATTACCATGTCCAGTTATAGGCAAGAGTACATAACTCCATCAAGGATTTTGGCTGAATTATGGCCCTTTTTGACTTAGAAATCTGGGTTAATATTTCGTACCAGTTCATATTTTGACAAAGTCTTTTGAGATAAAGCTTTGAAACTTTAACACCTGTTTACCATCACCATGTCCAGTTATAGGCAAGAGTACATAACTCCATCAAGGATTTTGGCTGAATTATGGCCCCTTTTGACTAAGAAATCTTTGTTAAGTTTTTCGTACCAGTTAATATTTTTTGTAAAGTGTTTGACATATGGCTTTGAAACTTTTATCACTTGTTTAGTATAATAGTCTCTATCTGTAGGAAAGAGAACATAACTCTGTCATCTATTTTGGCTGAATTATGGTCCTTTTTGGATTTTGAAATTGGTTCTGTTTTTATACAAGTCCATGTTTTGTCAAAACTATTTGACATATGGCCTTTAAACTTTGAACACTTGTTTATCATTATGATTTCCATCTGTAGGCAAGAGTACATAACTATTTTGACTGAATTATGGCCCTTTTTGGACTTTGAAATTGGCTCATATATTGCCATTTAGTGCAAGACTTATCGAAATCAAAGTAATACAGGAACATTGTTTGTCTAATCTATTTATTCCTTTTGTCTGAATATCCGTGGAAATATTTTGACCCCATTCTTCAATCAATTCTTCGAATAGTCGAGCGCGCTGTCATCAGACAGCTCTTGTTTTTATTGGAAGCAGCCAAGGTTTAAATTGTCAGAGAAATATGGGAACTATTTGACAACTTCTCAACATAGATTATTGTGGCATCATCACATTGTGACATCTTCATGCAAATAATATATTGCGCTGGTAAAATGTGTACAATTTGGTTAAAACCATTGAAAATCATAAAATTAGAAAAAAATTGCTTTTTGTGAAAGATCGAAATATATTTTACGCCATTCATGAAAATGCTGCATATGGTGTTCATTTGATGAAATACATTTCAAATTTATATAAATATCCTCTATATCATTTCCTACAGAATAAACAACAATAAGCATCTTTCATTCTTTACAGTGGCATTACTGTTTAGCTATGACCCTCAAGTAGAGGTGGGGCGTGATGGGAGACCAAGAAAACACTATGTTATATCACATGGCAAGAATTACCAGCAGACGTTCAATACGTTGCTGCAAGATGTACCTGTACAGCCGTCAGAATGGTACCGCACCTCGCGTATGGGGAAGGCTTGGATGGCATTTGTAGACAGACTGTTTGCAGCAATGTTACAGGTATAATCCCTCAGACAAGGAAAGCTCCTGTATATTGAAATTTGGTTATGATTCTTTGTTGTATAATAACTGGAGGGATCAAATTAGATGCATGCTTACCATGATAGTAATGATCAGTATTTTAAAGCTTTCAGTTCAGAAATAAAAATCTGACATACCTGCAGTGTTTTGCAAATTTACACTATGTGTATATGTTATCCATTATTAAATGCAAGACTATTTTATCAAAGAAATATTTATCAGTTCCTTTAGTAAGTATTTAGTTTAATCCCTCTAACTTTCACCTGGATTTTGGGCTAAAATCATAGGTGCGTATTACATACAGGTGCGCATTATACATGGGTATCTACGGTGTAAAAATGGAACTGATGTTTGCATGTGAAATAGTTCTAAACAATGTCAAAAAGCAGCTTCAGAATTGGGGTTCTATATAATTGTGGACAAATACTTCAGAATCAAGTAGGTCTATCTAATTAATTGAGCATATGGTAGAGCAAACGTAGATTTACAAACTGAAAACTGAATTGTTTGAAAAATTTCAAATGATAGATCTTTTGTCGTCCCTCATATGCCTGCCTCCTCAATTGTGTTCCAAGTTTTTGTATGTAAGCTGATATCTCAGTAACCACTTGTAGAAACAGATTGAAATGCAACACGCTTGTTCACTGTGATGGTCTGATATGCACTGCATAGGTGCCATAACTGTTTTGTATTTTTAGCACCTTTAATTTTTCAAAAAAATCCACGAGGTATTCATAATTTGAGCCATGCCATGGGAAAACCAACATAGTGGCTTTGCGACCAGCATGGATCCAGACCAGCCTGCGCATCCGCACAGTCTGGTCAGGATCCATGCTGTTCACTTTTAAAGCCTACTGCAATTAGAGAAACCATTAGCGAACAGCATGGATCCTGACCAGACTGCGCGGATGCGCAGGCAGGTCTGGATCCTTGCTGGTCGCATACCCACTATGTTGGTTTTCCCATGGCGCGGCTCATTTTAACATGTCCAAAACATTGCGGAGTGATACTTTTTTCACTTGGGTATTGAGTACATTTTACTCGGACTTTATCATAGACTCCCTGTGTAAAATCTCAAACTTTTAACTAATATAAAGGTATTAAATCAATACAATATTTCAATGAAACTTCACAGTTTTGTTGTTTGTAGCATCATCTGGGGCATGTGCAGTGAAAAATCTTAATTTGATTTCTAAAATTGTGTGATATTTATTTCTAAAGTCACTATATGTTCATTATAAATATAGAAACTGGCAGGTACTCAAAAATGCAGCTCTCTGATCGGTCAGTTAGAACCCCTAATGTAATATGATGTCATGATAAAGTTCTGAGTTGTCATCACTTGATGTCAACCTTGGTTAAAAATTTTGTTTAGGTGGACCTTTTCTCAAAAACTATAAGAGCTACAGCTTTGAAACTTTGCACACACACTTGTTTATCATCATTATGTTACTATATAGGCCAAGAACCATAACTCTGATAAGCATTTTGTCAGAATTATGGCCGTTTTTGTACTTAGAAAAATTTGAATTTCTTGGTTAAAATTTTGTTTAGCTCCACTTCACTTTAATACTAGCTTTGAAACTTTCATCATTGGATGAGTAAGTAGGCCAAGAGCCATAAGTCTGATATGCTTTTTGTCTGAATTATGGCCCTTTATATAGTCGTCCGCAGTATTCTCGCGTCATTGGTAATTTCGCATTATTTCCGTTTTGCACTGCAGCGCCATCTTGACAGTGTTTACAAACAACCTACTTTAATTTTCAGTTCAAAGTTTAATCAGTTTATTCAGAATGCATAAAATTTTGGTGAGTTAAATTTCAAAATAGTTGAAATACTTAAATTTCTATCCAATTAAACTCAAATCCTGTATTTTGCACTTGTTAACATTGTTTTTGCCACTGTTTTGTTTATGTCGTCTGTTTTAAATAGATCCGATTCGGATGAACGATGATCCAACAATGCCTCGCTTCCCTTTATGGCTTGGTACCATAATTTCCGAAACAGACTGGATTTAGTGGTCACATACAAAGGTTCAAGGTCAGGGTTCTGAGAAGGGCCAGCTCTTTCAGGGGTTCATGCTGTCAAAATGAGTAACTTGTTAAGTACTGGGTGTGGAACATTTCGCATAATTTTACCGATTTTGTTATAATTAGACTGTTATTATTACAAACAGACACAGAATTCCTTAGTGTACCGGAAATAAACAAATATCGTGGTATGTAACCTGACAATAATTCTACAACTACAACAACAACATCTTTAACGCGAAAATACCAAGGACATACAAAATCAAAATGGTAGAAAGTGTATATGTTGACACATGATTGTTGGGAGTAATTTAGTTATATTTTATGTCAAAACTTTTATGTTTTGATAGTTAATGAATTATTTTAAATTATTTATTAAACAAAATAACTGTTATATTTCTATTTGCTTGCTTATTGTATTTAGTGTCACTAGTACCGCGAGAATATAGGAAAACAGGCTATATAAAAAATTTGAATTTCTTTTTATTAAGGTCTTTTCTTGATTTCTATAAGAGCTATAGCTTTGAAACTTTGTACACTTATTTATTATCCCCCAACGAAGTCGGAGGATATTGTTTTGACATTGTCCGTCTTTCTGTCGGTCCGGAGCCTTATCTAGAAAGTGGTTGGGAATATTTAAATAAAACTTCATATACATGTTCACCTCTATGAGATTATGCGGCCTGTCAAGTTTCAGTCAGATTGCCCAAGTAACACCAGTTATGGCCCTTAGAAGTTTCTAGTGTTAACTATAGGGTACTATAAATATGGCAATTTCTGCATCATA
Source organism: Mercenaria mercenaria (assembly GCF_021730395.1). Classification (NCBI taxonomy): domain Eukaryota; kingdom Metazoa; phylum Mollusca; class Bivalvia; order Venerida; family Veneridae; genus Mercenaria; species Mercenaria mercenaria. Next base: position 69,712,471 of record NC_069368.1, on the reverse strand, counting down.
ACTTAAGTGTTCACCATAATGAGATGACATGTCATGTGCAAGACCCAGACCCCTAGAGCCAAGGTCAAGGTCACAGTTAGAGGTCAAAGATTCTCAGTGTCTGTTTCGTGTCCGGTCCATAACTACCATCCATGAAGGGATTTTGAAATAACTTGGCATAAATGTTTACCATAATGAGAAAATGTGTCATGCGCAGGTTAACAGGGTCAGTTTCGTGTCAAGTTCATAACTCTGCCATTCATCAAGGGATTTTGAAATTACTTGGCATAAATGTTCCCTATAATGAGATGACGTGTCATGCACAAGATCTGGACCTCTAGCTCTAAGGTCAAGGTCACATTTAGAGGTTAAAGGTTAACATGGTCTGTTTCTGGTCTGGTCAATAAACTCTGCCATCGATGAAGGGATTTTAAAATTACTTGGCATAAATGCTCAGGTGTATTTGTCACTAATAGTGACAGCTCTTGTTTAACATATTGCCCAGCACTTGCAGACAAGCATTGGCACCTGCAGGTGGTGCTCTTATTACAAGATTATAGGCAACAGGTGGAGAGGTCATTAAATGAGTTTCATGATTTAAACATCACTGTACTTTTGATTTTGAAAGTGAAATTTCCACCATTCTTCACTTAAATCGTTGCATAAGCAGCCCTGGAAAGAAAACTCTAGTTAAATAGAAACAATGCTTTTTTATTTCTAAATCGGATTATTTTCAATTCAGATAAGAAGAGCAAAAAAGGAGATTACCTTTTGATCGTTTTAAATTTCAGGCAAGAAAGGCAGAGATAGACTTACAGTTGAACAGAGATTTCATTGATGAGAATGAAGCTGAGGAAAAGAAAGCCTCTGCTTGGCTGTGGTAAGTGTCCTATTATTAACCAGACTGTTAAGTTTGAACTTTCTCAAGTTTTTCATTTGATTCTGTCATTTTCCTGCATTTTCATGAAAAAGCACTACTAGCCTTAATTTGTGAGTTCACAAAGTTCAAAGGATCACTGATAAGTTACTTTTTAGCATCAATACATGAGAAGCAATCTGAATCGGACTTGGGCACAACATATATTTCTAGACATTCTTAGCAATATTGTATTATGGGTAAATTAAGACTTCAGGGTCAAGAGTTATGGCCGTTGAATTATAAAAATGCCATATTTAACCATGTGTATACCTTCATTTCCTCACCATTATTAATATGTAAACAGAATATGTATGTCAGACCTTAAAAGCTTGGTCAAGTTGGATTATTGATTAGGTGAGACCAGTTACAAGATTCAAAATTATTATTTTTTGGTTATCTCATGTTGTTGGCCCTTGATTTATGTTATATTTCACAATGTTTACTCTCTTAGCACCTTCATTCCTTCACTACTGTTTGATGCACCTTTTCCATAAGGTTTTTCCCTGATCTGTTTAAATATAAAACAATACTATTAATGTTTAAGAAATCATTCTCATCCGTCACCCTGCTAAATTTCTATAATGAACTTGTCCATCTTTCAATTTGGACAGTACCATTAACTGTTAAAAGGGGTGCATACCAAAAAGGTACTGACTGAATGGCGAACAGTGCAGGTCATGATCAGAGTGCACGGATGTGCAGGCTGATCATAATCTGCACTGATCGCAAAGGCAGAATCAGCAGTGTTCAGTATGATAAGGGTTGAGAACTCCAAGGTACTGTAACTGACTGGAGACAAGGAAATTAAAGTTTTCCGGCCATATTTTCAAACTGTAAGGGAATAGGTATTTACGAGGATGGCAGACTCTCAACCAAAGTAACCTTGACAGAGGTTCCAGATGTAATGGACCAGGAATTTTTATGTTGACAACAGGCTATCAAGTAAATCAGTCAAGCTATAACAAACTATATGTAAAAAATGTAACAAACTAGGAATTACAGAGACGGTACACTTGATCTGCCAGATCATGACGGCAGAGTTCAAGATTCTCCAACAAGTGGCGTGGAAACAAGCCTATATGGAAGAACTAGATGTACAAATGTAATACCATTGGTCGTATCAAATTGTCAGTATTTAAGATATTTTAATATTTGAAAAAGATCCTACCAATACCCTGGAAGACCTTTAGAATGGTGTACCATTATAGTTTACATTTAAATCTTGCAGAATCTCTGTCCTTGAAAAGCCTTGTCATAGATAAGGCAGATAAGACATTAATTAATTTTTTTTAAGAAATTTATTAACAAAAACATTATAAGAAAATTAATTTTCTGATCAAAAAAGGGATTTTAAATTTTGTGTCTAGGTAGGTATTGCTTGTGAGAAGACTGGAAGAAGCAACTTCTTCAAGTTCAAGCTTAAATTAACACCAGTTGTGGAAAACATACCCACACAGCCATAGAATTGTGAAGAGTGGTACTTTGATCACATAACTAAAAAATACATGTACTGTTTGTTTACCACAAGTATGTAACAATTGTTAAAATATACCTTTGCATTGGTATGCTTCGAAATTCTGTCAGATTTTGTAAGCTCACCAGAGCACAGAGTCTGGCGTCCATCCGGCGTCTGTCCACACTTTCTTTTAAGCTACATCTTCTCCTAAACCACCAGGCCAGTTTTGATGAAACTTCACAGGTATGTTCCATGGATGGTCTTCTTTAAAAATTATTCAAAGAATTGAATTCCATACAGAACTGCCATGGCAACCAAAAGGAAAAACTTAAAAAATCTTCTTGTCCAAAACCACAGGTCCTAGGGCTTTGATATTTGGTTTGTAGCATCATCTAGTGGTCCTCTACCAAGATTGTTCAAATTATCCCCCTAGGGTCAAATATGGCCCCACCCTGGGGGTCACATTGTTTACATAGACTTATATAGGGAAGAACTTTGAAAATCTTCTTATCCAAAAGCACAGCTCTTAGGGCTTTGATATTTGGTATGTACATCATCTAGTGGGTCTCTACTAAGATTGTTCAAATTATCCCCCTAGGGTCGAATATGGCCCAGCCCAGGGGGTCCCAAGTTTTATATAGACTTATATAGGAAAAAAACATTAAAAATCTTCTTGCCTGAAACTGCAAGGCTTAGGCTTTTGATATTTGGTATATTGCATTGCCTAGTGGTCCTCCACCAAAATTATTCAAATTATGCCCCTGGGGTAAAAAAAGGCCCTGCCCTAGGGGACCCAAGTTTTACATTGACTTATATAGAAAAAAGCTTTAAAATTCTTCTTGTCTGAAAGTTCGAGGCATTACCTAGTGGTTCTCTCACAAGATTGTTAAAATTATGCCCCTGGGGTGAAAAGAGGCCCAACCCCGGGGTCACTTGTTAAAGAATTATCTGATCATATTTCCTGGACTGTTTAATTTAAATTACCTGATGACCCCAAGTAGGGGTCACTTGACTGTGACCTTAACTACTTTCTCATTTTTTTTCGGCGAACGCCGTCTAAATTCGTTTTCGTTTCCTATGCCACGTGACTTCAGTTTGCAAATCAAACTACTTGATAACGCATTATAGATAATTTATCAAAATGGAAGATTTATGTAACACTCTGCCTGATTGGACGAGAGTGTCAATTTCTTTCACTCTGTTGATTGTGCTACGCTGAGTGAAATGTAGACAAAGCGTTTATCCCAAACGACGCTGTTCACAGTTTTAAAGCTTACTTTGGCTCAGTATATTTAGCAAGAATATTGATATATCTCAAAATGATAAGTAAGTGTTCAAATACCAACATATGTCAAATTAAAGAAAGAGCTGAATACGGTCTGCGTATCACATGAATAAGGGTGTGATAAGAGTCTTTTATGTAGAGAGCCCGCCCGCTTAGCTCAGAAGGTAAGAGCGTTGGTCTACGGATCGCGGGGTCGCGAGTTCGATCCTCGGGCGTGGCGTATGTTCTCCGTGACTATTTGATAAACGACATTGTGTCTGAAATCATTAGTCCTCCACCTCTGTTTCATGTGGGGAAGTTGGCAGTTACTTGCGGAGAACAGGTTTGTACTGGTACAGAATCCAGGAACACCTGTTAGGTTAACTGCCCGCCGTTACATGACTGAAATACTGTTGAAAAACGGCGCTAAACCCAAAACAAACAAACAAACTTTTATGTAGAGAAGTGCTTTTTAAAAGATTTTCCTTGCTACAATTGTCATCTGTATATGAAAAGGTTTCTTGCTTTTGTGACTTATTCAGATTGCATATTAAAATGCGTACTTGTTTGCTTTGTATATTTGTTATAAATTATTTAACTGATTTATTATATATGAATATTTTTCTTTAGTATGGTATGCAAATATTGAACTCAGTTGAAATCTGTTTTATTATATATATGCTATATAATGACTGAATCTCATTACACTGAAACAAAGGTACGCTGCATACAGTTTATCTATGTGATATGACTACGGTCAAACTTTCCTTATGAAACAAAAATATTGAAATAATTACAGTTGTATGTTAGCTTGACCTTCACTTTTTTATAGGTGTGACGTCATTGTCCAAAGATTCATGAATAGCGAATATGCATTTGTTAAAGGGGGATCAGTTGGCCTATTTTAGAAATAAATAAAAATAATAAATAAAAATATCCTTTGATTTTTTTCTCATGTATTCTAATCAAACTTGATTTGTAGCATCTTTATTAGGCCCGCAGCCAACTTTGTTCAGCTGGGACATTTGACCCCTTTTAGGGGCTGCTAGAGCTATAGTATTGTCATACTTGGTTTGGAGCATCATTATAAGGTCCTCTTCCAAATTTATTTATATAGGAACTTGGGCCCTATTAGGGACCACTATAGCTAAAAGCAGATATGCCTTTCTTCGCATTAACCACTAAAATGTAATGGATTTTTATCAAACTCGATGTGTAACAATATCGTAAGGTCTCCTGCTATTTTGTTACAAATGGGGATAGGGACCAATTTAGCTAAAAATATGAACACGATTAATGACCTCGCTTCATGAATCTTCATCAAACTACTGCTGTCATTATTCGTCTATGGATAAACGAAACAAAATTGCAACCCTACGAAACATCTGCGAAAAATTAAAATAGAACCATTTAAATTGTTAAAGTGCGGTGTTTAGTTTTGCAATTTGAAAAATGTTAGATGAAAGATGAATGTTAGATGAAAAATTCATTAACTTCTTTCCTTATTACAATTCGCCGACCATCATTTTTAAAGATATTTCTTGTTTTAATATACAGCCTTGAAATGGATGATATGATATATACAGTTTTGCACACCAATCTTAAAACTGACTTTCAGTGACAATGACTGTGACTTACTGACCTACTTTCTTAATATTTTAGCATCGTTTGACATTTGAAACATGTAGCTCATATTACTCAGGTGAACATTCCAGGGTCATCATGACCCTCTTGTTCTGTGAGTCATCCCACATTTTTTTTGGACTGTGCTATATTACAACTACATCTGTACCTTGTGAACTGCACTACATTTTCAATCCAACTGAAATGAAAGTTGGAATGTGTCATCAACATGAAGTGGGCATGCACATATTTAAGGGTTTAAATGAAATTTGATACACAAAGTCAACATGAAGTGGACTGTGCATAGAATCAGGAGTTTTATGTCCAGTTTTCATTTTTTGAGTATTGTCCTTTTTTAGACTTATCCATATTACAACTACATCCATACCTCCTGTACTCAAATTCCCCTGTCTTTTCCATCCATTTCAAATGGAATTTTGTATCCATTTTCAATGTGGAGTAGAATGGACACTGTTTGGAACAAATCGTATATCTATAATTTAGTTTGCCCCATTATTGACTTGATATCTAATTCTGTCAAGCATTTTTTTTGGGGGGGGTGGGGGTGTGTGTGCATTTGTCATTTCGTTTTCATTCTTGGTTTGTTTGTTGTTGTTTTTTAGTTATATGGAAATTTACTTGACTGTGTAAGTTCATTTTATGCTAATTAAGATATACTGGAAGTTTCAAAGTTTCAGATGTATCAAACCATAAATGAAGTCAAACTTTTCCAAATTTTAAGGCTGAAAATGGCTGAAATATAATGTTAAGGTATTAGGCCCATAACAGAGTACCTCCTTTTTGAAGAGTATTCAATTCCTACAATAAACCTACTTTGACTGCAATTTTCATGGGGGCATAGGTTCAAGCCCCACTGGGACCATTTTTTTTTTTTCTTATTTTTCTTTTTTTGTAGTAACTTTTTACTTCTTTCAATACTTGTTATTGGTTCCATTGTACAAAAGTGTAAAAAAAATTTTTTGATAAGCGATTTCTTGCTGTTGAAAGTGAATTTACCTCTGAAACAGAAGGGGTAGAGTTAGACATCTTTAAAAATACTGAGTTACATGCGATAAAAGTTCTCTATTTTGCCTTCATTCTTTAGATTACATATTGTGGAAGAAATGTAGGGAGGTTTTACTTCTGCACCAAGGGTATTTTTGAATAAAGTGAGCAAAATTCAAAACAGACCCGCAGGATTTGATCTTAATTTTTCAATGTTGAAATTAGAATTCTGTCTCATTAAATCCCTTTACTTGAGAAAAAAATGATATTGACTGTTTTGTTTTAAGTTTTATAATTGTTTGCCAATAGTTTGATGTTTCTTTCATAAAAAATAATGGTATAATGAATTCTCTGCAAGCGTTTTGTTTGAAGGCTGCCACTTTGAAATTTGTCTCTACTTGAGCTTGAGGAAAAACGATAAATTACACAAAATTTATAAAAAACGGCACGGTAAAAGTTTTTAAAAATTTGCAACATAGTGCAAAGCACAGTCAACTGTAAGAATATACCAAGCAAATGCCATTTTTTAAACATCACTATTAGGGGCCTTATACCTTAAGATACTTAGAATGGCCCTTATCCATCCATCCAAATTTGTATTGTGCATTTCTCGAAAAGTATATGACACAGAGTCAACAAACTTCAAGGATTGTTATTCAGCTTTGGAAGTTGTGCACCTGGTGTTTTAATTGGGATCCCACACAGCCAGACCAGAGTTATGACCCTTGACTTAGTTTTTGACCCCACATGACCCAGATTTGAACTTGACCTAAAGATCATCAAGATTAATATTCTGACCAAGTTTCATTAAGATATGGTCATAAATGTGACCTCTAGAGTGTTAACTAGCTTTTCCTTTGATCTGACCTGGTGACCTAGTTTTTGACCCTGCATGACCCAGATTCAGACTGGACTTTATATAAAGATCATCAATATTAACATTCTGATCAAGATTCATGAAGATACAGTCTTAAATGTGGCCTCTACAGTGTTAACAAGCTTTTCCTTTGATTTGACCTGGTGACCTAGTTTTTGACCCCAGATGACCCAATATCGAACTCGTCCAAGATTTTATTGGACGAATTTGATATTCAAAGGAAAAGCTTGTTAACACTGTAGAGGCCACATTTAAGACTGTATTTTCATGAAACTTAGTCAGAATGTTAACCTTGATAATCTTTAGGTCAAGTTCAAATCTGTGTCATATGGGGTCAAAAACTAGGTCACCAGGTCAAATCAAAGGAAAAGTTAGTTAACACTCTAGAGGCCACATTTATGACCATATCTTAATGAATCTTGGTCAAAATGTTAATCTTGATGATCTTTAGGTCAATAGGTCAGGTGAGCGATACAGGGCCTTTATGGCCCTTTTGTTTTTAGAGTTATTACTTAACCGGACCAGAGTTATGGCCCTTGACTTTGTAAAATATATACAAAAAAGGCATAGAAGTTTGTGTCACACATATCTCAGTAAGTATTTGATCTAGGGTCATGAAATTGTGGACCTGTGATTTTTTCCAGATTCCTTTCTGTCAGACCAGATTTATGGCCCTTCAATGTCAAAAATATGCATAAAGTGCATACATGTTTGTGTTGTATGTATCTCAAAAAGTATTCGTATTAGAGTCAGTTGCACACCTGGTGTTCTGTTTGGGATTTCACTAAACCAGACGAGAGTTATGGTCATTGACATGAAAATACTTGTAAAATGCTTCAAACTTCGTGTTGCATATAATCTTAAAAAAAATAATTCATCTAGAATCATGCAACAATGTAGGAATATTATCCTGCATGACATTGTGGATTGGTGCACCAGAGATTTGTTCTTATTTCACTTTGCAAGACCAGAGTTCTGGTCTTTGACTTATTAAAAAAAATGGAAGTTTGTGTCCCATGTATCTCAGAATGTACTTGACCTCTAAGAGTCATGAAGCATTAGAGCATTGTTATTTATATAGCATTAGAAGTTGTGCATCCGATGTTCTCTGTGGGATTTATCTCAGCTAGGCCAGAGTTATGGTCCTTCACTTTGTGTAAAATATACATAAAGTTCTTAAAAGTTTGGGTTGCATATATCTTAAAAAATATTACACCAGAGTCATGAAAACATGTACAGTGACAGGAGTGGGGGGCACCTATGTCCTATGGACACTCATCTATCAAAAGTAAACGAGAAATCATAAAAGTTAATGGTATTGTCTTGTATTTAAAGAGTAATTAAAATAAAAAACTTCTAAAGTATTCTTTCTTTTGTCAAATGGCCCCCAGTAACAAGTTCTGCTGTCCCTCATTTATTAGCATAACTTGTATATGACTCATATTGAAAGGATGGGTGACTTTGATGTTACAGTGGCAACCAAGTAGTGTTAAAACAGTTCAAGTAAGTTGAGAGGAACTTCTAGTTGAGCTGACAACATTTTACATATGAGTTACATCTTGCACAGATTCACAATATATTTTGTACAAGCACAATACTTCCAGCAATACAAGAACCAGTTTTTCATGTCCCTCCAAGCAAGGTCTGTATATCCATTAGTCAGGTTGCAGCTGTGAGTTTGGCTACAGCTGTATGTTTGGCTACAGCTGTGACTTTGGCTATAGCTGTGACTTTGGCTGCAGCTGTGACTTTGGCTACAACTGTGAGTTTGGATGTAGCTTTAAGTTTGCTACAGCTTTGAGTAAAACTATGGCTCCGAGTTAAGCTACAGCTGTGAGTTCAGCTACAGCTGTGAGTTTGGCTGCATCTATGAGTTTGGCTACAGCTGTGAGTTTGGCTGCAGCTGTAAGTTTGGCTACAGCTGTGAGTTTGGCTGCATCAGATTCTATGAGTTTGGCTACAACTGTGAGTTTGGATGCAGCTGTGCGTTTGGCTACAGCTGCGAGTAAAGCTACAGCTGTGAGTTTGGCAACAGCTGTGAGTTTGGCTGTGGCTGTGAGTTAAGCTACAGCTGTAAGTTTGGCTATAGCCATGACTTTGGCTACAGCTGTGAGTTTGGCAACAGCTGTGAGTTAAGCTACAGCTGTGAGTTTGGCTACAGCTGTGAGTTTGGCTATAGCTGCGAGTTTGGCTACAGCTCTGAGTTTGGCTACAGCTCTGAGTTTGGCAACAACTGTGAGTTTGGCTATGGCTGTGAGTTAAGCTACAGCTGTGAGTTCGGCAATAGCTGTGAGTTTGGCTATGGCTGTGAGTTAAGCTACAGCTGTGAGTTTGACTACAGCTGTGAGTTTGGCTATAGCTGCGAGTTTGGCTACAGCTGCTGCTATTTTAAACAAGTTTTTATCTTGCTTATTCAAAGAATAGGTAGAGCTAGTGGACACACCCATTCATCAGCGTCAGCAAAATTATGCCCCTTTTTTAGCACATCTGATTTTTTGAGAAAAAAAATTATGAGTTATTGTCATCAATTGATCGTCGTCTGTGTTGGCATCAGCATTGTCTGGTTAAGTTTTATGTTTAGGTCAGCTTTTCTCCTAAACTATCAAAGCTATTGCTTTAAAACTTGCAAGGGGCCTCTGTGGCCGAGTGGTTAGGGTTGTTGACTTCAAACCATTTGCCCCTCATCGATGTGGGTTCGAAACCTCATTTGGGGCGTAGAATTCTTCACGTGAGGAAGCCATCCAGCTGGCTTACGGAAGGTCGGTGGTTCTACCCAGGTGCCCGCTCATGATGAAATTATGCACGGAGGGGCACCTGGGGTCTTCCTCCACCATTAAAGCTGGAAAGTCGCCATATGACCAAAAATTGTGTCGGTGCGACTTTAAACCCAACAAAATAAATAAATAAATAAAACTTGCAACACTTTTTCACCATCAATAGCTGACTCTGTACAGCAAGAAACATAACTCCATCTTGCTTTTTACAAGAATTATGGCCCCTTTTGGACTTAGAAAATATCAGATTTCTTGGTTAAATTTTATGTTTAGGTCAACTTTTCTCCTAAACTATCAAAGCTATTGCTTTAAAACTTACAACACTTGTTCACCATCAGAAGCTGACTCTGTACAGCAAGAAACATAACTCCATCTTGCTTCGTGACAGGTGAGCTATTGTGACCACTTGATGTCCTTCGTGCGTCATCCGTCAACAATTTCTAAAAAAATCTTCTTCTTGAAAACCACTGGGCAGAATTACACCAAACTTCACAGGAATGATCCTTGGATGGCCCCCTTTCAAAATTATTCAAAGAATTGAATTCCATGCAGAACTCTGGTTGCCATGGCAACCGAAAGGAAAAACTTTAAAAATCTTCTTGTCCAAAACCTGTGACAAGGCCTAGGGCTTTGATATCTGGTGTGTAGCATCATCTAGTGGTCCTTTACCAAAATTATTCAAATTATCCCCCTAGGATTAAATATGGCCCCGCCCCAGGGGTCACATGGTTTATATAGACTTATATAGGGAAAACTTTGAAAATCTTCTTGTACAAAACCACATGGCCTAGGGCTTTGATATTTGGTATGTAGCATCATCTAGTGGTCCTCTACCAAGATTGTTCAAATTATCCCCCAGGTTCAAATATGGCCCGCCCCGGGGGTCCCAAGTTTTACATAGACTTATATAGGAAAAAAAGTTTAAAAATCTTGTCTGAAACCACAACACTTAGACCTTTGATATTTGGTTTGTAGCATTGTCTTATGGTCCTGAACCAAAATTGTTGAAATTGTACCCCTTGGGTGAAAAGAGGCCCTGCCCTGGGGGTCCCAAGTTTTATATAGACTTATATAGGAAAAAGCTTTAAAAATCTTCTTGTCTGAAACCATATGACCTAGGCTTTTGATATTTGGTATGATGCATTGTCTAGTAGTCCTCTACCAAAATTATTAAAATTATGCCCCTGGGGTGAAAAGAGGCCCCGCCCTGGGGTCACTTTGTTATTATGTGAGTTATATAGGAAAATACTTAAAAAAATCATCTGATCCTATTTCCAAGACTGTTTAATCATAATTACCTGATGACCCCAAGTAATATGATGTCACTTGACTGTGACCTTGACCTACTGACCTACTTTCTTGTTTTTTAAGCTACAGCCTTGAAATTTTGATGTCATACACAGTTTTGCACACAAATCGTAAAACTGAATTTCATTGACCATGAATTTGACCTACTGACTTTTTTAATATTTTATCATCATTTTGACATTTGAAACATGTAGCTCATATTACTCAGGTGAGCGGTCCAGGGTCATCATGACCCTCTTGTTGTAAGAATTATGGCCCCTTTTGAACTTATAAAATCAGATTTCTTGGTTAAGTTTTGTGTTAAGGTCAGCTTTTCTCCGAAACTATCAAAGCTATTGCTTTTAAACTTGCAACACTTGTTCATCATCAAAAGCTGACTCTGTACAGCAAGAAACATAACTCCATCCTGCTTTTTGCAAGAATTATGGCCCCTTTTGGACTTAGAAAATATCATATTTCTTGGTTAAGTTCTGCGTTTAGGTCAACTTTTCTCCTTAACGTTCAAAGCTGTTGCTTTAAAACTTGAAGCAATTATTTGCCATTAAAAGCTGACTCTGCACAGCAAGTACCGTAACTCTACATTGCTTTTTGCAAGAATTATGGCCCCTTTTGGACTTAGAAAATCATAGGTAGGACAATATTTCTATTATACAGAGACAAAAAAATCAGATGAGCGTCTGCATCCGCAAGGTGGTGCTCCTGTTTTACTTATATTTGTTCATTTGACAAGGCTGGTAAAAGTCTAGTTTCGCTGTCCTCCGACAGCTCTTGTTTAAATAGGGAAATGAATACAGTGAAATCATTTAATTTGGTGGGTATGAAATTTTGTGGTTTTGGGTAAAATGGCAATTTCTTGGAGGTATGAATTTGTCGATTTCCGTTTAAGAGAACAGGAATTTTATTTGTTATTTGGGATTTAACCCTTATCATGCTGGACTTGATTGATTCTGCATTTGTGACCAGTGTAGATCATGATCAGCCTGCCCATCCATGCAGTCTGATCAAGATCTGCACTGTTTGCCATTCAGTCAGTATCTTTTTAGTAAGCACCCCTTTTAACAGTTAATGGTACTGTCCAAACTGAAAGATGGACTAGTTCATTATAGAAATTTAGCAGGGTAAGGGTTAATTTCATGGATTGATGCAACCACAAAAATTTGTCCCCAATGACCGAACAGTAACCTTTACTCGTGGGTCAAGCAGATATTGGGTAATCATATTTTTCAGGGTGAGAGATAGTATTGTTGAGGTCGTAAAGAAGTCAACAAGGTATGATTGTTTTCGCACATTTATCTCTGCATGTGTCTCAAATGCGAGAATAAGTTATACAAGAAAATTGTCAAATAATTTTTTTGGATAGGAGGTTTTATAATAAATCACTGAGTGTTTATTGTTTTGTCCAAAAGCACTTCTTCGGGTACTTTATATAAGCTATTACAGGCGTCGGAGACTATAACCAGTGTAATGCCATCATGGCCCCATGTTGGGTGCCAAATGTCCCAGGGTAAGAAAAATGTGTAGTCAGACCGGGCCTCGAACCCGGGGCCTCAGAATACAGTTCCGATGCTCTACCAACTGAGCTACCCGACAGCCTACACATTTTCTGCCCGTTTTAATATTCAAGTCCTATACCGTGACATAGTACTTCCAAGGCAAAATCACCGGCAAGTACTTCAGCCTGGTATTTTTGGATTCCAGATCAACAAATTAGCTTTGTTTCTAGCTAATTAACCTGTCCACAATGTGTTTAAGAAGATCTATTGTGATCCTCACTGTCCCGTTGTCTGTACATCCATCATCATTTTCTTAAAACAACAGATCCAATGAAAGCATTTATTAGAAATGGGTATGGGTGATCCTTGTAAAATTGGCGAGACAGTTCTGCTTGGTTCAAATATTTGAAAGATATCTGAAATATAGCTTTCACAGGTGCAACCCCTGACCAGCATGATTGGTCAGATTTTGAAATAATTTCCGTGTATTGTTCATTAGGTGACAATTTACTGGGAGTGTTTATAATATTTGGAAAACTAGGGTCATCATGACCCTCTTGCTTTCAATACCTTGGTTGATAAAGCATCAGAAAGGGTTATTTAAAAGCGTTCAAGTATCTTTCGGGTCAACCGATTTATAAGTAATCCCTGGGCCATTTATGCTGTTTCATGGATACATGTTTTATTTTGCTTTTCTTGTTCTGTTTGTATGTGTACACATATGTTAAGTGGAATCATAACCTCTGTATGATTTAAATTAACAGGAGCAATCCATCGGTCCAGTTTAATGCAGTTCTAGCTCTGTCAGGACTTGCACATAGCGTCCATAGGTACATGGCCAGTTTGGATGCAGATGAAAAGAAAAGTTTGGATGAGGTCTTGGAACACACGAGCCATTCTCATTGGCTGATAATGATGATTGACAGCTGCATGTCTTTGATTGATTTTACCTACACACCTAAGTCAGCATTGTTTGGATTGTGTCAACAGGTAGATATATGCTTAGTATCCCCTGCCAAAGGCAGAGGGATATAGTTGTGGCATCGTTTGTTCGTCTTTCCGTCCGTCCATCATATTTCATGTCCTGAGCATAAATATTAAAGATTTTGACTTTAAACTTGGCATATAGGTAGGTGGTGATGAGAGGATGTGCAGATGTGCTTCAACAGGCTCTGTAACAGGTATTCAAAAATTTAGAAAACTCAAATGGTCCGAAACAAAAGTACAGCCCTTTACACTTCAAATCAGCGCTCCCCCTGTCCACTGCATTATACATACACTACATATGTAAAACGTGTTAGTGTTGAGAAATTAGTGTGTAATGAATTAAAAATGATTTAACGGTCATCAGGAGTTATCATACAATTAAAAGGGTCGTTCAGTGTTATATCGTATTGTTACTTTGTTTAAATTTCAATATTTTTCTGAGAAAATATTTTGCAAGGATAGAATTGCTAAGGCATTGTTTTATTCGTATTGTGTCACCTAACATGTCTGAAAACACTCACATTCTTTTCTTTGATGCTTTTTCCTTATTAAAACTAGTCCAATAGTAAGGAAATTATAAAGAACAAAATTATTTATGTCAGTTTCCTGTTTAATTTTTGTTATGTAGATTCAAAGTTGCTCAGATACTTATCTGAATACAATTTGCTTCAAACATTTAGTCGAGCATCCTTCATGTAAAGATGGTTTGTACTAAAAACTTTGCTATTTTAGAGGATGGCACAGTATATTGGGGCATCTGTGTCCAGCGGACACAGTTGTAGTTTAAGATCATCAGATTTTGAAAAAAAATCTACGAGATATTTTGTCACTTGATCGGAGATGATTTCAGTATGCAAAATGATTAGTTCTTTACTCTGAAATAGGAACTTAGATTACATTTATAATTGTTACTCTTACAGAGCTATCATGAAAGGATATTGAACTTTCATTTCCTATCATTAATTAGATATATTGCTGTAAAGTATGTCTGGTGTTTTTATACCCCCACAAAATGAAGTTTGGGGGGGTATATAGGAGTGAGCTTGTCGGTCAGTCAGTCGGTTGGTCCGTTGGTTTTCATGTTTCCGGACGATAACTCATGAAAGGCTTGACCGATTTAAATAATTTTTGGTACAAGGTTGTAACATCACAAAATACAGGTCAAGTTCGACTTTGGGGTCTGTAGGTCAAAGGTCAAGGTCACAGTGACTCTGAATAGTTAAATGGTTACCGGATGATAACTTGAGAACGCTTGGGTCTAGGACATAATTTTTTGTACAGAGGTATAACATGATAAAATACAGGTCAAGTTCGACTTTCGGGTCAGTTGTTCAAAGGTCAAGGTCACAGTGATCCTGAACAGGAAAACAGTTTCCAGATGATAACTTGAGAACGCTTGGGCCTAGGATCATAAAATTTTGTACACAGGTGTAACATCATGAAATACAGGTCAAGTTCGACTTTGAGGTCAGTAGGTCAAAGGTCAAGGTCACAGTGACTCGGAACAGTTATATGGTTTCTGGTTGATAACTTGAGAACTCTTGGGTCTAGGATCATAATTTTTTGTACACGGATGTAACATGATAAAATACAAGTCAAGTTCGACTTTGAAGTTAGTAGGTCAAAGGTCAAGGTCACAATGACACGAAACAGTTAAACAGTTTCCGGATGATAACTTGAGAACGCTTGGGCCTAGGATCATGAAAATTGATAGGGAGTTTGGTTATGACCAGCTGATGACCCCTTATGATTTTGAGGTCAGTAGGTCACAGGTCAAGGTCACAGTGACCTGGAACATTTAAAATGGTTTTCGGACAATAACTTCAGAATACTTTGGACTAGGATCACGAAACTTCATAGTGAGGTTGGTCATGACCAGCAGATGACCCTTATTAATTTTGAGTTCCAAAGGTCAGAGTTACCCAGAACATTTAAACCTTTTCCGCTTGGGCTGAGGATCATGAAACTTCATAGGGAGGTTGATCATGACCAGTAGATGACCTGTATTGATTTTGAGGTCAGTAGGTCAAAGGTCAAGCAAGTTCTGCTTTAAAATTGGCTTAGTTTTGTGACAAGG
Source organism: Mercenaria mercenaria (assembly GCF_021730395.1). Lineage (NCBI taxonomy): Eukaryota > Metazoa > Mollusca > Bivalvia > Venerida > Veneridae > Mercenaria > Mercenaria mercenaria. The sequence goes on along the minus strand of NC_069368.1, from coordinate 69,696,709 downwards.
CTATAGTGTGGGGGTATAATTCGTCACCCATGTGACAACTCTAGTTTGCTTTGTTTGGTCTTGATTACTGATTTCATCATTTACACAGGAAATCTTTTTCCACATGATTGCATGGTTCACGTTGATAGTACTGAAGGACCACCTCAACTAAAATGATGCATGTAAAAGTTTTAAACCTATAACTGCCTTGGTAGCCTAGTGGTAGAGCGCCCGCTTCGAGTGTAAGGGGTCGTAGGTTTGATTCCTGGCCGCGTCATACCAAAGGCATAAAGAAATGGTACTAGTACTTCCTCATGTGGCACTTGGCATTAAGAGGATAGTGCTAGGACTGTTCGGCCCAGTGTAAGTATAATATGACTGGGTGGGGTATCAAAATTTCAAAAGTTTATTAGAAGTCAAGGCCCTTATGGTCATCTGACATAAACATAACATATCATACAACAACATGGCATATTAAACAAGATGTAATTATTGTGAACAACGTATGAGGAGGATGAGAAATGTTATTAAGGTACTGGACCCACAACCACAATTGGCAAACTATAAACCCTCTACATGATTAACTTTTACACCCAAACAATGCCAAGCCACCAAGGAGAACAAGCAATCGCTCGGTTGATTACGGGTCCATCACTCCAAAACTTGCAAATTATCTAAAACTAGACATTATGTTTTTACAAAAGACTGCCAATTTAAGTAATGTTGCAATCTTCACAATTCATAAGATTGGAGAATTTAAAAGCATTAGGATGTTTGAAGTAATAGTCATCAATATATTGTATTCTAACATTACTAAAGTAGGTGCAATTGAAGAGATAATGAAATTCATCACCTAACAAGTTATTATTACATAATTGACAGATTCTTTGTTCTCTAGCAATATTATAAAATCTTCCTTTTTCTATAGGTAGTTTATGATTCACAGTGTGACAGCAAGATCGATTGGCAGAAGTTTGAAATATTTTTCAAATGCAAATTCTTGTTTATACATTCTGTAATTCAAACATTTGCTAGAATTATTAACAATACTGTTCCAGTTTTGTATAAACTTGTTTTTAAGCCTGGAATTAACAATCCTTTTAAGTGAGCTGAATGATCTGTATCATGTCACATGTCTACCGCGTGATATTCCTGTGAGGCAGCACTATAAAGTTGGGCATTGTGCTCACTGCTACAAATAGACACAGTCGTTTTTATATGACTGAAAAATTGTTGAAAAAAGATGTTAAACCCCCGAACACAATTATCTGAAAATCCAGCCAGCTATCATTAGATATATAGAAACCTCAGTGATTTGTGTTTCTAATGGTCTTGAAAAAATGTGCATACAGATAAAAATCTTTGTTGGATAAAGTGTGTTGCTTGATTTGGAAACTTATCACAATACTTGCTGATCCATTAAATGTCAAAGGTACTGTTATTTCTTGATTCAGAAACTTATCACAATACTTGCTGATCTATTAAATGTCAAAGGTACTGTTATTTCTTGATTCAGAAACTTATCACAATACATGCTGATCCATTAATGTCAAAGGTACTGTTATTTCTTGACACTCATGGAGAGCACAGACTTACAGTGCGGCAAAAAGGTCAAGTACTCTATACTGGATGCACTTTAACCTTACATAATGTGGACAAATCAGTTCTATAACTGTGGAAATTTTGAAAACGTGTTAATAATTAATATACTTAGCTCTCCTGAGCACACAGTTGTGAAAGTCAGTGTTTGTGAACATTGTCAGGATGTTAAATAAAATCTTGCCTGAGGTTAATTTCCAGGGTCAGTTAAAAGGAAAACTGTAATGACACTCTGCTGCATTGCCCTGCATGTGTCTTCAGTCAGGAACAATTTGACAACTAGAAGTGACAATTTTAATGAAAATTGGTCAGTATGCTAGCCTCGGTAAAATCTTGCCTGGTGTCAAAAACTAGGTAAATGCTAGGTCAGTTATTGTTTATTATAGGATAACTGTGTTCATAGTCTACAAACCACACTTTCTACCTCATCTTATATAAAACTTTGTCAAAATATTTGTCTCTTTGATCTGAATGAGTTATTAAAGCCAAATCCAAGAGCTTCAAAATAAAGAGATTCTAATTTATTCATAAGTACTTTTCCTATACATTTCTAAGTATTTATTGTATATAACCAAATTATGAGTACTTTGAAAATTTTTGAAATCAGAATATAAAGCAGCTACTGTTACTTTGACAGGTGAATTTATATAAACATGGAAATTTAAGTTAATGTATATATACAGCTAAAATAAATGTGTTTAAGCCATCAAAGTACAAATAAGTGTCTATTAAAGGGAGATAATTAAAAATAACAAAACTATATAAAGGGGTAATCCAACATGTACATCAGCTTAGAAAGAGTTAATGAAAAATGGTTAAAACATTTCAAACAATGTAATCTGTAATTCAGCATGAAATTAATACATATTGATTTAAGAGTGCAAATTACACTGTTTAATAGTGTCTCCTAATTCAGTCACTTTTGCTACAAAAGGCCCCAAGTCTTTGCAATTGGCCACATGTTTGACAGAGTAAGAAGAAAACCTATGTATATAAGCGAATCATTTTCATTTATGCTTTTCAGACAATGCAATTAAATGGTAGCTTTTTTTTAAGAAACATGAAGGAATTTTTAATTAGTATTTAAAGACATGAAACTTTGGACCGTTTGAGTGAGGTATGGCAATAGCAATAATTATCGTGTACATGCTCTAAAATAGCAAAGAAAAACAAACAGAATTAATGACTGTAAGATACTGATAAATTGTAGTTCATTTGTTTTTACATTAAAAACTTTAAAATTGTTATTCATTTTTGTAAATTTATCGTTTTCTAGCATTTTAGTACCTTCGTTTCATTCTTTTGCCAAAACTCTGCCCTGTTTCCTCCACCAGGGATATACCTTTTTCTGAAAAATCCCCACTCTGAAAGATTACAAAATAAATGATTTGTACCTTTGATATACAGATATCCTGAGTTCGATTCTGTATTAGTAGGCGGCCCAATGGTCTAGTGGTAACATGCTTGATTGTCAGTGCGGAGGTCCGGGGTTCGAATCCTGGTCCAGGCACTGGAAATTTCTGAGATGCTCTTGAGTGTCTCCCACCTAACTAAGAGGCCTGTACTGGTTCCTCCCAGGAAAGACAGCTTCGCGTGTATCGGTGTTATACACTGGGCACGTTAAAGAACCAGACTGTCTATTCGCAAAGAACTAGGCTAAGTTAGCCGGACAGGTCTGTTTCTAAAAAGGATTTTTAGCTCGACTATTCGAAGAATAAGTAGAGCTATCCTACTCACCACGGCGTCGGCGTCGGTGTCGGCGTCGGCGTCACACCCTGGTTAAGTTTTTCGTACCAGGGCACATTTTGACAAAGTCTTTTGAGATAAAGCTTTGAAACTTTCAACACTTGTTTACCATCACCATGTCCAGTTATAGGCAAGAGTACATAACTCTGTCAAGCATTTTGACTGAATTATGGCCCCTTTTGACTTAGAAATCTTGGTTAAGTTTTTCGTACCAGTTCATATTTTGACAAAGTCTTTTGAGATAAAGCTTTGAAACTTTCAACACTTGTTTACCACCACCATGTTCAGTTGTAGGCAAGAGTACATAACTCCATCAAGCATTTTGGTTGAATTATGGCCCCTTTTTGACTTAGAAATCTTGGTTATGTTTTTCGTACCAGTCCACATTTTGACAAAGTCTTTTGAGATAAAGCTTTGAAACTTTCAACACTTGTTTACCATCACAATGTCCAGTTGTAGGCAAGAGTACATAACTCCATCAAGCATTTTGACTGAATTATGGCCCCTTTTGACTTAGAAATCTTGGTTAAGTTTTTCGTACGAGTTTATATTTTGTGTAAAGTGTTTGACATATGGCTTTGAAACTTTTATATCTTGTTCAGTATAATAGTCTTTATCAATAGGCAAGAGTATGTAACTCTCTCATCTTTTTTGGCTGAATTATGGCCCTTTTTGAACTTGGAAATTGGTTCTGTTTTGTAAATGTCCATGTTTTGTCAAGACTATTTGACATATGGCTTTTAAACTTTAAACACTTGTTTATCATTATGATTTCCATCTGTAGGCAAGAGTACATAACTCTGACAATTATTTTGACTGAATTATGGCCCTTTTTGGACTTTAAAATTTGTTCAGTTTTTCTTACAAGTCAGCGTTTTGTCAAAACTGTTTGAACTGTGGCTTTGAAACTTTTAACTCTAGTTTATCAACATGATTTCCATCTGTAGGCAAGAGTACATAACTCTGTCAACTATTTTGACTGAATTATGGCCCTTTTTGGACTTAGAAAATTATTTAGATTTTTCATATAAGTCCATGTTTTGCCTAACATATAACTTAACATATTTGCTATCATGGTCACACATTGCCATTTAGTGCAAGACTTATCGAAATCCACAAATACAGGAACATTTTTTGGTTAATCCATTTTTTTGTTTAGTCTGAAAATCTATGGAAATATTTTGACCCCATTCTTCAATCAATTCTTCGAATAGTCGAGCGCGCTGTCATCCGACAGCTCTTGTTCTATCTGTTCTGGAGGCTTTGTCTCACTTCTGTCCCTCTGGTCAGATTGCTCTGTGTCTGCACTAGTAGAAGATGAATTTGATGCCCTGTGTGGCTGCATTTGTGCTATGTAAAGCGCCTTTGAACGTGTTTATCACGAAATGGGCGCTATATAAATCCGGTAAAATAAATAAATAAATATATATATGCCAGATATGATAATGTTCCACATCAGTGTATACCTGGTGTTTACTGTTAGTGTCAAAGGAATTATGTATTATGGTCATTGCATCATTTACAATTATTTAAAATGTTAATATTATACATAAGCAGTATTTTACATCGTTTTTCATGCAATTTCAGCTCATTTTCACAAACAAGCAGTTGGCAGATTGAAATGCCCATATACAGACTTCCCTTAATGTATTGATAACTCCCCTATTGATACAACTTTAAGAAGGCCTAAGAAGGATCTATGATGTTTGTGTTTGAAAATCTGTGAAACTGGAAAAATCAAATTGGCAGGAAACAATTTCCTATTTCTGGCCAGATTTTTATGGTTAAGTTATTAAAACCTTTAGCCTTCTGGCGGCAAGTGGTTCTGCCTTTGCGACCAGTGCAGACCAAGATCAGACTTCATGTTGGTGCAGGCTGAAACTTCACAGACAGCCATCATACATTTTTGATTTCAAAAATCAGATGACAGTGCTTTTAGGGACATTAGCTGACAATCCAATAACTTGAACAGGTTTTCATGTATTTTATGATAAATTTGAAGATAAGAGTATTGTTTTATATATTCAAGCGTTCTGTGGACGACAGACTTCCAGCAAGTATATTAGCCCAGGCTGCAGCCATATTAGCACTGTGCCAGATAACATCTTTGATTGTAAACAGTTATGTTGGTATGTTGCACTTTGTTTTCTTACTTTAAAGCCTTCTGCTGTTGCATTTACTGTTAGTCATTCATTAGTCTATCCTTGTTGGTGGCCATTAGTTGATCCTCGTTGGTTACCATTACTCAGTCCTGATCTCAATTACCGTTAGTCTCTCCTTGTCAGTAGTTTATTAGTCCCCTTAGTTAACCAGAGTTATGACCCATGAATTATATGTTAATGTTACTTCTCCCATTGTAAGCACATACAAGGCCACATTTCTTGAGCTAAAGAATGTATGTAGCTACGTAATCTCCTCTTTAGAATGTCTGAAGAGCCTCATGAGCTGTCGTATAGGTTCACATGTATTCTGTGCTCGGCTTTGATGCCGTGAAAATAGTGTTATCCTTTCTTCACTTTTGCTATTTTCAGAACTTGTCTATCAACTTCTGGACTTATTGATACAGTGGTTACCGAGGCAACAGACTGATGAAGAATGTCCACCTGTCTTGTATTTCTTCCGTAGTTACAGTCTTGGAGTTATGCTTGAACAGCTTATTACATCAAACTTTACAGAAATTGCAGGTTCCAAAGTAAATATTTTCCCTTTCACTTTACTTACAGTGACTTACTAATGATATTTCATAAAGAGAATTATGAATGTGAACTTTCTATTGAGAAGCAAAGCTTGATCCTGTATTCCTGTGCCTACATTTTATTTTGAACCAGGATAATAAAAGTTCTTAATATTCAAGAACCGCATTCAAATTGAAGAAGACAGTATTGAGAGTATACTGAAAAGCACTGTTTGCCCAGGTCGCAAGTCCAAGGGATGAGCAGGAAGTTAGAAACCCATTTACCAACCCAAATTAAGGCAAGCTAACATAGGAAATTCAAGTTAATATGTTCTTTGTTTAAACATTATCATCAGAAGGAATTTTTATGAATGATAATTATACATTTGTCTTATTTTCAAAAAAGGTATTACAAATATGATATCTAAACTGTTGTTTCAGTTGTAAAAAGTGAGGCCTTTAGTCCTTAAGAGGTCAGTCCATTTCAGTTCTGGGTTAGATCAGGTTTTTCTTCCTTGATTTATTAAATGACTTGGGGCTCGGCGGGGGAGAGGGGTAGGGGTTGGGGCAGCTAGGGAGTGTTTCCCCAACATATGATGTCAGTTGTTTTTATAACTCGAGCAAAATTGGCAGTCAGAAGGATTAACAGTTATTACACATTGCATTCAGTTTTAAATGAAATTCTAATTCTATCTTGTTTTAACTAATAATTCTGATTTCAGGGTAGTTTAGCAGTATGGAAAGCCTTGGACAGTTTAGAAGAGAGTTGCCTGTCCCAGAATCAACACAGGTATGCGTCATCACTGTGTATTGAGCCTTGACTGCACATAGAAATATGGACTGTTTCTGGTTATGGAGTAGTTTAGTTATTATGTCTCCCACCACACGGTTGTGTGGGAGACATATTGATTTATTCCTGTCTGTCTGTCTGTCAGTCAGTCTCAGATCTTGTCCGCACTCTAAGTCAAACTTTTCTCATCCAATCTTCATCAAACTTGAACAAAATGTGTCTGCCAATAAGTCCTTGGCCAAGTCCAATAACTGAGTTATTATAGATTACATTTCCGCTTTTTATGAAAAGTGAAATGAAGAAACTCGTAAATAATTTGATTTGATAAGAAATTGCAATTATACACTTTGTCCAAGGTCAAGGTCATACAAATGTCATATAGCATAAATGTATGTCTGCTCCATATCTTCTGAACCTCAAGGAAGATTTTCATAAAACTAGCATCAAGTTTTTACCTCATCAAAAAGACATGCACAGAGAACAACTCAGGTCACTAGGTCCAATTTCAAGGTCACACTTATAAAAGGTCAAATTTCAAATAACTTAACTTCCTGTTGTTTCCATATTGTCTAAGCCGCTTGAAACATTTCATAAAACTAGCATCAGTTGTTTGCCTGATCAAGATGACAAGCTTAGCACATGACCAGGTAACTAAGGTCAAGGTTTCATGTGTAGGTCAAGGGTCAAACAGCTCATATTTGTGTTCACTGCATATCTTCTATTTCTCTGGAATGAATTTCATAGTGTCAAATGTTAAATCCAGTCAGCATGTACAGTGGACATCCCAGGTCATGAGGTCCAAGGTAAGATCACACTTAGAGGTCAAAGATCATATAGCATGTGTCTGCTCCATACTTTCTTAACCACTGGAAGGATTTTCATAAAACTAGCATCATTTGATAACTGCATCAAGATGACTTGAAGAGTATACATCCCAGGGCCCTCTTGAAGATTTAAGATCATCATCACAACATTTGACTTTCGGTGAATCAAAGCAGCATCTTTGGGTATTAATTGCCTTAATTGGTTTTTAAGTTATGTCTCCCACATGCAGTGTGCACATAACTTTGTCCATGCAACTCCTCAAACATGACTGGATGGATTTACACTAAACTTTACAAGAATGATTATTGCCAAGCTTAGTTATGCATATCTTTGGCATTTTCTGGTTCAGTGATTTTAACAGAGTTATGGCCTCTTGATTCATCAAGTTTTATGATGTTTTGGCCACTTCTCTTATATTATTAGGTAGTTTTCTGCCAAAACTTCACAAGACTGATTAATGCTAAGTCTCACTGTACATATTGTCAGCGTTTTCATGTTCAGTTATTTTCAGCACAGTTATTGCCTTTGACTTATCAAATTTTATGATGTTTTGACACTTCTCTTTTATCATTGCACAGAATTCCATCAGACCTTACAGGAGTTACCCGTATTAAGTCTCATTATGCATATTGTTGGTATGTTCCAGTTCAGTGATTTTCAGTGGAGTTATGGCCCTTATTTGTTGTATTTTACCTTGTCCAGGCAACTGCTTTGATACCACCAGGAAGAATTATGCCAGAATTCACAAAAGTGATTATTGACAAGCTTAGTTATGCATATTGTCTGCATGTTCTGGTTCCATGTTTTGTAGCAGAGAGTTATGGCTCTTGATTTAACCTCTCTTACATAATGGGGTAGATTTCCACCACACTTGACAGGAGTGTTCAGTGCCAAGTGTTGTTATGCATGTTATCAGCATGTTTCCTTCAGTGATTTTCAGGGGAGTTATTGCCCTTTTCTGTCAAGTTTTGTGATATTTTGGCAAGTACTCTTACACCATTGGGCTTACAGGAATTATCAGTGCCAAGCCTAGTTATACATATCATAGGCATGTTCCAGTTCAGTGATTTTCAGCAGAGTAATGGCCCTTGATTTGTCATATTTTACAATGTTTGCACTGCTGGCTGTATACAATTAGGCTGAATTTCACCAAACTTCACAAGTGATTAGTGTGAAGCTTAGCTGTACATATTGTCGTCATGTTCTTTTTAAATGATTTTTAGTGGAGTCGTGACCCTTGGTTTGTCAATTTTTTTTATCTGAGCTTCTTCTATACCACTGGTTGGAATTACACCAAACTTCACACAAGTTACCACTGCCAAGTCTAGTTGTGTATTTTGTTGGAATCTTCTGGTTCAGTGATTTTCCCTGTAGTTACGGTCCGTAATTTTTGGAATTTTACAATTTTTGCATGTTGAGCAGAATGTTTTTTGTGTGATTTTTTTTTTTAAAAACTACTTGTATCTGTTTTACAGGACTGGATCATTTTTAGGCTTGTCTGTCTGTTTGGGAGCACTTTGCCGTGATGGCAAAACAGAGTCCAGAGTGCACATGTCTGCTGTTCATACAAAACTGCAAGATGCTGTCAAAGTAACACAGGTGGATGATTCTAATTTGCAGGTATATGACCATTTATCAGTGCACTTAAATTTTGCCCATTTTGAGTATATGAAGATTTTGAACATTTTTGCTCACTTGAACCAAAGATTCAGGGTGAAGTCCTAGTAAAGGCCATGCATCAGATCTGTCATCCCTTTTTTCACATTTTACATAAGTATCTTCTACTCTGAAATTACTGGTTGGAATTACACCAAACTTGCTCTGCAGAATCCTGGTAAGGTCCTCTTCCAAGGTTATTCAAATTAGGTGCCCTTTAAGGTAACTTTTCCCTGTATGTATATAGTGGAAACATTAAAAACAGCAGACCCAATTTTAAATTTTTATGGCCCCGGCATCTACAGATGCGGGAGGCATATAGTGATTGTCCTGTTCGTTCGTTTGTTCGTCCATACGAGGTTAACCAAATTGGAATGTTTTGTCTAGCATCAATACCCCTTACAAGAATGACTTGATACTAATGCAGATGTAACCTGTGACCATTCCTCATCTTCAGACATCACCTGACCTCAGTTTGACCTTGACTTTGACCTCATTTTGGTTGCTTTATATGTTCCATCTCTTGGTTAACCTAATGGGACCGTTTCGTCTAGCATCAATACCACTTACAAGAATGAATTGATACTAATACAGATGTAACCTGTGACCATTCCTCATCTTCAAACATCACCTGACCTCAGTTTGACCTTGACCTCGTTTTGGACTTAGGTTGCTTTATATCGACAAGGATGCCACAGGGGGCATGAAGCGTTTATTGAACGCAGCTCCTTTACTCAAATGTCCCTTTGGTGACCTTTTATTTATCAAAAATGTGCTGTTTATAAAGACTACATGTCAAGCTTTGTTCCAATTTTGCCTTCAAATGGTCAAGGTCACAACAGGAAGTCAAACATTTAAGCCTTGGATTTTGTGACTGGTGCATGTTTTGGAAAACCATTTGCAATATTTGTGAATGTTCCACTCATTCAGATGATATACAGAAAACAGGTTCTTGCTTTGTTTCAGGTCCTTTGTACATGTATAGGTTTAGTGTGTGCAATGGGATATATGTCTAACATCCTTGACAAGAATTTCATTGATGAAACTGTTGCCATGATGCAGGGGCTCCAAGAAAACAATGCACAGGTATGGTACATAATATATTTTTATGCCTCCGAAGGGAGGCATATTAGTTTTCAACTGTCCGTCTGTTTGTTCGTCACAACGTTAACTTTTTGCATGAAGGCCAACGTTAACTTTTGCCTGAAGGCACTTTACTCGCGAACGACTGCACCCAGGACCTTCAAACTTCACGTGCTGATAGTACTTATTAAGTTCACGACCCCTACTGACATTGGGGTCACCAGGTCAAAGGTCAAGGTCACAGAGGCCAATGTTAACTTTTTTGCATGAAGGCACTTTACTTGTGAACCACTGCACCCAGGACCTTCAAACTTCACATGCTGATAGTACTTACTGGGTACACGACCCCTACTGACTGGGGTCACCAGATCAAAGGTCAAGGTCACAGGAGCCAATGTTAAATTTTTGCATGAAGGCACTTTACCTGCAACCTTCTGCACCTAGGACCTTTAAACATCACATGCTGATAGTACTTATTGAGTACACAACTCCTATTGACTTTGGGGTCATCAGGTCAAAGGTCAAGGCGCTGCGGGGGCATTTGTCACCATTAGTGACAGCTCTTGTTGAATTTATATTCTTTTCTTTTGGTCTAAACACTGTCATGTGATTGATAATAAAAAGTTGTTTCGACTAATGGGAAGTGCCAAAACACATATTGATTTCCTGCAGTGATGTCGAGACATTTTGATGTCATAACAATCCGAATAGGTACACTATTAAATCACTGGAAAAATTGACCATCCACCGCAAAGGTTTGGAATTGATACCTCTTTCCTCACTTTAACTTCCAGTTTTTAGAAGTAAGAATAAATGACTTGCATTTTCTGTTTGGTCAATATGAGGCTTTATTTTGTCTGGTAAAAGTGTAGTCTTATCTAACTATGATATCTGGTAGAAGGCTGGCCTTAAGTGTGGGATCTCGACAGTTTGCTCCCGTGTGAAAAACGATGCTAGTAGCTTCCTTGCTTGGTACTTAGCATTTAGAAGATATTCTAGGGGTGGTCAGCCCGTTGTCAATATATTATCACTAAGCAGGTACTTTGTCACATGTCTATAGCATGATATTCCAATAAAGCTGGACATTGTTCTCACTGCTACAAGTATACACCATCACTTATTTTGACTGAAAAATTGTTCAGAAAGATGTAAAACTGGAATCCTGTCTGTGAGGAAATCTTTCTGAATATGAAATGTTACCTGTATTGGTATTTTAAAATGTTCTTAACTCCCCTCTCCCTGTAGACATATATTGTTTGAACTGTCCATCCACAGTTCAGTTTGTCACACTTTCTTGTGTACTCAGCTCTCCTGTAGTTTCCATCTTACTGAATGAAACTTCATATACATCATCAACATGAAGTGGCAATTGTTTAGTCTTTAAGTGTTTTGTGCTTGAATCCATGTTTACTATATTTCAGTGTTGTTATTTTTTTCTGGTCCTTTAGGATCATGAAGTCCATTCAGTATATGTGTAATAGACTTCCGCTTAAGCCGGTGCTAGGGGGCGTGAAAGGAGTTGTACATTTCATTAGCTCTCGTGAACAGACTCAATCAAACCAAGTCTGCTTTTATTCTGTTTGGTTGCATTCTCTGCTTCCAAAGGATCTTTTTACAGATTTTAGTTTAATTTGCAAAATTGCCTACAGTAATTTGCAATATCTTGTGTATATATTGGAAGTTTTAAAGATATTCTTGTCAGAAACAGAGGCCCAATTTTGAAATAATATTACACATTCCTTTACGAAGATTGAAGAAGTTACTTTGTTGCATCAAAAAGCATTGCTACTAGGTGTGGTCACTTTATCTCTTATTTATATAGTGAAAACTTTAAAAAAATCTTCATGTTTAACTTTGTCATATCACATCATCTCCCCAATGTCTTTTCTTACCCCCAATCCCCCCACCCACCCCACAAAAAAAAAAAAACGAAAAAAAAAAACAACAACAACAACATACACATAACCTGCCTGTATATATTTAGTAGAAACTTACAGTTCAAGCAAGCAAATAAACTGGGGTGAGCAATATAGGGCCAACGTAGCCCTCTTCTTTGCTTACCTAAGCCAATGTGTAGTTTATCAGTGTCTCACAAAGTCAAATAAAACTTGGTATACATATTAGTAATAATAATAATAATAATAAAGTCTTTATTTAATGAGGCAACACATTTGGGCAAACCCAATCTTCCATATGTGCCTCACAGTAATGAACATCACTGGAGTAGGTTGTCCCTTTACTTTGTAGTATTATTGTCAAAAGTCTTATATCCAGATCAAACAAACAATGGTTTTATGTAATGTAGGAATTGTTAAGTACAATAAGCACCTAACAGTTTCAGAAATACCGAGATGGTGTTGTTTTTTTCTGTGTGAATTTGTTTGTTAGATGAGATAAACATTTTTTTTCAGCAGTATTTCAGGTATATATTGACAGGAAATGTTACTAAATGGATTTGATTCAAACTTAACATGGTTGTTCAGTATCATCACCCACAATCAAGGCCCTTAGTGCTAGCACCAATATTTTATGAATTATGCCTCTTTTGCCTAGATTTTCAAGTTAAGATTGTGATGCACTTTTGCTCTGGATTTGATTCAAACTTATAAAAGTTGCTCCTCATTATTAGGCACATATTTTGATGCATGGTGCATTACTCATTCAGAAATATTTCATGAATTATGTCCCTTTATACTTAGTACTAATGTTTATACCCCCACCAAACATGTTTGTGAGGGGTATATAGGAGTCAGTTTTGTCCCGTCCCGTCCATCATAAGCTGACCCTGTACAGCAAGAAACATAACTCCATCCTGCTTTTTGCAAGATTTATGGCCCCTTTTGGACTTAGAAATATCAGATTTCTTGGTTAAGTTTTATGTTTAGGTCAACTTTTTCTCTTAAACTATCAAAGCTATTGCTTTGAAACCTGCAACACTTGTTAACCATCATAAGCTGACCCTGTACATCAAGAAACATAACTCCATCCTGCTTTTTTCAAGAATTATTGCCCCTTTTGGACTTAGAAAATCAGTTTTCTTGGTTGAGTAATATGTTTAAGTCAGCTTTTCTCATAAACTATCAAAGCTATTGCTTTAAAACTTCATAAGCTGACCATGTACAGCAAGAAACATAACTCTGTCCTGCTTTTTGTAGGACTTATGGCCCCTTTTGGACTTAGAAAATATCAGATTTATTGGTTAAGTTTTATGTTTAGGTCAGCTTTTCTCCTAAACTATTCAAGCTATTGCTTTGAAACTTGCAACAGTTGTTCACCATCATAAGCTGACTATGTACATCAAGAAACATAACTCCATCCTGCTTTTTGCAAGAATTATGGCCCTTTTTGGACTTAGAAAGTCATGGGTAGGACAATTTTCTATTATACAAAAAAAAATCAGATGAGCGTCAGCACCCGCAAGGCGGTGCTCTTGTTTGAATACGTTATAAGAATGTTTCATTTTAAAGTAGTTTTTGTTTCATAAGATGTGCTAATAAAGACTCAGGAACATGCTAAAAGGTCTATCCTTTATAGCCACATGCACTTATTGCTTTCTTTACTTTGAAGATCACTTCTTTTTCTGCTTTTGTTTGAAGCACACGTTTCTTAGAATTATCATTTGAATAAATTTTTCGATATCTCCAGTGTGCATTTGAATTTGACAGATACTGGTAAAGTAAAACATTAGTGACAATGGATACTGTCAGCATGATAGATGACAATGATTTTGAGTTAGTCATCCAGTTTGTTAAGTTGTTTGTAATAGTCGTTGGTATCGTTGGAAATTTCCTGTCACTGATAGTGTGGACAAGGCGTACAATGAAATCTCCTGCGGACACTGTAGTGACGTGTCTTGCTGTGTGGGACATTCTGATGTTATTTGGAAGTCTGCTACTTAATACATTACCAAGAATTTCACAACATTCGCAAAGTACTTTCCAGCTGTATGTTCTGGTTTATGTATATCCGGTCACTGTGAGTGCCCAGACAAGCATGGTTTGGTTAACAGTCACGTTTATGGCTATCAGATATGCAGCTGTCTGTCATCCTATACAAACACGAATCAGATGTAGGACTGCAAATGTAAGAGTTCTTGTGATAATTGTGTCAGTTTTTGCAGTCGCCTTTAACTTTTGCCGCTGGTTTGAATACGAAATTATCAGTGAAGATAGCGAAAACACAACGTCGAAAGTTATCTTCAATTATACAACTTTTGGAGCAGATTCCAGTTTCAGGAATGTTTACTATGCTATTCTCTGTCCAACAGCATTATTCATTTTACCAGTCATTATTTTGGTTGGGTCGAGTTTTCTTCTCATCCGTGCAGAAAAACGATCTCAGAGACTTCACAGATCCATGGAGTTCCACTGTTGGAGAGAGAGCAGAATTATTGTAACTGTAGTATGTGTTGTTTTAATTTTCATAATTTTTCAAATTCCATCATTTGTTTATAATATTACTTATTCAAATAATGAAGACAGCCCACTTGAATATGGACAAAAAACAGTGTCATTGATAAAAGACATTGCTAACATTCTTCATAGTACGGTTAATTTTGTACTCTACAGTGTGACCAGTCAGCAATTTCAATGCAGTTTCATGAAGACATTATGTTTACAATCAAAAGAAGATATCCATTTGAAGCTCCTAAGAAGACATAGGAGACATGCATATGATACAGTCATATACACAAATTACGGGAGTCTTTCCAAAGATTCCGAAATTGCGTTTGTTTAGTTTCTTTACTAGAAATATTTAAAAATTATTGCATAAAAGGTTTTACATGTAAATAGCAGTGTCTTGTATTTCATTTGATTAAAATATGAGTGAAGAATTCGTAAAAAAGCTTTGTAATAGTTTGTATGATTTTCTGTAATAAATTGGAAGCGATATTAAATATTTCAAAACGTACCGATTCTTTTCTTAGTTCTTTCTGTAATTTCCAGTTAAAATTCATTTTTGTGGTTTCGGATATAAATAAAACCATTATCAGATCTTTTAAAATGGTATTTTATTAGTGCAGAATTTTGATAAACTGTGATGTCATTTAAATTAGCTGGTTTCTGAAATGAAATGCGCTAATATATTGACATGATCTCAAAACTAGGTCAGTAAACAATGAGTTATCAATAAAGTAAAGATAGATACATATATAAACAACTTAATGGATAAATGATAGCGAGTCTTAAATTCCCTGCATTGTTCGTTGCGCGAAATACAAGAAAATTTGTCCTACGTGAACAAAACTGATTTAACAGTGATCTGAAAGATATATTGTCCCATTAATGCAAAAAGGTACCATACGGTAACCTTCTTTAATTATCAGCACTTGGTACCTGTTTGCATTGCTGGAAAGATGTATCTTTTTGATTACTGTGAATATAATTATTCCTGTATATTACAAAGCCATGTTTATAAAGGTGCAATTTTCTTCCGAAATAAAAAAACACAATGTAATAAAAACATATTGGACACTTCCCAACATTTAGTCTTTAGATAAGGTATTTTCATCAATATTTGTGGTAAATTGGCCTTGTATGTGAACATTTGCTTTGAGTAAGATTTTCTACAAAGTGACTTTCAAACCTCTTGTAAGGAATTGTATTTTACATTAAGATTTGGATTCTTGCTGAACTGATTGTCATGACAGCCAAAAGTTTGGTCCCTGGAACCATTTATTGGGGTCGGTCACATAAGCCAGTATTTTACATAAAATTACATACTGTAAATACCCATGTATAATGTGCAGTTTTTTGACCCCCGGGACCACCCCCAAATCGTGGGTGCATATTATACACAGGTATAGACAATTTTCCAACTTCAAACAAGTTTGTTTACGATATTCGCCATTTTTATACGCCTGTTTGAAAAACGGGACATATTATGGGAACGCCCCTGGCGGGCGGATGGGCGAGCGGCATTCACAGACTTTGTCCGGAGCATATCTTCTACATGCATGGAGGGATTTTGATGAAAATTGGCACAGTTGTTCACCATCATGAGAAGGAGTGTCATGCGCAAGAACCAGGTCCCTAGGTCTAAGATCAAGGTCACACTTAGAGGTCAAAGGTCAAATTCAAGAATGACTTTGTACGGAGCATATCTTCTTCATGCATGGAGGGATTTTGATGAAAGTCAGCACAATTGTTCATCATCATGAGATGGAGTGTCATGCGCAAGAACCAGGTCCCTAGGTCTAAGGTCAAGGTCACACTTAGAGGTCAAAGGATACAAGAATGAAAACTTTGTCCAGAGCATTTCTTCTTCATGCATGGAGGGATTTTGATATAACTTGGCACAAATGTTCACCACCACAAGATGGAGTGTCATGCGCGAGAACCAGGTCCCTAGGTCAAGGTCAAGGTCACACTTAGAGGTCAAAGGATACAAGAATGAAAACCTTGTCCGGAGCATTTCTTCTTCATGCATAAAGGGATTTTAATGTAACTTGGCACAAATGTTCACCACTACGAGATGGAGTGTCTTGCGCAAAAACCAGGTCCCTAGGTCTAAGGTCAAGGTCACACTTAGAGGCCAAAGGTCAGATACAAGAATGACTTTGTCCAAAGCATTTCTTCTTCATGCATGGAGGGATTTTGATGTAACTTGGCACAATTATACACCATCAAGAGACGAAGTGTCATGCGCAGTTCCCTTCTTGAGAATTACTTCCCTTTGTTGTTACTATAAATAGCTTATATTGTAACTTTTTCATTACTAGTCGTAGGGAAAAATCGAGACCACTTTTCTGTAGTACAACATGCACGCTACATCCAATTTTAAGGTGTATTTTGACCAATCTCTATCTGGTAAAGATTTTTTTGTGGACTTGCAATTTTTATGCCCCCGAAGTGAGGCATATAGTTTTTGAACCGTCTGTCAGTCTGTCCGCATTTTTGTGTCCGGTCCATATCTTTGTCATCGATGGATGGATTTTCAAATAACTTGGCAAGAATGTGTACCACAGTAAGACAACATGTCGCACGTAAGACCCAGGTTCATAGCTCAAAGGTCAAGGTCACCCTTAGACATTAAAGGATAGTGCATTGATGGGCGTGTCCGGTCCATATCTTTGTCATTGATAGATGGATTTTCAAATAACTTGGCATGAATGTGTACCACAGTAAGACGACTTGTCGTGCGCAAGACCCAGGTCCGTAGCTCAAAGGTCAAAGTCACAATTAGACATTAAGGGATAATGCATTGATGGGCGTGTCCGGTCCATATCTTTGTCATCGATTGATGGATTTTCAAATAACTTGGCATGAATGTGTACCACAGTAAGACGACGTGTCGCGCGCAAGACCCAGGTCCGTAGCTCAAAGGTCAAGGTCACACTTAGAAGTTAAAGGTCATTTTTCATGATAGTGCATTGATGGGCGTGTCCGGTCCATATCTTTGTCATTCATGCATGGATTTTAAAATAACTACGCATGAATGTGTGACACAGTAAGACGACGTGTCGCGCGCAAGACCCAGCTTCGTAGGTCAAAGGTTCTTAAACTTTAACATCGGCCATAACTATTCATTTAAAGTGCAATCGGGGGCATGTGTCATCTTATGGAGACAGCTCTTGTTTTTTGGATTTTTATGCCCCCAAAGGGAGGCATATAGTTTTTGAACCGTCTGTCAGTCTGTCCGCATTTTTCGTGTCCAGTCCATATCTTCGTCATCGATGGATTTTCAAATAACTTGGCATGAATGTGTACCACAGTAAGACGACGTGTCACGCGCAAGACCCAGGTCCGTAGCTCAAAGGTCAAGGTCACACTTAGACATTAAGGGATAGTGCATTGATGGGCATGTCCGGTCCATTTCTTTGTCATCGATGGATGGATTTTCAAATAACTTGGCATGAATGTGTACCACAGTAAGACGACGCGTCGTGCGCAAGACCCAGGTCCATAGCTCAAAGGTCAAGGTCACACTAAGACATTAAGGGATAGTGCATTGATGGGCGTGTCCGGTCCATATCTTTGTCATCGATTGATGGATTTTCAAATAACTTGGCATGAATGTGTACCACAGTAAGACGACGTGTCACGTGCAAGACCCAGGTCCGTAGCTCAAAGGTCAAGGTCACACTTAGAAGTTAAAGGTCATTTTTCATGATAGTGCATTGATGGGCGTGTCCGGTCCATATCTTTGTCATTCATGCATGGATTTTAAAATAACTACGCATGAATGTGTGACACAGTAAGACGACGTGTCGCGCGCAAGACCCAGCTCCGTAGGTCAAAGGTCCTAAACTCTAACATCGGCCATAACTATTCATTTAAAGTGCCATCGGGGGCATGTGTCATCCTATGGAGACAGCTCTTGTTTTGTTTTTTTTTTTTTTTTTTTATACGCCAGTTTGAAAAACGGGACGTATTATGGGAACGCCCCTGGCGGGCGGGCGGGCGGCATCCACAGACTTTGTCCGGAGCATATCTTCTACATGCATGGAGGGATTTTGTTGAAACTTGGCACAGTTGTTCACCATCATGAGACGGAGTGTCGTGCGCAAGAACCAGGTCCCTAGGTCTAAGGTCAAGGTCACACTTAGAGGTCAAAGGTCAAATTCAAGAATGACTGTCCAGAACATATATTCTTCATGCATGGAGGGATTTTAATGAAAGTTGGCACAGTTGTTTATCATCATGAGACGGAGTGTCATGCACAAGAACCAGGTCCCTAGGTCTAAGGTCAAGGTCACACTTAGATGTCAAAGGACACAAGAAAGAAAATTTTGTCCAGAGCATAATTATCTTCTTCATGCATGGAGGGATTTTGATATAACTTGGCACAGATGTTCACCACCATGAGGCGGAGTGTCATGTGCAAGAACCAGGTCCCTAGGTCTAAGGTCAAGGTCACACTTAGAGGTCAAAGGATACAAGAATGAAAACCTTGTCCGGAGCATTTCTTCTTCATGCATTATGAGAGGGATTTTGATATAACTTGGCACAAATGTTCACCACCACGAGACGGAGTGTCATGCGCAAGAACCAGGTCCCTAGGTCTAAGGTCAAGGTCACACTTGGAGGCCAAAGGTCAGATACAAGAATGACTTTGTCCGAAGCAGTTTTTCTTCATGCATGGAGGGATTTTGATGTAACTTGGCACAATTATACACCATCATGAGACGAAGTGTCATGCGCAGTTCCCTTTTTAGAATTACTTCCCTTTCTTGTTAATATAAATAGCTTATATTGTAACTTTTTCATTACTAGTCGTAGGGAAAAATGGAGACCACTTTTCTGTAGTACAACATGCATGCTACATCCAATTATGAGGTGTATTTTGCCCAATCTCTACCTGGTAAAGATTTTTGTGTGGACTTACAATTTTTTTTGGATTTTTTTTTTTTTTTTTTTTTTTTTTTTTTTTTTTTTTTTTTTTTTTTGATGATTACCTTCCCCAAGTTGTTACTATAAATAACTTATATTGTAACTTTTTTTTTATGATTGACAGTAGGGAAAAAACAAGACCACTTTTCTGTGGTACAACATAGATGTTACATTCAAATTTTAGGTGAGTTTTTTTGTGGACTTAGAAAAACAAAAGACTTACAATGATTACTAAACAACCACAAAATTAAAATTCCATTTGCAAATACAGGTGCTAGAGTAAAGAAATTTGCTGTGACGGGCGTATATTGTGACATTCTGGCACTCTTGTTTTTTTTGTTTTTTTAAGATTTACTTCCCTTAGTTGTTACTATAAATAAGTTATATTGTAACTTTTTTAAAATTGACCGTAGGGAAAAAACCAAGACCACTTTCCTGTGGTACAACTTAGATTTTACTTTCCAATTTTGGGTGTATTTTAAAGGAGTTCATCACAATATTTTGTGCGCAGCTCAATCGCGCAGCAATCGATATCCACCGTAAAGTTCAGAATTCGCCACCGAAAGTGCATAATTGTCGGATATGTAGCACACTCGCGCAAAATATATCGTATGTACTGACAATATAGGTCGTGCATCCATATTTTACCTTTAAAAATGATGGTGCTTTATTGGAGGAGTAGTTGTAGGAAGTGCTCAAATCGAATACATTGTGGACAGCCAATTTGAAAGTAAACTATTTCGTCCAGTAATGATGCAGCCGACTCCAAGTCAAATAAAATTCCAGAAAATCTTAACGTAGATATATCTCCTTCAAGTTTAAATGTGACTTCCTAAAAATGTTGTTATACTTTTTGTGCCCCATCCCGTTTTTCACCTAGTAAGACCAGAGTTATGGCCCTTGACAGTCAAATTGTACATAAAGGGTCTAAACATTTGTGTCGCACGTACCTCAAAATTATATGCGCCAAGATTCATGAAACTACACAAGAATTAAATTCAGCATGCGAAGTTGTGCACCAGTGCTGTTATTTGAGGTTTCACTCAATAAAAACAGATTTATGTCCCTTGACGTGGTCAAATATATACGTAAATGGGATGTGAAAGCTTGTGTAGCACGTATCTCAAAAAGTATTTGACCTAGAGGCATGCAACCTTAAAAGAGCATTATTCCGCATGTTAGTAAGAATATTGGTTAAGGAACTGGTAATAACATTGTGCAATTTGTTTTGTAAGAAAAAAATTGTTCATAATTTTTAGGTGGGTGGGGTAATGAAAAAATACTTTTGTGGGTGGAGTGAATATTTTTTAATTTTTCTTGAAAACAAGCACGGGTTGATATTATTTTTTGGTTTAGATTTTTTTGTCTTAGTTCTAGCTTACATAATATAAAATATGGAAAGATTCTGTCTGCTAGATTTTTCATATCATTAAGAAATACTTGTGTTTTTCTCAGTTTCAGATACTTTCAACATCTGTCAAGAGTAATTTTATATATCTATATGTTGACATTTTATGCATAGTTATAGTGGTGCTATAAATTCGGATGCATAAACAGTAACATCAGAGTGAAACTTCGAATAAATAATTGTTTGCAGTAGTTTTATTATGACATGTATGTTCTGTTTCTTCAGACAAAAATACCGATTTGGTGTTCTTAATAAACTTTGAATATTGAAAAAAGAAGCACGGGTACCTACTATTTTTATTATTTATTTTAACTTGTTATACATCAGTCTATAAATATGCAAAGTTACAAAAAATTCTGTCCGCTAGAAATAATTGTGAAAAACATCTTTAAGGTATCTCTACCTGGTAAGGAGTTTTTTTGTGGACTTAGAAAAACAAAAGACTTACAGTGATTACTAAACAACCACAAAATTAAAATTCCATTTGCAAATACAGGTGCTAGAGTAAAGAAATTTGCTGTGACGGGCGTATATTGTGACATTCTGGCACTCTTGTTGTAAAGGGAAACTACTTTCCGTGCTGTCTACACTAAAATCTAAGATTGCCGTTAAAGTTCCGTAAAAGATCGAGTGGTTTATTTTTCTTTCAAACAAAATTAATTTCATATAAATTTAATAGTATTTTGATGAAAGAAATATAAGAAAAATCACATATACAATTGAATATCGTTACCTCGATATCGGTTAGCTCGATACTCCGGTTAGCACGATGTGTTTTAATCGGTCCCGATTTTTCCCTATATATTTCAATGTAATTATTTATCATTATCTCGATATGATTAGCTCGATATTTTGTTTAGGTCGATGAGATTTTTCAGTCCTGTCAACTTACCTGTACTGTTTTTACACCTGGTTTCGTCAGTATCACAGCTTGTCAAAAAATATCCATGTTATGTGTAAGGTGTGAAAATCAACCTATTGTTGTCCGGTGATGTATTAATCATAATCAAGTTAGTTTGTGTGTTTGTTATTTTATTTTTAAATCCAATTTAAATGTCAGAAAGTTTGCATTTAATTCCCAATAATTAGTCTTATAAAACAGCATGCAAGCGGGCAAGCTGTTTTCCAATATAACAACTAATTTGGCACAAATGTTCCCCATGATGAGGTGACGTGTCATGCGCAAAATTCGGACCCCTGGCTAAAAAGTCAAGGTCACAATTGTGGGTCAAAAGTCAACAGGGCTTTTTTCCTGTCCAGTCCATAACTCTGCCATTCATGAAGGGATTTTAATATTACTTGACACAAATGTTCCCCATGATGAGACAACGTGTATTGCGCGCAACACCCAGACCAGACCCCTAGCTTAAAGGTCAAGGTCACACTGAGGTCAAAGGTCAATAGGATTTTTTTCCTGTCCGGTCTATAACTTTGTCATCCATCAAGAGATTTTAATATTACTTGGCACAAATGTTCCCCATGATGAGACTACATGTCATGCGCCAACACCCAGACCCCTAGCTTAAAGTTCAAGGTCACACTTTGAGATCAAAGGTCAGATACAAAAATGACCTTGTCCGGTGCATTTCTTCTTCATGCATGGAGGGATTTTGATGTAACTTAGCACAAATGTTCACCACCATGAGACGGATTGTCATGCACAAGAACCAGGTCCCTACATCTAAGGTCAAGGTCATACTTAGAGGTCAAAGGTTAAATTTAAGAATGACTTTGTCCAGAGCATTTCTTCTTCATGCATGGAGGGATTTTGATGTAACTTGGCACAAATGTTCACCACCATGAGGCACCCTTGTTTTTAGAATTATGTCCCTTTGTTATTACTATAAATAGATTATATTGTTACTTTTTTATTACTGGCCATAGGGAAAATTCAAGACCACTTTTCTGTGGTACAACATGCATGTTACATTGAATTTTTAGGTGTTTTTTGACCTATCTCTACCTGGTAAAGACTTTTGTGTGGACTTTTTTTTTTAGGATTAATTTCCCTTTATTGTTACTATAAACAACTTATATGATAACTGTTTTATAATTGGCCAAAATATTCCATATGAAAACAACTAGGTTTTTATATATGCAAATTTTAATCCAAGTGTTTTGTTATAACATATTGTATATCGAGGGCTTGGTGCAAAACTATTAGTACAGTATTGTTTATACATCATTGACAGATATCAGTTCATTATGTTATACTGCAGTAGAGAAAATTAGGTGCCTTCCAGTAGGGGACTTTGTATTGCATGGCAATACTTCATTCACTTGTTAGTTTTATTTTTGAGTCTGATTCTGCTCTTCGCTGCGGAGGTAAAATTTATTACCGGTGTAGATGTAAACTCTAGTTTTCCATCCACCTCAAAATTGACCAACATTTTTTTCCCCCCAGGATTTTGGGCTAAAATTGGGGGTGCGTATTATACACAGGTGCGCATTATACATGGGTATCTACGGTATTGTTGGTCACTACTGAGGTCAATGATTTTACATAGAATAACATATCATTGGTCATCACAGAGGTCAGTGACTTTGACATAGAATTATATATCCTTGGCTACATCTTTTGATCAGTGATTTTACATAAAACCCTAGAGGTTCATGGATGATTTCCAAGAAGTCCTGTTGTGGTTTGCTCAGATAAAAAAATCAGTCCTTATAATCACATTTTTACAGTATCTTGCTACAAAAATAATTTCAGTTGCATATCAGAAAATCAAAAGAAATGACAGGAAATAGATATTCTCAGCATATCAATAGATTGACCAAAAAGGCCCTCCCACATTACATTCTAATTCAGTGTCCAAAAAAAATACAGTTGCTGATATTTATTAGCTCAGGGGGAACTATTAGTATAGGTGGATGGTCTGGCATTTTTCGTTCGTCGTCCTGTGCTAGCATATTAAGCTTGACTATTTGAAGAATAGTCCGAGCTGTTCTACTCACCCTGACGTCCACATCACACCTTGGTTAAAGGTTTGCATGCAAGTACGTACGTATAGCTATTATGCGCCAAAAACATCCTCTTCCCCAGAAATTTTGGACAAATATTTTTTAAACAGACAAATGTAAGTCATTTATATATACAGATTATTTACCAATTTTGTTTTTAGCTCGACTATTTGAAGAATAAGAAGAGCTATCCTACTCACCACGGCATCGGGCTCACACCTTGGTTAAGTTTTTCGTCCCAGTCCACATTTTGACAAAGTCTTTTGAGATAAAGCTTTGAAACTTTCAACACTTGTTTACCATCACCATTGCCAGTTATAGGCAAGAGCACATAACTCATCAAGGATTTTGGCTGAATTATGGCCCCTTTTGACTAGAAGTCATGGTTAAGTTTTTCGTACCAGTTCATATTTTGACAAAGTCTTTTAAGGTAAAGCTTTGAAACTTTCAACACTTGTTTACCATCACCATGGCCAGTTATAGGCAAGAGTATAACTCCGTCAAGGATTTTGGCTGAATTGTGGCCCCTTTAGACTTAGAAATCTTGGTTAAGTCTTTCGTACCAGTTCGTATTTTGACAAAGTCTTTTGTGATAAAGCTTTGAAACATTCAGCACTTGTTTACCATCACCATGTCCAGTTAAAGGCAAGAGCACATAACTCCCATCAAGGATTTTGGGTGAATTATGGCCCTTTTTGTACCCCCTAACAACAAAGTTGTAAAGGTGGGTATACTGGTTTCAGGTTGTCTGTCTGTCTGTCTGTAGACACAATCTTGTGCGCACCATCTCTCCTCATCCCCTTGACCAGGGGCGTCGGAAGGTGTTTGATATTGGGGCCGCGAGTGGGGTAGGTATGGAAGGGGGCATCCCCCTCCCGTAAGGGGGGCACCTCCTGAATTTTTTTTCAAACAGGATCATAAATGGCGAGTTCTGGTGCATTTTAAGGGTACTGAATCGCATCTCAAGTCTCCAGTATTTTCTTACTATTTACATGGCTATAAGCAAAATAAAGTTTAATAAACTCTTATCAGAATTAATAATGTATAACGCAATACAAAGAATGCATGTATGTTGTTTTTTTTTGTATTTAATGTATTGAACAATAATCATTCATGTTAGATATATATCTACATTCATTTCTTATTTTTGTTTGAAATATCATTTTTTTTTAGTAAAAACAATTTATGTAAATAATTCCTTACATCTTAGCGGTGTGATAAATCTTAACACTTACCTCTTTCATTAAATAGAAACAAGTTAATAAGTTAATACCTTAGATCTTTGTGGCTGGGTATAGATTAAACGTTCCATTGACTAAAGACATGCCAATTATAAACATGCTGATTTGTTCATGCGTAATTAAGTCCAATCACGTACACGTGTGTATGACTCCAATTAACACCCCCGATCGTGTCACCGTCACCACGGTAACACACTAATCTGGACAGCATGTATTGTTTAACGCGAAGCAAAATTTAATCTACTATACAAAATATTGGGTCCGCGGACCTGCGACTCCAACTTATGAATTTACAAAAAATCGTTTTTGGGCAAATTATTGGGGCCGCAGTTGCGGCCCCTGCGGCCCCACTTCCGACGCCCCTGTTGACACAATTTAATGAAACTTCACACAAGTGATCAGTAACAACAGTAGTTGCATGGGGCATGTTAGGTTCTTTCAGAAAAAAAAATTGCAGAGTTACGTGACATTGTTTTTTGTTACTATACTATATATATAGACACAATCTTGTGCGCACCATCTCTCCTCATCTCCTTGACACAATTTAATGAAACTTCACACAAGTGATCTGTAACAACAGTAGTTGTGCATGGGACATGTAAGGTTCTTTCAGAATTTTTTTTTGCAGAGTTACGGGACTTTTTTTTTTGTAAAAATACTATATACATAGACACAATCGTATGCGCACCATCTCTCCTCATCCCCTTGACACAATTTAATGAAACTTCACACAAGTGATCAGTAACAATAGTTGTTGTGCATGGGGCATATTAAGTTCTTTCAACAACAAACATTGCAGAGTATGGGACTTTGTTTCTTGTTAACATACTATGTACATACAGTCTGCATATGCAATCTTGTGCGCGCCTAATCTTCCGAATCCTTGCACACAATTTAATGAAACTTCACACAAGTGATCAGTACCAACCCTAGTTGTGCATGGTGCATGTTACGTTCTTTTTGATAAATATTCTGTATAGTTATGGGACTTTGTTTTTTTGTTACTATACTGTATACAAACAGTCTGTATACATACAGTCCACATAATTATGCAAACTTGTGAGCGTCAAATTGCAATGTACTTTGTCAGTGCATGCGGGGGGTACATTCATCACCTTTAGTGATAGCTCTAGTTGACTTAGAAATCTTGGTAAATATTTCGTACCAGTTCATATTTTGACAAAGTCTTTTAAGATAAAGCTTTGAAACTTTCAATACTTGTTTACCATCGCCATATCCAGTTATAGGGAAGAGTACATAACTCCATCAAGGATTTTGGCTGAATTATGGCCCCTTTTGACTTAGAAATCTGGGTTAATATTTCGTACCAGTTCATATTTTGACAAAGTCTTTTGAGATAAAGCTTTGAAACTTTCAACACCTGTTTACCATCGCCATATCCAGTTATAGGGAAGAGTACATAACTCCATCAAGGATTTTGGCTGAATTATGGCCCCTTTTGACTTAGAAATCTTGGTTAAGTTTTCTGTACCAGTTCATATTTTGTGTAAAGTGTTTGACATATGGCTTTGAAGCTTTTATCACTTGTTTAGTATAATAGTCTCTATCTGTAGGAAAGAGTACATAACTCTGTCATCTATTTTGGCTGAATTATGACCCTTTTTGGACTTTGAAATTGGTTCTGTTTTCATGCAAGTCCACGTTTTGTAAAAACTATTTGACATATGGCTTTTAAACTTTGAACACTTGTTTATCATTATGATTTCCATTTGTAGGCAAGAGTACATAACTATTTTGACTGAGTTATGGCCCTTTTTGGACTTTGAAATTGGTTCATACATTGCCATTTAGTGCAAGACTTATCAAAATCAAAGAAATACAGGAACATTGTTTGTCTAATCTATTTATTTCTTTTGTTTGAATATCTGTGAAAATATTTTGACCCCATTCTTCAATCAATTCTTCGAATAGTCGAGCGCACTGTCATCAGACAGCTCTTGTTGTTTACACCAGTTGGTGATGTAAGTGATTGCTATTAGATGGCATGTTCAATTATGTAAAAAACCAGTTGCAATCGAATAATTTGAAGGTGGTCGACTTTATCATCTGTTCGAGTTTATCATCAGTACCAGTACAGCTTTGAATCTTATTTCTTTTTTTTCTAAGTCAATAACCAACCTCACAGGATGAAGTCCCATAACTCTGACATGTATTTTGGGCAAATCATGCCCCCTTTTGGACTTAGAAAATCCTGGTTAAAGTTGTACATGCAAGTTACTTTCTCCAAAACTGATGATTTTAAACTTAAAATGTGTCTTCGGGGTTATAAAACTAGGTGATAGCATCAAGTCTTGTAACTCTTACATTTATTTTTGCCAAATTATGCCCACTTTTGGACTTGGAAAATCCTGGTTAAAGTTTTGCATGCAAGTTACTCTCAAAAACTAATGCAAATATTGAATTGAAATGTCACACGTTTCTTCGGGTTTATAAAACTAGGTCATAGCATCATGTCCCATAAATCTGACACATATTTTGCAAAATTATGTCCCCTTTTGAACTTGAAAACTTATGGTTAAAGTTTTGCATGCAAAGTTTTGCATGCAAGTTACTATCTCCAAAACTAATGCAGATACTGGATTGAAACTCTATAGATATTTTAACATTGAGTGTAATATTCCTGCTTCTGGGACAACAATTTGATTAGTTGAGCATTGGATCTTACGGACAGCTCTTGTTACTTAAACAGTTTCTCCTCTGAAACTACTGGTCAGAATCAAACTTGGTCAGTAGCATCCTGGCATGGACCTCTTTCAAATTTATACAAAAGCTTGGTCCCTTTTAGGGGCCACCAGAGCTAAAAATAGAAATACATTTAGATGACCACTTGAAGGCTCTTCACCAAACTTAGTCTGTACCATCATTATAAGGTCCTGTCTCAATTTTGTTCAAATTCGGGCAGTTGGCCCATTTAGGGGCTGCTAAAGCTAAAAATAGAAAAAATCTTTAAACAATTTCTATTCATGAACCATGTGATGGATCTTCATCAAACTTGGTCTGTAGCATCATTATAAGAACCTCTTGCAAATTTGATGTAGTGGAGGCACTTGGCCCCTTTGAGGGGCCACTAAAGCTAGAAATAGAAAAAAAAACTTTTATACAACTTTTTCTCATGAACCACTTGATGGATCTTCATCAAACTTGGTCTGTAGCAGCATTATAAGAACCTCTTGCAAATTTGATGAGATGGAGGTACTTGAAGGGGCCACTAAAGCTAGAAATGGAAAAAAAACTTTTATACAACTTCTCATGGACTACTTGATGGGTCTTCATCAGACTTGGTCTGTAGCATCATTTAATAGGGGCAGTCACCCTCTTGTATGGGCCACTAGTGCTTAAATTAAAAATACTTGTAATAAAAACACTTTTCATGAACCAAATGATGGATCTTCATCAGACTTGGTCTGTAGCATAGTTGTAAGGTCCTGACAAGATTTTGTCCTTTTAAGGGACACTAGAGCTTAAAACAGAATTGCTTTTAAACAACTTCTTCTCATGAACTAATGGAGGGATTTTCATCAAAATTGGTCTGTTGCATTTGTATAATGTCCTCTCTCAAATTTGGTCAAGTGGAGGCACTTGGTCCCTTTTAGGGGCCGCTAGAGTTAAAAATAGAAATGCCTTAAAGTGACAACATATGGATCTTAACTTTGTTCAATTAGCGGCACTTGGCTTCTTTTAGGGTCTGCTAGAGCTAAAACAGAAATTGATTTCAACAAGTTCTTTTGAAGAATTGCTTGATGGATCTTTATCAAACTTGATCTGTGGCATTATTGTATGGTCCTCCCCCAAACTTGTTTAATTGGGGGCACTTGGTCCCTTTTAGGGGCCACTAGAGCTAAAAATAGAAAAAAAACTATCACGAAACACTTGATTGATTTTCATCAACTTGGTCTTTAACATCATAGTAAGGCCCTCTCCCAAATTTATTCAAATGGTTCTGCTTGGTCCCTTTTGGGGGCTCCAGAGCTAAAAATAGAATAAAATTACATTACTTCTTCTCTTGAAGTATGTTCTTATGGTAACACATTTTTGGGCCATCAAAGCAAAATATAGAAAAAACCTTTAAACAACTTTCATTTTAATGAATTTCTTAAAGGATGTTCACCAGACTTGGTCAGAATCAGGGTCAGATGGCCAAGGTCCTCTTCAGTCAGATGAGCGACTTGTTTAAATTGAAAAAGTCATAATAGTGTTGATACAATTTTGATCTTTAGTGTCTGAAAAATTAGATTTAGCAATTATTTAACGTTCTTTTTGAAAGTTTAGTCTCCAGTTTCGAAAGATTTTTTCAAAAGATGCTATTGTGTTATTTTTTTGGTGTGAATGACATCAGATTAAGCATGCAATCCCACAGAAATCCACATTTGATATTATTGCACCAATGTTGTTTATACAAAAATAAATACAATTTTTCTTTCTTTATAAAACATAATTATACTGAATGTAGATATATAGAATTAAATATATGTCATTGGTCTCCATAGAGGTCAGTGTTTTTACCCCTTTTAGGGTCAGCTGGAGCTAGTAATAGAAACACTTTTTAAACAACTTTTTCTAATGAACTGCACGATAGATCTTCATCACACTTGGTCTGTAGCATCCATATACGATCCTCTTCCAGTTTTGTCCTAATGGTTGCACTTGGCCAATTTTAGGGGCAGATTGAGGTAAAAATAGAGAAACATTTAAATGAATTCCTCTCATTAACTGGTTGATGGGTATTTAATCAAACTTAGTCTGTAGCATCATTATAAGGTCCTCTCTCAGTTTTATTCAGATTGGGGCACTTAGCCCCTTTTAGGGGCTGCTAGAGCCAAAAAAAGAAAATGACTTTAGTGATGTATTCTTATGCAGTGCTTGATGGATTTTCATCAAACTTGGTCTGTAGCATTGTTATACCCCCACCAAACATGTTTGAGGGGGGTATATAGGAGTCAGTTTTGTCGCGTCCGTCGCGTCCCGTCCCGTCCCGTCCTGTCCCGAAATCTATTATCTCAGTTATTACCAAATGGATTTGATTCAAACTTAAAATACATGTTCCACCTTATCACCCACATCATGTGACACAAGGTGCATAACTCTTGACACCAAGTTTTCATGAATTATGTCCCCTTTTACTTAGAATTTAAGGTTAATTTTTTTGTATTTTCACTATATCTCAGTTATTACTAAATGGATTTGATTCAAACTTAAAATAGATGTTCCACCTCATCACCCACATGATGTGACACAAGGTGCATAACTCTGACACCAGTTTTTTTATGAATTATGCCCCTTTTTACTTAGAATTTAAGGTTGATTTTGATGTATTTTCACTATATCTCAGTTACTACTGAATGGATTTGATTCAAACTTAAAATAGATGTTCCACCTCATCACCCACATCATGTGCCCACATCATGTGACACAAGGTGCATAACTCTGACACCAAGTTTTCATGAATTATGTCCCCTTTTACTTAGAATTTAAGGTTAATTTTGTTGTATTTTCGCTATATCTCAGTTATTACCAAATGGATTTGATTAAAACTTTAAATAGTTGTTCCATCTCATCACCCAGATGATGTGACATAAGGTGCTTAACTCTGACATAAATTTTTTATGAATTATGTCCCCTTTTACTTTAAATTTAAGGTTTATTTTGATGTATTTTCACTATATCTCAATTATTACAAAATGGATTTGATTCAAACTTAAAATAGATGTTCCACCTCATCACCCACATCATGTGACACAAGGTGCATAACTCTGACACCAATTTTTCATGAATTATGCCCCTTTTTACTTAGAATTTAAGGTTAATTTTGATGTATTTTCACTATATCTCAGTTACTACTGAATGGATTTGATTCAGACCTAAAATAGATGTTCCACCTCATCACCCACATCATGTGACACAAGGTGCATAACTCTGACACTAATTTGTCTTGAATTGTGTCCCCTTTTACCTAGAATTTAAGGTTAATTTTGATGTATTTTCACTATATCTCATTCTGATTGGCTTAGAGCCAAAGGGAAGTAACCTTTTTTTAACTTTTGTACTGAGTTTCTTCCCCTTAAATTCCATGAATTAGTCTATTTTTAGAAATCCTATTTTTAGATTTTAAATATTTTAGGTATTTTTCTAACTTTTTTATAATAAGTCCTATGTAAAATGTAAAAACATTTTTCTGTAGTAACATGGGTCGGTAAGACACTTTTTTGTATTCACTTTTAGTGTATCTCTAATATTAGAGATTTAATATATTTACTAGTATTACCATACTAGTATTATACTAGTATTACTTATATGTGGAAGCCCAGGATGAAGTACTCCAAAGCATTTTTAAGATTTCTTACGGTTGCCATTCTTCTGTGATAAGACCGTATGGTGGGGGTATGAGTCACTCCTGTGACAGTTCTAGTTATAAGGTCTTTTCCCAATATTGTTATGCCCCCCTTTGAAGAAGGAGGGGTATATTGTTGTGCAGATGTCTGTCGGTTGGTCGGTCGGTATTTTGACCAATCTGTTTCCGGATGATAACTCGAGAACGCTTGGGCCTAGGATCATGAAAGTTGATAGAGAGGTTGGTCATAACCAGCAGATGACCCCTATTAATTTTGAGATCAGAAGTTAAAGATCAAGGTTACAGTGACCCGGAACAGTTAAACGGTTTCTGGATGATAACTCAAGAACGCTTGGGCCTAGGATCATGAAAGTTAATAGGGAGGTTAATCATGAGCAGCAGATGACCCCTATTGATTTTGAGATCAGTAGGTCAAAGGTCAAGGCCACAGTGACCCAGAACAGTTAAATGGTTTCCGGATGATAACTCAAGAACTCTTGGGCTTACGATCATGAAAGTTGATAGGGAGGTTAATCATGACCAGCAGATGACCCATATCTATTTTGAGATCAGTAGGTCAATGGTCAAGGTCACAGTGACCCGGAACAGTTAAACGGTTTCCGGACGATAACTGAAGAACGCTTGGGCATAGGATCATGAAAGTTGATAGGGAGGTTGTTCATGACCAGCAGATGACCCCTATTGATTTTGAGGTCAGTAGGCCAAAGGTCAAGGTCACATTGACTCGGAACAGTTAAACGGTTTCTGGACGATAACTTGTGATCACTTGGGCCACGAAACTTAATAGGGAGGTTGATCATGAGCAGCAGATGACCCTTATTGAATTTGTGATCAGTAGGTCAAAGGTCAAGGTCACATTGACCCAGAACAGTAGAACTTTTGTGTTCATTGACCAGATAATTTCTGTTCCTTGTGCAATTACTGAATGCATCATGGGGGGGAGCATTTCGTGTTCTTTGAGCTCTTGTTCAAACTGGTATGCTTTGCCCCCTTTTATGGGCTTGCAGAGCTAAAAATAGACAAACCATTTAACAACCTTTGGTCAGTAGCATCATTAAAAAATAATGTCCTCTCCCAAATTTGTTTTTTTGCATGAACTTCTTGATGTATTTTCACCAGACTTGGTCTGTAGCATCTCTTTATGGACCTTGCTCAAGTTTAGGAAAAAATAACATATTCATCTTATGAACTGCTTGATCGTACCTTTCATGATACTGTGTGTTGTGACATATATTCAAAAGGTGACACTCAGTTGAGCAGCTAAGGGCCTTCATGGCTGTCTTGTTAGTAAATTCAGTGAAAATACAATTTCATGTTTGAAAAAGAAATATGGATCCCGCAAACTGTGCATCACTGCATTTTAAAAACAGAAACCATCCTGTACAGTTTGTTAAAATTTGGAAACTTAGAGTGAATTTGGGGGAAAAGTCTCATCAAAGTTTTCAGCATCTTATAGCAGGGTCCAGTCTATGTCAGTTTGTTTCAAAAGATTTCATTGAAATTTCTACATTCTACTTTAATAGTTTAGCTCACTTGAGCATGAGCTATTGTGAACACTCAATGTCTATTCAAGTTTTCTTGAAACAGTATCTCATGTGAAACCATTTCGTTAAAGCTATTGAAACTTGGCCTGGATGTTTCTCACATGGTCCTCTTCCAAAATTGGTCAAACTGTGGTACTGCCAGAGCTAAAAATAGAAAAATCATCAAATCAAATCTCCTTCTAAACCACAGGTACAGTTTTGAGTAATTTCATAGAAGTGGTTCTTGAGTGACACTTATCAAGATTGTACAAATTCCAATTTGTCAAAAAACATGGTTGCCTTGGGGCAAGGTCACTTCCGCCTATGTGTATATAGTAGAAAATTTAAATATTTTCTTATCAGAAACTGCAAGCCCGATTTAGAAATAAGCAAATGATCCTTTGGTGATCCTCTACCAAGGTTGTTCAAATGGTTCTTATTCATCACAAAACATGGCTGCCAGAGTTAAAGATAGAGAAATCACCAAACATCATCTCATGAACAATATGTCCAATTAAATAGTTCCATGGGCGACCCTCTGCTTAGATCGTTCATGTTATTCAGATTTCGTCAAATACATGGTTGCTAGGTAATTTTTTCTGTGTGAACATAATAATATAGTGGGAGAATTAGAAATCATCTCACGAGAAACTTCTGGCCCAGTTTCTACATAATTTCATAGTATTCTTTCGGTATACATGTACCTGTTTGATTGCTCTTGTTTGAGATTGCTGAAACATTTTCAGTTGTTAACAGTGAAGGGAAAACTACAATTGAATTCTTCACACGAGAAGAAATTAGACTGTAGAGATGCATTATCTACTACAAATGGACTAATCAGAGATATGCTTTTATATGGAATTTTGGTCATTTTCAGAGTGCAGGAGTGTGTATAGCCCTGGGATGTGTCTGTTATGCTGCAGAGACAGGAGGCCATCCTGCCATTGGCCAGTTAAAGCAAAAACTGATATTTGATTGGACGAAATCCATAAATGGTGCTGAATGTTCAGAGTTAGAGAGAGTAGCCTCCCTGTATGGCTTGATGTCAGTAATGGGATATAATGGATTACATGTAAATGTAAGTTTTAATTAACTATGGATATCCTAGGCTTTTTTTTAACCTTTTACCATTCTAATATATGTCTTTTATTGTTATTCCCTGCCAAAGGCATAATGATACTGTTTTGGCGTTGTCTGTCCATCTGTCAGAAATTGAAAATGCTTATAATTCAAAAAGTATGTAAGTAAAATCACAAGACCTTACATTATTAGCTCATGACCTTTGCTCATATATAGTATTATCCCCCTTGACCCAGTAAAAGCAGAGTTTTTCAGCTTGATTTGTTTGAAAAAATAATTGAAAGTGCTAATAATTCATGTTGTATTATCCACCTTGACCAAGTAAAAGCAGTTTTCCCCTTGATTTGGTAAAAAAAAATTGAAAAGAATTTTTAGCTTAGGCCTAAAAAAAAAATATGTTTGTTTCCTGTAACCCGACCGACCATAAGTTTTTACCGCCGACCGCAATTTTTTTATGGGCTGAAATTCGAGATTCTGATTATATCTTTATTGATTATAGGGACAATTTAGTTGTACCCGACCTCGTCGCGCATAGTCACGAACGTTCCTGGTTCAGTCGACATGAAACAACATGGCGAAAAGCCTGTTTGTCGGTAGACTCGAGGTTCCGGGTTTTCACCCGCGAAAATCGAGAAGTTTTCTTTGATGCATATCGAGTTCAAAAGTTCTGCCCCTTGTCAATCAAAATCTCGGTGAATTTTAATACTGTTCGCCGCCACAAGCGGAAGTATGGCAGTAGGCGGAGCGTCATATACTAATTAGCTACTGACAGATGTCAATCACGCCACGCGCCGACTGACACGTGGTTATCTCGCGGTTTGTATTTAGTACTTCATTATGAAAGGTGTTTATTGATCAAGGTGTAAACGTTAATTGATAAACAATTCGTAGAAGAGTAGTCTATTATCATGTTTGTACCACTTGTTCAGGGGTCACGCTGTCGGTTGCACTTGAGCCATTTGCGACAAAAGATTAATTGTGGCCCCGAAAATCTCTAATTGGCAAAAACGGCCCGAAGCTATGTCTGTCTGCAAAATTATGAACTTTGCCTGTTACACAATGTTTACTGAACAAAAGGAATCAGTGTAGAAAAAAACTTGTATAAACAACATCTGTTATTGAAAGGTGGGAGCAAATTTTCAACAATTTTATTTGATTAGTAATTTAAACAGGCCTCGACCTTAGCGGTGGACCGTTGGACCAACGCAACCAAAAATATCGGCAGGTACTTTTGACACAAAAAACGCGCGTAGTGCATTCATTTTTTAATATAATCGCTTCAGATATTCAACACGGCTTGAGAACTATTACAGTTTGAATTCTATAACAATTTTAATAAGATATCAACAGGAATGTAGGCAAAATTCTTTTAAAACGATCAAATTTTCATATAATGTTTTGTAAAATTTCAAACAGCGTGATCTTGATTATTTATTTCCTTTTTAGCTTGACTATTCGAAGAATAAGTAGAGCTATCCTACTCACCACGGCGTCGGCGTCGGTGTCTGCGTCGGCGTCACACTTTGGTTAAGTTTTTCGTACCAGTCCACATTTTGACAAAGTCTTTTGAGATAAAGCTTTGAAACTTTCAACACTTGTTTACCATCATCATGGCCAGTTATAGGCAAGAGCACATAACTCCATCAAGGATTTTGGCTGAATTATAGCCCCTTTTGACTTAGAAATCATGGTTAAGTTTTTCGTACCAGTTCATATTTTGACAAAGTCTTTAAAGATAAAGCTTTGAAACTTTCAACGCTTGTTTACCATCACCATGGCCAGTTATAGGCAAGAGTACATAACTCCATCAGGGATTTTGGCTGAATTATGGCCCCTTTCGACTTAGAAATCTTGGTTAAGTTTTTCGTACCAGTTCATATTTAGACAAAGTCTTTTGAGATAAAGCTTTGAAACTTTCAACACTTGTTTACCATCACCATGTCCAGTTATAGGCAAGAGCACATAACTCCATCAAGGATTTTGGCTGAATTATGGCCCTTTTTGACTTAGAAATCTGGGTTAATATTTTGTACCAGTTCATATTTTGACAAAGTCTTTTGAGATAAAGCTTTGAAACTTTCAACACTTGTTTACCATCACCATGTCCAGTTATAGGCAAGAGTACATAACTCCATCAAGGATTTTGGCTTAATTATGGCCCCTTTTGACTTAGAAATCTTGGTTAAGTTTTTCGTACCAGTTCATATTTTTTGTAAAGTGTTTGACATATGGCTTTGAAACTTTTATTACATGTTTAGTATAATAGTCTCTATCTGTAGGAAAGAGAACATAACTCTGTCATCTATTTTGGCTGAATTATGGTTCTTTTTGGACTTTGAAATTGGTTCTGTTTTCATACAAGTTCATGTTTTGTCAAAACTATTTGACATATGGCTTTTAAACTTCGAACACTTGTTTATCATTATGATTTCCATCTGTAG
The DNA here is from genome assembly GCF_021730395.1 of Mercenaria mercenaria. NCBI lineage: Eukaryota > Metazoa > Mollusca > Bivalvia > Venerida > Veneridae > Mercenaria > Mercenaria mercenaria. The sequence continues at coordinate 69,659,998 of NC_069368.1, read as the reverse complement.
GCAAGAGTACATAACTATTTTGACTGAATTATGGCCCTTTTTGGACTTTGAAATTGGCTCATATATTGCCATTTAGTGCAAGACTTACCGAAATCAAAGTAATACAGGAACATTGTTTGTCTAATCTATTTATTTCTTTTGTCTGAATATCCGTGGAAATATTTTGACCCCATTCTTCAATCAATTCTTCGAATAGTCAAGCGCGCTGTCATCAGACAGCTCTTGTTAAAGTAAATAAACGGTACATACTATGGTAATAAAATTCAGACTTTTGACCAGAAAGTACAAAAAACACAATTAAAAAAATCTTAAATAATGAAAAAGCGGCAGCAATTTAAATACATGGAGTAAAACGATTTTTTGGCAAACAGATTTCTGTTAGCACGGCAGAATAGGTTACGTGACCTCATAAACGTAAATAGAAATGTGGTTTTAAAATGAGGCAGTATGATGTCGTTGCGATTTTTAATAAGTTTTAAATGAGTCTTCGTACATATATTTTTTGACACAACACTTTGTTAGATATTCTTCTCAAACAATAATGTAAATTTCTTGAGGGCAAATAGGTCAGCATCGTTCACGGTCTGACACATTTACATGTCAGTTTATTCGGGATATTGCACATTCGCTTTTAAAAAATTAAAGAAAAAACTTTTTTACTGATTTCTTCTCAACAATTAAAGGAATCGAGAAAGTACGATCAGACAGTGATGTGTCACATGGCGCGAAAACATGACGTAATGCAATGACAATCTCGTGGAAACTTTACCGCTTTGATCTCCACTGCAGATGCCACAATAACCGACACACTTCTTTAGCTCTTTGAGGGGTGTTAATTGATGATAAAAACGAGGCCAATTACTTAGTTTATCATCAGAATGATTACCAATAATTGTTGATGTTTTTGTTTTTTTTCACTTTCAACACTGTGCTGATTGTGTCCATATTTTGGGACACTTTTCAAAATAATTATATTTTCAGGATAACAGATTGCTACAGTCTTCCATTTTTAATTATTTAGAAATAAGTCCTGTTTCTTTGAGTCATATGAAGTTGTGACATCTACAGCATCACAATTTATGAGATAGAATTGGAGGTCCACTAAAGTCTGAGCAGGTCTACTAGATTTTAGCAGTTGGTGAACCTGCTGGCAACTGCTGAAAAAAGTTAAGGTTGAGGCCTGATTAGGCAGTTAATTGGCGATAATAAGGTTACTAAACACTGAAATGTTCTGACACCTACTAAAAAAAAATTAAAAAAAAAAAAATTCCCTACCTACCAACCCCCATTTTTTTCAGCATGTTACAGGAAACAAACATATTTTTTTTTTAGGCCTTAGTAAAAGGTTCCTTCTAGCATATATATGCAATATTCTGTCTTTTAAGAAAATCTATTTTTAGCATGTTTATATTATGACATTGATGAAAATCTGTTTGGTTATTTTATGTTCATTAGACTGCAATATTAAAATCTTCTGATTTTTCGTCATATGATTAACACGCGCGAGCACCTGGACAAAAATATTACACAGTGCATTTACGAAACACAGGAAAAAAAGTTCTAGACAGGTAAAAAAATGAAAGGAAGCATCAGATGTATTTGAAGCTATAAAACATCACATGACCAGCAAATTTTTCATTACATGATTATTTGGCAGAAGTCTATTTTTAGATCATGCATATTGGCAGCCATGTTTTTTGACGAATACAGAATCAAATATTTAATGCACTTAACACTCTATACAAATTATTGTTCCTTATCAGTCTGCTGTTAATAACTTGCATTTCATTATATTTACTTAAAGACACATGTACAAACACATTGGCATAGAGGCTATTTGTAATAAATATGCATGAGTCCAAGATGGCAGCACCCTACTGTTAATCGCATGCCTTTAACAGTACCCTTGTATCCATTACCTGCTTATTCAAGTGTGAAATGTCAACCATAAATGTTCCTTCTCTTGAGAGGGAACAACTAGAATCACCAAACCTTACATAATGAATGATTAATTAGCACATGGCCTTTGCTGACATATAGTATTATCCCCCATGACCCAGTGTTTTCCCTTTGTTACACTTCATATCTGGTCCATTACACTACCATCTATCAAGGGATTTTGAAATTACTCTGCACAAATGTTCCACATAATGAGACATCGTGGGCTGAGCGCGAAACTATTGTAACTGTATATAAATAAAGAACAAGATACAATAGTTTCGCGCTCAGCCCTCGACATATTGTGCTCAAATTCCAGACCACTTACTCCAAGGTCAAGGTCACACTTGGAGGTCAGAGGTTAACAGGGTCTCTTTTATGTCTGATCCATAACTCTACCATTCATCATCACTTGGCACAGTTGTTCCTATAATGAGGTGAAATATGGTGCGCTAGAACCCAGGCCCTTGTTCCAAAGGCCAAGGTCACACATAGAAATCAAAGATAATAGGTAATTTTTAGTATTATCAATAACTTTACTTTGCATGGATGGATATTCAAGTAACTTGGCATTGTAACATTCACCATAACAAACTTATACACGGCCTGTAAACACTGGCTTGTCCTCTTTGAGGAGATGAGTTGAAAAAAGAGCCAGTGATACTTCCGAGGAGGCGCTAATGACCGGAACTTTATGCAGAATGTAAACAAAGAAGAAGGGTGAGTTGATTGTTTCCTTTCTCAGATAAATGTAAGGCCTTATTTCAAAAAATAGCCAATGTAGTTCCACTCAGAAATAATTATATTTTTTATATATACAGGCCATTTTGCAAGGTAAATGCATTCTGTAACGTGAGAACTTTTGAAAGTTGGAAAATAGAGCAAGTCTAAACCAAAAGTAGACATTTTCCCATATATTCACACTATTTTACACAAATTTAAGATTTTATAGTCACTGCGTCAATCTTGCCGAAAAGCATACCTTACTACTGCATGACTTATGTGGTTTACTACCGTGTTTATCCCGTACATGTGCATTTATCACCATGTGGAGGAGCCACCGCCACAGAGGAGGCGCTAAGAACCGGAGTGGGAGCCAAAGCACTTAAAAATTGAGATTGTTTAATGTATCATCAGTTCTCACATACCAGAGCTTTATCATGATTCCCTTGGATTGTGACAAATATCTGATGGATGATATTGTAAAAACATCCTATTCATTTCCTTAGAATGTATTCTGAGATATTTGCACTTCTCTTTTCTTTTGCACTTGTCTAATGATGGGCTATCATGATTGTATAATTATGATATTTTCTGTGAAAGGGACATTTTCTAATGCACAACGGTTTTCATGTCCAACACATTTTGGATTTTTTAATAGTAAGTGTTAACTTTGTGGTAGTCTTGAAATGCAGTTGCAATATGTGCTTCACTGGGTATTTACAAATGTTAAATAAATATAATTGTTTTAACTGTAAATTGCTTAATTCGAATGCATATATATGAAAATGCTAACACTCAAAATACTTCTCCCAGATGTTCTAACGATAACAATGAAACTGAAAAAGTTAGATATTTATTCCCAGGCCGAACCGCATATATCATATAGCTTTTGTCTTATCCTTGTCCGTTTGTCAGTCATTCTGCAGTCAAAGTCATATTAAGTTATCATTTAGTATTTGGAGTTTGTAAAAAGGGTGCCATCTGTTGAGGCAATATTTTTTGTCAGATTTGTTTTTAATTAATGCTACGTACTAAGAATGGGTATTGACCGTTACTGAGCTTATAGTTACAGAATTATAAATACAGTTTTCTAATTTTACTTAAATAACGTTTGTAAGGAAACATGTATGTTGACACTTAATTTCTAGCTATCGCGATTCATTGATTTGCCGATCCTATTCTGCGGGATACCGAAAAAAAAATCATTTCTTATAGTTACATTATATAGTCTCACTGCCTTACTCAATTTTATTTATGCTTTCAAATAAACTCTTAAAAATTGTTTCTTAATGAATTAGAAAAGACATAGATATACTGAAAAGATAAAAAAAAAAAACATTAGCAAAAATATCGAGGGAGTTTTATGAATAAAGTGTACATTCTAACATGACTAGCAATGCTTAAATCGTCAAAATGATATTGTGTTTACGTCACATGGACGTTGTCTTTATAGCGCCATGTATGCACCCAGAAATATTTAGCGCTTCAAAGTTTAATCAAACATTTTACTTAGTAGCAAGTATAAAACCAAATGTCAAATAGCACAAATGTTTTGCTTAATTTACACACATACTAAGTTGATTAATGGCCTTGCAGAATAAATCGCCATCATTTCCGCAAGAAGTATTATCACATTTCCGGTCCTGGTGTGTATTGAACAAGAGAACAATTGGTGATAAAACATTTTTTTGTGCAAATGAGATCTCAATGTGCTCACTTTATTGCTGGTGACAATCGTTCTCTTGCGCTTCCTTTTATTTGGGGTGCTTGTGGTTACATTTCTAAACTGTTCGTCTAAATTTGATGTATTTTGACGTGTTTTCTTTTCTTTTCTTTTACATTTGTATGTTACGTCGTTCTTTTTTGTTGTCAATGATAACCCATTCCTACATTTGCCTTTAAACAGACCCATCTGGAACGAACAAAAGTAATGATATCATGCAGAACTGAGCATCCTGTCTTTGGCGATTCCTTTCAAACATTTAAAATAAAATTAACCATTTAATATTAAACTTTGTAGCACTTGCGTTGATACGTACACATATAGTTTTAGCTCGATTTTTCGAAGAAAAAGTAGAGCTACTGCACTTGCACCGGCGTTGGAGTCGGCGTTGCCGTTTTTTGTTTTTTTTTGTTTTTTTTTTTCTTTCTTTTTTTTTTCTTTGTAAAGTCAAATATCTCTGTTACTATCAAAGCTATTGACTTGAAACTTAAAACAGTTAGTAACTATCAAAGTCTACACAAAACGAATCAATCCCTATAACTCTGATTTGAATTTTGATGGAGTTAAGCCCCTTTTTAACTTAGATTTTTTGGTTAACGCTTTTGGTTAACCCTTTTAATAGCATCAACTATCTTTGTTACTATCAAAGCTATTGACTTGAAACTTAAAACAGTTATTTACTATCAAAGTCTACCCCAGGAAAAATAATCCCTATAACTCTGATTTGAATTTTGACAGAGTTATGCCCCTTTTTAACTTAGATTTTTAAGTTTTATAACGTTTTTACTGGCAAAGCTCTAATTCAGATTCAAGCACTGAGAAAAGTCGAGTGCTCTGTCTTATAGACAGCTCTCGTTATTTTAGGTAGATTATGTGCATTTTGGTAGTATAATACAATTTTAAGCATCAAATTACAAATATTAAAACGAAATAGATATTACATTGCGAGAACGAAAACGCTTTATACGAGTGTTAATCACCCAGGAAAAGAACTGGTCAGTGGTTCCGACTCTGGACTTTTGCGTCTCCTCCAAGGCTTTGGCTCCTCCTCTTAGCCAAAAGTGAGCATAGAGGGGTAAAACCCGCCGTTAAAACACATAACTAATTCAGATTTAACATACCATTATGGGAAAAATTGGTTCTCACGTCAAGGATTGCATTTACCTTGCAAAATGGCCTGCAGGTATAAAAAGTATAATAATTTCTGAGTGGAACTACATTGGCTATTTTTGAAAAAAGGGCCTTACATTTATATGAGAAAGCTAATATTGCAATTGCATTTCAAGACTACCACAAAGTTAACACTTACTATTAAAAAATCCAAAATGCGTTGGACATGAAAACCGTTGTGCATTAGAAAATGCCCCTTTCACAGAAAAAATCATAATTATAAAGCTTATAATGTCATGATAGCCCATCATTAGACAAGTGCAAAAGAAAAGAGAAGTGCAAATATCTCAGAATACATTCTAAGGAAAGGAATAGGATGTTGTTACAATATCATCCATTAGATGTTTGTCACAATCCAAGGGAATCATGATAAAGCTCTGGTATGTGAGAATTGATGATACATTAAACAATCTCAATTTTTAAGTGCTTTGGCTCCCACTCCGGTTCTTAGCACCTCCTCTGCGGCGGTGGCTCCTCCACATGGTGATAAATGCACATGTACGGGATAAACACGGTAGTAAACCACATAAGTCATGCAGTAGTAAGGTATGCTTTTCGGCAAAATTGATGCAGTGACTATAAAACCTTAAATTTGTGTAAATTAGGGTGAAATATATGGGAAAATGTCTACTTTTGGTTTAGATTTGCTCTATTTTCCAACTTTCAAAAGTTCTCACGTTACAGAATGCATTTACCTTGCAAAATGGCCTGTATATATAAAAAATATAATTATTTCTGAGTGGAACTACATTGGCTATTTTTTGAAATAAGGCCTTACATTTATCTGAGAAAGGAAACAATCAACTCAACCCTCTTCTTTGTTCACATTCTGCATGAAGTTCCGGTCATTAGCGCCTCCTCGGAAATATCACTGGCTCTTTTTTCAACTCATCTCCTCAAAGAGGACGAGCCAGTGTTTACAGGCCGTGTTATATGTCACATGTAAGACCCAGATCTCTAGTTCAAGGTCAAGGTCAAATATGGGGATTAAAGATGTTGTTGTTTTTGTCTTGTCTGTAACTTTTCTATGCTTGAATATATATTCAAATAACTTGGCATAAATATTCACCATTAAGGTTCAGCTTGACTTCACAGGGATTGCCTATACCAAAAAGGAAATCAAAATCCTCACCATTGTGAATTTTGAAACGAATTATTAATCAGGTTTTCAACTAGGTTGGCAAATTGTTGTGGGGGCGTGTGAGTGGCGTCAACTTTCGCTTTCCGCTCAATAGCTTGAGTTAGGAGTAACCAATTGAAATAAAACCTTGGTAGATAGGTAACTTACATAGAGATAGAATTTAGGATTGCGTATGAGGTCACCAGTATCAAGGTCAAGGTCAGTGTTACTAAAAGCAGAAAAGTAATGGTTACCACTTAATAATTTTACTTTGCATTGAGGTACTGAAAATAAACTTTGCCTATAATAGGTAGTTTAAAGAAAAAACAGAGTTGGGACTGTATTATGGGGTCAGTGGGGTAAGTTTTAAGGTCAGCATAGCTTAATTAATCTTCATACTTAGAAAATTCCACTGTGGCACAGTGGTCTAGAGCATTGAGCAAATGTACCTTTTGTAATGTTGAACAGAGGGGTCATGGTTCAAATCACACTCTTACTTTTTAGCTCACCTTAGCACAAAGTGCTCATGGTGAGGTATTGTGATCATGCTGTGTCCGTCGTGCGTCTGTCCATCAAGTCGTCTGTCCATCGTCAACAATTGTGTTTAAACGACATCTCCTCCAAAACCACTGAATGGATTTTGAAGAAACTTGACCATGATGTTCCTTGTGTGGTCCTCTACCAAAATTGTTCAAACAGTTCTGCTTGGTTGCACATAGGGGCTGCCAAAGCTAAAAATAGAAAAAACTTCAAATGCCATCTCCTTCTAAACCGATGGTCCGATTTTTAAGTACTTTCACACAAATGGTCCTTATGTCACCCTCTACCATGAGTGTTCAAATTATTCTAATTCGTCAAAAAACATGGCCGCCAGGAGGCGTGGTCACTTTTCCCTATGTGTATATAGTGGAAACTTTAAAAATCTTCTTGTGTGAAGTCCGATTTTGAAATAATTTAACAAAAATGGTCCTTGTGTGACCATCTACCAAGATTGTTCAAATTATTTGGATTCGTCAAAAAACATGGCGGCCAGGGGGCGTGGTCACTTTTCCATATATATATATATATATATATAGTGGAAATTAAAAAAAAAATCTTGTGTAAAACTGCTAGCCCGATTTTAAAATAATTTTGCACAAATGGTCCATGTGTGACCCTTTACCAAGATTGTTGAATAATTTGAACCATCTTGGTAGATGGTCACACAAGGAATGTTTCTCTTTAAAAAAAGATTTCCAAGTTCAAAACTGGGTCATCAAGGCCAAAAACTAGATCACTAGGTCAGATCTTAGAAAAACCTTGTTAACACTCTAGAGGTCAGATTTTTTACCTGATCTATCTTACCAGAATGTTGGTCTTTAATAGTCCCCTACTGGTTGAAAACCAGTTTAAGGGACTATAGTATTGTGCATTTCCGTCCATCCTTCATTCTGTCTGTCTGTCCTAAATTTAGCGTCTAGTCCATAACTCAGTCATTTATCAAGGGATTTTAATATTACTTGGCACAAATGTTCTCTAAATGAGACAACTTATATGCAAAACCTGGACCCCTAGCTCAAAAGTCAAGGTCTTACTTGGTCAGTAGGGTTTTTTCCTGCAAGGTCCATAACTCTGTCATACATTAAGGGATTTTAATATTACTTGGCACAAATGCTCCCCATAATGAGACAGTGTGCCTTGTGAAAAACTCATATCTCTAGCTCAAAGATGAAGGTCATAGTCAGAGGCAGAACGTCAGTAGGCTTTTTTTCCCATAACTCTGTCTTCCATCAAGGGATTTTAATATTCCTTGGCACAAATGTTGCCCAAATGGCCAGTTTTTCAAGTAAAGACTTAAGCTCCGACTTAAGCGGTGTCGGATATATTTACAACGCTTAAGTCAGCACGTGAATAATGGTCGACAAAAGTTAAACCTTCGATTGGATTTTTAGCTCACATGTCACAAAGTGACAATGTGAGCTTTTGTGATCATGCAGCGTCCGTCGTCCGTCGTCCGTGCGTGCGTGCGTCCGTGCGTGCGTAAACTTTTGCTTGTGACCACTCTAGAGGTCACATTTTTCATGGGATCTTTATGAAAGTTGGTCAGAATGTTTATCTTGATGATATCTAGGTCAAGTTCGAAACTGGGTCAACTGCGATCAAAAACTAGGTCAGTAGGTCAAATAATAAAAAAACCTTGTGACCTCTCTAGAGGCCATATTTTTCATGGGATCTGTATGAAAATTGGTTTGAATGTTCATCTTGATGATATCTAGGTCAAGTTCGAAACTGGGTCAACTGTGGTCAAAAACTAGGTCAGTAGGTCAAATAATAAAAAAACCTTGTGACCTCTCTAGAGGCCATATTTTTCAATGGATCTTCATGAAAGTTATTCAGAATGTTCACCTTGATGATATCTAGGTCAAGTTCGAAACTGGGTCTGGTGCCGTCAAAAACTAGGTCAGTAGGTCAAATAATAATAAAACCTTGTGACCTCGCTGGAGGCCATATTTTTCATGGGATCTGTATGAAAGTTGGTCAGAATGTTCATCTTGATGATATCTAGGTCAAGTTCGAAACTGGGTCAACTGCGGTCAAAAAGTAGGTCAGTAGGTCAAATAATAAAAAAACCTTGTGACCTCTCTAGAGGCCATATTTTTCATGGGATCTGTATGAAAATTGGTTTGAATGTTCATCTTGATGATATCTAGGTCAAGTTCGAAACTGGGTCAACTGCGGTCAAAAACTAGGTCAGTAGGTCTAAAAATAGAAAAAACCTTGTGACCTCTGTAGAGGCCATACTTGTGAATGGATCTTCATGAAAATTGGTCAGAATGTTCACCTTGATGATATTTAGGTCAAGTTCGAAACTGGGTCACATGCCATCAATAACTAGGTCAGTAGGTCAGATAACAAAAAAAACCTTGTGACCTCTCTAGAGGCCATATTTTTCATGGGATCTGTGTGAAAATTGGTCAGAATTTTTATCTTGATGATATCTAGGTCAAGTTCGAAACTGGTTCAACTGCGGTCAAAAACTAGGTCAGTAGGTCTAAAAATAGAAAAAACCTTGTGACCTCTCTAAAGGCCATACTTTTCAATGGATCTTCATGAAAGTAAGTCAGAATGTTCACCTTGATGATATCTAGGTCTTGTTCGAAACTTGGTCACGTGTTTTTAATAACTAGGTCAGTAGGTCAAATAACAAAAAAGCCTTGTGACCTCTCTAGAGGCCATATTTTTCACGGGAACTATATGAAAATTGGTCTGAATGTTCATCTTGATGATATCTAGGTCAGGTTTGAAACTGGATCAACTGCGGTCAAAAACTAGGTCAGTAGGTCTAAAAATAGAAAAACCTTGTGACCTCTCTAGAGGCCATACTTTTGAATGGATCTTCATGAAAATTGGTCAGAATGTTCACCTTGATGATATCTAGATCAATTTCGAAACTGGGTCACGTGCCTTCAATAACTAGGTCAGTAGGTCAAATAATAAAAAATCTTGTGACCTCTCTGGAGGCCATATTTTTCAGTGGATCTTCATGAGAATTGGTTAGAATTTTTATCTTGATGATATCTAGGTCAGATTCAACACTGGGTCACATGAGCTCAAAAACTAGGTCACAATGTCAAATAATAGAAAAAAACGACATCATACTCGGTTTAAAACTGGGTCATGTGGGGACAGGTGAGCGATTCAGGACCATCATGGTCCTCTTGTTCTACTTTGAGCGGTGTCAGCAATGGCTTATCTTTCTATTGTTATTTTAAACCTGGGGCATAGGTGGTTTAGGAAAAGATGGAGGCGGAATATTGAGACATGGACTTAAATTTCCAGCATGAAGTTAAAGCAGAGATGTTGAGGAGGGAGAGAATGATTCGGGACTGAGCAAACCCTTTCATTATGTACGACGATTTGGACTTTTGGATAGATTTCGTCTCAGTAAAGCTAGTATTAGAGATGTTTTACTTTATAAAAAAACTTAAACCGACGCTGACACTGGGCGGGCGCAAAAGCTCTATTTTTTATTCGAAAAGTCGAGCGAAAAATGTAACAGATTCAACTCTTCAATTTTAACTTTATTAAATTCGCTACGTTTGTATACGTTTCAAAATAAATGTGCAAGCATAAATATATAAGTGCATGTAATTAATAATAATTACTTGTAACGCAAAAAAATGTAGTTGAACATGTATATATGGATACGCACGTCTACATATACACGTCTCCTTTCAGTGACGTGTAAATTCATGCATTTGCAAGTGCAGTTTGAGTACCTATACTATTGATATAAATTTACAAATGCATTCCTAATTACAAGTGCATATTGCACGTGTTTTGTACATGAAAGATGAAACATTTAGGAATAACGAAAACAATAAGACAATGAGCAAACATAGGAATTTTTTTTCATTCATTAGACGGGAGCGAGAGCTTTTCAGTTTTAATGTGTTTTTGTATTTTTCTATGATTTCTATGAGAATTTCTTTTTCGAAAGTAGTAAATCACCAAAGTAACACATTTTATATATGTGAAAATACAGCGAAACTGTCCGATGACTGTATCTGCATGTTCATAGTGTGTGACCAAGGCTTAGCTAATACATCGCAAATATACCCGCCGAGTATTAGTAAAAATCCGTTAGAAAACAAGGTTGAGCGATGGCTTAACTAATACTAGTTTAAGCTTTTCTTAGTACTAGAGTTGAAAAACTGGCCAATAGTGAGGTAATGTCTCATGCGCAACACTCAGATCCCTAGCTCAAAGGTCATGGGAGGTAAAAAGTTTCCCAATCCAGTCGTAACTCTGTCATCCATCAAGGGATTTTAATATTTTTTTGGCTTAGATGTTCCCCATAATGACACAACTTGTATTGCGCAAACTCATGCCTGTTGCTCAAAGGTCAGGTCACACATGAAGATTAAAGGTTAATAGTTTTTTTTCCCTGTCCAGTCCATTACTCTGTCATTCATGAAGGGACTTTAATATTACTTAGCACAAATGTTCCCCATAATGAGACAACTTATCATGTGTAATAATCAGACCCCTAGCTCAAAGGTCAGGGTCACACTTGAAAGTCAGAAGTCAAGATTGACCTTTTCCTTGTCCAGTCTGTAAAATATTTTAACATAAGCTCGTGTCATATGGACCCAATTAAAAAAGATTGTTTGTGTAATTTCTTCAGAGTTACTTCCCTTTAATATGATGATTTCTTACATTTTTTCTCATATTTTCCCACCAATTTCAAAATGAAATGTTATTAAAATTAAAATTAAATACCTTTATCAAATGTTTGACGTCGCGGGAGTGTGATAAAGCCATTAAATAAAAATGATAATACACTAGTGTAATAAAGCTTTGACGTCGACGTCATTTATAGTTTAAGCGACGTCGGTCAAATTGTCTTGTTTATATAGTAAAAGAAATTTTTTGATGTTTTGACAAGAAAGTATAACATGTGATAAAAAGAATATTACATTTTTGACTTTCCACATTGAATTTATTAAACTCGTTGAATAAAATTAATAAAATGCTCGGCAGAGCCTCGCATTTTATTATTTTATTCAACTCGTTTAATAAATTCAATATGAAAAAACACTCATGTAATATCCTCTATCTATTTATAGATCAACAACTGTAGATTTTTATATATGCAAATTTTCATCCAAACTTTGTGTGTTATAACATATTTTATATATAATACAATATTGCATATAATCATTGACAGATATCAGATCATTAGGTTATACTGCAGTTCAGATAATTATAGTTACCTTCCAGGGGACATTGTATATTCACTGAAGTTCTTGGTTCTGGGTTATCTAGGGTCAAAAACTAGGTCACTAGGTTAAATCATAGAAATCTTTGTTAATACTCTTGAGGCCACATTGTTTTACCTGATCTATATGAAACCTGTAACTAGTTTCTGGGTCAAATTTTCCTGCACAATGTAATAGAAGCTTTAAAAGGATTGTCAGAAACTGCTTGCAAGATTTTGAAATAATTTAGGACAAAATGTTGAGCGCTTCAGAGTCAATGACCCTCTTGTTTTGTTTTTTTTGGGTGATACGTCGCATTGACACAATTTAGGTCATATGGCGACTTTCCAGGTGCCCCTCCATGCATTATTTCATCAGGTGCGGGTACCTGGGTAGACTTCCCGTAAGCCAACTGGATGGCTTCCTCGCATGAAGAATTCAAAGGCCCAAGTGAGGCTCGAACCCACATCAGTGAGGGACAAGTGATTTGAAGTCAGCGACCTTAACCACTCGGGCACAGAGGCCACAGTGTCATGTGTCATCCGCTTTGTCAGTTGTTAACATTTTTAAGTGTTATCTATCTAGAGGTCACAATTTTGGCCAAATCTTAATGAAATTTTGTCAGAATGTTTGCCTTGTTGAAATTTATGCTATATTTTCTACCTGATCTATATGAAACAAGGTCATAATGTTTGTCTTGAAAACATCTAGGCTAATTTGAAAGTTGATTGTCTGGGTTTCAGAAAGTAGGTCGCTAGGTCAAATCCTTAATTTTCTAAAGGGCAGATTTTTATACGCCCGTTTGAAAAACGGGACGTATGATGGGAACGCCCCTGGCGGGCCGGTTGGCGGGCGGGCGGCGTCCACAGACCTTGTCCGGAGCATATCTTCTACATGCATGAAGGGATTTTGATGAAACTTGGCACAGTTGTTCACCATCATGAGACGGAGTGTCATGCGCAAGAACCAGTTCCCTAGGTCTAAGGTCAAGGTCACACTTAGAGGCCAAAGGTCAAATTCAAGAATGACTTTGTCCGGAGCATATCTTCTTCATGCATAGAGGGATTTTGATGAAAGTTGGCACAATTGTTCATCATCATGAGAAGGAGTGTCATGCGCAAGAACCAGGTCCCTAGGTCTAAGGTCAAGGTCACACTTAGAGGTCAAAGGATACAAGAATGAAAACTTTGTCCGGAGCATTTCTTCTTCATGCATAGAGGGATTTTGATATAACTTGGCACAAATGTTCACCACCATGAGGCGGAGTGTCATACGCAAGAACCAGGTCTCTAGGTCTAAGGTCAAGGTCACACTTAGAGGTCAAAGGATACAAGAATGAAAACCTTGTCCGGAGCATTTCTTCTTCATGCATAGAGGGATTTTGATATAACTTGGCACAAATGTTCACCACCACGAGACGTAGTGTCATGCGCAAGAACCAGGTCCCTAGGTCTAAGGTCAAGGTCACACTTAGAGGCCAAAGGTCAGATACAAGAATGACTTTGTCCGAAGCATTTCTTCTTCATGCATACAGGGATTTTGATGTTGCTTGACACAATTATACATCATCATGAGACGAAGTGTCATGTGCAGTTCCCTTCTTTAGAATTACTTCCCTTTGTTGTTACTATAAATAGCTTATATTGTAAGTTTTTCATTACTAGTCATAGGGAAAAATCGAGACCACTTTTCTGTAGTACAACATGCATGCTACATCCAATTTTGAGGTGTATTTTGACCAGTCTCTACCTGGTAAAGATTTTTGTGAGGACTTACATTTTTTTTTGTTTTGATTTTTTTTTTTTTTTTTTTTTTTTTTAAGATTAACTTCCCTTAGTTGTTACTATAAATAACTTATATTGTAACTTTTTTATAATTGAGCGTAGGGAAAAACCAAGACCACTTTTCTGTGGTACAACATAGATGTTACTTTCCAATTTTAGGTGTATTTTAAGGTATCTCTACCTGGTAAGGAGTTTTTTTGTGGACTAAGAAAAGCAAAACACTTAGTTATTACAAAAATTACCACAAAATTAAAATTCCATTTGCAAATACAGGTGCTAGAGTAAAGAAATTTGCTGTGACGGGCGTATATTGTGACATTCTTGCACTCTTGTTTTTTTATCTGATCTATATGAAACTTGGTCAGAATGATTGTCTTTATGAAATTTAGTGTAAGTCTGAAACTGAGTCATCTACATTAAAAAATTAGGGCACTAAGTCAACCGTGTTAACACTCAAAAGGCCACAATTTCAACCTGACCTTCATGAAACATTATCAGAATGTTTGTCTATATGAAATCTAGGTTCACTGACTGTGTTGCAAACTTTATTGTCTGAGGTCAAAATAGATTAACCTTATTAACTCTTTTGAGGCCATATTTTCTACATGATCTTCATGAAACTTGTTAAAATGTTTGTCTCAATGAAATCTAGGTCAAGTTCTAAACAAGGTAATCTGAGGTCAAAAAATAGGTCAGCTTGTCAAATTAATATAGGTTATAGATCATTTATTGACTTTATAAAATTTTGCAATAATGAAGCACAGTGAAATGAAAGCATTAACTACATTAGAAGGTCAGTAACTGATTTATAACCTTTTTAGCTCACCTGTCACGAAGTGACAAGGTGAGCTATTGTGACTGCTTGATGTCCATCGTTCGTCAACAATTTCTAAAAAAATCTTCTTCTTGAAAACCACTGGGCAGAATTACACCAAACTTCACAGGAATGATTCTTGGGTGGCCCCCTTTCAAAATTGTTCAAAGAATTGAATTCCATGCAGAACTCTGGTTGCCATGGCAACCGAAAGGAGAAACTTCAAAAATCTTCTTGTCCAAAACCACAGGGCCTAGGGCTTTGATATCTGGTGTGTAGCATCATCTAGTGGTCCTCTACCAAAATTTTTCAAATTATCCCCCTAGGGTCAAATATGGCCCCGCCCTGGGGGTCACATGGTTTCTATAGACTTATATAGGGAAAACTTTGAAAATCTTCTTGTACAAAACCACATGGCCTAGGGCTTTGATATTTGGTATGTAGCATCATCTAGTGGTCCTCTACCAAGATTATTCAAATTATCCCCTTAGGATCAAATATGGCCCCGCCCCGGGGGTCCCAAGTTTTACATACACTTATATAGGAAAAAAGTTTAAAAATCTTCTTGTCTGAAACCACAACACTTAGACCTTTGATATTTGGTTTGTAGAATTGTCTTATGGTCCTCAACCAAAATTTTTAAAATTGTACCCCTTGGGTGAAAAGAGGCCCTGCCCTGGGGGTCCCAAGTTTTATATAGACTTATATAGGAAAAAGCTTTAAAAATCTTCTTGTCTGAAACAATACAACCTAGACTTTTGATATTTGGTTTGATGCATTGTCTAGTAGTCCTCTACCAAAATTGTTTAAATTATGCCCCTGGGGTCACTTAGTTATTATGTGAGTTATATAGGAAAAATACTTAAAAAATTATCTGATCCTATTTCCAAGACTGTTTAATTATAATTACTTGATGACCCCAAGTAATATGATGTCACTTGACTGTGACCTTGACCTACTGACCTACTTTCTTGTTTTTTAAGATACAGCCTTGAAATTTTGATGACATACACAGTTTTGCACACAATTCGTAAAACTGAATTTCATTGACCATGAATGTGACCTACTGACTTTCTTAATGTTTTATCATCAGTTTTGACATTTGAAACATATAGCTCATATTACTCAGGTGAGCGATCCAGGGTCATCATGACTCTCTTGTTATTGTTTAACAAGTAAAACTGTAGGTAATCATTTCAAGGGGTGAATGCAAAAGAAGTCTAAGACTTAGTGCATATAAATGAAGAAGCACTTCGACTTCTTTCCCATTCACCCCTCGATTTGCAACCACCATATTTGCCAACTAAATGATGTAGTTAAAGGATTTACTATACTCTGTAACCAATAAATGAGTCTAACATTTGACAATCTCTGGTTGCTGATTGGATGTTAGACTATAAACCATGTTAGTTAACTTTCCAAGGGTCAATTTTCTACCGGAGTTTTATGCAACTTTGACAGAATGGTTGTCTTTCGGAAAGCTAGGTCAAGTTTGAAGAAGTAAGTCAGGGGAGTGATATAGAACCTTCATAGCTCTCTTGTTTATTTGTTTTCAGGATGAAGTAAAATCATCACCTGCTTCAGCTGTTGGTGTAGATTCCTTTATAAAGTCTTTAAGAGATCTTGTGAGTTCTTGTGACCTTGTTGGTATCCAGGCAACAGCTAGCTGGTTGCTAGGCAACATGTACATGGCAGCTTCAAGCACCAACTACAGTTCATCAGCTGGTAAAATTCTGTGGCTTTTTCTTGCAGTATTTTTAACCTATGATGTAACTTCTGTGTTTACAGTTAATATACTTCTCTTATTTGATCAGAATCTGTGTCTGCTGCTTCTTCTATGAATGGTTCTAGAGTTAGCTATTTTGGTCACCCTTCGTCTGTCCTGTTATTGTAGATCTCACGTCTTAATCTGTCTTCATGAAACTTGCACAGAATGTACTATATTTAATGGCCACGAGAGCTCAAACAAGTTCTGTGATGGTTCAGATTGCTCCAGTATCAGTTATTGCCGTTGATTAGTAAAATTGCCATATTTCACATTGTCAAAACAGATAACAAAATACTAGGATATATAACATACTAAGTAATTCGCCTCTTTAAAAATGACCTGGCAAAATCAAACGTCATGACAAACCAGTTAAATAGTCTGAAAAGTTCTGTCACTTAGTACTTTCTTTAGGAAACATTTGATCATGCAGGAGTTGTTTCTAACTATTGATTTAAAACAGGTCTTATTATGTACACACAATAAATCTGTCTTTTTTTTATTTGCACAGCACCAGGCACATATAGTTATCTACAAGAAAGTAGTGTACTTAGAGCAGTGGTTGACTTTCTTATTCTGGCTGGTAGACAAGGTAAGGAACCATTATTCTGGTTGGTAGACAAAGTACAGAACCATTAGTCTGGTTGGAAGACAAAGTACAGAACCATTAGTCTGGTTGGAAGACAAGGTAAGGAATCATTCTTCTGGTTGATAGACATGGTAAGGAACCATTATTCTGGTTGGAAGACAAGGTAAGGAACCATTCTTCTGGTTGGTAGACATGGTAAGGAACCATTATTCTGGTTGGAAGACAAGGTAAGGAATCATTCTTCTGGTTGGAAGACATGGTAAGGAACCATTATTCTGGTTGGAAGACAAGGTAAGGAACCATTCTTCTGTTCTTGTCCGGTCCATAACTCTGCCATCAATGAAGGGATTTTTAGCTCGACTATACGAAGTATAAGGAGAGCTATCCTACTCGCCCCGGCGTCGGCGTCTTTCCGCGTCCCCACCTTGGTTAAAGTTTTGATGCACTTTCTCTTCTTTCAACATATCTCTGTAATTACTCAATGGATTTGATTCAAACTTGAAATACTTATTCCTCATCATCATCCACATCATCTGACATAAGGGCCAAAACTCTGGCACCAATATTTCACGAATTATCCCCCCTTTTCACTTAGATTTTCAGGTTAAAGTTTTGATGCACTTTAACTCTATCTCTGTTATTACTGAATGGATTTGATTCAAACTTAAAATAGTTGTTCAACATCATCACCCACATCATATGACACAAGGTGCATAACTCTGGCACCATTTTTTCATTAATTATTCCCCCTTTTTACTTAGAATTTCAGGTTAAAGTTTTGGTACACTTTCACTCTACCTCTGTTATTACTGAATGGATTTGATTCAAACTTAAAATAGTTGTTCAACATCATCACCCACATCATATGACACAAGATGCATAACTCTGGCACAATTTTTCATGAATTATTCCCCTTTTTACTTTGAATTTCAGGTTAAAGTTTTATGCACTTTCACTCTATCTCTGTTATTACTGAATGGATCTGATTCAAACTTAAACAATTGTTCAACATCATTACCCTTATCATATGATGCAAGGTGCATAACTCTGGGACCAATTTTTCATGAATTATTTCCCCTTTTTACTTAGAATTTTTGGTTAAAGTTTTGATGCACTTTCACTCTGTCTCTGTTATTACTGAATGGATTTGATTCATACTTAAAATAGTTGTTCAACATCATCACCCACACCATATGACGCAAGGTGCATAACTCTGGCACCAATTTTTTTTATTAATTATTCCCCCTTTTTACTTAGAATTTTAGGTTAAAGTTTTGATGCACTTTCACTCTGTCTCTGTTATAACTGAATGGATTTGATTCAAACTTAAAATAGTTGTTCAACATCATCACCCACACTATATGACACAAGCTGCACAACTCTGGCACCAATATTTAATGAATTATGTCCCTTTTTGCTTAGGATATACTTATATAGTGTTTTGATACATTTTATCTTTACCACTCTTATTACTTTAAGTTGATATTTTTCACACAGACTGAGCATCTATTGTGCAATATCTTCTTCCACAATTGGAGTCATTAAACACTCCAGTGACAGCTCTAGTTTCCTCAGATGTGCCCAGTTTCACTATCCAGCATCGAAATAGTCGAGCACGCTGTCTCCTGTGACAGCTCTTGTAAAATTACTTAGCATAAATGTTTCCTATAATGAGATGACATGTTATGCGCAGGACCCAGACCCCTAGCTCCAAGGTCAAGGTCACACTTATAGGTCAAAGGTTAACATGGTGTGTTTCTTGTCCTGTCCATAACTCTGCCATTTATCAAGGGTTTTGAAAATAACTTGACACAAATGTTAACCATATTGAGAAGGTGTGTCGCACTTATGATGCGGGTCTCTCAGGTCAAGGTCATAAAATGATTCATACCTAAACAGTTCTGGCATATTTTGCGCAGACAACTGTAGCATTCTTGGGCATGCTTCGGGGGCATTTGTCACTAATAGTGACAGCTCTTGTTATCCCCCCGCCGATGAAATCGGGAGGGGGGTATTGAAATGGCGTTGTCCGTCCGTGCATCCATCCGCAGCCATATCTCAGTAACTAGCAGGTAGAATTTCATGAAACTTGAAATAAACATGAACCAACATACTGCGATGATGCCCGTCAAGATTTATTTTTGATTGGTCAATTTTCCTTAGAGTTATTGCCCTTGATTTAATGAAAAATGTCCGTCCGCAGCCATTTTTCAGTAACTATCATGTAGAATTTCATAAAACTTGAAATAAACATGCACCAACATACTGCGATGATGCCCGTCAAGTTTTTTTTTTATTGGGCAATTTTCCTTAGAGTTATTGCCCTTGATTTAATGAAAAATCCACGTCTGCAGCAATTTCTCAGTAACAAGCTTGTAGAATTTCATGAAACTTGAAATAAATATGAACCAACATACTTCGATGATGCCTGTCATTTTTTTTTAATTGGTCAATTTTCCTTAGAGTTATTGCCCTTTAATTGTTTAAAAATCTACAGATTTGTACATAACAAACCAACCAATTGGTAGAATTTCATTAAACTTCTTTCATTCTTTTCCATGAACATTTATTGTAAACATGTGAAGTTGTGTACCCACACTTGGTCACCACCTTGCCTTGGTCACTCCCCCCTCCCACCCCCCCCCCCTCCCCAAAAATAGAAAAGAAAAAAAAAGATAATTTTTCATTCCTTTTTTTTTTTTCAAACCTTCCATGAATATTTATCAACATGCAAAGTTGTACCATTCCCCCACCTCACTCCTCCACCCAGTCATGCCCACCACCCCAAGCATGCATCACCCCCCCCCCCCCCCCCCCCACACTGAATTTTTATTTTTTTTAATTTTCCATATTTATAATCAACATATGATGTTTTGTACCCTCACCCAGTCACCCCCACTGCCACCCCCACCAAAAAATAGCATTCATTTTCTTTGCCTGTTAGTAACATTCTTAACTTTTTGCCATTCCTCAGCACAAACCCTTTCGGCGGGGGATACCAATTCATCGGATTTGCTTGTTATGTATAGTTTCCATGTGAACTGCTGACAAACAGTTATTCATTTTTAGCTGGACTATTTGAAATTTTCAAATAGTAGAGCTATTATAATCACCCTTTTGTTGGTGTCCGTGTCCGGGTCACAAGGTTAAAGTTTTGCATGTAAGCAGGTTTCTCAGAAACTACTGGGCCAAATGCTTTCAAACTTCACACATTTCTGTGACATCATGAGATGACCTCCTAGGACAAGTTACATTACTCTAGTTTATATTTTATTAAAATTATGCCCCTTTTTAACTTAGAATTTCAGGTTAAAGTTTTGCATGTAAGCAGGTTTCTCAGAAACTTCCAGGCCAAATGCTTTAAAAAATTCACATATCTTTGGCATCATGAGATGACCACATGTGGCAAGTTACATAAACTGAACAGCAAAAGAAACTATCCAGATGTAAAACTGGGGTATTTTTTAATAAAAAACTTAAATTTATAAATTCGACTTGTTTTCTTCATACCAGATTACACTTGAAGAACTTCACCTGCTAAATTGAAAAAAAAAATCGATCAACCTTGAAGTCAGTAGTCCCACAATAGCTGTTTTGCATGAAATTCTGGCTATATCTTCTGCGTGTCTGTTGTATTGTAACATCCCAATTGCACACTCGCGCTGAACTTGATTCAGTCGTGCCAGGCAACCAGCAATATTATTTTAACTTTATGCTGTTTTTCAAGTGAGTCAATCATCAATGTTTCCAATGACAATAAAATTTTACAAAGAAAATCGTTAATTACACGCGCACATGAATTTCATGCAAAACTGCTATTGTGGGACTACTGACTTCACGGCTGGTCAATTTTTAGCTCACCTGTCACATAGTGACAAGGTGAGCTTTTGTGATCGCCCTTCTTCAGTCGTCCGTCTGTCGTCCTTTCACAATTTCTTGTGCACAGCTTGTATTGGCATATTGTCTCAGTTCCTTTCGAAAACTGGCCAGATCCCTTCATGGGTTCCAGAGTTATGGCCCCTTAAAGGGCCAAAATTTACTATTTTTGGCTTGTGAACATGATAGAGACCTTATTTTGCATTCAGCTTTAATCAAACTTGCACACAACTTGTATTGGCGTAATATCTCGCCAGATCCTATCATGGGTTCCAGAGTTATGGGGTTCCAGAGTTATGGCCCCTTAAAGGGCCAAAATTTGCTATTTTTGGCTTGTGAACATGATAGAGACCACATTTTGCAATCAGCTTTAATTAAACTTGCGCAGAACTTGTATTGGCATAATATCTCGGTTCCTTTCAAAAACTGGCCAGATCCCATCATGGGTTCCAGAGTTATGGCCCCTTAAAGGGCCAAAATTTGCTATTTTTGACTTGTGAACATGATAGAGACAGCATTTTGCAATCAGCTTTAATCAAACTTGCACACAACTTGTATTGGCATAATATCTCGGTTTCTTTCGAAAACTGCCCAGATCCCGTCATAGGTTCCAGAGTTATGGCCCCTTAAAGGTCCAAAATTTTCTATTTTGGCTTTTGCAGCCATATAGAGACTTCATTAAATTTTATGGTTTGATTTGATACAAACTTGCAAAATATCTTCAACAACAATAAATATTAGATTCCATGAAGAATCTGTCAGAACCAATCATAGGTTCCGGAGTTATTTTATATCTGATTACCTCCCCTGATTTATATCAGTAAGTACATATAGAACTCATTTGAAATTTCATTATTGTCATTAGTTGGACTGAGAAAATCAGAGTAGATAACTATGGACTGATTTTATGTCAAATTACCTCCCTTTATTTCAAATTAAAATGGGTATATCTCCTTAACTAATGAAGATACTAATCTGAAATTTCATTTATGCCATCAGATTGACTTGGACAATCAGTGAAGATACATATTGACTGAATTTATGACAAATTTATCCTGATGATATTTAATGACAAATTACCTCTTTTTATGTAAATGAATATACCTAGCAGCTTCTAATGAGATTGGTTTGAAACATTATTTATGTCTTCCATGGTAAGAAATAGTCATATTAGATAACTCTTGATTGAACGTTTATGGATATGAATACTTTTCTAATATATTGTTGTAAAAGGCTTGTACTCTGTATCTTCTACATGCATATACCAATGCATGATTACCTCCCCTGATTTTAATAAAAATGGATTTATCTCAGTAAGTATTTATAGGACTCATTTGAAATTTTATTACTGTCATTAGTTGGACTGAGGCAATCAGGGTAGATAACTTTGGACTGATTTTATGTCAAATTACCTCCCTTTGTTCCAAATTAAAATGGGTGTATCTCAGTAACCAATGAAGATACTGATTTGAAATGTCATTTATGCTATCAGATGGACTTGGACAATCAGGGTAGATAACTTTTGACTGAATTTATGACAGATAACCTCCCTTTATTTTATGTAAATGAATATACCTCAGCACCATCTAATGAGATTGGTTTTAAATGTTATTTAAGTCTTCCAGGGTAAGAAATAGTCATGCTTGTACAAAAATGCAGCATTTGAGCCTAGGACCCTTAAACTTGATATGGAGATTGGCCCTGACTAGAATGTGAACCATAGGTCAAAAGGGAATGTTACAAGAAAATATTTATCCTGATGATATTCAATGAGTATGCCTATGTGATCTATGTCAAAACTAGAGCAATGGTACTCAGGTGAGCGATTTAGGGCCATCATGGCCCTCTTGTTTGAATTTAACATGTGAAGATCTTCAAGAGTAACCTTGTATGAAGAAAACAAGTCAAAATTATAAATTTAAGTTTTTTATTAAATAATACCCCGGTTATACATCTGGATAGTTTCTTTTGCTGTTCAGTATATTACTCTTAGCTTTTATTTTGTCAAAATTATGTACCTTTTTAACGTTGAAATTTTATGACAGGTTTACATGTAAGCATATTTCTCAGGAATTACTTGTTTTCGGATTCTCCATGCATCAAGGGAAGACCTTGCATGAAGAGTTTCATAACTCTGGCATACATTATAGCAGAATTATGCCCCTTTCTCTACTTAAATGTAGCTAAAGCTTTTGTATGTAAACTGGTATTAAGTGAAAGGGCTTCAAATAGTTGAGCGTGCTGTCGTCAAACAGCTATTGTTAAAAACTGGAATTACAAGAAAGTTTTAAAAACTGAATCAAGTAGAAATCTGTGTAAACTAGATTAAAATTACTTGTGATATCCCTATAATATGCTAGACTGCAGCATTCCAGTGAGTAATCTTTAGTTTGGCTCATGGAAAGGTCATGAAATTTCAACATCTGTCTATCAATACTACTGGGAAATTTGATTTTTGACAGGTATTAATTTATTTATTTCTGTTTTTGGGAATATTACTCCTAATGAAAATTTAACTCATACACTTAAAAGTTAGCAAGCCAAATTGCAGTCATATTTATGAAATGATTCTTTATATAATTTCATTACTGAAAACAGTGGATGCTGTGGGCTGGGTTTATAAGTATATAGTGGAAACTTTGAAAACTATCTTGTTTGAAACTTTTGGATTTCAGAATAATTTCACGCAAGGTTTCTTTTGGTTACCATTTAAAGATATAGTTAAATCATTACAGTAGCCCCAAAGAAACATGTAAAAAACAGGAGAGCAATCTGAGCCATTGTAGCTCTTTGGCTTAATGCAGTATTGAAATATTTATTAGATTTTTGCACATATTTGCCTTATTCAGTTACAACATCAGGTTGATAGGTACAGAACTATCTGAGACATACTTTTAACCTCATAAGTCCAGGTTGCAATTTTTCATGAACAAAAATGTAAGCTTAGGATGTATAAAAACCTTTTATTTATAGAAAGTCCTGCTAATTCAAAATGAGATACTAAAAATAAAAGTGCAACCTATATATAGGGGGGTCAAGTTTTTGTACAAATCACAAAACCAGCCATGGATTCTATTCTTGTTAAAGACCAGTGCCACTGTGTTTATAAATATACATCTGACTAAGTCACAAAAATATATGAATTTGTAAGATAAAAGTGCGTCCTAACTCTCTGAGGGGCTTCACAGGAATGTTCTGGGATGGCCAGATTGGCAGAATTAGGAAAGGTTACTCATGCACACCATGCCAGGTAAAATAAAATTCCAAGAAAATCCCCACATGCAGAACATTGAAGTATAGACATCACTGTAGACGACATGGTACAACAATACTAGACCGGACATCACTGTGAGGAACATAGTACAAAATAATACAAAACATGCTGCTAAACAAACTCCTAGCTACATAATATATGATGAGCTGATGTTCCTTAATTATGAACAGAATTTAAAAGGCAACTCTTTGAATTTATTAGATGTCTGTTTACGTGTAAATACAGAGGTGGCTTAGTATAAATTTTATATATGATTTTAAGACATATTCCTAAACCTATTTATAATACATATTCCTAGCAATTTTGAATTCTTTTCTTGATGCAACATGAACACTAAATTAATATGTATGAATCTGAGATATGATAGAGAATGTAAGAATTTCTTTTAACTAATTAAAAAAGTTGAACTTTTTTAAATAAGAATAACGTTTGTTAAGTATATATTTCATATGAAATAAATGAAAATATAAAATTTAATTCTTCCATAATTTGTGAGCTATTGTGATCACCCTGTGTCAGTCATGAGTTGTGTGTTGTGCGTTGTCAACAATTTAGAGGTCACAATTTTAGCCTAATCTTAATAAAACTGGGTCAGAATATTTCCCTCAATAAAATCACTGAGTCATCTGGGGTCAAACACTAGGTCACTAGGTCAGTTAATAGGAAAACCTTGTTAACACTCTAGAAGCTACATTTTTACCTAACCTTTATTATACGCCCGTTTGAAAAACGGGACGTATTATGGGAACCCCCTGGCGGGCAGGTGAGCAGCGTCCACAAACTTTGTCCAGAGCATATCTTCTTCATGCATTGAGGAATTTTAAGTGTCATTCGCAAGAACCAGGTCCCTAGGTCTAAGGTCAAGGTCACACTTGGAGGTCAAAGGTCAAATTCAAGAATGACTTAGTCCGGAGCATTTCTTCTTCATGCATGGAGAGTTTTGATGTAATTCAGCACAATTGTTCACCATCTAGGGGTTTTTTATGCCCCCACTTTGGTGGGGGGCATATAGATTTGCCCTTGTCCGTCCATCCGTCCCTCCAAGAAAGTTGTGTCGCGCCTAGCTCCAAAAGTATTTGACGTAGAGTCACAAAACTTTACAGGAATGTTGGTTGGCATATGTAGTTGTGCACCTGGAATTTCGCGTCCGGATTCATTCAGTTGTGTAGGAGTTATGGCCCCTGACTTTGTAAAAATTGGTCATTTTAGTGTTGTGTCGCACCTAGCTCCAAAAGTATTTGATGTAGAGTCACAAAACTTTACAGGAATGTTGGTCAGCATGTGTAGTTGTGCACCTGGGGTTTTGCGTCCGGATTCATTCAGTCATGTAGGAGTTATGGCCCCAGACTTAGTAAAAAATTGGTCATTTTAATGTTGTGTCGCACGTAGCTCCAAATGTATTTGACCTAGAGTCACCAAAGTTTACAGGAATGTTGGTCAGCATGTGCAGTTGTGCACCTGGGGTTTCGCGTCCGGATTCATTTAGTATTGTAGGAGTTATGGCCCCTGACCTAGGAAAAAAATTGTGTCCTTTGTTATGTAGTGGGGGCATCTGTGTCCTATGCACATATTTCTAGTTTTTACCAGGAGGGGAAGGGGCCCAGGCCTGTGATTTGGGGAAAAAAAACAGCTTGGTATTTGGGCAAAGGGGAATAAAAACATGACGTAAAGTCAATTTTTGGGGAAAACTGCATGATTTAAAAGAAATCTTCTGAGGGGAAGGGGTCTATTATGAAGGGGAAAAAAACCTGCCATCAGAAGACAAAGTGTCATGTGCAAGAACCAGGTCCCTAGGTCTAAGGTCAAGGTCACACTTGGAGGTCAAAGGTCAGATACAAGAATGACTTTGTCCGGAGCATTTCTTCTTCATGCATGAAGGGATTTTGATGTAACTTGGCACAAATGTTTACTACCATGAGACAGAGTGTCATGCGCAAGAACCAGGTCCCTAAGATTAACTTCCCTTTGTTGTTACTATAAATAACTTATATTGTAACCAACCGGGTAGGAACAAAAAGTTCTACTCGTTTGTTAAACATAACAAAACAGAAAGTTGTGGTGTAGCCCCCTTGATGTATGAGGGTCTAACTCATACCGATCTGGTCACAAAGGCAAACATCCTCAATAAACAGTTTGAATCTGTCTTTTCAAAGCCCCAACCCCTAAGCCTGAAACAACTCAGCAAAAAGAAACAAACCCCAAATCAGCACCAGAGATGCCAATGATCCTCATAACTGTTGAGGGTGTGGACAAGTTACTAATGGGGCTTAATCCAAATAAAGCCTCTGGTCCTGATGAAATTTCCCCAAGATTATTAAAAGAGCTTCACCAAGAGATAGCCCCAATCATTACAAAGATATTCGACTATCTCTTGAAACAGGTCAAGTCCCAAAAGACTGGAAGAGAGCAATCGTTGCACCAGTCTACGAGAAAGGTCAAAAATTCAAGGCTAGTAACTATAGGCCCATATCCCTAACATGTATTGCCTCAAAATTAATGGAACATATTCTTGTCTCAAATATCATGTCCCACTTTGACAGAGATGATCTCCTTAGCCAGTATCAACATGGCTTCAGGTCAAAGCGTAGCTGTGAAACACAACTTATAAGTTTCACACAAGAGGTATTTGACAATCTTGAGAATGGCCAACAGACTGACGTCATCGTCATGGACTTCAGTAAAGCTTTTGACAAGGTTGACCACCATAAATTGATTCATAAGCTTGATACCCTGGGAGTCCACCCATTAGCATCCCAGTGGATCAAGTCATTTCTCAAGGACCGATCCCAAAGAGTAGTTGTGGATGGCTTCACCTCAGATGAACTTCCTGTTCTTTCTGGGGTTCCACAAGGATCAGTCATTGGCCCTTGTCTCTTCCTAGCCTACATAAATGACCTCCCAGAGTCCATCAAAAGTAAGTCACGACTTTTTGCAGATGACACTATTGTCTATCTGACGGTTAAATCCTCCCTTGATTCCCAATCCCTACAGAATGATCTCCATTCCCTAGAAGCCTGGGAAAAGGACTGGTCAATGGAGTTCACTCTGCATAAGTGTGAGGTATTGAGGATTACTCGAAAGAAAAAACCTATCGTCTACAATTATACACTCCATAATATAGTACTAAAAACTACAGAAGCTGCTAAATACCTGGGAGTCACACTAAGTAAAGATCTCAGTTGGTCAAAACATATTGATAACTTCACATCGAAAGTAAATAATTCACTTAGATTCATCAAAAGAAATGTCAAAACAAACAACAGGAAAGTAAAAGGAACAGCTTACAACACTTATGTCCGCCCACAGCTTGAATACTGTTCCTCCATATGGCACCCTTGGCAAAAATCCCTCACATACAAAATTGAACGAGTACAACGATCTGCAGCTCAATACGTTTGTAACAACTATGGTCAAACAAGCAGTATCACCCAAATGCTTAAAGATCTCAACTGGCAAACCCTTGAACAACGCTGCATCAAAAATTCCCTTATTATATTTTTAGCTCACCAGAGCCAAAGGCTCAGGGTGAGCTATTCTGATCAGTCACCGTCCGGCATCGGTAAACTTTTACTTTAAACGACATCTCCTCATAAACCGCTAGGCCAATTTCATTCAGACTTCACAGGAATGTTCCTTGGGTGAAGCTCTACAAAAATTGTCCAAAGAATTGAATTCCATGCAGAACTCTGGTTGCCATGGCAACCAAAAGAAAAAACTTTAAAAATCTTCTTCTCAAAAACCAGAAGCCCTAGAGCTTAGATATTTGACATGTAGCATTGCCTAGTGGACCTCTACTAAAATTGTTCAAATCATGACCCCGGGGTCAAAATTGACCCCGCCCCAGGGGTCACATGATTTTACATAGATTTCTATAGGAAAATCTTCAAATTTTTTTTAAAAATAAACCAGAAGGCCTAGAGCTTAGATATTTCACATGTAGCATTGCCTAGTGGACCTTTACAAAATTTGTTCAAATCATGACCCCGCCCCAGCAGTCACTTGATTTTACATAGGAAAATCTTCAAAAAATTTCTAAAAATAAACCAGACGGCCTAGAGCTTAGATATTTCACATGTAGCATTGCCTAGTGGACCTCTACAAAATTTGTCCAAATCATGACCCCCATGGTCAAAATTGACCCCGACCCAGGGGTCACTTGATTTTATATAGGAAAATCTTCAAAAAAATTCTAAAAATAAACCAGAAGGCCTAGATCTTAGATATTTGACATGTAGCATTGCCTAGTAGACTTGTACAAAAAAATTTCAAATCATAACCCCCGGGGTCAAATTGACCCCGCCCCATGGGGTTACTTGATTGTACATAGAAAAATCTTCAAAATTTTCTAAAAATAAACCAGAAGGCCTAGAGCTTAGATATTTGACATGTAGCATTGCCTAGTGGACCTCTACAAAATTTGTTCAAATCTTGACCCCCAGACCCAGCCCCAGGGGTTACTTGATTGTACATAGGGAAATCTTCATAAATTTGCTAAAAATAAACCAGAAGGCCTAGATCTTAGATATTTGATATGTAACATTGCCTAGTAGACTTCTACAAACTTTTTTCAAATCATGACCCCGGGTTAAAATTGGTCCCGCCCCAGGGGTTACTTGATTGTACATAGGAAAATCTTCCAAAAAATTTCTAAAAATCATCAGTTTGACATTTGAAACATTTTTCCAGCGTTGATAGTGCACGTCATTTTTTTCCAGCGTTGATAGTGCACGTCATTTTTCCAGCGTTGATAGTGCACGTCATTTTTCCAGCGTTGACAGTGCACGTCATTTTTCCAGCGTTGATAATTTTTCCTGCGTTGATAGTGCACGTCATTTTTCCAGCGTTGATAGTGCACGTCATTTTTCCAGCGTTGACAGTGCACGTCATTTTTCCAGCGTTGACAGTGCACGTCATTTTTCCAGCGTTGATAATTTTTCCAGCGTTGATAGTGCACGTCATTTTTCCAGCGTTGATAGTGCACGTCATTTTTCCAGCGTTGATAGTGCAGGTCATTTTTCCAGCGTTGATAGTGCACGTCTTTTTCAAGCATTGATAGTGCACATCATTTTTCCAGCGTTGATAGTGCAGGTCATTTTTCCAGCGTTGATAGTGCAGGTCATTTTTCCAGCATTGATAGTGCAGGTCATTTTTCCAGCGTTGATAGTGCACGTCATTTTTCCAGCGTTGATAGTACATGTCATTTTTCCAGCGTTGATAGTGCAGCGTTGATAGTGCACGTCATATTTCCAGCGTTGATAGTGCACGTCATTTTTCCAGCGTTGATAGTGCGCGTCATTTTTCCAGCGTTGATAGTACAGGTCAATTTTCCAGCGTTGATAGTACAGGTCATTTTTCCAGCGTTGATAGTGCACGTCATTTTTCCAGCGTTGATAGTGCACGTCATTTTTCCAGCGTTGATAGTGCACGTCATTTTTCGTAGTTTTAAGGTTGAGCTTTAGCTGGTCTAATTTCTACTCAGATCCAATTTGTTTACAATGTTTGTTATCTCTGCCAACTTATTTCAAAGATTATTGTCAGTTAATTTGTATATTTTCCTATTTAATTTCACACATATTTTACATTCATGCAGGCCACCATTTTTCATGCATCTGCTGATCTTGATAAATCCCTCTACCGTACAGTTAAACTTTTATTTTTGGCAGTAGAAATTATGGACGGTCGGCGGGTAAAATGAAAATAAAAGTACAGAAAATGACTTTTATTTTTATTTTGTTTTGTCAAAAAGTAGGGGCGGCACTCTCGTAAACCAGAAAATAAAAAAATGCTGGCCTAATGTTCAAATTTGTTTGATTTGTTAAAAAACATGGCCACCAGAGGGCGTGGTCACTTTTCATCAACAATTTCTTTAAACAACATCTCCTCCAAAGCCACTGAATGGATTTTGATGAAACTTTACACAAATGATCTCTGGGTAGCCCTCTTTGTGAGTTGTTCAGTGGTTCTGGTTCATTGAACATATGGGTCTTTTTGGTTAGAAATAGGTTTTCAGCTATCAGACTCTAAAACTCTTTCTCTCTAGAGCTTTGATATTTGGCATCTGATATAAGGGTGTGACTATCTACCATAATTGTCCAAATTATTGCCCTAAGGTCAGAAATGGCCATGCTCCTGTATGTGACATGTACTTACTATAGGCTGATATATACTTTGCATGTGATATCAGAGTTGTACTGTGTACAACAATTGTTCAAATTATTGCCCTAAGTTAAAAAATATGTGTGACATGTATATAATATAGGCTAACATAGAAGAAACCTAACTCTGTACTTGTACCATTACATTACACAAACACACTTGAAGCCTTGTACATAGGTGAGCACTTGGGGTCAATGACCCTCTTGTTTTCAAAATTGAGATTTTTTACTGCATTTACTGTATTTTATTATACATTTTGACAAATTTGCTACATTTTATGTGTATTGAAAAAAAGTTTTATCAGCCAAATTTCTCCCACCATGCCAACGATGTAAACAGGGGGTTATCTCATTCACAGGAAAATTACTTAAATAAAGTATCACTATTCATATGTTTTTCGTTTGATATTTTGGTAGAACTAAGATAGTTCTTGAAAAACATGTAATTAGATATACATATTTCGATGTATGGAAGGCCATACACGCCATAATGTTATAATGTAAGTCTATGGGAAAACAATTGATGGTCAGTCTAACCAAAAATTGATAGACACATTCTTCAAAGCATTTCAGTTTGTGCTCGGTATTTTTCGTTCCAGGCTAATTCGTAACAGTGAAAATTGTTCGTTCCAAAAATCGATAAAAAGTCCTAGGGTCAGCGGTAAAAAATAGGGTTTGTCGGGTTACCTGAACGACTCATATTTTTTTAGCTTGAGTATTAACAAAATAGGATTTTATCATTTGACAAATTCGGCAAGCAGAGCTATTTTACACACCCAGATGTTTGCAATGCTGGTTAAAGTTTTATGACAAGCTTCTTTTTATGCCCCCGAAGGGAGGCATATAGTTTTGAACCGTCTGTCTGTCTGTCGGTCTGTCAGTCTGTCCGCAATTTTCGTGTCCGGTCCATATCTTTGTCATCGATGGATGGTTTTTCAAATAACTTGGCATGAATGTGTACCACAGTAAGACGACGTGTCTTGCTCAAGACCCAGGTCCGTAGCTCAAAGGTCAAGGTCACACTTAGACATTAAAGGATAGTGCATTGATGGGCGTGTCCGGTCCATATCTTTGTCAACCATGGATGGATTTTCAAATAACTTGGCATGAATGTGTACCACAGTAAGACGATGTGTCGCGCGCAAGACCCAGGTCCATAGCTCAAAGGTCAAGGTCACACTTAGACGTTAAAGGATAGTGCATTGATGGGCATGTCCGGTTCATATCTTTGTCATCCATGGATGGATTTTCAAATAACTTGGCATGAATGTGTACCACAGTAAGACGACGTGTCGTGCGCAAGACCCAGGTCTGTAGCTCAAAGGTCAAGGTCACACTTAGACGTTAAAGGTCATTTTTCATGATAGTGCATTGATGGGCGTGTCCGGTTTATATCTTTGTCATTCATGCATGGATTTTAAAGTAACTACGCATGAATGTGTGACACAGTAAGATGACGTGTCGTGCGCAAGACCCAGCTCCGTAGGTCAAAGGTCCTAAACTCTAACATCGGCCATAACTACTCATTCAGAGTGCCATTGGGGGCATATGTCATCCTATGGAGACAGCTCTTGTTCTTGTAATATCTTTGCAACTACAGTCACAAGACTTTTTTCACTGAGAAATAAACAGGCACAAATTCTTTCTGCAGAAATTGCATTGATACTGTTATAAATACATAATATTTTGTATCAATAAGCAGTATTTAGCAGTTTTCCAAATACTGCTGAGAAAACTGTTCATAAAAGATGGTTGAAAATACTACTCTTAGAAAATAACTGCATTTAACTTCTCATAAAACTGCTTTTTGTAAAAAGGTTTCCAAAAACTTCAAAATAACTGGCCACCATCAGTTTTTCCATCTCCCAGTTTTTTGCAGTTTCTATAAAAACTGCTTTTTACTGCATGGTCATTTCATGCTGGAAACAGTTTTAATAACTTGCAAAGAAGGCAGTTTTTCAGAAAAACTGCTATTTCATTGCAAACAAAACTGCAAAATTTAGCAGGTTTTTTTGCGTAAGGGAGAGTTATTATTCTCACCTCTCTCTCTCTCTGTCAACATTTTTTAAGTAATAAATCAATGTTGCATAGGAAACATGAATCATTCAATAGTTAAGATTGAAACTGTGGATGATGTCTTTAAAGGTGCATTGTAAAAAAACAAACAAACAAAAAACATGTGGTTATTTGCTATGATTTCTTGACTAATAAGGTGCAGGACAAATGTAGCAAACCTAACATTTTTAGCTCGACTATTCAAAGAGATTAGGTAGAGCTATTGGACTCACCCATGCGTCAGCGTCCCGATTTGGTTAAGTTTTTGTATGTAAGCTGGTATCTCAGTAACCACTTGAGGGAATGGATTGAAGCTTCACACACTTGTTCACTGTCATGATCTGACATGCAGTGCACAGGTTCCGTAACTCTATTTTGCATTTTACAGAATTATGCCCCTTTTTCAACTTAGTAGTTTTTGGTCAAGTTTTTGTATGTAAGCTGATATCTCAGTACCCACTAATAGGAATGGATTGAAACTTCACACAGTTGTCCATTGTCATGAGCTGATATGCATTGTACAGGTTCCATAACTCTATTTTGCAATTTTACAAAATGATGCCTCTTTTTCGACTTACCGGTAGCAGTTTTTGGTTAAGTTTTTTGTATGTAAGCTGATATCTCAGTACCCACTAATGGGAATGGATTGAAACTTCTCACAATTGTCCATTGTCATGAGCTGATATGGAATATACAGGTTCCATAACTCTATTTTGCAATTGACAAAATTATGCCCCTTTCTGGACTTTAATATTCATTCAATTGACAAGGCTGTTGAATAGTTTAGCGTTGCTGTCCTCTGACAGCTCTCGTATTACTGCCCGTCTGTTAGATATTTGTTATCTGTAACTGAGCTAACCAGGGATGTGTGACCAGAAGCCTTCATTTAATTTACACTAGCAAATACATTTGCAGCACTCTAAGGACCATGTTCATTCTTAAGTATATTCAGAAAGTATTGCTGATTTATATATTGTTATGCATATAGGTTTACACTGTTCTGACTGACGGGCGAACTTAAAAAAGCTTTTTAACCTTAGCCTGCTGGCAAAGAGTGATTTTGCCTTTGAGACCAGTGCAAACTAGAGGTGAATATTAAGGCAAATTTTGACTATTGCAATACTATTGATATTGCTGAAAAACTATTACGATACTATTCTATTGCAGGTTACTATTGCGATACTATTGCAATAGTTATCGGCCACCATATTTTATACAGTAAAGCTACCAACTGGCATTGTTACACAGTGTAAGACACGGCACTGTTTATAATTGCTGTTAACACACATTGAGATGTTTGTATAACTGAAATGGACAGAAATAAATCTAACATTAAATACGTTTAACATTTTTTTTCTATTTCTTGCCTTCCTTGGCTTTGAAACAATAAGTAAAACAATAAACCTATGCAAGGTATAGGCATACAGACACTAAATAGAAAAATGCAGTTTGTGTGTTTGACTGAAATTATTTTTCTTGCATCAAACATGACCCCCTACTTTTCTTTTGATTTTTAGTTAGCACTGACAATATTCTTCAAGAAAATGTAAGTTACAGACATTTGAAATGGGTCCTGATGTGTGCTGCGGTCATTGGAAATAGGTCAATTTTATATAGAATAAAGAACAACAACTATTTAGTGCGTTATAACCTATACTCAAACAAATCGGCCCTTTTGTTGCGAATGTCAACATGTTTAATAACCCAAAGCATGGAAAAAAACGAAAATTGACGGATCGGACTATGGTGTACCAGCACTAAATGAAGGGTCCTACCGAACAGTTTGCAGTTAGCCTACTTTCTCCATGTCCATAGTACATTTTCTCATTTAAGATTAACAGGTTGTTTAAATATATTTAATCAAAGTTTCTAAGAAACTAAATTTATTAATTATCTCCTATTCTTCCCAGTCTTTTATGGTAGTTTAACTGCGTGAGGGTAATTATTGTAATGGAGACGTCAACATTTTCCAAGGCGCAAATGAAAGCTGCCTCTGATTCTTGGTTTATAAGTTATAAATTATTTCTGTATTTACTAAAATTTCAAAACTATCGATTGTTGAAGAAACTATCGGCGATTGTTATTGGATCGTGACTTTTCTATCGATGCATACTATTCGGACACTCAGTATCGCAATGCATCGATATTTCGATGTATCGTTACACCCCTAGTGCAGACCAAGATCAGCTTGCACATCTGCACAGGCTGATCATAGCCTGCACTGTTAGCTGTTCAGTCAGTAAATTTTCAGTGAACATCCCTTTGAATAATAAGTGGTACCACCCAAATTGAATGATGGACCAGTCCATTTTAGAAATTTAGCAGGGTGAAGGTTAATTTTTCCATACGTTAAGAATGGTTTCTTTTTGCTGAATACATATCTTATTCTACAGAACTTGGTTACATCAAAATACACAGATGCCAAACTTAATCAATTATTCTTTGATTACGCCTCGATTTAACCTTAAAAAATATTCATCAGTCAAGTTAGTTTTAGGCCCTCACTTGGTATTTTAGGCCTACCAAATTTTATGTCTTGGTGTTGAAGACCTTGTAGATATGTAATGTTGGACAGCATGGCATTCCCAGATTTGGCCCAAAGCGGAATACAAATAGGCAAATTGAAGTATACAAATGTGTTTTATCAAAATGACATGTAAAGTAATTCGGTGAGGGAGAAAGTAACAACATTCGTCTTCCACCTCTGATTCATGTGGGGAAGTTGACACTTACCTAGAGAACAGGTTTGTACTGGCACAGAATTCAGGAACTGCCTGCTGTTATATAACTGAAAAACTGTTGAAAAAACTGTGTTACACCTATTACACCCGAAACAAACAAACATATCAATGTATTAATACACTGTGTCCTATATACATTTTATTCCATATTACTCGACATAAAATAAGAACATGTACCATTCTTTGTCTTTTATTTATCTCATTGTTATACTGTTAAATGTTTTAAGATCATATAACGCATTATGACGAACAAATGACTTAAAATACTTGATTTCTAAATTAATATATTCTACATCTGCTAAGGTAAATGCATCAATAGATCTGAGAAAACATTGAAAAGTTAAGTTGGCATGTTTATGGCCGCTCTGTCTTCAAGCGAGAGGAGAACAGGCGCAAGCATGAGACAATACGCGATGCGATGACCCCTAAAAACCGCAGACGGCACCCAGCACACGGACCACACCCGAATGTATGACAGTAGACCTCAGCTCACCACGGCTCCGCACCAAAACGATGCCACGAAGCAAGTCAAGGGCTGCTACCAAACACTCAGTGCTAGAAAGCTGTCTGATACATGTCTGTGTTAAAACAAGAACGACAATATTGGCATTATTGTCCACGAAAACGGCACGCGTTAAATATTCATGAGACAGCCCAGTTCTTCAGCTAGTAAAACTAAAATACGGACTGACCGGGCCTACCACACAAAACACCAACAGTTTCTGATGCACCCCAGACACACTTCACCTTGCAAGAAGCAACACAACATAGGCACCACACAACATTATAGTGAAGCAATACAGACAACGGAATGCAACCAGGGCCTCACCAGTACCATTGTGATGCATTACAGACACTTCATATCGCAAGAAACAACGCAACATAGGCATTACCAACACTATAGTGAAGCACTACGGACAACGGAATGCAACTTGGGCCTCACTAGTACCATAGTGATACATTACAGACACAACCTAGGTTTCGCCAATACTGTTATTATTCACTATAGAAGCTTCACTACGCAAAAAAGCAAAGCAACCTAGGCATCACCAGAACCTATAGTGGTGCACTACAACCACTTCACAAGCAAGCAACGCAACGCAACGCAATGCAATCTAGGACTCGCCAGTACTATAAGGACGAAATCCTAGTGACCCGAAGCAACTTCAGGTCAACCAACCTTAAATAGCAAGGTGCATCTTTTGCAATGAACAACCTTTGGTGCACTGTTTAAGACAATAATGCCTTTGTGATAGGCCCGATAAAGGCAAACATAGTTTCACCAAACTGAGCGGACCGTGTCCATAACTGACAGACGACAACGCTAATTACACTGAACTGTTCCGAATAAAATTCATCACACCAAACGCATAGATGTATCTCTAGTTCGGCGTCTACCGTATAAATCGCCACAAAACAAACACCCAAGCGGTTATTGTTTAGCAATCTAATTAACTCGGTATCTCGCCTGATCCCGTCAATTCAACATTATTTGAGCGACAGTCCTAACATTTAAGGTATAATTACCGATTCATAAAAAATTACATAACACAGAAATAACTTCCAGTGAGCCTTATCTTTTATCCAGAAGCTAAGATATAAATGAAAATACCTAAGCTAAAGTAATACACAAGTTCATGTAATTTCTTTTCCTATATATTCTTTTACAGTAAATGTCTTAAACATTAATTTAATTTCCGATATCCTAAAAAAGCACACAGTTCCAATTAAAAACATTCTAACGAATGATGTTATTTATCAACACAATACACCTGAATTCCATAAATCGGGAACTATCCCAAAAGTTAATTTCCAGGAAGTATCTACGGTACTTTGAAGTTCCTTCGACTTGGCTTCTATCACAGAACATTCATTCGTAACTTCTTTGAGTATGATTATAATTGGGATATCGGAGACTTCACCGTGTACGTTGCACTAACAGCTCACTGACATCTTCAATAAATGCCATATAAGAAATCTGTACCCTGAAAGTATAATACAAAACGCAGCAAATCTGACACAAATTTCTCCAGAATGTCAGGTCTTTCACCAAAAACTAAGTTAACCATAAAAAATTACTGCATTAGCAACTTTTGGGGTGTGGCGGGAGGGTAAGTTTATCTTTACTGAAGGACATGTAGAAGAACAGTAGATTCTGTCAGTCAGTGTATAATAACGGTCTATTCGCCCTTTCAGACGCAATGTGAGAAATCTGCACGGGCTTTTTGCTTTTATATCGAACAACTGGCTGTGTTCTCGGCTCGCTGAACATGCACATCAGTACTGTATTGATAAAACGAGAACCAGTTCAACTAAATAATAAAGGCCGATTATTCCCGAATCCTTAGCAACTAACAAACATTTTAAGTCTCGAGGAATAAATGAAATTATTTTAAAGAAATAATTTATATTATTCCATATTACTCGACATAAAATAAGAACATGTACCATTCTTTGTCTTTTATTTATCTCATTGTTATACTGTTAAATGTTTTAAGATCATATAACGCATTATGACGAACAAATGACTTAAAATACTTGATTTCTAAATTAATATATTCTACATCTGCTAAGGTAAATGCATCAATAGATCTGAGAAAACATTGAAAAGTTAAGTTGGCATGTTTTTGGCCGCTCTATCTTCAAGCGAGAGGAGACCAGGCGCAAGCATGAGACAACACGCGATGCGATGACCCCTAAAAACCGCAGACGGCACCCAGCACACGGACCACACCCGAATGTATGACAGTAGACCTCAGCTCACCACGGCTCCGCACCAAAACGATGCCACGAAGCAAGTCAAGGGCTGCTACCAAACACTCAGTGCTAGAAAGCTGTTTAACAAACACCATGCGTCCCGTCTCCTCTCGATTTATTGATTTTTTCCGCCACAATAAATTTTGCAAGAATTTATCCCCCAAAAAATCAACACAAAGAAAAATTAGACATTTACCATTTTCTATTAAAGCATCTCTGTGACCGCGGCAAATCTCAAGAAAAATGCAATGAATCCGCGCGAAAGAAATTATAGCGAACGCATAAAATATAGGTAAACATTCAATCCACACGGCCAGCCAATCGCTGGAGTCGAAAATATCATGCGGTGTTACCGGAAGATACTGTAATATTTCTAATACGAATGATCAGTACGTACAGGACAAACTAATTAAGCGTATTGATGCACTTATCCCTAATAGCATAAATCTGAACCACATTTTACCGGGAAAAAAGTTGCTGTGGCATAACAAATTATAGTGTGATTTGGTTTAACCGTAAAAATCTTGGGCAAACTAGATCTTAACAAAATAATTCGATGTTAGGTTATTTGTGACGTCAGAACTTCTGAATCACAGTATGTAGTCATGAAAAGTTATTTGTTTTATTTGCGTGTATACATGGTAAAAGTACATACATAGTTTCAAATCACCAAAAATTCGTAATTTCGGATATTGCTTAATATTTTACCTAAATCAATGAAGAATTGTATCAACTTTTGGCACACACAAGTTTTATTTGAATTTGTGTACAAATTGTGAAATAATTGTCATAAATTTAAACCTCTAGCATGTAAAGCGTCGGTAGCGATGAACATTTTCTCAGAAATTGCTTGAACTATCTGGTCTTTTGAATGTTTGACTCGGGGGATATTGCCCATAAGAAAATAGTATCTTAATATTTCATAGAATCGCGTTAAATTAATTGGACTATGGGCAAGCTACACTGGTTTCGTTTTGTATTTTCAAAAAAAATAAAATCCCTTTTCTGATTTGTCTTAGAATTTATTAAACGTATAACCAAATACTGTCCGTAAAAGACAGGTCAGCCTCTTCTCTAAATACCGGATCCCACCGACGCTTGAATCTACCAGTACACTTAATTAATCTGAATAGGTGGCCTGCCAAAATAGGCTAATGTGAAAACAATTGTAAACATCCTTTATTCGTAATTATAATAAATCTGCAATAAAACAGGTTTATATCTACCGCCGCAAAAATGAATTTGATTCCGTATGACAACCATGTAATAGATTACTTAAAAACACTCTCATATAAAAACTAATGAAAAAATAATGCTCGTAAGGTATGATAAACTTTGATGAGAACCCCTACACTAAACCATACGTCATGAATAAACATGATGACGTATTCACTAAGTATAGGCTATACTTTTACCGGTTATAATTGTCGTTCGAAATATTTCAAATGCTTTTAAAAAGCAGTGCTACACATTATCAGAGAATCGGTAGAGATTTCCGACCAATAAAATAAAATGTGTATTTTATACTTCTTTGTTCTAAATAAAGAATGTCTTGAACTTTTCAATTCGAAGGCGAAGCAAGGCATTTCAAATGCAATTAAAACGACCAGGCACGTGATTGGTTTTGAATAAAATATTTATATGAAGGCACCAAACATATAATCGCCACTGAATTTGATTTCTTTATTCGACAAGTCGGTACCCCAGTTAAATGGGGAATAATTCAATAGTTCTAGAACAATTCTATCGGAAGTTATGCCACATTTATGCCACGTGTCTGGCAACAGTTTGCGTGACACCAATGACCTTTAATCCAAACCTTCACCCCAAGCATTTGCAGAAAAAACAACTGTTTACCCTGATTGGTAATCCAAAAATAGTCCTGAAAAAACGGGTATACCAACTGTAATATCACAAGAATCCTAGTATTGTTAAATCTAAACAAATTTCAACCCTTATGTGGTGATAGGCTTGCTAAATCAACAGAATGAGTCGGATGAAGCAGAGATGAAACAATCCACACACATCTGCAGTCCTGAATAAAAATTATTCTGTGAAACAATCGTTTTTTTTTTTTTTTTGTTTTTTTTTTTAAATTTACTTTCTGAAGTGTAGTGGTCAGAATTTGGATCACCATCTGTAGGTCTACAAATCAAGTTCTGAACCCCAAAATTTCAATCATTATTGCCTTTGTTCTTTCGTTTGCCAACTGCTATCAAATCCTTAAATACATTTAAAGCCGCAAAACCACCTCCAGTAAAATCGTCTAGATAGTTCTGCTGTTTTCCTGATTTCATGTTTGATTTCAACACAAAATTCTTAAATGCCCACCACAACCTAGTAACCTTTTTTTTTTTTTTTTTTTTTTTAAACCACGGAAACTTCATGAAAATCATTCTTAAATTACAAGTGATATACAGCCATCATGGATAATTAAGGCCCTTCCTAAAATAAATGAGTTTTACAGCTTTATATGCAAAACTTATTCAATCAATCTCTTATCATCATAGTTTTAAGAGCATAGCATAGAATGACTACTTTACACTGAAGAAACCAAATGTGTTCGAAATTTAACTTAATACACTAATTTCTGTATATATTGTTACATTGATTAAATATAGTATTAAGTCATTAAACACCTTGTTTTGGCCTAATCTATGTCACCGTCAACTTGTTACTAAATACTTGTATATTTCAATCTTTTCATGCAAATCATGTAAGACTACCGTCATGGAAATATAAAAGAATACAGGTATTTTGTGGCGTATCTTTAAATCCTAGCAAATTTTGCGATGTTATCGATTCCTC
The DNA here is from genome assembly GCF_021730395.1 of Mercenaria mercenaria. NCBI lineage: Eukaryota > Metazoa > Mollusca > Bivalvia > Venerida > Veneridae > Mercenaria > Mercenaria mercenaria. The sequence continues at coordinate 69,618,965 of NC_069368.1, read as the reverse complement.
AAAAGGAAGTGTTGTATCAAAATAAAAACTTTCTGTGTCAGTCCAGTGTTTGTATTAGCAGAGAAGACTATTAAGCGTACTAAACGGTATGCGTTTTGCGTTTTTTGATGACAAGGCCCTTGACCTAGATCTTGACCTATTTTAAAATTTTAACAGCTGTTATTCTGGGTCGATATAGTCTACTTTGACCGGTGAATTTGCTAAGTTAACTATATCGATTTTTTTTTTTTTTTTTTTTGAGCTCTTGAGACGAAATTTCATTTGAACTTTATCTCCGGGCGCGACCCCAATCTTGACCCCTAAAATGTCTCTGAAATGTTCTACTTGCAAATTATCCCGAGAGGTGGGTTTTGTACTTCACTGAAAAATTATACTGACTGAAGGACACTCCCGAATGTGGAGCGAAGTATGTGCTATATTGGAAAATTTGAATATTAATGAAGTAATTGCACATGCAGTGACGTGTACACGCCCGAACCTTTTCCGCTGCGTCATTAACCTGCACACATCGCCACCACAAGTCTGTTATGTTTTAAGACCAGGATGCGGGCGATATCACCCGACGCAACTCAAACTGCCCACCGTGCACACGCCATGCTAAAACTTGTACATGTAACAAAGCATTTTCTGAACTTTATCACTGATTGGTTAGATATGTCGCCGCATAAATAATGAACGCTTTCGACCACTGCATATAGAATTAATCTTGCCCGGGTGTTTTCAGTCTGACCGTCGGTAGACAATCTAAAATGTCTTTCTTACAAAAAACGTTTTGATAACTAAAATGCCCCCTTTGACTGGCAATAATGCCAAATTGATATATTCATCTCTGAAAATCTGTTCAAGGGAGGAAAGCAGATGTGCCGCCAATAAGACACTGGTAAGACTAACAGAAGGTATGATTTGATTTGCGCATCTTCCCACAGACTGTAACTTTTTGTTCACTATTAGACATGCTGACCATACAGACGAGCCTAGTATAAATGACCTATACACTTACATCGCCACACCCTCCTTGAAATTTTACCTCTAACCATGACATAGTCTTGTGAAATACACGAACCATGTAAAAATACTTCAAAAACAATAATATTATTAATACACCCACCAGCATTATCTTGTAACTGTCTGTTTCTTCCTTCTCGATATCGTTTGTACAATTACCGGTCCCGCGTGCTCCAAGGTCATGTGGAGGTATCTGATTCCGCACCTCGTTCCTGGCCGGTCTTTTGTTTCTCTCCTCTCATCCTATGGTGATATTCCTGTTGTTGACGATTTTGCTCTTACATTTTGCCTGTGACCTTCGTCCTTCCTTTCCCGGCCTTGTCGTTCAGGTCTAACACGTTCATGCAGCATCTCAATTTAAGATTACTTAAGTTTATCTTTACTGAAGGACATGTAGAAGAACAGTAGATTCTGTCAGTCAGTGTATAATAACGGTCTATTCGCCCTTTCAGACACAATGTGAGAAATCTGCACGGGCTTTTTGCTTTTATATCGAACAACTGGCTGTGTTCTCGGCTCGCTGAACATGCACATCAGTACTGTATTGATAAAACGAGAACCAGTTCAACTAAATAATAAAGGCCGATTATTCCCGAATCCTTAGCAACTAACAAACATTTTAAGTCTCGAGGAATAAATGAAATTATTTTAAAGAAATAATTTATATTATTGTGATCATAATTACACAGGCCATCCAACAGGAAGCAATATACTGTCTGGATCTTTAGACATTCAGGTGCACACATATACACCAAACAATCAGTATAGTTGTCTGAGAAAAGTGCAAGGAAAATACAGAAAAGTGAAAAAACCAACACTGACACTGAAACAGATATGCTGCAGTTACAATAAGCTCAGTATTTGTATTAGTAATAGCGAAAAACAGATGGATGGATGTATGTAGCAATAAAATGATATGTCCTAATATCGACACCTTAGAATTAAAAAGTGCAACAATTTACAAAAACTTAATGCTGTTATCAGAAATGGTGTGCACTGAAAATGTAAGGAATACTCCAGGCCTTGTTTTGTAATGACAGTCTTATTAACAATTTGAAAATAACAAACTTTTCAAATTATCGATAAAATAACGTACAACTGGCCTATATAATTATACCTGATGGTAATCATTAGGTTTACAAATGCTTCTGGTTATTAACCCAAGGGGGATACTGAAGTACTAAACTCTCCCTATAACTGAGCTAACCAGGTAGAAAAAGGATGTTTGTGTATAAGCCTTTTGTGGAACTTTTCCTTGAAATGAAATTTTAATTTTAGGTCCTGAATTCATACCAAGTGAGCAAGTGAGAGTATGCCTGATCAGCCTACAAAGGGAAGTAACTGCAACTTTACCACCACTCAGTTGGATGGGAATTTTTTCCCCCTTAATGAAATTGCCATTTGGTAAGTGCGTTTGAATATCTTATCATCAGAAATATTACTTTTACAAGTATATGCACTGGAATATTGCATAAAAGAGAATTGAGCCGTGCCATGGGAAAACCAACATAGTGGCTTTGCGACCAGCATGGATCCAGACCAGCCTGCGCATCCGCGCAGTCTGGTCAGGATCCATGCTGTTCGCTTTCAAAGCCTATTGCAATTAGAGAAACCGTTAGCGAACAGCATGGATCCTGACCAGACTGCGCAGATGCGCAGGCTGGTCTGGATCCATGCTGGTCGCAAAGCCACTATGTTGGTTTTCTCATGGCACGGCTCAATTAGAGAATTAACAAAGCTAAGAAACACTTTTTGCAAGGCTTAAAATTTGGAAGGCATGATTTGATCATGAAATTGACAGTCAACTAATAATATCCCTTGCGCAATGTGACTGAATGTACAATTAGTCAAAATAACAGGGAAAAGGACATTGATGCTTGCCACTGTCTTCTATCAAATCATTTGCCTTGCCTAGAGATCATACTTAAAGCTTCTTGATTCATAGTCTTGTGTTCTGTGTACAGAGCTAAGCAGGTGGATTGGATATTACATTCAGCCTTGTCCTTTTCTTCTAAGTAGACACCCTAATTCAGTTTCTAAGAACTTTTGTTGTTGCTTAGAATTTGCTTCCGGTAATAGGACTCGGCTTATAAATATTTGGAATGATTTTGAATTCAGGAATGAAATAAGTGATGAAGGTCGGTGAAAAATTTAACCAGTCACAAATATTTTAGTCTATATCATATAATATGATCAGTTTTTCACTGCAGATGAAGATGTAAAGTTGTGTTGTATCCAGCTAGCTGTCAAGTTGAGCAGTTCAGCGTCATCTGCAGCGCTATTTTTAGCAGCATGGATTGTACCCCCACTCTTCAACACCCTTCCTGTAAGTGTTTGTGTAAGTTAATGAAAGTGATTGTTTTATGCTCTGCTGAGCTTTGTTTAGGGTGAGATATAAGTATAGGTGGATGATGTAGTGTCTGACTCCTATCCATCCATCCATCCAGCCATCCATCCATCCATCCATCCATCCATTTACAGGGATGTAGATCCTCCATATCTTCTCTGCAACTGCTGGTCAGAATTACACAAAACTTGGCCAACAGCATCCTGGCTTGGATTTCTCTCAGTTTGGCCTGGGAGGTTGAGCTTGACCCCTTGTAGGGCTAAAAATAGGAAAAGACTTTAAATAACTTCCTCTCATGAACCAATGGATGGATCAACGTCAAACTTGGTTAGAAGCATCATTTTATGGACTTCCCTCAGTTTTGTTTAAATGGTTGTGTTTGATTAATTTAAGGGGTCACCAGAGCCAAGAATAGAATATTCTTTACATGATTTTGTTTGTTTGAACCATTTGATGGATCTTTGGTCTGTAGCATTCTTGTATGGTCCTCTCTCTTACCTTTGTTCAAATGGTTCTACTTGGCCCTTTAATGGGGCCATCAGAGCTAAAACTTAAAAAACGGTTAAATCACTGCTTTTCATGCACTATATGATGTACTTTCACTAAACTTGGTCTGTAGGAGCCTTGTATGTACCTCTTTCAAATTTGTTCAAATGGTTTTGCTTGGTCCCTTTTAGGGGTCACCAGAGCTCAATGTAGAAAACCGTTTAAAAGTTTCTTTATATGAACCACTTGATTGATCTTCACCAAACTTGTCTGTTGCATGTTTGAGTGGTCCTTTCTCAAATTTATTCAAGTGGTTCCATTTTGCCCCTTTTAATGACTGCCAGAGCTTAATCACAAAAAAAAATTTAAACAACCTGTTTTCGTGAACCACTTATGGATCTTCAGCAAACTTGTTCCATAGCGTCATTGTGATAGAAAAATCTTTTAACAACTTTCACTAGTGACACACTAGTGAAAGATCTTCCTTGAACTTGATCTGGAGCATTATAAGGTGGACCTTCTTCGATTTTATTTAAATGTTTTCTACAGGTAGGGACTTCAAGAGTTGAAAAATCTTTAAACAACTTCTTATGAACTTCAAGGACCAAACTTCTGCTCTCAAATTTGCTGTACTAGTTAAATATTTTAGGCCGTTACAGTGTTACAAATTACAAGAATAACAAAACTAATTAATATTATAATAAAAAAAATAGTCTGAACATTATCTTCATAGGATGGTTGCTTGTGGTCAGTAGATGACCCTTGTTGTGTTGGGTGTCAGCAGCCCTTGTTGTGTTGGGTGTCAGCAGGTCAAAGTGCAAGGTCTTAGTTATCTCAGAACTGAATATGAGTAGGTTAAAGGTCTAGGTTATGGTGACCTCGATTCTGAAAGTGATTTCCACTTAATTATTGAAAAATACTTAGGCCTATACTCCACAAACCTCACAGGATAATTGCCTGTGGTCAGTACAAGACCCCTATTGTGTTTGGGGGCATACATGTTTACTATTCCTTTCATTATTCTACAACTAAAATTTGGAATCCAGGAATACTCCTCATTTTGAAATATCAAAGTCAAATGATTTCAATTTATTTATTATCTTAGTTTCAAGTTTGCTTACTTCATGTTCCTTTAGAATATATCCATACAAATGCATCTGAAACAGAGAATTTAATTTTATGGTTTTGGCCAAAGCAGCTATTTCATTGCAACATGAATTTGTTGATACATATTAAATGGGAATTTGTGTTTGTACAATTAATTTTTGTGGAATTGCACATTATGTTTATATATCAAGAATTTCAGTGACTGCGAATTTTTGTTAAACCAGATTGCCCAGAATGTTGCAGCTCTTGCATACAGATATTTTAGCACGAATTTATTTTGCAGATGAGGTGTCAGTGTCTGCTGCTGTCTTCTGCCAGTCATTATGTGAAAACAGTCACCCCTGGTGTCCTCAAGACGTTCCTTGATAAATGTTGTAGACCGGTTTTCTCAAAATCATCTGCCTTGACTGGAAGCTCTGAAGGGAAAGTGCTCAAGTTAGCTGTTTTAAAGGGACTGTACTCTGCACTTTCTGTCCATGATCCACCAGAATCAGTGTCAGCATTACTTTTTGACATGATGGAATTTGTTTACAAAGAAACTAGCGAAGAAACTGATGTAAGAAAAAAAGTTACATTTATTCAATTTAAAGAAAACATTATACAGCACTTTGTTAATACATACAAGTTCGGCTGTTATGGGTTATATGCGCTTCTCAAAGGGAATGATTGAAGAAAGTATATAACAAACATTAATTAAACTGTACTGCTGTAATTATGTCTCCCCCAGGAGACATATTGTTTTTGCCCTGTCCGTCCGTCCGTCTGTCCGTCCGTCCTTCCATCCGTCCGTACGTCACACTTCATTTCCGAGCAATAACTGGAGAACCAATTGACCTAGAACCTTCAAACTTCATAGAGTTGTAGGGCTGCTGGAGTAGACGACCCCTATTGATTTTGGGGTCACTCCATCAAAGTTCAAGGTCACAGGGGCCTGAACATTGAAAACCATTTCCGATCAATAACTAGAGAACCACTTGATCCAGAATGTTGAAACTTCATAGGATGATTGGTCATGAAGAGTAGATGACCCCTATTGATTTTGGGATCACTCCGTCAAAGGTCAAGGTCACAGGGGCCTGAACATTAAAAAACCATTTCCGATCAATAACTAGAGAACTACTTGACCCAGAATGTTGAAACTTCATAGGATGATTGGTCATGAAGAGTAGATCATCCCTATTGATTTTGGGATCACTCCGTCAAAGGTCAAGGTCACAGGGGCCTGAACATTGAAAACCATTTCCGATCAATAACTAGAGAACCACTTGACCCAGAATGTTGAAACTTCATAGGATGATTGATCATGAAGAGTAGATGACCCCTAATGATTTTGGGATCACTCCGTCAAAGGTCAAGGTCACAGGGGGCTGAACATCGAAAACCATTTCCGATCAATAACTAGAGAACCACTTGACCCAGAATGTTGAAACTTCATAGGATGATTGATCATGAAGAGTAGATGACCCCTATCGATTTTGGGGTCACTCCATCAAAGGTCAAGATCACAGGTGCCTGAACATGGAAAACCATTTCCGATCAATAACTGGAGAACCACTTTAACCAGAATGTTGAAACTTCATAGGATGATTGTACATTCAAAGTAGATGACTCCTATCGATTTTGGGGTCACTCCATTAAAGGTCAAGGTCACAGGGGCCTGAACATTGAAAACCATTTCCGGTCAGTAACTTGAGAACCACTTGACCCAGAATGTTGAAACTTAATAGGATGATTGGTCATGCAGAGTAGATGACCCCTAACGATTTTGGGGTCACTCTATTAAAGGTCAAGGCCACAGGGGCCTGAACATGGAAAACCATTTCCAATCAATAACTTGAGAACCTCTCAACCCAGAATGTTGAAACTTCATAGGATGATTGTTCATACAGAGTAAATGACCCCTATTGTTTTTGGGGTCACTCCGTTAAAGGTCAAGGTCACAGGGGCCTGAACATTGATAACCAGTTCCGATCAATAACTTGAGAACCACTTGACCCAGAATGTTGAAACTTCATAGGATGATTGAACATGCAGAGTAGATGACCCCTATTGATTTTGGAGTCAATCAATTAAAGGTCAAGGTCACAGTGGCCTGTTCGTGTAAAATAATTTTTTGGAAATAACTTGAGAACCACTTGACCTACAATGTTGAAACTTAATAGGATGATTGGACATTCAGAGTAGATGACCCCTATTTATTTTGAGGTCACTTGATCAAAGGTCAAGGTCACAGGAGCCTGAACAGTGACTTGAGAACCACTAGGCCCAGAGTGCTGAAATTTAGCGGGATGACTGGACATGCCAAGTAGATGATCCCTATTGCAGCCAACCATCAGTGTCTCTTTGACTTTCGCTCCTGACCCCTATTGACTTCTTGCCTATAGGACTTTGCATTTGGGGAGACATGCGCTTTTTTACAAAAGCATTTTCTAGTTTAATTTAGAAATTGTCATATAAATATGATGGGAGCATAACATTTGAAGAATATGCTTCTTGAAGTTACAGGTTTAGATCCTATATAGCGCCTCTTGCACTATTTTCTGGGTTCTTTCTAGCTTTGTTACCTTAAATAATAAAATAAAACATTTTTGTGAACAAGGTATGTGTCAAATTGCTAATTGAATACAGTATAACCTTGATAAATCACATCCAAATAGCAAGAAGGCACACATTTTCTTTCTTATTATACCATAGCTCTCACTTTTTAGTAAATTAACCTCAGCCTCAGTGTTACAGCCTAAATACTACATGGTCATGTTTGATGTGCATATTTTGTGCTGTATAATTGGTAATATTTCATAACTTACAGGTTGATGTGTTGATAAATCTGGCTGAGTGTTTAAGACATATACCAGATACCATGCTGGACAAGTTGACCACTGACGACTGTAAGGACAGGCATTCTGTCATCAGAGGGACGTTCATTCGTAGTTTTCTTGTCGGTAATGGAGACCAGCCTGTCACACTACTGAATAGCTGTATAGATGCTGCTTTCAATATAGAATGGTAATCTTCTATAAGTTATCTTGAATGCAAGTTTGTCCTTCAGAATGAAAGGTTGGGGCATATAGATATGATCATATCCATCAATATGTTTGTACTGAAAATCTGTCAAACTTACTAAGGTGAATACTATGATGTATATATTTATGTAAAATAAGGAACTTTTTGAAAGATATTATATTTATAATTATGCATAGCCTTTTGTACATACTCTAAATAATAATTAGTAGGATATAGACTGTGCAGTGGAATCTCCAACAGAAATGGAGGGAAGATAGTAACTGACAACAGTCCTTTAATACTGATGATTTCACTTTATAGCCTCAGTCTTACTTAATGTTTTTCCTACTTTTTATGCAGCTCTGTGTAGGCAAAGCCTGTTAATAACTCTTTACAACAAGGAGGTTGATGTGTACATGTTGTACACTCTACAGGGACACATATTTGAAAATTTTGAAAATGTCAGACATGTGAGTGGTGTAAAAATTAGGGTAAATACTAAAATAGGTTTATAACTACATTGAAATTTCAGTGAAAGAAACACAGTGTTGTGGTACTTGATACACGGTTTCCATCGTATGATGTCTTTAGAGGGAACCAAGTCATCAGTGATACAGTGTGTACAATGGCTGCACGAAATTGCTGGCCACTGTCGCAACATCGCCACAGGAACCTTCAAACCAGCAGCCGCAAATGCTGATATCGGCAAGGTACAAATCTTTACATTATTGAAAAACTAACGGATATGAATAGCTTTACATTGAGGTGGCAGTGACATTATATCTGTAAGCCATCATGTTTAAAAAGGTCAACTTGGAGAAGGATATTTGTACTGAGAAATGACGTTTACATTTCAGGTCTTCCCAAACTTATTAAAGGCACCTAGCGCTAATATTTAAAAGTGATATAACATTGTTGAAATTTAGCCTCATTTTCAATTTTATGATAAAGATTACTGTAGTTCCTATTGGTTTTGTTACTTAGTCAAGATCTGTTGTACAGCCAGTGGTTGTTGGCAGTTTTATTTCAAAATTTAATCGACATGACTCTAAGAACTGGTTACATATAGAACTGGTTACGTATAGAACTGGTTAGGTATAAGGGCAAAAAATGGATGATAAAATCATCACTTTAGCACAAAATTTTACATTGACCTTATTGTTTGTTGTCTGGCAGTCATACTCAGGTCTGGTATGAAATCATTTGATTAATAACATTAAGATATTCACACTTGCTTCATATTGTCAAACTACAGTAAGCACAAACTTATGCAAAACTTAAAACCATTGGGAACATTTCCAAATGAGACAAATGATAAAATATTTTCATGTTTACAGATTACAGGATTCACTGTCAGTGTTATAGCTGCTGCAGTATGTTTGTGGACGGCCAAGTCATCTACTGCTTCCCTCATTGGTGTGAACTTTGATCTTTTCACTGTTCCGTCATCTGGTTGTAAGGAGATTTCTGATTGGATGGACACCCATCTTGTGGAACATAAGCAAGAAATTGATTGGTTTACTGGTGTTGGACCACTAGAATGTTTACCAATTTGCATACAGAAACTTACGTCTGAGCCTTGGATTCAGATTTTGCAGAAGGTATTTTCTTGATAAACATTATGCCACATATTCACTTCATTTCATTTTTATGCCTCTGGTGTCAAAGACCTGCTAAGCATATAATGTTTGAGTTTTCAATTTGTCATTCAGTGTGTTCCACTTTCTTGCATACTCAACTATTCCTGCTGTTTCTGTCCAATTAAAATGAAACTTTGTAAACATCATGTATTGGACATATTGCTGAATCTTTCATGTCTGATAATGTTTATTACATTTTTAGATAAAATATGCCCTTTTTGGACTTCGAAAGATTATAACTACATCTATACCTTGTATACACAGCTTCCTACTGTTTCCCACAAACGCTAATGAAACTTGGTATATATTACCAACATGCAGTGGACTTATGCACACTGGTACACTTTCATTTCCAATCTCTCTTTTTTAGCTCACCTGTCACAAAGTGACAAGGTGAGCTTTTGTGATTGCGAGGTGTCCGTCGTCCATCGTCCGTCCGTGCGTCCGTAAACTTTTGCTTGTGACCACTCTAGAGATCACATTTTTTGTGGGATCTTTATGAAAGTTGGTCAGAATGTTTATCTTGATGATATCTAGGTCAAGTTCGAAACTGGGTCACGTGCCTTCAAAAACTAGGTCAGTAGGTCTAAAAATAGAAAAACCTTATGACCTCTCTAGAGGCCATATATTTTACAAGATCTTCATGAAAATTGGTCAGAATGTTCACCTTGATGATATCTAGGTAAAGTTTGAAACTGGGTCACGTGCCGTCAAAAACTAGGTCAGTAGGTCTAAAAATAGAAAAACCTTGTGACCTCTCTAGAGGCCATATATTTCAAAAGATCTTCATGAAAATTGGTCAGAACGTTCACCTTGATGATATCTAGGTCAGATTCGAAACTGGGTCACGTGCCGTCAAAAACTAGGTCAGTAGGTCAAATAACAGGAAAACCTTGTGACCTCTCTAAAGGTCATATTTTTTATGGGATCTGTATGAAAGTTGGTTTGAATGTTCATCTTGATGATATCTAGGTCAAGTTCGAAACTGGGTTACGTGCGGTCAAAAACTAGGTCAGTAGGTCTAAAAATAGGAAAACCTTGTGACCACTCTAGAGGCCATATATTTCATGAGATCTTTATGAAAATTGGTCAGAATGTTCATCTTGATGATATCTAGGTCAAGTTCGAAACTGGGTCACGTGCCTTCAAAAACTAGGTCAGTAGGTCAAATAATAGAAAAACCTTGTGACCTCTCTAGAGGCCATACTTGTGAATGGATCTCCATAACACTTGGTCAGAATGTTCATCTTGATGATATCTAGGTCAAGTTTGAAAGTGGGTCATGTGCCATCAAAAGGTAGGTCAGTAGGTCAAATAATGAAAAAACGTTGTGACCTCTCTAGAGGCCATATTTTTCATGGGATCTGTATGAAAGTCGGTCTGAATGTTGATCTTGATGATATATAGGTGAAGTTTGAAACTGGGTCAACTGCAATCAAAAACTAGGTCAGTAGGTCTTGAAATAGAAAAACCTTGTGACCTCTCTAGACGCCATACCCTTGAATGGATCTTCATGAAAATTGGTCAGAATGTTCACCTTGATGATATCTAGGTCAAGTTTGAAATGAGTCACGTGCCTTAAAAAACTAGGTCAGTAGGTCAAATAATAAAAAAACCTTGTGGCCTCTCTAGAGGCCATCCTTTTCATGCGATCTGTATGGAAGTTGGTCTGAATGTTCATCTTGATGATATCTAGGTCAAGTTTGAAATTGGGTCAACTGCGATCAAAAACTAGGTCAGTTGATCTAAAATTAGAAAAATCTTTTGACCTCTGTAGAGGCCATATTTTTCAATGGATCTTCATAAAAATTGATCTGAATGGTCACCTTGATGATATCTAGGTCAATTTAGAAACTGGGTCACGTGCAGTCAAAAACAAGGCCAGTAGGTATAAAAATAGAAAAACCTTGTGACCTCTCTAGAGGCCATATTTTTCATGAGATCTTCATGAAAATTAGTGAGAATGTTCACCTTGATGATATCTAGGTAAAGTTCAAAACAGGGTCACATACCTTCGAAAACTAGGTCAATAGGTCAAATAATAGAAAAACCTTGTGACCTCTCTAGAGACCATATTTTTTCCAATGGATCTTCATGAAAATTGGTCAGCATTTTTAGCTCGACTATTCAAAGCTATTCTACTCACCCTGGCGTCGGCGTGGGTGTCACACCTTGGTTAAGTTTTTGCATGCAAGTACATACAGCCATCAATTAAAGGCATATAGCTTTGAAACTTATTTTTTCTTTTTCTAGGTCAATTACCAACCTCTATGGGTCAAGTCCCATAACTCTGATATGTATTTTGAGCAAATTATGCCCCCTTTTGGACTTAGAAAATTTTGGTTAAAGTTTTACATGCAAGTTACTATTTTGGTTAAAGTTTTACATGCAAGTTATTATCTCCAAAACTAATGCAGATATTGATTTGAAACTTCACATGTGTCTTCGGGGTTATAAAACTAGTTGATAGCAGCAAGTCCCATAACTCTGACCTTCATTTTGGCCAAATTATGCCCCCTTTCGGACTTAGAAAATTCTGGTTAAAGTTTGCGTGCAAGTACATACAGCTATTTCTAAAAGGCATATAGATTTGAAACTTACTTTTTCTTTTTCTAGATCAATTACCACCCTCACTAGGTCAAGACCCATAACTCTGACATGTTTTTTGAGCAAATTATGCCCCCTTTTAGACTTAGAAAATTTTGGTTAAAGTTTTACATGCAAGTTATTATCTCCAAAACTAATGCAGATATTGATTTGAAACTTCACATGTGTCTTCAGGGTTATAAAACTAGTTGATAGCAGCAAGTCCCATAACTCTGACCTTCATTTTGGCCAAATTATGCCCCCTTTTGGACTTAGCAAATTCTGGTTAAAGTTTTGCATGCAAGTACATACAGCTATTTTTAAAAGGCATATAGATTTGAAACTTATTTTTTCTTTTTCTAGATCAATTACTAACCTGGATCAAGTCCCATAACTCTGGCATGTATTTTGGGCAAATTATACCCCTTTTGGACTTTGAAAATTCTGGTTAAAGTTTTACATGCAAGTTTCTTCACAAACTTCACATGTGCCTTCTGGGTTATAAAACTAGTTGATAGCAGCAAGTCCCATAACTGATATGCATTTTGGTCAAATTATTCCCCCTTTTGTACTTAAAACTCTTTTGATATTTAACCTTTTTGGGTAATATTTTCCTGCTTCTGGGACAATATTTTGAATAGTCGAGCTTGGCTGTCTTACGGACAGCTCTTGTTATCTTGATAATATCTAGGTCAAGTTCAGAACTGGGTCACATGAGCTCAAAAACTAGGTCACTATGTCAAATAACAGAAAAAATGACGTCATACTCAAAACTGGGCCATGTGGGAAGAGGTGAGCCATTCAGGACCATCATGGTCCTCTTGTTTATTATGAGTTGTCTCACTTTTTGAGCTGGACTATTCATAGAATAGTAGAGCTATTGGACTCGCCTGTGCGTCAGCATCCCGATTTGGTTAAGGTTTTGTATGTAAGCTGGTATCTCAGTAACCACTTGTGGGAATGGATTGAAACTTCACACACTTATTCACTGTGATAAACTGACTTACATTTCACAGGTTCCATAACTCTATTTTGCTTTTTTACAAAATTGTGCCCCATTTTTCAGCTCAGAAATTTTTGGTTAAGGTTTTGTATGTAAGCTGGTATCTCAGTACTCACTAATGGGAATGGATTGAAACTTCACACACTTGTTCATTGTCATGATCTGACGTGCACTAAGCAGGTCCCATAACTCTACTTTGTTTGGTTCTTTTTTTTCAAAATTATGTCCCTTTTTCGACTTAGCAGTTTTTGGTTAAGTTTTTGTATGTAAGCTGGTATCTCAGTATCCACTTATGGGAAAGGATTGGAACTTCACACACTTGTTCACTGTCATGATATGACATGCAGTGCAAAGGTTCAATAACTCTACTTTGCATTTTACAATTTTAATTATGCCCCTTTTTCAACTTAGCAGTTTTTGGTTAAATTCTTATATGTAAGCTGGTATCTCAGTACCCACTAATGGGAATGGATTGAAACTTCACACACTTGTCCACTGTCATGAGCTGATAAGCACTGTGCATTTTTTTTTGTATGCAAGCTTGTATCTTAGTACCCACTTACGGAATTGATTGAAACCACACACTTGTCCACTACAATGACCTAACAGTCCGTGCACTGGATGTGTAACACTATTTCTAGCTCACCTGAGCACGAAGTGCTTAAAGGTGAGCTTTTGTGATCGCCCTGTGTCTGTCGTCCGTCCGTCGTCAACAATTTGACTGTTAACACTCTAGAGGTCACAATTTTGGCCCAATCTTAATAAAACTTGGTCAAAATGTTACTCTCAATAAAATCTTGGATGAGTTCGATATTGGGTCATCTGGGGTCAAAAACTAGGACACCAGGTCAAATCAAAGGAAAAAGCTTGTTAACACTCTAGAGGTCACAATTTTGGTCCAATCTTAATGAAACTTGGTCAGAATATTACTCTCAATAAAATCATGGACGAGTTTGATATTGGGTCATCTGGGGTCAAAAACTAGGTCACCATGTCAAATCAAAGGAAAAGCTTGTTAACACTCTAGAGGTCACAATTTTAACCCAAACTTAATGAAACTTGGTCAGAATATTACTCTAAATAAAATCTTTGAGGAATTCGATATTGGGTCATCTGGGGTTAAAAACTAGGTCACCAGGTCAAATCAAAGGAAAAGCTTGTTAACACTCTAGAGGTCACAGTTTTGGCCCAATCTTAATGAAACTTGGTCAGAATGTTACTCTCAATAAAATCTTGGATGAGTTTGATATAGGGTCATCTTGGATCAAAAACTAGGTCACCATGTCAAATCGAAGGAAAAGCTTGTTAACACTCTAGAGGTCACAATTTTAACCCAAACTTAATGAAACTTGGTCAGAATATTACTCTAAATAAAATCTTGGAGGAATTCGATATTGGGTCATCTGGGATTAAAAACTAGGTCACCAGGTCAAATCAAAGGAAAAGCTTGTTAACACTCTAGAGGTCACAGTTTTAGCCCAATCTTCATGAAACTTGGTCAGAATATTACTCTCAATAAAATCTTGGACGAGTTTGATATTGGGTCATCTAGGGTCAAAAACTAGGTCACCAGGTCAAATCAAAGGAAAAGCTTATTAACACTGTAGAGGCCACAATTTTGGCCCAATCTTAATGAAACTTGGTCAGAATGTAACTCTCAATAAAATCTTAGACAAATTTGATATAGGGTCATCTGGGATCAAAAACTAGGTCACCAGGTCAAATCAAAGAAAAAGCTTGTTAACACTCTAGAGGTCACAATTTTAACCCAATCTAAATGAAATTTGGTCAGAATATTACTCTCAATAAAATCTTGGACGAGTTCGATATTGGGTCATCTGGGGTCAAAAACTAGGTCACCAGGTCAAATCATTGGGAAAATTTGTTAACACTCTAGAGGTCACAATTTTGGCCCAATCTTAATGAAACTTGGTCAGAATGTTATTCTCAATAATTTCAATATTGGGTCATCTGGGGTCAAAAACTAGGTCACCTGGTCAAATAAAAGGAAAAGCTTTTTAACACTGTAGAGGCCACATTTATGACTGTATCTTCATGAATGTTGGTCAGAATGTTATCTTGATGGTCTCAAGGTCCAGGCTGAATCTGGGTCATGTACGATTAAAAACTAGGTCACCAGGTCAGATCAAAGGAAAAGCTAGTTAACACTGTAGAGGCCACATTTATGACCGTATCTTAATGAAATTTTGTGAGAATGTTGATCTTGTTGATATATAGGTCAAGTTCAAATCTGGGTCAGTTGGGTCAAAAACTAGGGCATCGGGTTAAATCAATGGAAAAGCTAGTTATCACTTTAGAGATCACATTTATGAAACTTGGTCAGAATGTTAATCTTGATGATCTTTAGGTCAATAGGTCAGGTGCGCCATACAGGGCCTTCATGGCCCTCTTGTTACAATATTATTCTCTTCTTCAGACTTTCATGTTCATCCATTTTAACTATTTTTAGAGACAGGGCTTGTGAATAGTCGAGTGTTACTATCCACCAACAGCTCTTGTTTGAGTTATGCCCTGATTTTGGACTCAACAGTATTACATCTGCATCTATACCTTGTGTACTCACCTCCACCTACAGTTTCCATACAATTTATATGAAACTTCATACACATCATCAGCATGAAACACGTGAATTTTGCTAGGACTTACATGTCAGATTGTTTTGGAGTTAGCCACTTTTGTGGACTTTATAATTTTTACTGTGAAGCGTTTTAAAGGTGGCATGTGTCATATAATTTTGACAAAATTTTTGTCTTTTCTTTATTGATGTAGTTTTATATGTAATGTGAAAATGAATCGGCAATTACTTTCAGATACTTGAATGGCATACTGCATTGTTGGAAACAGCAGATGAGATCACAGTCAAAGACATTAAGAGAAAACTTATAGGTAACAACACATTATTTTACTATGCCCCTGCTATTAAAAATGGAGAACTTTGTGTTACCCAAGTGCATGTATCTGTGCATGAATGCACCTGTCTGTGAATATGTATTTGTGGGTGCACAAAATTGTGTCTGGCCTATCACTGCATCACTCTGTGGTATGAAAACATAAGGCAGAAATAACCACCATAAAAATACAATGTGTCATGCATAAAATGCAGGGCCCTAGCTCCAAGGTCAAGGTCACACTTAGAGGGCAAATATTAACCCTTAGCCAGCTGCAGGCGAATTTAACAGCCTTTGCAAACAGCTTGGAACCAGATCAGACGCCGATTAAATCGGCGTCTGATCAGGTTCCAAGCTGTTTGCTACTCTCACAATATTTCTTCCAATTTTGGAGCAAATTGAATGAACTTAACAATTTTAGCAGACGACATTTCCAGCAGACGAAATTTACCTAGCATGCTAAAGGTTAAAGGTAATTTTTGTCTGCTGTATAACATCTTATATGCCAGTTTTGGAAAAACAGACATATTAAGTGACCATGCATGAGTCTCTTTGGTAGGTCAAAGGTTAAGGTCACAAACTGAAATCAAAGGTCAAATCCGACATATTTTATATCTGGAGCATAATTTAAAATGCATTAAAGGTACTGACTTCAAACTTGGCAATAGAAAGGTGGTGATGAATTGCAGAAGTCAAGAATGAATGTCTGCCCAAGAGTGCAAAGATTTTACTTAAGTCTACTACCTTTGTTATTTCAAACACTAATATTTAAATTAAGCATTCACCATAATAAGATGATACATCAAGAGCAAGACTTTGACTAGGGGTTCACACGCAACTGGGAAAATCTGGAAAAGTCGGCGAATATGAAAGAATATATTCAAGGCCATGAAGAATCAGGAATTTATACTTTTCACATTAAAACCAGAGAAAAAGTCAGGTTTTTATGGAAAAAGTTATGCTGCCTCCAGAAATGCAACCAAAGCAACATGCTGCTGGAAAAAAACACAAAATGTTCCATACCCCACATGTGTGTGACAAGTTTTGCATGCAAGTTACTATCTCCAAAACTAATGCAGATACTGGATTGAAACTCTATAGATATTTTAACATTTATGGAAATATTCCTGCTTCTGGGACAACAGTTTGATTAGCTGAGCATTGGCTGTCTTACAAACAGGTCTTGTTTAATTTTGGGTTCAGTTCCATTTTCTGTAACTGAACCACATAGCAATGGAAAAACTGCAGAAGTCCTGGAAAAGTCCTTAAATTTTATGATTGAAAAATTGTGGGAACCCTGTTGACTGCTGAATGAGAGGTCAAGTACACACTTAGAGGTCGAAGACTTTCGTCAGTTTTCTTGTCTGGTCTTTTATAAGCATAGACGGATATTCAAGTAACACAGTACAAACTTACACCGTAACAAGACAATGTATTCTTGCATACCAGACAAGATTTTCCCGTGGTTTTGCTGGTGCTAGGAAAACTCATCTTACACACAGGAGTGTAAGATGACTTGGGTACTTCTATTTATGAATGAATGTGAGATTCATATGCTACTGTAACAAAATAGTGCTTAAAAGAAAAGCATTTGTTTCATTAGTTCAACTATTCAAAGAATAGTCCAAACTATTTTACTCACCCTGCGTCCATGTCATGTCATACCTTCGTTAAAGTTTTGCATGCAATCAGTTTAGCTATAATTTAAAGGCAGTTAGCTTTGAAACTTTGAAATCCTTAGAAGAGCCTCGTTACTGCCTAAACAGTTGCCTGAGAGCCAGATATTTTAATCTGCACCTTTGACCAGTGAAAGATTCCTATAATATTTAATCATTTGTACTCTAATTTTTACTTTCCAGCCCAGAATTCTAGTATCTGGTTTGACTGTGAAAGTGCTGTTACTCACAGGACTCACATTTCTGTGTCCTAAGATCACATAGCTGGGGCATCAGTGTCCTATTGACACATTGTTTGTTTCAGCTTGCTTATTTTAAGGCACTTAAGGTCCTGTTTCAAAAGAACACCAGTCTTAAGTATTTCAACTTTTAATGAATTTTCGAAAAATATGAATGAGATCATTTAAACACATTATGCTTCGTTACGCAACCTGTATTATATATGGGTACTAAAACTTGTATGTTAAATTCATTTTTCAGAGAGCCTCTGCTGTTTACGACATAGTACGGAGTATAAAAAGTTGGCAGTGTGGACAAAGACAGTGATGTTAACAGTCTGAGAGCATGGAGTAGGAGTTTCAGCAGTTGGGCAACAAAGGGAATGTTTGATGTTTAGGCCCTGTTAATTTTAATTCTATACCTGCATTATTAAACAAAATGAACTTTATTATCCTCCACCAAATGGAGATTGACATAGCTTTGGTGTTGTTCATCCTGTTCATCTCGAGTCATACCTAAAGCAGTGGTTTGGAGTATTTAAGTTAAACATGGTAGAAATATTAATTCTTGCATAAAAACTACTTTTTTCACTGGATCCACTTGTATATTTATAGGAGAAAAATTGTGTATTTACAAGGCGATTCACATGCTGTTGATACAAGATTTTTATTTTTGAAATGCTTTGCCAGGGACGGACATTTATTCCTGTGCAGATGGACAACTGGTATCTGCGTCTATTTTCTTCCATAATTACCTCTTTGTAGCATAAAAGATGCAGTCTAATCTATAGTATGTTTTGCTGTATTAGTTACCAACCAAAATCTCCCCTGCAGATCAAGCAATACTTCCTGGCTTCTCCCTCAGTTGACTCCCTTTTGAATTCAGCATTTGTTAGAAGTTTTGTCAATAACAGTGAATGTTTTGAATCATGTGTAACTTGTACGATTGTTTGTTTTAGGAATCATATTAATGATTTTTGGAAGTATTAGTCCGTGTGTTTTTATCTAATTTCTTGCAGAATTCATATAAATCTTGAAAGCTTGTCAATACATTCGTACTCATCCATACTGGAAATGTGTTTGTCAAAATAACTTGAATGTAAAGTTATTATTCTTGAAAATGTGTTCCTGTTAACCAACTTTTGAAGTACAGTCAAACCTGTCTATAAAGACCACCCTCGTAGAGCAAAAATGTGGTCTTTATTGGGAGGTGGTCTTTATTCCCAGGTTAAAATGCACTATTAACCCTTACCATGCTAAATTTCTATAATGAACTTGTCTATCTTTCAATTTGGACAGTACCATAAACTGTAAAAAGGGGTGCTTACCAAAAAAGATACTGACTGAATGGTGAACAGTGCAGATTTTGATCAGACTGCACAAATGTGCAGGCTGATCATTATCTACCCTGGTCACAAAGACAGAATCAATTGTGTCCAGCATGATAAAGGTTAATGTTAAAATGGGAAACAAAACATGTGGTCTTTCGAGCCAGGTGGTCTCTGTTCAGAGGTGGTCTTTAACACAGGTTTGACTGTACATTTAATATGCAAAATTATAGGTAATGTCATGTTTGTAATAGTGAGAAATAAAAGAATCGTTTAAAAACCTTCAATATATATTCTCGGTAGTTTTGTTGATTTGTCGACCCCAGTTATGAAAATATGTTTACCATTTTCAAGAACAACAGAATGGTAATTAAATATTATACCAGAATCACAAAGTCATCACATGTGAAAACAATAAATTTTGTCTTTGTGTCATGTTTTTTTGTTTTTTTATGGAAGAATAGCGACAATACATGTTTGTTTTATGTATCAAATTCTGCAGAAGCCCTGTTTGTGACCTCGGTTTGGTCTTTGTTGCAAACATTCCTGTGAGCTTTTGCAGTCGTTTATACACACAAAAAAACATTTATTATCACTATATTGCTATATGGAAATAACCCTCTGCAAGTTCCAGTCTAATTTTATGAGGTATAGAGGTATTACGCCATAGAGACGATGTAATATGTAATCATTTAAAGGTGAAACAAGTAAGTACGGTCATTTTTCTTTTTCAGTTCATAACCTCAGTATACATGTTCTATTGTAAAACTGCTGTTACTCACAGGATTCACCCTTCCCTTACATTACACAGCAGGAGCATCCAAGTCCTATGGATGCATTTCTAGTTTAAGGTCTGGCAAGCCTTATGCACAGCCAAGCGAAACATTTCAAAACATTTCATCAACTTATACTAAGTAGGGGGCCTGTGAGGCTAAGGGGTTAATGTTGAATGACTTGCCCCTCACAAATGCGGGTTTGAACCTTGGTTGGTGTATAAATTCTTCATGTGAGGAAGCCATCCAGCTGGCTTATGGAAGGCTGGTGGTTCTACCCATGACAAAACAAGAGCTGTCTCCATAGGATGACACATGCCCCCGATAGCACTTTGAATGAATAGTTATGGCCGATGTTAGAGTTTAGGACCTTTGACCTACGGAGCTGGGTCTTGCACGCGACACGTCGTCTTACTGTGTCACACATTCATGCGTAGTTATTTTAAAATCCATGCATGAATGACAAAGATATGGACTGGACACGTCCATCAATGCACTATCATGAAAAATGACCTTTAACGTCTATGTGTGACCTTGACCTTTGAGCTACGGACCTGGGTCTTGCGCGCGACACGTCGTCTTACTGTGGTACACATTCATGCAAAGTTATTTGAAAATCCATCCATGGATGACAAAGATATGGACCGGACACGCCCATCAATGCACTATCCTTTAACGTCTAAGTGTGACCTTGACCTTTGAGCTACGGACCTGGGTCTTGCGCGCGACACGTCGTCTTACTGTGGTACACATTCATGCCAAGTTATTTGAAAATCCATCCATGGATGACAAAGATATGGACCGGACACGCCCATCAATGCACTATCCTTTAATGTCTGTGACCTTGACCTTTGAGCTACGGACCTGGGTCTTGCGCGCGACACGTCGTCTTACTGTGGTACACATTCATGCAAAGTTATTTGAAAATCCATCCATCGATGACAAAGATATGGACCGGACACGAAAATTGCGGACAGACTGACAGACCGATGGACCGACAGACGGTTCAAAAACTATATGCCTCCCTTTGGGGGCATAAAAATGCCTAGAGGGGCACCTGGGGTCTTACTCTACAGTACAAAGCTGGAAAGTCAACATAAGACCTATAATCATGTTTGCATGAAAATCCACAAAATGATTTAAGGAAACAGATCTTGAGTGATCACAATAGCTCACGGTGAGCTCAAAAGCTTTGAACTGAGATAATTATACGGTATACCTTTTTTGAAAATCAAGCAGAACAAGATTGGTATTTAAATGTGTTGTTTTAATAAATGGTGAGAAAAGTTTACATTTTTGTACATTAACAAATGAGCAGACACAAGACATTAAAAGCTAAAAGATTCCGAACTTACAGCATTTAATACTAACTAAACTGAAGACTTAATATCACTGATACCCTTCAAATGTACTTTCTCTAATTTGAACAAACAAGTACAAATCCAGTTTGATCCAAACGAATAACACAATCACTTTACCCATGTAAAAGTTGTTACATAATTATATCTTAATATGTATGAACATGGCAAATTTTCAATTCTCTGAACACTTCCTTCTCAAAAATATATGTAAAATAGTATCACTGACAGCATAAATGGTATTTACAATGTAATCAGTTTTGACTAATTCCTTCAATATATTTTAGAAGACTTCTGAATATTCATGAGCGTCAAGCTGTCCATTATTTACTGGCCCCGCCCTGAGCTCCTCCTGCTGCTCCCTGCTTTGCCAACTGTTTCTGTCTCATTATCTCGGCATCCCTAAAAATACAATATATACATGAACATCACTGTTAGAAATAAGAAATCGGCAGGGTAAGTTCAAAATAGATTGCCCATTGGGCAAATTCAAATTTCAGGTTTACTATAATTCCTCTAATACCCCCATCACACCAAGCTCGTTTTCAGTACGTTTTAAAAAATGTAGCCGAACGGGCTCAAACTGTGTGGCAACGGAACAGACGTAGTAGCGACGCTCTACAGTCTGTCTAAGAACTTTATGGACTGGCTCGGACGGGGTTGAACGGGAATGGTGTTCCAGAACTTTGAGCCTACTCAAAAATTTCTGCCGATCATTCCGTCCTACAGTTAGACGGACTGACAACGTACTTAAAACGAAATGGACGTACTAACAACTGAACCGCCATACTTCGAACGTACTAGAGACGTGGTATGACGTAATGCGATCGGGCGTCCATTTAATTGCGTGTGCACACTAACCGGATCCGTTTGAAGCTCGTTTAACCCGTTCATAGAAAGACTTAACTCGACCGCATTACATCCTTAGTGTGTCATTATTCCGTCTGAATACGATCAAAATAAAATACTAAGTTTGCAATACGTTTCTAATCAGTTCTAAGAGTTTGCAATACGTTCTTAGTACGCTCCGCACGCTTTTAGTACGTTTATGCACAGTTCCTACAACGTTGATCCCGTCTGCAGTTCAATTACACAAGTTAGGGTATAAATACATGCTGGTGCCGTACAGGTTCAAGATTTGGGCACAAGGTTTAGCCAAGTTTATGCCTTTGCTTTTTTCTTTGGTTTCTTACTCTGTCCTCCTTCATCCTCAGACTTGGAGACAGAGTCATCAGAAGGTGGAGGGAATAAATTGCGACGCTCATCCTCTCTACTTTCAAGTTCAGGGGCTGACTCAACAGACTCTGTATCGGCTTCTGTGCGAGATTGGTCTTTTACTGCTTTAACACTTTACACCCCGTTTCTGTTTGGCTTCACTTTTCTTTGTAGCCATATTGATACTTGCCTATTGCTGTGGATTTTTTTTGTGTCTTGAGAGGTTGAAGAGACAAACAAGAATGAGAACTGGGCGAAACGTGATGGCTTTTAATAGCCGACGGGCTAGAACGTGATTGTAAGTGTACTGAACGTACTAGGGAGAGATGAGGACGTAATCAGAACGACTGAACTGTCTGTGAACGAGTTGGTCGAGTTAACAACTAGTTAGAACGTATGTCCACGTACTCGGAAGGAAGTAAGACTAATTACGAACTTCTTTAATCTGACCACAGACGACTTGGACTGCCTACAAACGATTTCTACATGAGATGAACGGGCATTTTTTTCCGAACAGAACTTACTATAAACGGACTTCAGACGGATAAAGACGCTATGGACGTATCGAGAACTGTTTAAGAACTATGATCGCATTATGGATATTTTCCGGCCAAAGTGCAAACGTTCTAGCCAGATCGCAGCCCGTTTTATTTTAGGACGGGTTGGGACGTTTTGAGAACTAGTTTGGTGTGATGGGGGCTTAAGCAACAGCAGTGAAAAAATGTTATGAAATGGACAGAATAATTAAGTCAAACTGTGTAACTAACTTCAAAAAAGAAATTCTATGTAGTTAGTACAGTACTTATCCAGGCAATTAGAAGTCAGTACAGGCAAGTTAACACTGAATCTGACTTGCCCTGTGGCACACTCTGTTAGTGCGTAACCAAGTTAGACTGGAATTCTGAAGCTATACACTATTTTAGAACTTGCCTTTTGTTTCAGGTGGTTGAAATATTCCAATATTAATCACTATTTTGCAAATGTGAAACTAGAAATTATACTGAAATCAAATGAAACAGTCCACTTTTTAAAGACTTAAATATTAAAGGGAGATAATTACAAAATTTCATAAAAAGTAATAAAATACATATTTCAAACAGGGATCTAGCTCTATGTAATGGGTCTTTTTGTTCCTTAAATAAATCTCTAAAAGAATATATATGAAAATTGAAAAATGTCATAAAATGTTGCCCAAATGTGATTGACCACCTTAAAGTTAACAGATTATGATCTAAATGTGTATCCAATGGACACGGGTGCCCTGAATTTCTGTTACTGTTCATGATTTCATGACTCTAGATGAACTAGAAATGTGTCCATGGGACACAGATGCCCCCACTACATGACAAAGGACATAAATTTTTTCCTAGGTCAGGGACCATAACTCCTACAATACTGAATGAATCCGGACGCAAAACCCCAGGTGCACAACCGCAAATGCTGACCAACATTCTTTAAACTTTGGTGACTCTAGGTCAAATACCTTTGGAGCTATGCGCGACACAACATTAAAATGACCAATTTTTGAGTCGGCTAAACGATGTAATCGTTTTGACGAGTCCTTGCTATCCAGCGATTCTCTAAGTCTAAATGGACCAAATAACACAGTGAAGCGATGTAGTTCCATTAGATTTCTCAAACTTCAAACAGTTCACTGCAAGAATGAAGTTAAGTTGCGTGAATTCCCTTTGCTATGACCAATATACGCTGTAATCTGTCATATTTATGACTTGTAATTGTGCAATACTCGAATGTAACTCATTAAGCATAAATGTGCATTTTATGAATTGCGCAGGCTTACAAAGCTTGCGTAACATCCAGCGAAAGACAAAAAATAGTTCCACAGGGCTCCAGATAAGATGCGTATTAGCGTAAATTACGTACAGAAATAATGCAAATACGCATGTCTAATAATTTCTAAACGTATATAAAAATACAGAAATGCACACAATGCTTTTTTAAAAACAAAATCTGAATCGTCTGGATGCGTTAGGTAACATAGCCGATCCCGATCAGCCTTAATTCTCCCGCATTGAACGTATACACGCATCGTATGATTTCTATAAACTTTGCGTGGGTTTCTACACACACACATGAATTTTGCAGTCAGTAAACGGATAAATTATCGGAAGAAGAAGCTCTTACTGGTTTGTTTAGTTACTACAGATATTGAAAATGATTTTAATTCTTATTTTTCGAGAAATAAACAAATCGGCTAAACATTAAATTGTATTTTCTTGTAGTTTTTGAAATCGAAAGTAGATCGTCTATGTTTGGCGAAACGAAACAACTTTTTTATGAAAAGATTTAAATAAGAGGTAATTTAACCGTAAACTTCAATGTCAGATACTGCCAATTGCTGCTAAATGTCTTCGTATCATCACAATTTGTAAAATATATTGTTCAAACTGGAGAAAAGTGTAATCGTATCCGGATATAATATTTTGGGTAAATATCGAGCTGTGTTATGAAATTTTAAGAAAAAAAAACTAAAAACAAACTGAAACTGGTAGACTATACTGTCAGTACATCAATCATTAGCCGACTCAGGCCATTCAGGCCTTTGATTAACTAAGTCAGGGGCCATAACTCCTACATGACTGAATGCATCCGGACGCGAAACCCCAGGTGCACAACTGTACATGCTGACCAACATTCCTGTAAACTTAGGTGACCCTAGGTCAAATACTTCTGGAGCTATGCATGACACAACATTAAAATGACCAATTTTTTACTAAATCAGGAGCCATAACTACTACACAACTGAATGAATCCGGACACAAAACCCCAGGTGCACAACTACACATGCTGACCAACATTCCTGTAAAGTTTTGTGACTCTAGGTCAAATACTTTTGGAGCTAGGCGCGACACAACATTAAAATGACCATTTTTTACAAAGTCAGGGGCCATATCTCCTACACGACTGAATGAATCCGGACGCGAAACCCCAGGTGCACAACTACACATGCTGACCAACATTCCTGTAAAGTTTTGTGATTCTACATACTTTTGGAGCTACGCGCAACACAACATTTTGGGAAGGACGCACGGACAAGGGCAAATCTATATGCACCCCACAAAAGTGGGGGGCATAAAAATGTTTTAAGATATATGTACTTTTCACTTAGTCAAGGACCATTATTGGTTTCATTGTGTAAAATCCCAAACAAAACTCCACATGCTGTGCAACAATCCTCAAGTTTTTTAATAACTAAGTCAAATACTTTTTGAGATACATCATTTTTACATGTGACATAAACTTGCATACCCTTTATGCGTATTTTTGACTTTATCAAGGGCCATAACTCTGGTCTGACAAACAGAAATCCAAAACAAAACCGCAGGTGCATAACTTTACATCCTAATGTTTTATGAATCTTTAAGACAAATACTTTTTGAGATACTTATGACACAAACTTGCATAGCCTTTATGCCTATTTTTGACTTAAAGGCCATAACTCTGGTCTGACTGACTAAAGTCTAAAACGAAACCCCAGGTGCAAAACTTTATATACTGAATAATATTTCTAATATGTTTCATGACCCTAGGTTCAAAAGGTTTTAAAAACAAGAGGACTATGATGGTCCTGAATCGCTCACCTGTTCCCACATGACCAAGTTTTGAGTATGACATCGTTTTTTCTATTATTTGACATAGTGACCAAGTTTTTGAGCTCATGTGACCCAGTTTTGAACTTGACCTAGATATCATCAAGATAAAAATTCTGACCAATTTTCATGAAGATCCATTGAAAAATATGGCCTCTAGAGAGGTCACAAGGTTTTTCTATTATTTGACCTTTTGACCTAGTTTTCGAAGGTATGTGACCCTGTTTTGAACTTGACCTATATATCATCAAGGTGAACATTCTCACTAATTTTCATGAAGATCTCATGAAAAATATGGCCTCTAGAGAGGTCACAAGGTTTTTCTATTTTTATACCTACTGGCCTAGTTTTTGAACGCACGTGACCCAGTTTCGAAACTGACCTAGATATCATCAAGTTGAACATTCAGACCAATTTTCATGAAGATCCATTGAAAAATATGGCCTATAGAGAGGTCAAAAGATTTTTCTAATTTTAGACCTACTGACCTAGTTTTTGACCGCAGTTGACCCAGTTTCAAACCTGACCTAGATATCAAGATGAACATTCAGACCAACTTTCATACAGATCCCATGAAAAGTATGGCCTCTAGAGAGGTCACAAGGTTTTTTTATTATTTGACCTACTGACCTAGTTTTTGATGGCACGTGACCCAGTTTCAAACTATACCTAGATATCATCAAGGTGAACATTCTGACCAATTTTCATGAAGATCCATTCAAGGGTATGGCCTCTGAGAGGTCACAAGGTTTTTCTATTTTTAGACCTACTGACCTAGTTTTTGATGGCACGTGACCCAGTTTCGAACTTGACCTAAATATCATCAAGATGAACATTCTGACCAACTTTCATAAAGATCCCTTGAAAAATGTGACCTCTAGAGATGTCACAAGGAAAAGTTTACGCACGCACGGACGACGGATGCTGCGCAATCACAAAAGCTCACCTTGTCACTTTGTGACAGGTGAGCTAAAAACGACGTCATACTCAAAACTGGATCATGTGGGAAGAGGTGAGCGATTCAGGACCATCATGGTCCTCTTATTAGACCTACTGACCTAGTTTTTGATCGCACATGACCCAGTTTCGAACTTGACCTAGATATCATCAAGATGAACATTCAGACCAACTTTCATACAGATCCCATGAAAAATATGGCCTTTAGAGAGGTCACAAGGTTTTTCTATTATTTGACCTACTGACCTAGTTTTTGAAGGCACGTGACCCACTTTCGAACGACCTAGATATCATCAAGGTGAATATTCTGACCAATTTTCATGAAGATCTTGTGAAATATATGGCCTCTAGAGAGGTCACAAGGTTTTTCTATTTTTAGACCTACTGACCTAGTTTTTGACCGCACGTGACCCACTTTTGAACCTGACCTAGATATCATCAAGATGAACATTCTAACTTTCATGAAAATCCATTGAAAAGTATGGCCTCTAGAGAGGTCACAAGGTTTTTCTATTATTTGACCTACTGACCTAGTTTTTGAAGGTACCTGACCCACTTTCGAACGACCTAGATATCATCAAGGTGAATATTCTGACCAATTTTCATGAAGATCTTGTGAAATATATGGCCTATAGAGAGGTCACAAGGTTTTTCTATTTTTAGACCTACCGACCTAGTTTTGGACCGCACGTGACCCAGTTTCGAACTTGACCTAGATATCATCAAAGTGAACATTCTGACCAATTTTCATAAAGATCCCATGAAAAATGTGACCTCTAGAGTGGTCACAAGCAAAAGTTTACGCACAAACGACGGACGCTGCGCGATCACAAAAGCTCACCTTTTCTCCAAGCAGTCCAGCTAGGAATTCCTCCAGAGAGCTAATAATTCTGCAAGATTATCTAGTTGTTGATCCAAGATGACCAAGTTTCAAACTTGATACAGATTTCCTCAAGACAAATATTCTGACCATATCTCCTAACAAGAGCTGCCCGTAAATTGAATTTATGTCTCATGTCACATGCAGATGATGATTATAAAGAAATATTTTTAATTTCAAGCCATTATCTTTAAAAGTACCAAAGATATGTCTATAAACGAAGCTTTCGAAAATATTTAAAATGAAAATAATTCCTAGTATAATAGTTTAATTACGAGTGTGCCTAAATTGTGACTTTTGAATATTTAAAGTTCAATTACTGATAATACAGGGACATCTTGAGCACTATAGTAAACCTTTGGAGCTAACAAAAAAATAAACATCTATTCCTACAAACCTATGACGCCGATCCTCCAAGGACATTCCTTTGTTAGCTCCCTTCTCACAAGAAGACTTCTTTTTCTCTACTTCTTTCTGCTTCTTAGCAGCCTTCTCCCGGGACTTCTCACGCTGATTTCCACCTGAAAATATGGAAAAATTGTTTCCACTTTTGACATATATACCTTTAATTACCAGTACCTTGCATACACAAAATCTCTGTGAGGATATTACAGAAGACATTGTGTAGGTAAGATCCCATGAAAAATGTGACCTCTAGAGTGGTCACAAGCAAAAGTTTACGCGCGCACGGACGACAGACGCTGCGAGATCACAAAAGCTCACCTTAGGTAAAAATAGCCTTAGGTAAAAATAGCTAAAAAGTTACAAAAATACCTTAGAAAATAATTATTGAAAATCTAAAAAATAGAATTTCTAAAAATAGACTAATTCTTGGAATTTAAGGGGAAGTAACTCAGTACAAAAGTTAAAACAAGAGGGTCATGATGACCCTGGATCACCAATGCTGGGCGGTTAAAACCGCCCCTAGTTTTAACCAGTGGTTTTAACCGGTTAAAACCGCCCTGGTCAATACTCCCTGAAGTGGTCAATACTGGTCGATTGGTCAATACTGGTCAATTAGTCAATACTGACTGTTAAGATATTTTGCAAAGTTTATGAACAATTAAATAATGACTGTTTAAGAACATCTGGGACTTGATTATGGTAAATGCAGGCATTAGTATTTTGTTAAAGCAACCAAATCAATACTCCCAAAATGGTCAGAAGTGGTTGATTGGTCAAAACTGATTGATACTGGTTATTAAACATTTTCTGTTAGATTAGATTACAAAGATATATAGTTTTGCTGAAATTCATTTGTAGAAAGTATTTCATAAACTGTAGCAATAACAGTGTTTGATTCACAAGTGACAAATCTAATGATTTTTTATATTGGTATAAATGAGCCGGTATAAATAATTTAATGAAAAACTGCTGCAAAACACCTGGACCCTTTCATGGAAGTGGTTTGTGTTTTGATAGCAATTGTCACATTGCCTAATTGACACCATGTCTTACAATATACAATAGATGTTGCAGACCTGTCTATCTAGTCACTAATTAGCTGTCAAGATCAATAATCCCACTGTATTATTGAGATGCTTGAACATGGTAAAATAAGTCATTCAATCAAAGTATTCATCTGACCAATATTGACCACTATATGTATTAATCAGGAATATTGCGTAGGACCAGAATTTGAATTGACCAGTACTGTCCATTTCAATGAGTGTAATTTATATTAATAAAATCTTTAATTAATTTAAAACAAGAGCCATGTCAGACATGGCTAATCCCCCCACCGGGCATATCATAATTGAAGGATGTGGTCCGCATCAGGGGTTTTAAGATGTGGAAGAAAGAATAAGTCAGTAGTGAGGTGGTTTACTGCTAAATTTTATTAATTTTCATGAAGAGTATAACTATGATGTTTTTCTATATGGCTACTGTAAAAAGAAGGAATGGAAAGCTAACAGGGAACAAGAGTGCCAGAATGTCACAATATATGCCCGTCAAAGCAAATTTCTTTACTCTAGCAGCTGTATTTGCAAATGGAATGTTAATTTTGTGGTTGTTTAGTAATCATTGTAAGTCTTTTGTTTTTTAAAGTCCACAAAAAAACTCCTTACTAGGTAGAGATACCTTATATATAATAAAAGTAATAAAATACACCTAAAACTGGAGAGTAACATCTATGCTGTACCACAGAAAAGTGGTCTTGTTTTTTCCCTAGGGTCAATTATAAAAATGTTACAATATAAGTTATTTATAGTAACAACTAAGGGAAGTTAATCTTTATAAAAAAAAAAAAAAAAAAAAAAAAAAAAAAATTGCAAGTCCACACAAAAATCTTTATCAGGAAGAGACTGGTCAAAATACACCTCAAAATTGGATTTAGCATGTTTGCTGTAGTACAGAAAAGTGGTCTCGATTTTTCCCTACGACTAGTAATGAAAAAGTACAATAAAAGCTATTTAAAGTAACAACAAAGGGAAGTAATTCTAAAGAAGGGAACTGCGCATGACACTTCATCTCATGATGGTGTATAATTGTGCCAAGTTGCATCAAAATCCCTCCATGCATGAAGAAGAAATGCTTCGGACAAAGTCATTCTTGTATCTGACCTTTGGCCTCTGTGACCTTGACCTTAGGCCTAGTGACCTGGATCTTTGCGCACGACACTCCGTCTCGTGGTGGTAAACATTTGTGCCAAGTTATATCAAAATCCCTCAATGCATGAAGAAGAAATGCTCCGGACAAGGTTTTTATTCTTGTATCCTTTGACCTCTAAGTGTGACCTTGACCTTAGACCTAGGGACCTAGTTCTTGCGTATGACACTCCGCATCGTGGTGGTAAACATTTGTGCCAAGATATATCAAAATCCCTCCATGCATGAAGAAGATATGCTCCGGACAAAGTTCATTAAGAAAATATGATAAAGGGGAATAACTCAAAAAATAGGCAAGGTAGAGTTATTGTTCTTGCACACTGCACTTCCTCCCAATGTGCTCTATCAGTGTATGAAGTTTGAAGAAAATCCCTCCAGTACTTTTGGGGTTATGCTCCGGACAAAATGTTTTAAGAAAATATGATAAAGGGGAATAACTCAAAAAATAGGCAAGGTAGAGTTATTGTTCTTGCACACTGCACTCCCTCCCAATGTGTTCTATCAGTGTATGAAGTTTGAAGAAAATCCCTTCAGTACTTTTGGAGTTATGCTCCGGACAAATTTTTTTAAGAAAATAAGATAAAGGGGAATAACTCAAAAAATAGGCAAGGTAGAGTTATTGTTCTTGCACACTGCACTTCCTCCCAATGTGTTCTATCAGTGTATGAAGTTTGAAGAAAATCCCTCCAGTACTTTTGGAGTTATGCTCCGGACAAATATCGTTGCGGACGCACGGACGGACGCACGGACGGAG